>NC_080741.1:64200363-66760363 GCF_020826845.1 Diceros bicornis minor
AAAGGTTGCACAGCTGGTAGATGGTGGAGCAAAGACTTCAAGCAAAGCAATGTAGCTCACAAGAACCCCTGCTCAAGCCCACACTCTCCTGCCTGTATGAACAGGCTGGGAAAGCTGTGGCCTTTATACCATTTACTATGACAGGAGCAGGCGTTTAACTAGTCACTCATGCATTCCCACATGTGTTCAACAGATACATACTGAACACCTACTGTGTGCCTCGCATTAATGCTAGCGACTGTGGGTTTAATGACAAATAATCAGATGAGCTCCCTGCTCTTTTGGAATTTAGTCTGGTTGGGGAGGTTGGTGGAAAAATCCAGGCTGCCTACAGAGCTTGGAGGGAAACACACTAAAGTGGGTCTGGAAGTTTAACATGCCTCAGAATTGCCAAAAATGGTTATTAAAAACACAGATTGCTGGACCTCATTCCCACAGTCTCTGATTCAGTAGGGCAGTGTTTAGGCCCAAGAATTTGCATTTCTAACATGTTCCCAGATGAAGCTGATAACTACTGGGCTAGGGGCTATACTTTGAGACCACTGTCTAAGGGTTGTTTGGTTGAAGGAGAAATATTTCTCTCTGTTGTATTGTGCATCTGTTGGGGGTAATCTTGTGCTTAGGAAGAATAGTCACTGACCTATATAAATATAATTTGAGGCTTGCCAGGAAGTCTCTCTCCTCCTGCCTTAAAATGTCAACATGCTCCCTGGGATGGGTAACATATCCAGCCACAGAAAGCCATTTACACATGGGATCTGATAGAAGGAGACATAGATTAGGTAACTTTTGCTACCACAGAGTTGAAGGAAAGTAAATTATGAGTCCAGAGTGTGATGTCCTGAGTATGTTATTGAGCAATTGGAAGGCAACATTTAAGACACTGACACTCTAAAGGGATGGAGATGCTAAGGGGGAGAACCACTGCAGGGGAATTTTTCACCCATCAATCCGAGACATGCATTTCATCCTTACAGATAATGATATACTATCATTTAATTGACATGATTAAAATTGCCTCCAATTTCCTGAGTCTAGTTCCAACATCTGTAAAAAAAAAAAAAAACCCTGAGTATTCCTTCTCTATAAAAGGGGGATTTTCCAGATTCATGGCCTTCTTGTCTATTGGAAAGATCCATGGCAAGAGTGAAAGGAAGTATTAAGAAAGGGCCAATTTCTTTGAAAACCGTATGTAGATATAAAGAGCAGCATTATCTGTGAGCGGAACAATGATTGATATATATATGTATATAATTTTTTTTCAAGAGTTGATGGGTTAATGCTACAGGACAGGAGGACTTCCAATGCAGAAAGGAGCAACACAGTGTTGGCGTCTGGCTGACCTCCCTTCCAGATCATGTAGAATGAAGTTCTAACGTTGGGGATGCTATTTTGTTGTGCTCTTCAAACAGCCTTATGCTAAAGCCACGAAGGAGCGAAGGAGCCTAACTAGTTAGGTAAATAAACATCCAACCTTAAAGACATACGCAAGTGATTTGGAAAGTCATTAGGAGTTGGTTATCTGTAATATCAGCTATCTGATTACCCAGATAATTAACGGCTAGCTGGTTTTGTCAGTAACCAAATCTGACCTATACATAGATGCAATTTGTTTGACTTGCACATTTTGCTCCTTGTTGCTGTGCCTTTAAATGTCGAACTTGAACAACTGAAACGGAGCACTTGCTCTCCTGTGCACAACCGTGCCCTCTGCTTTCCAATATCTTTTGCCTAAATTGGGTGACACCTTTAAGTTACTGGCCAACCCCCTGGAGAGACTTGAGGCTCTGAACTCTGCTATATAATTTACAAAATCACCCTTCAACTTCAGCATTACTTTCCTATTACTTTTAACTAACTCATATATTTTCTTTATTTCACTAGTGAAAGGACAGGTTTTTCTATAAGAATTTTAATTGTCCCTGGATGAGTGATATAATACTATATGAAACTTTGGGAGGAAATAAGTTACTCAGTAAAAGTGCAGAATTACCTTCTTGTATGTATTCATGGTATGGTCCAGATTGTTGACCTGTTTTGGATAGGCTTGGAAATTTTAAGCTGATTAAATGAAATATCAAAACTGGGAAATATCTTGATTTTAGCAAAATGGGCATCTCATCACCAGACATGAGTTAGCCAGAGAATATATTAAGTTTTAGGAGATTCAGAGTGGGCTTTTTTTTTAAAGAAAAGAAAAAAAAAAAACACTGAGAAGGTTGAGAGAATGTGAAATGCCCCAAGGCATGTTCATTTTTATTTCGTAAGGAATAGGAAATACACTGCAGTAAAAGCAGAATTAATGATTCAAAAACAGCTGGAGATATTGAAACAAATTAATCCTATTTACCTAACTCTTAAAACTGGCAAAAGGGCAAGGTGGGGTTGAAAGCCAGCACCTAAAGGGAAACAAAATGTTGACATTAAGAATCTGTGACATGCATCTCACCAACAAAAAAAATACCAACCCAATTAAAAAATGGGCAAAAGACCTGAACAGACATTTCTCCAAAGAAGATATACAGATGGCCAACAGGCACATGAAAAGATGTTCAAAATCACTAACTATCAGGGAAATGCAAATCAAAACTACAATGAGATATCACCTCACGCCCGTCAGAATGGCTATAATTAACAAGACAGGAAACAACATGTGTTGGAGAGGACGTGGAGAGAAGGGAACTCTCATACACTGCTGGTGGGAGTGCAAACTGGTGCAGCCACTATGGAAAACAGTATGGAGATTCCTCAAAAAATCAAGGATAGAACTACCATATGATCCAGCTATTCCACTGTTGGGTATTTATCCAAAGAACTTGAAAACACCAATTTGTAAAGGTACATGCACCCCTGTGTTCATTGAAGCGTTATTCACAATAGCCAAGACTTGGAAGCAACCTAAGTGCCCATCAAGGGACGAATGGATAAAGAAGATGTGGTATATATACACAATGGAATACTACTCAGCCATAAGAAATGATGAAATCCAGGCATTTGTGACAACATGGATGGACATTGAGGGTATAATGCAAAGTGAAATAAGTCAGAGGGAGAAGGTCAAATACCGTATGATTTCCTTCATTAGGTAGTAGATAATAACAACAATAAACAAACACATAGGGACAGAGATTGGATTGGTGGTTACCAGAGGGGAAGGGGGAGGGAGGAGGGTGAAAGGGATAATTTGGTACATGTGTGTGGTGATGGGTTGTAATTAGTATTTTGGTGGTGAACATGATGTAATCTATGCAGAAATAGAAGTACAATGATGTACACCTGAAATTTTTACAATGTTATAAACCAATGTTACTGCAATAAACAAAAAATTAAAAAAAAAAAAAAGAATCTGTGACCAGTCAATTGTAGGTCATTCACACGCAACTATGGCAAAGCTAGTGAGTGACAAATCTCACTCATTAGGAATGACTCTAGGGTGACAGCCGCGTGGAATCACTGTAAACTCTGAAATGTGGACACTTTTTAAGGAGATGCAGCAGTATTGCTTTCAAGGGCGAAGACTAACAGCAAACTATTCTCTAAGGACAGAAAGTCCCCACTGGACCTGCTAAGGGGTAAAATCATTATAGGTTAGGGACTACCACTCAGCTTGCATCAATCACTGTGAAATAGGTTGATTTTTAAAAGCTAAACATATCCCCTGCTATCTTATCTATGGTGTTTATGTGACCATTTCCTTCCAAAATGGTAGAAAAGTTTATTTTAGCCCAAACTCTTTCTTCAGTGACAAATTTCAGAATATTAAAGTCCAATGTATTGAAGTTGCCCAATGATCTTCAAAGTTCTTATGTCACAATAGGGGAAAGGCCGAAAATTGAAACATGTATATGTGCATGTGTGTGTGTGTAAAATGTATTCTTGCCATCTTCTATACGGCTATAATTTTTTGATTGAATAGATTGAATTCTAGGAGGCAAGTCCGGCCTCCATCTGATCGTTTGTGGTTTTCCTCCTTGGGTGTCTTAGGAAGCTATGGGCATCGTGACCAGGGCCTATCCTCACTAATGAATTTGCTGGTGACTTTTGAGCTAATTGGAAATTCATCTGACAGCTCTGTTTTACGTCATATGTATCCCTATACCTATCTAGGATGGGAGAACTGTATTCATGGCCAAACCTATTTCAACATCAACTCTTAACCAAAAAGGGGTCTTAATAGAATTTCCAAGTCCAAACCGCTTGTTTAATTCTACACTCAGTGACTTTCAAGCTTGAAGTGCCTATGAAGGAACACACTAATTCATGATGTTTATGAAAGTCTTTGTGTATTTGGTTGGAGTCAATGTACAAACGGCTCTTGCTCAGACATCCTGGAGAAGAAGCCTGCCCAGGACTCTCTAAGGAGGAGAGAAAAGCACTTACCTCAAGTACATTCCCAGGACCAGGCCTTGAATGATAAGCTTTATGTTTGTAATATGTGAAATGTCACCATTTCACTGAGCCTTTGCTGACACCTCTATTTAAAATTACACTGCCTCCTACTTAATTTCTCTCCTTAGCATTTACCACTTTGTACCATAAAACTTACATATTTTGTTAATTTTCTGCCTTATTCCTCCAGAATATATGCTTCATGAGAGTAGGAATTTTGCCTGCTTCTCACTGTTCTATCTGCTTGCCTAGAACTCTGTCTGGCAGGTAGTAGATACACAATAAATCACTGTTGAATGAGTGAGTGAATGATGGAATATAAATATCCATGGATATAATCTTGTTATCTTGTGTGCCAATGGACTCTGCATCAGAAAGACCTGGGCTGGAAGCCTAGCTCTGCCATTAATAAGCTAAGTACCCTTAGACAAGGGGCAATCTCTCTGAGTCTCAGCTTCTTCATCCCTGAAAGGCGGATAACGATAGTTTCTTCCCCATAAGGTTGTAGTAATAAACAAAATAAGAACATGCCAGGACACCCTTTGGCACACTGTAGATGCTCTAAAAGTATTGGCTGTTATTATTGCTATTGTCTTTATTCCTACACCATAAACTAATGCAGAATAATAATCCAGTGAACAGACAGAATTCCACACTTACCTATTTTCTCCCCCATCTTTTCTAAGAGCTCTGACATAGGGCTAGGAAGAAATTGATTGGTGAGGAAGCTGCCTTACTCTTGTTCATGTTTTGCAAAACCCTTTCTTGGGGCTGGGGAGGAGGGAGGGCCTCCTAGACGCGACCCCACGTAGGGCAGTGTGCAGCAGCTGGCCTGGCTGCCGCTGAGTTGTGTGCTTTGTAAATCAATAGGGCGTTTGGGTCTCAGACTGTCCACTCTGTTACCTTCCTGAAGTCTTAAATACACTTTAAAAGCAATTATTTTGCTTCTAGCTTTGGGAAGGAGGATGCAAAGAGAGGCCTGGCTGAGGCAAATCTCATATTTCAAGACATGTCAGGGACCGAGATCGATGACTCGCAGATAACAGTGGAAATGGATGTAAAACATAACCTCAGGTAGACTCATGTGCAGGCCCACACAGAGCTCTCCTCCTGCTTCAGAATCAAGAAGGAATGGAGCCACAGCATTCAAAAACAGGGACACAGAGTTTCAGAGTGAAGGAAGGCTCAATAACACCCGATCTTCAGGGCTCCTGGAAATAATGGTAATGTCTTGGCATTGTGCTGCACTGGGGTTTTGTGAGCAGAGATGTGTCCAAATAATGCCTATTTTCCTACCTCTTGGTCTCTGTATTTAATTGCTTGATTAGAATTAACAGTAAAGGCTACTTTTTAAAAGCACTTATTCTATGTCTAAGTGCTTGTTTGGTCCTTGCAACAAGCTATTGAAACAGAAGTATTTGATCATGTGCCCATTTCACGGATGGGGGCTTGAAGAGGTTAAGTCACTTTTCTGTGGTCATAAAGCTAGTTGCACAGTCAGAATTGGCACCTCGGTCTGCCTGATTCCATCTCCTGCACCATTAAACACTCTGCTCTTTATCATAACACCACAAACGAAATGAGGGCCCTGTGATACTCTCACAGCTCTCAAGATAATCAGAAGTACTGCCGATCAGCCATTGCTGATATTTTAACAAAAGTAAAAATGCTGGCACCTTTACAACCATATGTAAATTTTTTTCTGATTGATGTAAATTTAGAGATTTTCAGAGTGAGTTACTTTGTGGCCATTCAAGACACAACAGAACCAGGTCAACCCGATCCAAGGAAGAAACTCCGTGGTTATGAACCCAGGCTAAAGAGAGAAAGCCTGGCTGTTTTAGTTTGATTTTCCCAAACAAAGTCGGGAGGTAAACCACAGCTTCTGACCACGTATTTATGCATTTGGAAAACTGGCTGAAAATCTCTTACATGTAAACAGCAAGAGATTAATACTGTGCTTTTGAAACTGACTTTCATGAGTTCTGTGAGGTTTCACCACACAAAAAGCTAAAATGATTGTTCCCAGAAATAAAAAAAAGTAATGTAAAAATTTGTCATATCTTTCATTTATCCTTCTCTCAGAAAAAAAAAAAAAACAGACAAAACAAAAAGCAAAAAGAACAAAAGAATCTGGAAGGAAAGGAGTAGTGATGAAGTGTAAAGATGGAGAAACGTGCTATGAAGCAGGAAGAAAAGCATTCCAGTAAAATGCTGAATAAAAGATGGGAATACGGCGTGAGAATCAAGGAATGTAAGAGACTGGATACAGAAGCCCAGGAATCAAACTCGCGGAGGGTGAGTCAAATGCTGCAATAATCCAATTTTAATTACATGTGAGTCTCATCTCTGCTATTTGTTTGATTTTATTCTCCTCTGCAAATACAGAGACAGCTGTTTCCCTTTTGACACAATTATCTTTGTCTAGAAGCTTTCGAAATGTCCCTTTGAAAGGTTTGCAGAACTTACAAGAAGCCTGAACATATTAAGTGACAGATCTTTTGAATTTTAGACAAGGAAAGCATTTCGCTCAATGTTTGAATCTAAAAGCCTGGAATCTAAAAGCCAGAGAATCAGGGTTGATGGAATAAAACACTTTGATATTCAAAGTGGAATGAAGAGCAGCGCTTATTTGATGTTGGAAGTCAACAACTAGATCATTAGCTTAATTATACTATTAATGAAAAATTGACCCAAGGTGTCAACCTATTGGGTGACCAGCAACCAATCAGATTGTTCATTATTGAGAGTTTTAATTAAGATATTCAGAATCTATAGCCAATTATTGATGGGGACTGGAACATAAAGTCAAGTAGAATTAGGACTAGCAGTCATTTTGGCCATGCCAATCAACAGATAGAAAGAGAAAATCAAGGAAGTCAGTCAAGTGAGAGAAAAGCCCAAAATACACAAAAGGGGAAAAGACCATGAAGGAGACAAAAGGACTGAATGTGTCGCCCCAGAGAGATAGAATTATCTTCCACTCCTTTCAACTTGCCACCTCCTGTCTCATGGACACTCAGGATCCAAATTTGTGACAAATAAGTAATGGCCAATATTACTGAGCACAGATCCAAGGCGTCGTACATACATTGTTTCATTTCATCTTCAAACAATCCTATGAAGTAAGAACTATTATTATTTATTATTCCCATATTACAGGTGACAAAATTGAGGCTTAGAGAGATTAAGTAATTGCTCACACAAGTTTCACAATTAGTGAGTGGTAGTCATATGATTAAAACCCAGTCCTATTTGATTCCAAAGCTCACACTCTTTGAGCTGATCTTTTTTAGATCAGCCCTGTGCTAACATCTGTCAATCCTCCTCTTTTTTTTTTTTTTTTGCTGAGGAAGACTGGCCCTGGGCTAACATCAGTGCCCATCCTCCTCCACTTTATATGGGACGCCGCCACAGCATGGCTTGCCAAGCGGTGCGTTGGTGCACGCCCGGGATCAGAACTGGTGAACCCTGGGCCGCCACAGCAGAGCACGTGAACTTAACCACTTGCTCTGCCGGGCCAGCCCCCCAAAGCTCACACTTTTTTTTTTTTAAATAATTTTATTTATTTATTTATTTTTCCCCCAAAGCCCCAGTAGATAGTTGTAGGTCATAGCTGCACATGCTTCTAGTTGCTGTATGTGGGACGCGGCCTCAGCATGGCCGGAGAAGCAGTGCGTCGGTGCGCATCCGGGATCCGAACCCGGACCGCCAGCAGTGGAGCACGCACACTCAACCGCCAAGCCACGGGGCCGGCCCCCACACTCTTAAACTCAATTATACACTGCTTGTTGTATCCTTAAATTACCTCCCTCTTTACTTGAACAAGCTTGAGAGTTTCTTTAATAGAAATCAGCCATCCCTGATTAAGACAGAAATGAAGAATTCAAGATGTTGGGCAAGGAGGGAGACCTCACTAGATACTGAGGTTGTGACATGGAGGCAATTCTGTGGCTTAAAACCCCATTACCAACTATGGAGACAGTAAAAAGATCAGCGGTTGCCAGGGGTAGTGGGTGGGAGGGATGAATAGGTGGAGCACAGAGGATTTTTAGGGCAGTGAAACTACTCTGTATGATACTACAATGGTGGATACATGTCATTATACATTTGTCTAAACCCATAGAATGTACAACACCAAGGGTGAACCCTAACGTAAACTAGGGACTTGGGGTGATAACGATATGTCAGTGTTGGTTCATTGACTATAACAAATGTACCATTGTAGTAGGGGGATGATAGTGTTGATAATGGAAGAGGTTGTGCATGTGTGGAGACGGGATAGATGAGAAGTCTCTATATTTCCCACTCAATTTTGCTGTGAACCTAAAACTGCTCTAAAAACTAAAATTCACTAATTAAAAAAAATTACTTTGGGGTACAGGGTTCAGCTTTTAATATTTTTTTTCTACCTCACTTTCCTCCTTTCTAAATTTTTACATTCAGTAAGTTGATTGGTATAAAACACACTTCTTGTTACACGTAGTGTTCTGTTGCTCTCCAAACAGTGTTCTGACACTTTTAAAAAATATGAAGTAATAACATGTAATTTTTTAAACGGGGTAGGAGAAAGACAGGGAGAGAGTATGCTTTCAGTAATAAAGCAAATGAAGCTAAGGAAGGTGGATGCTTATGTTTACTACCAAGTAAATGTCAGAGGACATTTACATTTGCCAAATTCTTTGCGTGTGTATCTTTAAAGCTGTCCAGATGCATTAGATGAACACAGCAGGACGATGGTCATACTCTCTGCTCCATATTTCACTTCTGCACATTAGATCGCCTGAATATAAATGAAGGCCAGAACGTTCATTTAAATGCAGTACTGGGTGTGCTTTTGAACAAGCTGTCTAAAGAATGTTCTTTTCTACACACTGGATTTTCTACCTCTTTTCTTTGGATATGTAGGATTTCTGTTATAAAGAAGTAAAGAGAAATTTGAAGGAAGCTCGGTAGAAGGGAAAGAATTTCTGATTTGGGCCTGGATTGGCCATTGGCTGGCTATGTGACCTTGGGCCAGGCACCTGCCTGATGAATTTGAAAACTATATTATTTATATCACAGGGTAAGGTAATAATAAGACTGTAACCGAGATAGAGATAGAGTAGGTTATCATTAGAGTCTTTAAATGTTTGTGGAATTCATTGGATGATAACAGAATTGTTTCAAGGAAGAGCCACTTTAAACTTTGCCTCAATTGAAGGAACAGATGAAGTTATTTACTATGTGCACAGCACTTGCTTTCTCATTTAATGATCTCCGCAGTCTTACAATTGCACTTTGGGTCTTTTGATTCATGAGATAACAGAAGGTACAAGATATCAAGATCTGAAGGTGACTGCAGAGAAAGGTGTTACCACTCTCTGCCTGCCTCAGGCCCCTGGGCAGATCTGGAACAAGTTCACTCAGCAAAGGAGAGGACGATGGAGAGGGCGTGTTGCATTGCAGCTGGGTCCCCGCCACACAAGAGGGTGCTGACTGGGAGCAAAGAGGTGCTTTTCCCCTTTAACTGAGTAAAAATTATAGGTTCCTTGTCTCAATCTTACATTCTTTTATTTTGTTTGTAACATCAGAGGCAAGTTTTTCCTAACCTATTTAGAGACGTATATACATTTATATGAAATAAAAATTTTGTAAAACAATAACTTTTAAACAAATGAGGCTTTCAACAGAGAATACGTAAGTATTCAATGTTCTCCCTCCTAGCAGGTGAACAGCCTGTTTCTAAGAGGGATGCCTAGCTTGAGAACATTTGTTGTCATTTGTGATCATCAGCTTCTCATGAAAGGAAACAAAGTCACAAAGCCACGCCAGGGTATCTCAGAATAAAGTAGAGAATTTTCTGGAATCGGGGGTATAGGTGCACGGAGCTGAGGAGCAAATGCCAGAAGTGGTATTCAAAGGAGTAACTGAGATCATTCCCAAACTAAGAGCAGAGGGCATCAAGGCATAGTGAAAGAGTGGGCAGAGAAATCCAACGATGAACGAAGGGTATCATGGTGAGCAGAGGGGCATCAACAGCATCTGCAAGAGCCCATGCAGTTCTGCAGGCACTCGTAGCAATTTGGCATTAGAAGGTGCCAATAGGGAGGGTGGAGAGAGCTCAGGGCACCATATGGCACTCAGTGCCTGGGGGAGTGGTAATGGAGTTAATGAGAGGTGGGGATAAAGATTAACCAAAGACTAGCAAGACTGTAAAATTGATTATCCAAACAAGGCCAGGACAATTTTGGGAGTGAAAGTGGGCACTATTAATTATTACACCTGGAGTAAATTGGACTGTCTCAGGCAACTTAGGACATATGGGCTCTCCACCAAAAGCAAACAACGCCTTAGCTGGACATTGGCCCTGATCAAGCCATTGAGGCTAAGAGTAAGGGCCTTGGAGTCAACTGTCTTGGTTCAAACACAAACACTGCTGCTTACTGACTGTGTGATCTTGGGCAGGTTGTTTAACCTTTCTGTGCTGGGTTTTCCCACTTGTAATAGCAGTACATGCCTCATAGAGTTGCTGTAGGGATTAAAGGAGTTAGTTTTAAAAGGCTGAGCACGGTGCCTGGCACATAGAAGTCACTCAATAATAACAACAACATTATTACTATTATCATCATGAGTTTAGTAGCTGCTTTCATGCAGGTATACATATGGCACCTGGAATCCCAGCTGAGAAGCATTTAATTCAAATGATTTGGGGGAGGGAAAGCGACAGTGAGAGGAGACAGGGGAAAGGAAAGTTATCAAAAATTTTTCTTGAAAAAAGTGAAATACTTCATGGAGTATGATAAACAAAAATCTCATTAATTCCAATGTCACTAATTAAAAAAAAAATTGTGTGGTTATTTGGACTAGTGTGAAGTAAAGTTATGGATGTAAAATTTATGATTATCATGTTCGTAAGTAAAAATGTCCAGTAATCCAGATTACCATGGGAAAAATTAAACTCTAGGAGGAAGAACCTTCTATGCCTTGTAGAATAAGCCTTTCAACATTCATACTTAAGTGTTCTACCATTTTATTAAAGCAGGAAATCCTCAATGATGAGGCAGTCCTTTTGCTGGTTTCAGAGTACTGACTACCTATGAAATAAATGAAATTTGCCTCCTTCATTTTAGCATTTCAGAAACTCAGTCTGATCTCACACCATTTTTATTCTTTAGCCTCTTCAATTTATGAGCATTCGCTATGATCACACTAGTTAAAATTCAACCCTGACAATGGATAGCATTTATGAAGCAATTATTGTATGCCACATGGAATCCTAAATGCTTTATGTAAATTATTTCGATTAATCTTTGAATGACTCTATGATGTTGGGACTATATTATCCCCATTTTACAGGGAGAGCACTGAGACCCAAGAAAGGTTTTCCAAGTCACCCTATGTCACTGAGTAGGAATCGAACATAATTCAATCTTAAACCAAATTCGGGCTCCTAAGCCCTACCATAGTAACTGAACTATACAATTAGCTGCAGTCTCTGTATCTCAGTGTATTCACCATGAGCAACACTAGATAGACTTACGCAAGTTTTAACTATTTTTCTCCTTGGCCAATATTTTTGGAATCACAAACATATATCACTCCCCAACTTTGTAATGCCCTCAAGCCTTACTCCTCCCCCACCAAATCTCACTATGGAAGGTTTTACTTAAAATCTGCTGTTCCCTCTACCAGTAATTCCCCTGCCTTACAGAATGTTCTCTCCCTGGCCACAGAAAGAAGGTATCTGTTTGATTTTAATCACTCTCCTTACAATCCCAGCTTAAGGGGATACAGGTAAAAACAAGAAAACGAGTCAGCTGAAGAGACAAAGTTCTTGGCTCCAAATTAAAAACAAATCTGAACATTCCATATCTGAAAAACGTGCAAATGATTCCTGGGAGGAACTTGGAAAAGAGCTTCCCTCTTTCAGTAATATATCAACTGTCAGCCTCTTCACACTGGAGTTTAAAGATACACACTGTTCTTGTTACCGAAGGCATGTTCTTGGGGGTACATCCGCAGCAATGACGACTCCTTCAAAATCAGTTGCAAATTCCATCTATGTTTGAAAGTCAGAATTTATCTGTGTTTCAGGAGGCATATAAATGATCTTAAGTGAGATAATATGTGTAAAAGCCAGTGAACAGCTAAAAGCTGCTTATAAATGCAAGTGTTTTTATGGAAAGAACAAGTTATGTAAGGCATGTCAATCTCCTATACAGTATTCTCCTGGAGAAATGAGTTACGTCTTTAAAACTATTCCAGTAAATCTGACTTTAAGCAAAACACAGACAGACCTTATTTTCCTGTCTCTTGCTTTCATTCTCAAAGTGTTGACATATTTCAAACCAGTGAGCGAATCCATGAGGTACTCAAATGAAGCAGTGTGGTCTTCTCCCTCCAGAATACTGTCACCAGGTATCTGTAATGCGGCTGACTAGGACAAGAAATGCAGAAAATAACTCTTTATTATCGCTTGCACAACCTTTTCAGCTCAGGCTCTGCTAATTTGAACATTTCAATTATTCAACCGGGTCTATGCTGAAGGTTTTCTTTCTGCTCTCTCTGGTGAAATTAGTTGTTAAGGAAATGAAAGTATAAATAAAATAAGAGTTCAGAAGAAAAAGTTAAAAATATTTTTGTAAGTTTTGAATACACCCCCACGCAAAAGAACAAGAACTGTAATGATTAAATATAGGTAATCTCATGTTACCTAAACTTTCACGCTTCTTTAAGAAAATTTTTAGTGGTTGCCCTCAGGTTTATAATATACATACTTAATTAATCCATCTGCTTTCAAATAATATTATACTGCATCACATGGCATGCCTTATGGCATTTAAATTGCTGTCCTTATATAATAGATGGAAATGAAAATACGGCTTGAGCTATAATGCTCGACATTTCAGTCTATTTGCATTAATTCAGACTATTCACTTTCCCTCTCTTTACTCTTAGTTTACTCTTACATTTTGGGGTACTGGAAATGTTCTGTATCTTGATTTGGTTGATGGTTACATGGGTGTATACATATGTAACAAATTCATTGCATACTTTATTGTATGCATGTTATACCTCATTTTAAAAAATATGATGCAGGGCTGGCCCCGTGGCTTAGCGGTTAAGTGCACGTGCTCCGCTGCTGGCGGCCTGGGTTCGGATCCCGGGCGCACACCGAGGCACCGCTTCTCCGGCCATGCTGAGGCCGCATCCCACATACAGCAACTAGAAGGATGTGCTGCTATGACATCTACAACTATCTACTGGGGCTTTGGGGGAAAAAAAATAAATAAAATTATTAAAAAATATGATGCACAGTCTAAGTCTTCATCATTGTTCTCCCAGGAGGCAGTACCACATTGAGGAAAATATGGATGGAGCATATTTTGAAGGCTGTCTGGGATCCTTGTGTCAACACTCAGAGCTCAAGAGGCTGGAGTCTCTGTTGATCAGTTATCATCACTCTAGTCCTAGGATGCCTTTTCATCCCAGCCAGCCAGTTTACAGATGCCGTCTATTGCTCAAAAAAGCCAGAGTCACATGAAGGAAAAGGTGTCTTAATCACTGAAGCAATAACTTACAGCCCACATTGCAGCTGGGGGATGGTGGCAGATATTCTGTATTCCGGTCAGGTATGAAGGATGCCATTTTATTAATGATGGGAAATCCCAGCAAATGAGAATCATTCCCACTCACTTATTCGTCAGGCATTTACTGCATGCTTATTATGGGCCAGACTCTGTGCAGGAATGCACGGTCACTATTCCTAGGAGCTCACAGTATTTAGGGATATACAAACAATTCCAAGGCAGCAACATGGTAAATGTGTGATAGAGGGAATTGCAGAGTGCCATCACAGGGCGGAGTTTGGGCTCTCCGCCAGCTGGAGGAGAGCATAGGGCAATGGATATGGAAGTGTGCTTGGAGGATATGAAACATGATCATGGGAAATAGTTTACCAATCTAGTGCCAGAATTCTTCCTTCTCTTACTCTCCCTCTTCTAAACATATTTCTCTTCTATTAGATTTACCTTACTTACACCATTATTCTTTCAGTTGCTAAAGGAAAAAATCTAGGAGCCCTGAGAAGGAGCATAAAGAATTGTTTAGGATTGGTAGAAATATCCTATATTTCCATATTATGGTGGTGGTTTCACAGGGGTATACACCTTTCTGCACTCATCTAGTTGAACAGTTTAAAAGGATGAAGTTTAGTCAATAAAGTTGATTAAAAATCTAGGAGTAATCCTTAATTAATCCTTCTCTCTCATCCCAAACTCATCCATATGTGCCATCCATTCCACATCTAAAAATCATCCCAGTCCATCTACGCCTCTCCATCTCCATTGCCAGCACTTTTGTCCAAGCTGCCACTACCGTGTGGTGGATGACTATGTGGTGGATGTGGCCTGGATGACTGTGGTAGCCTCCTGACTGGTCTTCTGCCTCTAATCTTGCTGCCTGTAATCCATTCTCCACATTTGTTTATAATATAAATCTGGTCATTTTATGCCTTTGCTTAAAACTCTCAAAGGGCTTTCAATCACATTTAGAATAAAACCGAAATTCCTTACTAGGTCCTTTTAAGATGCTACATCAGCAATTCTAAAACATTCTAGTCTCAGGACCTCTTTACCCCCTGAAAAATTAATGAGAAACACAGAGCTGGGTGATAGCTAGTGGTACTTAACTGTGTTAGAAATAAAAGCTGAGGTATTTTTATGCCTCTTTTAATATAATTTTTAGTGATTGCTCTAGAGTTTACAATATGGATCTTTCATTAGTCTACCTTCAAATAATACTACACTGCTTCACAGGGCATGCAAGGAACTTAAAACAGTAGTCTTTTAGTTCTTCTCTCCCTTCCTTTTGCTATTGTTTTATATATTTTATTCATATATATGCTATAAATACACAATATATTACTACTTGCTTCAGACAGTAAGTTATCTTTTAGGGTAATTTAAAGTGAAAAAAATGAATTTTATATTTACCTTCATTAATGCCATTTCTAGTGCTCTTCATTTCTTCATACAGATCTAAGTTTCTCTTGTACTGTATTCTTCTGTTCAAAGAACTTCCTTTTATATCTTTAGTAGGAGAGATCTGCTGGTAATGAATCTCTCAGTTTTTATTTGTCTGAAGAAATCTCTATTTCTCTTTCATGTTTAAAAAATATTTTACTGGGTATAGAATTCTGGATTGACATTTTTTTTCAGTGCTTTAAAGGTGTCACTCCATTGTCTTATGGCTTGCAGAGTTCTGATGAGGAGTCTCTTGTAATTTTTATCTTTGTCCTCCTATGTAATGTGTCTTTTTTCTTGTACTGCCTTCAAGATTTTCTCTTTATCTTTGCTTTTCAGAAGTTTGAATATGATGTGTTTAGGTTTCTGTTTTTTGTTTTGTTTGTTTTTTGTTTTTATTTTTGTTTTTGAATCTTGGTGTTCTCTAAGATTCTTAGATCTGTAGTTTGGCATCCTTCATTAATTTTAGAAAATTCTCAGCCATATATTTCAAATATTGCTTCTGTGCTGTTCTTTATCTCTTCTCTGTGTAGGATTCCAATCATATATATGTCAGATCATTTTATATTGTTCCACAACTCTTGGCTGCTCAGTTGTTTTGTTTTTGTTTTTCTTTTTTCCATTTGTGTTTCAGATTGTGTAATTTCTACTTGTCTATCTTCCACTTCACTGATTCTTTCCTCAGCTGTATTGAGTCCACTGATAAGTTTGTCAACAGCATTCTTTATCTCTGTTTTTCGTTTCTAGCATTTCCACTTGATTGTTTCCTATAATTTCCATCTCTCTACTGAAGTTCATCATCTGATCTTGTGTGTTGTCCATTTTTTCTACTAAAACTTTTAACATATTAATCACATTTATTTTAAATCCTTTGATAGTTCCAACTGAAGGACTTGGTTGGGGCTTCATGCCTTCCCCACAGAGGTTGTTGTTCCTCTCCTCCAGGCCTACACCACCAGGGCCTCCGCTTACCTTTCCCACATTTCTTTCTCACCAAACACCATCCCGCTTTTCTCACCACACTCAGCCATGCTAGTCTTTTAATTCTGCCTGCATGCCAAGATCTCCAGTGACCTGGATTTTTGCCCCTCACTATTTCCCCCACATAGAATGCTGTTCTCTGGGTCTTTGAATAACTGACTGCTTGTTATTCTCCAAATTGCAGCTTGAAAGTACCTTCTTAAAAAAGTCTTCCATGATCACCTTGGTCTAAAGACCCTATATTCATAGACCCACTCTAAGACATTTTCTATCACATCACACTATTTTCTTCTACCAAAAACGATTTGGATTTTCAATATATTGTATATTTGCTTATTTTCTATCTTCTTCCAAGTTTTTGGTGTGTTTGCTACGATGTCTAGAGTACCTAGAGCAGCATCTGTTGTGTAGTAACTCTTCAACATGTATATGAATAAGTCTTAGACTAGTTTATTGACTGAATTATATCAATCATTATCAAGCTAATTGTGCCATTTAAAATCATTATTAAAAAAAAGACTCCTATGGGGTTGTTTCACTAGCCAGGTATAGTTAGTATATAGGTGCAAATCCTCCTTGAACTGAATTGGTTTTTAATCCAGGCTCAGTTGAACTCATTTCAGAGACAGGCTTACCCACCAGAGACATGGAAGCACGGCTGAGAATCTAAAATTCGATTTCAACACATGATAAAGCAAGGCCGTTTCAGCAGCGTGGGAGGTGCAATTCCCTAAACAGCCAAACCTGGCTTTCCATTTCACTACCTGGCAAATCATTGTTTTCTTTTCAATAATCTTTGGCTTACCATCCTTAGGCAATGTGAAAAACTAAAAGGGAAACTTCAAGCCAGAAGGCTGGTGGAAATCCCCTGGTTTTCAATTCTGCTCTACTTGGATCCGCAAAATGATATTACAACAAATAAAGATGTCAGAATTAATGTAGACTTCAGAACTAGGAAAAAAACCCATGATTAGAAGTCTGATTAATCTCATGGTACTTTTTCCCCTTATGGAAGACTATGGAAAATGAAAAAAGAGAATAAAAGGAACCAGTGTTCTTTTTAAATTTGAGATTTGGGGCAAGAAATTAAATGCTGATAATTTGGGGTTTGTTTTTCACAAATTGAATGATGCTTTAGAAATAAACACTTACTCAACTCTTCTAATATAATTGAACACTTTTTCCTCAGCCGTCTGATTTTAAATGTATGTTACCAAGTGGTTAAATCTTTTCTCTAAGGCTTTGATAAGGGCACATACTGAAAAAAAAATAAGGGCAGTGATCCATGCCAGTCTCCAATGGTCTGAAAAGTTCCTAACTCAGTCCTAGAGAAAAAAGATAATATGATAGAGAATGGGGAATAAGGGGCCAAAATCTAAGTCATATTCATATATATGTATATATTTATGCATGTGTATTAAGTAATTCAATATACATTACTGAGTCCTTACCATGTGACAAGTGCTATGCTAGGTGAACAATGGTGAGCAAGACAGATGAAGCTTCTTCCTTAATAGGCCTCTGAGTCTAGGAAGAAAATGAGAATATAATTAGCTATGCAAATTACTATATAATGTAAAATGGAATGTGCTATGAGGAAAATGAATAGTTGGATATATAAGACTGAAACTCAGAGAAGAGATTAATAATGGAGATGAAAAGTTGGGGGAAATCAACATACCGGTGTTTTCTTAAGGCTATGAGGTCAGACTTCTGACCTAGAGTAAGGGAATAAATACAAGACACAAGGAACCAAACAACACTGTGATTTAGAGTATGGCTCAGAGGTGGAGAAGCTATCAAACAAGGCTGATTGAAAGATGTAGGAGAAAAATCAGGAAAAAGCCATACCACAGAAGGCAAGTCAGTGGTTTCAAGAAGTGGATATTTGTGTCAAATGGTGTGGAGAGGTCCAATGAAATTAGTACTTAAAAAGGGTATTGAATTTGACAACATGGTAGTCACTAGTGACCTAAACAAGATCACTTTTATTGGTGCAAAAAAGCAGAAACCAGATGAAAGCAAGTTGAAGAATAATGAGGATTGTCTGGGCCAAGTTGATGGAATGAACACAGACCTAATTCACTTTCTCTCAAAACTTCAGTAAGACTACAATGAGGGGATTTTTTTTAAAAAAGACATGAGCTGAAAAGGATGGAGAGAACAGGAGAAAAGACAAAAGCAACAAAATTTTGGAAGCTTGAAAGCAGTTAGATGAGTGGTAAATGGCTTAGCAGACTCAGGACAGCTGAATTCCAAGTTAGTCATGAGGAAATCTGAGCACAAACCAGTTTATACCACAGAGTCCTCCACAGACATGGGAATTAAGCAGTGGGTCCTCCACAGACATGGGAATTAAGCAGTGGGTAAGTTCAGAACTGAGGGGTTGAGGGAGTTGACTAAAATGAAAAGGACTGGGTGAAAGTTGTTTGAAAAACAGATTCCTAGATTCCCTCCCCCACTTCACTTTGTTGGATAATTGTCCCTCCTCTACCCCACAGAAGTCTAGAGTTTTTTTCTCTATAGAAAATAAAACAGAAATTCTCTGGAGTAGTTGAGAAAGTGAATGTTGTACTGAAAACAAGGCAGATTAAATACTATATGCATATTGAATGCTGATTGCAGAGTTCCCCTATCTGTCTTTTCCTGCTTGGCTCCAAGATCACAGGGATTCAGAACATATTCCTTGAGGCAGGAGATAGGAATGTACTTCCCTGGGGAACTTGATCAAATCAAGGGAAAATGATCTAAAGGTATTTAAATTGAGGGTTCATCCCAAAATGACCCATCCAGATGCCCTGACGTAGAGCTCAAAGTTAACAAGCCCCCCACATAAACATAGGTCATCTCATCAGCTCGGTCCCCCTACTCTTAATCATGAGCATATGGTCAAGAATCACCAGACATATGGAAGAACATCTCTAATGTGGAAGACAAGAGACCATTAAAAAAATATATATATATATATATGTATATATATATATATAGAAAGCAACTTGGAAGAAACAGACAATACAAAGAAGTAAATTTCAAAAAATTACCATTTTTAATATCTTCCAAATGGTAAAAGAAGGATATTGCTCCCATAAGCAAAACAAGATGCTCTTGAAAATTAAATACGTGGAAACAAAAATGAAAAATTATGTAGAAGAATTAGAAGATAAAATTAAGAAAATCGCTCAGGAAGGAAAGCAAAAGAATAAACAGAGGAAAAAATAACAAAATTAGAGAAATGACCAGAAAGTCCAACTTCCAAGTGATAGGAGTGCCATAAACAAAGAAAATAAAGGAGTAGAAATCATCAACAAAATAGCTCAAGATTTCCTGAAGGACATTAGTAACTAGATTGAAAGGGCCCACTAAGTACCCAAAATAAAAGATGAAAGTAAACATATCACCGGGGATAAAGATAAGATGCTACAAATTTTCAGATAGAAAAGAAAAAAATAACATGTCAGAAACAAAGGATCAGAAATCAGAATGGCTTTGGACTTCTCAATGCAGTGCTGGAAGCGAGGAAAATGATTTTCAACCTACAATTCCATACTCAGCTAAGCTACCAGTCAAGTATGAGGATAGGAGGATTACGGTTTAAATATGCATATCCTCCTGAAAAAAGTGCGTCCTATGTAACCTTTCCTCAAAAGCTGCCAAAGGATGAGTTCCATGAAAAATGAGAAAAGAAACTAAGAAAGAAGAAGAAATGGGTACAGGAGACTAAATCACAGGAGAGAGATGAAGGGACTAATCCTGGGTTGGCAGTGATGTGAGATCCCAGAGTGACAGCCATGCGCCAGACACAGAAGGCTCTGAGTCCAGATGGGATCAGTGTGACTGTGGAAACAGAAATTCTGAGGCTGCCATCTCCATGATACCCGCTGCCAGTGTATCCTGACCGAAGGGTAGAATGCCCCTTAACTGTACTTGGCCAGAGTAAGAAACATGCTGATGAGTTCCTGCTCTCCCCTTTGTCCTGTTTGCCTGGATCAGCCGAGGACATTTCACCATCCAGAACAATTCTGCTTCGACATACTCCTCAAAGGGAGGTCATGGTTCACTTAAAAGCAGAATACACAGAGTAGTCCAAATCTTTTTTTTTTAAGTAGACAGCACTATTTTTTTTTAATTTTTTTCTTGTAATGAGAACTTTTTTTTTTTGAGGAAGATTGGCCCTGAGCTAACATCTGTTACCAATCTTCCTCCTTTTTTCCTTTTTTTTCCCTCCCCAAAGCCCCAGTAGATAATTGTATGTCGTGGTTGTACATCCTTCTAGTTGCTCTATGTGGGACGCCACCTTAGCATGGCTTGATGAGCGTTGCCTATGTCCGCGCCCAGGATCCGTCCGAACCCGCAAACCCTGGGCCACCGAAGCAGAGCTCACGAACTTAACCACTATGCCACCGGGCCAGCCTCAGCCCAAATCTTTTGACCATATTTCTACTGATGTCAGAACCCATTCCAAGTTCCCCACCTGTGGGGAGCCCTATGTTTTTCTGGTCTTCTCCTGCCCTTGCTCACTTACTTCTCTAGAAGAGATTCTTATAAATTTTCAGGAAAGTTGAAGCCAGACTATGATCCAGAAATGCTGTTGAGCTCCTCTTCTCCTGAGTCCTTCCTCTAATAATGAAAATATTATTCTCTTCTTGCATAGCCAAGCTTGTGTTTGCTTCCTAGTTTTTTAAAACCAAACAACAGGTTAATACATATAAAGATGGGTAAGGGGATAATTAACGCAAAAGTCATAATATACTTACTTTGGGAGTCAGGAAGAGGGAGAGGGGGGCTTGATTGAGGAAGGACACAAAAGAGGATCCTAAGATATGGATAGTATTCTATTTCTTAAGTTGGAAAGTGGGTTTATGGGTATTCATGTTATTTTTATTCTTTAAACCATATACATACATCTTATACACTCTTCTAAATATGCAAGATACATTTGAGAGTTTCAAAAATATTTTTTATCATAAAAAAAGAAAGGGAAATTGAGAACTGGAGTTAACATAGTTTGCTTATGAAGGGAAGCAAAGAAATGAGGTAGTTGCCAGAGGAGAGGGTAGAGTCAGGGGAAGATTTTATTATGGTGGGAAATTTGAGAGTATGTTTTGATGCTGAAGGGTCTTATCCAACAGAGAATTTGGAGACATCAGGAAGCATAGGAGCACCAAAGAGCCAAAGCCCATTTGAATGTTATTGCCTATTGCTTTGTAACATAAATCCTCAGCTATAGCCATTTGTTCCATTGTGTGTAATGTACTTGAAAATATTTTTAATAGGTCATGTAATATATAGGTGTATGTGTATAAATTAGAGCTAATCTAGAATCTAGGGTCAGGTGATTAAACCTGAAGGATCCTAATCAGGTTAGTTAGCATTTGAAACACTCTAATCAGGAGTCCATAATCAAGCAGTTCTACAGCAAGCATTTCAAATGTCTCTATCTAGTTGCAACAGAGGATTCAGGAATCAGCATAACAGATGTTGGAAGTAATTTTTTCATTGGTGAAGTGAGTGGTAGTCAAGATATGTAGTAAATTTAAAGTGCTAAACAGGACTTTCACCCTTATAAAGATGGGGCGTAAGAATCTGGTGAGCCCAATAGCTTAACAATGCTCCTACAGGGGTGCCATCATTAGTATATAGGCCCACATCATGGCTGTTTCTGCTGCCTGATACAACTAGGTTAGTTAATCCTACCATCAGAGCATGGCCACATTTGTCTTTTAATGACCCTCTCACTCAGGGTGCTGTTTAGAGAACTTAAAACAGCAGAGAGCAGAGTTAGCCACAGGATTACAGAAGAGGCTTGGTAGTAAATGTTTGTACATGGGACAGAAATTAGTTTGAGCCTTGCCCTCATTAATGACATACCCTGTGAAAAAAATTTGTATGCAGGGGAAAAGACATCCACTTCACACCCAGCTCTCGTTGTCAGAGATTACCAGTACTTACTGAATGATCTTGACAGATATGAATGAACAAACTAGGTCTATTTGCAACAATTGACCAGCTTAGTCACTGGATAAACAATACTCAAATTCAGCTTTATTTTTGGATTCAAGCCTTTCTTTTACTACCTCCCTGCTCAAAGTGTCCTGTCTTCTCTTGTACACCAAGCCCACTCATCTTATTACATTACTGGAACCATACAAATAATTAGATAATTCATATTATAACACCTCTTGACAACTCAACTGTAAGCTCCGAAATAGCAGGAATGCTGTTGCTTAATTTTTTAAATAATAATAACAATTATAATAATAAGAATCAATCTCTCTTTCCTTCTCTCTCTTGTGCGTACAGTGTCAGGCACTGCTTTATGTGTTTAATATAAATTAACTCCTATAATCTTCATGGTCGCCCTAAGTGGCAGGTACCATCAATATTCACATTTTACAGAAGGGGAAACTGAGTCAAAGAATAGTTAGTATGTTGTCCAAAGTGACACAGCTGTGATTCAAACCAAGGCAGTTGGGATCTAGAACCCAAACTCTTAACCACTGTTGTGAGATTTCTAACCTGCTCAACTGTAAGATAATAAATTTGTGCTGTTTTAAAGCCTTTAAGTTTGTCATTGTTACATCAGCAGTAGAAAACTAATACAACTATACTACCTCCACACCCATTCAAACCACATGCACAATTCTTTGAATATAATAAACTTTAAAAAGTGAATGAATGTGTATTTGTTGAATTTATTACAATCACCAAAAAGGACTTGAGTGCAGAAAACACAAAAATATAGTTATCATAAGGAAAAATTACATGAAGGTGAACTTCAAATTAGTGACAAGGGCACCAATCAGAGACCAGAGATCTTGATTCTGGACCTCATTTTGTCTAGAATTGCCTGCATGACTTGAGCAAGTTTCTAATCTCTCTAGACCTCAGCTTCTATGTTGAAGACTAAGGGAGTTGGACCAGGTCATCTTATACTTCTTTCTGGTATTAGAATGTCTTTCTAAATATATTTTCTTTCTTTCCATTTATTTGGATCAAATAATAATGTGCCCCAATATTTCCTCTGAGACAGCCAAAATATATCATCACGAACAGGGATAATAATCAAATTCATGATGAAATGCACAAGGAAATACTCAAAGCTGAACTTAAGGACCACTATCTAATATAAACCTGAGGTTTACTGCTTCTACTTTAACCGATCCTGCTTAGTGGCTTGCCATTCATCACAGAAACTGATCACACAAACCACAAGGACGTTGATCATATTTCTTGAGTCTATGCCTTTGTATAACCTCATTGTCTCTATAGAGTGTACAGAATTTCTAACATCCCTTTTTCTCTGCTGAAAAATAATAAATGTTTATATAATACCAGTGATACTGGTCTTCTGATGGCCAGCTCAGTGGTTACAGTTTCCAATAGAATATGCTTTTATGTATTGTTTTTCTAACAGTACTGTTACTATAAAATATAATGGGAGAGTGTGCTAGGGAGAAGGGAGGGGATAGAAAAGGGATGAGAGAGAGGAAGTGGAGGCTACAGTTGAGGGGGCTGGAAGTTGCTTGAAGCTATCTGGCATGGTGTCCAAAATTGACAAAACCATTTAAATTTGGGGGTGTTGTACAGCTCTAGCTAGAATTCAGTTGAGATAATGAAAATTAGATGCAGAAAACTGAGCAAAACAATCATTATGTGCAGAAGATTGGAGGCCTCGGGAGCACCCTCTGCTGCAAGTGTTTGGTCAGACAACATAGTTTGGGCACAGGATACATCCCTCACAGCCAAGCAGAGTAGCCAATGATGGGCAGAACATCCAGACAAAGGGAACCCCTGCGAGTCATGTGAAATTCTTTTTCAGCAAACCATGGGATTACATCCAGTCTGAGTTGTGGAAAACACAGCCCAGACATTCTTCTTTCTTTGAGTATCTTAACATAATGACAGGATAAGGATATGGGAAGGGACAAAGAGGAGGAGAAAACTTTATTGGAGACACAAACATTGTTGGATGACTAGGCAGAAAAGAAACACAGAATAACAGGGATTTCTGGAGATGGATGCCTTAGGTACCAAAAGGAAGCAAAAGTATAGGCTGGGAAGAAAAAGGAAAGAAAAACCAATAAGATTAGGAAGTGGGAGAAAATAAAAAGTGAGAAAGAAGCTTGTGGAGAAAGAGAAGAATGGAAAATAGAAAAAAGAAAGTGAAAAGAGAGGAAAGGAAGTAGAAAAAGAAGAGAAAGTGGAGGCCTGCTTTCCAACCTTCCAGTGGTGCACATTAGCGCATTAAGACCTGTCTTTACATGTCTGATTCATCATTGCCTCCACTTTTTCTTTCTCACTTTTTCCCACACCAGAGTGGGGAAAGAAAGGAGCTGAGAGAGATGCTTCCAGGCTCCCCTTCACTTCCATGATGAGAGGAATTCACGACTTGATATTCTGTCCCACCAAGACAACAAAAAAAATGGGGTCTTCACAAAAGAGACTGTTAAGACAGCATACAAAGGGGTCCTCCAAAAAGAAATCAGGGTGCTCTTAGGAAAGACAAATGGTGTTGGGCAACCAAAATACAATCGATGTCCACAACAGAAATGATTCTCTAAGTTAGTGCTATCTTGCACTGAGCTCTAACCACTCACAACTTAGTGGAGAGACATGTTTTACTGTTTTACATCTAAGATTATACACATTTATTGAAATGCATTTACAAATGACTAAATGGCCAATATTTACATTGCAGATAGGTATATATTCAATATTTATCTTATACATAAATCGTCAAACTCTATGTTAAGTGGATGGTTATTAAAATGTCAAAATCTGGTTCTAAGACTATGGTTTTATAACTTTAGGATAATTATGTACTGACAAAGATTGATATCTAGAAATGGTAAGTGAAAAAAAATAAGCTGTAGATCAGTATATACAGTTTGATATTATTGAATTAAAAAACCTATAGTTGTAGATGAATGTATTAGGTTATGATTGGTTTTTCTATGGTAACCAATTAACCCTGAAATCTTAGTAATTAAACACAATGAAGGTATCTTTAGCTCAGGGTACATATATAACACAGATGTGCAGGATGAGGACAGAGCTCCAATCCATACAGTCACACAGGGACTCAGGCTGACAGAGGTGCCACCATATTGCATCTGCACTATTTGGAACATGGGGCCTCCTCAGTCTTTGCACTGAAGGAAGAAAGCTCGTGGAGAACTCATTCTACTGTTATATGCATGAGCCCAGCAATGACACATGTCACTTCTGTTTACAGCACAGGAGCCTAAGCTACTCTCATGGCTCATCTACACTACAAGGAAACTGGGAATGGGAAGAGCACATGGGTGTCCAGTAAGCAGTAAATGTTTCTGACACGCTAGACATGGATATAAAAAGCTCCAGGAGGAAAAACAATATTTAATTGGTGCCTCTGGGAAGGGGAGTCAGATTAGGGAAAGAATGAAGAAAAAGTCCGCATTTTGTATTATATGCTTCCTAATGTTTAAAATTTTTTAAATACAAAGCAAGTTCTATATTTACTATTAAATAAAAATATTTTAAAAATTGTTAATTATGAGTTATTTTGAGATAATCCAGTTAAAATGAAACTGGTAAATAAGCAGTTAAAAAGCAACACACCAATAGCTTCCATCAATGGCTCAGTGTCAAGAATGGGCATAGTTTGCAGGGATCAGCCAGGGCGCTCTATGATTTAGTGACTGCTGTTTGATCAATGGCTGAAGTGATAGAGTGGAGAGCTCGCTGATTAAGTTCTCGGATAAAGCTATGTTAACTAAAGCTTGGGGAGCCGTGATTAAGATCCAAACCGGCCTGTCAGAAGTGAGCTATGGCCAAGTGTGTGATGTGAGTGTACTTGGGATTGAAGAATGAATCTCTGAAGATCGCAAGGGTCAGACAAAAGTGCTTAGGTGTTTCTGGATTCAGTGTAAATCACATGCCAGATGAATGTCTGGAATAAATGGAGTGGCTCCAAGAAACGTGGCACTGCTCGGGCATTCCAAGTGTTAAGAGGAGACAGGAGCAGAAAGACAGGGACGTTCAGGGCTTGCTGTATTCAAGATCATCAGGAAAAATAGATTCCTGAATATGGTGGTCTGTGTCCAAGCAGGCATCATCGCTATCTTCATAGAGTTCATGGTCTAGCTGCTTTCTTGACATCCAGACCTTCTCTCTCTCTGGGTACCTAGCTTGACTGTTCCTTTAAGGCCTTGCTATTCAAAGTGTGGTCCAGGAACCAGCAGCAACAGACTCTCCCGGGAGCTTATTAGAAATACTGAATCTGAGGCCCAAGCCCAGACCCACTGAATCAGAATCTGCTTTTTTAACAAGGCTCCCCAGGTGGTTCATGTGAACACTCAAATATGCGAAGCACAGGTCTAGGTTCTATCTGCCTCCCTCACCCACCCTATTAAGGAGAAAGGCTCCTTAAATACTTTGCAGTCTCCTCGCCTTTGATTTTGTCCAAGACAGATAGACAAGGGAATTGAAAGAGATATGAGGGGCTAAGCAGACATACATAATAAAGAGATGAGCAGAGCAGGGAAATGCAAAGAGAAAGTTTCAGGCAGGATGAGTCTGTGGGAGAAGCTAAGGGAAATGTTGAGACACGAAGGAGGGAGATGGACGGAAGACCGTCGTAAATAAATAGAGAGCACATTTGAAGAAGTATTGCTGTGCAGTGTTAAATGGGTCTCCATCAGCCATTCTTTGAGAGACTTCATAAAAGATTTAAATTTCTTCTTCACTATCTTTAGATGTCATCACTGGTGATTCTTCTATGTGAAACCAGATGAGAGGGGGCCACTATGGCCCCCGGCTTTAGATGAGTTACGTATTTGTAGGCTTTCCTTGTCCTTTTTTTTTTTTTTTGTGAGGAGATCAGCCCTGTGCTAACATCCGCCAATCCTCCTCTTTTTTTGCTGAGGAAGACGGCCCTGGGCTAACATCTGTGCCCATCTTCCTCCACTTTATATGGGACGCCGCCACAGCATGGCCTGCCAAGCAGTGCGTCGGTGCGCGCCCGGGATCCGAACCAGCGAACCCCGGGCCGCCGCAGCGGAGCGCGCGCACTTAACCGCTTGCGCCACCGGGCCGGCCCTTTCCTTGTCCTTTTTTAGGCAGAAAGGTAGAGAGGGCAATAAAAGCTCAAGACAACTCCTATAATCTAGAAATATTCTATACCATTTCCAAAAGGATTTTTTTCCATTATTTTACAATGTTTTGTTGACTTTCGTCGTCTTTACACTGAATTAATTAATATTGCAAAATTAGAGCTAGATCCCCAAGTAGCTGTAATTTAGCAGTTACAACAGAGAGAGAGAGACAATATAGATTCTTAAAGCTGGTTTTAGCTCTATTTATAAGGTTAGTGTGAATGAAAATAATCTCCAACTTATGGAGCTAAAATATCAGCAAGAATATTTCAGCCTTGGTTTTTAGCTAAGTGAATCGTTTCAGCATCAACAGCCATTATTCTTTCTATGTACATAGAGTATTGATTTTGGAGCCTAAATGAGTGAAAGGTGATAGTGGAAAGGGGAATTTATAAACCACTTGGTAGACTATAATAACCCAGGCATTTGTGACTGCTGTGTATAATCTGCGCACTTCAAAAAAATTGTACAGTCAAAGAAATTTGTCATGAAAAATCTTTAAAGGAGATTGGAGATGAAGTGATGGTTTTCCTCAGAAAATAACTCTCATAACATTTTTTTCAGATCAGCAAAAAAAAAGATCAGAAACTCTTCCTGGTTCTTTTGCCCTTTTTGGTGCTTGTCTGATTTGAACTCAAGGTTGGGGATTCTTACGACAACAAAAATAAAGGATTTTGTTTTAATTTAAGCATAGCTTTTGATGCTGCATTACCTACATGTGGTAACACACAATCCTGCTTGACTTAGGTATATTACCATGTATTTAACCTCAGAATAATTTCAGAGACATTCACAGAACTAGGTGCTCTTTCTCTCCAAGATGGTATTTAATTAGCCCATGGAAAAAGGCCTTTAAAACACACACATACATACAAATACCAGATGGTGAGAAAAGTGCTGAACTTCATCAAAATATGGTACATGTACTCAATTTTTATAAGAGTTATTATCACTAATGGCTGGGGTGGATATCACTGAAGTCTTCTAGATAAAAAAGAGAGAAAGAGAAAGGGAGGTTGCTGATCTGAACGTGCTTTCCAAAGACCTTATCAAGGCTATAATATTTCAAGTGTTTCACAGGCTATAATTCAAACACAGTGAAGGCAAGAAATTGTTTTGGGTTGATTGCTGTTCTCAAAGCTCACTGTGTAAACCTCCAAGTCATGGGCACGGCTTCTTTTAGTAGACTTGTAAATCCTCAGACCATGCTCCACTGTCAGTGGGTTTTCTGACTTGGGGTGTCAGCATATGAACTCTAATTAAAGTTAATACACTAATTCCAGGTGCTGATCTCCAATCCTTCAGCCACAAAACCCATTGCAGAAATTGGCCAAAAGTCAAGGCCAGGGAGTTTTAAGTTGAAATAAAATGCTGAGGATACAAGATCCTGTTCGTCTTCTGCTTAAGTGGTTTCTCACGTCTCTTGGGATTAAGGTCAAAATATTTAGAATGAATTACACGGTCCCGTACAACCTGGCAGCTCCCTACCTCATGCTGTACCCACTCTTCCCTTAGCTCACCATTCTTCAGCCGTACTGGCTTTCTCCCACCATAGGGTCTTTGCCCACATCACTGCCCCTTGCCCACTGTCTTTTTAACTCTCTTTCCATCCTTCAAGTGATAGTGTAAATGTCAAGACCTCAGGAGAAGTCTACTTTCAACATTCAAACTAGGCAACTAGTTTGTTGGCTCTGTTATGTGACCCCATAGGACCCTAATTTTCCGTGATAACATACACCACAGCTGCAGTTATACTGCTTTGTATGCAGTTATTCTTTTTAACTGCCTCCTCTCCTGGGCTTTAAACGCCATATTTCCCAGTGCTATCACACTCATACTCAATGAATATTTGTTAACTGAATAAAGGAAAAAAATGAAGAAGAGATATGAGTTAGTCTCATAAGCTACCTTAATACTTTATCTGTACATCTCTAAGAGCCAATTTTACCAATATTGTAATTTCTTATTTCTGAATCTGTCTCCTCCATTTAATTGTATGACCTTTAGGCAAGGGTCTTTGTCTGCCTTCATGCATACCGAGTACCTGGCAGATGTGAAGTATCTCAAAGATAAAGTGCTTGGAAAAGAATGGGAAGAAGACATGGACACAGAAGATGGATGACAACAAGGAAGAAAAAAAGGAAAAGATGTGATAGAAAGAGAAAAAAATAATAATAAAGGGTAGAGTTTTTAAGTCCTCGAAAGACGGTCATAATTTAGATAATTTTTACTTAAGTCCTTAAAACAAGTTCAATGAAATACAAGTACAAGAGAAAATTAATAATTAAAACCTTCCTTTGGAAGAAGAAGAGGCTTATGCAACCCTTTTGGAGTGCAGGCCAAACAAATGTGGCATGCTGACAGCATATGATAAATAAGACTGATTAAAAAATTGTTTTTTATAAAGATAAACAGAAGGCTAAAATTCCTGCTGGTAATACTCAAACTAATAACAATTTTGATTTCAAGTTAATACTTCCTTGGGGGAAGAAAAGAGGACTTCAGAGGGCATTTTAAATAGTTAGAAACCAATGTATTACCACTGGTGTTAATGATTCTTGGGAAAATGCGTGATGTTAAATAGTTAGAAACCAGTGTATTACCACTGGTGTTAATGATTCTTGGGAAAATGCGTGATGTCACTTGCTTTGATCAATATGAGGACCAGCTGTAAGTGGTACAGAATGAAGACTAATGACTAATTGTTCACATGCAAAACTCAGACTTGCTGAAGAGGACTTCTTAGGCAGTACCAGATTGTTAGGCTAAATTATTAGCTCGTTTTAATTGAAAGTGTGAAAAGACATTGCACTTTGCAAGATGATAAGATGATACTCAGCCAGCCGTCTGATTCTTAGCTGAAAGAAACTCACCCAGAGTTGTTATGGTGCCAGAGCTTTCAAATATATCTTGTAGATATCTTACTGTTGATTCTTTGTTTTTAAAAGATGTGTTCAAAGTGTACTTGGCTATATTCAATAGATGGTCCTCATTAGAAAGTCTTCAATCCTCTCATATTTTACACTTTTTATTTTTAGTTACTTATCCAAGACAATATATTTATTCACTGTCCACCTCTCAGAGGAGATGAGTATTACTAATATGTCTTACTTCTTTGGTTTATTTTTATTCCCTAGTCATATACTTTTGTTGACAATCTTATGCTTTTTGGAGGAAAAAAGGCAACTTGATGAAATCCCTTAGTAAGTGCTTCATTCATATTCAAGAAAAGATCTTGGACTATCTTGGTTGGACAGTCTCTCAAGTCAACCCCAATGAGTTTCTGACATAATTAGTCAGATTTTGCCAAAAACAGGAAAAGCTAGCTGAACTCTGCGTGTAGCAGCAGGTGATACCAATGAGCTGGATTTGGAACAACCCTGAAAGTGGCCGCATTTGAATTCTGGGTCATAGAAATGATATCTCACACAGAAGCTGTTAACCATAAATCAAGCAAGGTTCCTCCCTTTCCCTCACCCCACCCTATGTCTATCCAACTCCAATCTCATTAATTTTACTTCCAAAAAACATTTTGCACGCACCCGTTTCCCACTACCTGAGCTACTACAACGGTCTCCTACCTGGACTTCCAGCTTATATCCTTGGTCTCTTCAATCCATCCTCCACGTGGCAGCCCAGGGGATCTTTCAAAAACACAAATCTGATCATTTCACCCCTTCAATGATTTTCCTTGCACTTAAGATAAAGCAAAACTCTTTACTTTTACCTAAAATGTCTTGCCATCCTCTCCAAGCTCGTCTTGTATTACTCTCTATCAATCTTCTTTATATTTATTTTCATCTTAAAAGTTAAGGTTTGTTAGACCATGCACATGTTTATCCTGATGTTCTCACTCATCCTGGGTCACTCACCTGCAGCAAGTGGCACTTATCTGGGTGAGACTCAACTTTTGTTGGCTTCAGAGGTCAGCGAAGGAGTTTGAATGTTATTTTATTTTATTTATTTATTTTTTTGTGAGGAAGATCAGCCCTGAGCTAACATCCGATGCCAATCCTCCTCTTTTTTTTTTTTTTTTACTGAGGAAGATTGGCCCTGAGCTAACATCCGTGCCCATCTTCCTCTGCTTTATGTGGGACACCACCACAGCATGGCTTGATAAGTGGTGCGTCAGTGTGCGCCTGGGATCCGAACCTGCGAACCCTGGGCCGCCGAAGCGGAGCGCAGGCACTTAACCGCTGTGCCATCGGGCCGGCCCCCTGAATGTTACTTTAAATGAGAGGAAGAGCCATTAGAGGGTCTTGGTTAAGGTATGATCTGATTTGATTTACATTTTTAAACAGTTCACTCTGGTTCTGTGTGGAGAATGAAATGTAAGGGGACCAAAATGGCAGCAGGTAAGAACCAAAGCCAAGCTCAGGGAGAGGAATACTTGGTTGTCGAACAAATTAACAATGAAGAATTAATAAACAGTAGAATGAAAGAATGAGTCAAACTAGGGGTGACTTATAGCCCGTAGGCTCTCACCCCATATCCATTTGTGACCCTTCCAGTCAGAAATCAGGACCACTGACCACTCCTGTCCTGGATGTCAGCCAGCCCTGTGCTCACATTTCAGACAGAGTGCATTTTATGATTAATCTTAATCCTCCTACCTTCCACAGAGGTAAATCATCTAAACATTTTACTTGGGGGAGGACAGATGGTAAATGATCTCTCCAAACATTCCCTTTAAACTTCTTTTGATGAAAGCAAATTTCCAAATCCACACATTCAAGTGGAAACTAAAAGGTGATAAACAAACACCCTACTTCCGCCTGTGAGATCTTGGAGGTGACCCCCATGTCTGTCATCACTGAACAAAGGTTGTAACACAGACAAGAGCTCTACCCTCATTCTTGCCTCCACTTCCAGCTAACTATCATCCAGAAGCCAGAAGTTGTCCAGGTTAAAATATGAGATTGCTCTGGTCCCTTCCACCTGAGTCCTCACACAGCTTCTTTTTCTTTTCTGAGCCTTGCTTTTTCACTCTTGACATTGATGCCTCTTCCTGATTTGCAAATCTCCTTCAATCGTCTGTCTAAATGGCAAGCTTCTTTGATCTATAGCCCAGTCAAAGGTAGGATCTGTATTTCCAACATCCAGCACAGGCTGCCTCCCTGTTGACATTAATCTTCTGCCTTTGCCGGGTCTAGACAATAGGGGTTGGAGAGCGTTAATCTAAAGACTCACCAGACACAAAGCCATAAATCTGCCCGAGGGTAGGTAGACTTGTGGCATTTTCTATTTGCTCCTCTAAGAAGACTCTAGGCTCTGTTTGATCCTCCACTGCCTTTGCCCTGAAAGATTGAATTACTTACAACATCGAAATTCAGTTTCTTTAGAGCATCTCACATCCAGCAAGGCTGAGAAGGAGAACAAAAGCACCATCCATTCACTTTAGAAATTGAGTCAGAAAACCCAAGGGGAGACATTGTAGAGATAAGATATTTGGTTGTTTTGTTTTCCAACGAGTAAAACAAGGGAGATGTTTCTCATTTTATACTCATGTTCCTAATGAGCAAGGCTGAAATTTATCGAATTGCAGTATCCAAGAGTGCTTTTTTTTTTCCTTAAATCTATGTTAGGGTAAAAGTTCTCAATTAGAATCCACATTATAAGGTGTTTACAAGAGAATACTACCAATAAGTTGCATATCTGCAGTACATTTTCACAAAATTCAATTGTTAAATAGTAAACCTGAAAAGTTTCCTTTATACAAAATGATTGATTAGGCAATTGTGCCTGCAAAATCAAAGGCATTATTATATCTTGTCTTCAAGCACAACTGATAAATGATTTCCCTTGCAAAGTGATTTCATATTTTTGTTTTGACTTTTGTTTCCCTGAGATTAACTGGATTGTCAATATGTGTGGCTATAGACTTTAAGATCATTTTTCTTCTACTCTCTCTTTTTTTTAAGTCAAAGAAATTGTGGACATACTAAATAAGTCACATCTTTTAACCCTTTCTACTTGTTCTGGCTTAAGAAAATCTCTATCTTAGGATGCTCGTCCTATGGACCAGTTGACAATTTGAGATAACTTCCAGTGCTAGATCTCCGCAATTAGTAGGCAATCTTCTGTGTCAATTAAAGGAATTCTTTCTTGCACCTCTCCAGATAAAGTTTGAACTCCTTTATACTCTTGGGATCATCTACATGTTGACATCACTTAAAAGGAACACCCTAATGTGTACAGAAAGAAATGTTTCATTACATGTGCTAAGAATGAGTTGCTAGTGGCTTCTTAGAGCTCTATATTTAGAGGGATTCTGAGGTTACATCCTTCTTTAATAGGAGAGAGTGCGAAGATCATCAGGGCTGACTTCTATAGGAATGGGAAGTTTCATGGGGCACAAGTTGCCTTTTCACAATCTGTTCCCTAATGTGTGTTTTGTATTGACAGACTTCATCTTCAACTGCCCACTTTTCCTCATTACTTGCCAAAGTTTCTTAACCAAAGATTATAGTCCCATTTTTTTCCAGTTTACCTCCACACCAGGGAATAGATCCTGGACACTTCAGCCTAAACTTACCTGCAATGCGGCTCATTCTTTGTGCTTCAGCTTCCAGGCTAAATTTTGTAAGTAATTTGTATTAGAGTAAGTCTAAATGAGAATTTCATAGTGAATTATGCTTCCCAGATAATATATTTACATTTTCCCTCAACTTTGGGGCTTTACAAAGCATGAGGAATAGACTTTTCCCCACCCATGTGGACCCAGAGTTTTGTGGCTCATTGCATCATACCAGAATGGTCAGTTCCACCTTATTATGTCATTTAATGATATGACATGACATAATGATATGACATCATTTAAATGATATGATATATCATTTAAATAAATGCCCTGGAAATGCATTCTGACTTTTTCTTTGCTCATGAAACCAGTGGTCAAGAAAGTCTTGTAACCTCAGTATTAAGGTCCTATAAGTGTCCTGTACACAAAACGGGCCAGGGTCTTGCAAATATACAGAAAAGATTTTGGTTGCAATTTTTACTACCGTGCACTTTGCTGATTAAAAGAAGCTCAGCATTCCACATTAAATACTCATGCAGATTTCAGCTCTTTTAAAAATTGGTAACCAAGAAACACGGCTTAAGAAACAAACCTCCTACACAAAAATAACCTGGGAGGAAGGGGAAAGAGTCACATGTTGTAAATACACATTTTAGTCCGTACTGTAGATCATGAAACAGATTAATTATCCAGAAACACAGAAACTTGTCCTCTAAATTGTTCTTCTAGTGCACCAGCTGTCCGTTGACTCATTATTAAATTATTTGCCAGTCAATGAATTTTCTTTCCTTCAAATGCTTTTTAAGCTGGAAGGAGTTGGCATTGATGAAAGGCTTTATGAAAGGAGAAAGGTTATATCCACACAACCCTGAATCAACTGGTTATCAAGTTGAAAATTCTGTTGAACCACAAGGAAGTTTTCTCTTTGTGTAAACCAGTGGTTATTGGCCATTTGTGTTGCATCACCCTCTTCACTATTCTGAAATAAAATTCACAGATAGTATAACACACTGACATATCATTTAAATAAATATATAAATATGCCCTGACTATAATACAAAGGGGAAAAAAGTCATTTATCATAATATATTATGCATTTCAGTATTTGCACGATTGAGCACTAAACTAAAATTCATAATGAAAGAGTCGGATGATTTCACTTGTGCTTAGGAACACAAAAGCTACAGATACTCCCAACCCTTGGAGCAACCAAAATTGCACCAGGGTATTTTCCGCACAGCCCCTAGAAGGGGCTGCTTATATTGAGACCCACTGTTTCTCCAACACTAAATAGTTGGTTTGATAGCCTTCTGTTGATATTATTGGCTTCTGATTTGATTTATTATTGGACGGGCTAGCAGTGTCACAGCCATTGATGAGACTTTGGGATCACAAATCTTAAGTTTTCTCAACTTTGTTTCTAAAGTACGATTCTCTAAAAATACAACCTAATCAACAGAGCTTAGAAACTTGCCCGATTCCATGGCCTGCCACATGACTGTATCTGTAGAGGAAAATAGCAAAAACCTAAAGAAAAGAGAAAAACAGTCTACTCCGCAGACATTCTGAGGTTTGTATTTTAGGCAGAGTTATCAAGTTTTCTCTATTCCTCTTGAGTTGGATCTCTGAAATTCCAAAAGACATCTTGCCGATGATATCTGAGTCTGGAAAGCAGCTTGCTAGTGTCCAAAAATGGACAGTATTCTTCTTGGGATTCCACACTGGATTCTATTTCTCAGTAGGGAGTAAAGTATTAGAACTTCTCTGTATCTCACCTGTGAAGTGGGGGCTGGAGGTGGTAGAAATGCTCTCCCTATTCTGAAATGGGAGGAGTAATTCTCTCTAATAGGTTTTACTAGGCTTAATACTACCGAGAGAGAGGGATAAATTATTCCATCTGGTTAGCTCTTCTTAAGTTACCCCGGATTAAAAATCAGTTTGGCTTTCTCTTCTGCATGAGTCACGGGAATAAAACAAAAAAAGTCAAAGCACTCTAATATGTGAACAATATTTTTCCCTCTTAGCTGTAGATATGTGAAGAGATCTCATACTTGCTAAAGGTATCAATGATGTTTTGCATTTCTATAGCACTTTAGAAGTGTCTTGTAATTCTATACATGTTATCTGTATATAATATCTCTATGATAACATCGATAGATCGATCGATCGATTGATCGATAGATAGATATTCTATATCACACTATTTTATATGCATGATCCAGGTATTCGGGCTATGAATACTTGAGTCTTTCTATCCCACCACTGATTTACAAGAAAATACCCTGCTGTCTCTTGGATAATTTGCCTCCTTAAGAAAACAGATAATTTCCATGATTGGCCCTCAAGCAGGCAATAGCTAAAAATAATAGCATAACCCAAGTCCTATACTTTCAAGGTCAGAAGAACAGAACAGGAACACACGTGTGTGATATCAGGGGACCCAAGATTCATAGGAAGAAGATTTCAGGAGAATCACTCAGCATGTGCATTAGTAACTCTTTTCTCTGGTTTTTACACTCCACTATCCTCAACACAGGAGCCTTACTTCAGGTTAGCTTTCCTCATGGTCACAAAATGGCTGCTGCATGGTTCCATGCTTCATAAGTGGATGAAACAAAATCTAGCAGAAAAGAGACTGCTTCTTCCTAAACTTAAGAGTGAAAAAGAACCTGCTTCTGGAAGAGTTCTTTCTGAGAAATCCCCTAGCCAACCTCTCCTCCTTTTTTATTGGCCAGAACTGGGTTTCATGCCCTCTCTTAAAATAATTTATTGGCAAGGGGAATTCTTGATTGGTTCAGACTAATGAGGATCCACCCTTCAACTGGAAAGAACAATCTCTTTACTAAAGGAATATTTGGGGGGGAAAAAAGTTCTGTTGAAAAGGAATCAAACTTTTTGTGAGGGGGCGGGAAAGAAGGCAAACAATAGTCTGTTACATAAGGCTCCTAGAAGCTATCAAGAAATTTCCATTTTCTAAGTTTTGTTGTTTTGAGGATTCCTCAAGCAGTTCCCCATTCCACACAACTTCCAAATAGTGCCAGCTTTGCTTCTTGCCTACACTGCCTTCATCATAGATTTGTTGCTCGTACAGAATTTTCCCTTTAATTTCCTCTTCACTGGGACTTCCAAGCCAAGTCATTCAGGGTTTTTAAAAGTGCTCATTCAGTTGCTAATTATTATTATCTATTAGTAATTCAAATAAATTTAAAAGCTGCTTACTACTGAGTATTTACTAGGTGCCAGGCATTGTGCTAACTGCTCCCCATGTGTGGACTTAATTTAACTGTCATTTTCCCTCAGAGGAAGGTGCTATTTCTGATATTCTTCTTTGATAGATGAAGAAACTGAGCCTCAGAATGGTTAAAGAACTTGCTCAAGTTCACACAGTTATAAGTGGCAGAGCGGATCCTTGAACCTGTGCTTTTCTGACTCCACAGTCCACACTTAACAATTGTTTGATATCTTCTTTCAGATTAGAATCTATAGTGAATGAATTGATATAATCATTGACCAACTTTCATGTCCATAATTACTCATCGCTCTGGCCTTCCAATAGCTCAGTGAGTATAAAGGTTATGATATCCTAGCCTCAGAGTTCCTGAGAACTGGGAGTGGTCTGGAGTCATTACCAGCATGGCTAAAGGTCACTATGTGAGTGAATCAGAAAGAGAGCTTAGAACTAAAACAACAATCAGTCTTCTGATTGGCTCAAGGCCAGTGCTCTCCCCAAAGATCATCAAATTCCTTATCCAGGACACAAACCTTTTTCCCGTGAAGTACAGGAGTTCTTAGCCTCATCGTCCAAGTAACCTCCTCATGGTTCCCTAATAAATATCAGGTATTGATGTTAACCTTGATAGAAAGAAGCAAACTTGATAAAGGAAAGGTATGGCACTGTTTCCGTGACCCTGCGGTAAGTCAGAGATTTTGAATAGGAACCACAGTCATAACAGGTATCCAAATGCACCTTCCAAGCCCTGGTTACAGAAGTCCTTCTTATAATTCCTACTGTCTCAAAGAAGAGAGGAGTAAAGTATCTGGTTTCACTTTGTCCACAGGACCAGATTGCTTATACCACATCTATTCCCCAGTCGATCAAAAGAGCATCTGTCAGTCCCAGTGAATGAGACAAAGTGAGGCTATGATGCGGGGGAAAGGAGAAAACCAAATCAGGAGAGCAAACCATACATGCTAACTACTCTACACGTGGCCTCTAGTCCAATAACAAAAGTCCTAATTTCAGTGTGCTGAGGAAAGAGCCAAGTAGGTGAAGCACAACTTCTCTGTGGGAAAGGGGCCCCCACAAATCATTGCTTTCTCGTCCTAAGTATGTTTTAGACCCTTTCCAAAAGGTTAATCAGCTTGAACATGGGGGAATGCCACTGTGCGAGTCTAAAATCCATGATTTGCAAATGGAGATTGGCAGGGTGAACCACAAGGTCTGCCATCCACACTCACCCCTGGTCACCAGTTGAGATTCAGCGCCCCTGTGGCTGGGAGGTTAGATGAACACCTTGGTAATTGTTATGAGTGTTGGGGTACAGGCTTAATGAGCTGGTGTTCCTTTGGACTTCTACTTGAGGTATTTGTGTGTTAGAGTATTTGCATTGTTAGTGGATGATATTGGTATATTAGAGGATGTTTTATGCAGTTAAATCAGAGTATGTAGGGATTAGTCTTAGAAAACCACCATAAATCAGACCTTTACCTTCTATCCTTTTGACTTCTCCAAATAGAAAAGAATGCCTCCTCTTATAACCCATTTGCAACACCTCTGTGAGCAACCTTTCGCAAAATCTGTCATGCTGCAGTTTAACTATCACTTCTTCAAAGAGATCTTCTTGAACATTAATCTGAAGTAGCCATTCAATATTATTTTTTTCACAGTGCTTATCTCCAAGTGACTTTCCCTTCCATATGTTTACTACCTGTTTCCCCACAAGAGAGTGTAAACTCCAAGAGAACTGGAACCTTATCTATTGTACCAGTTAAGATGAGCTTCCTCTGCTGGTCATAGAAGATCCAAGTTAACAGAGGCTTAAATAAGATAAAAACTTGTTTCTCTCTCACATAGAAGAATCCAAAAGTAAGCTAGTCCAGGGCTAGTAAGGTGGCTCCAAGATCTTCAAGGGGCTCAGGCTCTTTCAATCTTTTAAATCTGCTGCCTTCAAAAGTCTTTCCCCTCAAGGTTCAGTCATGGCTTCTGTTTTCCAACCAGCAGGAAGGAAAACGAGGTGAAAAGGCCAAGATCTTCTTTCTTCTACGTATACTTCTTACGTGTCATTAGCCTAAACCAAGTCACATGGTTATATCTTCTGCAAGGGAGGCTTGGAAATGTAGTTTTTGTTTCTGAAGAGGCCCAGTCAAAAACCAGGGGTTTTATTATTAAAAAAGAAAGAGAAAACTAATACCAAAGTGCAATTAGCAGTATCATTCACATCTGTCTTATTTGCTGCTCTATACCAAGGACCTGGCCAATGCTTGCCTATTAAAAAGGCTCAAAAGCCATCTGTTGAATGAAAATGAGCAAATGGATGGCATTCTTTGGCTTATACACTCAAAGACTTTCCATTGCTTGTAGGGTAAAGATCTAAAACCTTAACATAGCCTACAAAGACTTGTATGATCTGAATCCTATACACCTCTCCAAGCCTTCCATTCTTCCACTGTTCTCTTCCTCTTTTGGCTCCACCTATGTTGCCTTTCCTCAGTTCCTGGAACATTCCAGGGTCTCTCCAGGTCACTATACATGCCATTTCCTTTGCCTGAGATGTTCTTGCCCGTTATATTCATCTAGGTATTTCCTCCTCTTATCTTGTTTCTTTTCTATCCCCAATTCCTAAAAGAGTACCCAGAAAAGAGGAGATGCTCAATAACTATTTCTTGATAGACTGAACTTAAACATGTTCTTCCTCAGGGAGGGCTCTCTTACTCTCCAGACTAAGTTGGGGTCCCTAATTTCATATTCCATAGCATCCTGAACTTTTCCTTTGTGATACTATGTACTCTTAAAATTATTTAGTTAATTATTTAGAAGTATTTATTAAATATCTGCCATTCTCCCTGGATAAAGGTCCTGGAGGTCAAGGATTATGTCAATCTCATTCTCTGCTATATCCCTGGAGCCTAGAAAAATGTATAGCACATAGTGGGTGCTTCATAAATACCTGTTGACTATGGATGAATGCCTAATTTGTGTAAACAACTATATGAAGCTTCTGGTGAATCAATTAAAACAACTATTCCTTGTTCTCATGGGGCTAATGTTCTAAGAAAGACACATGAGCATAAATGTACATTCAGGAAAATATTATGCAACAATATTTGATTGAATTAAACAGACATTTAATAAGCACCTGTTTTGCACAAATGAATAAAAGTATTGTCCCTTAAGGAGCTCACACTATAATGAGGAGTATGAATTGCTAATCATCTCACAGTATCTATTTTCCACTTTTTCCATTTAATAATATAATCTCGACCCATCCACCCAAGTGTCAGCAGGGCACATGGTTGCCTGGCTAGAGACTACTTTTTCCAGCCTCCCTATAATCGGGTATGAACATGTGACCAAATCTGGCCAATGGGATGTGAGCAGCAGTGAGGTAGGCAACTTCTAGATTATGATCTTCTAGAGGAAGATGTTTGCCCCCCAGCCTCCCTTTTCTCCCTTTCAGGTGGCTGGGAGATAACAACAACTAAAGCCATTTCCTTGGACCCGGAGATAGAAGCTCTACATCAAGGAAGGTACGGCTTTTCTTGACTGTTCGTTGTTTGACTGTTCTGTGGGAGAGAAATAAAAACTTCCACCTTACTTCAGCCACTATATTTTAGGGTCTCTCTCTGTTACTGCAACTTAACATATCCAAATAGAGGGGGCAAACAAATACAGTACAGTATGTTAAATGCAACAACAACAAAAGCATCTAGATAGAGCCTAATTTACCAAGATATTAGCGTCTAAAGATGACATTTCTGCATCATCTAAATTACCTCTAAATCACCAAGCAAGCACAGTAATAGTCAACATTTCTCATGGCTTTTAAATGATTCTTAAGTTTAATTGCTCCAGAGTGCTGAGGAAGTCAACTACCTCCTGAACAAGGTGTCAGACATCACTGTCCATGTTGGCGAAATCCATGAAATGATTCACCCCATTTTCCCTCTGTGTTTTGCCTTCATACCCAGACTAATTTCACTCACTGTCTGTTTATGAGAGAAGCAACAGGGGCCTCACCTGTTGTATGCACTTGAACTCATGTAAGTCAAGTGGGCATATGATGGTCCTCCACAGAGGTGGCCTAGAGAACTTAGCGCTTAACTCTATGTCTATGAAGTGGGACATGGAATGTTTCATGAGAAGAGCTTTGCAGGATGCCACATGAAAGGAAAAAATAAATCTGTTCATATCTATAATAAGACATGAGATTCAAGATGTTTAGCTTACTGGATTTGCTAAGGATCCTGTTTGATCCTGCTTTGGGTGACTTTGTATATCCCATCACTCATGGGCCCCTGCAGAAGTTGTGATACATCTCAGCAACCATGGTCATGAGAGCACCTGCACTGACCGTGTCCGTGTATTTATGACATAGGTAACATGCTGTGACACAGGCTTAGTCAAAAGCAGTAGACAGAAAATATTCCACATTGTCTACAATAAGCTATTTACAAGAAGAACCTGTAAACTCCTAATTTATTAAGCAAGTTGACTTTATTTCAAACTCATTCTTATAATAATAATTTTTTAAAACCCTCATGGAAATCAAATCATAATTTAGATGACTATGGGGGAATGAGCTATGTGGAAAAGCTTAGCATGCCCCTGCCTTTGAAGGAAACAAAATCTCACCTAAATGGTAGATATTTTAATTTTTTACTTTAGCACATCCAGTTGGCTTATAATAAGGGCTTACTGCCAGCGAATTCATGCCCTGCTCCAAATCTGCATTTGTGTGTGCTTTTCATCTCAAAACAGAATCCCAAAGTCTATACCGCTTTACACTTTTCTCCTGATAACTCATGAAGTTGTGGTCAGGATTATGTGAACTACCTACATCAACAACCCAATTACCTCCCTGTGGTAGATTATCTGCAAACATGGCCTCCAGCAATTCCACCTATCCCTGAAACATATGCCATTCCTCCCACCAAGAGGTGGAACCTATTTCCCCTTTTCTTGGAACTGAGCTGGCCTCATGACTCTCTTTGACCAATAAAATGCAGCCAAAGTGATGCTATGTGACTTCTGGGCCTATACCTTAAGAGATTTGGCAAGTTCTGCTTTTGCCCTGTTGGGATCTGGCCACCACATAAAAAAGCTTGGGCTAGAGTGTTGAATAATGAGAGACCATGGAGAGATAGAACAAGAGGGTCAGTCAGTCCCCTGTTGTTCCATCCACCCTAGCTGAGGCCCCAGACATGTGAATAAGGCCATCTTGGCTCCTCCAGCTCTAGTCAAGCCCCTTTCCCACCCCCTAGCAGTACCACATGGAACAGAGATGAGCCAACCATGCCAAGCCCTGGCTAACTTGCAGAATTGTGAGCAACTAAGTGGTTGTGGTTATTTTAAGCCACTAAGTTGTGGGGTGGTTTATTTTATAGCCGTAGATAACTAAAACAGACAAAGAACCTGAAGCACAAAAGGCCACCACAGCTAATCAAGTAGCAAAACTAGGACTTGAACCTAGGTAACCCAGCATCAGAAGCCACACCTTTAACCACTATTCTATGTTGACTGCTTGGATGTAAACAAAGAGCAAAGCAGAATGAGAAAGTAGATCAAAACCACAGTCTAAGACGTGGGTACCAATAAGGGAAGGGAAAAAGGAAGGGAAGGCAATAAACAAAACAAAAAAAGATCAGCCCAGGGATCTGAGGTAATGGAGTCAAGAAAAGTATATGGGAAACAGCATGGTTTTCAACATGTGTTTTTGCCCTTTAACCCCTGTCTGAAGCAGGACATGTTTACCTTGATCTTCATGCACATATGCTATCCCTTATGAGTCCCGTAGGAAAGACAGCAGTTAAGAGCTGGAAGTCTGCATTAGGTATCACCAATCTCAACCCTGTTTATCTTAGCTCTGTGTTCTTGTCATGTCACTTAACACCTCTGAACCTTAGATTATCCATCTGTAAAAAATAGACACAATAATTTAGCCTAACTTATAATTTGCTATAAGGATTAATTCAAACAATATACTCTTGGTTAAATCTCAATAATTGAGAATTATAGTTTTGATGGAAACCTACTCCACACTGTGGGCCAGAGACCTTCCTCCTTACATTTTTGGCATTGTACTTTGTTTGGTTTGGTTTCAAATCTTCCATACTCTATCTCCAGATCCAAGTGCAGTGCCAGCCACCAGATGTCTGTCCTCCCACACTGCTGTAGGCTAATCCCTCCTTGTACACACATTGCTAAACTGCCGTACCTGTTGGGCCTACAGGTTCAGAAAACACTATTTTAAGCCCCCAATTGATTGCTAAATCTGAAATCCCCCTTTCCAACCCAGGAATCTCATTTTGTATCTCTTGCCATGTTAAACAGTAAATAAATTATCCCCTGATCAAGGCAAAAGTTCTTTCCAAAGATCCTTCCCTTTTCTTTCTTCTCTTATCATCAATCTTTGCTGCTAGTCAGGTCATTTTTTTTATAATGACTTCTAAGCTCTCTGCTCCCATGGGCTTCTGATACAGTCTGCTCTCTCTTAGTCTGTAATGTACCAGTCCTCGCTCTCTTTTCCCATTATCTCAAATTCCCCGACCACTAGAGTGATACCAACAAGCCAACAACTCGCTTGGCTGCCAGGCCTCGTCCAAGTACTCATTAATTCGGCTGGTTCGAGAGCAACATGCCTTAGCACCAGATGCAATTCCTTTCCCTCACTTTTCATTTTCCAGGCAAGGTGCCTGCACCTTGGAGTGGTGGTGATGGATTGGTTTTTACTTTAATTTATTCTTGCGTGCATAAAGAAAGCTCGAGGATCCCAATTCCCTTGATTAATGTACCAATCCACCCCGAGAGCCTTCATTTTTGCTTCTAATCATGTTTAGAAAGATTCGCATGACATGCAATATTGTTGTTCACCACATTTCACTTGGGGTGGTATTCTTTCCCTGAGTTTCCTCAGACTCAATGGAGCGCTTCACCCTCCGAGCTGGGGTGTCTTGAAAACCATCCCTCACCTTAGTTCCACCATGACTTTTGCATCTTCACCTTCTTTTTGGAATATCCTGAGAAGCTTGACTTTTAAAAGAAACATGGAATACACTCTAAGAGAAGCTGGCGCAATCAAATAATAATGCCTTACATTTCCAGGAGGAAGAAACAATTCCTACATCATAAAGCATCAGTGGCTTCTACCAAAAATGCTGGTAGCACTTCCAGAGGGTTTCCATAGAGATAGAAAGGAGATTTTACTCAGGAAAGGAAAGGGGAGTGAAGTCCAATGACATTTATGTGCTCTCTGAAAACTTGAAAAACAACAGATGAAAAGACAAATCAAAAGTCTCCTTGCAAACCTATTTTCCTTAAATAAATGAGAGAGACAGAGGCCCGGATAGAGCTAACCCAACCCTGCCAGCTATTAGAGAAAAACATGGAGATTCGATGAACGTGTCAGAAAAATAAAATGAGGATATTTTTGTTTCAAAGCCATTTTTCCATATTTTCATTACAATGCATACAAAAATCATAAAGTAGCTCTGGGTTTGTGGAGGAAAAGGCTTTCTTTGTTCACAGAATATCAGACCAAAAGAGTATAAAAAAGTGAGCGTCTTCCTTTCTTTGGAATCTGGTGCATTGGAAGTGGGAGGAGCAGAGAGGGAGAGCCGGGCAGAGACTAGGAAGCATCTGTCTAGTTGAAGATGACTTTGTTAGCAGCAATTTAACACTGGAGACACTCCCCTCACGGGGACGCGGATGTCCCCCTCACTCCCTTTCTACTGCCCTGGCCACATGCAATTCCCCTCCTGCACGGGTGACATTTTGATGCTTTGATTGTTCATATTAGTCCCTTTTTGTGAATTCCCCTCTCTTCTGATTACTTTCTCTACCCCTCAGAATCCTATTTGTCCTATGTGGTCATTCAAATGCATTCAGTATCTCCGTGAAGACTTCTCCGGTGCATCTAGCTGCAGTTTCTTGCCCCTTCATTGGAATCCCATCATCATCAGCACACCTATCACTCATTGAATGCTGGCTTTTGCTTTTTTCTTTGTGTTCTGTTATTCAGCAAACAAGTTATTCCAGATATTTATCATGTGTTAATTACTACTTGTTTGTTTGTGTGGTGGGTGTGAGGGATAAAGAGAAATGAACCTCGTGCTCTCAAGAAAATATCTATCAGGATGTCATAATCATAATAGATAATTAATTTAATCATTGCAGTTATCCCATGGCTGATACATTGACTGCCCACTGAAATCTACATGCTCTCCCGCATTTCCCTGTCCTCTTGTTTCAGAGGGAGCTATATGACTAGTTCTGACAAATAGGCTGTGACCAGATGTGACATGTATTTATTCCAACCTGAAGCATTTAAGAGCTGAGGAACAATGATCCCCATTCCCCCAGCTCTCTCTTCTCTTCCCGAAAGCCGTGCATTAAAGTAGTGGTGTTGCAAGATTGAGGTGACCTAGCTCACTGCTGAGCCAGCAGGTGGACCTCAGTTGCCCTTGGGAGCCACCTGACTCACAGTAGATTTTGTGTAAATGAGAACTAAAACTTTGTTCAGATGAGTACTTGAGTTTTGGGGGCATTTGTCAGTGCAGCATGGCCTATCCAAACCAATGCATACCTGAGAAATAGGTGCTCTTATCATCCGCGCTTCTAAATGAGAAAAACAACGCTTCACGGAGAGGGTGAAGCCATTTGCACGAGGTGGGAACAGAACCATGTTCCTCATTCACATGATCAGATCAAAATGAGACCAAAATAGCCAATTGGAAAAACATAAAGCTTGCCAATAAACTAATTGATTACTGAGAGAAAACCACATTCTCATTAATATGGAGACTGAATTTACTGTTAAGCTAAGCCTAAATGACACTCCAAAAAATCATAGTAGAAGGGAAAATGAAAGCTTTCATAGAGACACATTGATTCACTAGGTTGCTTGTCTCTCAATTTTTTTCTTTAATCATTAGGCCTTTTGCGTATATTCCATGTATATTGTGTCACGCTAGTAAAACTATTAGATTTTATATCAGAACATTTATTGATTGATACATTCATTTATTCAACATACATTTATTAAGTATCCATGATATGCTGAGCACTCTGATAGTCACAGTGGGTTTGGCAATGAAAAAACACAGCCATGATCTCTACTCTCATGGAGCTTATAGTTTAGCAGAGGAAAGAGGTCATCAGATAAACACAAGAATGAGTGTGTGATTAAAGACAGCGATCAACGCTCTGAAGAAAGGGAATGTGGTTCCACAAGAATATGTGACTACCGAACCTTATACTTACTGAGACCAGGGAAGTGTTCCTTGAGGATATAGAATCTGAGCAAAAATCTAGAAGACAAGTCAGAATTTAATATGGAGTCAGGGTAGGAAAAGAAAAGATCATTGTAGACAGAAGAAGCAGCAAGGATGAAAGATCAATGCCAGGAAAAAGAGATTTGAGGAACTGAGAGAATGTTAATGAATCAAAGATTAGAATATTTATGAAGAGATTATTGAAAGATGAGACTCAAAAGATAAGCAGGGATCAGATAATGGAGGGAATTTTAGGCCAGGCTGGGGTAGCTCTCTACTTATTCAGCACCCCACTTGGCTTGGGGCACAGTGCTTGAGGAGAGGCTACTAACTGTTCTCTTAAAATCCTTTCTATCCTTCTTTCAATAAAAGAACACGTGTTTTTTTGCTATGCAAAAGGCAGCCTGGAATAAAATCTACATTTCCTAGCCCCCTTTACCAGTTATGACCTTGACACCAGTGGCTTATGGGAGATAAGCAGAAATGGTGTATGCAACTTTTAGGAAGTTTTCTTAAAGGAAGGAGGAGTGCCCTTTGCCGCTCTTCACTCCTTCCTCTTTACTGTTGCTTACGATACAGATGTCATGTCTGGAAGTGAGCAGCCATCTTGGATCATGAGATGTATGTGAGAAAGGAAAACATGTGACAGAAAAATAAGATAGAAGAGATCTTGTTCTCTGATGCCATACACCATCATGCCATCCCTGGACGAACTTCTAGCTTCTTCAGGTATGAGAAAGAAACTCACTTCTGCCTTCTCTAAACCAATGCTATTTGAGGACTTTTTTCTGTTATTTCCATTGAAATGTAATCTAATCCAGTGCTGAATATTAAATAAATACTTACTAATCTCCTCTAAAATGTTATTGCACAATTTAGGAAATTGGCATAATCACAATTGGAAGATAAATATTTCCTCAAGAATTCTAAGCAAGGCGCAATGTTAGTCTATATTTCGAGTAAACTCTTTGCAAGTAAAAACCATATTTTCAGAAGAAGAGCTACATGACAAGCTAAGAGATGTCCATTTAAAAGAGAATTACTTAGAAGACATTCTTCAAATCACTGGATAATACTGAGCAAGTCAGTTTCTTTAAAAACTAACGTATTGGGTGGAAACAAATAGACATCTTCCAACAAACTGAGCAAGTCTGCTCAAACCGTGAGAGCTAACAACCAGAGCAGTAGGCATCTTCTTTTGTTTCTGTCTTTCCAGTGACTGAGAAATTTTGTAAAAATCAAGATTCCATCTCTGTGTATAATTTGGGACATGGCTAATCGGGAAACAAGAATGGGTGTAGTCCTAAACTCTTCATTTTTCGCCGTCTGATGCCCTGTGTTTTCCTACCTGATAAACCACATACAGGAAAAATAGCAGTAGTAGACTTGGGTCTTGTACTACTCCTGGATCAATGAACCCGGGAATTCTACCAGAAGATTGAGCCATGGAGAATAGAAAGAATATACATACCACTTACCATAAGAACACTGAGTAAGAGATGTTTAGAAGAATTACTGCCAGAGTTTTTAGATATCAGAAGCATGGAGCATTTGAAGTTTCAACTTCCAGACATTGTGAAGATGAGCAGCATGCACACGACAAACACATTATTCCTTAACTTTGGAGGAGGTACCGACAATAAGCTGCTCATCTAGGCAGGAACAAACATCAAACTTTTCTTCCATACCTCTAAAGAAATAGCCACACCTGGAAAAGGTGGAAATGATTGTGGATTAAATAAACTTTTTTGAAAGCCTCATTGGTCTTTGCCTTAACTCTGCATTAATCAATAAAAGTAAGAGCAGAAAAGGGCTCCGTGAACCCAGAATCTAACTCTACTCTGACAGTAGGGGAAATGATTGGGATGCAGAGAGAGGATGCAGTCCCCTGTGGTCACACAACTGGAGACTGCAGAGCTAGATCCTGAGTAGGGCATTCTGCTGCTCAGCCTTCTCTCCATGGCTTCACGCCATTTGGTGGTAGCCCCACCCCCATTGCTTCCTTCTCTCCTGCTGGGACCACCCATTATGCAATACCAGGGTGTCCTCGGAGTCCTGAAAACCAATGTGAGTGCAAAGTCATGCTGGCTTCTACTACCACTTTCCCTGCCTTCTCCTAAACTTATGGGAAGGGTTGTGTCCTGACACTTGCATGGACATGAGAGATATGGGAGACAGAGCTGTCGCCATTAACTGGCAGGCTCAGCCAGTGGAGGGAATGGCTTTGTGCTCGTCACAGCCTCCATGCTGCCTTCACTTAGCAAGTCCTGCCAGAAAAGAGGAGAGAAATGGGATATCAGACCACCGTTCTTGCTATCCCCACTTTACAGATGAGAAAACCAGTGAATGGAGGGACTAAAACACTCCGAGGATTCAAACCCGGGTCTTCTGATTCCCAATGTAGTCTTCTTCCCATTATGATACTCTGATTCCAGAAAATCTCGGTATAGTCATCTAAAAATCCAGAAAAGTCCCCAATCCTAAAAAAATAAAATAGGATTCTGTTATGAGTCGAATTGTGTTCCCCCAAGAAAGATATGTTGAAGTGCCAACCCATAGTACCTCAGAATGTGACCTTTTTGGAAATAGGGGCATTGCAGACTGGAGTAGAGTGGGACCCTAATCCAATAGGACTGTTGTCCTCATAAGAAGGAAGCCATGTGAACTCAGAGACACAAAGGGAGAAGGCCATGTGATGACGAGGATTGGAGTGATGGATCTAAAAGCTAAGGATGCCAAAGATCACCAAGCAAACCACTAGACGCTAGGAAGAGGCAAGGAGGGATTCTCCCCTACAGGTTTCAGAAGGAGCCTGAAAAATTCCTTCTGGCCCCGTAGGCTTACCGTCCAGAAGTGTGAGACAATAAATATCTGTTGTTCCAAGCCACCCAATTTGTGGTAGTTTATTATGGCAGCCTCAGGGAATTCATACAGCTCACATTTAGACAATTCATAAACAAGGGGAAAGCATAAACAGTTTAGTGTCTGGTAAAGAGAAAAAAGCACCCATGTGGGATCACTTGGCCTCAGGCTACAACTCCAATTCCCTGTGTGACCTTGGGTAAATTACTTCCCTTCTCTTTGTCTCTGTCTTAACAACAATAAAGTAGAGATGGTAACAATAGCTGCCTTGTAGTTTGAGGTAAAGATTAAATGAGGTAATGCGTGTTAAAACAAATAGCACGTAATAAGGACTCAAAAATGTTACTATCACCATTAGCATTAATTTTTCAAGGCAGATTTAAACACAAGGAGAGAAAGACCAGGGAATAATTCACAAACTTAACAGAAGTCTCAATAATCAACCTTCTGTGTACAAATATTACAACTTGCCCAATAAGGCAGCCACAGGACACATGCAACTATTTAAATTTAAATTAATAAAATGAAATGAAAACTAGTTTCTCAGGCACACTAGCTGCATTTCAAATACTCGACAGCCACATGTGGCTGGTGGCTACCATATTGGACAGCAGAGAATAGAACATTTCTAGTATTGCAGAAAGTTCTATTAGATAGCAATGTCACCACCCTTGGGCTTTAAGGCCTAAGGTAGAGGCTTTGCAGAGACAGAGGCCAAGATGTTAAGGGTGTGTTATTTTCCTTTCGGCTTATAAAGGATTTCCAATGCTGCATCAGTAAATGTCCATTTAAAAAAAGTCTCTTTATCAGCAGTAAACATAAAAGTCAGTTCTTATCATAACTTCAAATAGAATGCATAGTTACCAAGAATTTTTCATCTACAGTTGGAGATGTTAGAAGCCATGAAATGGAGTGTGTATTAATCATGTGAATACCAGCATATGAATAGCTTCCCTAGCAGTATCCATAAAAATGGAAAGGGCTTTGGATTTTAGAAACAAGAATTGGTATAAACACATGTAAACCAAGCCCCAAACTCACTCCAGATTAAGAGAGGCCATTCTAGTGTAACATGTTGACCACACAAATGCATTTTTAAAGTTCAGCACCTGGGATGGATTAAAAACCACATGGGGAATTGTGGCCAAAGCAGAGTTTATGAGTCTCCAGTTAGATGTCACCTAAAATGCTTTGTTCACTGTAATTGGCCTATCAAGAAGACACTATACAATGAACAGCTCAAGAGACAGCCCATGATGTCTCCAATCTTGACTCAGTTTCTGGAAGGGGACAGAGTATAATAAGCAAATCATTCCTGTTTCTTCCAAGAGGGGGAAATCATAGTTCAAGAAAAAACAAATCAAAATGGAGAAATAAAGTTCAGTTTCCTACTAATCAGAGAAGATATTGATAAGGATGATCAAACTCATGGACAAAAGTCAAAAACTCTAAAGAAATCAGTTAATTCCAAGCATAAATGGGCAATAGAGTCATGGTGCTGCCTGCTGAGCAGAAGTGTGGATAAAATGGAGTTAGGTCCCTCTGAGCCTTTTATGGCAAGAGAAAGGCTTGACCAACAGAAGTGGTAAGACAGACGTGTTGGAAGTAAACCCAAAGTGGCCATTGTGGAAGCCCAGTGGCCTCTTCTTGTCCAACCATGCCTTAGCTCACAGATGCAGCCCACCATCGAATGAGATCCTAGGACGACAGAGGAGACCAGCCATGGGTGCCTGCCACAGTCACCTTGTCAAGATGTCCCCCGCCTCAGGAAATGATCTCATCCCTTCAGTCATCCACATCAACTTTTATGGATTCTCTAAGTCATGATACTCTGTCTCATAAATGTCAGTGTGGGAGGTGGGAGGGTCAGGAAGCAGGGCCCAGTAAATTTCCTCCTGACACCACTGTCTATAGAACCTCCCTGAAAAGGAAAAAAAAGAAAAACAAAAAAGATTAATGAAAGAGAAGATGAGCCATACAAAGGAGGGGGTGAGAGAAACAAGACTTGAAGAAAGAGCCTTTCTTAAAGAGGATGAGCCCTCTCAATACAAATTCACCATTGCCTCTCTGACAGCTCAAAGAGAAATGGCGGTGATTTCAACATCATGGCTACATCCCACCTAACCTCCACATTCCTTTCCTGTTACACCTGTCTGCCGTCTGGACAGATACAGTCACCTCCTTTCCTGAGAGGGTTTCTGCACATGGCAAGGTGGTCTCAAGTCAAAGCCATGCTGCAGGTAGGGGGCCACACAGTACAACTCTTTGAGATGTTTATGAGGTCGGATCCTGAACTGGTCCTACCACCGTTACATTACACAGCAGCTATCCCACCTCTGCTCTTAGCACTATTAAGAAACACAAGCAATATATTGCATGATTTATTTTTTGACACCCCCCCCCACATAAAATGGATTTGTTTCTTTACCTGAACAACATATTCTAGCCTGTTCAACCAGCTAGAAAACATATGCTTTAAGATGATGTATACCAGTTGCAAGATAATGACTAAATTCAGTGATAAAGGTTGATATTAGTAAAAGACAATGGTATCAGAAAATGACTCCAAAGATATTAAAACTCCTTGGTAGAAATTCTGAGAACACCGAATAGCCCAATAACCCATCAGAGCAAGAGAAGTTGCTGTTTTTAATGGCATACTGATGATAAGATGAGAAACAGGTGACATTCTAGCTTAAAAGCGGTCTCAGTTTTAAATGAGCCTGGGCCCCTGTCTCAGAGCTTCAGAAGCCACGTCTGGAGGGTCTGAACCCCCAGTTGTATGCCTTCCCTTTTGTCAATGTCTACATAGCCTGATGGCTCCCTGATCCCCACAAGGGGATATCCAAATGAGAAGATCCAGGGATTATGTTTTGCTACTCTTAATGCTTATCTGCCTACCTGTTATAAAGAGCAGTGCAAACAACCAAACTTTGTTCAGCTGTGATCCCCATGAAGGACAAAAATAAATGGGGAAATCCAAGGATAAGCACAATTCACTAGCAATACTAACAAAGATAATCCTAAAAATAGCAAAAATTAATGTGTGCTTACTACATGCCTGGCACTATTCTAAGCAATTTACATATAACTCAGTTAATCCTTAACAACAATCCTCTGAAGTAGGTACTATTATTATCTCCATTTGACACATAAAGAAACTGAGCCATGGTGAGATTAAGTAACTTGCCCAAGGTCACATATTCAGGCAGCAAGTTTCCAGAGACTCTGTTCTTGACCACTAACTCTGCTACTTGCCAAGGAATACAAATGTAACCGCGTTCTTGTCTCTCCTTTTAATAAAACACAACCAAGGCAAAGAGAGTGAGAAGTAACATTAGAGTGAGAACTTTAAATTCACACAAAGATATTTTTAAAAAGGAAATTGTCTTCAGATGTTAGAATAGAGAAGCATGGATCAGTATCAAGCGATTTGAGACACCATTTATATCTGTATATCCTAGCTCTGTGGTCAAGTTTAATGGAAAGTATAGAGCAGAAGTTGCCAGTGAAAGCCTGTAGGCAGGTCTTGAATACATGTACTATTTAGCCCACATGACATTTCAAGTTTTTTAAAAATTTGCTACCAAAATGAAAAAGTTGAAAATGTTTACATAAACATCCAGATTCCAGACTTCTCTAAGATAAGCAGGTTTGTCAATGCTCCCTCATAGTTTGCCATACTCATCACCACTCCCTATTGTCTTATACCTGGCAACTTCTCTCATTTATATATCCTACTAGGACCTCATAAAGCCTTTGAGCATATGGGCCCTGATTTAGAAAAAAGGAGAAGATGTTATGGAGGAAAGGATTCTGAACCAAGAGGTGAAATAAAGGGGTTCTAGCTCTAGCTGTGGACTGGTAACACTACCTCATTCCCCATATACTCATTCTTTAAATATGAGGCCAGGCTAGATACTGTTTAAGGTTGCACAATTTTTAAAACTCAGGAAATTGAAGCAATAAATGTGATGTCACAGCAGTGAGAAATGAGCTTGTCACTATTTCAAAGGCTGCCTAGGGCAGGCTCTTCCTGTGCAGGCATGATGGAGAGAAGAAATGGCCTGAACCAGTTAGATGGGACATTCGCCCACCTTTGGGGCATAAGAGGCAGTTCCCAATGCTGCTTCTCATTGGTGTATTTAGTGTACACTTCAGATAAGAGATAATAACTCTTCCTTTCATACTGTAATGTTCTAAGCTTCTCAATTTCACCTTGGTATTCATAGGTGAATGGTTTTTTACTTTTTATTTACTCATGCATATATACAAAAATTAATTCATTCATTCAGGATGGAGCTCTGGGCACTGTGCCAGGCACTATGATATAAGTCTACAAGGTGAAATAGTAGATAAATGGGAACCAAAGCATGTTTTCCCAGATGGCTGCCGTGATGGGGAAGGTTACTTGCAGTGCCTGAAGGTCACTGGTAGCCACGGATGACTGAGGCAACCTTTCCCTGGGGTACATCCCAACTCTTCAGGGAAATTACTAACGCTTCACAAAATACTGAGGGTGATGGACTTTGTATGGGAAAAGAAGAGTCAGAACTTCATGTTAAGACAAAACATAAGACAAAATCTGGAAGGCTGAGTAGACTCTGGAAGCAGAAAAAGAAAAGCAAAAATAACAATGCTACAAAATCATGGGGAAGGCTTAGAGCTTCCTTGAGCTGTGGAAGGCTCAGCTTAAGCATGATCTCTTCAGAACATCAGGACTTCTCTAATGGTTTAGCTATGATGCCATTTTCTACCCAGGATGAAAGGATGTCTGGACTGTGCAACCTACATTCTGATTCCAATCTCACAATTCAAACCACCCAAGGCAAGCTCTTCATCCACGTGGGTTTAAGAGACACATCTGCTCCATGCTCAGTCTCATTCCACACACAGGAGGGCACTCGTTTCCATCCTGCTTCAAGGGGCCCCTTTGAATTTACAGTAGGTCTGGGAGAACTGTGAAAAGGTACCTCAGATGGAGGTAGAGAAAGGCCTTGTGGATTGGGCCAGTGTTGTTCCTGCCATAGAGTCACTGCTACGGGTTCTTAGAGTACCCTGAGTGAAGACTGGATTGCCAGTCACCGTAGCTCTTGGCGTAGGCTATGTGAAGATACTAGTTTTGGGGGAGTGAGCAGTGTGCCAATAAATGTTCTGACCTAGTGTTTCTTCTCTGGGCCATTTCACCTCCTAAGCAGATCCTAGGTACCACCAAATCCCTTCTTCCCAGAGTCACAACCTTTACGCTCCTTTCTCTGTGCTTTTCATCCCATAGACTACCATTCAACTACTCACCACTCTTTAAGTACTATTTTCTTTCTTTGGCTCACTAGGAAACCTTCACCACCTTATTTAAAGCAGAATCTAAATTCAGCAAGCAAAAATTTGTTTTCCATTCCCTTCAGGATAGGGGAGGGCTTGGTCTTTAAAATAGAATTCTTTAATTCCACTTCATGGAAGTTAGAGGAAATGTTTACTTGCCATCCTTCAGGAAGACACCTCATTCTCAGATGGGCTACATAACCTCTTCCCAAGTAGCAGCAACAACAAAAGACTTTTCATATTAAAACAAGTTGAGCTTTTACCTACAATTGCATTTGTGCTGTGTATATAAGCTTGCTCTCTGGCTAAGATAATCAAATTAGAAGAAAATGTTACTTTTTTTTTCTTTTAAGTTCTTTATTTTGTTGGAATCCAGTAAAAACTTCAGTATAGGGGCCGGCCCGGTGGCGCAAGTGGTTAAGTGCGCGCGCTCCACTGCGGCCGCCTGGGGTTTGCTGGTTCGGATCCCGGGCGCACACCGAGGCACTGCTTGTCAAGCAATGCTGTGGCGGCATCCCATATAAGGTAGAGGAAGATGGGCACGGATGTTAGCCCAGGGCCAGTCTTCCTCAGCAAAAAAAGAGGAGGATTGGCATCGGATGTTAGCTCAGGGCTGGTCTTCCTCACAAAAAAAAAAAAAAAAATCTTCAGTATAGACCAACAAAAACCTCTTTATAAACTGGCCTGAGTTCACAAGCCAGGGAACAAACATAGGGGGAAAGCAATACCTTGAATTCAGATAAATCTGAATCCCAGTTCAGACTTCAATTTAGATACTTAACTGTTGGGTGTCCGTGGGCAAGTTACTTAACTTCTAGAAGCTTCCAATTTCTAATCTAGAGAATGACAGATAAAGCCTCCTTACTCTGCATGGCCCTAGGCAATACACTAGAGCCGATATATGGACAAGCACCAGTACAGTGCCTGGCACAGAGCAGGGGCAGGGCACATGAGTAATAGTAATGCCTTGGCATGGAAGAGACAGCAATTAAAACAAGGAGAGATGGCTCTCACTTACTGCAGCAATATTTAATAGAGCACCCAGAGAAAGACTGAGGCTTCAACTGTTGGCACAAACCACGTTTAAAAAATATTTTTGGAGGGGAAAAGAAGACCAAAGATATATCATAAAAATTCACAAAAAACTAAATAAATGAAGAAATATTCCACATTCATGGATAGGAAGACTCACTATTGTCAAGATGTCAGTTCTTCCCAACCTGATCTATAGATTCAATGCAATCTCAATCAAAATCCCAGCAAGTTATTTTATAGATATTGACAAACCAATTCTAAAGTTTATACAGAGATGCAAAAGATGCAGAATAGCCAACACGATATTGAAGAGAGGAACAAAGTTGGAAGACTGACACTACTTGACTTCAAGACTTACTGTAAAGCAACAATAACCAAAACAGTGTTATATTGGTGAAAGAATCAACAAATAGATCAATGGAACAGAATAAAGAGCCCAGAAATAGATCCACATAAATATAGTCAATTGATCTTTGACAAAGGAGCAAAGGAAATACAATGGAACAAAGATAGTCTTTTTGAAAAATGGTGCTATAACAACTGGACATCCACATGCAAAGAAATGAATCTAGACACAGACTTTACACCTTTCACAAAAATTAATTCATAATGGATCACAAACATAAATGTAAAATGCAAAACTATAAAACTTCTAGAAGACAACATAGGAGAAAACCTAGATGACCTTGGGTATAGTGATGACTTTTTAGATATAACACCAAAGGCACAATCCATAAGAGAAATAATTGATAAGCTGGACTTCAATTAAAAATTAAAAACTTCTTCTCTGCAAAAGACTGTCAAGAGAATAAGAAGACAAGCCACAGACAGGGAGAAAATATTTGCAAAAGACACATCTGATAAAGGACTGCTATCAAAAATTTACAAAGAATTCTTAAAACTCAACAATAAGAAAACAGACAAATCAATTAAAGAATGGGCCAAAGACTTTAACAGACATCTCATCAAAGAAGATAAGTAGATGGAAAATAAACACATGAAAAGATGCTCCACGTCATATGTCATCAGGAAAATGTAAATTTAAACAACAATGAGATACCACTACACACCCATAGAATGGACAAAATCCAGAACACTGCTAACACTAAATGCTGACAAGGATGTGAAGAAACGAGAACCCTCATTCATTGCCGGTGGGATAGCAAAACAGCACAGCCACTTTGCAAGACAGTTTGGTGGTTTCTTACAAAACTAAACATACTCTTAGCATACGATCAAACAATTGTGCTCCTTGGTATTTACCCAAAGGAGTTGAAAACTTATGTCCACACAAAAACCTGCACATGGATGTTTATAGCAGCTTTATTCATAATTGTCAAAACTTGGAAGCAAGCAAGATGTCCCTTCAGCAGGCGAGTGAATAAACTGTGGTACACCTAGACCAAGTGAGCTATGAAGACACTAAGAAGCCATGAAAAGACGTGAAGGAAACTTAAATGCATGTACTAAGTGAAAGAAGCCAATCTTAAAGGTTATATATAGTGTATAACTCCAACTATAAGACATTCTGGAAAAGGCAAAACTATGGAGATAATAAAAAAGATCAGTGGTTGCTGGGAGGAAGGGGGAGGGAAAAATAGGCAGAGGACAGAGGATTTCTAAGGCAGTGAAAATACTCGGTTTGATACCATAATGATGGATACATGTCATTATACATTTGTCCAAACAGCAAGAGTAAACCATAAGGTAAACTATGGACTTTGGGTGATAATGATGTGTCAATGTAGGTTCATCAATTGTAACAAATGTACCACTCTGCTGGGGGCTGTTGATAATTGGGGAGGCTGTGCGTGTACGGGGACGGGGGGTATATAGGATATCTTTGTGCCTTCCTCTCAATTTTACTGCAAACCTAAACTGCTCTAAACAAATAAAGTCTTAATAAAAAAAAAAATTCAGTTGTTGAACAACATTGATTCATTTGGCCAATCTAAATTGAGTAACTACTTTATATCCATGAGGGCTAAGCACCTGAGATACAATGGTGAAAAAGATTCAATTAGTTTCTGTTATCATGGAGCTAGGGAAGACAGAGGTAGATAAATAAGTGCCAATATTAAATTGTGGTAGTGTTCAGGAAAGTAGAGGATGCTCTGGAAGCATATGCCTAACAAAGCCCCCGTTGGGAAAAGCAGCTTTCCTGGAGGCAGGGCTGAGATCTACAGTGCAAGGAGGAACTGGCAAGGTGAAGAAAATGGATAACAACAGGTATGCAGGTCTGGAGGTGAAAGCAAATGAGCCCTTCCTAAGAACTGAAAGTCAGGGAAGTCATAGAAGGCAAGGAAGCCAACAGGTGTGGTTGGGGGCTCAGCGCAGTCCAGGCCAGGTGGAGGCGGTGGGCCAGGCTCAGGAGGGAGGATTTGATTCCAATGCAGTGGAAAGCTATCGGAGATTTCAGCAGAAGAACAGCTTATCTTTGGGTAGTGGGACTATGGAAGATATTTTCCCTCTTAATTTTTTGATTTTTTACAACTTCTATAATGAACAAGTACTATTATGTAATAAAAAAAATTCAAACAGTTTATTTTAAAAAGAAACAAATACATTAACCCCTATATCAAATTGGCACTTTTTGGAGAGGAGGTCAGTAACCTAAACATCATTAACATCACCAAGAAAGCAAACCCACCATTTAAAAATGGGAAAGTGGTAAACAGCGTCTTTGGCTCAATGCATCAATTCATCAATTGAGAGATTTAGCTCAGCTGAGATGCAGACCAGGCTCTAGACCCTTCAACATGACTTCTCAGAGACTAATATCTTGAAGATGTCAGGGAAACAAGCTGGAAGGAAGCTTACTTGAAAACCTCGTAGGTGGTTTTCAAATATTTTTAAGAAAAGGCTTTTTTTTTTCTTTTTCAAATGCAATCTTAAACATAAAATAAGTAAAAGATTACTTGCAGGTTGAACAGGGTGGGAAATGCGATAGGGAAACCCAACTGCGATGACTTGATCTTCTTGATTTCCTAAGGTTAATTCCTCCCCGAGAACTCCAGGCCAGGGCTCCTGAGAACAGCTTGAAATTTACTGACTTAGATTCAACATGGAAGAAACTGCAGCCTACAGAGGGGAAGCCAAAGCTTTTGGCACTGGAAAGGATTTGCACAAGGTTGTGGATTAGTGCAGAGCTGGGGCGTGGGGGAGTGGTGAGAACCCAGACACAAGTTCTGCACTCATTCAGGCTTCCTCCACCCCCAAAATAAATAAATAAATAACTGCCAGAAATTAAGGTATTCAAGTCAAAGAACTGGAGTGACAGCCAGAATAGGGCACATCTTCATGGACCTCCCTACCTCCTTTCCTAGGACACAGTCAAGTCTGCAGGAAGTCACATGCCACCCTGCAAAGGGCCTCTCCCAGGCAGTTCTGTATATTAATTTGGATTCCAACTCATAGAGCTTAAACGACAGTGACAACACAAGGGGATCTTATTGGTTCATTTAAAGGGGAAGGCTAAGGTCAGTTGTGCCTGGCATGGCTAGATCTCGAAAGGACTCTTTCCTACCATCTCATGACTCAGCTTTCCTCTGGATTGCTTTGTATTGAAGGCAGATTCTTTCTACTACCATGGCCACTGACAACTCTAAGTTTCTTGATATCTAAGATACTGAGGACAAGTGCAACTCTTGCTTGATAATTCCAGCCAAAGTCCTCAGAAAGGCACTGAGCGGCCCGAGTTATGACAGGTGCACACACATCCCTGAAACAACCATTGTGATCAGGGGAAGTGTGATCTTTCAATTGGCTCAGCCTCAGTCTTGAGCCCACTCCTGGAGCCTCAAAGTAGAATTATCCCCATCTGGAGGAGGAAGACTGGGAATTAGAGGTTCATGGTTTCTAAATGGACACTGCGGCTGCTGCTCTCTAAGGAAAGAGGTAGGAATGCTTGGCCAGCAAATACAAGACATAGCCTCGACATTTCATGTCTATACCAGGTCACTTCCTACTTGCAGAAAGTGGGACTATTTATGCAAAAGAACACTCTCAGAGATATACATGACACTACTTTTCTATTCACTGTTGCAAATAGTCAAATATTGCTTATAATCCTCTTTGAATCAAGCCTCAACAAAACTAGGTTGTATCAACTAGAACCAACGTGAAATGAAGCCAACTGAATTAAAAGATTTCTATGTTTTACTTACAGTCAAATGGGTCCCAAACCATTTCTGAAAATACAAATCCTAAGCCTGATACTGGCATTTATTCCTTGTCCCTACTACAGATAACTATAGAAAGAAGGACTATTTGAATGCATATTATTAGATTTATTATATCCACCTTTAAGACAAATAAAAGCATTTAAAAGTTCCAAATATGATATGAATTTTTTAACACCAAATATTAAGGATTTTTACAAAGACCACAGTGTAAAATGTTGTGTGCACATATATATATATATATATATATATATATATAAAATCATAATAGAATTAATGGTTTTTTGGGTTTTTTTTAAGGAATACTATCTTTTCAGAGCAAGAAAAGTACTTAGCATCTGCCTTTGCCTTCCCTGGACCGTGGGTACAGGGAATAAGGTCAGATGCATATTTCAGAGCTTAGACATTTCAACTGTTCTACTCTGTGGGTTTCCAAAATAGCTCTCAAGTTTCTTCAAAGGTTTATTCACAAAACAGAGCTAAAATGTAATGAGAAAAGGCTGAAAGAAAAGCTCTAACCCAGGGACATCAGGTGGTGTGTGAGAAGCACTTTAATGACAAAGCTGAAATCGACATCTGTTAGCACCTTTCATAATGCCCCCTGGAAAATGCACTGAATCCATTTAACTCTTGGCATCCGACAAGATGGGATTCTCCAGGTCCAGCAACTGTTAGATGCTCTAACCATAAGCCACAGAGTGGCTCTGATGGGATAAAAACAAAACAAAATGAGGCAAAATGAAACTCACTTCTCTTCTCTTTGCTTGTGCTACCCTGAAGGGAAAGATGACGAAATCCAAAATCCACACGGGCTAAATTGCTACACAAGTGAACCATGGGTAAGGGCCTCGGGTCAATCCAGGACAGGAGAATGACATCTGTTAATGTTTAGGGATGGTAACATTCCCCAGGGAGCTTTAGAAACAATACCAGCTTTGAAATAGTGCTGGGCACTTCCCCCTTTCCCCCTCATATGCACATTATCCTTCAAACTTTAATAATGGGAACCAAACCTCATGCCACACTTAATATGGCAACATAGCCATTCCATGACTTTGCTATGGAGAGTCCATTTTTTTAAAGTAAAAATGTTTCCCTATCAAGTCAGTAGAATAGAGTTTAAAAAATACATAGGGTAAGTAGATTCAAGTATTGGGTGGCCTGAGGCTTAAAATTACATCTTCCCAAAACCAGTTTGGCAGAATCTTTATTCTCACTTGGATTACTCCTTCTATCCAGAGCACTCCAAGTAATCCAAAAGTACGTAAACATGTTTCTTTTACCCATGGTGAAACACAGGTCTGTGTGTACCTCTGCAGGGAGAATGAACTCGGGGGGAATACTGTGGAACACCAAGGAAGTTTATACCTTTATCTCAAGTCCTCTAGTCTTACTCTTTAGGCTCTTATTTTTCGAGGGCCTAATATATGCCAGGCATTAGGAATACAGAGATGAGCAAAACTTCACCAGCAGGCAAGTCAGGGAGATAAACACATATAGAAATGATTTCAATCCATGTGACTATTGAAAGCAGGAGATCAGCAAAGAGAGGGAGGCTAATTTAGCCAGGCAAAAGGGGCGTTATTCGAGAAGATTCGTTGGGTAGGTAACATTTGACCTTTGAGAGTTAAGTAAGAATTCACCAGGTGGAAAGTGGTGTTGAGTGGACGGGACACACCAAAGAGTGGGGAGTATATTCTAGACTAGAGAAGCCAAGTGGATATTATCTCAAATCCCAATGCTAATTCTTTGGGAGTGGCTGCTCAAAATGTAGCAATGAAATAGACTGTAAAGGTATGTGGCAGATGCTATTGAAGTCCCACTCTGTAATCTACCCCGTAACCCACTCAATCCACCTCGAGTTCACCTGTGGCCTCAGTGGGCAGTTCTTGTACATGCTGACAGCATCCCATTTTAGCCACCTGTAGTTTTCTGCTTCTCTGACTGAGAATTTTCTCTGATTCTTTGGGATCCCAAGGGCAAGCCCGAAAGTATTGAAGATTTAATACCTCCATGGGCAGCCTTCATCCAATGAGGAATGGGAGTTGGTGGAAAAATATACAAGCTTCCCCATCCCCTTGGTGACTCAATTTTCAGGTACATCCTAAACAATCCTCAAAGGCTCTCCAATGGGATTGAGCCCAGTAGTCCACACTAACATACCCTTTATTGACTTCTCTCTCTTCCCTGACTCATTTTCCTCACTTTCTCCTTTAAGCTTCCTAGGATCACCTTTCAAACATTACGCTTTGTTATTTATTGCTGCAGAACAAGTTATCCGTAAACTCATCAGCTTAAAATAACAAACATTTATTGTCTCTTGTAGTTTCTATAGGTTAGGAAATTAAGAGTTTAGCTGTGTGGTTCTAGTTCAGGGCTTCTCATGAGGTTAGAGTCAATTGAGGCATAACTGAGGCTGGAGGACCCACTTCCAAGATGGCTCACTCAGATGACCAGCAAGTTGGTGCCGGCTGTTAGCAGAAGGTCTTACCACGTGGAATTCCCCACAGAATTGCTTGAAGGCCTTCACAACATGGCAACTGTCTTTCCCCAGAGGAAGGGATCCAAGAAAGGCCAAGGCAGTAGTCACAATGTCTTTTACAACTTAGCCTCAGAAGTCACACACTGTCACTTCTGCAGTATTCTCTTGGTCAAACAAGCCAGCCTTGGGCAATACGGAATAGAACTGCACAAGGGCATGGATGTACAAGGGAGGCTAGGTTCACTGGGCGACATCTGGGAGGCTGGCTACCATACTTTATCCTAGGGTATAACAGGAAAGTTTTGTCCTGTTCCATTAGTGATATCCGCCTTGAATGGGACATGGGAGTGCTGTCATGCATTCATGCGTGCATGCATGCTGGGGATCTATTACCCTAAAATTCCTGGATTTCATCTCCAAAACTTTCAGATTAACCAGGGTCTGACAACACACTCTCATTTTAGATGTAACTGTTCCAAAATTAAGCCAACCCCAATTTCCCCAAATTCATGTTGTTGAGCAGGTCTGGGACAATACCTTTCCATTTCATTTAGACACATTTTCAGATCTTTCAGTTGTTTATGACAGTGCTACACTACTTTGGTCACCAATACAAGTTCAAAATCTGAAGACATTGTTCCTTCTAATTTGTAATTTATGTGCATTCTTCAGCAAAAACCAGTCACTAGGAAAAGGCAACAGAAAATCTAAATTACCCTTCAAGATTACCATATTCATATCCACATGGGAATCTCACAGTATAAATCAGATCTAAACAAACAAGTTCTTCCTCCAGATCCTGTAAAATGTATAAATGATATCAGATAATTCAGTTTGCAGATGACAGTTCAAAGCCTTCCTCTTTGTCCACTTGTGACAAACCTAAGATAAATACGTCCAAAGTAGAATAATTGTCAAATGGCCAAAGACGTTCACCGGGAGGGAGAGTTACACTTGATCTATGTTTCATCCTCTCCCTGAAGTAACTTGTCAATCATAAAATGAACAATATCCTTGGTCTGCTCCCATGGAATATTTAAATTGCAATCCAATTTCACAATGACATTTCCTCAGGTGTACTGCCTTGGTTATATAAAGATCATATAAGCATGTAAAACTTAAGTTAGCAAACACAGAGAAAAATATAAATGCCTAAGCATATGAACACATAAAAACTCTCAAAGCTCAAACTGCTGAAATTTCTTATGTGCCCCCTCTTTTTAATGATGCACCTGGTTATTTCTAACAGCAATTACAAGCATCCCAGCAGGATATTATCTACTTATAATATATGCTTGTGCATCCAAGAGGCTGGGAATAAAATGTTAACATTAGAACATTAGAATAAAATGTGAGCATTAAATAAACAAAGACATTCACCTGGAAAGGAATGGAGCAAACCAACAAGAAATACAAAGGAACAGTTCAGGTTTAAAGTCATTTGCATTGCCAAAAGGCTCACTCTTTCGTTGATTATCATCTTTTATTATGACACTAGGGAAAAGAGTCTGAGTTCTTTTTGAAGGAAACACCAATCTCTTTTTAACCATTCTCCAAATTAAGAAAAAAAATGCTCAAACTCTGAAAAGTATAGGCTTTATTTAGGATGCCAGGGAGACAGATTTTAATTAATTTAATCACAGTGAAATCTCACAATCTAAAATAATTACCAGTACCAAGCCAACAAGCTGTTATCTGTTGAAGATAATCAGTAGAGGGAGCCAGGCTGGACAGTTAGGGATCTAACAAAAGCCTTTTTCTTGTTGATCAAGAGCAGAATCATCAGGCCTGGATTATTCTGCCTTAACTTCCCTTTCTCTTTTTCTCTGCCAACCCGAGCTCAGTGTAAAATGACCAAGGCAACTTGGCTGTATTTATGGGTGAGTCCCATCTCCATATGGTGTCTGTGAAGAAATCTGTTTTGTTTATCTCGTTTGTAACAGTGATATGTGATGATTACATTTTGTTTAATATATGTTTGCTGTGTTGCAAAATAGTTTGGCTCTCTTAAAAATATAAGTTAGAAACTACTGAGTTCTGCGGAGTCATTCATCCACAGAAGACCTGAAAGCATTGAGAACAGCTGGGGAATGCTTTTATCTTTTTTTAATAACAGGTTTATTGAGATATAATTCACATACTATATAATTCATCCTCTTAAAACATACAACTCAGTGTTTTCCATGTATTTACAAAGTTGTGCAACCATCACTGCTATCTGATTTCAGAACATTTCATCACCCCCAAAAGAATCCCCACAGCCCTTAAAAGTCATTCCCCAACTCCTCCTCCACCCAGTCCCTGCACTAATCTACTTTATGTCTCTATAAATTTGCCTATGAACAATTCATATAAATGGAATGCTAAAATATGTGGCCTTTTGTGATGGACTTCTTTCACTGAGCATTATGTCTTACGGTTCATCCATGTTGTAGCATGCTATTATGGTAGTCACTCTTTTTTATGGCTGAATAATATTCCATTGTATACATATACCAGGTTTTGTTAATACATTCATTAATTGATGGACATTTGGCTTGTTTCAACTTTTGGCTATTATGAATAATGCTGCTATGAACATTTGTATAAACATTTTTGTGTGGACACATGTTTTCAATTATCTAGGGTCTATATCTCAAGTTGGAATTTCTGAGCCCTATGGTACCTTTATGTTGAATTTTGAGGAGCTGCCAAAAGTTTCTTCAAAGTAGCTGCACCATTTCACCTTCCCACCAGCAAGGGATTTCCCATTTCTCCACACCCTTGCCAATACTTCTTATTATTTTTCTTTTTGATTATAGACATTCTAGTGGATGTGACATGATATCTCATTGCTTGCAGTTTTGATTTGCGTTTCCCTAACGACTGATGATACTGAGCACGTTTTCCTGTGCTGATTGACTATTTGAATATCTTTTTTTGAGAAAGGTCTATTCAAACCCTTTGTCCATTTTTAATTACGTTGTCTTTTTATCGTTGAGCTGTAAGAGTTCTTTATATATTCTAGATACTAGACTCTTATCAGATATATGATTTGCAAATATATTTTCCCATTATCTGAGTTGTGTTTTTATTTTATTGACTGTATCTTTTAAAGCACAAAAGTTTTTAATTTTGATGATGTCTAATTTGTCTATACTTTCTATTGTGGCTTTTGTTGTTATTTCTAAGAAACTATGCCTAATCCAATGTCACAAAGATTTAGTTTAAGTTCTTACATTTAGGTATATGACCCATTGTGAGTTAATTTTTGTATATGATGTAAGGTAGGGATACAACTTCACTCTTTTGCATGTGGGTATCCAGTTGTCCTAGCACCAGTTGTTGAAGAGGGTCTGCTTACTCTATTGAATTGTTTTAGCACTCTTGTCAAAAATCACTTAAACATGAATTTCAGCATTTATCTCTGGACTTTCAGTTCTATTCCATAGATCAATCTGTCTATCCTTATGCCAGTATCACCCTGTCTTGATTACTATGGATTTGTAGTAAGAGTTGAAATCAGGAAGCGTGACTTCTCCAGGTTTGTACTTCTTTTTCAAGATTATTTTGGCTGTTCTGGATCCTTTGCTTTTCCAGGTGAATTTCAGGATCAGCTTGTCCATTTCTGCAAAGAAAGCCATCTTGGATTTTGAAAGAGACTGTGGTAAATCTCTAGATCAATTTAGGGAGTATTGCATCTTAACAATATTAATTCTTCCAATCCATGGACACAATATATCTTTCCACTTATGTAGGTATTCTTTAGCTATGACATTTTTTAGTTTTCAGTCTACAAATCTCACTCTTATTTTGTGTTTCTTTGTTTGCTTGTTTTTTGGGGAGGAAGACTGGCTCTGAGCTAACATCCATTGCCAATCCTCCTCTTTTTGCTGAGGAAGATTAGCTCTGAGCTAACATCTGTGCCCATCTTCCTCTATTTTGTATATGGGATGCCGCCACAGCATGGTTTGATGAGCAGTGTGTAGGTCCGCACCCGGGATCTGAACCTGTGAACCCCAGGCCAAAGCAGAGTGCACGAACTTAACCACTACACCACCAGGCTGGCCCCTCACTCTTATTTTGTTAAATTTATTCCTAAGTATTTTATTCTTTTTGATTCTATTGTAAATGGAATTGCTCTCTTAATTTCATTTTCAATTTATTTATTGCTAAATATGGAAATACAATTGATTTTTGTATACAGATCTTGTGTCCTGCAACTTTGCTGAACTCATTTATTAGCTCTAATAATTTTGGAGGGGATTCCTTAGCATTTTATACATAGAGTTTCTGTGGCTTTCTAGATTCCTAGGAATATGTGAGAGACTTTCAAAGTCCCCTATTGGCCTCCCATTCCTCAATTTTTTCTTTCAAGTTTTTGGTCAACTTCTTGTTAACTCCACTGGTATTGGTACCTCAGGCCACCATAACGTTAAACAATAGCCACTGATTATTTCCAACAAATACCCTGGGGATAATGCTCTTCATACAGAGTAAGTTCTGAATCAGGTTAAATAAGAACAAGCTCTGCAAATGGAGTTTTTCAGCATTCTCCCAGACAGGCCAAATAGTAGAAATTCTACACGGATTGGGCTTTAGAGGAGCTCCAAACCCATTTTTCCCCCTCCAGTGCCTGGTAGGCTGCTGGACGCCATAGCTGTCATAGTGCAAAGCTATTGATTCTCAAGGCTACCAGAGCTGAGGAAGAGGGTGGAATTACTGCAAGTTTTTAAATGCCATATATCTTGCTGTACTTACCAAGACTCAGCCATTTTTCTTGAATAAACTCTCCCCAGATTGTTGCAAACCTTTAGTTATTTCCAGAGTTCCCAAAAAGTTGATGTTGATAGTTTTTGCAAGTGTTCTCATTTCTTTATGGAGGAGTAAATTTTTGGAGGTCTTTACTCCACCATTCCAAAAGTTGGCGTGGAGTAGTTGCCAATTCTAAAAAAATAACAAAGGAAATTACTATGCCAATTAACCTAAAGTATTGGAAATCTTTTTTTCAGTGAGACAGCGTACTCTGTACATATAAAGTTCTTTCCCCTTTGCTTATTATTAATTCAGAACCAAACAGAATTGAAAATAATATTTTCACTATACCAAGCATTCAAGTCCATAATTATATACCCTCATAATACTCGCTAGTGAGAGTGAAGAGGGGAGATTCCCTATTTTTGTTACTTTTTCCATACTCAAAGGATGTCTCAACTGCTTTGCTACCAGAATGAGACATGTTGTGGCAGCTACTAGAGATGAGGCAAAGTGCTGACAAAATTAAACTCTTTCAGGCTTGCCCTAAAAAACTTAACCCTTTATTGTGATGGCAACATCTCAGGGATTGCCTCCAAATTCATTGGAAGGGAAACAAAAAAATCCCACCGCTAATATCAATAAATACATTATTGCAGTCTGGGATTTTGTAGAGGTAAAGCTTTCTTAAATATTCTTTTAGGATGGCACTTACTATCCAACTTTTAAGGTTACGTGGAATCTAAACATTTGTGGAAAGCGCTGTATGAAATAGCAACATTTCAATAGAATTATTATATTTCATGACACATTATATAGCCACTGATGGGCTCAGGGAATCCATCCTTATCATTTCAGAAATTAGCAGAGAGAGGGTAGCAGGAATTATTCCTCTTCAGATATCTCCAAAGAGCAGCACTTGCTCCTTCTAGATTTATAGCCCGGGAACCCAAACCAACAGCTGCTTCAGTGTGATGGGAGCAAAGCGAGATTCTCAACTTAGATATTGACAAGCATTGAGGTAGAATAAAGGCGTACTATGTTCCTTTTTTGATTCAGCTAATTGCTGAATGACATTTTAATATGCACCTGAGATAGGGCAAACCTGCTATTTATATTAAAATCAGCCCTGAGCTGCAGACAAGAATTATGACTATAGAATCCAGTAGGAACACCCCAATATCAAGGTTGGGCAAAATGAAAATACCCTAGTTGCTGCATATCTTTGAAGTCCATAACCAAGAGTCAGGAAAACTTTCTCCCCTTCCTATAAGAAGAATCAATTCCAAAGTCTGGAGTAAGGAGAGTTTCCCTACATGCTGTTAAAATCCTAATGAGAAATTTCAATTTGAAGATTCTGATAGTTCTTTGCTCTCATTTTATCTGAACTAACACTTTAGACAGTTGGTGTATTATCTTCCAGAAAACCTTGTTTCAAGATAAGCCCTTTCGTCTTTCAAATGGCTTTGGGGCATCTTTCTCAGTGCCAGGAACACAGCCATCCATTTCACAAATGATGACATTACTTGGCCTTCCTATTACAAACATCCTTCCTATCCACAACAAAGCAGTGAATGTTTCAACGGCATCTGAGGCCTACAAATTGTCTCTGTAAATCTCCCCCACAAGGAAATCAATAGATGTTTTCACAAAGTCAAAGAGTTCTCTTATATACTAATAAGCTGAACACCTTGGGGAAAAGAAGTGTTGGAGGATTTCACTTCTGTGATGAGCGTCTTATGATAGTCACTTGGCCTGTTTTCCTATCCTAAGACTGAACGCTGAGAGAAGACAATTTTCCTCCAAAACAGGCAAGGCAGTCCTTAGCCAATATGACCTTGAACAAATCACGTGGGCCTTATATGCTTCAATCTCCTTATACCCGAATGGGAATAATAATAGTACCTTCCCCAATGGGTTGTACTGAGGCATAGCTTTATGTAAAATGCCTACCTCAGTGCCTGGCTCTTAGTCAATGCTCAATAAATGGTAGCTCTGATGATGACAAGCATCAGACTGATGGTGGTGATTGATAATTGGTAAAAAAGATGATACCAATGATTAGATGACATCAAAATTTATGTCACAAACTCCTTGATCTTTGATTATCTCCCTCTCTCTCCTTTACAACGTTCATTCCACAACACTCACAGAGTCCAGATCCCCGAGACAGAAAGAGAATATCAACAGTTTAATAAATTTAAATGTCTGCAATTTAAAGAGAAGTGCAAGAAAACAATGAATAAAGTACTCAACAGGGTGAATTCATGTGGTGGAGCATCCAGCCACAGCAATTTTTTGCAGGTAGCCAGGGAGCAAGGAACGAATGAGACCAAGTGAAAAGCAGAAGAAACAAAGCTCAGTGGAGAGCCCACCCGCATAGATGGTCTTTGTGAATCGATTCATAGATGTCACTACAATGGAATCTTTGTTGGAAGAGCTGAGCCATGGAGACTTTCCCTAGTGTTGGAAGATGAGACTATTACATGAAGCAGCACAAATACAGTCTTCCCTTCCTCCCGACCCTCCTCCTCTTAATTTTGTGTATCGATTTGATTAATCAATTTAACTTTTCAGTTAATTAAGATATTTCTTCACTGTACTAGCGTTATCCTATTTATTAGAGGATAATAATACTCATTTGAAAAACTACAGAGAAGCATTTAACTCCAATTCATATAGGAAAGTGCATTTATAGATATTGTGAAGAAAAGTTAGGATCTGAACATCCAAAATTTAAATTCCAAGGTTTATGTGGTGGTTTTTGTCTCTGTTTGATTTCAAAGATGTGGCTATTGACAATGAAAACAATTTTTTTAAATTAGTCAATATAAGGAGGGCCAATCTGATATAGCAGTAATCATACAGAAGTTGAAGTCCAAAGACCTGGATTCAAATTCCATCTCTGGCTCTAATGAGCTACGTTACCATGAGAAAGTCATTTAATTTCTCCATGCTCAGGTCTCTCACTTGTAAAATGAGAGTGCTTGATAACCTATTTTCTTTTGTCCATGTGCACTTCAAAATCTTTATATGTCCCTATAAAAAAAATGCAGAGGGCTGTCAAGGTAACAGCAACTTCCCCCAACTCATTACCCACAATTCTCACTGCTCAGAGATAACTACATTTAACAGTTTGTATGCATCCATATATATGAGATAAAGACATATATCTTACCCCAAAAAATAAATCTACTACATCAACTGTTGTGCAAGGGCTTTTTATGTCTAACAATATTTCATGAACTTCATTTCAAGTGAGTTCAGGTAAATCTACTTCATCCTTTTTAAATATTATGTAACATTACATTGTGCCATGGTTTATTTAACTTTTCATCTATTTGGAAATTTAGCCTGTTTCTATTTTTGTTTTTTTGCTGATACAAATAAGGCAGCAATGAATATTCTTGGACAAATATTTGTGTGCACTTAGGCTCATATGCCTGTTGACAATGGATATTATAGAACGCTTCTAAGAAATTTATCTTTTTTTCTTCTTCCCTAAACCATATTCTTTGGTCTAAAAACACGTCATAGAGAGCTTTAGCAAGTGATTCTGAATGACCTCTCTCTCTATCTTAAAGAAATTTAGATTCAAACATAATGACATTTTTCTGAAAATCTGACAGAAAGCCTTAAGAGGGGTTTTCAGAAGATGTTATTTAATATCGTCAATAATGGGATACAGTTTAACCTGTCAAGCTGCTCAGAATTTTGAAGAAATATTTAGAATTTGATGAATGAGAATAATAACAAAGTAATGGCATGGTGGGGGAGGGGGAGAGATGTTAATTGCCTAAAGAAAACCATGCAGAGCTCAGCTGAGAAGAAAAAATCTCCTTTATGACTGACATACTGAGCAAAGAGAATAATTCAACTTCAAAGCCAAAACAAAAAAAATTCACTACTCACTATAATTTAGGAGTAAAGATTGACAGTTTGCTACAAAAGTTAATCTTCTGATTCATGTTCAAGGCGTTGACTCAATAGAATACCATCACTTATAGTATTGCCTAAGAACTAATGAAATTTGCTACTGGAGATTTTACAACTTCCTGTATTTAAGAACAAAGGTTCCTAAAAACATGAGATGTCGTTTTAGTTGTTCACGCCCCTTTCAACTCCAATACTGCATATTACGTCAAGTCAACAAAATATGGTAACTAAATCCAGTAAAATTTATTACAAAGGAAATGTAGAATATGATGGATGGCATATTCACCTGTTTCTGAAGGTGAAATATCAAGACGAAGAAGGGAAAGTCAGGTCAGAATGACACGACCACCATCTTATTTTCTTTCAACAATGCATTTATCCAACAATGCCCATTTACTTTCACATGCTTTATTTTTACTTTGAGCACCCGTCTTCATCTCAGAATGAGACACATTTCTTAGGTGTGAGGGAAGGTTTTCAAATTAATGTTATTTATGCATCAAAATTTTATGAGAGAAAGGAATAAGAAAAGTGCAATGAGAAAATTACCAAACCCAAATCTTTGAATAGATACAATATATACTTTTGTTTTTTAAGGAAACTTCTTGCAAGAGGGTGAAATGATTCCAAAAACCATTCTGGTCGAGCCAATTTGTCACCCCAACTAGTGTTGTCTGTGGCTGTATCACTGAGAATGTTCTGAATGTGTATATTCAAAGAGCCTAGGGCTGATAGTTTCACAAGAATTAGTTTTTATGGCTCTGAAATTATTTATATTAATACACTCTGAAGGAAATCTTGAGTCTATAATAAGGCCATATAACAAGTAACTGAAACTGAAGTCTTTATGATTTCATAATATTCAATCCTTACTTTCTCAGTGTTATACTTGCAAACCAAAAGTATTCTATAGGTTCCTAACATTTTCAGAGTTTCAGAACTATTCCTGTGTGTGCAGAATTCCCAACATAGAGAAACAGGTATGTTTCCTATAAATCTCACAGAAATGCTTATCTTAGGCAATAACGTTTCCTTGGAAATACATCATTACAGGAGTCTAGATTCTATACAGTGCCCTCTTTAGAGAGAATTCTAGTCTAGATGTTTTCTTTTGTACCTGCCTGACTTCCGTTCACTCATCTTTTGCATCCTCATTTTCTTTGTCGTCTTTTCCATAGTCTCCGTAGGGTGGTGTCCGTTATCTCCATAGCTCCAGGGATGGGCATCTGATTCAAGCCTGATAGTCACAGCATCACATCCCTGGGACCAGAGTGATTAGTTCAGGGATGAACAAAGAAGCTCAATCCAGGCTGGGTATAGCCAATGAATTTCAGTGCCAGGACTCTATTTTGGAAGAAAAACTTTCTGTTTCCATGGGGGTTGCTTTTAATTGATGCATACCATCCCAAGCAAGACTTTTCTCATTGTGCTTTTTGCCTCCCTCTCAATTTGCTAGAAGCTTTTGGAAAACAAAATCAACCTCAAACTTGAATATTTCACTTTTTTTTTCTTTATTTTGATCATTTCTACCCCCTGCAGGTCGCTGACTTTTTTTTTAATTTTACTCTGGCCAACTCTCTCTCTGTCTTATTCTTTTAGAACCACAGTATCCAGGAACCATCCAGAGAACAGAAAAAAATTTTTTTTTGCTTCAGAAGGATCAGGATCGGGGCCAACCCCATGGTGTAGCAGTTAAGCGCGTGCACTCTGCTGCTGGCAGGCTGTGTTCGGATCCCGGGCACGCACCGAGGCACCACTTGTCAAGCCGTGCTGTGGTGGCGTTCCATATAAAGTGGAGGAAGATAGGCACAGATGTTAGCCCAGGGCCAGTCTTCCTCAGCAAAAAGAGAAGGATTGGCATGGATGTTAGCTCAGGGCTGATCTTCCTCGCAAAAAAAAAAAAAAAAAAAAGACGGATCAGGATCTAGACATCACTTGGAATTTAGTTGGAGAGTTTCTTACATGTCCTTTACAAAAACAACAAAATGAAAAATGAAACCATTACAATCAAAAAGCAGCCAACCTTGCACTTTTTTTCTTTTTTCTTGGAGGTTGGCTGGGCATCCTGCAAAACAAAGCAATTCACTGCCAATGTGAAGTTCAATGTGTCAGTTACAACTCTTTCACTTTTGTGGGGCTGAAAACTCAACTTGAACTGACTTAAGTGGAAAAAAGAGAAGCTATTAACCCCTTTTTCAGAAACGTCTAGAGTAGAGGTTGGCTTTGGGATAAACTGGATTCCAGATCCAAGTGACGTTATCAGGACCCATTTTCACTATCTCTTCTGTCTTCCACTGTGATGGCTTTATGGTCAGAATCCTCATGGTGACGCTGAAAAATCAGGGCTCCTGTACCCCTTCTAGCTAGAAGAAGAGAAAGCAAAAGCAATCCATTCATTAATTGATTTATCCCTGTTTCTCTCCACACAGTTGTCTTCCACTTACAAATATATATCTGATCATGACATCCCTAACATGGTGTCTTCAGATCACAAGACAATATGACTTTCCAACCATCTCTCCAAGTTAACTAATTTAAACAGTATGACTAACTGCAAAAATTCTGGAGAAAGGCTCTGATAGGGGCCATCTGTGTCGACCTCTAGTCCAATCAGAGGAGCCATGAAAGCTACCTCTTCTGAGCTGTAAGGCAGAGTCTTTAAGAAAGCAGAAAGGCAAAATAGGAAATGATAGACCTCTCAACCATTACACAGTCCCCACCACAATACATGCGCACATTTCAAAGCCACTTAAGTTCTTCCTATTATGTCAACCTATTGCCCCACGTGGTATAGGAATGGAAATGAAGTTGGACAACTCTCTCCATTAAGCCTAGGCAGAACTCGCACTTCCAGCCTCTCCCATGTGTTCCCAATGTGCTAACTTCCTCACAGACCACTGAAGTAGGGTCAGTAAATCTTTCTGAACACTCTGAACACAGATGAGTCCAGTAAAACCCTTGGCCAATTCCAGCTTACTTTCTAACTAGTACCAGATATACCGGATACAATGAGTTTCAAATCTTGGCTCCATCAATTATTCACTATGTTGTCCTGGTGAGTCACTTAAATTCTCATTGCCACATTTTCTTTGACTGTAAAATGTAACCTCCATGATCTTTGTGGTCCCTTCTCCATAATATTCCGTGTGTCATGGTTTTCCACAGTGGCCCTGTTTGGTGGTATTCTCTTACACTTAAACCCCTATTGATGCTCCAAGTTTCTACTACCAAGTAGCACCCAAATGATGATATGTCAAAAGAGTCAAAAGAGCATCAGTGTGGAAATCTGAGTTCTCAACCCAGGCCTGACTTCACTCATTGTGTTGCCTTGAGAAGGCACTAAACTCAGCCCCCGGATTTTCACCTATAAAATGAGGGAATTGGAGTAATTGTCTCCATGTTTCCTTCCAGTTTTATTCTAATTATACCCCTTAAGTATAACAACTATTTTAAGACTGGACTTGAAGTAACTTAAATGTTATCGTCATGGAAAAATTAAGATGCCTTTGTTAAACAAAGGAAATACCAGGATACTGTCAAATATGGAGTTCTCTTTTATACTTGTGGCTAGAGAAAAAAAATTGAGAGAGCAACCTCTTAGCAAAGCTTCTGATAAAGTCTATGAGGTAATATCCTGAGAGAACATTAAGATGCCCGGGCCAACACAGCAGAAGGAAAGAGAATTCACAGAACATTTTCCCTTTAATGTGTTGCTGTTCTTTCGTGAGTCTGTGTTTTTTTCCTCCTCTCTTGATTCCATTTATCAGTTAACTACTAATAGTTTCCTTGGCCTAGTAGTAAGCTCCATTTGTGATTTATAAAATGGATTCCAAAGCAATCTTTGTTTTGTTGAAGGCGGAGAAATTGGCTTGCTGTAGCTATGGCCTTTTGGGTTCTGAAGGAGACTTAACCTAAGCAGAATATTATGTCTGAGTAAGGATCCCAGGAGTCCCTGGGCTGCCACAGCCATATATCCATGGTATGCCAGGAAATATGCTTCTGTTCAAGAATCATTTTCAAGTCACTGCCCAGGCCTCTCCTCAGAAGCAAATGCCCTTCTGTCAGTATTTTCTCTCTGACCTGTGCTTGAGCACAAATACATTTGCCCACAGCATCAAATGCTCTTCTGCAGACTCCATCCGCAAACCATTCCATCAAAGATACGAACAGAGGATGCCTAGCTTCACAGCAGAACTAATTTTGAATATGTGCCGTGTTTTGTGAACCTAATCACATCTTCCATATAAAAAGCAAGAAACCTATTAGAGAGGCAAAATTCATAGATGGGTATGAATGAGCATGATATCTGACAATCTAAAGAAATAACAGGGGTGGAAAAATCATTTGTTGAGCAATTACTACTGGTCCAGCTTTAAATGCATTGTCAACTTAAATCCAAATAAGAACCCTGCCAGCGTGCGGGGGCAGGCTTTCCTTTCCATTTTACAGGGCTATAAAGCAACTTGCCCAAGGTCACTTACCTAGTAAGTACCGAAGCTGGGATCTGAACCCAGGTCTGCTTGGCTTCAAAGCCTGTACTTGTTTCTTTACCCCCAAAATGCCCGAATACCATTTGACACAATTGGGGGAGCATGTGCCTCATTTCCTAATTTAGATTTGCATTGATGTATATTATATGAAGTTTCCTATATACCTATATACCATGGCTTCTTTCTACAGCATTTTCATAATGCTCCAGAAAGTAAAATTTTTCTCCAAAAGAGACTCGGAATTTTAACATCTTGCTTACTTGAAAAGGCAAATTACACTCTGCATTCAAAACAAAATAGCTCCCCCTACAGTTTTTGCTCCATCCACATCCTCAACTTTGGCACAGAAGGCCAAGAACTCCCAGGTCAGACGCAGGAAGCTGGAGCGGTGCGTTTGCCCCTATTGGTGGGAATAATTATTAGTCCATCTGCTTAGAGAGGATCCGCGGGTACTACTCAGGACAAGGAGATGTCCCTTTAGCATTTCCCTCACTCATGTCTTCACCCCAGCAGAATAAATTGATAACTGCTAAGAGTCGCGTGCTGCTTTTGACTGGAGTGAAAGGGTGCTTTCTGGAGGCCGAATTCCCTTCTGTCTTCCAGTGCATAGCTGGCAAAGGCAGTCTGTCAGCCTTCCAAGTGCTGAGATTCCTCTGTGACATCACAAGTCCCAGCTCTGCCTGGCGCCCGCTGCCTCCCCGGAACTGTTGGGAACATTGCACGGCTGTGCGTCAGCGTCACCTCGAGACGCAGAACTAACGTGCTTTCCCGCAGGGCTGTGACAAGGGAACACCACTGATGATGCAAGGGCTGCTGGGAACTTCTCTTCAGTGTCATGGGTGCTCAAGGGGCCTGGGAACGTCACGAATTTTAAGTGGTCTGATGCCATTTGCTCTCATCATTATCCCTTCCAAGAACAAGCTTGTCCCATTTGGTTCCCTCTTCTAGAGCATTTCCCAGGGAATATGGGGGGTGGGGGTGGGAGACAGACCCTTCATGTATCCATGCAAAACCTACTTAAGTGGATAAATGAAGTAAGATGGATAATTATCAAACCCCTCCACACACACACCTAACTGATAATGTTAAGGATGATTAAATGAGAAAATGCAGCTGAAAAGTGCCCTGTAAAATTAAAAGGAAGTAGAAATAGTAATCGTTGCCATGTAATGACTTCTTCACATGGACTAACCACTGTGTTAACAACTTTACATGTAATAATATTTCATCTAATCCTCAAAACAGGCTTATGAAGTCAGTTCTACTAATAGGCCCATCTTACAGGGGAGGAAACTGCGATTCAGAGAAGTTAAATAATTTCGCTAAGGTCATACAGGTGTCAAAGTGCAGAGCACAGAATTGAACCTATATCTGTTTGACTCCAAAGTCCATGTTCTTAGCACTCTGCAGTAATGCTTCCCCCAAACAGAAATGCCATTTGTTAAGTAGCTATAGACAATGGAAAGTACAATCAGACCCTCGGAATGATACTTAGATACTCAGATACTTGAGAAAACTGAAATTTTTCAATATTAGCATGCTTTCCCAAAAAAGTTGTCCTTTGCATCCATAAATTGTCTCTCACCTCAATGACTGGACATGACAGTTAATGTATCTCAAATGATTTGTGGCTTTTTAAGCATTTCCACATATGCCATTTTATTGGATCCTCCCAAGAATCTATGAGAAACAGAGGGCAGGAATTATTATTATTCCCAGTTTCTAGAAAAAAGCAACTGAAATTTCAAGAGATTAAACAATATGGCCGAGGTCCCATAGTTTAATAAGAAGAGTCTCCTGGTTTTTAGTTCACAGCTTTTTCTGCTTCCCTGAGATGCCTGGGAACAAATGGTAACATTAATCCTTCCACCCCCAGCTACAGCAAACTCGGTCCTTCAGACCTGCCTTCCTTCATCTCAATTAAAGATATAACTGCCCTTTCACCTGACACCTCTAACTGGGGACAGGATTAAGTCACTTGTTTGTGCTAATCCTCCCTGCCTACCCATATTTGACGAGAGACTTCTTCAGAAAATTCCCCATGTTTTCTTGACCAGCTGAAAGTGATGAGCAACGGAGAGAGTTACAAGGCAGGAGGGATGAATGGGAGTGTGGTAGACTAAACATCTGGGGATGATATTGCCTAAATTGGTGAATTTATTTTAATCAAGAAGCTTAGTTCAAGCCATGATTAGCTCTCCTGTGTCAACGGTATCAATGGAATGACCTCCTAAATGTTCCTGCTGCACCCTCTCTCTGGCCACTTGGATCCATTTTTCAGTGATGCCACTGTAATCTTACAAAAATGCAAGTCCCTCTCCAACTTTAAGCCTTTCAAATGCTTCCCAAGGCTTTTAAGATTAACACACCAAATCCTTAAAGAAACATATGACCCCAGCTTACCTGCCCAGATTCTTAGATCGCTCCCCTACATGGTGCCTTTCCCCTCTGAGTCTTCATCCTGTTCTCTTTGCCCAGTGTACAATAATTCTCTTTATAACATCCCTGACCATAACCCCCAACCAAGGCTTGGGTATTTCTAGGAACAGCCTGGCAAGACAGGCGTTCCCTTTTTAGACACATCAAATTATCATTCACTGGTTGAATCTCAATCAGCTCCTGGAGTCACAGAGATCTGGGCCCAAATCCCATTCCATATCACTCTTGCTGTGTAAGCTCTATCTCAGAGCTTCAGCTTCCTCATCTGAGTGATGGGCAACATCATAAAGTTGTAGCAATTAAATGAGAAGATGTGTAGAGTGCTTGAAATAGTGCCTTACACCTAGTAAGTGTTCAGTAAATATTAGTCATCATCATTATCGTCACTTTCCCCACATAACTTTCGTTCACTTGGCTACACTCTCCAAGTTTCTGCAACCATTGCATGGTGTTATTAACTACTTAAAAAATCAAGTCCCTACAGGGCATAGAACCCAAGGCCTCCCTCTCTAGACAGAAAAGGTCCCAGATTATGGTTAGAGGTTCCCTAGCCCTGCTGTCAAGTTTATGAGAAGTTTACTGACCAGGAACACAAGCCCACTGCCACACCCCCTCCCACTGAGCCATGCCCATGCACACAGACCAAAGGGTAAATTAATTTCCCAGTTCAGCTGCCTTTGGAAATGGATTTCTAATTCTGCTTGAGTTTATTCTACATCAACCCTCTAGGTGTATAGGGAATAGAGAAGAAGGGAGATGACAAGATAAGACCAAGGGCAGCTGCACAAGAACTTTCTTTTTAACAGAAGGATAGACAAATAAAATAAAGTAACAAGGGGAAAAAAATCCTGATGTAGTATTCTCATTTGTCTTTCGGGTTCACAGTGAAAAATCAATACGGTCTCTGTCTTTCCTTTCAAGAACTCAGATGCTTCCTACTTCAAAGCATATCATCTGCTTAGTTACTGCCTTTCACAAAGACACAAAGTGAGACAGTAATTTGTGCAGGATGAACTGAATTTCCGAAAGAAATACATGGGGAGTGTATACGAGAAGGATCTATGAATGCCAATGCAGTAAAGCACACTGCCCTGCATTGATGATACGAGTACGGAATCATGCTCTGCAGGATGTGGGTAGGCTCTACCACTATTTCATCATGCTCATGTTGACAGTCTGAATACTATGCCAGATGTATCATGGAAGAAGCATCCTATTTTCTTTGTACCTACAGCCTCTTCTAACCGTAAAGAAATGTTTAAAACAAGGAACTAGTAAAACTCTGAGCCTGTATTTTTTTAAATCAACTATAGCATAGTGACTACAGTGATGACACAGATCACAGAAAAGAAAGATCAATTTTTAGAACATAAATTTAGATAATTCAAAATCAAATCACCATCTAAGGAACCCAGCTTATCGCCTTATCACCTCAGAAGGGCAGCCAGTTCAGGCCAAAGAAAGTAATTTCTCAATTCTCACTCACTTTATGACTGCCACTGCTTCCTCACACCATCAGGTCCCCATCAGGTTCTGCTCTAAGCAAACAGAGCTCAAGAGAAAGTTTACAGCAACGCCTTCTCTCTCCATCTTCATGGCCTTTCTCCCTCATTGCAGCCATCTACACTTTCTGTCCTCAAGACGCTCAGCACATTGCTGGATAATTCATTGGGACTCCTCCGGTTATAAATGACAGAAATTAAAATTAGTTAAGCTAAACTGCAATGACTGGCTCAAACAGTGGAGAAGTACAGAGGTAAGCTGGCCTCAGGGAGCCCAGTAACTTAGACAAAGTGATTACGTTTTACCATCTCTCTCTAGCTCCCATCTCAGATTCCACTGATGTCTGCCTTCTTGTCTATAGATTGGCTTCTTCCTAATGGCCAGGTTGAGGGATGGAATGGTAAAAGAAGTGTGAATGCAGACAACTCCAGGCTAGCATCATCCCTGCTTAGCCATACCAGAGCCTCACTATTCCATCATCTCGCTATATAAAATTGCAGGGAAGGATTCTGATTGGCCTGAACTGGGTCATGTGCTCATCTTTGCAGCCCTGGAAATGGGCAACTATGATTGGCCAGGCCTACTTTACATGCCAATTCCTGTGGCCACAGGGCTATGTCCTGTGATTGGCAACTCCTCAGAACCACATGGAGTGGAAGAGGAACGGTTCCTAGAAGGAGGTTGTTTGTTGTCCTGAGAAGGTGAATGGGAAGACAAAAATAACAGATATTCACCAGATCATCCCATTAAGCCTTTATTTCCAGGATACTCACATACTCTGACTCTCTTTCACCTTAACCCAGGATCTCTGCTTCCCATTAAATACTCCCTGTAATAGCCCTTGTAAAGACAGACCTTTTGGATCCCATCTTAACACCCCATTTCAGCGCACTTTCACATTTAAAGAAATTCGTCCTGGCAACCACAAGTAAATAAAAAGCAATTTAAATGTTTACTACAGTTTGATAAGGAAAAACACCAACTTAAGAATTACTCTTGTAACATCCAGAAAAAATATTCTCTTCACAAGCATTCCCTCTTTCTCAGACTCTAAGATGCATAAAGGCAGCTCTCAGGATCAGTCATCTGCCCTACTCAAACACCGACAATTGCTCTCCAAACCTGTCCTACTTTTCATTTCCCCCTTACTATTTCTATTATTTTTCTCCTATCTTTTGTTCTTTGACCTTTCTAGAGTAATTAGCTAGCATCTCCAGACCTCACCACTTACAATGATGTATAATAAAGACCGAGAAGATGTATAATAAAGATCAAGACAGAAATCTCTTTGGTGGAGTAAAGGAGGTGGTGGAACCAAGCTGGCAAAGTCAGGTTTTTCTTTAGCAGGTACGAGAGGGAGAGGTCTATGAATATCCACACGTTGATATATTTTTCCTGCTATACCATATTCACTTAAAGTCCAGACAGTTGACAACAGCCACTCATTTTGCAAATTCGTTCATAACCACACAGGGTTACACAAAGCATGTAGCACAGACCGTGTTCTCATGAGATGTTACACAATAAATGGGCTTTGTAGTCAAATAAACTTTGGAAATGCTTCATATTACATCCCTCCATTTGAGATTTATGATGTATCTTAAAGGTTCTGACAAGTTTTGCAGTAAAGAAATGTGTTTAATTTGTTTTACCTGGCATTTCAGAAGCTAATTTGTTGATTTGTTGATTAAACTCTTCAAGGTACCAGGTATTAACAGTCTTTTGAATATACTTTGAAAATTGTAACACCACAAGATTTGCGGATAATAACACCATCTTTGGGAGAATTTTTGTTTTTTTGGAAGTCTCACCCAAAAAACAAAGCTCTAATGGTGGAGATGTTGGGCATGGGGCTGGCCAGTGGTAGGTACTTGGAAACAGGACCCTCTGATACCTAGTTTTCCACTACCTGTGTTGGCTTGGAATTGCTTCCCATACACCACTGCTGAGTTACTGGGTACCACGGGTAAGAGAAGAATAATTTTGGTCCCACTGGACTGCCTTCCTTCCATCAAACCAGTTTAGTGCTCTTATAGCTTCTCTTAGACCTTGAGCTTGTTAACAGTTTCCTACAAAAGGGACCTGGTGCTATTTATCAGTCTTCAGGAACCTTCTCCAGACTCCTCCTTTTTTTGGTCCTCTTGACTATGCTCCCTCCATCTTACCATTTCTGGTTGAGAACTTATGGCTTCAGACTGAGTTTCCATCTCTCTGCCTACCACCATTGATGTGATGTTTTGTTGCAGAGGTGTAGCTCCAACTCCAAATCTACTCTTATACCCACAAACTTAGGTCAACCTCACCCTATTAAACTCAGATTCTAGAATCCCAGCTCTGGAATGAACTTATCCATCACTGGTCTGCAAGGGAAAAATAAAATTCCTCTCCAAAAATTTTACCTCTTTCTTTTGTCAAGTTTAGTGCTTCCTACTTGCATGATAGTTACGCATATACATGACCTGAATCCCTACTCCATCCCCTCTGAGATCTCAAGCTTCTTGAGGACAAAAATCTGTATCTATTTTTTTCTGTGTCTTTTGCAATGCCTGGGTAAAGCTGATTGCGTGAAGTGAGCACTCGATGAATGTTCATTGGCACAATGAATAGGAGAATGAGTGACCTTTTATATAGCATGTGGAATTTTGCTTTTGAGGACCAAGAGAAAAGACAACATATTTATAAATGCAATGGATAAAAATAAGATAAGATTACCTCTTGTTAATTTAGAATTCCCTAATTCAAAAGCTGTGTTAATTCTCATAGTGTGGTGATTTTGCCTCCCTCTCCCCAGCCCCAGGTACATCTGGCAGTGTCTGGAAACCTATTTCACTGTCACAACTGGGATGGGGGAACAGAGCTACTGGCATCCTGGGTAGAAGCCAGGGATGCTGCTAAACATCTTACAATGCACAGGACAGTCCCCCACAATAAAGAATTATGTGACCCAAAATGTCAGTAGTGCCATTACTAAGAAACCATACCATAGAGGTCAAGCAAAAGCCCTCTTTCTCACTGCCCAATAATAAAAGCTTGCTAAAGAAATTAATAGCCTAAAAAGATTGCAAATAGAATTCAAGCTTTTTCAAGTGCTTAAAGTCACCTGATTTGCTTTCATCTAAGAGTGATCTTCATTATTGTTATAATTCCACTCTGTAATCACCCAGAATGCTTTCTCATGCTATGTGTTTGACAAACTGGTGAATTTAATTGCTTAAATGTTTTCTCTTCCTAGTGATGCTTTTGTCCATATTACAGGGTAGGAACCAAATTTAATTTCCCAGTCATAGGCCAAATATTTACCACAAACAATACCATTCCAACATTTTGAATCCCTAACTACCAGAATGGCTTCTATAAAAGAAATTGTAAGCACAAATGCTCAGTTAGTATTTAAAGCCCCGATTTCTCGTAAGCAGACAGTACATGCACAAATTACCGCTTTCTTCACTTGACAACTGCTGTTTTCATCTTGACGCATCCACTTAAAAATTATTTCTGACAAGAATCTTAACAGCTTTAAATCAGCCTAATTAAAGGTAATACATTTTTGCTAGAAAAGTGTTTGAAATTATACAGTATTGCACAGCTCACTTTTCAAATCAAGTTACTGAGTGCATTAGTAAGTGCCAAAAACACTTCCACTGACATATGGCCTTCTATCAAAGGAAATATTCTTATGGAAGTTCCTAACTGCAAAGTTATAGGTGGCAAAAATAGTTGGAGAGTTTTTCTGTAGTGTGTCAGCACCAAGTCCTCAAATATTTTATTTTAGGTAGATGTGGTAGGCACCTTCTGCTAGCATTCCCAATGATCCCCACCTCCTGGGACCCACACCCTTGTATAATCTGCTTCCCATGAGTGTATCTGGAACTTAGTGACTCGCTTCCAACAAACAGAATTTAGCACAGGTGATGGGGTGTCATTTCCGTGATAAGGTTACAAAAGAGTCTGACTTCCATCTTGCCAGCTTTCTCTCTGTTGCTGGCACTCTCTCTTACTCTCTCACTTCTTTGCTACCGTGTTGTCAGTCGCTGTATGGAGAGGCCCACGTGGCAAGGAACTGAGGGTGGTCAACAGCACATGAGGAAGTGAAACTCAGGCCAACAACCCATGAGGAACTGAATCCTGCAAACAAGCACGTGAGTGACCTTGGAAGCGAATCTTTCCCGTTAAGCCTTGAGATGACTGGAGCCTCCTGACAGACCCAAAGCCAGAAGACCCAGCTAAGATGCATCTGGAGTCCTGACCCACAGAATCTGTGAAATAATATGTTGTCATTTTCAGCTGCTAAGTTCTGGGGTAATTTATTGTGCAGCAATAGATAACTAATACATTATATGACTCCCAAATCTTTATCTCTCTTTTTTAATCTCTTTGTACATAAAAGACCAATATTTCTTATTCCTTGATGGATTTTGTTTATGGTTCCACCATAAAAAACTCTTTTTGCTATTAACTAAAACTCTGCATTTCCTTGCCTTCACATCGGTATTTCCTCGCCTTCACATCGGTATTTCCTCCTGATGTCTATATTTTTCAAAAGCATGCTCCTTTACGCTCTTTTCTCCTCTTCCCCAAAGCCCAATGGATAGAATGAGAAACGTAATTCCAGCCGTCTGCGTTTAGAGCTTTGGTGTCATCATCTTCTCCATTTTCTGCATTGACAATCCTACACATACTATGATGCCCTCAGACTGTGCGTCCTTCCTTCACAAAGGCTCTCACATCCCCCCTTCCCTTATTGTTTTCTTATCTCAGAACTGTTGTAATTGTTCAAAACAGATTTCTTAAAAGCCAGGTTACACCTCCTAAAACACAACTTTTCTCACTTTACATGAGGCTTTTGCCTAAAAATCTAGAGAATGCACATTCGTGTTTAGAAAATTATCTTTGACCATGGCATTCAATCTGACAGTGCACCTGGCATGTCAGTTTCTGTCCCTTTTGTGACAAGGGCCTTATGAAAACTGGACTTCTAAGGTTTGGTTTTTTCCAAGTCTTAGAGCAAAATATAACAGCTCAGTCAATTTGATATAATATATCCACCAAGGCTGTTGTTACAGGTCAGGTTCCCAAAAAGTAGACTGTGAGATGGAGATTATTACCATGAGAGAAGGTTATTAGGGAGTCTTTCAAGATGGATGGTGGTGGGAGGAGAGAAGGGAGGAGGATTGAGCAGAGGGAGAAGTCAAGTGACGATGCAATCGCAACAAAGGCCTCAGCCTTATCCAGAATAGCATCCTTATGCGTAAAATCCTACAACTGAGAACAAGCCAAAATTATCCATCAAAAAATAAATACTATGCAGTAATAATAATGATAAAAAAAGAACAAACTATTTTAGGTTCAACAACATGGATGACTTTCACAGACATAATATTGATCAAAAGAAATCAGACACCAAAGGTTAATTACTGTATGATTCCATTTATATGAAGTTCAAGAAGTGACAAAACATCTACGGTGACAGAGGTCAGAACAGTGGTTTCCTCTTAGGGGAGAGAGGTTAGTGACTGGGAGGGGACATGAGGGAATCTTCAAGGGTGCGGGGCACTGAAAACATTCTGTCTTGATCTTGGTGATTGTTACATAGGTATAGACATATGTAAGAATTTTTCGAACTGTACACTGAATATTTGTGCACTACAATGTATGCATGTTATAACTTCTTTTAAAGGGGAAAAATAAGCATTAGCCTAAACAAAACAACAATTATGTCAAACAAATATGTTCATCTTCTTTGGCCAACAAGCTAAAGTTGCAGCCAATTTTTAAAACAAATTTTCACAGCTATATGGCCATATGCATCCCTCTACCTGTAAAGTATAGGATACACGCACCGGTGCAAAGGAAAGACACTAGTATAATGACAATAGTCATCTCTTGCCACTTTAATTGCATGTAATTTTCATTTTCTCTTTTTTACCTCTTTGATTTTTCAAAATGAACATTGATTATTTTTTGTGTTAAGGGAAAGAGTGATTACTCCTTAAAAATGCATTATAATTTATTGAAGAATGGGCTAAAAGAGAAAGTCATTGCTGAAAGTGAGGTTATAAAGGCTGTAATCACTTAAAGTGTGCATCAAACAGCAAGGTGAAGGAGAGTATCTTTTTCAGAACATGAGAGTGGAGATCCGTATAGAATGCTGATGGGGAAAACACGCCATGTTAAAAACTAGCCGAAAACGACCCAAGCTGAAATGCGATGCATTCAAATGGGAATGTCCAATTTGAAGGAACATAGCATAACTGCTGACAACCAGTTAGCGCTTTCTGGCAAGCAGCAGGCAGAGACAGAGGGGTCGTCTTTACAACAGGGCTCCGCTCTCCCAGCAAGCCAAGAGAGAGCCCAATCCTCTGACAATGACAGGCTTTCCCTGTGGCAGCAGCCTCAGATGCTGCACAGAGGCAGGCTAGACAGACGCAAAGCAAGAAAGCCTTTCAGTCACTTTCAGATATCAGAGTAACTAGGAAGTCAGCCCTGTTGCCTGGGAATACCCAGAGTAAGCCACAGTGACAGGTAAATAAAGAAGGGTGTGAATGCGTCAGATTCCAAAGGCTTCCAACCACCCTGACTCAGTGCCTACTAAAATCATTTCACTGATCAGACTATTCCCAGAACCCCTTCTGGTGAAGCATGACGTTCCCTGCCAGCACAACTCAGGATCATGGATCCCCAGGGGTGGCCGAAGGAACACAGACATTTGCATGCCGAGTTTTTATAATAGGACGGAAAAGATTCTTTCTCTCACAAAGAACATTGAAAGCTCACGAAAAGAAAAAGTTTAATTTCTTTATCACCTAGTAGAAGTAAAACAATAATGAAAAGAATAATTTAAGGATTTATATTTGGGGAAGGAACAGAGAGATAGGGTGGTGGCTGTGAAAGATGCCATATGCCTTTGTAGAAGCAAAAATAGCTCTGTTATTAAAAGCCCTAGGGCTGGTTGCATGGCCTTGGGCAATTTACCTCTCCACGCATCAGCCTCCTCCTGTAGAAAGTGCGGAGGACAATAACACCATCTCACAGATAATCATGAGAACTGATGGGAGTAATATATATCACGTGCACTTAGTACAATGCCTGGCACTAAACAAGCACCTGTTAATAATATATGTTACATGATACATGCTATGGTCACGACTCTCACTACGTATCAGCAGTTCTCACTATAGCCTCTTTTGACATTTCATTCTGGTTTCATTCCTGGTGTGAAGTCTTTTTTTCACGCCTCTTACTGTGTGCTCTTCTTTCTAAAATAGAGTCTAGCCTTATAAAAAGTATACATGACAAGGGCTAGCTCAAGCCAATCGGCACAACGTCAGAGTAAATGGAAGTGGTATAGCACGTTGCAACCCCAGATAGACAGAAGCCTAGTTAAGACAATTATGCAAAGTTGGCTTACCTGGTTTTTCCCATTGGAGAGACACCAGAATCTTGACTCCTAAAGTCTGGTATGATCCATTTGTCTAAGTACCTATATATGAGAATACCCAGATGTGTTCCTTATTTTCTTTCTATTTTTTTTTTATTGAGGTAACATTGGTTTATAACTATATAAATTTCAAGTGTACATAATTATATTTTGATTTCTGTATAGACTACATCATGTTCATGACCCAAAGACAAATTACCATTCATCATCATACACATGTGCTCAGTCACGCCTTTTACCCTCCTCTCTCCCCCTTCCTCCTCTGGTAACCACCAATCTAATCCCTGTATCTATGTGTTTGTTTGTTTTTTGTTGTTGTTGTTATTGTTATCTTCTATTTATAAGTGAGATCATATGGTATTTGACTTCCTCCATCTGACTTATTTCACTTAGCATAATACCCTCAAGGTCCAACCATATCATCACAAATGGCAAGATTTCATCTTTTTTTATAGCTGAGTAGTATTCCATTGTGTATATATACCCCATCTATTTTATCCATTTATCCCTTGATGGGCACTTAGGTTGCTTCCAAGTCTTGGCTATTGTGAATAATGCTGCAATGAACATAGGGATGCATATATCTTTACACATTCCTGTTTTCATGTTCTTTGGATAAATACCCAGCAGTGGAACAGCTGTATCAAATGGTAGTTCTATTCTTAATTTTTTGAGGAATCTCCATACTGTTTTCCATAGTGGCTGCACCAGTTTGCACTCCCACCAGCAGTGTATGAGATTTCTCTTTTTTCCACATCTCTCCAACACTTGTTATTTCTTGTCTTTTTAATTATAGCCATTCTGATGGGTGTGAGGTGATATCTCATTGTAGTTTTCACTTGCATTTTCCTAATAGTTAGTGATGTTGAACATCTTTTCGTGTGCCTGTTGGCCATCTGTATATCTTCTTTGGAAAAATATCTGTTCAGATCCTTTTCCCATTTTTTAATTGGGTTGTTTTGTTGTTGTTGTTGACATGCATGAGTTCTTTATATATTTTGGAGATTAACCCCTTATCAGATATATGGTTTGCAAATATCTTCTCCCAATTGTTAGGCTGTCTTTTCATTTTGTTGATGGTTTCCTTTGCTGTGCAGAAGATTTTTAGTTTGATGTAGTCCCATTTGTTTATTTTTTCTTTTGTTTCCCTTGCCTGAGAAGACATGATATTCAAGATATCTTGATTTTCCTCCAGTTCTCTTTTTAAATATACAATTTCAGAACTAAAACCAAAGTGCACATGCTATTTTGTAACCTAATTTGTTTCCACTTACCCACCAATTATTGGGAAAAAATGTCATATTTTACATTTAACCACACATCATGAAAAAAAATCCTTGTCATTAAATATTCTTCTACAACATTATTGTGCCTAATGCAGAATATTACATTGCCTAGGAACCATTCCCCTATTACTGGATATTCTGAAGGTTTCCAAATTTTTACTGTTTTTTCAAAATGATTGACCGTCCTTGGAGGTAAATGTTTGTGCAGATCTATGATCCTTTCCTTAAGATACATTCCTGAGAGTGGAGTTTTCCAATATCCAAAAAGTATAAACATTATTAAAGCTTTTGGTAGCTTCAATGGATTTCCACTGGAATGCATTATTCCTTCCAAATTGCTCTTTATAATTCTGGCTGGGATTGTGTGATGCTACAGTTCTTTGTCTCTAACCAACAGGATCTTTTTCAGTTCCATTATGAGATCCACATTCTCTTTTGTGTGGCAATAGAAAGGACTTTTAAAATTCTTTCTAATAGAAAAGAATCCTTTCCTGCTGCCTTTAAGCTGGAATTGGATTATGCAAAAATATGAAACCCACCATACTTATTGTGCAACCTGGGGCAACAGCATCTCTAGATGTTGTCTTTTCTCACTTAAAGCTCAGTATTCTGTGTGTTTCACCGTTTACCAGTTTGATGCTCAGCTAGTGTGAAGAGCTTCAACTCCTCTTGACCATTCTCCCCTTTTTCCTTTTCCACTTTCTGGACTGCACGTTAATTTTTTATAGGCCAAAAAATTTAAAAACATGAAATCCCCAAATTTCAACAAATTTATAAACCAGTTCACATGTCAAATTTCCTCTAGTGGCTTCTCCTTGGAATTGGAATAAATCTCAACCCCTTACACTGACATGCAAAACCACGGAAGATCGAGCCCCTGGCTAGCTCTCCAGCTGCACTGCTGCCTCTCTCCCTTTGCCTACCAAACTCTAGTCAACACTAAACATTCCTTGGGTCGTTTAACACTCCAAGCACCTTCTGACACTAGAGCCTACCCATGAACTTTTCCCTGTGCCTGGAATGCTTTTTTGCTCCTTCTTATCATTCAAATCACAGCTCAAATGACATCTCCTCACAGACCTTCCCTGGCCATTCAATCTTAAGATGTGTCTTACTCTTTCTCATGTCACCCAGTTTAAGTCTCTGCAACGCACTTGTCATTTTTCTGATCTTGAATAATATCAAGGACCTTAATTGTCTTATATTCCTTGGAACTAGTGCCTGGCACATAGTAGGTGCTCAATAAATATTTATTGGAAAATTTTGTGGAATGGATTGTGAAAATATTTGCTTATTATATCCTGCTTGAAACTGCCAGTGAAAGTTGAATTCTGGAAGGAGGGAATGTTGTAATGAGAATAAAGTAAACCTCTGTAAGAGGAACATCTATTGTACAACTAGCCTTAGAAAACCAATAATGAGCAAATCTATAGATATTGGGTGGGAGAAGAGAGGTTTAGGACTTCAAAGTGACAGAAAAATTTCCTTCTGATTGTCAAAAAGGGATGGAAGGAGAGAGGGAACAGGAGCTAGAGCAGAAGAGAGGAAGGAAAGGAAGAAGGAGAAAAGGGAGGAAGGGAAGGAAGAAGGCATGGAGAAAAAGAGTGAATTCAAAATAGGTCTTTGAATTGCTGTGTGGTTGAGATCTTACAGAGGCACAAGCCACATGTAATGGACCCACAGAAAACAAGAATGATAGGGCCAGGCAACCAAGGACAGTTTCAAGGAGGAATGTGAACTGAGCTTGTAGAATTAATTTTTTTCTAATAGAAAAATAAGGAAAAGAAAAACATAGCAGAGCCTGAGCAAAGGCAAGCAGAAACGAAAGTACACAGCTGGTTCAGAGAAGTGGAAACCATTTTGTGGGGCTGGTATATGAGGTAGAGAGAGTGATGGGAGGGAATCCTGACTGCTAGTATGTATATATTTGGCGCATTCATTCCCCAAGAGTGGCCTCAAGGCCTGGCCTTGAGACAGTTCTGACCTGCAGCAAGAAGAGACACCAGCTGTGTAATCCATGTTCTTACTGGTTTCCCTTCTCATTTTCCTTTTTCTTTTTTTCTTTTTCTTAACATTTTTATTGAAATATAATACACATAACATCCAATTCATCCATTTAAGTCTACAATTCAGTGGTTTTTAGTATATTCACAGAGTTGTACAACCATCACCACTATCCAATTCCAGAACATTTTTAACATTCCAAGGAGAAACCTCATACCCATTAGCAGTCAGCCCTTATCCCCACACTCATCCCTGGGCAAACATGAATCTGTGTTCTGTTTCTACGGATTTGCCTAATCCGCACATTTCATGTAAAAGGAATATGTGATCTTTTCTGACTGGCTTCTTTTATTTAGCATAATGTTTTCAACGTTCGTCTTTGTTTTAGCATATATCCGTATTTCATTCTTCTTTGTGACTGAATAATATTACATTGTGTGGATATACCACATTTCATATACCCATTCATTAGTTGATGGATATTTGGATTATTTCCACTTTTTGGCTATTATGAATAACGCTGCTATTAACATTCATGTACAAGAATTTCTGTGAGGGTGTATTTTCATTTGTGTTGGCTACACACCCAGGAGTATAATTATGGGGCCATACGGTTAACTCTATCTTTAACATTCTGAGGAATTGCCTATCTATTTTCCAAAGTGGCTGCACTATTTTACGTTCTCATCAGCAATATGTGAGGTGCTGATACCTCTACATCCTTGTGAACACTCATTACATCTGTCGTTTTGATTATAGTCTTCCTAATGGATGTGAAGTGATATCTCATTGTAGTATCTCATTACAGTTTTGATTTGCATTTCCCTAATGACTAATGATGTTGAGCATCTTTTATTATGCTTATTGGCTATTCTATTCTGCCCAATCTATCCTTCACACAGTAGCAAAATTATAGTGTTTAACCTATACCAGGTCTCAATACTCCCTTGCCTAAAACTTTGCAAGGCTACCCTATTAAACTTAGACTGAAATCCAAATCCCTCCCACAATGGCCCTGTGTGATGTTATAACTTGCAATTATTTTACTAATTTGCAATTATTTTACTAACTTTAATTTGCTAAAATAATTAATAATTATTTTACAAATGTTTCATTTTGGGGTATGTGTCAATCTTCCCCATTCAGAAGGAAAGAAATAATATCTGCTGTCCTCCATGAATCCCCATGTCTAGAATAATACCTGGTATATGGTAAAACAAATGCTCACCAAATGCATGAATAATTAGGAAACTACAAAAATAAATCATCTCCCCAAAATACAGCTAGATAATGCACAGTACTACGTGAATGAAAAGTGACATAAGTGTGTGTCCTTCATTTATTTAGATGAAATAATAATGGTGTATTTACTTCTCTCATAAAAAATTATGCACTAGCTAATCTAGAAGTAAAGAATATAATGAAAGTAGACATAATTTTTGTAGTTAATTCAATTCAATCACAGTCTCTAAAGAGTGTTGTCTGCTGTTGTGATATTTTCAACCAACATAATTCGCATCTACATGCTGTACGTTTGTCACCCAGCAATATAAAAAAAGAGAATAAATTAGTCAGGCAATAATAGTCAGGCCTATTACCATTATGCAGATTTATAATGCAGGCTTTATTGCATACATTGGTATTGATGTGTTTATTCTGATTCTGTTAAAAATGAATGTGTAACAGCCAAATGAAAGTGTCAGCAGCGCCATTGAGAGTCTGTGTCTTAACACATTCCATGGATATTGTGATTCTCCCACAAGTCAGCCTTTGTTCAAAAAAACATAAAAGTCATTTTGAACTATGCTACAAGGTTTAGGTTTCTTTGGGGTTTTGAGGTTGCTATTGCCACACCCTAAGAAATTAGTTTAAAATAATTGGAAGTTAATAGAGAAAGAAATTATTCATGCCATATGTTACTCAAAATGGAAAACCATCAATTTGATGTCTTGTGGACTTTTACATGGAAAGAAACTTTTCTCCTTTTCCTTTCTAAATGTATAACTTTGAGGATTAAAAAGAAAACAAAACAGGAAGCAATTCCAAGCCTCACTGATCTCTTCCTTCATACTTTTCTACATATTTGTCCCCAAGAACTCATCTTGTTCTTCAGTTTTATAAGCTTGAGTTTTATCTCCTCCATAAAGAGTCTCATCAATCCACTCTATCTTATCTTGAATCGTCTACTTCTTTCCACCCTCTCAGTCATCACCGAGTCTAGAACACTCATTTTTTTCCTGGACAGCTGCAGCCACCACCTTACCATTCCCCCGCATCCACTCATGCTCCACTCCAGCCTACCCTCCACCCAACAAGTCAGCTCATGTCATTTTCCATCATTATTAAATGAATGAAGCAGTGAATGAATGGTTAACCCACAGCGGGAGAAGTAGCAATTCTAATAATAATCTTCTCATATGTATAAAGCACATGTTCATATTCTCAAACTGGCATTTTGATGAGAATGGGTGGGAATGATTATTATTACTATTATTATTATTTCTATTTCACGGATGAAGAAATTAAGACCAGGGCAGCAGGATGATGCACCCAGGGTTACACAGTGAGTTTGGGGGCAGACAGAGCCAAGATTTAACTTGGAGTTCCGAATTTCCAGTCCTGTGTTCTTTCCATGGCATTGTGTTTCCTCTGCCTTCCCCCACCCAAACTCACACACACACACACTTGCAGGCACATGTGCACACACACACACACGCACAACAATTTAAGTGAAATCTAAGGTGCCTAATTTGTTTCAAAACAAATCTAAAAGCTATTTGTTTTTCTGTCTTCAGACAGAGAGAAGCTATTGCCTAACATCTGTGATAGCAGAAGTGTACAAGTGGGAGATTATTTAATTTCCAAGATAGAACCAATCATGCTGTCCCCAGAACCGCCCAAGAAGAAACTCCCAATCTCAGAACATGCACACAAGTCAAATTATCGGGAAAGCCACTGAGATAAGAAAGCCATGATCTCCTTTCCAAAGCGGTGCCTCAAATTACTGTTCAGCTGAGTATATCTAGAAAATGGGAAAGATTAAAATGCTCCTTGATGCTTTTCTTCCTTTCGAGCAAGTTATCAAATGAGACAGAGCTCTTTGGGAGGCCTATTTTTCTTGTAGCTCACAGAAGGAACTTACAACATGATGAAAGGACACTCTGATTAGGCAGGGCAAAGGAAACTAAAGCTGAGAAAGGAGACTGGAGAAAATTTAATAAAAAAGAAGAAGGATAGAATCATATGGTATCTTCATATCAAAATACACATTAGAACAGAAGGCAATCAGGGTACACAGTGCCAGAAGACTACTTCACTGTAGCATCTTATTTCTTACAAACCATCTCAATCTCTTTTCTCATTCAGGACAAGAATGACACCCACATCCTCTGGAGAAGGCGGTTAGGTAAGCACAAAGGAGAAAATATTTCCATGGGTAACCTGAAGGAGCTGGTTACCACATGGTACATTTTCTATAATTCTGGTCAAAAAGTGAGCTCAGGAACTAATGGGAACTAAAGGGTAATCAAATGAAATTATCCCAGACTAAGGAGCCAAGTGCAAAAAAGAAAAGGGACGGATCAGGGCTTGAGTCACAAATACGTATGGAGTCAAAAAATTCTTCCTCTAGACCACCCTCCTTGGTTCCACCAGTACGTAGTCCCTCTTCCCTGTCTCTGCTTAGTTAGTACCACATCCTTCCCAGTTCAGTCCCTCTTTTTTCTCTTGCATTCTAAATGATGGGGGTTGTAAAAACCAACTTTCAGATGCCTAGGTAAGTGAAAGCAGTGAAGCACTGACCTCCAGGACCCCATCTACACCCCATTTCTGTCATACGTCACTATCACACCATACCCCCCACTTTCACCAAGTAGAAGGACATCTCTCTCAGTTATTTAAACACTCCATACTTTTGATTCCTTGGGACCTTCAAAAATGGGTCCTCCTTACCCTTTCTTGGGTCCCTGGCTTGACTCTGCTCTCTGTCCCCCTCCCAATCAGACCTGATAAGTTCATTTTGTCTTACTCTCACGGTATCATCACAGAAACAAAAATAATTGATGAAGTAATTATAAATATTTATTGCTTGTCTTCCCTGTTAGACTAGGCATTCCAAGAGGGCAGGAACATGATCTAGTTTACCTTACTACTGGAATCCCAATGCTTAAATCATTGCCTGACACCTAGTAAGTGCTCAGGAAAAATTTGTGGTTCCTTTTGCTACCTGTCACATTTCGAAATCTCCCGATTGTATCATCCTTCTCAAGTTGTAGCTCAGTGTATAAGGACTTGGAGATAAAACACAGGTGACCAGGGGGAGGCTATTAGACACTAACGACCAAGATGCGGTAGGGTCGTCCCTCCTCCGTAGTAACCCATCTCGCTGACATGTACCATCATCCCTCCTGCTGCATAGCTAGAAATCTAGGAATCATGCTTGATACCTGTCTTTCCCTCACTCTCACGTCTAACCTATCACCTAGGACTGCCAATTTTATCTACTATCTGTTGGCTCTGCCAACCACTCTCCAAGTCCCCTTCACAATAGTCCAAGCCACCATTCTCTCCCAGCAACAGCCTTCTCCTCACTGGTCTCACTGCTTCCCTCTTTCTCCTTTCCCCTCCATTCACTTAGCAGCCATGGTGTTCCTCATGAAACATCTACCATACTACATCACTGCCTTCAATGACTTCACATTGTGCTTAGGATAAAGAACAAAAGCCTTACTTGGTCTACGAGGACCTCATAGAAATGACCACTGTGCACCTCACCCACCTCAGCTGGAGCCAATTCCCTATGTGCTCAGCCACTCTGGCCATCTTACTGTCCTGTGGCCATGCCAAGCCTTTGGTGTCCTATGACCTTGTACTAATGCTCCCTCAGTCTACTGTGCTATCTCACCATCCCCCCCGCCATTAACTTCTGCTCATTCTTCAGATTCCAGCTCAATTGTCCTACTAGGGATAACCTTCTTTAACCACATTCCCTCCTGAGTCTAGAGCCAGTTCCTTTCCTTGATAGGGTTTAGATAGGTTTCTAAATGTTCCTAATTATGCATTCATTTGGTAAGATTGCTTGAGTAATGCCTGTCTTTTGTACCAGACTCTAAGGTCCTAGACAGCAGAGACTTGATATTTTAATGCTCGCCATTACATCCTCAACATGTAATACAGTGCCTAGCATACATAGGCACTAAATAAACTTTTGTGGATGGATGGATGGATGGATGGATGGATAAATAAATGAATAGTCTGAAGTGACATTTGTCTATCATCTAAGCCAGGCATTACAAAATCTCCACAGGGGTCAACAGGTAGCATAAATGTGTGAATTATGCTGGGAGTTAGTAAAAACAATTGGTACAGAAAGCACTGAAATTTAAAATTTTCTTGAAACCCTAGGTTGGCCAAACAAAAAGTTTCCCCACTTTTTTGCAGCTTCTAATTTAGGCCTTTGAGGAGATTGTTCCAGGAATTTCCTCTCTCAAGTCCCACCTACTTAGCCCTCAGAGAGGAAGGAGGGCTTTGTTGCTGACAGGTCATGACCATAGTCTCTCCCCCAAGACCTCTGCTTTCAGAAGGCGAGTTCTGTTCACAGGGAGCAAGGGGTATCCATAGAAGTAAGTCCAAGTCCATGAAGAAGGCCATCCCATAACCAGGAAGCCAGAGACGGGAGTTCCCACATCCACTTATTCTGATTCACTTCATGAAGTTTAAATGACTAAAAGTGGTTTAAAACTTAAACATGTGGTATAACTTCAGCAATTCATTTGTTCAATTTTTTTTAAAAAAGAATGAAAAAGTTAAACTTGGTAACAACAATATGAACAAAAACATTTCCTGGGAGCAAAAGGAGAATTGTGGCTTTGAAATTCTGCCTTTTATCTTCATGGGAAAAGCAAAAGCTAAGCTGAAAAAATTGTTTCATTTTGGTAAACTCACAGGACCTTGGCTACCGCTTCCCCACAACTTTAACTGATTTTTGCTGATCTATGCCTTGACCATGTAGAAATGTTCAAATGAAAAATCATGGTCATTTTCACTTATTTTTCTTACTCTTTTCTACAAAGAGAACTCAATATATTCTAGGTTTACATATGATTTCCCACAATTTTTGACATTACAAATCTGTTTTCCTTTAGCTACAAACCACCTGATTCTGATTTTCCCTTGCCATAAATCTGAATTTTTACTACACTTTATCTGGGATTCACAACAGATGGGCTATGAACCAAAAAAAAAAAAAAAAAAATACAATGGGAGGAAAGAAAAGATAAAATTATTGGGCAAAAACTACACAGAAGATGAAACAACTCTCAGAGAGGATATAATGGGGATGGAAGGGGCAACTCTAACAACATAACAAAAAACAATCTGACAACTAACTTTAAATGGGAAAAAAACATTTCCTTAACAAAACTATAAAAACAGCTGCATTCACCTTTAGTGTTGTTGCAACCCAGAAAAAGAGAAGATACCTTGGCATTATATCAACCATATTTCTATGTCCTGCCATCAAGGATTTTTCCCCACTGCTCTCTGTCATAAAAGAGGGCAACCATCATCAATGATGTTAAATCCACCAATTCCCATATTCCTGACTCAACACTGCATGTTTCCCTGAAACAAAACTCACCAGATGGTTTTTACCAGCCTTGCAAAAAGATGTTGTGGAAACCAATGTCCATGCAAACCTGAGTCTAGCCCATCCAAACATTCTAGAGAAAGGACAGGTGAGAACATAATCAACTGACTGAAGACGTGCCCACAATTTTTAAAGTTATGCTAAAATTCATGATTAAAGGCAGAAGAGCAGTTTATACTATGATATAGAATATTTAAATAGGAAAAATTCAACTCATCGTATGTACTATGCCTACATGTTGCCAAACAGTTTACTTGAAAGTGGTACATTAAAACAGCTGTCTGCATGTTAATAATTTGCTATCCAATTTACATAGAGTCTTGGTCCTGCAACACTTTTCTGCTGTATACTGTTGTCTTATTTTTTTAATCCCTTAGCAGAAATTCAAGAACTGCCTTTGTCTGATAGAAGAATTCCATCTCTCATGAGAAAAGACACTGATAAAACATGACTTTCAATCAAACCAAAACTTCATTTCCAAAAATCTCTAGAACACAGCTTTCAGCAAACTTAGAAAAACATTCAGATTGGAGTTTTTGTTGTTGTTGTCAATTTTTAGAAGGATTATCTCTTTTGTATTAAAAGTTCATTCCGTCACAAGTAACAGAAATTCATGGTCTCTTGCTTTGGGGTGGGGAATGAACAAGAATACGTTGTGGAACTGAAGGGCAGGAAATAGCTCAGGAAGAATGGGACCCAAGAACTAGACAGCCAGTCTCTGGACCTCTAGATCTCTCTGCATGAAGTTCTGTCATCTCTGCATCTCTGTGCAGTTAGCTTCGGTCTTCTCTTTCTAGAACAGTTTTCTCTCCCACTCTAGGCACACATGACAGAAACTGGCCATTCCCACAACTGGAAAGATTGCAGATCCCCAATTCAAATGATTAGACAGACTACCTTTCCTGACTCTGAATTTCCAGGTGGAATTCAACTGCCCATCAGCTTTCAGCAGAGGAGCAAATTTTCATAGTAGAACAATCTGTAACTACTCAGGCAAATTATATACCTGCATTTCCCGTGACCTAAAAATTCTACTCCAGGGAAAATTTCACACAGGTTCATAAAAGGACATGAATAAGGATATTCTTTGTACACAATTTGTGGTGGCAAGAAGTTGGGTTTCCCTTACTGGGAGAAGAGATTAGATAAAATTCAGTGGATGCACATTGTAGAGTATTATGCAGCAGTTAAAAGCAAAGGACTGCACATAGCTACATGGGAGATCTTTCTTGAGGGTGTGGCTTTGTCATACACCGTGTAAGCCTCATATGGACAGAATAGAAGTGCCAGGGAGAAGGGGTACAGCAGAATGTTGGACATACAGTTGCCCTATACCACAGCATTCCATGGAGAGATGTTCCTGGGCAAGAGTGCAGCCAAATGTATCATGGGTTGTGCTCCAAGAGGAAGATCCACCCCTTTTTATAGGGCTTGTGAGAACAAACAAAACAGGCTGTGTGTGGGTGTTGACTATTCAGGGAAGTTGCAGGCCCACGCTGATAGCACCTGGAGAAACATTTTTGAAATCGAGGCCAGGTGCAGCCCATCCCACTGGGGAAAGGGGAGGAGCCCCAATTCTAGCCAGTTATTTCCAGTTAACTGGAGGAGAACACTGAATCCTGCAGTTGACGTCCTATTGGTTATTGCAAATTTTAAGTGCACAGTGCTTAGTGAAAAAAGGTAGGAAATAGAAAAATGATTTATAAAACAGTAAAGAGTACCACTTGCATAAATGAGAGTGGGACATGTGTGAATGAAATGGAGTGAATGATGAACAAGTAGGACAAAAGAGGATCAAGAGTTTGAAAGATGGTGATGTAAGAGGACCCTGAACTCTTCCTCTCATGCACACAACAAACCTACAATTACCTGTGGAACAGTTCCTTCTGAGAGAGATCTGGAAACTGGATAAAAAGAGCCTCCACAACAAGGGACAACACAGAGGAGTGAAAGAAGCAGAGACAAAGCCCTGCTGAAGAAAAAACCACACCCTAGCAGTAGGGCTTCATGGTCAGGAGCAATCTCAAAGGTTCGGAGCTTTTCCCAGAGGAGTGGGGGATTCGAGATCCGCATTAGGCAGCTCAGCCCTTAGATCCAGCACAAGACAGACAACATCCCAAAATACCTGGCTTTGAAAACCAGTGGAGAATACACCCAGGAAAACTCTAGAACTTCAGGGAGAGGAAAACCTGCTCTTAAAGGGCCCGTGCACAGACTCATTCAACTTGGAAAACTGTCCATTGGTAAAAGAGACTCATTTACTAAGCTCAGAATGCATCCTGGAGAGGCAGGAGGCTGGGCCCACGCCCTAGGGACTGAGACACTGACGGCAGCAATTATTGTGACCTAGCTCAGCTGTGCTAACACAGACGCTGGCAGGCACGCTTGGAATCCTTTTTCTAGCCTATTAGTGCTAGGGGTCTGCCCTGCCCACTAGAGTACCCAGTGCAATCAAGTGCAACCAGGCAGTGCAGGAAGCCCGCCCAAGGGATATGCCTCACCCAGCAGCAAGCCTCCAGCAGACTTGCACCACTGGGCCTCGCAAACAGCCACACAGGGGATCTGCCTTGCCTACCAGCACCTGAGATGGTTGCACAGTGCCAGCCTGGGGCCTGTCCCACCCATCAGTGCACCTGAGACAGCCATGCATCACAGGGCTGGGGAGCCAGTTTGTGCCAGAGGCCTGCTCCACTGGAAGCCTGCCCCACCCACCAATGCATCTGAGGCAGCTGAGCACTGCATGGCTATGCAGCCAGCCACACTGGGGGCCTACAGCAGTTGGCACCCCCAGGCCTAGCAACCAGCCACTCTGGGGGCCTGACTCACATGCCAGCAAAACTGCAGTAGTTGTGTGCTACCAGACCTCACAGTCAGTCATGCAGGGGACTTATCCCACAATAACATGCCCTTAGCAGCTGCACACAGCCAAGCATCACAACCAGCCAGCCTGGGGGCCAGCCCAGCCTACCTGCACACCTGCAGCAATAGCAACCCCACCACAACAGAAAAGCATACGCAGCCCACATAGGGGACACCCTTAGAGCATTTGGCATGGATGACAAAAGGGGAGCATGCTGCTGGGCCGCAAAAGACATCTCCTACATAAGGCCACATTTCCAAGATAGGGAGATGTTACTGATCTACCTAACACATAGAAATAAGCACAGAGAAGTAGGCAAATGAGGCAAGGAACACACTCCAAAGAAAAGAATAGGACAAATCCTCAGAAAAAAAACTAAATGAAACAGAGATAAACAATCCACCTCATAAAGAGTACAAACTAATAGTCATAAGGATGCTCACGGAACTGGGGAGAATAGGTGAACACAGTGAGAACTTCAACAACGAATTAGAAAATATGGAAAAGAACCAGTCAGAGCTAAGAATACAATAATGGAAATGAAAAATTCACTAGAGAGAATCAACAGCAGAGTAGAAGACACAGAAGAATGGATCAGTGATCTGGAAGACAGAGTAGAGGAAATCACCCAAGTTGAACAAAAAAAAAGAAAAAACAATTAAAAAGAACAAGGACATTCTAAGGGACCTCTGGGACAACATTAAGTTGTCCACATTACATTACATTCACATTATAGGTGTCCCAAATGCAGAAGAGAGAGACAAAGGGGCAGAGAACTTATTTGAAGAAATAATAGCTGAAAACTTTCCTAACATGGAGAAGGAAACAGACATCCAGGTACAGGAAGCAAAGAGAGTATCAGACAAAATGAACCCAAAGAGGCCCACACTAAGACACACTAAAATTAAAATGTCAAGAATTAAAGATAAAGAGAGAATCCTAAAAGCTTTGAGAGAAAAGCAGCAACTTACATACAAAGGAAACTCCATAAGGATATCAGCTGACTTTTCAGCAGAAACCTTATAGGCTAGAAGGGAGTGGCATGATATATTCAAAAGAAACATGCTGAAAGGAAAAAACTTATAACCAAAAATACTCTACCTGGCAAGATTATCATTCAGAATGGAAGGAGAGATAAAGAGTTTTGTAGACAAGCAAAAACTAAAGGAGTTCATCACCATTAAACCAACCTTACAAGAAATGTTAAAAGGACTTATTTAAGAGGAAAAGAAAAGTCTACAAATAAGGACAAGAAAATTATCAAAGAAAAAATATCACTGGTAAAGGCAAATATACAGGAAAGGTAACAGATCAAACACCTATGAAGCTAATATGAAGGTTAAAAGACTAAAGTACTAAATCATCTATATCTATGATAAGAAGTTGAGATACACAAAAATAAAAGATGTCAAATATGATGTCAAAAAATTAAAACATGGGGTGGGGAGGAGTAAAAGTTTAGGGCTTTTAGTAAGATGTCAAACTTAAGAGACCATCAACTTAATATAGATTGCTATTTACATACATTATTATATATGAACCTCATGGTAACCATGAACCAAAAACCTGTAATTAATATACAAAAAAAAAAAGAGAAAGTAACCCAAACATAACACTAAAGAAAACCATCAAATCACAAGGGAGAACAAGAGAAGAAGAAAGGAACAGAGAAGAATCATAGAAATATCCAGAAAAGAAGTAACAAAATGGCAATAAGTACATATTTATCAATAGTTACTTTAAATGTACATGGACTAAATGCTCCAATCAAAATACATGGGGTGGCTGAATGGATAAAAAAACAAGACTCACATATATGCTATGTACAAGAGACACACTTCAGACCTAAATACACAAACTGAAAGTGAGGGGATAGAAAAAGATAGTCCATGCAAATGAAAATTAGAAGGAAGCTGGGGTAGCAATACTTATATTAGATAAAATAGACTTTAAAACAAAAACTGTAACAAGAGACAAAGAAGGGCATTACATAATGATAAAGGAAATAATCCATCAAGAGGATATAACACTTATAAATATCTATGCACTCAACATAGGAGCACCTAAATACATAAAGCAAATATTAACAGACATAAAAGGATAAATTAACAGTAACAGAATAATAGTAGGGGACTTGAACACTCCACATACATCAATGGATAGATCATCCAGACAGAAGATCAATAAGGAAACATTGGCCTATCGTGACACATTAGACTAGATGGACTTAACAAATATAAACAGAACATTCCATCCAAAAACTGCAGAATACACATTCTTTTTGAATGCACATTGAATATTCTCCAGAATAGACCACATATTAGGCCACAAAACAAATCTCAATAGATTTAAGAAGACTGAAATAATATCAAGTATCTTTTCTGACCACAACAGTGTGAAACTAGAAATTAACTATAGGAAGAAAACTGGAAAAGTCATAAGCATGTGGAGATTAAACAAAATGCTACTGAACAACTGTTGCGTCAAGGAAGAAATCAAAGGAGAAAGCAGAAATACCTGGAGACAAATGAAAATGAAAATACAACATACCAAAATCTTTGAGATACAGCAAAAGCAGTACTAAGAGGGAAGTTTATAGCAATACAGACCTACCTTAAAAAACAAGAAAAATCTCAAATAAATAATCTAACATTACACCTAAAGGAACTAGAAAAAGAAGAATAAATGAAGCCCCAAATCAGTAGAAGGAAGGAAATAATAAAAATCAGAGTGGAAAGAAATAAAATAGAAACTAAAAAGACAATAGAAAAGATCAATGAAACTTTTGAAACAAGGAGTTGGTTCTTTGAAAAGATAAAATTGACAAACCTTTAACTAGACTCACTAAGAAAAAAGAGAGAAGCCTCAAATAAATAAAATTAAAAACAAAAGAGGAGAAATTAAATTGGATACCACAGAAATACAAAGGATTATAGGAGAATACTATGAAAAGCTATATGCCAACAAATTAGAATCTAGGAGAAATGGATAAATTCTTACAATTAACTCTCCAAAATGGAATCAAGAAAAAAGAGAAAAAAAAAATTAAAAATTAAAAATTAAAAATTAAAAAAAAAAAAAAGAAGAAAGAGAGAATCTGAATAGATTGATCACTGGTAAGGAGATCAAAACAGTAATCAAAAACCTCCCCCCAGGGCCGGCCCGGTGGCGCAAGCGGTTGAGTGCGCGCGCTCCGCTGCGGCGGCCCGGGGTTCGCTGGTTCAGATCCCGGGCGCGCACCGACGCACTGCTTGGCGAGCCATGCTGTGGCGGCGTCCCATGTAAAGTGGAGGAAGATGGGCACGGATGTTAGCCCAGGGCCGTCTTCCTCAGCAAAAAAAGAGGAGGATTGGCGGATGTTAGCACAGGGCTGATCTCCTCACAAAAAAAAAAAAAAAAAAAAAAACCCCCCCCAAAAAAAGTCCAGGACCAGACAGCTTTCTTGGCAAATTCTACCGAACATTCAAAGATTTAATACCTATTCTTCTCAAACTCTTTTAAAAATTTGAAGAGGAGAGGAAACTTCCTAACTCATTCTACGAGGCCTTCGTTACCTAATACCAAAAGCAGACCAGGACAAAAAAAACAACAAAAGAAAGGACAAAGGATAAAAAAAGAAAATTACAGGCCAATATCACTGATGAACATAAATGCAAAATCCTCAACAAAATATTAGCAAATCGAATATAACAATACATTAAAAGGATCATAAACCATGATTAAGCAGGATTTATACCAGGGACACAGGGATAGTTCAACACCCATAAATCAATCAACATGATACACCACATTAACAAAATGAAGAATAAAAATCACATGATCTCAATAGATGCAGAGAAAGCATTTGACAAGATACAGCATCTATTTATGATAAAAACTCTGAATAAAATGGGTATAGAAGGAAAGTGCCATAACATAATAAAGGTCATATATAACAAATCCACAGCTAACATCATACTCGGTGGTGAAAAACTGAAAGCTATCCCTCTAAGAAGAGGAAAAAGACAAGGATGCTCACTTTTGCCACTCTTATTCAACACAGTATTGGAAGTCCTACCTAGAGCAATTAGGCAAGAAAAAGAAATATAAGGTATCTAAATTGGAAAGGAATAAGTAAAACTGTCACTCTTTGCAGAGGACATGATTTTATATACAGAAAACCCTAAAGAATCCACCAAAAGCTATTAGAAATAATAAATGAATAAGTAAAGTTGCAGGGTACAAAATTAACATACAAAAATCGGTTGCGTTTCTATACACTAACGACGAACTAGCAGAAAGAGAAATCAAGAATACAATCCCATTTACAATAGCAACAAAAAGAATAAAATATCTAGGAATAAATTTAACCAAGGAAGTGAAAGACCTGTTCACTGAAAACTATAAAACATTGTTGAAAGAAATCAAAGAAGACACAAAGAAATGGAAAGATATTCCATGCTCATGGATTGGAAGAATTAACACAGTTAACATGTCCATACTTCCTAGAGCTAGCTACAGATTCACTGCAATCTCTATCAAAGTCTCAACAACAATTTTTCATGAAAATAAAACAAAGAATCCTAGTATTTATATGGAGCAAAGAGACTCCAAATAGCCAAAGTAATTCCAAGAGAAAAGAACAAAGCTGGAAGTATCACACTCCTTGATTTTAAAATATACTACAAAGCTATAGTAATCAAAACAGCATGGCATTAGCAGAAAAACAGATAGACACACCGCACATCTATGGACAGCTAATTTTAGACAAAGGAGCCAAGAACACATAATGGAGAAAGGAAAGTCTCTTCAATAAATGAAGCTGGGAAAACTGGACATCACATGTTAAAGGTTGAAAGTAAACCATTATCTTACACCATACACAAAAATAAACTCAAAGTGGATTAAAGACCTGAATGTAGGACCTGAAACCATAAAACTCCTAGAAGAAAACACAGGTAGTGTGCTCTTTGACTTCAGTCTTAGTAGTATCATTTTGAACATCATGTCTTCTCAGGCAAGGGAAACAAAAGAGAAAATAAACAAATGGGACTACATCAAACTAAAAATCTTCTGCACAGCAAAGGAAACCATCAGCAAAACAAAAAGACAATTTACCAGTTGAGAAAAATATTTGCAAATCATATATCTGATAAGGGTTAATATCCATATCCAAAGAACTCATACAACTCAACAGCAAAAAAACAAACAGCCCAATTAGAAAATGGGCAGAGGACCTGAACAGACATTTTTCCAAAGAAGATATACAGATGGCCAACAGGCACATGAAAAGATATTCAACATCACTAATTATTAGGGAAATGCAAATCAAAACTACAATGAGATATCACTTCACACACGTCAGAATGACTATTATTAAAAAGACAAGAAATAACAGTGTCGGAGAGGATGTGGAGAAAGGGAACCCTCATCTGCTGCTGGTGGGAGTGCAGACTAGTGCAGCAACTATGGAAAACAGTATAGAGATTCCTCAAAAAATTAAAAATAGAAATACCATATGATCCAGCTATTCCATCTCTGGGTATTTATCCACAGAACATGAAAACGTTAATTTGAAAAGATATATGCACCCTTATGTTCATCACAGCATTACCCACAATAGCCAAGACTTGGAGACAACCTAAGTGCCCATCAACAGATGAATAGATAAAGATGTAGTATATATACACAGTGGAATACTACTCAGCCATAAAAAAGATGAAATCTTGCCATTTGCAACAACATGAATGGACCCTGAGGGCATTATACTAAGCAAAATAAGTCAGATGGAGAAAGCCATATACCATAGGATTTCACTCTGTGGAAAATAAAAAACAACAAACAAACACATAGACATAGAGAATAGATTGGTGGTTACCAGGGGGAAGGGAAGAGGGGGAAAGGCAAAAGGGGTAAAAGGGTACATGTGTTCCGTGACGGATGGCAACTAGACTTTTGGTGGTGTATATGACGTAGTCTACACAAAAATCAAAATATAATGATGTACACCTGAAATCTATGTAATGTTATAAACCAATGTTACCTCAATTAAAAAATTAATTTAAAAAAAAGGAAAAAAGAGGATCTTTCACGGAACAATGTTGATAATGTGGCAGCAACTGATGAGTACAATTAACTGAAGCCTTTCTAGGGAGGTCCAAAAACAACAACAAACACATTTTTAAAAATAAATAAAAGACTTATATGGCTGTAGTTTCAAAAGGTCTGGGTGTCTCAGCTGAGAAGACAGCCTCAAAGCTGTATACAAAAATCTGTCACTAATCATTTGTAGAGACATTAAATACTCATTCTGAACCAGAAATGAAGATGGTTTTATAGTGGAGCTGGAATGACCTTTAAATAACAGCCTATCTTTGCCACCGGGGATATTTTTCACTTACTGGTAGACGGCTAGGAAATAAGATTAACTCTTCTTTTCTTTGAAGGTGGTAGTGATGGTGATATCAAATATCCTCTTGACCTCAAAAATCACATAAATAACAGCTCAGCAATGTAATGCCTCATTGTTGTCAAGGAAAATTTTGTCCATGAGCAGTTAAGCATTTGTAGAGAAAGAAGAAAAAGAAAGTTATCTGGCAAATGTTTAATAAATCACTACAGCTTGGAAACGTGTCTTAAGGCACATGGCATAAATTGATTTTCAGACTTCTGACCTTAAAGTCTTGAACTTGCTCAATATCTGCAAGAAGATATCTATTTCAACTCTCATCATTTTTTCAAATCAACTTGAAATAAGGCAAAGCTGGACTCACGTCAAACAACTTCTTTGACTAATGTGGAAAAGGGCAACTTTCCCAGGTCAGAGGACAATTACACGCAGGTTTTTAACTATGAACTTTCAATTATACACCAACTTCTATTTCCAGGTTTTGCCTTGTATCAACAGACCAGGATTGCCAGAGGGAAGGTTTCAGGAGGAAAAATGCTGATTAGAGCCAAGCTGGGGTTGGAGGAGCAGTTGAAAATGGGACTGCTCTTTTCCCTGAACTTCTCAGGCTCTCAGAGATCACAGATGATTGGATCTGCAGGAGAGAGGCCCCTGGCCACCAACAGGCAAGTAGAGGGTTACCAGTTTAATGATGTACACAATGTCATGCTGACCCCTCGCTTGCGTCTCAGGCTCCACAGTTTATAGTTTGGTTGTTAAGTGACCTGTGGGAGTTTATTGAGAACCATCAGTTCTCATTAGAAGACTTTTTTTTTTTTAGATCCAAGTTTTTTATAGTTCATCTCTAGAATTCTTACAAAGGGCACTAAGTTTATAAAACATCTCAACATCCAAGAACTTGGCTGAACCAAGGCAACCCTGGGAAGTAGGTAACATCTGGTTTTGTATCCCAAACCTATTAGTCTTCTGTCCAGTGCTGCTCTATTATTAAACCCGCCCCTCCCCAACTAGATGGCCAGTCATGCACCCTGCACTCTTGGTCCACAAAGACTCTTAACTGCCTCCTCCCCTCCCCTGACTTGGGTTTTTGCTAGCAGACTGTTGAAAATAGGATGAATTCGCAACATGAAGGAGTCAGTAGGTGCCAGTGTCTTAATACCCAGATTCTCAAAGTTAGGGGTTTATCAATGACCCGACCTGGTATTAAGCAGCATCTGTTCTGATAGCTCCGTGCTCACACCAAATTGGTTGTTCAGCACTTTAGCATGGCCCTGAATGTGGTGCTTGTTAAAGCTACATATACCATTTCTTCTCTTCCCTCCAGTTTCTCTGTTCCCTTCCCCGACCCAAGATTCTATCTCATGAATCAATGCCAAACTGATTTACTCTGACTGATGAAGGTGTGTGGTAATCCGCAGGTTTTTGATTTGGAAAACTATATCCAAGGACCAGAGCTTAAAAGTTCCTGCAGTGGTTCTCAAGCTTAGCTGCAGATTAGAAAATTATGTAGGACAGTTTTTTTTTAAATAGTGATGCCCAGTTTTATCCTAAGTTAATTAAATTACTATTCCTAGCAGATATTGAATGGCATCAATATTTTTTTAAAGACTCTCGGAGTGATTGTAATTTGCAGCCAAGGTTAATAACCACTGGGTTTGCCATTTCCAGAGAGAATATTATATCTGTGCTTTAGGATCTACAATGCTTTAACTCAAAGGAAAATTTTACAGGGGAATTTTAGGTACTCTAGCCAAGTGGAAGTAATATTCTGGATTGGTTTGGATATCACATGATGGAATCAGTTTATTCTTCCATCTAGGTATGGGATGCTAGCATTGTGTCTTAAATTCTCATCTTATTTAACCAACAGGGAAATCAGACTGGCTGAAGACTCTGGTGAGAGGTGCTGTGGTACCCACTGGGGTGTATCTGATAAAAGCCTTCTCTTGGCAGTTATGTTCATGCATGGAAAGGCAAACTCCATGGTACTGTGCTGTTGAGAGTTGAAATGGAAAAAAAAAGAACCAAAACCTACACCCTTAAGACACTCTACTTCTTCCTGCTTGATTTACTCTACTTAAGTTCAGTCCACGCTGATATTTCTATATTAAATTGTTTTTCCTGCTGTCTTATATTTTAAAGCCCTTTGAGAAGCCCGACATTAAATTGGCCACACAATAGAAAAATTGGGAGAAGCAGACTCCCTCCCACCCTCTTTTGTTAGCATGATTGTTTTTGATTAAATCAAGTCCGAAATGAAAACCACAGGGGCCTTCCATCACAGACATCCGTCATAAGCCACGTTGAAGGCATTCTCAGAATCCTATTAGAAGCCCTACTCATGTGAACACAGAGAAACTTGCTTGGAAATTCCGATATCTCAGAAACATTTCTGGGGAGTAAGGCTGCGGATGGAGGTACAGGCAAGGATCATTAAGCTAAACAGCTCAAGATTAGAGAAATATCTCCCTAAAATAGCATTTTTTATTAGAGTTTTTCCAAAATGACATCACCACAAAATCCAAGTGGTTATTTAATTTTTTATGGGTTCAGTATTTCTTGTCCTCTCAGTTGCTTTTGTTTGTAATTGTGAATATTTTCTATCTTGATTGCAATGTCTCCATACCAAAGACCATACACCATACATAAAGTAACATTTTTCCCCAGAGGGGATGGTGGTCAGAGGATCTTTATTTGACACGGAAACTGCCATATATTTTCCTGACCACCTGCAACAAAAATAGTAAATGCAGCAATCACTCCTGCTCAGCACAGATGCTGGCTGACAGTGCCTGTTAAAAGGTTCCGCTTATGGAGTCTAGCTCTAGCTCCTTCATACAACTATCACTTAGTAAGTCTTACTATGGGCCAGGCATGGTGTTCTCTGCTTTAAATCCATTTTCTTTTTTAATCCTCACCACAGATATTATTCCTCTCATTTTACAAATGAAGAAACTGGGTTCAGAGTAGTTAAGTTACTTGCTCAAGGCCACACAGCTAGTACTTGACAGACCCAAAGAATGAAACTCCAGTTTATCTCACTTCAAAACCTATTAGCTCTCAATAGCAACTCTATATTGCCTCATGGGACAGAGACTATTAAGCAAAATCTGAAAGCAAAAGCAAATGCATGCATATCTCCTGTCCTGAATCCTCCCAGGGCCACGGTGAAGGACACTGGGTGGAGAAGGGTGAGGTAGCAGGGGATCAGATCATTCATGTAGAGCAGGGTTTCTCCACCTCTCACTATAGACATTTTGGGCTGGATCATTCTTTGTTGTGGGGGCTGTTCCGTGCATTGTAGGATGTTAGTATCCCTGGCCCCTACACGCTAGAATCCAGGAAAAATCCCCTCCCAGTTGTGACAACCTAAAATGACCCCAGACATTGTAAAACGTCTTCTGGAGGGCAAAATCATCCCTGGTTGAGAACCAGCCACATAGACCTAAATAAGAATGGGGGGGCCCTAAAATTGTGCTAGGGCCCTGCTCCGCCCCATCCATTACCAAAAGGCTCCAAAGGAAAATTGGGACCCAAATCGAGTGAATCAGATCAAAGGCGAATGGATGCCACTAGGAGAACAGAGGGGTTTGAGATTCCTCTAAGGCATTTATGTGCCCATCAGACTGACTGGATTGGAGCCTGCATCACTCCCCAAGTCAGTGAATCATTACAGACAGCCCCTGTTCATTCTTCTGGGAGCCATCCTGTTGATGTCACCTTGCAATGTCTGGTTTATGTCACACCCTGATAGATCTGCTTTGTGCTGTGGTCTACATTTCCCATCCCTCAAAAAGAGAACAGAAAATGGAGGCAGCAGTAGAGCTGGCAGAGGTGAAGTCTTGAGGTCAGCGTATAAAGTCTCACTACTGGTCTGGTTTCCCTCACAGCATAAAGATTATTCCTGTTCTACAAAATGTTCCTGCATCATGTATTCCAAGGACTTTTGACCTAACATTATGCAAATGGCTGATGTCCCGCCAAGGAAATTGGGCAAAATAAGCCACAAAAAGGAGTCTTTAAATTTTGGGATGTTAAGGCTTAAGTTAGAATTAAGACCCTGAGAGTCTCTCTGTAATGAACTTTAACCTGAGCACCAGGCCGTGTTAGCAAAACAGAGTAACCAGGACACAGATTGAATTTATTTGTTGGTCTTGGCGTACTGATCTTCTTATCTCCCCAAGTGCTGGTCCTTGTGGAATTGCAGCCGCTTTCAACTCCAGTTCAAGGCGATACCTAGGACGAATGCAAGCCATTTCATTAACAGTTGATAACAAGTAAAGAGGGAGGAGGAAAAAGAATGTTCCAAGATTCCAAAGGCATTTTCTCCAGAGCAACTCTCTTACAAGTTCATCTGCAATTCATTTTCTGTTTCAAACAGGCTTAAGCCAGTGGGCTCTGTAGAATTACACGCAACATTGAAAAGCTTTATAGCTTGGTCTTTTCAGGGTCCTTTTGCCTCCTGCCATCACTGGATGTCACAGGAGGTGTGTTCCCGTCATTGTCATGCAACAGGATGCTACTAGGTTGGCTGCCAGCCACTAGGGACCTGGAAATAATATTCACGCCACATGACACTTCTCTCTTGGCACTTTGGAGCCCCAAACTGAACCGGTGGCATTATGTCCCTGCTAGAAATAACTTCGGGGGTTTCCCTCAAGTGAACTAGAACCCAGACACAAGCTTGGCTTCGAAAGCTCTTCCTTCCACTGAACTAGCCGACAGAATGAGTTATTTTAGGCAGAAGAGCCTCCTCTGAGCTCAGGATTCCTCTGCCTCTACCAGATGACTCAAAGGATGAATCTGATTGTTCCTCCTTCTTGCTAATCTTCCTTCTGATGTTCAGGCCATGTGCGTGTCTCACAAACATTTTTACAAGTAGGAGAGCAAGGAAACAAGAAACAAAGCAGCTCAGTCTCTCTCTCCATCCTTTGAAACATTCTTCTGTTAAATAAGCCTCATGGAACTAAGAAATCATTGGCTGAAATAAGCACATCTGAAAACTTGCGACTTTTAGAGGAATAGAGGAATGATCCTCTATTCAGGATCATGCCATCCTTTGATTATATCAATAACTGTGGGTTGGCAAGTTGTTATCCTGGTGCTTGGCATTGAAACTGGTGCTTTGGGAGCACTCAGAGTACATGTAAACCAGATAAATCCCGGGGTCCAGTATGGCCGGTCTTGTCAGAGTTCAGAGAATGGCAGTCAATGGAACACAGTCCATAAATCAAAAGGGAATTCAAGTACCTGAATTCCTTACCTGGTTACCCAAAGAAATGCCAAACGTGGGGCCCCCTAACTGGTCTCCCTGTTTCCTCCCTTAATCTACTGCAATCTATTTTCTGTAAAGCAACCAGAACAATCAAGTGGAAATTAGGCCACATTACCACTCTGCTTAGAACCATAAAATCCAAGGTCTTGTCACGGCCTCCAAGAGTTTATCATGGCCTCCGTGATCGGACCCATGAACAGCTACCTCACAGATCTCATCTCCTACCTTTGCCCGCTCCATGACGCCAACGCAGCCCTCTGGCTTTCTTTCTTTTCTTTGAATGCACAGAGCAAGCTCCTGCCCTTACTTGGTTCAAATGTCCATTGACCGGGGAGGCTTTGCTGACCAACCAACAGAGCCCGCTCCCAGCTTCCCACCCAGATTATTCTCTATCTCCCTTACCCTTACTTTGTTTCTTGTCATATTAAACATTAATAGGCTTATATCTCATCTCACTCTTGAAAGATTGATTTTGTCAGCAGAGATTTTGTCAGTCGCGTGATCAAGGAAGGCTTCTCTGAGGAGGTGACATTTGAGCAAAGACCTCAGTGATCCCCCAATGACATGAGGGATCAAGCTGGAGGAAGAGAGCTCCTGTCACTACAGAAACACAAAGACTCTGAGACAGGTCTGGGCTTGGTAATTCTTAAAACCAACAAGTTAAAAAATGTTGGATAATTTTATAATAACTTTGAAATATTGGCTTTTCTTTCCAGAAAAAATGAACAAACTTCTCTTTCCAAAGCTGTTCATTATATTGATAGAGTTAGATGAAGACTTTGTATTCTTATAGGTTTACAAATTCTCTCCTCTGAGTGTGAACATTTTCTGTAGTAAGATATACGGGGCCACTAAGTATTTTGTGAAAGACAGTGTATCTGGGGACAGGAAAGCCCCTATGCTAATCCTTCCCTCTTCTAGACCCCAGGAAGATTCTTGTCTGGACTTTTTAAATGCTTTCTCTCAGTCTAAGTCCATCTCTAACTCTTTCATAAAATTGGAATTAAGCAAATCAAGTGTCATCTTGACCAGTACCAAAAAGACTGGTTTACAGTGCAAATAAGCGGAGGCCTAATTCTCTAGAAGAATTAAAAAAGACAGCCCAGAGGCTTTCCTCAGAGAAGCTAAGAGCTTACTCCAACTCTCTGCATTACTGGATGTATTTTCCATTATTCGGGAGAGACAGGATTAGAATTGTTATGAATCCTTAAAATGTATATGAGATACATATACCAAAGCTTAGCTTAGAGAAAGGAATTACCTACAAGGTAACACCTTTGGGGTAGATAAGAGAACTTAGACCAGGCATTTGTAATTCAATTATGCCAAAAGATCTGAGTTGGTCATGTTTCTAAGAAACTTTAACCCCTTATGTGCCTCTGAATAAGGAGCCATAGGGGATACCAGGCCCATCTATCACCCAGCGTATAGGAAAGAACCACATAAGCTATTTTATCCCAAGGTGATGGCAACTTAATCTCTTACTTCTGCCACAGATGTTTGCATTACAAATTTCACTTTGTTGAAAAACGTATTTAGCATCTGCTATGAACCAGGCCTTCTGTTTACTCATTAAACTTGTCATATTTCAGTGATTCTTAATAAGACAAGGCTATTAGAATTAGGCTGGGGGGGTGCGCATAAGTCGTTTGAAAAAATATGTGTAATGACTCTATTATTTTCATGATACAAACTATGGAAATTAAAGCTCAACCCAAATCTTCTTGGCTAGTAGCCTCATGCCAGTTGAACTTAGACCCTGAGCTTCAGTAAACCTGCCTCTTTTTGTCCCGCACCCCTCGGGGTGGTACAAGCTTCCTATGGGTGCTGTCTGGTTGCCAACTCCTGTTGGCTTCTCAGCCTCTCTTCCATCACCCATATAACCAATTCTCTGCACTTTATCCTCTCGATTTTAAATACATAGAGTGTTCTGTTTTTCTGGTTGGATGCTAATTGATACAGAGACCATATCCAAGGTCATAGTTAAAAGACTTAGAGCTGGGAGTGAAACGCAATTCTGTGTGCAGCCAACAGCCACACTCTTTCCACTCCTTGTTGCTGCTTGGATAAATTAACTCATCAACAAATACTTATTGAGCTCCCACTGTCTGCTAAGCACTGTACTAGAAAGTAAATAAATGAGATTCTGAAAGCAAAGGCTTACAGCTGACAAAGACCTCAGAGCGGACCCTAGCTTAGACCCCGTGTTTATAGATGACAAGTATTAAGAGGATTCTCTTCCCAAGAGTCAGCCTGGCTCATTGCTCTCCCTGTGTTTATGGCCACATACTCCAAAGAGCAACTCAGGCACTGAGGGGATGCTTCACAGACTTCAGTGCCCAAGAAATGAATCACAAGAATCTCCTAATTTTAGGAAATTACAATGTTCATTTACTATAACATCAGGAGAGGCAACTGTGCTCAGAGATGGTCAGAGGGGTATCTGAACTCCACAGTTCTCATCACCCAATTCACAAATACATCCTGCCTGAGCTCACCGGTGTGTTCTGTTTGGTTTAGTCCCCTAAACCATCCCCCCGCCCCCATGTACCCCTGGAATACACTGGCAGGGTGTTTAGCCTGAGCACCACAAGGTTGTCATAAAATTCATGTTTCCTTGTCTCCCGCTTCCGTAGCAGGTAACCCCCAAATGATACAAGGAAATCCATCTTGCTTTCCTCCTTTTCCTATATCTTACCAGTAGGGGAATAGAGGAATCATAAAATCCGTCTTGCATGCCCCATCTCTTCTGTGCATTATCAGCAGGGGAAGAGTGGAAGCATATGGCAGTGACACAGAGGCAGAGGGGAATTATTAAGAGGCTGAGCATGGCCATTTTAAGGCTTATGGTTTTTAGGCACATCTAGAAGGAATTTGGTAAAATGCATATATAGGAGGGCGTTTGTTTTCTGTGGGGGTAGCTGAGCACCCCCAGATGCCCTAAATGCCTCGGCATTTAGGTTTTTGGGTTTTAGACATGAGCTCCTGAATATATTAAACTTCATGCTCAATGTAGCCAAATAAAGAAACTGAGGTACATAAAGATGACATGACTTGCCCAAAATCACAATCCAAGATTGCTGCAAATAGAGTTGATAAGGCCAGCCATTAAAGTCTTTCTCAGACAGAAAAGAATGGCTGCCTCACTTGGTTTTGTTAATAAAACATTTTAAACCATTGATTTACACACACACAAACACATACGCAATTGTAAGTTTAGGAACACTTGGGAAACATACTACGAGACAATGGCATGAAAGGAGATTAGGCAGACTTAGAGGGCAAAAAGTCATTTTACCACTTGGAATATCTTTCCTCAATAAAAATGACGACTTGCATAAGAAAACAAACCCCTAAAGATATCCAGGATCCTCTGTACGCACAGGAAATACAGTGGCTTATAACTGAGCAAGTACATTGCCCTCCCTTCGCAGCAAGGATCGCTGAAGTCAGTAAATAAAAAAACAAACAATAGAAAACCCTAAAGAATCTGTTGGAAAACTGTTAGAAACAATCAACAACTACAGCAAAGTTGCAGGGTACAAAATCAATCTACAAAAATCAGTTGCATTTCTATATGCTAATAATGAACTAACAGAAAGAGAGCTCAAAAAGATAATACCATTTACAATTGCATCAAAAAGAATAAAATACCTAGGAATAAATCTTACCAAGGAGGTGAAGGACCTATACAATGAGAACTACAAGACATTATTGAGGGAAATCTACGATGACATAAAGAAATGGAAAGATATCCCATGCACGTGGATTGGAAGAATAAACATAGTTAAAATGTCTATATTACCTAAAGCAATCTACAGATTCAATGCAATCCCAATCAGAATCCCAATGACATTCTTCACAGAAATAGAAAAAAGAATACTAAAATTTATATGGGGCAACAAAAGACCCCGAATAGCTAAAGAAATCCTAAAGAAAAAGAACAAAGCAGGAGGCATCACAATTCCTGACTTCAAAACATACTACAAAGCAATAGTAATCAAAACAGCATGGTACTGGTACAAAAACAGACACACAGATCAATGGAACAGAATTGAAAGCCCAGAAATAAAACCACACATATACGGACAGCTAATTTTCGACAAAGGTGCTAAGGACATGCAATGGAGAAAGGAAAGTCTCTTCAATAAATGGTGTTGGGAAAACTGGACATCCACATGCAAAAGAATGAAAGTGGACCATGTGCTATCGCCATACACAAAAATTAACTCAAAATGGATCAAAGACCTGAAGGTGAGACCTGAAACTATAAAACTCATAGAAGAAAATATAGGCAACACACTATTTGACATTGGGTTTAAAGGAATCTTTTCGGATGACATGCCTACCCAGACTAGGGAAACTAAAGAAAAAATAAACAAGTGGGACTTTATCAGACTAAAGAGCTTTTATAAGACAAATGAAACCAGAATCAAGATGAACAAACAACCAACCAGCTGGGAGAGAATATTTGCAAAACATACATCTGACAAGGGGTTGATCTCCATAATATATAAAGAACTCACACAATTGAACAACAAAAAAACAAACAACCCGATCAAAAAATGGGCAGAGGAAATGAACAGACACTTCTCCAAGGAAGATATACAGATGGCCAATAGGCACATGAAAAGATGCTCAACATCACTAATCATCAGGGAAATGCAAATCAAAACAACACTAAGATACCACCTCACGCCCGTTAGAATGGCTATAATCACCAAGACAAAAAACAACAAATGTTGGAGAGGATGTGGAGAAACAGGAACCCTCATACACAGCTGGTGGGAATGCAAATTGGTGCAGCCTCTATGGAAAACGGTATGGAGATTCCTCAAAGAATTAAAAATAGAGATGCCCTAGGATCCAGCCATCCCACTACTGGGAATCTATCCAACGCACCTGAAATCAACAATCCAAAGAGGCTTATGCACCCCTATGTTCATTGCAGCATTATTCACCATAGCCAAGAAGTGGAAGCAACCTAAGTGTCCCTCGACTGACGATTGGATTAAGAAAATGTGGTATATATATACAATGGAATACTACTCAGCCATAAAAAAAGACAAAATCGTCCCATTTGCAACAACATGGATGGGCCTGGAGCGTATTATGTTAAGTGAAATAAGCCAGAAAGAGAAAGACAAACACTGTATGATCTCACTCATATGTGGAATATAAACCAACACATGGACAGAGAAAACTGGACTGTGGTTACCCGGGAAGTGGGGGTGGGGGGTGGGCACAAGGGGTGAAGGGAGTCATATATGGGGTGAAGGACAAACAAAAATGTACAACCCAAAATCTCACAATGTTAGAAACCATTAAAATATCAATAAAAATAAAAATAAAAAAAAATAAAAAAAATAAAAAAAAAAACAGATATTGGTTTGTGTATAAATTCTCAGCATTAAATCACATTTTCTTTGGGATTTGGAGTACTGATTAAGAAAATAAATGTAAATTTTTTCTAATCTAGAAATTAAATCCTCAATCCTTGGATTTAGTGACTTTATCATCTTTCTTTATCAAACACCCATACGTCTCAGTCAAATCTTGGCCTCATCTGGGAATAATTCACAATTAAGTGCTGGCTCAGAAAGACGAAAAAGAATTTTTGAAATTCACATGGGATGGTTTAAAAATGTAACCACAAGTTCTTCAATGCTCATCTCATCAAGAGTGGACTCTCATTTCACTTCCTTGAATATGGCTCCCTTCTAAGGAAGAGAAGGCAGCAGAAGTGACACTGTGTGACTTCTGAGACTAGATTCATAAAAGGCACCTGGCTCTCTCTCTCCTGGAACATAGACCTCTGGAGCCCTGAGCCACTGTGTAAGAAGTCTGGCTACCTTATAACCATCATACTGGAGAGCCCACAGAGAGAGAGAGAGAGAAATGACCAAGGAATTCCAGCTGTTGGAGTCTTCTCAGCCCAGGTGCCAAATATATGAATGATGATGCCTTTAATATAACTTCAGGTTCACCACCATCTGACTGCTTTAACTACCTGGAGTAGGAACCATAGAGCCGAGCCCTGTCAGCCCACAGGACTGTGAGAGACAATAAATGATTATTATTGTTTTATGCCTTGAAGTTGGGATGATTTGTTATGTAGCAATAAACAACCATAACATCCTAAGAAATAAATTGTTATCTTTCTACTTAGTGATCCTCTGGTACTTTTCAGCTGCCGGGAATTTTTTTCCCTTTTAGAAACTCTTCCCCTCCCCAATTCCACATGATTTTTCTGGAGTTGTCCACCAGGTATCTGAGTCCTCTGCCTCAGGGGCAGATATGTGGCCCAACCTAGCCAATCAGAGTATCGCATCCTGCATGTAGTGATTGATCCAAGGCAGGGGACACATGACCCAGCAGGGCCAATCAGAGACCCTTGAGGGAAGATGCAGACTCTAGAAAAAGGAGATGTTGCCCTCTCTCTGGATTCTCTGATTTTGGTGTGGCATCTTTGCTAACAAGAAGAGAGTTGGCCTGGAAACAAAGATAGGATAGGAGAACACAAAGTGTAGAGATAGAGATGTGGAAAGCAGCGGCTCAGGACAATGGAGAGACAGAGAAAGCAACTGAGTCATGATGCCTGTTTTAAAGGCTTGCATCTAGTCATGCTGAAGCCGAGATCCATCTCCTTGGACTGTTCACACACATGAGTTAATAAAGGTTCATTTTTGCTTAAGCTAGTTTGAGTGTGATTTCTGAAACTTGAAAAATGAGTTCTGTCTAATTCAATGTGCTTTTAGAAAGAAGGGGTCAGGACAAGGTTAAAGAGAGAGATATAATTTTAGCCAGAAACAAATTACAATTATAATTATTCATACAAATGCCACATGCCAATGATGGAAAACAAAATATGCAATTTATTTTTTAATATGTATAACATACTTAATCTAACTGAAAACAAAAGAATAAAATTAGAAAATTGAGGGATCAAGATAAAGACTAGAATTTGACTTAATGATTATTTTGCTTTAGGATGCAAATATTACTGGAAGACCCAAACTTAGTAGTTTAAAACATTTATTATCTCAGTGTCTACGGGTCAGGCATTCAGGAGCAGCTTAGCTGGGTCCTCTGTCTCAGGATCTCTCAGGCTGCAATTAAAGTGTCAACCAGAGCTGGGGTTTCATCTGAAGGCTCAACTGGGGAAGGATCCACTTCCAAGCTTACTTATGTAATTATTGGCAGGATTCATATCCCCATGGGCTATGGGCTGAGAGTCTCAGTTCCTTGCTGGGTGTTGGCAAGAAGATGCCCTCAGTTCCTGGCAACACAGACTTCTCTGAAGGGCAGCTCACAACATGGAGGCTGGCTACCATCGGGACAAGCAAATGAGAAAGAGTGAGAGAGTGAGAGCAAGATAGAAGTCACAGTTTTTTATAACCCAATCCCAGAAGTGACATCCCATCACTTTGCCCTATTCTATTCCTTAGAAGCAAGTCTCTAGGTTCAGCCCACTCTTATACACACACATCAATACCAGGAGGCAGGGATCACTGAGAGCCATTCTAGAAGCATAGTACCTCTCCAGGGGTATTCTTACTTCACAGAGGGCTTCTATGTGTTCTGAGGCCAACCTTAAAGCCTTACACAAGCACGTCAATACCAGGAGGCAGGGATCATTGAGAGCCATTTGAGAAGCATAATATCCCTCCAGGGTATTCTCACTTCACAGAGGGCTTCTACGTGTTCTGAGGTCAGACTTAAAGCCACAAGTATCTTATGATAGAGTTCTTGGTACAGAAACTAGTGATGTCAGGAAAATCCTTTTAGGAAATTGAAGGGAGGGATTTTCCAAAACCCAGGATGCTCCACAGTTTCTATATATCAGGGGATTATGGTCAACAGTCCTGTTAGAAGGTAAAAACTAGATTTGTCTCATTTCCTTTTAGCTTGCTGGTGAGCAGTTGAGGAGTGGGAGTAGTGGATGAAGATTATGATGGTATTAGACCTTCTCCAAGTCTCAGGTGTGCCAGCATCAGAACTTTTTGAGTCATAAGACAAAAGCCACGACTTTCTTGGTCTAAAGGAAGACTGGCCTTGGACCAAGGCCTTCCCATTCAAGCCATTGAGGTCACTCTCACTTGGTACCACTGATTAGGAACACAGGTGCACTTGGGTCTGTAGGAATGGTAGCTAGAGTTCAGAGTGGATGAATTTGGTGGAATGGGAAGACCATCACAAGCTGTCTGCTTATCAGAAGCACTTGGGTCCCCTCTATTTTAAAAAAATGCTTGTTCCTCCTTTTTGCTAACCACTAATTACTCCACAAAATCCTGTTTGGCTATTGTACACGTGTTCTTCCAGCTAAATGAATCTGTAAAACCAAACTGACACCATTAGCAAAACTTTGTGTTAAGCTTTAGAAAAGGACTATCATTATTTGAATTTGGCAGAAGAAAAAGGATGAAATAATTTGCATAAAAATTATTGAATGTGGAATTTTAAAGGAAACTTTAGACTCCAGGGCACTTTATTCTAAAAATAGTTTCACTTTTTGTAGAGACACATCTATAGAAGGAGTTATTTATCATTTTTTACTTATTTTTTTCCCGACATAGAGGGGTACTTTTAAAGTTTTGTTATCCCTTGGGTGTAGGTTAAGGTTTTGTTCTTTGTGAATTAGTCAATTCCAGATTTTGCATGTTTGCTACTTGTCCTTGAATAAGTGCCTCCATTTTCTCATCTATGTGAAAGGCGGTATTAGATTGCCCCTGGAGAACAATAAGCACTAGCCAGTAGCCTGAAGATCTCTCTTGTGAGCATGTTTCCTGTGTAGGAAGGCCGAGGTTAAGGTAGAGAGTAAAGCAGCAATACAGAATTTTCTCAGCTTGATTCAAGTCTTGTAAGTGTCAAAAATAAAAAATAACCTGCTATCTAGTTATTAAACCAAGATATGTGATCTACAGAGAAATACTGTATGTCAGCAGAGAGCTCTGCTACAAAACAGCTTCCCATCACCAAAATACCAATTTAATAATTGATACTTTATTGTTGGTTCTTTTTTTTAATTAATTTTTTTATTGAACTATCATTGGTTTATAACATTATATGAATTTCAGGTGTACATCATTATATTTTGATTTCTGTGTAGACTACATCATTTTCACCACCCAAAGTCTAATTGCCATCCATCACTGTACACATGTACCCTTTTACCCTTTTTGGCCCTCCCCCTCCCCCTTCTCCTCTGTTCTCTGTATCTATGTGTTTGTTTTTGTTGTTTTATATTCCACATATGAGTGAAATCATATGGTATTTGGTTTTCTCCGTCTAACTTATTTTGCTTAGCATAATGCCCCCAAGGTTCATCCATGTTGTCACAAATGGCAAGATTTCATCTTTTTTATGGCTGAGTAATATTCAATTGTGTGTGTGTGTGATTGTGTACCACATCTTCCTTATCCATTCAACTGTTGATGGGCTCTTAGGTTGTTTCCAAGTCTTGGCTATTGTGAATAATGCTCTGATGAACATAAGGGTGCATATATATTTTCAAATTAATGTTTTCATGTTCTTTGGATAAATACCCAGAAGCAGAATAGCTGGATCACATGGTAGTTCTAGTCTTAATTTTTTGAGGAATCTTCATACTGTTTTCCACAGTGGTTGCACCAGTTTACATTCCTACCAGCATTGTACAAGGGTTCTCTTTTCTCCATATCCTCTCCAACACTTGTTATTTCTTGTCTTTTTAATAATAGCCATCCTGATGGGCATGAAGTGATATCTCATTGCAGTTTTGATTTGCATTTCCCTAATAATTAGTGATGTTGAACGTCTTTTCATGTGCCTGTTGGCCATCTGTATATCTTCTTTGGAAAAATGTCTGTTCAGATCCTCTGCCCATTTTTTCATTAGATTGTTTGGTTTTTGTTGTTGAGTTGTATGACTTCTTTATGTATTTTGGATATTAACCCCTTATCAGATATATGATTTGCAAATATCTTCTCCCAATTGGTAGGTTGTCTTTTTGTTTTGTTGATGGTTTCTTTTGCTGTGCAGAAGCTTTTAAGTTTGATGTAGTCTTATTTGTTTATTTTTTCTTTTGTTTCCTTTGTTTGAGGAGACATGATATTCAAAAAGACACTGCTAAGACCAATATTAAAGAGCGTACTGCCTATGTTTCCTTCTAGGAATTTTATGGTTTCAAGTCTTACAATCAAGTCTGTAATCTATTTTGAGTTAATTTTTGTGTATGGGGTAAGATAATGGTCTACTTTAATCTTTTTGCATGTGGCTGTCCAGTTTTCCCAACACCACTTATTGAAGAGACTTTCCTTTCTCCCCTGTATGGAAGCTTGCCCCACCCAATAAAGTGCCCATAGCAGCCACATGAGGCCAAGCCTCATAACATGCCAGCCCAGGGTCCAGCCCAGCATACCCAGGCACTGGCAGCAATAGCAACCCCACCACAACCAAAGTGTACATGTAGCCCACAGAGGGGACACCCCCTGGAGCATTTGGCATGAGTGATGTGAGGGAAGTATATTGCCGGGCCCCATAAGGCATCTCTTACATAAGGTCAGGTTTCCAAAATCGGGAGACATAGCTAATCTACCTAATACATAGAAATAAGCACAAATAAGTAGGCAAAATGAGGAAACAAAGGAATATGTTCCAAATAAAGGAACAGAAGAAATCTTCAGAAAAAGAATGAAATGAAACAGAGATAAACAATCTACCTGATAAAGAGTACAAAGTAATAGTCATAAGGATGCTCACTGCTCTGGGGAGAAGAATAGTTGAACACAGTGAGAACTTCAACAAAGAATTAGAAAATATAAAGAAGAACCAATCAGAGCTAAGAATACAATAATGAAAATGAAAAATTCACTAGAAGGAATCAACAGCAGAGTAGTTGACACAGAAGAACAGATCAGCAATCTAGATGAAAGAGTAAAGGAAATCACCCAAGCTGAACAGAAAAAGAAAAAAGAATTTAAAAGGACGAGGACAGTCTAAGGGACCTATGGGACAACATCAAGCATGCTAGCATCCACGTTATAAGAAGGAGAAGAGAGACAAAGTGGCAGAGAACTTATTTGAAGAAATAATAGCTGAAAACTTCCCTAACCTGGGGAAGGAAACAGACATCCAGGTACAGGAAGCACAGAGAGTAATAAACAAAATGAACCAAAAGAGGCCCACACCAAGACACATTATAATTCAAATGTCAAGAATTAAAGATAAAGAGAGAATCCTAAAAGCTACAAAAGAAAAGCAAGAAGTTACATACAAAGGAAACTCCATAAGGCTATCAGCTGACTTTTCAGCAGGAACCTTATAGGCTTGAAGGGAGTGGCATGATATACTCAAAGTGTTGAAAGGAATAAACCTACAACCAAGAATACTCTACCTAGCAAGGTTATCATTTAGAATGGAAGGAGAGGTAAAGAGTTTTCCAAACAAGCAAAAAATAAAGGAGTTCATCACCACTAAAATGGCCTTACGAGAAATGTTAAAAGGACTTATTTAAGTGGAAAAGAAAAGACCACAAATTGGAATAAGAAAATTATCAAAGAAAAAATATCACTGGTAAAGGCAAATATACAGGAAAGGTAGTGGATCAACCACCTATAAAGCTAGTATGAAGGTTAAAAGACAACAGTACTAAAATCGTCTATATCTAAGATAAGAAGTTAAAAGACATACAGAAATAAAAGAGGTAAAATATGATACCAAAAACATAAAATGAGGGAGCAGAGTAAAAGTGTAGGGCTTTTAGTAAAAGGTCAAACTTGAGAGACCATCAACTTAATATAGATTGCTATTTACATAGGTTATTATATATGAATCTCATGGTAACCATAAACCAAAAACCTATACTAAATACACACAAAATAAAGAGAAAAGAGCTCAAAGATAATACTAGTTGGTTCCAACCTTCAAAATTGTAAGTCATCCTTAATGTTGGATGATTATAGCTAGCTCATAATCCAAGCTAGCTACGAGCAATCTGAGCACAAAGTCTAAGACTTGGAGTTTTCTGTGAGAAGCAGCTTGAATGCTCCTCTGTCTTCCTATACTCTTCAACCCAAAGTATAGAAGCAAGGTCAGAAAGGGCAAGTGTCTAACTCAGTGATGTCCATGAAAGGCATCTCACATGGGTGGGAGGCTGCTGTTTAGAACAGCTCTCAGGTATTGTGGCTAGAAGAGTGACCCCATAAGCATACATGTCCAGGATCTCCAAGATGGAAACGGTCCTTGAAGCCGTTTTGAAGTAGCTTGCTTGAATATATAATTCCATTGGATGTAAAAGTGACAGGGGACAGGATAGCCAAAATCTTGGATTATTGGTCTTTATTCTCAGATCCTCCAACTCAGATGGGAGAGTCCTATCCTTCACATGTGCCCATGGGAATGCCATGCGTGTCTTTTCTGTATCCTAGCCCCCTGCCTTGATAGATGGTTCTTAGTTGTGAACCACTGATAACTTCCTATCTTGACTTAAATTATTTTTAGCAATTTTATCTAAAGCCCCAGATTAGACATTGTGGTTATCTCCAGATACTCATTCCATTCCTCCCCTACTGGGAAGAAGACACACAGTTTAGGGAAATTGACCTCATACCCAAGACCCTACTCCAGGTTTGTTGTACTGAGGTTTCCCAATCTTTTACTCCCCCAGGGAGGCAGCCTGGTGGCTAAGAGCACATGTTCTGGTGAGTTCTAATCCTAGTTTTGCCTCTTACTCTCTCTGGGCTTTATTTTCTTCATCTAATCAAATTGGGGATAATAATGGTACCTACTTTACAGGCATGTTGTAGGGTTAAATGAGACAATCTATGTAAAGTGCTTTCTACAGTGCATAGAGTAGACATTCAAAACACGGCATAACATTGGAATATAGTAGGGCTCACCACAAGGCAGCAAGTGCCATCATTATATTGATGGTACCAAGGTTATGGTAAGAGTGAGTCCTTGTATTCAGAAACCAAAAAAACTTAGAGAGTAACAAGGCACAAGGTCTCAAATGGGAGTGCACAAGCTGGGCGGAAAAGAGAGAGTTTGGCTGGGCCGGTAGCTCAGCAACTGACCTGTGTGTCCCACAGCTGGAACGATGGTGGGACAAGCAAAACACGAGCTAATGGGCCTTTTGAGTTATTGTTCTCCCATTCTCTAGGGGTCTGATGAGGTCATAACAAAGTCTTAGTCCTAAAGTCATAGAAACTTAGAAGTATCAAGTACAACCCTCTAATTTTACAGATGGAGAAATGGAGGTCCAGCAAAGGTGAAATGACTTGCCCAAGGTCATGCAACTGGTTTGTGGTAGAAGTAGTGATGCAATAAGATCTCATGCCAGCCAGGCCAGTATTTCTTACCCACCAGCCAGGAATCTAATTAGCTTTGATTATGATACTATCATGAAAGTATTTAAGGTGTCATGAATTACAAGTCAACTTCATGCATAAACAAACTCCGATTTAAGTTTTTACTACTAAGAAGGCAAATGTGACACTACAAGTTCCTTCCCACTAGTGAGAAGACAAAAAGCAAATATTATTATGCTAAAATTTCCAAACCATTGAGTCATCAAATAGAATGTGCTTACATTAGGGCCTCAGTCTACACATAAAACAGAGCAAACCACAGAACACAAACTGGTACAGGCAGAATGGGGAAGGCTGAGATGTTGATTAACAAAAATGGTCTGAGCCAAACCAGAAGAACTAAAGGTGCTCTCACTGCCCCAGATTTACCATTTTGACCCTTACAACTGTCACGAGACCTGGGACATAAAGACCTACATTTCAACTCTCTTCCACTTATTAGCTATGTGACTGGAGCCAGTTACTTAAACTCTCAGGGCTCCAGATTCTGCTTCTATAAACAGGAGATAATAACATCTGACTCACAGGGTTGTTTTCATGAGGCATTAGAGGGAAATTGTTGACAATGTCCAGAATAGTGCCTGGCCCGTGGCATTTGGCACTGCCTTTCCCAATCCAGGTATATCCAAAGATACTTATTTTCTGGAAAAGTAGTAATTACCTATTATGGAGCAGGTCTTTCCTGATTGGGCTCTTGTTTTATTTTGTTTTAATGATTTTTCCAAATTAAATAGAGAGCGAGTAGCTGGTTTAAATTACAGGGTCACCACAAAATAGCTGAGACTGTAGATATGACCTATTTTTAAGCTGCCACAGCATAATTGGGAATATTTTCTTTGTCTTGGGAAGAAGCCAGAGCTGGAAGCCTCCTTTCCTCTGCTTTGTGGGTCATACCAATCAAGGCAGCCACTTTGACATCTCTGAGGCCCTGACCTACGCCTGGGAGCTTCCTCTGACCTTCCTGGGGCCCCTTCCCAGAAGGCTTGCTTAGCACACTACCCAGCGTTATTGAAATTTCCTCTACTTAAATTAAAGCTCCAACCAAGGTGATCATAAGTACATTTATGATGCTATTAATGCAACCTCTAATGCCATCTGTTGGTGGTGGGTAGAGTTGATAGCCTTCTGGGGCAGTGCATGGCTTTGTTGGGTTCTACAACAACTTGTGGCAAACTGTGTCCAAAGATGGTCACTAACCCATCTTACAAGAAATACTAAAGGAAGTTCATTAGGCTGAAAAAAAGTATTCCCAGAAGGTCATCCAAATCCACACAAAAAACAAAATACACACCAGTAAAGGTAATTTTGTGATTATAAAAGTAAGTATGAATGCTTATTTCTTTTACTTTCTTCTCTTAAATAATTTAAAATGCAACTGTACACAAAATATGTATATAATTGTATTGTTAGGCCTATATCATATAGAATATTTGACATAATAGCACAAAGGTGATGGGTCACAGCAAAGTTGTATTGGAATAAAGAAATGACACCAGATGGTAACTCGAATCCACAGAAATGAAAAGAACTAGAAATGGCAAATAGGAAAGTTAATATAACAAACTCTATAAATGTATACTTCTCTCCTTTTTTCTTTCAAGTTTGTTTATTGGCATAAAATTATATAAAGCAATAACTATAACAACATATTGTTAGGTTTGTAACATATATAGATGTAATATGTGTAACAACAATAACACAAAAAGGAGAAGAGGGAAGGAATAGGAGTAATGTTTCCCTATCTCACTGGAATTAAATTTGTACAAATCTGAAGTTGATTCTGATAAGTCTAGATGTATATGATAAGCTCTAGAGTAACCACTAAGAAAATAAATCAAAAAAATATATAGCAAAAAGATCATTAAAGGAATTAAAATGTTTCACTAGAAAATATTCACTTAATGCAAAAGAAAGCAGTAAAGGAAGAATAGAGAAGAAGAAAGCCATGCACCATAGAGAAAACAAAAAGTAAAATGGCACACATAAATCCAACTACTTAGTAATAACATTAAATGTAAATGAATCAAGCAATCCAATTAAAAGGCAGAGATTGTCAGATTGTCGGGATACAAGTACAAGATTCAACCATATACTGTCTACAGGAGACACACTTTAAATTCAAAGACACAAATAAATATAGAGAAAAATGATGGGAAAAAGATATGCCATGCAAACAGCAACCATAAAAAAGCTGGAATAGCTACACTAATATTAGACAAAATGTCTTTTAAAACAAAAAATGTCATTAGAGATAAAGAGGGACATTTTATAACAGCAAAAGGGTCAGTCGATCAGGAAGATATAATAGTTATAAACATCTATGCACCTAAAAACAGAGGCCCAAAATACATGAAGCAAAACTGACAGAACCGAAAGGAAAAATCGACAATTCAACAATAATAGCTGGGACTTTAATGCTTCACTTTCAATAACAGAAATAACTAGGATATCAACAAGGAAATAGTAGATTTGAACAACACAATAAACCAAGTAGACTTAACAGACATCTACAAAACACTCCAACCAACAACAGGAAGACACCTTCTTCTCAAGAATGCATACAACACTCTCCAGGATAGACCATATGCTAGGCCATAAAAGAAGCCTCAATAAATTTAAAAGGACTGAAATAATACACAGTATGCTGTCTGACCACAATGGAATGAAATTAGAAATCAATAACAGAAAGAAATTTTGGAAATTCACAAATATGTGGAAATTAAACAATCCACTCCTAAATAATCAGTGGATCAAAGAAGAAATTGCAAGTGAAATTAGAAAATACTTTGTGATGAATGAAAATAAAAATACAACACACCAAAACTCATGGGATGCAGCTAAAGCAGTGTTTAGAGGGAAATTTATAGCTGTAAATGACTACATTAAAAAATAAAAAGGTATGAAACATAACCTTCCACTTTAAGACACTGGGGAAAAAAAGAGTAAACTAATCCCAAAGCAAGCAGAAGGTAGGAAATAATAAAGATTAGAAGAGAAATTAATAAAATAGAGAATAAAAAAACAGTAAAGAAAATCAATGAAACCAAAGACAAGCCACCAATAATTCCTCCCTCCCTATACACACAAGCATATTCTCCCACTAAGAGGTGGGAATCTATTTCTCTTCTCTTTGAATCTGGACTGTGATTGTAACTTGTACTAACCAATCAAATATGGCAGAAATGATACTTCAAGAGGCCACCATACTACATAAGTCCAGGCAAGCCTGCGGAGAGGGAAGCCTCCTGGAAAGGTGAGAGAACACAAGGTGAAAAAGCAAGGCTTCCTAACCATCAGCCAGCACTGAGATCTCAGACATGCGAGACAGAACTTCTGGAGCCTTAGAGTCCAGCCCAGCCACCAGCTAAATGGAACATCATGAAATATCCTAGCCAACACCATGTGGAGCAAAAGAACCACTTAGCCAACTGACAGAACTGTAAGAAATAACACATGGTTGTGTTAACCACTAAGTGATATATAACTGAAAACAGTTTTTAAGTTTAAAGCTCATAAGTAGAGGAACTTCTAGCATAGCAAATGTTGGCTGAATCTCAATCGTATGTCCCTATAATTTTGAAGATAGAAGGCACCTCATTTTCTGGTCCAGTGGTCTTCAGCCTCCCATAGATGAAACCAGATGAAAGTTAAGTTTCTCTGGTTGAAGTAAAGATGGTGGTAAGAATACACCCAGAAACCCACCTGTTTGGCCTCTCTACTTACCCCTCAGAGGTTTCTCCCTGCCAGAACCTTTGAATAACCAAACATTATTAACACCGCTTGAAGACTCATGATTTAAGTCAATATTGTGATTTTACAGACGAGACACAGAAGGAGAAAGGGAGCTGTTCAAGTCATATAAAAAGTTACTGGCTGACTTGTAATCAAAGTCAGGTCTCCTAAATCTCATGCAGCATTTAATCCTCAGCACCAGGGTTTTTCTGAAAACTACTTCATTTTGTGCTCACTTTTTGGGCCATTTCTGTTACAGGCCAGATAGAGTACAGCAGTTAAGATATTGACTTTGGAGCCACATTCCCTTACTAGCTGTGTGACCTTAACCTCTCCCAGCAGCAGAGACCAACACTGATTCCTTGATATGGCAGCAGTCCCTGGGGTGATAAGCCAGTTACCTCGTGGTAGGTTGATTACATTGAACTGCTTCATCATGGAAGGGCAGTATTTTGTTCTTACTGGACTAGACACTCACTCTGGATATGGATTTGCCTTCCCTGCACTCAGTGTTTCTGCCAAAAATACTATCTGTGGACTTACAGGATGCTCTAACCACATTCATGCTATTCCACGCGGCATTGCTTCTGATCAAGGAGCTCATTTCAAAGGAAATGCAGTGTGGCAATGGGCCCATGCTCGTGGAATTTACTGGTCATGCCATGTTCCCCACCATCCTGAAGTGGCTGGCTTGATAAAATGGTGGAATGGCTTTTTGAAGACTCAGTTACAGTGTCAGCTAGGTGGCAGTGCCTTGTAGGGCTGGGACAAGGTTCTCCAGACGGCTATATATTCTCTGAATGAGCATCCAATATATAGCACTGTTTCTCCCATAGCCAGATTGACGGGTCCAGGAATCAAAAGAGGATCCACTAGCAAATACCCCTAGTGATCTACTAGCAAAATTTTTGCTTCCTTTTCCTGCAACCTTATCCTCTGCAGATCTAAAGGTCTTAGTTCCAGAGGGAAGAATGCTTCTGTCAGGAGACACAACAATGATTCCTTTGAACTGAAAGTTAAGACTGCTGCCCAGTCACTTCGGACTCCTCATGCCTCTGAATCAACAGGCAAAGAAGGGAGTTACTGTGCTGGCTGGGGTGACTGATCCTGATTACCGAGAAGAAATTGGACTGCTACTCCATAATGGAGGTAAGGAAGAGTATGTCTGGAATACAGGAGATGGAAATCCCTTAGGGTGTTTCAGTACTCTTTTGCTTTTGATTAAAGTCAATGGAAAAACTACAACAACTCAGTTCAGGCAGGCCTATTTATGGCCAAGACCCTTCAGGAATGAAGCTTTGGGTCGCCCTACCAGGTGAAAAACCACAACCAGCTGAGGTGCTTGCTGAGGACAAAGGGCATGAGGAATGAGTAGTAAAGGAAAGCAGTTATAAATACCAGCTATGACCATGAGACCAGTTACAGAAACAGAGATTGTAATATTTGTATCACATTAGGCAGAATACGACTTTGTTATTCTCTTTATTTAGAAATTAAGTGTGGTTTAATAGGATGTGTATAGATGTCAGGTTATAAAGGGGGGGACTGTGATGGCTAATTTTTTGTGTCAACTTGGCCATGCCATGGGACCCAATTTTTGGTCACACACTAGTCTAGATGTTGTTGTGAAGTTATTTTTTAGACATGTTTAATATTTAAATCAGTAAACTCTGAGTAAAGCAGATTACCCTCCATAATGTGAGTGGGCCTCATCCAAGCAGTTGAAGGACTTAAGAGAAAAAAACTAAAGTCCTCTGAGGAAGAAAGAATTCTGCCCCCAGACTGCCATTGGACTTGAGCTGCAATATCTACTCTTCCCGGGTCTCCAGCTTTTCAGCCTGTCCTGCAGATTTTGGACTTACCAGCCTCCAAAATTGTGTGAGCCAATTCCTTAAAATAAATCTTTCTCTGTCTCTCTCTGTCTCTCCTTTCACAATAAAATATATGTATATACGTATATATAGTCTCTTAGTGGTTCTGTTTCTCTGGTGAATGCTGACTGATAGAAACACTACATAAGCATATTATTATAATGTACATCATTATTTTAGGTATCTTTATACACCGTTTTAATTTTCCTTTAGATCATTACATCAATTCCTGTCTATGGAACACTTCAAATCCCATTAGAGGTATCAATTTCCCTTTACTAAAATGTAAGACCTTGAGAACAAAAACTGTCATATTCCCATGGCAAAGAGCAGATGATCAATAAATATTTCTGAATGAATGGATGAAAAAATTCTGCCTTATAGCAGATACAGAAGTCCACTTGCTCTTAGTTCATGTCACATTAGTCTGATCAATTCTGTCAATATAACTGATGGCTAAACTGTGGTTATGCTAAAGGAAAGAAAGATTGAAAGCAATCATTTCAGTGATGAATCACTTATCATAGGATCCATGACTGCCTTGTCATTCTTTAGCTAACATCTATTAGCTAAAGTTTCCCAAAAGTTCTTCATCATAACACAAAAAGAATCTATTCAGGTTTTCAAAGTCAGCTACTAGAGTGGAAGCTGTCTTCAGGCTGAACGTGCTTAAGAAATGTGACAGCCTGCTTGAAGAAATGTGAAGAGCTCTCAGGACTTCATGATTTCTCCAAACCAAAGAGCCAGAAATAAGACAGAGCCCAATAACCCTCAGTTCATCATCCTTCTTTAACTGGATGGTGCGGAATCTGCATGACGAGCACTAAACTTACTACAACTGGGTGACCTATTCTTAGCAGCTTGTTCTGTCTTCCAATTTTAGCATATTTGCTGAATTGGTGCAAACCAGAAGACAAGCAATATATCCAGAACAATCAGCATATACTTCCATGGGCTAATGAGAGTCAATTGCTGGAATTTCAACAAGAACAGCCTTTTAATTATCATTATAATTAATATAATAATAAGTAATTTTCTAACCAGTAAGACTGAAATCACTCAACACTTGAAATTGACACATATTCTCAGTCAGGATTATAGGCTCAACTTTTTAGCTGCTTGGGAATCTAACAGTTCTTGTCACTTAGAGGAAATGAGCTTGAGGATTTGGGAAATTTGGATCACAACGAATCATAGAATCCCAGAGGCTCAGAGGTCAGAGCTAAGAAAATTATCTACATTCAATCGCTTTAGGAAAGGTTGATATGCTTAGACATGGAAATACATCCAACATATATTGTCACGTCGGAAACAACAAATGGTAAGACGATACATATAATATTCAATTTTTCATAAACATTACAACCACAAAAGTGAAAACAAATAGAAAATACGTTTTCTGGAAAATCATGTATTCTACAAAATAAAAATAAATAGAAGATATGTATTCCAGATAAATCCAGGAGAATGTATGTTAAAATGTTAACAATGAATATTTCTTTTTTTTTAAACTGCTTTTCCCCCCCGCCCAAAGCCCCAGTGCGTAGTTGTGTATCCTAGTTGTAGGTCTCTCTAGCTCTTCTATGTGGGATGCCACCTCAGCTTGGCTTGATGAGCAGTGCATAGGTCCACACCCAGGATCCAAACCGCGCATCCCAGGCTGCCCAAGCGGAATGCACAAACTTAACTGCTATACCACCGGGCTGGCCCCAACAATGATCGTTTCTGAGGGAATAAAGTTATGTAATGATTACAAAAATAGCCCCAATTATTTCCCCTTTCTGTATATTTGCTGCTTGCAATGTGATTTTGCAACTCCTCCCACCAAAACGTGGAGTCAATTTCTCCTCTCTTTGAATCCTGGCTGGCCTTGTGACTTGCTTCAGCCAATAGAAACAGCAGAAGTAACAGTATGCCAGTTACAAACCTAGGCCTCAAAAGGCTTCCGCTTGCTCTTGTAGGGCCCTGCTCAGCCGCCATGAGAACAAGCCCCAGACTAGCCTGCTGTGTGATAAGAGACATAGCCCAGACAACCTCATTTCCCCACCTGAGAGCCAGCCCCACCAGATCTGCAAATGAGGCCATCCTAGACCAGTCAGCCCCCAGCCAATATACCAGCCGACTGCAGACACACAAGCAACCTCAAGTGTGATCTTCTAAGCTGGGAGCAGATCAGCAGAAACATCCAATAACATTTAGAGTCATGAGCAATAATAAACACTTATTATCTCAAGCCACTGGATTTGGGTGTGATTTGTTATGCAGCAACAATTAACCGATACAACCTAATAATCCTTTTCCGTAATGTTATAATTTTACCATGAGCATATATGGCTTTTTAAATTGGAAAGCAAAATAAAGATTTTTAAAATATCTAACCCTTTAAAGAGAAGAAATGTAACGCCCTGAAGGAGAATTGCACAATTGGTTAGAACTCTGGCTGCAAGTGACAAAAGCCTAATTCAAATTTTAAGCAAATCAGCTAACTTACTGATTCCCAGTACTCTGAGGCCCTGAGTAGAGTATTTCCAGTTGTAGTAATGGATGAATTTAGGAGATCAAATCACATTTGTCTGGAATATGTTTTTCTCTTTTACATTTCTTTTCTTCTGGTTTGGCTTCATTCTCAGGCAGGTGCTCCTAAGAGTGAGAAGATGGCCAACTACAGGTTTAGCAGCCTCTCATGCAAAAGAGAATTCTCCTTTCCTAAAGACTCTGGCAAAGTCTCAGGATTCACTCTAATTGTCCCAGTTTGGGTCATATGCCCATCTCTCATTCAATCACTATTGTTCTTACTGGCCAGGCCTGTTCATATCCCATCCCAAAATCAGGGATGTACACAGAACAGAGAAAGGGCAGTTACTCAAAAGAAAATTGGGGTACTGTTACCCCAGGAAGGAGAAAGTGGGAATTTGGCAGGGGAGCAAAAAACAGAGGCTCACAACACCCAAAGACATATAACTAAGTAAGGGGCCAAGTTGGGACTCAGTCTCAGCACAGCACTAGAAAATGCTATTCCACACCCTGGCGTAACACGGTATATTCATCTTTGCCTTTATACTCTTCCTCTATCTGGCAAGCAGTCTAAAAAATTATGAAATGTTCTGCTGCTGTGAAACCTCATGACAAAATACTGTGCTTTCACAAATTAAAGTGAAGTAGCCATAGCCCAGTATCGCAAAGCAACAAAACCTGCATTCATTCATTCAATAACTATCTGGTAGCCACCACTACATGCCTCAGTTTATTCTATGACTCTATCAGCATATAAATGAAAAGCAGTACAGATACCTTAAAAGGGGGTTAAGTTTAATTATCATCTCACAACCCATCTGTTTTGCAAACTCTCCCAAGTAGAGTGGAAAAGATGTCTTATCACACAGAAGCATGTGGAGGCCCTCGTTTGATACACGGGATAAGCTATGTCTATGAAAATAAAAGCTTTAAAGAGGCTCTTACTATACTTTAGTAACCTTCATGTCTTTCTGCTACAGTCTCAAAATATTGACATATTATCACATTTGCCACAACCTCTCATAGCAAAGCGTCCTGACCTCCTACAAAATAAAAGAAAATTAAGACCCCGAGAGAGACACCAACACGTTCAGGTTCACTGTTTGACTAGATGTGTGTCAGCTCTGATCATCCAGGAGTGGAAAGGATTCTGACCCACAAAGTGGGAGGCAGAGACATTTTTCTTCCACATATTTTAACATCACATACACGAAGCTGGTACATATTGGAAAATATTTGATGTTCTCACCACCCCCAAATAAAAAGCCCTCCTCCTCTGATTCATTTGGTAATTAATCACAGACTGCCTTGTGGCATTTCTTCTTTCTCTAGTTATTTTGAACTGGGAATTTAACCTTTATGCTTTACTTTTCTCATGTGTGCTGTGTCTCCCAATTAGATACAGTGCCTTGGGGACAGGGACGCTACATTAAGCCAGCAAACACCAGGAGATTGCTCCTTGCACGCTATCTCCAATCAAACACTGGTAATTGGCAGGATGTTGGGAAGTTTGATGCCAGGGCTCTTGGAAAAGAGGGCTGAAGTCAATGGTAATGCCTGCCATGGGTCTCATATGGTGGGGAGTGGGTGACCTCAAGTTGGCCAGGCACTTGCCACCTTGCAACCCTTGCCCCCAGCTCCCTTCTCATTTGACTCCACAGCTCTATGTCTTTCATGAAACATTGATCTGCATTCTTTATCCAGGATTCCACCCTTCGTATGAGTGTGGATAAATAAAAGTTAGATCAGTATCCAATGTATATGCAGATATTCTTTTAAAAAATCGATTTATTCTGTTTCCCAATCAAAAAGTTATCATGTGCTTTGCATAGTGAATTTAGAAAATAAAAGGAAAATTACAATAAATATAATAAGATAAATAAAAATGACTGTAATTATGTCATCCAGAGATAACCACTGATAATATTTTTGCCAGCCAATTTATTTTTCTATTTGGGTTCCCCTCAAATTTGATATATATTTTTTAATTGCTTTTTATCACTTAGCATTGTATCTTGAACATTAAATGTCATCATTCTTTCCAAAAAATTTTTACTCCAAAAAATATTCCTTTACGTGGATTTGCATACATTGATTTTTGATTTATTTAGGCTTTATTTGTATTAAACTATATTGGTTTTGATAATTTAGATAACTATTTATAACGTTCCTAACAGAAGTTGCACTTATCACTGCATTATTACAGTAAATGAAACATTTTCAGGGGTTCTGCTTCCAAACTGGAAAAACATGCTAAATTCAAACTTGGCCAAGATAAGAGTTGGAAACACAAATGATTTTATGAGGAGAGGAGAATAATAGTTAGGTTATGTGTTTCTATGAGAATATAATCTGGAAGCAAATTATATCTTTTTTTTTCTTACTGAATTAAGAATTAAAAAAAAAAAAAGAATTTACACTAAAGCCATCTGGTTATTTTTTTATCTTTTTCTTTAATTGTTTTTAGAGCCTCCACATCCTTGAAGCCAGAGAGGAAGGAATCATATTATCAGCAGAGCATTTCATTAACCTCATGGCAGGTAATAGTCTTTACATTTCATTCAGGGAATGTTCCACAGAAGCTGTGTGTGGGGATAAGATCAGGGAGAAAGAAGAGCCGATAACAGCTAGAGCATTCTAGCAATCATCCAAGGCAGGTCACTTGTAGGCATCCTTATTATTTCATAGACTTAAAAAGAAACTTTAAACCTATTATTAGTTTTTTTTTTTTTTAAGTTACTTAATGTTGATCTACATTAGCAGTTCCTAAATTTAACTGTGGATCATAATCACCTGGGATCTTGTTAAAAATTCAGATTCCCAGGCTTTACTCCAAACCTACTAAATCAGAATCTTGGAGTAGAAAGAATGAGGCCAGAGAACCTGTAGTGTAAAAGGTTCTCTAGGTGATTCTGATGCAACTTACAGGAAACCACTGTCTCAAAGCAAACAAGTGGAATTGAGAATCTCAGTCAATAACCTGTTATTTGATCTGCTTGATTTGATGTCAAACAAACTGAATAACTTATCTTGATGAAATCATTGGTTTCTGCCCCACCCAAGCCAAGCAATATATATTAAACATTAATATTGTGTTCCTCTATGTCCTCAACCGATGGTTTGCAATTCTTTCACTATCAAACCATGGGGCTCTGATAACTAGTCCTCCACACACATCCCAGAAGTTGCTATACTGCCTTCAGCAGCCAATTGGCACATCTAGCAAACAAGGAATAACTAGGATTATCACCCTGTTGATATAGTTCCAGGTAAGAGCAAAGAAAATTTGACATTTTAGTTGGTCTGAATGGATTTAGGATGGGAAAATATACCACGTCTGGTTGACATTTTGAAATACCAAAAATAAGTCAAGGATCTTCATTCACTACTCTCTACTCATGAAGCCCTAGCTGGGTTTCGGTTTGCTAAGAAAAGAAAAGTATAAGGCATATCCTCACTTAAGAAACTCATAGTGTGACAAGGAGAACAGAATTTATTCCAAATAACAGGGGGAGAATATAAGTCACTACATAATCAAAGGCTAGATTGTGAGGGAAGGATCCTAAGTCCCAGAGGAATCTGGTGAAGAGAAAAACTATATGAGATTTGGTCTATATAATTACATTAGCCTTGCGGATGGCAACTTGCCTGCAATTGAGTACTTTCTCATGATCTTTATTTTAAATGTCTCATTATAATACCATCTCTGGAGTCTGGATGGGTTAACCATTCTTGTCGGATGGTATATTTGGGAACTTTTTGGAAAGCCTGATTTCAACCATAAATCAATCAGTTAGAACTCTCAACATAAAATCCATTTGAAGAAGCAATTTTAATTCACCCTCCCCTTCTGCCTGTACTGAGATAATTTTTCATCCCAGTGATCCAATTGTGAATTGTCCAAAAGATGTCGCTTTCAGAACAATTTGTCACATATAATAGAAAGGAGACTTTGACCAGTTGTAGGCAGCATCATTTCATTATGTCATTTTGGAAGAAAATTTTTGTTTTAATGTAATGGAAACGTTAGCATTTAGAAAACAAACTCTACTGAACACTGCTATGGATATAAATAGATTTAATATTAAATATAACCTCAGAATATTTTTATTACAAAAAGAATTTTTATGCCTATAATTCCACTAACCAGAGAGAATCGGTATATAACCTTCCAAATCTTTTCCTAGTGTATCACATGCACACACACACGTAGATATATTTGTATTGCATATATGATAAAAAGATGAAATCTTGCCATTTGCAACGACATGGATGGACCCTGAGGACATTATGCTAAGCAAAATAAGTCAGATGGAGAAAGGCAATTACCGTATGATTTCACTCATATGTGGAAGATCAAAAAACAACAACAAACAAGCACATAGGTAAGGAGAACAGATTGGTGGTTACCAGAGGGGAAGAGGGTGGGGGAGGGTGAAAGGGGTAAAGGGGCACATATGTATGGTGACAGATGGAAACTAGACTTTTGGTGGCGAAGACAATAATTGCTTCTTCAAATGGATTTTTACCAGACATGATTACATTCTCAGGATAAATTTCTTGATGTGGAATTTGGGGGCCAAGTGTATGCTTCTGATACGTATAATGCCAAATGTTCCTGGCCCCAGCCCGGATCAGAACCATTTGCCTGAGTTCTTTGCATGAGAAGAGTAACTATAAGACAAACCAATCTTCTCTAAATAATGTAGATCTCCTGTCTTAGCACACACTGCAGTGTTAAACACATTGCTGAGCTGAAAGACCTCCTCCCCGTCACAAGTCAGGTTGGGGAAGGTCAATGAGGTGAAGCACTGGGCACATTCCATGCATTCATTCCATAAGCATGTATTAAACATGTCCTTCGTGCCAGGCACTGTGTTTTGGTGCTGGAAATGCAAAGTTGACTGACCAGCATTCTGACCAGAGCTGATCACAGATTCCCATACATAATCCCGGAAGGATGTGACATGTGCTGTGTGAGAGTCACATACAGGGTGCCCTGAAAACACAAAGGACTAGGTGACAGGCTCTACCTGAGAGGTCAGAGTCACAGATCATAGAGAAGGTCTCTATTCTGAGCCTAAAGAAACAGCAGACGTTTTCCGGGTAAACAAGCACACAGGGAAAGGACATTACAGACAGAGGGAACAGATACGCAAAGGCTCAGAGGTCTGTGTAGGAACGGCACGTTCTGCGAAATGGCAAGAAAATTATGTCTACAATAAGAGAGCATAGATACCAGCTATCAATAGGACATGAGGTTGGAAATGCGGCCAAGTCAGAACTAAAAGGCCCCTAAATATCATGTTAAAGACTCAGGGCACCAAAACATTTTTAAGAAATCTTTTTCTGAGAAAAAAGATTTCGAGAAGGAGATTTTTCACCTTTAAAGACATGATCTCATTTGACTAATGAAGGGTTAAACATAAAGCTTTGGAGTCACCTTATGCTGGAGATAATATCTATCTCACAGGATTGTTGAGATAAGTAAATAAGCTGACGTTTGTAAAGAACTCAGCACAATGCCTGAGCTATACTCTGCACTCAATAGATAGATGCTGCGATAATAGGCGTAAAACATTATTACATCCTCACAGCAACCATTTGAAGGCGGCATGAGGGGAAAGGAAGTTCGCAAGGACTAAGGGACTTGCCTAAATTCCAGTGGCTAGTTAGTGGAGAAGCTTGAACTCAACATCAAGTTTTGTGACTCTAAGTCCAGTGATCCCTTTTCTTAACATCACAATGTGTTGCCTTCCCAGTGTCCTAATTGGCCACTACATTGATAGTACATCTGGACATTGAGACCAGATGGAGCAAAGTAGAACCCCCCTAAAAGACCCTCTCTCCAACCTCTCCAGGGAAGCAAGGCTAAGAGAAAAAAACAGAGATGGGCTAACCACTAGCCTGGTTGAAAACAGCAACATCAATGATAAGGCTACACAGCAGCAACAACAGCAGCATTAACAATCACTAACTTTTATTGAGCATTTACTAGGGGCCAGGTACCACACTTTACGTGCATTACACCGTGTAACAACTCCCCCAGTTAAGTACTATTCTACAGACCAACAAACTGAGGATCAGAGAGCTTAAATAACTTGCCAAAGCTACAAAAACAGTTAAGTAGCAGAGTCAAACATGAGCCACATCATTCCTAAGCCAGTATTTGTATCCTCTGTAAACATTTTGTCCCAACAATCCAGATGGCCCACCTCTTCAACAAAAAAGAAAATTCTACATCTTGACAGAAGCCATCATCAGCGTGACACAGGCATTTTCCAGAGCCAGTGCTTCTGTATTGGTCCCAGACATCACTAGCTTCTTAGGCTACAGAGTGACCCAGGCATGTTGCCATTCTGTCTCTTGCAGAAGAACAATCTTGCATATGAAAGGTTACATTGGGAGAAGGCTTTTCTCTTCTGTCATGGGCTGATAGCAACATCTGCAGCTGAGTATCCTCACCTGGCAGTGTGTCTAACGCTGGTGATGAATGGAAGGGGAGAGTGACATTTACTAAATCAGGTTGTATCCTCCATGCAGAGGAACGAGGAGCACTAGTAAGCAGGAGTGATTCACTGAACCTGCTTTGGCAATCTGTGAAGACTTTATTCTAGACTCACAGCAGGGAAAAACATACTTAAATCTTGCCTGCAGAGCTCTCCAGGAATGAAATCTATCATATCACTGTAGGAGGAGAGAGAGAAATCAGCTCTGCAATTGTGTGCTGTGTCCGGCGACCAGTCACTACTGTCAATATTCAAGCTTCCCCTGGATGCATAACGAGATGCTACCAGCAACACCTGTGCATGCAACACGATACTGGCCAATGGGCAGGCAAGGCTCCACTGGGCAGTGAGCAGCTTTGATGTAGTAGGAAACAGCTTTGGTGCGCAGAGGATGAGAGGAGGGCTTGCTTTAAAGGCTATAAACTGTCAGGATGAACAAAAGCAGGTTTCTAAGAGGGAGAACACACTGCATCCATCTGCCCTCGTGGTCAGCCATTGTCTCCCTAAACTGAGTGTGAGCTTGCTATGAGGTCTAGCCTCCTGTGCAGTGGAGGTGGGTCAAATGTGGTGGATAACTTTTGTTATCCCCATCTTACACACGAAGTTTTTAGTAACTTGCCTGAGGTCACTCAAGTCATAAGTAGCTTTGCCAGGGTTTATATAGAGCCTTATAACCTAACCACTAGTTTCTACCATCTCAAGCGCCTACCCTTGGTTCTGCTCTTGAAGGTCTTTGCTAAATTACCATTTGTCCAGAAGGGGTGATACCAAACCATTATTCATTTCCAAGTTCATTTCCTTCATGCTATTTATCACGATGTGGACATATCTTATTTCCTCTTTGCATACTTATTATTATTCTGTCTTCCCTGATAGACTGTGAGCTCCAAGAGAGTAGGGATCTTATGTGTCATATTTGCCAACGACTCATCAGCGGTTAAAACCATGTCTAGCTTGTGCAGCATTTTCATTACATATTTGTTGAATGAATGATTTGTCATTGATACTCTCCATTTAAGTAGGTACATAGATCATGAGCTTCTCAGCCAGGGCCCATGTTTCATTCATTCCCATGCCCTGTTGTCTAATTCAGGACCTGGCTTGTAGTGAGCATGCAGTTAATGCTCACTGCCGTGCGGTATAGTTTTAAGAGCAGGCATCTGCTTCTTGGAGCAGATAGACTGAGCTTAATCACTCGCTAATTGGAAGACTTTGAGAAAGTTACTTAAGCCATCTGTGCCACCACCGTTGCAACATCTATAAAATGACAAGATTACGGAGAAGATTAAATGATAAAAACCCTGGCACTCAGCCATATCCTAACATTAGTTGTTAAGTTCTTTATCTTCTGTGTCTGGGGTAATGTTGAGCACATAGTAGAGGATCAAAAATGTTTGCTGAATGATTAGAGGGAAAAATCAGTGTTCCAGGAGATAGGGCTCCTGGGATCTCCCAGTCCGTGTGACCAAGAGCGTGCAGTGCAGGGCTGTGGGTGGGCTTAGCCTACTGTAGTCGGTTGGATAGCGGTCTCCTCTCTCCCAAATTCATGTCCACCCAGAACCTCAGAACGTGACCTATCTGGAAATACTAATTTGCCGATGTAATTAGTTAAGGATCTCAAGATGAGTACCACCCTGGATTTAAGGTGGCCCTGCTTCCTTTTAAGAGGAGGAGAGGACACAGAGGGCAAGGCCTTGTGAAGAGGCAGAGGCAGAGATTGGTGTTATGCTAGCCAAGGAACCCCTGGAGCCACCAGAAGTTGGAACAGGCAAGGATTCTCCTCTAGAGCCTTTATAGGGAGTGTAGCCCTCTTGACACTTTGATTTCAGACTTCTGGCCTCCAGAACTAAGATAGAATACATTTCTGTTGTTTTAATCAATCCAGTTTGTAGTAATTTTTTATGGCAACCTTGGGAAACTAATACAGGGGTGAATGTAGATGCTATTTGAGAATACAGCTTAACTTGAATAACTAAAAACAGAACTGCAAATGGCCCATATTTGAAACGGTTTAGTTGCTCTTCTCTGGAAGCAAGCTTAACGAATGCAAGTCTTCATTCATAGACAAGATGAACTAGAGAGCGAGGACCTTCTCAAAGTGATTCATCACAGGGTCTCCTTAAAGAACAAGATTCAATTTAGCAAAATGTGTTTACCCACAAATTTTCATCCCACACTCAGGGAGCAAAATAAGGTACAATTATAAAAACCATTGTCCTTAAGTCAATCACAGTCCTTTTCTTCATCTGATGAAATGAGACAGCCTGCTTATTTATCAGACATCTGCCTTTGTAGCCTTTTTTTAAGTAAATTATTTCATTGAAGTGTAACATACATACTGAAAAATGCCCTACATATATAAGTGTGTGGCTCAATGAATTTTTACAAATTGTTCACACTCAAGTAATCAGGTAAGAAATAGAATGTGACTAACATTCTAGGAGCCTCTCTCCCATCCTCTCCCAGCCACTACCTGTCCCCCATGAGAGGTAGCCACCATGTTGACCTACCCCTTTGATCAGTTTGGTCTATTTTGAATATTATATAATGGAATCACACAGTAGTTACTCTATGTCTGCTTGTTTTGCCCAATATTACATTTCTGAGATTCATCCATGTTGTTGCATGCAAGGTCGTTTGTTGTTTTGTATTTCTGTGCAAATATAACAATTTATTTATCCATTCCATTGATAAAATTTGGGTTGATCCCAATTTTGTGGCTATTAAAAATAGTGCTTCTAGGAACATTCTTATACTTGCTTTTTCAGTGCATACATGAACACATTCCTTTGGGATATTCAACGCAGTGTTGAATTACTAGATCATTAGATATGCATACATACATTCAGCTTTCTGACATACAGTCAATTTTAGCCATTTTGGTGGATCTGTAGTGGTATTTCATTGTGGTTTTAATTTGCATTTCCATAGTAATTAGTGATGTTGGCTACCTTTCAAATACTTTCAGATATTTATTGTCCATTTGTCCATCCTCTTTTGTGAAGTGCCTGAACAAGTCTGCCCGCTTAACAAAAAAAATTAGGTTGCCATCTCTAACATATTTTTAGTGTCAGGTTTTCCACATAATTGTTTTACAAAGATCATGAGATAAACATTTTAGCTGGCCGAGTACTATAATCAAGAGGCCGACAACAGGAATTTTATTTTGCTATGTGGTTAGACTACCTCCCTTTCTTATTAGACAAACAAAAGCCTTGAAAAAACATAAGGCAGCTGAGTCTTGAAGCTAGAGGTCCATTTTCTGCCACAAAACTGGAAATACTGCTTCAAACATGCTGTGGAATTTTCCCAGAAGCCAGTTGGAGAATACTTTAAATCCTTAATTTCCAAGTCAGCAGCCACGTCTCGCTCTCTCTCCTTTCTCATGAGTAACCTGCATGCAGCACAAGTGATTCGAGGTCCTTATAACCAAACTGATTCAGGACCTCCAAGATGCCCATCCTTTTCTCATCTTGTGGGAAACTCATCCATCAGTGATTGTGCTGTCTTGGTAAACAGAAGTGAGGTTTTGCCAACATCAAGCCCCATAATGTTTACCTATGTCCTTTCTTTTCCTAGTAGGGAAATTGATTTTCTTTGTAATTTTCACTTTGCTTTTAGAGAAAATATTTTGTTACAATAAGTATGATTGGTTGGCTTAGATATGGTTTCTGTCCATACTGATGCTCTACTAGTCACTGGAAGGACCAGTTTGAACTAGTTTGTCTTTGTTGATAGTACAATGATATAATTTTCCAGGATTCAGGCTGTGCAAAAAGTACCTAAAATAGTAGTTTGAGTTCTCTTGAAGAGAGAAGAAACTTTTATACTCAATAGAGAGATCACGTTTCCTATTGGCATTTCAGACCTTGAGCCTAGAGGCAGCTATGCAGGAAAACCCTGGGGAAAAAATCAGCAGAATTGAAAATGCAGTCCTCGGGCATTTTTATTAGGTGAGTTTCCCAAATACCGTTTTGAAATGTTACCTCTGAGACACTCCAGAGCAGATTCAGCCTCAGGGGAAGCTACACGTAAATCAGGAAGGCCCAATTTTTACCACCTACCAAGCCATTTCCCCCAATGACAGACCTAAGTTTCCACCTGGGATTTCTACCCTGAATCCAGTGCTAGAGATCAAAACCAAAACTGGTAACAAATAGCTTTGTTGGTTCTGCTTCCAAATATATCCTAATGAAATAATAAAGGATATGCACAAAGATGTGCAGACGAGGATGGTCGTATCAGCATTATTTATAATGGTAACATATTGCCAATTACCTAAACATTAAACAATACAAGATTGGAGTTACATATGATGTTTTCCTTATTTTTGCTTATGTGAGTTTTCTTTCTATTTTTCCACAAAAATATGTATTTCCTGTTTAATTTAAAAATATTTTTAAAAATTAAGCAATATTGAAAATCAAAGTAGACAAAGAAAAGAATATAGGAGAGCAATTGCAAAGAAATATTTTATAATCTTTGAAACAGAGCTTTTGGGTGGGGCTGGGTGGGGCCTAGTGGGCCTAGGCAGGGCTGGGTGGGGCTAGGTGGGGCTAGGCTTCCAGTCTGAAGTAACTTCTTTTAGAAAAGGAGGACAATGGGATGACAGTAGATGAGGCAGCCGGTTCCTGCAGATACTCTTGTTTGACAGAAAATGGTAACGATAGATTTGTCCTTGGGTCTAATGATAGTTACCATTTAAATGTTATTAGATGTCAGGCCATGTGCGAGACATGATAGTTATGTGTATCACTTAATTTGGTCAAAGATGTGATGCAGGCACTTTCATGATCAACACCTCCATCTCCCTCCTACTTCACCCTTCCTATCTACACTATGTCCCCCCTCTCCCACCTCCCATCTCTACTCTCTGCCCCACTCCCAACCCTCTGAGTTAGGGGTTGGGTGCCACCATGCTGCCCTCCCATTCACCAGAATTATTACCTAATCTCTGCTAGTCATTTGGAGCCTTCTAGACTTTCTCCCCTGCCCCACAGTCATGTTAAGTACAGCAAAGTCATTCATTCATTCATTCTTCCTTTCAACATTGAGTCAAGACCCAAACCCAGACAGGCCAACCCCAGAATCATGCTCTTCGCCTCTGTGCTCTGCTAGACTTGGCACACACAGAAGCTTTGATCTACACAGACATGAGTTCAAATCCCTGTGCTCCCAATTTCTAGCTGGATGGGGACTTGGGCAAATCACTAAGTTCCCTAAGACGTACTGCCTTTATTTGTAAAAAATGGGTTTATTGATGGTAACTGTTTCATAGGCTTAATGTGAGGGTTAAATTGAATAAGACAATGTAGCAAAAGCTCTTGCATAAAGCCTGGCATATAGACAATTCAGTTAAATTGATTATAATCAAACTGAAATATTGGCCCATCAAATCAGGTTTGAGAAAGAAAAATTTATTAAGTGTTAGTTGCAACATTTGGAGAGTGTCTAAAAATGAACCACATAAATGGAGCCATTTGGTAAGTATATAAATACAGAGTTTCTGTTGAGGTCAATTTGTCCCCCATCATCCCAAATTATCATTTTATAAAGGGCTAATTGAGGCCCTTCTGTTCTGGGAAGTAAGCATCTCTTCTAGCAAATTTTTCTCTGAACTGCCTGTCTCTCTGAGGTATAATCTTGGTCTCCTTGATTCCTCCCGATAAGTTTTAAAATGGGATATTATGTTATCACATCATACTCAAAAATTTGGCACAGTATTAGAAAGAAGGAAGGACCCTCTGAGACTATCTCTCCTGGTGTTTCTCAATCTTTAATGTGCATACAAATCATCTGGGGTTCTTATTAAATATAATGCAGCTTCCGATCCAGCAGATCTGGGAGTGGGCTGAGACACTGCATTTCTAAGAAACTCCCCCGTGATGTGATGCTGCCGGTCTAAGGGTCACGCTTTGAGTAGAAGAGCAACAGAGCCCTGCTTCTCAAATGTCGCCGTACATTTGAGTCACCTCAGAGCTGCTAAAGTGCTGACGCCTGGTTCTCATCCGCAGAGACTCTGACTTGACTAATGTAGGGTGCAGTCTGGGCAGTGGGCGTTTTTGTTGTTAGTAGCTTTACATACAAGATTTTTAGGAAATGGTAGCAAATTTTTATTGAAGTATTCGTGGATCATAAGTACACAGCATGTACTATGATCCCCAGAAACAGTAGATGTATACACACACAGCCCAGATTGCTTCCTATCAGGTCAAATCCCCACTCTAGGACAACTGCTATTTATTGGGTATTCACTATGTACCAAATACTTCATCAGAAGGCACACACATTTCACTTGACTCTAAGACAACCTTCTGGGGTGGGTACCATTATACGCATTTCACATCTGACACTCAAAAAATTAAGTGATTGCCCAAGCTAACACTATCAGTGAGAGGCAAAGCTAGGATTCAAAACTAAGTCTATCTGATGGCAAGATTTGGCAAAGTGTGTGTTTTTTATTTTTTAGCAGCCTCATTGAGGTATAATTGACATACAATAAACTGCACATATTTAAAGGTTAGGATCTGACGAGTTTTGAAATATGTCTACATCTGTGAAATCATTACCACAATCAAGAAAATGACTCTATTGCCCCTAAAAGCTTCTCATGCCCCTTTGTCATTCCTCTCTTTCTGTTCCTGCTCTACTCCCAGGCAACTGATATCATTCTGTCACTATACTTTGGTTTGCATTTTCTAGAGTTTTACAGAAATGGAATCACAGACTGTGTACCTCTTTGGGCTGCTTTCTTTTACTTTTACTAATTTTTTTTTAGCATATTGATTAAGATTTATCCACATCGTTGGGTATATCAGTGGTTCACTCCTTTTTATTGCTGAGTAATATTCCATTGTATGGATATACCATAATTTGTTTATCCATTCACCTGTTGATGAACATTTGAATTGTTTCCAGTTTGAGATTATTACAAATAACACTGCTACGAGCATTCATGTAGTATCTTTGTGTGAATATATGCTTTCATTTCTCATGGATAAATACCGAGGAGTGAAATGGCTGGGTCATATGTTAACTGTATTTAACTCTTGGAGGCACTGCCAGATTGCTTTCCAAAGTGGTTGCACCGTTTTACATTCTCACCAGCAGTGTAAAAGAGTTCCAGTTGCTGCATATTCTTGCCAACACTTGGTATGGGTTAGTGTTTTTCATTTTAACAATTCCCATGGATATGTAATGATATCTCACTGTGGTTTTAATTTGCATTTCCCCAGTGACTAATGATGTTGAGCATTTTTTCATGTGCTTATTTCAAGCACAGGCTTTTACATTTAACATCACTGTCTCTCAAACAAATACAATATGATTCTTTTTAAATGGAAAATATAAAATCATACCAATCCCCAAACTTTACTTAAATAACTTTTATAGTGATATTTATTTTTATTATAATCTTAACAAAATACTAATATAAAACCAGGCAAACATTTCTTATAAATTTTATATGACCATAAAAAGTTAAAAATTAAATCCAAACAAAACTAAAAATTCACACTAATATAAATAATAATATGAGAGATGATGATGTTTTCTGACCTTACCACCACTTGCAAATCTACTTGAGTTGTACATATAGTACCCCATGATAGTATGTGGTCTTCCTGTGGCAGGAATTCATAATTTTTGTGTAACGTCTGCTTTCACTCTTTAGCCTGTGACAATCAAAGTACTTCTTCTTGGCTCCAACAGTCGTAAACACCAATGCAAATGTGGGCACTGGCATTGCGTGGCGATACTTGGTTATAAGGAGAACCAGATGATTCAGAACACGCTTATATTGTTTTTGTTCGATTTTCATCAAAATGAAAACCACAATATTGAAATACCCTTGTAGCAAACAAGTCATTCTCTAAAGATGGGGCTATGAATTCCATGCTTTGGCACATACTCTAGTTAGAAAAGTTCCACACTATAATATGATGTCTTGTGCTGTCTTGGGTTGAACATGCATGCCCCTTGCACCCTACATCCAATACTCCTTGCACTGTCCCACAATACTAATGACTCTTCCAACAATTTATATTTTATTGTGTCACTTGATTCTCCCTCTCAAAACCCTGCAAGGAAGGCAGAGCATCACCCTTAATTGCAGAGGAGGAAACTGAGGCTGACAACTCTAGGGGAGCCTCCCATAGTCACATAACAGAACCTGGTGGAGTCAAGACTAAAGCCAGTTCTTCCAAGTCCAACTTAACATCTTTTTCCTATATCACATGACTTCCTTGACATTATTACTAGAAGAAACATTCTGGAGAACATACAAACCTGGGACTTTTTTAATAGCTCTACTTATGATCAAACAACCAAATGTTTTCCACCCATTTCATTTCTGCTAATCCAAAACAGACTCAGTGCCCTTTTCCCTATAATTCATGTCTTTTTCTTTACTTTTCTCTTTATCCTCTTCAGTGGGAAACACAAAGTCCCTGGCACACAACTGGGTATGAGACAATCCAGCTGCCACCCACCATGTGGCTACTGCCCATCACGTAAAAACAGGGAGTCCTTCTTCCCTCATTTCCACAGACAAAACCCTGGTGTTTTTATAATCACACCAGCTTTCAGTATCCTCAGCACATTCACAAATGTCATTAAGGATGCCACATTTCTTTTCCAGGTGGAACTTTTCAAATAAAGCTCTAAAAACAATTACAACAAAACAATGACATCTGCCATTCATTGAACTTTGTTTCATGCCAGGCATTATGCTAAAAACTCACACGTGCCTCATCTCCATGCCATGTCCTATGAGGCAGATACTGTCTTATTCCCATTTTGGAGACAGTGAAATGAGTTTAGAGAGTGCCAGTGTTACACGGCTAATAACTAATGAAGCCAAGCATCAAACCCGAGTCTTTTAAGTGCCAGTATCCCAGTTTCCCCTTGCTGTAGGAAATAGTTCCTTTCTCTGAAAAATCGTAGCCCCTCAACCATATACTTACCCTACTTAGCACTTCTGACCTAGCACTGTCTTGATTTGTGAGTTGTGCCCAGCTCTCCTTGGGAGTCTCATTCAGGGCCTAGCACACTGCTGTACCTATAATACACTTTTAGTAAATGTCTATCCATTTTTGGTGGGTAGCTGGCTGGATGGGTAGGTGGGTAGATGGAGAGGACCCAGTTGCTTTCTTCTGCCCAGTATCCTTATTTCTGGAACTGGCACCCACCACCATCACCACCTATTCCATGAGTGGTCAGTCATGGTGTCCACTCCCTTCCCTGGTCACATGAACAAATTCCCAAATTTCCTTGCAATAGTAATTAATCCAGAAGGGGCAGTTGATCCAACACACTCCTTCCGTACAGTCATATATGGACACAGGTAGAGAGAAGTACCTCTTCCTTCTAGAATGGCTTGACTGGGACAATATGACTTTGGAATGGTCAGAGCTCAATTTTCCTCACCTTGAGGAGAGAGCCAGCAAGTAGGATGAGGGAAACATCATTTGAACCTCTGTCTTCAGCCAGCCATGCCTGAGGCATGAACTCCTACAAGACTTACCAGTTCAATGAGCCATGTTTGGCTTATACTCGTTTGAGTATTTCAATTTCAATGGTCCTGAAAAATAAGAGAAAACAAAGGCCTAGGTAAGGACAGTTTTATTTATGTAAATTGTAACTCTTTGTATCATTATTATGAAATTGGTGATGGTACACGAGAAAGGCAGACACGATACATGAGCTTTACACCATCTGTCATCATTCACAGGCCAAATACCACTCACATCTTAGCTATCGTGGCACTCACAAGGGTCCTCTCCTCTAGTCTTTTATTTGTATTCTTACGCACAAAAAGCGCTTATTTTCTCACCTAAATGAAAAGTCCAGAAGTAAAGCTGATTTCAGAGTAAACTCAAACAATACCATGAGGGACCTGGTTCCTCTCTGTCTCTTCAACCTGATTCCTCGCTTGTTGCCTTTAACCTCAGGTTCCACATGATGGGTGCTTGGTGATTCCAAGCTCTCTCTTCATGGATACAAAATGGCTGCAGCTGTTCTAGCATCAACGACTCATACTACACCATCCAGAGAGGGAAGAAGAGTCTCTTCTTGTAGTTCCTACAAGATGGCTTGGTAGAAGTGAGGCTGTCAATCTCCCACAATCATATGATTAAAAATGGGAAATCCACTTTCCCCAAAGTAAAACCCATGTATTTTTACCATAATGAGAGGGTGAGACACACACACTTACACTCACACACACACACAGAGTGAGAGAGAGACAGAGACAGAGAAAGAAGAGAACAAGTATGGCAAAAATTAACCATTGTTGAATCTAGGTGTAGAAGGTATAGGATGTTCACTTCAGTATATTATTTTCCAACAATTCTATATATCTGTAATTTTCATGATAAAGATTTGGTGGAAAAGGTATGGAGGTCATTAGTGCTGTTCACCAAGTATTTTTAGCTCTCTGCCTTCAAGGCATATGGTGCATTTACTCATCCCAGCTTCTTTGAATTTAGATGTGGACAAGCAACTTGCTTTGGCCTATGAGATGTGAGCTACCGTCACTTCTGGAAGCTTTGTAGGCCCATCTGTGATTCTCTCTGTTCCCATCCCACTGCTGCAGTGATCAAGGAAGCGTATATTGAGATGAAACCTCCCTCAGCCTGGGTCTCTGAGAGACTGTGTGAGAACAACCCCCTGACAAACCACAGTGGACATGCATCTAAGCAAGAAATAAACCTTTCTTATTATGTATCACTAAGATCTTGGGGTTGTTTGTTACAGTAGCAACACCTAGATCATCTTGACTAATATAGAATAGATGATGTGCAGGAAAAACTATACTCCATCCTCTAAATAACAGAAAGTTTTAACAATAAAATTTTAACTCTTAAATACGAGCTTCCAAGGACGTGCTCAGAGCAGACTAACAATATTTATTTTGTTGTTGTTTCAAATGATCAATTAAATTGTGGCCCAACACCAGACACAATGTGCTCACTCTTTTAAGATATCTGCTCTGTTAAATAATACTGGAAGGCAATTTCAATTGCTGTATTTCCTTCTTTTCTATCCACCAAGAATGTATCCCAGAATGATGTCAGAGCGCTGGCAAGAACCTTTGCAAAATGCTAGAATCCGTCCTAGTAACAGATTGCTCGTGACTCAGCAGGGGGATTTGAGCAGCCAGCGCATTGTAAGGCAGATCACTGCCCATTAAATCTAACTGTGAGACAAAGAAAAGAGGCAAATGTACCTGGCCTTTAGGAAGTTTCCAAGGAGAAGTTATAATAGGCAAGTGGAATTAGAGTGAATTCGCCAGTCATATCAACCAGAGAAGTAAATGACTTCTCTTCACTACTTAGAGGAAATCTTTCTTAACTACTCAAACCCTTTGCACCAATTCCACAAGCATTATCTTTTGTGGCAAGTGGCACTTGGTGGGTCGGTATTGGATTTTCTTTAAAGTAGTTCAAGTGACCTCTCCAAAGAGAAATCATTTAAAAGTGGAGAAGTCACCTGGAGTCCAAACTCAACACGGAAAAAAGATTCTCTGAGAACAGAGAATGAATACGTAAATTGCCTGATGGATAGGTCTGTATTTTGGGGCTGGAAAGGATCAGAGAATTTTTGGTTAATAATGTCTCTGTGTTAGCTGCAACATGGGAGTGGCTCTCATGCACTTTTGAGGCCCCACCCCCTGTGCTACCTCTCAGCAATTCCTTCAGCAGCCTGTTTAAAACCTTCACATTTGTCTAAATTGACTTAGCAGCTATATGATCTCAGGCAAATTATCTAAAATCTCTGCGCCTCAGTTTCCCCATCTATAAAACAGGAATAAGACTGCTGTAAAGATTAAATGAAATCAAAATGGAAAGTACTTAGCAAGGACTAGCATATAGTAAGAGCTCAATAAATGTTTAGTTGCTATAATTATACTTGTTACATCTTCCTTGGAAGGACCTTGTGTTTCTTTCTGTGTTGGCTAGCCTTTTCTTTTCTAACTCTGCAAGGGCTTAAGTCATTATTTTCTTTCCTCTTTAATTCAAGGACATTGAACTACGTACCAGGCACTGTCCTCATAGGTTGGTGATAATGCCGAATGAGACAGATTTTTTTGTCACCAATAGACAATACACAGAATGTAATGTAATCAGAATGTAGTGCAATAAATGGGCCATGGCACCACGGAGGAGGAGCACCTAAGTCCACCAGGGATCCATGGTCCTACCCAGAGTAGATATTTGAATGGCATCCTCTTCTCAGGACCAGCTCCATCCCCAACAGGACCTGCAAACACTACTCCTCCACAGGTGTTAGGAAACGAGAGCAAAACTCCCCTCCTGGCTTGCAGTGCTGTGAAAACCGGCCTGAAGAAGAGCTCTTCAGGAGGTAGGGGTAAGACTAGACTCCAAGGCACTGGGGCTAGAGGGCTTGAGACAGGCACATTTCCATAGTTTTCTTGCTTGTTTATTGGAGATATTCATAACAAAAACCATAAAGGTAGGGCTTCTACTCCACCAGACATTTCTCATTGCATGCTTGTGTCATAGAGCTTCCTGCATTTTGAATCTGAACTTATTGTTTCAGCAAAACCTGTACATTATATTAACATGACTATACACTTGATTTTGGTTGCTTTATCTTGTTTTATCCCTATTGTCCTAGTGTAATTATTAATAACATTACCTTTCATTTTCAAAGGTATCCCTGTGGAATGATAAATTACAATTATACGATCAACCTAATTTTAGTAAAACTAAAATTAAAAAAAAAGAAGTTTAAGGGTATTTTGATGCTGAAAATACCTTAAAATTATAAGAGAAATTGACTTTATTTTCAATATCATTCACATCATAGATTGATACAATCATAATGATAATAAAATTATTTACCATTTATTAAAAAGCAACTATACTATCATTTATGCTAGGAATTTTCCTCATTTTATGTCACATATAAACTATATAGTTTCATTTTTGACCAGTTTCTACATATGTGGAAATCAAGCATAAGCACAGGGAAGGGGCTTGTTGAGGAATCAGCAAGGTGTAAATGGAAGTGTGCTGCAGAGAAGACAATGTCATGGTATCCAGAGGGAACGGGGAAGATACTGGAAGAAGAAGAGGCAGGCAAATAGGGACAAAGCAGAGACAGTGAAGTCTGCTTAATTCAAGGCCAATCGTTCTCCTTGGCTAGCACCTTAAAGAAGCTGAAATACTAATGCTCCTGGGCTTTGGAGCTTGAGTCTAACATTCAGCTGCCCAGACGCTTAAGTGAAGCCCTGAAGTCCGCTGACCCTAGAACACTGAGATAGAAACCTTTGCAATAACGAAGTTTCTTCTCATCTCAACTATCCATCTCCCGTGCCCCCACCCCCAGCTTTTCCCCGGCCTTTGCGCCATTTCTTTAGAACTCTCTAGAGCAATATCAAATTATAAAGATAAGCGTGACTTTTAAAATCTAAGGGTCATTAAAAATAGATTCAGGAGTTGTCATGGCCTGCAAAATTCCTGATATGGCTCAGTTGCTGAGGACTAATTTCCTCTCTCTTCTCAGATTAGTCTACTGGCTAATATCATGAAGCATGGTCAGTGGATCTGAGCACTGGGAGATGGGTTCCGACCTCTCCTCTTGCATTATTCACGATCTCGCTGCCACTTGCACAAGGGTCTCATTTCTAACATCATGATTAATCTAATCCCTCCAGGTTTCCGCAACTAATCACATCTTCATAAAGTTTAATTTAATGTAATTTAACGTAACACTGCCCTCTTGTGCCTCACCACACGAGGGGCCTTTTTTGGAAAAGATTTATTTTTAATTAAAAATAAAATTTATAATTTCAGCACCTTATTGAATATTATGCTGGGGAGGGGAGGGGATATTTCTTGTTTATCTCCTTTCATCATTTATCCCAGTCTTTTGTTACATTGGTTTCCATCATTGATAACTGCTGGCCAAGGAAATCAACTCTAAGGGCAGAATTTAACCTAAATCCACATGTGATTATTTTAAGTAGCACGTGGACGGAAACAGCAAACAATGAATCCAGGTTGCCCAGGAATGAGGAGTGCAGGAGAAACTGAGAAAGAAATCAGGAAATGAAAAGAAAGTTATTAAATAGACTTGCCACAGCTGGCTTAGTGATTTCAATAGACTTGGTTAATGGGAAAAACAATCATAGAGAGCTCTTTAATTGCTTTTCTGCTGAGTTCCTTTCCACATCTCCATGTTTGAAGAGATTAATTAGGAGTTCCAATCACAACCTAAAACTAAACTCAAGAAGACAGATCAGAGAATTAAAAAAAAAAAAAAATGGTGGCATGCTCTGGAGACTTCTGAGCAGTGTGTCTCATAAAATTGATGGTCAGTTGTTCCGGTTTGCAAAAGATTATTCGCAAGAAATAAGGAATATAAGGGCAGAACCTAACATCAAATAACGCACAAATTGCCACTTTTTGAGTCTTATTCTTAGCTCAAAAACTGGGTCTTAGTATTTTTCTCTTGATTAGCCACTACGCAGCACTCTGGGCAAGAAATAATGGGTAGGAAAATGATCCAGAAAACCTTGTACGTTCTATAAATTAACGAAGCAGAAAGGACGCCTCCAAGCTGAGGGCTAAGAGAAGCTGAAACAGACAGGGACAGAGACCGCATAAAGGCCTCTGGCGGTGTGCTCTTCACTCCTCCGGGGGCAGAGCTTCTGAGAACCGTTCCATTTCCCTTTCGTTTTCTAACTCCAGTAACCACCTCTGTGATTATCTCAGAAGATGGACACTTTAGCCAGCGACAGACGTCTGAGGATTGAGCACACATTGTGGGTGCCTAAAAAACCAGTCTATGTGTGTCTTTTTCCCTCCCTTACTCATCCCCTCTTAAGACACACTTTGATTTCCAACGAGCACTTTTATTTATTTTTGTGTGTGTGTGTGAGGAAGATCAGCCCTCAGCTAACGTCCATGCTAATCCTCCTCTTTTTGCTGAGGAAGACCGGCTCTGAGCTAACATCTATTGCCAATCCTCCTCCTTTTTTTTTTTCCCTAAAGCCCCAGTAGATAGTTGTATGTCATAGCTGCACATCCTTCTGGCTGCTGTATGTGGGACGCGGCCTCAGCATGGCCGGAGAAGCGGTGCGTTGGTGTGCGCCCAGGATCAGAACTCTGCCGGTAGTGGAGCACGCGCACTTAACCGCTAAGCCATGGGGCCGGCCCCTCCAACGAGCTCTTTTTACCAAGTCCAGAAGTTTCGGCTTTGCCTAAGTCTCTGGACTTCCCCATGTCTTGAACTACCAAGAAGCCTCCTTTCCCTTTCCCTTCTATTCCCGTTTTGTTGTTGTTGTTGTTGTTGTTGTTTTAAGTATTGCAGCCCTGCTGGTCTGTTGTTTCACACAGACCCCATCAGAGTTCCATTGACAGACAAGCAGAAGTGCTCTGAGAAGTTTTGATAAGTTCATCTCACCTAGTTTAGCCGATGGGACAGGTCTCCCTGAGGAACTTGCACTCTCCCTGAAGAAGGCGTCCCTAATGGTGGGTAGGGGAAGGAGAGGAGGATCATTTACAATGGGAGGCACAACAAAGGTGAAAATCAGAACAAAAGAAGGAGCTTGATGTGTTGGGGGGACTTAAAAATGTAGCTAAAATCAAATAAGCAGGCGGGAGACAGTGTCACACAATGAGATTGAGAAGATCCATTTTGCGCCATTTTTCAGGAGAGACTAAGAACTTTTATCATCATTGTACTGTCAGGCTCCTCTTTCTTGATCCTTGGCTCCTGCTCTCTGGAGGCACACAAAGTTACGCACCCAGCAACTCCCTCCACCCATCAAAACTACATCTCAACCACACAGCTGATAGAATGTTCACTTCACATGGCGAAGTGACTCCAACAGCTTGATAGTCACAGAGTTTCTGAAGCCTTCGTGGACCACAGAGCCCACAGAATCTGTAGATGGCCTGAGTTCAAATCCAGAGCTTCACTCTGACCTTCAGTTTTCTCATCTGTACAGTGATAATACTAACAGTACCTTCCTCACAAGGCTTTTGTAAGGATTTAATAAGGCAGTAAAGTAAAGCACTTAGTTCAGCGCCTAGAGTGTCATAGCAGGGTCATCTCAGCTATCATTTGCATTTCAATCATGGGACAAAGCTTTAGGCGGAAGGAATAAATCTTGGTGGCATTTTGGGTAAGAGTGAGCTGGAAAACGGATATGCCTTTTGTTCATCTTGGAGTCATGTGCAAATCTCCAAGTTGGCACATTGAAAGGCTGGGTTTACTATCTCATAAAGCAAAGTAGGATACACTTCATAAAGCAAGTAGCCCACCTTGGACAGAAATGACGGTATTTGTCTTGGAGGGAGCACTGAAAGTTTTTTTTTCTGCCTGGCTTATATTTACTAATCTTTTGGTAATGAATATGAAAGACTTTTGCAATTAAAAAAATTATGTTTTTATAATTAAATTTAAAAATTCATTCTTCAGTGAATTTTTTATGGGCTTGGATACTTGCGATTTTTTAAGAATTTTGTACCACATTTTGGATATTAAAATCATTTCACTCCCCTTATCATATACTACGGACATTTTTCTTTTGCAGCAGTATTTATTGCTATTAAATGCAGAGTAATTATCATATTTGCCAAATAAATCATTACCTATTATGTATATAAGACTGATATACACAGTGTACATATGTTGGGGTAGGAGAAAGGATAGGAAAGGGGGCAGAGGTTGACGAGCTTTAAATCCAGAAGAGAGGAGTCATATCCACAGTTAACTGCTTCATGCGGTGGGAAAGAATTGGTACCATAGGAGGTAGAGACCAGTGGTTCTTAGCCTTCAATATGCATCAGAATCACTTGGGGAGTTTTACAAAATTGCAGATGCCCCTGTCCTACCCCTAGAGTTGCCGATTCCATCTGTCAGGGGCAAGGCCCTGAGTATTTGTGACTTTTTAAGGGACCTTCAGGTGGTTCTGATGTGTAGCCAAGGTGGAGAACTACTAGTATAGCTCATCAGTGTGGGGGGATTCAGAAAAGTATGAAGTTATTTGCCCTTGGAAAGAATGGCTTCATAGAAGAGATGGCATTTTCCACGTAAATAGTTGTGAGATGAATACTAGTATAACATACCTGTGATGTCGTCTACATACCCAGACCCAGGTAAGCATATCATTAGCGGTCATTCTTAACTAAAACCCGGATAGACGTGGTAACCATTCAATGTAAGAGATTAGAGAGCTCAAGGAAAATAACCAAACACAAATGTGCAAGGATGCGTTTGATATTCCACCAAGCAAGGGGAAAGCACTGCTTGATGGAAAATAGAAAGGACTTAAAAGTGTTAGAAGTTTGGAATTAGTACAACCCTGTAGTTCCAGACCTACAAAATGGTAAAGTGAAAAAGCACTTTCTGTTATTATCAGAAATGTTACTTTCAGCCTTTCAGCTGAGAAGAGAAAAGGGGGAAGATGGATGATGTGAACACAGCAGCAATACCGACTACCATGCAGTGACTTCCTTGAGTATCCTAAGTGAAAGAGGGAGGGAGCTCTGATCCCCTCTCTAGGGCTTCTGCTTTGCTGAGAAGGAGAGGAAACAGAAGGAGACGGCACAAACTCCACTATCAAACACACTCTGTGATTCTGTCTTTTTCCATTCTGCCTCCATCACACTTCTATTTGTATTGGAAGGTATTGGGACGGCACGGGCATCTTTGGGATTGCTCTAAGGTTGGAGATACATTTAGTTTGGATGTGGTGGGATGTATTTATGTGGTTCATAGTCATTTACATGTAGTAACATGAAGGTACAGGGCCAGAGGTCTTATCCCAACATAAACTTGTGCTACAGTACCCTACACCACAAACGTGTAGAAAAGAAAAAAAATTGGTATGCACAGAGCCAGAGGCTCATATGTAGAAAATTTATTCAATTCTTACAATTCACACATGAAAGAAATTAGTCAGAAGTTTCCCCAAATTTGACAATTCTAAAATGTATAATATTGTCAAAAATTGTGTGAAGCTAAAACTAACTTTTATAAGCCATAAATAATAAAAATTAAATTTGATCAAATATGCTAGAGAAAAGACTGAGTTATCTTTCTATTCTCTCCTTAAAAACAATATTATGAACTTACATGAAAAGGACGCACAACTATAGAGACATGTCAGGCAGTTTAATAAAAGTACATTGTTATTTTCTGGATTTTGTGTGATGTTTTTGGTATTTGTTGGTTTTTTGAAATCTATAATTTGTTTTGATTTCTTTTATCATTATAAAAAAAAAAAGCATTCTGTGTTTACGTCACTAAAATTTTTGCCTCTCCTGAAATTCAGAAAAGAGGCATCTAAATGTCGCAAGTATGCATCCAGTCCCTAATCTCAGAAGAGCGAGAAATGCTATGTTTCTTTATTTATTTAAATCAAATTATCTGATTCCCAGTGCCCAGCCTGCCACAGGATCAGGAAATTCTAAGTCATTTTTGGTGTTTCTGTCCTCCCATGGTTGTGCCAATGTCTAGGGTCTCATCCAACCCCAAGCATGGGGGGTCATGGGGGAGTGGGGGGATGCTTTGTACATCTGCTAAGGCATCTGTCACACACTGCTTCCAGGGAGAGGTTCCTTGGCTGCCATGCTATCCTGGGGACATGGGACTCTTGGACTAGTCCTGGAGCCCTTGAGCTTATGGTCCTGTCCCTGAACCCTGGGTAGGTATCACCCCTCCCCAACCCAGAGCCACAGCCTTAGATGGCTCTGCTATTTCCAGCCGCCACTGAGCTCCATCATCTTTAGGCACTTCCTAATTCCTAGAAATACTCCCTTATTCTCCGTCCTTGACCTCAAACACTCTCCCTCTGCCCTGCAAGCTTGGACCCTTAGTCCCATCTCTTCTACAAGGTTAGGCTTTTCAAAAAGGCAAGAACAGTGTTGCCTTCAGGCAATTTTGGCTGTCAGTCTAGGGGAGAAAAATACAGAGTTAAAGGAAATATCAAGGGCCTGGCTACTTCGTGGAACAGAGAGAAGTGGGAAATACATGGAGAATATTGACAAAAAAACTACTTAAATAGTATCTCAAATTTAAAGAACAAATCTGACCACACCACTCCCTAAACTACATCTTTTCAGTGGCTTGCCATCGCCTATTACAAAAACCGTCTAACCATTATTGACTATACAAGAAGTCGGCAGTCTGCGACCCAGAAGAGGGCCCTCAACAGAACCCAACCATGCTGGCTCCCTCAACTTGGACTTACAAACTCTAGAACCATAAGAAATAAATCTCTGTTGTTTTTCAGCCACCCAGTCTATGGTATGTTGTTACAGCAGCCCGAGCAGACTAAGATATAGCACATGGCATTAGTTATACTGATTAATACAACCAAATTCCTTGAGCACTGAATCAACCAACCTTGAAGTCCATCTATTTGTAGACTTCCTCTTTTGAGCTAATACTTTCCTTAATCTTTTTTTTTTTTTTGTGAGGAAGATCAGCCCTGAGCTAACATCCATGCTAATCCTCCTCTTTTTGCTGAGGAAGACCAGCTCTGAGCTAACATCTATTGCTAATCCTCCTCCTTTTTTTTTCCCCCCAAAGCCCCAGTAGATAGTTGTATGTCATAGTTGCACATCCTTCTAGTTGCTGTATGTGGGACGCAGCCTCAGCATGGCCGGATAAGCGGTGCCTCGGTGCGCGCCCGGGATCCGAACCCGGGCTGCCAGTAGCAGAGCGCACGCACTTAACCACTAAGCCACAGGGCCGGCCCTACTTTCCTTAATCTTTAAGTCTGTTTGGAGCAAGATCTTTTTACTTTCAGCCCAAACATCTTAACAGAGAAATTCGTATCTCTATAGCTTCTACTTTCACATTTGTATAAACAAACCCATCACCTGCACATTAGACCTTAAAAAATGATACCCACCCAGGCCCACTCCAGACCACTTAAATCAGAATCTCTAGGGGTGAGGTACAGGCATTGGTATTCCTTAAAAGCTCCCCAAGTGGCTCTAAAGATATAAGCTGATATGTTATCAGTGGCTGTGCTGCCTGGTGGGATTGTTGGTGTTCTTATTTTCCTCTCTTTGCTTACCTTTTTTTTCCTCCTGTTGGTATATATTGCTTTTGTTATAAGAAAAAAATCCCACATACAATCAAAGTGGAGGTGGGGAGGGGGGTAGAGTGGAAGCAATTTTAACATCAGCTAGCCCCGGGCCGGCCCCGTGGCTTAGCGGTTAAGTGCCCGCGCTCCGCTACTGGCGGCCTGGATTCGGGTCCCAGGCACGCACCGATGCACCGCTTCTCCAGCCATGCTGAGGCCGTGTCCCACATACAGCAACTAGAAGGATGTGCAGCTATGACATACAACTATCTACTGGGGCTTTGGGGAAAAAAAGGAGGAGGATTGGCAATGGATGTTAGCTCAGAGCTGGTCTTCCTCAGCAAAAAGAGGATTAGCATGGATGTTGGCTCAGGGCTGATCTGCCTCACAAAAATAAATAAATAAAATAAATAAACATCAGCTAGCCCCTTACTAGAAGGGAGAGAGCTGCGGCCCTTGCATGTTTCACTGTTTCGATTGCAATTCCACAGAAGCTCACAGGAGGGGCCAGGGGCACAAACACACTGTTGTCCCGCAGACCACTGCCAACTGGAGGAGAGATAATTAAATGATAAGCTGGGCACTCTAAAACGCTGGACTCATTTTTGACATTTATTAACCTTCTTGCTAGTTAAAGCCCAGCTTTAACTGTCAACTGCCATCAGACCTTCACTGAAAGAAGACAGAGCCTGCACAGGAGTCCCCTGATGGTCCAAAAGGCTGTCTAAGATGGAACAGATGCCAATGGCTGCTATTACAGACAAACAAATCCAAGCCTCTCTGATGCACAAAATTTGAAAATAACTCTGAGTTGTCTCTAGAGTTCAAGCTAATCATAAATTTAGGTAGTTACCTAAGTCGTGGGATGGAGAGGGAGATCTGAGACAGCCCACCAGTAACAACTGCAGGGCCTGGGGCAAGAGTACAAATGGAGGTCCACGTACTATCTGTCTGTACTGTAATTCAAGCTAACAACCTGTTAAATAAAAAGAGACTGAAGAGATGTGATAACCAAATGTGACACGTGATCCAGGATGAGATCCATGTGCTACAAAGGACATGAATGGAACAACTGATAAAACTTCAATGGAGCCTGTAGATTAAATGGTAGTCATTTATTAATGTTAATTTCCTGATGTGGAACTAAAATGGATCAACTGCACTTCTATAAACCAATCACAGTGTCCAGGGGGACAGGTTAGTCTAATTGGCAGATCTGAATCAGTGTCTACCATTGAGTGACTTATTCCCTCACAGAAAAAAAAAAATTTAAAGTTCTGTTTCCAGAAGAAATAGGATGATGTGGTACCAAGGAAACATAACCAACAGATGTGGTCAATTTTGTGGATTGGCTCAAGCCTCTCCACTCCGACTCCCTTGTAGCATGCCCTACTGGACACTAGAGGCTGGAAAGCTAAAAACTACCCATCCCAGACTCCCTTACAACTCAAGTTTGCACGGGGCAGTTTCTGCCAGCAGACATACTCATACAAAATTCAGCAGCTTATGTTGTGTATTCTGGCAGGTGCATTCATGGAGGCATTTTGGTGAGATAATTACAGATGGTCCCCAGATTCAGGGGTGGCAAGGAAAAGAGTTCAGGGCATCTAATTTGCTGATAAGAGTCAAGGCCGAGGCAATCTGGTCCGGGAGCCAACCACTGTGGTGGTGGCTTTCAATCATTGCAGAGATTGCAGCTCCTTTGGTAAACCACTTCTACAATGTAGTTTTGGAGACCTTCCATAAAAGCCTAGCCTGCAGCCTGTTCCTCCAGTCCTTCTAAGAATTGTATAAGCCCCTAAATCTCTGTATATCTAATTTCTTTCTAATTAAATCAGGTAGATTATTTTCCATCTGCAACTGGACCCTGACCAACACAGTTATCTACTACAATTTTTGAACAATGCTCTACAAACAAAACTTTCTTCTGAATTCTTTACATAAATAATGAACTCATGGAATGCAGCTTAGTGGAGTCATTGCTATACCTTCCATGAGCTCATCCTATTACTGATGGGCCCCAGCAGTTTGAGATATATTTTTTTATTCTGACATCTTACAATTCACTAATTCCCTCTTCATCTGTATCTGATTTACTGTTAAATTCATTTTTTAAGATGTTAGTTTTTATTATTGTGCTTCTATTAGGTTCTTTTTAAAATCCATTGTGTCATTTTCCCAGTTTCCTGAAAAGATTTTTAATTTTTCAAGAATATTTATTTTAAAATGTGTTTGATCTTTCCAATATCTGGGCAGGGCCTATCTCTACTGTCTGTCTGTACTCAGTCATGTGTAGTCTCCTTGTGTGCCTGGTTATCTGTGGATACGAATGTATTTGCCTATAAATGTATTTGAAAAAGTATTTGCAAAAACAATTTGAGAACTCAAATCATGTTACTTTATTCCAGAGAGAATTTTTCACTTACTTTTGTTAGGCAACTAGAGGCATTAGGAATCTAGAATCACCTCTCTCCAATTTCAGGAACCACCCAGACAATTTAAAGATGGGCTGCAGACTTTACGAGGCCAGATTTGCTCCTGGCACACCTTTGCTAATTAAGGAACAGCTGTTTATGTTTCCAACCCACTGTGTAGGGCTTTCACTAGGTCTCTACCCTTAGCGGGTCCTGAACTCCAACTTTTAACCCCGTAGACCTGTGTGGCTGTCAAAAGCAGTGCTAAGCCCTCAGCTGCCTCTTCCAGAACCAGCAAGTGCACGTGGAATTAGAGCAGCCAAAAATGCTGGTTTCACCTCTCTAGAGTGCTCCTATCTCCTGCATCTTGGCTCAATAATTTCTTATAACCTGGCTAGCTCTCTAAAGCCTTCAAACAGATCTTTTTATTTATAATATTTTTTCCAGCTCTCTGGTTGTCATCAGTGGGAGAATTGTTCCACATTACAAGATCTGCCATAACTGAGGGACATTTTACTTTTCTGGAATCTAGAGATAGCTTTTCAAACTCAGCCTAACTCAGATTCGACAGAGACTCAACAGAAAATTAGAAAGTTGTATAGAATGTTCCAACTATTTTACCCAAATTGGTAGAACATCAGCCTGGGGACTCTTAAAGAATGAACCAACCGTTTTGAAGAACTTCACGGCCAAGAACTTTTGTCTTCCTTCAAACGGTGACCAAAAACTCTCTTGTCAAGGAGCACTCTTTTTATGGCAAAATAGGCAGGTCTCACATGTGAGGCAGCTGCTAGGAATAACTTCATTACCGACAACTGGTCTGCTTTCTCCTTACTCCTAACAAGCTGAGAGATTCTGGAATGGTTCTCCCAGGAAGCTTTGTGGGTTTTTTTTTTTTTTTTTTTGGTCATATTTCATTTTTAGTTGGCAAGGCAGAAAAGATGTGTTTTTGGTGAAAACAATTTCCTCTCACTGAATAAAAGTAAAAGTAAGGAGAAGTCTTGATTCAAACATGTCTTACAAAGAATTTAAATTTTAAAGATATAAGAGACTTTATCATCTTACATATGTCTTGCTTTGGCACTTTGCAAGAAACACTCCTCCAGAGGAACTCTTGTCTACTTTTAATACTTATCGCAAATCAGACCTGGTCTAAGCCTAAATCTCTTAACAGTCACTTCAGAAATTATTTGCTTCTCTCATGTTGCTGAGGGGTGACAATCACAGAGCTTAAAGCCATTTGATCAGTGACAAATCTTGAAATAGCACTGAGGGAAGCCCCAGATTTTCTGGTTTTGCTTTATGGGCAAAATTTTTCATTTCATTCTATAAGAAATAGAGTCCCTCCAGGCCGTTCCTTTGGTAGACAGATTCATTATTGCTGAGAAATCAGAGACCAGTTCCCACAAAATGCTAAGGGCTGTGGTGTTGATTGTATTTATTAAGAAATCAAGGATAAAATATTGGTTGTGATGTTTCAGAAATCACACAAAATGATCCATGGGAGGCAATAACTTTTAACAGATGGCGGGAGGGCTAGAGAGACTGGTCATCAGAGTTGCCCAGGAAAAAGAGAGTTATTATTTGTTGTTAATGAGAGGCCCTGTAAATTATTGACATGAAGGTGATATACTGAGCAATGAGACATAGTCAAAGGACTAAGAAATTAAAAGTCATATAAAATGAATGTCAGAGAACATAAAAATCTAAGCCTTTGAAGGTTGGTTTTTCCATATGGATGTATGTAATAGAAAAGAGTTTTTCCCACAAAAATGGAATAAAAGTGAGCTCAATGTCCACTTTTCACTTACTAGTTGTATGAGTTTGAGCACATTTCACAGTCTCTCTACACCTCAGTTTGCTCATCTCTAAAATGGGGTTAGTAATGGTTGCTATCCTTACAGGCCAGTTGCATATGAAGAGCTTAGGACAGTCTGGCACGGAGTAAGTGGTCAATATTGTTATTTGCTGATTTTACCACATTATTATTAAGCTAGCTTGCCATGAAATCCAAATGACAAAATGAAGTGGTCCCCTGACAAACTGATATTAATGAAGGAGAAAGAGAGTACAGTGTTTTAAGATAGATTTGGGGGCACTATAAGAAAACATCCTTGAATCAAAATCCACTACTCGTGATCCAGAGGTGTAAAGGAAAATGCCTCACTGACATGTCCCTTTGAACTGCTGATTTTAAAAAATGTTTTTAAAAAAATAAAATAGTGGAAATCAGATGTATGGACTGAATATGACCAACTTCAATAGAAATGGGAGTGTATGTGCCTGGTCACTATACAAAGGTGACTCTGCTCTCAGCCTTGCTTAAGAGAATAAACTATATTCACCTTGGCAGAGAGCTCTTTGTAAAAGCAACTGTCTGGGTTCTCCTCCTGTTTCTCTGACATTTCCGTCTTCACTTCATTGGCAAAGTCTTCTACATCCATTTGTCTCTTAATTTGTATTGTTCCCGAGAGTCCTGGTGGCTTACTCTGCTGGGTGAGATGTACCAGTCAGATCCCTTCACTTGCACATGGCAGGACCTCACCTCGATTTGGGTTAGCTGAAAGGGGCATTATTGTTCATGTAAGTGAAAAAGCCAAGGGGTATAGGGTATCAGCACAGTGGAATCCAGCTGTTCAGATGACATCCATCGGGAATCAGTTTTTGTCATGTCTCGACTGTGTTTTCCAAGTTGGTGGCTAGCTCTCCTCACAGTACCAAGTTGACCACCAGGTGCTGATCTGCTTAGCAACACCAGCAGAAAGAGAGGACGCTCCTTTTTCTAATATATCCATCATATACCTTGGGGCTGACTCTTAAGTGGACTGACTTGGGTCCCATGCCCATCACTGTACCAATCATTGTGTCAAGGGGTAGAGAATACATTTAGCCAGACCTTGACTACATGTCCATCCCAGGTAACAGGAAGTGGAAATCAGTCACGCTACCAGTCTGAGAGTAGGGGGTACAGTAACCCAAAAGAAAGAGATGTGTTCAGTTAGCAGAAGAGATGCTGTGCAGACAGAATAACAATTATTGTGTACATCAGGTTTTCCGTGGTCTGGCCCCACCCTCTTCTCCCCCGCCCCTGGACAATCCTTGCCAGTGAAACCCAATGGATAGCCTTCCTCACCTGCATCCCTTCATAAGGGTAATTCTCATTCGTCCCGTAAGACTCTGCTCTGTTATTACTTCCTCCAAGAAGTCTTTCCTGACTATTCATATCACCATAACCCCAGGCTGGAACAGGAGCACCCAGTGATCCTATGATCCCCTTTGCTTCTCTCTATCAGGGTACTTACACATTTATGTGCCAGTCTCTGCCCCTCAACTAAACTCTTTGAGCACAGGGACTATCTAACTCAATTTCATATCCCTTGAATTTAGTACAGGATATTACATATAGTACAGACTCAGTCTTCGTTGAGTGAATGAATTAATGAAAGAAATTTCAACGTAAGATCAGATAAATAATTACACACACATATACATACACAGAGGTGATATTCAAAATAGTTGACAACCTGTAAATTCACAGACCAATCAGAAAAGACACTGGCTGCAGGATTGGAGCAGAAGCCTGGAGGAACTCTCCCAGGGCCACGTGTCGCCACTTCAGCTGCTGGATCAAGGGGAGACCGAGGAGCACTCAAGGGCATCAGCTATTTACCACATGCGATGGAAATATTTCAATATTTCATTGGCTGCTGTAGGTATACTGGTGCATACTCAGTGATTACCAGCTGTGTATGTGTTTGCGTGTATTTATATGTACAATAGAGTTAATAAACATATGTATGTATGAAATATGAGATTTCCATCAGTCTGCATTTTACACATTCTCTTTTTCAAAAACTTCCAACAGTATCCAGGCAGGTATCCAGATTTCCAAGAAATGTATCTTTGCCTGGAAAGATACTATAACTCTCTTTACGATTATACTTTCCATCAAAGAAGCATCTGCTCTGACCTCATCTCCCAAAGCAACGGTCCCCGAAAGATCCTTTGGAGATGGCTCAAAGATGATGCTTGTCTTAATAGCGTTTCCCCCTCTTATAAGCAATCTAGTCATACTCATAGCTGTCTCCCAAACTCACATTCATTTCCCAAGAGGATTGAAAACCTTCCTCTAAAAAGATGGAGCAGACATTAGGATTCTTAAGTGATCTAAAGGCAACCAGAGTTCAGGAAACCTTCAGGGAAGCAAATTTTGCATTCACAAAGGAGGCATCAGTGGTCAGGTCCTGCCAGTGGGTGAATTTACAACATATAATTCTTTCAGAATGAGATATGCAAATTAAATCAATTAAATCCTGGCTGTGCTTGGCCATTCTAATGCGCACACTCATCGCCACATTAATTGAAACAGCGCTGAAGGAGTCTTAAATTCAGGGTAATAAGTTGTGTCTGAGATAATCAACAGGCAATGCATTCATATTAGGGCTGAGTAGGAAGAGCTGATTCTAAATCATTCAAGAATCCAGCACTGCATGCGAGAGAGACTAGTCATGTGGTGCTGATAACCAAAAAGGAGCTCCGTTTTTCAATTCTATTGGCAAGAGGCACAGCTCGCTCAGTAGAGGAGCTATTTTTTTCCCTCTGGACACTGAGCAGGCGTGAGGGTGAGGAAGAGCAGTGACCGAGACCCTGACTTAGCAAGAGCTGAAACGAATGAAATTTCAGAATAAAAGGGCCAATAGCTAGAAGTCAAGCCAGAAAATGGCTTTACCACACATCAGTAGGAGCTCAAGACAGAATCCTGGGTGTTATCCTGGATTCCTCTCATTCTGAATATCCCTCTCCATCAGCCAATCCATCACTAGATCCTTTTTCTGCCTCCTAATTATACCCTTAATCTATCAGCCTCTCCTGACCTCCACTGGCTCCACCACCCTAGACCAAGGCATTACCATGTCTCTAATTGCTCCCTCACTGGCTTACCTGATTCCTCTTTTGTTTCCCTCCAATCCATTCTCCTGTAGAAGGTTTAGAGGCTTTTATAAATAGAAATCTGATCATATTACTCCTTGCCTTAAAATCCCTCAATGGTTGCCTATTGCACTTTGAGTAAAATCCAAACTTTGCCTCATGTTGGCCCAGTTGGCCAAGAGAAATGCTTCCCTTCCTGCCTCTCTAACCATGTCTGAGTGCCCAATCTCCCCACTCCACCTCCACAATCCTTCTCCACTCACTGATTATAGCCACATTGGCCACCTTTCGGTTCCTCAAATATACCAAGCTCTTTCCTTCCAGTGATGTTCCCTCTGTCTGGAACATTCTTCCTTAACACCCCCAGCCTCATCCCTAAGCTCTCTGTATGGCTGGCTCCTTCTGACCTTACTGGTGCCACAACCTCCTCAATGAGCCCTTCTCTGACCGCCATACTCAAAGAACATTCCTTTCCTACTCCAAAGCCCAACACCATGTAACACCACTCCCACAAAAAGAAAGTTTCATACTTCTAGGGTTTCCTCATTATTCCCTTTACCTTGTTTCAAGAGACTGAGAAACAGAAACCCCAATTTTTACCCTGGCCGTCTCAAGCCTGTCAGTGTTGCTGCAGTAGCATTGAGAGATTAAATACTCGGAGATCTGCTCCTGCTGGGATCCATTTCCTCTATCAGCAGGCACGCTCCAAAAGGGACAGCATTCAGATGGCGGGGGACCCACTTGAGCTGATTTGCCTTCAATCCAGTCAACAAGGCAAGACAATTTAGCCTCACATTTAGTACTACTTGCTTTGCTAAGTACATTCTAACAGAGTTTTAATGACCTGACCCAGGGAGCACTCTATCTGCATATAAGTTGATTGGTTGAGAACTTCGATTTCCCCACTGGAGACCTCACTATTAATCTATGATTTATTAAGCATTAGTCAAAGATTTCAACACCCTGAACATGCTGTCATTAATACTCAAGCTACCCTCCTATCTCTCACCCTTCTCTTCCACTTCTTGGAATGACTTCCAGGGGCTGCTGCCTCTGGGTATCTGCCCCAAGAACTACTGGCATGCCCATCTCGCCTCATGTTCTGAACACACCCTTTAGCCTTAAATTCTGAATTATCCAAAGAGCCCTTGACAAAATTGCCACCATAGTCTTAAGCAACTTCTATACTTCTTAATCTACTTCACCCGTCTTGGCCTTGTATGGCCTTTTATTATGCCCGGTGGCAGCTTCCTATTTTTTCAACTGATTAGCTTCACCCACTAAATCAGACCCATCTTCTGCAAACTCACTCATTTTTGCAAATATTCTTGAGAATATGATGCCAAAGAGGTATATATAATGGATGCCACCACTCTGCCAAACATAGTCCATCAAATTGCTCATTTCGTATAGTTGTTTTTAAATGGATTTTTTAAAACAGAATCTTACCTTTCTTTTCATCCTTCTCTGGGGTTAAAGAAGTGAAGTCTGGGGGGAAAATAATAATCCTTACCACTGTCATATCCTGTTAAAAATATACCTTCTTCATACTAATACTAGTATAAATAACAAGCATTATTTCAGAATTTAGCTTTCCTTCTTTCCTCTTTCTCTTTTGCCGTTTATTCCCTTCATCAATCAGCTTTAAGAAACCAAAACCAACTCTCAATGTCTGGAGATAAACGGAGTTCATTGGAAGAAATCCGAAACTCACAAAAATCAACCAGAGATTCAAGAACGAGGATTGGAAAACGTTAAGGAACATGGGACACTGGGAGGCTGGGTTTCAGGAATATTTTGGCCAGTCATTACTGCCACAAACCTTAAATGACAAGCACGCCTACTGCTGCTGCTGCCACCCTAAGTGAATGCTAATGGACCCATTTTCTTTGTGGCCTTTGCTCAAGATTGCAAGTCCGTGGTTAGAGAGTATGGTGGGCTGAGCTAGCTCATGTGCACATGCCCTACCAGCCAGGGAACATGGAGATGGGGAATCGGCCCCAAGAGTAGATGCCGCCAGCTCCTCCCTTCAGGACCCAGGCCTTCATCTCCCAGATGCTGGAGATGTTGCCTGCTGATGGCACACAGATGAATTCCTCCCCAGGAATCATCCCCCACCCTCTCCTTGGGGAAGCCTGCATTCAATGCCTGGCTGATACAAGGACACAAAGGCTTAGACCCTGTGCCTCAGTTTGGGACATCTCTGAGGACCATCCCAGACTTAGAGCTGTTTGTGGGGTCAGCTGACAGTTTCTACACAAACTACATCACAGTTCAACTTCATTGTCTGCCCAGCCCGGCTTTCCTCACTCCCTTACAGGTGTTGTTCCTAAGAACACTCCCCAGTGAACCACCTACAGGCAAAGGTCTGTCTCAGGGTCTGTCTTCAACCTATGAGAGCCCTCTTCCACTTCCCAAAAAGAACTACACATAATTGGAGAGTCTATCACGAAGAAGACAGGGCTTGGATACTGGGTAAACAAATAAAATGGCCTATGTTCACTATATGTCCAAAACTTTTCCATAGCAGTTACAATAGACACTAGTTAGATAACTGCTATGGATTATGGTTTGCAATTTATAGTTCTATTTTTAAAATCCTGGAAAATTCCTACCAAGTCAGGTGAGTTTCCTTATACTCCCCTTATACCCTCCCTTCCCCATTCTCCCTCCTATATCTCACTCCTTCCTATATCTGTATCTATATATTTCTATATCTCTCTGTATATCTATCTCTATCTCTAGAGATGATGTTGGAGATGGAGATGGTGATGGGGATGGAGATCGAGATAGAGATACCAGAAGCAATTTTACTTGTCTGTCCTCGTGCTCTTCTCCCTTCTTGGGATTCCTTCTTCCTTTCTCTCTCTGCCAGTATAAAGCCTATCTATTCTTATTTATAAAACCAATGCCTCACATGTGAAACGAACTTTGATATTTCAAAGTACTTTAATATACTTTAACTGGTTTGAATGCACAGAATTACCACAAAGAAAGCAGAACAGATATTATTATTCCCATTTTACCCATGGGGAGACTTGTTCTGGAGATGTGAGATAACTCATCCAGATCCCTTCTGCCATCATGTCCTTTGAGAATCTTCCAACCCACTTTGACCCTTCTGTAAGCTACCGTAGTAATTGTTGTTTGTACACTAAACTTGATTCACAGTGTTGGGTGTCATTCTCCTGATATTCCTCGTGTGGATGTGTTTCATTTCTGTCTAGCATCCCATCTTCCAACCCACCCCTCCTCTGCCCCAGACTAGATATAAGCTTCCTGAGGGTCTGCTCACCTCCTACCACAGCATCTGGCATAGTAAAAGGTTAGAGACCCAGAGCCCAACCTTGGCTTTGGCACTTCCTCGATGGTTGACCTTGAACAAGTTGTTTAACCCTCTGAGCCTTAGAGTTCTCATGTATAAAAGGACGAATGCCTACTTTGCAAAATCATCGTGAGAATTAAATGAAATAAGGCATTTGGAAAAACTTTTATCATCAGTCACACAGTAGCCACTTAATAAGAGATCATTTTTCCTTCATTTTCACTTTCACAGTGCTAGGCATACCAAGGTTATTTTAATGAATATTTGTTAATTTGCTGTTAAAAGAAACGGTGGACATGATCATAACAGGAAGAACAGGTGTGTAAAGAAATAGGCAATGGTCTTGAAAACAGTTACTAAAAATGTGTTTAGTGTGTACTTCACACAAGCCCAAACATATATTTCAGTCACATCATCTTTTACAAAACACCAGCTAATCCCTCTGCCTTTCCTAACCATGCATCCAAACAATGGCACACATTTGTATGTCTATTATTGTTACAGACCATAACAGTCCATTAATACATGCTGCATTATACATATTATCAAAATACAGTATTTTATAAAGGAGGAGCAACTCTCATTTTAAAAATATGGTAACTTCAGCCCAAAGAATAAGTGATTATCCAAAGTCACACATTCAAAAAGTAGCAAAGTGGGAGCTAACATTCAGATTTAGTGAGTCTGGAACCAGTATCTTTCCCTCTAGTCCACAAGTAGACAGTGTTATTTTATAAGCAGGTTGCCTTTTTCTCAGACCCATGGTGAAAACTCTGGGTTGTACACCAAAATGTTGAGATTAACGCTAGTTTCATTTTAGCAAAGGTTCAAAGTGATTTGGTCACCAGAAATGGAAACTCACTCAGGCTGCCTTAAATAAGAGGAGTTTTTTGTTTTTGTTTTTGTTTTAAGAATCAGGAATATCTTATGGGATCTCAAGGCCGTTGAGAAACTGAGAACTAGAAGGTTAACTCAAACTAAGGAAGCTATTTTCTCTGCCTCGTTCTTATCCATTCTTCACTGCCTCATTGTCTCCTGCTCTATCACTTCTGCTTCTCTCCCCACGCGAGCACATTCTTGTCAAACCCAGCTTTCTCTGCTTCTTCATAACCATGATTGAGACACGACTGCTTGAATACCTTAAGCACAGTAAGTTGGTGGCATTGGAACCACCAATGGTTTGTGATCGCAATGCCAGCAACTAACTCACACATCCTTGTGTCCCCATTCCAAATTCTCGGGTGAGAACATCTGATAGGCTGAGCCCAACCAATGGAGGGACTCACTTTACTCGAGTTGTCTATCCTCATCCAATCTGCTGGAGTCATGGAAGAGCATAGTTATGTAACGCAGTCATGACTGCAGGATGTTGCTTCCTTGTGTGTGGAGAGGAACAATTTCTCAGAGAAGGAGCAGCCCAAAAGTATCTACTAGAATAACCTTGGAAGTTAAAATGTATCAATCATCTGGCTTCTCTCAAACATCTCGATGATGAGCATATCCACTGATGCATTATGACAATCCATCCAAAAAGAGATGTGAATTCTAGTAGTATCACAGTCCCAAGGGTGCACCACTCAAATCTCCCTTCAAGAGAGACACTGACATCTCAAGGAGATATTTGCACATGCATGTTCATTGCAGCATTATTCACAATAGCCAAGAGGTGGAAGCAACCTAAATGTCCAACAACAGATGAATGGATAAACAAATGTGGTATACACGTACAATGGAATATTATTCAGCCTTAAAAAATAATGAAACTCTAACACATGCTACAATATGCATGAACCTTAAGGACATTATGCAAAGTGAAATAAGCCACCAAAAGAAAAATACTGCATGATTCCACTTATATGAGGTATCTAGAGTATTCAAGCTTCTAGAAACAAAAAATAAAACTGTCATTACCAGGGGCTAGGGAAGGGGAGAAAGGGAGGTTGTTCAATGGATTCAGAGTTTCAGTGTTTCAGTTTTGCAAGATGAAAATATCTTGGAGATCTGTTGTACAACAATGTGCACCTGGTTAACACTACTGTACGCTTAAAAATGGGTAAGATGGTAATTTTTTGTTATGCGTTTTTGACCACAATAAAGAGAGAGAGAGAGACTAACACAGGGGGTGCAGTTGGCTGTCAGTCTCCACCTATGGGTGCCTTCAGAATCTGCTTCAGTTTTTCAGTAGAGGCCACCCAGTTCCAGGCATACACCAACCAATGACAGAGCACAATGATAGCACAAGACTCACCAACACTGGATGCCTCTCCACGTAATCTTTGCACTGGTCTGCCCTTTGGGCTGGCCAAGACTTTCACAGCGCTCTTCTCCATTCTGAGGCTCTTTTTCCTTTCTTTCCCCTTGCCTTTCTAGGTGTCAGCCCTGCTTCACGGTCTGAAGGCTTTCCCTGCCTTCTCTTGCTCCCTTCCTCCCCATCTCTCATAGGCATGATACCCAATAAATTTTACACTTCTACTTCTATCTTGGCATCTGCTTCCCACAGAACCTATCTGTCATAAGTCACTAAAACTGTACACAAACAAGTTCTGCCACACCTAGGAGAGAAAGGGATGTGCATGTGCATGCATACTCATGGTTAAGGACACTACATGAAGGAGCCCCTCTGAAAGCTAACCTGACAACCCCAGACAGCTTTAGCTCCCCTCTATTCCCATTGCATCTCTCACACCTCCATCATCGCACTTAGCCACTGTGTCATAGCTGTTTACAAGTCCGTGATCCTACTCTGAATATGCTCTTTGAAAACTAAGGGCGCACCCTTACTTATTTCTGTAGCCTCAGCACCTGTCAAGGTGCCTGGCAGATAGGACATGCTCAGGAGATGTTCAAGGAAGGAAAGAAGAGAGGGCAGGAAGGAGAGAGTAAAGGAGGAAGGGTTAAGGGACAGGAAGAATTTTTGGTATATCTCAGCACACAGCTGATGGCCAAAAATGCTCACCCACAGACTGCATGTACACAGCAGTCTGCCCCTTCCTGTCATCCAGCCAATGGTTAACATATATATATTGAGTGCTTACTGTGTGCCAGATGGAGAGGGAACGTCTCCACATGGCTTATGCATGCAGTCTCCATCCTGAGCACTGAAATACAGTGGCATTTGATTCTGCTGTAGTCGATTGGTATCCATGTTCTCCTCAGCACTATTTGGTAAACAAAGAATCCTGTACATGCTGTGGATTCTGACAGATGTGAGAAAGAGAGCTGAGGGTCCTCTCTTGGGAATATGGACATTGATGTCACTGTTGGTTCTCCCAGGATGGTACAGGGAAAAATTCCACTTAATGACTCATTAGTCATTTTCAAGGATAGCCTGAGCGTTCTCTTCACTAATTACGTTGACCTTTCTAGAGGCAAAGATTTACACTATGAATATATTACCTGTTTCAAAACTCATCTGTTTGTAAATGAAATGGTGCCTGGGGAGATTTGCCGACCTCAGCATTCCTTCCCTTTGGAAGACTTTACCACATTTAAGTCATTTAAGGCATTAAAAACAATTGCCCCAAACATTAGAAATCTTGGGACTTTTTTAAAGAACAGAGACTGCTAAATATACCCCAATTTTAGCTCAATCTTTAAGATTTGTTTTGCTGACTCATCCTTGCTATGGGTAGATGTCTAAGTTCCAGAGTGAAGTGACCAGTAAGTGATGGAGATTGCTTCAGTTCGGTGTCCCTTAGCAACTATAATTTCACTTTCCTGTTGCCATAACAACTATAGCGTGAACATCAAGGTCATCAAGCCCACAGAGCCTCTCTTAGGAAGCTCAGTCTCTCACACTCTCCAGGCTTCTCTTCTGTTTGCTCTCACAGGAGATGTTGCCTAGAAAATGATGTTTGCTTCTCTCTTCCTCTACTCCCCCATACTTTAGAAAGCAATCTATTTAAATAAACAAGATAATCCATAATAAAGGAGATGCAAAGACCTTACCTCATAGATTAATAGAGTCACTGTAATTTGGCATTGAAACTGTGCTATATCTTCAAATGCTTCTGTTTGAAAAGAACGGGGAGACAACATGGCAGTGGGAAGGATTTCAAAATTCTGAACATCTTGGGTACCAGTGTGACATTTGTCATGATTCTTAGTATTCACTTAGGTCCTCTACCACGTAGTTTCTGGAAAGAGAGGGGGAGGCTGAATCTGATGATCTCCAAAGTCCCCTTCAGTTCTCACATTTTGTGAATCCACCTATCAATGGGTCACATTTTGCAAAGGCTTGCTTTTAAGTGGTAAACTGAAGCTAGTCCCAGCAGAGAGACGCTTATCCACCTCTCATGAAACAGTCAGCTTCGTACCACAAAGGCAAAAGGCCCTTCTAGGTCTGAGCTTTTGTGTTCCTTCCTGAGTGTGCGTGGTAGAGCTGACACTCCAGAAATATCGAATCACCACGAATAATTATGCAGCAGGGAAACTTTCCCTTCTTTGTGTTCTCTTAAGAATTATAAATAGTCGACATTAAAAATGACTCTTCGCCTCAGCTCTCACCAAAATTCAGAGAAATTAGCTTGATATTAGCATTTGGAGACCGTATAATTTCATAGCTCTGTTAAGGCAGACAAATAAATCTCCCAGCAGAACTGATTCTACTTTTGGGGAAAGAAGGGCCTACTTTAGCTCCTACAAGAGTAAGTGATACTTAGCACATTCCCCACTAGATTAAACCCCCCTTGCCAAGCTTTCCAAGTCATCGTTGTTAACTGCAACCATCTTCTTACATTCTGCACCACTGATCACACAACGTGAGTTTCAATGTGTATCAAATAAATTTGATTTTAGACATGGGCATTGTGCTCATTTGTTGAACTGAAGACTTCGCTTTTTTTCCCTTATTTTTTGTTGATTTTTTTATTAAAAAAATATTTCATTAGAGCCAGCCCTGATGGCCTAGCAGTTAAAGTTCAGTGCACTCTGCTTCGGAGGCCTGGGTTCGGTTCCTGGGCGTGGAACCACACCACTCATCTGTCAGTAGCCATGCTGTGGTGGCGGCTCACACAGAAGAACTAGAAGGACTTACAACTAGAATATATACAACTATGTACTAGGGCTCTAGGGAGAGAAAAAAAAGAGAGAGAGAGGAAGATTTGCAAGAGACGTTAGCTCAGAGCGAATCTTTCCCAGCAAAAAAAAATTTCATTAGTTGAGAATAGTTCTTATGGTATTGTGCCTTTTTCTATTGCCAAAGTGTTTATGACATTGTTACATGGTTTTTCTGTTCTTTTTTTCCCAAAAAGCAGTACTGGCTGGGGTTCATGTTTGAAATTATCATCTGCCTCCCCACCTTGCTGGTTCTGCCAATCCTTACTGACATCAAAGTCTTAATACTTGCTAATCATGGCCTTCTCCCCCCACCAGTATATGTACCTCGATAAGCTGCTGGGAGCAATATGGTATCAAGAAAGCCACTTACATAGTTGGAAATTTTTTCTTTGGGGAAAGGAAGGACATTACAAGAAAGAAAGTCTGCTTCCCTGTTGCCCTTGTTTCATCTATGCTTTCTCAAGAGGGAAAACACGACTCTTGGCAAAGGAGGCAGGACACCTGGAAACTTGTCAATGATTTCCTCCCGGGGGCATAGAGATCTTAGTAGAGCGTTCCATAGAATTGGAAGAAGATGACAGGCACACAGCAAATGATAAATTCCTTATAAAATGTTAATTAAAAAAATGGTGCCTGGCACATAGTAGGAACTTAACAAATATTTCTAGAATAAATACATGAATTTCAATATCAATAATCAGCATGTGCCGAGTGGAGGTAGAACACACTTGCAACAATGAAGAATTAAATCAGGGGCCGGCCGGGTGGCGCAAGCAGTTAAGTGCGTGCGCTCCGTTGTAGCGGCCCAGGGTTCGCCGGTTTGGATCCCGGGTTCGCACTGATGCGCTGCTTGTCAAGCCATGCTGTGGCGGCGTCCCATATAAAGTAGAGGAAGATGGGCATGGATGTTAGTTAGCTCAGGGCCAATCTTCCTCAGCAAAAAGAGGAGGACTGGTGTCAGATGTTGGCTCAGTGCTGATCTTCCACACATACACACAAAAAAAGAATTAAATCAAATTAATCCACTAATGGATGATCCACATAATTATATCCCACATTTATAATTCATATGGCATTTTTGCCTTTCAGTGCTCTGCCACACACTCTCACTGGCACTCACGATATCCCCATGAGAAGAAAATTTTCCTACTCCCATTTTATAGGTGAAGAAACTGAGACGGACATTAAATAACTTACTGGAAATTATATAGGTAAACGGCTATGGAACTGGGGGTTTAAATTTAGTTCTCCTGACTCCCAGCCCAGTGGCTTTACTCTAAAGGTGGAAGTTTTTCTACAAAGTGAGATGAATTTGGAATTAGAATTCCTGACCTATGAAATACAGCTGGAGCAATTTTTTTCTTTTTAACAAAGGCATCAGTTAGGATTCCTGGTGCAAGCAAGATAAACCAACTGTAACCACCTTTAGCGAGAAGGACTAATTGGAAGAATATAAATGGCTCAGTATCAATGGGCAGCTGGAAAGTGGGGTTTGGGGATGGCGAGGGCTCTAGGGGCTGATTTGCTGGAAGCAGGAAGCACAGCAACTCTCTCTCTTCAAAAATAGTCTGGTCAGAACATTGCAGGTGACACCATTGTTGTTGCTGCCATTGCCACCAATGGCCATGAAAATTCCTCCAAACATTTTCTTTATGCTTATCTCACTAGTTCAAGAATTAGGTTCCAGCAGAGACTGTCTGACTGGCCGAGCTCAAGTCACACATCCGCCTCCTCGCTCTTTCAGGCAGAGGAGGAGTCCACTTTCCCTTTCCCCACCCTCCAGCGTCTGTAGCAGGATGCTGGCAAGTGGAAGCCCATATCCAGTGGAGGAGGGGTAATACTCCAGAAAAAAAGCTGTTAGCTTTAGGAAGATGAATGATTTTTGAGCCAATGAAAGTGTTTGTTCTTTCAGGTTATAGATAAATATATTATCCAAAAGAATTTTACTAGGAAGTTAAAGCCTAAATGTAGAGAGCTGGGCCATCTACCATCACTTGGACACTTCTTGGGGTCCCTGGGGTAACATAGTGAAAATAGAAGCTAGCAGAACACATAGAATCCTAGAAACCCTGGTTGACTTTGTGAGATATGCTGGCATCATGGAGGGAGACATCTTAAGTCCTTCTTAAAGAAGCATGCTTCGTGTTGGTTAAGCCCTGCTCCACACTGCAGTGTCTTTCATAATGCCCTGCCAGTTCAGCGTGCTCTCTTCACCATAATAAGCAACATCTCCTAACTACAGTGGGGTTCTTATTAGGAAAGAAGAGAAGAGAAATCTGGAACAGGTAATTTTTGCCTTTACAGTGGGGTTTGCCATTGTGGGCCTCACCTTGTGATCAAGAACGTCCTTCCAGTCAATTAAATCCTCTTTCTAAGACTGTTTCTACATCTTATTAGTTCCTCAGGGACACTTGTCAGACTTAGAGGTATGTGGACATCACAGTGAATAACTGTTGGTTTTGTCTATCAGCACCCTTTCTTCTTCCTTCCAGAAATAGCATCTGGGTTCTGGCAAAGGGAGAACAATACCTCCTCTACTCTTGGAACACATACTTCTGGTGGGACTCACCACTTCCTCCCTTGATATGGGGATGGGCATGACCAAAGCCACAACTCGAATAATCCCTCCTCCTGGCAATAGCGATTGGTTCGCAACATGGGCATGTTATCGAGGTTGGGCCAATGACATCCAAGTCTAGGACTTGTGATGGAAGAATCTAGAAAAAGTAGTTTTTTTATACCACGATGACTAAATTGTGAGGCTACCATCCTGCATCTAGTGGTAGTCTATTTACCACAAGGTAACAGAGAGCCTAAGAATGAGGATAACAGAGAGAAGCAGAACTGAGAGATGGAGAAAAGCAGATGTTGATCCTCACTGTTTGAGCAGTTGAGTGCAGTCATTCCTGCACCCAGTCCTGAATCTACACCTGAATTTTCAATTATGTGAGTCAATAATTCCCTTTTCATAATTGAGTCCATTTGAGTTGTATTTATCTCCATGCTTGCTCTCCACAAATATAAGAACGATAAATCCATCCATTCATTCAGCAAATATTTATTGAGTGCCAAGCACTCTGATAGGTACTGGGGAAACTGTAATGTGCAAAACAGACATGGACTCTACAGTCTGGGGGTGGAGGGAGACACTAGTCAAGCCAACACACAGATAAATATGCTTTGGAAAATTGTGATGAATGCTAAGAAGGAAAATATAGAGCACTAGGAGATTGTAAAGAAGGCCTAGCTGACCTCTCCCTGGACACAAAACAGATTATGAAATATCTACAGGTAAAAGAGAATGTTGAGGGGCTGGCCCATAGTGGTTAAGCTTGTGTGTTCTGCTTCAGTGGCCTGGAGTTTGCAGGTTCAGATCCTAGGTGTGGACCAATGCACCGCTTATCAAGCCACGCTGTGGCAGGCATCCCACATATAAAGTAGAGGAAGATTGGCACAGATGCTAGCCCAGGGCCAATCTTCCTCAGCAAAAAGAGGTGGATTGGCTATGGATGTTAGCTCAGAGCTAATCTTCTTCACCCAAAAAAAGAAAAAGAGAATGTTGATGTTAGAGAGAAATAAAGAGTCATCTTCAAGAGAGACCAAGAGAAGTGAGAAGCAGATCAAACCAGTGAGATAAGGCAGTTTCACTCCAATTTTGAGTATCCTTCTTTTTTAAAAAAAAAAAATTATGGTAAAAACACTTCACATGAAATTTACCCTCAACAAATTTTTAAGTGCACAATACAGTATTGTTAACTGTAGGCACAATGTTGTACAGCAGATCTCTAGAACTTATCTTGCCTAACTGAAATTTTATACCTGTTAAACAGCAACTCCTCATTCCTACCCCCAGCCCCTGGCAACCACCATTCTACTCTCTGTTTCTATGAGTTTGACTAGTTTGGATACCTCATAGGAGAGGAATCATGCAACGTTTGTCCTTGGTGACTGACTTAGTTCACCAGGCATAATGTCCTTCAGGTTCATCCATCACATATGGTAGGGTTTCCTTATTTTTAGGGCTGACTCATAGTCTGTTGTACGTATACACCACATTTTCTTTATGCATTCATCCATGATGGGCATTTAGGTTGTTTCTACCTTTGGCTACTGCAAATAATGCTGCAATGAATATGGGAGTGCAGATATCTCTTTGAGATCCTGATTTCAATTCTTTTGGATCTTTTTTAAGGCTCCCCAACATAGACCATGAATATAGAGCTAAGAACTAAGAAAATGTAAGTCTTCCAGAGCAAGGAATACAGTCTTGCTTGCTCTGGAATACAGTCTAAACTCCAAATGAAGAAATTTCAGAGAGAAAATCCTAAGTGAACCCAAACCTGGTCAGTTTGTTTTCAACGAAGGAGTCCCAGGACTCTGCGAGCATCTGTCCCTGATCTCCTATTTCACCAGCGTTTGCTAGGCCCCCAGGGAGGCGAGGAGAGCAATAAAACACTCTCCTTGTCCCTAAGACGCTCACAGTGCTGGTACAGAAGAAACAATAAGAGTAGTCAGTTATCTAAGGCACAGTTGTGTGAAGCAGACAAACCATGTTCAAGGGCAGATGCTCAGCAGAAAGGAAGGAGATGCTTGATATTTGAAAAAGCATTCAATAACACAAAAACGTAAGACTTTTATTAAACAGTTTGTGGCTGGTACAGATGCACAGAAGACAGTGAAAAGTATTGAGGGTACACGGTTTTAAAAAGATCTAGCAACTCTCCATCTAGTGGAGAGGTACAGGGCAGGTACAGCAGCCACAGTAGGTGGCACTTGTTAGGTACGAGGGCTTTGGGGTCCGGTGGACCGGGGTTCAAATTCCAAAGCCACCACTCACTAGCTGTAAGGAATGGGACTCTGGGGCATAGGATTTCCCCTTTCTGAGTATCAGACCTCTTTTAAACAATAAAGATAAGAATATTGCCTACTTTAGGGAGTAGTTGTGATGATGAGATGAGATAATTATTGGAAAGACCTTTGTATCATCTGGTATACAGTAAATAACTCAATAACTCTTAGCTATTATCATTACTATCATTGTTCTGGGCTTTGATGGATGGGGAAGGTGTGGATAGATTTGGCTCTTAAACTAACATTGCCTTAATAGCTAATAATATATAGCTTATTATATATATATATATAATAATATATAGCTTATATTAAAATGTAGTTAATTCATATAGAGTATTGATTGCATGCCAGGCATTGTGCTGAACTCTTCTCACATTCATCCCCACTCGTACCACAATGGGGAGGTACTATTATTACGCCCATCTAACAGGTGTCGGCACTAAAGTACAGAGACGTTAAAGTACTAGTCTAGGCTCACACAGCCTAGAAGTAGCAAAGCAGGGATTAACCCTATACGATCTGACTCAAAGTGCCCACACTTTACCACTGTGCAGTACTGCTCAAGGCAGGCGCTGGAGCCGACGAATCCTCAAAACTTCCTACACAGATTTTTTTTCAGACTTTATCTCAAGGCCCACACCCAAGTCTTCCATTCAGTAAGTCTGGTGGGGGGCCTAGGAATCAGCATGCTTGAAGATCTCCAGGGGATTCTGAAGATCAAAAGAATTTAGAAACCCCAGCCTTAGAGGACCATGACTCTGATGACCCTGGCAGGGAGTTAACTATAGCTGCCCCACCCACTCCCAGGGCCTTCAGAATAAAGAGCACAGCATCTCCCACCAATGTCAAAGAATGGTTTTCCTGCAGTACTAACTCTTTTGGGACCAGGTATAACTCAGCAGGCAGGGACTCATTCCAGGTGCCAATTCCCTACATCAAATCAAGAGCTTTCTTTGCCCAGACTTAAAAGCCACTCAAATATTAATTTCAGGTCCATTATAAATCATGGGTTGGAGCTTGTGCCCACAGTCCTTTAGAACATCTTGAGCTTTCTAGAGTGATGAAGTCTGTGACCCAGCTCTCCCTCAATTTACCGCACTCCCTCCCATAATGTTAGGCTTCCCATTAACGACCATCTCTGGTCCCCCAGCTCATGATTGGCCACCAGTCTCTCCATCACTGCCAAGGAGAGAGCTAACATTCTGCATGTCATTCAGAGCCAAAAGGTCCCACTGTAATTCTCTGTGCAGGCTCAAAGCAGAGGAGTTAACTGCTTAAGTGGTCTAGTTATAGGCTTGGCACAGACTCACTACAACAAGTAAAAGCTCTATTTGATTTTCTGGGAACACTTAGAATGAACTTTGCTCTCAGCTGGCTGCCTAACCAAAGCTGGAAGTTGTTCTCTACAGTCTGTAAAAACCACCAGAGCTGAGGGCTATGTAAATGTGGCTGTCAGCTCAGTCCAAACGAAGCTATCACTTTCACTCTATGATTCTAGCAAGTCATGAAAGACGTGTGGTACCCATACCCACAGATTAATAACACAGGCAAACATATCCAACAGCATACAAAGTCAATGGGCACCAAGTCAATGTTTAATCCAGGCCAGGAATTTATACGCAGCAGATCCACTCAGCTGCTAAACTCTTTCCCCATTTTTAGTGTGATATCCCAGCAGTCATTGCTGCCGCCTGCAGCAGCAATAAACCTTGTTTAGACAAGTGTTTGAAGCACATTGTTCACACAACAATGGAAAGAGAGACACACTGAGCAAAAGCTCCGTGCTTTGACTGATGTGTGATCCAGCCTAAGGTGACATATTATAAAATATTTAGTTGAAACAATGCACATAGCTGGAGCTCTTATACAAATGTAAACACTAGCACCTTCAGAGCAATTTCCTCATTATCTGCTCATGGTTTTTCTGCACTATCGCTTTTGCTCCAGCCTTCTTGATAGGCTATTTTGGGGGATAGAGTACTTTGGGGGACTTCCTTCACTGACTTTCGTGGATTTTTAATATAGATTTTTATCTCTATTAAAAGATTTTAAACTCTATTCATGAAGTCTTGGATCATGTCCTTTAAGATCCCAAAAACCTTACTTTCTGCATAAGGGAAGATATAAGTGTAAGCAATGCTATTTGGTGGCAATTTACTTCAGTCTGTGAAATTGACAGGTCTCTCATGATGTATATAGACAAGCAAAAAAGTGAGCTGCTTTCCAGATCACCCTGCTCCCATCTCCCTTCCCTGCAATACGTATTGAAAACAAATTCTCAGCATGTTAAATATCCCATCCCTGAATTCTAGATGAACAAGCCATCTGTGAAATGAAATGTAAGCAGGTGAATTTGGGGAATGTCTACGCTAAGATTTTTCTATCCCTATTTCTGATTTCTCTCTATAAATGTGTTAAATATAACCATGCGCTGTTATTCATGTGTTCTAAAACTTATACTTTGGTAGCATTGGGGAGATTTATTCTCTTTTAGTAAGAATTATTTCCATATTTTTACAACCTATTCCTTGCCCCTATTTTTCTTGGTTAATGACACATTCAAAATTCACTTTGCGGAACCTGTTTAATTCTCAGTGCTGCAGTGATTAAACACATTCAAGTGACAAACATGTTTTGAGCACATCCTTTGTTATGGAGACACAACCTCTACTCACAAAAAACTAAAATCAAAATAAGGCATGCATCTCAATCTTCCCTCATTGTTCCAAAGGAACAACACATCCTTCACAATGGTCACCAAACCATCATCTGAGTATCACACTTGCAGCAACCTCCTGGTTTTTATTGTCTGTTTATCTGTTTGAACTACTTAAAGGCAACAACAATCCCTGAGTTGCAGGCACAGTGAGTCATGGGATCTAAAACCAGAATAATAGAGATAGAGAAAGGAAAATAAAGCTTAGTGGACAATTGGTGGTAGTTTCCCATGATTCTTCCCTCTCCTTTCTCAACAGCCTTCCATTTGCATTTGGAGATCCACATGGTTCTGGGAAGCTAACTCCACCCCAAATTCCAGCAAGGGAGCATGAGACCTCAGCTGAGCCAATCCACACATTCCATCCTCTTGGTGAGTGATTGGTTCAGGAGTAGGTAGGTCTTTAAAAAAGGATGTGGCTGTGAATGGAACAGACACTCAAAATTAACAGTCACTTAAGCAAGATCAGAGTTTATTTCTCTATCACATAAAACTCAAGCTGAAATGATGACTCTGCTCTGTGGAGACATCAGGGGCCCAAGCTCCTTCTGTCTCGTTGCGCTTCCATTCCTAGAGTTCTGCTTTTGTCTGCTTGGTCCCAAGATTGCTTACAACTAGGAAAGCTCCCATGTTTCCTCTTCTTTACTTAAGAGGCAAAAACAGCAAAATTGCACCCAATACTTTCACTCATATCTCATTGGCTAGAACTCAGTCACACGACCACACTAGCAACAAAGAAAGGTAGGAAATATAGTCTTTTTCAGACATATACGTGCCCAGCTAAAATTCTATTACCAAGAAAGAAGAGGAGAATAAATATATAAACTCTGCCAGAGCCTCATGTTTTGGCTTGGAATCCAGGAAAACAGGTGCATACCCTCCCCCTGGATGCATGATTTGCTGAAGTGAGAACTTGAGTGACAGCAGCAATTTTTGCAACCATAAGGAAACCAATATTAGGACAAAGTTGACACAGAGAAGAGGGCAGAATCAAGAGAATCCCAGAGAAAAGTATCTAGACATCTAGTGACACCATAAAATTCTGGATCAAACCACATCTGGCTCTATCTCTAGACTTTTCACTTATGTCAGCCAGTAAATTCTCCATATTTTCTGAAACAACTTGAATTGAGATTTTCTTATTTTCAATCAAAACATCCTAGGATATAGAATGAGAAAGGAACAGAGAAAGAGATGAGGAGAAAGACTGCGAGAAACACCAAAAGATGCCAGGTAGCCATTAACCCAAAATCTTGACAAAAGTCAACTTTCAGAGTCTTAAAGGATATAAACTATTTAAAACAAAGCAACTGGACATTACCAAAAGCAGGGAAAGATCCAAATATTACCCAAACTTCTTAGAATAAATGACAAAGAATACTCAAGAAGTATAATGTTTTAATAATTCTTTCCCAAACTGTAGGTGTGGGTTGAACCCTATTGTCACATCACCCTCTACCCCACCCCCTTCCATAGGAGAGAGTTTGTTGGGTGAGATAATGCCTTGAATTTAAAAACCTCATTAGGTCAGCAATTATTCTAGATCAAAGCCTTGGGTAGATGCTCCTGGCCTTGATTCTTCAACAAATTCTATTGTGGTGGTCAATGTGAGGTGTTGAAAACTAACTTTATAAACTTCCAAATATATAGGCTAAGGCTCCTTTAACTCTTGGTCCTGATGACAAGACTAAGCATTTATGACCCTTCTGGCCTTTATTTTTCCCTCAGATTATCCTCATGAATTTATTACAATACTCACAATATAAATGCAGAAGAAATAGGCACAACCTTTAGGAAACTGTGAAGGGAGTTTGTTTTTTCTATAAGAGAATTCAAAGTTGACTAAGACTACATGTTTGAATAAAAAGGAAATTTAAGAGAAGAGAAAAAAATAAGGTGGAAGAGATTATGTTCTTCACAGTCACAAATAAATGAGAAGTAGAGTTGAAATTAGAATTCATTCAGATCTACTTGATATAATAGACATCCCACTCAAAATTCCTTTCAGTTTTTTGATCTCTAGACTGAGAAGACATAGATACTAGGCATAAGGACTGACAGAAATATGGCTTAAAACTGGTATTCTCCTGGGGCCGGCTGGGTGGCACAAGCAGTTAAGTGTGTGCACTCTGCTGCGGTGGCCCGGGGTTCGCAGGTTCAGATTCCGGGTGCGCACTGACACACTGCTTGGCAAGCCATGCTGTGGTGGTGTCCCATATAAAGTAGAGGAAGATGGGCATGGATGTTAGCCCAGGGCCAGTCTTCCTCAGCAAAAAAAAGAGGAGGATTGGCAGATGTTAGCTCAGGGCCAATCTTCCTCACAAAAAAAAAAATTGGTATTCTCCTACTGCAAAAGATCATTGAGATTCAAAAACAAAAGCCAGACATTCCAGTAGATAATTTCACATATTATTTTGCATGTGAGACAGGTAGGGGATGGAGCAAGACTGTTAAGAGTGCAGATTATGGAGCAGGACATTCATTCATTCTTTCCACAAATATTGATTGCTCCTACTACGTGCCATAAGCTGCTCTGTGTGCTGAGGATACAGCAATAAATAAAACAGACAAGAAACCCCTGTCCTCAGAACCCTTATGTCATGATAAGGGCTAAGAAGAAAAAGTTGCAAAGGGGCTAGGGAGTTCTGTGATCGCAGGGATGGTGTCACTTTTAAGTAGTGTAGTCAGGGAAAGACCCTCTGAAAAGGGGACTGTCTGTTGCTCCATAGCAAATTATCCCGAAACTTTGCATCTTAAATCAACAAACATTTATTGTCTTACCATTTCTGTTGATCAGGAATTCAAGAGCAACTTAGCCGGGTGGTTCTGACTCAGGGTCTCTCACGAAGTTGCAGTCAAGCTGTCAACTGGGCTGCAGGCATCTGAGGCCCGCTTGAGGCTAAAGAATCTGCTTGCATGGTGGTTGGCAGGCTGCAGTTCCTTGCTACGTGGCCTTCTCTATAGGTTTTTGAGAGTCCTCACAGCATGGCAGTTAGCTTCTCCCAGAGCAAATGATGAGAGAGAGAGAAGAGAACCCAAAATGAAATCACAGTTTTTATAACCTAATCCCAGAAGCGACATACCATCCCTTCTGCTGTATGCTCTTGGTGACACAGATTAAACCTGGCACATTGTGGGAGGGCACCTCACAAGGAAGTGACTATCAGGAGCTCTGAATCACTGAAGGCCTTTGTGGAGGCTGGCTAACACAGACATTGAGTAAATAGCTGAAAAAGGTGAGTTCATAGTCATATAACTTCAGACAAGTCACTTAACTTTTATAAATTTCAGTTTTTTCATCTATACACTAGAAATGTTTAAAATATCTACAATGTTGTCACATTGAGAAGACTTAGATAATGCAAGTAAATTTCTTTAGTTCAGTGCCTGGCATTCCACAAATGAGAAATATATATTTGCTATTATTACCATTATCATTATTGTTGATGTGGTTGTCATTATCATACTCATTTTACAGATGAGGAAACTGAGGCTTCAAGATTTAAATACTCACTGATGGTCATACCCCTGAAACAGATGAAAACTACATTCAAGCTTTCTGAACGCAATAGCTTTTTTCTTTATTTCATTGTGTTGCCTCATAGATACCATGGGAAGGATGAATAAAAGAGTTTTGAAAATTAATCCAAAGCAGGAATTAGAAAAATTAGGATTATGGGGGGGGCAAAAAAGATGCAAAATCTACCCTGCTGGCAATAAACAAACAAGGCTGTCAAGAGTGCTTTTTGGCGTAAAGTAATAGAAAACCTAACTCTCCGTGGCTTCAACAAGAATTATGAAGGTAGATAATTGCTAGCTTTGATTCTGACAGTTAGCTTTTGCCTTTTTGTCTTCATGCTTGTGGCCTCGTAGTTACAAGATGACTTCTGTAGCTTCTGGCATCACATTCACAATTCAGGAAGAGCCAAAGGTGGTAGCCTTAAGTTCTGCTCTGCTCTCCAAGATGCTTCCGCAGGCTTTCATTTACACCTAATTGGGTACAACTGTGTCAATGGCCATCCTAGTATAAGGGTAGGTGGCAAAGTTATAGCTTAAAGCAATCATGATTCACCCCAGGCCCAGACACATTATTGCCCAAATAGAATCTAGGTTCTGACTGGGAAAAAAAGGAACGTCTATGTCTTTCTTAGGTTCTGTCACAGTCAGGTGGATTCCCCCACAGAGAAGCACCCATAAAACATGGTCATTTGTTCCACACTTACCAGGTTAAATCCGTCCAAAGTGAAATACTTTCGTGATAACTGAGAAGAGTTATCATAATTTACTAACTTTTAGGTCAGAGATATAAAAATTGTATGTGAGTCCCTGGGTGAATGGGCACCCGCCCTTTAGAAGCACTTAACCTTGTTTACGTGGTCTCTCAGAGGCAGAGAAGAGAAATCTGGCTTCATCTGGATGAAGGCTCTTAAAGGGAACCAACCGATAAAACCACTTGACAACTCAACCAGAGTATACTGTTACTGCCCCTACACTTCTAACCTTGCTTCCCTCACCACATGACTGCACTACCCAGTGTTTCCTTCCGTGCTACTTCAGGATACCCCCTCTCGCTCTCGATAGGTAGTAACAAATGTTCTAGGATTCTGAAGCACAGATATCATGCACAACAACATTTAGCATGGAGTGAATCACTTTTTTTTAATTGTTTTTCAAATTTGATGTTTTTTGTAATTGTTTTCCATTCTTTGTGGGGCCAGAGAGATCCTGGCTACATTCTATATCTACATCCTACATACATTCTACAGTGGAAACGTTATCAAAAGTACAAGACAGACTTAAAAAAAAAAGTGAGCCTTCTTCTCTGATTATCAAATGAAAGCACGATGCAGAGGACTTTTCAAATTAATTCAGAGAGAGCAGATGAGTTTTTTAAAAATCTCCTTGCCACTGAAGTCCTGAGGCGGTGTATATATTAGAAAGAACAAAGAGCATCAGAACTCCTGAATTCTAAGCCCTGTTTGTCTAGCTATAAGCCCTGGGGCATGAAGCAATTCATCTATGTTGAGGTTGAGATATTTTCTGCCAACATATTTACTGCCAACACTACAAGTTTGGGTAGTGGGCATGGGATTGACCAAAAAACATGATATTTTGTGTGGAAGTGCTAAGTAGCTACATTTTGTTGTGTGACAAGTTTGTGGAAGATGCTACAATGCACACTTTACCCTCATCTCATTTGAGCCCAATCTACATGGTTGATACTGTTATCACTCTTTTAGAGTTGAGGAAATTGGGGATCAGAAGAGCTAAAGTAACTTAGTCTTGATTATATAGACAGAAAATCATAAAGCTAGGATTTAAATTTGGATCTGTATGGCTCTTCACACTACGGGATTATTATTTTCAGTTCAGAATCACAAACGCACACATGAGGATGCAGTGGCTGTATTTATATTCTCTACTCTTGTCTACCTTCCAAAACATCTCACTATCCTTCAGATCTGCCCAAGGTAATATTTTAGAATCTTTAAACAAAATCCACGACTTACTCTAGTACCTCGGCCCTCTCCCCACAAATCTGTTATTTTAGAAACACAAACACACACACACACACATATACAAACACAGGCCAATTTGAATCTTATAGTTTGGGGTAAACTATCAGAATGTGAGTAAAATGACTGAAACAGACGAAATTGAAAAAAATGAAAGAAATAAAATTGCTGAAGCTACAAAACTTTTAGAAGCCAATAATCTTGGGACGGAGAAGTTTATTGACATTTTGGATAGATATAGAAAATCAAAGAGATGGGAATTATGAGGAGAAAATGATTCTGCCTTTTAAAAATGAGAGGAAGGAAGAAAAAAAGAGCAGCATAAGCTAGGGAAGTAATTATCCTAGGACATATTTAGTCTCAGGAAAAGTTCTTTGATAGCCAGAAAACACCACATTATACAGTTGGGGATTTAATACTCATAAGCCCATTACAGATAGAATCTTTACCATGCTGGAAATAATTGAAGAACAGTCACACAATTGACCATTTTATGGCTTCTTTGATTTCTCCAGGCTGTTTGAAGAGCTGAATTCTGGAAAGGATTTGAAAACTGGGCATACCAACTCTGACCAGGTAATTGCCAATGAAGAAGAATGAATTACTCTGCAATTACATTAAAGGTGAAAGAGGTCCCGGGGAACAATTCTAACAAAAAATGGACTGACATGGGATAAAAGCTTGATTGGTGACAGCCATGACTATTAAGATGTTGAGCTTGAGTTCAAAGGGAGGACAAGAGCAACCTTATGTTTGACAATCTTTAGACAAGGTCACCACCCTCCACCAAGTGTATGCCAACTTATTCAGATATGATATTCCCTTTCATATACCCTTTCTTCTCCCACCAAAGTTTAAAAAATACTATCAGATTTGTTTACCGTGACTTGTAGAGTATTTGTCCTTAAGCTTTTTCTTAAAGCTTAAGAACTAACTAATGTTCGGTCATTGTCAAGTTCCAGATAAACCCATGACAGAGCAGCACAGATAGACTCATTCTCCTGGAGTTGTAGGTGGCTAATCACCTTATGGAACTCATTAATCCCACAAGCTGATAGAGCTTGAAAATAGAGATAGATTGCAAGCAGGTTTTGATAATTCTTAGATGACAGATCATAATGGGTTATTAAGACAAAAGAGGTCTGACAGTTATGTACTGAGCCTCTATTAGAGTTGCCACATAAAATACAGGACATCTAATTAAATTTGAGTTTTAGATAAACAATGAAAAACATTTTAGTATAAGTATGTCCCATGCAGTATTTGAGACATACTTATACTAAAAAAGGTATTGTTTATCTGAAATTCAAATGTAACTAGTCACCCTGATTTGTTTGGTTTTTTGCTTGGCTTTCTTACTTACTTGTTTTTGCTAAATCTGGCAACCTAGTGAAACTGGCAAACAGTTAGCCATTGATGATTAGGCAGCTAGTAACCACGGGGTATCGGAATTGGCCACCTCAAAATATGTCTCCACCTGAAAGACACTTTGACCCCCCACCCCTACTAACTGACCAAAAGAATTTGGGATGGGAGGCCTACCGGCAGAACGGGCCATCACCATAGACATCTCTGGGTATCTGGAGGGTCCTTGCTAAGCTCATTCTTAGTTCTGGTTACCCTTTGTAAGAGACATTTACATTTGTAAAGGAAATCTCCATTTGTAAAGGTACCTTCTTCCATGTACCAAGAAGAAGGGGAGGATGGCCTTACCTAGAAACTTATTAGAATGGAAGGCAAGGAATTAAATCTGCATGATAAACTTACCCATTGCTTTGTGCTGTTTAGGCAATATGCTATCTGACTCCCAACTAGGTTCCTACAGATAACATCTCCCTGGAGCTGGGTCGCCATGGGAATGGGTGTTTGAGCTATTTTTTTTCAGGAATTGGAATCCCTTGTCCATTTCAAGCTGGTTGAGACCACCAACTCATCAACTGGGCCCCCACAGACATATGTCCAATGATCGACCTTTTGACGTCAAGAGGTTAAAACTCCACCCTCAGGGCATGCTAACACCGCCATTCTGCGAACATGCGTCCTACGAAGAAGCATGAAGCCTGACTATGCTTGCACAGATCATCAATTACCTCATCTCTCCTCACCTGCAATCATTTCAGACCACCTTGCCCCCGACCCAATAAATATCTTTGAGTCCCTATTTTCGGGGAAGTGGATTTGAGATTCATTCTCCCGTTTCCTCACTTGGCTGCCTTGTGATTAATAAACCCTCTCTCTCTGCTGCAATCTCATCGTCTCAGTGTTTGGCTTTCTGGGCGGCAGGCAAACACGGACCTGGTGTGGTAACACTAGTCTCTATTGCTGTAGAGTCCCATCTCACATGGGGTTAGTTTCTTAGTTGGTAAGTGAGAAAAAAATTGCCTGTTTTAAAAATTGTCATGCAAAATCTCTTAAATCAGTCAAAGTCAAGTCTACTTGATTTTATATCATTGTACCATCTCTCAATGATTCCAAACAGATCATTTTCCCTTAGTGTTGAAAAGTTCTCGGTTAAATACAAAATGAAGTCTTTGGATTATGTTTATGGACCATGCTGTATAAAAAAATATATTTTGTCTGTCTTTTTAAATTTATGTTTATCAAAATAATATAAGTGCATGGTTTTAAATGCCAAATAGTACACTTAATTTAATAACATAATGAAAAATTACATTCCTCTGCCCAACCTCTCTGCGTACTTCAGACCAATTCCCCATAGGCAACAAACACTCAACTCTTCTAGCTGTTTTCCTTAATATTGACTTCCATATTTATAAATAATAGGCCTATACTATTGTTTCTTAACCTACCCATTTTAGACATTATCTACAGATTTTATGCTACTTCTGAGCCAATCTGTATACTATGACCATGACTTCTTCCTTGGACAATTCTTCATTTTTCCTGGAATCAATCATTGCCTTGGATTTTTTTGTTTGCTTGTTTGTTTTTTGCCTGATTTTCTAAATACAAATTGTTAATATTTCCCAAATGCTTCAGCAGCTCTGCCACACACCTAGAATAATATTTTCCATTTATTCAAACACATCAGCTGCTATTTTTTCCTTCCCAAAGATCTCCCTCCCAGAACATTCCACCCGCTTTGCTCCACTCTGGACCTCCTTTGCTAGGCCTGCTATTCTACTAACATTCTAGGTCTTTTCCCTTGCAATTCTCCTGTATTGAGTGCCTATTCCAGAATTCTATGCTTTCGTTGTTGCTGTTTACCCAACTGTTTAAAGGAGCATACCCTCCAGAATCTTTCTAGGAAAGGCTGCCCTGAAAGTAAATATTTTGAGTCCTTGCAAGTATGACAGTGTCATTTGTCTATTAGTTGAGAGACAGAGTAGAATTTTAGCTTGAAAATCAGTTTCACTCAGAATTTTGTTGCCGCATTGCTTCTAGCTTCCAGGGTGGCTGATGATGAGAAATCTGATGTCATCCTGACTCCTGATACTTTATATGTGACTTATTCTTTTTCCTTCTTGAAGCTTTTAGAACTCACTCTTCCTATCTTTGGGTTCTGAAACATCAAGATGAAGTGTTTTTATGAGTGTCTGATCTCATCTATAGTGCTAGGGTGTTGTATTAGTCTCCTAGGGCTGCCATAACAAAATACCACAAGCTGAGTGGCTTAAAGCAACAGAAATTTAATCTCTCACAGTTCTGGCAGCTAGAAGTCTGAAATCAAGGTGTCCACAGCTTGGTTCCTTCTGGAGGCTCTGAGGGATAATTTGTTCCATGCCTCTCATCTGGCTTCTGGTGGTTTCTAGAAATCCTTGCCATCCCTTGGCTTATGGCTGTATCACTCCAATTTCTGCTTCTATTGTCATATGGCCTTCTTCCCTGTGTGTCTTCTCTGTGTCTCTGTATGGCCTTCTTATAAGAACACCAGTCCCTGGATTTAAAGCCCGCTCTAACCCAGTAGGACTTCATCTCAGCTTAACTAATTACAGCTTCAAAGATCATATTTCCAAATAAAGCCACATTCTGAGGTTCCAGGTGAGCATAAATTTGGGCGGGGACACTATTCAACCCCAAAAGTGCTCATGGGGTCTTTTCCTTTTGGAACTCATCTCCTTCACTTCCAGATGGTTTTATTAATTAACTGATGTTTTCCATCCCTCTTTTCTATAGTTTTGGTCTCTGAAATTTCCATTATTTGTATCCTAGACCTCCTGAAATCATCCTTTAATTTTCTCATCTTTTCTCTGTTGTCCATTTCTTTTCTTTTTTGTTATGGCCTTCTATGGAACTTTTAATTTGAACTTTTGTTTCCATTTCATTTCAGCATTTAATTTCCAAGTCTTTTCTCTTTCTCGGATTTTCCCTTTTTATAGCCTCTGTTCTCATATCACAGATGGAGTATCTTCTAATATCTCTAGGGATATTAATTACTGGTTGTTGTTTCTGTTGCTATTGTTCTGGTTTTTAAGCTTTCTTTGGTTCTTGTTTTGTCTCTTTCTTCCAGGGACATGAACATGTTTCTCTCTTTCAAGTGAAGCCTTTCCTCAAATGTGTGGTGACTCTTTTCTGTCCTTACTAAAAAATGAGATATTAGAAAACCAAACTGGGTTGCTTAATGGAAGAGTTGCACTTCAGGGTGATGACACAACAAGCCACACCTCACATTCATTTTCTCCAGAAAATAAATGTCCTGTCTATTTTCAGGGGTGGATAGGGAAGGGTAGTCTATTGGCTGAGCAGGGTGGAACATGGAATCTGGGCCCTAAGAGCACCATATATTTTTTTTCAAGCAATCTCTCTGTTTCTTCAACCCCATTCATCACTCTTGCCCTTGGTAATAGCTTGCTGGATGAATTCAGAGTAAAAAAGAAGTTACTGTGTTTTAGGGCTTAGTGTGTACCAGGCACTTTAGCCAATTTAAGAAATTTCCATTTGAGGCTGCCATCAACCAAATCTTCTCCTCAAATATTGCTTTTTGAATGATGATAAGAATGACTCAAAATGTCCTACCTTATATGATGTGAAAAGGAAGAGACAGCATTCGCTAATAGTCCATCAAAGCTGCATTGGAGAATTCTAGAACAGGTATGGGGTGAGGATGCAGTAATAGATGGAGTTGAGAAATCCCTAAATGTCTAGGGATGCAATACCAGTCGGAAAATAATATTGGTACCGAACTATAGATAGCTAAGAGTGATGGGAGGTGGTATGTGGGAAGGATGGAGTTTGCCATGCTAAGGACTCTAGTGGTTGAGAACAAGGATCTGAGTTTGAGTTCCCGTTTACATTTCTCCTCACCAACTCTGGCTTCAGTTTCTATCTTAGGTTGAATTCTCCATTGTTGCTCTGAATCTCTCCCTTGCTTGTGCTTTTCTGGAGAGTGTGAGGCCATGGTGAACACCACCCCAGTACCTTCACTCCGCAAAGTACCCCAGACAAAAGATAGTGTGTGAGCTTCTCTACAGATGGTTTAGAAAAGAGTGATGGGGCGGTGGTGGAGAGATGGGTTCTTACAGCACTTTCAAAGAGATTGACTAAAGATTGGATTTTGGCCATCACGGGTTTTTTAAAATCTCTCTCTGCAACTGCCACTGGCTCTTAGTTTATCTCCAGCTAATTTGCCGGCTAGCTCTCTTTCCTCCAGAGCCCCCTCTGCCTCTTTCCACATTGGCTCCTGAGAGCTCTCAGATTCATATTTTACTACGATCAGAATTTAGTTCTCCTTGTTTCAATTTTCTACCTTAAGGACTTGTACAGAGACCATCATTTTGTTGATAAATGGCCTATTAATGTATTTTGCTAAGCAAGAGGTTATCTGCTCCAGAAAGAAATGTTGCCACCTCTTACAGAGACAGATGTGGCTACATATGTTTTATTAGTAAAGAATAGTTCTGCCCTTCTCACACCTTCATATAGTATGGTTGCATTTTTGCAGATAAATATGTGTATATGCACAACACATACACACACTTCATATACACATCTATGTGTGGTCTATATTATAAACATATATATAAATATGTGCATATATATATTACACATAAAAACTTACATGCGTGCATAGAGAGAGAAAAAGAGAAATTTGGAATGGTTTTTACCAAAACTCTTAACAATGATAAGAGAAGAAATTTCTGGAAAGTATTATGAAAGAAGAGCTTTGGTTTTCTCTATTTTACAGGGATGTATTACTCAAATAATGAGAAAATAAAAGCAAAACTATCTCCATTTAGAAAAGCTAAATAAATTCGGTGTGTGTCAGATGAGTAATAAATATAAAAAGTCTAAATAGAACCACAGAGAATTTAAAGAAAAAGATATTTATAATAGAGAGGGAGGGAGTAAGCCAAAATCTTAAAAAACTCATTAAACAGAAGATAACACATCTTATGTAACATTCTCATAATAATAAAACAGAGGTCCTAAGTGCATTTCATGAAGCATGAAAAAAATACAGCTAAAGGTTAATGAAAAGCCAAAGTGAAGGAAGTTAGTTGTAAAACCTGCAAAATCTGTGCAATCTGGAATTGCATTCATATTAAGGAAGTGGGTGGTTCATACTTCCCCTCTTAATTTGCCTCCTCATGGATACCTCTGGTTTTTCTACCAGATTAATCCAGCTCAGATCACTTTCTTTACGGAAATATGTTAAATAAGTTAAGTAAATTAGCCAATTTGGTTAGTTTTATAGAAAATGATGATTATGTATGCAATCCCACATCCGGTACAGACAAGAGTAAAGGCCCAAATTTCATTGCAGTGGTTACCATATGTTCACTCCATTTCCCCTTAACACTCTGAAGTACCATTGGAAAAAAATATGGATCCCAAGAAGTTAGAAATAATCTCAGCATTAAAAAAAGAAAGAAAGAAAAAGAATAGGGTATAAGTCAAATAAAGGAAAGAAAAATTCCTGAATTTCTTAGTTTTTTCTGATTATAAAAGGAAAAAATTACTAAAGATGATTCTTTAAAAAGTTCATGAGGTGACAATGGCAAATGAGGTTATTTGGACTAGCTCTCCCACTGAAAACAACTAAAACTGCTGCATTAAACATTTTTAATCCTTTTAACAGCATCAAAGAGCTGACCAAATAGAAAGAAAATACCAAATAAGTACTAAAATAAGAAAGGTAGGTGGAAAATTTCATAGTTTCTTTAGCTCTGAAGCCATTTGCCAATCTGAAAGAAACTAAGCTGTGTTTTCGATGGCCTTATGGGATGCAGTAAACAGAAATTAAAGCATGGGGCCCATTCAATGTTGTGTGTCTGGGAAATCACCGCCCATATGTATTAAGCTGAGATCTCAAAGGGTTCCAGCATCCAGGAAAGGATAAACCAGGAGTATATCCACTCCCCTTTTTCCATCCTAGAAGTTTTCAGAGAGCTGTACCTTGGAACTGAGCAGAGCAGGAGAAAGGGAAGGAAAGAGAAAACAAAGAGACTTGTCCCTGAGAGAATATAAACCATGGATAGGCTCTCTCAAGGATTTACAGCCCCAATTTTGTAGCACCTAAGTGGCCCCAAAAATATAAACTATGATTTTAACCTAAACTAGTTCTCCAGTCATCAGGAATCTGCCCCCTCCACCACCCCCCCACCCCCCCAACACACACATACACTCACACAAATAGCGTTTAAGGGCAGTGAGCAGCACAAAGATAAGAAGTACTTAAGGAAATAATATACCATGAGTGAGAACCAGCAGAAATAACAGACACCTAAATATTTCAGATATTGTAATGATCATATATGGATTATAAAAAAGCTATGCTTCTATGTTTAACGAAATAAAAGGTAAATTTGAAAATGAAGGGTATGGGAAATTATAAAAAGTGTTACAGCAGATTTGAAAAAGAACCAAATTGAACTTGTGTAAATGAAAAAATACAATAACCAAAATTTAAAACTTAATATATAGCTTGGGCAGCAGATCACATAAAAGGAGAATAAGTGAACTGGAAGAGAGAATAGAAAACACTTATGCAGAATGCAGCACACAGAACAATTCACTGGCAAAGAAAGAGAGGCTTAGGAGAGGCCTGGATCCTAATAGGTGTTCAAGAAATATTTGTTGCATGTCCTTAAAACTGAAGACACTCTAATTTTACTGATGAGATTATTGTCTGGTTTAAGATGTGAGCTGGCTCTTCTAGATTGGGACTTGAAGATGATCCTGGAAAAGGAGTATCAATTACAATGGCTGCATCTGGAAAAACTGATATGATCAACAGACATTTCCTGAGAGCTTACTAATTGCAAAACACTGTGCTAAGCATCCAAGTTAAAAATACATGTGTTATCACATATAAAATATATGTTCTTTTTTTGTAAGAACAAGAATTTCATAAGAGTTTTGTAAGATGGACCTGAGTTCTAACCTGATTCTTCTACTTGCTTGCTGTGCAATTTTAAACAACTTACTAAAGTCTCTCTGAAGCTCATTTTCTCTAGCTGTAAAACGGAGATAATAGAATCAAGAGAGACAACATACAGAAATCAATGGCAGTGTGCATGGCACACAGTAGATGCTCAGTAAATGTAATTGCTTGACTCATTAAGCAAAATCATTTTTGATGCACTGAGCTTAGAGAAACTGGGATATAATATTTAACTTCAAATTGTTTGTAAATCCACATAATCTCCAAAGCCAACGAAGTACTAAAATTTATCTTTTGATTTTGACATGGCTGTGTAACAATTTGTGGAGAATATTGCTAACGGTCTACCCAATATCTACCAATCACCCTTTCTTCCTAATAGAACCCCAAATTTACTTGTGGCATTATTATGCTGAGCTAATGCTTTATTTCCCAGACCCTCAGAAGCCAGAAGTGTCCATGTGGCATAAATCTGATCGATGAGGTATTAACTGTGCTGCCACATGAGGGTCCCCACAAGCCCCTTTGACCTTTGGCTCCTCCACCTCCTTCCTGTCTGGAATGCAGAAGCAGCTCTTAGATGTGCAACCGCTGCCTTGTTAGCATGAGCGCAAAGCCACACAAAAAGGCAAAGAAGGAAGATAGAAGGAGCCTGGGTCCTTGGCTGCCATATCAACCCAGTACTGCCTACTCCCAGACTACTTCTCATGTGAAACAAATAGGTCTCTTACTCATTTATAAGTTTTTTCATTACAAGCTGTATTAGTCAGAGTTCTCCAGAAAACAGAACCAACAGGAGGTATATACTGATAGATAGATAGATAGATAGATAGATAGATAGATAGATAGATAGATAGATTTAGATTTAGATTTAGATAGATAGATGATAGATTTATTATAAGGAATTGGCTCACGTGGTTAGGGAGGCTGAGAAGTACAAGATCTGCAGTCAGCAAGCTGGAGACTAAGGGGAGTCAATAGTGTAAGTCTAGTCCAAGTCCAAAGGCCTGAGAACCAGGAGAGCCAATGGTATAAACTCCAGTCCAAAAGCTGTCAGGCTTGAGACCTTAGAAGAGCCAATGTTTCAATTCAAGTCTAAAGACAGAAAAAGACCGATGTCCCAGCTCTGCACTCAGGCAAGAGGAGCTCTCCCCTAATCCTGGGAAGGTCAGCCTTTTTGTTCTATTCAGGCCTTCAATTGATTGGATGAGGCCCACCACATTAGGAAGGGCAATCTGCTTTACTCAGTCTACTGATTTAAATATTAATCTCACCCAAAAACACACTCACAGACACACCCAGAACAATGTTTGACCAAATAGCTGGGCACCTTATGACCCAGTCAAGCTGACACATACAATCCTGATACACCAGTCCAGACCATCTCATGGGCACATATAAAAGAAAATCCAAGTCTTCATTTAAGAATAAGATTTTTTGTTTTTTTGTTTTTAATGAGGTGTCCCCTCCCTCTACAATTTTACATTTAGAAAGTCCACTGGAAGGGTAGTGAAACATGAACACAATTATTAAGAGAGTTAAGAATGGTGAAGCAAATTGCCTACTGTGGCTTAAAATGTTAACTAGCCCTCAAAGAACAGCTATAGTAAAAGTCTTGGGAATAGGTAGAGAAAACACTGCCAGCCCCTTCCCCGAGGAGTCCGTTATAATTGCACCCAAAGGAGCTCTGAAATCTCGAGTGCTCAACCCAGTAAATGAGACACGAGCCACAGGTTCCACCACTGGCCCCAAGAGAGAACAGAACCATGTACCCCATCAGCATCACAAAAGCTTTTCTGATGTGAAATTCAATGTTCTTTTTGATGATTTTCCCTGAGACTTTTGAATTTGTGTTTAATGAGCATGTAAAGAACAAACTTATTTATACATTAAAAGTGGTTTCAGGGGATGGCCCCGAGGTTTGGCGGTTAAGTGCATGCGCTCCGCTACTGGCGGCCCGGGGTTGGATCCCTGGCGCGCCCAGAAGCACCGCTTCTCCGGCCGTGCTGAGGCCGCGTCCCACATACAGCAACTAGAAGGATGTGCAGCTATGACATACAACTATCTACTGGGGCTTTGGGGAAGGAAAAAAAAAAAAGGAAGAGGATTGGCAATAGATGTTAGCTCAGAGCGGGTCTTCCTCAGCAAAAAGAGGAGGATTGGCACGGATGTTAGCTCAGGGCTGATCTTTCTCACAAAAAAAAATAATAATAAAAAGAAAGAAAAAAGTGGTTTCACAAGCTCAAAGGAAAGGTCCTAATTTACATGTGACACTTGCTCACTCATTCAGTTACTTGTTGGATAAATTATTGAGTGCTTTCTAAGTGTCAGGGTCTGGGGACACAAAGCCAGGCACTTTGTGAAAAGGTTTAAGGTTTAAGGCAGCTGCGTTCTCTAAGAGTTAATAATCCAAGACTAACACCGATATACATGCAAATACCTCATGGCACAGAATGAAAGAATTAATCCAGGACATTCTCAGACAGTGAAGTATTTACGTCACAGGCAAATTAGCTCAGCATTGAAGTTAATGTTTGCAAATAAGAGTAATTGGAAATGTAATGAAATGCGTTTCTGCGTCAACTTCCATTCCTGGCCTAGCTGAGCAACCTGGGGCAAACTGCAGAGCCTCTGTGAGCCTCATTCTCCTCACCAGGAAAAGAAAGATAATATCTAACATTGCAGATTCTCTGATGATGAAATAACAGCTTACAAAATATATAACACAGTGCCCAGCACAGAGTGATTGGAAAATGCTATTAATAGCTTCTTCTGCAATTGTGACAGTTGCCTGAACAATATTAATCTCACCAGACAAGTAAAGAATTTACATGCTACACGTTATGTGTGAATTTCACAGAGTCAGCTTTCTTCTACCAGAGTCAGGATCCCCAAACTGTCCCTAGTGACTCAGTTCTCACCAAGGCATAATGTTTTATTTAAGCAAATAGTATGGAAAGAAACCAAATTAAGTGATTCTTTAAATGCTTTTGCCAGTCATGGAGTCAGCTATGTCTATTTTGTGTAATTGACTGCTAGTCTTCTGAAATCCCTTAGTCACTTCACCTTCTCTTTAAAACGAGCGATTGTAGACTGCTAAACATTTTCTATGCTCTTCTTTTAATGCATTCATATTTCTGTTTAACATAATACCACTTTTACTCATTTGTTCACTCATTTATTAAATACACGGTTTGGGGGCCGGCCCCATGGCTTAGCAGTTAAGTGCGTGCGCTCCGCTACTGGTGGCCTGGGTTCGGATCCTGGGCGCGCACCGATGCACCACTTGTCCGGCCATGCTGAGGTGGCGTCCCACATACAGCAACTAGAAGGATGTGCAACTATGACATACAACCATCTCCTGGGGCTTTGGGGGGGCGGAAAAAAAAGGAGGAGGATTGGCAATAGATGTTAGCTCAGAGCTGATCTTCCTCACACACAAAAAAACACGGTTTGAGCACCTACTAAGAGTTAGGCATTGTTCTGAATTTAACATGTTAAATAATATCACTGAGATAGACGGTTCCTAATCCCAGGTGCCTTAGTCAAGGAAGCTGTTCCATCCATGGTCCAAAATATCTTCCCAGATCCTTTCATTTCATGCACTTTCCTGGCCAATCATTGTACAATTTTATCCCTTAAAGATGGTCCATAACATAAGCACCCGCAACTCCCATCTTTATTTATAGACTACAAGTCATCAAGATTATTTTGGTGTCCACTTTTACTCTCTAATCCACAGTTTTCTTGTTAGTGGGTCCCAGGATGAACAGAAGTATTGATGCTTAATTTTGGTGGTTGGAAAACTGTTCATGTCAAGGTTTGATTGAACAATAAGTCATTCCTCTGACACAAATGAGGTCTTAATGCAACGTGATGATGACACATGAAAAGGAGGCTTTCCGATAAATTCTTTGGAGTTTTCATCAACTCGGCAGGTAGGAGGGATTGAATATTTGCTCAAAGCATATGTTTATCAGGGACATATGCACAAAGACATAAGCTATCATTTTTCTAAGCAAGATTTTCAACTCCAACTACTTTCATGTCACAAGACATTAAAGGCACTGAACATTCACTGCATGAATTATAGCCGTTTACTGTGTGGGGAACCAGTGGGTAATTCTCTGCACATCAAAAGATGTTGCCACCAAATTTTCCATCTCTCTCTCGACATTACTGCTGGCCTTAGCTGATCCCCCATGAAAGACTAGTATAATGTCTTTTTAAATGAACTTTTTTTGTCTTATGTAACATTCACAGACCAGGTATTCAGAAAAACCTTAGCATATTTCTGGGCAGAGTTGAAAGCATGTTTTGTTTTAGAGGTTTATCCTCTTGTTCACAGCGAGATGAGATAAACACATTTCTAAAAGTTCAGCAAAACTTTCGCAGAAGTTCAACAAAAACTCCTGGAAAATTGAGAGAGAGAGATTCCTTCCAGGCCAGCAGTGCCGTCCCAGACAACTGTTTAATAAAGTGTGGCACAAGGTCTATGCCGTCCTTTATGAATCGCCTAATTTATACCCACCTAGTAATTCACCCAGTGGGGCCTTGCCTCTTCCTTTAATCATCCACTGGCCCCTTCATAGCCCAATCTGATGATAAAGCACACTATTGGCACCCCGCTTGTTGGTCAGCAGATAGGAGCGCCCCTGGGTGCTCACAGGCTTGGAAATTCTCTGCCTCTCACTCTGCCTGTCTCATGCTTGTCTGTGGGTCTCCACAACAATCTGGATGATTGACTCCCTGGCTCTGTGTCTAGCTCTATCTCTGATTCTTCCTCCCTTACTAACTCTATCTCTCTGTCACTATGTGAGTCTCTCTATCTCTGCCTCTCTCCGGTTGCATGTCTCTCTCTCTCTCTTTATGTCCCTTTCTTTATGTATCTCTTTCTGTCTCTCTCTCTGTCTCTCACTCTGTCTCTCTGTCTCTCTCTCTCTGTGACTCTGTGTGTGTCTACCACTCTCTATCTCTCTATCTGTCTCTCTCTCTCTCTCATATACGTGTATGCACACACACACAGCCAATAGCATTATTGTTTTACCTTTATTATTAACTCCAATAGATTGTTACATGTCTCCCACACTATAACAATAAAAAACAAGTTTCCATGCAGAGAAATTTCATACATTATTAGAAAATAAAATTCTAATACAAGCACAAGGCAGTTCTTCATTATCCTCTACATCCAGGATTTGACATGAGGACCCAAACATGTAATGAAGGCTCCTTCTTCTCACTTAGATCAGTAGACCAAGCTACCCCAGAGAGATCCTCAAATCCATAGGTACATCTATCATTGGGTATAGAATGAATAAGTTATATATATGAATTTACTATTTTTTTCAAATATACATAATTCACGGTTTCTTAATGTAGAATCCACAGGTGTCCACAATGGATGGTTTTGGGGGGGGTTCATGACCGCCACCACCCCCCCGGAACTGTGTATCAGTTTCTGCATATAAGCATTTTTCAAGGGAAAAGTCCATAGCTTTCAACAACATTCTCAAAGGAGTGCTCATCACACACACACACACAAAGGTTTAATCACCAACGTGGTTGTCATTTTCAAGATATTATAAATTCATTGTAAAGATTCTACTTTTGATCAATATACAGCTGATCAATCAAGGGAGGCTAATAGGCACACGCCTATGGAAGTTCACAAAACATTTTGACAATTAAAACAGCAAATTATTGTTTTAGAGACTTATACATTCTGCCTCCAGGGAGCTTCATTTGGTATTCATTTGGCACTGCTGTTATTTTTTAATATTTTCTATAATATTTGAGAACTATTTATGACATAGTCCACATGAGCTCCATCTCCATAAATTTTTACTTTCCTGAATATTTCTGCAAGAATCTTTTCTTTTCTAACATAGCTCCTTAAACAGACACTCAAAAGAGAGGATAAAGACATGATGCATTAGCAAGTAGCACATTCTATTCCCTACAATTAGTCCCATAGAGGAGTTGTGTTAGAGAAAAGGTTGAAAAGGTTACCTATTGTCTTGCTTCTCAATGCAAGATGAGTTTGTGTGTTTGGCTTCAACTCACAAAATAACAAAACTACAGGAAATGGTCAAGGTTAATTCAATGGAGATACTTCACTTTAAATACAATTGTTGTTTCATTTCTAAGCCACTTCTAAAAAGAAATGATTGCTTGGGAAATGAGTACCTGAGCAGAGAGTTGAAAACAAAAATGGGTTTCTTAGCAAAGATGCTGGCTTCACGAAGCAACATGAGGCTAAGGAGGGAAATGTCCCTTAGTAAGTTCCACAATGCCAAAAGGGCAGATCTCTCAAACTGGCCTTCAAGGTTCCTTAGAATGTAGCCCTAAACTTCAGATCCATCATTCCCTCCAATATTCTTCAACAGCCAGTTTATCTCGTTCCTTCCCTCTTGAACCCAATATGCTAATAACCCTCCATGTCTTTGCTACAGTGGCAGACAAACTACATGATCCCCCATGTGCCTGATTTTCACATCGTTGTATCATCCTATCCCCTTTAATGTGTGCTTTCAACCAGTAGAATATGCCAAAAAGGATGAGATGTTACTCCCATGATTATATTATGGTATATAAGTCTCCATACTGCTAGCAGATTAATTCTGGAATCTCTCTCTCTCTCTCCATTGTTCACTTTAAAGACCTCTACAGCCCCAAGGAAAAGAATTCTGCTAACAACTTAATGGAACTTGGAAGTAGGTCCTTCCCCAGTCGAGCCTCTGATGAGAACCCAGCCCTGGTCAACACCTTAATTGCAGCCCTGTGCGATCTTGACCAGAGAACCCAGTCAGGCTGTGCCCCAATTCCTGACCCACAGAAACTGTGAGGTAATAAAATGTGTGTTGTTTTAAGCTGCTAAGTTTGTTACACAGCAAAGAAAACTAACACAGTTAGAACTGTGTTGTCTTTCTAGAATGCTCTCACTCCTCCTTTGAAATTCTGTCCCTTTGTAAAGAATCAGATCCATAATTTCTCCTTCACCTTTTTCTCACCTAAAGGCTGACAATTTATCCCAAGGCCTCCCTAGCTGTTTGATTTTCAGCTTCTTCCCAATACCCTTTTTCCCACAAGGGTGACTCTGGGCCTTGATATCTTACAGGGATTTCTCTGCACGTTTCCACGTGGATTGTCATGACTTCAAATACACATCTATATAATCCACTTCCTCTGCCTGATAAGTACTTCATGGCTTTTGTGGTCCTGCTTCGTTGGGCCTATCACTCCTCCTTTTCTTACCTCTCAGCTCTCTTCCTCTCTCCACAACAAAGGCAATTCCTAGCATCTCCCTGAACTTTAGTGAGACCCCAGCTCTAGACTTGTGGCCTGGTTTCTTCTTGACTCTGAACCTGGGCTCATTTCCCTAACCAACCAAGCCCTCTCTCACAAGCTTGAGAAAAGGTGTGAGGGCTTGATTATGAATCTTCCCATCAGTGGGCACAGCTCTCTAATCAACTCAACAAGGCCCTCACCACTGGTATACTGCAACAAACAACTGTGAGACCAGCCTCTCAGCAGGCTCCTGGCCACCTTTTTAAAAATTCAATGCTCAAATGCAGGAAAAGTTGAGCCCATGTTCGAGCCAACATTCAGGTCACAACACATCCACCTCACTTTAATCTACCTGCACCTACTACACATCAGGTGAGTGTAGAGCTAGCCTCCAGTGCCCCCAAGATATTATTCAGTTTGTATAGGATAGGTTGAAGTATAAACTGGGAAAGTCTTTTTGCAGGGCAATTTGGAGTATCTATCAAAATATAAGAGTTTATACCCTTTGACCAAGCAATTCCGCTCTCATAAATATCATAGAAAAATATACTCACAGGTGCACAAAAAGACAGGTACAAGGCCATTCAATGGAACACGATTCTTAGAGTAAAAATTTGGAAAAATGATGAAGATGAATGAAATAAACTACCATATATCCATGCAGTCATACTATAGGGTGCTATATAGCAGTTAAAAAGAATGCTGGGATTTTGCCTCCAAGAAAAAGGAATAGACATATTTTTTCCTGTTCCTCCCACTAAGTATAACTAAAAACTCTGCATGGTATTTATAAAGCAAATATGAGAAAACTCTGAAAGGAATGAAGAAGGCAGACCAGCTAGGGATCTGTGATCAAAGGAATGACATGGTAGTAAACACCCTGGGTTTTCTTTTTGCCTTATAATCCCAGAATTCTAGTTAAAGAAGTCAACAACTCAACCTGTACATGAATATTTGTAACCTTTCTAATGGCCCCAAATTGGAAACAACCAAAATGTCCTTCAATGGGTGAAAAAGTTAAATAAACTGTGGTACGTCCATGCTATAGAATATTACTCTGCAGTGAAAAGGAACTAACTATTAATACATGCAACAACCCAAATGAATGTTCAGAGAATTCTGCTGAGTGAAAAGAGTCAATCTCAAAAGGTTACATACTATAATATTCCATTTATATAACATTCTTGAAACTATAAAATTATAGAAATGGAGAACAGATGAGCAGTTGCAGGGATTAAGGAAGGGTGTGACAGGAGGGAAGTAGGTGCAGCTATTAAAGGGCAACATGAGGGATCCTTGTGGTTATGGAAATGTTCTGTATCTTGACTGTAGCAATGTCAACATTTTGGTTTTGATATCATACTTTAGTTTTATAAGATGTTACCACAGGGTGACACTTGTGAAAGGGTACACAGGATTCCTGTATTTTTTCTGCATGTGAATCTACAGTTACCGCGATAAAAAGTTTAATTTTTTAAAAAAGGAAATACTTCCTCTAAACTCTCTGAGATGTGTTGTTCAAAAAAAGTAAGCTATAGGGGCTGGCACCATGCCTAGTGGTTGACTTTGGCATGCTCTGCTTCAGTGGCCCGGGTTAAATTCCCAGGCGCAGACCTACACCACTTGTCGGTGGCCATGCTGTGGCAGCGACTCACCTACAAAATAGAGGAAGATTGGCACAGATGTTAGCTCAGGGCGAATCTTTCTCAGCAAAAAAACAAAAAGTAAGCTGTAGAGCATTTCCTAGAGTATGACCCCATTTGTGCTAACAATATTAACTAACCTTTGTAGAGACCTACTGGGTGGCAGGCGCTGTTCCAAACCCTTTTCATATATTCACTCATTTAATCCTCACTATAAGTCTATGAGGTAGATACTATTATTATCTGCATTCTACAGAGAAGGAAACTGAGGCTCAGAGAGGTTAGCTAGCTCACCGAAGATCACTTAGCATAGGATAGAGGCAAGATCTGAACTCAAGCCACCTGACTCAGGTTCATGCTCTAAACCACTTACTGTATGTTTCTAGCCATCAGCCTGAAATGAATTTTTACACACAAATAACTAGAATAGGGTCTTAATGGATAGACATGCTTTGCAGAGGGGAGCTCTGATTTTTAGTCTTTGCCAATTTCTGTGGCATAAATATGCCCAATTTCAAGCTACTAATATGATGTCCCTAAACACAAGAGTTGTTCAAAGCCAGCTCCAGAGCATCACTATTTGTTCTGTCTCTGTGTGATACAACAAATCAAAACTATGATGTTCTTGGAGAGGGAAAAATGAGAGGTAAAACAATAAAAAGGATAATTTTTTTGTATTAATTAATTGTTTACAATGAGAGTATACACATTGTTCATGCATTTAAAAAATCCAAAATAAGAACAATTTAAGGTCATACCCTTTTGGCTTAGAACTTAAAATCCTTCATGGCCAAAGTCCCTTCCAACATATTCCAGTGCTCAAAGTACTTCAGGGTACTCATTCCCCCCAGGAACTCTCTCATGCCCCTTAGTTGTCCTAAGGGTTTGGCCTTGGCCTGTTCCCAGCCTCAACTCCTGCCTCTCCTTCCACAAATTCCTATGCCTCAGACTACTTGCTGTGCACTGTCACATTGTTATGCCTTTGTATATGCTGTTTCCTATTCTGGGAATGCCTTTTCCATCACATTTCCGTACTCATGCTCCACAGCTGACACAAAACCTCCCACTAGACTGTACTCTCCAAGATAGGAAGGATCATTTCTTACTCACTTTTTTCTCATGTAGTCCTCATGGCAACCCTATGTAAGAGGGTCATTCATTATCCACATTTTATAGGTAAGGAAACTCTGATTAAGAACTCATTCAAGATGTATCAGTTATCTATTGCTGCATAGAAAATTACCTCAAAAGTTAGCAACTTAAAACAATAATGTATATCATTCACAGTTTCTGTGGGTCAGAAATCTGGGCACCACTGAATCTCTGGCCCACATTCTCTCACAAGGCTACAATAAGAGGTTGCCAGGGCTGCAATCTCATATGAAAGCTTGACTGGGGAAGGGTCCACTTCCAAGCTCACTCATGTTGTTGGCAGGACTAGGTTCTTTGCAGGCTGTTGCACTGAGGGCCTCAGATCTCCACCAACTGTTGGCTGGAAGCTGTGCTCCGATTCCTCACCACATGGACTTCTCCATAGGGCAGCTCACAGTGTGGCAGCTTGCTTCATCAGGGGAGCAAGCGAGAGGAGTCAAAGAGAGAACATGCAAGCAAGGAAAGAAGACACAGTCTTTAAAACCTAACCTTGGAAGTGCTATCCCATCACTTTTGCAACATTTTACTTGTTAAAGCAAGTCACTAGGTCCAATCCTCACTCAAGGGAGAGGATTACACAAGGGTATGAACACCAAGAGGCCAGGATCACAGGGAGCCATTTTAGGAGCTGCCTGTACACAAGAGTACACAGCTGCCAAGGGGCAGAACACAGATGTGCATAACATTTCCAGTATTTCTACACTGATGTATAGCATCTTTTATCTGTCTGTGTACATGGCTAGTGTTCTCTATCTTGCCATATGCATCCTTATAGCAAATCTGTATTGGACATCTACAATGTGCCAGGCACTGTCCTGGGTGCTGAGGGACAACGAGGAACAAACAAACCAAAAAGTGTAAATTACATCAGATGATAAACAAGATAAGAGAATAAAGAGAGATGTTAAGAGAGGCAACGGTCAAAGACGGCCTCTCTGAGTAGCGACATGAAGGAAGGGAGGAGCAAGACATGCGCAGATGTAGGGGAAGAGAGTTTCAAGCAGAGGAAACAGCAAATACAATGTCCCTGAGTTGGGACTATGCCTGCTGTGCTCAAGGAACAGAAAGGAGTACAGGGAGATGCAGGGGAAGTGAACAAGAGGGAGAGAAGGTGAGCGAGGTTGGCAAGGCCTTGCAGACCATGGTAAGAACTCTGGTGTTTTACTGTAAGTGTGTTGGGAAGCTGTTGGAGGGTTAAAAGGTTTTTTTTCAAGACCAAGTCATGTAGTGAGAAACCAAAGTATTTTCTGAGCTTCTTTCTGACCTTCACCGTTGTCCCGACTTTAACAGTTTTTCTTTTATCTGTTTCAAAGCAAGGAGAATTTACACATTGTCACCACATGACATACCCACGCGGCATGGTACTTAGTCTCTTTGCACTGAAGCCTTTGTCCCTTTTCTCTTCTTGGCTTCGTTTAGGAGGTCAACAGCAAGTTGCCAACGAAACAGCAAAGAGATATTTTTTCCTCTTTCTTTTTCTAAGCAAAACTCCTGACTTTTCTTTGAACAAACATCATCCAGTTTGACTAAGAACACACAAACACTAGCCACAACCAAGTCCAAAGCCCCATCAGATGAAAACAAAGCTGCGCCGTCCAGAGCACCTGTGTAAGCAAGCACTCCCACACCGTCCAGTGTGCACACAGGGAGTCCTTACAGTTTAAAGAGGCTTTGTGTCATATGTGTGTTTCTAGAACTATACTTCTTGTTCATCCTCTCCTTCAGATGTGAAGTAAGTAGATTCACAGCTCTGATGCTCTACAGGGCAAGCATACAGCTGGGTTTCTCAGCCTTGGCACTGTTGACATTTTGGCCTGCACAATTCTTTGCTATAGGGGCTGACCTGTGTGCTGTCTGATGTTTAATAGCATCCCTGGCCTCTACTCCCCAGATGCCAGTAGCACCTTCCCAGTGTGACAGCCAAAAATGTCTCCAGACATTGCCAAATGTCCGTTGGAGAGCAAAATTGCCCCACTTGAGAACAGCTTCCATAAAGGCTCAGGTCTGAGCCCTTGGGGAAGTTATTACCCTCTTTGGCCCTCAGTTGTTGACCTAGAGAGTGCGTCAAATGTTATCCTACATGCCTGAGGATAGGAAGTTGGAAGATATTCTCTGAGATCTCCATCCAAGATCCATGCTTATGTGAATCTGTGATACTCAACGAAACCATTACGTTAGATTGAGAGTGACCCTGAGAAACTCTGAGCTACTTGAGGGCCAGAATGGAATCTTACACAGCTCAGTATACCAGTGTTTAACCCAGTAAGTGACATGCAGTAGATTCTCAATAAGTATTGGCTTAGTTATGATTAAATATCACCCATAATGTTCTTTTCATGATTAGCACTACTAGACCTCTTGTACCCAGCAGACAGTAGGTTCTTAATCAATGCTAAAGAGTGTTATTTAATGTGGTGAGGCCATCTTAAAATCAGGTCCTTTGTTAACTCAAAAATCTTCAAGTTAACCAATTTTATTGATCATTGACAACAATCCAAGTACTGGACAAATGGATATGAATGAAACATGGCTCCTGCCCTTCAGAGAATCATGCTACAGTGGCATAACTCAGCCCCACATCATATGAGATTCCACCCTTCAGTGAAAGATGTTACAGTCAGGATGGCAGAGGGTTCCAAGAATAACTCTGCATAGTTCTGCCAATCTTTTCCTTACATGGATTCCTAGGGTAAGGAACTGCAAAGATTGAAGCAAATTCATAGACTCAACTATGTTTTATAGAAATTAAGTCATTTCTTGATTAGAACTCTTCATGAGATGGAGCACATATTTCCCCACCTTCCTAACTGAATCACATGCATAATTGAATCCAGCAATGGTTTTATCTTTTTTTTAACTGAAGTTTAGTTGACATACAATATCGTATTAGTTTTAGGTGTACAACATAGTGATTTGACATTTATTTACAGTACAAAATGATCACCCTAATGAGACTAGCTACAATCTGTCATCATATAAAGTTATTACAATGTTGTTGACTATATTCCCCATGCTGTACATTGCAATGGTTTCATCTCAAGTGCCAATTTTGACATCTATTGGCTTCCAGGATAACTATGTTAAGAATGATTCTGAGGCCATATTCAAGTCAACGCTCAATGTCTGCCATGCATCCAACATGAAGAAATGCTGGCTCACTTCCAGGTATTGACCATCACTGACTTAACCTCTTTTCCATAAGTCAAGATTACATTGTAAATATGGTCTACCATCTCAGTAAACAACAACTCTATCATTTTACTTGCTTGGGCCCAAATCCTTGGAATCATCATGAACTCCTCTTTTACTCTTACAAGTCATATCCAAATTGTTAGCAAATGCTAATGGCTCTGCCAGCAACATACATCCACCTCCGTTGCTTCCACCATGAATCAAGTCACATTGTCTGTTTCCATCTCTGACTACTCTCCTTTCCACCACACTCACCTAACTGCTATTCCTTGGACCTGTCAGAAACCCTCTCAACTCAGGACTTTTGAGCTTCTAGTTCCCTCTATCTGGCATGTTATTTCACCAGGTAACTTCACAGCTTGATCCCTTACCTCCTCTATCTTCTCAAGGATGCCTTCCCTGGCCTTCCTATTTACAATTGCAACTCCCACATCCTCCTCTTCTCCCTACCCCTTTTCGCTGACTTGTAGGTATCATTCGTCATCAGTTGATATCTTGCATATTCTTATTACTTATTTATCTAGTGGAGACATTCCTCCATTGAAATACATGCTGCATAAGGACAATGATTTCTCTCCATTCCATTCACTTTTTGTATCCCTTGCACCTGGAACAGTGTAAGCACATGGCAGCTGCTTAATAAATATTTATTAGATGAAGAGTGGATAAACAAATGGATGACCAGGGCTATAATTCAATGATACTCAGCTATTGTTGGTACCTTAGGAGCCTCTTTGTCCCTACACTAAATGACCCTATACCACAATGCTTCAGTTACTTCACTATAGCCAATGGATCTGTTTAGAGCTGCAGTGTCTAATATAGTAGCTACTAGCCACACGTGGCTTTTTAGGTTTAAATTTACACTAATGAAAATTAAGTGAAATGAAAAATTTAGTCACTCAGTCACATTAGCCATATTTCAAGTGCTCAACAGCCACAAGTGACTGGCAGCTACCATACTGGACAGGACAGATGTAGAACATTTCCATCATTGCAGAAAGTTGTATTGGCCAGCACTGGTCTGAAACATCCACTCTGACTACCCAAAAGTAATTACTATAATGAATATGCTGATTTGAGAGACCACTAAATCAGCTTGTTAAAACCACACACAGCAAGAACCAACGGGATCTCAATCAAGGCCTGAAGACTTCTTCTACGAGATTGTGTGCCTGGGCTTCTTTTGTTCTTTTTTTATGTGAGGAAGACTAGCCCTGAGCTAACATCCGATGCCAATCCTCTTTTTGCTGAGGAAGATTGGCCCTGGGCTAACATCCGTGCCCATCTTCCTCTACTTTATATGGGATGCCACCACAGCATGGCTTGACAAGCAGTGCATCAGTCACGCCCGGGATCCGAATCGGCGAACCCCAGGCTGCTGAAGGGGAGAGCACACACTAACCTCTGCACCACCGTGCGCCTGGGCTTTTTGACCTATACTTGATCCCTCAGGATATTTTCTTCCTTCGTTTTGGCTTTTCATTGCTGTTCCAAAGTGATGGGTTTGCTGGGTAGATGGCCTGTAGACAAGCGAGTTGCTACAGTGTCACCTCTATCACATGAAAAATTGCCTACTTAACTCAGAACTCTATTTTTCTGATCTTCAAAGATAAGGGACACATGACATAACTACCAGAAATAAAAGTAGGAGTGGGATAAGATTCTCTTTGTGTCTGGGGGTCAGAAGAGGGGTAAGTGGATAGGAAGAGAGGAAGTGGACTAATTATAAAGATAGATGGACAGGACATTACAACATCAATGGTAGTTGACGTTCATGTTGTGTGATAAACAAGTAGAGGAACGTGGTGTACATTTATTACTTACAGCTTGATGATTCTTGGCAACCCAGGAAAAAAAGGCACATGAATTTGAATGTTCATCTTTAGTTTCTATTTCAGTAGGTCACGGGACCCACGTACTGCTTCATCATTGATACCTAACATACATATTACCTCTAGTGCTCTTTAAGTAGTCCAGCCAAGCCATCTGCAGAGGTCAGGAAGGGCAAACTTTCCTGGAAAGGAAATATTTTCCCCTGCCTGCGTTCAGTTTTCTCCTCTCCTGAGGACAAATGGATCTGTCACTGCTGAGGGAAGTCCCTACTTCAACACTTGTAACTGTCACCTTCACCAACAACCTCAGTCTCTCTCCCTCTTCTTGCTTAATTACAAACTGCTTTCAGATCCATCTAAGGAACTGTAAGTATCCCTGATTGACAACAAGCCTTGAGACCCCTTAAGCCTAAGATCAGAGGTTGAGTTTGAATGAGCTACCAGTACAATCTGACCTAATTCTAACTCTGCTAAATAACTAAAGGAAAAAATTAAGCAAACTTAAAAAACAAACTCAAGATGTCTTTCAATTTGCAATTAAAAGTTGTTTATTTTGAAAACATGCCATGTTTTATCCCCCTCTTTCTTCTAGTTTGAGGAATACTTTTGTTATTTCATGGCCAAAATGTTCCTATCATTTTCTGAAGGCCCAAATTTTAACATGGTGACTTTTCATGATTTAATACTTGTTTCATGGATAACACGATTGCATCCTAATTTCATTCCATGATTAATTGGTTCTTCCCTTATCTATGCCTCAATTCCATATTTTAGAAAGCTGGCCACTGGATCTTTGAGGATTCTGAATAAATCTGATTCACCTGTCGTGTTCCCCACGGTGCGTCATAGAGAATCTGACCGTGAATTGGTGTGGAACTCTTGAATGAATGTAAGAGTGAATGAATGAATGAGTATAGAGTAACTAGGTGAAGAAGTCATCACAGGTGCTTGTTGAATGGCCAGTCTTAGCCTGTGTGTCTTCACTTGGAGAATGCTCTCAGACCCTGCAGCCTGAAGCACATGTACCAATGGGGCTTCGTTATTGTGCAGAATAACCCAGCTTGTCCCAGCTCAGGAGTAATCGGGAGCAGATGAAGGAGAGATACTGTGAGAATACTGGGATGCAACACAGCTTTCAAACAATAATAAGAACCCAGATAGACATCATATTCCTGAAAGGGTAAAAAAAAAAAAAAAAAAAAAGTCTCTTTGGACTTTACTCCCTTATTTCAGGCAACAGCATTTGCAATAAGTAGAATGTACCAGGGAACAAAGACAACAAGGCAGTGCTCCTTTTTAAGCCACATCCTGGCACTTAGATATTCTTGGCTGAAATGGCTCTCAGTCATGCCTCTGTTGGTTTCTAGGTGGCACAGTGAAGTGCAGTGTGAACTCTAACTTAAAAAATGCAAATGTCAAAGTGGCTGAATATCAGAGACTCTGGAAAGGAAAAGTACGGCAGAGGAATGAGTATGGTCTCTGAAGCCAGACTCCCTGCTCTGCCACTTACCAGGTCATACTTGGCCATGAGACCCAGTCAAGTTAATCAATACCTCGATGCTTCAGTTTTCTCATATGCAGACTGGAGAGGATAATTGTACCTACTTCACAGGGCTGTTGTACGATTGAGCAAGTTGATAAATATCAAGCACTGAATAGTGCCAGAAAGGTAGTCAGCCATCAAAAAGGGACTGATACTATGATGACAATGACAATGATGATGATGGTTAGGAATTCCCATTCCAGGACATAGCTTGTCATATGGACAGATCTGGATTGTGTTCATAATCCATATGTCCTATTACACATTACAGATCAAGGGGTCCCACTGTATTTGCACATATGCACCCACATGTGAGATGATTCTATAGCACAGATGTTCTGGGCCACCATCACGAAAGTGGGAGGCAGCAAAATGTAGTGCTTATGAGTCAGACTGGCATGAGCTCACACCTCAACTATATCACCTATTACCTACACAGCATGGACAAATTAGTCAATCTCACTCTGTTTCCTCTTCTCCAAAACAGCGATAAAATCAGTGCTTCATTTCCTAGCATGCCAAGAAAATGAAATAAAATAGCGCGTGTAAACTTTTTAGTCTTTGGTGCAGAGGAAGCGTTCAATAGAAGGTAGTTGTCATAATTTATCCTTTTGGTTAAGATGCTGGTGGGGAACATTGCCCTTTTTCTTTGAGTCCCTCACAGGACTTTGATTCAAAGAATCTTTGACTCTCTGAGCTGGAAGGGGCCTCCGGGATCATTTACCACATGCTTCTTTCTTTACAGATGAGAAAATCTGAGGCCCAGAGAGGGGAAGTTACTTGCCCAAGCTTACCCATCTGAGTAGAGGCAGAATTGGGATTAGAAAATAGTTCTTATTTCCTGGTCTGAGGCTCTTTTAGCAACACTGACTGACCCCCTGAATGACCACAGCCCTCCTCATTCTCAGACCCCGTTTTCTTCACCATATCCCCCTGTAGCAGATGCTATCAGTGTCCCACCATTATCCCTCGGCATTCATTGCTCAGCTTATGGCTTCTGCATCTTGTGGAACATCTCTGAGGATGTTCCACACTGTCTCCCAGGGATTCCCCCTAGGGACTGAGCCCCAGTTGCCCCCAGAAGTAGCCTGCTCACTAACACACCTTGTACTGGCTTCCTTCCTTTCCCTGTCTCCCTTCCTCATCACCTTCCCAGTGCTTCCTGGGATCACCTTCCAAATGAACTACGTGCATTCGGTGGCTTGCCTTGTGGTCAGCTTCTGGAGAAACACAACCTAAGACAATCATAGGATGATTGTTTTGAAGAGGGAAAAAAGGGAGGAATAAAATAACAGGAAAAATTTAGTACAAAATAAAGTACTTTGCTTGGAGAGAAGACAAATACAATCTGGGCAGCACAAAGAATTGAATCAGAAAATGCAAACCCGTCATTGGGAGCTATACAGACTAGATAACCTCAAGTTCAAGAACCCAGCATGTCTCTGGGTCAGAAATTCAGTCAATGACAAGGCCACTGTACCCCTTCTATGGACAGTCCCACCGCACATATAGCATCTCTCTCCATCAACAAGCGGAGATTGCATAAAATACCTTCTCTGTTTTCCTTCTCCCCCAAAAACCTCCCTCTCCTTGTCTATTCCTCAGATGCAAATTCCTAACCCCAGGAAACCCAATACCTCCCATTTGCCTTCCCCAACACATGAGTGGTGAACGAAATCTTTCCGACTGTTTCCAAGCTCAAGCCTTAGAGCCAGGAAAGCTGGTTCAACTCCAGGCTTCAGTGTCACTGCTAACCAGGATAAACTTTTACACTATTATGAGCTTCAGTTTTCTCACCTGTCAAATGAGGGTAGTAATACCTGCCTCAAATAATGTTGCAATGATTCAACAATACAATGTCTGTAATACACATACTAGCATATGGGAAGAGCTCCACAGGCAGCAGCAGTAATGAAGCTGTGCCCGTGTTGTTATGTAATGGCCTCACTCATTCCCACTGTCATGGCCCCCCGAGATTCTTTCCTGGGTGGCAAGTTCTCTTCAACAAACGATGACAGAAGAAAGCCGTCCTCCTCTTTCCTCATGAAGGACCCATTTGGAGTTTTTCTTTGAGCCACTGAGGGATGAAAGTGGAAATCTCTAAAAATAGAGACAGCACACTAACAAACCTGAAGGGAAGAGGCTTCGGGAACAGAACTAAAAACTATAGAAAACCCAAGAAAAAAGCTATTGTGACCAAGTTCAAAGCTTCCTGCAAAAATGATACATGGTTCTCTGCTTCTAATTTAAGTTTCACAGGAGCTTGCTGGAGATCTTGAAGAAACGATGTCATTTCTCCTTAGTTGTCATTGTAATCAGGACAAGTCAAACTTACACAGGAAATTCAACAGGGAGATAAACAGCACGATATCTGTTTCAAAATATGGCTGCTATGGAGTCGGAAGGCCTCTGTTTTGCATTGAGAGAAGGAAGTATTATTTGTAATCCTACAGAAGCCCATTTAATATAACGAGCATAGTACAATAAAACAAACAAACAACTTCTGTCAGAGGGTGGGCCAACACTGTAACATGTAGACCCTAAAATGCATAGTCGCACAAATACATTAGAGGTTTATCTCTTGCTTGTATAACAGTTCTGGGTAGGTAAACAGGGTGGCAAGGGGGTCTTCTCATTCAGTCATTTGGGGACCCAGGCTGGTAGAGGCTCTACCATCTTCAACATATGACTTCCATGGATGCCTGGGAGTCGTCGCCATTTAATCTAGCTGGCAGAGAAAAGACCCTGCAGGAAAGTGTGGGAGACTTATGGGCTAGTGCTGAAGTGCTTCTCATGGCTTCTGCCCACAGTCCGTTGGCTAGAACTTAATCTCATGGTCTCATGGTACTTGAAGGGAAGATATAAATGTTGGTGTGCAGTCCACAGTTTTGTCCACAGAACTCCAGATTATGATTCAAGAGCCGTGACTTTGAGATCAAGCTACGAACTAGCTGTGATAAAGTAACTCAACATCTCCGAATCAAAATGAGAGGCTTGGACTGTTTTTACAACATGGATGGAGAGTGTTGAAAGTCTCCTGAGTGGATTTCTCAAACTACACAGTGAGATTCCAGTATGGCTTCTCTAGCCCTACCCACCAAGTGAGCTTCCAATATGGCTCCATAGGAGTGGCGAATCAAGGTGGAGAATCTCTGGAGTTGGGTTCCCAGCACTGATGGCGGTGAGTGGCATCATAGGTGGCTGAGGTGGAAATAATCTGGCAACAGCGGTTCCCTAAGGTTGCTTCCAGCTCTAACTTCCAACAACACTCATGCATATGAAAACAATGTGGCAGCTATTTCCCCTAACATATCAGTTGCTGTAGAGGAGAGTAGAAACTGTGGTCGGTGCTTGGCCAGCACATTCTCTTTGTCTTCTTCTGGTCACAGAACACAAATCTCTGAAGCCAACATTGAATACAAGCAGAGCTTAGGTAAGGAGAGAGGGAGATAGATCCCTGACAGACATTATTTGAGATCCTAGATTCAAATGTACTCAAAGACTGCCCAGGGTCACGAGCCAATAGTTTTCTTTTTTGACTTGTACTATCTTGAGTTGGATTTCTATCATTAGCACACCAAGAGTACTAACTAATACAAGTTCTTTGATTATAAATAAACTAGGACTAACAAAAACATAACTTGAACATAAAGTAAATTTATTGCAAGGGTCTTGGGATAAATCACAGAGGCAAAGGAAGAACAAAACAACCAGAGAAGCTTGGGGGACAGCATTACCAGCTGCTCACTCACTTTCTTCCTGGGATATTGTCAAAATATGAATTAGTTCCAGAGCCTTCCATCTATAAGCACCACTGTTTGAGTCTTCAAATGCCTTGGAGAAAAAATTTTGATTGGCCCTACTTGGGTAAGAAGTCTCCACCCTTAAACAAGCATTTCTCAACCTGGGCACCATCGACATTTTGGTCTTGGCAATTCTTTGCTATGGGGGCCTGTCTTGTGCATTGTAAGGAGTTTAGAAACATCCTTACAATGTTGTATGACTCTACTCACTAAATGCCAGTAGCACCTTCTCCAGACACTGCCCAAAGTCCCCTGTAGGGCACAATCATCCCAGGCTGAGAACCATTGCCTTAGACTGATCAGCTATGACTGGGGGTAGGTAACACCAACATGGCCATTGGGAGATTTGGGGTGAACTGAACAGCCATCCTAGTTTATGTCTACTAAAAAGATTTCTCCCTCTCAGCCGGCCCCGTGGCTTAGCGGTTAAGTGCACGCCGCTCCGCTACTGGCGGCCCAGGTTTGGATCCCGGGCGCGCACCAACGCACCGCTTGTCTGGCCGTGCTGAGGCAGCGTCCCACATACAGCAACTAGAAGGATATGCAACTATGACACACAACTATCTACTGGGGCTTTGGGGAGAAAAAGGGAAAAAAAGGAGGAGGATTGGCAACAGATGTTATCTCAGGGCGGGTCTTCCTCAGCAAAAAGAGGAGGATTGGCATGGATGTTAGCTCAGGTCTGATCTTCCTCACAAGAAAAAAAAAAAAAAAGTATTTCTCTCTCAAACTTCAAACTCTCGCCTTCTGGACATTTCCAACTAGATATCAAAAAAAACAAAAACAAATGTAATATTTCTTCTTGAACCTGCTCCTTCTCTTGTTTTTGCTATCTTGACGCATAGTAAAATCATCCACCCATTCTCTCTAAGCTAGCATGTGAATCTCACCTCAGCTTCTTCATCTTCCCCACCCAATTTCCACGTCAACAAACTCTGTCCAGTGTGTCTCACAATCCTCTTTTCTTTGCATCTCAATTTTCACATTGTTAGATCCAGCCCACATCATTTTTAGCTGGACTTTGACAATAGCCTGATAACCAGAGGGTCTACCATCACTCCCCTTTGCTGTCCATCTTCTAGTCAACAGAATGATCTCCCAAAAGTTGGATTTTGTCCTGGCACTCCTGTGCCCAAAACATGGTGTGCTCTTATTTCTGTAAGTGACCAGTCCAACTTTCTAGATTGGTACATAATGTCATTACCTATGTTGCCTCAGATTCTTTTTCTCCATTTTATTTTCCTTTCCTCTCCCTTCCCTGTTCCTTGTGTTTTAGCCACACCAAAAAAAAAAAATTTTTTTTCCAAAGATATGCCATGCTTTTGTCATGCCTTTATACATACTATTGTTCCTTCTTAGAACAGACTTTGCTTCTCCTCCAAATAAACTTCCCATCCTCAAGTGTCTCTGGGACCCTGTCCCTCACATTCTCAAAAAGCATTACTTGTTCCTTTCTCTGTGTTGTTGCGATGCTTTATGCTCCATCTACTATAACACTTCACTAGTAGAGTTGGACTGACCTGCTCATCTGTCCATCTTCCCCAGGAATTCACAGCTTCTCCAGCCAGTGGTGACATCTACCCAGTGCCTCACAGAGTACTGGGCATCCAGCAGACACACAGAAAAGTTTGCTAAATGGGTTCGTCCATTGAAAGTTTAGGCTATTATTGCAAGAGCAGCATAAAATTGGTAAGCACATGGGCTCTGGAGTCAGAAAGAGCCAAGTTCCAAGCTAGCTTTTCCACATACCTGCTGTGTGATACTGGACAAGTTACCCTGCCTCTCTACATAGGTTTCCTCATCTGTGACATGGGAATAGACACACCCAGTTCTGCCTAGGATAGTTATGAAGCTAGTTAAATGAGGGTTAAATAAGTTCACATCTGTTAAGCACTTACCCCAGTGCCTGCATACATATTAGCTGCTATTATTCTCACCATCACCATCAGTATGATCCATTCCTACTCTGCCAAAAGGCAATCAAGTCCTCTGATGAAAAGCCATTACTGACTATAAGTTGGAAGGGAGCCAGAAAAAACTAACCAGATTTGAAGGGATGTGGCCTGGTGACATTGTCCAATACGAGCTGGGCAGGCAGTGCTTTAATGAGGCTGAACATCAGCATAATGTCAGACTGTTCTGAGGCTCAGGACATCAGAGCATCCCTCATACCATAGCGGGGAGGCCAGGGGGGATGGGAAACTGGGCTTTAATTTCCTACCCGTCAAACCTTGGGCAAATTGCTTCTAGATCTCAGTTTCCTCACCTATAAAATGGGCACAAAATTATCATCTACATATTCCAGGGCTATAAGGAACTATAAATGAGACATTTTATTGCCCCATTTCAAAGTCAGTTATAATTGCTCTTCATCAGGTGTCCAGCAGAATGGGTTAGGCTGAACAATTCAACCACACGCAGGACCAGAGTGTTCAGAGAATCAGGCTGGAAACTTGGTCTATCACTCAAACAATTTAGCACACACAATGCCACAACGCTGACAGGATCCACTTTAGCGTACACACTAAAAAGACATCTTAGATTCCTTAAAGATGGCATTTCATAGCCCAGGGTGGGGCAGCTTGGAACCCAAGGTCAAAGGTAGGTAATGGAAGAAATCTGATTAGAACCCAATCACAGATTGCCTCTATATGGAAACAGAGGCACTGGAGTTTTAACAGAGAACAAATATTCCATAGTTAAGATTTTCAGTAAAAATACAAATATCCCCTACTCTGTGTCAGTCACTTTATTAAAAACTATACACACTCTATTCTTAATTCTTCCCCAAATTCTAAAATGGTAGGTTTTATAAATCCCATTTTGTGGGGGAAATTGATGCCCAGAGAGGCTCAGTGATTTAGCTTGGGTCACACAGCTTGTACACAATAGAATAAAATTTGAATCAATGCCTCCCTCCAAAGCTTGAATTCTTTCCACTCTGCTACATTCTGCTTCATGTTCAATATATACTACCTCTTGGAAACATTAATTGCCTTAGTCACTTTCTCCTGGACTTGGCTAATTTAAATTTTGCAGCCAACACAACAGCTGCTTAAACGTGATTCAAAGAGCTTCACGGCTTCTCTCAAATTGAAGACCTCAGAGGGATTATGGAGGGGGAACAAATGCAGCTTGTCTCCTAAGAAAGAGGTGATTCAGACTAAGAGAAGCTGGAATCAGGCTAGTCTGCAGGCTCCATTCCCAGCCAGAGCCATGGGAGGTCAAGGTTGACAGGAAATCCCAAACGAGAAACTGAAGTGCACAGCTGCACACCAAGAGGGTTGCCAAGAAATTAATTTGTTAAAGAACAGTCTTCAGTGCCGTGAAAAGCACACAGCTTTCGATAAGGGCAGAAAGGCAAGCTCGTGGCAAAAAGTCTGGGAACCTGCTTGCAAGGAGGAAGTGGCATCCTCCATTTTGCAACGTTGGTGGTGTCCAGCTGGGGGCTCCCTTTAACAGCTGACTCTCCCGGGTCAAGATCATTTCCATGGTTACAATGGATATTTATTCAGCATCAAAAATGGGTAGGCAGTGTGTGTGTGTGTGTGTGTGAATGTGTGTGTGAGTGTGTGCGTGTGTGTGTGTGTGCGCGTGTGTGTGCGTGTGTGTGTGAGTGTGTGCGCGTATGTGTGTGGACTAGGAGAGCAGAGGTGGAATTGAGGAAAATCAAGAGAAATGGGAAAAGCCCAAAGTGAAAATGTCTCATGTTAAAATATAGAAATGCCAAGTCTTTGAGAAATAAAATTTGAAGTCATTTTAAGGTACAGAAAGTCAAGAAGGGAAAATAAATGACTTTTTTTTTTAACCTCATCGCTTTTGCAAGAACAAAGGACACTCACTATTTTATGTTCATAAAAAAGAGCCAGGAATTCACGCTGTCTTTAAATGAGGATAATCACTTCAAGTCTTCCTCTGTTACTGCCAAGTTGGTGCTGAAGGAGACTGGTAATTTTGTCTGGGAGAAAAACTACAGAGAACTGGAAGTTAAGTAAGCAATTAATCCAATATTGACAGTGGGTTTGCAGATAGACTGACAGCTCATGTGTGATCTGGCTCCTGGCTGCCTAGCATTTCCACTTCACATGCATTAGCCATTTTTGGATGAGGAAGAGAAATCAGAGAGGTACAAGAAATAAGCATTTTGCCAATGGGTCGGCGGATCTGGGTTTCAATGGATCTAGAATTTCTATGTAGGAGGGACTTGCAATAGGGCATGGAGAGTGTGGGAAATTGGAAACAGAAAGCTGAGAAAATTGTCTTAAAGCTGCATTTGCATAACCAGCACAAAGCTTTTCCTTGGACATATGCTTCGGGGCAGTGGCTTACATGAGCTCATAGACACGTGGGTGGCTTTGCTTCTTACTAGCCACGTGTGATGTTGGACAAGTTACTTAATGTCTCCAAGCCTCAGAGATCTATCAACACTTATTGAAGACCTACTATGTGCCCGGCATTGTCCTAGGCACTGAAGAACCAGTGATGAAGCAGGCAAAACTCCTGCCCTCAGGGAGCTTCCATTCAAGTGGGGGTAAGAGACAAAAAACACAAAGATATACTCTGATTCCAGGTAGTGTTAAGCTGGGTAAGAGAATAAGGAGTGAGTGGGGTTAGAAGAGGGAAAAAGCTGTTTTGGAAAGAGTGTGTCAAAGAAGTTGTCTCTGAGGAGAAAACAGTTGAGCAGAGAACTGAGTAGGGCAGGGCTTCTCATCCTCGGCACTACTGACACTTGGGGCTGGATAATAAATCGTCACCGTGGGGATTGTCCTGTGTAATATAGGATGTTTAGTGGCATCCCTGGCTTCAACCCACTAGATGCCAGTAGCACCCTCCTCAGTTGTGACAATCAAATATGTCTCCAGGCATCTGCCAAATGTCCTCTGTGGAGCAAAACTGCCCCAGTTGAGAACCACCGGAGAAGCGTAAGGGAGAAAGCAATGCAGTTGTTCAAGGGTGGAGTCTTCCAGGCAGAAGGAAGGGCAAGTGCAAAGGCACCTGAGAGGTAGGAATAGCCAGTGGTTTGGAAGAACAGGAAGAAGTTTTGAAGGCTAGACTGCTGAAGGCAGGGAAAAAGAAAGTGGTCAAAGGTGAAGTAAGTGAAGTAGTGAGGGGCTAAATCATGCAGGGCCTTAGAGATGGCGGTCAGGTTTGGAATTTGAGTGGCAAGAGAAACTATTGGAAGGCTTGAGCAGGGAAAGACTTTAGCCTGATTTACATCTTGGAAAGATTATTCTGGCTGCTGTGGAGAGAACTGACTCTAGAGGGTAGACCAGAAGCAATGGGACCACATATAGATGCTCAGGCAACTATGGAGAGATGCTGGTGCCAAGACTGTGGTGATGGCAACAAGGATATGGGGAATTTGTCAGATTTGGGTTTTATTTTGATGGAAGAACTGCCAGAATTTGATGATGTATTGGTTGGAAGAAATAAGGGGAACAGAAGCCAAAGAAGTTCTTAGTTTAGGGTGTGAACAACTGGGTGGGGCTGCTGCCATTACACTGAGCTGGGGAAGAAGCAGGTTTGGGTGGAGGAACCAACAGCACCTGGACATGTTGACTTTGACAGGCTTCTCCCGCATTCAGGTGGGGGGCGTACAATGCTTGGCACACAGCAAGAGTTCTCGAGAGAGCAAGAAGAAGAAGGCGGGAAGGCAGACACACCTGGACAATCGCAGCACAGAATTATTTACTTTACAAAGGCTAATGAACTGTTCATTTAAAGAATGCATTTCCCTCCTACATTTCAGTTAAGACAAATTTGGGAAGAAAATTTTACCCACATCATTTACTCATACTTTTTCTTTCCCAATATGTTCGTGCTAAAATGGAATCGTTGATAGGAGGAATTATTTAAGTATTTGGGATCCATCACCCGTGAGAAGCTGGGTTAATCTTCATGACTCTCCTCTATTTAGTTATTAGACAGTAAATCAGTGACAGAGTTAATTGGAACCAATCTCTTTACAATATTTTTCTCTATGGTTTCTTACACTCCAAAAAAAGTTGCACTCCAAGAAGGATTACAGACTCTGAGAGGTTGACTACAGTGATTTTCGAGGAGTTTAAGGGTGATATTTATATTTAGAACAAGCTGGGCTCCCTGTTGTTGAGTGGAGAAATTGTCATTGGTCACTAATTAAATAAATGCCCGCTGTTTCTCTCCGTGGAGGATGCTGCATGCATGCGTCCCCGTGAAAAGCAGCTCCATTCCAAGTGGGTGGCTGCCACTTGGAGCATCTACCTCTGCCACTTCAGCTTTTTGCTTCTTCTTTGAAATTGTTGTTTTTTCTGCCCTTGCAGTCTTAATCCATATGGCACATCTTTTCCAATTATTAGCACATGGAACTTTAGTTTTAGATTCTCTGGAGCAGGGACTGGCAAACTTTTTCTATAAAGGGCCAGAAAGTAGATTTTTTTTTTTTTTTTTTTTTTTTTTTTTGAGGAGATCAGCCCTGAGCTAACATCCGCCAATCCTCCTCTTTTTTTGCTGAGGAAGAGGGCCCTGGGCTAACATCTGTGCCTATCTTCCTCCACTTTATATGGGACGCCGCCACAGCATGGCTTGCCAAGCAGTGCGTCGGTGCGCGCCCGGGATCCGAACCAGCGAACCCCGGGCCGCCGCAGCGGAGCGCGCGCACTTAACCGCTTGCGCCACCGGGCCGGCCCCCAGAAAGTAGATATTTTAGACTTTGCAGGCCATCCAGCCTCTGTCAAAGTTATACAACCCTACCATTGTGACACAAAAGCAACCATAGATGATATGTAAACAGCTAAGTGTGACTGTGTTCCAGTTTGTGATATTTGCAAAAACTGGCCATGGGTGAGATTTGGCACCTGGGCTGAAGTTTGCCCAGCTCTGCTCTGTAGGATTAATCTCTTTGAGATGACAGCCAAATCATCTGTGGAGTGACTTCCACGTATACAATATAGCCCATATTGAGCAGTCATTTAGAATACAGCCTCCGAATCCACTGAAAATCTGTAGTAACACATGTAGATAGAACTACAATATCTTTTCCGTTTAAATTTTATGTTAGGAACTCATGTGTTTGTAATTACAATAGAAGAGATATTTGGTAGCATATCAGCTATATCAATCTATTACTGCAATGAAGCTATACAACAAATCACCCCAAAATTTAGTGTCTTAAAACAGTAACCATCTGTCATTTCTCCAAAGTCTATGGATCACCTGGATGGTTCTGCTAATTGGGCCTGGTTTGCTGATCTTGCCTGGGCTTGCTCCTGTGTCTACAGTCAGCTGGGGGTTTGGCTGGGCCTGGCTAGACTTGGATGGCCTTCACTAGGATGACATGGTTCTGTTCCACATGGTCTCTCATCCTCCAAAACACTCTCCAGGGCTGGTTCTTATGGCATGGCTAGAGTCCAAGCATGAACAAGAATCATGCAAGAGAGCAAGTGAAGTGTGCAAGACCTCTTGAGTCTTAGGCTCTAAACTGTTGTGCCACCATTTCTACTAATGCCACCATTTTTACATTCTTTTGGCTAAAGCAAGTCACAAAGTTGGCCCAGAATCATATTCAAATGGAACTATAAACTTTCAGGACAAAAGAAATGAATACAGAGAGACCATTAATTGGGGTCATCAATGCAGCCTGTCTACCACTGTGGCCACTCCAGTACCAGCTCATTAGAGGCACACTTTGTCAGCACTGGAACACCTCGTGGTATCACTTAAGCAGGGGAAGAGTAGGAGAAATCAATTGATTCAGATTCTTTGAAAATCTATGTTCCAATATATCAAATTTTTAGAAGAGCTGAAAGACGGCATTGCTTATTTTCCTCTATTTAACCATGCTTAAGAGAAGTATTTTATAATTTCAAGAGTGATTGCCATAGGATATACCTTTCCCCCAAAGTTAGGACTTAGAGACAAGAAGTCTTAAGAAGTAAAACAGCACCAAAATACTCTGCTGGATGGGCAAACTCGAGGAAAAAAATCCAGAAAACAAAAAGCCTGTCAGGAAACAAAAACACAGAGCATTGTGTTCCCCGCACCTTCATCCAGACGGTCCTCCCATGGGCACAGGATGCTTTTTATTTGTCCACTTTTGAGTGGTTTGGACAAAAATCTTCCACCAGGAAATCAAATCAAAGATGTTTCACTTCTTTTGTAGCAAGCTCCATGGGAACTTTATTCATTCAAACCCTTTGGTTGCAGGTAACAGAAACCAACTTGAGCTAGCTAAGGCATTTTCTTTTAAGCTTTATAAGGATACAGGTTGTCTCTCAGAACCCAAGGGCAGAGACGCGGTTGAGCTTCAGGAAGAGGTGGAAAATTAGCCAAGACCCAAGATAGTTCTCTAATTTTCCCATCTCTTCTTGCTTTATTTTCCTCTCTCTGCAGACTAGCTTTTTCTGTTACTTAGCCCATGTGGTAGACAATATGGGGTGGATATGGCTGTCCCTTTGTTCCTATGTTTTCTTTTTCTCAGCTCAGACTGAACTAGAATGTCTAACTCCTAACTCCATATTCCTGAGAGAGTGGATTTTATTGGTCCAGCTTGGGTCATACAGCCACTCTGGTCCAATCATCTATAATGAGGGTTAGAGACCATACACATGGTTCCCAGGGTCTCCAGTTCTGTGTGTGAAGGAGACACTTAAGGAGTTGTTGGGAGTTACAAAGGCATACCCCAAAAGCACTTATGACAGCAATTGTTCCCAGCTTTAGGAATGATGAGGAAATAAGCAGAATAAGGAGGAGGAAAAGCAATCAATCATGTGATATCATTCAAACCCTCTTGATCTGTGCAGTCCTCCAATTCTTTGTTTTCCTATTCATCAGGCACAAATGGCTGTTAATGATCTAACCCTGAAAAAAGACTACTAAGAGTCTAGTACTGTCTTAGTTTGGGGGCCCCCAGCAACAGACCCTGAGTCAAGGATTTGAGGGCAAATAGTTTATTTGGGAGGTGATCCCAGGAAATGCCAATACAGGAGTGAAAACTAGACAGAGACCAGAAGGAACCAACAAATGTGAGTTAACGAGCAAATTACCATTGTGGACAACTGATGCTTAATCCTGCTGGGGAACTCGGAGAAACAGAGTAGATCCTACACCCAAGGCTTGTCAAGCATTGTCTGAGGGTGCTGGGGTTGGGATGTTGAATTCCCTGGCACTGCTAGCCTGCTGCTTACATGATAAGAACTGGCTCCACTGGCCGGAGAAAGCTCACAGTCTTCAAAATTCAGGTTCTGGCCATTGGAAGTCCAGCTGGTGTGCACGGAAATGGTTGCCTGCCCTAACCAGCAGGGGGAGTGGGTGTGAGGAAGTAGGGATGGGCCACCCAGGCAGATAAGGGACAAGATCTGACCTACTTCTAACAAGACCCACACTAGAAGGGGGAAAGTATGGAAGCAGTGAGACCAACTAGAAAGCTATTACATTAATCCAGGCTCAAGAGGCTGGCATCTGGAAAGAGCATGAGCAGTGAGGATGGGGAGAAGTGGTTGACAGCTGGTAAGAGTTATAAGGAAGAGTGTACAGGAATTACTAAAGTGACAAGGATGACTCCAAGGTGGGATTTTTGTTTGTATTTTGCTTTGTCTTGCTTGGCCTTGAATGAGTAGAATTTTGTTGGGAAGGCATTCCAGGCCAAGCAGTAGCCAAGGTGTAGGCGAGGGCCAGGACGTGATGTCTTGTAAGACTGGGTGCTTGCAGCTCTGGTGGTGAGGTAGCTGCTGGAAGGTTAGGTCGGGGTCTGATTCTGAGGGGCACACACTGCCTTGTCTTCAGCAATGAGTGGCCCTTGAAAGCTTTTATAGGGAAGAGTGACATAATGAGATCCGTGTTTTGTAAGGTTATTTTGGCAAATCATGGAAATCAGTTTATCAGAGGAAAGAATATAGAGGCCAAGGGGTCCAGTTACAAAGCTAACATAATCCTGAAAAAATGAGAGGAAGAGGGCAGACATGAGGCAGAAGCATCAGCAAAGAAGCAAGGAGAAAGATTTGAGAAGCACGTCAAGATTGCAGAGGAAGAATCAGAAAAGCTAGTGATTGGATGTGGGGCTGGAAGAGAAAGAACTGGGTCAAAGAGGGTTCTGAGGTTTACCTCCCTGGGTTGACAGGGAGGATGGTGAAGCTTTTCTCTGAGTAAAGAACGCAGGCAGAAAGGCAATTTAAAGAGAAATCACTTTCTCTTCCATAGGGTTGTCAGATAAAATGTACGAGGCCCAGTCATGTTTGAATTTCAGATAAACAACAAATTATGTTTTTAGGATAAGTATGTCTCATACAATTCTTGGAACATACTTATACTAAAAAGTTATTCATTGATTATCTGAAATTCAAATGGAATGGAGCCTTCTGTACTTTTATTTGCTACATTTGGCAACCTTGCTCTTTGGATCTGCCAAGTTTGAGACGTCTGTGGGACATAACATCTCAGTGAGGGGAGAGGTCGAGGCTAGAAGTACACACCTGAGAATCACCTATAGAGGATGATTCATGCCCCTGGTTCTCACACTTGGTTGCACTTTGGAATCACCTAGAGAGCTTTAAAAGAAAAAAACACTGCTGATCAGAGAGTCTGTTTTAATTAGTCTATGGTGCAATCTGACCACTGAGATGTTTAAAAGCTCCCCCAGGTGATTCTAATATGCAGCAAAGTCTAGGAACCACTGATCTAAGTCACGGAAATAGATGAAATCACCAAAGTAGAAAAGAATGCTCAAGATGGTTCCCTGGGGAGCCATCAGTGTCTAAAAGGTACAAAGGAACAAGGAGACTACAAAGAGGGGCAGGGGGTGGAGAGTACAGGTCAGAGGGGGAGGAAGGAAACACCAAAGGCAAAGGTGGCGCATCAAGGAGGGAGTGGTCAGCCGTGTTCAGTGCTGCAGAGAGGGAAGAGAGGGACAGCAGGAAAGTGGCACTGCACTTGTCTATTAAGACAAGTGGCCTTTGTGAGCTCGGGGTCACGAGGAGTCAACGTGGAAGCCAAATTTCAGGGGCTGAGGGGTGTATGAGATGTGGCAGGTGAACTCACCAATGGACTTGTTGGTATTCGTAGGCAAGTCCTTGATCTCGTGTCTCTTTTCCTGAAGAACAGAGAAAATGCCTCTTATCCTACTAGACTCGCCGGGGGACAAAAGGCAGATGGAAATGAGGTGCAGTGAAATTTCTTTTAGCTTGAGGTCTGGAAAGAATACAACACTAACTTTGAAAGAATCCATCCCAGCATCATCGCTTCCCAGCTCTGTGACCGTGGTCATAACAGCAGCCTCTGGGAGCCTCAGTTACCACATCTGTAAATTGGGGATAAGCGTACCTATCTCAATAGGTGTCGTGAGGAGTAGATAGAGTATGCAGCCCTCAGGACAGGGCTTGGAACGTTTTGGCTTCAATTTTCTCCAAACTACAGAAGGTTATACTAACATATGATGATGACGACAATGACAATGGTGATGGTTATAAGAGAAAAAGGAAGCAAATTCCAGATGGGCTAAAAGATCATCTACACAGAAAATAAAGATTTCCCTAATATAGGTTGTGGTTTACTTGAGAGATTTTTAGCAGAGTCTCATAACCATGCTTTCCTCTTTGCGAGGGTGGAGTGGGGAGTAGGGAGGAGGAGGGAAGAGACAGAATGAATGAATGAATACGAATGAGAGAACACGCCATTTCTCTAATGTACTTATTGGTGTTTCAGAGGTAATACCTTGAAGTCTTCTATCACTACTAAGAGATTTTAATTTCCCTTGGGGATGTTTTTTCTCTTCATCTCACAACTAAAAGAGCATCTGAAAACAGCCATCACAAATGAGGTTTGCATCTTTCCACTGTGGGCCACTCCTGTGCCTTCCAATATCCTTCCTCCCAGCGAACTCACTGCTCAGGCAAGTGAGAAGGCAGGAAGGATCAAAGCCTCCGTGATGGCTGAAGACAGCCTAGAACGCCTAATTATAATAGTTAGAACTCCAAGCGGGTTTTTTATCTCTAAAGCACCTTACAAAAGTTCACTAATTCATCCTCATAACACCTTCTGAAGCATGTAATCCTGCTGAATATGTGCCCAAATTTAGGTTGACTGTAGATGTCACAAACTGTTCTCCAAGAATCCTGTGTGTTATGACTAAGATATCTAACAGACTGTTTCAGTGGCAATCTGAAAAAAATTAAAGGAAATTGTTTACTGAGATATCCACTGTTTCAAAGAGACATTCAAATCAGCAATTTTGGAGGAATGCAGGCTTATTTAAAAATGACATCTTCTGCAAAATTAAGATGTCAATATTGTTTGAAATTATTTCCCCAGCTATAAGGCCCCAGCAAATCTCCGTCATTTGGCTTAGAGCAGCTTTGCTCAAGCTCTGCACTACTGAAATTTTGGCTAGATAATTCTTTGTTGTGGGGACTGTCTGGTGCATTGTAGGATGTTTAGCAACAACCCCGGCTTCTACCCACTAGATGCCAGTAGCACCCTATCCCTCCCCCTCCCCTAGTTGTGACAATCAAAATGTCTCCAGACATTGCTAATTGTGCCCTGGAAGGCAAAATTGCCCCTGTGGGTGAGAACCCACTGGCTGAGACGAGAGGTCAAAGTATTTCTCTCCAATATTACACACATCCAGAGGGTCCTTGTAAATTTACCAGGAAAAATAGTATTTTTTTTTTTTTTGTCTTCCCTGGGTCACTATTCTTTGATCTAAATGAACAAAGAATTCCACAGATTTTCCCATGGCATAAAGGGACTTGGGTGTGCATGCACACAGATGGTTCCTAAAGAATGCACAGAATGGCAAACGTCGCATTTTGGTAACTGGATGCAAATCCCCCTGAACAACTATGTCTGGGTAGTGGCTGGAAACGAAGCTGGGGTATCTGCCTGTGGTCTGGAGCTTTTTCAGTCTTCCCAGGTTTCCCACTGGCAATGTTAATTTTCAAGGAAGGCTTGCAGCCCACACAGGACATTTCTGGCCTTGCCTGCCTCCTCCGACTTTGCATCCTCAAATGCCAGATTCTCCCACTTTCTTAGCAGGGAGGGAAGAAGCTGAAAACTCTGTGGGCTAGAGAGGATGAGTAATTGGATATCAGCCTTTTAGAAATCAATCTCTCTCTTCCTTATCCCTCCCCATCTCCATTCTCTCTTCCTTGCCTTCCCACACTCCCCATAGGTGAAGGAAATCTTGGTCTCTTTTAGACCAGGGTGACAAAATCATGCTGCAGTTAAGCTTAAAAAATATGTAAAGGAATTTAACCCATGGCAGATAAAGTTAAAGAGATTAAATAAAGTGTAGTACATCCATACTATTATGTGATGGCCTGAATCAGGTACCCCCAAAAATCCATATGTTGAAGCCCTAACCCCCAGTGTGACTGTATTTGGATATAGGGCCTTTAAGGAGGTAAAGTTGAGTGAGGTCATAAGGGTGGGGCCAGAATCAGAAAGGACTGATGTCCTTATAAGAAGAGACAGAGACACCAGGAGTATGCATGCATAAGGGAAAGACCATGTGAAGACACAGCAAGAAGGCGGCCATCTGCAAGCCAGGAAGAGAGCCCTCACCAGAAACCACCCCTGGCACCTTGATCTTGGACTTCTAGCCTTCACGTCTGTGAGAAAATAAATTGCTGCTGTTTAAGCCACCCAGCCCGTGGTATACTGTTACGGCAGCCCAAGTAGATTAAAACACCATAGAATACTATTCAGTAGTTTTTGAAAAAGAAAATAAAGGCACAAGAATACTCATTAACCTGGTAAGATCTACAAGATATATTAAGTGGAGCAAAACAACACTGCTAAACAATACGTACATTGTCATTCACATGTCATTTTAGGACCCCCCAGACAAAAACTATATACGTATATATGCTTTTATGCATTTGCACATATATAGTGATGTGCTTGGGAGAAGAGCCCCAATTTGACCGTAGTGGTAGCTCTGGGGGGAGACTGGGATTTGGGAGGGGTGTGGTCAGGAAGAGCTTTTATCTTACTATTTGGGTTGTTTTTTTTTTTTTTTTTTTTTTGCTGAGGAAGATTTGCCTTGAGCTAACATCTGTGCCAATCTTCCTCTATTTTTACGTATGTGGGTCCCCGCCACAGCATGGCCGCTGATGAGCGGTATAGGGCCATGCCTGGGAACCAAACCCTAGGCGCCAAAGCAGAGCATGCCGAACTTAACCACTAGGCCACGGGGCCAGCCCTTGGATTATTTTTAACAAAGCTAAAGTAGTATGTATTACTTGTATCATAAGACAAATTAAAAAATTAAGATTTTTGTCTCACCTGCTTTTTCCAGTCTTTTCAAAGCCTGAATCATGTTGTCAGTGACGCCCATACCCAGCCCCTCCTAAAAGCAGCAGAAAATCATAGACAATATGGAATTCTTTCTGCTCTAAATTCTATAAATGGACCAGGCCATTTCCCAACATGTAACCTTCCATGATGTCATGGAGGAAGGACACAAAGGAACAACACCTTCCTCAAAATCCAAATTAAAATTCATTAATAAGAAGGACAATAAAGACATTTTCATTCTTTTGGCATGTGCCTTCGGGGTTTCTAATTCAATTCATTTCAATGGAATTCAGGAAGAGAGAGAAAACAAATTTTTAACAAAAAAGAAGCATGAAACAAAAACAATTCAGACAAAATACACCAAAGTAATAAAAATAAACCCCCATGAAATAGATTTTTAAGATAAAACCGAAAGAGGTTGAGGGGAAAAGACATCATAAACCAGATGGGTGATGTCATAGAGTTCATGACATTGCTCAATAATTTTGCCCATCTATCTAGAGGAAATGTTTTCCTGTGTTACAAGTTTCCAGTAAGACCAGCTTGTTAAAAGAAAGTGACGGACAGCAAAGGTACTCCCAGCCTAAGCAGGCTTTCTATAACCCAGATGTTGGCTCTTGCAGGAAGAATACATAAAACATCTGCTCCTTTGTAAAAAGGAGACCAACACATGATTTTCCCTTCACATATTTGAGGTTACGTTTTCTAGTAGGTTTTAGGATTAAAGAGATGTTGAATGTGGGCTCTTATCACTGCTTTTTGTTGTGGGAGATATTTTAGCAATTGGGTGGTGTCACTTGGTCTCCTGTAAATTGCTCCTTTGGTCTCTCTTTTCTCTCCCAATGGGCATAGGCAGTGGGTCTTTCTCCCTAAGGTTCACATTACAGGTCTTGCTTCTAACTCTTCCTCCCTTGCTACGCTAGATCTTCAGTCCCATGGGTCTTCACCTTTCTCCTGGAATTAAGCTACACTCTCTTTGCCATGAGGCCTTTGCCCAGGTCTCGCTTTCTCTTTGGAAGCCCTTTTGCCCCCTTGTCTGCTTTCTTTGCACCATCCAGACTAAGCTCCCTCTTACAGACACTCATGGGCACCACATATACCTCCCTGGCTCTTACCACAATTTAACTCAATTACTTAATGTCTGTCTGTTCCACTAGACTCTAAACTTCAGGAAGGTTGGGGTTTTTGTTGCATTTATTTGACACTGAGTGCCCAGCACTATGCCTGGAAAATAGTCCTCAGTACGTACTTGCTCACAAACTGCTTTGAACTCAGCTGTATTTTCAGCAGATAATGGAAGGAGTTTCAGTCAACTAAGACATAATTTCCAAGGATAAGTGGAGAATCTTCCTCATAAAATTCCTTCTAGAAGGAATGATTACAGGGAGGGCTGTCCAACTGATGGGTTGGAGAGGCAGATGAAATTTTTACTGGTCTTGCCACACCCGGCAGCCAGTGAAAGAAGGATATGACCTAGTTCTAGATTTCATGACTATTCCAAACGGATTCGAGTTTCCCCTTGTTCCTGGGTTAGGGCTAGTCACGTCAATGGTGGATTCTGCACCACTGGCCTGGATCAATGTTACAGTCTCCTATGTTAATACCAGAGCTTCCAGGTAAGTTTCTTTTATTCCCAGGAGTATTTTCCCAAGAATTTTGTTCTCCTTAAGTTTTAGGGCATGTATGTTATTTCAGTCACAGGACTGTTACATTCCACTTATTCAACCATGACACAATTACTTTTCAGCCCCAAAGTTGTCTGCTAAAAGTAGTCATGGGGGGAAGAAAAGCATCATAAGAAACTTGGAAGAATTTGTTAGAAAATAATCTTTCATCTTCATGACTGTGGACTGCTAATTATTCAATATTCTCTCACTCTCGTTAGGTTTTAACATACCACGTGTCTCATTTAATAAGAGCATTAAAATATTTCTCAGATGAATTTAAATTTAAGTACTCTGGCTAAATCTTAGTTTAAATGATGGTGCTCTGATCTCTTCTTGTTGAGAATGTAGAAGTTTCTCAGTTATCCTTATTAATGAATAAGTTTAGGGGTAACAGGAATATTAAACAGAATTCACAATTGATACATATATGCTCATTATCTTTATATTTGGCTAATAACGTCCTGGAATTCAGAAGTCTTCTTAGTTTAATTTGGGAAAATAATCTCTATCTATCTTTCCTTTGAGCTGCTGCTATACTGCAAACTAAAAAGGGCAACAGTAGACACTAGGAAGAAGAGAGAAAGAAGCAAAGCAGACCCATTCAATCCCACAGTTTATGAGTTTAACACAGATGAAGGGTGTAATAACTGCCTATTAGAATCACCTGGGACCTTTAAAAGAACCAGACCACACCCCAGACTAAGTATATCAGCATTCTTAAAGCTCCCAGGTGATTCCAATGTGCAGCCAAGGCTCTGAACTGTTGGTTTAGTAGCTATACTACACTTGGGTAACTCTCATCTGACGAGATATAGGTCTGTAGCCTGCAAGCACTTTGCTCAAAACAGCTGTTCCCAATGAAAGCACACCCAGTCTCAATAATATCAGTGTCACCAGAAATAAAAAAGAACTAGGAGTCACAATGTATCCCTTCACAAGTATTTAAAATAGAGTACCAAGTTTTACATGTAAGGTTGTTCACTGCAGCATGTTTTTGTGATCCATAAGGGACTAGTTAAATCCATAAGGGACTAGTTAAACAAGTGGTCCACTTCAGAATATGAAGCTACTAAGAGAAAGCAGAAGACCTCCATTTACTGCCTACTACAGGCACCTACTGCAAATACTATCCTGTTCCAGGAACTTGGAATTCATCAGAGTTCAGGACAACAATCCTTGCCCTCGTGAAGCTTACATTCTAGACGAGGCCAGCTACATAATTTGCAGGACCGAGTGCAAATTGAAAATGTGGTGCTCCTTGTTCAAAAATTACTAACATTTTAAGATGGTCACAGCAGAGCATTAAACCAAGCCGGTGGCCTCCTGTGCAGGGCCCCGTGTGACTGCACAGATTACACGCCCATGAAGCCAGCCCAGATTCCCGAGGAGGGAGACAGGTGATAAACAATAAAGATAATAATAAGTACATAAATTATACAGCATGTTAGATGTGGTAAGTGCTGTGGAAGGGAGAAAAGCAGAAGGGAAAACCAGCTGCAATGTTAAATAGCGTGGTCAGGGTGGGCCACATCGCACGAGTGCAATCTGAGCAAAGATTTGTATGAAGCAAGGGAGTCAGTAGTGAGTATTTGAGGAAAGAGCTTTCCAGGCAGGAAGACTAGCTAGAGCAAAGGCCCCAAGTAAGGCTGGGAGGTGCCTGGAGTGCGGCTGGAGCAGAATTGGCGAGGACACGACAGATAGAAAGGAGAGGCTGGATCACATAGGGCCTTATAGCCTACAGTAAAGACTCTGACCTTCCACTTGATATTTTAAGAGTCGCTCTGGGGCGGGCCCCGTGGCTTAGCGGTTGAGTGCACGTGCTCTGCTACTGGCGGCCCGGGTACGGATCCTGGGCGCGCAGGGACTCACCGCTTCTCCGGCCATGCTGAGGCGGCATCCCACATACAGCAACTAGAAGGATGTGCAACTATGACATACAACTATCTACGGGGGCTTTAGGGAGAAAAAGGGAAAAAAAAAGGAGGAGGATTGGCAATAGATGTTAGCTCAGGGCCAGTCTTCCTCAGCAAAAATAGAGGAGGATTGGCATGGATGTTAGCTCAGGGCTGATCTTCCTCACACACACAAAAATAAAAATAAAAATAAAAAAGTTCTAAAAAAACAGAGTCGCTCTGGCTGCTGTGTGGCGTGAAGAAGAATCTTTAGGTGGGCAAAGGCAAAGACGGAGAACAGTAAGGAAGCTACTGCAGTAATCTAGGAGAGAGAAGGGCAGAGAGAGAATGAGAATAAATGAGGTATATGAGATTACATATGAATATATATACACACACATATATATTCTAACATGGAAAACTGTCCACAATATATAAGACAAAGGTACAGTCCATAAAATAGTGTGTACTTAATGGCCCATTTTTTGGCATAAAAACGGAACCTCAAACTATATATATACATTTATATATAAGTAGAAAAAGATCACAAATGTCACAAACCAAGCTGTTAATAATAGTTACTTCTGTGGATTGGGACTGACAGGTGGTAAGGAACAATATCACCTCTTTACATGGTTGAATATTTTATTATAAGTATAAATTGGTTTTGTAAATTAAAAAAGACACTGCTTTTCAAAGTAGGATATCATAGGAGCAGCGTCTCAACACTCAAATATGGGGAATGTCTGACAAAGACTAGATAACGGGCTTCTATAGCTTGAGAAAGATGTGGTTAATCTCAAAAAAAAAAAAAGTGAAAAGATTACAAGGTTTGACACCAGGAACTGAAAAAAAAAAATGGTGGGAATTTGTAAACTTGGAGAAAACCAGGGAGAACAGTAAATGATTGACTTTATCTAACACGAGTAATCGGGTGCGAAGTGTTTTGCATGTATTAACAAAGGCATAGCAAAGAGGAGGTAGCAGGATTTAGGTTGGAAAGAAAATGAATTCTTGTAATAAGAGGATGATAAACATGGGCCTGAAGACTTTTCAGCTATGAACAATCCCGCCTTATCGAGGATGGTTTTTCACGATAAGGGTTGCTGCCCGGACTCACGTTAGTGCCTTATTAGATTCACTCCCGCCCTCCTCTAATCTGCTCTCCTGCTGCTCTGAGGCCATCTTTCTCAAGCTCAAACCTGAGCTGGTCCCCCCCCCACTCCCCCAGCACACATAGCTCACTAGGGCCATTCAACTCTTCAATGGCCTCTTATTACTCTGAAGTCTAAAATTCAGAACAAGGTGGGGCCTAGCCTTCATGGTGTGACCCCTTCCATTTCGGACCACATTCTCTCCCTGGCGTCAGGCTGTCCTTTCCTCTCTCTTTTACCAGTTAACTCCTTCTTTTCCTTCTGGAATTATCACCATCCTCAATTTGGCTAAATCCCCCATTAATTACTCTCATAGGACCCTGAGCTTCTGCTTGGTAGGTGGTTTCTATGTATTTGATTGTTACCCTTCCTCCACCAAACCATAAGCTCTTGAGACCAGGAAGCAGGTGTTTCTAGTCCCACCACGTACCTAGCACAGTCAGTCCTCAGTATGTGTTGAAAGAATGAGTAATTGAGTAACAAGCCTTGCCTATCACACATGTAATAATTAGCAGCCTTTCTGAGCTATTTTCCCTTCAACTGTATGAGCCTATGCGATCAAAGAGACTTTATTCCCTGAAGAATAAATATACTTAAAAGGACAGTGGCCATTGGTGTTTACAGTTCCAGGCTGTGCAGACCAACTTGTTATTTCCTCAAGTGACGTGGCAACGAAGACTTTTCAGTTAGGCGGAAAGGTGATACAGTAAAGGGTAGCAGTCACGTGCAATACTTGAGTATTTACTGTTACCACCTTGCTGAAATCCATTTACTTTCCAAAAGATCTTGGCTGTGCTTTGGATCCAGCAATCACCTACTGCCTGCACTAGAGAAGTAAAACCATACGACACCTGCTCCTGATGAGCACACTACAAAAGACATCGCTGGGTGGAATTCGTCAAAAATTTTTCACAGAAGGCCCACTCTTGCAAAATACCGCGAATAATTTTGTTGGGAAGGGCCCAGCAATGTCATTTCCCTTCTTAGAAGCTTGTAATGACGTGTATTCCAAAAGCACTAGAATCTTATTGTGCTGAACACCCACAACGCTGATGATGTTGCCTGATTATTAAAAAAATCACCTGGAGGAAATTGAAAGGGCTCTTCCTTCCACGATTAATGAAGACCATCAAAGGTGGTCTTGGATTGCCCAGCAGCAGGAAAAATCCTGACAGCTATCATTGAGTCTCAGCACGTTCTTTTTAGTGTGGCTATTTATGGCAGGCAAAGAACTTGGGCAACATAAGGGTTTTACAAATAGCTTCAATTGTCAGTTAAGCCAGGGGCCATTTCTAGATGCCATCTTTAACAAAAGAGATACTAGGAAAGTGAGCACTGTCCATAATTACCACGTTGGTGACAAAATAAAGCAAGATACAGCAAAAGAGATAGACTGTCGGAAGGCCTACTATTAAACACAATACCCTTTTGAATGCCCAGGAATTTAGGTTCTGTAGGAAAACCCTATCTACTAAGTCATACAAAGGAACAATCCAGAAACTGCATGAAGGAAATTGGAAAGTCATTAGAAACTACATGATCACCAAGTCACATGTTAAATCACTCACTAAATGGTTAACTGTTTCATCTAGTATGACTAGTTAGGACTGTTTCTAACTCCACATACACCTCTATCTCCGAAAGTTATATTTTGAGACTACTTTTGTCTTTCACAGCACAGCATTTTGGTTTCATATTTCAAACCAGTGGTAAGTGTAATTACACCTGTGAAGTAGCATGAGCCACTTTGTTCGTTAACTTTATAATTGAAACAGAAGGCCTTCTTCCCCATTTTAATAGAGTGAGAAAATACTTCATTTTGATGCGAAAATAAGCCAGGACAATGAAAAAGTGCAGAATACCTATTGCTTTGAGGAAAATCCTCCTCCTCAAAAAAAAATTCAGTGTCATTTATCAAGGATTTTTCTGATGGTCAGAGGTGTGCTAAGCACTTTGCATTTATTTTTACCAACTCTATGAGGTATGCCCCTTTAAAGACAAGGAAACTGAGGCTTAAAAACAGGTTAAGAAACTTGCCCAAGATCACAGTTAGGAAGTGACAAGCTCTTGGCTTGGCAGGTTTTGCTTTATGACCAGGGTTTCATCCAGTACATGCAGCTCAAACTTTCATGTGCATTCGAACTAGCTGGGGATCTTGTTAAATGCATATTCTGACTCAGTAGGACTAGGGTGGGGCTTGAGATTCTGCATTTCTAATATGCTCCCCAGTGGTGATGAGGCAGCTGTTCCACGGGCCACACTTTGAGTAGCAAGATACTACACTACTGCAGAACCATAATTCCTTCTCTTTCAACAGAATGGTATGACATTTCATCCAGTTGGGAGCTAGACACGCTCACTTGATTCCTTGACCCTGATACATGTGTGACAACATGAAGACAAGAAAGATATCAATCCAGAAGCAATAGTGGTTATGGAATGCATACATTTCCATGTATTTTTACAGTAAAAATGCATTAAAAAATCTTTCACAAAAGAAACTTAAAAAATACAAGTAGGGTGTTGAGTTCTCCCCCCAACATTCTCTCAGGCATCAACTGTGTAATGGGTGGGAGGAGGATTCCTAAATGGTTTGATTTAATCATACAAAATACTCATCCATCATCTCTCATCAAGACATTTACATGAAGTGGGGGATTAGGGAAAGTAGGCTCACAAGAATCAGTCTCCAATTTAAGGTTACAGTAGTTCAGAGAAAACTCTATCTTTCTGCTTAATGCATAGTCCCTGTACAGTACAATATTTCCGAAGCAAATCTGATGTGTGGCACTCAGACAAAACTCACGCCACACCAAAAGTCTTCACGGACTGAGCCAAGCCCAGGTGAGTAGCACACAGATTTTAAAATGTCAAATATCATCTCTGACAACAACAAAGACATCAAGATGTTAACTTCACGACGTACTCCAAAAATCCACCTTGATTTCATTTATTTAAAACTCTAGACCACAACTGAAAGCATCGATCATTTAACATCACAGATTTTGCTGGAAATAGTGAGAGAATTCATAGTCGTGGAGCCATTGGAATAAAATCCCCAAGTTGGCTCTTAGGAAATTAATGAAAAAGAACATCATTATTCAGTTGTATTCTCCCTCAGCCGTACTACTACAGCTCCACGTATGCTTTGTATGGAAAACTTGGATAATAAAAATAGCAGTCACAGACATTTTCCTCCTTTTTAGCTACAGAATGTACATTGTGTCTGTTCCAGGAAAGGAACTTGTTTTGTGCATGTCCACACAACTACAGCTACTCATTCTAATGTTATGTATAAACCCATAAGTCAAATAAAGCTATGAACAATGTAATATTTATATATGCATAGTGTTTTATAAAAAGATTGGCCCACATACTGCTTTTCATCAATACAGAAAGAGCATTAAGTCCATAGCACACTGCAAGAAATGAGTGAAGAACACAGAATGCAAACGAGTGCTTAATAATTCACAAGCAGGCTCTCCATGGAGGAAATGATGATATGCAAACCAACTAAAGCTTTAGAGAATTACTTATATAGTCCCCCATTTTAAAACAGCTTTACATACCTGATTTAGTTTACATTAAAATATATCCCAATGAATCAATTTGTTCCATATTCAGAAATATAAACACATATCACATTCCTCACAGCTAAATTTTTTGTCATAAACTCTCTTTTATACAAGAAAAAAAGGCAACAGATTTCTTTTTAAACAGGCTCTATTAATTACAATTTTTAACTCTGTACACACAATGATTGGCTGGTTTTCTCTGTTTGCTTTTTTTTTTTCCTTTTTCCTTTTTTTTTTTAACAGTACCATGAGAACAACAGTGATTGACTTGCAAAGTTTTGTGTCTGTATGGAAGATGCAAAACAGTACTACGGAAATACACAATGCATTACAAGCAGCGCTTTGCTGTAGTGGTCCAACAGGTACAAGCAAACATTTTGGCTCAGCTAGGCAGTAATCCATTTCAACCACGTCCCGGGGCTACAGCCAACCCAACCGCACCTCCTGTGGGATTGCAGAAGAACGGGTCTTTTTAAAAAGAAAAATCACTATGTTTTGTCCTGCTGTCCAAAAACTCAAAGGACAGGGTCACGAGGGCAGAGGTTTGCCAACTAGACCTGGAACCACTGGGACTGTGTCCTTCTTCCCCCCTTCAATCAGCCTGGAGACTTTCATTACGATTTCACAGGGAAATCGGCATTTCTAAGAATAAGCACTCCCCACCCTCACTTTTTAAAATATCAACAGAGAGCTATCTTCCACCACGGCTCATTCTCTCCTCCCCAATTTGGAAAAGGGCAACCTCAGGCTTATGCTAAAAATGGGGAACAGGCTTTCTGTATTGGGGATTCTTATGGCTCCCTCACACTGGGCACACTGTCCCTCAGTCCATCTACCCTTTAGCCTCCAATCAGACAAGACAACACAGAAGGTGTGTGTTGTCCATTCCTTCTAGTAGTTGAGCAAAGCTGTGATGGCACTGCCTTAATGAGATCTTATTAGATGTTGGTGATGCTAATGAACCTGACCATCTGTGCTTGGGCTGCATTTGGGTAATGGCGGCCAACCTTCTCCTCTGTGCCTTTAGATGGCCAGGGAGAGTACAAACTGTTTTCTGAACCATCTATAACTCAAGAACATAACATTTCTTTGTGCTGTGTAGTTTAGCTATAAATATCCTTCATTTGCCATAGTAGTCTCTACACACAGTTTGCTTAATTTTAGGATCATCAACAATCCTAATCCATCCCATTTCACAAATATAACTTTTGCCTTTTTGCTCTTTTTCCTGTTTTAAGAAAAACTCCTACCTACAGTATAGCACTACATCACTACATAACAGTCTATATCAAATTAATTAAACTTAATCAATAATTTCCCTTACTTAGAGAAAATGATCAACAGCCCCATTTAACCAGGAGAGAAAAAGATTGCCCCAAAAAGGGAACAATTCTTGACAATTCTACAGTTTATGTAGAAACAAAATTTATATCCCTTTGGGGCAGCATTTGGCAAATAATTTCCAAAAAAGTATGCATTTAAAAATACTTTCTTTAATATTATACATCAGGCACAACACTTTTCATATATATTTTTTTCTTATAAGATTTCAAATGCATAAAATGTTTGTTGCTATTCATAGGATTATCAGGTGTCAGATGCTTCATTAGGTAAGAAACTAAATTATTTCAAGTTTGCGACCTTCCTCTTAGAACCTTTGACACGGTAAAGGTTGGAATGTGATTCAGAGTCTCAGATACTGAGGTCGGTGCTACATTCTTTGTAAGGTCGCCTTCTCTGCTCCGGGGGATGTCTGGAACTTCTGCCGGCATCCTGTTTCAGATTCGTCTCTTCCCTTTCTCGGTGGCTGACTTTGTCCTCTCTGTTCCTCTTCTCAAGTGACCGCTCTCTCCTCCGCTCAGGGGACCTTGCTCGTCTCCGGTCAGTTGATTTTGCTCTCCTTTCAGGCGAACTCCCTCTCCTTCGTTCTGGAGATCTTCTCTGATCCAAGAGTCTTTCGAGAGACCTCCTCCGACGGCTGGGTGAGCTATCTCTTCTGCGAGTCGGTGACCGCTCTCGCCTCCTCTCAGGAGAAATCTCTCTTCTCTTCTCATGCTTCTCCCTCCTCTCCAAAGTATTGTCAGCGCTCCGGGTGCCTTCCCTCCGCTTCTCTGGAGATCTTCTCTTGGGGCCATTGGTCACCATCCGCTCAGGCTGTGCATCTCTTCGTCCCTCCACTGCCCGGTCCTTGGGTCGGCATGCCCCGCTGTCGGGTTTTCTAGAAGTTCCGTTCCATGTGTGATGTTCATTGGGTTGTCTGCTATACTCTCTGCTGCCTTTTGGGTCTTTCACGTGTGCCCGCTTTTCCCCATGTTGTGATGATTTGTGAAGATCGGGTGGATAACTGGACTCCAATGATGGATGCTGTCGGCGGTCGGATGGCCCGGCCCTCACTTCCGGAACACCTTGTGGACCGGTGGAGGGGCCGTTCCGGTCGCTGCTGGGGTCTGCGAGGAAAATAAATGAGAGCAACAGTTTGGTACAAAGGACCTTCAGCTCCTGTCCCCACTCCCACACTTGAGATCTCATTAATCACAAAACACACACAACTGTTAAAAGCAGTCAGAATCAAAGCCAACTGAATCTTGGTTAAGTATAACTGCAACTAGTTAGGGTTAAAAACTAGTGCTTGTGGCTTTCAGGGTCTAGCCTATTATTGTCTATACTCAACACACAGATCATTAAAGAACTTATAACATCAGTCATGAGTTTAGTCTTTAAAGACACAACCTGAATAGTCTGTCTAGAAGTATCAAACTTTCCCACCCTAACTATCCCTTGTTTTTCTTTCACCACCCACCAACCCTTCTCCACTGCCCACCCCTCCTCCATCCCCATGAAAAAAAATATTGTTTCCACTAAAGAATACATGTTTTGAATTGCTTAAAAATAACCTGGGCTATTGACTTGGAGGAGCATGAGGGGACTTTCTAGGGGAATGGAATTGGTCTATGTTTTGACCTGGATGGTGATTAAATGGGTGTACACTAAAGTAAAAAATTCACTGCACTGTATACTCAGGCTGTATGCATTTTACTGTATTCAAGGTATACTTCTATTTAAAAAAAATCATCCAGGGAGGTAGGCAAAGGGGATTTTAGAGGCAATGTGTTGGCCAGATGTTGATGATCGGCAAATGTGACATGTAGGTGAGCGTCCATGAAACATTCTCTTTACCTTTATGCATGTTATTCAACTATTTTTTCTAATTTTGTGTAAGATTAAGGAACTGTTTTTAAAATGTGCAATATTCTGACAGATAAAAGGGAGTGGAAGGGAGGTTGTCAGGTACACACGACATTAGATGGGTTCAGATAAAGTCTTTTAGAGGCACTTTTCTTTATGCTATACAAAGCAGCCATGATTACATCTATGAGCTATGGAGACACTGGACTGCTTCTTACAAGGTATCTGCAGATTTAAAAGCAGGGCAGCCCATGAGGGCTCCTATTTATTATTAAACTATTTGAAATGATACTGCAAATGTTTATGTAGCAGCCTGAATATATGAGAGCTCGTTTCAAAACAGGAGCGCCAACAAGTCATACGCTTTATACCACTCCAGGCAAGTCACCTGAAATGACGTGCTGCAGTGTGGTGTGCAAACTGGGATGACAGTCACAGAAGCAAGGTGGGTGCTCTTTAAGGATCTTTCATGAGGCAACAAGGTCAACATTAAGCAGTTTATCTGTTTCATGAGTGATCTCCCAAAACCTTGGGTGGGTTTCAACAAAAGCAGGAATATAGCCCAGAGCAGGGGTTGGCCAACTTTTTCTGTAAAAGGCCAAAGAGTAAATATTTTTGGCTTTACGGGCCACACAATTATCACAACTGCTCCATGGTGCCACTGTAGTGTAAACGCAGCCTGAGACAACAGAGAAGAGAAATGGGCATGGCTGTGCTAATAAAACTTTACTTACAAAAACAGGCTGTAGACAGAGTGTGGCCCTTCCTGGGGTTTGCCATGAGCTAACTGATTCAGCGGGAAATCTCATCTTCCTGGCTAGCCAAGCCCTATCTAGCTGGGTGAGAGCTCTGTGATATAAGCTTTGTTCTTTCTGAATGCTGGGTAGCTACCGGAATTGACACACACAGGTTCTTACCAGGTCTTTTTAAGATCTGGGTGAGGGAAGGTGCTTAGATCTCTATCATAACTGTAACCTTGGGGTTTCTTACATCTACTTTTAAGATAAGGGACAGCAAGACTTCAACAGGGTCAGCGGTGTACTTACAATTCAAAGAACGCAGGGTGCTCAGAATGAATTGCCAAACATATCAAAATAGAGCTAAGCAGAAGCAATGAGGAAATTAGGCCACAGCACAGAAACACCTAGTATTGATTGAGCTACAAACCGTAGTTTGATTATGGCCCATAAGGTAGAAGCAAGCCTCCCCGAGCTTTTCATTTCTCATATATGCAGCGATATTAGGAGGTATCATCGCTGTAGAAGGGAGGGCCCAGCACCAAGAACAGTCAGAGAGAAAGAGAAAGAGAGAAAGAGAAAAAGTTGAACGTTTAGATTCCCTATAACAACGAGGAAAGAAAAAAAATCTGCATTTGTTAACATAGGGCAAAGAGAGTTTATTTGTCCAGACAGTCTAAGGCAACACTCAAATAAGGCTGCAGAGACCGCAATCAGAACAGTGACGTTTTTAGACAGCCATAGAAGGTGACTCGAGAACCCAGACAATGGATGCATCCTTTTTTCTTTTTTTTTCCAAACAACTGGAACAATGACAGGCTGGCATAGGAGAGCATTAACAATAAACAACAAAAGAACAAAGTTCCCTCCCTCCCTCCCCACCCCCAAAGACCGCGGCAGTTAAATTAAGTACAAAAAACTCATTACAAAAATAGCCTCACAGAGAAGCAGGTTCCAATCAAGTCAGAAAAATATTGGAACTTAACATATTATAACCCATTTGTGACTCTAATCAATAAAATTAGAGAGATTTAGTCCAAATGACACATGGAGACATTACAGCAGCACAACCCTGGCATGTTCGACCCTTCTTAGAAAACGGAGTATTTAAATGATCTTTATTTTTAGCCCAAAGAACATTTGTTAGTGTTGGATTTTCATCCTCAGTGCAACAGACATAGGTTTTGAGAAGGTACACAGGTTACTGACGATGACTCTCAAATGAAATATCACATCCAACAGAAGCATAGGGAAGACAGAAAAGGGAGACAATGTTACACAGTTTCAGTGGCATTGATACACCTATCAGAGGTTAAGTACAAGTGCACAGCTGTAACATCTTAATGTGCTCAAAATACCTCCCTGTGGTTGGCCATGTCTAAAGGGGCCTCATCTGATACCCCCCCCCCACCTTGGGCCCATCAAATTTTGCACCTGTATGAATGTCCAACACCTGGAAAGGAGTTATCTTTCTCCTTCAGCTGCATCTGAATTAAGAATCTCATCAAATCCAAAATACAACTGGGAATTGTGCAGAATGACTTTCAGAAAAGAAGGTAACAGATAAATCCCTAATAAAGGGGACCAATGTATATGGGGACCATTCAATCACAGTTTCTATAGAAACTTTTGTAGACCTTTGGTTGGGAAGAAAAGCCCTACATCTAGGGCATAGGTTTTTTTAAATTTTAATTTTAAACAAGAATTCTCAAATAAAATAGGACATAATTATTATAATATATAATATTTTGCCATCAGAACACTAAGCTAGGTAAAGATCATTGCTGTTTACTCAATTCACGTCTATAGATATGACAAAGGAACTCTATGTGTAACCTGGCTTTCCCCATAGGAAAGGTAAAGTAACATGTTTCCCTCATGATGAGCACTGGGAATCTAGTTCATCCTTTATCATTTAAAAACATATGGCTAATACTCAACAGTTTTGTTTGTTTTATAGCAGTGGGCTCAGGTGGTCTGATTCGGGGTAGGGACCAGTGAGGGGACACAGAAGTGTTGTATACAGTGTAAAGGAGGTTAGCAAGGCCTCCCAATCATCTCAAAATTCACGCCTCTTAAATCAAGACATCAAGTAACCAAAAAAGAAAGCAAAAGAATTGTGCCTCAACATCTCACTCAGGAAACCTGCTTTCCTGCTTCTTAAAAGGAGTCTAGTCATTTTGTGCTAACAAGTGGATCTGAGAAACAGTTTGGCACAGTTCAAACAAACATTCCTTCGCTCTTGGTCGGACTAGACAAAATGTTCTCTCTGATTATCAGAAAGGGGGCTATAAAGGTCTTGTTTTAACCATGCCCCAGTCCACGTAAGCAAGCAAAAGGATGAAATGTGTAGAGATTTCAGAACAAGCGAGGCAAATAATTACATGGTGCGAGAGGCTGGTAAGACACTGGTGAATAGGGGAAATAAAAAGACTTTCCTGCTGCAGTTCTGGAGACAAAGTCATGGAGTCATGCCAGGGAAGGAGGGAATGTTTTCATAGTTTGACCCACCATATTCTGGTACCGAGCCGTCTCCTCGCTTCAGAAACAGCCGCACCCTGCGGCCACCATTCTTAATCAGTTCTATAGCCCGAGAATGCTTCATGTTTTTGGTGGTCTCGCCATTGATCTCTAAAATTTCATCACCAATCTGCCAAAGCAAGAGAGACCAAAGTGAGAAGATCACAAAAGGGTTTCACCAGCCATTGAGGTGCTTTATCATTTACAATTCTTTCATTTATTGATTCACCAAATATTTGTGGAGCATGTTCCAGAAAACCTTCTATTGCTTAAGATACAGCAGCGAAAAAAACAAAACTCCCTGCCCTTATGGAGATGACATTCTCATGGGGGAAAGACAACTAACAAGAAAATTAGAAAAATACATGTATTCTAGATAGTGTAAGTGCTAAGGAAACAAATCACGCAGTAAGGGGAGAATTAATTGTGGAGGGTAGGAGGATACGGTAGGCAGTTTCTAGGAGGGCCCCCAATGAGCCCCACCTCCTTGTATTCACACCCTGTGTAATCTCCTTCCCTTTTGAATGTGAGTTGAAATTAGTGACTTGCTTCTAACAAACAGAATATGGCAAATGTGATGAGAAGTCAGTTCAAAGATTATACAATAGTTTTCGCTTCTGTCTTACTTGCCCTCTTTCGTTCTCTCACTTGTTCACTCTGATGCAGGCTGTGAGCTGCCTTACAGAGTTGACGATAAGGAAATGAAGACAGGCTCACGCCAACAGCCCAAGAGGCACTGAATCCTGCCAACAACCCTGTAAGTGAGCTTAGAAGCAAATCCTTCCCCAGCTGGGCCTTCAGATGAAACCACAATCCCAGTTGATATGCTGATAGCAGCATTTACTGGATGTCAGCTACTATTCTAGGCACTGGAGATAAAGGAGTAAACAAGACAGGCCATATCTTTGCTCTCATGGAGCTTATATTCTAGAAGGTAAAAGAGGAAAAGCACTGGCTTTGAAGTTCCAAGTCCTGAATCTGAGTCCTATCTCTTGTTAGCTAAATGATCTTGTACAAGTCCTTTAAGTTCTTGGAGTTCACTTCCTCACCTGTAGAAGGGGATGATAACTACCCATGTCTACCAAGCTTAGGGGGTCAAATCAGATAATACAAGTAAATGTGTCTTGTGAACAACACAGCATTATACAAACCATCATGATAAAGGTATTTCATTCAATCAGAAACTTTTTTAAGTGAGTAAAGACACGGAAAAGCATATCCCATGTGTTTGAAATTTAAACAAAATTAATATGTACCACTGTATATATTCCCTTGTACATGCACAAATTGTGCATGTGTATGCATAAAGGAAGGATATATAAGAAAATGGTATATAGTTTGACCCTGAAAAACTAGATTTTGACTATGTACCATTTTTCATTGTCTAATTTTTAAAAACCACATGCATGGTCTACTTTCTCAATTAAAAAAAAAAGCTTGTTAAAAAATTCAACTTCAAGAAATTTAAAAATCAAGATTGTGTCTTAAGTACAAGTATTAAGTTCCCCACCCTTGGTAGTTTTTTCCTCTTTCTGCTCAGGACCAATTTCATTCACTTTTTTCCTTTCCTGACCCGACTACGTTGATTTCTTTTAATTCATTGCAAATTGCTCCCTATGTGTATGTCTCAATCTGTGTGACCTATGTATAACGAGCAGATGATTTTTCTTTTTTTTCATCATCTAATCTGCCCAGGAGAGCGACACCTTTGTACACAGTCACAGATATTAGATATCTAAACAGAGCAGAATGGACTTTAGGCATTTGTATATGTAAAATTTGCAGCTTCGGCTACTACAAAGCAACCTTGAACACTCATGCCATAGAGTTGCTGGCCCTCTGCTGAAGCAGAGTTGACGTGCTCCTGGGAGCAGGGTAATGGCTGGTGACTAGCTAGAGACTGAATGGAATCACCACGCAGAACCCACAGAACTACACAGCTTTCCTGCTCTCTAAGCATCCTGATATACCCAGGAATTCCTATGAAGTGACGTGCCTGCCTCATGAGATTAAATACAAGAACTATGAAAATGAGATTCAGAAAATATCTACTTTAATAAATTTATAAGTCACTTTAATCCTTCATTCAAGCCCAAAGAGTTGGAAGGGGTCACCTAACTTTAGCAGCTACAACTAACTATGCTTTAGGAGAACTTAATGCTAGGGTGGGAGTCATGCATTTAGGGTGTCCCGAAAACTGCAGAAAATGCTATTCCCATGAACATGACAGTTCTAGCCATATAATGTCAAAAAGTCACTGCAGATGACTTATTTACATCTATTCCAGACTCCTCTTCCTACTTACCCTCATCTTTCCACACCTTTCTGCAGGACCATCCTCTGCTAAGCGCAGAACATAGAGGTCCATGTTATACTCTCGGCCCCCTCGAAGACTAAAGCCAAATCCCTTGGCTCCTCTTTCCAATTCCACAGTGTAAAAATCTTGCTCCTATTTAAAGAAATTAAATGCAATCATTCTGGGAGAACTTATATCCACACATATTTCTCGTCATCTCTTCCCAAACAGTCTCTGTTATGCCAATTTGACAAAAAGGCACAGTCTCTAGTCCCCTCTTGGCGATTCTCAATTGTTTATTAATATTCATTAACTTTAGAAGTTTGGAGATCCAGAACTTAAAAACACTCATGAGTGTGCCTGCAGACTGCACACCAACATGCATATATTAAAATTTAATCAGTGAGGATGCAATTTGTATTTGCAGCAGGAAAATTCTTCATTACACGATATCATCCTGCACAATGCTGGATGTTCAGCCTTCCTGCCTCACGGCCAGAAAATGCCAGCAGTGCCCCTCATTTGGATACCAACAACCTCCACACATCTGGGGAGTGGTTCCCACTCTGGTTGAGGAGAATCATGAATGGATTACTGAAGGCTCTGAGAAGGCCAGCAAAAAATGAACCTATTTAACTTTGTGTCATCCAATGTTTCCCAAATTTGCTTCATCTGCTATTACTCGCACACCCTGTGGGACAGGTAGCTCTATGCATCGCACCTGAAATTCACAAGTCTGAGAAACACCTTAACAAAGACATTTTCTTGGCATAAATATGTTTATGAATATCATGAGTAGATATTAGATGTTTTGCTCTTTCTCTGACCACCAATGCTTGAGACAATTATGACTTTTTATTTTGTTTTCCCACCTAGAAAAGGATATCTAGGAATATTTTTCAAAGGTAGTAAATAAAATGTCATTTCCTAGACAACCAAATGTGAGTACATATTTAGTACATCCCCTCACAAAAGGTTATTTGTTTTAATTGAGGGTACTTTATAAAAGATATCTCGGAAAAATAGCTTCAGAAAGATGGACGGAAACGTGCAAAGCAAACAGAAAAAAGAGAAATGGTCCTCACCTGTGTTGCCTGGGGTGCTTTGAACTCAAACTGAGATTCTGGCTTTGGTTTGGCGGTACTCCTGCCAAAGCAAGAGAAGTTAATATAAGAGCAACGCAGGGGGAAACTGAGAAAGAATCAAGGATGGGTACTGCCATGCCAGGAGTCACTTTTTTCCCTTTAAACTAACAAAAGCAACCAAAGCCATGTCTGACCTGGTCTCCTGGGCCCCTTGTTGAGATGGGGTGTGTGTGGTGGTGATGGTGGCAATCTTCTCCGCATTGGTCAGCAGAGTGGCATTCGAAGACTCTGCAGGGTGAGACAGAGCATAATGAAATGAAGGCCCCAGGGAAGACATCGTCAAACTAGGAGGTATGCAAAAGTCCCATATCTGAATGACAAGTCTGGCTTCTCTGCCACCATTTCAAGCAGCTCTGACTTGAATTTCTAAACAATTAAGAGTTTCAAGAACCATTCTAAGATCTTCTATGATGTGAGCCATGTATACCTCGATAACCCTCCTCCCAACCAGACATCCCCACAAATGAAATGAAGAGTTTGCCCAAGAAAATGCTACTCTAACGTTGTAGCCAAGGTAGGTGTCTCTCACTCCTCCCCCGCCACTTAAAAACGGGGGCGTGCCATCAAAACACTGCACTACACCAGAATTACTTCCCAGAATCTTACAGGCTGATAATAATGTCTCTGCTAACGTTCCCAGAATTTATCAGCAATATTTAGTGAGTGTGCTTGATTTCCTCATGTGAATATTAAAATCAGAAGTGTGCTAACATCTTGTTAAATACACGCACACACACACCATCTACTTTCTTCTCCATTGCTTTTAATGACGCACAACCCAAAATGTGGAATTCCTGACAGGTCTCTTCTAGTACCACACATGAAAAATTAATTTTAAAACTTGCGTTAGTCAGAGTCAGAGTTTGTAAATATAAGTTGTATAAATCATGAAACCACTCTAATGTAATGAATATGATTATATTCTTATGTAAATTGACTTTCTTCTCCACTAACCACATTCATAAGCAACTTCATTAATCTCTAGAAGTTTAGAGATCCAGAATTTGAAAATACTCATGAGCATGCCCTATGAACTACACACCAACATGCATATACTAAAATGTAATAATTCATGTAGCAATGGTTTTATGTTCTTTTATTAATTATTTCTCCGTTAAGATCAAGGCAGATAGCAAGCAACTGTGAGCAAGTTGCACTTTTAATATTTATTTTTAGGTTGACTGTTTGAAACTTGGCATAAATTTTCTAATCAAGAAAATGCTAAATGTGGCGGTTAGGTTCTAAGATTACTCTATAAATGTCCATTAAATTCATAGTGTGCCATGAAGTCTAGAAATTTCTATGAGTCCTATGGTTCACCAATTACTTGTCTATCTTCCATTTTAATTTTCTAAGGATACTACTCAGCTTGGGTCTGGCTTTCTATTATTTTAGTTTCATTACACATGGCTGTAAAAGCATGGGCTTGAGATTCAGACCCAGGTTCAAATCCCCCTTGCCCTCTCATCAGCTGTCTGCCTTATTTCCTCATCTGACAGAAGGGGATAATGAGGGTAATTCCCTTCTCCTGGATGAAAGTATAGGAAATGTCTAGTATAGTACCTGACATAGAGGGAGCACTCAATACACATTTACTGCACTTTGGCCCTGGCTACCACTTCTACATTTTATTACTGTGGGAACTTGTACAATTTATTGAAACTCGGCAAAAGGACAAAGTCGAAATATGATTTTAACAGTTTATATCCCAGCCATAAATCCCATGATTCTTATAGCTAAGGCACAAGATTAGTAAGAAAACATAACTAGATCAAGTGAACTGTACTGTGAATCCGATTCCTGCTTTAGGATCGTGTTCCCACAATCTGTTTTACCAAATGTTTCTACAGATTCTGAGGGAAAAGGAACCTGTGGTCAATGAAGGGTGAGAAGTAACGGATGAAACAGAGGGAAATGTTTTTGTGTGTCTGTGTTTTGTGTGTGTGTGTGTGTGTGTGTGTGAGGAAGATCAGCCCTGAGCTGACATCCATGCTAATCCTCCTCTTTTTGCTGAGGAAGACTGGCCCTGGGCTAACATCCGTGCCCATCTTCCTCCACTTTATATGGGATGCCATCACAGCATGGCTTGACAAGCAGTGCATTGGTGTGTGCGCGGGATCTGAACCTGGGCCGCCAGCAGCGGAGCATGCGCACTCAACCGCTACGCCACAGGGCCGGCCCCTGTGTGTCTGTGTTTTGTCTTCCCCTGGATTCCTCAGAGCCTTTACTATGCCAATATGCCTTGCGACCCTCTGAGCTGGGGAGGTGGTGCTTCTCAAGCATAGTGGTTACAACGTCCAATTCTAGAGTCAGACTATCTGGCTTTGCATTCTAGGCTCTGCAACTTACTGGCTGGGACTTAAGCAAAGTTACCTAAACTTTCTATGCCTCAGTTTCCTCCTCTGCATGTGGAGGATAAGAAGTATCTAAGAAAATTGGTGCAAAGATTCCCTGGGAAGACAGTGTTTGGGATTGTGCCTGACACACAAAAACTGCTCAAAAAACGATTAACATATTTTTTGGTAGCATGTATTTATTATTGTTACCACAATATTAAAAGCATATTATTAATACATTTTTATGACTGCAGTAAACCAGCACAACCAAGGCGATAAATCTAAGTCATCTTTCATAAAGTATGCCCAGTGTGTTAGTACAAAGGACTAAGAGACTGCACAGCCTGTCAATATGATTTGCTAGAAGTTTCATAAACACATGGATTGGTCCTTTAAAAAAACTTCATATTGCTCAATGTAATTAATTTTATGGAGATGTTCTGGGAAATCACAAGATTGTTCGGGCCATGGGGAAATCAGGATTTCCCCATGGCCCGATACCAAATCAGGATACCAAAAAGAACGTTTCCTTGTAATTAAGGGGATTGTAATGACTGAACTGTGCAGAGGTTCCCCTCCTTGAGAGTTCTTGTGTGTTTCTGGTAGCCAGAGTTTTCTAGGAAGATCAGATTCCATTTTCAAACAATTTTTATATTTCTGCTGCTTTCATGATTTGATATGACAGATAACCACTCAATATACATATAAATAGAATTCTTTTATTAATTTTCCTCCTACCCTTCATTTGCTATTTTTCACATGTTTATCTATAAATCTGTTTTGGGTTGAAGCTCAACTTTAAGCATTTTAAAAATTAACATTTAATATGCAAATACCTATTTGAGCTCCCTGAATTTCCCTCCTTTCATTGTTTTTCTTTCTTTTTCTTTTTTTTTCTGTGAGGAAAATCAGCCTTGAGCTAACATCCGTTGCCAATCCTCTTTTTGCTGAGGAAGACTGGCCCTGGGCTAACATCCGTGCCCACCTTCCTCTACTTTATATGGGACGCCGCCACAGCATGGCTTGACAAGGGGTGCGTCGCTGTGCACCAGGGATCTGAACCTGCGAACCCCGGGCCGCCAAAGTGGAGCGCGCGCACCCAACCTCTGCGCCACCAGGCCAGCCCCTCGTTGTTTTTCTTAATCTATGAACCATCACCATTTCTTGATCATTTATGACATGCCAAGCATGGTGGTAAGTGCACTACCACATGCACTGTTTCGTTTAATTCTTACAACTCAATGAGAAAGGTGCAAGTATTACCCCCATTTTACAGATGGAGACACTGAGGCTTAGAAAAGGGAGGTAACACGTCCAAGGTCATCCAGAGAGCAAATGGACGCACTGGGAATTAAATCCAGGTCCTGCCTGACAATTAACTTTTAGTCTTATTCTGTTTACAAGGTAATTATGTATTGGTATCAAGGAGATCATATCTAATTGGTATGTTCCTTTCAGATAAACAGTGTTTTTATTTTACTGCATAAACACAACCAGCTTCACTAAGCACTATCACAGATTAATTAAAATATAAAATATCCTGCTTTGAATTCTAGACTTCATGGGCCATCTTTCGAGCAGTAAAATAATTTTTACCATACCTTAGATTTCCAGGATGCTTTTTTAATATCCATCAAGTTATACTTACTTGAATAAACTTTTAAGTCCTCATTTAGAATTAAATCAAGACTGTATGTGCTGAAATTCTCTCCAACTTTTTAAAATGCAGAGATGAAGCCCATTATCACACATTTATAGCTCTAACCCAAGACAAAATTTGCCCCATATAACAGAAAAAAATAAAAGAAAAGCCTGATATAGGAGTATACCCCAGCAACAGTGCTATGAACGGATGTCAATGTATTCGACTTTTAAAACTCAGGCAGATGGAGAGATTGGCTGTTTTTATGATAAATTCCAGAAAGTACCCTACATCCTTTATTAAACAGTGTTTACACCTATTTTAGCTTTCCCAGAGGAATGAATATGGATAGCACTACACTTTCCATAGCAATCGTGTATCAAGAAAAGCATATCCTAGCTCTCACAGCACTGTCATGGCGCTGTGCTAAGTCAGGACACTAACTTCTGATAGGAGCTTCTATCTTGGGTTTCAACATATCTCCGTGACAAGTGACAACAATTCTAACCTTGCTCTCGTGTTAATAACCTTAGCCTCCCTTACAGAATCAACGTTACAAAGCCAAGCAAATCAACACAGGATACAATCACTCCTTTCATGAATATTTTAATGCCTAAACACATATGCAATAAATATCTGAAGGAAGCATTTGAAAATTTGAATCCCATAAATATTTGAAAAGTTTTGGGAGACGTTTTAAATGTGTATGGTTGGAACCCTGTTCCTTCTGCCCAAGTGTATGCTAACTATCACATCCACAGAGACTTCGATTAAGATATTTAAATTTGTACTATTCTATGCCTTTGCCAAGGAAATAGCAATATCTGTGTTGCCAAGCCCTACCTCCCACATAAGCAAATGCTTTGATTCAGAGTGATGTGAAGTACAAATTTAAGACCATAATTTAAATAATGTATTTTTAAGCTCATAAATATTTTCATTATCTTGAAACTTGATTCAATCTGACGGTTCCATGTTAGCCTGGCTCAGTCAGGGTCTGCCCCATCTGATTCAAGTTTCTCTCCTACCCAGACTCCACAAAGTACTTCTATACAACGCAGGTGGTAGAAAGCATGTGTGGTTTGACTTGTACAATTTCAAGTTCAGATTCAGTATGTTTAGCTATTCTCTGGACGTTTCTGTGCTGCCATTATATATTTACTATCCTCTGCCTATATCTCATAGGATAAGAGGTTCTGCCCCCGCTCTACCTCCCACCGTGGTCCCAAAGATAGTAAAAACAGAGACGCCAAGGACTCCCCCGACCCAGGCCTGTCCAAGATCTGTGAAGGTAGGCTTTCAAACAGCACAATAATGCCAAATAAAGGAGAGTCATGTTCGGGGCTTTTGTTGAAGTGGGCTGGCAAAGAGAGAGAGAGAAGTGGGAGACGTAGAGTGAGGGAAACTCTAGACTGAGATGAGTGAAGATGGAGAAAGAATGAGGTGACCAATGACAAGAAAAAAGAATTAGGCAGCATGAACTAGATAAACAGCGAATTCAGAGTGGGTTCCAAGCACTGCCCAACCAAGAGTGCATCTTCCTCAATCAGTGCCTCCTAGGGTTTCTGAGAACATGAAACAAGATGGATTTAAGAGCTTAGAAACCACTCTGATTAAGAACTTCAGTCTCTTCGTGAGGATCATGAAACAAACTATCTTTGGGCTACTTGGTGAATTAAACATTAGAGAGAAAGATCTGAAGGAGACCAGAGGTCTCTAACACAGAGAGAGCACCTCCCTTTTACCCTACAATCTGTCTTGTCCAATACACTTTCACAGAGAGAAAGCAGATCTAGCATGATTTTCTCTTTTCCAAACTGTAATGGTCACTCTCTGTCTTCTAAGTGTTTGCGAAATCCTCCTGGATCCCTCCAGTATCTCTCCAGAAATCGAACTCTCCTGCCTCAACTCTAATTTCCAAGATGGGAATTTTGGGCTCCATTTAAAAGATGAGCGTCACAAATCCACACTCTGCCAGACTTGATTCCCTTCACCTGGCCTTCGAAAATTACAAAGTAAAAGATGAAGAGTTTTATTATCATGACAACGAATTCCTGAAATATCTTGGGATAAAATCACATCCTCAGCAGCACATCAATCCTTAACTACGTTGTATCAACTTTAATGTTTATTTTCTTCCAATCAAGATTGTGTGTGGTATGTCTATTTGAATTTTATATTTCTGGAGTATTGAAGTTTAAAAAATATCTTTTTATTGACAATTGTTATTAGATAATCCACCTTGCATTATATTTTTTGGTGTTCATGGTTTCCAAAAATATTTTCCACTGCACTTCATTAAATTAAGTCAACACTTAGTACGTGCATAGTAGTATAAGTTGCTTCTGCATATTTATGTCTTTCCCGATTTCAAACTCTTTTCTAAGCCCCTCTTCAAGGACTGCTTTCTTTCCTTCCGTCCTTTTTTGAATTCTTATTCCCACATTAAGACTGACCAATATAGACCCAGCAAGTCAATTCCTGTGTCCAGTTCTTTTGGATTAGATTTGAAATCTCTCCATGGCATGTAGATAAATGTGTCTAAATTTATATACTACATTTGGCTCTCTCAACCATTTCTTACTTAATTTTTCTGGCTTCTGTCATCCTTTCCATTAGGAACCTATGTTCTATCATCTTGTGACCACTTTCCTAAATTGTAATAGCTTTCCAGAGTGGTGAACTGGTAGAATGAACTCCAGACCAGATGGTAAATTACTAACCTTGCACTTGAGGCCGGCTAGAATAGACCATCATTCAAGCAGCTATTTTTCCCTCCACATTTGGTATGGGGTATTTTTGGTGCAGAAAAGTTCTGTTTCTCTTTGAAATATCTTTGAAATATTTCAAACATTTCAAAACCAAAGATTTTCAAATATTTATTGTTTGGTTTTGGACTTACTTGTTCTGAAAGGCACAGTCTACACCACTCAAATTTTCAACTAATAAGGCTCACTTTCTAACAATTAGTATATAAAAATATTCATTTGGTGAATTACTTTCAGATAAAATTTCTGATTTTCTTATTTTACAAATCCATGGCATAGAATTTTTATCACACTATCTCCATAAACCACATTTTCCTATTGAGAAATACTCATTGACTTTTAGAATATATATTTTATTTTATAACGTACATAGCAAGAATGAAAAAAAGACACTGAAACATTTTGGGACAAGTATCTGTTATCACTTTCCACCCAAGGGCAAAGTCTGCTTAGAACAGAGTCAATATTCAGGACTTAATTCTCTGAAGAATCTCTACTTAGTGACATTAGTGTATCAGCTTCATTTTTATTAAATATGAATAATACAGTGAGTATCAATATTTTTTGCTGTATAACTTTTTACTGTGAGGGGCTTTCCTGTGTACTGCAGGATGTTTAGAAACACCCCTGGCCTCTACCCACTAGATGCCAAACATCCCCTGGGCATCAGAATCACCACTGGTGTAAACTAACCAAAGATTTCAATTTAACCAAATAAATAACCATGAATAGGACTAGTTTAATGTAGATATAACCTATCAAAAATATAGAGACTTAATTCTTTCTTCACCCACATGTACAGATTAGGGACAAACCAAGTAGGCACAAACTCTAAGACTCTCACATCAAATAAAAACTTTTGATACATTCACTTATTCTGAAAAAAACGTAGTACTGGCTCTGTGTTGTCATCATGTAGGTTTTGTGATGTCACCACATTACACAGTTAAATTTTAGTGATTATTTTAAAAAAATCATTAATGATTTCCAGATAGAACATCAGGGGATCTCTATCACCTATATGCAAACTATTTTATCTTTTTAAAGAAAAGGGCACCAAAACCAAAATAAATTGGGGAAAGTTGAAGATTTTCTGAAATGTTTATATCTGCAGCAAGACAGGGTCACAGGGCTAGAGGATTAGGTAAAGAGGGTGAGGCAAGGTTTAGTAACAAGAGCTCACATTTGTTGGGTGGGTGTGTTCAGTTAGGGATGAATAAGGCTGCCTCTAAGTCAACGCTATTTAATTACATGAACACTAATTATAAAGAGATAGACAGAGATAGAGATACAGAAAGAGACAGAGAGAGAGAGACACAATAGGTATACTTTACCATCCCCAGGAATGATGCGGAGGGTAACTGTGTTTCCCGCTTCCTTGATTAGGTTGACAATGTCTGAATGGGACTTGTTGGTGATGGAACATCCATTTACTGCCAAGATCCGGTCTCCTACTTTCAGCTTGCCACATCGGTCAGCAGGGCTCCCCTCAATAATCCGACCTATTTTGTGAGGCATAGCCACACATGCATTGCCTGCTTTGATATTGAGTTTTAATTTTTTTTAAATTTACGTGGGAATACAGTGAAGGGAGGAGAAAAAGGGTTGAAAAGGGAAAGAGAAGGTTAAGTGTTAATTAATTAAAGCATTAAGCAAATGTTATTAAAGGAGGGCTCTGCGCCGATGGTCAAAACATTGGCAATACTCAGGGTGTCTGTGTAAGAAGCCACTGCCCTGAAATGATAGTTCATTGCTGCAGTCCTTTCCTGAATCAAAATGAGGGGAAAACCCCAGCTTCCTCCCTTAAATCAATTACAAAATTTGGGATATTTAGCAACTTCAAAGATTCTCAAGAGGCCAAAAATAACTCGCCATTGGCTTATTTTAGGACTGCAAATGTGAAACCCAGAGCTGGGATAGATGCTTTTATGCATTTTGTGTTCATGTCACTTCATTTTTGCCAGCTGTTGTTTAAGCTTCTGCCAATGTTTTGTTCTTTCTCCATTTAGAAAAATAATCACTGGGCGTCTGGTGAGCCATGAGACTCTGCAGCACCAAAAATTTAATCTGAAAACACCTAATGGACAAACACTTAGACCTTCTGCCTTCTATCCAGAATGATGAAAGCTTTAGAAAAAGGGCATAATTACAAGAGATGAGCCAAGAAAGCACCAACATTGACACCTATTTTTCCTTTTATGACCTTTGCTCAATCAGTCTTTCTCATGTGCTTTCAGGGTAGGGCCCAAATGGCTCATTAGCCCAGAAATCATCCTCCTTCCTTACAAAAATCCCCTAAAAGGAATATGAAAATCTAGTATCCACTCAGGCTGAGGACAGTGATCCAAAGCTAGGTTCAAATCATTCCTCAACCCTTTTCCTTTAATCATTTCCTTTCTCGTCATCAGTTACTACGCAGCTATAACATGAAAAAACAGGAAAAGTGCATTTGAAGAAAAAGTTGATTGTGCACTTTGAGGTATTCCGTGTCACAACCAAGAGCACTGCCACCTTCTAGAGAGGGGTGAAAAACTGGCTTTAAGGCCTGACGTAGGGTTTCCAGCTAATTGTATAGTGAATTTCCAAGTTTCTTGTGCCTATTCACCTATTTTGAGAATCTGTCTTTCTGAGGACTGTGCAGTTGATAGTCATGCAGTTGAGCTACCTTTTGCAAAGGGTGACAAAATTAACATGGGAGACATTGAAACTAATTGAGGAGGCTCATTCATCATAATTTGGACCTTGAGGATAAAATATGCAGGGAAAATGAGCTATAATTTCTTTGAATTTCAGCACATTTGCCTGAGTTTGTAACACCAGATGTAACCTCAAGGTAAAAGAATTTTAAAAAAGGAAGTTAAATAGTCTTTTAGAATATAACAGGCAGGTGTGGTGAAAAGCTTCCATACTCAAATTCAAGGTCTGGATTAAGTTCAGCCCATCTCCAAATATAACTAGCATGAGAGAGGTATCAAACAGCAGGTATGAGGAAAGCTATGCATAGCTTGGAACAGAAGTCTCATGCAAGGCATTAGGGAAAATTTAATTTGTTCATTGTAAGAGTCAGAGGAAAACAAAGACCAAATTGTGAGTGAAGACATTCAATATTCATTAAATAACACATAGTCTCCCACCTGACATATTTGCTATTTCCTTCTAGAAAGTGAATTGAGAATTCTGAAATACTGAGAACATCACAGGGTACATGGGGATGGCCAAATTGTAGATCTGAAGAAAATAACTTGGGATTTCTTTTCCCCCTCTGCTTTTCTATTTATTTTTAACTGAAGCAGAAAAGTCTCTAAAATTCATTTAAAAACAAAAAACCCTTGCCTTGATATCATGTCACCCAACCATGACATGCAGTGATAACTTTATTAATGCAGCTCACAAAAGCGCTGTTAGTAATGGGTGTTTGTTACTGCAGCCACACATGCATAGACCTGGCTGACTCCCTGTCTCCTAACGAACAAACTTTACGGGAAAATAGTTTTAGCAGGAAGCAATGGACCAAGACTAAATGGAGGCAAAGGGAGTTCTATTGGATTAGGAAGCTAAAGGGATGGAACACCTAGCTGATATTAGCCAGCAAATGACCTGGGCCACTGGCCATCACCAGACTACTTCTGGATAAGTCATTTGGGGATAGAGCTGAGGTAAATTTCAAAGCCTGCACAGCCCTTCCCTACCTCCCATCATATTCCACATTAATTAACAAACGGGCTTGGGGAATAACAAATGACTTTTTATCTAATGGAGAAGGTGGATCACTTTTGGAGTACATATTTATTTATAATCCATCCTAATAGGAAATAGATTCATAGATTACTAGTTCCTGGAATCATCTGGGTTCCCATTTATCTCTGCTAGTGCACCCAGCAGAGAGTTACCATTCTGAGAGGGTGACAATTGCACTTCTCCATACTCTGCTGAAACCCCCAACATCTGGATGAGACAGAAAATCACCCCCGCTAGACTTCAAGGGCAGTGAAGACAAATGGTTCTTAACTCAGATTTTAATTAGATTCTTAACCAGGCAACAGTAAAAATATATTTAAAATTTAAAAATTTCAGATGGGGATAGAGTAGAGAAAGGACACAGATAAGGTGGAAAGGGCATTTCCTGTAATATTTTTACTCCCTACACCTTTATTTTTTCCTAGGCATTTTTACAACCATATGCTTCTTTTAAAAACTCTTAGGGGGTGGTGCAGGCGGTTAAGTGCGTGTGCCCCGCTGCCGCGGCTGGGGTTCTCCGGTTCGGATCCCGGGCGCGTACAGATGCACTGCTTGGCAAGCCATGCTGCGGCAGTGTCCCATATAAAGTGGAGGAAGATGGGCATGGATGTTAGCCCAGGGCCAGTCTTCCTCAGCAAAAAGAGGAGGATTGGCAGATGTTAGCTCAGGGCCGATCTTCCTCACAAAAAAAAAAAAAAAACAAAAAACTCAGACCTTCTGAGGCTACTGCTATTAATGATATCCTATTCAGGATCCTGCAAAAGGCTTTCTCTGGCAAGACTTTCTCACACTCTACACTGTCAGGGGGTTGCTCTGCAAATTTCACGTATGCTTGAAGTTGTGTGCATGTGAACAGGCATTCAGAATGGAAAGCTGAAGCGTTAAAAAAATCCTAACCTTCAGGAGGGGAAAAGCTACCAAATAAACTCCATCCCCAATTAAGGCTTTAATTACCTGCAGCGAAAAGCATGAACGCATTTCTGTTAATGAGATTTTGGCCGTCTTTCACTCGCAATAGAATGCTCCCCAGCATCCTAGGGAACAGCAGGGAAGACAACTGTCAACACTCACCGAAAGTCGTGCCCGCCTCGGGCCTGCTCACCGACGACACGATGACGAAGCCGAAGCCCTCGTTCTCCCCGCGTCGGATGTCCACGTCGTAGGGCTGCACCACGGTGCTCACCACGCCGCTGCCGCCGCCGCCGCCGCTGCCGATGCCGCTGGTGCTGCCGCTGCCCGAGCTCACCGTGTTCAAGGAGTTCTGGCTGCCCTGCGGCGTGCGCTTCTCCTCCGTCAGCGAGGCCGGCTGGTTGCTACTGTGATGCGATGAGGCTGGCGAGGGCACCTCGTTCTCTGTTTTGGGGACTATATAAGAGCCCCTCTCAGTTACGTGACTTTGCAAAAAACGTGCCCTGCCACCCCTTCCTCCTTCTCCCCCCAACTCCACGATGTGCAAGAAATCAAGAGATGAGGCACCCGGCCTTGCAGAACTGAGATACAGTATAGGAATCTACAAGAGCTTCTCTTGATAAGTATTGACTCTTCAGTATCTACCTACTGACATCATCCCACGGAAACACACCAAATAGGACACCCGAATCGTGTACCATTTACAGCATACTGTATATACATCAACATCTGCACTCAGGCTCAAGTTTGCAGCAAGATCCGCTGACTCTAAAATATTGCCTGGTGCACAAATCAAAGGAAAAGGTATAAGAGGTTTAAAGTGTAGGCATGGCCTACACCAACGACGATCACCCTCTTTGCCTCAGAGACAGGACCTTAAGCTGCACGTTCATATTGTCATTATCTTCAAGTCACATTTCTGCTCAGCTTTCCAAACAGCTTTGCTATTGATTTTTTTCCATCAGGCAAGAGACTGTAAGTTGACTTTACCATTGAGGCTGCCATATTGTGGTATTCGTGACAAGACCTGTCAGGGGTATACTTTGTTTCTCTTCCTAGCTTCCAGATGTCAATTATCTACTCTGATCACACAACCGGATACATTGGCCTTCCCCAGAAATCCAGTTTTATTAAATTCCAGTTTTATTGCTTTATCCAGCGATAGGATAAAGTATTCCTAAATAGCCACAGTAATAGGTGGGACTAACTTATGTTTCATGCCAAAAGCAAAATGTGTGTCCAGGTTGGGATAAGACAATATTTATCCCTGAAAGCTTCTCCCTTCATAGATTTCTTTTTTATTGTGGTAAAATATATAGAATATAAAATGTATCATTTTATCCTTTTTTTAAATTCTTTTTTGGTGAGGAAGATTGTCCCTGGGCTAACATCTGTGCCCATCTTCCTCTATTTTGTATGTGGAACACTGCCACAGCACGGCTTGATGAGTGGTGTGTAGGTCCATGCCCAGGATCCGAAACTGTGAACCCCAGGCCGCCAAAGCAGAGCACACGAACTTAACTACTATGTTACTGGGCAGGCCCCTCATTTTAACCATTTTTAAGTGTACAGTTCAGTGGCCTTAAGTACAGTCACACTGTTGTGCAACTATCACCACTATCCATCTCCAGAACGTTTTCATCTTCCAAAACTGAAACTCTGTACCTATTAAACACTAACTAACCATTTCTCCTCCTCCTGCCCCTGGCAACCACCATTCTACTTTCTGTCTCTATGAATTTGACTACTCTAGTACCTTATGTAAGTGGAATCATACAATATTTGTCCTTTTGTGACTGGCTTATTTCACTTAACCTAATGTTTCTTCATAGATTAATATGCCTTTGACCCAGAGCTAAAAACTCAAAATATTTAAGATTCTAAAAATAAATCTGAACAAACAAAAATCACATTGTTAGTAGAACATGCCAATAATAGAACTATTGGCTGCATGGAATACAATGTTAGGAAAAAGGCTGCGGCCATAAATGAGCTCTAGTCATAATCAGTCCATGATTGATTAACACTGTTTTCCATGGCTGCAGTAGACAGGACTCTCACACTGGAATCTGATATCTTAATTCTGTAATTAATTATATACCATTTAACTGACTTATACTAGTTTTATTTTTTTAACAAGGTGGTAGTTAATTTTATCTGATAAGTATTTGTTTCACTAATATTAACGCTCTGGAGAATTCATAGTATTTCATGTCACACTTCTTCAGTAATCAACTGATAGAACACTTAATCTGCCTCTTCTGCATTCTGGGTTCTGTCTTGAATATTTTGAGGCGGGGGCTGCAGACAAAGATGAACAACCACCACGTGTGCTTGCAAGAAGCTAGTGAATGGAAAGGACAGACATTTACACAATGAGCTGTCTCAAAATGGCAGAGTCTGATACAGAAGTAAACCATGATTCCCAAGATTGGCAAAGAGGGAACGCTAAAATCTGAAGGCAGTTGGAGGAAGGAGGGAATTTCTGAGGGTTTCACAGAGAAGGTTAAATTTAAGTTGGGCCTGCAAGGCTATGTAGTATTTTGAGAACTTGAGTACTTCGAAGCTTGCAGGCAGGAGAAAGGAATCAAAGATGACCTAGAACTGGCCAGCTCTACAACTTCCTTGTAGAAAAAACCCAAATCTCGGTTTAATACATAGGATAGTCAACAACAGAGTAAGGTATCACTAACTTTTTTATGAGCTTATTTTGCAGCACAAACCTAATTTTTCTTCTTTAATTTGAAGCTACAATTTTTCCTGTCATAATGACCTCTTTTACTGAGAATTATCATCCAGTGAAGAAGGTGACTAAGTTCTGGTTGGCAAGGAGATGGGGAGAAGTAATATACATTCAACTAGTCCTCTTCTAGAAGCCTCTGCTGAACATGCACCAATGGCACATTAAAGTACTTCTGAATGACAGTAGTTTTGCAGGGTTTGAGAGAAGCAAACCATCTGGAAATTCTGAGCTTAATCACATTTGCAAACATTTGCTAAAACAGATGCTTGAGGAGGCAGACACAAGAAGGGGGCCTTGTCTGCATCAAGTGATGATGCACTGTCTGAAGGAATGAATAAGAAACATACCTGCAAACACCACTTTGCGCCGCACTGTGAGATTGACGTGGCCTTGCTTGGCAGCTTGCTGCATAAGCTGAACCACAAGCTGGTGTGATTTTCCAATTACTGGTGTCCCATCCACACAGATTAATTCATCCCCGGACCTCAGGCGCCCATCCGTATCAGCAGCACCCAGCGGTACGATGTGACCGATATAAATCTGTTGAGTAATTGGATGATGGATGAAACATTGACCTTTCCATTTACTGTTATACCGATGGCCTTCACATCTCTGAGAACAACTCCATTCATTCATTCATGTCTGCATTCATGCCACAAACATTTATTGAGCGCCCACTAGGTACTGGGCATTGCGCTAAGTGCTACAACAACTCTTCAATGGTGGAAAAAAATAACTATTTCTTGTTTGGTTCCTTGACATTTATCTGTGGTCTGGTGATGACTCATTCTTTTTCCCCCTTGCAGAAATAAATCACTACTTTTCTTTAAAGGTCCAGCACTGCGCCTAGCAATAGGGAATGTGCAATAAATATTGTTAAATGAAGGAATGAATCAAGCAAAGTCTAGTCAGACATCCCCATTTCTGTGCTCTTTGAGCACCTGCATGCAGAGCGATCTTTATATTTAGTGTCTTGTGTTATATTTACCATTCACTCTACTTTAGCTAAAATATTTGTGCTTTCCTTGCCTTCTCGGTAGATAATAATGCCACAACAATCTTTACATGGCATTTATAGTTTACAAAGAACTTTGACAAAAGAGTGGTTAAGAATATGGACTCTGGAGTCGGACCCTTTCCAGTCCCTCCATTTACTAGCTCTGTGATCTTGGGCAAGTTAATTAACCTTTCTGTATCTTTATTTTATGACTTGAAAAATGGGGATAAATTCATGGATATGATGGCTAAATGAGAGAATGTATGTTAAAAGCCATTACCACAGCATCTGGCACATAGTAAGCTAAATAAATAATAGCTATTATTATGACAGAATTAACAATACTTATCTTTACTTCTCTTTTCTTCTTTCAAAAGAATCCTGTGATGTTTTATACTAAATTTATCCTAAAGATGAGGAAACTGATGCCCACTGTGGTTAGCATCTCCTGACCCTTGTCCAGGGTTCTTTTTGTACTTTTGTAAAGACAGTGGTCCTACTTTCTCTAATCTCTCATAACGCCTTGTGAAGTGCTTAATATGTGAAGCCAACTTAATATACCAAGCCAACTATCTGTTGGGAGATTTAAAAGAACTGGCCAGAAGAATCAGGCCACTGTATTTTTAGTTGATGCCTATGCCTATTTTGATTTTTGGTTTTGCTTTCTTTGATGGGGAGCTCCAGATCCTGCAGCACCACTTTTCACAAACATAAACACAAATTTTTTAGAAAGAATCTAGTCCTTTCTTCCTCAAGATAAAAGGAGCGCCACAAAATCCAATGAATAACCCAATGAATAATCCAATGAATAACTGGCTTGAGATGAAACAGTATTACAGCTAGCTGGGCTCAAATCTTGGTGATTTGTCACTGCTGCCAATTTGCTCCGGAGTCTTAGAAAACCACACACAGGGGAGAGGTAGACAAGAGACTCACAGGTTCCCCTGGTTCATTTCCACCCAGAATCCTAAATCCAAATCCAGTCTCTTTTCTCCAGAGGAAGATGTCCTGTTCTTGGTAATCTGGAACTGCAGAGAGGGGAAAAGGAAGAGAGAGGTTATTTCTCTGATAAAAGTAATCATACTCCTAAGGTGACCATAGTTACAGGACTAGTACTGATGGTGCTTGAGCAGATGACAGCTTTCCAACACAGACAAGGAAACAAAATAAGCTGGATGAATGAAATAACAGAGGACACTGGGTGAAAGTAAACAGTACGAATAGTCACTGAGCCCTAAGTTTTTTCAAAGGACTAATCACTGTTTGATAATTCCTAATCAAGCCCAAGCCATTATCTCTGACTAAGCCAGAAGTCAGTGTTGACCACTCTCCTCGGTATTGTTGCAAGGGGAATTAAGTAAATTAAAATCATCATGCGTCACACCACAAAGTGGGTGTCCACGTCCAAGAAGAGAGCTCATACTAAGTCAGACTGACCTCTGAAGCAGAGGCTGGCTCTGAGGATTTAAAAGTCCTGTTAAGTCATCTGATGTTATATCAAGTAGAGGATGAAAGAAAATAGCTTGGGTTAAAAAGAGTTTTCAATTTTTTTAAAAAAATCATTTCTTTCTCTCAAAGTAATCAAGACCAGCAATGCCAATAATTTGATTTGTTAGATCATTTTTGCCAAAAAAGTTACTCTCAAACATCCTAATATTTCCAAATTTACAAAATTTACTATGATTTCAGTACTATTACCAAAAAGGAGCCAGCCTTCCCTATCCTTAAGATCAATGATGACACCAAAAACATTCTATATCAATGAACCATATTTCATCGCTAAAATGACTGCTTTACTCCAGAATTTGCCTATTTCAAAATAATAAGTATTAATTTATTATCCAGTAACTTGGTATTTTACTTTTAAAACTCAGTAATGGTCCAGAGCTTTAAAATAAAAATCTCATTTTTTAAAAGAAAAGTAATTTCCATAAGAAAATGCTTACTGTACATAAAACTGTTCTATATACCACTGTTACTTAACTAAGGTAATAAAAAAGGGTTATCTCTATTTAATTCTTATTTAATATTTTAATGTATACATAGTGTGTTTTATGGTCTATAAAATGACATCTCTTTTATTTAAAGAGAAAAAATATAGTTTAGTGGCAATGAATCCTAAAGGAGATTTTCAAATACTGTTCTGCAGACTTTCTGGTTCATTTAATTAATTGGATTTTGGGATGAAGGAGTGTGTAGGCCTGAGAATTTAATTCTTGTCTTCTCCTATTTTGTACAATGGGATAGGGAAGAAGAAGGCGGTTGTTTAGACTTCCAGTTGGCGAGAGATGTCCCTTTTTAGTGACTCACCCACAAGCTTAAAATGTACAGTGAATGAATATGCCAAGAGAGAAGAAACTAAATGAACAGGTAAGTACAAGCCAGAGGAGTCTGAATGTGATATTTTTGCTCGAGCTATATTAATGCCATGGCTTTAAGCGGTAATTTTTATCCAATGCTTTTTTTTTTTTTTTATAATTGCTGAGGCTAAGCTACAAGACGCCATGGAACACGGAGTTAAGCTACATCACAGGAGTCCCATAAAGGCAATTTGAGAATGATATTTTCTTGAGCACACTAAGGTAAGAATATTTTCTTTCTGTTCGAGTAGCTGGCTAAAGGGTATTTGCTGTAATAGCCTCATTGAAACAACAAATTAAATCAAGTTGGGTCTCCATCTTCAGTTCACTCATGCAGGAGGATTATTACCAAAATAGACCACGGGTGCTTTCCAGTCAGCACTAGGTTCCTGGCAGAGTCTGCTTGAAGTCTGCTGAGGCTTTCTGTGAACAAGGCAAGGGCCTCTGCAGAGACTTCCAGCCCAGACCCATTTTTCTCAGCATCTTTTAACACAGGAACACTTGCCCATCCTACAGTGACATCAAATGTAGCAAGTTTCTGCCTTATATTGCTCATTTAGGTATAAGCTATCATAGTATGGGTGGCTGTCGCCAACAGACTTAGGCTTATCATACAGTTTAGTCCATAGGAAAAAAAGCATTTGTTTCTCTCTGAGAATCAATGGGAAAATGGCAAATTTATTTAAAGAGCTTCCTGTTGAAAACAAAGATGCCCAACAACACCAAGGAATGTTAAAGACGCCAATGATGAGCCAGGAAAACACAGACACAAACATGATATACCACCACACAGACACACTACAAAGAAAGTCTTTTGGCACTTGAACTTTGGCATTTTAATGATTATACTCTTTGACCAACCAAATGCCACGTACACAAGTATATAACTTCAGTAATAAATCAGTACTGCAACGTATTATAGAATTAAGGAATTTCTCTCTTCTGCATGCTCTGCTGCCACTTCTTCCCAGGGGCACTGAGGTGACTACACTACTCCCTCAAAATGGTTTGTTCTCTTTCTTATTTCAGACAGATTTTATTAGAACTAAATTTTAGGAGGCAGCAGGGTAGAACCATCTTTTGGTTATTAATATCACTTTTTTTTTTTTGAGTGAAGCTAAATCAAAAAGAGCTAAGGAAATCTTGTCTAGCTTTCTTTATTTTTAAGCCCTTGCACGGGGGACAATCTCAGCAGTTAATCTCCTTTGATAATGCCAGTGACAACTCAATAAAGCGGTCAAAAGACTTCTTTTTGATAAATTAGGAAGAATGGAATCACCAGGTTTGCAGAGAAAACTCTTGGTGTTTCCATTACAACAGACACACATTTCTAGACTTGGCAAAAACATGCCTATCACTTTCTATTTCATTTTATCTTTGGTCTATGCTTGGTCAAGAACGCCAAAATACTTCTGTTCATGGCATTTCTCTTTCTGAGTTTCTCCCCAGCCCCCTAGAGCAATGGGAACATCAAACAGGATGAATAATAATGGAGAAAAAAGTTTTCAGTGGATCCTTACTCTGACATTCTCCAAAATTCGTGGAATTGATTTCTCTTTCTCTTTCACCCTTGCTCAATCCCGATGCAGGTGAAGGTGACATAGCTGGAATATTAATTTCACAATTTTGCAAAGCTTAATGTATGTGCTTTCTTTCAGTTCATTTTAATTTAGTTTTGATTGATAAGGAACGTGCAGTTAAGCTTTCACAGTAAAGGTCATGGCTGCTGTGGATTTTAAAAGAACTATAGTTTTTTTTTCACTGTGCTTGTCTTGTCAAAAAGCTAGAAATTTACAATTGTACCCTTGAGAATTTCATAGAATTACCATTACCATCTTAGACTCTCCATATTTAATTATACCCTAAAGTACACACTCTTGTATGACCTTGTTTTAATCATGTCATGAACTTTAGGTTTGTTGAAACTCTTATTTCCTTTTGAAAAAAATTAAGTATACTTTTGTCACTGCCACACTATAGCATTTATTTAAAAGAGTTTCAAGTTTCTGATAGAACTTATTCTTGTGCTAATACCTGTTCAGATGAATTCTAGGCAGTTCAACTGGAATGGTCTTTTATTTAGAGACAGAAATCATCAGATCTGGACAAGATCTGAACAAACACCAAATAAGAACTGTCATAACAGCTCTTAAAATCTAGAAGTACACTGAAGCTCCTTAAACTCACTGTGATAAAGGAGCCCTTTCACCAATCCCAAATTTGTAAACATGTCTCTCCTGAGCAGGAGAGGTTTACAACATTGGTTAATATGACAGCTTTGACATTTTCTCTTTCCAAAGAATTTTGTAAACAGGAAAAGTTTCAGCTACAAGCTTTAGACTTTTTTTGTAGTAAACACTGGTAGATACTACCTGGTCTTCCTGAACATTTACTAATAAGATTGCATCAACATCATTTTTAAAGACGTGAACAATTGTATGTTACCTAGAGAAAATACAAAAGGGACGACATAGCTTTTAAGGGACTTCCATGCTTGCCTTTGATTTTAATTAAACATGTAAGCCCTTCAAAGGAATTTATTAACATATCTACAATTCGGATGGATTCATTTTGTCACTGCTGTTTTGACAGATGGCCCTACCAAGAATATGGTATTTTGCATGGCATTTAGACCATGTGAAAGAATTTGATCAGAGATTGTGTTAATCTTCACACTGCTCTTCACAATAAAATGAAATTAAGAAAAAAACATTTTCTAAACAAAAAAGGAAAAATATGGTTCAATGACGGTGTTATTGCTGACTTCAATTTTCCTGGAATACTTTGCTCATTTTAATATGTCTTGTGGGGAGGAGTAGGGAACCACTTCTAACAAGGCTACATGTTCGGTTTTTTTCCCAAACAGACAAGGTGAAAAACAACCTAAGGGAATGGCAGAAACCGGTCTGGGATAAAGCAAAATACTGATTAAAAGACAAGATTGATGTAGGTTCATTTGTCAGTACTGTGAAAAGAAGAAAATCTGTGACACATACTGAATAATTACCATTGGGGGGAAGTCTCATCATTATCCTCATGTAGTAGTGAGGAAGAAATCCATGTGAATCTTAACATCGATTAGGTTGCTACGATTACTCAATTGCGAAGCCTCCAACCAGCAAGAACTTGACTCTTATTTGTGCTGCTAGATCCTATTCCTTAGATGTTCAAGAAAGTGAAGGCACAAAACTGGCCCCATTCCAAATAGTCTGACTGCCACCTGAGCAATCTTTTAAATTTTATTTATTTATTTATTTTTCCCCCAAAGCCCCAGTAGATAGTTGTATGTCATAGTTGCACATCCTTCTAGTTGCTGTATGTGGGACACGGCCTCAGCATGGCCGGAGAAGCGGTGCATCGGTGCGTGCCCGGGATCCAAACCCAGGCCGCCAGCATCGGAGTGCGAGCACTTAACCGCTAAGCCACGGGGCCGGCCCCACGTGAGCAATCTTGATGCTTAAATAAGCAGCTGGCTGTGGCAAGCTGCTATTTTTTTTTTCCCCTGGAGAAAACTTTTTAAAAAAATTTTATTAAATACAAAATTCTTAAGAAATTTTGCTTCCGTCAAGGTGAAAAGTGGCATTTGAGCTGCAGCCTCCTATTAAATGTTGTTAGTGCTGTTGAGCCTGACTCCCAGTGACCCCGCGTACGGTAGAGTGCAACTCTGCCTGGTCTTTTTGCGCCTTCCTCTCACCTTCCAGCGCTCTATCAGACAATGCCTTGCTGCTACTCAAAGGGTTTTCACGGCCAGTTTTTTCAGAATTGGGTGGCCAGCTCCTTCTTCCTAGTCTGTCTTAGTCTGGAAGCTCTGCTGAACCTGTCCACCATGGGTGATTCTGCTGGTATCTGAAATACTGGTGGCATAGCTTTCAGCATCACAGCAACACGCAGCTGCCACAGTATGACAACTGACCGACAGGTGGCGTGGTTCCCTGACTGGGAAATGGACCCAGATGGCAGCAGTGAGAGCACCAAATCTTAACCACTAGACCACCAGGGCTGGCCCTATAAAATGGATGCATTAGAATTGTCTGTCACTCCGTGATGCCCCCACCAGCACTTCAGAACATGATTTATTTTATCACAAAGAGATTCCTACATGGGAAGCTCAGTCATAAATGTGTACTGTATTGAGAAAAGCAGGGGCAAGTCAATAAAGCAATATCTCAACATGCTCTGAAGTTGGGCCATTGATTGGAGGAGCTGCACGGTTAGAGAGAAATGTGAAGGGATGGTGAAAATATTCCTCTTTGGAAAACATTTCTTTAATGAGATCACTACAGTTAGCGAGAAGACACAGTGAGAAGAGACCCCAGGTTCATACTTAGCAACTAGTGCTTATGAGGGCTGTTCCAGATGGAACTTCATTTCCTTTGGCCTGGAGTCAGGCATCCTCTTGAGGTCTTTCTAGTCCAGGGACTAAATAACTCCCTTCTCAAATTGTCTGGCTTTTGTCAGCATAGTGAACCCTTAGCCAAAACAGCCTGTTTACTTCCTCACACTGTTATAGTAAGAAGGCAATGATCTCTCCCCCTTGAGGAGGAAAAGGGTGGAGAGACCCCTGAGTGATTTCTAAAATTTGATACTCAGCAAGTCTCCAGACTTGGCCCCCGCCTCCTAACTTCTGAACTGCACCCAATAGTGTGGCCAACTTTCCTTCTCAGAGACGCTGGCCTCACTCCTCTGTTTTGTTTGGGTCACAGAGGAGTTGCTTCAGCCAGCAGAGGAAATGCTTCATAGCCAAGTCTGAGTGGGTGGGCGAGCGGCTGGAGTACCTCCCACCACCTCGGTGCCATGACTCTCCGTGGGGGCTTTGTCTGAGAGAGAACCCCAGCTGTGTCTATAAACGAAACCTGTGCTGAGGGGGGGCAGGGACAAAGAGGATGGGCAAGATGATTCTCTTCTCTCTTCCAGTTTTCATCAGGCCCTTCACCAAACTTGGCCTCTTCCCTCATTAAACATTCTCTCCTATCCCTCACCAAAAAGAGAAAATGAAGTTGCTTCATCCTGACCCATCACACTAATGACTGAAAACATCAGTAATAGCAACAGCCAAAAAACGGCCTATTTGCATCTCATAAGATTAAAGTATTTTAGGAACTTGCATTGGTAATGGTAAGATAAATGATTATTATTTATGGTGAATAGTGTTTGGAAATCATTTCTTTAAAAAAAGTAAAAGATTAAACATGAAGGCAATACTTGGTTTATAAGATCCAAAAACTTACAAAGTATGCCATCACTAGCTCATATTAATGGGAAAAACCAAAGAACATATTTCACCATAGTATCAATAATTAAAGCACTAACCACTCACTGTTTTTTTTTTTTCCTTTTTAAGGGGAATATTTAGAAAGACTGATAATTGTAAAAAAAAAAAAAAAAATTACCAGTATTCTTAAAAACTAAGAGACCACTAAGAAAGCATTTAATTTCTTCTCATTACTCATGTAATCCAAACCAAACATATTTATGTTCCATTGTATACCAGAGCTGTTTCACAAGAGCATGCTACAACCTCCAAGTGGGGAAGAATTAATGAGACAGCAGCTCTTGTCTGCCACTTCTTTTAACTGAAGGGAAAAATAAATCCATTTTTATCCAGGCCTTTTATCTGATGACCATCTATATCTACCCCCTCCCCAAACTGAAGTCATAATGGAGCCTCCACAAATATCCAACAGATTCTATAGTTGCTCTGAGAAGCTTTCGCCTCTCACCTTGATTTACCTCTATGCAGTTTACACAATGAAAATCTACTTTCAATAAGCCTCAAGAGAAAGTTGGAGCCCTGGGGAGGGGTCTCAGGAAGACAAGTGCCAGGACGCTACTCACGTCGGTTTTCATACATGCTCCTGGACTGGGCCCAGATTTTAAAAGGATCTGGTTTTTTCTGCCCAGAGCTGTCCGTTTGGTCCGGAGCTGGGGCCTCTGCAGGAGGTGGGTACTCGGGGAGCACCTGTGTGCTGTGGCTTGGGGATGCCGTGTGGAGGCTTCGGTGGCTGGAGACACTGTGCTGAGAACTATTCTGGCTGTCTTTTCTTTCCAGTGGTTGCTGAAAGTAAGAGAGTGAGAGGGTCAAAAAGAGAAAATTATTATTGGTTCTCTGAGAGGGTGTTTTCCATCCGCTTGTCTTTGCTCAGCACTTCTGCATAAACATACATAAATATATCAACAACATTTTGGCTTCCACCTTTTTCCAGCTAATGCTGAATGCAGATAAATCCCCAGGTGACTGGCAGACAGAGAGAGGGGCGGGCCAGATGGAAAGACATAATCACAAGCCATGCTGCTCTCTGGGCTGTAGCAGAAAACAAATCCAATTTTCATCATAGGTTCTCGGCTAAGACACTGGGCTTGTTTATCACAAGATTTATCAGTTTAACACCCTCATTTTTTTTGTTGATGTTGGTTTAAAAGGTCCTGGGGCAAGGGTAGAAGTGGGGAGACATTAGGAGACTGCTGTAATTATCTCGGTGAGAGATGACGGCGGCTTGGACCCGGCTACTGTGCTAGAGATGGAGTGAAGTGGTCAGATTTTGGATATATCCTGATGGTAGAGCCAACAGGATTTGCTGATACATTGTATGGAAGGTGTGAGAAAGGAATCAAGGATGATTTCAAAGTCTGGGCCTGATCCAAATGGAAGACCGAAGCAGCCATTTACTGATATGGCAGAGATAAAAGGCAAAATTATTTGGGCCTGTGCAGTTAGAAGATTCAGGAGTTTAGTTCTGGGCTTTTAAATTTGAGCTGCCTATTAGACATCCAACTGGAGATGTCCAATAAACAATTGGGTACATAAATTTGAAGTTCAGGAGAGAGATACAAGATGTATCAGTTTAACATCCTCATTTTTTGGTGACACAAAATACTATGAGGTTTAAATATAAGGCTATAATATCCAGAAGAAACATCATCAGGGCTAAAAATGTTCCTTGGGACTCCACATCTTCCATCTTTCAATAATAAAATATTCAACTCCTATCCAAGGGTTTGCCATCAGTTCTTCTAGATTATAAGAAAAAGGAATCAGATCTTTTAAAAATCATGCCTAGCATTATATGTGCACTTGTACTTACAAGTATATAAATAACTATTATATGAAGAGCTTTCATAATTCTTAGCTAATCAATTTTGCAGGCATCACATTTCACCTCTTGATCTCCTGACACTACTCTTCGTTGAAAACCAAGATCAAACTTTATATATGGGTTGACTTCAGGGGGTCAGCTTTGTCAGATTTGTAACTTGTCCAAAGTGCAAGTAGTATTCAAAGGGAAAGAGTTTCATTCAAATTTCAGTAGAATAAGCAGGTTTCTGTTCCTTAAAGCCTGCTCAGCAAAAGACCCTCCCATTTTATGAAATGCTCTTTGTTTGAATGGTGATTGAATGAAGAGCAAATCTAGCAGGAGAAAAAATATTGGGTGGGATATAATATTGTTTCAGTTCTTATTTTCTCCAATAAAAGATTGTGGTAAGCCCAGGTTACTCCAGTTTCCCCAGTTACCCCACTTAGTTTCCCCCTTTCAAAATAAAAATCCTGGAGTCCTGCCTCTCACAAATAGATGCTATGTCCCTATACTTATCTGCTTAAGAGCATCGTAAAGGGGTAGAGGGACAGGAAGGGGCATCTCCATCCTCTTATAGATCCCGTATAGCTTACGCTTTTTAAGTAGTTTATAAGATCTTTGACCCAGGGCATTTCAGGTCACTGAAGTTCTTTACAGCATCAAAATCTTCCCCTTGGTCTTACGATCAATCCTACAGAAACTGTTCTTTCTTGCTCTCTTCTCAGGTATCCTCCATCTTTCATTCCCCATCTCAATGGAAATTTCCAAGGTCCCTTTCATTTAAATCTCAGGTCCCTCTACTCTCTCTCCTTCCAGTCCTTGCTTTGAAATTGTATATGAAGAAAGCCCAAGGAAGACAAAAACTTCATTTGCCCTTGACTATCACAGATTACAGATCTATAGGTTGTGGCAAGGATTCAAAGTTGAGGCAAATTGGGCATGTATTTAATGAAGGTAAGACAGAACATTTAAAATTGGTGTACCTGTGGGAGAAATTTGAGGACTATATTCTAGACTAGCAAAGAGGTGCTGGTAAAACTGTATGAGAGGCTTAATTCACTCAGACTCAAGGGGACAACAAACTCTGGTGAAGATGCCAGGAAAACACACTGATGTTTGGGCAGGGACACACACCACCATTACCCTGTGTCACCATTGTTCCCTTTTGAGGAGAAAGTGCTCAGTTCAGACCTGAATGGATCAGCATTCCAAAGACCTGGAATAGAACCTGCTTCTGCCAATTTCCAAGTGTCCTCCCGAACAGTGAAGCCGGCTCTCAGGCCCAGCTATCTGCTTTCTGCCCCAAGAAGGTCAATATCTGCCTTCTTGCTTCCCCTGGAGACATGCTGAAGATCTTCAGAGTCAGAAAATGCTAATGACAGACACAATCCCCATTCTCTTTCACACGTGCATGGGAATTTGTTTTTCTCTTCACTGTGGTCTTTACAAGGGTCTGGATTATAAACGAGCATGTGCATCAGCTCATTCTGGTGTGTACACACACTAGCATAAATAGAAAAAAGTTGGATTCAGGGTGGATTTTCCCCTTTTTATACTTTATTGCATTGCCTATTTTTTATAGAGAATGCTTTTTATAATCAAGACAAATTTTAAAGCTCTTCTCATTTTGCAATGAACTTTGGTAAGGAGAATTAATGAGAACTCTTATTTTCTATTTTTACACTTTGGTAGTGTTTCGTTTTTGTTCTCCTCTCAGGAAGGGCAGAAAAGATATTTTAAATATGAAAGCAAATAATTCACAATAGCTAAAGGACCTCCGAGTTTACCCTGAGAGTTGTATTCCCTCTCTTCAAATGCCCACGCTTTCTTGGTTCCTCAAATGAGTAGCAAATGCCAGATTCTGGGGTCAGTCCATTGACACTAGATTCATTTCACAGTTAAAGTCCATCTCTGACCCTTGAAGCTCCAGTCTCCTTCATGTTGAGACTATTCTTCACAAAACCTCACTGGGATTCAGAGTGAGCTGCAGGGCAGAATCACCAGAAGGAGACATCACACTCTTCTTCTTCCTCTCCTGAGTCTGTAGTCCCTGGGAACCTAACTTGAACCTCTTCCACTCACTCCCTCTTCCTGAACTGGAGGAAAATATCTTTCAGGCAACCCTGCCCCAATGAGAGTCTGAGAAAAGGTCTGGACCTTTCTCCTACAGAGAATGCATGTGTGCTTTTATGCAGGTACCCACAAATGCATGCACACGGATTCTGCATGTCACCTCATAGGTTTCTAAGACCCTTTGATGGCTGTCCCAGTGTAACAAATCTCTCACAGGGAGGACCTGGAAATCTTGAGTTTAACTGAAGAGACGGCTGTGCTGTAACCAGAGTGTGCAAACGAAGTCTACTGGAAGTGGCTTGGGCCATTTTTCAAATTTTAATACCCTTTCTCGCCTCCCTAATAAATGACTCATTTAGGTCCAATTTAACACAAAATGACAAATACAATCTGGCATGAGTTTGCAAAACTGCCTGTCAATCAGATTACACCTCTGCATCCCTTTTAAGTGCCACCTAAACTTTGTTCCTAAATTTGGAAAATGAAAGTAAAGCAGCATCCTGAGAATGTTCCCTAAAAACTGTGCCACCACTAAACTCTCACTAAATGGCATATTCTAACCCACATGAATGGGCTAAATTCACAACAACCTGGAAACTTTTTGGATTCTCCCCCAATAAGGTTTAACCTTGCTTTATGTTTCTTCTCAAGTTATTGTTGGCACTCTGGGCTTTTGGAAGCTATGCTCTCTGTGTGTTTGGAAAAGTTCAAAATATGCCTTTTTATTTTTCCTGAATACACTAACTAGCTATGACATTGTCTTTTATCTAGTTAGAGCCCAAAATTGTCCAGGAGAAAAGCCATGTGTATATATTTCTCAAATTAAAGTCAACTTGTAGCCTCTACATCAGTCTGGATTATCTCCCGGAAGACCTGGGTCACGAGAACAAATTCACTTCGGAACTAGTCAGAGCTCAGATTTGCATCTAATGTGATTGTATTTCGCCTCATTTTTCTAGGTGAGAAACTGGCCCAAAGATAAGTATCTATCATTAAAGATACACTTTCAAGTCCATTCAAGTAACTCTATGCATACTAAGAGCATGGATGGAGGAAGTAGCTAGCACACTGAAGACAGAATACCCAGACTAGGCTCTCTTGAGTAAACTATTTATTCACTCATCCAATCGACACATACTATTCACCTACTATGAGCCAGATTCTGAGGGGTACAATGTACAAGGAATAAAGAGATAGTGCCTGAGCTCTTAGAATTTATACCTGATTGTCCATCTAGGTGTACATCTATGTATGTATGTGAACAGATGGATATTAACCAAATAATCACAACAGATTGATAACATACTGCAATGTCCTTTAGATAGGTGATAAGGAGAGGCCTCTGGAAGAACCCTCCATTAATGGAAGCAGCTTGTGCTAAGTCTTCAAAGCAAATACGAGCTTGGACTGTTTGAAGACAGAAAAAAGGCTAGTGTGCCCAGCAAGGGAGCGTGGCAGTCTGAGATGAACATGGAGACCAAATAATACAAGGGCCTCGTGGGCTACTTGAAGGAGTCTGGGTTTCATTCTTAGTTTGGGGGAGGAGGAATCCATTAATGAATTTAAAGCAGGGATGTGCCAGGTGCCAACTTACTTCCAAAAAGTTTGGTCTGGAGAATGAACTGGTGGGGATAGAAGAGAAAGCAGAGAGCTAGTCAGGAGGCTAATGAGCAGTCCATGTGAGGGATCCAAGGTGGTTTACGCTAGGGGAGTGGTAGTGACGAAGGAGAGGGACTAGTAAAGTCAAAAGGCATTTTGGTGCCAGAATCAATAGGCACTGCTGACAGACTGAATGGGGGAGAGGAGGAGGAGGAGATCTTAGAAACATGGATATAGGTATATATACACAATGAAATACTACTCAGCCATAAGAAACGATGAAATCCAGCCATTTGTGACAACATGGATGGACATTGAGAGTATTATGCAAAGTGAAATAAGAGGGAGAAGGTCAAATACCGTATGATCTCACTCATTAAGTAGTAGATAATAACAACAAACACACACATAGAGACAGAGATTGGATTGGTGGTTACCAGAGGGGAAGAGGGGAGAGAGGAGAGCAAAAGGGATAATTAGGCACATGTGTGTGGTGATGGATTGTAATTAGTATTTGGGTGGTGAACATGAGAACATGACGTAATCCATGCAGAAATAGAAGTATAATGATGTACACCTGAAATTTATACAATGTTCTAAACCAATGTTACTGCAATAAACAAAAAATTAAAAAAATAATAATAAGTAAATAAAAGAACAAAAAAAGAAAGAAACATGGATATACACCTCCCAGTTCTCTAGCTTGAGCAACCGGCTGGAAAGGGGAACCACATATTGAGACGGATATTTCCAATGCCAGCTGTTGCTACTATGCTGGTATTTTTGAATTAAAATTTTTATTTCTGAATATCAAATCAGAGTCAACTAGGAAAAAAGAAATGGGCGCAGTCTTGAAAACTCCATAGAAGTCCTTAGCCACACACTAGCCGTGAACTTGTGTCATGTACCCACCTCCCTAGAAAAAATGATTCCCTTACTACCGACAGGCCAGGGAAATAGGGAAGATGCAATGGTTTTTATAAATGGAAACAGGAAAATAAATCAGCTCATCAGTATTTCACAGAATGATTTCAAATGGAGATACTTATAAAGTGAGCTGAAAATATTTACTCGGAAGAGCAAATGAATACAGACAGCACTTAGGAATTTAAATGATGAAAAGAATTTATGTGGCTTAAAAATGACAAATTGATCCATTTTAAAGCAAAATTATTTACAGTTCACTTATCTGCCAAGACTGAAGGCCACTGCAGCGATTTACATGGACAACAGGAAAAACTCCAAGTGCTGATGAGATATTAGGCCAATGTCATTAAAGGTTGTGTGGAAATCAGAGACTGAAATACAGGGTAAAGCAGAGGATGATCCTTCTGTTTGTTTCTTTCTTTTATCATTTATGGGTCTAAGTGAAATGATTTCTTCCAAAAAGGCAGGCGAGAGGAGTTAATGGAGAAGAAAAGGAAGGTATCGATTGGATATGAAAATGAATTTTGGTTCATGCTGAATGTTTCAAAGAAATCTAATATAACAGCAAAGTCTATTTTCTAAGGCTCCAAAGGGTTGAGGGTTGAGTTGCTGTGAGAGGTGAGAGGCAAGGAGATTGCTAGCATGACCCATCCTCTTCCAATCTACTACTCTCACTGCTTCTCCTTGTAGCCTGTAGGAGCTTTGGTGGGTTGTATTACTGCCCTGATTGTTGGACAAGTGGCATGGGGAAAAGAAAGAAAAGAGGTGATGAGATAACCAGGAGAGTTTGAGTAAGAGACAGGGTACATAAAACTGGAGTTTTCAGGCTGGGGTCACTCACTGTGCACATTATCTAAGATCTCTCCCTCATATCTCTTAATGACTAATTGTCAGCAATGTCTTTAGCACCCTTTCCAGGTCAAAGGAACAGAGGACAATGGAACAGCAAGCTGTCACTACTGCTACCTTTTAGCTTGCTAAGTTTGCTACAAAAAGGTTGTTGACGAGACTGTCTTGCCCCCCACTCAGTGTCCCCTGTATGAAAACTTGGGAGAAGTTTTTTAGTAACTTTTTGTTAATTAATTAAATTAATTAGTAAAAAATTTTGTCTCTTTAGTTAACATGGTATGCTTTCTTTGATCTAACAGTAACAGCTAAGTAAATAATGTGGTTTCCCAAGTTGCTCAGGCTGCTGGGGAACAGGGACAGATTCCATAGCTCAATCATAGCACCGAACTCAATCTTGGGTCTTCTTTATGGCTTTGCTGACTACTTACCTTAAGTTACTGCAATGAAGAGCTGTATAATTTTCATTACACGTGTTCCTGGTGTTGTATTATATTTCTGCTTTGTTAACTTTTGGAAGCACATGTTCATCAGACTTTAAGCCCCACGAGGAGGGTCTGTATAGATCTGTCTGTTTTTGTGGTTATTTTTTGTCTCTTCCTAGTTCCATGAGGACAGGAATGTTTTTTGTTTTAGTTCTTGTTATATACTGACACTGGGTCTGGCACATAGAGAACTCAATAAAGACTTGCTGATGGAACAAACGCATAAAAATTTTTGGTGATTTGTGACAATGAATCCTTTTTGTCAAAGGAGCAATCAATAAATTGCTTGTTTATAAGCTCCAGGAAGGTGCTGTGATCATCTTATTTATTATGGTATTTCCAGTACCTCACACCAAACCTGACATTTAGTAGGTTCTCAATACTAGTTTGCTGAATAAATGGATGGATGGATGGAGAGATGAATGGATGAGTGTATAAAAGATGAATGTACAGATGGATGAATGGATAGATGATGGATGGATAAAAGGACAGATGGACAGATAAAGGAAGGGAGAAAGGGAAAGCACAGTTGGGAAATGAACTAGTGAGAAAACATAGGTGAATACTGACTTGAAATTCAGGCTTTGGTATGATATTCAGAGTTTTAAATTCTCACATACAAAATCCTTATATGTGATTTAGATTGAGAGTCTCGGTTAAATAAGTGTCCAGTCAGGATGATTAAACTGGGCCACAGAATCACTTTCCCAGTGAGGTCTAAAACCTGACAGCAAATATGTCTTATTTTTGTCTCCGCCATTTGGCAGAGAAATCCCTGATGTTATGGATGTCCAGGTATTAAATTAATAAAATTTCATTAAAACACTGCCATTGTCCCCAATGAGTATATAAACTATATATTCAACATTTAAACTAAATCTAGTAGGATAAATTGCTTATTAAAAGTAAGCTATAGAGGCTATCCAAGAGGGGAAACAAGATCACAAAGTCCTTCTGTTCTAATAAAAACCCAACTACTTAATTATTGAAGACTTTTTTTTTTTAAAAAAGGTATGAGGGCGAAGGGAAGCTGTCAGTCACATGAGCAAGCCAACAATGTCAGGAGCCTCTAGGAAAAAAGAAAAACCATGGTCTTTGGTAAAGAGAGTATAATCCCAGAGCTAATAGTAAATCTTAGCGTATCACAGGCCAGGCACAACCAGCGTGCATTTCATTACGTAGCCTGCATAGCTGACCCTGGCTGTCATTATGTGAATTGGCCTTCTGGAGCCAGGACGCCCAGCTTCCCCCTGGATTCCCTCCGACCCCACCAGAAAAATCCCATAATCATCTGTCTCTTTGGCAGGACGTCATCAACATTCAAACTGGGAAAGGGAAACAGCTTTCAACACACCTGTACAGAGCTCCCGCTGATCACAGATGTTAGCAAAGCTCTACTGGCAACGGCAGACGTTGGCTCATATCCCCCAAATTTTGTACAGCAGCTGTCAGAGTCTGCCAACAATGCTGTGAAAACCATCATCCCTGTCCTGGCACAGCAATCAGGGCAGGGCCAGCCCCAAGCTGGGGGCTCATTCTTTTCTAACCCAGCAACACATCAGTCTCTTAGCTTGTGGTAATTAAGAGCCAGCAGACTGTGGGCAAAGCAGTTAAGAGAGCTTTTTTCCTAGGAATGCAGCCTGAGTAATTGGCTTGCTGCTTGCTAATGACACGGCTTCTACAAAAATAAACTGTCATAGGGGATTCTCTTAACTGACTTGGTGAATGCAGGCTCTCTACTTGTTTGATACCCTTTGAGTTCAGCAGGGAATTCCAAAACACTTTGGGGAAGAAGAGATGCAAATGAATCTCCAAAAATCCTCTTGCATAGGAAGTTTAAATGGGATGCAAAACAAAAAACGACACCTTACTACCTGATGTCATGCTGCCTGTGCAAAACTGCTCTCTCTCCCCCAGTATGCTCCTTGTCAAGACTCCATTCCACGTGGAGTGTGTAAAATAAGTCCACACATCATGGAGCATGGCTGGGGGTAGGGTAGAAAAAAGGATGGCTCTAATTCAAGGCTCATGTGACACATCTCCCAGATTTGCTTCTATTTTTCTGAAGTCTGAATAGGTTTCTGACTGACCCAGGGATGGGGAGACACACGCGCATGTATGTGAGAACGAACACACACACACACAGGCTTTAGCATCTCTGTGGTTCCAACATGAGCTCCGACCAGCACTTTTCTGCCTGGATCTTAACAGAAACTGACAAGGAAGGAGCCCTGAGGTCACATGTTCCAATCACCACGGCACTATGCCATTGGAATCCCATCAATTATTGCAGATTTTCTCTTTGGAGAGCTCTGGAGTGGGGCTTAAGAATGCAGGAGGCTCCCTCTCTCATCTTAATCAACTTCTGCCTCTCACTGCCAGGCTTGGAGACAGGTGGAAGGAATTCAGCCGCAGCACCGTGAGCTGCAAAGTTTTAAAGCTTCTCCTCTCCCGGATGGCAGAAAGCTGTACATTTTCCCTCCCCTAACTATTCTAAGCCACATGGAAGTACCCCTCTTCATCCTAATGTTAATGAATTGGGAAGCCTCTTCCACCCGGATCAATTTCACAGGCATCGGAGTTCCAGATTTTGAGTTTTTAAGTAGCATTTTAATTTGTTGTCAATGCCCCAGGAGCAGAAGCTCAAACCACCAAGCAAAACACTACAGCCTCCAAGCTATTAGCTAACATGTCAACTAGGTAATGCATCTTCAGGGAAACCAGAGTAGAAAGGACAGCGAAACATTGATTTTCTTTTTTTTTAAAGAATCCTATACCTGCAGCATAATGCTGCTAAAGCTAGCAAAACAACAACGGACATTTCCACAGCAAGGAAATGTCTTATTCCCAGGGCTGGGGCAGTGAACATCGTTCCATGTGAGACATATACACACGGCATATATACACGACAGAGCCATTCTTCCTTAAACCCACAGCCTTTTTAATTTTGTTAATAATTCATCATCCAGTGGACAAGAACGCTCAGGGAGAGAATTCACCCATGTGAATGGCTGGAAACACCAGTTGAGAGCAACCATACTCAGGAAGCAGGTGGAGCTTTTCTCTTTTTTTCTTTTCCTCCTCCCAAAGGAAACAATGGCATTTGTATCAAGTTAAAACATCGGAGAAACTCATCCATTTGAAGGAGAGTTGTGATGCATTTATACAGAGAAAATTCCAATCATGCATTCTTTATCCTGGCCCCTGCAGCCTGTCCACAAATCACTAGACAGTTCAAGACAAACCCAAATACCTTCTATACCAAACAGATCCCCAGAACTTAATATAAGGAGCCCCGGTTCCTGTCTCCCCCATCCACTGTAAAACACATTTAGTGGAGTCAAGCTAGACAGCGTGCCCTCCCACCCCCAGACCCCCTCCCCCCAAACAAGCACTAAGTAACAGACAAGTCCTTACCGACTTTGGGCTCTTCTTGGGAACAGGCAGCCCTGGAAAAAATGCAACAAGGAGGGGAGGGGGGAAGAAATCATTAGCATATAAATGTTACCTTTTCCTTAAAGAATAATCCCCAGGTGTTTCATGGCAACCTAGCCATCTGCAGAGTTATGTCAGATTTCTCCCCCCGCGTCGGAGTTACCAGGCTGTTCATATCGAATCAAAGCAGAGGGAGGAGGAGAGCAAGAGGCAGGAGATCTATCTGCATTAGCTATGCTGACTTGTACTGCAGCAGCCTGGAGGCTGGGAAAAGAAATTCACAGACCTCAGCGGCCTGGGAAATTGAACACTTGGACAGAATCTCAAATGCTCTTCTGGATTAAGAGAGACTTAACTTGCAATTAAGTCCAGGATATTTCCTTTCCACCCGATCCACTTGTCAATTGAAGCGGACCAATCATGACAGAGGAAGGGGTGTATATTTAGTTTCAGAGGAGTACATGATTAAAATTAAAATTTTTTCCTTTTTTTGGTCTTCTCTTTCTTTTTTTCCTCCTCTGCCTTTCAGAAGGGGAAATGCCTTCTTTATTTGCATGAGCTGAACACCCAAAGACAGACGCTCTTTTGCCAGCACAAAACACAAATCCAAGTTGGTCTAGGACCCCCTCTGGATCATCAGCACCCCTCTTGATACCTGTCAGTCATCCAAATACACTATTCAGCTTGGACTTGAGCTGGGACTAGCCCCTCACGGGGAGAACAGGTCATTTGGGAGTGAAAAAGAAATTTCACAGAGCTGAGAGAAAAACATAATAATGGAGAAAGAGAAAAGCAGAGGAGACAAAGGTGGTCACTGAACCTGGCTGGCTCTTCCAAACCCTGTCCTTAGTGGGAGGGTGAGAGCTGGAAGGGACTTCTGATCTCCTCACTTCTAGGAAAGTCAGCAGCAATTAAGGGCAGGCTTATGGGAAATCTACCACCAGGGGAGCTTGGCAAAGGATGGCTAGCCTGGAAAATAAAATCACATATTGGTATTTCAGAAGTAATCACTTGTGTAAGGTGCCCTCTCATTTTCAATTTTTTAAATTTTTGATTTGAGCAAAAGTTAGAATGCAAAATGCAAATTCCATCTGTATTAGGCACAAAAGATACACTCAGGAGCTGATGACTTTGCACTGAAAACTTCAACCATTTTTAGAAAATGATCCCTATATTAGTGTGATGATTTCAACTCTTTTGGAAGGGACTTGTCAAACCATGAGCCATGCTAAGTTCAGCGCAAGTAACACGAGGCCGTGGAAGTGGGTGAGTAGGAGGAAGCCACCCAGAGGTGCACTGCTGAGGTGCCCACTGCAAGGGAGCCGTGACGGGGATTACTCGTCCTCAAAGGCGTCAGGGGCACTCTACTGGCAGAGCTCATCCGATCTCCAGAATGAGGTGACTGCAGAGTGGCAGAGTGGCTCTCAGACTTCAGAGTGCAGAAGGAGCACTTGGCAGCTTGTTAAAAATGCAGAATCCCTGGGCCGCACCCTCAGGGGCCCAGGAGTCTGTAGTATGAACAGATATTCATTCTGATGCGCAGGTCTGAGGACCACATTTAAGGAAACTATAATATAGTAGAAAGAGTACTACTCATTTAAGTCAGGCAAACTCAGGCAACATTTAGCGAGTTGCTTTAGAGCCCTCTATGCCTCAGTTTCTCAATTTATGAAACGGAGATAATTAGCCTCATTTCACAAGATTGTTATAATTAAATAGACAAAATGTTTAAAAGCCTTGTACCTGGCACAGAGCAGGCCCTCAAATGTCCACCCTTTTCACCTTCCTGTGCCAATTTACACCATTCAGAAAGGAAGTGGTTTTGGTTATCTTATTGTAACTAGGGAAAATCATTTGCTAAGCATGTTAAAATATAAAAAATATTGTAGGGGAAATATCTTACCTATGGATGAGAATAACTGTGTTGAGCAATTTAGATACGTCATTATTTTCAAAAACAATTATTAAATGCTTTTATTTGTTCATTAATGTGATTTCCTTAAGGAATTTTATCAAGTTATATTAGTGTGGGTCACTGTATACATTAGTGTGGGTCATTGTATAACATTACATCTTTAAATTCAGATTTTTCCCTAATTCAGACTGACCTTTTAGTTAATTGGAATAAGCAACGTTTCACTGTAGTTAGTTTTTATTAGACTTGACTTTACCCAGGATCCCAATGACCCTCTACAAAAATTTGTAAAGAATCCCCAACTAGGCAGAAGAGGAGTAAAAAAAAAAATGGCTTCAATCTACACTCTGCTAATCATTTATAAGCCTCTGACCATCTTAAATTCCCTGTCTTGTAAGATTTTCACATATAAAATAAAGGGCACTCTTCATTCCCTAGCATAAGAAACATTTGCACACACGTTCAAAGGTGCATGTACAAGGATGCTCACTGTAGCACTGTTGGTATAAAGGAAACCTCGAAATGACTGGAAGTTCTTAATAAACTGTGGGACAGCCAACCTATAAAGCAGTCTGCAGAGGTTGAAAGGAATGAGCTATCTCTTTGGGTAACACCATGGATGATCTCCAAAACATAACGTTGAATGAAAACCACACGCTGCAGAATGGCAGGTACAGGAGGAGATGGGTGTTCAACACACTTCAAACACATGCATGGCATCTGCCTTCCATGACTGTCCACATCAGAGGATAACTGGGATATTTCCGGTGGGACAAGGAGGGGCAGGGATCAGAGGGACCCATTTAAGCAGATTTTAGCCTTAATCTAGAATTCTTTTTCAAGAATACCATATTCACATCTTGCTGAGGCAATAAAAATATTAATTTAAAAATAAACATTAATTAACTAATGGCCCTTCCATTAATTGTACAAAACCAACCAGTCTAAAGCATATTAGGGTAATCAGTTACAGCCTGTCTCCTCTGAGGAAGCAGTCCATGGAACATTCCAAAAGATCTCAGCTCAACTGACACAAGAAATTTTATTTTACAACAACTAAAAACTTCTTTTAATTTAAAAAGAGATTTGTTCCTCTTTGCTAGCAAGTCGCTGAAAACCTTCTTTTTATAAAGCCACACCTTCTACAGGAGCCAAAAGTAGCCACAAATTAGTATTTAAAAAATAAAAAATCCAGAGACTCCACTGCTTTTTAAAAAAGAAATCAAAGATTTGCTTTAGGTCCATATAGTCATTAAATCTTAAAATCTAATGAATATGAATGCTAGAACAAAACTCCTGATTACAACTTATAATTTATTTTAGCCAAAACTATTCAGATGTATTGAAAACACCAGGGAGACTTAATGGAAAACACTCAAAAAAAGGTCACTGTTTGGCAGAGTTCTCCAGGATCTAGAAATCATAGGATGTGGCTCTTATCTAGCTAACGTTGACTGCAAGGCCATCCATACTAGATGGGTGTCAGAAAGCAACATGATCCCACACTTCACTGCACGCCAGTGGTTTTCCTTAGGACAAATACACACTTTGTGCTCTCAGTGGCAGCAGGAAGTTTGTGTTGTATAAACCGTATCACATACTACACATGAGGCATATGGGCAGAAACAGCACCTGTCTTAATCGGCTCATCTATTCCCTTCAGGGAGAGGAAGGGCAACTTTGAGAAGATGCAGAAGAAAGAGTCCATGGATGGCATCATCTGCTCTTAGTGCCTAGAAGGTGGCGAATGCTACTTCAAAGGATCTCAGAAAACTTTTACAGGGAAGTGTACATTCAAAGTGTGAGTCTAAGTGTCATCTAGAGAAGTGAGAAAAGCTTGGGACCTGAATTCCTATAGTTCCCAATAAAAAAGGTGTCCCTTTGGAGAAAACAAATGGCAAGTTCTCTGCTAGGGTCTTGGGCTGACCAACTAACACGAGGAGGAGGAATCTCTTTCCTTTTAAATATTCAAGGCCATAAACTATGCTACTCAACATGTTCTCATAGAACTAAATGGCAAATGTTATTCTTGGTGAAATTTCATAATGGCTGTACACAAAAATTTATATAAAAAAAGTGAAAATATAACAATAAATATGCATTTGGAAACAAGGACTAGAACGTTATACACCAAAACAGTGTGTTCTTTGGCTCAGGGGATCGTGGATGGCTTTATTACCTATTTTAGTTTCTTCTACAAAAAGAAAAGCTTTATTTATTTATGAACAGACACATACATATACACACAGATACCATAATAAACCAAAGTCTATACTGCCTTTTTAAGTAGCAAATTTCAGAACACTTTATTGCACTTTTAAATCTCTAGGGCATCACTAACCTCTACATCCTCCAAGAGCTGCTTACTTTTTCCCAAAGTGAATGTATACATATAGAGTTTCTTTAAGCGCTCTGTTGAGATTAAGACTTGTGTTTGTTCTACTGACTACACGGAAACAGGGAAGACTTGGATAGCTCAGTTGGGCTACCAGGGGAAGCCAAACAGAAGCCAAGCACTACCATTTTGGCATGAGTTGAACAAAACTTGAGTTGCTAGGCAAGAGACTAGACATCCCTGGACCAAATTTCCTCTATGTTTAAAGGAAGTGAGAATGTCAACCAACCTTACTAACTGAAAGAATCAAGAAAAATCATGCAAACGGCTTTGAAGGGGTGAATCCTAAAGTCACTGTCATATGCAAAGTGGATCTTCAAATAACAAAAATCTATTATGCCATCGATTTCCCTTTTTTTCATTGTGATATTCATTCCCCTTTGCACTTGGTCTCTAGATTTGAGCATTTTAATGAAAACAATAAAACATGGGAACACTTGAACACATGGGATTCTTTAGAGTTTTGCAAAGCAAAATGTTGCATTAAAAATTGTACTAGTGCTGAATCAGGTATTGCAATGTGCAAGGAGCAGGGAACTGTTATATATATTTAGAGAGAGAAAGAGAGACAGTCAGGTAGTTCATCGAGACCATGTGAGGGAAAATGGAAATGATACAAGACATGAATAGCAGAATAATAACTGTACACAGAATATAAACTCATTGTTAAAAAATAGATATATGTATATATGACACACACACACCATACACTCAAAGACTAGAAGGAAATGCATTAAAATATTGTTTCTGAATGCTAGGATTAATAGGTGATTGATATTCTTATTTTCAGTATTTTCCAAGTTTTCTAGGTTTTACATATAATACACCTATAATCATAAACAGCTAAGCATTACTGCAGCCGTATTGCGTGGGCTTGAACAATGCTATATACTTATTGGCTTTAGTGCAGTGCTTGATTAAGAAATAACTGGAGGGCCGGCCCCGTGGCTTAGCGGTTAAGTGCGCCCGCTCTGCTACTGGCGGCCCGGGTTCAGATCCCGGGCGCGCACCGATGCACCGCTTCTCTGGCCATGCTGAGGTTGCGTCCCACATACAGCAACTAGAAGGATGTGCAACTATGACATACAACTATCTACTGGGGCTTTGGGGAGAAAAAGGAGGATTGGCAGTGGATGTTAGCTCAGAGCCGGTCTTTCTCAGCAAAAAAAAGAGGAGGATTAGCATGGATGTTAGCTCAGGGCTGATCTTCCTCACAAAAAAAAAAAAAGAAAGAAAGAAAGAAAGAACTGGAGTTTGTTCTAGCTCTCTCGGCTCAATGACTGCCATTTCTACTCAAGTGTCGTGCTACTAAATTACTGGGCCATGGCCTTGATTGAAAATGGGATTAAAAAGCTGTTAGAACCTCTCTCAAGGAAAGCTGCACGAAAGCACACAACTTTGCATATTATTTCAAGGAGTCTCTGAAACCTTGGCCAGTGACCTCGAGAAGCCCCTTCTGTTGGGGCCTATGATCCTCAGGTTAAATCACCCTTGTCCAAACACAGGGCTCTGGTGTCAGACACAATTCCTAGGGCAAGGCTCACTTCAGCTAAGTTTGTGCCTTTAAAAAGGACAGCATGTATAAAATATTGTATCTGAGAGTAGGGACAATGAGAAGGAACCAGAAAAGTTTCATTGCTTGTTTCTCCATCTTTCTTAGGAAGATTCAAAGAGCACATCTAAGAAAATTTTGATGAGAGAAACTGCATTAAAGAACACACCAGAATACTAACATTTATCAGCAAAAAGGCTGCTGCATTAAAAGATAATGAGCCTGGTAGGTAACGCTTTTATTGCGGAGGGGGGATTAGTATCATGATGAATCAGAATACTAAGAGATGGATGAGTGACAGATGTGGAGGGTACGGGAAAGACAGAGTGAGAAAATCTGTGATCTCCTCAGCAACACGGAATTGGCGAGTATTTGACTGCAAACCAGTGGCTCTAAACAATTAACATTAATGGCCAGTAACCCTTCTAAAGAAAGCCATCTGCATCATTCTCTGCCAGCCAGTTTTTTGTTTGTTTTGTTTAATACAGAATATATAAACCACGAAATAAATTTAAACCGCCCTCACCTTACTGATAAAATGCTAAGACAGTCCAGAAAACCAAAAAAGGAAGGTACAGCCAGCCCTAACTTTTTCCACTGAGGGCAAGAAGGAAAACAGGGAAAATTCACTCACTCGTTTAACCAAACTGTGCTGAGGGTTACGAAGTACCAGGAGCTGGCGTGAAATAAAGCAATGAACAAGACCTACAAGGGCCCGTTTTCACAGTGCTCACATTCTGTGGGGCAGCAGAGAATAAACAACTTAGCAAATAATTTCAGAGTACTAACTTCAGTGATGAAAATGCAGCAGGATAATGGAACAGGCTGTGCTGGGACGCACGGCTACTTGCTACTGGGTGGCGAAGCACGTCTTGCTTGAAGAGACAGTATTTGAGCTAAGATCTGAATCATGCAAAGGAACCAGTCATGTGACTATTCATCCATACAAGATTTATTGAGCTCTGCCACATGCTTAGCGAAGCATTACTGGAGAGATAAAGGTAAATCAGACATGGCCCTGACCTGGACGAGTTCACAGTCTGTCTTAAAAGAGAAAGAAGCAAAGCAACAGTTATAATTCAGTGTGGTCCAGTGCTAAGTGCCATGACAGAAGGAAGCACTGTTGTTCTTGGGAGCAGGAGAAAAGAAAGCTAATCCAATGTGAGGAAGGGGGCAGAAGGGATGAGCTGAACACTGAAGGAGGCCCACCACTCAATCATGGGGTCGAGGGGATGGGAGCAAGGCACTGTGATTGACGCTTGATTGAATAATGAAGATGACCTTTTTTTTAAGCCAAATCAGTGTGCCAGCATAAACTCAAGGCCAAGTTTAAACTAGAGTACATCCTCACTGAACGACCTTACAAACACTATATATTACAAAACTGAATCCATAAAACAAAATGAAAAATAGTTCTCATTTAGACATGTTTGATTTTTGCTACTTCCTCTGGCCAAATACTATCATCAACCCTGTGGTATAATTTTTCAATGCAAATATGATACCAGCTGCCAAGAACAAGAGCATCAGACCCAATGTCTCCAAAAAGATGAAGACATTCTTTCCTTTGGGGACCTAATAATGGTCATTATGAAATATCATGGGCATCATAATTTAGAGAGATGGATGCACTTCAGATGTCTGGAATAAGTAGTTCCCAATACTATGTCAGTTGGCATTTTGTTAAGAAGATTAAGAATATAGTTGTACAGCTTTACAGCTACAGAGAAGCCTGCTTCAATTACACAGTACATATAGCCTAATAAATATGTCCCAAAGAGAAATAAATAGCTTGCAAGGCTGGTGATTGCTAATGGTTTACAGAGCCTTTCACCTCAAAGTCATAAGCCTTGAACTGGCACAGGTGAGGAGAGACCTAAAGTCATTAATACTTTGGGCTGCTCCAAAACCTACATAAGATGGATGAATTGTCACCATGCAATTCCTGAGAGATAAATGGTCACTTCAGAAAAGGTGTCACTGAAATAACATGGATAGTCCTATTGTTGTTGACTCTCAAAAACATGTGAAATACACTTTGAAAGGTCAAAAAGAGAGAGAGAGAAAGAGAATCTTCAAAAGCAAGGGCTGAGTGTGAAAATAACAAGAACTGAGAGCTTGCTTTGACAAACATTTATCCCCCATAACAGCTGTCTGCGTTAAGTACTAATATTATCCCTATCTTAAAGATGACAAAATTGAGACACTGATGGTTAAGTAACATGGCCAAGGTGACAATCAGGTGAGCAGCTGAGAGGAGACTTGCCTGTGCTTTTAAACACTGAACTATACAGTCTCATTCAAAGGTGCTTATGAGGGGATTAAAATGACAGTGTTTGTACATACAAAATGCATTCACAGAAAATTTTGCATACAGCTTAATGAAGTACATAGATATCAACCTATAGATCAATGGGTCAAGGTATCCTAGACCCACAATTGTGAATGTGAATTTAGGAAGAGAGTTTCCTTTCTACAGATAGAATGGGAGTCTAGGCATAGTCAATCAAGGTCTTAACACGTCTCTCATATTCTACTCCAGGTTACAATACCTAAATCATTGGTCATTCAAGGCTACACATGCTAAAAATATAACAAAATGGCTCTCTGAATTGGGGGCAATGAAGCAAGTCTCTAAAGCTACACAACTAATAGGTGGGCTGGTTACCAAGACCTATGAAATACAGTTTCAAAAGTGGGTAGGAGCTTTTTCTAGCTTGCCAATGTTTTCTGACACTACCTGATTAACAAGATTATTTTTTTAAATTCGGGGTAGGGAAAAGATGGAGTGAGTCAGAAGTAGAGTGAGTTATGGCATCTTCTCTCCAGAAAGGAAAAGAAAAAAACTGTCAACTTAAAAAGACCACTAATTTGTCATGACGTACCATGAGTCCAATCTTTCTTCTTCAGAGAATATTACTACCAAGATCTATTTTTTAAAGGTAGAATTAAGCCAGTTTCTCAAATGGTTCCAGGAAATCTCTCTAACTCAATGTGGGTTGGAAACATTTGTAAGTAGACTATTTGGGCATAGGGTCTTGCCTCAGGCTATAAATGCGTCTACCTCTGAGGAAGGCTCTCTAGCTGCCAGACTGACAGCTTGCCTATTCTACCACCTACACTTCAAATTTGAATTGTTCTTTGTGCAAATGCTTAAGGGTTGACACTGTGACCCATTCCTCTTATCAACAGTCCATAGAAGTCTCTCTGGAATAGGAGAGACTACTTCTGGCCTGGAGGCTCCAAGGCAGTTCCTCCAAAGTTGAAAGTTGGACTTTTAGCTGCATAGGATGTATGGGGGGGATTATGAAATAATAGCTCATGGAAAGAAAAAAACAAAAAGGATTCCTTTTCTGGGTTGGAAAAACAGGATGCTGTGTGGGCTCTTATTTTAAGGTCACTGGCTCTGAGGAGAAACCTATCACTCTAATTGGTGCTGAGAAGCTTCTAGGTTAACAAGATATATGCCAGGATCCCTGACTTTTAAGTTGATTCTTATCCTGGCTGCTTATTTTTAGCAATGTTAAGTTAGGCACAGGACCAAGAAAGAGATCCAGGACAGTATCCCAAATTTTATCCTTACGGGACATCAAACCCCTGAAATTTAAGCTCCTTCTTGAGGCTTCTTTATCTCACCCACCACATTCGTCTCCAAAAGGTATCCTGAATCCATCCACGTCAGTCCTTCTCCACTGCCACCACCTTTTCTTGCCTAGACGACTGCAAGAGTCTAAAAACTTGTCTCTGCTTTATTCTTCATCCCCTTTAATCCATTATCTACACAGAGGCCAGAGACATCTTTCTACAGCATAAATCAGATTATATGGTCTCCTGGCTCTATGTCCCTGTCGCTTCCCAACACAGTTTCAATGAAACATGAGCTCTTTTCCGTGTCCCACAAAGCCCTCCGTGATCTGACCCTGCCTGCCTCTTTAATTTTTTTTCCACTCCTCTTCCCCTTGCCCATACGCTCCAGCCAGTCTGGCACTCTCCACTTCTGGGCTAATTCCTTTCATTCCTCCGGGCATTTTCACTGGCTGTTTCCTCTGCCTGGAACACTCTGCCTGCAGATCTGTGTGTCGGTGGCTTCTCGTCACTCAGGGCTCTCCTCAAATATCACTTCTTCAGAGAAGCCATCCAGGGATCCAGGTCATCAGCAGATCTGAAGTGACCCTTCTTGTCACACTTTACTGACACAGCCCAGTTTCTTTGTTTTCATAGACCCTATGACTCTCTAAAAGTATTTTGTTTACTTGCTTGTTGTTTATATTATTTATTATCATTTACTTGTTTGTTGTCTTCATTTCAGGGACCTAGTATCTTATTCTAGGGCTAGTCCCCAGCCCTAGAATATTATCTGGTCCCCTGTTCAATAAATATCTTTCAAATGTATGTGTGCACGTGTGGAGCTCATGAAGTGCATTTGTGTGGTGAGGGCTGCAGGAAGAACTGATGAGGCAAAGGGGAGGGGTGGCTTGGCCTTTCTTTTGATCACCATCATCACTGCTGTGACTACTTAACAGCTCTTGATCCTTGGGCTGCTCCTTGATTTACTGGGGAGCTGCCAGGCTCGGCTCAACTCACGGCTGCCTCCTTCTGTGCGGAGAGCAAGGTTCTGCTGTGCCACCTTGTGTTCTAAATTCCCATCACAACGGATGGCTCAAGTCTCAGAATTAACTGAAGCCTCACACACAAACCCCAAACCCTACAGCTCTCAGCCCCAGCAAATGGATATGTTCTCAGGGACTCTTTAAGAGTCTAAATAATTCTTCAGTTAGGGATACCTTCACGTCTTCCCTTAGAAAAGCACCTTTTATGACAACCCTGAGTTAAAAGGCTCCAATGTCACACCGTTCCCCACAAAAAGCAAGCAGACACTGATGAAAAAGAATACTTCAGTTCCTTTTCTTCAGCCAAATCCATGAAACTATTGAGCAGTTTTAACAGCCTTACTGGTGTGACAATCACTTTTCTATCAAAATGTAGTTCTGCAAAATTGTAGGGAAATCTTCCTGTTTGCTCCGTAAGGGCACAGTCTATTATTTGGCCGTTTCAATTAACTTTATTATCACACTGCTTAACTGCAACTGAAGCCATGCCTGGCACCATATCCAACTTTACTCCAATCTCTTAAATTTGGGAAATCATATTAGCCTTAGAAAGCATAGGTCATGGTTAACAATGGCAAGGCGATCCAACTTGGAAGTCTTGTGGCACTGCATTATTCAAAGTGTCTGGAAGTTAGACCTAAAGAGCCATTTACTGAAGGGTCAGGTTTTTCCAAAGAGCAAAGGACATATGATGAGCAGCCTCATTCATCTCCCATGGAGATATTAAATGTCTTCAAAATCTTCTCGCTGAAACAATATCTGAACTGGTCTAAGTGATTATACGAATTACAGAGGAAAAAAAGCTGTTTCCTTGACTTTGTCAATTTCTAATGAACTGCTGCCCCATATAGCAATGGGAAGCAGCGGAAACTCACGCTTTTTCAACTATGAGTCAATCCTCATTTTGCCAATTGAATTTGCTTAAAGGCAGTATATGGGAATCAGTTTTACCCACACACACCTCAACACACACACTGTCCCACTCAGGATGAATCTCAATTACAAATAACTTTTATAGGTCAAGTACATTTAAGATGCAGGGAAAATTCAAGAACTGCAAGGCTATTTAATGAAATATTTTATCTGGGAACAAGATGTATCACAGGGCACTGCCTGGAAGGAGTACTTTGCATTTATGACAGAGAACAGTAAGTAACAGAAATTCACATTGGAAATGAAATACGTGCTCACTCAGTAAGCATTTACAGCAAGGAAGATACTCAACAAGTTTTTCACTGTGGAGATCAAATGCCAGGAGCCTTTGCTTCCTCTCCTGTCTGATTCTGGCTGTTTCCTGCTCCACGTTTCTTGGTAAATAAGGCTCTAATCAGGCTTAGAGTCAACACAGATGGAGAACTTAACGCAAGCCAATACACTAGAAATGGATTTTTTAAAGTTGTCATTAAGTTTTTGGGACTGCCTTTTATATACTAGAAATCAGCCATGGATATTTTGGGGTGCCCCATGCACACATTTCACCTAATTTTTCTCTTGCTTTTGGATTTAACATTCTCAGAACAAAAGAATTCATGAAAGGCTGACCAGTAAAGGTAACATTATGCAAGGGCAGCACATAGGAGACTTAGGAATCTATCCCTGGCCTTGAAGCCACACTCAGCGTCACCCTACAGTAAGGGTCTGTGGAAGCAATAGTCAGAGAAAAGGGGGCGTCCCCACTGCCTTTCCCATGGTGTGGATTCCAGACCCCTCTCACACATCATTTCAGCGCATTCTCCCACCTGTCCCACCCATCCTTCCCAACTTCCTGAGGGCCTCCTTCCCTGCAGCAGCAACTTCCAGATTTTAGATTTCACAGACCGGCAAATTTTCGTAAAACAGATTTGAGCAACTAACCACAATTCGCCAATTCCTTATTTTGCACACTAAGAACATTAAAAAGGGGGAGACAAGTAACAATCAACTACCATTCCGTAAGCAAAGTGTATTTTAGCAGGAAAAAAGAATAAGAGGATATAATCTATAAAGGAGAGTCCTTCACCTTGGAAGAACTTCACAAAGAACCTACTACTCTGTCCTGATTTTTCTCATTTCACTGTTTACTGAAAATCACATCATCACAGACCAGAAGGAACACATCGCCTGCTACCTTTTCCCTTGAGGCTCCTCCTTTTGCCTTCCCTTATCTTTTCTCTAGCCCAGAAAATTACGCCAAAAGTCCTGAAATCACTAGGACCACCTGATATCTCCTCCACCTCCTTCTCTTAAGCCTCATTCAGTCTGACAGAGCAATAAACCCTCCACCAGCACGGGGCGGAACTGCAGGTATGACAAGCCCTCCTCTCATTCCGTCCTCACTACAGTGCTCAGGAAGGCACAGTTCCACCCACATTTCAGATGACAATGCAGAGGCTCACGGACATTGCCCACAGCTGGCCCAGGCTGCATTGCTAGCCAGTGGCAGAAAGGAGGACTGAAGGGACAGGGTGACAACTGGCCAAGTTGCTACTTCCATCACTGAGCTGACACAGAAGCAATGATCGAGAAGAAATGGGGAATGCTCACAGGAAATTTCTTCCATCCAAGTACAACAAAAAATAATCCATAAACTGATTTAATTTGCACCTAAAAAAACAACAGAACGTAGTATTTCCAATAAGCAAAAACAAGATGGGTGTCAAAGGGGTGAAAGCAGTGGTTCTCAATCCAGGCTGATGTTGCCCTTTAGGGGACATTGGCCATGTCTGAAGACAATGTGGGATATTTCCACTGGGAAGGAGGGGAGGGTGCTACTGGCATCTAGTGGGTAGAGGCCAGGGATGCTGCTAAACATCCTATGATGCGCAGGACAGTCTCCACAGCAAAGAATTATCCAGTCCATGATATCAATAATGCCTAGTCTGAGAAACTCTGGGATAAAAAACAATTGTCTCTTCCTCCTTCAATCACCAGAGTCTAAGTGAAAGTTGCTACATAAACTACATAATAACTACACAAACAAAGAATCTTATTAATTCATGGGCAGGGCTATTATTTTTAATGCAACCATTTCCCACTTTGGTAAATGGTATCTATGGCAAAAGTAACCACAGAGAATATTTTTAAATTTAGAAAAAACATAAATATCTAAGGGAGCATACACCTAACTCCAACTATCTCCAAGTGATTTTTAAAAAGCTGATTAGTGTTTATGCAACTATAAGAAAGCTTTTTTAAAAACAGCTTTTTAGATGGGTACATCATGCCCAGGCCCCTAAACACACCAGCGGTCAAAATAAAAGTCTAATAAAAACTCAGGCTGCTGAAGGAGGTGAGTTGATAGCTAACAGCACGGAGAGAAAGGGCTTCCCTGTATTACAGAGTCTTACAATTGGTGCACGCTGCAGTATTCTAGGTATTCTGACTGCTTATTGTATGATACAGTGAAAAAGGATCTTTTGAACAACTTTGCCTCAAATAATAAAATCACAAAAATAGTATATTAGAATTTTTCATGGCAAAGTTAATATACCAAATGAGATTTCTAGAAAAAGAATTAAGCATGAGAAAATGGGGAGTATGTGATTTACCAGACTGTATTTTAGATGTTTACTTGCACATCATTCATCTAGAATGAGAGATTAACACAGTGCTGAAATTAGTTGAATGAAAGAATGAATGCATAGTGTTTACTGAATATGGTAAAAAACAAAGAACACTGAGAACATTAGAAACACTAAAAGGAACAGGAGTATGAAATAAGCCCAGGTAACAGCTTGGCACAAAAAAGGCATGTTCCATGTTGCCAGTGGAAACAGCACTCCCAAGGACCCAATGCTATTTTCAATGACATTAAGATTCTATCAAGGAGATTTCTGAACCAAAAAGGATTATGTTCACAAATAGGGGACGTGATTAATATCTGAGCAGGAATACAAACAGGGGAAATACCAGGCAAGGGATAAGGTGCGGAATGTTTTTAAATCTGTAGGTGACAATGCAAAGACAGACTCAATAAAAACCATAGCAAATAGCTAACTCCAGATGGTGGTAAAGAAGGTGTGACTTAATTTGAGGGAAATGAAGGAAGGTGGAAAAAAATTACACAGAGTCAACTCTCTGCCTCAGATAACAGTTTTGAAAATGTTCAGAACTGAAAAATGCTTAGAATAGAGGTTAGGAAGATATCTCTTGCAATAAAGAGAAACTCAAGGGAATATGGTCACAAATTATTATAAGAAAAGGGAGAAGCCATATATCCCTCATAGCAGAGACTTTTCACGTGGGAGACACCATCCAAAGAAGCTGATAGCTAATACATTTATTTTTATATGGAACCAAAGTAAAGGTAGAAAATAAGCCCCAAAATTAGAAAAAAAAAAGTATCTCAAGATATCTTGTTTCTTTTGTTAAAAAAAAAAAAGTATAAATTAAACCAAAAAGAAAGAGAAAAGAGCCAGTTCCTAGAATTTGGAGATGATAATGATAAAAAGAAATTCCTAGGAAATGGGTCCACAGCAGGTATATGCACGTCCCTCAGTGCCTTCACGCATGCTGTCTTTGGGTCTCAAACTCAGCTGTTCGTGGGCAGTGGGCTGTTAACATACAAGAGTGTGCCAGGCCAGATGGAAGATAAAATAAGATGGCAGGACTGTGGCACACTTGAATTGTTGGTCCCAACTAAGTGCATTCCAATCTATTTTTCAAAGTATTTTGTAAAGAGACTACTAAAACATACATGATTGGGTCATGCCAAATATTGCATGGACTCTCAACCAGATCGTAACTCTAAATTCTTCTTACACTTCAAAGTTCTAGTCTAGCTGTCCTCAGCAGAGGGCAATTTTACCTCCCAGGGGTCATTTGTCAAGGTCTAGAGATATTTTTTGTTGTCTCAATCTGAGGCGGGGGGGATGATATGTTATTGGCACCTACTGGGTAGAGACCAGGGATGCTGTTAAACATCCTACAATGCACAGGACAGACCCTGGCAAACAAGAATTATCTGGCCCAAAAGGTCAATAGTGCTAAGACTGACACAATCAGCTCTACCCTCATGTCAGTCACACAGGCTCCATTGTCACCCCTCATCCTCCCTGATTCACCTCTTGTCCAAATCTGTACCGCACAGATTCAGACTACATGTAAATGCTGGTAAAATTCACATGTTCGTCTTGTGTCTCCCTAACTAGACTGTGAGTACCCTGTTTCCTCTCTTTCTCCTAGAGCTATGCACACCGAAAGTGCTCAGTCCTTAATTAAGACCAGGAATGGGTCGACTGGGAAGAGGTATATCACAAATATTATTAGAACTATAAAATTAAATAGAAAAGAAAAACAGCTACAGCATAACCTCAATTGATTCTACCAACAGAAAACCTCAAATATACAGAAATTTCAATAGTTGACTTTTAGGAGAAAAAAGAATGATCAAATCTAGTCCCATTTTCTGCATAGTTTACACATACTGTCCCAAAGGCCAACCTCTCCTCTAGTATGTTGGGTCCTGTCCCCTTCCCCTTCCTAAGGATCTCACCCCCACAATGATTCCCCTTTCTCCCCAGTGTCTCCAGTTTCTGTCTTCTGAGTTATTTCTGTCAGCATACAAGAAGGCTGCAGTGGGCCAGCCCCATGGCCTAGCGGTTAAGTGCGCCCGCTTCGCTACTGGCGGCCCGGGTTCGGATCCCGGGCGCACACCGACGCACCGCTTCTCCAGCCATGCTGAGGCCGCGTCCTACATACAGCAACTAGAAGGATGTGCCACTATGACGTACAACTATCTCCTGGGGCTTTGGGGAAAAAAAAAAGGAGGAGGATTGGCAATAGATGTTAGCTCAGAGCCGGTCTTCCTCAGCAAAAAGAGGAGGATTAGCACGGATGTTAGCTCAGGGCTGATCTTCCTCACAAAAAAAAAAAAAAAAAGCTGCAGTATCTCCCATCTTAAAAACCAAACCAAATCAAACTCTCTCTTGTGAGTTAGCCCTCTCCAGCTAGGAGAGCTGGCTCTCTTCTTCTCCATTCTACTTTGTAGAGAAACTTCTTGAACAACTTGTCAGAATTCCCATCCTGCTTCTGGCTGTCACCCACACTCCAGGGTGCTGTATTCGCACACTTTACAAACCCTGCTCTCAGAGGTGACCACTGCCACAGGCAATGTTTCCATCCTCATATGCCTCCACTTCTTGATGCCATCAGTGTGCCTAGAATCGCCTTGAGACACTTTCTTCTCTTGGATTTGTGATACCACATTTCCTGTTCTTTCTCCTGTTTGCACTGGCTGCTCCAAATTGATCTCCTTTACTGGTCCCTCCTGGTCAGCCTGACCCCTGAATGGTGATGTGCCCTAGGGTTTGGTCTTGGCTCCTTCTCTTCTCTTTCTGCTCTTTCCCTAAGTAATCTCATTCAGCCCCATGGCTCTAAATACTGTCTACATGTGTGTTTTACAAACTATTGTGAATATGGTCCACAAGGAGAAATATGCTTTATAATACATTTATATACATATATGTGTTTGTATATATATATACACACACATACAAGTAAATGTTTCATGCAAAAGTACTTATCTTTACCAAGTGTAATGTACTCAGATTGCTTCTATTCTATTTCCCTTTTGAGAATAACACTGGTTGTAGCCCAATACATTGGTTTCATGGCCTAGTAATGGGTCACAGCTCACAGTTTGTAGCACACTCATTGATAAGATAATGGCTCATAAATGTATCTCTCCTGCCCTAACCTCGTACCTCTGAACCCCGGGCTTTAGCCAACTGCCTACGTTTCTGCTCTACCTGGATGCCTGATCCACTCGGACAGGCATTTCACAATTAACATGTCTGAGAAGGAACCCTTAATTCCAGAGCTCAAGGACCACCCACCCACTCACCTCAGTATCGAAATCTTAACAAATGGCCCCTCTGTCTATCCAGCTGCCCAGGCCAAAAACCCAGGGGTCATTTTTGGGTCCTCCCTTTTCCTTTCCTTCTTCAGCAGAGGTCAACACTATAGCATGTGGACTAAATCATGTTTTCGTGGAACACAACCAATCCATTTGTTTACATATCGTCTGCTACAAGGGCAGAGGAGAGTAGTGGTGACAGAGACCAATATGGCCCACAAAGCTAAAATACTCACCATCCGGCCCTTTTCAGAAAGAGTTTGCCGACCCCCATTCTGCAGTCAACCTAACAAGTCTTGCTGATTCTCCTAAATACACCCCAGATCCCACCCACTTTCCTCCATCTCCACTGTTAGCACTCTAGTCCAAATTACCAATGCCCTTCTCAATCCACTGCAACAGCCCTAATAGGTCTCCCCACTTCCACGTCTGCTCCTCTAAAATATATTCTTCACACACATGCCAAAGGGACTGCCCAAAAATGTTAATGACATCTCGACCCTTCACTCCTTGAAACCAGACCTCACACCGGAAATGAAATTCGAACTCCTGAGCCTGGTCTCCAGTCTCTGAATTCCATCACTGCTCTCCTTCATCACCTTTTGTCAGTCACACTGGCACCTGTTCTATTTCTTTCTCAGGGCCTTAGCACTTACTGAGCCCTCTTCGTGGAATGCTGTTCCCTTCCCTGTGGCCACTCAAATCTCACTGCCGAATCTAAAGCAGCCCTCTCACCCCTACCCCGTCACTCCCACTCATTTCACCTGGTTTTATTTTCTTCCTGGCACTTCTCTTTGGTTGATGACATTTTCTGTTCATCTGTTTATTTCTGCTCTTTCTCTCCTTCCTCTAGAAGAAAAGCTTCATGAAATCAGGAGCTTGTCTGTTTTCTTTGCAGATGATTCTGCTCTATTCCCAGTACCTGGACAATGCCTGGCACACAATGTTATGAATCTGTCCCCCGCCAAAAGGGAAAACAAAACAACTGTTTTACATTCAAATTCAGCCCTGTAAGTAGCACAGAATGATAATTCCACAGCTAGCCATGCCAATAATTCTAACTTGAAATTCCTACACTTTTCCAGAAAGGGGAGGGGATGTCACCACTCCTTAATGAGAATTATAAATCACACACACATATTTATAGTAAATAACGCACAAAAGCAAATAATTCAGTGCATTAAGTTTACCTTCAAGGAGGATGAGACATTCCCTTACAGAAAAACAAAGGCAGAAGTTTTAGGTGTGCCAACCACTTTGTATTATGAATATAACAGGAATATAACTCAAACAGTCCAATCAAGTGTAAAACTGCATATAAATGTTAGAGCAAATAAGTGCAGCCTGCTTAGGTTTGAAAATTATAAAACCAAAAATCCATTAAAAAATTATAAGACCAAAAACCAGAGTTCCTTAAGATGCTGAAGATGAGGGATAATTTTTATGCATGAAATAATGAAAGACGGAACCAAAATAGAGACATTTTTATATTTATCTCATCTCTTGCTATAAGTCATCTCAAATATAAATGTGACCTAACAGTCTATAAAGAATTCTCAAATAAAATCCTTGAAAACTTTAAACCGTGGCAATAAACCAAAATAGCAACTTAAAACTCCATTAGTAATAAAGGCCAGAAGGCTCTTAACAGCAAATGCGAATGTCATCCTGCTTAGCACCGTGGAAGTGCTAGACAGTTTGCCAACTTTAACTTGAACAACTTTTAACAGCTAGAAGATATCAGGCAGCACGCTGGATCTGACAAGACAACGCGACTTCCAAAACTATTAGAAAAACTAAGCTCCATAGGTAAGCAGAGAGGTCAACTAGTTTGAGATACTAAATCAGATAAATATGCGGAGACTTCAACATCTTCCTTTTTAAACAGAGTTCTGACAAACTGTAAGTTGCTGATGGCTCATGTGGCAGATTATGCATTATTTTATATATTAGAATCAAAGGTAAATTTTCCTTGTGTTTTAAAGTTTCTTCTCCTTTGTGGATTAAAGATACTTTTCACTAATAAAATAATCTAAATTAAGCTCCTTAAACCATGTCAGTCCAATGTACAAGATGAGCTACTTCCCGGCCAAGCGGAGGCCCTGTAATCAGTTAAAACTTGACGAGACTGTCTCAGGACTGGGACACAGCAGATGGCCCCAAGTGCTAATACTTGACAAGTCTTTTAAGTTCTCTGAGTCTCAACTCCTTGTGAGCCCCTAACATCTAGTTAACACATGTAAAGAGCTTAGAGTGGTGCCTACACACATGGAAAGAATTTCATAAATAGGACCTATTATTATTATTATCTGCATAAAAAGAAATCCATTCACCATGAAGTTGCCTTCCCTTCCATATTTTTCTTCTATTCAAAGGTATAGAACTAAGAGAAAGGGTAAAATAAAGGATATTCAACATCTCACTTCTGAGGGTAAAAGAATCAAAATCTCCAGAGCAGCCTGACCAACAGCACTTTCTGTGAGGATGGAAAAGTTCTGTATCTGCACTGTCCGATACGGTAGCCACTAGTCATATGTGGCTATTGAGCACTTTAAATGCAGTCAGTTGGACCGAGGAACTGAATTTTAATTTGTATTTAATTTTAATTAATTAAATAGCCACATATGGCTAGTGGCTACTGTACTAGATGCTGGGGAACACGCTTAATTGGACGAACATGATTCACTGACATGATTCTCCAGTATCTGGGCTCTAGCCATGCTCATCAATGCATTTCCTTGTCGTTTAGAGCAGTCTGCAACAGAAAGCTTGGGCGCTGAGGCAAACAGCCCTGGGTTGGGATTCAGGCTCTGTCACCTTTTCACTGCATGATTTTGAGGTGGTCAATCTCCCGCTGCCTGTGTCCTCAGCTATAAATGATAGTGTTTACCTCAGAAAGTTCCCTCAAGGATTAGAGTTTATGAAAACAAAGGGCTTGGCATTAATTCACATTTTTAATTCAACATATATGATTTTCTGAATCCATACAAGATGCCAGGCATGACTTTAGGTGGTGGGGATAAAGTAGGGGTTGAGACCAAGCCCCTGCTCTCATGGAGATTACAAATAAGTATAAGTGCCAGGAGGGAGAAGGATAGAGCAGAGAGTGATGGTGGTGGATCTATTTTATTTTCTATGGAGTGGTTGGAGCAGGTTCCTAGGAGGAACGGACTTTTGAGAAGCCTAAAGGACATGAGAGAGACAGCCCTTGGGGCTACCTGGGAGAAGAAAAATACAGACAGAGGGAAGAGCGAGTGCCAGGGCCCTGATGCAGGACTTTGGAATTTACTCTGAATCATCAGAAGCCATTTTGACACAAGGAGTGACTTGATCCAATTGACTTTAAATCACTCTAGTGGGAGAATGGACTGTAGGAACCATTTAGACCTGTTGCAAGGCCACAGCAAGGCCAGGTGCCATATGATGGATGGCGGGGGCCGGGGAAGAGGTGGGAGGTAGACGGAGCCAGGGCATACTGAGAAGGGAGAGCCAAGAGAATTTGCTGACGTGACTACACAGAACTCCATCACTATTAGGATATCACTCTGCAAGCAACGTGAATTCCCCGATCAGAGGCCCTGCAGCTCAATTTGAGAGATTCTGGCAGTCAAACACTTAAGTGGTGCAATTTGTAATTCATTCTCCAGTCCAAGACCAGAGGGCAAAGAGAAGAGAGGCACCTGATCACCCAGATTTAACTCTCTGGTGCACAGCTCACTGTGGTCCTAATTATGATGGTTTTGCATCATTCAGAAGGAAAAAAGCACATACAAAGAAGATCTAACGCTAATGATACGCTTAGATGATGAGATTAGATATTGCTCTCCCTATTTGGATCGATGATGATTTAATAAACTAAATATCATCAGTAAATTTTCATGAAAATTAAGTGGCATCCATTTGCCCACGGACTTCAGACCTTATTCATTCGTTTACATGTAAGATATACTCCTCGACAATTACGGTATTGAAGTTTTGTATCTATAAGCCAAGGGGCTGCTTAGCATAGTGGTTAAGAGCTCAGTCTCTGGAACCAGAATCCCAATTCAAATCCTGGCTTCACCACTAACCAGCTGTGTGATTCTGGGTAAATCACTAAACCTCTCTGGGCCTTAGCATCTTCTTGTCTAAAATGGAGTGAAGATATTACTTATCTCAGAGGGCTCTTTTGATTTATGATATATAAAGTATTTAGAACCAACTATACCTGGCATATCATGGAAGTGTTTATTATTTTTATTACAAGTGGTTTAAGCAAGGAGGAGTCTCATACATGCTTTCCCAACCAAACCAGAAATTTCCCCTTTGCTTTATACTAAGCAAATTTAGCTGTGGAGTTTCAACACCTAAAAGAAAAACAATTCGTTCAATGTTTTTTCCTAGCATAGGGGCTAACAATCATTGCCTTCATTTCCCAGATGATCCTACTGAGAGTCACACTGCAAATTGGTAGCAGTACCAGTGCAGCCACATGGGGTGTTGAGAGGTTTTATTTAGGTGTGTGGGTGTGTGTGTGTGGCTGTGTGTGTTGCTCGTACCATGGTGGAAAACCTGGCACACAGTAAGTACTCAATCAATGATAGTAGTAACATTATCATTACCATCACCACCGCCATTGTCATATCTAATTTTTGCCTTTTAATATCTCTTTATCATCTTTCTAAAATTATGAAGTAAGACTATGAAGCCATAGGATTAATTTTCTATTGTGACTTGTGGAACAACTTTAATTTATTCAGCTAGTACCTACTAGGACCTTACCACATGCCAGGTTCCCCATGAGGGACCAGGGATATAAGAATAAACTTGGACCAAGTCCTGCCCTCCAGGAATCCTAGCATTTCATTACTTTATAATCAGATCCTGAAATTACTTAGTGCCCTGACAAAAGCTTTCAGTATAGTTTGTGCAAACTGGAAAGCAAAACATCACTTCTATTACTATTGTGATCAGCAAAAGCCACAGGGAGACCATGCTCAAAATGAGCATCTCTGAGATCAAGTCCTTCCTTCGATTCTCCTTCTCTGAAGGAGAAAAATGTAGAATTTGGGAGCTGAAATGGACCTTAGGGAAGACTGAGAAATCTGTTGCTTATAAAGTAGACTTTAAAAGAAGAATATTACTCAGAAATGAAAATAATTGTTTAGTTTTATAAACTTACTTCCCCCCAAGTTATACACCATAGAATCAAAAATAGAAGGGTTCACAAGGGCAGGAGCCTAACATTGGTTGCAACTCTGGCTGCACATGGGAATCGCCAGTGGAGCTTTAAAAAAATACAGACGCCCCTAGCGGTCATGCACTGAAATTAAGATACTGTCGGTCCAGGCTAGACCTTTTTTTAAATAAAAAGCCACTCCTACCCAGTTGCTTCTGATATAAGGCGATATCAGTAAAATACCATTGACTTATCATGTGACTACTTCTACGTCAGGAATTAGCACAAATGCTACCCTATTTTGTCTACATCATGTAACCTCAAAGAAAATACTATTATTCCCATTTTTTCAGATGACTTGCCTAAAGTCACATACAGTAAAGACAAGAACTGGGATTTAAACTTGCATCATCTGGCTCTAGAATCTTGTGGTCTTTCCTTCACACATCAATGAAGTCATTCTTTGCAGAAAATTAGAGCTAGAAGGGGTTGCCCCAAAGATGATCTAGTTCAAAACATCCTGTTTTTTGGGTTTTTTTTTGATAAAGAAATGAGTCTCAGGCAGGAGTAGTAACCTGGTCAGAGATACAGAGCAGCTAAGGGCAGAGGCTGAACTAGAGGCAGGCTCCTGACACTCTCAGTTTAGCTTTCTTTTCAATACACGCTTTCTCTCAAAAGCAAAACATACGTTCTCCACTTTCACAAAGTATTGCTAAATCTTCTCCTGAAACAGAGTATTTTGACTCAACCCCAAATTGCATCTTAAAGAGTGTTTCATCTACTAATTGGTGTGAATTAGCCAAATATTATACAGAATATTTGTATAGTATATTTATTTTGTCAATATGTTGAGTTTTTCTTTTCCATTAAATTCACTTTTAAGGGAATCAAAAAATAAAGTCTCATTACAATCTACTAACTTACAATGGTTACTGGAGCCATAATGTAATGAATCTGCCCAAACTAGCAAAGAGCTGATTACAGAAACATACTCCTTGATTTCAAATATGTTTGCATTCTCATAGAGGGGCAAAGTCAGTTAGGCTACATATAATTCCTTTTTTAAAGAAGTAAAAAACTTTTATGGGACAAATTCTCTATCTTTTATAAATTTAAAAAAAAAACATTAAAAAAAAATAGTGCTAATCACCTTTCAGCTTGATTTTCCAAACACCTCAAAAAGTCTCTAGACTCACACTGGTGCCAGGTGACAGGCCGTCTGAATGTATATGCTATGTAAAAAATAAAAGCATTCTCCTGACTGGACAGCAGAGGGAGAAGGAGGAAAGGATATACCACGGGAAGATGGGGAGCCAGGCACAGGAAGAAGGCACTGCTCCTTAAAGAACTTCACCGACAGACCTGCAGGCAGGGGCATGTTTACGGAGAAAAGACTTGTAAACAGATCAGTAATGGTTCCAGCTGCCAGGGCTTGTGGGTGGACACCCCCAGCAACTCTAAACCTGACCCAGGAAACTGTCTGATTCCAGAAATTTACAAATAATATTTCAATCTCTGTTGGACTTACAGGTTGTGGAGCGGGGTGGGGGGGTTCAGATGAGGGGCATGAAAAATACTAAAAAACAAAATGTACCTGATCTTGACAAGAACAAATATCAAAAATGAGCTTGGAAGATCAAGAATTAAAACAAAATACAAACATCGCCAGTTCTGCCCCAAAGCAGAAATGGCCAGTTCTTGAAAGCATAGCAGAAAGTTTCATCCTTGAGATCTGAATTCCTGAGAACAGTGTGGATTTAATGAGTTCATCAATCTGCTTACCAGGAGTTATGACAGAAATGAGATGTTTTAGAAAGAATCAGAGAAGTGGCTGTTTCCTTTCTCATGTAACTTGGCTGTTGTCTTGGTTGCTTCATCAAACCTCATTTACACCCCACCATACAGGAGGGATGATGAACATGTCAGCCCCGATTCAAATGACTAATGTATGGCAGAAACAAATATAGTTATATGCTTTCTATAAAGATTAATAGTAGCTGGTGCTAGCCTGCCAAACGCATGTGTACGAACTTTCTATCCTACACATAAATCAAACACAAGGCATATGGGGTATTTTAAAGACTGCTGATGTTACAGTGATTTTAAATTACTCAGGTTCTGGAATAAACTATGCAGATGCTGACTAATGTGGCAATATATTCTGGATCTTCCCACATTAACTTAACGTTATAAAATGTAATGGCATTAACCAAAAGAAGGTCTTAGAAATTAAGAGAGAATGCAAACATGTTTGAAATCAAAGAGTATGTTTCTATCATCAGCTGTTTGCTAGTTTGGGCAAATTCATTATAATATGGTTCCAGTAACCGTTGTAAGTTAGCAGACTGTAATGAGACTTTATTTTTTGATTACCTTAAAAGTGACTTTAATGGAAAAGAAAAACTCAACATAGTGACAAAAGAAACGAAGGAGCAAGTAAATGAGGTAGGAGAGCAGAGTGGTTTGTGACTGTCAAATGAGCAGCGGCTGATTCAGAGATGCCCCTGATGTACCAAGAACTACTTAAAAGTTTCCAAGTTGTTTAAGGTGGACAGAACACTGGACTGGAAACTACAGATTCAAGGTGAACTTCTCAGTTCTATTGTGGGATGGCACCTTCCTACATTTTGGGGACATGGTAAAAATGAGACGTGAGGTGTGTGCTGATATGAAAAGTGGTTTGCAAACTGCTAACTTGTCTATAAGTGCCAGGTATCATCATCATCATCATCATCATCATCATCATCATCATCATCAATCATCCTCCTCCTCCTCCTCCTCCTCCTCATGCTCAAAGAACTTCCTACTACATCTCGGTCACTGTTTAGAAAACAATTATCTGTGCAGTCAAGTGATCTAGGTACAAGAAGAGATTTCAAAATTGCAAGAGTGGAAATAACATTTTTAAAAATAAAATCTGCACAATGGCTTTCATGAATGAATGAACTCTGTTCAAGAACAGCTGACTGAGCATTTCGATTCACAAGGTTACTCTGAATTTTGAATTTTCTTCCAACAACTCCCATCATTTTGATCACAGAACACATAGCTTTATGAGAGCATGAGAACATGGCTGCTGTGACATAAGTGAGTTCCTCTGTTGCAACAGAACCAAGAAGAAATAAAAGTCTGGTTCCTGATCTCTTTTCAGAGGGTCAGAATATGTTGTGCATGAAACAAATCATGTTGGCAAGGATCGGGGAACAACTAATCTCACGCTCGTTATATGAGATGATCAGTCAAGACTAGTCACAAATACATTTCCAGGAGCAAGACATTTCAACAGTGTGGAAAATGTTTCTCCATGTGAGGTCCTGCGAGCTCTGGTGGGGCGGTGGGGGTGGTGCAGGCAGGAGAAAGAAGGAAGCCAACTGTCTCAAGATTTAGAATACCCCAATTCTCTGAGACCCATAACCCCGTCATTAAAATGTAGGTATGTTGAGATATGTTTTTAAGACGATTGTGGAGCTATTGTTCCTTCCAAGTGTAGTTAATCGTATACCTATTCATTCATTCATACATTCATGCAATATCTATTCATTCATGAATGCCTACCAGGAGTCAAGTAATGTGTTAAACGGTGGGGATACAGTAGGCATAGGCTCTGGCTTTACGGATTTAATATTCTAGTGAAAAAGAGAGAGCAACAAAGAAAAATAAATAAATATATGAAACAATGACTTGTGACAATAATAATAATTGTCATAAAGGCTCTCAAGAAATGGGGTGATGCAGTAGAGATTACACGGAGGTGTTGGGAGCTACTTTAGATAAGTGAACAGAGAAGCCCTCTCTCAGGAGGAAACTTGAATGAGACTGAGCCAGCCAAGTGAAGATCGGGGAAAAGAGGATCCAAAGCAGAGGAAATAGGAAGTGCAAAGGCCCTGAGACAGGAAAGGGCTTGGAGCACTAAAGGCACTTCAGAAAAGAAGCCAGCTGGCTAAAGCATAGTGAGGAGTGGAGAAGAGTGCGAGATGAGGTTGGAAGAGTGGCCGAGAGCCACTCTTTTTTTTTTTTGCACGTACACTGTGCAGGCCAGGTTCAGGAGACTTAAAGGATAAAGGTTTTAAAATCTTAATGGTTTTTAAAAGGCACAATGTGATTTACATTTAAAAGCATCACTCTATCTGCACGTGTATAACATAATCTATAAACACAGCCCTTATTCTAAAGAGGCTAGCATTTGGAGAAATCAAAAGGCATTTTGAATGCATTTCCAAATATTTAAATAAAAATGATCTTAAAGGAGTAGACATTAAAAAAACCCCAAATAGCCATCTAAAGACCAGTAAGTTAAACAATGGATTCTGGTTTAAAAAATCAAAGAACAAAATAAACCTACGTACCTCCTCGCTGCACCAACAATGTGACCTCACTTCCCTTTGGACATTCAATCAGCATATCCACAACTTGGTTGTGAGTCAGAGCCTGCACATTCTTCTTATTAACTTCCACTATCAGATCCCCTTCTTTCAGACCTCGGCACCTTGGACTGTCAACGATCTGTTTCACTCTTTGGCCGCCACCACCAGGACTGTCTGCGATAGTAAAACCAAAGCCCATCGGCCCCTTGACTATATGAACAGTTATGAGTTCCGGCTGAGTGGCTATGGAGGACGCTAAAGAGACAGTGTCATTGGGGTAACCATGGGAACCGTTCGAAGCCACATCAGCAGGGCTGCTTGGCCTGGCATCCTTCATGCCGTTGGCTTTGCCTGTTTTACTACTGTGACTAGCTGGCGAATCGTAGGTCTCTTGCCCATTCACAATAATTGGTTCTTTATCCAAAATCGCCACTGAGGTCACTAAACTTGTATTGGGGTCATCAGGGTCAAAAGGCAATGGATAACCTCGGCAGAGTTCAAGGTCCACACTGGCACCAATGGGAATGGACTGAAAGATTTTCACAACTTGTGCGTGCGTGTGTCCCAAAACACAGGTGTCGTTCACACTGACGATTACATCTCCTGTAAAAGGTAAGAGTTTGGGGATTAAAAAAAAACAGTACTCAGAAAAGTTATATCCATATTATAATATAAAATCCTACCAATGGGAAGTCAAACTGCAACTGGATTTGGGGGTGGTACTGTAGGGCACAAAGAAACTGCTTCTATTACTTATTTTAACTGCTAATAAGGCATTCTTTTAGCATCTAGTGTCTTCTCTGCTAATGAGAATATAATGATCATTGAAAGAACATTGGGGCTTTATTTTAAAACAAATTCTCACTGCAGAAATCCAAGTTTAGAATTCACTTATTCAAACGGATCTACATTTTTAGTAAATTACTGCTTTACTGTACTCAATAGCACCCTATCAGTTCCCCCAAGTGAAAGTGGCTTCAAAGGTTTTCACCTATACCAGGGGATGCGTTTATGTAGCAGAGGAATCTTGCTCATTCTCAGTTATTCAAGGACATTCACAAACTCATGAAATCATATTACTTGGTCTTGTTCAGGTGCTGGGGAGAAGTCTCACCACACAGGACATGCTAGGGCCATGTCGTGTCTCTACCTGTTTCCATCTTGCCATCCAACGCGGCGGGACCATCTAGGACCAAGCTCTTGATCTGCAGAAACTCGTCAGGTTCATCCCCTCCAACGACCGTGAAGCCAAAGCCACGACTGCTTTTCCGCAGCTTCGTGTGAATGAACTTGCCTTTTAACTCAGAAGGGTTTCGTGTAAAAAAGGGTTTGCCTGGATTAAAACAAGAAAAGTACAAGGAATGTCACCATGAATGAAAAGGTGAATTGAATAAGAAATGACACAACTTATAGAGAACTCCCCAAGCACCTGTGCTGGGGCATTTGTGCACACAGGCATCTTAAGAAAGTCTTCTCTTGATTTCAGGAATAAAGGTGCTCCTAAGCCCCTTCATTCAAGGAGGGTGATATGGTACATAAAGCGTGTCAGCATGAAGGTCCAAAAGCAAATGAAAGAGAAGGATGAAATTGGTGCCCATTGTCTGACACACTTTCTCAGTGTAAATTCATGTAGTTTGATATCAATTGAGCGCCCCGAGGTCCTTTGCAGAAAATGGAGTGGGTCTGTGTTTTGTGTCTTTTGTTGTATTATAGTTTATATTTTACAATATGGCTTCCATGTGCTGCCATGGGCTTGGCTTCTGCTTGTAAAACCAACTCAGCAAAAACTCTCTAGCTTTTAACCAAATAAAAAATTCATTGTGAAAATACACAGATATTACTAGGAAAACATATTACAGTCACAAAGAATAATTTGATAAAAAGGTAGACTCACTACTTTCAAAATTAATGGTCATAACTTTACTTTGAACTGAATTCTAAATTCAACTGATTTTTCCTGTTAATTTGCATCTTTTAACAATTTGTGAAATAGCCCAGGCATGTCCACTGCTAAAATTTATTATTTAAGGGCCGGCCCTGTGGCTTAGCGGTTAAGTTCGCGCGCTCTGCTGCTGGCGGCCCGGGGTTCAGATCCCGGGCGTACACCGACGCACCGCTTCTCCGGCCATGCTGAGGCTGCATCCCACGTACAGCAACTAGAAGGATGGGCAGCTATGACATACAACTATCTACTGGGGCTTTGGGGGAAAAAAATAAATAAATAAAATTATTAAAAAAAAATTTATTATTTAAAAGAAAAACTTAGGACATGTGACTTAGATACATAAAAAAATAAAAACTAAACTAAACGGTTACTAACAGGAGCCATACAACACCAAATTCGGCTGCCGTATTTACAATAAACTGATAGATATATAGCTGAATAACTTCCAAACATGTTACCTATGGTTTTATTGCATTTTCCTGATAATATTCACAAATAACATTATAACATTTTGTACACAAACCAAAAATTTTACTTTGGTTTTATTAAGTGGGCATTTCTCTGTAATTGAGAAACTCACTAGAATTTCCCTGGTTATCCCAAATAGTGGACATAATTCATGCCCAGATTCTCAACTCTCCTAATTATACTTCCCAGCTCCTGCCCTTGCCACAGCTTCCCCATCTGCCCTATTTCTTTTCTATCAGAAATGTCATTTAAAAAAAAACTTAGGAGAAAAAAGTCTCCATATCCCCCTGTACTAGAGCCTGGCACCCAGGAAGGAAAGTTATTTTTGGTTAAGTACATCTCAAAGGCCTTTTTTAAAAGGTCTCTGGGCATGCATACAATTTTTAATTGCATATTTCAAAAATCTCTGGCTCTTAAAAAGGCTGTTTTAAATTGTCTAGAGTCACAGGTCTGCTCACTAATAGCCTCCTCCTCTCTAGTGCAGTCAGTCCCACGGCTGGTTGCAAGTCTGACAAACTACAGCCCAGTCACCACAGCTAAAGAAAGGCAAGACTTAGGAGGATTCACCAGGCAAAGGCAGCAGGCACCATACCAAGACACCAGGACGGTGAAGTCAACCACGGTCAGGGTTCGTGGGGAGACAGCTGCCATGGCAATTGTCAGATGGAAAATGGAGGACAGGGGAGATAATCTCCAGATTTTACTTTGGGAGGTGTGTGAATGGCCTACATTCTTGAGGCTGAGGCTCCTAGGAAGTTCGGGGAGCTTGAGGGCAAACACAGTTCAGTTATGCAGACAGAGACTTCAAGAGCTGTCACCTTCTCAGTGAGGCTTTCCCCGACCACCTTTAAAAATTGCAACACCTCCTCCAACATTCCCAAGCCCCCTTTCCCACTTTTTGTGACCATCCAACATAGTAGACATCTGACTTATTGGTTTGGGGTTTTTTCTCACACACCCCCCCCATGCTGGGGGCCACTGCACGTGCACACAACTACTAGAATGTAAGCCCCACGAGGATGTCTGCTTGTGTAGACAAGGAGTAGAATACTGTCCATCTCATTTTATATGCTCCAAAAAGTTGTGTTGAATGAATGAACGACAGCACAAAGGAATGAGATTTAACATGTCTTTGAGAAGGCTGGAAAGAGGTGGTTGGGTGTTTCAGCTTTTCACCCTTATTATAGGCAAACTTAGAAAACGTGAAAATGTGCCTGGCAGTTTATCTGACTAAATTTCTTTAAAGCCATTAGCATATTTGAGCTTAGAATGTGTTCAACTTAATAGAGACATGAGCAGGGCTTCGAAATTACACCACTGACTTCCTTTTTTAAAGCTTAACTAGGGAGGGACGATCAGAGGGTTTCACACTTATGCACATTTTATTACTTTTTATGCATGGGTGGGTCATCAGTTAATGCAGCTTTTGAAAAGAAATGCTCTTTTCCCCAGAAGCAGTGGAATTTGGAGCTCTCTGCTGCAACCCTGTGGTACATGTAATTTTCTAAGAGATCCTAGTCTGTTGACTAGTCACCAGTTGTCAGATCCCGTTACAGGTGAGAATCACTGGGGTAGTTTTTTACACTACACAAATTTCTAGGGCCTACCCTAGACTCAATGAATCAGGATTTTTTGGGTTTTGGTCCAAAAATCTTCTCTTGAACAACCCATAGGTGCTTGTGTCCCTGACAGGCTGGCACTATTCTTGGCACCAGTGTTTGAATACCCAAGACCAACACTGTCCAATAGCTCTTTCTGTGACCAGTGAATGCTCTATATCTGCACTGTCCAATATGGCAGCCACTAGCCACACGTAGTTCTTGAGTCCTTGAAATGTGGCTAGGACTGAAGATGGCACAGATTTAAACTATGCAATGAGATATCCCACCAAAAACAAAACAACAAAAAGATTTTAGTCAGAAGGTAAACTATTCCTAAAGACAATTAAGGTTGAAATTTGTGCTCTAGTGGCTGTGCAGCCTTGGGCAAGTTACTGAACCTCTCTTTGCCTGAGTGTCACATGTGTAAATTGAGGGAATGACAGTACCAACCTCATATGATAGCTGTAAGGAATAACTGTGACAGATCATGTAGGGAAAGTGCTTAGGGAGGTGCCTGGCCCATAAGAGCTCAATAAATGTGAGTTATTATTTTGATGATGGTGGCAGCGGAGTGGGTACAAAAGAGGGTTGGCTGCAAAAAGGTCTCTCTGAGCCTAAGGTGGAAGCTGGAGAGTTTTCCTAACAGCAAATCTCTTTCATTATTATTATTATTATTATTTTTTGTGTGTGTGTGTGTGTGTGAGGAAGATGGGCCCTAAGCTAACATCTGCCAATCTTCCTCTTTTTTTGCTGAGAAAGACTGGCCCTGAGCTAACATCCATGCCCATCTTCCTCTACTTTATATGGGGCACCACCACAGCATGGCTTGCCAAGCGGTGCGTCAGTGTGCGCCCGGGATCCGAACCGGTGACCCCTGGGCCGCCATAGTGGAGCACGCGCACTTAACTGTTTGTGCCACTGGGGCGGCCTCAGCAAATCTCTTTTAAATCATTATTTGCTAAGATTAGAAGTACGTTCTTGATCAGAGGGAAGTTTAGTTGAGCAGTTAACTTAGCAAAATTCATACCAAACAATCTAACCAAGTGAGCTATATAGCTTCTTCCTGGTCGTATCATTAGGAGGTAGATCAAGATACTTAACCAGAGGGCAGGTAATCGGACGTGTAAGCAGTGATGATAAAGTCCAAATTAATGTTTCTCACAATCGCAGCTTGGGGTCAAAGCGTATGGATTTTAACTGGCTTCTCTGCCATTGATTATATTCCAAAGATGATGACTGTGTTTGGAAGATGAGGATCAACATGGAGACTGCACAGAAGAAGGGATGTAAGAAAAATGCGTCGTTCCCGGGAGAGTTCAGGGAGCCTGAACTTTCCCAAACCACCAGGGGACCCAAGAGGGTTGAAGAAGCAAAGAAAAAAGAAAAAGAAAAAGGCCTAGGAAAAGTATCTCAGATGAAGCTGCTGAAGCAGGTAAATACTATCTGGACTCTTCACTCAGTTGGTACACTAAGGATTTGGCACTCAGAACCCGAACCTTTAAAGCTTTAATTTATTTCATCTCTAAGACAATTCTTTAAGGAAGCTTGGCTGGTTATCATGTCTGCACGCATGCATGTATGTACGTGTACACAGGTACACCGTTTTCACTCAATGGTAAGTTTCAGCAGAAGCTAGGTATCAAAGGGATTATGTCTAGTTTGGGTCTCTTACAGCGAAAAAAAACCATAGTCTCCTGCCTCCATGGGATTTAAAGTCTAAAGAGGAAACTATTGTTCAATAACTGAACACAATTATAAACTGTTAAATCCTATAAATGAGAAGTATAAAACAGAAATTCCCCTGTGAATATGACAGGGAAATTTAGCATAACTTGAGGTGAGTAGGAGTTAGCAAAGTAAAGAGTGAAAGAGAAGGAACAGAGGGAACAGCATATGCAAAGGCTCTGACGTGGTCCACAGGTTTGCTGGCTCAAGGAATTGAGAAGAAGGCTGGTGTAGCTAACTTACCGAGAGAGGGGGAAATAAGATGAGACGAGGAACTGAGAAGAAGGCTGGTGTAGCTAACTTACCGAGAGAGGGGGAAATAAGATGAGACGAGGAACTGAGAAGAAGGCTGGTGTAGCTAACTTACCGAGAGAGGGGGAAATAAGATGAGACGAGGAACTGAGAAGAAGGCTGGTGTAGCTAACTTACCGAGAGAGGGGGAAATAAGATGAGATGAGGCTGCAGAAGGAATTTTATATTTAAAAATACAGAGGCCACATCATGTTGTTATTAGTTAATATGTTATTATCTACTATGTTCTATCTTTATTAAAGCCATTAGCACCATAAAAAAGTATATCCAAGTCAGAAGAAATTATTTTTTGTTAATTGATAGTAATAAAAATCTCATAATTTATCAGCTAGCAGGGAAACAATTTCTTTCCTATGAAAATTAAAATGGAGGAATCCAAATTAGAGAAAAGAATTACTCTACTTATCTTTTTATGTCTAATACAATTATATCTCTTTAAAAATGTACAGAGGAGGAAAACAGATTTTACAGCTGTTTCTGTACCACAAACATTTCCCAACTCTATCAAATACAATCCTTTTTCTGTTTTTCTTAAGAGAAAAAAACTAAACAACAATAAAAAACCCAAAAACTTGTCCTGTCATTTAAGAGTAATGTGGCCTGAAAGTAGCAAGATTCTGGAACTTTCAATTTTCAAACCTGAACCTCTCTAGAGGGCTCACACTATTTGTGAACATAAATGAGACCCAATGAAGCGTTGTAAAACATGCATAAATGCCAAAACTGCAGCAAGAATAGGTGATGAGAATTTAAAACTCAATATCAAGCCATTTTACATTTAGAGGAAAATTTTGGTCAAAAGCAAATATGTTGACTAGAATCTTGAAATATCTAATGCTTATTTATTTATCTTATTTAACACAATAAATTTATCTTATTTAACACAATTTATCTTAACACAACAGTAAATATCTGTGCACAACTCTGGGATGGTTTTGCCTCCCAGGGGCATTTTTGGTTGTCAAAACAGGGGCAGGGTGTAACTTGCACCTAATGGGGAGAGGCCGGGGATGCTGCTAAACATCCTACGATGCACAGGGCAGCCTCACAACAAAGAATTACCTGGCCCAAAATGTCAATTGTGCTGAGGTTGAGAAATCCTGGTTTAATTGATTGTTGTGACAAGTAGTCATTATTTTTAGAGCATTACAAATAGCTGAAGAAATTCATACAGAAGAGTTTCTAATCTTTTTGACAAGTCTGATTAACAATATATTTAGAATTTCTATAAGTATCATTTTTACTATGAAAGGAATGAGATGGGAGTTACAAGATTTCACTTTTCTAAGTACCTTTAAAAAAATTAGATTTTGAGCTAAAACTATGACGCAATTATAAAAACACTTTACCCTGAAGTGGAGCGTCTCTGGCTGGCTCTGGATTGCTTGGGGGGTGGTTTGGAATTACAGGAGGCACAAGCGATGAATGGTCTTCTGTCCATTCTGTAAGAAAGAGAAGAAACAGTTTACTGTTTTTCCTTCAAAGGGCTGGTCGACTTACTAGGATTCACCTTCTTAATTATAAAACTACCCAAACCAATAAAACCAGGGGCAGAGAACTTAAATAAAAAAGAAATTGGTATCTCATCCCACTCTATGTTAAGAATATCAAGATATATCTCTCTGTCTCTCTCTTCTAAGACCTCTGGGAAAAGAAATATTGTCATACAACCAATAAATCTCCAGTTCTCTCTGGCTGGAGAGTTCAAAGTGAGACCAAGTAAAAAACATCAGGAAAGACATAGAGTCAACTAAAGCTGGCCCAATAAGGGAGACACTTCTCTAATGCAATTGGGACGTGGGCTGGGCTGCTGAAGCCTGTTTGTCTGAGGTAGTGAAGGTGGCTTTCTGCAGTTTGCTAAGGTGCTATTTCTCATCATCTCTGAAATCCAAATGGGACCCATTACCAACACTCCTGGGTCCTAACCATAGTCTTATTCACTTTCAGGCTCAGAAATAACTCACAGTGAGGAACCCCTGAGATTTACCCTAGAGTCCCTTTCCAGCTCAGCTAACATATTCAATTGTACACTCCCACTCCCCAAACTACACTTTCTAATACTACCAAGTTTGACCAGCTCAGGAAAAATATTGAAAGCAACATTTTCTTTAAAATAGAAAAGAGATTAAAGTAGAAAGGAGAACTTTTCAATAGGCAAATACACACACATACAACCACACATACACATATACATACATGCTCTCTCTCAAATATAGTCTATGGCAGTGGTTGGCAAACTATGGCCAATTGGCCAAAATGGCCCCAATGCCTGTTTTTATACAAGTTGTGAACTAAGAATGGCTTTTATAGGGGCCGGCCTGGTGGCATAGTGGTTAAGTTTGCATGCTGCGCTTTGGCGGCTCGGGGTTTCATGGGTTTGGATCCCAGGGGCAGACCTACACACCGCTTATCAAGCCATGCTGTGGCAGGCATCCCACATATAAAGTAGAGGAAGATGGGCACAGATGTTAGCCCTGGGCCAATCTTCCTCAGCAAAAAGAGGAGGATCAGCAACAGATGTTAGCTCAGGGCTAATCTTCCTCACTGAAAAATAAAAAAAGAAAGAAAAAAAGCAAACGGCTTTTACGTTTTTAAGTGGTTGAAAAAAAATAAAAAGAAGAATATTTCATGACACACGAAAACTACATGAAGTTCAAATTTCAGTGTCCATACATAAGGTTTTATTGGAACACAGCTACGCCCATTTGGTTACACATTGTCTATAGCTGTTTTCATACGACAAGGAGAAAGATGAGTAGTTGTTACAGGGACCATATGAACAGCAAGTCCTACAATATTTACTCTCTGGCCATTTATAGAAAAAGTTTGAGCCAGCTCTGATGGCTTAGTGGCTAAAGCTTAGCATGTTCTGCTTTGGCAGCCTGGGTTCAGTTCCTGGGTGCAGAACCACACCACCTGTCTGTCAGTAGCCATGCCGTGGCAGCAGCCCACATGGAAGAACTAGAAGAACCTACAACTGTCATATATGCAGCCATGCACTGGGGCTTTGGGGTAAAGCAGGAGAAAGGACAGGAAGATTGGCAATAGACGTCGGCTCAGGGCGAATCTTCCCAACAAAAAAAGAAAAAGTTTGCCAGCTTCCATTCTATGGTCTGTATTTATTACATTCAATATTATAATAAGAGAAGTGTTACATTTGATATTCATATATTTGATATTCATATTGTATTAAGGGGATACTGCATCTATTATTTAAAGGATTGCAATGAAAAACTAGAAAAAACTTAAGCATCTATCAATAAACATGGCTAAATGAAGTGGAGAGATTCATAAAATGGAATATTAAGTAGCCATTAAAAATCATAAGGTAAATCTATATTAACCAGCTTTGAAATATATGCAAGAAATATATTTAAGTGAGAAAAACAGGTCACAAAACTAATATATATAAATTATGATCTGATTTTTATTAAAATATGCATATTTGCACATCCCTGGAAAATTTCTGCAGTGTTTATCTACTGAGAATGGGAAGGGAGAGAGCAGGAGAGAATTTAACACTCCTCAATTGTTCATATTTTTAAAAAAGCATGAATTAAACTTGTAATTTTTAAAAAGCATTCAAAATTACCAGTTTTTTCTAATTCTTACATGTAATGTTCTTAAAATTAAAAGTTGGTTTCATACCCAGTAACTCCTCTTAAAGTGCTAAACGTGGTTTGGATCCGGACACCAGTTGCTATGCACATGCTGCTGGGGCAAGATAATTCTTTTACCACCAGAAAGTTCTCCAATCTAACAACAGCCCCTTTCTAAATTAAAGTGGAGATTGGGGTCCCTTTGAATTGGGTCCCCCACTTTAGCTGCCTGGGTTCCGGGGCAGGGAACTCGAGCAGAAGCTCTGTATTCCTCCCCTCAGGACATCAAGGTCCCAGCACAGCAGAAGGATGTGATCATCATCAAGGCCTGTTCTGACCACACGGGGGTGTCAGCGCCCAGGCTTTGTCCCACACTCCTCGGCCCACAGATCAAGAGAAAGCCCACCTTCTGGCTGCTGTTGTGGCTGCTGTTGCTGTTGCTGCTGCTGCTGCTGCTCAAGCTGCTTCTTCCGTTTGGCTTCTAAAACCGGGTTCTCATATTGTGTCTTCCTGTTGATGTGGCTGGAGCAGAAGGCAGACAGTATTCAGTTAGGAAACATTTCATCCCACAAGCAAACACCAATCAGGCCAAGTCATGATTAGAACGGAGCAAAGCAGTTGGTCTGAGATGCTGACCATCTTGTGTCAAAATGTGCAGCTGGGAAGAAGAAATAAAAATGAATGGTGGGCCGGCCCCGTGGCTTAGCAGTTAAGTGCGCGAGCTCCGCTACTGGCGGCCCGGGTTCGGATCCCGGGCACGCACTGACGCACCGCTTCTCCGGCCATGCTGAGGCCGCGTCCCACATACAGCAACTAGAAGGATGTGCAATTATGACATACAACTATCTACTGGGGCTTTGGGGGGAAAAGAAAGGAGGAGGATTGGCAATAGATGTTAGCTCAGAGCCGGTCTTCCTCAGCAAAAAGAGGAGGATTAGCATGGATGTTAGCTCAGGGCTGATCTTCCTCACAAAAAAAAAAAAAAAAAAAAGGAATGGTTTCCACTCCTGACTTCTTATATGTACCAAGCATTGTGCTACCAGTTCTACATACGTTTTATTCTAAAATCTTCAATAAATGCCAGGAGGTAGGGCCTATGTTTATTCATATTTTATGGGTGAGGAAAGTAAATTTCTCAGCAGTTAAGTAACAACTCACCTAACATAACACAGCTAGTAAACAGTAGAGAGGCATGCAAGCTCAGGTCTGTCTGCTTTCAAATCCCAGGATTTTAATCACTGACTCTCCCAAACGCCCAAGGAATCAACTGATAGGGGGACTTTAATTCATTAAGAAGTAGATTATAGAATTATTAAAAAATGAGATTAAAGCGGAGATGTGATGTTGTCTGTAACATTTAATGCCAGAACTGCTGTGTAACTTTCTACAACCGACCTGGCAGAAGCATAAGCATTCACCCAAATGATAAAGTTAAAACAAGGACTCCAGCAACATCTGTCAACTATTTTGATCAATAGACATGGAGGCAGGATTAAAAGTATATGCCTTAGGCAAAAAGACTCCAAATGCAGTTAACTTAAGCAAATGTGATACGTTCAAAGTGACAAAGACCCAGATACTTCAGATGGCTCCAAAACTAAAAAGGCCATGGCAAAACAAAAATAGACTCTCTCTCTCTCACACACACACACACACACAAATACACATACACATGCATACATACGCACATATAAATACATATTTTTTTTTGCCATGGCCTGTATGTATATGTACATACACACACGTTATACAAACATACAGAAACAAGCATACACATATATATATTATTTTCTTCATCAAAATCATACTTCATTACAAGTTTGGAAACATACCTATTATGTGATTATTTAGAACTTAAAATATTTTTTAAAGCCAGACTTTACTTTTTAAAAGCAGGCTTGTCAAAGAGGGTGGATTGACTGATTACCCTTAATTCCTATTATAGGACTACTTGTTTGTTTATTTCCTAATTCTTGCAGGCAATTTCATGCTAAGAATAGTCTAACATACCAGGCATGTGGATCTGAAAAGACACAGGAAGGAGAACAATATAGGTAAGATAGGAACTCGTTCCTCAAACCAAGCCTCTTCATCATCAAAGCTGTCGTCACAAGTCCTTTTCTCTCTTAAGGCACAAATTATTTGAGCACTTAAAATGAGCCCCAAATAGGCAGAAACCCCACCGTACATCTGTGAGAAAGATGATCTGCAGAGCACACAAGGGAATTTTATTTAATGAGCGTCAGAGAAACGACAGAGCTTGCCTTTCTGAAGCCCCAAATCACCAATCCTTCTTGTTAAGTAAAGAGGTGGTAATGTGAGTACTGGCCAAGGACACTTCCTATATTGGACTCATAATTTTTTATAATAAGATGCTGAGCATTTTACAGCCTGGCATGTTTGCATCAGATGTTCTTATAACCAGGATATTGTACAAGTGACTTTCAGTGCCAGCAGTGTGAGTGATAGAAAGCTTGCCAGTTATCTTCCCTGTGGCAGGTAGGATTATGATGATAGAACATTCATATGGTATTTGTTTCTTTCAAAGGATCTTTTATTAGTTATTTCTCATCTCTCTCAGAGGAAATGATATAGAGCATACTTTTTCAGTGTTTAATCTCTTGAGTTTCTTTTATTTTTTTTAGTATCATCCTGCCAATAGATGGTTCTGATGAAGGGACAAAGTGTATGTCCAATGCCAGACTAAGGTACATAGTAAAGAGGTCATGATAAGGGTTTGAGACTCTTAACAATGGAAAACAGGAGCCATGTGCATGGTCCTCAAGCAAGGGAGAGGCAAAGAGGCACACAAAGTCTTGCAACTTAGGCTAGTTCTCAATTTCCTTCCTAATCTTGGCAACATTTCATACATTATTAAGATTTGTCTGACCCTTTTAGAAAGTCTGAATGAATAAATAAGTAATTACTGAGAAGTTCAGACGTAGGCAGGGCAAAAAGTAGGTAAAACAGGTCCTCCTCCTAAAGATAAACAACCCCTACTCATCCGGTCTATGGAACCTTTGTTTTTCCCATTCATTCATTCATTCATTCATTCAACTAGTGCTTACTAGTACCTGCCATATGCCGGGACTATTTTGGGCCTTGGTAATACAGTGGTAAACAAAAGACAAGGATCTCGCCCTCATGAATTGTATAATTTACCATCTTCAGATTCAATGAATACTTTCTCATTCATACATATATATTTTCTTTATAAAATTAATATTATATTATTATTATTATTTAGTTTGTACCTTATGCTGATGGAAAACGCTATTCAGAATGAATGTGCATAATCACAGAAAGGTGCAAACTGAAGTGTGGATTAACAGGCACTTACTCTACATAGTAGATACCATAGACAGGGTCTTCAATCTTTTCCCAACCAGCAGGCAGTTCTGAAAAATAAAAGAACATTTAGAGCAAGAAGAGTGTATTCTCGAAGAGCCTAGGGATTTTCAACAATTGAGTTAGGCAAAAACAGAAAGACTCATAAAAATGCCTTAAATCCAATTAAAACTACGTATTCTAACAAAAAAAAGTGAGCATTATTTTTATTTCATTAATGTATTTTTCTGCATGAAGAGCAATTCTTTGTTGATATTTTGCACAAATAAAACTTAATAAAATGCTGTCCTAGGTGCCTTCCTTCTAAATCAACTATTAAATTAAATTTTAGTGGAAATATAGTCAAAATTTGCTTTGAATACCTAGTTCCTATCTTAAATATTTACAGTTTTCTCATTTTCTTTCCAGACTACCTTATCACACAAGCAAACATGGATGAAAATTAATGTTTCTTTTCAGTTTTAATACAATAGTGCTGTTTTTGCTCTACCTGGAATAAAATAAAATTTGCATTTTATTTTTTCTTTGTTCCTAATTAAAATGCTACCAAGTAAATAAAAATGCCCACATGGAGTTCAGTTTTTCAAATGCACACATCTATCATTCAATTACTGTATTTAGACAGACCCACCTTGACCAGCACTCTGCCTATGAAAGCAGAAATGAAACCGGCAAAAAGTTGGCCATTGATGATTAAGTAGCTAGGGACTAAAGACTAAAGTTTTTTTCCTTTTTGCAATTACTGGCTATAGCTTTTAGCTGTTCACCCGCCCATTGTTAACTGTGCTGTTTAGGCAATATGCTATCTGACTCCCACTAGATTCCTACAGATAACATCTTGACGCCTGGTCATCATGGTAATGGATGTTTGAGCTGTTTTTCAAGAATTAGAACCCCTTGTCCACTTCAGGCCAGTTGAGACCACCCACTCATCAAGTGGGCCCCAGCAGATGTCTGATAAGTGATCTTTTGACGTCAAGAGACTAAAAACTCCACCCTCGGGTCATGCCAACGCCACCATTTTGTGAACATGTGTCCTACAAAGAGGCATGAAGTCTGACTAGGCTTGCACAGATCATCAATTACCTCACCTCTCTTCACCTCCAATCACGTATCTCCACATTTCAGACCACCTTGCCCCCTTCCAGATGAATATCCCTGAGTCCCTGTTTTCAGGGAAGCGGATTTGAGACTCATTCTCCCGTTTCCTCACGTGGCTGCCTTGTGATTAAACCCTCTCTCTCTGCAATCTGGTCATCTCGGGGATTGGCTTTCCGGGGGCAGCGGGCAAAACGAACCTGGTTCAGTAACAGAAACACAGGTCCTGTTCTCCGAGAACTCACTATCTCAAGAGGAAGATTTTATTCCTTCAAATATGGTGGAAAAATGGCATTGGGGGATTTACGTGCCTTTCTGAAAACTCAACCATGCTGTACTGGACCTTACTTTGTAAGGTTTCTTATCAAAGGTTGGAACTCTATTAACTAGGTAACAGTGAGTTCTGTTATAACAAGATTCTATTGTGAAAAAGCCCATTGCACCAGATAATTTGACTTAGTGAAAGAAGCAACTAGGTTGTGTTTCGTGTCATTAAACAATTCTTTCAGGTAGAGCAGCAATTACTCAATTTCAAAGCCACTCTGGTAAGTACATAGTTAAGGCAAGCTTGCATAATACAGTACTCCAAAGAGAATCGTTATTCCTAGAAGTAGCTATTAAGACCAACTTGAATGGAATATTACAAACACTTGAAATATCACTTATTTTTAAATACTAGATTTTTTTTAATTCAAGGAAGCATGTGGTCACTATTTTCAATAGTGACATTTCATTGGGGCATAGGGCTTACATACGCCACAAACAGTCCCACACTGAAATGAAGCCACGCATGTGCACCCAAACACATACAGGCTAATTACTCAAAGTTTATGTTTTGCTCAGATTTGGCTGCACATCAAGAGACATTAATTTCATGGTTTTTGCTCCACATGTTATTTGTTTGCAAACAAAGAGACAGGTTTTCCCCCTTTTCTTCTAAATTTTTTTTTAAACACTTAGCAGGTTTAAAGAAGTCTTTGAATTCCAGGAGACATAAGCTACTAAAATGCAAGACAGGCCCAATCTGCAGATGCTGATACAACTTGGCATTTTTATACTCAGAGCCTTGAGGACTGATGCAAATCAAATGCCTGGGAAATGGTTTTCCTTTACAAAGCTGGAAATTACCACTTAAATGAAAATGAACCAGGAAAATATTTCCAAAGAGTTGGGAAATGGAAGATTAAGAAAATGCAAATTGGTGCACAGTCATATGTTTGTTCTGGCATGGGGCAAAAGAGTGGGTGAGTGTGAAGGGACCACGTTACATCTAATGAACCAAACCTCTTTTCCAAATCTGCAACCTTAAATATTTGGCCTGATTATTTTTAGATAAAATTAGGAAAATATTAAGAATTCAATTCATTCCATTATTAATTTGTCAAACATTTTTTGAGTGCCTACTGTCTGCCTGAGGGTGTGCTAGGCGCCAGAGACACAAAGATAATTACAAGTGCGCCATCTGAGCAGACAATTCAAACACCGCACAGTAAGTGCTCTGATGGAGGTCCAAGGAGGGTACAAGAAAAGAAGCCACCTCTGACTTTGTCCTGTCACTTTGTCAACAACTTATATTCTAGAGATGAGAAATGAGGCCGGTCGACTGGTATTTCTGGACTTTTGTAAATTGAAACACATCTTCTGGAACAGATTGGTAAACTCCAGAAATTTTCCAGTTTTTCAAGCTAAAACTCATTTAAAATGGAAAAGATAGATCTCTCACTTCCAATGCGGTAATTAACTTAATAATAGGAATTAGTCTCCTAATGCTTAAAATAGAAATGGGTCATCTATTTAAAAAAGAAAGATATTTGTCCTCGAATTTGCTATTTGGTTCTAAAAAACTGAAAATGGCAGAAAATATTGAAGCCCAGAAAATGATAACATTACAATTTTTTTTACTAAAAACTACAAAGATGCCTGAAGAGAAACCCCCCTAGGTTTAACAGACAACAGACCAGACTGTACAACCTGTCACAAGCATTTCAGGCAGCTAAGACCCTTTTGGGGTTGCCCAGATCTGGGATTGAACCTTAGCTCTACTATTTTGTAAGTCTCGCATTGGCCTAGTTACTTTAACACCTCAGAACTACATCTTTCTCCTGGATTTACCTCCAAGGTCAACTGAAGATTAAATGAGGATACTTGTGAAACATTTTGCACAGCACCTGGCACATAGGCTCAATAAATGGCAACTGTTCTAGGAAAGCACAAAAGGAACAGGACAGATTTATATGGCCTGCTTTCTTGCTATTCCTCCCTCTGAAAATCTCATGCTGTACTCATCATCCCCACTGAAGCAAATATCGAACAGTCAAACATTCTAAGTTCTTTAAGCAAAAGAGATTTGTCAGCACACAGACTGAAAGTCATGTTCACAATCAGAGACAAATTTCACAACTGTGACTTAGTATGGGTTGGGAGGAGACCTCATTTCCTTGCCTCCACCTCTCCTAATTGGGTTCAGCACATGAATACCTTGTAATTCCAAAAGAAGGTTCTGCAAGTGCTTTTCGATTCTGAGGAGATGTCTGCAGAGGATGTAATACATTCTGCAAACCAAAAGGGCATAATGGAGCTACTGACCCAGCTCAAACAACGGAGTTCAAAAATGACAACTCTATAATCAAATGATCTGTGTCCAACACCCAAGCCGACCGCCCCCGCCTCCCAAAGGCAGATTATAGACAGGGTTTCCTTGTTACATTTGGAACCGTATTGTTCACCGAAAACCTGACAGTTGCTATTGTTTGAAATTAAGACCCTCTTATTAAGAAAATGGGCAGTCAGCTTGTCGATAGAATCTGGAGTGAATACAACAGAAAACAGTGTGTGTGAGTATGTTTGTGTGGGGTCGTGTGTGTGAATGTGTGTGTATACCACTCTTTAACACAGTAGACATGTGCAAGTAAAAATCAAGAGTCCTATCTCTACTCTCCCTACATTCTTTAGTACACATATTCCTCCCTTGTCCAATACTAAAGGCAAAAAGTACCATAAGGAATCTACTGAAAAATCTAACACGAGGAAATCAGTTAATAAATAACACAACTGGTAAAAACAACAATATGTGCTGACCACAGGGACAAATATTAAGACATAGTTTCATTAAGTCTCCTCACAAGTACCATGGGAGCTCCTCTTTCAGCCTCTCTTTATAGATAAGGAAAGGGAAGCCAAGAGCAGGTGAACGACTTGCCTAGGGTCACACAGCCAGGAAGTGGGGGAGCCAAGATATGAGCCAGGCAGCCTGATCTGACCCCAGAGACAGCTCGACCACTTCATCAAACCATCTCCCAGAATTATGGCTATGACCATGAGAAGGGATACTATGCAGCCATTAAAACTTATTTTTTTGAGTCTTTAACAATATAGCAAAGTTCCCACAATGTTATAGTTACATGGAAAAAAACAATACAGAAACTTTTCTCTTAAAAATTTCAACATTCAAACTTCCGTAGAAGCAGATAAGGTTGTGCCCTAAGCACAGCTGTATTATCTCCACCAGCCGCCCACAGATGGCAGTGGTCACTCACATATATTTAGTGAGGTAGCAAGAGTGGTTTAAATTGGTTCAACAAATGATTAAGGCACTCATTTTGTGTCTGGAAAACCTAATTCTGCCTTTTTCAATTACTTCATCTAATATCACCAGCTTGATAAATTTTTTTTGATAAAATTAGTTCCAAATTGTTCTATTACACAGGTTGAATCTGAAGTCATTCCTACCACAATGACCACAAGGGCAACTTATTAAACACCTTTAAAAATAGATCTGGGGCCAGCCCCGTGGCGTAAGCGGTTAACTGCGCGCGCTCCGCTGTGGCAGCCCGGGGTTCGCCAGTTTGGATCCCAGGCACACACCGATGCACTGCTTGTCGAGCCATGCTGTGGCAGTGTCCCATATAAAGTAGAGGAAGATGGGCATGGATGTTAGCTCAGGGCCAGTCTTCCTCAGCAAAAAAGAGGAGGATTGGCATCAGATGTTAGCTCAGGGCTGATCTTCCTCACAAAAAATAAATAAATAAAAACATAAAAATAGATCTATCAATAGATCTATATGCCCAACATTGCTGGCATATTCATCAATTACAACAGGATATGCCCCAAAGATTAAGAAAAACAGAGATAAATTCTATTATAATCCTAGTCAACCATGACTGATTATCTATATAACAAAAACAAAATTGAATGAAAACAATAATCTGTATAAATATTTATATTTTCAGTTCTTAAGGCAATCTCAAATATTCTATGGCTGATTCAATAAACTCAGCACAGTTCCATCCATATTGATGTTAAACAGTCTTCTATTTTAAAAATACACTATGGTCAACTTTCAATCAGCCAAGGCTTTCACGTGTAGTTTAGTCGAAATTTGTGCTTTCCCATCTATCTTTCTGTAGATGCATCAGATGAAATGCATACTAATTTTAATACTGTTAAAAGCTGAACATAAAACATTTAACTTAGTGGGGAACATAATTCAATATATTCCAACAGCAAAGATAAAAGAGTTTGGCATTATCTGCTCGTGTAAATTACCTCTAAACTGTAATAGCTAGAGTAGTCAAAACCAGATTTACATTGATACACACCCTTTAAGGAAAATGGCACATATAAACCTTGTATCTGGTTTTCAAACAATTCACTACAATTACAAGTCAACATGTGGCCTGTGACTTAATAACAACACAATACTAAGATTTAACTATTCAATTAATCACTGAAACTGCTGTACTGCTGTTAGTCCCACAAAGATCTTTAAATTGGTCTGGTGCGTTTCGCTTGTTTTGCATTTTTGTATTCCCCATGAAGATAACCTTCCACACCAAACAAATAAAGAAATGAGGCCGAGATAGGCTATATGCGAGTCCAAGAAACACAGCAAGTTATCTATCTCCTTGATTTTTTCTTAATCCTCAATTTCTAAGACAACCTAGCACCAATTTGCTAACTCTCATTCTAGTCTCAATTCACTCAGACTTTTTTGTAGACACAACTTATTACAACTCTGCGTGATGCCTGCAGTCAGACACAGGGGTAGTAAGATTGACCTTTCACAGATAAGCGGGAATGAAAATCATAATTGGAGAAGTGCAAACGAAAGAAACTGAGAGATTAAGCAATTCACCGGAGACAAAACCATTCAGGCAACTCATGCAGCAGCAGCCGGCTGGGTTTACCTAGTTCACCGTCCAGCTCCTCGGTGTGGACCCCTTCTTCTCCAAAGGAATAGCAGGAATGAGACAGAAAAGAGAGAAAGAAAAATTCAGACACCAGCACCAAGGAAGAAACTCCCCTCAGAAAAACAGCAGCAAACACATCACTTTGTTTTGTCCTTACCTGCATTGGGGCTTATTTCATTGGCTTGGCTAGTAAACTCAAGACCTCAGTGTAAATCACAAAACGGTTAAGAGCTGATATTGGTAACATAATTATATGGCTCATTTCCCTGCATGTCAAAAGAGGGTTTGATTGGTTGTAAAAGATGACAAATACCTTTGCAGTTTCAACCTTCTTAAGTGGGAACACTTAATACAGACCTTATTTCGACCAAACAAATGCGTTAGACCTTTCAATATTAGTCCTTTTAACCCTTCAATAATCTTCTGATCGGTGAAGCAATTATACTCACAATTAAAGCATTACTTAACGTATAAATAATCCTGCTGCCTGAAAAATGGAAGGTAAGGCAAAATTGAGAATGCAGATTGTAAAATGAGCTACACTTCAATGTCTTTCAGTAGGAGTTAGAAAGATGAGTTATGTCATGATGATGTACATTAGGGAAGCAAGGCTTGAAGGCTGCCCTGAAAGGAGTATCAGGGGCCAGAGTTTACTTTATATAAGATTTCTAAGTCAAACAGCTCAGAAATATTGGAATGAAAATGTTCTCAATAATTTCAGTGAGCAAAACAAGTCAAGATCCTTTCCAATCTTGATCTCCTTTTGCTGTCATTTTATCATTACTAAGAGAACGTGGGACAGCACACAAAAAATCATTTCATACATCAAGTCTCTCTAGCTACAGAGTGGGTGGCTGTCCTCTCCACTGTAAGCTCTACAAACACAGACATCAAGCCTGTTTTCACTACCGCAATATGCCCGATGTCTAGTGTAGTTTTTGGTACATGGTAGGTACTAAATATTTCTCAAATGAATGCATGAATGAATGAATTAATTATTGACTTTAGTAACCAACATAGCCCTATCCACATTTTAAACTCTTCATTTAAAAACTATCCAACTGCCAACAGTGAGTTTTGACACCGGCATTGTTTCTTAAAAATGGAATCTCCTTTACATAAAATGTTTCACATTTTAAAATGCCCATTTGGATATTATCAAACAATATCTTCGGAGGCCTTCACTCATTTCTTTAATAATTATTTAATGAGACCTACCATGTGCCAGTCACTGTGTTAGGTAACAGAGATATCAAAATGAGCACAATCAGACACATCTCTATCCTTTTGGAGGAGGAGACAAGTCCAAAGCTCACATAAATGAAAATAAAACTAAAACCATGATCAGTTCGCTAGAGTAAGACACATAACAGAATGAACTAATCGTAGCTGGGGGCAAGGTCACAGAAAAGTCCCTGAGCTGTAATCTGAAGGATATACAAAACTTAATGAAAAGACTTAAGAGTGAAAAATGACTAGAATTTAAGTTCTCCAAGAGCAGAGCTCTTTGTTTGCTGTGTTTATTGACACATCTGAAGTCCCCAGAACGCACCTGACATAGAGAAGGCACTCAAGAACTATCTGTGCAATGCAAGAGTATTCTGAGAGAGAACTGCATACCTAACTGTCATGGCGCAGGAACCCAATGAGGACTAGTGGGGATGAAGGGCAGAGAGTGGGGAGGAGCGAGAGTGAGATAAGCTGGAGAGGTTGAACCACACAGGGCTCAGAGAGGCAAGATAAGGATCTGGCATTCACTGAGCAGACTGGGAGAGCCACTGAATAGGGCTTGAAGCTGTAGTCAGTGATAACACAATCACATTTACATTTTAAAACACTGTTCTGAGTACAGTGTAAGAAGGAGAGGGACAAGAGCCTGGGTGTGAGGCGAGCATGACCTGGACTAGGATGGTAGACATGGTGAGGAAAATGGTGAATGGATTCCAGAGATATCTGGGAGGCAAAGTGAACTCAGCTAGACATGGGTTAGAAATGGGTGTGAAGAAAATTAACAGGTCAAGGGAGATTCTTACGAATGCATGGATTTACCCTCAACTGAGGTAGGGAACATTTACAGAGGACCAGATTTGGGGGGACAGAGATCATTAGTTGGGTTTTAATCATATTGAGTTTGAAGTCTCTTTGAGACAAACAGTTGGTGTGATCAACCAGGCAGATCAACTTTGGCCTGGAGCTCAAAGGCAAGGTGGAAGGCTTCTAACTGAACTAGATACACAGAAATGACAAAAGGAGTTATACACTGAAGATCAAAATCCAAAACTAGCTTCTCACTTTTTTGAGATAGGAAATATAAAATATAAAATTTTTACAATAAGTACGATGCTATACTGTTACATTCCATGTGCATGTGACCTACAGAGAGTAGAAAGAAATACAGGAACAACACTGTGACCAACAATGTTATTCTTCTTTGTGTCATGATATAAACAACACAAGGCAGCTTTGTGTTAACTGGCAATTGAAAATACAGGTATAGGAACTGATACTTGTCATAGTGGTATAGTCTGGTTATCTATTTATACTGTTTGTATATACAGGCACACAGACATACATATAACTTCTACTAAAAATAGAATATATGAATTCTAATGTTGAAGGGATAATTATTAAACTAACTGCATTTGGTATGAATACATACTTGTGCCAAAGGAAACAACACCAATAATAAGAATTCTAAGAATTAAAAAATTACTAGATTAGGTAACAAAGCCATTCAGTAATTCTACTCAATACTTTTACTACATTCACAGTTTTTCTTAGTAAAAGCTCTTGGAGTCTTCTATCATCCATAAAATTACATTAACAGGCATTTTCATACATTCCCAGTATAACTATAATGGATACTGACATTGAAGATCTTATGGTAATAAGAGTGCCTAAAGTATCTTCAAAATCATCAGGTATCAAATAAAGATTAAATTTTGTTCTGTTAAGTTTTATGGTTAAATGTATTTTACGTTCTGATCTTTGAAAATTGGCCACTTATGTATTATATATTAAACAGAATATATGAATCATCAGGACAGTCCATTACCCCATAAGCTGCAAAATAATGCAGCTGACCACGCCTGTTCCATTCCTTCTTTAGGAAAAGGACTAAGCAACCAAAATAAAATGAGCATCTCAGTCACGCCTTTTTAGTCAGAAGGATTTGTGTTTCCACTTGAAGTCACTCAGATAAATATGAACATGCAATTTTATGTTCATTTCATGTGATCTGCAATCCATGTATAACAGAAGGGTCTTGGAGTACAAAGTTTTGACAGTATTATACTTTACGGGCTTACATTTTCAAACAAATCTCAAGTTTATATATACAACAATTCTGCCCCATAGGATAAATTAATAAAGTTTCACTAGCTTACAATAAAATATGTATTCAATAATTAAACAACTAATTCAAATGCCAGAAATGAATAATGAGTAGCAAAGCAAACCATTTCCCTTTTAATTCATCCACGTCAAAAAGTAATTTTGGTAGAACTTGGGATAGACTTCAGTGTACTGAGAAGGAACACATTTGTTCTGTCTTAATACTTTTTTCATTTTGGAAAAGTAATTAGAAATCCCAAAGCCTTGAAATAAACTTCTTTTAATAGTAACTCTTACAGTCAGTTGATTCTTTTCTGAGATTAATGGGGAGAGCAGGGCTAGGGGTAACACCTCAGTCTTTCTCGGAAGAATACATTTCTTATATATTTAGGATGTAGTCTAAGTTACACAGAGATTCCCAAACAAGTCAAGATCTGCTTTCCCTATTCCAAGACTGGGGAAGTAACAGAGTTATGAAACATGTACAGTTCAAGAAAAGCTCCTAATTTTTTCCTCTAAGACTCTCATAATACAAGGTTAGGATCCAATAGGGAAGTGACTAGGGCATCGTCGGTTTCTACATTCCTTGAGACTTTCTAAAGTTTTCTCCAAGTTCTGGAAGGCAAAAGTTGGATCTTCATTTGAATAGTTTCTGATTGTGCTAAAGTTCAGTTTCTAATGGAGATATTAGTATGATCTGCCTTTATATGTGAACAAATCATTCTTTTAAAACAATTCTACTGATTTCCTTCCTGCTTTTGGAAACCACAATACATTTACTAGAAACTGGATTACCTTTTAAAAACTCACTGTTAAAATCTGGTTGACCTGGCTACAACTCTTTAAAATTTGCATGTGTGAACAAGCCCCCAATTCACTTAAACCAAGATCTTCCTAGCACCTTACCATCATCTTCACACTCTTCCAGAGGCTTCTGCTGCTTGTTCAGGCACCGAGGGTCTAACCAAGATGTTGTTTTTGTGTTATGGCTGCAATCCAAAAACAAAAACAAGCAATTTGTTTGAAAAGAAAACAAGCAAGAAGCCTAATGACAGAGGAATTATATACTCTGGAACATTTGCTCTTTGACCAAAGCAAAGATATTTTTCAACAGCAAACCCAGACCAGAAGAGAGCCCGAGTTTGGAATTATAAAATGGATTGCAAAGGATCTTAGGTAGGCTTTTTACTTACTTAAGATATAATCATTCCATTATGGAAAGCTTAAAATGTAATATCAGTTTTATTTTTGAAAAATGAGTTCCAAATGACACCCCTTATCTATACCGTCTACCCTCGTCTAGAGTGACTTTAGTCTTCATATTTGCCAAAGAGCAAACTCCAATTCATTTTAAATTTGTTTATGACTTAAATCTCGGATGCTGGAATTCACAAAGAAGGCTGCTATTTTACTCATTATATTACATAAGAATTCTCGTCACAGTGTGAAACTACCTCGATCCATGCTACTGGCTCAAAGCTGCTAATACATATCATTAATCACAGAGTCCTTCCTAAATTATAGTTTAGACATAGTGAAGGCAATTCAAAATTACCATCATAAATAGAACCTGGGCCAAGAAAAAGCCTGGAGAAGCTAAACATGTCACCTAACTTCCTTCTGGAGGGCACAGCCTAACTCTAGATGAAGTGTTTCAATAGACACTGACTGGGGCCTTAACAGTCTGAAAGCATACGGGAACATTCCCAAGAATATATACTGCCCTTCAATCATGTTAGAAATGTCACAAGAACGACTGGAAGAATGGACCCAAGCAGGTCAATACACGGGGACACCGTTCTGCTTGAGCTCCCAGTCCACTCCATGCAAGCTAAACAGGAGAGGCAAAGAACTACTAATCTAGTAGCTCTAGCTGCAAACCAGAAACGGAAACAAGAAATTAAAATTTTTTTGAAGGTTAGGTAGTAACCTAAGTTTTTTTGGAAGTCTGAAGTTTAGGTTGTAAACATGTTGAAAAAACTGCCACAGTTCTTTATTTTAGAGTCTTGTTAACTGTTGAAAATCTTATTAATTGTTGAAAGATTATGGCTTAAGTGAAAAACAGAATGTGCAAATGTATAGACACATCATCTCAACTCTGTTAAAAGAAAAAAACCAAATAAATGAAAGGTAATATAGTCACAACTATCACCACCAATACTACTTATTTGTCCACTTACAACTACCAGAATTTGTTCTTTTACATATATGTTACAATTTATTTAACCTTTACAATAACCCCATGAAGAGTGTTAGTAGTACTCAAATTTTTACTCCCCATTTTACAGACGAGAAAACAGGACAGAGAGGTGACGAAATTTGCCCAAGGACACTCAATTGACACATGGCAGAACTGGGAACCAAACTCAGGGAGTCTAACATTAGAACCCATGGTAGGCACTATTCCTACACAGTAAGACAGTAAAAATGGTGAGTGCTGGGAGGGAAGATTATGCATGACTTAATACTTTTTTATTTTGAGATAATTGTAGATACATACTCGGTTATAAGAAAGAACACAGAGAGATCCCACATGCCCTTTATTCAGATCCCATCAATAGTAACATCTTGCAAAACTATAGTACAATGTCACAACTAGGATATTGATATCAATAGTAATAGAAAACAATTTCATCATCACAAGGATCCTTCACGTTGCCCTTTTATAGCCACACTTGGTTCCCTTCCAATCTCTTTCTCTAAAAGCCATTTTTAACCCCTGCCAACCACTAATATGTTCTCCATTTGTATAATTTTGTCATTTCAAAAGTGTTATATAAATGAAATCATACAATACGTAATCTTTTGGGATTGGCATTTTTCATTCAGCATAATTCTCATGGAGGTTGTTGCATGCACCAATAATTAATTCTTTTTATTGCTGAGTAGTATTCTACGGCACCGATGTACCACAGTTTAACCAACGAAGGACATCTGGGTTATTTTCAGTTTTTGGCTATTTGAAATAAATCCATAAACATTCACATACAGGTTTTTGTGTGAACATAAGTGTTCACTTCTCTGGCCAAATGTGCAATTACTGGGTTATACGGAAATTGCTTGTTTAGTTTTTTAAGAAACTGCCAAACTGTTTTCTAGAACACCATACAATTTGTATGGTGTATGAGTGATGTATGAGTGATCCAGTTTCTCTGCATCTTTGCCATCATTTAGTGTTGTTACTATTTTTTATTTTAGTCATCCTCATAGGCATGTAATGATATATCATCACGGTTTTAACTGCATTTGCCTAATGGCTAATGATGGTGAACCTTTTTTCACACGCTTATATGTCACGTGCATATCCTCTTCAGTGAAATGTCTGTTCATGTCCTCAGCTCATTTTCCAATTGAATGGTGTGGTATTTTTACTGTTGAGTTTTAAGAGTTCTTTATATATTCTAGATACCAGCACTTTTTCAGATATGGAGTTTGCAAATATTTTCTGCCAGTCTGTAGTTTCTATTTTCATCCTCTTACCAGGGTCTTTTGTGAAGCAGGAGTTTCTCATTTTAATAAAGTTGAAGCTATCAATTATTCCTTTTAGGGATCATGTTTTTAATATCAAGTCTAAGAACTCCCTGCCTATTCCTAGATCTCAAAGACTTTTCTGTTTTTTCTCTAAAAGTTTGATTGCTTTATGTTTTTACATGTAAGTCTGTGATGATCTATTTTGAGTTAATTTTTTTTGTATAGGTGTGATGTTTAGTCTGAGGTTAAGTTACTTGCCTCTGGCTACACACTTGCTCCAGCATCATTTTATTGAAAAGGCTATCTTCCCTGCATTGAACTGCTTTCTCATTTTTGTTGAAAATCAGCCAGACACATTTGTGGGTCTGTTTCTGGGTTCCATTGACCTATATATCTATTTCTTCATCAATACCATAAGTCTTTATTACTGTGGCTATATAATACGTTTTGATATTGGGTAGACTGATTACTCTGCCTTTATTCTTCTTTTCAAAATTGTTTTAGCTATTCTAGTTCCTTTAGCTTTCCATATAAATTTTAGAATAAATTTGTCTGTATCCACAAGAAAACCTCACTGAGATTTTGACAGGAATTGCATTAAACCTGTATATCCATTTGGGGAGAGTGACATCTTTACTATATCAATTCTGAGTCTTTCAATCCATGAATAGAGTCTGTCTCTCCACTTATATAGACTTTCTTTGATTTCATTCATCAGCGTTTTGTAGTTTATGGCACACAAAATCCTGTACATGTTTTGTTAGATTTATACCTAAGTGGTATTTCTTTTTTGAAGTAAATGTGAATTATATTGTGTTTTGAATTTTGTTGTCCACGTATTCATTGCTAATATACAGATATACAATTGATATTTGTACGCTTATCTTTTATCTTGCAATCTTGTTGACCCCACCTCTTCTAGAATTTATTTGTACATTTCTTTTGATTTCCTATATAGATAATCATGTAATCTGCAAAGACGGGTAGTTTTATTCCTTCCTTTTCACTCTGTATGTCTTTTATTTCCTTTTCCTGCTTTATTATCCTGGTTAGAACTTCCAGCACGATGCTGAATAAGAGTGGTGACAGCTAATATCCTTGGCTTGTTCTCAATCTTGTAAGGAAAGTATTTTGTCTCGCACCATTAAGTATAATGTTAGCTGAAGGTTTTTTGTAGATGTTCTTCATCAAGTCAAGAAAATTCCCCTCAATTCTTATTTTCCTGACTATTTTTAGCATGAATGAGTGCTGAATTTTGTCAAATGCTTTTAGTGTATTGATGAATATGATCATGTGTTTTTTTCCTTCAGTTTCTTAATATAGTGGATTACATGGATTAATTTTTCAAATATTAAACCAGTCTTGCAACCCTGGAATAATTCTCACTTGGTCATGCTGTATAATTCTTTTACTATATTGCTTAATGCTATTTGCTAAAATTTTGTTACAGATTATTGATCTATATTCATGAGGCTATTGCTCTGCAGTTTTCTTTTTTCTTGTTATTGTCCTTGCTTGTTTTTTGTAACAGGATAACACTAACCCCATAAAAATAATTGGGCAGTGTTCCTCCTCTTCTACTTTCAGGAAGAGATTACATAGAAACAGTGTTAATTCTTCTTTGAACAGTCCTCCAGCGAAAGCATCTGGTTCTGGAGATTTCTTTTCCAGGAGTTTTTAAATGACAAATTTGTTTTCCTAAATAGTCATAGGGCTATTTAAATTGTCTACTCCATACTGGATGAGGAATTGGTCCGTTTCATCTAAGTTGTCAAATTTATGTGTGTAGACCTGTTGGCAGCACTCTCATTATCTTTTTGATGTCTTCAGGGTCTGCAAGGATTCCCTGTTTAATTCCTAATATTGGTAACCTGTGTCTTCTCTCAATTTTTCTCTGTCAGTCTTACCAGAGGTTCTTCAATTTTATTAATCTTTTTGAAAAATCAGCTGCTTGTTTCATTGCTTTTATCTATTGTTTTTGTTTTCCATTTCACTGATTTCTGTTCTTTATTTCTTTCCATCTGCTTATTTCAAATTTAATTTGCTCTTCTTTTCCTAGGTTCTTGAGTTGGGAGCTTAGTATGCTGATTTGAAACTTTTCCTCTTTTCTAATATATGTGTTGAGTGCTATAAATTTACCTCTCAGCACTGCTCTGGCTGCATCCCACCTATTTGAATATACTATATTTTCATTTTCATTCAGTTCATTTTTTTTTTTTAATTTCCCTTGAGACTTCTGCTTGACCCATGGATTATTTAGAAGTGTGTTGTTTAGTTTCTAAGTGTTTGGAAATTTTCCTACTTTACTTGATATTAATATGCAATTCTTGCTTTCTTCTGATTAATGTTTCAAGATATGTTTTTTCCAGACTATTACTTTCAATTTACCAATATTGTTTTATTTGAAATAAGTTTTTGTAGAAAATATATAGTTTGGTCATGTTTTTCAGTCTCTTTGCCATTCTCTCTCTCTCAACGGCTGTAGTTAGTTAAATTCATTTAAAGTAACTGTTGATATGCTAGGGCTTCAGTTTTCCATTTTGTACTCTATTTTCTATTTGTTCTGTTTTTTTCCACCATTTGAAGACACAGTGAGAAGATGGCTGTCTATAAACCAGGAAGCAGGTCCTCATCAGACACGAATCTGCTGGTGCCTTGATCTTGGACTTTCCGGCATCCAGAACTGTGAGAAATAAATGTTTACTATTTAAGCCACCCAGTTTATGCTATTTTTGTTACAGAGCACAGACAAAGACTATACAGTATGCATGTATATTTATGTATGTATGTATGTGTGTGTATATATATATACACACACACATATCTCTACCCATATCGCTTTACCTTCCATCATTTATAATAAAATTGTCTTAAATGCTTTCTCTACACGCATTTAGAAGCATATTATAGTGTTATAACTTTTGCTTCAACTCACAAACTTAATTTGAAAAGCTCAAGGAGAAAAGAAAATGTATTTTATTTACCTGTATTTTTACTCTTTCCATTGTTCTTTCTTCCTGATATTCCAGGATTATTTTTTTTACAATTTTGTTTAGAGGATGTCCTTCAGCCATTCACTTAAGACAGGCCTGCTGGTGACAAATTCTCTTAGTTTTCCTTCATCTAAGAATATCTTGATTTCTCCTTCATTTTCACTGGATATAGAACTCAAGGTTGATTCTTTTTTTCCTTCAGCACCTGAAAAGTGCTGTGCTGCTTCCTTCTGGTCTCTGTGGCTTCTAATGAGAAATATATTGTTATTTGAATCATCTCATCCACATAAGAAATGTGTCATTTCTCTCATTGCTTTCAAGATATTCCTTTGTCTTCCGTTTTCAGAAGCTCGACTACAGTGTGTCTTGGTATAGTTTTCTTTGGGTTTATCCTGATTGGGTTCACTCAGCTTCTCTGTAGTTTATTTCTTTGGCCAAATTTGGGGAATTTTTTCTTCAAGTACTTTTACAGCTCTACCTACTTTCTCTTCTCCTGGGACTCCAATAACATAAACATTAGATCTTTTGTTATTGTTCCAAAAGCCCCTGAAGCTGTGTTCTTTTTTTTAAGTCGATTTTCTCTCTGTTCAGATTGGGCAATTTCCATTTTCCATCTTCAAGTTTACTGATTCTTTCCTCTCTCCCCTCCATCCTGCTGTTGAATCCATCTACTGAGCTTTTTATTTTGATTATTGTATTTTTCAGTTCTAAACTTTCCTTTTTTATATTTTTTTTGATGAGGAAGATTCGCCATGAGCTAACATCTGTTGTCAATCCTCCTCTTTTTCTTCTTTGTTTTTTCCTTGAGGAAGATTAGCCCTGAGCTAACATCTCTGCCAATCTTCTTCTACCGTATATGTGGGGCACTGCCACAGCATGGCTGGTGAATGGAGTAGGTCCGTGCCTAGGATCCAAACCCACAAACACGGGCTGACGAAGCAGAGTGCGCAGAACTTTAACCACTTGGCCACAGGGCCAGGCCCTAAACTTTCCATTTTTTATATCATCTATTGTTTTGCTGAGACTTTTTTTTTTTTTGCTGGAACTTTCTGTTTTTCTATTTGTTTCAAGCATGTTTATAATCGTTCATTGAAGTACTTTTATAATGGCTGCTTTAAAATCTTTGTCAGATCATTCTAACATCTCTGTCATCTTGGTGTTGGCATCTACTGATTATCTTTCTTCCCTCAATTTAAGATTTTCCTGGTTCTTGGTATAACAGGTGATTTTGTTCTTAAAATCTGGACATTTTGGTTATCATGTTATAGCACTTTGGATCTTATGTGAACCTTCTATTTTAGCTGGCTTTCCCTGACGCTGCTGCAGCAGGGGAAGGGGGCGGTACCACCTGTTATTTCTCAGTGGAGGCAGAAGTTCAGGGTCCCTACTTGGCCTTCGTTGTCACCCAAAGGAGTGAGGAGCTTCTTGGTACTGCTGGGTGGGATGGGAGTTCCAGTTGCCCCTAGACCTCCACTGATACCACAATGGGATTTGGGGGTCAGGGGAAAGAGGAGCCTCATTACTGCTCCCAACTTCGCTTCTACCGACTCCATGCGGAGGGAGGGAGGCTCTTTATTACTGGATGGTGGTGAAAATCCTGACTCTGGCACTACCCCAGCAGGAGGAGGGAGGCCACCTCATTACTGCCAGGTCAGGGTGGAAGTCCAGGCTCCCCACTTGGTGGTCTCCATTGAATCCCCACTTGTTACTGCCTGGGTACAAGCAAAGTCCCAGCTCTCTACTGAGCCTTTTTGACACTACCCTGGCAAAGAGGTTTGGGCTTCTAGTTACAGCCTATGGAGGGTGGAGGACTAGGCTTCTCATCTGACCTTTGCTGGCAGGGGTGGGACCACAGGTTTTTCTGTGTTGTTGGCTGGAGCACAGCGGTCATTCAATAAAAGTGTTCTGTCCCGTAGGATGCCCCCTTCCTGGTCCTCTGGCTAGAGAGGGTTTCTTTTTGTCTCCACCTATTGGTTTTCTGGGTTACTGGCTTCTTCAGCTCCAAGTCTGGGATGTACAGGGTGAAAGGAAAACTCAGGGAACTTGTCACCTGTCATTCCTTTGATCCCAAGCTCCCCAGCCAATCTGCCTTAATTATTCCTCCTTCCAAGTCTTCTTATGTTTATTTTCTATATAATGCCCAGAGTTTATAAGCGTGTGCTTAATTTTTTAATGTTCTTTTAAAATTTCAGTATTTCTTAGATTTCGCATAAACTGTAAAACTAAAATACACACACATACATAAAACAAGGTAGATCTGATTCCATAGAAATTTAACTTGCTATTCAATATAAGATACTCTAAGATGAAGTTCTTCAGAATGAAGGACACCTGAAAACTCATTAACCATGACATATAATTTAGGCTAAAATATAAATGGTATGTATCTAATCACTTAATATCTATGGAATTTGATAGCTGCAGACGAAATCCCATAGTTGTCATAATAAGCCATACTCTTGTATAATTTTTCTATTAAACATTAGGCCAACGAAACATTGGCTTAGGGCCAGCCCCGTGGCTTAGCGGTTAAGTGCAAGCGCTCCGCTGCTGGCGGCCCAGGTTTGGATCCCGGGCGCGCACCGACGCATCGCTTCTCCAGCCAAGCTGAGGCCGCGTCCCACATACAGCAACTAGAAGGATGTGCAGCTATGACATACAACCATCTACTGGGGCTTTGGGGGAAAAAATAAATAAATAAATAAAATTAAGAAACATTGGCTTAGCATCGGTTAAAAGCTACATTAGATTATGAAAAGTAAGCAAATCTCTGTACTCATAGTTCTATAAGTCAGCCAGAGTTTTGGGGGCTAGTATTTCACTAATCACGCAAATGACCAACTTTCTTTTCTCAAATTATCAAGTCAGTCTTGAGCAAAATTATTGGTACATTCTTTTCCAAGAATTTGAGTTTCACATGTTTCTCTGTATCAGGAATGCCTGTTATATTTTGCTTTTCTCAACATAATTCTTCCTTACTAATAGACATAATTTCAGAAGTAATTTATTGCAAAAGATAAGTACAAAATCCTGAGCTTACAGTTGGCATCCACTTTTATAACAAGGTTTAAACTTCTCTGTGATAACCAAAGATGATGATGAGGAAAATGGTAACAGCAATAATAATGCCCACTAACTGGTACTAGTTCAAGTACTTTACATCCATTATCTCATTGAATTCTCATGACAATCTGACAGGGCATGTATGATTCATAATATTCATGTCCTTTACAGATATGGAAAATTGAGATGCAAAGCGGTAAACCTAAGTTCCCCAGGTCACACAACTACTAAGTGGTGGAAGCAACGTGACTTTTTAGGTGAGCTCTTAACCACCATAATTCCCTGATTCGAAAAAAAGGACTACATCTTCTAACCCTGTCTTTAATAAGCATTTGTTGTTAACGTGAAGACAGAAACGTGGATTGTCCCCCTCTTCTGGTTGGAAAAGAACACACAAGCTCTAGTTCACTTATCTCAGATTTCTTAGGTGGATCTGAAAGAGTATGTTCTAAGACCCAAGTCTTTTCCCTCACTCCCATGTCTTGAGGAGAATTACACGTTCTTAACGTTCTTATCTTCATTGACTTTTCTAATCACAAAGTATATGTGCAAATCTATATTTAAATGGAATTATATACTCAAACCACACAGAAATGTATAATGTGTTAGAAAATAAATTCCTTACTTAACTCAAACTCAAGTGTTAATACATACTTCCAGAATTTTTCTATACATAGAGCTCTATCTACATATTCACAGAAACAAGTGTACGCATATAGTCACATAGCACATGTTTGTAAATATCCATATATTTTAAAACAGTGAGATACTTCTTATATTGTTCTGCAATGCCCCCCTTTGTTATCGTTCACTGAAGAGCAGAACTTCAATCTGTTTGAGTATAACAGATTTATCTATGTCTTTGTTTATTTTATAGTTTAACCATTTTCTTTTTTAGTGATACATAAAACTATGGTGAATCTTAATAGAGAATCCTAGCGTCAAAGTATAGCATTTTAAAAATTGACTACTATTGGTTAAGAAATCATATTATCTTAGGTTTTCTAGAATGGTTTCAATTGTATTTTTTTTTCCTTTTTAGTAAAGGTTATTTATTAAATGTTTAACTATATAGAATTTAAGTTTTATACTTTTGAAAGACTTTTCACATCTATATATTCTCAAACTTCAATCCATACACTTTGCACCATGTAAAAAAAATAACCTAAAATGGATCACAGACATAAATTAAAATTTAAAACTATAAAACTTCTAAAAGAAACATAACAGAAAATGACTGCTTTATAACTTTTGGTTAGGTAAAGATTTCTTAGCTACTACACTACAAGCATAATACACAAAAGAAAAAAATTAATAAGTTAGACTGTCAAAACTATGAACTTCTGGCTCTGTGAAAGACATAGTTAACACAGTAAAAACAAAACTCAGACTTAGAGAAAATGTTTGCACATCACAAATGTGATAAAGGAATTGTATCCAGAATAAATGAAGAACTCTCAAAACTCAACAAAAAGAAAATGGCAACCCAATTAAGAAAAAAAGAGGATTTACCTATTCTTAATGGCTAAATGTATTCTTTATACATTATATTACAGTCTACATATACACCATAATCTAACTAACCCTTTAGGGAAATTAATAACCTTATGCTTCCTCAAGCTTTCCAGACTCAATTATTAGGATGCTATGCTAATTGCTTTCTTTCGTACAAAGCTTGTTAAATTGTATAAGAGAATCAGTGTGTGATCAATCCTTTTATGTTTAATTTACATCTGTAGCTGCTAGAGAGAGTGAAGGAAGGGGAAGAAAGAAAGAGAGAGGTTGAGGTAGAAATAATGGTATACTTTACTCTATAAAATAGACTTCTCCATTTTCGGTATAGGCCATCTCCCAGTTCTCAGGTAGAGGACCTAAATTATCCTCTGCAGAAAGAGGTAGGTATTGAGGGAACTTCTGAGAAGGGTCCGTGATGGGAGCAGCGATGACCCTACTATTCACAGGCGGTAGCGTTTCTTGGAGAGTGTGCTCTTCTTGGTCACCAGAATCGGCTGTTTAATCATGGGGAGAGAGAAAGAGGAAAAAAAAAATCATCAGCAGTACCCCAAGCCAGGGAGTTCACAACTGTATGCATCTATATTCTTAAAAACCCTCATCCTTTCCTAATTGCTGATCATTGACTATATTTTGTTTTATTGAGATGAAAGTTCTTTTAATAGAAAGCATCAAAATGATGGACCAAATTTATTTTACCTAAAAAGAAAGAAGAGAAAAATATGCTTGAACATTGCATTGCTCACGATCTTAGAAATGTCAAAGAAGAAACAAATTCATGACTCAAACCCTAAAGTCTCCTAAATTAAGAAGGCCATCAAAACACAGACTGAGTCGCACTCTCATTCCAGAGTATCATTTGATTTCAGAACTCAGAAGACTTTTGGGGGCAAGAAAAAAGTCCACGATGAAAACACAGATATAAAAGCATTATTGTCCATTTTGTATAAGTTATTGAAAACATTTTTGGTACACAATGGTAAAGATCAAAGACTGACAAATCAAGCTACAAAGTAGACAAAAGTTTAGAATATAGTGACAGCTATACCAGTGAGTCAGATTTGAGCCTCTTTTGGAAAAGCGAGGAGAATGTTTCTATGCAAATCAAGATAGTTCCCCCTAGAACAGTATTATGTGGGTAGACTGATTTGACTTAGGTCTTAAAAGAAGGCTCTAAGTACATAAGTCTCCTTGCCTTCTTATTAACTAGAAACATCAAGAGGTGATGTCATCAAAGTATGCACAAACGGCATTGTTGACATTCTGGTTGAATTTTTATTGAAGGCAATGATATTAAATGTCAATCTCCATGGGGCTTTAAAACATAATAATCAGGGGATGTAGTTATTTTCTATCTCCCATAGTAATTCTCCTGTAGACATTTCTGATTTACTGAAAGCAGACTGAGGAATAATAAAAGGCTGTTTTCAAATCTTCCTCTAATGAGTAGCTCCCAATGACACACATGAGAATGAAGGTAATCCAAAAGCTGGATGGAGGACATGTTGAGACTATTAAACAACCACCTCCACCAAAATTCTACCACCGCTGAGAAGGCTGCCTGTGCTCTCCTTGCCCTGCATCTATTCCCTCTTCTTCTGGTACCAGCACTCAGATCTCCCTTTGGAAATCACCCCCTCCATTCCAGGTCCAGGTGGTCCAGATGGGGACTGGACCACGCCTAACTCACGCAGTGGGCCCAAGTTGCATTCCTATCACTCTTGCCTTTGTGAATGGGTCAGGCACATGACATAATCCAAGGCAAACCAATGAATGTCAGGCATGGAAGTGTCTGCTGGAATCATGAAGCAAGAGGTGGCCTCTTGATACTGAAGTTATTAAACTGACAGGTACTCATGCTGCAGGTGCTGATGGCCTTCTTGACACAGCTTGGCAAGACCTGCCTGGGAATTAAGCCCACAAAGAGGAAAGCAAAGATAAAAGATAAAGTTGCCTAATACCACTGACTGAGCCTCTGATTTCATCTCTCAAGACAAGTTCTCTCTCTGTTCATCTTATTGGCTTTCTTGGTGTTAAGAAAGGAATCTGAAGAAGACAATCAGGTGCCACTTGGCTTTCTGTTTTGGCAGAAACTAACGATCAGACTGACTTCAGCAACGATGTCCTGGGCCCGGAAGTTTTTCTTTGATGCCAGGATTTCAACTGAGGATTTTATGGGGTCAGATTTTTTGAGGCATGGCTTCAAGAGACAGAGATTTACAGTAATTAGAAATAGGAAAAGCATCAAGACCTACAGTCAACTACCCCTACTTTGTTCTTGCTTTCTACCAAGAAATCTACTTAATAAAAGGAAGACAAATAAAGGCACATATGCTTCTTGGGGACCATGCAGTCAGCATGGCAGAACTATTTCATGGCACGTTACCCCCAAGGTCTTCTGTTTCCATGACTACATCTATGTTCTAGGTTATATCGAGATTTGCTATCCTTATTTGTTGAAAGATCAGGACATTAAAGTGTTAGCTACTTTTTAAAAGAAATATTGACATTTTTCATAATCTGCTTTCATATCAGTCGGGACTACTATAAATGGATAAAATACGTCTAAGTACATGAAATTAACTGATTTCAAAAAAATGCATATTTAAAAAGATGGCAAATTTCTCCTAGATATTGCAACTATAGGTCAGCCATTCCATTTTAATTGAGAAAATGGAAATCTTCATCGAATCAAATTCTTAGAGCTGGAAGGGAGAACTCAGAAATGATTTAATCCTATCCAGTCATTTTACAGAGGAGAAAAGTTAGCCACTATGTTCATAATAAGACAACTATCAAGAACCAAGCTAGGATAACAAATCAGGTCTCCTCTTTCTTGATCCACTGCTTCTTGCAGAAGGATTGGGCTACTGTTATGACAATAAAGCAATCAAAATTGTTTTAAACGTCATCTTGACGGTTTCGTTGGGCTGGCTCCGTGGCTTAGCGGTTAAGTGCGCGCACTCTGCTGTTGGGGGCCCGGGTTCGTATCCTGGGCGTGCACCGACGCACCACTTCTCCAGCCATGCTGAGGCCGTGTCCCACATACAGCAACTAGAAGGATGTGCAGTTATGACATACAACTATCTACTGGGGCTTGGGGGAAAAATAAATAAATAAAATTATAAAAAAAATAAAAAATAAAAAAATAAATGTCATCTTGAAGAATTTTAGGCTTTTGAGCTTAATGAAAGAGAAAACCTCAGAGAGGTCCATACAGGCTGGAGAAAGCATTCAACTAATACAAACTTTTCCCTCAATATTCTGTTAGACTTAGTAGTATAAGGGCGAAAATAGAGTTCACTAATTTCTTCTTTACTGGGGCTGAGTCAAATCAAGTAATGTCCGAAGTGTGGTGATGTCAGAAAAGGCCACTATGAGAGGGGAAGATCTCATATGCTGCAGATATGTATAGCAATAACTCTAAAATATTAAAGAAGATATTTAAGAACAGGAAACATAAAAGAAAAAAGATGTTCTTCAAAGTCACAACATTGTAGATTGGAGTTACTCATGTCTTGTACAGTTGTCACATTTTGAGTTGCTAGGTAAGGTCAAACCTTCACAGTGAAAAACATTCTTGAACAGTTCTAGGTCATTGCACTAACCCAAGGAACATACATCATAGCCTCTGTGAATGGGGTTCCCTGGAATTGTGCAATACTCAACCTATACGGAAGTAGATAGCCCTGGATGTATATATAAAGATATAATGCAATCAGTAACACATGCTATTTAACATAGAATGCATATGCAAGATATAATCTTACAGCATTTACTATTTTTCCATCTTTCTCCCTTTTAGGGCATACAGTAAAATATGCATAAGTTAATTGAACACATGATCTATTTCCACTGTATCTCTACTTACAAAGGTATGAGATAAAAAGATGCTGCCAGCCTTCCACACAGCATCAATTGATATTAAACTGTTAAGCAAATTCTCATATTTCTCTTTATAAGCAATCAGCTATAATTATGGAGCAGTGTCAAGACCAAGAAATAAACAAACAAAATGCAAATATTCTTATAGATATCATTTTGAAGAGAAACAAACAATGCTGATTATTCTTGATTCCCTTCTACAGATATTTCCCTCCAGCCCCTTTAAGATATTTGGGTGAGGTTTTTGCAATTTTTGCAATAGTTTTGCAAAGAAGCATGAAAAATAGACCAGTGAAAAGACCACCTCTGCCCCAAGCATTGTGTGGTTGGAGTTTGCATTCTGGCCACACTTTAGAATTCCTCTTGCGAAGAGAAACCACGTAACTCTTTGCAAGCCCATGGAGGGGGAACATGGTCTGGTCTTTACCTGTAAAGCTACTGCTCATTTCAGGAATGTCATCCTCCTCCTCATTCTCTGCAGGGACTATGCCAGCATTTTGCATATCATTGTAGGACTTGGTTCGCTTTGGGGTGGACTGCTTGGAGCCAGACTGAAGGCTTTGCAAGGCATCCGTCGTGATCACTTTCCCACTGACTGGCTGGCTAGGAGGTTTGGGTGTCCCATAATAGTTTCCTAGGTGATGGAGAGACACATTTGCATGTTTCAGAAAGAATACTTTGTTTTTTTCAAGACTTCACATCCAAATCACTCAGCACATTAAAAAAAAATTTAAACTGGAAAACCAGAACAAACTGTATTTCACTTCTGGAATGGGTTAGAAAGGATGTCATTCCTACCCAGCTAGACACGGTGATTTCAAAAGCAAGGGGGAAAGCTGCATTGTTTTGGGGCAAAGAACCTACTAGAGCCAAAAACAAAGGCTGCTGTGCTGAATAGCAAAACTTCATCCTCGTTACATTTGAATTTCAATTGGTCACCTTTTTATATACACGCACCAGCATAACGTTGAATTCAATTTAAAGTGAGCCTCACAGAAAATAAAAAATTCATTAGTGCCGGCACCCTTACAGGCCCACGAAGTTGAGGTCACCTTCCCTTAATAAGCGGACTCAAGAGACTACCAGGGCATTATTTAAAAAGCATGTCAGTGAACACCACGTGGCACCTCTTTAACTGAATGGCAAACTTGACTCTCAGGGTCATGCGGGGTGGAAACAAATCCTTGCCAAGTTTTAACAGAAAACTCTGTGTCAACGGTGGCATGGTACCCCTTATGGGTAACTCTTTTAGTAATTGCCCATGTTCACTTTCAGCCACTTTCTCCCAAAGTTTGGCTCAGGTCTGACTATAGTGTGTTAAGTGATTCTGAGCGGTACCTGGATGGATTTTTACATTTTAATTTTTTATTTTAATAAGTGTGTATATTTTTAAAATGCACTAGAAAAATCTAACTAGTAAGTTATGGTAGTAATATAAAGTTAACTTTTAAAAATCAAGTGAGGGCCGGCCTGGTGGCATAGTAGTTGAGTTCACACGCTCCACTTCATCAGCCTGGAGTTCACAAGTTTGGATCCCAGGGGCAGACCTACACAACCCTCATCAAGCCCTTCTATGGCAGCATCCCATATACAAAATAGAGGAAGACTGGCACAGATGTCAGCTCAGTGACAATCTTCCTGAAGCAAAAAGAGGAGGATTGGTAACAGATTTTAGCTCAGGGCCAATCCTCCTCACTAGAAAAAAAAAAAAAAATTAAGTGAAAAAGCAATATTTTTTAAAATTGACTTTTATTTTTTAATCTTAAAGTTTTGTTAAAAAAGAAACAACAGGCCCAAAATGGAATCATTTGGGCTAAGCCCCAGGACAGAAAACCAAGACTTAGTATCTCACCTAATTGCAGTCTCAGCCTCTCCCAGGAATGCGACATTTAACCAGTCAATCTGGAATTACCTGGTCAGCACTAGTGAGATCATCTGCATGACAGACCCCGGCCTTTCCCCTAAAGGAAGGTGACCCTGCCCTAAAGAATCCTTTCTTTTTTTATGACTTCCTTGTCCTATCCTCTTTTTGCCTTTAAAAATCTTCCGTTTGGTACAGCTCCTCTATTTGATAGATGGGATGCTGCCCAATTCACAAATCACTGAATATAGCCAGTTAGATCTTCAAATTTACTCAATTGAATTTTGTTTTATAATAGATTAAAAAGGCAGCTATATATAATAAGAAGTTAACCAATTGAATAAATCACAGCAATTGTAGTGATGAGTTTCCTTTTGAAAACTTAAGTTAAAAAGTAAGTTATTTTAAAGAAAATTTCAAGTAAATAATAGACTTTATGTTGGGATATGGACAAAATCATGAAGGTGATTCATGAATGACCAAAATTTGAAAAAAATACTGCTTATAATCAATAATATTCTGTGGCTACATGATAAAAAAATCAGCATTAGAATGCTACTGATCCATTTCACCATCTCACATCTTTCAGAATAAGCCCAGAAAGATAAATTATATTGAGCCCTTCAAGAAATCCTAAGCAATGTCTGTAATTTGATGCTTAGTACAGTACAATTTGTAAATAATAAGTCCTGTACACAGTTTCTTCCAAGAATCTCATCCCATTGTCTAACCTCAGTACATAATTATATAAAATACACATTATACAAGCACAAAAGTAAAAAGGAAACAGTTGATATGTTACTCTGCATGAGACACAGAGGTGATGAAGATTTTGCTTTTGTTAACCTTTATAATTAAAATTTCTTTTTTATTAATACTATTTATTTTTTTGAGTCACCAAAATTATGAATGTACACACTCACTTTCTTTGAGAGTGGTGTAACAGTGTGTGTCATCAGGGAACTCTGAACACACAAATTAAGAAGGGCAGCAGGCTAAACGGCACCGTGTTTGAATGTGAAGGACGCTAGAGAGAAAACCAGAAAAGCACATTCTGGTGGCCGGTACTCAATTCCATCATTATAGTTCTTTCACAGAAGGTGATGTACCAATCTCTTCAAAAAACTTCTTTCAGGTTTCCAACTTAAAGGTACAAGAATTGAGCAGAACCAGCTAGAAAAAACCATACCGTGTGTGTTTATAGTGGCTAATTTATGTGCAAAGTAGAATTAGTACACATATGAACCAAGACTCATCTAGCCTTTCCACAAAGGTTACATTCAAGAATGTCCATGCCTTCACTGAAGTTGAGGCCACACTACCTACTGACTTTTTCATTAACTGAAGACTATTAGCGAGGTTTAGGACTGTAAAACAGCTAACTATTTAAAAAATAATCTTCACACTGAACAAAAAATAGAAACAAAGCTCTACTGAATTTAATTTTAATTCCTTCTGATCACTATTAATTCAAAACATCATGTATATTTTTGAGTTAGAGGTTAAACTAAGACCAATGTCTACTGTGGGAGATCAAAATTTGGCCACCCTGAAATATATCTCTTTACCTTGATTGTTTTCTCTGAAGGACATCTGACCTCCCCCACTAACTGCCTAAAGAATTTGACATGGTGGCTCCTTCCTGGAACAGATCTTCCATCTGATGGCTGTAATATAATGTAAAATAGATGTTACAATAGGAAAGGCACCAACAAGCCCATCTTATCAGAAATTCTGTCTCTCTGGCCATATTCTTTGGATGGCCCTGCAAGGAGTTGCCAGACAGACATTTACATTTATAAGGGAAATCTCCATTTGTAAAGGTATCTCCCTCTCTGTTTGGAGAAGAGAGGGGGATGAGCTCATTTCTAGTGACTTATCAATGTGGAAGGTGATGACTTAAATCTGCATAATAACCTTACTCTTGTTTACTGTGCTTTAGTGGTAATCTCCTGTAACTGACTCCCCCCCCCAACATCCTCCTTTGTCATTAGCTGAACATGGTATTTAAGACGAGAATTTCTGCTATTGTGTTGAGAAACGCAGTGTCCCTGCTTTCTGCCATGTATACATGTTATTAAACTTGGTATTATTTTCTCCTGCTAACCTGTCTTGTTGATTATTTGGCCAGCCAGAAGAACCTTAAGGGAAAGGGCAGAGGGAGATTCTCCCTCTCCCCCGACACTACAAATAAGAATCTTTCACCAAAAGATGTGACTAAAGGATGGGATCCTTTACTCATAATTTTATAATTATAATTTGACAATCACATCACTCATTTTCAGTGAAGTAACATTCATAAAACCATTGTCATTTAAAAATCAATTAAAACTTAGACATCCTCAGTTTACGAAAGAAATAAATGTCTGAAAAATAAAAGTTATATCTAAATTTGACAAATACGTGTGGATTTTCCTCAGTTTTCAAGGTCTTAGTCTTTCTTAAGTTAATAAATGATGAGCAGATTTCTCAATGCAACTACAAATTCCCCTAAAAAACAATCTACTTATTCATAGCTGTTTCCTGGTTCTGGAAATTAGTTTAAGACTGATTAGAGACACATAAAGTACATATTACTAGGTTGAAGCACATGTAATTGCTATTGTAGAAGACAAGCCGTCGAATATCAGCAACTTCACTTGGGTTAATCTAATATAGAGGCATTAGCAGTACTCAGCACACCGTAGTGGTAGACAGCCCAGGTTCAAATCCTAGCTTCACCACTAACTGGCTATGTGACCCTGGGCAAGTCATTTAGCCATTTTTTAAAAAATCTTTGTCCTTTTCTGTGAAATTGGGATTCCATGAGTACCTAGTTTCTACCCAGAGTTATCTGTCATGAGGATAAAATGAAATGGTCCATTTAAAGTCTTTAGCCCACGCTAAAGTCTGCCACCAGAGCAAGGGTTGATAAATGCTACTTAACATTGATAGTGTTTCAATCTTTAAAATGAGGCTCATTACACCTTGTTGGGAGGATTAATGAGACAATGTGTCTGAAGTGCTTGCCAAGTGGTAACCCAGTGCTATTCCTTTAAAGGAACAGCAAGCAAACCTGCCAAAGACCAAATAACCTTGGGCAAGTTTTTTCCACCCAGTCTAATACTTTCTCTGTGAAATGGGAATGGTAGCACCAGCCCTAGCGACCTCACACAATTATAGTGAAGATCAAATTATGTAACTTTCTTGCAAGTACCCTGTAAACTATAAAGTGCTATAAACTACGAGATGGTGTTATTATTCAAATCTCTCCAGCATTTCTTATTTCCCATACTGCCTACACAACCTTCACAGGGAAGCTTCTACTTGGTGGTTTTCTAACTGCAGAGGGTTCAACTTTCCTTTGTAGATATGAGGGGTTTTTTTCACATTTTAAAAAATAATTTGAATGAGTGATCAACATTTAAAAACTGAATGTTTCCGATTAAAATCTGGATATACTGGTGGGGCCGGCCCGGTGGCGCAAGCAGTTAAGTGCGCGCGCTTCACTGCGATGGCCCCGGGGTTCACCGGTTCGGATCCCGGGCGCGCACCAACGCACCGCTTGTCAAGCGATGCTGTGGCAGCGTCCCATACAAAGTGGAGGAAGATGGGCATGGATGTTAGCCCAGGGCCAGTCTTCCTCAGCAAAAAAGAGGAGGATTGGCGTCGGATGTTAGCTCAGGGCTGGTCTTCCTCACAAATAAATAAAAAATAAAATCTGGATATAGTGGGAAGGGCTGCTTGACAAACTGTAAGGTCTGGTTCCATGGATTCCGTCCCTTCTAGGCAATGTTGATGACAAGTATGTGACCAAAGCCCATTCACTCGGAACACGCTCAATGAATTAAGGTTTTCTGCAGAGAAGTTTTTGCTCCTACCCTTGGTCTGCCCCAGCCTTTGTGAGACGAACACCTAGAAGACTGCCCTAAGGTTGTTGCAATGCAAAGTCACGGGCAGATAAAGGGGCATAGACACAGGAGGGATGTAAGAAAACCTAAAACTTCAAAAAATCCTCAATAATTGACAGATTGGTCTTCGTGTGAATTGATTTGGGGTGAATCTGGTTTTGGTCCCTGGGCTTTTGGCTGATGGGCTTATGCAGTGATCCCACCTTGTCTTTCCCATGCAACAGTGGGCAAGATGGGTCCTGCACTCCCTCGTGTGCCAGCTACCACGGATCTCCACTGCCTCTACCCACTCTATTCACTCCCTCACTCTATCTGCCTGGCGCCCCAGGCATCTGAGTGCACGACACTTCCCTTCTGGGAAACTCTCCACCTTATCAACAGTCTCCACTCCGGTCATAATCAGGCCAAGCCTAGCCATGGCAGAAACAACAAACCTTACAGAGAGTACGCAAGAGAGACTCCCTGTGAAGAATATATGGATCACTTAATGCTATTAAATAAAAATCATTTGAAGAATTATAAATGATTAAAAAATTACTTTGCATTATCACTTGGCAGGTCGCATAGTTTCTAGGAGTCACGAACCTGACTGTCTCACGGTACCCATGTTAGGCAACACACACTTCCTGTGGGGGCCGGGCTCCCTCCCAAGCGGGAACGTGTGTATCTCTGCTGCTATTTTCAGAACTGGCTCTTTGATGAAACTCAACAGGGAGGGCAGCTGGGGAGGGAGGGGGGGACAGGGGAAGACGTCAGAGAAAACCACTGCTGGCCTTAATTAACAGGCACAATCTTTGGCCACAACGAAGCCAAAGAAAATATTTTCTGACACGGATTTAAAAATTAAAGGGACTGCAAATCAATTTTTAGAGCTTGATAAAATATTTAGGGAGGACAATAACTCTGAGTTTTAAGCCAGAATGAATCTAATCTCTACAGCCTCTCATTTTGTACAAATTTAGCATTCATTCATTCATTTCCTTTCAGAGAGACTTTTTTATGCCAGGCACTATGCTAGACACTAGAAGTAAAATGCAAAAATGAGACTAAAACATGATCTTCACAAATGCTGTGTATGGTGTACATCTGTTTTCTTAAACTGTGCAAACAATCAAGTTACATTAAATGGAGATTCTGATTCAGTAGGTCAGGGTGGGGCCTGAGACTCTGAATTTCTAACAGGTACTCACGTGACACTGATGTTGGTCCAGGGACCACGCTTTGCGTAGCAAAAGTAAACTAGTTAGAGAAAATCATTCCTCTTTTGTAGATGAGGAACACCAAGGCCTTGAACAACAGAAATGCCTTCCTTAGGGTCACTTGGCTAGTCCAGGGTAAGCAGCACTCAGGCTCTTTGTCCCCCATCCCATGTTTCTTTCACAATTTTATACGGAGGGCAGGGGCAGGGGAGACTCATCTGTCCTCTTCCCACAGGACAAGCTTTTGAAAATAAGCAGAAGAGGAAGGTAGTGACCACCAATGGCTGGGGATCCAGAGCATACATTTTCAATGGGCCAATATCACTCCCAAAGGGATAAAAATAGTTGTTTTTTTGTGTTTTTTTTGGGGGGTAGGCAAAAAACGTTACTCTTTTTATGTGAAGCACAGACGTACATATAGTACCTAAGTACACAGACAACCAGCGTGTCTGTTTTTGCCTTCGCCTCAAGGTTGTGCATGACTGACCCTTGACTATAAGCTCCATGTGGGCAAGGACCACATCTGTTTTTGTGCACCACTGCACCCCCAGGCCTAACATGGTGCCAGGCACATACTGTCACTCAGTAATTCTTTGCAGAATCAGTCAATGAACAAGTAGAGACAGTACACATGAATTCCAGCCTGGGGTCCTCCTCAATACCTATAATGTAGATCCAGTTTTTAATAGCACGACTCACGGCAGTTTCTTTCCAGTCCACCAATTATATTTGAATATATCAGATCCGCATCACTTCCCTTTGCCACTGGCTTGCTCAACCCATGATGGTATCATTCATAAAACTCCCACCACTTTCTTTTTACTATTCTTTTTCCTACCTGCTCCACCCTACAGAACTATGATTTGCATACACAGGACAATAAGCCGATGTCCTGTAATTAGATGTTTGCTTTTGCCAGTGCCATTTGGCTTTGAATGTAAGACCAGAGAGGGCAGCATAAGTCAACAGCTTTGTGACCCTGAGCAAGGTAAGGGACTTTTCTTTCGAGCCTCAGTTCCCATGGTATAAAGATAAGAAGAGTATCCACCTAATGGGGTTTTGTGAAGATTAAATTAGATAACGTACATAAAGTACTCAGCACTGTGCTTGGCACAATGTTCACGTGTAATAAACCCTAGTAGTCTTAAATTGTGCCTGATGTTGTGGGCAGATAAAAGCTCTAAAATGTAGAAGAGGATATTATCAAAATATATATTCAAAGAATAACACTAATAAAAAGTTACCTATATTGTACACCAACCATACATCATATACATTCACTTACTCTCATCTTTATTAACAACTCTACAGAAAAAAAGGCATCAATATTCCCATTTTCAGATGAAGAAACTGAGATTCACACAATGCATAAGTGATGACTGGCATTTAAACACAGATTCATCTGTCCCCAACATCTATGTTCTCAACTCCAGGAAATTTTGGGGATCTCTGAGCAGGGAATTAAGCAAAATTTCCCTGGCCCCAGCCTCCTCATCTTCATATGCAGAGGAACAGCCAATTGCAGCACCGATTCCCTTTGGTTACTTTCATTATCAACAGAGAACATTCCATAGCTGCGTTTGCCAACAGAGCTTATCACAACAGACGGCCTCCAAGGCCTGCCAAAGAAAAGGACTCCAGACGGTCTCATTTTCCTCAATGACAAACAAGAACTCTCTTCACCCCTGCTTTATCTCTGTGTCCCCAAAAAGTATACCCTTGGCAGCTGCTTTTTTTGCAGACCTTCTAGGAAGCAAAACAAGAACATTATTGAATGCTGACATCCCCCTTCCTAATTAACATGCAGAAATATGCAACCCATAACTCCAGTTTGAAATGTCACCCTGGCACGGCACTTCCACGCTTAGGGAAAACCTTTGCAATGCTCCAAGTATATAATTAGTCTCTTCTATCCAGAGGCATTTGTAAAACAGGCATGTTTGGAACCACCCCCACTAAATAGTTCATCCCTTGTAAACTCTCTCCTAGAGAAGGCGCAAGGGCTGGCTGAGGCAGCAACCTATCTTGCTAAGTGAAAATGTCAATAGAAAAAAGAAAAAAGGAAGGCAAGGCAAAAGAGATGGTGCAGCTGATTTATTTCAAACACGCCATCAAATGCTACAATCAGCTCAGTACCACAATTAGGAAGTTGGGCCAAGGAGGAAAGACACGTTTATTCTTGTCTTCTTTGCCTTACCTGGCCTTGATGTTGATTCTGTCTAGTCACAGAATAAGGAATTTGTTCAAGTCGCAAAGCGGAGATCAATTACGAGCTCCACTAATAACTTCTACACCTTGTGAGGGACAATAGGTTCTTTAGATAGCCAGGAAGGGCCTCTACTCTGTTGGAGTATATGCAACTCTCAGGAATACAGCTGGTGGGTGATGGAAAGTTTCGTCATGGAGCCCCTGCCCCCTCCACCAAACCTGGCCTTCTCCAATGTTTCTTATCTCAGCAAATGTAGCAGCTCCTATGCAGTTATGTAAGATGGAAACTAGGAGTCATCCTAGGAGGATTATCATCAGCTGCGTCTGTGCCAGCTCCTCCTTACAATAAATGATTACCAAGTCCAGCTTTTTAATCACATAACCATCTCTAGATTCAGTAGACTCAGCACCACCACCACCAATGTAGTCCAAAGCTAACTCCAACTAGGGTTGCCAGATAAAATGCAAGACTGAGTGTTCTGTATTTTTATTTGCTAAATCGAGCAACCTAACTCCAGCTCAACCATCAGAGCTCACCTAAACTACTACTTCTACGGGGGAAGATTTTCCCAACTCTACAGAGATAAAATCTCCCCGTCCTATGGTCTCTTTTACACATCCTAACATGCGTACTATCGAATATTTATTTCTGTGATTATTTGAATAATGTGTCTTGTGCACTAGACTGTAAGATTCATAAGGATAGCAATCACATCTGGTTTCCTCAGTATTTTATCTTTAATGAATTAACAAATGAATGAACAAACTAGGAACAGAGTCTACAAAAAAAAAGTGCCCATTTCCAGGCAGCAGACACGGGAAATACTGGCATCCCAGTCCTGCATGTGACAAAACCTGGGTGATGGGCATTTGGCCATGTTTTGTCTCCAATTCCTTTTAGTGTCTTAGACCAGTCTCTCTCTGGATCTCAGTTCTGTCTTCTAAATAGATGAATTCCACTACATTTCTACCTTTAAAATCCTACCTGGGATTCTAAACTCCAAACAAATATTGGACCTGAAGGAACGGTCTGAAGGTTATCAGGCCTTGAGGTTTTATTGGTTCGCTCTAGTTGTCTGTCATATCACATGTCACTGAACGTATCCTCAAAAGAAGATCATCACTCCTCTGCAATAACGTCCTCTTTGGAAGGATTCAAAATTATACTTTTTAAAAGAAGCTTCTCTCTTAAAGATGTGCTTAGCTCTCTGAAGTCGGCTAGGTGAGAAGGGAAGAAATATTCTTCTTGAATATTTCCTCATTCTTCCATGCAGAAGCTTTCATTCTAGAACTGCCCTGTAAAATATGGCTGCCACAAGACACATGTGACTATTTAAATTAGCTTAAATTAAATTAAATTTAAAATTCAGTTTCTCAGTCACAATAACCACATGTGGCTAGTGGCTGCCATGATGGACAGTTCAGAACACTGAACATTTCCATCATGAAGAAAGTTCTGTTGGATAGCACTGGTTCTAAAGGAAGCAGGGCATGGTTCCTTGCCCCTCCTTCTCTAGGACCAACGTTCTGACCTTCTCTTGGTTCATCACACTCGCTTCTCTCTGGATTCAGGCCTTGTGGCCGGTGCTGACTTTTAAACTCAAACGCTGTCCCTCAGCCTCTCACTTGAAATTCTCTGAGAAGCTTCAGTTCAAATGTTGCTTCCTTAAGGAGACCTCCTCTGGTGTGAGATGAGATGTTGTGTCCTTGCTATATGCTTCTGGAGCACCCTGTAGCTCCCTTCTCAGAACACTCTTTACTTCTCTTGAAATTGTTTAAATTTAATCTGCCTCCCAAGACTGACAGACTGGTAGAGTGTAGATCCTGGAGCCAGACAGCCTGGGTTGGAATCCCAGCTCTATCTCTGGCTCATCCTGTGAACTTAGAAAAGATAACTGGCATCTCTGGGTCTCCTACTCCTCTTCTGTAAAATGGGGTTAAATTGTACCCACCTCATGGATTGTTGGGTAATTAAGTGAGTTGGTGCATGTAACGCACTTTGAAGAGTACTCAGCACATAGGATACACTAGACAAGTGTTGGCAAAAATAAATCACTAAAGCAGAGCTGCTTTGGTCTTCTGCCCTGGACATCATACCCCATGCCTGCCTCGGGACAACGTCTGACCCAAAGTAAATGCTCAATAAACACTTGTTGAAAGACCGTATTTGCATAGAAGGGCTTGCTTTAAAACTGTACTGCCAGGGGCCGGCACGGTGGCGCAAGCGGTTAAGTGCACGCGCTCTGCTGCGGCGGCCCGGAGTTCGCAGGTTCAGATCCCGGGCGCGCACTGACGCACGGCTTGGCAAGCTGTGCTGTGGCGGTGTCCCATATAAAGTGGAGGAAGATGGGCACGGATGTTAGCCCAGGGCCAGTCTTCCTCAGCAAAAAGAGGAGGATTGGCAGATGTTAGCTCAGGGCCGATCTTGCTCACAAAAAAAAACAAAAAAAACTGCACCGCCAGAAAAGTTGTCTATAAATATATTCAAAACAGTGTAGCAAGACATTAGTACAGGAATGCTCACTGCAGCACTGTTTACAAAACACCAGAAAAGGGGGACAGAGTAGACCCTAAATGTCCACCTGCAGCAGGGACTGATTAAATAAGTTACATACATTCACATAGTGGGACACGGTGCAGCATTCATAATGAGGTGGAACTGTATGGGATAATAATGGAAAGATCTCCAAGATATGTTAAGTGCAAAGAGCAAGAATAGAGTGCAATAAACAAGAATACATATGGATGTGCTGTTTATGTGTAAGTTTTCTGAATCTTTGCACTTGACTCTTTAACAGCAGTTACCTATGGGGAAGCGGGGAAGCAATTTGGATTTAAATAGGTTTAAGTTATTTACTGTAGGAAATATTCCATCATGTACATTTATTATACACCTTTATTTTAAAATGTTTAAACTGTCTTGCTTTAAAGAGTATTTTGCGTGTTGTGGCACACTTTTCCTCTCTGGAACCAGGATAGGCCGAGAGAAAAAAATTTGAGCAGGGAAAAAAGATGGTGAGTACCTGGGAAGTAAATAAAGATATTTTACTGGCAAATCCACTGGTTTACTGATGAATAGAAGGGGGAGGAAATCCACTAGGGTGGCCATTTCAGACCAGTCGTGTGTGTAAATATAAGAGCTAATGCTGATTGAGAGCTTACATGTGTCAGACGCTGTGCTCAGCCCTTTCCAATTATTGTCTCATTTAATCCTACCTATGAAGGAAGCACTATTATTATCCTCATTTTACCAAAGGGAAAATGGAGACACAGCGCATTAAGCAACTTGCCAGAGGGCACAGAGCTCAACAGCAGAGGCGCTGAGACTCAAACTCAGGTGGTGCCACAGCCTGCATGCTGGTTAGTGTCCAGCGCCATCGAGGGGCTGCTCCAGGGGAGGCAAAGACGGAGGAAGCTCTAAAGATCTACCCGACTCTACTCCTGCGACAGTATCTGGCATTTAATAAAAATTCTATTTTGCTTTCAGCTTACAAGAGTCAACATAATACACTCCAGTCGGTTCCAAACAATTATGAGCTGTCTCATATGGTAGGGAAATTGTGCAGCTAAAAGGTCAAAGGCTGAAGAACACTTCAGTCAAATGGCCAAACATGGAATGGATAATCCATGGAATTGTCCAATGGAATGGATTAAGGCCGGGCCCAAGAAAGTTTCAACTCCAAAATAACAGAGCGACATTCACAGACAAGCAGTTTTATAGACGACCATCAGAAATTTTCAGAAAAACTTTTCCCTGTTGCTACCCACCAGGAAGTTAGGTGAAAATACTAATGGGTTATTTCTACAACTTTTTAGTTACATCTAGGATATTCTTCTTGGGGTTTTCAGGAAAGGGTATGAGATCTGAAAGTCAAACTGAGCTGGGTTTTGTTCCTGGCTCTAGCATTCTAGAACCAGCTGTACAAGCTAGATGCTACTTGGCTTCAGCATTCTCATCTAAAAATTGGGTGATAATAGCTACCTCTGTCAGAGCAATAAAATTAAATGTGCAAACAAAACGACTCCACCTATATATCACTTGGAACACAGATCTCAATAAAATGAGTTAATTTTCCTTTTTCCCCAGACAAATTGTTGTCTAAGTCATATGCTTTTCCTTTTCAACCCAATAATCTTTCGCTTTGCACAACCACTCCCACCCTTAACCTTTCCCAAAATGCCAAGGGAGGTTTTTTATATTCTGGGATTCAAGCTCCCCAGATGGGCAGAGTAAGTGATTTCAGACAAGGACAATTTACTTTCTGCTAACCAAAGAGGATTCACCCTTGCTCTATTCTCAGCCACTTACATTTTTAACTAGATTCACATCTACATGTCAACATGTTGAAGAAGCTCCTGGCACATCACTTAGACCCCTCCCTTCCACCACCTCACTCCTAGGCCTTAAGGAATCATTCTTGCTTTGAGCATTCTCAGATCGCCACCCAGCCCACCAACTACCAGTCACATCCCAACACCTCAAGGAAACTAAGACAACTGATAATTAGCAATACTCAATGGAAATATTCTTGAGTTCACAATCAGGAATTTGATTAACATCCAAAACATCTAACCACTGTCTAATATATATTCACAATTTGGAAATGAGCAGTAGGTACAAAAATAATGCTCTTCCCCTTCCCCTTCCAAAGAATATCAAACTAGAGTCAGATACCTAAGATTCCCAACCTTTACTACACTGTTGGCCTCTGCCTGGAACAAGGGCTATTATCACATCAAAGCTATAAAGTCCCTAATAAAATAATAGCCTACTTTGTATTTACCCTTTGTTTTTAAGTCTAATCTTGAAAATGCCCCTGTGATCATACAATAAATCCAAATTTTGAGCTTATAAAGAGATACATATAACATAATAACTTGACCAAGTCAATAATTTGACCTAGTTAATATTATATCACTTCTTTCTCAAATAATAACACTCCAAAGAGCAATCAAGTTATGATACTGTTTTCAGAATATGTAATTTTAATTTTTTCCCTACATTTGGTTTTGACCTTGCAGTCCCATTTGTGAGATCTCATCCTATAGATACATTTTCACCTGTGTGAAATGTCCATGTTACTCAATCCAGTAGTGTTTTGAAACATTAAAAATTGAAAATGACTCGAATGTTTATCCATAGGGAATCAGTTAAATAAATTATGGTATGCCCAGACAAAGAGATTACACAGTCACTTAAACAAGAAAACAAGAAGAGCTCTATTACTGAATTGCAAAGACTTGTAAGACATACTGTTAAATAAAAGAGCAGGGTACCAAACAACATGTATTGTGTACGACCTTTTGTGTAAAACAAGGAAGAAATAAGAAAACACACATGTATATACACATGCATGTGTTTGTATTTACACAAAGAAATTTCAGAGGAGTGAAAATACATTGAAAAACAATTCATGATAATAATAACATTCCAATCCTTCAAGATTAAAACAACACTACCTATAAGATCATATTTTGTGACTGACCATGATTCTTCTTCCTCTTCTAATATCATACACGCCCATATGAAAAAGCAAAACACATACACATATTTAAATTAATAAATTAAAGGATAAAACCTGTGGAGAAAAAAAAAAAAAACCCAAAAACTATTTAAGAGCTCCACAAAGCCTTCTTCTATATATTTCATTATTATTAATCACGTTAGGGTAAACTGCAATCTTCTATAGTTGTTTAGACCTCACCAGTCCACAAAATGATTTTGCCTAGATGGCCCTAGATCCTCCGAAGGGCCCAGAAGAAAGGCATCCTCATTGCTGAGATAAGCTCACCTTCATAGGTGCCGACTTCCAGAAGAGTCCCGCTTTGCTCGAGGTCCAAGAACTCCTTCACAGTCAGAAAGTTATAGTCCACGCCAGGCACTTCTCCTTCTCTCGGAGATCGGGTTGTGCCTGCAGCAGACAAGACACAGGCACAAGAAGCCATCAGTCAACTACAAAGGGAAGCTCCACATCCAGGTGTAATTAAAATAACCTGTTCAGTAAGCTGGAGGACCTTAGGCTGCAGACCTGTCTGCCCAGACATGGACCTGGAACAGGCAACTTATTTCTAAGAGAATAGCCTCCTCACTTCCACCCTCTAGTGCCTGGGACCCTCAAAGAGGAGAAAGAGAAAATAGAGCACAGCTGGGTAACTCGAAGAGAGTTTTAGAATTTTTACAAATGCACTGAATGAAAAAGGTGAACTGGATTTTATACAGACAACATTCACAATCAGCAGCTTTTAGGACTCCAGTAAATACTAAAAAGATATCCTCCTTAAGCTCAGAGCCTAAGGGGTTTATATTTTTATCACAGGCTTTGAAATTCTTGTGTTCCGCAGTACATCCGGCAAGTTCCAATGTAATAAGCCCTTTGAAGAAAATGACATTGACTGCATAAACACATCACTAGAGCAATGCGATTGCCCAAGATCTGTGGTTGGATATCTCCCAGGTATTAAAATGCTGCTGCTCTCCAGGTAATTAATATGTTTGGTAAAAAGAGGCCACCCATAGTTCTGGCTGGAGAGAAAGGACACTGCATTTGCTAGAAAATTATCCCCCTAAATTAATCTGGTCATTCTTTCAATGACTAATAAATAAAACAATTCTTCTTATGAAATAATATCGGGCCTCTAAAGTATTTAAGTAACCCAGCTCAGGTGCTGGGCTGTAGACCTATCATTTTAGCCCAGTCTCAACCAAAAGCACAGAAGAAATGAGGAAGGAATGTGGTTTACACATAATGCAAGAAAAGAAAATAAACCAAGAAGCATTTATGTAACGCGTACTAGGAATCTATGTTAAATATTATGGGAGAACCAAAAAGAACAAAACATATGATTTCTGCTCCTGTAAAGTTAGGAGATGTGATCAACTTGGCTTATTTTGCAAGGCACCGTTACCCATGGTGCCTTAAGATTAATGTTTTCCCATATAATAAGCAGGGATTTTTCTGTATTCCTAAGAACTTAATAAGCAGGGATTTCCCCCTATTCCTAGGAACTTGAAAGCTATTAAATAACCAGTTGTATGAACCTAGTGGCTCTAATGTTCCCAGCTCAGTGTAGTCTCTCTGATCACTTGCTTATGTGAACGATCATGGCCACACACCAACAGTGAAGACCCAGAATTCACTTAAGTCAAAAAAGTCAACACTTGTTGCATGTTTTACTCAGGGTAAATGCATTTTAAATGAGTCCAATTTTTCTAATATCTGAAATCTGAGGGTTTTAAATAGCTGCAAATTGTCCATAGTACAGTTGTACCACAAATGCTTCTTATCATGCCCAGCATACTGGGGCTTTCTGGTAAAGAAGCCTGCTTGTGTAGTATCCAGAAGTCTATGCTTGTACTGTTTCCTAATTTGTTCCCATTTCTGGCTCCCTTGGCAGATGAGGACAAGCCTTTGAGGTAGTTTACAACTTTTAAATTTGTATCTCCAATGTCAGGCACACAGTAGGTACTCCAAAAACATAAAGAGTACCATACACTGCTGACGAGCAGGTGTCTGGAATGGGAATGATGGGTTCATGGTTTGGCTCCCCAACTTGTGGTCTTAGGCATGTTCCTCAGCTTCTGTTATTTCTTAGTTTCCTCTTCTATGAAATAGGGATAATTACAGTACCTACACTATAGGTTTGTTGTGTGTATTGAATGAGATAAACCTTTAGAAGGCTTAGCTCAATAATCATAAGCACATATTACAGTTTATGTTATTGGTAGAATGATATAAGTTGATATAATGATCCATGTATAATATTCTATGTTTCACTTTTTCAATAAATATTTACTGAGGCCCCAATACATGCCGTATGACAATTTAGGCACTGGGGAAACACTGGTGAGCAAAACAAGGCCCCTTACCCTAATGGAATTTATATTTTATATGAAAGACAGAAAATAAATATGTATGTAAATAGAACACATAATTTCAGATGGAAATAATTCTTCCATAGGAAACATGGGTTAAAGGATTAGAAAGTGTCTCAGAGCAACATAGGCTAAAGGGCTTGAAAGTGTCTTAGAGGAAGGAAGTGAGGTGGGGAGTAGGGAAGCTATTCTAGACAGGTGATTAGGAAAAGCCTGGCTAAGGAGGTGTTGTCCAAATTGAGAGCCATGCAAAGGTGAAGGGGAAAAGTATCTCAGGCAGGGAAAAGGTCAAGGGCTTTAATGTAGGAATAGGCTTGGCATGTTGGGGGAAGAGAGAAAAGGCCAGAGCTGTTGTAGCAGGGCAAGGGACAAGAGGTTAGAAATTAAAGCAAGGGGCCAGATGATGTAGGTCACAGAAAACACTTCATATTTTGTTCTGAGGATGATGGGAAGCCAGTAGAGGGTTTTGCCACGGGTGGTGCCATGATTCATTTTTAAAAGATCATTGAGTTTTACAGAGACCAGGCTATGGGCAAAGCGCAGGGGGTGGTGGGCAAGATACAAGCAAGGAGATTAGTCAGGTGCTGTTACAGTGTACAGGTGAGAGAAAATCAGGCCCAGACAAGAATAGCTGGACGGAGGCAGTAAGAAGCAGTCAGTTTTCTATCACAAATTATGAATATCTTAAATAGCTGTAATATAGTCCACAGAAGAGACATACTAAAAGTACGTCAACTTCTCAGGCCATGCTATGTCTATATTTTGAAGACAGAACTTGCTGATGGAGTGGATCTAAGTGTGTAAGAAAAACAGAAGAATAAAGACTGACATCTTATTCTTTGACCTGCGCCAATGGGTTGTGCCATTTACAGAGATCAAGAAGACGGGGGAAATGGTTCTTAGGTGGAAAAAAAATTAAGAGTTCACTTTCGGACATGTAAAGTTTGAGATGCCTATTAGACACCTAGGTCTAAAGAGCCCTAGACAGTCGACTAAGATCACAGTGGAGGTTGGCACATAAACTTGGGAGTGAGTGATCAGTAATCCATTGGCGTTTGAAGGCAAGAGACAGAAAGAGATAATCTAGGGAGAGAGAGTGTAGAAAAAGAAGCCATGAAGTTTGGGTTGAACACTAAAACCTTGTAATTTGTAGATTCTGAGAAAAGAAGGAAGATCCTCAAAGGAGACTAAGAGGCAGCAGTCAGGAAGGCAGGACCAAAGGAGGCGGGTGTGATGTCTTGGAGCCAAGTGAAAAAGCTGTTCAGCTGGCTACTTGGAAAACACAAACAGTCGACATCATATTGGGAAATTCCAGTGCAGGCAAGAATAGAATCTCTTTGAAACTTGCTGTCCTAAACATGCCCTAGATGGCAACTCTCATATTCGGCCTCTGCACCAAACTTCCGTTAACTTAATCCATTTCCACCCCCAAAAAAGATGAAGATAAATAAAACCAAACAAAAGATTTGCTGGGTTTTTAAAGTCTTCTAAAACCAGACAATGTTGGGTTTTTTCCTCCTTCTGTAGGCATCTTATCTTTGCCGTTTCTTTCAACTATGTTTTTAGAACCAATTTGTCAGATTAACTTTAAAGACAACAATAACCCCTGGGTCTTAATTTCCTGAAAGCATTCAAAATAATCAAGAACTTCAAAAATACTACATTTTAGAGGAAAAGTGAAACTAGCAGATACCATTTTCCCATGTAAATAAATATGCTTAGAATGGCCTTTGAGCTGCAGGGGAAGGGGTGGGGGGCGGGTAAGTCTCTACCCACAAAACCTTCAGGGTTTATTACCCAGACAAAACCTTTCCACTCTGCAGGCTAGCAGGAGGTTCAGCCCCGGTTATCCTCTGAGCAACCCGCCCTGGGTCTGGGCCAACATGACCAGGCTCCATTCAGTGACGCTAGGGAGAAAAGGGCCTGGGAGGGGACCCCGCCTCCTCTTTTCTTCTAGCAGAATGACAGGCTGCCGGCTGGACACACGCCTGGCAGATGGCATTTCAAAGGGTTTTCAGGAGCCATCTGGGGTGGGTACAATTATTACAAACCACGCTTCTAACAAAGCCAGAAGGGTTACTTCCTGGCAGAAGAGAAGTAAAACAAATTCTATCATGTTTCTCAGGGACAGCATATTAAAAAAAAAAAAAATCAGCAGGCTGACAAACTGGGGTTTCTACAGCTTCCAACACTGCCTTCTGTTTGTGTAGCTAGAAATCAGGCCAACAGTATCTTGCAGTTATTAGCTTTAAACAAATAAACACAGTACCCCCCTCCTCACCTTCAAAAAGAAAAAAAGAAAGAGTATCAAACACTAGGAAAAGAATAATAGCTTCCATTTACCGGATGCCTACTTATGTCCCAGGCAAGGTGTAAAGCACTTAATCAATACTATTGTGTTTAACCTTCATAAGAAACATAGAAGTAAGGATCATTATTATACTCATTTTAGTGATGAGGAAGCTGATATTCAAGAAGTAAAGTAACCTGCCGAAGGTCACATAACAAGTAAGTGGGGCAGAGCTATGATTTGAATGCAGACAGTCTGTCTTTAGCATCCCTCATTCTAAATCATCTCTGTCCAATAGAGCTTTCTGCCATGATGGAATTGTTCCATATCTGTGTTGTCTAACATGGTAGCCACTAGCCACACGTAGTTTATTGATAAATGGCTAGTGTGACTGAGGAACTGAATTTAAAATTTTATCTAATTTTAATTATATTAAATTTAAATAGCCACACGTGGCTAGTGGTAACCGGATTGCCAGCGCAGCTCTAAACCATGAGGGATTTGAGTCGCCTGCACTGCGCCATGTCCAGTACAATGCCCCCAAAGCACTTCTTGCTCTCAAAATAATAACAAGAAACATACTTCAACAGCAGACATCTTGTACTCAACACAGAAAAACCTTCTTTTTAAGAACTCTTATATGTTTTGAAAAATGATCTAGTCAAACTCTGTTTTGTACTAAAAATTCTGATTGGTTTCTAGCTGGCTATGGTCTCTTAGAAAAAAAAAAATCTCCTTAAATATTTGTGGCAGCATGGTTTTAGCAAAAACAAAAACAAAAGACCAAACCAAAAGCAGTCCTCCAAAACAAAAAATTGAGTGCCCATGAATATGGGAATGATTGAATGAAATATGGTAGATTCACACTCAGGAAAATTTTTTCACTATGTAAAAAATAGTTAGATCTATATGTAGTTATCAGAAGGAATGTCTATGATGTACAGTTGAGTGATGCAATCAAGTTACAGAATGATACGTAAACTGTCACTGCATTTTATTGAAAAATAGAAAAGGAAGCCCTATGGGTGCTGCATGTTTTATGAGTTAATAAATAGTTAAATGGGTGGACAACTACTAAACCCTTAACAGAGGTAACCTCAGGAGAGCCGGTTCAGAAATGGGAAGGGATAAAATGATTATTTCTTTAAATAGTTTTCACACTCTGAATTGTCCCTATGGGTATGTAGTTGTTTTGCCATTTTACAAATTGAATAAAATAATTATTTAAGGAATCTTGAATGATCTGATTCTTGAGCATCCTACTCAAATATCTTCAATATTAACTTAGTTCTCGCAAAAATACATAAAAGAATATAGGCTCCAACTGAATCAAACAAATAATATGTTCCAAGGTTTCTCATCTCATAGAAAGCCAGCATCAACATGAGCAACACTTGCCTTTAGCTATAAATAGGAATATACTATAAATAAAATTGAGGAGAAGGTGGTACTATTTTTCTGCCCAATCTTGGTTTTTAAACCTCACACCATTCATCATTTAAACAGAGTCCTTTTTTGTGTGTGTGAGGAAGATCAGCCCTGAGCTAACATCCGTTGCCAATCTTCCTCTTTTTGCTGAGGAAGACTGGCCCTAGGCTACACGTCCATGCCCATCCTCCTCTACTTTATATGGGACGCCGCCACAGCATGGCTTGACAAGCGGTGCATCAGTTTGTGCCCAGGATGCGAACCTGGGAACCCCAGGCCACCAAAGCAGAGCATACGAACTTAACTGCTATGCCACCAGGCTGGCCCCCTAAACAGAGTCCTTTTTAAGTGTTAACATGCTCACAAGATTTGCACCAGAGAAGTGAATACTATCAACTCTTTTCACCACCAGATCATGACTTAACAAATTAGTCTGAGCTATGTCCTACTGAATGTCTCAGTATGAATTAGCAATGGCCCCAAAAGTTCGTCCCTTAAAGCTTGAGTGGCCGCATGCTTCTTATGCACATTTTATGGTTCATAAACTTTTAGTGTACCTGGTTTGAGTGATGCTTGCTGAGGAAATCAGAAAATGACCTTCCTTATCAAACTCCACAAGCCATGGCTACAGAAAGGAAACCGGATTTGGAGCTCATTTGTTCTCTCTTCTTATTCTAAAGATTTTATTTATTTATTTTTCCCCCAAAGCCCCAGTAGATAGTTGTACGTCATAGCTGCACATCCTTCTAGTTGCTGTATGTGGGACGCGGCCTCAGCATGGCCGGAGAAGCGGTGCGTCGGTGCACGCCCGGGATCCGAACCCGGGCCGCCAGCAGCGGAGCGCGAGCACTTAACCGCTAAGCCACGGGGCCGGCCCTCTCTTCTTATTCTAGAAATTCCCTTGAAATATCCAGTTGAAGCAGCAAAAAAATCCTAGTGATGAGACACTGATATGCCATTTCCTCCCGCTACGAGTTCCCAACACCATCAGGACTACTCGAGGTATGCTGTCACTCAGCACCTGTCCGGAGTCTCAAGGCCAGATTGCTAATAGAAGAATCATTACCCTACTAAGATTAAATTGTTATTACTCAATTACATCACCTGCCACTTTTCAAAATCAAACAACGAGACTTCAAAAAATTACAGTCACCTCAACTGCCTCCATGTTAAGGAAAGATCATCATTTTCTATACTAAAACAATTGTTTACATTGCTTGAAATTGGTTATATATCCAGGACAGCCTCATGTTGTTCATTCGTTAGTTGATGGAGATGGAGCATAGTTGAACGTGTTGTTCCCACAAATTCACTAAATTACCTACCACTGACAACTTTTGCCATATTTCAGGACCAGTAGTACTATTTGCTCATTATTTTCCCTTCAAATCAAACTGCTATTTAAAAAACTTAAATATATTCATGTAAAAAGGAAATGCTTAACTGCTACACCTCTATTAGAACAGTTTTTAAAAGATCTTACAATATCAAATGCTTGCAAAAATATGGAGCAACTGGAACTCTCATACATTGTTGGTAAGGATGCAAAATGGTACAGTCACTGGGAAAGAGTTTTGGCAGTTTGTTAAAATATTAAATATAAATTTACCGTTATGATCCAACAATCACACTCCTAAATATTTATCCTAGAGAAATCAAAACGTGTGTTCACACAAAAACCTATATACAAATATTTATAGCAGCTTTATGCATAATCACCCAAAACTGGAAAACAACCCAAACGTTCTTCAACTGGTGAATGGATAAACTGTGATACATCCCTACAATGAACACCACTCAACAAAATTACAGACATACACAAAACATGAATGAATCTCAAATACACTGCGCCAAGTGAAAGAAAAGCCAGGGTCAAAAGGCTACATACTGTATGATTCCATTTACATGATATTCTATAAAAGGCAAAACTACAATAGAAACAGAGAATAAACCAGTGGTTGCCAGATGTGGGACTGAAGTTGACTACAAAGGGACAGCACAAGGGAACAGGGAGGTGGGGAGAGAAGAGAACTGTTCTGTATCCTGATTGTGGTGGTGGCTGAACAACTGTGCATTTCTCAAAACCTACAGATCTGGATACCACAAAAGGTGAATTCTACCGCTTATAATTTTTTTTTTTAAAAAAGGAAATATTTAGCATTACCTCAAATGAAGAATCAGTTTCATCCTGCCAGAAATAATAAGTAACTAAAAATAAATGCAATAAAAATAAAGCCATTTCATTTCATCTAGAGCCTAAGGCTCCAAGCCTGAGGTCTGCATTCTCTTACCACAAAGGAGAGATTAACAAACATTAGAAAGAGATCTATTAGCACCAGAATGAGACTTTCTCCTTAACATAATTATAAGAATATTTTTAAAATCATAAAGAAAATCATCTCACATCATCTTAAAATCGTTTTAAGAACCACTAGAAGTAGGCCTCTCATACCTGGGAAATCATCAGGACAGAGGTGAGTGGCTCGAGTTTCGAAGCTGGAAAAACCTAGTTTCAAAGTCCAACTCCACCATCTTACTCTCTAAAGAATTTAGATTGCTGAATCTCTCTAGGTCTCAGTTTCCTCACCTACAGGTGAAGACGGAAGTAATAAAAATAAATAAAAATTTTAAATAAAAATTTTTAAATGGAAATAATACAAATATCTATACTCAGGGTTCTGTGTGAGCACCAAATGAGGTAAGACCTATGCAGATCTTATCACAGTGTTTAGTATGTAGTGATAAGCATCCGAAACAAATGAGTAGTTGATATTCAGCTGACTTGGATTTGGTTGGCTTAAAAACTGGAATGTGAATTTCACCAACACTCTTGAAAATACGCTCATGGAGAAAAATGTCTATGCTTATGATCTAGATACATTATTATATTGTATTCATGCAAAATACCCTCAAAATCAAACCTGCATCATTCTTTGGATTCTGGCCTTCAGTTAATGCAATCACTCTGGCTAGGAGTTTACCTGCCTATTTACTATTTCAATCCTCCCTGTTCCAAACAAAAAAAGAAAAAATAGAAGGAATGTATGTCCTACAGCTAAGTAATCTTGATGTTTTCACCCTGTAGGAAAAAGTCCTAACTCCTTGGCTCTGATTCATGAATGATCTTGTCCGCTTTTCACCATCCAAGAAATACCAATTTCGTAGCATGTACCATTGCAAACATTCTTCTATGAGTAGATGCCTTTTCCTTAGGGAGCCAGACCAATCACAAGAAGGACGTGATTCTCTCCTTACTCCTAGAGCAGAGATTTGGAAAGAACATATCCACAAATACTGACCACAGCCTTAATGTTTTATAGACTCAAAACACTGGTAACTTTTCCATGGTGCCTTAAACACGGCAGCAGGCACCCAAATGTAGAGCCACTATAACGTGTACTGCATGTTATCTTCTGGGAATTTTTAATAAAAAGCACTCACTTTAACCTAAGCTTTTGTATCACCAATAGAGTTAACATGAAGTATACACAAGGATCTGAGGACAGAAGATCAACAGACCTTTTCTCTTAAGAGAACACACATATATTTAAAACAAGTCCACCCAGCTTCTTGCTTGTGTCCTTTCAAACCTACATTCCTTGGGAAAGGGGATTTAAGCAGATTTTCTATAACCGTGGGGCAGAAACAAATAGATGCATTAAAGGAAAGGTAAAGAAGAGCTAGAGGCAGAGGAAGCACAGGCTAGGCCCTAATATACGACTGTTGAAGGTATCTCCTGATTAAGGAATACAGAGTAATAAAATTATTAACAACTATTATTTATTCAGCATTTACTACGTGCGAGGGAACTGTTAAGTACTTCACAGATGACAGTATCCTGAGGCTTGGCTGAGAGGAAAGTGACTTGACTTTACTGGGCTCCTGGTTCGCGGGCTTTCAGACTCAGACTAGGACATATACCATCGGCTCCCCTGGTTCTCAGACCCTCAGGCTCAGAGTGAATTACACCACCAGCTTTCCAGGTTCTCCAGTAGGCAGGTGGCAGACTGTAGGATTTCTAGGCCTCCATAATTGCATGAACCAATTCCTATCATAAATCTCTCTCTCTTTACATACACAGACACACATATATCCTATTGGTTCTGTTTTTCTGGAGAACTCTGACTGATACACAGGGCAACTAATACACAGGGTAAATTGATCCTTTCGAGAAGCACCATTTTGACTTATTGGCCATTCCCTCTCTCCAAACCTCCCAACCGTCATAACAAAGGTCAGAAAAAGTACCTTCATCTTTATATCCTGAATGGTAACACAGAATACTCAGTAATTATGTGTTCAATGGAATACTGCCAACCTGCTCAATAGTGAGTGTGTAAAGATAATTATTTCATGCCAGCTACAACTCGCATGGTTGGGATCAGAAGACCCTTTCGGGTTCCATCTTCCACGTAGGAACATGTGTGATGGAGACACCTCCAGATGGAGGAATCTCATTAACGGATCACACCTAAATCACTTGAAATAAATAAGGACTTGGCATTTATTCCAATGTGCTGATGATTTGGAAAAAGGGCCTAGAAATGAGAGATGGGAACTGTCTGATCTGGTTTTCATGATCCTACTTCTAGCTTTTCTCTCTACAATTGTAACTTGGGATGAAGAGAAAGAATGAGTTTTGCGTGCCAGATCCAAGTTGAAGGCAGTTCAAGAAGAACTATTCAAATTGCCCAGACATCCTTTTCTCGGAGGCCAGTTGTCCTTTGTTATTAGAAGAAGTTTGAACATGTTACCTTTCAAGGAGAGCCACACAATGCTGAGGGTAAATGTGGACCTGCAGCCTGCTGAGTGAATCACATTATGATTCAAAAAGAGGGTCTATATTTGCCTACGGAAGCCTTTGGCAAGCAACTGGTTCCCAATAATAAACAAAGGAAGCAACTCTAAAGGAAGGAACAGGTATAAGAAGAATGAGGTTCTAGTTCCAGCTCCGCCATTAAATTAATTATGTCACTGACCTTGAACTATTCCTTTTCTATGCACCCATTGTCCTAATCTGTAAAACAGGAAGGGTAACCATTGCCCTGATTATATCACAGAATGATTTTGAGATAACAAATCAATTCCTGCACAAGGATACAAAGTCACTGGCAAATTTAAAGCATTTAAAAATTTTGTTCATAATAAAAATCTGTATTTAGGCCAGCATCTATCCTCTGTATGCATTATCTCATTTAATCCTTAAAACAACCCTATAAAATAGGTACTATTATTATCCCCACATCACAGATGAGAAAACATGCACAGAGAGATTAGATGACTTGCCAAAAATTACACAGCTGATACGGGGCAACGCCAGGATTTGAATCCAGGATTTTAATGCCACAGAGCACTGAAAGCTCCTGAACACAAAGAAGACACTGGGTGGGGAGAGGCGGACAGCTGAGTCTCCACAGCTCTTCGCCCGAGGGTGAAAAAATTACCTGTCCTCACCAAAGAAAGATGCCAGACACTGAGGGAGTCAAGTATGGGGGAGAATGCCCCTCCCCGATGACTTCCCTGATCCCCAACCCAAGCTCCCAGGAACTGTCTTACTAGCTCTTAATCACAAGAATGAGGTAAATTAGGCAAGAATCCATTGACTAGGAAAGTCAAGTAACAACTTGAACCTGAATATTAACCATTCTTCCTCTTTTATGCGGGGGAGGGAACTTTGGCACATATAATAAACCCATGGAAACCCTGCATTCATTAAAAACAGGAAAGTGAAAATTTTCAAACTGTCATTGATTCATTTCAAACATTCAGTATTCAGGAAATAAAGGATAAGAATCTCCAACACTAGATGCACGCTTATCAAAAATCAACTTCTGAGGATTATCTTGAGGCATTTTTGTTCGGAAAGGAATTTGGGAATTCAGTAATGCCATATCCTAGTACTAAAGGCTGTCTATGATAAAAGGGGATTAGATCAGATAGACTTCCTCCACTACGACAGGTAATACTTTTACTGTCTTTGAATTAATGACAGTAACTCTTGGTATAAAACAGAATGAACTAATTCCAACAATTTCAACCAGAAAATTTCAAAAGCATTTGAAAGAAAATGACTATTTTGGTGAAAAGCTGTAATTAATTAAGAATATCAAGTTTCCACAAATTAGATGATTTTGTAAGCCCAATGCTGAATGTTTCTAATATTTGGCAGCTTTCTTTCTTTAGTTAAAAAAAAATCAAGGGTGACTGCTAAAGGGTACATGGTTTCTTTTAAGGGTAATGAAAATGTTCTAAAATTAGATAGTTGCAATGGTTGCACAGTTCTAGGACTATAATAAAAACTACTACAGAGATGCAGAGATAAATAGAAAGTAGTCTCTGTCTTCAAGGATATTACAATTTTTTGTGTGTGAGGAAGATTAGCCCTGAGCTAACATCTGTTGCCAATCCTCCTCTTTTTGCTGAGGAAGATTGGTGCTGGGCTAACATCCATGCCCATCTTCCTCTATACGGGACGCTGCCACAGCATGGCTTGACAAGCAGTGCATTGGTGTGCGCCCGGGATCCGAAGTCGAGAACCCTGGGTGGCCAAAGCGTAGCGTGCTCACTTAACCGCTACGCCACCAAGCCGGCCCCAAAGATATTACAATTTAGTAGAGTTTTTACATTTCCAAGAATAACATGTGAAGTATAATCATTCTTCAACAATTTAATAATTGCTTCCATTAGTCCTCCCAATATACAAACCAAGAGCAAGTGTGAGATCAGAAATCACTGACCGTGTTATGTCATCTTCCTAATAATTATAGGGGTCTGGAGTTCTCTCATAATGGCAATATAGAGAAATTGTTATAAAATCTAAAATTAGACTTGGTCAATTCAAATTCCAGCTCTGATATTTACAAACTATGCAACTACAACCAAGTTGGCCACAACAACATTACATTGGCCATAATAACAAAAGCATCATCACCATCAGCACCACCACACTCTGCGTTCAAAGGGAAATGGTTGTGAAAGAAAGAAAAGAACCTAGCTATTGATCATTTATTATACTGCTATCATGGAACACCAGTTTTCTATACTTAATGCCTAATTCAATTCTCACAAGAGGGGCATTTTTTTCCTACCTTCCCAAAATTTTCTATCCTTAATCACCATTTTTCAAAGCCTCTCACACAAATGTACACAATTCACAACCACAACTCTGGATTATCTTTTGATAAGAAGTCACAAAGTCAACATATTCTTGTGTTATTTTAGTTAATTATTTGCCATTAAGTGCTAGCATCTATCTATATGAAAATGCCTCTTTATTGGAATACAATGTCTGAATTTCAGAACCTCAAGTCCCCTAATTCCATGTTATCATGTTATTCTTCATATGATTAACTCATTCTAATTGAAAGGATATAATATTTACTTCTTGAACAGATACTATATGACTGGATAGAAAGAGAGAAATCAATTTATATCTAGTACCAACACAGAGCAATTATGAGAGCAATTCAAGATGGACATAAGAAAAAAGGAGTTTGCATTCATTTAATAAACACATTGGTTCGCAGTTGACGGAGGCGTGATAGTTCTTGAAGCGTTCTCAAGTGTAAAGCCAAATATTTATCATTATGTACATTTTATTTTGGCTCCCATCAAGTATATGTATCGCTGTGTCAAAGTAAACAAAAGGGAATATTGTGTAACATGGGATATAACATGCTGGAAGAATAAAGAGGAGTTGGGTACAACAGTAAGCCTATACCAAAGATTATTACTGTACTACTTACCTGTTTCCTTACTGAAACACTTAGGAGTATGGCCTTTATAGTATAAGAGAAAACATAGTGGGAACAGTAAAATTTATAGGATTGTATTTCAGCACAGTGTTGAAGAGTTACTGAGTGAAGATCATAAAAATGATTATTTTTGCCCATTTTTAACATATACTCTTTTCCTCCTTTTTTTTAATAACAGTATTCACCTTCAAAAGGCTTTATTGGCACCAAAAACTGTAAAATTCAAAAAGTGTCTTATGAGCCAAGACTGAGAAATATGAGCATTTGAACATCACTCAAGTGTGGGTTCTCAGGCACATGAATTCACTCTTGAGACTCTGCTATTGTTCATAAGCATTTGATGCTTTTCCCTCATAAATGATGACATCAGCAGATTCCTAGAAAACTGAATTACTGCCTTGACTTCCCCCCCAACTCTGGGACCATCCATTACCTTATCTAATACTTGCCAATTATCTCTGTAACTGTAAGTCACAATCCAAAAAAATATGGACTTGGAGCAACTGCAAAATGATCTAGACCCAGCTGATTAACTATTATTACCCTCATTTCAATTAGTTCATTTCTCAATGAACAATTATGTTCTCACATTATGTAGTACTTCTCTTGCCACAACTCTGGTTCATTTTATGTTACATACTTCACTCTCTACATAGATGAATCCTATAAATTATGATTTTTTCACTCTGTTAAGCCAAATTAGGTAGCTTTTAAAGGTGAAATAAAAAAAAAAATTACTAATGCTTCTGAACATTTGCTTGGAAAATGTAGAGAATGATGAATAGAAGCCTGTTGATGTGATAAGCTGAAAATCCAGTCTTCACCCACACTGACTTTTAAAAGAATTATTTCATTAGAATACCATATAAAGTATTAAAGGTATTATTAGAAAATGAGTGGCCAGTTTTTAAAAAGCAAAATCAACTAGAAATCTTTACTATAATTACTTGGAATAACTATTACATAAAAACAATAAATGACTCTACACCTTCTAATAGAAATTGGCCCTCTTCAAACAAGCCTTATTTGTCAGGTGAGTGAGTGCATTGCCTTCTAAGACGACCACATCATTTTAAGCTTACAGGATTCTCATTAACCCAAACATGCAAATCACACCCTTGTCATCTATATGAAATTCACCTAATGTGAGTCCAGACAAAATCAAATCAAGGGTCAAATCAATGACACCTTATTGGAGACCGAAATTTTAAAATCGACTCATTAAAAGGTAATGACATCTCAATTGTGACACATGAACAATCTATTCTTAGAAAAAATGGAGTGGTTTGGTTTTGTTTTTTACACATATTAATTAAATGTCGTATCACACAATGCTTACTGGTTCTCACTCTTGGGTTTCATCTAATTTGTCATCCCTGTCAACAGCACCTGCTGATCAAGGGCAAAGAGAGGGTAGAGGCAATCTTTATTTCTCGATTTGGCAGCAGGGTATAACTGCCATTAGCTTCCTGTCAGCAGGTGAAGCCCTGGTGATGTGATAGATGGTCCTGGAGCTCTGGAGTTCTCACTAGATACCTGCCTCTTAACCTATTTACCCAGCAGTTACACGCTCATCTTCTGGGAAACCCACATTTTTGCCCAGAGGGAAACAAAGAGTCCAAGTCCTTACTAAATCCAGAAGCTACCGCCATGGCCTTCCACAGGCCTGGCTTCTCAAAACAAAACCAAACACAGGGTATAGAAATGAGCCAGCTGAGAAATCCAGAAAGCTTCTTCTAATCTCCATATGTCACACGTTACAACTGAAAAGAGTCGTAAGAGATCAAAGCCATTCATTTTACCAGTTAGCAACTTTACAAAATTTTGAGCAAGAAATTTTTTGTTTTACCCACATAAAACAGGAGATGAGACATTTAAGAGAAAAGAAGTGGTTTTCTAATCCTTAAACGAGTACCAACTAATGTCAATTAATGGTGTGTACACCAAAATAAATGGAAATGGTAAATACAAAATTCACAAAATAGGGCCTAATTAAATTTGGGTAGAAGCGGCTACCTTTAAAATCAATAACCTTTAATCTCTATTTCTCTCTTCAGCTATAGAAAGCACACGCTGTAGTGTGTCCCCAGCAGAGGCACTTCACACCTAGAAGTGACGAACGGTTGGCTCCAGGCCACAAAGCTGCCCAGAACCAGCCTCGTCCTGTCTGAGAGGTAACAGCACCCATGGGGTGGCGCAGCCTCCTCAGAAATCTGAGAGCTCTCAGCCACCAGGGCTGCTCCCCTGAGCCTGCAGAGGTGGACAACTCCACCCTCCTCATTTGGATCCTCCCACCGGAGAAGTACAAGCTGCTTCATGACATTATTTTCTTTGTGCTGAGAACTCAGAGCTCCCCTTCAGCTTTTCAGACCTCCACACCAATTCCCCATGATACCGTGGATTCTCTCTGTTGAAATACCTAGTATTGTTTTTGCTTTCCTGACTGGACCCTGACTCCATATTTTAATTTTAGATTACAAACAACATTTAGAATATATCTTCTTACACTAGAAAGTCAGCTCCATGAAAACAGGGAGTTTTGTCTGTCTTGTTACTGCCGAATCCCTAGCACCTGGAATAGTATCTGGCGCGTGGTAGGTGCTGAATAAACAGTAGCTAAATGAATCCCTCTAGTTAGTAGCTTAAAACTAACCAGAAGACACTGTCTAGACATCAGCCTAAAGGCCATCTTGTACGCAAAGCCTCCCCTGACTCTACCTAAAGCAGATCTTCCCTAATTCTCCTTCAGACCAGTGAATACTTCCTTCACAGCAATTTTCACAATCTGTAACGACTTTACGTATCTGTACACTTGTTATTTTTCTCTTTCACCATAATATTAATACCATAAGGACTAGGGTTATAGTCTGTCCCACTACATCGTCAGTGATTAGCACAGTCCAGGTAAGCTGTAGTTGCACAATTATTTGTTAAAAGAAAGGTACACTGGGGCTTAGATAACTTCACAAAACAATAAACCCTTCGAATGTTTCCAAAAAGAACAGACAAGAGGAAACGAGAATTAGTAGTGATCTCAGCGGGATCCTGCACCCTGTAACTCCTGAGTGTGATGTGGAATCCGAAATGGCTGTTTGTTAAGCCAGATTTAATCCCATAGTGTTATGAGACATCAAGTTATATTCATAAATTAAAATACTTCATAAACATTAATACCATGAGAAATCAAACCTGTGTTGAAATCAAGTTCCTCCACGCATTCAGCAAATATTCACTAGACACCTACTAGGCGCCAGGTATTGTTCAAGGGACTGAGATACAGCAAAAAAATAAATCAAAGTCTCCGTCCTCACAGAGCTTATATTCTAATGGGTGGAGATGCACAATAAATAAGCTAATAAGTATGTAATATGTCACTCAGTGTAAGGGAGAAAAAGTAGAATAAGAATGATAGGAAGTTCTAGGTAGTGGAAGTGGAATTAGAATTTTCTATAGTCAAGGAATGCCTTGCTGAGAAGGTAAAATATGCACAGAGGTCTAAAGAAAGTGAGCACAGGAGCGATAGAGAAAACCCAGAAGAGTGTTCTAGGCACATAGCACTTAACACCAAATGCAAATACCCTGAGACAGAAACATGCTTGGTGTTTGAATTACAGCATGGAGCAGAGACAGTAAAACGTTAGATCAGAGAGATGATGAAGACAACACAGGGAGATGTAGGTCACCATAAGGACTTCAGTTCTTACTCCAAATAAGACTAGAAGCCATTGGAGGGCTTTCACCAGAGGACTGTCATGAGATTTTACAGATTTTGATTTTAAAGAGATCACTCCGTCTACTGGGTTGAGAATAAACTCCATGATGGACTAGAATAGGAAAAGGAACAATAGTCAAAAGGATACTGTAGTAATTGACGTAATAGATTGTGACAGGGTAAAAGAGCCACTAATCCCTCCCATTAAAACACGGAGTCCAATTCTCCTCTCCTTGAATCTGAATCTGCTTAGCTTGACCAAGAGAACAGAGGAAGTGGGGCTGTGTTATTCCCAATGCTAGCCAGAAGAATTCTTGCAGCTTACGATTTGGTCTCTTAGAACATTTGCTCTTAGAACATAACAGCCACGCTAGGAAGAAGCCAGTGAGACCCCTGGGGAGAGGAACTAAGTTCAAACCAACAATCCCAGCTGAGCTCCCAGTCAAGAGCCAACACAACTCTGCAGCCACATAAGTCGACCACCTTAGAAGTAAAACCTCTAGCTCCGTTTGAATCACCCCAGCCTATTCTTAGTGGAGCAAACACAAGTCACCCCACTGAACCTTAGCCTAACTGCAGACTCATGAACAAAATAAATGCTCGTTACTGTTTTTCAGCCACTAAGTTTGGAGCAGTTTGTGACACAGCAATAGATAACCAAAACAGAATTCATGAGGGCTTGGGACCAGCCATAAGGGAAAAGGAAAGTTCCTTAGCACTTATTTGGGAGACCATTATATTAATCTGGTTAAGAACCTGGGCTTTGGAGTCAGAAAGATTTGTATTTGAACCCAGCTATGCCACCTAACAGGTGACCTCGGGAAATTAACTGATTTTTCTGAACTTCAGTTCTCTCGTCTGTAAATGGGATTAATAAAAGGGCCTAGTTCCTTGAGATATTGTGACGTTACATTGAGATAATGTATGTAAAATACTTTGCCAGTGCGTGTCACATAATGAGTACTCTTTTAAAAAAAAAGTAAGCTAGGGGGCTGGGTTGCGCAAGCGGTTGGGTGCGCGCGCTCTGCTGCGGCGGCGCAGGGTTTGCCGGTTCGGATCCTGGGCACGCACTTACGCACTTGACCGCTTGTCAAGCCATGCTGTGGCAGCGTCCCATATAAAGTGGAGGAAGATGGGCATGGATGTTAGCCCAGGGCCAGTCTTCCTCAGCAAAAAGAGGAGGATTGGCAGATGTTAGCTCAGCACTGATCTTCCTCACACACACACACACAAAAAAGTAAGCTAGCAAAAGGATTGATTTTTCACCTTTTTAAAAATGGCATTATACCACTGAACATTTTCAAAATGGAAACTTCTGTGGCATGACTCCCTGATTTCCATTACATTACGAGCCCAGATGCAAAAAGAATTAATCCCAGGGGAATCACCGACCACAGCTGACTACCCATCTTCTAAGCATGAACCGTGTTTATTAAGATGTCATATGATTATCTGCCCAACTGCCTTTCAGAAGCCCCTCATGACTGGGGAAGCACGGTGGTAAGGGAAGGAGCTAAGTAAATAGTACGAACTCTCAGCATAATACCTTCCCTAAATTTTAAAACTGTCACATCTATTTTGGCAAAGATGTTAATCAACTCAGTGGAGAGCAAACTATTATGAAACCAATTTATGAGACTCCATAAATTCATAAAAGAAAGAGGATGATTTTATCATTCCATCCAAAATCTTGCTGCTGGTAACTAGCACAAACTCCATTATAAAACTCTAGACATGAGATGTAACATCTACCACAGACAGAGGAAGAGACTTCAAACATAAGGATCACTTTACCACTTTATTAACCCGGGCTTGATAACAGATCACTGTTTGAGATACTCACATCCCATTTCCACTTTATTACAGAGATTACACTGAATAGAGAGCTGATTTTAACAGTAAAAGTCTTTCTGTGGCATTTAGCCAGAAGCAATAAAATTCTGACCTAACAGCAATAGGAAAATAGAGAAATCTGCTGCCATATATCTCTATATTAAATAACCAGGCTTCAAGATACATTGTTGGAAGGATGCTGGAAGGAATGTTGCTTAAAAAATACCAATAGCCCACGATTTAGGACAAGTACAACAGATGCTCAGAATTGGTTTAATAAATATTTAAATACGTACGCCGACATGCCATTAGTTTGTGAAATATAGATTTCAGAAAATATTGACTTGAGGCTTGTATTACTGAGTAAACACAAAGTACAATGAATATTCATGAACAATGAAAATTCACTGTTTTAATGTAAATATGCATACCTGAGTTCCTGAGTGATTTAGCTTCCTATCTGGTGGTTGTTAGATTATGATAAATGTTATACTTCTTACCATATGTTAATGACTAATTTAAGGCACAAGAGCTTTATGAAGAGTCAACTTCTCATTTTAAACTGCAAAATGCTGAAATGCATTAGAAAGTCATTACAGACTAACAGTCATAAAACTTCTCATTTTACAAAGAAGCCACCATTTATCTGCTGAAGCATAAACCAAAATTTTGTTATTTTTAAAAACTTGTAATGGCTGTTAAATTTACTGCTTATTTCAATAGGATTTAATGTATCTAGGATGTGTTCCTCTATCATTTCCATTATTCTTCTTTATAGCTACATAAGCTTAAGGTAGCAATGCGTTGCCAAACCCCTCTTTCTTGCTACAGAGCAGTAGCAATAAAGAGAACATACTGTCACAGAGGAAGAAAAAACCCAAACAGAATTTCATCCCTCCTTCACTCTCACAATGGTCTTTGCCAAGAACTATGCTTTCTCCCACAGCATGGTCTGCAAATGTTAACATATTTTCAGCAATAAAGAAATCTGAATCAAGTAATTTTGGAAAGCGCTAGGTTTAATCCAATTAAACAAAATTCTTTACTGCAAGACTTCTTCAAAATCTTTAATATGCTGATACTCATTGAGAGTTTCCATAAGGATAAACTATGCTGTGTTTACTCAACTCTTTCCTCATTGGGCATTTCACAGGACTAGTGTTCCTTGGCACATACTTTGGGAAACACCAACACAGGCTGGTGAAGTTTGAGTACCATTTTCCCTAATCCCATAGGAAGCTTACTCATGTTTTTAAAAGGACTCAGTATCAAGAAAAGATTCCTGTTATTTTCTCCCCCACATAAGGTCAAGTGTAGGATGAAATCTCACAACGATTTATGCGATAGGGCATACCTTCTTGACCCAGGAGACAACAGCAAATGCAAACCTAATTACATCATTCACCTGTTAGAAGTCCTCCAATGGCTTCTCAAAGTCTACGAGATAAACCCCAAATTCTGTAGAGTTCTTGAAAGTTTTTCCATGACCCGCTCCTGCTTTCTTCCCCAGTATTATCTGTTAGGACTCAGAACCCCAGTTCTGGCACTCCTGGCTGCCTGCAACCCCCTCGAAGGTAAATGATCCAAAGGCAGAGAAGTCTTGGCTAATTTAGCTGAACGTGGGACGTACCAGTATTGCCTACACTTGGAGACCTTACACCTGTTATTCCTCTATTAGAAAACACTTACTCCACCAATTCCTGCTGGACTCCCATATGTTCTTTTGGCTTTAGGCTCAGCTTAGACATCACTTCTTCCAGGAAACCTTGCCTGGCACACAAAGGTTGGACTGGGTATCATTACTATGGGTTCTCATAGCACCCACTCCTACTCCACATCAAGACTTACCACTCTCCATTGAAATGACCTGTTTATTTGTTTCCTCAACCAACATGTCTATTCCCTGGGTGCTAACTACAGGGTCTGGGCACACATATAATGTCTAGTAAAGTCTTTTATACCACAATCAATCAATAAAGTATACGCAGTCACTCTGCATGTATGATAGTCCACAATAGTCACTAAACAAATTGTTGTTGAACCAATGCATGCCCACCATTTTATCTTAACAGTAGAAAATTCTACTTCGGATGCTAGGGATGTTTAATGAGACAATGCTCTAGTCTACACCACTGTGAAGGTCCAAGAGAGGTTTAGAGTGAAATCATTACAAATGCCATTTCTTGTAGGCAACTTCATAAGTGAAATCAGAAGAAAAGGGACAGAGGGAAAAGAAAAGAAAGAACACGAGAGAAAAAAGCAAGGTAAAGAGTGCTATTGTTTCTCAGTGTATTTTTTTGCGTGTGTGTGAGGAAGATCAGCCCGGAGCTAACATCTATTACCAATCCTCCTCCTTTCATTTCTTTTTTTTTTCTCCCCTTTTTCTCCCCAAAGCCCCAGTAGATAGTTGTATGTCACAGCTGCACATCCTGCTAGTTGCTGTATGTGGGACACGGCCTCAGCATGGCCGGAGAAGCGGTGCGTCGGTGCCCGCCCGGGATCCGAACCCGGGCCGCCAGTAGCGGAGTGCGCGCACTTAACCGCTAAGCCACGGGGCCGGCCCCTATTGTTTCTCCATTTAAATGAACTTCTGTCCTCAGTGACCAAGACACGGGAAGCTGCTCTCCCACTGGTCTCTGCTCCATGTGCATCTCAAAGTCAGCATCCTGCCCCATAGAGTGTTAGACACTGTACAAATTAAGAGTATTTCAAGGGAAACCTTGACCTGAAGCAATTTTGTTTCTCTTATGTGCTTGAAAATGGACCAGTTTGTAAGTTAGGACTCAACTGCACAAGAAAGAATTCTTTCAGTGTTGGCAAGAACTGGAAAGAGTGGCTAGAACTAAAATGCAAATACAAATTAGCCACAGAGGCTAAAACAGCCCTTCCATAATTCTGTGTCATTTAAGATAAGCATAAATATTTCCAGAGTGCACGTCCTGGGAGATCTCACTACACAAGAGTCAATGATATATACCCTCTTACTCTTGATGCCAACAGAAATTCAAATTTAAAGATCACATAAAACACAGCCCTCAAGTTACTACTGTGGCTGTTACAAAGCAAATACTCAATGAAACATTGAGAAAGGAAGGAAGGAAATGAGAAAGGGAGAGAAGGCAAGGAGGGGAGAAGGAAAAAGAGAGGCAGGGAAAGAGGAAGAACAGGAAAGAGGGAGGGAAAGAAGAAAGGAAGGTTAGCTTTGGTCTTGGGCATAGTTTTGTTATTCCATAGCAACCTTTTACAACTAAAACTGTAATCTATACTCTCAAACCACAGAGCTTGGTATACACTGGAAATAGATAATACTGCCCAAGGGAAAATATCTGACATGTTCTATCTAGAAACAATGGAGTCTCTTATAGATTCCATAAGAAGAAAAATAAAGTGCCACAGGTAAGGCAGAAGTGCTCATTTCTAATCAGCAGCTCATAAAATTGTTGGGGAATTCTAAGAGAAACAGAAAGTTTCTTTTGCACAGAGCTTGGCACTTCACAGGACTTAATAAATGTTAGTCTCTGGCTCTACTACTCTGTTTTGCTTACAGAAAAGTGAGAGGGATGTAGGATGGGTTGTCTTTTGCCAAATTTCCACAGTTGGCCATGCTAGAATGGAATGGGATCAGGTCAACCAGGGACATAGAAAAGTTGAACAAATGCTGCCCGCTCCACAGAGTGTCAACACATCCTGCTCTCCTGGGCTGCTGTGAGTGTGGAAACAGGTAAGCAGTAACGAAGTGTGCAGTCCTTACTGTAGAACCAAGCTGAGCCAAACAACAGATCGTGACAGGTGGACATTTGATAAATTAGGCCATGCAGAATTCCTGTGGTCACTCACATTCTAACTCTCTCAGATCCATGGGGCTCTCTCTGGAGGTCAGAGCTTGTCCACAAGGTTTTGGCTGTGATCCAGAAAAGTTTAATAGGAAAACTGGCAAAGCTCCCAGCCCAACCCATTAATAATCTGCAAACTGTGCCCTTCAGATCAAGCACTCAAGACCACAGGTCCTGGAGGTGCAGCCTCACATATGTCTTCCAGAAACAATTACTTTAAAATAGAGGTTCATTTGTGCTGTTTGCTCGAAATGGTTCTCTTCTCCCCTCAGCCTCCCCTGCCTCAGCCATAATTTTAAACACCTACTTGGAGCTGCATCTCTAGATTCAAATTGAAACATTCTCATCTCCCTATGATGAGTCCATGGTCCCCTTCCAGCTCACTGCCATCAATCAGCAAGTTCCCCAGAGGCAGCCATCCCTCTGCCCCGACGTCAAAGCTGCCTCATTTGTGGATAACCTTCCCGGGAAAATTTCAACGTACTGAACAGAATACCTTCCTCCAATCAGTAGTCCAATCGATATCCTCATAAACCCCATCAATCCTCAGCAGGTTTTTTTCCCCTCTCTTCTCCCTTGGAGTATTTACGACCGAGCATATTATCTGCTGTACTGAGGTAATCTACAGAGAAATAATTGGCTCATCTTTGGAATGCTTTTAAAATCTGTAGAACTAAGATAGACTCATGATACCCAAAGATTTCATTTTCACTCAAGGATCAACAATAATCTGAGAAATGTAAATACTAAGTTTAGACTATTGAGTTTTCAAGTACACCAAAGTAGCTTCTAGAAAGGTAAAATAAAATGACATCGTAACTTAAAACATGTACTACTGTCTGGAATAAGCTTATGTGCTCCACGGTATTATCTTTTGAGATTATTATGAGGGAGTATTCCAATCACATATATAAAGAACCTCTGATGTATAAAAATTTATGAAAAAGCAAAAGGAGAACAAAAAAATTATCTTGTCAACTAATAAGAGTAGAATGTGCCTAATTCTTAATATTCTGAGGTTCAATCAGAATCCAACTCTTCCTCATACAAATACTTATGGAGCACCTATATGTTCAATCACCCCGCCCAATGTAAGAGACGCAAACACACATGGTCTCCTGTCCTCACCATGTCCACTTCCCTGCAGACCTCAGTGACTTCACTGAATCCCAGCCAAGGGGAGATGAGTTTTTAGAAAACGTGTTTAGAAAAAGGCTTCCTAATCTTTGCAAAAGCAAAAAGAATCTTTTGTTCCATATAATTAGTTTTTAAAAGAATTCATCTTACATTCCCCATTTTCATCATAATTTATATTGCCCTCCTTAATTAGACCTTCAAGTTAGTAGTATCTACTGTGCTTTTCACTCCAATGACAGGATGGGATAGTTGATTCTTTTTCTTTTTTTTTCATGCCCTCCTTGATGTTCAGTTCACCGTGAAGGTGTGGTTGACATCGCTGCCATATTTTGCCAAAATGGCTGCTCAAATTAAGGTAACTTGGGAAGTTATTGCCTGCAAAATAAATGAGGCGTCACTGAAATGGCTACTTCATGCTTGTATATCATTTGAAACTTAACAGAGTCAGGGAGATGAGTCCCAGGAGTGTAGCTCTAGTAAAAGACCCAGCTCTTACTAGCAACATAGGTTATGCAGTAATTATGCTACCAAGCTGTCCAGAATTCCTTATCTGCATGCAAATTAGTTCATATGTGCTACAGTTGCTATTACGACAGTATTAAAACAAGAATTTGATAATGCAACTGTCCTCTTTATGGAAACACAGTTCAATTACTCTAATAACACACTACATATATCTGCAATTGCTCACCAGCTGAAGAGCCTAATTCCCTCCTCACATGCCCAGACCCTGCATCTGACCCATCTCCGCATGGCTTTAAATAAATACAAGAACAGCCAAGAGGGGAATTTCTGGACTATCTTTTACAGACCCGACTCTTTCAATGCTGTGATGGGAGTGCTCCCTCAATTGACAGTATGGGTAATCGGTGATTAAATATTCCCACAATCCTCTAAAGGTTAAAAAATTAAACAGCCATCAAACCCACAGCTGTTGGCTCCAGGCTTTGCCATCAATCATTACCATTAAGTCCTGGGACTTTCAAAGGCCACCAGCAGGCAGGAGTGAGAAAGAAAACAAAAAATATCAAGTCCTTAGTTCCAGGCCTAAGATACATCCATAAAGTTAAGAATGCAGGCTTTAAATCATTTAGAACAGTCATTCTATTTCAGGAAGGCTAATATTCACACATACTTCTTGCTTCCTCTGGTGATTTTCTAGATTTCTCAAACAGCCATCCTAAATCATTGCTTTCAGGCTTAAACTGCAGAGGAAAGGTAACCACTCTTTGGTCACACCAGCAGCCCCTCCCACGGAAGCCAAGCCCCACCCAGTCAGCAGTCCCCGCTTTCCCACCACTTGCTGAGCTTGGGATGTTCCCACAAAGAAACAGTCTCCCATCTAGATATTCACAATACTGTTCTCAAAGTTAATTACACTTCAGAGAGATTATAAGTACCAACTGGCAATTTTACAAAAAGTGGAGAGTATTGATCTTTATGTAAATTAAAGTTATTTTTACAGACTGCCTCTTTTGGTTGACTGAAAGAATACAAAGACTTTAAGAGGACCATAAATTAATCCAAAACTGCTTATTAATTCCTTACCCCACTTTTATCATTTGCATCAAGGAAGAACTGAAACACCTTGAAAAAGGTGGCTTGAAACTTCGCCTTTTTAAAACTAACATAAATACCATATTCTCAGTTCACATTTCTTTTTACTCCATGTCAATCAATACAGATTCATCTAATAGCACAAAATTTGTTTCCTCAGAACTGATTTTTTCAAAGTGGCAATGGCCATCAAACACTGGGCTACTTTACAAAGCTGAAGTCCTTTGTCCATTCATTGACCAGATTCAATACATACACCATGGCGGGGCCAAGGGCCAGGGCCTGAGGTCACCATGGATGAACAAGGAGAAGGAGTGCCAGTCCCCATGGAGCTGAACATTCAAGGAACCTGGCTCTCTGTGTGCATCTCTCTGTGCGAGATACCGGACAGGTTATAGAACGACCTGCAACTCACTTTCTGAACCTGTAACATGGAGAAAATGCCCCCTACCCAAAAGGCTGTTGCTATTATTTAAATTTGATACACTTTGCACAGGGCCTGGGAGAGAGCAAACGCACAGCAAACGTCAACTCACATTTCTTTTCCCTCTTCCCAAGGTAAAACTTCGCCACTGTGCCAATATATTACCTTTAGCTATTCAAAATATTGCCACTGATTAATGTCTAATTAGAATGCATTCTTTCCTAAAAATAAAAAAGAAATCCTGGAATTTCTGCTTCCACTTTAAAAGTAAAAGGTTTAGAATACATATTTTTATAGTGGCAAAATATACAAAAAATAAAATTCACCATTTGAACCATTTTAAACTGTATAATTTGGTGGCATTTAGTACATTCACAATGTTGTGCAACCATCACCACTACCTAGTTCCAAAACATTTTCATCACCCCAAATGGAAATTCCATACCCATTAAGCATTCACTCCTATCCTCCTCTCCTCCCAGCTCTTGGCAACTACTATGGATCCACCTACTCTGGATATTTCAAATAAATGGAACGATACAATACATGGCCTTTTGTATCTGGCTTCTTTCATTCGGCGTAATGTTTTCAAGGTTCGTTCATGTTGTAGCATGTACGGGACTTCACTCCTTTTCATGACTGAATAACACTGTTATGTGGATATACCATATTTTGTTGATCCACTCATCAGCTCACGGACATCTGGGTTGTTTCCACCTTTTGGATATTGTAAACAGTGTGCAGCCATGAACATTCATGTACAAGTTTTTGTTTGAACATCTGTTTTCAATTATTTTGAGTATATACCTGGAAGTAGAATAAGTTTTGAATATTTTAAACATATATACACATATTATAATATACAGATACATAAAACAAATAAACACTTGCATGTAACATATACACATATAATATATACATAGATAGAATTACTAGGTATTTATACTAAACACTCACACACTCATAGCAGGTAACTTCTGCAGTAAGCCTGTGCTATACTTGTTTCCACTCCTTTCTCCATCAATAGCTGATCTCGACCCCCTCCCACCTTTACATTTGTAATCTCTTAAATGAGTTTATGACTCTCCATACCCCACCTGCTTATGTATTATTCACACATCCAGGAGAATGCCTGGCTCATATTAGGTGTTTAGTAAATGTTTGCTGACTAAACGAATGAATGAAGCAGTACCTTGCATGTAGCAAAGATCCAGTGAGCACCTGAGGGAAAATCAGCTCCATAATCATATCCACAGTTAAAATAGAGAAGGGCATCCTTTAGTGTTCAGAGTGCTTACTTACTGAATACCTGTCATCAGTCACCCATGTTGTTGAATTAGGCAAGTGCTAGGATTGACCTTGATTTCCCTTTTCATCACAAAACTCCTGTATAGCCAGTGGTTAAAAATATAGGTTTGGAGACAAACAGCCTAGTGCTGGAATCTCCATTGGCCACGTTATTGTTTGCAGTTCCCATAAAGATCTATTTGCCCCCCTAAAAAATAAAGATAATAATCCCCATGCTTTCACGTTGCTGCAAGAATTGAATAAAATAATCCATGTGAAGTACTTAATAAAGTACCTGGCATATAGGTAGAGCAATCAAGGGTATCTCTTACCATTAATTAAGTAGGTTCCAAGCATGCACTAAATCTCTCTTCTCACACTACACTCTCTTACAGCATGCCAAAATATCTGGAAAAATCAACTCCAACTGCTCCAATCCAGACCCATGGCTCTACATCTATCTACTGGTGAATCTCAAATTTATAGCTAGAGTTTCAGTCTGAGCTACCAACTTGCCTATTGTCCAACTGCCTACATGAAATCTCCACTTAGACCTCTGCGAGACAGCTTAGAATTAACATAGTGCAAGCCCAAGATATTACTATTGGGGGAGGCTGGGGGAAGGGTACACAGGAACTGTCTGTACTATGTTTGCAACTTCATATGAGTCTTAAACTATTTCAAAATTAAAAGTTATTAATAATAATACTAAAATTAACATGGCCCAAACTAAACTACTAGAGATTTGCTCTCCAGCCCGTTTCTCCATCCATCTCAGTAAATGAACAATGCACCCAAGGGCTCAGGAGAAGCACTCAGGTGGCACCCTCCAGTGGTAGAGAGCAGCATAAAGAGCATATGCCCTGGGGCCAGATGGCAGGGTTTCTATCATGGTTCCTCCAGCCTTCCATCAAGTGACCTTGGGCAAGTTACTTGACCTTCCCATCCTTCAGTTTCCTCATCTGTAAAATGAGAATAATAGCACCAATGGCGTAGTTATTATGTACAGTCAGTGAGCAAATCAATTTAAATTAACTCATTAAATGAGTAAATCAATACACTCAAGTGCTTCAAGTGGTGCACAGTGTATTGTGAGTTTTCAATAAATAGTTAGCTATAATTATTTTCCCTTTGCCTTATACTCACACCCAACACATATTCTAAACCTGACCTCTTCTCACTCTCAACAGCTTTACTATAACCCACGACCATCAATTCCCATAAATCTGCACATCCTCCAATCACTGTTCCCACTCTTGTACTCCTACAGTTCATTTTCCATAACTATCTGAGTAAACTTTCTAAAACCTAAATCAAATCACCTTATCTTCTACTCCAATTGTTCCCCACTGAGAGCAAAATTAAAAAAAAAAAAATCTTAACAATGGTCTAAAAAGTCCTGTATGATCTCATTCCTGCTTTCCTCTCTGACCTCAACTGCCTCCACTCTTTTCACTAATCATCAGCCGCAACGGCTCTGAACATGTCGAAGCTTTCACACTTGCTGCTTGTGGCAAAGACTGCTTCCTGACCGCCAACATCCATTCTCTTACTATTTCCCAGTAATAGAACTCCCAATTTCTCATGACCACATGGTGTCCAAAACAGAGGCTACATTTCCAGCCTGCTCTGTAGAATACGAGCAGAAATATTATGTGCAACTTTCAGGAAAATACCTGAAATCAAGAAGTCACATGTCTCTTTTTGCACTTCCTTGGTCAGACTGGCTGCAATGGAAATATGGCGCCCAGGCTTGGACAGCCGTTTTGGAGCATGGGGTTGCAAAAATGCAAAGCAACAAGATAGAAGGAGCCAAAAGCTGTGGAAGGGAAAGCATGAGCACAGAAGGAATCTGGGTCCAGGTGATAATCATACAGCATTATCAGCTCTAGGTTACTGATCTCTGTATTGTTAATGTCAGGGAGAAACAGACAATGTACTCCTATCTGATTTAAGACACTTTAAATTTCTCCCCATTTCATTGCAGAAAGATTTTCCCCACAGATCCCTGCATGGCTGTCTCTTTCTCATTGGTGAAGTCTCCCCTCAACTGGCCATCTTAGGGAAGCTTCCCTGACCACCTAGGTTCAGTCCTATCTCTCTCCCAGTGTCTCCACCACGTGGCTCTATGCTTTCTTCTTTGTAGCACCTGACAGCACAAGAAATTCTTTCTTTCTTTCTTTAATGTCTGTCTCCTTCCACCAAAGGTAAGCTTTTTGAGGGTCCTCCATACGCCCCTCCCCAGCATTTAGAACAGCTCCTGGCTCACAAAAGGAATGAAATACATATCTTTGGACTGGTTGACTTAGGATATATGTGAATGACCTAGTTTTGTGTTTCCCCCAAATACCGGGTTACTTTCTTTCTCATCTCAAATTAGTGGATTTAATTCAGTTGAACATTTATTGAGTACCTACTGGGTGGCGACATTGTTGTAGACACTGGAGAAACAAAGATAAATGATGCACGGTCACTACCCCCAGGGACTTCAGAGTGTGACAATAATGTATTCCACATTTCTTAGCACACCTTTAAATATTCAAGGAGTAAATAGTAAGTTGATGGTAACTTCTGCTCTGTGTATACTGAGAAAGAAGCTTAGACTTGACCCATTACTTTCATTTTTGGATCTAGTTTTGAAACACACCACAATCATTACTTTAGTGTTTTGACTATCACAAAATGTGGACATCTTCCAAAATACAGTTTCAAAATGTCACTAAATACCCAGTTATTGAAAAATCCTATCATTGCACCATCCTCCCTTCAAAATGACTTTCCAGAATTCAAAGACTTTGACTACCCCCTGAGAATAGTAACAAGTAGGATTCTACCAAGTCCTTTTAACAAGACCAAATATTCCCACAAGAGACAATTCCTAATAGATCTCCTCCATAAAAACATTTTCTGTGCATTTGAATAAGGAATTATTCACGTGGTTAAGACAGTTACTTGGTCTAATTCTACTTAAGGTGGTAGCCTTGAAAATTAAACCTGCAAATTTTTGTCAAACCATCCCACATACTACATCCATCCAATCCAAAATTCTCCACTACTAAGATCACGTGTGAAAACATGTATCACTTTAAATTCTAGACTTGGGACGTTTTATAAAAAGCATGATCACTAATGGTCCTATTTCCAGGTTATGTTATAATATGGAATATAGCATAAGAGCACAATTTAATATTAGATAATATTTTAGAGATAAAAGGTACTGTTGGTTAAGAGTATGGGATTTGGAAAGAGAAAGACCAGAGTCTGAAACTGACCCAAGCCATGTGACTTGGGCAAGTGTCTTAACCATTCCAAGCCTCAGTTCCACGAGAGCTGATGAGACAAATGAGATCACAGTGCCTGGCATAAATGCTCACTGTGATATCAGTGAGAACAATGCTGATGATGGCAAGAGTGAGTCAGGATTTGAACCCAGGTCTGGCTGCCTCCAAAACACAATCTCAATTCACTATTTCTCATTCAGTTTTTTCATTCCTGGTTGCCAATCTAGAGCATCTAGAGGAGGCTTTAGCTCTGATTTTTAAGGCACAAAAGCTGCAAAGCCTGGGGGTTGGGGGAGTTTGTTCAACCCCATCACCATGGCAGGTAATTTGTGCAGCAGAAAGGACAGAGACTGAATGGATGGGAAGTGCCAACTCTCCATGTGGGGGACAAGGCACCATATGGCCCTGCAATTAGGAAGGAAGAAGTTTGCCAAGGGCAAAAATAACCCTGGCAAAATCTAGTGCGGCTGGTAGGAGATGTCAGCCCAGGTCAGCTTCTTCTCAGTGTTGTTCTTGTTCCCCAAGAGATTTACTGTCACTCCTTACCATAAACTTGAAAAGGATTTGAAAGATGAAAAGGAAGTCTGATGATGGTGGATATTTCTAAGGCTAGGTCATTAAAACAATTTTCCTCTTTCCTAAAAGCCTGGTGCATGAACAACTCTTCAAAGGGAAGATCTGCTTCAAGAGAAGATCATTGGTAACTTTGAGGAAGCTTAACAACCTCACTCCCCTCTCCTGTAAAAATAGGCAGGTGAAATAGTTGAGATGGCTTGCCTCTTACAGCTCTGAAATAAGCTTCTGAGCGCCAAGAGCAAGAGATAGCAAATGGGAGAAGAGGAAGGAAGCTGTGTAGGTTCATCCTACCAATCCCTGTGAGTGAAGTTTATGTTCAAAGGAAAAGAGAGGGATCACTGAAACTGCATCCTTAAGGATGTGCTAAGACCTCAACTGTATTTCTGTCAGTATAGAGGTAGGTTTCACAGGAGGAAAACAGTGAACACAGTAATCTTTTGGGTTCCAGAAAGGAACCCAAATGTTCAGTTTCTTTTTCTTTTAATGGAATGAAACTATCAAATTTCATCAAATTCAAATACTATCATTCATTGAGCTGAAAGCTATGTTACGCATTTGACTACAAGGGATGATTCAAACAAAAACAGCTAAGGCCTGTACTTGGCAAAGTGAAAATTAATATTTCTCAAAATAGAGAGCAGTTAGGTAATCTCGATCTTAATTATGACATCTCAATATTTTTTCCTTGACAGTTTATAGTCAAAAGCACCCTTGATTGCTGCTTCTCTGGTTAAATAGCAGCTGAGGAAGCTGGCTTGGATTCAAGGACCATGTTGAATTAAAAAAAATACATAACAAGCACTAGAATCACACCCACTTGGTGTGATGTTCACACCATGAGGGGCACATGGAAACTGAAAACAAATGAAAAATGTTGACAAGCCCTAACTCCTCCTCACTCTGAGGCCTCTAGTCACTGTGTCAGACTGCATTATTTAAATGTTTTTCCTCATATATTGTTGATTTTGTGTGTGATATATACTCATGTTTCACTATATATTATTATTTTTGTTCTAATCTGATCTCCCCTAACCAGCTGTAAGTTCTGTGAAGGCAGGATTCATCTCTATATAGTAATTCCTACCACACTATAGATTCCTAGCTTCTAGGGCCTCCCACATAGGAGGTTCTCAAGAACCCTGTATTGGATAATATGAATTAAAAAAAAAAAAGTGATCGGCTAGTGAAATATATATATATTTTTAAAGCCATGAGAAAATATTGTGTCAGCTTACCCTTGCTAGGGATTTCTACAAAAAAGATAATGAGTTTGCTGGCTGGCCCCCTACAACAGTTATGAAGGTAAAATGAAGCAGAAAGAATTCCACGGTCTTTTCATAGGAGCCAATCCTTTTAACTGTGTGGAGAATTTATATTGGAAATGCACTGTTTCGGTCTATCTAGTCTCCATTCCTCATTTTATTGCAACCAGCTCCCAGCTCCAGAGATCAGGACGTGATCCTGACCTAGCTAATCGGAGTGGTCTTTTCTCTAGCCAAAGTGCTCAGAGTGGTCACATGACCCAAGTTAATCCAATTGGACTCAATCTCAGGACTTCGGTTGTAACGGTTAAGAAAAAGAAATTCACTTTTCATGAAGGTTGCTAAGCTGCAAGGATGGGAGTCTCAAGTTGCTAGAAACAATTCCATTCCCACCAGAGATGAGCCTGTGAATAAAACCAACACAGCAGAGGGTAGAAGTGCGATATAAAAAGCTAATAAATTATCTTTTCTGTTTGAGTCAGTTTGAATTCAGATTCTGACTATGAAAAAGGATCTAAGCGAAACATGGGATTATGCTAATGAGGACTAGCATAGGTTTCCAAGATTCAGATCCTTCATAACATATCACAACCTACTTTCTCTAACTTCATCTGCCATCATCCACCATTCATTCCATGCATTTAAATAACAGATGCACTCCACTGTATATTGCCCATGAATAGACCACATACATTTATGCCAGTGTGCCTTTACTCATTGCATTACCTCTCCCTAAGAGATCCTTCCTCCTGTCTCTGCCTGGCAAACTCCTATTGATACTACAAAGCCCATTTTCCTGTGGTAGCCATCCCCAACACTCATAAGCAGAAACAACCACTCCCTTCTCCATGCTCTCTTTGCATTTTTCCCACAATTTATGACATCTTATGGCATTTGCCACATTGGATTACTGTTATTTGTGCATTTGTCTCTCGCCCTGCTTAACAGCCCGTACTTAAGAATTGTAACTTATTCACTTGTGTCTCCTCATAGTTTAATGTTCAATAAACAATTGTGGGAAAGAGAAAGGAAGAAAGGAGAGGCAAAGAAAAAAATGTTTTCTGAACAAGAGTCTCTAGGTCCTGTACACATTGTAATAAAAGCAAAAATCACAAAATCAGTATTGGATTCAACTAGTTGCAAAACAACTTTCCAATCTTTCGACTTACATGAAGAATCACTAGATTATTACATGAATACAAAGGAAACAATCACTGTTAAACCAAAAGTCAAATTAGGATTCCATGTTCTCCCAAACCCCTTGAAAAGTATACACTTAAAAGAGACAGAGAATGAAGTTACTGATCTGTTAAATGTAACCACAATTGTTTCTCTCTCTCTGCCATTTTCCCTAACCTACAGATTGGAGCATAAGGATGAAACCAGAGGACAGAATTATGGGAATTGGGAAGGCAACGGCCTCAAGACCTCCAAATTCTCAATACAGTCAACAAAACGCCTCAGCTAAGAGTTATGTTTTAACTGGAATAGACTCAATGTGGAATTCCTTGGCCAGACCAAAAGGTACACACCACACTTTCAGTGTAGTGAAGAAAGACCTCTCTCTCTCTCTCATCCAAAAATATTTGTCTTGTGTGTTAAACATTTTCTGAAAGAAATACACATATACAGAAATCTCCTACCGGTAGAAGCATACCAGGTTACGGTGGGTTTAACCACAATATTACCAAAGCTCTTGGAAATCTGGAAAATAAAATAGTAAGGCTATCAAAACAAGCATGCAATTGAGCTGAAAATTAATTACAACCTCAATGTAATTCTCTTCAGTTGGTAAGATCTGCTAGACACCGTGCTATCATACAACTCTCATACAGCAAGATTCATGTCAGAACCAGATGGATGAGAAGGGCAGCAGTCAGACCCAGAGCAGCCACTTTCTCTCCACTTGGTCCTCAATATTTTTCTTTTATGAAACAAGACACACATACCAACTACTGTCAAACAGAAAACTCTTCTCCACCATACTGCCAAGGGGCCATCTGAAATGGATATCCCCATTCTCCAGGGAACAAGAACAACAACAAAAAACGACGCCTGTGTCCTTTTAACCTGTATCCACATTTGTGATCGTGTGCCAAAGCATATGTGCTCAATAACAGGACTGTAAGGAAACATATGTTAAATAACTCACTAGAGCACAACTCGGATCAAAAGCAGTGCAAGTCTTTCCATGCTATTCCTAGACACAAAGGGAGCTGGCTTCCTTTGCACTTTAGCATACTGTGTACAACTAGTTAGCATATGAAGAGAGGCTCGTGCCTGTACCCACTTTCTGGAAACAAAAGCAGCCTGTCATCAACATAAATATAGTTTACATACCAATGGTTTCTAATTAACTTTTCACCAGTAGTTTTGACCACAAGTGCCTTTTTCTTCTTAACCTCAGAAACCTAGGGAAGGACCAACTCTAGACTTCCTAGTCTTGGCCAATGAAGGGATTCAAGGGGCTTTAAACACAGTCTGGATTTGAGTACCAGCTCTGCTCCCTAGGGGCTACGTGAACTTAGGCCAATAACTTAACCTCTCTCCTTCCCCATACGCTTACTTCCATAGAAAAACCCTAATAGCTATCTCCTAAGAGCAGTGGGAGTATTGGATTAAATAACATATGGAAAGTGCTTGTCACCGAGATGGGCTCAAAGGGAGAGTCATAAACCACACACAGTGACAACCGGTCGTTAGATGTTCAGTAACGTCTAAGCTATAATGAATATTCTGGATCAATGATCGCAGCCAATAAACAGGAGAAGACTTCTTAATCTACATTTGTCTTCATGGACCACTCTACCCAAAATAACCACAAACCCCTTTACTCTCTGTCTCCTCACCCCACTTTATTATTTGATATCACAGAATGTCTCAGTCCTTGGCATTTTATATTTATTTGGGGTTTATTTTCTGTATCCCCGCTCCATAATGTAACCTTGGCTAAGCTCACTGCTATACCCCCAGTGTCCCTAATAGTGCCTTGGCAAAGAGGAGGCCCTCAATAAATATTTGCAGAATTGACAGAATGAATATAAGTCAAAAAATGTAGGGGGTTATAAATTTTTATATTTGTTTTTGGGAGAGGGCTGTATTTTATCAAAAGGATTTTTACTATTGTAGGCTGCTTGAAGTCTGAAACAGGATTATCATCTATTTAGGCAACAAATATTAATTGGACAGCGCATTTTATAAAGCTGCCTGCTTGGTGCTGAGGAAGGGGTAATGATTAATCAGATTCTGACCTTAAAGAAGTTTTAGAAGAACAGAGTTCATACACACTGGGGTGCATCAATGCGCGATAATTCCTCCTTCATTGGGAACTGCTCCTCTCCCTTCTTCCACATGGTGACAGCAAGTGCAGCCATGTTGGTAAAAAGTAACAACCAGGCTGCTGCGAGAGGGAAGGAGGAAGCAGATGTGCAGAGCAGTAGCCAGGCTGACAGAGGACTTCAGGGCTCCCTACGGCACAGCAAGCCCCGATTCCCAACTGTCACCAAATCTCTGGACGGTACAAGTACCAACCATTTTTTTTGATAAACAATTAGGCAATACATAAGAAGAACTTTTTCAAGGTATATACTTTTCTAAGGATATCTATCCTAAAGAAACAGAAATCTAAACATACATTAAAACATGAAGATCTTTAGGAAAGCTAGTTAAAAAGGAAAAACTGATCAATTTAGATAGGATAACTACTGAGCAACTTTCTAGTCTCATATGACAAATACTATTCAACAATAAAAATATGTATTTGAGGCAAATCAGACTATACATGGAAACAGTCATGATGTTAAATGAAAAAAGCAGGCTACAAAACTACATATACAGGATAATCCCAATTATCTATGTCGTGTGTGTGTAAAGTGTGCATATATGTGTGTGTGTATGTATATATGTGTATATATAGAGACAAGGATCTAGAAGTAGATGTAGATATAGAAACATAAGGGAAATATAGCTGAATGTTCACAATGATTATTCCTGGATTATGGAATTAAGAAGAATTTTTCTTTTATTCTTGGTACCTTTTTGTACTTTTCAGATTCTCCATAATGAGTAATTACTATTTTACACACGCTGCTGTATTTTACTCTAAAATATTACTCAAAGACTCTGGAAAGTTCTTCTGTTTGTAAACAGCTAAATAGCAAAAGCTTCAGAGACCATCAGGAACATCCTGTAGTTGAACAGTTTGTTACTCACCGCAAGAGGGAGAACGCAGAATATGGGGAACTGCGGGGTGGCCCAACAGAGGGCACTGCACAGGGCTCTTATGGGATTTGGGCATGTGTCAGGTGACTGTAGGTGATGTGAGAGGAGGTTCAAGGAAGCAGGTCTTCGTTCTGGTCTGGAAGTTGTTTAAGAAGTGGAGGTAATTCTATGCTTGTATATCCTAATAAATCTTATCTAGAAATCTAGAATGCAAGAGGAATGAAGAACCGTACAACTATAATTGCAAAAATAAAGAAGCAACAGTCATGTTAGGATGAGAGGATGTTTGGTCATTTTTGTGGTCCGGACAATTTCTATGTTTTTTTCTTTGTGAAGACATGATGACAAGTGCTCTCATCCTGATACGTCACCAATGCCTAACTGATAGTAGCAGGCCAGCTCCAGAATGTCAAGGAATATACATACTGTTAGAAATATTGAGGAAAAAGTAGTGTGATTAGCGTTCTCTCTGATAACAAACATAATGCAAACCTGATGGGGTTATTTTGTGGATTAAGTAATACATGTGAGTGTGACTTATAAGTTAATAAAGTGCCATACACATGCTAACAGGTTGCTAACATCTTCACCTTCACTGTCATCTATATCAATCTCTTTTAGGACATAAGGATTGGTATCTTTTTGGAGGGCTCCAACAGAAACTTATGCATCAGTTTTAGTTTACCAAGATGGTCAAGAATGACAGAAATTAAGATGTAGATCTTAGAAATGGACACATACTAAAAATTTAGACACAATTTTTAAAATAGAATATATTTTTTTCTTCATTCTAACATGTCACTCATTACAAATCCATAAGAACGAAAAAAGTGTAACACCTATCCCAAAATACAGTACCTTCAAAGAAACTTAAGAATTGAAGGAAATGGTAGGCAAAGGTAAAGTGGCATAATGTGGGCAACTAACTTTCAATGGTTCAGCCAAAACACAACCAAACAGAGAAAGCAAATACCAAATGCTACTAACATTTGGGGTATATACAATATTAAAAAGATAACATTTAAAAAATGTACCTACATAGAACTCTCGATACTTTCCTCCTATACTCTCATGGGTCATCTTGCACTTTGGAGACTGCCCACCTAACAGACCTACACAAGACGTCAGAACTCTGTAAGTGCGTGTAAGATGCTTCTCAAAGACTAGGAAGTTCCCATCTTGAAGCAAAAATGGCTTACTTTGAGACTTGCCCTTATTGCCATGAAATTATAAATTTTTAGATGACTCATACATTACCCATCCACTCATTTGAAAATATCTGTGGAGTTCCTGAGAGGGACCATGTGTAAGGCATGGGAGATCCACGAAGACTGCTCCAATGGACAACAGCAGGGTCTCCCTCACAAGCAATCTCACAGGCAAGAGGATGCATCACTTATTATATAGGAATTCCATCTAGTAGACACCCTCACCTCCTCCCACCAAAAAAATCCATGCTTATCATCCAATCAAAGGGTTGCCGGTATTTTTACAAGGTAAAGAGATTAAACAGCCTGCAGTAAAGGGTAACGGGAAGGCTGAGTTACATAGAATAAAAATTAAGTCCAAATTCAGTGGAATCAGGTCCTCTGAACTTTTTTGTTTTTAATTAGTACATAGTACAAAAAAACCAACCGATACAAAAAATCCCTCCCATGTCCAGCCCTCCAGTCCCTCCCCAGAGATCACTATTGTTTTCTACTCACAGGCACACACACATATGAAGTAGTCCCCCCTCATCCACGGTTTCACTTTCTGTGGTTTCAGTTACCCGCGGTCAATGCAGTCCAAAAATATTAAATGGAAAATTCCAGAAATAAACAACTCATAAGTTTTAGATTGTGTACTGTTCTGAGCAGCGTGATGAAATCTCACACTGTCTTGTTCCCTCCCGCCCAGAACGTTAATCATCCCTTTGTCCAGCATATCCACGCTGTATACACTACTCTCCCATTGGTCACTTAGTAGCCAGTTATCAGATCGACTGTCATGGTATCACAGTGCTTGTGTTCAAGCAACCGTTATTTTACTTCATAATGGCCTCAAAGTGCAAGAGTAGTGATGCTGGCAATTCAGATCTGCCAAAGAGAAGCCGTAAAATGCTTCCTTTAAGTGAAAAGGTGAAAGTTCTTGACTTAATAAAAGAAAAAAAAATCATATGCAGTGATTGCCAAGATCTAAGGTAACTTTTACTACAATATACTGTTATAATTGTTCTATTTTATTATTTTTTATTGTTGTTAATATCTTACTGTGCCTAATTTATGAATTAAACTTTATCAGAGGTATGTATGTATAGTTTTTACCTATACACATAAATATAAATACAAATATAGATAGATAGATAGATAGATAGATAGATAGATAGATAGATAGATAGGTAGATAGATGTAGGGTTCGGTACTATCCACGGTTTCAGGCATCCACCAGGGGTCTTGGAACGTATCTTCCGAGGATACGGGGACTACTGCATTCATTCATTTAAAAACACACATGGCAACGAACTATAGACACTATTCAATACCTTTCTTTGTCTCATTGAACAATATTCACTCATTCAATTATTTACTGAGCAACTATTAAGCAGTAAACACTATTCTAGGAAGTGCTAAAGGGGTGATCAAAACAGACTAAATTCTTGCCCTCATGGAGTTGACATCTCCGTGCATATACAATACCTCACTGTTTCAGGTACTCTATATTCACCTCATTGTAAGTATGCACTACAATTTCTTTACCCAGTCCCTTCTTGATGGACATTTAGGTAATTTTCCAGTTAACATATTCTTTTTTTAATAAACATTAGTTTTACAGCATCCTCTTCATTTATAAACAAATATTTTGGCCAAACACGAAACAGCTGTTTAAAACATGTTAATCCACATCAACACTGTATTTTGAAAATGGTTCATTAGATGACTTCTCACTTACCGAAACATCTATAAAACCACATGGGAGAAGATACTCACTCTAGAATTGTTTAACTAAGTTAAGACTTCAGTTGATTATTTGTAACAGTTTAGCAGAATATGTTACAGTTTTAGGAGCCTATGAAGAAAGTAAATGTCATACTCAACCCATTTTTTTTTTCCCTTGCAAGTGTTAGGTGTGGTGCTAATTCTTCCAGCTGGTTTTCAGACAGTTTTAAAATTAACTTTGAAATTTCCCTAACTCTTAAAAGTCAGAGCGATTGCTTTGCCAAGAGAAACAGAGATCTTACTGAACAAGTCAGAATTCACTAAGTTCCTATAATTTCAAATGTAGACGTTCTGGACTGTTTGAGTGTGTACATACAGGCACACGCATGCACGCGACTATGAGTGTGGGTGTACATGTGTGCAAGCAAACTGTTTAAACTAAGATTTGTAGATGGTCTATGATGCATTGCAGCCTAAGGAGTAACGCTGAACCATACTAATCCAAATATTACACTATAAAAGGAAATCCATTACAGGAGTCTATGCCAATTTACAACAAAATAACCCCTACAGCAATATTTCTTGAGCACTATGTGTGTCAGGCCCTGTGTTACCTGTTTTAAGTATATCTTCTCATTTGGTTGCAGAACAACCAACTTTACAGATGTGAAAAGTGAGGATTAGAGAGGTTTAGGTACTTTGCCAAGTTCATTGAGCCTCTTAGTGACAGAAGTGATCATAAACCCAGACAGCCTCTGCTTTAAAATCTATAACTGGTTACGACATTGTGCTCTTATAACTACAAAATACATCTAACAATAACTTAACAAATTATGTGCTAGGCATTTTATACCCATTACAGTATAACATACCAAATAGGATTTATACAGGTTAACTCACAAATTCAGTAAATGTTGGATCCAAGATTCAACCCACAGCTATCTGATCCCACAGTTAGTGTTCTTTTGTCCACCTCACAGTACCCCAGAATAATGAAGCCATGGAGAATTTGTACTGTCCACCAGCTGCAAAGAGGCAGGGTTAGAGTGAGCACTAGAGTGACACTGCCTAGGTTCAATACCAGCACAGCCATGTGGTTGCTGTGGACACCACACACATTAATTTCCCCATGCTTCTGTTTATCTGTTAACTGGGGATTCTTGGTTGCCGTAGATATCTACGAGCACTGTTTGTAAAGAGTAGAGAATGGTGTCAGGCCCATGCTTGGGCACTCCATAGAGCTTGCTGCTGTGGTTATACTGCCCATATCCATTCTACAATAGAGCTACAATAACATATGTTCTATCCCACATACAAACCACCACAAGACCACCTCAGGCACAGCCTGCGGTTGAAATGCGCCACACGTTGTAAAAAAGCTTTGTTTTTACGAGAAAATTAAAGACAACGTTCAACTGAGGAGTCACTGGAGTAACTGAGAAACTTCCAAACTCCTATCCAAGAAGTCCTCAAGCAAAGGTCTCTAATAACGCCCAACCCAGGCTAAAATTCACACAGCCACTGATGTGGATCCGGTTCCGTCCGGAGGAAGAAACTCTGCTCATCGCAGACAGGCGTGATTGCCAAAAGTTGCATTTCCTGTGAGTGGGCAGAGAAGCCATGGAAACTAGAGCCATGGGATATTTAGGGGCATCCCAGGTGAAATGGAGCCGTCACAGCCTCAGAGCAACCTTTTGCCCAAGGATGAAAAATCCCAGTAGGGGAGGAGATGGGACGGCTGACAGACAGCATGCCAAGAAGGTCTGAGGTACCCCACCATCCCTCTTTCTGTGTTGGGGACCTCCAGAGGCTCATGGATGGGGGGCGAAAGATGGCTCTACAATGGGGCTCTGCACAAAAGGCCCTCCTATTTTTCAGTCCCTCTCCATTTTCTCCAGCTGAACACAATTTTATGCCAACAACCCTCTTAAAGCAGCTCAAAATACAGGCTACTGGAGGAGTGGGGAGAGAGAGCAGGGAGGTGGGGAGCCAACAGTTCATTAAGTGGTAGCACACCAGTGAAGTGGGGACGGCGGGAACGGGAGGCAGCGAGGGGGGAGGGATCCTGACTCCGAACCCACTGGAGGCAAAGTAAAGCATCCTCCAGAGGACCCCCACCTCCAAGCAGCGCGAGCCTGGAGGAGACCGGCCGCTGCCGTCTCCTTCCACCTGCCCCCACGCCGCAGCCAAGGCTGTCCCCGCGCGCGGGCCTTGCCGCTCAGCTGTGCGGGCGGAGATGCTTGCCCAGAAAACATGGCTGGCTGGAGCATCCGCGATGCGCGCGCGACGGGAAGGAGCGCTTCGAGGAGGGTAGCAGCCGGCGCCCGCCGGCTGGGAGAGGTCGGAGGTGGGGAACTTGCACGCCTGGGCTGGAGGCAAGTGCAGCGCGTTCCAGCTGCTCCCTGGCGCTCCCTTCCTTCCTCCTTCCTTCCCTCCCCTTTTCCTTCCTTCCCTTTCCTCCTCTTTCCGTCTTCCTTGCTTCCCCTCTTCCTCACCCCTGCCCAGCCTGCTTCCTGCCTCCCTGATCCCCGCCCCGCCCCTCCTCTTAATGTCACTTCCAAAGCCAAGGACAAAACCCGCCCGCCCGCGCGCGGTTACCTGCGGTCCCCGAGGTCCGCCTCGGTCACCGCCGGAGCCCAGGCGCGCACTCAGCCGCCGCCCGCCTCATCCCCGCGCGTCTGAGCGGCCCGGCGGCAGCTGCTCCTTTTATGGGGCGCGCAGGCAGAGGCACTGCCCAGGCGTCCCCAGCCCGCTCACTCGGGCGGCAGCGGCGTCAATGCGCGCTATTCACACTCGGGGGCCGCTGCCGGGTCCCCCGGGAGTGCACGGCCTCTCGCCCGCGCCCATCCACATGGCCTGGGGTGGGAGTGGGAGTATAGGGGGATAAACATGGCTTTCAGGGCACCCAGTGTGGGAGGGGGGTTATCACGTGGTCCCGGCTCACGGTAGCCAGGGAAATATGGGCCCACTAAGAGTTGCTACAACCTTGTAAATGGATGTGGTGATGCGGGTCAAACAGGAGAGTCGGATTTACTTTAAAATACAGCAGGAATAAAGCTGGACCTTCCATCACCATTACTGTCATCATCATTATTATTTTACTTATAATAATTATTAAATAGCACCCGCCATTTTACTAAGTGATTATTATAAGCCAAAAATATTCTCTACTGGTGCAGAACATTTTGAAAGCACTGTGCTGGTATTCCAGTCCACCACCCCCACTTTGGTTAATACAAATCCAATTATATCTCCACTCTTCTGGCCCTAATCCACAGAATAAAAGCTAACCACCTTCGTTTAGCATTCAAGGTCCCTTAAAAATCTATCCCGGCTCTACTCTCCAAGCCAAAAGCTGATGCATCTCACCCTCATGCAACCCTAGAAAGGGTAACTATGTGTCTTCCCTTTGAAAGATGAGACTCAGAGAGGTTAAGTAACTGCCAAAGGTCACTCAGCTAAATACTTGGAGCAATGTTCCTGGACAGTCCAAGTTCAAAGTCCTGGATCTTGGTTACCCCATGCTACTGCCTTTTGTAAACTTTTAAGACCAAGAGAGCATGCCTTTTGAATTTTGGAAGGTATTTTACCTGTTCTTTGGCAAGAATAAAACCTGAAAAAAATTGGACTCCCTGGGCCAAGAAAAAAATAAAAATGCCAGAGAACCCCCTTTGAAGCTGTCACCTCAGGCCAGCTCTTCTTTTGATTCATGTAGAATCTCAGTTCTAATTTCAGGTGGACCATGGCAATGGAGAGTCGGGCATTCATGGAAACAATCAATTTACCTACACTGCGATTGGCCCGCAGCCTGCTCACATCACTGCTTGGGACAGCAAATCATCTCCCCAGGAGGAAGCCAAAGAGCAATTATTTGATATACTTTACATATTGTTAAAATGATTTTTCCATGTGAATTATAGATAATAAAATCCACACTGCTGGTCTGAAACAGGCCTCCACCAAGGTTGGAGAAATGCATTAGCCAAAAGAGCTACTTGTGTGTCTTTTTTTTTTTTTTTAGCAGCCACAGAGGAAAGATTTGACAAGAGGGGTTCCCGAAAGCAGAGCTGGTACAATTTCCCTACATGGGGCTCATCAGAGGACTAGATAAGCCTGATTCTGATAAGATGCAGAAAAGGAGTGTCTTAAGTTAGTAACTCCAAAAAGAAGGGAAGGGGGGTTGAATTACTCATGTTGAAGAGAAAGTGATTTTCAATTTTGAATAATTATATTAGGTCATTCAATGTGTAGAATGGAGTGTCTGTAGGACGTGCAGCGTTCCTGCTGAGAGGGTTCTCAAAGGCTGAGTGTTAGGAGGCAGAAAGCCTATAATTGGAACCCTGAAGCACTCACCTGTCCATGAAGAGGACTGGAGTACCGCCTGCCCGGGTCACAGGGCTCTGAGTGTGTGTGTGCTTGTCTGTGTCTGTGACCCCATTTCCCAACATTACCATCTAATTACCATATAACGTCACAAGTCTTCTAAGCTTCAAGGGGGTGGGAAAAGAAGAATTAAAAGCAAAGAGAAACAAAAAAGCCACTTTACAGGACTCAAAAAAATGTGATTTAGAAAAAGATATTTGAACCCACATCCAAAAGAAGCTTGCCTCTAACATGGGAATGGAAGAGTGGCTTATCCTTTGAAGCAGCCAGAAAAATTCCTAACCACGCTCAGACTCTGAGCTACACCACTTCTTGTTTCATTTGTACTTGTGGTAGATTTTCTTAGAAGCCCTCTCAATGCTGCCGGTAAATGCCACGGGGAACAGGAAAATGAGGACTCGGGGGTGACGTCACCATCCTTTTGTCTATCTCCACTCATATATATGAAAATGGACTTCTTTTGAACTAATCTAGCCTTTCTTGGGCCCAGATCCTCTGAATTACTCACTTTGGGAAGGGCCTGTGAAAACTGAAATTTGCATTTGCCTATAGGGGGTAGTTTGGCAAATCTAACTTAATTCTGTAGCTACTCCTGAACCTTCAACATATCTCAAGTGGATGCACATGTGTGACCCTTGGTAAAGATTATGAGATGAATTCATAGGTTTTATGTAATATGCTGACCACTTTATGTTTCCTGTTCACAGATGGTAAATGTAAAATTTCTTAGGGAGAGAAACTACATCCTAATACAACTTGGGGTTTTGCTCATCTGTCCAGCGCAATAATGCATCTCAGGTAGGTTTGCTCCTCACCTCAAACATAAATAGCAGTTCTTGATACTCAATTGAGGAAGAAAAGAGAAAAGAAAAGACGACGCCCTCATTACATTTCCCTCCATTGCATTGTCACCATTCTATCTCAAACAATAATACTGGTTGGGTTGTGGGGTTTTTTGCTTTGTTTTTCCTGAGCACCTCAAAATGGATGGAAAAATTAAGTCTGATTTAATCTATCAGCTATGCATGGTATAACAATATTAAGTCATACGTTTGGAGTTTGAGTAGCTACAGGCAGTTTCTACATCAAACTCAACTGGCCACCCAGAACTTATTTTCTCTGTGGTAGGTATATGAGTCTTGTCCTGCATTTTGGTGGTTGGTGTTTATTTTTTTAAGTGAAAACATCATGGCCCTAACATCAAACAGAATTAATTCAGTTTGGCTTTGAAATTTTTTTCTTAAAATATAACATCCTTTTCCCTTTATTCATTCAACACACATGTTTGGGAGTGCTTCTTAAGTGTTGCACTGTTCTGGGCACTGGAGATGCCACAGTGGACAGACAAAAGGCCCTGCCTTCATGGGATTATACACCTGGCTGACTACAATCCTAACACCAGGGCCACAGTTGTATCCAGAGTTGGCCTACAATTATTAATCCACAATTATTAACTAATCATGGGGTAATATAACTAGAAATTCCCAAGAATAAATAAGCCTAGAAAAGTTTTCCTTAGTTTTAGGATATGCTATGTATTTTTTCTTTTGACTTTCTAATTGGTTTTTAATATGAATAAAGCTACAAATGGACAAGGATGATCACCATGTAGACCTTGGACTTGGAAGTCTACTGTCCTAGAGGACATCCCCAGTCCACACTCGCTCTGTGACCTTGGGCAAGTTACTCAATTCTGCTAATTCTCAGTTTCCTCATTTGTACTTTTTAATGGGGATAATAAGAATACTTTCCTCAAGGTAGTGTTGTAAAATTAAATGAGATAATATAGGAAAATCTTTTGGCCTAGATCAGTGTTTTTCAACCATTGTTACCAATGAGCTTTTTTAGATTTCCCCCCCCCCAATCAATCAATCTTCCCCTCCAATACAGTTTTAATACCAAAGTATCCTGCATGTCTGTTTAGGTATTGTAGGCATATCTGTACTTACATATAAAAAAAGTAAGAATTTTTTCACCCCCTCAAGAACCAATGCTTGCCCCCTTAGGGATGATATCGCTCGCCATTGAGAAGGCAAGGCCTAGGGTCTGGTAGTGCTTGCTAAATCTTAGCAAATATAATAAGAAGAAAAATAAAATAAATATAAGACCCAGTGTCCCCAGACTAGAGAAGGGTGTAAAGTCTGGCGAAAAGATGACAAAAAGCACATCAGCTCTGACACCCAGGAAGCCAAAGCCCGAATCCAGTAGCACAGGAGGCAGCATGTAGAGGCAGCCTTGACCCTGAATCAAGACTACCTTCTTGCTGATGAGAAAAAGGCAAGAGCCAAAGTAGCCAGGCAGCTGGACAAAGACTGACTACAACTCTTAACCAGTCAGCTAAGGCTACACATCACTGCACATGCAGACAAGAACCAAGTGCTCCAGGATAGATACCTTTGCACACAGTTCTCCTTGCCTGAAAAATCCTCTTTAGGTCTTTCTCTCCATCCAATTCTTACGCCTCCATCAAGTCCACCAAAAGTCCCCCTTCCTTCATGAAGTCTTTTCCAGCACAAAGTCTTATCCAGCCTTCAGTCATCAGACAAACCTACACTGAAGGACGTACTGCAGAATAACTGACCATAGCTCTTCCTGAAAAGTGTCAAACTCATGAAGGACTTTGCATGTCCCAGATTGGAGAAGACATGACAACTAAATGCAACGTGGGATCCTAGATTGGATCCTGAAACCAAAAAAAGGACATTAGTGGGGAAAAAATGGTGAAATCCAAATAGTCCTTCATTTAGTTAATAGTATTGTGCCAATGTTAGTTTCCTGTTTCTGATCACTGTACCATGGTTATGTAAGATGTTAACATTAGGAGAAGCTGGGTGGAGGATCTTAAGGGAACTCTCCATACTATTTTTGCAACTTTTCTCTAAGTCTAAATTATTTTGAAATAAAAAGTTAAAAAAAAAAAAACAACCATATGGTGATTTGCTCATTCATTCTTGCAACAAGTGTGTCCTGAAGGCCTATCCTATGCTAGGTCCTTCCAGAAGCTTAGGAATCAGCAATGAACCAAATAAGACAAAAATCCCTAACATCATGAATATCATTATATTCTAGGGATTTTGCTCCTCCTCAGAATAGCTATGGGGCAATACCTATGGGCCTTATCTTGTCTACTATTGCCATACCACATTCACATGCTCTTGTCATGTCCCTATGGCAGGAGTGTAAGTTGCTCATGGGCAGAGTATGGCTGATGTTTTCTGCCTTTCACTCAAGGGAATGGACGGGAGAGAAGAGCTCTTAAGTCCACTGCCTGGCATGTAACACGTGCTTAGAACAGTGCTCGGTTCTAGAGTAAATCTTTGATGGGTGAGAGGAAGAGGTGCCATTTTAAAAAATATGAAAATCCTTGACACAGAGTCTGGCACAAAGTAGGTGTTCAATTAACATATTTCTTGTCTAGAATACAAGAATCATCAGCTGTTGGTCCCCTTAGACTCTCAAATGCTAAATATTATGATATGTTACACTGAATTCTTTGACAAGTAAGAGTGTATGTGTGTTTGTGTGTGTGTTAGAAAGATTATATGAGAGAGAGTTAGTGAATTCTTTTTGGAGATAGTGGGAAAGTGAAATAGAGACCTGAACTAATACATCCTAATGGACTCTAACACTTCAAAAAATAAATTAAACTGGGATTTAAAAGATTTCAATAACTTGCTTTAAAAGACAAGCATGATAATCAAAAGGGAAACACCAAGAATCCCCTGTCATACTTTGCCAGACTTTAGCTACTCACACATAAATTAAAACAAAACTGGTCAGATGGTTCTAAAAATGCAGTGTGCTTTTGTGAATCATTTTTCCTGGCAAAGACTTCCCTCCTCATCCCTGTACCTGAACCACCTGACACAGTCACTACTGCATGCAACAATATCTCTAAGTTCAGGGTCAATTCTGTCATGTATTCCATACACCTGGTCCTCTTTTGGAATGTCACTTCCATCCATCCCATTCTAGAAGCCAGAACCTCAGCAATCATCCTGGATAACCCCTTCACTGCAACTCTAAGTTCTGAAAAATTTTCCTCCTAAATATATTTCACATCCATCCACTACTATATCTACTGCCAATGTTCTCATCCACCATGATCTTTAGCCTGGACAACTCTAACAGCATCCAAACTAGCTTCCCTACCTACAATCCATTCTGCTCAAAACTGGCAGAGATGGGGCCGGCCCCGTGGCTTAGCGGTTAACTACCCACGCTCCACTACTGGCAGGCAGGGTTCGGATCCTGGGCGCGCACCGACGCACCGCTTGTCCGGCCATGCTGAGGCCGCGTCCCACATATAGCAACTAGAGGGATGTGCAACTATGACGTACAACTATCTACTAGGGCTTTGGGGAGAAAAGGGGAAAAAAGAAAAAAAAAGGAGGAGGATTGGCAATAGATGTTAGCTCAGGGCTGATCTTCCTCAAAAAAAAAAGAAAGTTACGATAGCATTTAAAAAAAAAAAAAACTGGCAAAGAGTTAAAAAAAAAAAGAGTAAATCTGATTATGTCATTCACCAGCTTAAGTCTCCAAAGAACAAAATTCTTAATGTGACCTGAAAGGACATGTGTGGTCTGGTTTCTGCCAACCTCTTCAGCATCATCTCTCAGCATGATTCCCAGCTCTTTCTGCTCTATCCACGCTGGCCTTCATTCACTGTTTCAAAACATATCATTCTCTGACCACGCAAGAAAGGCCCTCTATCAAATCAGCCCCACTCCACCTACTCATCCTTTGTATCTCAGCTTGAACAGCACCTTCTAAGAAAAGCCTTCCAACAACCCCCCAGACTCCGTGAATTGGTGGCCTCCAAGATGGCCCTTAATGATGCCCATTTCCTGGTATTCAGATTCTTGTGTATTCTCCACCCACAGTGCACCATTGTGACCAAGAGAATGTAGAAGTGATGGTATATGTCACCTCCAAGGTTAGGTTATAAGACACAACCACTTCCATCTTCGTCGTGTGCATACTCTCTACTCCCTCTTGGACTACTTGCGCTGGGGAAACCCAGCTGTCATGATGTGAGCAGCCAAGAACTGAAGCCTCCTGCCCAGAGCCATGTAAGTGATCTTCAAAGTACATCCTTCAGCCCCAGTCAACCTTTCAGATGACTGGAGCCCCAGCCAACAGCTTCGCTGCATCCTTCTCAGAATCCTTGAGCCAGGACCACCCAGTTATACCACTCCTGGATTCCTGACCCTCAGAAATTGTGTGAGATTACACATTTGTTGTTTTAAATTGCTAAGTCTGGGGGTAATTTGGGGGGTAATTTCGTATACAGCAGTAGATAATGAATACACTTGATTAGATGCCACTGCCATACCCTCTCACAGAACCTTATTGCTCTCCTTCCTCCTGCATATCCCCCATTGGGTAATTATACATTTATTGAAGTAAACTGATCAATGTCAGTCTCCTCATCAGTTTTGTCTCTCCATCTGACCATGGCATTTCCAGAACTTTCCACCAGGCACAAAGTGGACCCTCAAAAACATGAGGTGATTAAATTTTCATAGACTGACACCTGGAAGGCTTTCATTCAATAACGTAATCACCTTGCTAAATTTTCTTTTGGCAGGAAGTCACCATATGTAATATGAGCCTTAAAATTAGTCAGTAATTAATATGAGATAGCCATGTAGACAAGTCCCCCAACCACAGCCTCTTTCACCATTAATGTCACTCTGCAGCATGCCTTCAACAGAGGACACCTGGTGCCAAACCCAAGAGTCTATTAACAACAATAAAATAGCATCTGATCCAGGTCTGGCCAGATTGCAGTCTCTCTCCTGTCACTGTATTGCAGATCTATGGAAGTCCAGGACACTAATAGGCTTTCTCATCCTTGAAGAATAATTATCATCCTTCTCCATGTTAAATACAACATCGTCCTAAGAAATAGAGGTAAATGCTAATAAAGCCCAACCAGGGGACCAAGTGCCCCTATTTATATCTAAGTTTCTATTTTTAATTGGTTCATTTTCATTCCTCACAGATGACAACCACTTTGTGGGCCTCCCCTCTGTAACATTAAGACTGTTGATCACAAGTGGAATCATTTTCTAAGTAAAATACAGCCAGTAGTACCACATAGAGATTTGACAGACCATGAACACACAATGTTTATTCAAAGCTGGTGATAGATTTTATCACCAGCTTTGACCTAAAATCACTTGCACTACAATGGGCTATGATCTCACAAATGCACATCTTTGCTTTAAAACAAATGATGGAAAACTGAGGAGAACAATGAACCTTCCAAAGCAAAAAACTTTAGGAACTTCATTCTCAAGTACTACTACTCTGCTAGATTAGGCTTCTCACAAAGGAATGGAAAGGATCAAATTATACACACCCCGCACACTAGATAGCTCAAATCCTTTTCATAATCGGTGGAGCTAAATAATAAAATCATATAACAATAAAAATAACAATACTCGTCTTGGAGTTCACTTTCCTTAGTGAACTCACAAATAAGGAACCAACTTGAATATCTCCTTGAGACTATCTCCTTTAGAAGGTGAGCATTTGAGGGAAATTACCAGAAGATTTTTTTGTCATTTATTACTATAAAAAATAATGTTCCAAAGCAGACAACTGAATAATCTTTACACTTTTCTTAGCCCTTCATTCTTTTTTTTTTTTTAAAGCCGGTTTCTGTTTTTTAATTTTTCTTTCTTTATTTTATTTTTTTCCCCCAATTCCCCAGTAGATAGTTGTATGTCATAGTTGCACATCCTTCTAGTTGCTATATGTGGGACGCGGCCTCATCGTGGCCGGAGAAGCGGTGTGTCGGTGCCCGCCCGGGATCCGAACCCGCGCCGCCAGCAGCGGAGCGTGCGCACTTAACCGCTAAGCCACGGGGCCGGCCCATCTTAGCCCTTCATTCTTATCCTCTCAGGGGTCATGAAGCAGCAGCTGTTTTTGACCCCACTCCAACTTCCAAGAACCTTTGAACAAACTTATCTGAAAATTTGAGGGACATTTTCATGTGATGAGCTGATTTTGCAATGTTTTCAGTTTCTGAAATGCCAATCATCTACATGAAAATATGTGTCTACATTGTACTTTACATTTTTAAATTTACTTCAATTTTTTTTCCTTTGTTCTCTTTTGAAATATCTCTAATATTCCTACAGTGCTTGCTGAGAGGATGGCAGGTGCCATACTATGTAATTTAATCCATTGCTTCTTTCAATCTGTCCCAAACCCCTACAAAGAAGGGATTTTTTTCCCTTCTTATACGTCAGAAAACAGAGGCTCAGAGAGTTTACAAAACATGTCTAAGTTCACATGGCTCAATGGTGATGAATGAGAATTTAAAACAAATTTGAATGATCTAGCAATCCCATTTCTGGGTATATATCCAAAAGAAATGAACTGACTATCCCAAAGAGATATCTGCACTCATGTTTATTGGAGCATTATTCACAATAGCCAAGATACGTATACACACACTCATATATACATAAACACACAATGGAATATTATTCAGCCATAAAAAAGAAGGAAATCCTGCAATTTGCAACATGGATGAACCCGGAGAACTTTCTGCTAAGTGAAATAAGCCAAACACAAAAAAAACAAATAGTATATGATCTCATCTTTACGTGGAATCTAAAAAAGTCAAACGCATAGAACCAGAGAACAGAACAGTGGTTGCTAGGGCCTTGGGTGTGGGGGAAATGAAGAGATGTTGATCAAAGGGTACAAACTTTCAGTCATAAAAGGAATAAGTTCTGGGGATATAATGTATCGCATAGTGACTATAGTTAATAATACTATATTGTATACTGGAAATTTGCTAAGAGAGTAGACCTTTTTAAGTATTCTTACCACATACACAAAAAGGTAACTATGTGAAGTGATGGATATGTTAATTAACTTGATTGTGGGCATCATTTCAAAATGTATACATAGATTAAATCATTACATTGTATACCTTAAATATATACAATTTTAATTTGTCAATTATACCTCAATAAAGCTGGGGAAAAAAATAAAACAAATCTGACCTCAAAGCTTATTTTTTGGCAAAATACCAAAGCCCATATATATATAGAATAAAAATAATTAATACCTTCCCATTGTAACATTAAAAATACTGGTTTAAGACGAATATATAGTAGATTCCCAGGCACATGTCAGTGTTGATTTTTTATTATTTCAGAGAAAGTGACACATTATTGCCACCAAATGAGTCTCTCTTAAATTACAAGTGTCCATTAGGACGGTGCAAGGAAAAACGTACTCCTATCACTTATTCTATCCTTTAATAAGGAGAGACTAGAACCACTAGAGCAAATTCTAAAGACAATTTTGGATGCTAACGAAGCCACTCACCTGCAATTAATTTAATATGATTAGAGGAAAAGTGAATTGTTTCCTAACCCCCAGGTTACCAGATACGGAAAGATAGACAGATAAAAGAAACAGCACTGTGAAGGAAAAAGCAAAGCCACCAATTGAAACCCACGTCATACAAAGTGATGAGTTGTGCCCATGCAGGAGGGTTTCCTGCTGTGGTGCCCACTACAGACAGGAGAGACGTGGCAAATCTCCAAACACTTGCTAAGTCTGGGATGAACACTGCTCGGTGATTAATCCAGGTGTGAACTGCTAAAGTTGCTGATTTGAGCATCAAAGAAGGGGATCCATGAAGATAAATTTTTGCATCAGTACAAATGAAGGCCACTTTTTGAAAATGTTCAAGCCAGGACATCTTCCTCCGGTAAGTCTTATCAACGCAACACAACAAGAACAGCAGCTATGTAAAGAAAAGATAAAAGCAAGCTGTTCAAGGCACTTGAGTGTTAGACCTAGTGCTTTCCCTATTTTTTTAACGGACTCGGTACCTGAGGGTGTTATCGACACTTTGTACCTCTAGGTGGAAAAAGCTTTTACGGATCTTCAAACACTACTAAGAAAACTCGGAAAGTATAACAATGATTTTTTTTTTTTTTTCTATCAACAGCTCTTCCCTATGTGGCAGAGCTTTGAGTTATGGAGAAGAGATCATGTTATTGAAGTATTTTGAGAGCTTTCTTTCCCTTCCATACTGGTATTTGTTCCCTTATCCTCAGCACCAGGGCACCAGTTAGAGTATATCTATGGCTGGGACAAATGAAAAGAAAGGAATCTAGCCAGACTGAGGTGGAGGATCCTAGCAAAGGTTTGAGCCTTAAGGAATAGTCCATAAACTAAGAAGAATTCAAAATGTTCTACTTCACATATTTTTACAACATGCTTAGCTTGAGGTCAAAGGACCCCGAGAAGTTCAGGAACAAGCTCTAAGTCCATTAACCCCATGAAAACATAGGTGAGCTAGTGACGTCAGCATCATGGCGGAGTGAGCTTTCCCGTGAATTCTTCCCCCACAAGATACAACAAAAGTAACAGCCACAGACCAACAACGGAATCCCAGACAGTGAAAAGCTGGAGCGGAGGGATCCACACTGCCGCACATCTGAGAGCGGAGCGTGCTGGGCCCCCGGAGGAAGTGGGGAGAGGTAAGGAGAACTCCGCTCCCTCCCCATCAGATCAGCGATCCGGTCCGCGCGGCTCCCAGAGAGGGGGGAGGGGCGGCCCTCGGAGGGAAACTGTAGCTCTTCGGGCTCTCTCAGCCAGTGGGAAACTCCCGCACAGAGGGCTCAGAGGAGCCACAGGGCTACCATCAACATCTGAGCAACCCAGAAAGCGGATAAAGAGGGGCAAACGAGAAGCCTCCCACGTCAGGGACCCAGAGGGCAAAAGAGAGAGCTCCCCCCTCCCCGCAACCCGGAGTCTGCAGCTCGACCAGATCTAGCGGTCCGAGGCAGACCTGAATAAACTGGACTGGACCCGTGGATCGCAGTGGGGAAAAGAAACAAAACAAAACTGCAGATCGCAGCAGAAAAACTGGGGCAGAGCGCAGGGGGCTTAGACTACACAGCCCTTTACCACCACACAGTGGCGGCAGGTGGAAATTGCAACCAGAGACTTCCAGGATGAGGAAAATCAAAACCAACACAGGAACCACAATGCAAAAATATATGAAATCACCAGACCAGAAACAAAATGACAAGCACCCAGAAATCAACTCCGAAGACACAGAAATCCATAAACTAAATGACAGAGATTTCAAAATAGCTATCATAAAAACACTCAACGAAATACGAGACAACACAGACAAACAATTAAATGAGATTAGGAGTTTCTTCACAAAAGAGATTGAACTCATAAAGAAAAACCTATCAGGGCTGATGGAGATGAAGAACACAATGGAGGAGATAAAGGAGAATCTGGAATCTTTAAAGAACAGAGCTGACAATATGGAGGAAAGAATTAGTACTTTAGAGGATAGGAATACAGATATACTCCAGATGGAAGAAGAGAGAGAACTAAGACTAAAAAGAAATGAAGAAAGACTCCGAGAAATATCGGACTCTATTAGAAAATGTAACATAAGAATTATAGGTATCCCTGAGGGAGAGGAGAGGGAAAGAGGAACAGAGAGCCTATTCAAGGAAATAATAGCTGAAAATTTCCCAAATCTGGGGAAGGAGCAGGAAATACCAGTAAGCGAAGCCAACAGGACTCCTATATATATTAACAGACAAAGGCCTTCACCACGACACCTAGTGGTAAGGCTAGCCAGGGTCAACGACAAAGAAACAATATTAAGGGCAGCTAGACAAAAACAAAACATAACGTACAAAGGAACTCCCATCAGGCTCTCAGCGGATTTCTCAACAGAAACTTTTCAGGCTAGAAGAGACTGGAATGATATATTCAAAATACTAAAAGACAAAAACTTTCAGCCAAGAATACTCTATCCAGCAAAAATATCCTTCAAATATGGTGGAGAAATAGTAACTCTCCCAGATAAACAAAAGCTAAGGGAGTTCATGGCCACGAGACCGCCACTACAAGAAATACTCAAGAAGGCCCTCAGGCCTGAAAACAAGAAGAGAAAGGGAACACAAAGCTTGGAGTAAGGAGAAAAGTAGGTAGACAGAATCAGAGAAATAGCAGATCTTTACCGGAATAGGTTAGAAACCACTTAAATACTAAACTCAAAGATCAAAGGAAGAAATTCACCAAAAATAAATTTAACCTCATCACTGTAAACACACAGCCACAACACAAGATAGAATAAGGTATAACAAGAGCAACTTAGAAGGGGAAGAGGAAAGTGACTGAATTGACTTAGTATAAGGAAATAGGAGGCTATCAGATAATGGACTATCTCATACAGAAGATTTTTCGCCCAAACCTCAAGGTAACCACTAAACAAATAATCAAATTAAAACCACATATGATAAACAAAGAGAAAACTAGAAGAATCATAAGACAGAACAACCAAACTGAATTGGCAGTCCAAAACAAATGGGACAAGAAACAAAGGAAATGCAAAAGAACCAGAAAATAAGTGACAAAACAGCAACATTCAACCCTCATATTTCAATAATTACCCTAAATGTAAATGGATTGAACTCTCCAATCAAAAGATACAGAGTGGCAGGATGGATTAAAAAGCAAGACCCAACAATATGCTGCCTTCAGGAAACACATCTTAGCACTAAAGACAAGCACAGGCTCAGAGTGAAAGGATGGAAGACAATACTCCAAGCTAATGGCAAACAAAAGAAAGCAGGTGTTGCCATACTCATATCAGACAAAGTAGACTTCAAGATAAAACACGTTAAGAAAGACAAAGAAGGGAAATATATAATGATAAAAGGGACACTCCATCAAGAAGACATATCACTTATAAATATATATGCACCCAACATAGGAGCACCAATGTACATAAAACAACTATTAACAAACCTAAAAGGAGAAATCAACAACAACACAATAATAGTAGGGGATCTTAACACCCCACTTACAGCAATGGATAGATCATCCAGACAAAAAGTGAATAAAGAAATATTAGACTTAAATGAAAAACTGGACGAGATGGACCTAGTAGACATATGCAGAGCACTCCACCCAAGAACAGCTGACTACACATTCTTCTCAAGCGTGCATGGAACATTCTCTAGGATAGACCATATGTTGGGAAACAAAGCAAGCCTCAATAAATTTAAGAAGATTGAAATCATAACAAGCATCTTTTCAGACCATAAGGCTATGAAACTGGAAATGAACCAGGAAAAAAAAACTGGGAAAGTGACAAAAATGTGGAGATTAAACAACATGCTACTGAACAACCAATGGATCATTGATGAAATTAAAGGAGAAATCAAAAACTATCTGGAAACAAACGAAAATGATAACATGCCATATCAAACCATATGGGACGCAGCAAAAGCGGTCCTGAGAGGGAAACTCATAGCGATACAAGCCCACCTTAACAAACAAGAAAAAGCCCTAATAGGCAACCTTAAATTACACCTAACAGAACTAGAAAAAGAAGAACAAACAAAGCCCAAAGCCAGCAGAAGGAGAGAAATAATAAAAATCAGAGCAGAAATAAATGATATTGAGACCAAAAAAACAGTAGAAAGGATTAATGAAACAAAGAGTTGGTTCTTCGAGAAGATAAACAAAATAGACAAACCCTTAGCCAGGCTAACTAAGAAAAAAAGAGAAAAGGCTCAAGTAAATAAAATTAGAAATGAAAGAGGAGAAATTACAACGGATACCATGGAAATACAGAGGATTATAAGAGAATACTATGAGAAATTATATGCCAACAAATTGGACAATCTAGAAGAAATGGATAAATTCTTAGACTTATACAACCTCCCAAAATTGAACCAAGAAGAAATGGAGAATCTGAATAGACCAATCACAAGTAAAGAGATTGAAATAGTAATCAAAAACCTCCCAAAAAATAAAAGTCCAGGACCAGACGGCTTCTCCAGTGAATTTTACCAAACATTCAAAGAAGATTTAATACCCATCCTCCTCAAACTATTCCAAAAAATAGAGGAAGATGGAACACTTCCTGAATCATTCTATGAGGCCAACATCACCCTGATACCAAAACCAGACAAAGACAATACAAAGAAAGAAAATTACAGGCCAATATCGCTGATGAACATTGATGCAAAAATCCTCAACAAAATATTGGCAAACCGAATACAACAATATATTAAAAAGATCATACACCATGATCAAGTGGGATTTATACCAGAGACGCAGGGATGGTTCAACATCCGCAAATCAATCAACGTGATACATCACATCAACAAAACAAAGAATAAAAACCACATGATCGTCTCAATAGACGCAGAGAAGGCATTTGACAAGATACAACATCCATTTATGATAAAAACTCTCAATAAAATGGGAATAGAAGGAAAGTACCTCAACATAATAAAGGCCATATATGACAAACCCACAGCTAACATCATACTCAACGGGGAAAGACTGAAAGCCATTCCTCTGAGAACAGGAACGAGGCAGGGCTGCCCACTCTCACCACTCCTGTTCAACATAGTACTGGAGGTTTTGGCCAGAGCAATTAGGCAAGAAAAAGGAATAAAAGGCATCCAAATAGGTAATGAAGAAGTGAAACTCTCACTATTTGCAGATGACATGATTGTGTATACAGAAAACCCTAAAGAATCTGTTGGAAAACTGTTAGAAACAATCAACAACTACAGCAAAGTTGCAGGGTACAAAATCAATCTACAAAAATCAGTTGCATTTCTATATGCTAATAATGAACTAACAGAAAGAGAGCTCAAAAAGATAATACCATTTACAATTGCATCAAAAAGAATAAAATACCTAGGAATAAATCTTACCAAGGAGGTGAAGGACCTATACAATGAGAACTACAAGACATTATTGAGGGAAATCTACGATGACATAAAGAAATGGAAAGATATCCCATGCATGTGGATTGGAAGAATAAACATAGTTAAAATGTCTATATTACCTAAAGCAATCTACAGATTCAATGCAATCCCAATCAGAATCCCAATGACATTCTTCACAGAAATGGAAAAAAGAATACTAAAATTTATATGGGGCAACAAAAGACCCCGAATAGCTAAAGAAATCCTAAAGAAAAAGAACAAAGCAGGAGGCATCACAATTCCTGACTTCAAAACATACTACAAAGCAATAGTAATCAAAACAGCATGGTACTGGTACAAAAACAGACACACAGATCAATGGAACAGAATTGAAAGCCCAGAAATAAAACCACACATATACGGACAGCTAATTTTCGACAAAGGTGCTAAGGACATGCAATGGAGAAAGGAAAGTCTCTTCAATAAATGGTGTTGGGAAAACTGGACAGCCACATGCAAAAGAATGAAAGTGGACCATGTGCTATCGCCATTCACAAAAATTAACTCAAAATGGATCAAAGACCTGAAGGTGAGACCTGAAACTATAAAACTCATAGAAGAAAATATAGGCAACACACTATTTGACATTGGGTTTAAAGGAATCTTTTCGGATGACATGCCTACCCAGACTAGGGAAACTAAAGAAAAAATAAACAAGTGGGACTTTATCAGACTAAAGAGCTTTTATAAGACAAATGAAACCAGAATCAAGATGAACAAACAACCAACCAGCTGGGAGAGAATATTTGCAAAACATACATCTGACAAGGGGTTGATCTCCATAATATATAAAGAACTCACACAATTGAACAACAAAAAAACAAACAACCCGATCAAAAAATGGGCAGAGGAAATGAACAGACACTTCTCCAAGGAAGATATACAGATGGCCAATAGGCACATGAAAAGATGCTCAACATCACTAATCATCAGGGAAATGCAAATCAAAACAACACTAAGATACCACCTCACGCCCGTTAGAATGGCTATAATCACCAAGACAAAAAACAACAAATGTTGGAGAGGATGTGGAGAAACAGGAACCCTCATACACAGCTGGTGGGAATGCAAATTGGTGCAGCCTCTATGGAAAACGGTATGGAGATTCCTCAAAGAATTAAAAATAGAGATGCCCTATGATCCAGCCATCCCACTACTGGGAATCTATCCAACGCACCTGAAATCAACAATCCAAAGAGGCTTATGCACCCCTATGTTCATTGCAGCATTATTCACCATAGCCAAGAAGTGGAAGCAACCTAAGTGTCCCTCGACTGACGATTGGATTAAGAAAATGTGGTATATATATACAATGGAATACTACTCAGCCATAAAAAAAGACAAAATCGTCCCATTTGCAACAACATGGATGGGCCTGGAGCGTATTATGTTAAGTGAAATAAGCCAGAAAGAGAAAGACAAACACTGTATGATCTCACTCATATGTGGAATATAAACCAACACATGGACAGAGAAAACTGGATTGTGGTTACCCGGGAAGTGGGGGTGGGGGGTGGGCACAAGGGGTGAAGGGAGTCATATATGGGGTGATGGACAAACAAAAATGTACAACCCAAAATTTCACAATGTTAGAAACCATTAAAATATCAATAAAAAAAAAAAAAAGACTAAACCCTGAAAAATAAACAGCAGAACTTCTAAAAAAAAAAAAAAAAAAAAAAAAAAAACAACAACATAGGTGAGCTTTAGGAATATGCCCTCGTGGGCAGTGTTTGTTTGAGAGGGTTGATGGATTTTATCCTATTAAAAAAGACATCTGATACTCCTCAACATTAAGAATTAAGTTCTGGTTTCCTCTAGAAAATTTATTTAACATTTTCTAGAAAATAAAATCATAAAACACACCATGTTCAATCAAATCTAAGGTAACAATTATAGTTTTTGAAGCAATAACAGAAAAAATACTGTCAATTATATGACAACATGCCATTGATAGCAGAATGCATTTCAATTTCTGAAATGTTAAAAAACTACGCATCTTAGATTTGATGAAATACGATATTGCAAAAAAGTAATGCCTTGATTTATATGGCTCTTGAGAGAACAGAATGTGGTAAATTTCCTCTTGTAATAATTAATAGGTAAAAAAGAACCTATGGAACATCTCATACATTAAAAGTCCTCTTTCCAACACGTTTGAGACCAGCATATAATGAGTTAATCAAAACAGTTGCACAAAAGAAGAAATTATACAAAATTATTCATGCATACTTAAAGTATCTTATTTGAACACACACAGTGTTCATTCTTTCATCCATCTTTTAAAGTAGACTGAGAACTTTCTTTGAACCTATGTTCCTGTTTAGGATCCTATAGCATCTTTCTTGACATAAACTATACTTATAATTTACTCTATGATTTCCAATATGGGTTCATCTGAAATGAAGTGATAATGCAAAGACACGTGCAAAGCAATTTGGGTGCTTTACAATTTTTTTTGACTTCTCTTTATAGTTTACAGTCCTTCCTACACCTAATTTAACTACAATTTTTAAGCAACCAAACTTTATCAAGTCTTCCTAAAGAATTCAAATAAGTTTTCCAGGAAACAGCAGCTCTCTCTTTTTTCTCCACTTATATTTCATGGGTTTACATAATACTTAGTTAAATTATATTATTATAGTAACAATATAATAAGTGTAAACAGGTTTGGGAATAAATGGCAGACTATTGGAAAGCATGCAACTCATAGTGGGAAGAGCACCCACTGATTCTGGCTTTCAGGTATTCAAGCTCCTGTGTAGTCCCCCTTCCCATATTAAATAGGGCTGACCTAATACTGCAGAAATGATGGACTGTGATTTCTGAGGTTAGGTCGTAAAAGACATTACAACTTTCAACTTTATCTCTCTCTGGTTTTTCACTCAAGGGAAGCTGGCTGCTGTGTCATAAGATCACTTAAGAACCCTATGGAGAAGTCCACATGGCTTCCTGCCAACAATCAGCACAAACTAACCAGGCATACAAACGAGTCACCTTGAAAGTGGATCATCCAGCCCCAGTCAAGCCTTTTGAAGACCAACAACCTGGGCTGACATCCACTGAAATCTCATCAGAGACCCTGGCCTAGAACCACGCAGCTAGGGCCACTCCAAGATTCCTGATCTATACAAACTGTATGAAGTAATGCATTGTTTTAAGCCACTAAGTTTGGGGATAGTTTGTCACATGCAAGTGATAACTAACACAGCGGCCTACTAGCCAATGTGTGCAGTCAGCAGTCTGAGGGCATCTTTCAGAATGGAGAACAAGCTGGTTAATTGGAGGTTCCTTAAGAGAGGTTCTCGATTTCTGTGCTACTGGAGGCTACTAAACATCCCTTTATGTGTGAGGCTCTTGTCTCCTTTCCTAATTCCCCAGTAAGGTACTAAACCAAAGATGAGTAATAAATTAAGGGAATATGATAATGGCACCAGTAAGCAACAGGGTTGGGTTCAAGATAAATGAGCCCTGTATACAAATGGAAGTTGGGAAGAAAGAGGATACAGGAAAATCAAACCCACCCTATCCTTGCATCCTTTGTAATGGCAAACCAGGGCCCACAGCCAGACATTCCACCCTAACACCTACAAGTGGCTTCCAGCCAAGAACCTCAATCCCATCTGGTTTCCTCTCTTGCACTGCCTCGCACCTCCAGAGGTCTACAACAGGGAGCGATCAGCCCTTGGAATAGTCAGGCTTGAAGAAGTGGGTCTCTGAAGCCCACGTACAAATCTGTTTCTTAACAAAACAAAATCAGGGGCAGAAGAAACAAGGAAAAAGTGATCCAGAAAATACCTACATTTCAAAACATCCAATCCAGTCTATCTTTGTATGCAAAGAAAATCAATTAGCAGAAACTATTGACATTTATGCAAATCCCCATGGTCAAGGCTTTGCTAAATAAATCCGTTTTTTGAAATACAAAAGTAGGCTAAGGCATTTTATGAGCATGTGTTAGGTGAAGCAGGCTTTTAAGACCTCAAAATTCACAGACGGGCAAAGGTGGGTTCTGACTGGCAAAACCAAATAGATGCCACGGTGCTCACGTGCCCTGAATATTCTTTATTTTTTAAAATTACCCTACAAAGGCAATATTATCACTGCAATTTCACAGATAAGGAAACAGGTCATCAAGATGAAGAACTTACCCAAAATCACATAGTCAGCCTGACTTCAGTGCACCCATTTTTTCTGCTACACATGAAGAAGGGGCAGCTGATGCACAGATGCGTTGCTCCTTGTCCTTTCTCCCTGCGGCACTGGTCAGAGCAGGGGCATTTGAGCTGTTCACTCTCGGGGATGGTGATGGATTCTCTTCAACTATCCATCAACTTCACCAGGTAAAAGGAGGGTAGAAAGGTTGCAGGGAGAACTAAAGTGGAAAATCAGAGCTGAACTCCAGCTCATAATTAGGAGACTAATTTTGGTAAAAACACAGATATTTCACCCCTTAGTTCCTTGGCCTCCGGGACTGAAATCACTCTGACAGCACAGAAGGTAGAATCACAAGTTGAATTCAAAACTCTACCCCACCTCTTATCAGCTGTGTGATGTTAGGCAAGTCAGATGAGACCAACATCACCGGGTTGTCATAAAGATTAAATGTCTATAAAGTAGTTGTAAGCAGCGAGCACCCATTACACAGATGGTACTCATCACTAATATTATTGGTGCTTATGTACATAAGTTTTGTAATCATTCCAACCTGGATATGAACTCAGACTCGGGCAATTACTATCTGGGTAACCTTGGGCGAGGTACTCCACTTCCCTAAGATGCAATGTTTTCATCAGTAAAATGGGCTTGACAGTTGTGCCAACTCACTGCATTGGTATGAGGAGTTGTTATAAATTCAATACAGATATTGCTAACAACTAATGGTTACTGAATGCTTACTTCTATCAGACCACTATGCCAAGCCTTTATATTCATATTCTTCATCCTGGTGATAAGCCTCCATAGTCCTTATCTTCTCACTTACTAAGGTAGGTACTAGTGCGTGGCACTCAGGAAGTACTTAATAAATCCAGCTTCCTGCAACAGCACATACGATAAGTAAGAACTCCTTCAGTTGGAGGCTGGGCTCCTGGTGAATAAAATGATGGTCTTCCATGGCCAAATGGCCCGCCCAGCTCCTGCACTTACCCATTTCCACTCCTTCCCTCCCATCAAAACCTCCCTCCTGACTAGGTCATTAAAAACCAATTGGAATAAAGTGCAGGGCTGGCAAGTGACCTCATGAATCCTGGACCAGCTTCCCCGCCTTAGACAAGGCTATAAAAATAGATAGCAAATCTTTTAAGAAAAAAAAAAAAGGCAGAACAAATCTATTTTAAAGATTCTTTCCTTCTTTTTACATCACAATGTGCTTCACAAGGGCCCTGATTTTGATATTTCCACTACCATCTTCTGCCCCTGCTTTTGGCCTCCTTCCACATCTAATTCTGATTTTTCTTGTTCACTGAATAGATCTAGCCAAGGCAAAGAGACAATTAGATGGCAGAAGAATGAATGAGATTTTGTTTTTTTTAAATCCCTTATAAATAACTCCCTGCAGAAGTCTTGAAATAACTGTGGACAAGAATTGTCATCCAATTTACAATACTAACAACATGAAGACCAAAATAAAAAAAATTGTGGGCCATGTAATGGCTATTCCAGAATCCCCTGGGAAATTAAAAATAGTCACAGCCTCATTTCATGTTCAGTAGCAACCTAAAGATTTATTTGCTTAATATTTTGATGGCCCAACAGTATTCTAACCTGCAGCTGGGGTCTTTAGCACAGGGACTACTTGTGAAAACTGCTCTTAGATGGCCTCACTAATGTTTGATCATCATTAAATGCCTGTGAAAGAAAAAGTTTACCAGCCCCTCACTGCCAACCAACTCATCAATGGCAGAAACACATTATGTATCCAAAGGCTTTAGACCAAGTGAGACAACTTAAAAACAGAGATGAGCCAGGGTTCCCCAGAGAACATGAAAACAATAGACTTTAAGTCAAGGCGACCTGACCTGCCAAGACATTGTGGAGATTGTCTAGTTCTTCCCAAACCTGGACAGGCACCAACATAAGCCCCCAAGCACATGTGCATACATGCATACACATACACACGTGTGTGCACAAGCAATTCATTAAAGGGTTAAACACATCTCTAATGACAAACAAGCAAGAGAAAAAATGCTCAAGATTTAAGACATCTTTTCCCTTTTTTCTTATCATCAGATGCTGTAACCTATATCAGATGCAGTCTAACTGGTAGCGGAAAATAATTTTTTTTTTTGGTGAGGAAGATTGGCCCTGAGTAACACCTATTGCCAGTCCTCCTCTTTTTGCTTGAGGAAGATTGGCCCCAAGCCAACATCTGTGACACTCCTCCTCCACTTTGTAGGTGGGTGGCTACCACAGCACGGCTTGATGAGTGGTGCAGGTCCATGCTTGGGATCGGAACCTGTGAACCCAGGCTGCCAAAGCGGAGCACGCCAAACTTAACCACTAAGCCACCGGGCCGGTCCCAGGAATAAATATTTTTATTAATGGCCTATCATATCATTCCTTGCTGTTAATCCACAATATGGAGCCAAATCTAGCACGCCAGTAACCATTAGAAAATAGGTAAGAACACTCACAGACAAAAATTATTTCACAAGACTTTAGAAGTAGTTAAAAAAAAAAAAAGCAGGCAGTGGCGATTTATATTCGGTTGATTTAACATCTCAGATCCTCATCTTCTTTGGTTTGACAATGTGGTTCAGTTTGGGCAACACTTACTCTCATTAAGAAACATTTATGGAGCAACCTACATGCCCACAAGCAGGACATGCGGCAGTTAAGCGAAAATCTATCCCACGGTGGATTCAGAGAGAGCCCTAGCCAATTACGCGGCAGTTACAGGAGCCGGAAAGGAAACTGTCAGAACATTTTAAGTAGAAAAAAAAATAAAAACCAATTTTGGTTAATACAGGTACACATGTTACATATCTAGATATATCATCTATATACTTACAGAAAAAAGACAGGAGGAATGTCAACATCAGATCATTAACAGTGACTAAGCAGTGGGGTTCAAGGTGATTTTTATTTCCCCCATTTTGCTTCTCTGTATTTTCTTTCCACAATTAACACAATTGATCTCTGTGACAGTCACATTAACTGCAAATGGCAGCAAAGGCAAAAGTACACACTTCTTACTGATAACCTGGGGAAACGTGTTTCCAAAGTTACTCAAGGCTTTGGCTCATGTGACATGTTAATTTAGAGGTCAGTTTTCCCAAGTCAATCTTACTGGATTTTTGTTGGTTTGTTTTGGAATGCAGAGCATATGCTTATGCTCAAGAGTTTAGGCATTTAGCAAAATCAACCCAAAGTATGAGATAGTTTTAATTAGCAGTGCTTCTCTAAAAGCAGGCAAAATGGACAGGACCTCTGAGATGTCAGAAGAGGCCCAGGATGGTTACGAAATTTTGAGGCTTCTAGTACAAAATGTCCAAAAATGGTTATAAAAATTGTGGTTTATCTTTAGATATATTAAAATAAAATATTAAAAAATACTATATCACAAATTTAAATCTTGCGAATGTATCTCTGTGGCTATATTTCAACCTTCGTTTGGAGATAATGTCAAAAGTCTAAATTTGAGGCCATTCCTGCTCCCTCCACAGCCACCTTGACTGTGACAAGCATGAAGAAGAATGCCCTGTCCCTCTTCAAAAACAGGGAAATGCTTCTACAGAAGGACAGCTACTAAAATGGAAAAATAAAAACTTTAAATGTGCTACTACTAAAAGCATTTGGTGGAAAGCCCTATAATTGTGTCCTTAACCATTTCATCAAGTCTAACTGACTAATTCAAGGAGAGGAGGAGGGAAGGAGCAGGCACTCTTCATAAGCAGGCACTCTTCATACACTGCTGTAACATGTCCCACTGGTATGTTATATTTACATTTAATTGAGGCTGAACATGACTCTAGCAAATCTCTTTAGCAACTAAATGTTTCCTTCAAAGGGATGTCAGGATATAAATCTTGGTATCAGCATCCAAGTCAACACTAACACAGAAACCTTTAAAAGCAGTGTCTTAAGGGAACCTATTTACCAGGGAAAGGACACAACCAGAGGGGCAATTAACATGAAAGACGACTGAAGGGCCGAACATCCACCTAAGACCAACTCTTCATAAATTCTGAACACATCCGGGTAAGTAGTGGGCAACTGTACTCATTGGTAGCGAAGCAGGAATTGTTTCACTATCTCATTCCCCCTCAGCTCCCCAGTTCAGATCCCAAGCTTTGCAGCAATGAAAATAAAATAATTTTCGACTGGGAAAATACGCATGTTTTTTCTCCTTTTGGTGGTTCACAGAAGCTTAGAGAGGCCTTGTCATAGCCATCCAAGCAATTCAGGTGAAGCCTTGTTACGGTTTGTCAGGTAAATCCTTAACCATAATCAGATCAGGGCACAGAATGGAGTCATCTTTGTGAAACGCGGAGTCAGGGAGCCACCACACGTGAGCAGGGAGCTCTGACTTGATCACAGCCGCGCTCCGCTTAGGTTGGCTGATTTGCCAATAGATTTAATTTCTACAGCACTGTACTCAATAATAGGGACTGCATAATTCGGGTCTGAAATATATTCATTCCCCTGCCCATGTTTGGCACCTGCTTTGGGCAAAGCTCTGTGTGAGGTGCTGTATGTTGGTTCCCAAGGGATAAGGGCTTCTGCCAAGTTTGCTTTTGGATTTTGACCACATTGAGTATGAAAGGTAAATGCAAGGTCTCTGGTTAGACCTTGTCTAAGGTTAGACAGTCTCTGATAATGCTCCATCAAGTTCACTTATAGAATTAGCCAAGGCGTAAGTGGGAGGCCTGTCCCTTTAGTGTGATTTCCAGGGGCACTTTATCCTCCGCGCTTCCAAGGTTTCTAGGACCTACAGCAATGAGTTAACAATGTCCATGTGTAATTTAATTAGTCATATAAGGCAGCTGACACAAAAGGGCAGCCCATGTGCTAAATCCAGGCAGCTGAGAAATGTTTTACCTGGCTCACACAGTGCATTCATTTCTTTTTTAACATTAGTTGCCAAGCAACCCAAGTGACCAGGGATGGATGAATGGATAAACAAAATGTGGACTATAAAGTCAATGGAATATTATTCAGCCTTGAAAGAGGAAGAAAATTCTGACACATGCTACAACATGGATGAACTTTGAAGACATTATGCTAAGTGAAATAAGCCTAACACAACATGTTATATGATTCCATTTATATGCGGTACCTAGAGTAGTCAAATTCATAGAGGCAGACAATAGAATGGAGGTTGCCAAGGGCTGTGGGGAGGGGGAAATTGAGAGTTGTATAATGGGTTAAGAGTTTCAGTTTTGCAAGATGAAAAGAGTTTTGGAGATTGATGTACAATAGTGTGAATGTATTTCACACTGCTGTACATTCAGTGTGAATGTAATGTGACTTAATTGTACACTTAAAAATGATTAAGATGGTAAATTTTATGTTATATGTATTTTAACACCATTAAAAATAATTAGTTGCCAATATATAGAAATTGGGATAAGTCACAGAAAAAAAATCCAGATTTCCAGCTTAATAAAAAATAAAAATAAAAAATCTGACAACACGGGGCCAGCACTGCTGCCTGGCATGGATGGCTGTAGCAGAGTAAGGATGTTCCCTTTATGTGTGCCAGCTCTCCCAAGTCCCTACCATCCCTGCTGTCAATCTGCACAGCACATTTCATTTATTTATGTCAGGAGTTCCCAGTAGAGGGTGTGCAGAGTGCTTCTGTGTATGAATTATGACCCTTAGTCCCAGTTCTAGCCACAGCACCTTATCAATACCCATAAGAGCTGAGTGTGCCCAGAGAAGGACACCACATCCTATCAGGACCAGTATATTAGGGTTGCCTGACTTATGAACACATGAAACCTAAAACTACATGGATAGAAGTAAGAGAGCTGGTATGTGCAATAGCTATAGCTAAGACCAATATACTGGGACCCAGTAAAGATGAAAAGCCCTGAGCTCAGTGGCACTCACTCACACTGCAGGGATGAATACAGCCCTCCACTCTCCTAACACTGGAAGATCCAGTCTCTGAGTAGAGGTTCTGGACCTTTCTCTGTCCAGAGCCCTCATATCAGTCAATTCACAGTGATGAATTGGCCTCAGTGGCCACTGGTAACACAAAGATCCTTCTCCTTCTCCGTGGTGACTAAGAGACCACTGCAGACACTCACCTACAGATAATGCCCTGCAGTCTGCTAACTCCCCACCCCAAGGAATGCGTGTGTGGTGTGTATTAACAGGAAGATTGAGTTTAGGTAGATTCATTTTATGTTGGGCAATCTTTTGTGGAATTGAAAAATTCTATAATAACAGAAGTCACTTGAAAAGGTTACTTCAGAGCAGTATCCATATTACTTTATGTCTAATCATAGGGAGTGAATATAAAGTGGTTTGCAGGTCTTAGACCCTACAGATTTGACAGAAGGGTAACGCCTACCCACCCTGCCCTCCCCCCACTACCAGGAAGCCTTTACAAAAGGTGTGGATGTGATTTTTGTTGTCACATGATGAGGGGTGGGTATCATTTAACGTACTAACATCTAACGTGCAGTAGCAGGGATGTTAAATGATCTCCAATACTTGTGACGGTGTCACACAATGGAACTGTGCCACCCAAATAGTCAATAAGGTCCTCAAATTCAAGAAATAGCAAAACACACTGGCACCTGTAGGCCTTTCAGCATGTGAGCCAGGATACAGAACTAGTGCACCAACGTCAGGATACTAGAGCTGGAGTCCAAGGCCTGGCTGTGTATATGAACGCCTTGTGTCCACGTGCAAGCCTATAACCTTTCTGAATCTCAGTTTCAACATCTGTAAAATGAGGCCAGGGACCCCTGCCCACCACCAAAGTTTTCTGGAGGTTCAGATAAACTGGACATCGAGAAGGTTTTTAACCGCAAAGCAAGCAACACATTTAAAGTTTATTAAAAAAATAAACTGTGGAAATAACCCAAATGCCCATCAATGGATGAATGGATAAAAAAAATGTGAGATATATATATGAGAATATTATTCAGCCCTAAAAACGAAAGAAATTCTGACACATGCGGCACAGGATGAACCTTGGAAACATTATGCTAAGTGAAATAGCCAGATAGAAAGGACAAATATTATATAGTTTCACTTATATACCTTGAATAGCCAAATTCACAGAGACAGAAAGGAGAAACATGGTTACCAGCAACTGGGGGAAGGAGGGAATAGGGAATTCCTGGTTAATGACTACACAGTTTCAGTTTGGGAAGATGAAAAAGTTCCCTAGATAGATGCTGGTGGTGTTTGCACAACACTGTGAATGTACTTGCAACTGAATTGTACACTTAAAAATGATTAAAGTGGTAAATTTCATTATATATTATATATTATATTTAACCACAATCTAAAAAGTTAAGAAAATAAACTTCATTTATAAAAATGAATATCTGTTCGTTGTGTAATCAGAAAATGCAGATAATTAAAAGAAAATATAAATCCTTCCATAACTCAGACATAAACACACTCATTATTTTGATTTATATCATTCCAGGATTTTTTTTTTTTAAGGATCCTTTAAATTAAAAATGTTCAAGAAAACATTATCAGGTAAATGTTGACTCCTATACTCTTTTTACTGAAATACTCAGCTGGGACAAGGCAGGGAGGAATTTGCAGCATTAGAAGGAAGGTGAGGGGCAATACTGCCTTCTTAACACCTGGGTGAGCTCTTTTCATTTCTATAATGCTTCTTAAGGAATGCATGTTTAATCAGATCAGATTAAAAATATAACCATGAAAGAAAAACATTATAAACTGATTAGAAATGAAAAGTTGTACTAAAAAATAAAGAATACCAAACATCAGGAAATGTCCTCTATCTGTAAAGCTTATAAATCAGATCAAACACACTGAAAAGTTTACAAATGCAATTATATGATGTCCAGGATTTGCTTCAAAATAATCCAGTGGCAGGGGCAGTACATTTGAGTGGATGTACAGATGAAACAGGATTGGCCAAGAGTTGATAATTGTTATAACTAGGTGATGGGTATGTCTAGATTCATTACACCATTCTTTCTACTTGGGGGGGGGGGGGGCGCAGAATAAGTTAAAAATAGAAACAGAATAAGCAATGAATAGAGGCTAAACAACTATTTTTCCCACTATCCCACTCTATTTCTAGCTGTCTAGCTCTTTTAGGTCTCTTTAAAAAACTCAGTGGTTCAAAAATACTACTAAAAAAAAAAAAAAAAATCAAGCAAACCAAACTATCAACTACCGAATAACAAATTCAATGTTGCCAACTGTATCTGTAGAAATGTGGGTTTAAATGTTTTTAAAGATCAGATGCATTTACTGATTTTGTTACCTGGAAGAGAGCAGACAGAAAGGTCATCTCTTTTTCCAGAAACCTATAAACCAGTTTGCTTTTTACTGTTTTTCATTAAAATTTTAAACATGAAATATGTTCCAGTAAATGAAAAACCTAAATGCACCTGCCTACATTAGGGATTAATTACTTGGAAAATTCCATTTTAAAAATCACAGTGGGGGCCGGCCCTGCGGCTTAGCGGTTAAGTGTGCGCGCTCTGCTACGGGCAGCCCCGGGTTCGGATCCCAGGCGCACACCGACGCACCACTTCTCCGGCCACACTGAGGTGGCGTCCCACATACAGCAACTAGAAGGATGTGCAACTATGACATACAACTATCTACTGGGGCTTTGGGGAGAAAAAGGGAAAAAAAGGAGGAGGATTGGCAATAGATGTTAGCTCAGGGCTGATCTTCCTCAGCAAAAAGAGGAGGATTGGCATGGATGTTAGCTCAAGGTTGATCTTCCTCACAAAAAAAAAAAAAAAAAAAACCACAGTGGTTGAAACTAAGGGACATTTTTTTCCCCTTTACTCAACTGTTATGTGAATTATTTCGTATAAACTTTCTATCAAGGCAATACAGATATATAATAGGAATTTTTCCTCAAATTTTGTACTTTGGAAAATGTAGATGAAAATAAGTTCTTTAAATGGTTTTTAAAATTATGAATACATATAATGAAGGCCTATCACTCAAAGAAAATTGTGTAGTGTTACTTATAAGAGCATCTAGATGATCTTCAACTGAATCTCTAGCTAAAATTTCATAAGACTTTATTAAGTAGACCTTTCTACTTAATAAGTTTAATAAATGTACCCTTCAAAAGCACATAATGATTACTAGGATACACCATAGGATTACCAACAAAAAGCCATAACCAACCAACTTTTTAAAGAAAGGGTTCTTTATCACAGATCATATGTCAAAGAATACAGCAAAGTGTATCTGGATTTCAAAAAGGCATTTGGTAGGGTTTTCTTATGATATCCTTGATAAGGGAAGAGCCATAGGTGACTGGACAATCACAGACAAAGGGTATTGACTGCGGGACGGCCCAGTGGTGTAGCAGTTAAGCTCGTCTGTTACGCTTTGGCGGCCTGGGGTTCGATGGTTTGGATCCTGGGCACGGACCTACTCACCACTCATCAAGCCATGCTGAGGCAGCATCCCACATAGAACTAGAAGGACCAACAACCAGGATATACAACAATGTAGTGGGGCTTTGGGGAGAAAAAAGAAAAAGAGGAATATTGGCAACAGATGTTAGCTCAGGGCCAATCTTCCTCAAAAAAACAAAAGGGAGGGGTATTGACTGATGGATCAATTTTGCGAGATGTCGTTAATCTCCACATTTGACTCTGCCCTATTCAGTGATGTGTGTATATCTTAAATAAAAACACAAATAGCATGCTGATCCAAAACAGCTCTAAGATAGTGCTGATAATCTAATGCATAAAAGGAGGATTAAAATCATTTTGTCAGTTTAGACAAATATCCCCAACTTCATAAGAAAAGATTAAAAAAAAAAAAAAAAAGTCCTATTCTTTGGGCGGGTAAAAAGAAAAAATATAGCACATATGCATGAATGAAAAAAAAAACATTTAGGAGAAAGGGACAGGAAGGAATTATCCTTTAACAGAGAAGTAATGTGAAAAACAAGGAAAGAACTCATCCTATTTAATTTTGACTAACAAGAAGGAGGCAGATCAGATTGGTTTAAAATACTGATCTCTTACTATGTGACAGGCACCATCCTCAATACCTTACAAGCAATATCTCATCGATACACTCTACAAGAAAGACACCATTATTATCCCATCTTTGTGGATAAGCAAATTAAGACTCAAAGAAGTTAAACAATGGTCCAGGGTTACACGTCTTTAAGTGAGGAGAGCTGGATTTGCAACCCAGGCTAAGAAAGCAGGTCATGCAAACATCAGAAGCTAAGAACAAGCTAAAAGTGTTAGAGGGACAGAAGGAAAGGCGATGTTGCTAGCGCATGGTGCATGGCACAAAAAGAGAGGAATCTGGACAACCAGCTGGGGAGTTATCGCTGACCACTCCAGAGGAGAAGTGAAGACTACAAGGTCATGAACACGTATCCTTCAGAGTGGTTAAGCAGAGGCAAGGAACACCTGTCAAACACGGAGAAAGGACTTAGGCATTGAATGCAAAGTTGAACTACAGACCAGGAGTTTCTTTGATCCTACAAAGAGTAGCAGCATTAGGAGCAGTAGTAGAGACTACCACTTATTAAAAATGCTCTGTATGCTAGTTTCTTTATATTATCCTTTATCCTTATAACAATATTGTTCATTAGGTCTTATTATGCCCATTTTAAACAGAGAGAAACCAAGGGCCCATAGCAAGTCAGTCAACAGGACCAGGATTCAAGGTCAAATCTGTCTAGTTACAAAAACCCATGCCTGCTCCACTACTTTCCTTCCCAAAGGAGCATCCAGACAATAGTAACATTTGTCTTGCTCATCAGTTTTAGGAAGGATCAAACTCTGGCCAAAACAAGACTGTTTCTCTCCAACTTACACAGTTCCCAAAGGTTTATGAATTTCAATTTAGGCTTGCACATTTTTTCACAATTACAAAAAACCCAAACATGTTACAGATATATGAAGGAATAGTTAACTATCCTATCCCTATCCTCCAATCACATGCCCTAAATAACCAATGTTAATATCCTGGTGTTCATGCTCAGTCTTTTCATTTGAAACCATATAAACACATATAAACATCTTTCTTTTCATTGACTAGAATCAAACTGTACATATTGTACAATATCTCACAGGAACATTGATATAAAAATTCTAAATAAAATATTAACAAATCAAATCCAAAAATAAATAAAAAGGATAATAAATCACGACCAGATGGAGTTTACCCCAGTAAAGCAAGATTGGTTTAACATCAGAAAATCTATCAATATAATTTGCCATAGTTAATAAACTTAAAAAGAAATACCATACGATCATCTCAATAGATTGAGAAAAAGCATTTGACAAACTCCAACATCGATTCCTGATAAAAACCCTCGGCAAACTATCAAGAGCAGGGAACTTCTCCAACCTGATAAAGGGAATCTATGAGACATCTACAGCTAACATCACACTTAATGGTGAAAGAGTGAATGCATTCCCCCTAAGATTAAGAATAAGAAGAGAATATCTGCTCTCCCCATTTCTATTCAACATTTTACTGGAGGTTCTAGCCAATGCAATAAAGCAAGGAAAGGAAATGAAAGGCATCCAGGTTGGAAAAGGAAGATGTAAAACTGTATTTTTTTTCTCAGATAGCATGATTATTTCTGTCAGAGGCTGGCAAATGGAAACAGCTTTGATAAATAAAGTTTTATTGGAACACAGTCACATCCATTCACTTATGCATTGTCTATGGCTGCTTTCCCTCTACAATGAGCAGTTGAGTAGTTGCCACAGACACCACATGACCCACAAGCCTAAAATATTTACTACCTGGCTTTTTAAGAAAAAGTTTGCTGACTCCTGACCTAAATAGAAAATCTCATAAAATCGACAATAAACCTATGAGAACTAATAAGCAAATTTAGCAACACTGCAATTTAGCAAATTGCAAAAAAAAAATTTTAAGAGAAATTTGTTATTAAATTTAATTTTCTTTAAATACATACCTTTCTCCCACCCTCACTCACTCTGGGGAGGAACAGAAACTTACCTCCTGGCCCCATCTATTTGGGGGATTCCATGTATAAAGCCTGAGATGGTGAGGATGAAGTATAAAAATACTATTTACAAAGGGGAAGAAGGTACCTGTTGCTACTTTAACTTTCAGACACCCCCACCCCGAGCCCCTTTTGCTTCTTTAGAAATAGCCCCTGGGAATCAATCTCAGTGTAGAACAAGCCCTGCCTCTAGGAAGAGCTGAGACACAAAAATAATGTGACCAATTATATACAACATTAATATGCAAAAATCAATTATACCTCTATATACTTGCAATTTGTAATCAGAAGTTGAAATTTTAAAATACTATTTCTAATGGCATCAAAAAATAAAAAATGCTCAGGGATAAATCTGACTATGGATGTGAATAACTTGTATAAAAACTATAAAAATTTAATGCGAGAAATTTAAAAAGATGTACCCTGTTCATGGTCAACATTTTTAAAATGTCAGTTCTCCCCCAAATTGATCTATATCTATATATTCAATGCAATCCCCATCAAAATCCCACCATACTTTTTTGTAGAAATGGACAAACTCTCCCATCAATCAAGTAACAATTATTCATAACCTAGTCAACAATAATTTTTATGCATCCTAACACTGGTCCTCTGGAAATTCAGCTCAGGGCACTAGGACAATCAACATAGTGACATGTCATAATGTATGTGACACACTAGCATGAAACTAGTGATGATCCATGGCAATCCCATGCAGACATTGCTAATCAATTACTGCATTTTTCCTCTCTGAGCACGGATAAAGGATTCCAGTTCTAATAGCTTGGAGCATATACAAAAGGTGGAACCCTCCTTGCCATTCCAGAGATCTAGTGGATGCTGCTGATTGAGGGAAGTAAATACTTTTCTATCTTTGTCTTTTTGCCTGGCTTTCTCTGTGCCATTTTATTGCTTTGCCAAAATCAAGGAAAATGGGTTCTGTATTGCTGCCTATATTTAGTCTTGCGTTTAAATACATTTACATAATGTTCTTCTTTAAGATACAATATGGGACTCATATATTCCAGGAAGCTTCCTATTGACTAAGCCCATGTCACATTAAGTTTGACTTTCTCGGAATCCTTTCAACACTAGATTCTGTGCTAGACAACGCCATACTTAGCTATCTGCTGCTAGGGTTATTCTCTGAGCCTCATGCTTCTCACCTGTACAATGCTGAAACTAATCTCTATATTGCAGAGTTGTTGTGAGAACTAGAGATGATGTATGGTTACCAGTGGGATGTAAGCTCTACAAATACTGGGATTTTGTCTAGTTTGTGCATCACTGTAACCCCAGCACCTGGAAAAAATGCAAAGCACACAGGAAGTGTTCAATAAATAGTTATTAAATAAATGAATATGTAAATAGCCTTTTACATATCATGGCACATAAAAAGGAGTTCAATTCATGCACATAGTTACTATTCTATAAGTAATGAGCTTCTTGAAGACAGTACCCTGGGTTCTCTTTTTTGTCCCCCGGAACCATGTTTTACTGAGGGCTTCTAAAGTTAGAAATTAAGGGAAATATCACGAACAGAGCTGGACTAGGATGAAATGAATGAGAACAATCCCAGGGTGCAAATTTTATGGAAGTGCCAAAAACACTCAGTAATCGAGAGAAATAGTATTTTCATGCAATATTTTTAAAAATCAAAATTAATGCAAAAAGTCCATCATGAACAAAGTGTCAGTCTTAAATAAAGATGAGTTAAAACAGTGCCATGCTGAGCTAAACAGAGACATTCTGAAGTCTGAGACAAAAGGAAAAAAATCAGTTAACAGTGATCCTATTTTCATTTAAAATAAATTTGATATTTTAAAAATATTACATTAAAATATTATTTCTCCTGATTACTAAGTTTTTTAGCACCTCCTTAAATTTGGTGCCCAAGGTGAGCGCCTCATTCACTTTACCCTAATCCCAGCCCTGCCTGACAGTCAAAATTGCACTTGAAAAATTTCTTAGACTGTCCACGAAATACAATATTCCACTCACAATAAATTCAACTCAGGCAGTTTGTCTCCAGTCTTGAAACAGCTCACTGTTTCTCCAGATGAGCCCTGGCTAAAGAAGCTGGCTTACATTTAAGGAGACATGCTATATACAAAATTTGTGTCTTTAACCAGCAGTCCCACTCAGCTCAAGGAGGTGCTGATGCTATGGGAGGCTCCTGGGAACTGAGAACAGCAGAACCAACTCTCCCATGTCATCCTTACTCCAGGAACAGCCTCCAACAAGTGGACCCAACTATACTATCTTACTTGTCTATGTTCATTCTTGTTTGTGTTCTTTCTCTCTCTCTCTCTCTCCCCCTCTTTGTCTCTGTTTCTCTGTGTCTCTGTCTCTCTCTCTCTGACACACACACTCATTCACACACATATATTTGCCTTGTGGAATCTGAATGCATGATGAATAAATCATGTGATTCTATTGGAAATGCAATACTCCCTGCCCCTTGGCTCTATCTACACAGCATACCTGCTTGTTGACTGACTGACACCATTCTCAGGAGCCTCAGCTCCCACAAATCACAAGTGATTTCCTCAGGCCGCCAAGACAAAAGGCGACTCTGGCAGCCAGGCTACGTATTCCTTTTGCTTTCCCTAAGTACCCATACCATGTTGCTTCCCACAAATTCACAGTTTTATCCTGAGATGAAATCGCACCATTTCTGCCAGGAATCGCACACGGAAACATGGTTCTGTTTTGTTTCTGGACATACTGTATTTGATAAAATTAGAAGGAAGTCACCATATCAACATTTTCACACAAGAAGAAAGGGAAAAAAAGAGGAAAGTAAACTCAAGCAGCTATGAGATCCAGTACAGAGAAGATCTGAGGTTCCAAATCTTGAGGTATAAAATATCCTGTCCTGTTCCTCTGTGCTCCCACTGATGGCATCTAGCCAGTCACTAACTAATTGAAGAGCTGGATGCCAATTCCATTAAATGTATTTAAACCAACATGGAGAGTCCGTCATGGGGGAAAAGGAAATCTCCCTGGTCCAAGTCTGTCAGTGAGAACAGATATTCCCTGCAAGCTCTCCTAAATCAGCTCCATTTTTTAGGTCACTGATACAAAATATTGACTTGACATTGGACCTCCCATAGCAGAAGGGAGGTTGGATAATATATTCATGTAAATATTCATGAGGTGAACACTCTTGAAGTCAAATCAGGCATCGTCCAGCACCACCAGTGTGCAAATCCTGGAGTCACAGAGTATCAGATTCCACCAGTTGTTGTCAGGTACTTTCCAGATGAGGTAACAGAGGTTTAGCAAGGCCAGGTGACTTGTCTTAGATCATACTGACAACAGGTATGACGCTCCACCCAAGCTTCTGCCAAGGAACCATGATGTTTTCTGCTGCCCTGCGGCAGAATCACTTGAGCCCAAGGCTGGCACACGTTCAGGCCTTACACGGTCCCTCCCCATGGTGAGGAGAGTGAAACCCCTCTCCCCATTACTACACGATAGGCCACATTACAGAAGTGGCTTCACAAATGCAGTCAGGAGTCACAAAGTCACAAATGCCCACTCCTCTGAGACCATAACAGGGAGAAACGTGGATGGAGAGTGATTCATAAAAGACTCACTCACTACTGGTGCTTAAAAAGGCCAAGGAAACGTCTTAGACAAGTTCACCTGCATTCTTTCTTCATTAATTAATGTATCTCTTTTCTAATGATAAAACTTTAATGATCACACAAGGCTATTAGCTTCCTGAAGCTGCAAAGCCTTTTTCTGTCTTGTTTACTGGTATATCCCCAGTCCAGGTCTGAATCTAACATTGACTAAACATTTCCTGAATAAGTAAAAAGAAAAATATATCTGTTCATTGAGAAAATCCTAAGAACATGGAAAAATACATAAAATGAAGTAAAACCCTCCGATCATTTCACAACACAGAGATAGGGCTCTTCCATTTTAGGATACTCTGTTCAGCATGTATTCTGTACGTGTACATACAAGTTTTCAATCTGATTTGAGATTAGACCATATATAGAATTGTGTATCCTACTTTTTTGCCAACTAACATCATATCTTGCTTTTAATTTTAGTCTGCCCTTCAGTTCTGTCCTCTTCAACGCAAGTGCATTGGCAGCTAAAGGCACCAGAAATGAGTAAATCGTTACACAGTGAACCCACATCAAACACCAAAAGTTCTTCCTGGAATTAAACAACTTTGGTGGAATAAAATGAGTCTTTCTGAACCAGTCCTTCCTGACTCCTAACACAGGTTATTTTTTCAATTAACAAGTCAAGCAAACACCAGGATCATTATAGTCATATTGAACTTTGTGGTATTCTCTGCACAGAAAGGATATATATCTTTCTACCAAAGAACAGATAAAGAAATGAACTGAAGGACAATAAAAAAGATGTACAGACAACAATCTTGGGTATCAGATTACTCAAGCACCTCTAAATCCTAAAGATTGACAAGTGGTTCCTAGAAGAATCACAGATTTTTTTCAAACTGTTTCACAATGTGCACATTGGTTTCTAAACGTTAACTGTGCATTTCAATTCAGCAGATTAAGTCATCAATATCTCTGCTTGGATATCTTATAGACAGTGGGACCCAAAATGTCCAAAGATGAATAATAATCTCTCTCTTCAAACCTGCAACCTGCCCCATCTCAGTAAATGATGACTCCAGCTTTCCTTTTGGCTCAGGGCAAAAATCATGATGTCATCCTTTTCTCCTCTCTTTCTCTCTCTCACACCTCCCACCAAACCTCCACCTTCAGAATCGACCCGGAATCTAACCACTTCCTACGCACCCTGGGCAAGCGTCCATCATTGCTCACCTTGATAGCTGCACAAACCTCCCAACCGGTCTTCCTGCATCCAAACTTGCCTCTCTACAGTCTCATATCTACCGAGCATCCGGAACTGTCCTTTAAATGTTAGGGCAGCAAAGGGGCAGCATGAGGGAGTTTTTTGGAGTAATGGAACGACTGACTGTGTATGTCGATTGTGACAGTGGTTACATGATTGCATGCATTTGTTAAAGCTCATAGAACTGCACACTGATAACTGGGAATTTTACTGTATGTTTAAAAAAATTAAACCAAAAATATAAGTCAGACCACAGAAGTTCTCTGCTCAAACACCTGTATTGTAAAAGCGAAATATGCACATGATCCGATTCCCTATTACCTCTTTGATTTCACCTTCTAATACTCTTTCTCCTCTTGAGACTTTAGTCCAGGCACACTGACCCCCCTCCCGGCCCCTTGCTGCTCCTCAAACAAGTCAGGCGTGCTCCTGCCTAAGTGACTTTGCACTGGCTGTACCCCTTACCTGGAATGTGTTCTCCCCACCCTACCCTCCAATATTTGCAAGGAACACCCTTCACTCCACCTCTCGCACAAACGTCACCTTCCCAATTAGGCTCTATTTAAAGTTGCCACCCATCCCTCATCAGCATCCCCAATACCTCTGACCTTGCTCTAATTGTCCTTCTCCTTTCATAGTTTTTATCAACTTCATACATACCATGTAACTTGCTTACTTATATTTCGTGGCCATTGTCTGACTCCCCATTATCCACACCCAGATACAATCTCAGCTTCTTGAGAACGACAGTCTTTCTTCTGTTCACCTATATATTCCTAACACTTAGAAAATTCCTAGAACATAGCAGGTGTTTAATAAATATCTGTGGAATAAATGAACAGACACAACTGGTGCCTATTAGTATGCCCACACTGCACCAGCCCCTGTGGTAGATTCAAAATGTCAAATGACACTTATTCTGTTAAATAAATGGGCTGGGCTACATAATCCCCAAGTCCCCATTTAGCTCACAAATCAACCCAAAGAAGTGTTTTAAACTATATAATAGGCTCTGCCAGAACGTAAGCTCCCTAGCGGCAGGGAGCTTTCTGCTTTCTTGCCGCTGTATCCCCAGCCCTAAGACAGTGTGAATGAGTAAGCTCCCTGTGGACAAGAAATGCAGCTCTTGTTGGTCCTGAGTTTCTGATTCTACCCAGCACATAGAAGGAAAACCAGGCACAGAGGAAGGGCTCAACCCTGAGTAAGCTCAGACTAGTCTCCTAATGACCTGTTCAAAAAATCTCAGTTGGCAGCAGTACATACAGGCCTCCTTCAATACTCTTGGGAATATTAGCAAAAGGGGTGATTTTAAACATGCCACTGATGCACTTAACTTCAGGTGGTAGCCCTTTGGAATTCCTATCAGGCACATCGCATCAGAGAGAGGCTCACTGATGTTGACATGCATGAGGATTCTGAGCACAAAAACGAGGTCAAATAAGACTCCTGTGGAAAGCAAGCTTATCCAGAGAAATTGCAGGGTTTTCCCTTGCATGCTGACCTTGTTATCTCATTTCTCTATCTTAAACTTCACACCAAGGCCAACATGAGCCCAAAAATCCAGGGAAGGAATCTCAGCCATCATCTATACCAAGCCCCTCTGATTTCCCAGAATTCTCAAAGGCTTTGCTTCCATGAATGTGAATTTTCCAAAGATGGATACACCTCATTAGCAAATGAACACTGCCACGAGATATGACTTCAACTTCTACAACCATTGTCAGTCTCAGTCTCTCAGCACTGTCCAATAAAGACATAATGTGAACCACAAGTGTAATTTTAAATTACATACATAACATTAAAAAGAAGTAAAAAGAAACAGGTGAAATTAAGTTAATAATGTATTTACTCTAACCCAATATATCCAAACTATAATCTCAATATGAAATCAATAAAAAAATTGTTAATGAGATATTTTACCTTTTTTTTCATACTAAGTCTTCAAAATTTGGTGTATATTTATTTTACACTGACAGTATATCTCAATTCAGACTGGCCGCATTAGAAATGCTCCAAATTGGGCCGGCCCTGTGGCTTAGTGGTTAAGTGTGCGTGCTCTGCTGCTGGTGGCCCCGGTTCGGATCCCGGATGCACACCAACGCACCGCTTCTCCGGCCATGCTGAGGCTGCGTCCCACATACAGCAACTAGAAGGATGTGCAGCTATGATATACAACTATCTACTGGGGCTTTGGGGTAAAAATAAATAAATAAAATTAAAAAAAAAAAATAAATGCTCCAATAGTCACATGTTGCTAGTGGCCACCATACTGCACAGTGCAGGTCTAGATGTTAAGCTCCTTCTCTTTCAAGATGCTGTTCTTGCTCTCAGATTCATACCATTTAAAGTTAAAACTGATTTTAAAATGTCTTCTAATCTATAATGACATCATTTTCATTATTCTCAGCTTCAAAATATGTTTCTTCCAAGGCAGTTAAAAGAGGCAGCGTCACAGTGGGAAGGGCTGCTAAACACGGCTGAGCAGTTATATGCAAATAATATCTTCTCTGTTATTTGCAAATAACATGTGTGTTTCTCCGACTTCTAACCAGAACCCATTTCATTGAATTCCAATGATTTCCTTAAGTTTCTTATAGTGGTCTTCCTTATTGATAACAGAGCAAGTGTGTGCTGACTGCACGTTTTTGAAACAGCTATGCCAACAACAACAAAAAGATAAACTGAATAGCAACAGAATCAGGAGGCTGGAAGTAGAAGAAAGTTCAAGTGCATTTACTTTCTCATTATCACACCCCTGGAGACTAGCTCTTGGTGTTCTAATGGGTACAACGAAGATGAGGCTTAAGAAGAATACGGCTCTTTAAGGACTCAAAGGAATGGTCTAACCATTTTTAATGAAAAGGAACTAAAAACACATTCAGGTAAGGTAGCTATTCACCAGGTGAGAGAGTTGCTTTGAAAATCTGTGCCAAGAAGAGCTCTGTCATTTTCTCCTTGAAGATGAGATTATTGCTTCCACTAGCCTCTCAAAGGTGAAAGGAATTACCAGAATATGAAAGGCAGTTCAATTTGGAGAACTTTCCACAGCAACAGTGGTGTGAAGTTCATAGCTAGATGGAACATAAAATAATTAACACATCACAGAGCATCCAGACTCTGACATTCATGACCCCTATTTCCATTTCCCATGGCCTCAAAAAGCTACTTTTACAAAAGAAAGCAAACTGGCTTCAAGTTAACTTCCTCCCTTTCGGTGGAAGGTTGGTTTCAAGTATTACTCAGCCTAGAATGAGGTATTCTGGTCCAGTTCTAATAGCTGACTCAGCAGAGACCAGCTGGAACAATGGTTTTTCAGGAGACCAATACTGGAATTGGTGAGGCTCTGAAAGTACGCTGCCAAAATCAGCGATTTTAAAAACTGGGTCACATTATAGGAACTCAGATGCTGTAGGTACAGGCCCAGTTTCTTGGCGAAAGGAAGACTAGCCTCTAATACACTCGCTATCCTAAAAGCAGCCAAGAAACAAATGACAGTAACCTCCAGTAGAACTGAGGGATAAGCAGTGTTTGACACAGAGCTGGGAAGCCCATGATTTACTCTGCAATTACCTGCAGATATCACCTTCAAGTGGAAGAGAAACCTAAGAACGAGTCATGGGTCATGGCTCTTTTGGCCTTTGAAAAAGCATATAAAAGCAGAGACAAGAAGCAGGAAAGCACACAGCATCCCAAATCCTATGCCTTCAGCCTCCCTAAAAAGAAATGTGAAGTATGTGGATAAAAAGACATCAATGACTACAGCACTAAAATAAATGGAAAATGTAATAAAGGTACAACTCAACAAATACTCCTAGATTCAGGACAAGGCCTCACAAAACTACATCTGTGATATTCTTGGTGAGTCAAGCATAAACAGTACTCATTCTTTGCTTCATGCATTTATTCATTCCACCAGTTCATTCAAGGCTTTTGTGCACTGGTACTATCCTAGACACTGGTGCTACAATGGTAACCTAAACCTGACAAGGACCTGTCTTCATAGACACTACATATCCATTGTGGGGAAGGCAGACGTGGCTCCATAAATTCACCAGAGTCAGTAATACTAATAATATTTGTAATAGGAATGATCATTTAGTAAACGCCTACTATGTGTTGGGTTCTATGCAAGGCACTCATTTAATCCTAACAACCATCAGCAATTAGGCATTAATTAATTAATTAAAATTAAGATCATTTTACAGATGAGGTAACTGGATCTTACAAAGGTCAAGCGACTTGCCAAGGTCATCCAGACAAGTCAATGACAGAGGCAGGATGTAAGTCCAGATGTGTCTGACTCATATTATAAGCTTAATGTTTGAAAATAAGATGTTTACAAATAATGTTTGAAAATATCATCTGGCATTTTAAACAAATCACGCAAACCAATGGTTAGCAGGATTGAGTGATCATTTGTGCATTCCATTAAAATCTGTGATTGAAAAAGAAACCAATTTAAAACACGGATAAACGATCTGAACAGACACTTCACCAAAGAAGAGATACGGATGGCAAATAAGTACATGAAAATATGTTCAACATCCTTAACCATCTGGAAAATGCAAGTTAAAATCACACTGAAACACCACCACACTATTAGAAAGTCTAGGAAGAAAAAAAATTTCTTTTTTTAATTTGACAACACCAAGTGCTGGTGAAGATGCAGAGCGACTCGAAGAACTCTTCTACGTTGCTAAGGGAGAATGCAAGATGGTACAGCTGTTTTGGAAAAGAGTTCGACAGTTTCTTGTAAAGTTAAACATACTTACCATACAACTCAGTGATCTCACTCCTAGGTATTGACCCAAGCAAAATGAAAACCTATGTTTACAAAAAGACCTGTCCAGTGCGCATTTGATTCTTTCCCTGGGGCTCTGAGCCTGTTCTCTAGCCTTCCATGGAAGCTCCTATAGTGGCTTTATTCATACCGCCCCCCCCACCGTGGAAACAATTCACCTGTCCTTCAACTAGTGAATGGATAAACACATTGTGGTCCATTCAGACAGGGGGATGCTATGCAGCAATACAAAGGAACAAACGAATGCTACGTGCAACAACATGGATGGGTGAATTGGAAATCCATCTTATTAACTGAAAGAAGCTCAATCCAAAAGCTTCATACTGTATGATCCCACTTACATGACATTCAGAAAAAGGCAAAATTATTAGGAACAGAAAAGTGATGTGGTTGCCTGGGGTGGGGGAGGGGTTGACAACAAAAGGGCTGCAGGAAAGAATTTTGGGTGGTGACAGAACTATTCTGTCTCTTGAATGAAGTGGTGGTTACAGGCCTGGGCGCATTTGTCAAAACTCAGAGAACTATATAGCAAAAAGAGTGAATTTTATTGTAAGTAAATTCAAAATGTGAATGAAATTCACCACAAAAAATTGTGATTTTAACATAAGAAATTAAACTCCTCTCATAGATATATTAAAATACTTAAAATTCATCTAGATTAAAGCCATCTCAAACTACAGGAAGTTTTCTTAATGACAAAATGTTGGAACATACATATTTTCAAACTGGCAAGTAACAGACTTTTTTTTTTTTAACACCTTCTCTCTGGTTGGCAAGCGGAACAGTTCACTCCAACACCTTCACTCTGCATGCTGGAAAATGCAAACACAGTGCAGGGGAGCTTCTGGGATGGTGGATGCTGGTTTCTCCTCAGCCTGTAATAAGTCACAAAACCTGCTGTAGCTAATATTTGTCTTTACGGAGGAGAAAGTGCCAAGAAGCTGTAATTTTCCCAAGGCTTGCTGGTTTCCCATTAAGAAAGATGCACCATAAGAATAACCTGGTGAATTGCCCTGGGAGTTTCTATCCTAATCTACTGCTGGGTAAGTGCTTTGCTATCCAAGTTGTGCTTAAAGTCCTTTTGTCGTATTTTGTCATTCCCCAATAAGATATCCTTCGCTCAAAAGTCTCTCCTTACCTTGCTGCTTTTTTACCATCACTGGAATATTAACCACACCCTCCATCCCACTTTTTTGCATGACATATTATAACGCAAAGACACCAAACAGAAGCACTCAATCACAGTAATTTTACGAAGTGTCTGGCAAGCCGGAGAGAAGCTCACCTCGGCAGGGTTGGGGGAGCAACACATCTGGATCTCAATTCTCCAGCACACATTCGGTTCTCTCCCTGGGGCTCGAGAGCCTATTTCTTCCTTTCCTTAGAGGCTTCTTTCTTGAACAGCCCCAAAGCTCTGGCTCATCTGCCTACCAAAGACTCGCTAAAAACCCATATTACAAGCAATTCAAAGCATGAAATGAAAATTGATGCTTTCAACTTCTGTAACGATGAAAATGGGAAGCTGCCAGGGACTCTGTGCTCCTTTATTTTCCACGTCAGTTTTCAAGAATACAGATACCAGCATGTTATACGAGAAAAGAACGTGGACCAGGGCGAAGTGTTCCTCCCTAAATTTGACCACATTAAGGCAGAGCTTTTGAGGTAAAAGACAAGTCTCGTACAGTTGTATTAATAGCAGAAAGAACAACTTCAGACTCACACTCAGCAGAGCAAAGATGACAGGCAACTCCCTGTATATAAATCGCATTAAAACAATGGATTACTATGCTCTTAACTGGGAATCAAATCACGTTGTTCAATCTGGCCAACACAGACGAAAGTGTCACACTCTACTGGTGAGATAGGCAGTTCAAGTTCTATCTCTACCTGTGAAATAAGAGGGTTGAGCAAGAATAAAATCTCAGAGTTCTCTTGCAATATTATGCTCTCTAGTTTTAGGAATTAGAAAAGCATAGAGGGCAACGTATTGTCTGTCTTCCTCTACTAAAATATAAGTTCCGTGAGAGCAATCCTTGTACCCTTGGTACCTAGCAGAGAGCTTGGCATATATAATATGCTCAATAAATTTTTGTTGAGTGACTGAATGAATGATATCAGAGACAGGGTAAGTTTGCTTTGCTCCATCATTTGAATATCAGGTTCTGTAATTCAGAAATATTTATACACCTAAGTTGTGGTTTCATGGTAGACCTGGTAGGCCCACAAACATGTATGAGACATTGAACTTATCCCTGAACTTATATTCTACATAGGAAAATAAGAAATGTTTGCTTGAGATGAGAACCAGGCAGGCAGTAAAGGGTTTCCATTGATGCTATACAGTGGTTCAGAGCAGGGAGAGGTGACGGTGCACAGCGCACAGCTTGTAGTCTGCAGAGAAGGATTCCTGAAGTTCATGGACATGAAGTCTTGACTGGTCAAGAAACACTAAAAATGGCAGAGATGGGGATTCATTTCAAGAATAGGCTATTAAGGGGGCCGGCCCAGGGGTGTAGTGGTTAAGTTCACGTGCTATGCTTTGGCGGCCCGGGTTTCATAGGTTTGGATCCTGGGCATGGACCTACGCACCGCTTATCAAGCCATGCTGTGGCAGGCATCCCACGTATAAAGTGGAGGAAGATGGGCACGGATGATAGCTCAGGGCCAATCTTCCTCAGCAAAAAGGAGAATTGGCAACGGATGTTAGCTCAGGGGGGTAGCGAGGGAGGAAGGAAGGAAGGGAGGGAGGGAGGGAGGGAGAGAGAGACAGAGAGAGAAACGGGGGTGGAGAGGGAGATGAGAAAGAGAGAGAGAGAGAGAAAGAGAGGAAGGAAGGGAGGGAGGGAGTGAGGGAAAGGAAGGAAGGAAGGAGGGAAGGGAGGGAAAGGAAGGAAGGAAGGGAGGGAGGGAAAGAAAGGGAGGGAGGGAGAGGGGGAGGGAGAGGGGGAGAGAGGGAGAGAGAGAGAGAGAAAGAAAGAATAGGCTATTAAATAGGGCAGTGGGATAAGGTACTTCTGGACTTTTATGTATTAACAAGATACTATAAAAACAGGTCCAAACTTAAACTTCCCATTTTGAACACCCCCGTATCTTTCGTCACTTATGCCCCTCCCTAGCTCATTTATCCCACACTCTGCTGAACATCTCCATTTAGATGCCCCTTGTGGCCTTCCAGTGTACCTGGTCACTCTTCCCAGAACCCTGGGGGCCATCTTGGACTCCTCTCTCTCCCTTCTATCTTGTTTTATGATTCACTAAGTCCTTTAAGTTCTCTCTCTTGAATACCTCTCGGGTCTCTCCCTTCCTCCTTTGCCTTAACTTGGGCTTTCACTTTGGTCATAGCTTTCCTGTTGGCCCCTCTGCATTAATGTCATCCCCTAAATCAAGAGTCAACAAACTTTTTCTGTCAAGGGCCACAAAATAAATAGTTTAGGCTTTGGAGGCCATACAGTCTCTGTCTCAACTACTCAACACTGCCATTGTAGCAAAAAAGCAGCCATAAACAATACATAAACAAAGATTGTGTTCCAATAAAACTTTTTTAACAAAACAGGCAGCGGGTCAAATTTTGCCTGAGGACCATAGTTTGATGATCCCTGCCTTAGATGGTGGCCAGAGTGGTTTACAAAAAATACAAACAGGACCATGTTATTCTCCTGCCTAAACTCTTCTAGGACTCCTAGTTTCCTCAGGATAAGTTCCAGGCTTCTTGGCAGGACAGACAAGGACCTCAGTGTCTCTCCCCCTGCCTGTCCCTCACAACTCTTACCAATGCACATTCAACATTCAATGACTTTATGCTTCCCAGAAACATCAGCCTCTCATGCCATGATTTGTACACGCTTGGGTCCCCTTCCTGGAATGTCTCCACTTGTCCATCTGGTAAACTCTTGTCTATCCTTGAAACCCACAACCTACGTCTCTTCCGGGAAATCTTCCCTGACCTGAATTCTGGAAGAAGTCAGGCCAATCTCTCTGTTCCCCAAGGACCTTTACATTCTTTTATAACCCACATGACATTGGACTGTCATTGGGCATATACGTGTCTCCCACCACCACCAACTCCACTGGACCCTCTATGAGGGTAAAGGCTGTATTTTGTACATCTTTGTATCCTTTGGACCTAGCAAAATATCTAGCACATAACTGGGTCATAGCAACTGTTTGCTTCATTAATTAGTAAAAAAAAAAATCACAAAAATTCCAACTGCTGCTCATTTGACCTCGTACAACTTGAAAGAAATCTGAATTCACTCAACACTCTATCTACTGTGGTTATGCCAATGATTTTAATTCAATACTGGCTATTAAAAGTTGTCCAAACGTCAGAATGAACTGTTCCTTCTCAGGATGGTATAATTCCAAATTTCCCCTTTTAAAGGAGATGTACTTTAAAACTGCTACTTAGCTGTCTCCCCATTAGTCTTTAATTAGCTGCTTGAACAATGCTGAATATGTTACATCCTCTTGCAGAGAGCTAAGTCCTCAAGCAATTAGTTTGTCCTACTAAATATGACCTGCATTGCCATTGTACCCACAACTGGCAAACCTTCATAAAGCAGGGAAAATTCCTACGTGTTCCAGAAGCTGGACAGAGCCTCTGAGGCCAGAGGACACATAAACTTGTAGCAAAGACTATAAAAAATCTTTCACCTATCAAACTGGCAAAACTTTAAAGGGCTATATTGAGGGCCGGCCCCGTGGCTTAGCGGTTAAGTGCGCGCGCTCCCCTGCTGGCGGCTCGGGTTCGGATCCCGGGCGCACACGGACGCACCGCTTCTCCGGCCATGCTGAGGCCGCGTCCCACATACAGCCACTAGAAGGAAGTGCAGCTATGACATACAACTATCTACTGGGGCTTTGGGCGAAAAAATAAATTAAAAATTATAAAAAAATAAAGGACTATATTGAGTTCTGGCAAAGATGAAGGGAAATGAATACTCTTGTACACATTAATGGGAATGTAAATTATACAATTCTTTTGGAAGAGTAATTTGGAAGTACTTTCTAATCCTAAAAAGCACACCCTCTTAAACTCAGTGATGCCACTTTTAGGAGTTTAACCCATGTAAAGAATCACAATTGTGTACCCAGCTCTATGTGCAAGGATGCCCCTTTCAGCATTGTTTCTAGCATTCAAAACCTGGAGAACGATGACCTAAATCAAGGTACAGCGAGGTTCTCCGTGAACGCCACACTCTATGCCCACTGCCTTCCTGAGAGTCTACTTCCATGTCTAATAGACATCTCAAACTCATTAAGTCCAAAATAAAACTCCAGATCTTAAACCAAAAGATGACCCACCCCCAGCTTTCCCCATCCAGCAAATGTCAGCTCCATCTTTCCAGGTGTTCAGGTTTAAAAACACCTTGGGGTCATTCTCAACTCCTCTCTCTTTCTCACACCCCTCATCTGATCCATCAGACAATTCTTTTGAGTATACGTTCAAAATATATCCAACCACTTCTTACCCCACTTCTACTACTACTACTTTGGTCTGGCCCAGGATTTCAGTAACAGCTTCCTACCTTGTGCTCTCTGCTTCCACTCCTCCATATATCCCTAACACATTACCTAAAGTGAGACTTTTCAGATGTTTATTAAGGCATGTCATTATCCCAGTCAAGACCCATTTCACTGAGGAAAGTAGATAAATGGTCTAAAATGCCTGGTATGATCTGTCTGCTCTCCCTACACTCTGACCTCTCCTCCCATAGTTTTAGCCATTGCTTTCTCTCTGGCCTCCTTGCGGTTTCTCAGACAATGTAGGTACCACTCCTGCCACAGGACATTTGCACTTCACCCAGATACACACATGGTTTCTTCCTTCACTCATTCAAATTTCTGCATAAATGCTACTTTCTCAGTGAGGTCTACCCTGACAACCCTATTTAAAGTTACAACATGCCCCATCTCCACAGTCTTGACCACCTTACTCTGCTCTGTTTCCCCCTACCATATCACTTACCACCTTCTAATACACAAAATAATTTACTTATTTAGTACATCTACTGTTTATTGCCTGTCTCCCTGACTAAAACATAAACCCCATGAGGGATCTTTATCTGTTTTGGTGGATAATATCTCAAGCACCAGGAACAGTTCCAGCACATAAAGGTTGCTAACTGAATATTTGCTGAATGAATAAACATATCTTAGAGTTGTTGTGAGAACAAAATGAACCAGCCTTAGCAAACAGCCACTTCATCAACGTAGGTTCCAGTTAGTTATTACTAGAAAGAATGAAGTAGGCATACATGGACTGATGTGGAAAGTTGCCCATATGTAATGGCAACAAGAAACACCAAGCTGGACTAATGTGCAAAGACAGTTATTACAGCATTGTTACTAACACTGAAAATAGAGAAACAATCTAAAATCTTCCAGCCAGGTAATGGTTAACCAGCTAATACCAACCCCCACACCCATGCTTTGGATGTCAGGTAGTTTTTAGGTAGGAATATTTGTATTATCATATTAAAATATCAATTTCAAGTGGGAAAAAAGTAACTTACTGATTGGACAGGATGTAGAGTATGATACCATTTTCTTTGAAAGAAAAAAGGCTGTATGTGTGTATATATTAATGCAGAAAGGTTTGGAGAGAAACACCAAATTTTATAGATACGTAATAGTTACTTCTGAGAATTAGGCTGGAGGGGAGAATGAGGGCTAGTGTGTATTTTTATACTGTACTGTTCCCTGGTACTTGACTTTTTTGCTAGCAATCAAGCAAACTTCAGTTTTGCCAACCACAGTCATTTTTAGCAACAAACTTCTCACAGCTGAAAGATTTCATTTTAACTAATCATTTGAACCTTATTCCCTATTCTCTGATCTTATTAGGACTAAATTAACGTGGATTCTAATATGAGCTCCAGAAGGGTAGGGGGATTTTTGTCTGTTCTGTTCGCTGTGCTATCCTCAATATCTAAAAAGGGCCTGGCACATAGTAGGCACTCAAATACTTATAAAGTAAGTTAGTTCTAATATGAGATCACCTCCAGGCAAAAATATAAGTAGTGAATGAAAGAGTGTAAAAAGTAACAAAAAGAAACAGGAAAGGCCTCCATAAACCAGAGTATTAAGCCTCATAAAAAGGAGTTAAATGTTTTAGACTTTTCTGCTTCCCTTTTAGGTCTCTATCTACGATCATTATGTATTTTTAAAGCAATTCTCTTTGGCAATGCTCCACAATTAATTAGAAAATTATAGCACTTACTGTCTTATAGGCAAGTTATTTCATATGGTTGTTGTCAAATCTGCAGATTCCCACTGATCTAATCTTTATTGCAGCAAAGAAAAAAGAAATATACCCAGTGCGGTCATTCAGATTCAATTCTCTCTAGAGGGAGAAAGGTGGGGGAAAACGAGATTCTTCAATCAGGAGAACGACATCAACTTTTAAGATCAATTAAACAGTGAGAAGAAATCTAAATGCTTTTTTATTTCCTATAGAACTACAGGATAAACTCTCTGGGTTTGTGGGAAAACATGTGTGTCACTAAATACAAAGGAAAAATTGTGTTTCCTTTTTCCATTTTTAAAATGATTTTTTCATGGAGTTGTACTTTTTGCTCAGTTTTGGTAATAGCAACTCCACTCTAGGAAATAGCTCAAACTTCTTAACGATGACTTGGCAAACTTCCTGACGCATCCACTCATCCAAGTATTTACTGAACACATATTATGTGCTAAGCACTGAGCTTAGAACTCGGCTATAGAAAGAAAAACAGCAAACACCTCCACAAACAAAAGTGTGAAGCCTCATAAAATAGAGTTAAACGCACTATGCTTTTTTGCTGCCCTTTCAGGTCAGATAACCACAAACATGAAAACCAAAAATCTTTACATTCAAGAATGTTCAGCCTAGTGATTCATTTTCAAGCCCAAGAACTTCCCTTTACTCTCATGCTTGAGATCTTCTCAAACATCTTAGCAAAAGTTAGGTAGTATTTTCCCCATTCTGTTTTTACTCTTAAATCTGACAGCCTATTGAAACGTGACGGAATGTCAACCTCATTGGAAGAAGGAATAAAATCAGCAACAGCACTCAAGAACCGTATGGGGGGGGGGAACAGATATGTAGATAGCATTCAGTCATCAACTCACTAGACTATTGGCGAGTGAAAGGATTTAGTGCCATTTTTATCAATATGGAGTCACACGTCAAATAGGTTTACCAATGAATAACAGCACATCACACTATTCAGAGGCACTGTTTGGGCATAATTTTCCTAGCTGTGGGCGTCCTAAATTAATCATGTAGATGTGCTAGAGGCTAACAATGGCAGAAACTTGTCATCAAGGCCTGGTAAGCAAGGGACGGCCAGCAAGCTCTTTGCACTTAGTGTTTATAATACTTCAAAAGCCTAAAAGTCATCCAGAGCCAACCTGCTGTCAGACACAGCCATCAGAAGAGTGACTGAATGAATGGTTGGCATTGCTGCCTTTTCTTCCCACCAGACTGCTCAAAAAACGCTGACAGTTTTTCTGGTGCCATAGGGTGTCAACATGACTGCAAGGGATGTGCTTACATTCAAATATTTGGGGTCTGATTATCAACATGAGAAACATTTTTTTAAAAAATACAAGAAACAAACATGCTGAGAAAATGGTGATTACCAAACTAACTGAATTTTGCCATGAAAATCTAGTTGCAAAGAAAAAAATATTTGGGGTGTTTTGATGGGGGGAGATTTTGATTTAGCTTTTTCTAGTACTATCATCTCTATATTTACTTTTAACTTTAGAAATCCTTTTACCTTTAGTTATAGGTGTCTCCCAAATTTTTTTCCCTAGAGCAACTCTAATAAGTCAATATCATAGGTCTATATACTTATCGGGATTATTAAATAGGCAAACTCAGTTGGTATCACATCACCTGCTTTATACGACACGGCAGAGGGTCAACAGAAATTACAATTCAGTTTTCCAATAACTGGTGTCAATTAATCACAGTGGTTGGCTCCTTTGTGAATATGTAGATCTCATTCTTTCTGTCCTTTTCCTCTAACCCACATCCATATGCTAAGAGTGAATGGAAAACAGTGGGGAAAGGAGGAGTTCCTCATCAGAACTAGATGTGTCTTAGTAATACCAGCTAGAGTCACTGCTTCTATGGTGCCTTTAATGCATGGGTATAATTTCTGCTGTTATACATAAGAACGTCAAAGATCTACAGCTGTTTATCACAAAAACAGTCCTACGTATTGGAAAAAATATATAGTGGTTCAAGGAGGTCCTTTTTGTTAATGAAACAGTTATCTACAAGTTTTTACAAAATATAAGTTCAACGGGTTGGTAGCTCCAGCAGACACACCATGGACCACATCACACATTGCTTCCTCTGGCCATAGTTAACTTAAAAGGCAGTGAGGCTCTGGTCTCCCCTGGGGGAGGTCTCATAATAAACACAATTGACCATGCTTCTGCTCAGCCAGGACCAGCAGGTGAGACTCAAGTCTAAAGGTAATAACAGACCCATTCAAGGGCCATAATTAGGTGAAAAGAAAAACAAACCGATCCCACATCTCTTTATTACAAGCACAACAAATCCAAATACCAAAACTCAAACATTTTTTAAAATGCTGCCACAGAAATACAACTTGAAATATGCAGCCTAAGAAAGAAACTACATAGGGATGCAAAGGAGTAACCTTCAATATTTAACCAGGTGGGGTCGGGGTTGCGGGTTAGAGACAAGTGTCCTCAGCAGGGATCATTTCCCTCTGTCCCATCCCCTTCCCCAAAATCAAGAGAGGAAAGGCGTTGGGAGGCAAGAGCAGACTGCTTCTGTTTGCTCAGTTGAGAAATGGAGGAATCAAGTCTCTGTTGATAGCATTAATCTGCTAAAGCTTTCAACAGCACTAAAATTCAGTGGCAAGTGATGAGCTGTGTCTTGTTGACGTGTTACAGTGCAAGTTAAATCATGAAAAGAACCTGCGAGTATATCCAATCAATACTTGAGAGCTTCCAAAGTTATCACAAAACATCAATTTTTAGAAAGTAATAGTCTTACAGATGATAAAAGACAAGCTTTCCTCCACTAAGAAATGCATTTATTTTCCCAGAACAAGAAAGACAATATGTTATTCTGTGGGTCACCAAGCATATAGTCATGGGTTCATGTACATAGTATATATACCACACTTAAATATTTTTAATATAAAAAAGTCATAATGCCCTCAGGCAAAAGCTTCCAGTTTTATTTGAATCCCCAACAAATATGTCTGAACCTTTTGAAAGCACTGACTGCTTGTTCAAGGGGAGACAAACAGACAAACAGACAACAACAAAACCCAGCAAGGGTTTTTTGGCCAGCACACACTCATAAGTAGTCTCCTAAACGATTCTCAATTGACAGAGCCCTGAGCATGGTAAACTCTAGAAAAGAGAAAGAATCCTAATAAGCTACACTCACGCTCACATAATTTGGCTTAGGCACAAATCCACTCCCTTTGTGTGTGACACAAAGTCTATGTACCAACACCATGGACATAACAGCTTTCTTGCACCCAGGTACCCAGGTCAGTTAAACTTAGGACTTCAGAAGAGGAAAGGAGGGATAGCCTTCCCGCCCCTTTAAAAATCCCCCAGCCTCCCTGGCTTGGCCCATCACTTACAAAAACCAGACAGGGAGAACAGCCTTTCAGCTCCCAAGCACTCAACAAGCCAGACTAGATTCCGCTTTCCATTCTGGATGCCCACAGACACGCATATCTTACCTAGATAACACAGTGCTCTGATACACACACGTTAATTTCCAGGAAGCAAACTTAAAAAACCTTCTGTACCTACACTGTTTCTTTTTAAAATGGGAAAACAGGAGTGGGGATCGCAGCTCTTTCCTTCTTTATTTTCCTGGGAGCTTGCAAAGCCTTCCAAAGTGCAAAGGCATTTGCCCACCGTGCCCGGGGAAGCAGCTCTCCCTCTGCCCCGCCTTCCCCAGCCTGGGCGCCGGAAGGAACAATGCAGCAACATACATTTACCAACACCTGCTGGAGCCTATTAATATGCACGGGGACGTATTGATTTTTCCCCCATCCCTTCCTCTGCCCTCCACACTGAGCAGGCTTTCATCTCCTCCTTTACCATCCATCAGGAGCTCATTTCGCCGGCCCCCTCCCCCTCCTACCCCCAGTCCCCATTCAGCCGAGCCCCTCGCTCCAAAAGCCCAGGCTGACGAGCACACTTTGGAATGCACTTCATTAAAATTTAGCTGCCCGATTCCAACCTGCAATGCGGAGGAGGCAATACAAAGCGCGCGCCACACTTCCTCCAGCATCCCCTTCAAAAGCCCCATTGTTCGCCAGGCATCTGCTCCAGAGCCCGGCCTCTCCCTACCCACTGACCCCTGATATTTTTCTCCCCCGTCCCCCTCCCACCCTACCCGGCCAAACGGGCCTGCCCGGTGAATTAAAACGCAGCCGCAGCCATCTGGCCCTCCCAAGCTGGCCCGGTCCCCCCCACCCCCCGCCCCTCCTGCCTGGTCCACACACCACACTCGGCATCTTCACCTCCATGGATGTTCCCACAACCCAAGCTCAAACCTCGGGCGGCAGGACGCCTCTGCCGCCTCCTGCCTGTTCCTAGGCTTCCTCCAGCGGCTGAGCGTTCAAATCCAGAGGTGGGCAGGGGGCGGTCGGGGAGATGGCGAGGGGGGATCATGGGCCACTTGTACTTGCCTGCAAACCCCAGCCCAATCGCCAAGATTAATCCTTCCCTTTGTGAGCCTGAAAGAGCCTCCCACCACGCTGGTCCTTGGCTCTGCAGCGGCTGTAAAGAGAGGCGGGGGTGGGGAGGTGGGATCCGAACCCCTTCCTAGGCGAGCTGGGGGCGCCTCGGCCACCTGACCACAAGAGCAGTTTTGCAAGGGATGAAGGCGCTGGCGGCAGGAGCAGCTGACGGCGCAAACAGGCAGAAAAGATGCCCAAGCTTGCGCCTTTTATATTACTGGCGACATTTCTAACACATGACAACAATTTCCATCTGTATTTAAGCCGAGAGTGTGAAAAAAGAGCATTACATCACAGAGCCCGGGTTCCTAGAGGCTGCCGGATATCTAGGCCAGGGGGATTAGGGGCGCACCTGCGGAGCGGGCGGGAGTGAACGAGGCAGGCACTCCCGCCAGGCATGTCAGGTCCCCGACGCCCCGTGGTCCTGGAGGGAGCCCCTGGCCAAGGAAAGGCGGGAAATAGGGCTGCTCCATTTACAAGACGCAGGAGGCTGAGTGGATGGGTGGATGGGTAGGCGAAGGAGGGGGGAGGTGGCCACTCTTTTTCTTGGTTAGGGATGCAACACTGATTTCCCAAGAGCAAGGGGCAGAAGGCTTCCAAGTGCCTTCTGGTGGGACCCACTTCTGCCCTTCTGCCTCTTCCCCAACTCCGAAGGAAATTTCAAAGGTAATAACTCTGGTGTTTGAAATAATAGTTCTCCTTGGAGTTAAAGGCGGATGGAGAGGCTTAGAATATTAATTTGAAGAATCCACTTTCAAGGAACAGACACTTCAAGAATTAGGGGTAGAATCTGGTTCAGACTCAAGCTGTTTCTTTACTGCTTATCTGGATGTCATTCAAAGCCACTCTTTAAAAGAATCTTTAAGAGCCCAGCGGTATTATCTCCATTCTGTTTCTGATGAGACATCCCTTCCCTACTCCCCCACCCGCCTTAGTGAAAAAACTTGACCTCTGGCTTTGGCGAGGTAAGTTTTCTCTAGCGTGGAAGGGTCAGTCCTTGGGAACTCCTAAGTTCTAAGGCAGAGAACTCCCACGGACTCTCAAAGGAAGGAGTCAGCCCACTGCCGCCTTTCCCTAACCCCGGTATTACAGAGCCACGTGCAACCATCCTCCAGGAATTCATTACTACAGTTTGGACAGGAGAAGATAAAGGGGCTGGAAGATGCTCTGAGGTGAAGAGTGACAAGAAAATAGGAAAAGTAGGGGAAAGAAGCAAGGGATATTTCTCCTCCTGGGGGCTAGGGAGGAAATGCGCAATGCAGAACCTAGATTCCAAATGAGTGGAGGACCAGATTTCATGTGATGGGAAAGCAGTGTTAAGGATGAGGTAGGAAAAGGTGACAGGGCAGCTGAGCCTTCAAATAACAAAGTAACCGAGTTCTTTCCCTGGAATGCAATATCCACTGGATTTCACAGCAGATGAGAAAACAAAATGTGTTCCTTCCCATTTGCTACTCAGTAAACTGTCCATCTGAACAATCCAGGGTGCGGAAGGATTGCATTTCTAATGCTCCTCGTCCTTCTGGTCACTCATGATGGTCAAAAGACTCAACTCTGGAGTCAGACTCACTGGGTTCTAACCCCATCTCTCCACTTTCCTGCTGTGTGACTATAAATAAGTTACTTGCCAGGTCTGTGCCTGTTCCTCTATGTGTAAAAAAGGAAACAAAACCCACCTACTTGTTGTGAGGATAACACACGCCAAGTGCCTGGCACCATACATAGGTGCTCACTAAATGTCACCTATGATTTCTATCATCATCATCATGCCTTTATTTCTACGTAAAGTGTCTCCACAAAATGAAACCCCTTATCCTCTATGTTTGCAGCGACCTGCAAACTGGAACAGCTCCCAGGGCTTCAATTAGTGAAACGCAGACACCAGCACCCTGGATATCACTGCACCTGTCAGAAAAAGTGAACAAGAGGCCTTCGAGGAAAAACAGATCCATTTGCTTCATTTTTGTTTCACATCTACTTTTCAGAAGGCGAAAAGGCCTTAAGAGCTGGAATGTGAGGTATTAGCTTACATTTTTGGTTTGAGAGAAACAATAAACTTAAGGGAATAGTTTCTTTATCAACCATATACATAATATATGTGAACATTTACATCATTTCCTCTCTCAATCTTCATCAAAAAGAAAAAAGAAAAGCGGATTCTGCATAAAACTTTCAAAAGCCTTTAGCCACAACCTAATGCTGAAAAATGGAATTTGTATTTTATTAGTTTTCCACAAGAAAATGATTGTGCGGTACAAATTAAATTGCTCTTTCGCAAGGAGGCTGCATAGAGACTGCACCGAAGGGAACAAAAATACAAAAGCCATTCTCATTACGAAAGAAAGAAGGGAACTTTTATTCAATAACTATTCAAGGATGTAGCTTTCTAATCTTCAATAGGGGGAGAAAAATAGCCCTCATTTGGTTTGGAAATATCCCTAACAATAAAGAATTATTTTCAATCACAGCTCCAAAGACCAGGTTTCTCTATGTATAAGTGAAGCACAAGAAAAAGATTCCATGAAAATCTACCGGTTATCAGAATACACACTTGATCTCAAAAACTGAGGCTCTCTGAGCTTGTGTGGTCTCCAGCATAAGCCAGGAGAGATGCTTAATTGAATTTCTTCTGAATTCTCTTTTGTCACACACAAAATAATTAAAACCAATAGGTCCTGGGCTAGCCTTCCTTCATGGGTGCTTGACTGCTAAACCTTAAGGTTGAGCTATGCAGTGTCTCGAGGGCACGGTTTAGAGCGGCAACGAAGTATAGATACTTTACTAGCAATTTTTAACAAACAACTGTGAGAAAAGGGCCAAGAAGTTCCTTCACTGAACACATTCAAAGCAATTAGAGAAATGACTAGAAATCAGACTAATTAAATGTTATGGAAAATGACCACTTGGGAGGCAGTAGAGTGTAGTGGTTATGAGAGTGGGATCTGGGGCCAGAGTAGCTAGGTTCAAAACCCACCTCTGGTTCTTTCTTGGTGTGAATCATTGGGTAAGAGACTTTTACTTGAAACACTCCACTTTCTCATCTGTAAAATGGGAATAAAGAGTTCCTGCCTCATAGGATTGCTATGAAGACTAAGTGAGTAAATACTGGACAAGGAAGTTAGATGAGTTCGTGGCACAGAGAAAAGTACTCAGTAGTGTTAGTTATCACTGCCCCTTCAATCCCTTCTAACACTTAGGTGTGGATTTCCTCTAAAAGCTTGCTCTGCAGATGGCTTTCCACAAATATTTATTGAGCACATACCAAGTACACGGCACTGTTGGATGTAATAAAGAGGTCTAATACATCTACAGGGTTGAAAAGAAGGCTTTATAGTTAGTATTTTTTAATAGAAATATCCTTTGGATAAAATTATATTGACATAATACAGGCCATATTCACAGAGTAAAATGCAATAAAAATAGAAATTAGAAAAAAAGGCAAAATTTAACATTAATAATAATAAAATATGTGGGATGTACCCAAATTCCTACACAGAAGGAAATTATAGCCTTAAATGCATTTATTAGAGAATAAGAGACAGAAAATAAATGAATTATGCTTTCTATTCATGAAGCTATAAAAATAAAAATGAAAAAAAAAAACAACATTGAAAATTCAACAAATAGTGCTGAGACGACAATTGGATATCCACATACAAATGAGTGAAGTTAACCTACTTGATACCATACACAAAAAATTAACTCAAAATGGATCATAGACCTACATGTAAGATCTAAAACTATAAAACTCTCAGAAGGAAAACATAGGAGTAAAAACGACCTTGGGTTAGACAATGACACCAAAAGCACAAGCAACAAAAGAAAAAATAAATTATACTATGTCAAAATTGAAAAGTTTTGTGCTGAAAACAATACTGCCAATAAAATGAAATGACAATCTATTTGATGGAAGGATGGAAGAGAATATTTGTCAATCATGTATCTGATAAGGGACTTGTATCTAGAATATACATATGAAGAACCCCTACAACTCAACAATAATAGGACAAACACAATTTAAAAAATGGGCAAAGGACTTGAATAGACATTTCCCCAAAGACAATACACAGGTAGCCAAAAAGCATATGAGAAGATGTGCTAACATCATTAGTCATTAGGGGAAGGCAAATGAAAACCAAAATGAGATACTACTTCATACTCACTAGGATGGCAATCACTAAAAAGTCAAGTATTGGTGAGGACCAACAACTCCACTCCTAGGTATATAGCTAAGAGAAATGAAAACGTATGTCCACACAAAAACTTGTACCCAAATGTTCCTAGAAACATTATTCATAATAGTCAAAAAGTGGAAACAATCCAAATGTCCATCAACTAACAAATGAATAAACAAATGTGGTATATCTATACAATGGAATATTATTTGGCAATAAAAAGAAATGAAGTACTGATACTTGCTGCAACATGAATGAACCTTGAAAGCGTTATGCTAAGTTAAAGAAGCCAGACACAAAATGCTACATATTGCATGATTCTATTGATATGAAATGTCCAGAACAGGCAAATTTATAGAAAGAAAGTAGATTAATGGTTATCCAGGACTATGGGAATTGTGGGGAAATGGGACATGACTGTTAATGGGTACAGGATTCTTTTTGGGGTGATAACAATATTCTAAAATTAGATTGTGGTAACAGTTGTACAACTTTGTGAATATACTAAAAAACACTGAATTTTTAGAAAATGGGTGAATTCTATCATATGTGAATTATGCTTCCATAAAGTTGTTTTAAAAATGTAGAAAGAAGGAATAATAAAATTAAGGTAGAAATATAGATCAGTAACTGTAGGCGATAAAGAAAAACAATCAAGAGAAAAAGCTGTTTCTATGAAAGAACTAATAAAATTGAAAAGCCTTTGACAAATATGACAAATGGGTAAAGGCAGGAGAAATCACCAATAATCAACTTTAAAACAAAAAAGGAGGCGTTACAAATATACAAGAGATTTATTTTCATGTATAAGAGAATACCATGAACAACTTTATACCAGTTGATTTCAAAATCTAGAAAGAATGCATCATTTTCTAGGACAATAAATTAATTGTCCTCAAAGAAGCAACGGGAATCCTGAGTAGAGCAATACCTAAACTGAACTAAACTGAAACCAAGTTCAAGAATGATCTCCTCCCTCCCTTTTCCCAGATCCTATACGGAAAAAACACGTCCCAGGCCAGGAGGTTTTATGGGCAGATTTTACCAAGCCTTCAAAGAAGAGTGTGGCACCCTTTATGTTAATCCAAACACACATTCTCTCTCTACCATATATTTTCTATTTTCTACAGGGTCATACATATTTATGAATGACTAGAAAAAGATCTCAGAGGAGTATTTTTAAATGATGATCTATGGTTACCTTTGGGGAAGACAAAAGAAAAGAGCACGAGGGTGGAGGGTCAAAGAGGACATTGAAATTCATTGTGATGCTTTTATTTTTAATTTTAAAATTTATATGTATTGATTACATAATAGAATAATGAATTTGACAATTACTTGGAATGAAAAAATTAAGGTATTCACTGGAGACTTGGATTAAATGTTCTGTCAGGTTGATTGAAGCATGGAGGAAAGGTAAGCGGGAGGCATTATTGCCATCTAATGGCAATGTCTTCTATTGCAGGCAAAATCCCTAAGGAACTAAAGTCTCCTAAATGCTGAATTTGCAAGCATAAAGTCAAAGCAGAAGTAACAAATGGGGATAACCTTGTAATTTTTATAATACCAAAACTTTCTTAGTTCTAAGATGTCATTAATTATAAGATACATCTTTGAAATAATAGCTTTTCAGGAAAAAAGAAAACTACCACATTAAATATGTACATCTACGTTCAACAATGTTCAAATGCAGAAAAATATATATATCCGAGAATCAAGAAATAAAGGTGTTATGTGACCAACAGAGACACTGATAAAAGTGAAAAACAGTCTTCAAATGCTAACATTTTAAGCCGTGTTGTTTAGATTCTACAGCAAAGTTCTGCCTGAAAAATGTTTAGATATTGACATTAGTTTATAATGATTATTTAAGAAATAACAAATTTTTGGTTATTAAGGAAAGTACTGTTGGTTAGGAAGGAAAAAAAAAAGTGCCTCAATATATCTGATGCTTTTTAAATTGACCAAGGGGCCTGAATATAACATATAACAGAAGTGTGATATTGGAATCGCTCTTGTTGATGTTTTTTCATGGCTTATGGAATATAATGACTTTCATATGTCAAAGACGAATGATAAATCACTTCACTTTGGGTATATAAATATCCAAAGAGACGGGTATTTTCCTTATAACCTTTGATTTCCACTGTGTTTTTTTTTTTTTTTTTTTTTGGGAGGAGATCAGCCCTGCGCTAACATCTGCCAATCTTCCTCTTTTTTTTTTTTTTTTTTGCTGAGGAAGACGGCCCTGGGCTAACATCTGTGCCCATCTTCCTCCACTTTTTATATGGGACGCCGCCACAGCATGGCTTGCCAAGCAGTGCGTCGGTGCGTGCCTGGGATCCGAACCAGCGAACCCGGGGCCGCCGCAGCGGAGCGCGCGCACTTAACCGCTTGCGCCACCGGGCCGGCCCCTGATTTCCACTGTTAAAAAAAAAAAAGACTAGCTTGAGATGCTATTTTCCAGCTGGATTTAGATTGCCATGAAACATGAGGAAGTGACCTCTGTGACCTCTTCATGAAGAAACAACTCCAGTGACAACTCTCTGGCTTTTGTTAGTCATTTGGGGAACCAAACAGCAAATGGGGAATAAACAGAATTCCTATGGCTGTAAATTTCAACAAGAAATGGTAATAGAACAGACATGGAACATTTACCTTAAAGTGTCACTTTTCTAGCATTACTTCTCTTTAAGGTGTGAAACAGGACCATCTTCTTGGATGGTACTCAAATGAACTTTTTTACAGGTTTTCCAAGAAAATGAAGCAAAAGCTGTTATGCCCAAAAATGGCTCATGTAATACAAACATGCAATTTAAGATAGCTAATGAGAGAAGAATGATTCTGCAATGTCACTATCAAAGATGAAAGTTCTAGGAACTTCAGACTTATATTGCACAACGGATGTTATCACAATTGACTCTTTAAATTTGTATGACTAGATCTCTCTGCAAATGAGCTGTTTTATGAGACCACATCCTTCTGTCCTTAAAACTGTGCAACCTACATTGAACCTGCAGTGTCATCTTTTTGTCTTTGACTCTCACTGGCTTCAGGAAACAAATGAGAACTCCCAACAGTATATTCACCATGTGCATCTTAGAACTTTCCATTATCCTCATATACCAGCCAAATGGGCTTCTGAATAAATCTATCACAATGAATAAATCTATCACAATGGGCATGAAGTACAAAGTTGATACTTGCCAGGGAGTGTGATCTGAAAGGCAGTTGTGCTCTTGGTAGCCATGCACCACTGTAGGGAGTGCTCATCTTCTTGCAGATATACAAAGACTCAGTGACGGAGAGCCCAAGAGTTGGCAATAAAAGAAAAACTAGCCCTTGCATACGCCAACTAGACCCTCGTAGGGTATCTCCTACCTTTAGAGCAGGCTGAAGGGCTTTCAGCAGATCAGAGTTAATGAGGGAGAGAGAACAAGTAAGTCTACAATATGCACTTACCATGTGAATGTGCCCATCAGTGTGCCTCATGTTAGTGAACTATAAATTGTCCAACTTGGCCTCAATGGTCGGTTAGTTATACAGCAGACTTATCTCAACTGTAATTGCTGTAATAAACATCAGGCATTTTGGTGGCAGAATTATAGAGACCCAACTCGGCAATAAAGCCTATTTTTACCCACAACACAGAGATGAGGTTTAGCTAGTCCTACTATGTAGTAGGGTGGCTAAATTGAAAAGACCTCTTCCTCCTCCTCTGCCTTACTCCACTCTGCTCACTAAATAGCTGTCATGGAAATAAACACAGAGTGTGCATTTCTACTCATCAAATACCTGGATAAATTTCTGAATACTTATTATGTGCCAGGGCCTCTCCTGGTACTTCTCATGATTTTGTCACTTAACTCTCACCAAAATTCTATGGGGATGATACTATTGTCCTGATTTTGTAAGTTAGGAAACCGCAGGGATGTAACTTATCCAAGATCACAAAGCCAGAGAATGGAGGCGCTGTGAGTCAAACCCCATTCTGTCCATATCCAAAGCCTATAGTTACCCACCAACTACAATCCTGAGCCTCTCAGTGCCCTGAAAGCTGAAGGAGGCTGCTTGTCCAGACAGTTCCCTTGAAACCCAGGTTCTGATCACTGCCGTTATGGGTACTTAAGGCAAGTTCCAATAACTGCCCGTGCCCCCACGATGATTTGTTTCCGTTCTGATTCTATATATTTTAGAGATATACAATCAATCACAGTAACATAACTCATCGTAATATGGTTTGGGATGCCCAGGTCATCTCCAACATATATGAATCTAGTGTACAAATGACATCCTATACTGGTTCCTCCCAGAGCAGAGGCTTCTTTGCTCCTTTCAGACCTTCCCACCTCCTATGCAGGTCACACTACTCCCTGAAACTGCTATTGCCTCTGCCCCTGAAGCAGCTTGTCACTTGGGCTGGTAACATGTCTGTCAACAGAAGTGGTATCTTCAACATCATCACCACCCTCTCCATCACCACCAGCACCTGCCATATGTGAAGAGCTTACAGGAGACCAAGCACGTGCTAGACCTCGCACAACTCTGTAAGGGAGGTGTTGTCATTCCTATTTTGCAAATGAGGAAACTTAAGTCTCCAAGAAGCTAACTGACAAGGGAGGAAGAGGAAATACTCCCCACCACTACCCAGGGCAGGTAGATTTCTTTAACTGAGTCCTATAACTACATTTTATCTTATTCTCTCCTTTTCAGAACCTCTCTTCTGGTTCTCATTTGTCCCAGGTGCAAGGACAAAATTCTTAGAAGAACAGGTATGACTTCTAGTGTTCCTTTGTAAGAAAGCAGTCACTTGGGCCTATTGTGTATTATGCACATGGCCACTGTCTTTCCTTTTGTACTACAAGTGTAAGAAAAAGAAGAGGAAAGAGAAGACAGAAAAAAATATTAGAGTATCTTAATGGGCTGTCCATCTGATATCAGAATAGATTTTTTTTTTTACTTAGATACTATTCACCCATGCCTTCTTTGTGCTTGGAGCTAGGCTTGGTGACTAACATACACTTCCTCAAGTCGTTCTCACCACAACCTATAAAGCAGGTATTCTTGCCCCACCCTATAGATGAAGCTCAAAAACGTTAGGCAACCTGTCCCAGCACAGCTAACAAGCAGCAGAGTTGGAATTTAAAACCCAGCTCTTTCTACAAATCAGCAAGAAAAAGACAAACAACCTCGATTAAAAAGAAAAATGGGAAAAGCCTTGGACAAGAACTTCACAAAAGAGGATATCCAAACAGACAATAAGCATTTGAAAAGGTGCCCAGTATCATTCTATGTTAGGAAAATGCAAATTAAAATCACAATGAGATACCACCCTCCATCCACCAGGATGACGAAAAATGAAAAAGAATGACAATAGCAAATGTTGGTGAGGATGAGGAGCAATTGGAACTCACACACAGTGTAGATGTGAGTACAAACTGGTACAATCACTTTGGAAACTGTTTCGCACTATCTGTTACGGCTCAACATATGCCTCCACTGTGATCCAGCAATCCTACTCCTAGGTGGGAATCGAGTACATCTGTCCACTTGTATGAGAATGTTCCTGCAGTAGCTCAAAACTGGAGACAATTCAAATCAGCAGAAGAATGGATAAACAGTTCGTGGTATATGCATACAACACAAGACTACACAGCAATAAAAAAAAAAAAATCCAACTGCTCTACATGCAAACAATATGGAACAATCTCCAGAAGCAATGTTAGTAAAATAAGTTAGAAAAAAATAATACCTATTATATGATTGCATTTATATGAAATTCAAGAACAGGTAAAATTAGTCTAGGGTGATAAGTCAGAATCATGGTTACCTCTGGGAGGGAGGGAAAGTATTCAATGGAAGGAGACAGGAGGGAGCCTGCTGGAATGCTCCAAGTGTTGTACATACTGATCTGGGTAATGGTTATATGAATGTATGTGTGTATGTGTGTACATGCATGCTTGTGCATATGTGTGTGTAAACTTCATTAAGCTATGCATTCAAGATTTATATAACTTACTATACGTATTTTATACCTTAATTTTTTTTAAAAATTGGGTTCTGTTAGAACCTAAATATGCCTAGCTCCTGTAACTGTCATAACTGTTATGCTATACCACCAGAGTCTGGAACAAGGGGAAGAAATGGACCAGTCTGCGGTGGAAGGAAAGGAAAGAAAGAGAAGGAGAAGGAAATGGAGGGAGGGAAGGAGAGTGGGAGGGAAGAAAGAACAGAGGAAGGGAGAGAAAAGGTTGATGTGCCAGGCCAGGCCCCTAAACCATATAATATGAATTCAGAACAAAATAGCAAGTCTTACATCAACAAGTTATTTTTTTCAACTACTCAATGTTCCTTAGAGACATCATATTTTTTAGTTATATCTGACAGTTTGTTTCTCAATTTGCAAATGATCCACAGCTACAGTGAACTGAGAAGGCACAAAATTCCCTCACAAGATCCCAGACTGCAGTGGATTTGCATGGAGTGTCTAATTTAACGTGATGCAGGAGGCTGAATGCCCACCTTTCAACAGGTAGTCTATGGGAGAACTAGACTAAGCAGCAAACATGCAATGCAATCAAACTTGCATCAGCCACAAACTTCTGTCCACTGGGGAAAAAAACATGAAGATTCCCAGAATTAGCTACAGTCACACAGGCAACACTGTCAGAACTTAGGCTGAATTTCAGTCCACCCGATGGTTTTATATGATATCTCATTTTCAAGTCATATCATACATTTAAAGAATACTTTATTTACAACTCAGGCAACATTTTTTTCAAAAGTCCTCTGAAATAGATGTGGCATATTTTTTTTTCCAAATCACTAATTAAATGAGGTTGAGACCGTGCAAAACCATTTACAGATGGAAATAAGAAATGTGTATCCCTCAAACCAACTGATGATGAAAACTAAGAATACAGAAATTGTAACTCCTAACAATCCTGTAAGGTCTGCTTGTAATGATCTTATCTCACAAGATGGGAAAGGAGAAAAATGTCAAGTTCATTTATGTACAGCAACAACGATTAGAAAGCCAAAGTAATTAATCTTTTACACGTCAGCAGCTTGCCGACCTTGAAAATGCTTACTTTTCTAGTATCACCAAATTTTGTCTCACTTTTCAAAGCAAAGGACTTAAGACAACAGTATTGTCCCACTTCTAACAGGCAGGTCATGAGACTAGAGAAGCCCCAACTAGAAATATGGCAACCTCAGAAGAAATGGTCCAAGGAAAACAGAGTTTTCCTTCTGATGACAGGAATGATGAGAAATACAATGAGAAGGTTGTGCCCTGGTAAGACTGGGGCTCTAGTAGGGCCCCTCTAGCTTGTTTTGATAGTCCTTAGATAACTGTCACCTACCCTGCTTAGGTTTCTTCTCTTGATAAGCAACTGAAGCTGGATCTGAAACAGCCAAGGGTTGGTCCAAAAGAGTCATCCCCTTGCACCTCATACCTATTGAGATTGTGAGGAGGGGGAAGGTCATTTCACTCAGGTCTCCTATTCATGAAGGGCCTCATATTTAGACTTTTGCTGTTCTCTTCAAATAGTTATATCTACAGTTACAAAGATACACTAAAAGGACTGAAAGATATTTAAACTTGGGGTCTGCAGATAACACCTCCTTTAGTGTACCTTGAATTAATATTTTACACATCTTACAATTAGTGAATAGCAAGTTAGACTACATTGCTACGTTTATGTTAAAAGCATTAATTAAATGCAAATATTAAAACTATGTCCTCGCTTTTGCTGCAGCATTGGTTTTTGTTGTTGTTGTTTTTATTTATTTTTTAAACAGTTTTATTTATTTTTTTGTGAGGAAGATCAGCCCTGAGCTAACATCCATGCTAATCCTCCTCTTTTTGCTGAGGAAGACCAGCTCTGAGCTAACATCTATAGCCAATCCTCCTCCTTTTTTTTTTTTCCCCCAAAGCCCCAGTAGATAGTTGTATGTCATAGCTGCACATCCTTCTAGTTGCTGTATGTGGGACACGGCCTCAGCATGGCTGGAGAAGCGGTGCGTCAGTGCACGCCTGGGATCTGAACCCAGGCTGCCAGTAGCAGAGCGCGAGCACTTAACCACTAAGCCACGGGGCCGGCCCCTGTTGTTGTTTTTAAATATTGCAAGAGACTCTCAATCATTAAGAGGTCCTAAGGAGTGAGCACTATCCATAGGACTACATTTTCTTATGACTGGGCCTGGGAAATTAGGATGCTTAATGTATCTTTTATACCCCTAATAAACAGATTCCTTTTTAAAGAGGAATTAGACCTGGAGATATGAAGTAGAGTCACTTGCCCACAGTCACATGAGTAGCTCCCTCTTTTGTGTCTTCCCCACTATACTGGAAACTCCGTGAGAGCAGGAAACGTAACCAGCTTAACTCTAACTGCGGAACACCTAACACTGTGACCAGCTCACAGTGGTGTTCAATACATGTTTGCTGAATGGATAGATAAATGGAATAAATGAAGAAGAGTTGAGTGAGTAGATGGATCAACTGATTGATGGAAGGAAAAATGAAAGTAATAATAGTTACTACCCAATAAGATCCAATTCTAAGACTGTCTCCATCCTTTAATTAGCTGAATTAAGAATGGAGAGATCTTATAACTGGATTGGATTAGGCTTCTGGTGATTAAGCATCCAGTAGATATTATCCTCACTGGAGTAAGGCACCACTTCACCATATTGGGAAAGCACAGTTGAGACATGTACCTCCCAAATGAATGGCGATTTGATTCTCTTATAGGCATTATCTCTAGCTGAGTTTCTGCTACCGGAACTCAGCCACTACATAAAGCTGTGCAGTCAGGGTGCTGCCCACCACCAAGGGCACCATTCACATAGATTACAAACTGAAAAGTGCCCCCTGGAGTTGTAGAATATGGTGGCTTTGAGGGGATCTAAGACTAGGAAATAATTGCATTAGAGATAATAACAAAAGATATGGCCCCCCTCACTCAAGAAAAGGAATATTTTTAATTACTGATTCTTTTTCCTTTTTTGTTTTTTCAAATGTTCTCTAGAGCTGTATATAATAGGCAATGTGAGCTACTGGTTAAGAGAGAAACTTCTAGACCGACACAACAGAGCTTTACTGCTAATTAGCTGCGAAATCTTGAGCAAAACTGTTTAACTTTTTTGTTCCTCAGTTTCCTTGAACGTGGAGAGTAACAGCATCTACATCAAAGACCACTGTGAGGATGAAATGAGTTATTATGCTAATATAGAATAAAACCTAGCACACGGCAAGTGCTCAATATGTTAATAATGATAATTATTATTTTTTTCTATTCATCTAGAATCCCATTAGCAGATATTTAGGATCCATTTAAAATAATTCTTCCTAACATTTTCTAAATATATTCAGTATGTGTATACGTATCTATACACATAGATGACACACACACGGTCTGAGGAAAGAAAATGTGGTGATTTCCAGTGGGAACTCTAGTGTCCATCCTGACTGCCTGGGTTCCATCCTATTCCACAGCTGTGAGGCAAGTCACTTCACCTCACTAAGCCTCAGTTTCTCATCTGTAAATGAGAATAACAGTACTTAATTTCACAGGATTCCCACAAGGATTAAATGAGAAACTATAATTAAAACACTTAGTATATTATTGGTATTCTGTGTTAAGATTTTTGCTTTAATTTGTGCACAATGTCTTTCAGGCTAGTCTCTCTATATTTTAATAGATAAGATCTATCAAAGTACTAACAAAATTTCAATTCTAGGCTAAAAACACTGATATCAATAAGGTGGAAAAACAAAAATATAACATTCACATATTGGTTTATTTATTTATTTATTTATTAAATCCCCTTTTCTAAAAACTAAATTGGTTGCTTTTTCAATTTTTTTTTTTGTATGGGTTTATTTATTTATTTATTATTTTTTGTGAGGAGATCAACCCTGTGCTAACATCCGCCAATCCTCCTCTTTTTTTTGCTGAGGAAGACGGCCCTGGGCTAACATCTGTGCCCATCTTCCTCCACTTTATATGGGACGCCGCCACAGCATGGCTTGCCAAGTAGTACGTCGGTGCGCGCTCGGGATCCGAACCAGCGAACCCCGGGCCGCCGCAGCGGAGCGCGCGCACTTAACCGCTTGCGCCACCGGGCCGGCCCCGGTATGGGTTTATTTTTAAAATACTTTATTGGGAAATAATTTCAAACTTATAGAAAGTTGCTAGAATAAGAATAGTACAAAGAATGCGTTTACCTTGATTCACCTATTATTAACATTTCAACCCCTGGCTTGTTATTTGTTTGCTCTTTCCCTCTCCCCACATGTGATGTATTTTTAACCACTTTTAATGTTTTGTAGCCATTTAAGAGTAAGTTGCGTTCACCATGGCCCTTTGCCCCTAAATACATTAGAGTGTATTTCCTAAAAATAGGGAGGTATAATTGGTTAATTTTAAATGCAACAGGATAATATATCATTGAGTGGTGAATAAGTCTACTTTATTCATATTACGGTTGAAATAACAAAAGTGACATTTTCTTGTTGTTTAAATTTAAGGTAATCATTTTGGGTAGCTCATTTCATATGGACTTGAGGTAAGCTCATCAGAGCATACCTGGTGAATTATCCTTACTTGGATCTTAGCATAAATGTACATAATCCATTACAGAAGCCAGAAAATTTATTTGTACATATTTTTACTGAACCCATTTGATACAAGGAGATTTCTTTAAAAATACATTATACTTCATTCTCTTGACTTAAACGATTCTTGGGAAGCTAAAATTTGGTAAAACCTTCTCTTAAAAATAAATAATAGATGGTAAGGATACTGTGAAACTTTCCATGTCCCTATATAAATCACTGTGGAAATTGCTTTATAATTGCAACAAATTTTGATGAAAAATGTCAGCTAAAATTATGAAGCAATTAAATAAATTAACATGGCTGCCAAATAGATATATTAGTATCCGACACCCAGCCAAGGACTAATCCATATGTTATTAAGAGAAGACTCTTTTTTAAATTCAATACGTTAATTTTAAAAATGGTCTTTAAGGTGACTGCATCCAGAGAAATAAACCAAGAGCTTGAATTCTTGGAGGCTATTAGAACTGGGTTTGAATCTGAGTTCCATCATTACTAAACCGCGCATCTTTGAACGAGTCACGTACCTAAGTTCTCCACACCTCAATGCCACACTCATAATACAGGGATGAGAACACTTCACCTCTCAGGGTTTGGAGAGGGCTAAAAGAGACAAAACTTGTAAATCACTTAGCATGGTCCCTGGTACATATAGTAAGCACTCAATGAATGGCAGATGTTATTATTAAGCAGTGAGTCTGGTCTAACATGTTTTCATAAGAAGATTATAAATTACATCAACTGTAATTAAACTTAAATCTAAACTCCTACGGCTTTTCCTTCTTCTACACTCCTGAGAACCTTAGAATAAAGGATATCAGCCAAACCATGTTTATATGAGTCTATTAACAGACACATACAAATCAAGTCCAGTGTTAGGAGCTTTTTAAGTTTCCAGTTTTTCTTTCCTTTTTTCTCCAATATGACTCCAACCACTCAGCAAATATACAATGGCAATGAGGGTTAACAACGTATAATAAGAAATACAAAGAAAAAGAACATTGGGGAATTTGCTGATGCTGGGAATATGCAGAGAATGTGCTGTTTCAAGCATGCCTATTATTGGCTAAATCATCCAATTATTAATCCTCACTATGTTCTTGCCTGGCATCTAGTGTTGGGTTGTTTCTCAACAAATGTTGGAAAATCATATTTTGAACTTAGCTTGTTCCCCCTCAAAAAGAATGATATAAATCATAAAAAAAAAAAAAAGAGAATCATAGAAATAAGGCCCAAAGCCTAATGAGAACTTGAAAAGACAAAAGGGAGAATGCTGGGCTTGAGAAGTCATGTTAGAAAGGGAAGAGAAATGGGGTATGGAAGAAAGAACATTGATCTAAACAGGGGACCTTTAACTAGAGGACCTATGAAGTGCCATGCTTACGTTGGGTGCTTAGGTACTTCTCATAAACATCAATAAAAGTAATGAGAAAACGGAGCCCCAGAAAGCCTCAGTTACCTGCGCAAGCCAACAAAATTGCTAAGTGGTAGAACCCGCCAGCCCCTCCAGTCCACCATACCTGAAAGCCCATCACACCTGACAGTTCTAGCCCCAAGGAGAAGAGGAACTGTTTGAATTCAGGAATATCCAGGTCCTTCTTATGAGCTCACTTATGGTAACTCTCTTCTCCTTTGGCAAGAATTAAGAATAGAATCCACACTAGTAGCTTCAGTGCTCCTAAGGGGCACTGTAGAAATGAGAAGTGGTGTTTTGTTTTGGGTGGTCACTAACATGGGGTGTGCTCCTAGCATTTATCAGGGAGGTATTACCAGAATAACAAAGAATTTTCCCGCTTCCCTCATGACCTTTCAATGTCCCACCAGACATTCACGTGGATGAAAATTTGTTTACAGTTATTTGAGCCCAGACGCCAACTCCAAATCACATCTAAACAAAAAGTAGTTTGTTCTACACTGTATGATCTCACTCATATGTGGAATATAAACCAACACATGGACAGAGAAAACTGGACTGTGGTTACCAGGGCAGTGGGGGTGGGGGGTGGGCACAAGGGGTGAAGGGAGTCATATATGTGGTGCTGGACAAACAAAAATGTACAACCCAAAATTTCACAATGTTAGAAACCATTAAAACATCAATTAAAAAAAAATAAAAAAATAAATAAAAAAAGTAGTTTGTTCTAATCCCATTATTTTTTAATTTGATACAAAACTCCTAACCTAGACTATTGTGTTACTTTGTGAAACACAAACCATATCCCAGCTTATAGTTGGTGGAATAGGAAACTATGTATAAGAAGTGATACAGCAAGCAGAGGGGAAAATCCCCTTGATACAGACAGTCCTGTGCTAAAAGTGTTTTCTAGGTATAGAACACTGTAAGCACTATAAAAAGGACAAAAACAAATCAAAAGTATAAGAACTCATCCCTATCCAAGAATCTGCTTTGTTGCCAGAACATCCCATTAGATAGGGTGTTTCTAGCAGCACCATATTTAAAGTCATCTGTTAAAATATACATATTATATAGGATGGAGAACACTATACTGCAATATGAACCATTCACTTCTTTGTTCTAATTCTTGGCTTCTTTAAGGACAACCCAACAGGAATTAGGAAGGAAGGCAGGAAAGGTCAGGTGAAGGCAGTAAGGGGGTGTGTCAGTGGGTAGGAGGAGTCCCCAGACCACAGAGAAGCCAGGGGTGTGAAAACGTGAAAATACAGTATTGATGGGTAAAAGGGAAGGGGAGAGAAAGAGTTGAGAACTGATGGAGAAGCGATGAGGACAATTACTGACTGTATTATAGGCAATAAACATTTGCGACTGAATAGAAAAGAGGCAAGGTTTAAGAGTCCAATGGGCTTGAGTTCAGATCCTTAATAGTCTGTGTGGCCTGGATGAGGCCAGAGTTACAGCTGATAAATATACAAGCATCATGGCAGGGTACCTAGTATACAGTAGCAGTCCAAAAACAGGAGAACTATTACTATTATTACTAGTCACAGTTCTGCAACAGGCTAGGCTTTTTAAAGGCTAAAGCAATTCTTTATTTCAGACAGCACTTACTTTGGTTAGAGGACAAGGGCAATAATCACAGTGAGAAAGTTTCCACAGACTTTTATGTGATAAGGAGGATCAGTGTATGCTTACAGAACTGTCTAGTGCATAAATTGTGACCTGAAACATTCTACTTGTATCAAACACAACCTGAACACAGAGATGCACATTCCAGGAGAGAAGCAATTTTCCAACTCTCAGTTCTTTATCCTGGCCTCTTGCTGATAAATTGGTCTAGTTCATTACCATCAGCTCTAATTGAAGAATGGGTTGAATTCTAGGCAAGCAGTACTGGAAACAGCTGTGCTTAAGAGAAACTAATAGGTTCAAATAATTCCAAAGGTAATTTATGTCCCTGACATCACAGTCACATTCACAACCATAACTGTTAGCAGATGCTAAATGCCTATTTGAATATGGCAACTCTACAGATAAAGACCAGGATCATTTATGTTTACCACATCAAATTTAAATTGTCTTGTAGATCAAACACGTTTAATCCCTTTGTAAACTCCTTTAAGTCAATGATCAATGCCTCTTACACAGGTTATAATGGTCTCAGTATCAGTGAAAGCCTTGATCAACAAAGTGTTAAGCTACAGAACAAAACTGACTTTTCCTTTCCTCTTTCAGACGACCTTTGCTTGAAAAGAAAGATGAGCTCCTGAGCGTTGAGCCCAGAGAAGACAGAAGGGATGGGAGTGGTGCTATTCAGCATTCTGGAGAACCAGGACTCCCGGATGAGCTGTATCTTGCTTTGACAGCAGCAGTATAGTAAATGACAAGTCCTGTCAGGTAACGCATTTATCTTCACGGAAAAAACGGCCATTCCAAAGCAAGAATCTCAGATGTTGTCACATCAGCTAGGACAAGAAGTCATAAAGCAGGAAGGCTATCAAAGCAGGAGGTACAGCGATATCTAGATTGTAATTAGGAGGAGCTGTGAATGGGCACTGCCACTCCAAGCTCAGGGAGCCTTGACTTTCTTCCTCTGGGCTTGGATTACCAGCCAAGTAATCAGTAGTCTTTATCAGCCATCTCAGAGCTCAAGCCTCTGAGATGCCTTTTATGCTGAAAGGTTTATGGCAAGAGCAGCTCTGCCGATTCTCCCAAATGTTAAATAACCAAGAAAGAAAAATAAAACAAGAAAAACAAAGAGCATCTGTATCATTTCTTCATTTGTTCATTCATTCAACAGATATTTATTCTGGGGTCCAGGCACTAAGCTAGGTGAGGGCTGGTCACTGAGGTACAGCCTCTGACTTCAGAATAATTAGATTCTAACAGGACAGACAGACACGCAGCAGGGAGTGTCTTAAAGGGAGTGCTTAAAGGGAGTCGGAGAGGGTGGCTCTGGGAGCAGTGAAGATTGGGCAATAGGCCCAATCTATGCAGGCCTTTGTGGAGGAAGTGGCATTTAGGTTAAAGCTTAAAAGGCTGTGAACTGGTCAGATGGAAAGGTAGGGAAACAAGAGGAAATAGTATGTACCCAGTTAAAGGAAGACACCAGGTATGTTTAGAGAATGGATGAAATTTGTATGACGGACGCACTGAGGGGGAGGGGGTTGAGAATGTAAATAGAATTTGAGGGGCAGGAGACAAGAATATTATCCAGATGGTCCTGAGGAATGAGAGAAGTGAGCAACACGGATGACGTTCACATGCATTTCAAATCCATTTATTTCAAGGTGGTTTTCCACAGGTATTCTAAGAAGAGACTGAATGAAAAATAAGATAGGGGCGGCCCCGTGGCTTAGCGGTTACGTGCACGCACTATGAACTGGCGGCCCGGGTTCGGATCCCGCGGGTGCACCAACACACCGCTTCTCTGGCCATGCTGAGGCCGCATCCCACATACAGCAACTAGAAGGATGTGCAACTATGACATACAACTATCTACTGGGGCTTTGCGGGGAAAAAAAGGAGGAGGATTGGCAATAGATGTTAGCTCAGAGCCGGTCTTCCTCAGCAAAAAGAGGAGGATTAGCATGGATGTTAGCTCAGGGCTGATCTTCCTCACAAAAAAAAAAAAAAAAAGATAAACCGAGATATCCCAAGAGAATCTTGTAATGATTTTCTAAAAGCTAAATAATCATTAAGCAATTATTAAAATTCTATTGTACATACCAGGGAGTTACTTGAAAATCAGAGAGAAGATACTTATTTTTAAGGTATGGTGCCTTACACAACCTCCAACCCCAAGACATAAAACCCCATGATTTTAAAAAGCTAAAACTATAAAATTCAGCAGCAAGAAACTCTTTCTTTTTTTTCCACTCTCAATGGTCCATGTTATACTGCTCTAATCACACTGCTATTAATTACACCCAGCACAAGAGTTAGAACTGCTTTAACCCTGACCATGCTACTTGCTAACTGTGTGATGCTAAGCAAGCTATTAAACCTCTCTGAGCCTTTGTTTCCTCTAAGGGACCCAACTCTTAGGGCTGCTGTCGGTATTTGGTGAGACAATGCTTGAGGTAGGTATTTCTAGTTCCATTTTACTGAAGAGTAAATGAGACTTGTGGAGGTGACATGACTTGCACCAGGCCACACAGCTACAGAATAGCCCTCCAAATTCACACCAGGGCTTCTGACTCATTTCACATCTAGTTCGCTTTTCTGTCATATTTTTTTGGGGGGGAGGGTGGTGATTTTCAATGGTAAATATAATTAAATTCCAACTATGATGGCCTTTTTCATACTGTGGAAATAATAAAAGTTTTTGAATAAAGGCAAAATAAAAGAGCAGTGGAGAATAAGAATAACTATAGCAAAAAGCACCCTGGATGAGCATTCTAAATGGGTGAATTGTATGGTATGTGAATTATATCTCAATAAAGTTGTGAAAAATAAAAAAATTAAAATAGCACTAGATGAGAAGAGAGTAATGTGGCATTTAGAAGGGGGGGGTATGATTTGAGGAAGTTACATTTGTTGCTACATTTTCTTCCCTGTAAAATAGGGATGCTATTACCTGCATTGTCTTTGCCAAGGAATTAGAATGAAACAGAATTCTAAATGGTAAAATCCATCATGGTGCACATAAGGCTTTATTACACTATGAAGATACTAAAAAGAACTTGAGAACATAGGGGGTTTATTTGTTAATTTCTAATGACACATGAGCTTCCTACAATGTATAGGAAAAGAAGTCTACCCCAGCTTGCAAGCACCTGTTCATGAGGTCATCCCTTCTCAAAATACTGAAGTCACTGAAATATCAGCAGCAGGAAGTTCTGGAAAAATACAGATTACGTGAGTTTATTTCCCTGTGGCACAGTTATAGCATCATCAGAAGGATCCACTCTCCAAATCAAGGGCTTCCTAAGCCTTTAGCACAACAGGTTGGTAGGGACTTCTGCTTTACCAGTCACATGGGTCAAAGAATCAAAATAAACACAAATGTGGCTGCAGTTATCCAACTCTATAACAGAATCCCAAGTAACCCCTGGTCTACTCATGTTCAAAGGCACATACATTGCGCCAGACTCGGAAACAGACCTCTTGTAAATTTCCTTCTCATTTTATGAAAGAAACATAAAATAAAATGTTACTTGTTTTCTCTTTCAGTAGGAAGACCATTTCCACATTCCAAATTCCTGGCTTCACAGAAATGAAACATCAATACCAAAGGCTTTATATAAGCAAAGACAAAACACGATTTTCCACTGTTTTTAAAAGGCTGAGGTCATTTTTGCCCCAATTCCTACATAGTGGTAAGCTTAAAATCAAGCCATTTAGCTCACAGTCAGGTCCAATACATCAGTGGAAAAAATAAATGGGAAAGCATGCCAAAATGTAACCATAGTAACACCACAGATGCGTCAAGAAATGCTGTGCTCATTTGCTTCATTCTCCATTTCTTAAATTGGAATGTAAGTAGGGGAAAAATTATACAGAGAACAATCATGATTCTGCAATTACTGAATTCTGCAAAACTGCATTCAACCTGCTGTACTAGAACTTCAGAGACAGCTATGGTATAGCTACAGAAACAGCCCTGGATGGCATAAAAGTCAAAAAGACCTGGATCTGCCACTTATCAGTTGCTCAATCTCCCTGTGACTCTGTTTCCTCATGTGTAAAATGGGTATTCAAAAATCTCAACCTCAAAGGGTTATTCTAAGAGTAAAACTTGACAGTATATCAGAGGCAGGGCAATGGTGGACTCAGGAGACCTGAAGCCCTGGTCACCTTTAGCCTTGTTTTTATTGGCTTACCTTAGTGCATTGGTTTCTTGAGCTATAAAAAGAGAATGATAACTCCTACCTCACTCATGTGATTAACATTAAGATTATTATTAATCCAAGTGTAAGAAATTATGATCAGGCCATTAGTGTTATAGTTTTCAATTTCAATGCTAAAGACTAGAAGAACTGAGGGACAGAGATTCACATTAACACATTATCACACATTTTCTCTGTCAAATGCAGCTCTGCCACTCAGCAGAAAAGGGCAACCTTGGGCACTGACCCAAGTTACTTGCCGTCAACCCCTCTTCCTCTTGGCGCCTCAGTTTTAATAATAAGTAAAACGGAGGGCAGGGGGCTATTCTAGACTATGATCTCTAAGAGTCGCAGTCTAGACTTATAGTCTAAGTCTTTGCAGATCTATCACATGCCTTAGATTCAATCTATCTGTTTCTTATCTTGCAGTACTATCAGAAAACATTAGCACTCTAGCACATCACTTGCACAATATTATTTTTTAAAGAAAATAAATTTATAGCAAACAAATGACAGCAATAAGCAGGGTACTTTGAACTTCAAATTATTCCTCCTTTCTTCTGCTGGTTAAAAGATGATGTTTCTAAAAGAAATATTTCATGGGCCGGCCCCGTGGCTTGGTGGTTAAGTGCGCGCGCTCCGATGCTGGTGGCCCGGGTTCAGGTCCCGGGCGCGCACCGAGGCACCACTTCTCCGTCCATCCTGAGGCCGAGTCCCACATACAGCAACTAGAAGGATGTGCAGCTATGACATACAACTATCTACTGGGGCTTTGGGGGGAAAAAATAAATAAATAAAATCTTTAAAAAAAAAAAATAAATAAATAAATAAATAAATAAAATATTTCAACTTTGAAGGACAGGGAAATAGAAGAAAAGAAAACTTCCAATTAATAAAATCAGAATCATTCTTTCTTCTTATTTTGAATGAAATTAAACAACTGTATGTCTTCCCAGGATTCCAACCTTATGATTTAGCTGTATAGGAATGTAGTTTGCTAGAGCATAGTAATACTTCACTACAACTGAGTTGGCAATTTATCTACCCCATAGACTGACTTCCATCCTTCCCTCCCTTAACACAAAAGCCCTGCTTTCACAGTCCTTCTGTTCTATGTCTTGCTTTCTCAGATTTTGCCTGATCTAATAGTTTTGGGCTTTGGGTTTTTTAATCTGTGGAAATCATTTCTTTAAACAAAATTATATATGAAATCCTGATTTATGAATCTGATAAAGTTGGCTGAATGGAAAAGCATGAGGAGGAAGAGAGAGTCCACTGAGGCATTCCCTTTGCTGAGGGAGTGTTAGGGACCCATTGATCTCCACAGGGGTCACTCTGAAGGCCTCTGACCTGGTCCACTCCATTAATAACAGTGACGGTTAACATTTATGGAGGCTTACACCATGCCAATACTGTACAAAATGCATTTATGTACTTCATCCCATTTACTCCTCATAACAGTCCTATGAAGTTAGTATGATCGAGATGTCCTTTTCACTGATTGAAAACTGGACCTTACAAAGAAGAAATAATTCACCCGGCATTATAAGCTAGTAAGTGGCAGAGCTAGAACTCAAAAGCCAGGTAATTCACCTTGTGCTGTGCTGTATGTCCCACTGTCAATTATGATTCCCTGGACTTACGGAGTTTCTAAGTGAGCAAGCCGCCAAGTGTTCCAGAACCAATTGTTGAGCTCTTCTTTCTCCCCTCAACTTTTCACCCACCCACCCAGCAGTCAGATGCCCACACTGGCTACTCACAAGGCACAGCATGGCGGTAAAGGTTATCCCTTATGGTCTGCTGGAGCTCATGATCAGGAGACCCTTTCTGGAACCGCTGATTGAGAAAATGTCGCAGGTCCTTGTTCAGCTTTCCTCCTGCAGGAAACATATAAAACACACAGAACATATGAACATCAGAGCGTCCTAAAGACTGAGCAGCCTGAGATCTGTGTGCAGGAAAGCCACATGAAGCCATTCGAGTCAGCCGCTCTCAGTCATTAGGAGGACTTATTTTAGGTTTCCCTCTGCAGGGGAAAAAGCAAGCAAGAATGTAATAAAGATAAAACAGCACTGAAATAGCATTAATTTGGGGGTCCCATTTCACATAACACTAGAAGGCTAAAATAACAAGGAATTTAAACTAGGCTATTAGATTTAAAATATGTGCCATATACACTTGAAGACACTATTAGCAGGACAGTAAATGACAGAAACCTTAAGCAGGACAATCGAGCAATAGCTGACATATTATAAAATGTTCTTTGACCAGGGATCTAATTGGTAGAAATTTATCCTATGGATATACTTGCAAAAGTCTGCCAAAATCTCCAGTACTGTTTATTGCAGCATTTTTATAACAGCAAATAAATAAAAATGAAAACAAAAAACCTGAAAACCATCACCAGGGATCAACTAAGCACAGTTCATCCATCTAACAACTGGTCTGCAAAAGCTAGATCTTCATGTGTTGATAATGTGGGAAAATATGTGCAATAGAGGATACTGTCTGATCCCTTTTGTCTACAAAGGAATAAGAAAAGGAAAAACCATGTATTAATGGAAAGAATCACTGTGGAAGGAAGAAAGCTTTAACAACCATTTCCTTAAGGGAGAAGGACTTGAGCTTGGGAAATTAAGGAGGAGATGTCACTCTTCATTATATAGACAGATAGATAAAGATATACAGATCTTACTATCCTGTTGATTTACAAACACTAGATACATTGCTTTTTAATTATTGGTGGTGGTTAAGCAATAATTACCTGGGTGGGTCTATGTGTTTATTTCTTTGTAATTCTCTACTCTTAACAGAACAAAACAAAAGCTAAAAAAAAATTATATTGTTACAAAAATGTGTCATAGAAAGGAGAAGGTAAGTAAATGTTTTTTTAGATTATAAATACAAATTACAGTCTATAGGATCAACAGAAGGCTTGTAGATCAACCTAGCTAACATGCATTCTTAATGGAGAAAAATGCTTCAGTGACAGCTAAAAATAACAAGGCTAAGATTGTCCTTCCATTTTTAGACAAGATAAAAATTAGGTAAGAGCATTGCTAGCCTTAGAGAAACAAAGCAGCAATGCCATAGCCATGTGAGCCTCAAAATTCATGTCTTCAGATGATAACTTCCCCATGGTCAAAAAGAGTAAATCATGAGGGTGACAGGGATGGTTAAGATGATGAAATGTCCTACCTAGGGCAGGAAACTACTGATCTTTACTCTAACATCATATTCAAAACAAGATTTTCTGCTACGGTTGATCATTTTAGAATAGACTAACGAAACCTGACGAACTATTTTATTTTAATTGTATTATACCTATGGTTTCAAGTGGTCAAAAGAAAAACACATATATTCAAGTCAATCTTAGGTCATTCAATAAAATTCAATTATTCATCAAATATTTATTGAATGAAGAAGACAAACACCCACACACTCCGCTCACTGCCCCCTAAAATCAGCACAAGGTTTGAACAGACAGTTCACAAAAGAATATATATGACTGGCCATTAAGCACATGAAAAGATATTCAATATCATTAATTATCAGAGAAAGGCAAATTAAAACCACAATGAGATCCTACTACACACCCACTAGAATGGCAAAAATTAAAAAGACTGACACACAATATCACGTGTTAGCAAAATTGTGAAGCAACAGGAACCTTTATACACTGCTGGTGTATAAGCCAGCCCTCGTGGTCTAGTGGTTAAGATTAGGCGCTCTCACCACCATAGCCCAGTTTTGCTTCCTGATCAAGGAACCACACTACCCACCTGTCGGTTGTCGTACTGTGGCAGCTGCGTGTTGCTGTGATACAAATACAAGCAGGGTCACTCACGGTGGACAGGTTTTAGCAGAGCTTCCAGACTAAGACAGGCTAGGAAGAAGGACCTGGCCACCCACTTCCAGTTGGCCATGAAAACCCTATGAATAGCAATGGACCACTGTCTACTATAGCATTAGAAGGTGAGAGGATGGTGCAAACAGACCAGACACGGTTCCTCTCTGCTGTACACAGGGTTGCTAGGAGTCAGAATCAACTCAATGGCACTAACAACAAGTGGGTGTATAAAATTGTCCATCCTCTTGGAAAAACAATTTGGCAGTATCTTATAAAGTTAAACCTTCACTAACCAAATGACCTGACAATTCTACTCTTATTTATGAAAGAGAAATGAAAGCAAGTCCACACATACACATAAAAACTTGCAGATGAATCTTCACAGCAACTTTATTCATTACATAGTAGTCCAAAATTGGAAACAACCCAAATGTCTATCAACAAGTGAATGGATAAACTGTATTATATTCAAACAATAGGATACTACCTAACAATTAAAAGGAAAAAACTAACATATACAGTAATATTGATGAATCTCAAACACATAATGCAAGGCAAAAGAAGCTAGACACAAAAGAGAACACACTGTATGATTCCATTTATATAAAAAGTTTTAGTACAGGCTAAACTAATCTATAGTGACAGAAAGTAGTTCAGTGGTTACCTGGGACTGAGGGGAGACAGACACTGACTGCAAATGGGCACAAAGGAATTAAGATCTATGCAGGGCACCAATGTCAATTTCCCGGTTTTGCAATTGCATGATAGTTATGCAAGATGTTACCATTGGGGGAAACTGGGTGAAGGATACATGGGACCTCTGTACTTTTTTACAACTTCCTGCGTGTCTACAATGATTTCAAAATAAAAAGTTTTTAAAAAGGGGAGCACAAGGGAACTTTTTGGAGGAGATGCTAATAGAATATATCTTGATTATGGTATTGGTAAGACAGGCTTATACAGTTATCGAAACTTACGGAACTGTATATGGAAATAGGTGCATTTTGCGGTATGAAAATTATACTGCAATAAGATCTATTTCGAAAGTTTGAAATATACATAATTATTGAATGACTATGTTGTACCCACTGTTCTAAATGCTTAGTTCTCAAATTCCATTAGAGAATTGCACTGAGAGAAGAACAGAATAAATCTTGGTAGTTAAGACATAAAGGCCTGGGTTTAAATCCTGGCTCCGCTATTTATTAGCGGGTGAGCCCAAGCGCATTGCTCAATCTCTGAACCTCACTTTTCTCACCTGCAAAAATAGAGCACAGAAATAACAGTAGCTCCACCACAAGATTGTTGTGAGGATTAAATGAGATTTGGACAGTGCTTGGCAAAGAGAAAGTGCTCAATGAAAGATGGAAATTCTCACTATTAGAACGTAGAGCGGACAACTGTTTGAGGCAAGTGGGGAAAGAACTGAGGTCAGTCCAAAGATGGACAGTCACACTTTTTAAAAAGGCAGATAAACATAAAAGCCATCCTATTGGTTTACAAATAGAAACAAAATACTGGCCTAGGGAAATTTGGATTACAGGACATTTCTAGAGTTTCTAGAAGTAAATAAAATTCTACTCATCCTAAAATGGTCTGGACATATTTAAACTGGTTAACAAATATTTAGGGTGTACTTAATACATTCCAGGCACTGTACCGGAGTTGAAGATCAGAAAATGAAACCAACTGGTAAATCACTGATATCTGATAATCACACCCACCAACTCTACCTCTAGGTATAAGGCACTGTGGCATTTGATAATAAGGATAACAATGTTTACCAGCAAAATCTCCATTGCCTAGAATTCAGGGTTTTATATATATTCTCCTTAGGAGACCACAGTTCTAGACATTAAAAAGACACTGACGGTTATCATTTGAGCCATGAGTAGCAAAGATGTCTATGGAATCCAAATGTATTTCTTGAGTCAAAAGCATAATTTCAAAGAAGATTCAGAATACAGTATCTCTTTATTCCATATATAACATAGGTTCACACATCCTTATGGATCATAAGCGGTATCTATCAAGATAAACTACGGATATATGGATTGGAAGGCATTCTTAAGACAGAGAAACTCTTGGTTTACACTTGAGCTTTACATTAAAACTAGCCAAGCTAGCTAAAGTTTATGATCATCAGACTAAAACTCCTCTCTACTGCGGATGTGCAAAAGGGCAGGGTTAACAATGCTGCCAGTTAACATTTACTCTGCGTTCCGTGACATTTGTAAGCGAAAAGCCTCAACCTTCGCATTACATTAAGAATACTGTACTTTTTGGCATCTAATCTCAAATTAATTGCCAATTATTCAGGGGACATATCTATAAATCTTCTCCTAATTGTCAAGGGCAGTGAGCCAATGAAATAATAAGTTGCAAGAGAGATTGTCATAGCATCTTCACTTTCTTTGAAATTCAAGATTTGTTTTGCAAATGGAAAAGAGAACATAGGTCAGGAATATGTGGAACTTTTTCCAAGAAAAGGATTCAGAACTTTTTTTAAAATTTTAAGAAAATTTTATAATTTAAATGGGAAAAATGGAGCTTAGACTGTGCTAGATTTGCCATTATTTTACATTTTCATATCTATAAATCTGGAATTCTGTGTCTTCTAAACAATATATCTCTGCTTTTTTTCATTCACCTTGGTTTACAGAAATTGAACCATGTCAATCAATGTAATTTTTGTTAATTAGTTTAAATGTTGTATAATATTCCCTTTAAAAATGTACCAAAATTTATTTCTCCTTCATAATAAATTAGACTATTTCCAATGTTTTTAACAATACAACAATGCTGCAGTAAATGTCATTGTAATGCCTTTGTTTTTAAACAAATGTGTGAATTTTCGTTTCCTCTAGACTATCGCAACCTCTAAATGGACATAGATATCAACAACCTACGTCGACATTGCTAAATTCTCCAAAATGGTGGTACCAACATAACTTTCCACCACCAGTTTTAGAGGTCCTGTTTCCCCACATTTGCTATTATTAGTGTATCAGGGTCCCCAAGACCACTCCCAGATTTGATGACTCGCTAGGAAGATTCACAGGACTCAGTATACAGTTATACTTATAGATATGATTTATTACAACAAAAGGGTACAGAGCAAAATCAGCAAAGATATAAGGTTAATGGGGCAACAAAGGAAATCAGTGCAAGTTTCCAAGAGTCCTCTCTCAGTGGAGTCACACACTTAATTCCCCATGCAACAAGTTGTGACAACACGTGTGAAATGTTGCCCAGCAGGGAAGCTCATTAGACACTCCAGGCCCAGAGTTTTATTATGAGCTTGTCACATGGTCATGAAACAAAACTCCAGACTCTCAGAAGGAAAGCATGAACCATATCTTTTGCACGAACAGTTAAAGCTTAGTGAGCCACTCTTATCAGTTCTAGGAATGGAAGGAACTCTCCTGAAATCCGAATTCCTAGATTCCAGCCAACAGCCAACTTGGTAAGCAAGTCTTCAAACAGTCATTAACTCTTTTCTGCACAGTCTATCTTTTAAAAATCTTCCTAATAAAGATAAAACAATATCTTGGTGTTATACTAATTTACAATTATTGATTACTAGTGAAAATGAGCAATTTATCTTTTTTTTGTCTATGTTTCCTCTTCTCTAACTTGCCTGTTCACATTCTTTGCGCATTTTCTGAAAGAATTTTCTTGTTATTCTTGATAAGATGTTCTTTATATATTCTGGATGTGATTCATTTATCAATTATTTATGTTGTAAATTTTGAATGGCATTACTTAAACATAAAATGATCCCCTAACATAATGGAATTGTGTTGTTTCTCCAACTTTTTCTCTCACATGCTAGAGAGTTTTCTGCCAACTCAACCAGAAGCATCATTTTCAAGGTGATGGATTATGAAAGGACTCTGCTTGGTCTGATCTCTATCTCCTAGGATTTAGATTCTAAGGGAGAACGCTAGTCAACAGAAATAATCTTCATGGTCAAGAAACTAGGTTTCCAGAGAGAACATTTTTGAGTCCTCTCAAGTCATCCATTTCTGACCAAGAAGCCAAAACACTAGTCTGTGTCATATGAGCTTCAGAACATCCACCTCTAGAAGGTAAATAATAAATAGCATTTCATCATAATTAGAATTTAATACATTTCAAATTTTCCATGCTGAGGAAAACTTGCATAAAGATATTAAACTAATCACACTTCCAGGTGATTCTGCTTTAACACACAATTTCTTCAAGCAATGATTATAGTTGTAGGAAAGGGATATTTATTAAGGCAATACAAATGGTTTGTACTGCAGCGAGCTATCACAATAAAAAAATCTGTATCCGTTCAGCAGTTTAGATTTATAAAGGATAGTTTTTTTTTTAACACAAAATTATAAATTGAAATACAAATTAATTAGTTTTATAGTGGCTCAAACTTACAATCCAAAATACAGTGAAATGTGCTTTGTCTGAAAAACATGTCTGTATTTGTTTCTTTCGAATACATTTTTGTCTAACATTTTCTTACTGAAAAAATAATATTAATTATTGGAAAGTTAGTGTTTAATGGGTACAGAGTTTCAGTTGGGAAAGAGGAAAGAGTTCTGGAGATGGATGGTGGTGATGGTTGCATAACAACGTGAATGTACAGTATACTAACTCCTGGCCTAGATGTTGGCCCTGATCCCCAGATGAGCAATTCTCCTTAGGTAATTCTTGGGGTAGAGTTGCAGGGTATTCATTGTCTCCAAGGTTAGCCTAAGCTGCATTACCCAGAAACTTGCTGAAATGCAAATTATTGGGATCTATCCCAAACATACTGAATTAGAAACTCTGAGGGTGGGGTTCAACAACCACGGTTTAACAAGCCTTCCAGGTGATTCTAAGACATGCTGAAGTTTGCGAACTAATGGTCCGAGCCACAGCAAAGCCCCCTAACAAAAGGTGGGGAGCTAGGCTCTGAGACTATTTCCTTATTTCTCACAAACGTTCCCCATCTCTCGAAAACCTCAAGTGCTGCCCCTCCACGACTGCACTAATGATAACACCTTATAGTAACAGGCGCAGCACGAACGACTCCAGACAGGTGGTGCTTCAGCAGACAGGCAGAGATTGAATCCACTCCCCTAGCAGTACAAACACAGTTGTTCTTTCAGTCCTGTTTCTGTAGAACTTAACAACAAAGAAAAAGAAAAATGTGCAGTGAGCCTGTGATGTGAAATAGAGGCTCTAGGACGGATTTATGCATGCTGATGAAGCTCTAGAAACTACTATTTACATTTAACTCCCCACCTGGACGAGCACAAAGCAGTCTGCTAGCACTTCAGGACATCACTTTATTATTCTTTCCTGCCTGCCTTCTCTGTTCTTTTTCTCCTGGTGAATCTTTTTATAAGAAATTTCCATCCTATAGTGAGAAGAAACCTGAATTACGTATAGAAAGAAAAGCAAGGTTTAAATTCCATCGTCTCTATTTTTTCATTATTTCCAGCTTTTTGTGTTTCTTAGATTTATTCTAGTTAAACTAGCGTAGTAAATTTGTTCAAAAAAAAAAAAGATTTATGTAGAGAAAACAGAAAGATAATGTTCCCCTGTTGGCAAAATAACATAGCTGATGTGAGCTTATGTACAGCTCTAACCAACAAACAGCTACAGGACATCACCAAAAGCTGAAGTCAGATGTCTCTACACTCAGAACCTTGAGCGGAATCTGAAAGCGTGTGCGTGTGCGTGTGTCCTTCAAGAAGACACTACATCACTGCACTGGGATCTAACAGAACTCTGCTCAGGTGACCCACTGGACTCGAGTGATGACAGCGAACATTTCTTGAGCACTTTCGACAGGTCAGGCATAGTGCTAAGTAATAACTTTACATCTTCACTCCAACCCAATGAGGCTGGTTCTATTTTCAGTCCAATTTTACAGAAGAATAAGCCAAGGCTTGCAAATAGCCCCATCACCTAGGTAATATGGCAAAATGGAAATATGTGTAAATATAGAGAGATGAAATGGGTATGTCAAGATGTTAAGAACTGGTCAAGCTAGGTGATGGGAGTATACATTATGCTGTTCTTCTTTTGTTTGTTTGTTTTTTGGTAGAGAAGATTCGCCCTGAGCTAACATCTATGCCAGTCTTCCTCTATTTTGTATGTGAGTCGCTGCCTCAGCATGGCTGACGAGTGGTGCAGGCCTGTGCCTGGGATCCGAACCTGCGAACCCAGGCAGCTGAAGTGGAGTGCCCCAAACCCAACCACTATGCAACATGGCCGGCCCCAATATTGTGCTGTTCTTTCAATAGCAGTATGGGTTTGAAATTTTTCAAAATAAGAGTAAAATTAGGGCCGGCCCGGTGGCTTAGCGGTTAAGTGCATGCGCTCCGCTACTGGCGGCCGGGGTTCGGATCCCGGGCGCGCACCGCTTCTCCGGCCATGCTGAGGCCGCATCCCACATACAGCAACTAGAAGGATGTGCAACTATGACATACAACTATCTACTGGGGCTTTGGGGAACAAAAAACAAGGAGGACGACTGGCAATAGATGGTCTTCCTCAGCAAAAAGAGGAGGATTAGCATGGATGTTAGCTCAGGGCTGACCTCCCTCACAAAAAAAAAAAAAAGAGTAAAATTACTATTTTTCTAAAGCAGTTACATTCACCATGCCACTAGAAAACAACTATGTGAATCTCAATATAAAAACCAAAGACTCACTTCCCATCTAAACTGCCACATTATAAAGCTGTCCCAATAGCCTTCTCGATGCCCAACATAACGTAGAAACCTAGCAAGTGACATCTGAAGGGCACTGGCTTCTCGAGAACATTCAGCCAGGGAGTATAAGCAAGGTTCCTTCCCAGGAACCAACACCTGTACTCTTGGGTCTCAGGACACTGCTGACAAGTAAGATGTTTTAAATTCTTTTATGCAAATGCAAACTGAAATCCTATTGGCATTCCTTAGCCCGGAACATCCATAGTAATTAACACAGCTGTTACCCTATCCTCCCAGCCTCATCCCAATTTATTCTCAGACAGGAATGGATAATCTGGGTCACAAACTGTATTTTAATGTGGTCTGATATCATTCCTGCAACAGTAGGCTGGGGCCAGAGTTCTAGGCACTCTGACCTGTACTGGGAAATCTCATACAGAGTTACAGTAGAGCATGCCACTCCAATTTCTGCTGAGTTATGAGAACAGAGACCACCAGCGAAATCAACATCATTTGATGGGTCTGAAAAAGGTGAGACCATTTCTCATCAGTAGAGCATCCTTACGAGTCTATTCTTTGCACAGAGCCCCTCTTTAAATATCTTTCAAAGCTGGAAACAAAACAGAGAACCACAAGTATATGGGCCCAGACAGGAGAGAATGGAAAGCAAAACATCTCAGGTATCAGCTGGATTCTAGAACAGAGGCAGGCAAAATTACTCTGTAAGATCAGACAGTAAACATTTTAGGCTTTGCAGGTTGTAAGGTCTATGTTTCTACTACTCAATTCTGCTTTTTCAGCAGAAAGTCAGCCCTAGACAATATGTAAATGACTGTGCATGGCTGTGTTCCAATAAAACTTGACTACAAAAGCAGGCAGTGGGCTGGATTTGGCCCACAAGCTGTAGTTTGCTACCCCCTGTTCTAGAGGATTGTGTCTCTCTCAAAAACAAGCTACATCCTCCTAAGATTGCCAGGGGTGTGCATATTTGCACATCTGTGTGTGTGCAGGTAGCTCCGGGTGTGTAAACCATTCCCTTAGAAAAAGAGTAGGAAGGGGAGCCATGGGTCTGCACTGATGAGGCTTTCACAAAAATACTCAATAGCTTAAAAATATATTCCATCCCCAAGTCCTCTAGGGAACAGCATAATTTCACATATTTAAAGACCTGGAGAGCCTTCAGAGAAATTTATCAAACAGGAATAGAATCTGTTACTGGTGTCAATCTCTAGTTTATACAAATATGCAGGATAGAAAAACTCATACATTATAAATACAAATTTTCCGTTGATGATTACAAATTTTATGCTTTATCATAAATGGCTTTTATGAAAATTATATTTCAATCAATGCTTATAAAACCCAGTGACAAAGGTGGCATTATTCCCACTTTAAAAAAGATGAAGAGGGGGCCGGCCCGGTGGCATAGTGGTTAAGTTCACACGCTCAGCAAAAAGAGGAAGATTGGCAATGGCTGTTAGCTCAGGGCCAATCCTCCTCACCCCCCAAAAAAAAAAAAGATGAAGAAAGTGAGATGCCCAGGGATCAGATGCAGGATTAGAACTCAGATGTTCTAACTCCAAAGTTCTATGCTTTCTCCTCTCCACTTCTGTGACTCCAATTAAGGTGTTCATTCAGCAGCGAAGAGTGAAACCTTATTTTGTTAAAACTATACACTGATATTCTTCAAAGCTATCAAGGTCATGGAAAAACAAGGAAAAATTAAGAACCTAGTACAGGCTAGAGGAATCTAAGATGACATGCCAAGTGAATGTCGTAGTGTCCTCCACTGGATCCAGGACATTAGTGGAAAAAAACAGACAACTGGTAAATCTGAGTTAAGACTGGAGGTGATAGCAACGTACCGACTTAACTTCTTATTTTTGACTAATGGTACATTAGTACCATGGTTACGCAAGATAGGAAAATTAAGCCAAGGAGATTCAGGAACTCTCTGTACTATCTTTGCAACTTTTTTGCATCTAAAATATTCCAAAATAGAGTTTATTTATAAAAAAATGTATATAGTGCACCTACTATGTGAATGTGGCTATGTGCAGTAGGCCATTTTATATGTTGCAAAATCACTAACGTAAGAATTTTTACAGAGATTCATCTCTCTGGATTGACCACAGCTCTCATTTTCAGAGTGTGGTCCATAGGCTACCTGGTTAAAAAACATTTGGGAGAGTGCTTACTTCATAGGCTGATCATCAGATATTTCTAATCTCCATAATTCCATAAGTGATTATCATTTTCACACTCTACTATTTTCATTCCATCTCACTGTAGTCTTTCAGCTGCTATTCAAAAGTGATTATAAATAATGGGGCTATAAAAGCCATTCAATAATTAAGACACTCACTGGCCATATGCCCACCTTGACAATGGAAGGTGATTTATGTAAGACAACTCCACACATCTGCCAGCCTGGCTTCCCCTTGGACGGGCTCTCCAGTTGCACAGTAACATTGCTCGTAACAACCATCATTTTCTTGACTAGAGACAGGCTGGCAAGCCAAAGGGCTACAGCTTTTTAAATTTTATATACAAGGAAAGAAAAACAAACTCAATAAACCATTTTCTGTCTTGCCAGTTCACATATCTAGAGAACAGGGGGGAAAGCCAGAACTCAATAAACTGGTTCAGGTCAAAGCCCTGGCCTTTGTCATGGAACAGGAAAGACCTAAATGGAATCCAAGGACAAAATCTGACCTAATCTCATCCCCTCAACATGCGAGACTTCAACATACACAAGCTTCAGCCCATGGCACGATTCACCAAGTGTTTCTCAACAGGAGTACCACTGGCATCTTGGGCAGGACAATTCTTTGCTGTTGTGGGTTTACCCTCTGGATATCAGCATCCCTGTTCCTGGCAACTCCCAAATAAATGCATGAAGTGCTCCCCAGTCATTGTGACAACCCTAGTGAGCAGTCCACCCCAGGAGATAGTAAATGAATAGCAATCAGGGACAGTTATTGCTTAACCATTGAATTTCCTTTGCTTTTTTTCTTTTTCATTTAGATCCAAGAGCATATCAGAAAAGACTACTGCAAAAGGGCCCATATTAGGGATGACTGCAAACTGCTAAGATTATATTTGCTACACACACGCTTACATAAACACACGTCTTCCAGAATAGGGTTGCTGACCAAGAGGCACAGAGCTTGGTGCTGAGAGCAGAGGTTTGAGCTAATCTTCGCATTTGCAGAGGCCCTCTGACAAGTCTCTCTACAGGAGGCCCCTCCATCAGTGTCTATCCCACTGCTCTGGTTTATTGTGTTCAAAGCCATTATCATTCTTTGAAATAATTTATTTTCCTTTTTCTTGTTTATTATCTGTTGCCTCCCCCACCATGAGTTTCCTATGAGAGCTGAGACCCCCTCAGCTTAGAGGAGTTGGCATAGACTCAGTGACTGACTAAACGAGTGGATGGAGGATGATAATGCTAATTAAAACACTACAAGCAGTGGCTAAACCAGAACCAGAGAGACCTATGTTCCCATCCTGGTTTGCCATTTGCTACCTCTGTGTTCTTGGGCAAGTTCCTTATTCACTCTGGGTCTCAGATGACGATTTTCACATCAGGAAAACGGGGATAATGATAGTACCTACCCAACAGAGCTATCATGAGGAATAAATGAGAACACATAACACAGTACTCAACAAATGTTAGCTACCCTTCCCCTCACTGTGTGACTTGAAAGTAACATATTTCAAAAACACCTTTCATGGAATTCTGTTTATTCTCAAGGAGATAAATTTTTCTAAGATTCATGATTGCAACTAGATGTATAAACAAACAAGTTAAACAACCAGCCTTCCCATATCGCCAGTCTGCAAAGTAATTAAAATCTACATGTTATCACCAGACTGCTTTCACACACCCACCTCTGATCATAGTACATGGTATGGCTGAAAGTGGGCAAGCAAAGAGACAGGATTTCCAGGTTTGTGTGAACTCTAACGACAGTGCAGAATATCAAACAACTGCCCTCTGCCATGTAGCCCAGCACCAGATGTCAGGGAATCTGCCATTTGTTTTTTATTTCATCATTTATGTGTTCTTCATATATGTATTATATTGTTTATTCATCATTTTAATTTGGATTACTCTGATGACTAATGATGTCAAAAATCTTGTCATGTTCTAATGGAATGTCTATTCATTGGTGAAGTTTCTATTTCAAACTATTTACCAACTTTTTCTAGGTTGTCTTCTTAATATGGACTTGTTAAGTTCCTTATATATCCTGGTGATCAGTCCTTTGTCAGAAATACATTTTGCAAATATCTTCTCCCAGTCTGTGACTTGTCTGTGCACTTTCTTGATGATGTCTTTTGATGAGTGGAAGTTCTGACTGTTGATGAAGTTTAATGTACCAATTTTTATGGTTATTTTTTTCTGTATTATTCCTTTGTTACAGACAAATCAGAAAATAGCATAATGAAGTAGATAGAAGAACGCTGGGCAAGAGTCAGGAAACCTGGATTGGAGACCTAAATCTGTGTCATATTTGTGTTTGAGCAAGCCATTTATGAGGGTTAATTTTATGTGTCAACTTGACTGGGCTACAGAGTGCCCAAATATTTGGTTAAATATTATTCTGCATGTTTCTGTGAGAATGCTTTTGGATGAGTTTAACATTTAAATTGATATACTGAGTAAAACAGATTGCCCTCCCCAATGTGGGTGGACCTCACCCAATCAGTTGAAGGTATGAATAGGCCAAAAGGACTGACCCTCCCACAAGTAAGAGGGAATTCCCCGTACCTGAGCCTTCAAGCTGGGACATTGGCTTTTTCCTGTCTTTGGACTCAAACTGAAACACTGGTTGTTCCTGAGTCTTGAGCCTGCCAGCCTTCAGACTGGAATGGAACTTATACCATCAGCTCTCCTGGTTTTCAGGCCCTCAGACTCCAACTAGAACTATACCATCAGCTCTCTGGGTCTCTAGCTTGCCAACTGCAGATCTTGGAACTTGTCAGACTCCATAATTGTATAAGCCAATTTCTTTTAATAAATCTATTTATATATATATATATATATAGTGGTTCTGTTTCTCTGGAGAACCCTGACTAATACATCATCTACCTCTTCCAGCTCCAAAACAGCATGCAGCATTCTAATAGGTACTTAATGAATCTCTAATAAATTGGCCTAGTTCACATATCTGTAAATGAATAGGTTGGATTTGACAATCTTATAGGTCTCTCCCATTCTAAAAATCTGATGCTTATCTTGGTCTCACCTTTCCATTCCAGCAACACTTTCTCCCTCGGGTGTCCTCTTCCAAAATTAATTCAGCTGTGCCTTTCAGAAAAAGTGACAAAGCACTCCCCTGGCTAATCAACTCAGCAGTAATTCTAACAGGCTCCCGCTACATTTAAACCTGTTCTGGCTTGCTTGCCCCCAGTTTGTGGAAGCAATGCTGAAGAGATCAAACAGTTCAAAGTTGTTGAGTGTTTCCTCACCATAGGGGTTGTAGCAGCTGAATTCTCTCAGTTTCTCCTCTAAATACATTGCTTATATACAGACATACTCACCCCACTTCTAAAATAACATTTTCCAAACTGCAACAAAGATGCCAAATGAGCCAATAAACCCAATGACTGACTGCCACTATTACGCAAGCAAGTCCCTGACACTCCAGAGTCACCAAAACATAGAAGGGGATCCAACATTTGTCAGAGGAACAAACTGAAATATGTCAACCCCTCGGCCTTTGGGAACCTGTGATGCCCTCTTTTTCATTGCTTGATTTCAGACCAGTCCTTATGAGAGAGAGACTTATCTTTAGAAATTAAAGCAACTTTAAATAAATTTTGCAATGCCTTTTGAGACCAGCCTACGCCCTAGGGAGATGACCATACACAATTGAGAATCCTTGCTTTATAATAAGCCTATATTAAAAAAGAAAATTAGGTGATGGTGACTCAAAGTTACAGTGAGAACCTGAAGGAATTCAATTTACCCGGCTTCCCCAACATGGCTCTAACAGCAAAAGCAGAGAGCTGCTCTCTCCTTGGGTCCTGGAATGTTCTAATCACAGGGAACTAGCTAGGCTCCCTCAGAATTTAAATGGTAACTGGACATTATTTCAAAAGGAGGGTTCTGAACTTTGCTGAAGGTTAGAATCACCCGGGAAGCACCTAAAATAATACCAGTGCCTAGCGCCCCCTCCCCACCTTGGACCAGTTAAGAATCTATGGGGAGGAACTAGGCGTTGGCATTTTTTTTTCCATCTCCCCTAATGATTCGAGTGTGCAGCTAGGGTTCTAAGCCTAGCCTGCTTCTCTGATCCTGAATTCTCAGCGGATTCACTAATTGTAAGAACATCTATGCAGAACCTTCTGTTTATAGAGCATCCTACAGGATCTCCTAAGATGAAGTGCCCTGAGCTTCCAAGACTGAATCACGAGTAGGGTGGCATTGATGGGAGTGAAGAACATCAAGGGGAAAGGGAGCTAAAAAAAATCCTAACACCCTCTCAGAGTCACAGCCCCGGGAATTTAAATTGGGTTTCTGCCTGCCCTGACTAGGGAAGAAAACTCAAATTAGCTAAGTAGAAAATTCATCTCAAAGGATCAGGGGACTCCAGGTGACCTGTACTTTGATATCTCCCACTGCAGCTCAGCCACACTTTTCTCTTTCACACCAAGTCCTGAAAAAAGTCATAAGTAACTTGTATTTAGTTTGAAGAACACACATCAAATATAAAAGGTGGGATAGGGTCTGGGGGACCAAGGTTTCCGCCTGGCTGTAATCGACAGCAAAGAGCGAGGTGAGAAAGGGCGGGCTGAGAACACAAATGCACAGCTTTCCCACAGTGAAATAATAAGACTGATGTCGTACAAGTGGCACAGGCTGACTTCTGAAGATGAATAAAGCACCAACACATTAAGGAAGAGCCAGACAAGATGAAAGAACAAATAGAAGGCTCGCCCAAATTAAACACAACTCAAATGTGACTGCTGTGAATCGGGTAGTTATTCTGTTGATGGATTCTACACTCAAGCTAACACTGAACCATGTGCTGCCTCAAAAGGTTTCTTCAAGCACCAACACCTGGTGATGCTTTCAGCCACTCCCAGATCCTGATCCAGCCTTACAGTGCTCAGTGGAACAATTAATTTCCTTTAATGAGATATTATTCCGCCACTGGTCAAAGATACAGGAGCTAAGACAATCATGTCCTCTCTCCAAAAGACTCAAAGAGAATAAGTGAGAAAAGTCTTGAAAAATTTTCCATCAGCAAACTAAAAATATTGAAGCCTAGCAGAAAACCCTCCCTTCATCCAGATACCAAAATTTTCCATAAAGTATTTCTACACTGGCTTACCCAGGCATCTACCCTATCCACAACCTTGACATGTAGACTTTATTTATATATACTGAAATCACACTGGTATCTTAAAAGTTAAAGAGAAATCAAATGATGAAAATAAAGCAGTTACACTTTCCTTCCTTTTTCTTGTTAAAAGAAGACTAGTTTAACATTTGCTTTTCTCCCCATAATTAGAAAGACTCTAGAAAAAGAAAATGCAGTCAAACAGGCTTGAGGAGAAAATAGCTAAAAAAGAAGTCCTGTATATGTAAAAGAACAACAATTAAAGAATAAAAGCTCCATGTCTCATTTGATAGGTATTACCTGCCTGGAAATTAAAATACACTTCGTGTTATCTCCAGAGAAGAACTCCTGTTCCAAAACGAGGCTCTAATGTTTGAATTGTGCAAGCCAAATCAGCTCGAAGAAACAGAAGGCTCTGCTAAGCTTTAGCAGAACAAGCCCTAACATAACATGCCAAGGAACACGTTTGACAAAACAGAAGTAGAAAAATATTTTCAAAATCAGTTCTTGGCTTAAATATAGCATTTGGCGCCCCAAGTAAACACAGAGAAGAACAAACTTGGTGGTGTCATGTGACTTGCTGCGCTGCAGCAGGCCAGATGGTGGGGTAAGTTATTCATCTCTCAGCTCCTGACCCTCTTGGCCTTTCCATTAGTAACTTCCCAGTTCAGGGTCCCTTAGAAGGGCTGGAAAGAAAAGAACTGAATAAATGCATATAACCAGTTTTCTTAGCAATTATTATCCCTTTTAAAACCATGCTGAGAGCAAACATCTTATGCCAACTCAACTCAGCTCTCAATATAAAATGTTCTCCAGGGCCGGCCCGGTGGCTTAGCGGTTAAGTGCGTGCGCTCCGCTGCTGGCGGCCCAGGTTCGGATCCCGGGCACGCACCAATGCACCACTTCTCCGGCCATGCTGAGGCCGTGTCCCACATACAGCAACTAGAAGGATGTGCAGCTATGACATACAACTTATCTACTGGGGCTTTGGGGGAAAAATAAATAAATAAATTTTTTTTTAAAAAATGTTCTCCATTATAGAGCCAAATCAACCTCTCACCTGCCGTCTATAAAAAGTAAAGGGGTAACACTTCCCATTCTCGGAAGATGGGGTGGATGTATGTTTCCCTATTCCTCCCACTAAGTACAACAATAGACCTTGGATGTCCTCTATAAAACAAAAAAGGAGTCTTTGAAACATAAACAGAATAAGGCAGACCAGCTAGGAACCTCAGGACAGACCTCAGCACGGAGGTGAGTTCCATGGGTTTTCTTTATGCCTCGTATATCCAAGAATTTGAGCTGAAGAAGCCAACAACTGGCAAATGCCAGTTTTTTGCTTTTGTTGGACAAAAGCCTGCTCTCTCCAGCTAAAGAACCAGTAAAGAGGTAGACTAAGCAAGACAAAAAACTTTTAGATAATAACTTTTCTACTCCAACCAAACACCACAGAAAAACAAAAAAACAACTATGGTCCCACCACCACCCAATCCAGAAATGGTCACGAGGGAGCCTAGACTTCCACCCTCTCCCAGGCTATAATGGGATACCCCAATATCCCCTCCCTATGCCAGGGTGATGTCAGAGAACACTGAGTAGAGAGACAAAATTTTCAACCCACTGGGCTAACATCAGCCATTCCTCCTCCCTACTCCTTCCCTCCCACATATGAGGAGACCCCATGGGAAGCCACAACTCCTGCCCCACCCATCAGTAATAAGAAGCCACTCCCCCATCGATTGTCAATGGAAGAAGAGTGAAGACTCTCAACTTCTACCCAGCCCTGGAAGTAACAAGGTGTTACTCTCTTCCTCTGCCAAAGCAGGATCAAACCAAACCATGTAAAACAGAAAGTTTAAATACAATTTTCAGCCTCATAATGCAATATCCAAAATGTCCAGATTTTAATTGAAAATCACTCATCACAGCAAGAACCAGAAAAATCTCAACCAGAATAAAAAAAGACAATCAATAAACACCAACACTGAGATGACAGAGACGTTAGAATTATCTGACAAAGATTTAAAAACATTCATTATAAAAATGATTCAAAGAGCAATTACAAACGCACTTGAAAGAAATGAAAAAGTATGAACTCTCAACAAAGTAATAGAAGATACACAGGTAAAACAGAAAGTTTAGAACTACAAATTACCATCAGTGGAATAAAAAATTCAATTGACAGCCTCAATGGCATAATGGAGGGGGGACAAAGGAAAGAATCAGTCAATCTGAAGGTAAAACATTAGGAATCATCAAATCTGAAAAAGAGAAAAAATGACTGGAAAAAAATAAACAGGGCCTCAGAGACCTGTGGGACTATAACAAAAACTAACATTTGTGTCAACTGGAGTTATGAAGGAAAGGAGAAAGAGGGCTTGGTTAAAAACTTATTTGAAGACAAAAATGACTGAAAATGTCCGAAATTTAGCAAAAGACATAAACATACAGAATCAAGAAGGTGAGCAAACCCAAAACAGAATAAAGTTTTAAAAATCCACACCAACGCACATCATAATCAAACTTTTGAAAAACTAAAGGAAAAGAAAAGTCTTTAAAGCAGTGAGAAAATGACACCTTATCTAAAAGAGAAAAATAATTAGAACGACAGTGGCTTTTTCATCAGAAACTATCGAGACCTGAAAGTAAGGAGTACAACATTTTTCAAGTGCTGGAAAAAAAAGAACTGTCAACCCAGAATTCTATATCCAGTGAAAATATCCTTCAGGAATGAAATGGAAATCAAGACATTCTCAGATGAAGGAAAATTAACAGACTCTGTTGACAGCAGACCTACCCTAAAAGGGTGCTAAAGAAGTTCTCTAAACAGAAAAGAAGTTATAAAAGTAGGAATTTTGAAATAAGAGAGAAAAAAACAATGGAAAGAGCAAAAATATGGATAAATAGAATATATTTTCCAACTCTCCTTGAGTTTTCTAAATTAGGTTTGATGGTCAAAACAAAAAGTATAACACTGTCTGATGTGGTTCTAAATGTAGAAGGAGGAAATATTTAAGACAATGGTATTATAAACAAGGATGTAAAGGGAGGTAAGGTTTCAACAATTCACTCAATTGAAATGGTAAAAACCACCACAACAGTAGACTGTGGTAAGTTATGTATATACAATGTAATATCTAGAGCAACCAAAGGCTGTAAAAATAGATACACTCAGGGATAATCAAAATAGAATGCTAAAAAAGGTTCAAATAGCCCACAGAAAGATAGGAAAAAGAAAAAAATGAATAAGAGAGAGAATAAACAGAAAAGAAAAAAATTAAATGACAGACTTAAGCTCTAAAATGTCAAAAATTACATTAAATGTAAATGGTCCAAATACATTAATTAAAAGACAGACGTTAGCAAATTAAATTTAAAAACATAATCCAACTATATTCTATCTATAAGAAACTCACTTCAAATATAATACCATAGGTAGGCTGAAAGTAAAAGGATGGAGAGAGACATATCACACAAATGTTAACCAAAAGAAAGCTGGACTGCTATATTATTATCAGATAAAGTACACTTAGAGCAAAGAAAGTTAACACAGACACAGAGAAACACTATGTAATGATAAAAGGGTCAAACTACCAAGAAGACAGAGCAATGTATATGCATCAAACAAGAGTTGAAATATATGAAGCAAAAACTGACAGAACTGAAAAGAGAAAGAAACGAATTCACAATTATAGTTGGAGACTTCATCCTTGTCTCAAAAATTGATAGAATTAGACAGAAAATTACCCAGATGTAGAAAAAATCACCTTCAAACAACAGGATCTAATGGACGTTTACAGAACACTCTACTCAGCAACAGCAGTATGTACACTCTTTTCAAGCGCCCACAGACATATATCATGATAGGCCATACTGTGGACATAAAACAAATCTCAACAAATTTTAAAGAATTGAAATTATCAGAGTGTATTCTCTAACTCCAAGAGAATCAAACTAGAAATCAACAACAACAAAAAAAGATAAAAGGAAAACTTCCAAATACTTAGAAACTAACAATACACTTCTTAAAAAAAAAAAAGCAAAAAACCATGGGTCAAAGAGAAAATCTCAAAGGAAATAAAATATACTGAACTGAATGAAAATGAAAATACTACATCTCAAAATTTGTCAGACACAACTAAAACAGTGCTGAGAGGAAATTTATAGCACTAACATTATATTAGAAAAGAAGAAAAGTTTCAAATCAATAATGTCCTTTATTACCTCAAGAATCTACAAAAAAGAACAGCAAAACAAACCCAATGAGCAGAAGGAAATAATAAGATAAGACCAGACATTGAAAGGATAAGGGAATACTACGAAGAAATCTACAGAGGTACATTTGACAACTTACAATAAATGAACAAATACTTGAAAAACACAAACTACCACAACTCACCTAATAAGAAATACATGATTTGGAACTATTAAGGAAATTGAATTTGCAAATTAAAAAGCCAAAAAGGAAATCTCCTGGCCCACACTGTTTCACTGGAGAATCCTACCAAATGTTTAATGTTTAACATGTTTAAATGATTAGATATTTAAAGAATTAACCCCAGTTCTACATAATCTCTTCCAGAAAAATGAAGAGGAAGGAACATTTCCCAATTTATTTTATGAAGCTAGTACTACCCAGATACCAAAGCAAACAAAGTATCAAAAAGAAAACCATAGACCAATATCATTCATGAAATTAGAGATGCAAAAACCCTCAAGAGAATTTAGCAAATTGAATCCAGCAATATATAAAAAAAACTATACATCATAAGGTTTATTTCAGGGATGGAAGTTTAGCTATATATTCGAATATCAATCACTGTAATCCACAATATGCACATTCTAAAGAAGAAAAATCACATGACCATATCAACTGATTTCAAGTATTTGATAAAATTCAACACCGATTCATGACAAAGACTCTGAGAAAATTTTTAATCAAGGGGAACTTCTTCAAGTTGATAAAGAACACCTACAAACCCCCACAACTACATTATTTTAGTGATGAAAACCTAAATACTTTCCCCCTAAGATCAGAAACAATGCAAGGCTATCACCACTCTTATTCAACAAAGTGCTGGAAGTTCTGGCAAAAGTTCTAGCAAAAAAGACCAGAAAAGGAAAGAGAAGCATATAGATCAGAAAGGAAGAAATAAAATTGTCCTTATTGGAGATGATATGGTTGTCTACATAGAAAATCCCAAGGAGTCTATTAAAAAAGCACATCCAAAAAATAACTGTATTTCTATATACTAGCAATGAACACAATGAAATCTAAATTTAAAATATGTTATGTGCCACATGACATTTCGGTCAACAACGGACCACATATATGATGGTGGTCCTGTAAGATTAGCACTATATAGCCTAGGTGTGTAGGAGGCTATACCATCTAGGTTTGTGTAAGTACACTCTATGATGATCGTACAATGACAAAATCGCCTAATGAGGCATTTCTCAGAACATATCCCCATCATTGATGCATGACTGGAGAATTTAATTTATAATTGCTCAAAAAGAAATGGAACCCTTATGAGTAAATCTAACAAATCATGTACAGGACTTGTTTGCTGAAAATTAGATACCAGTGATGAAATAAATCAAAGAAGACCTAACTAAATGACAATATATACCATATTCATGGATTGGAAGCATAAACATAGTGAAGATACCAATTGTCCTCAAACTGCCATATAGGTTTAATGCAATTCCTATCAAAACCCCATGAAAGTTTTTTGTAGATACAGACAAGATTATTCTAAAATTCATATGGAAAGTCAAAGAAACCAGAATACCAAAAATTTTTTGAAAAAGAATAAAGTTGGAGGTATAAGTTTACTTAGTTTCAAGATTTATTATATAGCTCTAGTATTCAAGATTGTATGGTATGATAGAGGGCTAGATACACAGATCAATGGGACAGAATACAGAACCTAGAAATAGATCCACACAAATATGTCCAACTGATTTTTCACAAAGGTGCAAAAGCAATTCAGCGAAGAAAGGATAATCTTTCAACAAATGGTGCTGGAACAACTGGACATCCGTAGCCAAAAAAGATAAACCTCAACTTAAACCCTCACACCTTATACAAAAATTAACTCAAAATGGATGACAGACTTAAATGTAAAACCGTAAAACATTTACCAAAAAAAAGAAGAAGAAAATCTTTGGTATCTAGAGCCAGACAAAGAGTGCTTAGACTTGACACTAAAAATCACAATCCATAAAAGGAAAACTTGGTAAATTGGGCTTCGTCAAAATTAACAACTTTTTTTCTGCAAAAGACCATTAAGAAGATGAAAAGACTGGGAGAAAATATTTGCAAAACACACATCTGACAAAGGACTAGTATCTAGAAGAGATAAAGAATTCTCAATACTTAACAGTAAAACAACAACAATTACAAATAGCCCAAGTAGAAAATAGGCAAAAGATATGAACATTTCACCAAAAAAGATATACAGATGGCAAATAAACATATGAAAAGATATTCAACATCATTAGCGATTAGGGAAATGCAAATTAAAACCACAATGAAATATCACTACACACCTATCAGAATGGCTAAAATAATCACACCACCTAATGCTGGCTAGGATAAAGAGAAAATGGATCACTCATACGCTGCTGGTAGGAATGCAAAATGATAGATAATGACTACTCCAGAAAACTATGGCAATTTCTTAAATACCTAAATATGCAACTATCACATGACTCAGCAATTGTACTCCTGGACATTTATTCCAGAAAAATGAAAAAATCACGCTCAAACAAAAACCTGTGCACAACAGTGTATAGCACCTTTACTTGTAATAGCCCCCAAAATAGAAACAACTCAGATGTCCTTCAGTGGGTGAATGGTTAAACAAACTGGAAAATCCATACCACGGAATACTACTCAGCAATAAAAAAGAAGGAACTATTGATACACGCAACAATGTAGATGAATCTCCAGAGAATTATGATGAGTGAAAAATGCCAATCCCAAATGGTTACTTTCTGTATGATACCATTTATATAACATTCTGGACAAGAGGCAGGAAGAGGCAAGGAGGAGATTCTCCCCTACACGCTCTGGAGGGAGCACATCCCTGCTGACAACTTGATTTCCAATTTCTGGCCTCCAGAACTATGAGAGAATAAATTTCTGCAGTTTTAAGCCACCGAGTTTTTGGTAATTTGTTATAGCAGCTACAGGAAAGTAATACACCCGCCATATCAGCAGCCCCTGGGAACTTCTTGGGGATCCAGATTCTCAGATCCTGACCCTGACATAGTGAATCAGAATCAGCATTTAAACAATGTTCCCAAGTGATGAGAATGCTATTCAAGTTTGAGAGGCACTGATATAAACTACTACACAATCTTATTAACTTATCATAGCGACAATTTTGTACCAACATAGAAAGCATTTATGATAGCAACTTATGTAAAATAAGTAGGGTCCACATCGGAAAACGCATACTGTTAGTGTGATTTTTTGTGTGTGCATTCAGTGAAGGTCTGGATGCAAATAAGCAAAACATAAAAATAGCTCTTTGTGGGGTGGAGGGATTATGATTTGCTCCCCCCTCAGACCCTGGTTTGTTCGCAACATTTCTTATAATTCTGCTAATTTGTTTTATGATAATTTTTAAGGCCAATATAGGCTTATATGGGGATCAACATTTGCCCTTTTTGCTCGCTGCTCTCCTAGGATCATGATAACCTGGTGGAATAAAATTCCACACAACAGGCTTACCCAGGCTCACTAACACCCAGGCCTACAAGGGCCCTGGGTTTTAGCCAGTTCAACTACCCGCAAGAACAACAAAATAAAATAGTTCCAGAGGATTCTCTTTTGAAGGAACACCCAAAGCAGCTCAAACACACTCTGCAGGTAAGGTCCAAGTAACCAGTATAGTCATATTCCCCGTATGTCCAAATTCTTTGGGCCTACATTTGCTCAGGATGCAGATCTTGCAGCGAGAGCCCCAGGAAATGCCCACTGCCCTGACTGTGATGGTGGTTAGCTGTGTATCTGAACACTGTGGCCTGTGTACTTGTACATGAAACCCACTTTTCCAGCCACATGAAATAAGCATCCACCAGACAATGAAATTGAACGCTCATCAATGAGTCAACTTTTAAATTCTTTGCTTCCTCCTTTTTCTCACTGCAGGCAGACATCTCTGGCATGCCATTCTTGCAAATGGCACCAAGAAAACACCACCAGATTTTCAGAGAATCAAAGAGACAATCTTTTTCACATATCTAAAATAAACAATATGCTTTACTCGGCCTCAAAGTTAGTTTTTCAAACGATTTATACTCAAAGCCAACTTTCCCCTGCCTCATCTTAAAATGACTACATTTTAGATGAACTTTTCAGCTCACCTTTAGAGAATGTAGTGCTCCAGTTCAAACGTGTTCTGGGAATATTTATATGTAAACATCTAAAGACATATCTTCTTGAACTATTACACTGAGGAGAAAAAAAAATACTTTAATTAAAGGGATAATGCTAAATTGAACAAACAAAACAATATCTACTTCCAAACTCCAACAATTATTTATATACATGCCATCCAAAACGAAAACTAAATGAATTTTATTATTGTTTCTATACTAGTCACTCACATGCTATGAAGTCATTATTTAAATATTTTTAAACTCTGATTAGCACAGAGTAGATAAATAATTAAACACTCTTCTAAGAAAATTTGTTTTCACTTCTAAACATGAAGTCACTTGCTATTATTTAAAAATTTCAGGAAGAAAAGTAGGATTCATAGTCATTCCAAGTGAGTAAATAGAGGAGAGAAACAACACCATAACACCAGGAAAAAATAAAATAATACTTTAATTCAGGGCTCTCAACTTTAGCACTATTGACATAAGGGATGAGATAATTCTTTGTTGTGGGGGGCTGTGCCGTCCACTGTAGGATGTTTGGCAGCAATCCTGGCCTCTACCCAATAGATGCCAGATGCCAATACTTATTTCTCACCACTTATGAAAACCAAAAACATCTCCAGACATTGCCAAATGTCTCCTGGGGAATAAACTGTCCTTAGTTGAGAACCAGTGCTTTAACTTAAGCAATAGGGCAGCCCAGTGGAATCCTTAGAGGAAAGTGAACTCTCCCTTGGCCCCTGTGGGTTTAGTGGTTTGCCAACCCAACAGAACGACTCTCGCCATTCAACATTCCATGCCCACATTTTAGGAATCATCCAAGTATTACCATATTTCAGGCAATGCAAGGCCATAAAGAGGCCTCAGCTTTCCAGTGACTGAAATAATGGTGGTGTTAACTGGCCGTTGGTTTTCTAGAGACTGAAGATATAATTCTGAAGGCTGAAGCCAACGACCAAAGTTACTATGAGGCATACCTAAAAAACTCACTATGCCCAAAAATGTGGGCAACCAGATTGTAGTCCTGGCCTAGTTACCATCAAAAATATGAACCTCTATTAGCCAAAATTGCTGGAGTCCAGGTATTACGAGTAGTCAGAAGTCCACCAAGTGAGCTAACTCATCCAGAAGTCATGTGCGGTTTCAAAATAATCTCAATGGGGGTAAGCAACACTGTACGTTATTTTTTAATTTCTTTCCCAATGGAAATCTGCATTAAACTCACAACTTGTAGAGAAGGAAAGAAGACCTTCTTGTACCTGGAAGTCATTTTTGACTCCCTCCATCTTCCATATCCGCCACATTACATCAACTGCTCAGTTCTCCCAATTCGACTTCTTGTGTATCTCTTGAACAGGCCTACTTCTTCCCATCACACCTTTCACGGCTAGATTCTTACAGAAGCCTCCTAACCAATCCTCCTAGCTTCCAGTTTTGGCCTCTTCCATGGGACACAAAGCAATCGTTCAAAAGCACGAATCTGATCGCCTTTCTCCAGCTTGTATTTCTTCACGGGCTTCCCAATGTGCGTAAATGAAATCCAAACACCTTCAAGTCGCTGCATTATCTGGACCGTGATTTAACATAAGGTGGGGGGTAGGGAGGGACACAGAAAACAACATCATGTGCAATAGAATCGTATTTTATGCAGGATTTGGTACTAAAAGAGTTTAAGAAGCTAGAATCATTAATAATCCAAATTACATCTGAAAATCCCCCTAAACTGCCAGGACCTGGACATTTGGAAGATCAAAGGTCAAGAATCAACGTCTCTAGTTTCTCTTTGAATTTCTATTGTGCCCTTCCTCCCTGAGACAGTGAAAGGGAGCTAGGCCAAGGTTAGTTTAAATCTGGCAAGAGTGGAGGTCGGGAAGTTACACTGGTGGTAAACATTATTTACAACGTGACTTCAGTACATAAAACACAATTACAACTATGTTCAAAATATACATACACATAATGTGGTATATTTCCATGGGGTAAGAAGAGGGACGGGGGGCTGTTACATAGAGAGTTATATGCAAGGCAAATGAACTAGAAAGAAATACAGCCATATGTTCACAGGAATATCTCTAGATGGTGAGATTAGAGATGATTAATTTGATTCTCGATACTTTTATGTAGTTTCCACTCTCAACAATGGAATAAGAAAAATAAATAAAAACTCTAAAAGGTTACTTTTTTACAAAAGTCTTTATTTATAGAACAGATGGCAAAGGTAGCATCAAGTTGTTTAAAATGGAAAGTTTTATCACTTGCCCTTATTCTTCTAACCTGCAGATCTTTGTGCCCAGATAATGCAGCACAGAATGGAAACTGCAGTCATTTGGTGCTTTCACAAGTTATACCCCCAAATCAATCATCTCTAAGGTTTTTAACACACATACAGAAAGATACACAAAATTGAGGGCATAAAATTTCCGGTGAAACTGTTAAATGGTTGCAGTAGAATATGACCGTATGTGTTAATGGGGTAAAGGGCTGTGGAATGCTGACCATCTTGAAGGTAAACAAAGGGAGAAGTCCACTTTTGAAATACGCCAGCCTTATAACCATCAGTGAAAAGGTTTCCCTGCTACTTTCTTTTTTTTTTCCCCCAGTGAGAAAGATTAGCCCTGAGCTAACATCTGTTGCCAATCCTCCTATTTTTGCTGAGAAAGATTGGCTCTGGGCTAACATCCGTGCCCATCTTGCTCTATTTTATACATGGGACGGCACCACAGCGTGGCTTGTTAAGCATTGCATAGGTCCATGCCCAGGATCCAAATCCACAAACCCCGGGCCGCCAAAGCGGAGCGTGGGAACTTAAACACGACACCACGGGGCCGGCCCTTCCCTGCTACTTTCAAACCAGAAGTTCCATGAATATTAAAAGCTTCCAATTCATAGCTTCCTTCCGCTCACACTACTGAGTCTCCTTCTGTGTGCTAGTGACACAAGTAGTGACTATTTTTTGCACTGAACAATGTCTTTTTCATTATGGGTACGGTGATATACCAATTTGCCAAATTTTACTTATTCTTATCTCTACTTAGCCAAAGGCCACAGTACGAATCTTGGTTAGGGCACGAAATGAACATCTGAGTAGGAACCACCAACCACTCTGCCTTCTTCTGCCTGCTGCATTTCTTTTCCTAAATTTGTGAATATTGGGCCTCAAGTTTAAGTATACAAGCTACACTGACTTTATTGCCCAGTTGTTTTAGAAATGTAAAATCTTAAGCATAGATTGCATGTGGAGTGATTATACGTATTTTGCAATTGTCAAATAACTTAAATTTAAACATGCAAATGCCTGCTGCTATTACTCCATTTCTCGTTTTTTTTTTTTTTGTGTGTGAGGAAGATCAGCCCTGAGCTAACATCCATGCCACCAATCCTCCTCTTTTTGCTGAGGAAGACCAGCTCTGAGCTAACATCTATTGCCAATCCCCCTCCTTTTTTTTTTTTCCCCCAAAGCCCCAGTGGATAGTTGAATGTCATAGTTGCACATCCTCCTAGTTGCTGTATGTGGGACGCAGCCTCAGCATGGCCGGAGAAGTGGTGTGTCAGTGCGCGCCCGGGATAGGAACCCGGGCCGCCAGTAGCGGAGCGTGCGCACTTAACCGCTAAGCCACGGGGCTGGCCTCAATTACTCCATTTCTTACATATCACTTTCAAAAGGTGAAAATTGTCTCTTGCCTTGGAACAGCAATTCCAGTTGCGATCATTACAGGAGCATTTATAAGCTCCCTTTATTTTCCTACCAGTGTGAAGGCCAGTGGGGGGGCGGGGGGGGGGTCCCTAAGTCAACTCCCTGTCATTCTGACAGTATGACGACTGGGAGTACAGACACAGAAAGGAGAGAGGGGAAAAAACAGCATCTCACCACCTGTAGTCCCAGATGGCACTGGAAGACATTTCACTGAAAACCCATAAAGGCTTAAAAAAATATAAAGCAATGCACTAATTAAAAGGAAAAATCTACACCCAGCCATACAGAGTTATGGTACAGATTATTACATATACAGTCAACTGTGACTTCTGAAATAGAACCAAGTCAAACTCCAGCAAAACACAGATGAGAAAATAAAGAGCTCTTCTGTTCTTCCTGCCATTGATGGTACAATGGAATTCATAGAGATTTAGTAATTGAAAGGGTTTTTCCAGTTTGCTCCCTTTGACATGTAGAGGAGAATTTTGAGTTGTCATCAACCACCACCACAATGACTACAATTTATTACGGGACTGTGCTCAACACTGACGTACATTACTGAATTCAATCCTCACTCTCTGAAATGGGAACTATCATTATCTTGTTTTAGACATGAGAAACTGAAGCACAGACAAGTTGAGAAAGTTGCCCAAGTTCACGCAACTTAGTAAGAAGTAGAAATTGGATTTGAATTTAGGCAGTTGAATTCCAGTGTTCAGACTCTTTTAAACTCTGTGTGAAAAGTCATGTTATTTAACAAAGAAATAACCTTCCTAGGTTTTTTTTTTTAAGTTTCTTCTCAAAGCTTGGCTATACCTTGAGTTCACTGACAACTCAGAAAGCTCTTATGTCAAAGGCATTAGAGCTGTCTATGCATATAGCTGTGGGTCTCCTCACTAACCATTTGGATTTCAGTTCTGTAATAAAAACATAATCCTCTAACGTCATCAAGTCTGCATCAGGGGAAAAGAAATGAAGTTTTAGGACCCCTACATTAAAAACAAAGTTTCCCCCAATATCACCACGGAAATTCCAGGCCATATACTGAGAAAATTCCTTCTTCTTAATGGAAAGTTAGAAAACTTGCATCCATCTCAAAGTCCCTTTGTCTCTGATGCATTTACTGTCTCTTACACCACATATGACACTGATATGGCAAGTGTCTGCTCTGTTTGTATTTTCCAGCTGGCCTCCCAGAAGGCTTAATATGGGAAATGAGGTGAAGTCTGGTGTCAGTTTTCAAAGTACATCTCAGATCCAAAAGGAGTCAAGTTCTACACACCAAACCATCGTAAATTCAGAAGAATATATATCTTTTAAGCAATTTTGAATTCCAAATCTTATGCATCCAAAATGTTATGGAATATAATGGCTAATGGAATTAAGATAACCATCAAAGGTAAAAGGACACTGGAATCTTTTAGTATAAAGTTCTTATTCCAGGGGGAAAATGAACAAAGGCTATCCAACAAAAGATGGGAATAAATGAAAGAATATCTACTGAATTCCACACCAACCATAAGATACATCAGGAGGTATCAAAACAGAGACACAATAGCAAACATGATGATAATGAGAATAGGGTAAGGATAACAGTTGTTAATACTTATGGAACGCTTATTGGGCTAAGACCTTTATATGCATCCCTATGTTCAAACCCCACAGCATCCATAGGAGGTAAGTAGCATCATTATTTCCAATTTAAAGAAAAGAAAACAGAGGCAAAGGCAGGCCAAGGATCCTGCCCAAGGTGTACAGCAAGTGTGGAGCTGGGATTAAAACTCTGGAGCTTATGCTGATACTGCCCCCCAGGAAGAACAAATAGAAAACATGCCTTTGAATTAAGAGGGGTGAAGGAAAGTGCCCTCCGTCTTGTATATACAAAAGCCGTATGCAGTTAGTTATTTAGGGAGTAAACTGTACTAACTTCCCAAATGAACACCTTTGTTAAAAGGGACAATAATTTGGATCCCCAAGCAACTGAGGAATGTCAGTGCAGTAAAACCCACCCAGCTTCAACAGCCTGGCTCAACTTTGGTTTCTATAAAAATCTCTACTTGGCTGCGTCCTAATCAGCCTGAGCTTTGTGCAGCCAAAATCGGGTAGCAATGAAACTTGCTCCCAAGTCTGGAGCAAAACCCAATAAAAATCAAACCACATCGCATAATCACCCCCAAGAGAAGTGCTAGCACAAAGACCTTGGTTTACATCTGGAGTCTGCTACTGGGAAGGTCACTTATATTTTCTGAGTGTAATTTCCTCATTTATCAAACTAGCATAACAATACCTTCCTTAGAGGGTCATTATTAACTGCGATAATGCACGTAAAATGCTTAGCACCATGTATGACACAGTTATCAGTGCATCACTAAATGTCCACACGGAAAATAATTTGGGGGTTAAAATAAATTCAGTATGCTAGGACTTGAAAATGACATGGAAGCCACACCAAGGAAAATCACTGACTTTATCACATGTTCCCTGGGGAAAGAGATTTAACGCTGAAAAGAACAATTTGTATTAAGAGAGTGGAATGACGGATGGTTCGTTAAAATTAACTGATTCTGTTTTTGGGCTCAAAATCACTTAAAACCTTTCTCCTGGGCTCTAGAGAATTGTACAGTTCTCTTTATAAATATCACCGTTGGCTATTAAAATAAGGACATGATGGTCCAAATATTAATATGCCAGTTCAGGAATGAAAGCTCCAGCTTGCTCTTCAGTTAAAACCCAGTGGTCAGGTAAAATGGTGCTATTGTAACAATCAAGTTTAATTTTGAAAGGACTTTTTCCTTCTGTTCTCCGATACCATCAAAAGAGCCAAGATTCCAGCTTGCTAGTAACCAAATTAAGGTAGTGAAAAATGAATTCTGTAGGACAGGTCTTTTCATAAGTGAATGTGCCTGCCTCTCAATCATCTAGGGATTTGGTTAAAATGCTGATTCTGGTTCCCTAGGACTGGGGTGAGCCCTGAAATTCTGACTTCTAACAAGCTCCCAGGTGCTGCCAATGCTGCTAGTCCATGGACCACACTTTGAGTAGCAAGGCTGTGGGACATAAGTCATCCGTCTCTCTCTCTTCCTCTTTTTTTAAATCCAGCTTTGATTTTTTTATCAGCTCACAAGCCACTTTTGTCCTCCTATCTCAGCAGAAGTTTCTGTACAATGTCAAAACCAAATAAAATACCTACAAAGCACAAAATTGTGCTGGGCCTAAAGCTGTGGGTTTTCTTGCTCTGCACTTTGATGTAACTACATCAGGATGAAGACACAATCAATATTAGAAACCAACAGAACTTATATCCACACCTTCTTCATTCAAGGATTAATGTAGTTACTCCCTTTTTACCGCTTCATGCCATTCCTTTACATTCATCTAATCCCAACAACCATCAGGTAGGTCCTATTTTTATCCTTATTTTGTAGAAGAGGAAAGTGAGGCTCAGCCAGAAAAAATAACTTGCTCCATGTCACCCAGATAGGAAGTACAGAGTCTGACTCCCAAGTCTGTCTTCATAACCACTATGTTATAATGTACAATAATCCCAGAACTTCCAATTCTGCTTCTGGAGAAAAATGGCACCAAACCACTCCCTACGTCATACTGATGTCAGCCCTGGGTTCAACATTTCCCATCCCTCAAATCTCCGATGAGTGGATGGTGAAGCAAGTGGGTTTAGAGTTTGGGTGCAATTTCCCCACGGCTGGATCGAGCCCATGGTTTATAGCCTGCCCACGGTGCTACTAAAAAACACAAATTATAAGCTGGCCACAGAAACATCACTCAGATATCCAATTTAACCAGTATTTACAAAATGACTCCTCTAAGCTGTGTCGTGGGGTAAATACAATAAAGAGTAGGCATAGTTTCATCCTCCAAGGGAACCCATTGGTGAGGTAAGACTTCACTGATTTCATTTATTCATTCCACAAATATTGACAAAGTGACTGACTTAGTGCCACTTAGGGCACTAGGTCCATGAAGGGACAGATGCCAGACAAGGGCTTCACCCTCTCTGAGTTCACAGTCAAGCAGTAGAGATAGACATTAAATGTACAATTATACAAATAATCACAATTGTGGTGAGAGCTACTACGGTCGAGCACAAGATGCTCAGGCAGACTTGGCCTTGTCTAGGGGCACAGACAATACACCCTAGAAAACTCAGACACAGTTAAGATAAACACTCAAACACCCACATTTACTAACCTTTTTTTATTTTGGTCTAGCTAGACCAAGTGTCCCCTGACAACTCTGAAATCAACACATTCATGGGGAACAAAGCACACTATTGTCTTTTGAAAGTTTTCAGATCTCATTAGAGGAAAATGGGCCAGATTTCTGCTCTTATCATATGGTTACTTCAAACCACACTTAAAATCACAGAAAGCTGGAGCGTCAAAAAGTTTTCTGACATCTGTCTTCTAATGATTCTTTTCACTTTCAGATTAAACAAATTTTGCTATAATGGAACAAGATGAATAGGGAACATCATCTCCATGGGAGGCCACAATGTCTGGTCTTCAGTCATTACAACACGTTGGAATCATCTATACGATGCCAAAGGACCAATTATTACTAGAATTTAATTCTGGGAATAAGACTGGTAGGAAGAAAAGCATCAAGTTCAAACAAAAATACACTCATCAAACTGGCACCTCATGGGCACATCAAACAAAACACTAAACTGCACCCCAGGATTCCAGCATGAATACTCATTTCCTGAAGTAAATTAGGCACCCTTCAGCACACAGAACCATCTTTCCTGACATCAGTTTAGAGCTCTAGAAAATAAAAAACAAATTGAAAAGCCCAAATGCATATTCTTATGCACATTTGCTCACCAGATGGTTTGCAACCAAATTAACTGTGGGTAGACATCTCCCCAGGGGGTGGAACTAGCCTTTTCCGATCCCCAGTCTAGAATCTAGAATGAGTGGGGAGAAAAGCAAATGTCAAAGGATCTCTCCATTACCATATGTAAATTACAGAATAAGTGATTTCCTGTCAACAAAATGAATTCTGCATGTTATTTTGGAAGTGGCATCTTATTAAACACACAAGTCTTTTTCATAATTAAACAAGGATAAATTCAGCAGAAAACAGCCACTTAAAATAACACCTTGGTTTTTCCAGAAAAAAAAAAAAGCCTGAAAATTAACATTTTAAAATATATGGTGCAACATAAACCAAAGCAACACATCAACAATCAACAGGCCCTGCTGCCTAAGGGTTAAAACTGGACTCAAGCCAAGGCATTTGAGTTGGTCTCCTCACTATGCTCCTTCCAAGCTGGGAGACCTTGGGCAAGCTGCTTCTCAGCTCTGAGCCTCAGTTTCCTCCTTGGAAAATAGGGGGTGATAGACTCGCTATGACGTGATGTATATAAAGTTCACAGCCTGGCACTTGGCACTAGTAATTGTTACCTGTTATTACTATTCTTTTAGTCATCTTTGTATTTATTTACTATTTACCAAGAAAGTAGGGTCACTGACATACTGAAAAAAATAGGAATAACCAAGAACTCTACTACAAATTCAGGATGGAAGCTCAATCACAACAAACTAAAAGGTGAATGAAAGAAAAAAACTAAAAACAATCAGAAGATTGCGTTCACTCCCCAACCCACCCCCCTAATAACAAGTAGGACCTATTCAGTCCACGAAGAAGCCAAACTGTTTACATCTGACATGCAAAGGAGCCTGGTTTTACAAGAAAAAGTACTTGTCTAAATTAGGGATCAACAAACTTTTTCTGTAAAGGGCCAGACAATAATTATTTCAGGCTTTGCAGACCATACGGACTCGGTAGCATACTACTCCATTCAGCTGTTTAGCATGAAAGACGCCATGGGCAACGCGTAGATGAATAGACATGGCTGTGTTCCAATAAAACTTTACTGAAACAGGGGTAGTTCACCAATCTCTGATCTAAATAAAAGTTTGAGAGGTCAGTAGGGTAGGTATAATTTGTGTGTTGTTTTTCTAGCTGTTGGTTCTGTCCATTTCCTGCGAGTCCACCATCAGTTGAGGGGCAGGGACTGGACGGTGAAGTAGGGAGGTGGGGCGCAGGGCGGAGGCTCTGAAGAACCTGTTCCAAAGAAGGGCACCTACCTGTGCCCGGCACAGACTGGGAGTCAAATAAATATGTCCATAATGTTTTATTTCTTTAACAAAGAGCAAAAGGGTGGCAGATGAGATTGAAACAGAGATACGAACATGAATTCAAGATAGCAAAATGTCAACATCTGTGAAGTTTGGGAAGTGGGACTCAGAGCGTTGGTTATCTGTGCTTCTCAAATCACGGGAGGTGAAGGACCACGGTTTTAAATGTCCTCCCTGCTGCAGACGGATGCTTTTATATATACAACAGAAATGTCACAGCATCGGCCAATTACTATAAAAACAACTCTCACTCCCACTTTCTTTACTGGCCTCCTTGTGGACTGATGATAGTTTGCAGACTGGCACTAGTCCACGGTCACACTTAGAGCACTGCTTATACTATTTTCTATTTTCTCTATATATTTAATATGGCACAATTGAAATTTTTACAATAAGAAAATAAGAAGAGAGGAGGTAAGTTAAAGACTGAATCATAAAATCTGGAGGTCATGAAGCCAATCTGCAGACATGCCAAACCAAAGGGCTGAGTGCCATGCAGATTCCTTTATTCAACAGGTATCTACTGAGGGCCCAGGGGGAATCCACTCCTGTACCAGGGTTCAGGAGGGTGAGAAGTCACAGTGAGAAAGTCCTCAGGGAGTTTCAGCTTACGTCAGAGTTTGCCACCCTTGACACTACTGACATTTTGAGCCAGATAGTTCTTTGCTGTGGGCAGCTGTCCTGTGCACTACAGGATGCTTAGGAGCACTTCCCCCAGTTGTGACAACCAAAAATGCCTCCAGACATTGCCAATGTCCCGAGCATCAAAAGCATTCCCATCCTGAACCACTGGCCTAAAGCAAAGGAATGATAATTACAGTTAACAGGAACTATAATATGCCAAGTGGTGCAGAAGAGGCTTTAACTCCAAAATGTTAAATCCTCATGGAAAAATAATGTCCATTATAAAATGTAAATCCTAACTAAGTGATAGTTATGATCATCAGGAAAATGGCAGATTGCATTTATACTGCTCTATGACATGGCAACAGTTCCTAACTGTGCTGAGCTTCAGAAGTGACCAAATTCTGTCACCTGAGGTATGTCATGGAATGCTTACAACAGCCCTTCCCAAGTAATTACTACAGTATGCATTGCATGGAAGAGAAAACAGAGATCCAGAGAAATTAAGCCATTTGCATAAAGAGCCCTGGTAGACACTGCACCCATGTTTACTGTCTCCAACTCTAATATCATTATCACCACCAATAACCAAAAGGTAACATTTAGAGTGAGTATGTATATATGTAAACTATTCTTCTAAGACCATTATCTCATTTAATGCTCATCACGATCCTATGAGGTAGCATCTGATAATGCCACATTTTACAGATGAAAAACTGAGGCTAAGAGAAATTAAATAACTTGTCCAAGGTCACACCACTCTTTTTTTAAATTTTTTTTGCTGAGGAAGATTTGCCCTGAGCTAACATCTTGCTCTTTTTCTTTTTTGTTTGATGAAGATTAGCCCTGAGCTAACATCTGTGTCCCAACCTTCCTCTATTTTGTATGTGAGTCACCACCACAGCATGGCTGATGAGTGGTGTAGGTCCACAACCAGGATCTGAACCTGTGAACCCAGGCCGACAAAGCAGAACGCACCGAACTTAACCACTACGCCACAGGGCCGGCCCCAAGGTCACATCACTCTTAAGTGGTGGAAGAGGGATTTGAATTCTACCACACCAGTGGTTCCTCAACCCAGCTTTACATGGAGAAACACAGTCAAGTCTAATTATTCATAGAGTATGTATTTGTGAATTCACCTACTCACTAAAATTTATTTGGAACCCCCAAATCAACACTTGTGGCACTTTTGTGGTCATTCACAGACACGTGCAGACTGGTGAGACATTTCAGTTGACCCTAGAGCATGTTAGGAGCAGAGATCAAATAAGAGGACACTCTGCCTGTTGTTTCAGCCCTCAAAGTAAAAACAAGCATCCTTTTCATAGTCTATTTAATGCCATGTTTTTGCATTTTTATGCTTTTTTTGGGTGATTTCTTTATTTAAAATGACCTTCAAGTAAAGTGCTATAATGTTACCAAGTGCAAGAAGGCTGTGATACGCCTTACAGAGAAAATCCACATTAGATAAGCTTCATTCAGGCATGCATTATAGCACTGTTGGCCCTGAGTTCAATGTTAATGAATCAATGCTAAGGCACATCCAATAAAAGGAAAAGAAAATTCACCAATCTGTACACGAGGCTGCTCCAGAAAATGCTAAAAGTAACATGTGTAGTATGTGACGAAGGTATGGAAAAAATAGAAAAGTGGCTAAATTTGTGGATTCTTGAGACAACAACCAATTAAAAAAAGCATAGTGAACAGTGCTGTTGTGAAACCGAAAGCCAAAGAAATTTACAGTCACATGACACAAGGTCAGGAAAATGCTAAATCTTTCTTATGTATGGTTTTATTATAAAGAAATACTGCATATATAATTTTTAAGAAATATATATTAAAGTGTCCAAAACAGAAACAGAAATAAAACAAGATTATATATTGAGCCACTGATGAAACTGTGTCCAGAAGCTCATAGGAACCTAACCCTGTATTTCCCCTAAGAGAAAAGCCTCAGTATTTGCTAATTCAGTGTGCGTGGCAACTCTACAGAACATAACTACTGCAAATTACAAGCACTGACATACCTGGACCACTCTTAGAAATTACATATTTCTGGGCTTCACCCCACAGCTCCTGAATTAAAATTTTCAGCAGTGGGGCCCAGAAATCTGAATGTTTTAAAGCTCTTCATCCACAGACCTGTGTTTATCAATCACTGTCACACAAGATGCTCTCTAACAAAATTTAACTACTCATGCTAGTTTTTGGCATCACCCTGAATTTGATTTGTACGGCATACAGAGTGGCCTACAGTCATATAGGGCTCGTTCTGTGAAATTATATGGCTTATATCTTTGCTTACAGGCAACAATTTCCCTAAACCATTAGGAAAAAAAAAAATTCAAACACCTTCCATGTGGTCATTCAGAAAGTAACCCCACCCAAAATTCTAGCCAGAGGCTACCTGCTAAGGCAGAAGCCTTTCTATACTAACCATAGTTACATTGACTTGTGTTGATCAATACACAGCAGGGGCTCGTCATCGACTCCCTGTCACTCTCAGCAAATTTTAATTTCCCACTTCTTTAAAACTTTCCTTTTGTGTGTGTGTTTACCATGTACTATTATATTAGTAACCAGAGCGATGTACAAGTAGTACTGAAAGATAACCAGAGACACGGACATGACTATGAATAGTGACTTGGAAATGTACTTTCTTAAGAGAATGATGACTGGCTCCAGGTTGGATCTTAGGGTCATCCCCACACATCCAACAATTTTTATCTCCAGTACAGAATTCCCTAGAGGCAGTTCTGCTGAACACAAGTCACATAAAATACTTTCAGAAAAAAGAATTCTATGGCAGGTGAGTCTGGAAAATGCTGGATAAAACCTTGTAGACACTCAATCACATATTAGTGTAATAAAAGCTCTGAGAAGCCCTAAAGGGAAGATAGGAATGAAATATGTCTAAAATATGTTTCAGTGAGCAGTTCCCAGACTTAGTCGACGATGGATTTCTGTTCAACATCTATAAATTCCAGGGAACAATGTTGAGAAACGTTGTTTGAACATCTTGGTGGCAGAGGCCAGAGAGAAGGATAAAACAATCCACCACTAATGGCCCCTTCAGTGCTCTGATGGATCCTCTTTTACTCCTCACTCTCCTTTCTCTCATGTGAGGATTCATCGCAGATCAATCTCTATTCAGCTTTGGACTCCTTCAGAAATTCAACAGCTGCACCACTGGCTGCACGACCACAGTTAAGGCCCACCACTAGAAGGAGATGAGCACTGGGCTTCAGTACTTTTTCCTGCATGACAATACCCATCCCAAACTAGACAATATGACTCAGGTTAAGCCTTTTAGAAATACCTACAATTATCCTATTGGGAGAGACAAGCATGAGAAAAAATGTTGTCATACAATAAAAATGGCAGTGTCCTGTTTATTAGCAGCAAGTGAAAATGCCTTCCTTCTCCCTAGAATAAGAACAGAAGAGAAAAGTCTTCAAATTAAGACATTTTCATTTTCAAAAGAACTTTATCTAAATTATTTGGTGACATGAGGAGGGTGTCCATGAAGAAGGGAGCAATGGGCTAGCCTTTGAGGGACAATTCAAAAATGGACAAGTGAGACTAGAGTGTGTGGGTACATGTGATGGGCGGGCTGGGATGGGAGAAGCAGGTTTCAACACGGTTTAAATAGAATGAACAAATGTAATGCAGAGAAGAGTTTGGTTCATCAGAATTCCACAGTGGCCGATTCCTGTGAGAAAAGCAGCCAGAAGGTAAAACTTAATTATACTTTCTGAGGCCATCGGAGACATTCTTGCATGAGGAGCGTGATGTGTGCTTGGCACCGACTGGGGAAGGAAAGACAGCATGTGTGGGAGAAAAGAGAGAGCCCGGAGGAATAAGAGTCTTTTCAAAAGTAATTCCTAACTCTTAAGGAAAATTTAAACTAATAACATTAGTTTTCTGAGAGATAACAGTATAATGTTGAGGTGAAGAGCATGAACTCTGAACCCAGGCTGCCTGGGTTGCCATCCCAACTCTGCCATTTACCAGCTGTGTGATCTGAGGCTAGTTGCTTAAAATCTCTGTGCTCAGTTTTCTCATTTGCACAATGGGGGTGACAGTAGTACATCTACCTCAAAAGGGATGACATGGGGTTTAAATGAGCTAAAACACTTAAAGCACGTAGCACAGTACCTGGCACACACAAGTGCTATTAAACAGTTGTGTACTGGAGCTGGCTTGTACTGGCTCACGAGAGCCAAATCTTTTCCCAAGTCCGTGTTCAGTGACATCAGTCATCCCCCGCCAAAACTAGAGTCAGCTGTGAAACGTTTACCAGCACATCACACATATATAGATACACACGCACATGCACGGGTATATATGTATATACGTATATGTATATATGCATGCACATACGTATACGCATGCACATACATGTGCATGCATATATACATACATAAGTGTTTACCATCATTATTATCATTACTAAGATTTTTTTAATATGACTCAAGCAGAGACTAGGTCATATTAATTCCCGGCTTTTATACAGGTTACATGGAAATTTTGAAGTTGCTCCGAAATCCTCAACCCAACAACAAATGCTTATGGAGCGCCAGCAACATGTCTGGCACAGGCCTAGTCATTACGGGCTACAGAAGAGGCACAACAAAGGTCTTTGCCCATCAGGAGTTTACAACCTTGCTTAAGATTTTTTGCAAAGATAATGCCAGAAGTAAAACCCAAACTCACTGCACCTCCCCTGCCCCATCACCCTTATTCTCCTCTCACAGTATTACAGCACGGGAATCTGGCACCAAGGAGTCGGCGAGCTCCCTGGGATTCTTCTGAGCATCGCTGGAGCTTATCTGTTCTACTCCTTCCCCCAGAAATCTCAGCTATCTCCACCATAACGTGGATAAACATGGCCACTGCCCTGAGGCTGTGTATATTTGCTATTCAGCACTCCTATTAGATATATACGGAAAAACAGCCCTGGGATACAGACACACAAACACACACATTCACATTTTTCAATTTAATAAAAATCAACAAGACTGTATTAAATCCCTAGAATGTGCCAAAGTGCTTTTTGTAACTTTCCACCTTTGAAGGCTACTCAATCACTGTTTTTAGCTGTCTTATGATATTGCATTAAAACTAAAAGTCATGCACTGTAATGATAGTTAACCATAATACCTAATGTTTATTGAGAATTTACTAGCAGCCATGCATTCTCCTAAGCACTTTATATTACTTCTCAAAACCCTGTGAAGTATTCTGTTAATCTCCCCATTTAACAGACGGGAAAACTGAGCCTCAAGAGATTAACTTGCCTAGGGTCACAGAGCTGGTAAAAACTAAAATTTGATCTGGAGTTCGGCCGACTCTAGAGCCTGCGCTAGTAATCACTGTAAATCAGGTGCTTCTCAATCTTGGCACTATTGGCATTTGGGGCTGGATAATTCCTTGCTGTGCATTGCTATATAGTATAGGTGTTTAGCAGCATCTCTGGCCTCTACCAACTGTATACCAGGAGCAATTAACATTTGTGACAATTAAAAGTGTCTCCAGTAAGAATCAAACTCACCCAAATGAGTTTGCCAAGTGTCCCCTGTGGGTCAAAATCGCCCCTGGCTGAGAACCACTGCTGTACGTTAAGAGAAATAAAATAGAGGAATTCCTAAACCTGACTATATATTAGAAACACCTAGGGGATATATCTGAAAATAAGATTAAAAATGCAGTTACCAGACGCTACCACTGATTCAGAGAATCAGAATTTCTAGGATCCAGCATAATAGTTCAGAAAAAATTTTAAGAAGAGACATCTGCCACCAATTAGTTATGTCATCCTGGGAAATTACTTGCCCTCTCTGTGCCTCAAATCCCTATCTATAAATTGAGTGAACAGAGCTAGACTGTGTGTAAGACTTCTCCATAGCTAGGAATCCATTCTGTGAAATCACCTGATACCCATCGCTTTACTCCTTCACAGGCTTCCATCCTACACTGCACACAGTGGGTCAAATCCCCAAAGGAAAAAAGTTTGTACAACTTCAGTCTTCATATAGCTATGACATAATCTGGCCAAAGACAGATTCCTTGACAGAAATACGACCTATTCATCATAAACACAAAGCTGGGGCAGAATCATTGCTTAAAAAAGGCTGTTTCCACTTCACATCTGAGGGAGGCAAAAATTGAGTCCCAAATTAGAAATGCATCTTTCCATTAGGCCAAGTGTCTGCTGAATCCCTGAGGAAAATAATCCCCCAAACCAGTACTGCCATAAACTGTATTCAATAGAAATCTTTGACTTGAAGTGACACTGGGAAAGGTACTCATGCTTTTGGATTCACAAAATGTGTTTATGTCATTTATGTAATAAAATGCAAAAGAATAAGTGGGGATCATCTACACTATAGATGTGTAGGCTTTAGCCTGAAAATCCGAGACCCTAGCCCCAACCCAACAAAATTTATTCCATGACAAAAAAATACTTCAGAGAATGAAACCATCATTGCTATAGTATCTGTATATACTAGTAAAGTCCAAAAGGAGAAAATTGCTGACGGACTATACCAACAGCTTAAAAAGAAGCCATTTTTCTTTGCTTTTACGAATTTGTGGATAATCTGCAGGTTGCATCAGTTTAGGTCACTTTTATTTACACATTCATGTGTAGAAACGGAATGAAAGTGGTTACATTTGAAAGTGTCTGGGGTTGTAAAAGTAAAAATAAGAACAACCATTCTTCAAGTAGGAGGGGGAAAAAATCCCTTCAAGAATGTTGTATAGAAGGGAATCTGTAGGGGGGAGAGAGAAAAGGGGAGATTTCCTGGATTATAACACCATGATACAGTCTTCTGCCCAGAAAGTGCATGTTATCAACTAATTAAGAGATGATCAGATACCACTAAATCAACCTACTAGAAACTGATCTCACAGGAAACAGAATTGTAGCTACACTTTCAAATCCATTCCTTCAAATATGTACTAGCAGTACACTCTATCAAGGACAGGCCTTACTCAATACGAAAGTGTTAAATTATTCCAACTTTCTTGGTGAGTACGGAATTACAGAAGAAGGGAAGCAATTTATCTTAATTGATATGCCACCAGGTCATGATCAAGTATAAAAAATTGCTTTCTTCTATCCTAGCTTCTCAACTGATGCGTTAGATACGTTCTGAAAAGATGAGTGTTAAAAAATACTTGTCCCCAAGCCCAAAAGGGCATCACCTAAGCAACCACTATCGCCATCTGTTGGTAGTCGGCAGAGTTGCACTTTTGTTCTTTGCACATTTCTTTGTTCACATGGATCAAGGTTCCTTAACTGAAGTTTTACATGTGGAGGAGTATCTTTACACTATTCTTAATGGCGTAGTGCAGAAATTCTTAAACATTTCCTGTAATGTACCCCTTACTTGTCCAGACACCAAATTAATTTCCTGTAGTGATCTGGAAGTAAAGCCGAAAGTGACTGCCTCAAATTTCTTGATGTCTCATATTTTATCTCAAAATTATATACGAATTTTGTGCTGTACACCAGAGAAATCCATGTTTGCTTCTATGGAAAAATATTTAAGACTGTTTACAGTTTGACTGCTTACATTTTATCACCAAATATTCAGGTTAAATTCACGATTCATTTGGGTTACCATATTTAGCCCCTGGTTATCCATACGTAACCCTGGATACTTACCACCTCCAGAAATACTCCTGCTCCAATTTGAGAACAAGCATGATCTCAAGCTCAGCTCTGCCACAGCCTGCTGTGTGCTCACAGTAAGCCTCAGTTTCCTTATCTGTAAACATAAGGATCTTGGAAAGGATCTCTACCGGTGCTGCCAGCTCTCAGAAACAGTGGCCATCAGCCCTCCAAACACAAGCCTCACTCCTCTCTCTCTACTGCTGAGCCTTAGGTGCACATTCTTATAAGATGTGGTCACAGGAAAATGTAATAGTTCTATTATTTTATGTAATATATAACTAAAGTAATAAATAATATAAATAGACATTTCCTATTTCATCTATTTTCCCAAAAGCTATGTATTCAAGTTGGCAAAATAAAAGCTTTGCCTCCCCATTCTTCTCATTAGCAATATGGGGAGATGCCTTCTATGTGAAGTCACTCCATATTTAAGCATACAAATACAGTTCAAGGGTAGGGCAAAAGGTGACACTACAGACATAAGCAATGACCATGTCAAAAGACACGTCAAAATGATAAGATCCAAAATATATAAAGAACTCTTAAAACTCAACAATAAGAAAACAACCCAATTAAAAATGGCCAAAGACCTTAACAGATGCCTTACCAAAGAAGATACACAGATGGAAAATAAACATATGAAAAGATGCTACATACCATATGTCATCAGGGAACTATAAATTAAAACAACAATAAGATATCACTATACATCAATTAGAATGGCCAAAATCTGGAACACTGACAACACCAAATACTGGTGAGGATGTGGAGCAACAGGAATTTTCATTCATTGCTGGTGGGATTGAAAAATGGTACAGTGATTCTGGAAGACATTTTGGTGGTTTCTTAAAAAACTAAACACACTCTTACCTTACAATCCAGCAGTTGTGCTTCTTGGTATTTACAAAAGGAGTCAAAAACTTATGTCCACACAAAAACCTGTACAAGGATGTGTATAGTAGCCTTATTCATAACTGCCAAAATTTGGAAGCAACCAAGATGTCCTTCAGTAGGTGAATGGATAAACAAACTGCGGAACATCCAAACAATGGAATATTATTCAGCACTAAAAAGATATGACCTACCAAGGCATGAAAAGACATGGAGGAACCTTACATGAATATGACTAAGTGAAAGTGGCCAATCTGAAAAAGCTGCATACTATATGATTCCAACTCTATGATATTCTGGAAAAGGCAAAACTATGAAAATAGTAAAAAGATCAGTGGTTTCCAGGGCTTGGAGGAGGGGGAAGAATGAATAGGCGGAGCACAGAGGATTTTTAGGGCAGTGAAGCTACTCTATATGATACCATAATGATGGATACATGTCATTATACATTTGTCCAAACTCATAAATGTACAACACTAAGAGCGAACCCTAACGTAAACTATGGACTTTGGGTGATTATGACATGCCAATGTAGGATGATCAATTATAACAAATGTACCACTCTGGTGGGGCATGTTGACATTAGGGGAGGTTAGGCATGTGTGAGGGTAGAGGACATGTGGGAAATCTCTGTACCTTCCTCTCAGTTTTGCTGTGAATCTAAAACTGTTCTAAAAAAATTTAAGTCTTCAAAAAAAAATAACATATATATATAAAATATTACTAGCTTAGATTTCCCCACTTGGTGGCCTGTGGATTTTTCACTCTGACACGCTCAACAAGATAATGCACCAGCATAGAGAAGCCAATCGCAGCTTGACCAACACGAGGCCTTCAGCTAAGATTCTTGCAAACACTGAAGAAGGCAAGCCCTCAAATGTATTTTCAAGAACAAAACCAGTCATTTTATTGCTTGCCTGTGATCACAGACACTCCCAATCCCTTGGGGTGCCTGTGAAACTCCGCATACGGGAACTAGATTTTCAGGAACAAGGCCAAAGTGCCAAGGCTGGTGTATCATAAGAATACCCCTTCTCTCTCTAACTGATACAATTCAGCTTTCCCTAGTTTCTAGCAGCAGCTATTTCCAAGACTTTACAATCTCAGACAAGTTTCAACACTGCCTTTTCTCTAGAGTTCCCACCAACAAAAACCCAAAAACCTTCCAGTGTGCCCTTCACCTTCTCCATATTCCCCCTCCAGCCCAGCTCCAGGTGCTCTCTAGTATGAAGGCTGCCCACCACGCAACCTGCTGTATAATTCAGAATCTGGTGCACTTCCAGTCACATCGGCAGTCTAAATTTGTACTACAGCGAAAGCTTCAAGCAATTAATCAGTTGCAAATCAAATATTAAAAATGAGGATTAATCTCATCACTGCAGCCCGACAGATGCGTTGAGTGTTAATAAATAAGCTTCGAACTTCCTGCAGCCACTGTAAAGTGCGTTCTCAATTTGCTTTTGTTCCTGTTTCCTCATAGGGAGGAGGAGGAGAGCTCCACTGATATTCTAAGGCTGCACCACCCAAGCATTCAAGCAGCGGGCTCTTCTGTATCTCCCGAGACAAAAGAATGAGAAATTAGAGGAGAGACATTCTGACCTGATACTCTCTGATCTCCCTGAGAACCCTTCAACCACACCGTCAGTCTCGATCACATCAGGCGGGCACTGAGATTCACGAGGCCCAACAAAAATAAAATTATGATACTCATTGACGTGTGTGATGGGAGGGTACGTGAAAAGCTCCGTATGTTTAGAGTTTTCAGTATAATTTAAAACAGCAATGTATTGGCCTTAAAAACGGAACCCCCATGGCCTCTAAACCAAGACAATGGGAAGATGTGAGCTTAGAATAAATCAGTTTGGAAAGCTGTAGTCATCAGTCTCAAAGTAATTTCTGCCAAAGCATAAATGGCAATGTAAACACAGGAAAAAAAAACTGCCAGAAAAATACTAAAGTTTATTAATAGTACATTATAGGACACATATAAAAGTTAGGTATTGGGGAACTTGTGAAAAATACACAGAGATAAATAAACTCATATGAACTCACATAAAACTGTAACACAGTGAATTCAACAGTATATTAAAAACAAAAACGAACAAAAAGCAAAACCACCACAGACCAAGAAGGACTTATTCCAAAAATTCAAGGAAGGTACAACAGAAAGATCTACTGAGGTAGTTCATTACAATGGTGGAACATCATAGGCACCACTAACTTATGAATTTCAACTGTATAACTAAGCTAAAAACAACAACAACAACAACAACAAACCCGAGAACAACTGCCTTTGATAAAAGATAGTTTTTTCTCACAAGCAACCATTTCATAAAGTTCAATCAAAGAAACATGATCTATCCCAATACCATAAGAAAATCTGGCTGAGCCATTCTCCTTGAAAATACTAGAGCAGAAATGGGGACAATTTAACGGATTTTCAAAAGTAATTATGGCAGTACTCAATTTTCACCTTGTTTAATGACTTAAGCCCTCTACATATCAATAGTTTAGAGGAGAAAAACCATATGGTTCCCTCAGCATATAGCGTAAAGAAAGCATTTGATAAAATTGAGGACATTTTCTTGACATGCTTTTAGTAAAGCACAAGGATATTTGTAGCATTATATTTAATAGTAAATTTTGGAAACCCAAATATACATCTATATGAGAGCAGTTACAAAATTATGGTATATCTAAGCAGAGAAATTCTGTGTAACTGTTAAACAGAATGAGACTTGTATACCCCACACACAATAATGACAGCAAAGATGCAAAGTAAAGGACAGGATGGAAACTATAATCACATTTTTATAAAAGCATGACATTTACATATGTATGTTTCTACATTTAAAGTAAAAAGCATGAAAAGACATACATCAAATTATTAATAGTGGTTAGCTCTGGGGAAAGAAATCGGAGCAGAGGCTTTCTTTTTTTGTGTGAGGAAGATCCGCCCTGAGCTAACATCTGCCAATCCTCCTCTTTTTTGCTGAGGAAGGTTGGCCCTGGGCTAACATCCGTGCCCATCTTCCTCCACTTTATATGGGACGCCGCCGCAACATGGCTTGATAAGCGGTGCGTAGGTCTGTGCCTGGGATTCAAACCTGTGAACCCCAGGCCGCCGAAGCGGAGCGTGCAAACTTAACCACTACGCCACCAGGCTGGCCCCGAGGCTTTCTTTTTTTATTTTATAAATTTCTGAAATCTCAGATTTTTTTTTAACAAACATTATTTCCCTTGTAATTAAAATTTCTTAAATACATAAATCTGGAGGATAAGGAAAAAAAATCTCAAATTAAAAACAAAGAATTGGAACCACCTCAGAGAGGTCATCTAGTAAAGGCTATGTCCACCATCTCCATCAAAGACGACACTCCTTTTATGAAGATTCTAGGGAAGGAGATGGCAGAGTTCCCGGATAATCCAGTCAATTGTTATACAACCTGAATAGTGAAAAAAATCCTTCCTTTTTTCTACCCCCTTTCTCCTCATTCTCAGCTCAGAGCCCAATCCTTTCGTTCTTTCCTCAGGAGCTATAGAAAACAGATGGTCACACCATCCTTTGAATTTGTCAATGAATCACACAAAACCAACAGTGTTTTGCTGGAGGGACAATATTGTGTTCGACAATGCAGAATGACATATCCCAGTTTACTCCTGACACAGAAACTTACCATACTTCATTACTAATGAGCTAGTCAAAGGGATTTTACCAGATGTATTTAATTTAATGCAACAAGTATTAATTCAATGTCTTCCATGCACTTGATATCTTGTTATGAGCTGTGGAGGGCCCTTTAGAAATTTAAAATTTCTAAATTTTAGAAAATTTAGAGACGGTAAGGGAGATAAATGATAAGAAGAAGAAAAGAAATGATAAGAAGGAGATAAACAATTCAGGGTAGTTTAAGTAGGAGAATGCACTCATATATTATTATTATTGAAGCATAAACAAGATCTTTAGAGTTGAGACTAGACTAAACAGGGTGAGGAGAGAGAACTTTGATGACTTTTTAAAAATTTACTATTTTATTTTGCCTTCTTTTTAAAAAATTTTTTGGAGGAGTGACGTCAGCATCATGGCGGAGTGAGCTTTCCCGTGAATTCTTCCCCCACAAGATACAACAAAATAACAGCCACAGACCAACAACGGAATCCCAGACAGTGAAAAGCTGGAGCGGAGGGATCCACACTGCCGCACATCTGAGAGCGGAACGTGCTGGGCCCCCGGAGGAAGTGGGGAGAGGTAAGGAGAACTCCGCTCCCTCCCCATCAGATCAGCGATCCGGTCCGCACGGCTCCCAGAGAGGGGGGAGGGGCGGCCCTCGGCGGGAAACTGTAGCTCTTCGGGCTCTCTCAGCCAGTGGGAAACTCCCGCACAGAGGGCTCAGAGGAGCCACAGGGCTACCATCAACATCTGAGCAACCCAGAGAGCGGATAAAGAGGGGCAAACGAGAAGCCTCCCACGTCAGGGACCCAGAGGGCAAAAGAGAGAGCTCCCCCCTCCCCGCAACCCGGAGTCTGCAGCTCGACCAGATCTAGCGGTCCGAGGCAGACCTGAATAAACTGGACTGGACCCGTGGATCGCAGTGGGGAAAAGAAACAAAACAAAACAAAACAAAACTGCGGATCGCAGCAGAAAAACTGGGGCAGAGCGCAGGGGGCTTAGACTACACAGCCCTTTACCACCAGACAGTGGCGGCAGGTGGAAATTGCAACCAGAGACTTCCAGGATGAGGAAAATCAAAACCAACACAGGAACCACAATGCAAAAATATATGAAATCACCAGACCAGAAACAAAATGACAAGCACCCAGAAATCAACTCCGAAGACACAGAAATCCATAAACTAAATGACAGAGATTTCAAAATAGCTATCATAAAAACTCTCAACGAAATACGAGACAACACAGACAAACAATTAAATGAGATTAGGAGTTTCTTCACAAAAGAGATTGAAATCATAAAGAAAAACCTATCAGGGCTGATGGAGATGAAGAACACAATGGAGGAGATAAAGGAGAATCTGGAATCTTTAAAGAACAGAGCTGACAATATGGAGGAAAGAATTAGTACTTTAGAGGATAGGAATACAGATATACTCCAGATGGAAGAAGAGAGAGAACTAAGACTAAAAAGAAATGAAGAAAGACTCCGAGAAATATCGGACTCTATTAGAAAATGTAACATAAGAATTATAGGTATCCCTGAGGGAGAGGAGAGGGAAAGAGGAACAGAGAGCCTATTCAAGGAAATAATAGCTGAAAATTTCCCAAATCTGGGGAAGGAGCAGGAAATACCAGTAAGCGAAGCCAACAGGACTCCTATATATATTAACAGACAAAGGCCTTCACCACGACACCTAGTGGTAAGGCTAGCCAGGGTCAACGACAAAGAAACAATATTAAGGGCAGCTAGACAAAAACAAAAAATAACGTACAAAGGAACTCCCATCAGGCTCTCAGCGGATTTCTCAACAGAAACTTTTCAGGCTAGAAGAGACTGGAATGATATATTCAAAATACTAAAAGACAAAAACTTTCAGCCAAGAATACTCTATCCAGCAAAAATATCCTTCAAATATGGTGGAGAAATAGTAACTCTCCCAGATAAACAAAAGCTAAGGGAGTTCATGGCCACGAGACCGCCACTACAAGAAATACTCAAGAAGGCCCTCAGGCCTGAAAACAAGAAGAGAAAGGGAACACAAAGCTTGGAGTAAGGAGAAAAGTAGGTAGACAGAATCAGAGAAATAGCAGATCTTTACCGGAATAGGTTAGAAACCACTTAAATACTAAACTCAAAGATCAAAGGAAGAAATTCACCAAAAATAAATTTAACCTCATCACTGTAAACACACAGCCACAACACAAGATAGAATAAGGTATAACAAGAGCAACTTAGAAGGGGAAGAGGAAAGTGACTGAATTGACTTAGTATAAGGAAATAGGAGGCTATCAGATAATGGACTATCTCATACAGAAGATTTTTCGCCCAAACCTCAAGGTAACCACTAAACAAATAATCAAATTAAAACCACATATGATAAACAAAGAGAAAACTAGAAGAATCATAAGACAGAACAACCAAACTGAATTGGCAGTCCAAAACAAATGGGACAAGAAACAAAGGAAATGCAAAAGAACCAGAAAATAAGTGACAAAACAGCAACATTCAACCCTCATATTTCAATAATTACCCTAAATGTAAATGGATTGAACTCTCCAATCAAAAGATACAGAGTGGCAGGATGGATTAAAAAGCAAGACCCAACAATATGCTGCCTTCAGGAAACACATCTTAGCACTAAAGACAAGCACAGGCTCAGAGTGAAAGGATGGAAGACAATACTCCAAGCTAATGGCAAACAAAAGAAAGCAGGTGTTGCCATACTCATATCAGACAAAGTAGACTTCAAGATAAAACACGTTAAGAAAGACAAAGAAGGGAAATATATAATGATAAAAGGGACACTCCATCAAGAAGACATATCACTTATAAATATATATGCACCCAACATAGGAGCACCAATGTACATAAAACAACTATTAACAAACCTAAAAGGAGAAATCAACAACAACACAATAATAGTAGGGGATCTTAACACCCCACTTACAGCAATGGATAGATCATCCAGACAAAAAGTGAATAAAGAAATATTAGACTTAAATGAAAAACTGGACGAGATGGACCTAGTAGACATATACAGAGCACTCCACCCAAGAACAGCTGACTACACATTCTTCTCAAGCGCGCATGGAACATTCTCTAGGATAGACCATATGTTGGGAAACAAAGCAAGCCTCAATAAATTTAAGAAGATTGAAATCATAACAAGCATCTTTTCAGACCATAAGGCTATGAAACTGGAAATGAACCAGGGAAAAAAAACTGGGAAAGTGACAAAAATGTGGAGATTAAACAACATGCTACTGAACAACCAATGGATCATTGATGAAATTAAAGGAGAAATCAAAAACTATCTGGAAACAAATGAAAATGATAACATGCCATATCAAACCATATGGGACGCAGCAAAAGCGGTCCTGAGAGGGAAACTCATAGCGATACAAGCCCACCTTAACAAACAAGAAAAAGCCCTAATAGGCAACCTTAAATTACACCTAACAGAACTAGAAAAAGAAGAACAAACAAAGCCCAAAGCCAGCAGAAGGAGAGAAATAATAAAAATCAGAGCAGAAATAAATGATATTGAGACCAAAAAAACAGTAGAAAGGATTAATGAAACAAAGAGTTGGTTCTTCGAGAAGATAAACAAAATAGACAAACCCTTAGCCAGGCTAACTAAGAAAAAAAGAGAAAAGGCTCAAGTAAATAAAATTAGAAATGAAAGAGGAGAAATTACAACGGATACCATGGAAATACAGAGGATTATAAGAGAATACTATGAGAAATTATGTGCCAACAAATTGGACAATCTAGAAGAAATGGATAAATTCTTAGACTTATACAACCTCCCAAAATTGAACCAAGAAGAAATGGAGAATCTGAATAGACCAATCACAAGTAAAGAGATTGAAATAGTAATCAAAAACCTCCCAAAAAATAAAAGTCCAGGACCAGACGGCTTCTCCAGTGAATTTTACCAAACATTCAAAGAAGATTTAATACCCATCCTCCTCAAACTATTCCAAAAAATAGAGGAAGATGGAACACTTCCTGAATCATTCTATGAGGCCAACATCACCCTGATACCAAAACCAGACAAAGACAATACAAAGAAAGAAAATTACAGGCCAATATCGCTGATGAACATTGATGCAAAAATCCTCAACAAAATATTGGCAAACCGAATACAACAATATATTAAAAAGATCATACACCATGATCAAGTGGGATTTATACCAGAGACGCAGGGATGGTTCAACATCCGCAAATCAATCAACGTGATACATCACATCAACAAAACAAAGAATAAAAACCACATGATCGTCTCAATAGACGCAGAGAAGGCATTTGACAAGATACAACATCCATTTATGATAAAAACTCTCAATAAAATGGGAATAGAAGGAAAGTACCTCAACATAACAAAGGCCATATATGACAAACCCACACCTAACATCATACTCAACGGGGAAAGACTGAAAGCCATTCCTCTGAGAACAGGAACGAGGCAGGGCTGCCCACTCTCACCACTCCTGTTCAACATAGTACTGGAGGTTTTGGCCAGAGCAATTAGGCAAGAAAAAGGAATAAAAGGAATCCAAATAGGTAATGAAGAAGTGAAACTCTCACTATTTGCAGATGACATGATTGTGCATACAGAAAACCCTAAAGAATCTGTTGGAAAACTGTTAGAAACAATCAACAACTACAGCAAAGTTGCAGGGTACAAAATCAATCTACAAAAATCAGTTGCATTTCTATATGCTAATAATGAACTAACAGAAAGAGAGCTCAAAAAGATAATACCATTTACAATTGCATCAAAAAGAATAAAATACCTAGGAATAAATCTTACCAAGGAGGTGAAGGACCTATACAATGAGAACTACAAGACATTATTGAGGGAAATCTACGATGACATAAAGAAATGGAAAGATATCCCATGCACGTGGATTGGAAGAATAAACATAGTTAAAATGTCTATATTACCTAAAGCAATCTACAGATTCAATGCAATCCCAATCAGAATCCCAATGACATTCTTCACAGAAATAGAAAAAAGAATACTAAAATTTATATGGGGCAACAAAAGACCCCGAATAGCTAAAGAAATCCTAAAGAAAAAGAACAAAGCAGGAGGCATCACAATTCCTGACTTCAAAACATACTACAAAGCAATAGTAATCAAAACAGCATGGTACTGGTACAAAAACAGACACACAGATCAATGGAACAGAATTGAAAGCCCAGAAATAAAACCACACATATACGGACAGCTAATTTTCGACAAAGGTGCTAAGGACATGCAATGGAGAAAGGAAAGTCTCTTCAATAAATGGTGTTGGGAAAACTGGACAGCCACATGCAAAAGAATGAAAGTGGACCATGTGCTATCGCCATTCACAAAAATTAACTCAAAATGGATCAAAGACCTGAAGGTGAGACCTGAAACTATAAAACTCATAGAAGAAAATATAGGCAACACACTATTTGACATTGGGTTTAAAGGAATCTTTTCGGATGACATGCCTACCCAGACTAGGGAAACTAAAGAAAAAATAAACAAGTGGGACTTTATCAGACTAAAGAGCTTTTATAAGACAAATGAAACCAGAATCAAGATGAACAAACAACCAACCAGCTGGGAGAGAATATTTGCAAAACATACATCTGACAAGGGGTTGATCTCCATAATATATAAAGAACTCACACAATTGAACAACAAAAAAACAAACAACCCGATCAAAAAATGGGCAGAGGAAATGAACAGACACTTCTCCAAGGAAGATATACAGATGGCCAATAGGCACATGAAAAGATGCTCAACATCACTAATCATCAGGGAAATGCAAATCAAAACAACACTAAGATACCACCTCACGCCCGTTAGAATGGCTATAATCACCAAGACAAAAAACAACAAATGTTGGAGAGGATGTGGAGAAACAGGAACCCTCATACACAGCTGGTGGGAATGCAAATTGGTGCAGCCTCTATGGAAAACGGTATGGAGATTCCTCAAAGAATTAAAAATAGAGATGCCCTATGATCCAGCCATCCCACTACTGGGAATCTATCCAACGCACCTGAAATCAACAATCCAAAGAGGCTTATGCACCCCTATGTTCATTGCAGCATTATTCACCATAGCCAAGAAGTGGAAGCAACCTAAGTGTCCCTCGACTGACGATTGGATTAAGAAAATGTGGTATATATATACAATGGAATACTACTCAGCCATAAAAAAAGACAAAATCGTCCCATTTGCAACAACATGGATGGGCCTGGAGCGTATTATGTTAAGTGAAATAAGCCAGAAAGAGAAAGACAAACACTGTATGATCTCAATCATATGTGGAATATAAACCAACACATGGACAGAGAAAACTGGACTGTGGTTACCCGGGAAGTGGGGGGTGGGGGGTGGGCACAAGGGGTGAAGGGAGTCATATATGGGGTGATGGACAAACAAAAATGTACAACCCAAAATTTCACAATGTTAGAAACCATTAAAATATCAATAAAAAAAAATTTTTTTTGATGTCTACTATTTGAGAACAAGGTCAGATAAGCTTTGGAAAGGAGATCACTGAAGGTCAGGCCAGCACATAGGGAAAGGTGGAGGTAGGAAGACTAAGACAGAGCCTTCCGAGGTCATGAGGCATCCAGTGGTGATAGCTGGGTTGATGGCAGTGACCTAGACATATTGAAGAAGACTTGACCTGGTTTGATGACAGACTAGCAAGGTTTGGACCTCAGCGACAAAAGGGGATATTCCTGTAACTGACAGAAATAGTGAAGAAAAATGTTGAATGTGAGAAGGATGCTTAAGGTAAGGTAGAAGAAACCATGGCAGTGTGTGGAAACAAGAAAGCAGTTTAAAAAGTCAAAATTGGACCCAGATTTGTCATTTAGGACAGGGCATCAACGCTTGGTGTTCTCTCGTCACTTTCTACACCTTACAGCTTTCTGCAGTTAGCATGCAAGTTTGGTGGTAACTTCTCCACTTTCTCTTACTGGTTTGTATCCAGGTCAAAAGGTAAAACTCTTCACATGCCAAGTCCTCGCCCCCCCCACCCCCGCCCAATTCAAATCCACAAAGGAATGTATTAAAGAGAAGAAAGCAGGGCACATACCGCACAGGAGGACAAAAATTCAACACTCTATTCATCATTCGCAGGCTGTGTGTGTTTCCTTCTATTAAAAAAATAGCTATTCAGAGGCCAGCCCGGTGGCGCAAGCGGTTGGGTGCGCATGCTCCGCTGTGGCAATCCAGGGTTTGCCAGTTCGGATCCCAGGCGCGCACAGACGCACTGCTTGGCAGGCCATGCTTTGGCAGTGTCCCAGATAAAGTGGAGGAAGATGAGCATGGATGTTAGCCCAGGGCCAGTCTTCCTCAGCAAAAAAAAAAAGAGGAGGATTGGCAGATGTTAGCACAGGGCTGATCTCCTCACAAAAAAAAAAAAAAAAATTAGCTATTCATTCTACAAGTCAAAGTATTTTTGCATGTTCTTTAAGAATCCACCTTGGGGCAGGCTCTGTGGCATAGTGGTTAAGTGCGTGCGCTCCACTGCTGGCGACCCGGGTTTGGATCCCGGGCACGCACCGACGCACCGCTTGTCAGGCCATGCTGAGGCCGCGTCCCACAGAAAGTGGAGGGAAGATAGGCACGGATGTTAGCTCAGGGCCAGTCTTCCTCAGCAAAAAGAGGAGGATTGGTACGAATGTTAGCTCAGGGCTGATCTTCCTCACAAAAAAAAAAAAGAATCCACCTTGCGGACCAAGAAATTAAACTAAACTTCCTTGTTAACAAAATAAGAGTGAGTGTTAACTGAGACCAAGTAACAACATAACGGGATTAGGGAAACACACAGAAGTCCTCTGGTCCTAAGTGGAGGGAATGGATAATCGACACTTCCTCATGTCCACTCTATGTTCTCGGACATTATGAAGACTCGGGGAAGCACACTTGTATTTGGTTACACTGACACGAATCCACAGCTTGTCTTGCTAAGCACAGGAAGCTTAGAGCCATCTTTTTTTTTTTCTTTTGCTCATCAGCACTATTCTTTTCAGATTTTGTCACCTGTTGTGCTAACACTCTTTGTACAAGGAAACTATCAGTTGGTGTAACATCTCTCTCCTAACCCTGAAACTCAATAGGCTTCTGAAAACCTGCAAAATTCCACACATACTTATTCTGTGAATTTTGAGAATCTCTTATTCATTTCAACTTATCCTTCTTATGTCTAAAATAGTTGTTTTCTATCCTCACTGACACCCAAATGAATAATTAAGAACCATCCAAACTTCCAATGTGAATAATGGCATAAGTGGTGATGGAACTCTCTTTTTATTTCCATGTTCCACTTGCTCAGCTTTTCCTTCTCAATCATGTTGTTTAATTTCTCGTCAGCTAAGGATATCCTCCAACTAACAAAGAAATTTTCCCCTAGAGTATGTCATTTCTTCAGTGAAGGTTTTCTGTTTACCTGCCTACATCCTTTAGCTCAAAAACATGAATGTGCTATATACTCAACTGTCTCAAATAGCATGGCACTGTGTTCGATACATGAATTACATCGAGTTAGCCCGGTCTTACAATCTAATGCATAATGATTACTTCATCTTAGGATTGGCCCTGAACAAGCATCCATGGTGATAAGAACTGTAGTTGATGGTTCCCTGGGGATTATTTGTTAAATCTTACCATTTCCTTACCAGTATTCTCACGGCCTAATGAAAGCCTCCTGTGGACCAATCAGAAAACTCATCAAAAAGAAGGGAGAACAATGGGCTGGTCCCACAGCCTAGTGGTTAATTTTGGCACACTCCACTTTGGCAGCCCAGGTTCGGTTCCCAGGCACAGACCTACACCACTCATCAGTGGCCATGTTGTGGTGGTGACCCACATACAAAATAAAGGAAGATTGATGACAGATGTTAGCTCAGGGCCAATCTTCCTCAGCCAAAAAAAAAGAAGGGAGAACAAGTCCAAAGCATAGGACCACAGAGACAGAATTTCCTTCAGAAGGCTCTGCATGTCACCTGTACAGGTGACTCAAGGCCCACAGCTGGGTTATGTCTCCACTCTTGGTCAGCAGTTCTCAAACCCCACTGTCTTCCCACAAGGGTGAGAAGAATGTCCTAAGAAACTGTTTAATAATCAAGTGCTCAGGTTTGCAAATTATTTTCTATTTTTCATATAAACTAGAACAAATTGGGGGCACGTTTGTAAAAAAAGATACTCTCAGATCCGCATTCTAATATGTCTTCTTGAGTACATGAGAAATGGGTGAATTTATGACTAAAATGTCAAATGTTGCACACAGTCCTTATTTATGCAGGAACTAATAATAACAAACACTTCTCAGTTAAGATCTCAATTTAATTTTTTTCCTTCTAAAATGACACTTTTTTGAGATATATAAATTGCTGGTATCATTACTTATGTGCTTAAAATACTGCTAAAAATTCTATACCAAAAAAGAGTGGAGACAACGATGCTGCCCTTATCTTGTTTTGCCCTGGGAACTTATCATCCCATGTTACACATTCCTTACAAGCAAAAGAATGACCAGGCCCCAAGGCTATTCATCAAGACCAGGAGGTAGGTGTGGCTTTTAAGAAAATCCTTCACTTCTCCCATCTTCACACATCCTAAAGAAAGAAGAGTATTACAATGGTTGGAGAGGGTAAAGGGTGTTTTAATGGTCTCCAAGACTGGGTGGGGTTTCACTCTGTTCGTCAGAAGTTCAGTGCATGGGCTGTGAAATCTTGCCCATCTCCCTAGCTTCCATGAGGCTCTTGGGCAGTGGCAGGGCTAAGGGTGCTACGGGACAAGGCGTGCCCAGACAACTCTGATATTCTGGGCTTCTTTCTTCTCTTGATGAAGTGGGATGGATGAAGGCAGACAGAGCCTAGCTCCCGCCTTGATCCCAAAGCTTTCTCCCTTCTACATATAGGAAAGAAAGCTGTTACGGCATCCTCTAGGAGAAGGCCTTACATCTCACACCTTTTTCTTTGTACACTTTCTATTTTTCCATGAAATTAGGTAGAACAGTTCTGCAGGTGGATTTCCATGCCCTACCCCAAACTCACCTCAGCCAAGACATACCAGTGGACAGCAGCCCAGGATGGCTCCCTGCCAAGCATTAAGGCACAGACTCGTGCTGTCATTCATTCCTTCCTTTCGATTTGTCTCTGATTTGAGTGTGCCAAGACTATAGTGACCATATAATTTATCAACCAAACAGGGACACTCCTGAGAGTGAGTGGGAATACTTTAATAACTATACTGAGACAATGTCCCAGGAAAATGTCCTAGGAAAACCAGGAAATTATGGTATGAGTTTTTCCCACAATAGAGTAGAAAAACTGGATATTCAAGTTTGGGCCTTGGGAAGGACGAAAGATTGGTTTTGGTCTATGTTCATTTTAAGCCACTCTGGTTTACTGACAGGGCTCAAGAAAGGAGTTCTCCACAAGTCCACAGGTCCAGATGTGCTTGATCAGGATCTGCAGTGGGGCCCGGGGACAAAGCATCTGTGTTCTTGTACTTTACTTCATCATCTGTGCATAAGCGTCTCAGGGACTTTGAGAAAAGAGCTTAGGTACTCTTTGGTCTATTGGCTAAAACACTATCATAGACACTTAAAAGCAATCAATCCATTATTTACGACACTAAGAATAATTCTAAATCATTTTTCCCTGAATTTATTTCTTCTCTCGTCCCAGGCCTGGTTCTTACTCACAGACCACAATCTAGAAACATCTACCCCAAACAAGCTATTCCCTCAGAGTCCCTGAAAAGTAACAAAAGACCTATATGACTCAATTGGTAAAGTCATTATTCTATCCTGCCATTACTTTTGAATGTGAGTTATATCTTTTTCACTCTAAATGAACAACCCAAATATTTTTAAGAAAAAGACTCTTCAGATGTTTATATATCCAACTGGGACAGACATTACAATTTACACTATCATTTTGCTGTCACATTGTTTGGAAACATTTTCCAAAGAAGATAACCCCAAAAAAACTTTCTGTTTAAATAAACACTGGCAGACTCTCTGCATTTATATTTATGCTCAAGTTCACTGAGACTCCAACACAAAGCCATCTTGTTTCAACAGAACACTGTTCGATGGCAAATGAGTAATTTCCGTCTCTTCATCCTCAATTCTAATCATGTAGATAAACCTGAAGAAAATGAAAAGAACGAAAGAACTAAATGCCCAAGTGAGCAGGTAATGCAGAAGCAGAACAAGCACATGGCGAGGTGGCTAAGAGTTTGGCAGGTTTAGGTGGACATAAATAAAATCCTTCACATCTACAATTTTAATTTATAGGGCACTCAGAGGAAAAAAAGAAAGACAGGATTCCCTGGGAAAGGGAAAATGCTTCCTTAGTAAAACAAAATACTCTCTGGAGGGAAAATTAGAAAATGAGTCAAGGGTTGAAAATGAGCATCATGGACAGGCATACAAAACCAGAAAAGAGGATCCAGTCACCACAAGCAATCCAGCCCTAGACGAGCTAAAATCATCCTGACAAAAAAGAATAAACTGGGAGGAATCACTCAACCCAATATTAAGGCTTATTATCTAGCAACAATAATTAAGAGAGTGTGGTATTGGCAGAGGGATAGACACATAAATCAATGGAACATAATATGGAATCCAGAAATAGACCTAGATAAATATGCCTAATTGATTTTTGACAAAGGTGCAAAAAATATTCAACGGAGAAAGGATAGTCTTTTCAAGAAATGGTGCTAGAACAAGCGGACATCCGTAAGCAAAAAAAAAAAAATGAATATTGACCTAAACCTCACACTTCCCACAAAAATTTACTTGAGGTGGATCATGGACTTAAATGCAAAAATGTAAAACTTTTAGAACAAAACATAGGAAAAGTCTTTAGGATCTAGGGCTGGTGTTAGTGGAGTTATTAGGCTTTGACACCAAAGGCATGATCCATAAAAGACAACTTGTCATTTGAACATCATCAACATTAAAAACTTTTACCTTGTGAAAGCCCATGTAAAGAGAATAAAAAAGACAACCTATAGACTCGGAGAAAATATTTACAAATCACATGCGTGGCAAAGGACTAGTATCTAGAACATATAAAGAACTCTCAAATTTCAAATTAAAAAAAAATAATACAATTAGAAAATGGGCAGAAGACCTGAACAGACATCTGACTGAAGAGAATATGTAGATAGCAAGCACACAAAAAGATGTTCAACGTTACTAGGCATTCGGGAAATGCAAATTCAAAATACAAGGAAATCAATTCACACCTATCAGAATGGAGAAAATGAAAATAGTGACAACACCATATGTTGGTAAGGATGTGAAAAAACTGGATTACACTCAAATACTGCTGGTGAGAATGTAAAACGGCACAGCCACTCTGGAAAACAATTTGTCAGTTTCTTATAAAATGAAACAGTTGAACAGCAATTGCACTATTGTTCATTTATTTCAGAAAAAAAGGAAACTGCTTATTCAAAGAGAAAAAAACCCATCTATATGCAAGTGTTCACAGCAGCTTTATTTGTAATAGCCAAAAACTAGACTCAGCCAAGATGTCTTTCAACAGGTGAGTGGTTAAGCAAACAGTGTGATTGATTGATTGATAGATAGATAGATAATGATATACTACTCAGCAATTAAAAAGGGACAGACTACTGATACTTGCAAGAAGTTGGATGAATCTCCAGAGAATTATGCTGAGCAAAAAAAAAAGCCAATCCCAAAAGATTAATATGTATTATTCCATTAACACAAAATTTTGGAAATAACAAAATTTTAGAAATTGAGGACAGGTTAGTGGTTGTTAGGAATTAGAAGTAGAGGCAGGATGGAGGTAAGCGTGGCTGTAAAGCGCAACAGGAGGGATCCTAGTGATGTTGGAACTGTTCAGTATCTTGACTGGGAAGTGGACACACGAGCCTACACAGGTGATAAAATTGTATAAAACTAAATACATACATCCACACAAATGAGTACAAGTAAAACTGAAGAAATCTGAATAAGATCAGTAGATTGAATCCACATCAATATTCTGGATGCTGTATTATACTACAGTTTTGCAAAATGTTACATTGGGGGAGAGTGGGGAAGTATACAAGGGATCTCGCTGGATTATTTCATGAAACTGCATGTGAGTCTACAATTATCTCAAAAATTTCTATTAATAAAAAATAAGTGCTAAAAAGTAAAGCATCATTAAGTTGTATACTTTATATTAAATGAAAATACTAGCAAATAATTATAACATCAAAGATAAAGGGAAGGAAAACACCAAAAATAAATATAACCTCATCACCTTAACCACAAACTCACAACATAAGATGGAATAAGTTGTGACAATAATAACTTGGAAGGAGAAGAGGAAAGGGATGGAATCGACTTAGTCTAAGGAAATAAGAGGCCATCAGAAAATGGACTATCTCATCTATGAGTGTTTTTATACAAACCTTATGGTAATCACTAAACAAATAAACAGAACAAAGACAGATATGATAAATAAAGAGAAAACTAAGAAACCATAATACAGAACTACCAAACTGAATTGGTAGTCTGAAACACATGGGACAATAAAAAAAGGAAATGCAGAAGAACCAGATAATGAGCAATAAAACAGCAACATTAAGCCCTGATATATCACTAATCACTCTAAATGTAAATAGATTGACTTCTCCAATCAAAAAACACAGAGTGGCAAGATGGATTAAAAAGCAAGACCCAACAATATGCTGCCTCCAGGAAACACATCTCAGCTCTAAAGACAAACACAGGCTCAGAGTAAAAGGATGGAAGATAACACTCCAAACTAATGGCAAACAAAAGAAAGCAGATGTTGCCATACTTGTATCAGATAAAGTTGACTTCAAGATAAAACAGGTAATGAGAGACAAAGAGGGGCAATATATAATGCTAAAAGGGACTCCACCAAGAAGACGTATCACTTATAAATATATATGCACCCAACACAGGAGCACCAAAGTATATAAAGCAACTATTAATAAACCTAAAAGGCGATATTAACAACAACACAATAATAGTAGGGGATTTTAACACCCCACCTACATCAATGGATAGATCATCAAGACGGAAAGGCAATAAGGAAATAGTGGACTTAAATGAAAAACTAGAGGAGATGGACTTAACAGATATATAGAGAGCACTCCATCCAAACACAGCAGAATACACATTCTTCTCAAGCGTGCATGGAGCATTCTTAGGGATAGAGCAATCCTCTATAGATTTAAGAAGACTGAAATCATAACAAGCCTCTTTTCCAACCATAACGCTATGAAACTAGAAATCAACTACAAGAAAAAAACTGAGAAAGTGACAAAGATGTGGAGACTAAACAACATGCTACTGAACAACCAATGGATCACTGAAGAAATTAAAAGGAGAAATCAAAACATACCTGGAGACAAACGAATATGAAAATACACCATACCGACTCATATGAGATGCAGCAAAAGCAGTCCTGAGAGGGAAACTCATAGCAATACAGTCCTACCTTAACAAACAAGAAAAATCCCAAATAAGCAATCTTACACTATACCTAACAGATTTACAAAAAGAAGGGCCGACCCCACAGCTTAGTGGTTAACGCACTCTCTGCTGCTGGCGGCCCGGGTTTGGATCCCAGGCACGCACCGACGCACCACTTCTCCGGCCATGCTGAGGCGGTGTCCCACATACAGCAACTAGAAGGATGTGCAACTATGACATGCAACTATCTACTGGAGCTTTGGGGAAAAAAAGGAGGAGGATTGGCATGGATGTTAGCTCAGGGCTGATCTTCCTCACACACACACACAAAAAAAAAAGAATTAGAAAAAGAAGAACAAACAAAGCCCAAAGACAGCAGAAGGAGGGAAATAAAAATTAGAGCAGAAATAAATGAAATTGAACCCCCCCCCCAAAAAAAACAGTAGAAAAGACCAATGAAACAAAGAGCTAGTTCTTTGAGAAGAACTGACAAACCCTTAGCCAGACTCACCAAGAAAAAAAGGGAGAAGGCTCAAATAAATAAAATTAGAAAAGAAAGAGGAGAAGTTATGATGGATACCACAGAAATACAAAGAGTTATAAGAGAATACTATGAAAAACTATATGCCAACAAATTGGACAATCTAGAAGAAATGGATAAATTCTTGGACTCATACAACCTCACAAAACTGAATCAAGAAGAAATGGAGAATCTGAAGAGACCAATCACAAGTAAAGAGATTGAAACAGTAATCAAAAACCTCCCAAAAAATAAAAGTCCAGGCCCAGACGGCTTCTCCAGAGAATTTTACCAAACATTCAAAGAAGATTTAATACCTATCCTTCTCAAACTATTGCAAAAAATAGAGGAAGATGGAACACTTCCTAACACATTCTACGAGACCAACATCACCCTAATACCAAAGCCAGAGAAGGACAACACAAAGTAGGAACATTACAGGCCAATATCGCTGATGAATATAGATGCAAAAATCCTCAACAAAATACTGGCAAACAGAATACAACAATACATTAAAAAGATCATACACCATGATAAGTGAGATTTATACCAGGAACACAGGGATGGTTCAACATCTGCAAATCAATCAGTGTGATACACCACATTAACAGAACGAGGAATAAAAACCACATGATCATCTCAACAGATGCAGAGAAAGCATTTGACAAGATCCAACATCCATTTATGATAGAAACTCTCAACAAAATGGGTATAGAAGGAAAGTACCTCAACATAATAAACGCCATATATGACAAACCCACAGCCAACATCATACTCAACAGGAAAAAACTGAAAGCCATCCCTCTGAGAACAGGAACAAGATAAGGGTGCCCACTTGTACTTCTCTTATTCAACATAATACTGGAGGCTTTGGCCAGAGCAATGAGGCAAGAAAAAGGAATAAAAGGAATCCAAATAGGCAATGAAGAAGTGAAACTCTCACTGTTCACAGACGACATGAATCTATATGTAGAAAACCCTAAAGAATTCATCGGAAAACTATTAGAAAGAATCAACAATTACAGCAAAGTTGCAGAGTACAAAATCAACCTACAAAAAACAGTTGCATTTCTATACTCTAATAGCGAACTAACAGAAAGAGAACTCAAGAAGACAATCCCATTTACAATTGCAACAAAAAGAATAAAATATCTAGGAATAAATTTAACCAAGGAAGTGAAAGACCTATACAATGAAAACAATAAGACATTATTGAAAGAAATGGATGATGACATAAAGAAATGGAAAGATATCCCACGCACATGGACTGTAAGAATAAACATAATTAAAATGTCCCTATTATCTAAAGCAATCTACAGATTCAATACAATCCCAACCAGAATTCCAATGACATTCTTGAAGGAAACAGAACAAAGAATCCTAAAAGTCAGATGGGGCAACCAAAGACCCCAAACAGCTAAAGCAATCCTGAGAAAAAAGAACAAAGCTGGAGGCATCACAATCCCTGACTTCAAAATAATGCTACAAATCTATAATAATCAAAACCGCATGGTACTGGTACAAGAACAGACACGCAGATCAATGGAACAGAATGGAAAGCCCAGAAATAAAACCACACATCTATGGACAGCTAATCTTCGACAAAGGAGCTAAGAACATACAATGGAGAAAGAAAACGTTCCTTCGCCGTACACAAAAATGAACTCAAACTGGATCAAAGACTTGAAGGTAAGACTTGAAACTATAAAACTCATAGGAAAAAATATAGGCAGTATACTCTTTGACATCAGTCACAGAGCCACCTTTCCAAATTCCATGTCTCCTCAGACAAGGGAAACAAAAGAAAAAATAAACAAGTGGGACTTCACCAGACTAAAGAGCTTCTGCAAGGCAAAGCAAACAAGGATCAAAATAAAAAGACAACCCACCAGCCTGGAGACAATATTTGCAAAACATATATCCAACAAGGGATTAATCTCCATAATAGGGGCCGGCCCTGTGGCGTAGCAGTTAAGCGCGTGCGCTTGCTCCGCTGCTGGCGGCCTGGGTTCAGATCCCGGGCACGCACCGATGCACCGCTTGTCAGGCCATGCTGTGGCGGCGTCCCATATAAAGTGGAGGAAGATCAGCATGAATGTTAGCCCAGGGCCAGTCTTCCTCAGCAAAATAAGAGGATTGGCATGGATGTTAGCTCAGGGCTGATCTTCCTCACAAAAATACAAAAACAATCTCCATAATATATAAAGAACTCACACAACTGAATAACAAGAAAACAAATAACCTGATCAAAAAATGGGCAGAGGGGGCTGGCCCGGTGGCGCAGCAGTTAAGTGTGCACACTCCACTGTGGTGGCCCAGGGTTCGCAGGTTCAGATCCCAGGTGCACACCAATGCACCACTTGTCAAGCCATGCTGTGGTGGTGTCCCACGTAAAGTGGAGGAAGATGTGCATGGATGTTAGCCCAGGGGCCAATCTTCCTCGGCAAAAAGAGGAGCGTTGGCATCGGATGTTAGCTCAGGGCTGATCTTCCTCATAAAAAAAAAAAAAAAATGGGTAGAGGATATGAACGGACATTTTTCCAAGGAAGATCTACAGATGGCCAATAAGCACATGAAAAGATGTTCAACATCACTAATCAACAGGGAAATGCAAATCAAAACCACACTAAGATATCACCTTACACCCGTTAGAATGGCTATAATCACCAAGACAAAAAATAACAAATGTTGGAGAGGTTGTGGAGAAAACGGAACCCTCATTCATTGCTGGTGGGAATGCAAACTGGTGCAGCCCCTATGAAAAACAGTATGGAGATTTCTCAAAAAATTAAAAATAGAATTACCTTATGATTCAGCTGTCCTATTACTGGGTATTTATCCAAAGAACCTGAAATCAACAATGCAAAGAGGCTTATGAACCCCTATGTTCATTGCAGCATTATTCATTATAGCCAAAAAGTGGAAACAACCCAAGTGTCCATCGACCGATGATTGGATAAAGAAGATACACAATGGAATACTACTCAGCCATAAAAACAACAAATCGTTCCATTTGCAACAACATGGATGGACCTGGAGGGTATTATGTTAAGCGAAATAAGCCAGACAAAGACAAACACCACATGATTTCACTCATACGTGGAATGTAAACTAACACACGGACAGAGAGAACAGTTTGGTTGTTACCAGGGGAAAGGAGGTTGGGGGTGGGCACAAGGGGTGAAGGGGCCCATTTATATGGTGACTGACAAATAATAATGTACAACTGAAATCTCACAATGTTATAAACTATGATAACATCAATAAGAAAAAAAGAGAGAGAAGAAAAAAATTATTAAAAAAAAGATTAGGAGGAAATACTTGTCAGTGGTTGTTATTTCTCATGGTAGGATTATGCACACTGTTATTTGCTTTTTAATTTTTTTCTCAAATTTTTAATTTATTTTTCAAATAGGCCATAATGAATATATTGTTCTTATACTCCAGTGCTATTAAAAACGCTTGATATCAAAACGAGAAAAAAAATCATCCTTATCATATTTATTTCTTATCAAATACAATGTCCAAGACTGTAGCTTGTCTGGGTGTTAAAATATTTTAAGAAACTATTTGAGGCAGTAATGTTGAATTTAGATATGATAAACCCTTGAATATAAATACCTCTTGTGATGCAACAATAAAACCCACTCTATATATTCCTGTTTTCATTCAGTCAATCTCATCTTTTCTATTTTAGAAACAGGCTTTCAGTAGAACTATAAGGTGCAAACGTAGATCTTTAGAGGATTATGCAGCCCTGAATCCCTGCTCTCTGGACTTTTCTGGTGTCAGGAGAATACCAACGGTCTCTGACACTGGAAATACAGGGCCACTGGGGGAGGTGGAAACCAAGCTGGAAAAACACACTTCAGTCTGTGGTTACTAGGAAGTTACACTCGCTTATTCTTTTTTTTCCTAAAATTATCTCCATTTGTTTCAGATTCTTCACAGGCCTCCATTTAACACCCTCTCGCAACATAGTGCAAAACAAATCTGTCAGCTGCAAATATGGCCATAGCAACTTTTTCCCCAATTACTAGGGTAACAAAGTGAACAGCAAAGAAAACACCTCCGAAAAGAATGTACCACTTTGCCTGTCATGTGCTGTGGGATGACTGTGGCTCTCAATTTTCCTTGAGTCCCAGCTTGCAGGACAATTTCCCTAAATAACCAATGGGTAGTCACATCACACCTATGAACCTCCCTGTGGCCTATTCCCACTTACTGGTCTTTGGGTTCACAGGTTCTCAACAGATGGTACCTCCTTCTACGAGGCATCTTGGAAATCTGCGGGGGTATTTTCCGAATACAGAGAGCAAGGGAGCTGTCACAGCAATTGAGAAGCAAAACTGGATTTGGTGGGCAGGGTGTCTCAAAGAACTGTGCGATGGCACACATGCCTTAGGTCCACCCCCCTGGGCCGTAAACGAAATGCCAAGCATCTGAGCCTAGAACCTTCCTTCAGTTCACATAAATGCAAAGCATGTTTTTCATAATGTTAATATACACTGCATGCAGAATTATGTAAAATGAGATGAAATTGCTACTTTGCTTTGTTTGGAACTTACTAAGCGTTGTTTACCATTTCATAAAACTGCATCACCAAAAGCAATGCTGCTTCTAGTTTTCAGTAGCCCGTTCAATGCATCTGCTGCAGTGGATTTCACAGCTGAAGCATTCATAGTGAGTCTATGTATAGGTGTAAGCATCTGATACTTCATTACATCCTCAAGAGCCTTGCTATTCAAAGTAGAGTCCAAGAACAGCGGTACTGGCATCACCTGGGAGTTTGTTTGAAATGCAGAATCCCAAGCCTCACACCAGGAGCCTGAACCAAGTCTGCATTTTAACAAGACTCCCAGGAGAAGCACTGCTCTGGTGAACTTGTGTCAAAGCATATATCATGTATACTGCAACATGCATCACTTATTAGAAATAACATCCCTTTTATTTTTATTTTCTATAGTTAGGTCACTATATGACTTTTAAGAATTAGGTCTATTGGGCCAGCCCCATGGCTTAGCGGTTAGGTGCGCGCGCTCCGCTGCTGGCGGCCCGGGTTCGGATCCCGGGCGCGCACCCACGTGCCGCTTCTCTGGCCGTGCTGAGGCCGCCTCCCACATACAGCAACTGGAGGGATGTGCATCTGTGGCATGCAACTATCTACTGGGGCTTTGGGGGAAAAAATTTTAAAAAAAATAAAATAAAAAAGAATTAGGTCTATTAAAGGATGTATTATCTGTTAATTTCATTTTAGGATAATAAAGGGAACACTAAAAATATTTATTATAAAACAGGGGGTCCTGGGTTGAGAACTACTGAGTAAGAAACCACACATTGCCAGCTCTGTTTGTAGTTTTATTTTTCCACCTTATCCCTATCCCTGGAAAAAATAGTTGAAATGCAGCTGACTACGAGAGAGACAAATGTGAATTCTCCTCGACTATGATTTCTGCGCCCCAAATTGCCCTCATTGAGGCAATGTGATTTTATGTCACTAAAATGTGGCATCTAATGCAATTTGCCACTCACAGATGGAAACATGTGGAAACACATAACCCCTCTGGGACCCAGATATCAGTGACTCTAGGAGAAAATAAATGCTCCATAAACACTCCCTTGAACAGTCTTATTACTTGATAAAGCATTCCATCTACTGCTTCTCATGAGGAAATATGCCTTCACTTTTATCAGAGAAAGTTTTGTTTTGGACTGAAGTCAAGATAAGATTGGATTTTCCCAGGATGCAATAAAACGGACCTGGGTTCCAGGTTCCCAACCGCCAAACTGTCCCACCAGCAGGTCCAATGCATTTCACCTTCAAATTCATACTCAGCATCTTCTCTCCTCAATCTGCTTTTTCAAAACTCCTTTGCTCCCTTATTTTAGTTAATGACCACCCTTCCCCCCAAAAAAACTATCTCAACCTCCTAATTCTAAAACAACTAAAAAAATCATTGATAATTAACTATACACCAGGCCATGGCGACACCAAGACAAAAGAGACATAGCGCCCCTGGCAGAGAAGCTCACAGACAAGGAAGCCTCATAGCCTTAGTCGGATCTTCTGGAATATTTAAAGGCATCCTTGAATCCTCCCTCACTTGCTTCCCACATTGAATCAACTGTCAGCACCTGTTGATTTTATTTCTGTGCCCTCTCTTCCATTTGTTTACTCCATCAGCACCTAATTATCTAACAAACTTAATTAGCTGCAGCTTAAGTAACTAGAAGCTCAATTAACTGAAATCATTTTCATTTGACTTCCAGGAAAAGAGGTTTTCACAAGCAAACAAACTAAAGACAGGCATGTGGGATACCTGCCATATTCTTATTTTTACCTTCCAGGCATACATTTCTGCTTCTTTGGGCCACAGCACCTTCATTTTCTTCTGGGGCTCCATATCCCATGTCCCTTCCCTGGCTCAGTGCACATGGCTTCAATGGGGTTGACCCTACCCCCTGGCCTAAGTGACGGCATACAATCCAGCTTTGCCTATCACAAGGCTGGGAGGGGATGGGAGGAAGGGAGTCACAGGATGTAAACCAGGTCAACGAGATTTAAATCTGGGACTAGAATGGCAAAGAAAAGATTTCCCCTGCAAATGCTAAGTGAGCACACCTGCTGCAGTCCATGTGCTCACACAGGCAAAGCTCTTCTCTGGGAATCAAATGGTTACAGAGGGAGAGAATCCAGTAGACGGAGTTGGGGCTGAATCCAGATGACCTACTCTTAGTTAATAAATCCCTCTCCTGATACCTTCACGCTATTTTTTGCTAAAGCCAGCTAGAGTTGGCTTTTTGACACTTGCAACAAAAAATACAGATGCTTTGAGTTTTTTTTTAAATTCTTGCGTTTAGTAAAAATCTTACAGCCAGATCTATAAAACTTGAACCACTATAATGGTCTATGTTAAAAATGGATATTTAGAATGATGCCTATGAAATACTAAGATATAATACTTTGATATCCTGAATGGTAAAAGACAAAATTCTGATAAGTATACCCCACTTACCAAACCAGCAAAACATGTGATCTGATTTTAGACTGTCTAGAGAGATCATTCTCAAAGAGTGTTTCTCAGGACACTAGTCCCTTAAGAAAAAAAGAATTTTGGGAGCAAATGTGCATGCAAGTCTGCATTTTGTGTTCCCCACTTGGAAAATCACAACGTATATTAGCATATTAAGGGCCCTGTGAAGTTCTGTATTTAAAACACCTGCTTTCCAGTGCTCTCTGACCACATAACTTCCTTTTATTATTATAATTTTATTTATTCATTTTTAGCAATACCCAGTAACATTACACCAGGGAAAACACTGCACTCAAGGGCCCACCAGCTCCATCTGAAGCACTTCCGTCTTCTTGTTCTCCCCCGTTTGCTGTTGTATTGATAAAAATATAAGAACCTTGACTTTTAAAATCAAACAGAATTTAAATCCCGCTATCACAGCATATCCCAAGATAATATTCGTCCAGAAGTTACGCTGTCAGTATCGTGTTACATTTCTCAATTTTGTATTTGAGACTGCTGTGGCTACTTGAGCTTACAAAGAAGCAAAAAGAAAAAGGTATGCGTAACTAGACTGAAATCCTCCTAGAAAAGAAGTGTTGAAACCAATTCCAATCTAATTAGTTTCTCGTAGAAGGTAAAAACCTGCTTTATACAACCAAACAGCTATTATTAAATCAAAGCGCCGCATTTCAGAACAGAATAAAATTCAGGTTGTAGCTAATCACTCCAGAGTCAAAATTCAAATATTCTGTATTTGTGATTTAATTACACGACTCTAACACCATTTGCGCTGAATCAAGTAGACAAGTATAGGCACATGAGATTTTTTTTTTTAAATGTGACCTGGACTGTCCCACAAGAGACGTACTAACTCAGGAACAGTGAAAAACAGAACTCCAGGAATAAGCTCAATGTTAGAATATGTAATACAAACGCATGTTTTAGATTTTCAGTGGTCAACAGAGTGCCGTATCATTTATTCACACCTGCATGCATATTCACTCATTTAGTAGATATTCATATATGGCCTACTCTGGGGTAAGTGCTATGCTAGGTGATGGGGATAGAGTGGCAGGCAAAATCAGACTTCTTCCCTTCCCTCATGTGGGCTGAATTGTGCCCCTACCCCCACCCCTCCCAAATTCATATTTTGAAGTCCTAACCCCCAGTATCTCAGAACGTGACTGTATTTGAAGATGATAGGGTCTTTAAAGACGAAGTTAATTTAAAGATTTTATTCATTTATTTTTCCCCCCCCAAAGCCCCAGCAGATTGTTGTATGTCATAGCTGCACATCCTTCTAGTTGCTGCATGTGGGACGGGGCCTCAGCATGGCCGGAGAAGCAGTGCGTCGGTGCACGCCCAGGATCCGAACCGCGGCCGCCAGCAGCGGAGCGCGCGCACTTAACCGCTAAGCCACGGGGCCGGCCCGAGGAAGTTAATTTAAAATGAGGTCATCAGGGTGGGCCCTAAACCAATATGACTGGCGTCCTAATAAGAAGAGGAAATTAGAACATAGACACGCACAGAGGCAAGACCATGCGAAGACAGAGAAAGAAAATGGCCATCTACAACTCAAGTAATGAAGCCTCAGAAGAAACCAACCCTGCTCACACCTTGATCTTGGACTTCTAGCCTCCAGAATAGTGAGAAAATAAATTTCTGTGGTTTAAGCCGCCCAGTCTGTGATGCTTTGTTATGACAGCTCTAGCAAACTAATACACTCGTAAAGCTTAAACTCTATTTGAAGACACAGACCTTGATCAAGTAATCACACAAATAAACCCAGACCTGTAGCTCTGACTTGGTGCACTGAGATCCAAGAAGAGGTGCTATAATAGAGGAGAGTGACCCAGTAGGGGAGATGAAGAATGTCCTCCCTGCAAAAGTGACACTTGAACTGAAACAGGAAGGAGAGGAGTTAACAAAGTGATAAGAGATGGGATGTACATTCTAGGCAGAGGAACCAGTATGTGCAAAGGCCCTGTGGAAAAGATGAGGGACCAAAGGTAAGCAGTGTGGCTGGGGGGGAGAAAGCAAGGGGGTGTGGTAGGAGATATGTGGCTGACAAGATAATCACAGGCCAAGCCATACTGTTTAAGACAAGGAAGAAGTTATTATTAAGATCACATTCCAAGGGTCTGAGAACTTGGATGGAAAAAATTGCATTCTTATTTTCACTAAATTTTAATTAAAATTCAGCATTTCCTTCTATTATGAATGTAGGCTACAAACTGTGATAGTATTATAGCAATATCTGCAATGTTCTCCACAATAGAAATTACAAGTATTTTCATATCATGTTACAGTTCTTACAGACACCTTGAAATTCATTTGTGTCCAACACTACTTCGAAATTATGGAGTTATTAGGCCTGGCTCTAGATCTGGTTATTTAATGCATTTAAAGAAGCTCATATATTACTTCCATGACCCATATACAACAACTTTATGAAAAATACTTTGCTAAAAGTATTTAAACATAATTGTTTCTTTTGTAATATAATGTTATTTTATGCAGTTAAAAATAGTATTCTGAGATGGTTTCCATAGGTTTTACCAGATTGCCAGAAGGGTCCAGGCACAAAAAGTTTAGGAACGCTGTTTTGTCTTTATTCTAAGATTAATTAATTACCAGCTGTATCACTTGGGCAAGTTTTTTTAACGTCTCTGAGCCTTGGTTCCCTCATCTGTAAAATGGGGATTTATAACACTCTCTATCCAATATAGAGGATCACATGAGTTAATACACATGAAATGCTTATAACAGTGCTAAGACTCAGTAATGCTCAATAAACAGTAGATATTGTTTTTATTATTGATGAGAATCCATTGCGGTGTTCTAAGTAGAGGGAATGACATGATGGTCAGGTTTATACTTTGAAAGATCATTCTGGCTCCAACATAGACAATGCCTGAGAGGGGTCAGAGAGGAGACCAAAATAGGAGACAACTATAGCAGTGCTGCATTTGAAGAATTTTTAAATCTAATACAAAACTTTTTAGTAGAGGAAACCATTCCTTAAATCAGATCTTAAGTAGAAGCCAGACAAGTACATAAATCAGATAAAACCAGAGCCACTCTGACTGAAGCTGGGTGTGGGAGCCCAGAGTCACGTCAGCTCAGCATTTTTCTCTTTCCCAGAAAGTCAAGTCCAACACATTTATAAGAAACTCCTGTATCTACAACGACCGTAACATGAAAACTGTTCATAGTCACCTTCTGATAGGACATTCTGAAACTGTCAAAACTGTTAAATAACCCCAGATTCTTTTAATTTAATTTATTTATTTTTTTCCCCCAAAGCCCCAGTAGATAGTTGTATGTCATAGCTGCACATCCTTCTAGTTGCTGTATGTGGGACACGGCCTCAGTGTGGCAGGAGAAGCGGTGCATCGGTGTGCGCCCGGGATCCGAACCCAGGCCGCCAGCAGTGGAGCGTGCGCACCTAACCGCTAAGCCAGGGGGCCGGCCCAATAACCCCATATTCTTATAAACTGTAGGATCAGCTACTTCTCAGTTTGCTTGCACATTAATTCATGATATAGATTAACATCTATGTGTCCATGACATTGTAAATGATGACAAGCATAACTTACTTCTTGGCATCACAGCCTATATTAATGACATTCTAGACCAGTTCCCTGAATTTCATGCACCTAATGTTCTTCTCTTTTATCATAACATTCACTGCTTTTTATTTCCTCCATGCACATCCCTATTTGTTTATCCTATCTTTATTTTAAATGCCCTCCCACAGCGATGCTTCGTCTTTATTTCTTCTATTTTTCCCTTTTCCCCTAATATTTTTTGTGTGCTTGGTACTCTTTGGACAAATTCCACCTCTTTTTTCAACTTCCTAGCCTAGCAATGAGCTCAGCCATCTCCTGCTGAAGTGCATGTCAGATAGCTTCATCTTCAATCTAGCTGCACTGTTCTTCTTGGAAAACCATCCAACGGGTCATCATTTCCCCAAATGTTAATCCCCAACCCACAGGATGAACATCTTATTTAAATTGCTAGGTACAAGGGGATCATGTGGGAAAGGAGGTAAGCTGTAGGAAGGGAGGGACTCCATCTGTGTTGTTTACTGTGTATGCCCAGGATTCAAAAGGGCATTTGGTAAAAGTGTTACTCAAGGTTGAGGAGAAGGATAGACAGACAGACGGAGGAATGAATGGATGGAAGGATAGATGGATGAGTGGACTGATGGGTGGATGGGATGTTGGATGGATGGAAGGAAGGAAAAATGGAAGAAGAGGGGAGTAGGAAGGAACATTGTGAGAAAAACTAGATATTGAGGAAAAAGTAAAACACAGAGAAAATGAAGTATATTATTTGAGAGAAGGAATAAAAGCCTACAGTGGCTTTGGCTTATCCTATATAGTTTTATATAATTTGTACAACCCTATCAGATTATATGAGAGAATGAGACCCCTATAACCTTATGATACCCTAGTATCATCAACATCATCTTCACACAATCCCCATTTTGTAGGCTTGGGGGCTGAGACTCTAAAATGCTAAGAGACTTGCCTAAGATCAGGCAACCTTTAAATACAGAGCTAAGACTTGGACCCTTGTCTTCACTGCCCCATACTACTAGGTTCCAAGGCACCTGGAGTATAAAACAATAACACACGAATTGACCACGTTTTCAAGAAAGCCAAGTGAGATTCTGAAAACAGTGAGTGGAGGGAATGCCCATAATCATAATAGACTGATTTGAAATGTCTACTTCCCTATCACCAAAGGGGAATCAAGTGAGTCTTCCTGGAGGGACCAAAGAAGGCCTGATCCAAGAAGACCAGCAAATATTGTGCTCTAACGGGATGCCCATATTCACAGCACTTACAGGAGGAAAAAATGGGCAAAACAACTTTTTTTTTATCAGGAGAAAAACAATAAAGACGAAAATTAGTGCTGTGAAATGGCGTCAGATAATTAAACAAACAGAAAACAAGAGGCATTAAAAACTGACCTCCTACACTCTATAATATATCCAAACTACGTTTCTTTTTTAAGTTAAATCTAAACAATACAACGAAAGTTATTTCCTTTATATAAACACTTAATGCGTGCCAGGCATTGGACTAAGCAGTATGTTCTTAAGCAACTCACTTAACCCTTCCATGTCATGGTTTCCTCTATGGGAACAAGGGGAGACCAGTGTCTACCTCACCAGGCTATCATGAAAATTAACTGAAATGGTGTATGTAAAGTGCTTTGGAAAATGCCTGGTAGGTAGTAAGTGTTCAAAATGTGTACTGTTCTCATCATCACTACCCTGGGTTCATCCTCACAGCAACCCAATGAGGTGGATTGAATCAACTCCATTTTACAGACAAGTAAACCAAGGCTTGGTGAGCCACCCTCAGGGGCTGGAGAGAAAAAGGACTCCTGATAAAGTCCCTTAATCATGACAGTTGCTGACAATACCAACAACTGACTCTGGCTGAACCTTCTGCTCTTGCCCAACTACACCTGGAAACTTTTATGGTGCAAATGGCAGGTGCCCAGAGAAATTTCTTTTGTATACAAGGATGCTTGTGCACAAGGGAAAATTGAGTAAATTAGATGGGCATTTATTACAAAAAAATAATTATGGAGGGGAAAGGGAGGGAAGAAGGTCCCCAAACTAATAAGCTTATTAATACATAAATGCCATGTGAAATCCATTCTCATATATTCCTCCAGACAATCTTCTTCAATGTAGGTAACTGGTAAGATGAAAAAAAGAGGATAAGAGAGAACTGCATTGGGCCGGCCCCGTGGCTTAGCGGTTAAGTGCGCACGCTCCGCTGCTGGCGGCCCGGGTTCGGATCCTGGGAGTGCACCGACGCACGGCTTCTCCAGCCATGCTGAGGCCGCATCCCACATACAGCAACTAGATGGATGTGCAGCTATGACATACAACTATCTACTGGGGCTTTGGGGGGGAAAATAAATAAATAAATAAAACCTTTAAAAAAAAAGAGAGAGAGAACTGCATTAGAGAAAGGAAGATGAAAGGGAAATGAGTGCAGGAGAAGAGAGGTATTTTGGGTGGGGAAGTGTTAAGAGAAAGCCCAGAACTAAGTCAGGCATCACTCCAATCAAATAATGCAGGGACTTGCCAATCATGGCACAGGGAGAGCGCTGCAGAGCTCACACTCTGCATGGACCATAAGGATACGTGTGAACTAAGAGAAAACAGGAAATATGCCCCAGACACACTCCCCTTCAGTCCATCTTGCTGCAAATACCTTGTACCTACTGCTCCGCTGCTTCAAATGCCCTTCCCTTGTTATTTAAATGACAGACCTCTTCATTTTTCAGTCTCATTCATGTCATTTTTCTTTCAGCACTTAGAATCTGAAATTATCAAGTTCATTTACTTATGAGCTTTTTTTTTATTGTCTGCCTCACAACGCTCTATATTGTTGATGAATGAATGAATCTGGAGCAGATGCCTAGACCTCTTCTAAGGATAGACAAGGCATTGGAAAGCCATTTGATATATGAACTGTTGCAACAGACATAAAGAGATCTCATTTCATGTGCAGACTCCAAGAGCTCAGTTCTGGCTGCATGCTGTGTTGGGAAGTCATCCCAATCAACATCCCACCACTGGGAAAGGGCTCTGTAATTGATTTGTGACGTCTGCCATGAGTGTGGCAAGCATGTCAGTGTTTTACTCATCCTACATCACCTGGGATGCTTTCCTTCTTTCCACTCTCCACAAGCAGCCAGACTGCTTCTCCTTCTAAAAGTAAGGCAGATCCCATCACTGCACTTCTCAAAATCCTCCAATGACACCCCTTCTCACTCAGAACAAAATCCAATGGCCATTCATCAGCTATCTCCTCTCTCATCCAATGGGTTCCAACTGCACCGGCCTCCTTGCTGTTCTTCAAACACAGCAAGGACACTCCTGCCTCCCTGTCCTGGAAGCATTTTCCTCCATCAGAAACACCCTCCTCCCCCAAATATCCACGAGCACAGACCCCTTCTTCCCACAGGTTCAACTATCACTTTATCGAGGCAGACTCCCTTGCTCGCCCGATGTAAAATAGCCCTCCCTCACACACTTTCTATAATTTCACCACTTTCTATAATTCCATCCATTTTATTCTTCTTTATAATGTCTTCTACTTGACATGTATTTATTTATTTACTGTCTGTTTCCTCCCTCCAACCCTTCCCATGCCCCATCCAATAACTAAACCCCATTAAGGAAGAATTTTATCCTCTTTATTCATGGAGTATCCCCAACACTTAGAACATGGTACATAAGGAGTCCTCAATAAATATATGTTGAATGAATGAATAAATGAATTTCCACTGAATTAAAATGATTAAGGCCTATTTTCCTCTAAAGAACAACTTATCCAACTATTAGAACATGTCTATATGAGCCTCCTATCTTACTACCCTCCTGCCAGATACCGTAAGCCCAATTTCTCAATTTGAGACAACTGTGATGAAAAGCCAACTAGAAATACACATTTGGAATCTCAGCAAAAAAGCAATGTATCTCATAATGGAACACATGGAATAAAGAAATAACACAGGGAAAAGCTCCCCTGCATAACCCCTTATAAATTTTTCCTAAAACAGTGGTTCTCATAATGTGGTCCCTGGACTCACCCCCTAGGCGCTTGCTAGAAATGCAAACTCTTGGGCCCTACCAAGACCCACTGAATCAAAAACTTTGAAGGTGGGGCCCCCAGAAATCTGTGTCTTTACAAGCCCTCCAAAGGATTCTGACACACACTCAAGTTGCAGAATTACTGCCCTGAAGGAAGACGTGAGATTTTACAAATTTATTTTAACTAGGCACAATTTTACTCATTTGGCTTGTAAATTAAAACTATCATTCCTTACAAGGTGAGATAGCCCTTAAGTAATAAACAGCACATTTTATCCTATCATCTTAATGAAACTGTCATTTTGACTGGCAGTTGTACACAAATGGATCTAATATTTTAAATATATTTTTAAATCAAGCTTTGTATTCCCCGCCTGCCCTGGTTCTACTTATAAATAAAACTGAACAACCACATCTAATTTCATCCCAATGTTGTGATTGTTTCAGGTAGCAGTTCTGATAATTAGCAGGAATCAGCAAATTAAAAAATGACTACAAAATGTCGTATAAGAAATCCTCGAAGGGTAGAAAATCTGAATATCTAACAGCCCCACGTCGAGAAATTTCACAAAATGTCTTTACCTGAAGCTGTTTCTTTAATTGCTTCTAATGAAGGCAGTGCATGTGTTAATTAAATATTAGGTGCAAATGTGAGTACTTAGAAGCCGCAGCTCACCTCTTCAGATCTCCAAAGTGCTCTCCTCACTCCCCGACCCCAGAGAACCCGGAGGGCTGGGGGCCCCCAATCGCTTTATCAACAGCCTCTTCTTAACACATTGGAGCCACAACCAAGGCGCTCATTACCAAATTTTGGAGACAAAAATTATGCCCACAATACGGCCTGAGGATGGTTTACATAAACAAGTTAGCAATATTAATTGCTGGCCTTGTGCTAAGCACTATGCACATACGTATTGTTTAATTTTCATAATAGCCCTATGAAGTTTATATTTATCCCCAGTTACAAATGAAGAAACTGAGGTCCCAACAGATAAAGTAACTTATCTAAAATAGCACAACGCGTAAGAATAAAGCCTGAACTTGAATCCAAGTAGCTTTCAATGCAAGACTTTTTTTTTTTTTTTTTTAATCACACATATGGCTCCCTTGAGCTTCCCAGACTGGCCCCAAATAAAGGCACTTTTACTAGAAGACTGAGAAAGATGCGACTAGGAAGGGCTTGACTACAAACTTCATTTGCCAAGAAATGGTCTCTGGGGAGCCCAGATTTTTCCCTTTTTTTCTTTATTGATGCTGTGAATCACAGCTGTAAATTTCTAACAAAAAGATATATGAATCACAGACAGTCAATATGAGCAAAAGAATAAAAGAGAAAGGAAAATATTAAGAAATGGCTGCACTGGTAGCTGCGATGAAATTTTAATTTGAACATTTTCTGACACCACATTTCAGCTTATCAAGCACTATGCAAATCATATGCAAATCCCACACAATGCCTGCATATATTCCCCATGCCTGTCATTTTTTTGCTCTCCCTGGGATGTGGCCCTTGGAAAATCCAAGTAGAAACAACGGAGCTCTGATCAGGCTCTTGGCTCAGTGCTCTAGATGGAACATTTGCTGCAGTGGAGATGACAAATCTGAGGGAGGTTTCTGATCGGTATGGTACATACGTGCACTAGCAAGCCCACTGGTCTCCTACAATAGCAGCGTTAAATCCAAACGTCAATAAGAATTTGTATACAAATATTTTCTAAGTGTCAGTTTAAAAGGTCTCAGCCCAGTTACAGGCAGACTTTTGCCATCATGCTGCTTTAAAAATCAACGCACGCGTGAGACAAACCACTTCTTGGGCGTACTCATTAGGCAGAAAGCGTTTTCACAGTTGAACCCAATGCCTTTGAAATGAGGACTATAATGGAAACCAAGAAAAGTCCAATGCCACCACAGCCTTTTGGGTCACTGCTGTAATTTATCACAGGGTCATCTGCAGGCGACCCCAGGAGACATCTCGCATATAGCATACTTCTCCCACTCCCTAGAATTACCAAGGCCTCTCTTGCTTGGCCTTTCACTTGGTCTTGAATTGTTCTTGATTTTCTTACATCTTCCCCTTTGCATCCTTCAGGGCTCAACTTATATGTCCCCTCCTCTGAGAGGCCTTCCCTAGCTAAAGAAAACTACCCAATTATTTTCTATCAGAGTACTTCAACCACCTGTAATTATTTTATTTATTTTATCTAAATCTCTTCCAGATCTGAACTCCTTGAAGGCAGGGATTTTGTCTGTCTTGGCAACCAGGCTATCTCTAAAGCCTTGGTGTTTAACGCATGTTTGTCAAATAAATGAATAAATTAGCAGCTCCCTGTTTTTTTTAATTTCCACTCCTAAAAGCTTGGTCTCAACATATGGTGGTGAGAAACTTTCTGCCTTAGATCCCTGAGATGCAGGGCTGGCCACCTGCTAAGAATGATGGGAGGTACTTGCCTTCATAGAATACTTTCAAGCCGAATCTGGAGCAGAGACACTGAGAGGAGCGGTCTACGAGAGGCAGCCCACCCTCCGAGGTCAGGAGCTCCACGCTGCACTTAACAATCTGCCTCATTCGGCTTCAAGGCATGTGCTTCTACCTAGCGTTTAGGCAGAGGGTGGCTGGCATTCAGTCTTTGCTGCTGTACGTGCTGCACGACTACTGAACCAGAAGATGAGCAAATCTGACAGCTGCTCCAATGCTGAATGAGTTTAACTAGAATAATGAACACCACGAGGGCATTCACTGAACCCAAGAGTGGGGTGTAAGTGAGGACTCAAGACTGGTGAGTCAATTATCTATCCAAATGCTGGCAAGACTGCCTCGGACAACTTTTCTCACTGATTAGAATAAAGACCCAATAAAAACTCATCTAAGAAAATTTAAACACACTCCTGGTGCCCTTTCTCATTTCATTAGACGCACTGCCCTTAGGTGATTCTATCCAAGCCCAAGGCTTCAATTACTACCTCTATGCTGATGAGTCTTCCAGACTGGACCTTTCTCCTGAGCTCCTCCCATATGGCCAACTGTGCTTGGACAGCACTACTTGGATATCTTGCAGGCGTTGCAAACTCAAAATATGCAAAACTTTGCCTAAGGTCATACTAATAGAAAGTGGCTGGTTAACTTCAAGTTTAGATGACACCAAAGATTACACATATTCTTCCCTCCTCGCTAATGGGGATGCCTGTAGGAGAGTGGAAGGGAGGGAGCAACTGTACTGATTTGCTTGGGTAAATGAACCTCAGGGAAATGAGTTGTAGATTGGTAATGGCAGTGAAGATGGTCAATAAAACGCTACCCAACCTCCAAATAACCCAGGAATTGTTAACTTCAGTGTTAGCTAGGGATTTCTTAGATGTTGATGAGCTTAAGAATTGTTTCAAGAAATTCACTTGCCTAGAATTCAGTGAGCTTTTGGGGAAGCTAGTACAATCTGAACAGCCCTTTATTGCTTACTTTAAGAGTCTCAGTTAATGAAGTACTTCCCCCAGTGCAGGGGGTGAGGAGGAGTGGAAGAAAGACGGGGGTCACCAATCCACTGTTCTTTAACAATTCTCATAGGAAAATATCATTTCTTGAGCTACAATCTACAAGTCCAGCTGACTATGTGTTCTGCCTCATGTCTTTTACGTTTAGTTCACAAACACGAATAGACTTAGTTAGTCCCATCCCTGAACGGAACTCGGTCGTCCTTAGGAGACACAGTTCATTTGCAGTTTGTTTCCAAGCTTCAACTCTTTCCAATTTTCTTAGACACAGTTGTTACCAATCGAGCACCAGCCCCAGGTATCAACTCAGGCGACTTGCCCACGGATGACATCCATCCTTCCCAGTGGGAGGCTCAAATCAGACTGGCAGTCCTACATTGCCTCATTTCCACACGCTTTCTCAGGATTTTTTGGACATTACCACTTGCCAGGTTTCTCCTGCCCTTCACCCTCTCTGTTTCCAATTATCTTTGTCCAGACAGATTATTTTTAATTGGATTTTTTTACCATCTGACTTGGCACCAAGAACTTGTATCAAAAGAGTCAATGGGCTTACGTGGTTTTTAAATTTAGGAATGCTATTGCAGATCACTTTTCTTTTTTCCACAGTTATTTTAATCAGTTCCTGAGAATTTCTGTGCGTCTGAACGCATGACCATGTAAAAATTCATTTTTTTAGATTCATTTTTTTAATGGCACAAGTAGTGTTATAGTTTTAATTGTAGAGATGCACCTACATGGTGAGCTAAATATTTCTCCTCCATTTTAGTCATGCGCTAGACCCCATCTCATTCCATTCTGCGGTAGATATGCACTGTGAGCTATTTCTCATAATTACCTACCCTTCCCAATAATCCCTATTTTCCCTCTAGACTCAAAACACGGCTTTCTGCTGCTGCACAAACTCCTCAGCGGCTTTCCCAAATCCCCGATCAATTAAAAATGGCTCTGCCTGGCTGAATTTTTGGAGACCTTTGCTGAGGTTAAGGATCAGTCACAATACATCTCATATTACTTTCACACAAATTCTGGGTAGGACCCTGATGTGGAGAGTTTCAGGAGATTTTATAAAAATTCTCATTCTCATGGTGTTAAGTCAAGCTATGTTCTTATCGAGGTCTATTTAAAGTAAGAGAAAATGATTTCTAAGCTTACATTTGGATAATAAAGTGTTATTTTATGTAATTTAATTTTCTTAGAGTGTGTTAGCTTAACTGAATATTTTTTCTGCCCGATGAAATTTCACAAAATGGTTAGCATTCAGTGGCCTACCAAGGCCAGCTATGAGGTGCTTTTGAATTTTACCAAAATTCTAATTAAAGAGAGAGAGTGTCTTGGTAAACCCCTAAGAGGAACAATACAAACTATACACCTAATCCCTTAAAAAGCAATTGTGTGCATACACTGAATTGTAGGCTTTTTTTTTTTAATTTTTTGTTTATTGCAGTAACATCGGTTTATAACATTGTATAAATTTCAGATGTACATCACTATACTTCTATTTCTGCATAGATTACATCATGTTCACCACCCAAATACTAATTACAACCCATCACCACACACATGTGCCGAATTATCCCTTTCACCCTCCTCCCTCCCCTCTTCCCCTCTGGTAACCACCAATCCAATCTCTGTCTCTATGTGTTTGTTTATTGTTGTTATTATCTACTACTTAATGAAGGAAATCATACGGTATTTGACCTTCTCCCTCTGACTTATTTCACTTTGCATAATACCCTCAATGTCCATCCATGTTGTCACAAATGCCTGGATTTCATCGTTTCTTATGGCTGAGTAGTATTCCATTGTGTATATATACCACATCTTCTTTATCCATTCGTCCCTTGATGGGCACTTAGGTTGCTTCCAAGTCTTGGCTATTGTGAATAACGCTGCAATGAACACAGGGGTGCATGTATCTTTATGCATTGGTGTTTTCAAGTTCTTTGGATAAATACCCAGCAGTGGAATAGCTGGATCATATGGTAGTTCTATCCTTGATTTTTTGAGGAATCTCCATACCGTTTTCCATAGTGGCTGCACCAGTTTGCACTCCCACCAGCAGTGTATGAGAGTTCCCCTCGCTCCACATCCTCTCCAACACATGTTGTTTTCTGTCTTGTTAATTATAGCCATTCTCACCGGCATGAGGTGATATCTCATTGTAGTTTTGATTTGCATTTCCCTGACAGTTAATGATTTTGAACATCTTTTCATGTGCTTGTTGGCCATCTGTATATCTTCTTTGGAGAAATGTCTGTTCAGGTCTTTTGCCCATTTTTTAATTGGGTTGTTAGTTTTTTTGTTGTTGAGATGCATGAGTTCTTTATATATTTTGGAGATTAAGCCCTTAGCAGATGTATGGTTTGCAAATATCTTCTCCCAACTGTTAGGTTGTCTTTTCGTTTTGTTGATGGTTTCCTTTGCTGTGCAGAAGCTTTTCGGTTTGATGTAGTCCCATTTGTTTATTTTTTCTATTGTTTCTCTTGCCCTGTCAGACATGGTGCTTGAAAAGATGTTGCTAAGACTGACGTCGAAGAGCGTACTGCCTATGTTTTCTTATAGAAGTTTCATAGTTTCAGGTCTTACATTAAGTCTTTAATCCATTTGGAGTTAATTTTTGTGTATGGTGTAAGGTAAGGGTCTACTTTCATTTTTTTGCATGTGGCTATCCAGTTTTCCCAACACCATTTGTTGAAGAGACTTTCTTTTCTCCATTGTATGTTCTTAGCTCCTTTGTCAAAGATTAGCTGTCCATAGATGTGTAGGTTTATTTCTGGACTTTCGATTCTAGTCCATTGATCTGTATGTCTGTTTTTGTGCCAGTACCATGCAGTTTTGGTTACTATAGCTTTGTAGCATATTTTGAAATCAGGGAGTGTGATACCTCCAGCTTTGTTCTTTTTTCTCAGGATTCCTTTAGCTATTCGGGGTCTTTTGTTGTTCCATATAAATTTTAGGATTCTTTGTTCTATTTCTGTGAAAAATGTTGTTGGAACTTTGATAGGGATTGTATTGCATCTATAGATTGCTTTAGGAAGTATGGACATCTTAACTATGTTAATTCTTCCAATCCAAGAGCACGGAATATCTTTCCATGTCTTTGTGTCTTCTTCAATTTCTTTCAGCAATGTTTTATAGTTTTCCGTGCACAGCTCTTTCACCTCTTTGGTTAAGTTTATTCCTAGGTATTTTATTCTTTTTGTTGCAATTGTAAATGGGATGGTATTCTTAATTTCTCTTTCTGCTACTTCGTTGTTAGTGTATAGAAATGCAACTGATTTTTGTATGTTGATTTTGTATCCTGCAACTTTACCATATTCGTTTATCACTTCTAAAAGTTTTCTGGTGGATTCTTTAGGGTTTTCTGTATATAAAATCATGTCATCTGCAAATAGTGACAGTTTCACATCTTCCTTTCCAATTCGGATCCCTTTTATTTCTTTCTCTTGCCTGATTGCTCTGGCTAGGACTTCCAGCACTATGTTAAATAGGAGGGGTGACAGTGGGCATCCTTGTCTGGTTCCTGTTCTTAGAGGGATAGCTTTCAGTTTTTCACCATTGAGGATGATATTGGCTGTGGGTTTCTCATATATGGCCTTTATTATGTTGAGGTACTTTCCTTCTATACCCATTTTATTCAGAGTTTTTAGCATAGATGGATGCTGTATCTTGTCAAATGCTTTCTCTGCATCTATTGAGATGATCATGTGATTTTTATTCTTCATTTTATTAATGTGGTGTATTACGTTGATTGATTTGCGAATGTTGAATCATCCCTGCATAACTGGAATAAATCCCACTTGATCATGGTGTATAATCTTCTTAACGTATTGTTGTATGCAATTTGCTAGTATTTTCTTGAGGATTTTTGCATCGATGTTCATCAGTGATATTGGCCTGTAATTTTCTTTTTTTGTGTTGTCCTTGTCCGGTTTTGTTATCAGGGTAATGTCAGTTTCGTAGAATGAGTTAGGGAGCTTCCCCCCCTCCTCAATTTTTTGGAAGAGTTTGAGAAGGACAGGTATTAAGTCTTCTTTGAATGTTTGGTAGAATTCACCGGGGAAGCCATCTGGTCCTGGACTTTTATTTTTGGGGAGGTTTTTGATTACTGTTTCGACCTCCTTATTGGTGATTGGTCTATTCAAATTCTCTACTTCTTCTTGGTCCAGTTTTGGAAGGTTGTATGATACTAAGAATTTATCCATTTCTTCCAGATTGTCGAATTGGTTGGCATATAGCTTTTCATAGTATTCTCTTATAATCTTTTGTATTTTTGAGGTGTCTGTTGTAATTTCTCCTCTTTCATTTCTGATTTTACTTATTTGTGCCTTCTCTCTTTTTTTCTTGGTGAGTTTAGCTAAAGGTTTGTCAATTCTGTTGATCTTTTCAAAGAACCAGCTCTTGGTTTTATTAATTTTTTCTATTGTTTTTTTGGTCTCTATTTCATTTATTTCTGCTCTGATTTTTATTATTTCCCTTCTTCTGTGGATTTGGGGCTTTGTTTGTTCTTCTTTTTCCAGTTCCTTTAGGTGTTTTGTTAGATTGTTTATTTCAGATTTTTCTTGTTTGTTGAGATAGGCCTGTATTGCTATAAACTTCCCTCTTAGAACTGCTTTTGCTGTATCCCATAAATTCTGGCATGTCGTATTTTCATTTTCATTTGTCTCCAGGTACTTTTTGATTCTTTCTTTGATTTCTTTGTTGACCCAGTCGTTGTTCAGTAGCATTTTGTTTAATCTCCACGTATTTGTGGCTTTTCTGATTTCCTTCCTATAGTTGATTTCTAGTTTCATACCATTGTGGTAAGAAAAGATGCTTGGTATTATTTCAATCTTCTTAAATTTATGGAGACTTGTTTTGTGGCCTGATATGTGATCAATCATGGAGAATGTTCAATGTGCATTTGAAAATAACGTGTATTATTTGGTTTTTGGATGGAATACTCTATATACATCTACTAGGTCCATCTGTTCTAGTGTGTCATTTAAGGGCAATGTTTCCTTATTGATCTTCTGTTTGGATGATCTATCCGTTGGTGTAAGTGGAGTGTTAAAGTCCCCTACTATTATTCTGTTACTATTTCTCTTTTTATGTCTATTAATAATTGCTTTATATATTTAGGTGCACCTACATTGGGTGCGTAGATATTTACAAGTGTTATATCCTCTTGTTGGATTGTTCCCTTGATCATTATGTAATGCCCTTCTTTGTCTCTTTTTACAGTTTTTGTTTTAAAGTCTATTTTGTCTGATATGAGTACTGCTACCCCAGCTTTCTTTTCATTGCCATTTGCGTGGAGTATATTTTTCCATCCCTTCACTTTCAGTTGTGAGTGTCTTTAGGTCTGAAGTGTGTCTCTTGTATGCAGCATACATATGGGTGTTGTTTTTTTATCCAATCAGCCACCCTATGCCTTTTAATTGTAGCATTTAGTCCAATGACGTTTAAAGTAGCTATTGATAAGTATGTACTTACTGCCATTTTTTTACTTTTTTTTCCTCATTGTTCTAGTAGTCCTTCTCTGTTCCTTTCTTCTTCTATAGAGAATTGATGGTCTCTTTAGTTTGACCTCTGTCTGAAAGCTCTACTCTTTAACTCCCCTCCTCCCTCCTTTTATGTTTTTGATATCATATCTAACCTCTTTTTTGTGCATTTGCATCCATTACCCTCTTATCATGGAAACAGATAATTTTTCCTATTTGTGGTCTTCTCTTTTCCCCTTAAATCAGTCCCTTTAACATTTCTTGTAGCACTGGTTTCTTGGTGACAAACTCCTTTAATTTTTGCTTGTCTGGGAAATTTTTGATCTCTCCTTCCATTTTGAATGATAACCTTGCTGGGTAGAGTATTCTTGGCTGTAAGTTTTTTCCTTTTAGCACTTTAAATATATCCTGCCACTCTCTTCTAGCCTGTAAGGTTTCTGCTGAGAAGTCAGCTGATAGCCTTATGGGGTTTCCTTTGTATGTAACTTGACTTTCTCTTGCGGCTTTTAGGAGTCTCTCTTTATCTTTAATTCTGGACATTTTGATTATGATGTGTCTTGGTGTGGGCCTCTTTGGGTTTATCTTGTTTGGGGCTCTCTGTACTTCCTGTACCTGGATGTCTGTTTCCTTCCTTAGACTAGGGAAGTTTTCATCTATTATTTCTTGAAATAGATTCTCTGCCACTTTGTCTCACTCTTCTCCTTCCAGGGCACCTATAACATGGATGTTAGTGCACTTCATGTTGTCCCTGAGGTCCCTTAGACTGTCCTCATTCTTTTTAATTCTTTTCTCTTTTACCTGTTCAGCTTGGGTAATTTCTCCTAGTCATTCGTCCAGCTCGCAGATCCGTTCTTCTGTATCCTCTACTCTGCTTTTGAGTCCCTCTAGTGAATTTTTCATTTCCAGTATTGTATTCTTCATTTCTGATTGGTTCTTTTTTATATCTTCCATTTCTTTGTTGACATTCTCACTGAGTTCATCTATTCTTCTCCTCACATCAGTGAGCATCCTTAACACTCTTTGTTTGAACTCTCTGTCGGGTAGGTTGCTCATTTCTGTTTCACTTAGTTCCTTTTCTGGGGTTTTGTCCTGTTCCCTTACTTGGAATGTATTTCTTTGCCTCCTCATTTTGCCTCTTTCCCTGTGCTCGTGTCTACGTATTAGGTAGGTCAGCTACATCTCCTGCTCTTGGATAGGTGACCTTATGTAAGTGATGCCTTAGGAGGCCTGCCGTGTGCTTCCCTCAGTTCTCAATGTTCCAGGGGTGACCCCTATATGGGCTACATGTGTCCTTCTGTTGTGGCCTGTTTGCTCTCCCTCTAGGCACCCAGCGAGGCAGAGTTATGCTCCTGGCCTGCTGTTGTAATGCTCAGCTGCTTGTAGTTGTTGTGGGCCCTTCAGTCTCTTTATCAGATGTGGAGAGGCCCAGCACAGTTGGCTGCAAGTTCTAATACCACATTTGTGTTGCAGTATTTCTTTTAAGTGAGCAGGCTCCCAGTGTGGCAGGTTGTTAGGCTCAGGGGCTTACAATTGCTATAAGCCTCCAACTTTTAGGTCTCTTTTCAGCTCTCTGAGGATTGCAGCTGGGTGGGGCTGGCCTCAGGCACGGGAGCACCCAATTGTTTCAGGCTTTGGAAGGTGGGGCAAACCCCCTATGTGGGTCTTTGAGAAGCACAAGTCTTCTGCAGCTGACAAGCCCTGCTGCCCACAGGTCCCAACACACAGTCAACACAGTCCTGCCCTGTGTGTGCACCCCGACCACGCGAAGCAGACCCAGTCTCTCCACGGCAGGAGCCCCACACACTCCACCACAGCCCCATACTCTCCACCCGCTCCTTGTGCATGCCCTGCCCCACTGAAGTCGGCTCAGTTGCCAGGCTGCAGAGAATCCAGTCACCAATCTATGCAGGCCCACAAGTTGCCTGAGGGCTTGTTGTTGGGTGGGGCCAGTCTCTAGGGTGGGCTGCCCACCCTAGCTGAGCTGGATTAAATCGGTGCTCTAGCAGGTGGGGCAGACCCTGGGCTAGCAGGCCTCAGGGAGAACTCCAATGGCATCTATGTCAGCACGCCCACACCAGACCACAACAATGGCCGCCGCCAATGTCCCAGTCCCTGAAGAGGTCTCACCTCTCACCGAGATGCACTCAGGGCCTATTAGGTGAGTCTGTTTTCACCAAAGCACTGTGCACCTTTCTTTGTGGTGATTTTGGGTTGCTCTCTGAAATGGGTGAGTTTGCGCGTGGGCCCTTGAAGAGCTGGTTTTAATTTCTTTGTGAACCAGCTTTTCTGGGTGTATTCCCCAATGTTTTAGTAGCAGGCAAAGTCAGATATTATGCCACTCGTCTCGATGTGCTGGGTCGACAAAATGCCCACAGCGGGGGCGCTCCCCGGCTCAGGGCCCTGCTCCTCTAGGGAGGGCTGCGGACCTGTGGGCTGCTCCCGGGCAGCTGTGAGGCGCTGCGGCTTGTGAAGGCGGCGTTTTTTCCTCTCCAGAAGGGAGTTTCTGCCTCTTCTACCTCAGTTAGGATTGTCCTTTGTTGCAGGAGTTCCTCTTATCCAGTTTTCAGTTCTGTCTCAGGGGTAATTTTTCCACGAGTAGTTGTAAATTGGCTGTGTCCGCGGGAGGAGGTGAGTTCAGTGTCTGCCTACGCCACCATCTTGACTTCGTCCCCCCCTGAATTGTATACTTTAAAATGGTTAATTTTATGTTACATGAATTTTAGCTCGATTAAAAAAAAAATTAAGGTGCAAAGTCAGTCTAAACAACCTCTGATGATGATGTTTCTTCATTCACATGGGGATCAGCCTATAACTCTCATATTCAACCACAGAACCTCCAATTTATGGCTCTGAATAATTCTCCAAAGCTAAATCATAACAGATCTTGGACATCTTCACACCCTCCTAGATGGTCAGACTTTAACTCGTCCCATTCCAAAGATTACTTGAGTGTGGAAAAGGAATTTCAAACTAAGATGACTACTACTATGAGGGCCAGCCCGTTGGCATAGTCGTTAAGTGTGCACGCTCCACTTTGGCGGCCCGGAGTTCACAGGTTCGGATCCCGGGTGCGGACCTGCACACCACTTATCACGCCATGCTGTGGCAGGCGTCCCACATATAAGGTAGAGGAAGATGGGCACGGATGTTAGCCCAGAGCCAATCTTCCTCAGCAAAAGAAAAAAAAGAGGAGGATTGGCAACAGATGTTACCTCAGGACTAATCTTCCTCACCAAAAATAAATAAATAAATAAAAATAAATCACATGACTACTGAACTTTGAGCTCACTGATATGGAACAAAATTGTAGTTTCTTGTTCAGACAGGGCTAACATATAGGTTTAGGACTATCTGTCCTCTCAATATGGAATCTAATGGGATGCTAGCACTGATATTCTTACTGATTAGCAAAGGAAAGTTCTTATGGTGAGACATCATTTCCTTATGTGCAGTATATTTCTGTGGATGAATTGTAGTTTTTGCATAAAATCTTATCCTGACTCCATGAGTTAACAAATTCTTCCCTAAAAGTAGAAACTCTGATTGTGTTTGTAAGGATATGCCTTTCAGTACGTTCTATTCAACAGTTCAGTAGGTCCAAACTAAGTTCTCCAATTAATTTTTTTTCTAATAGATGTAATCAAAATATTAGCACTTTTGTTACATTTCATCAAGAAAACCATTAGTTTTCTTAGAAGGGTACACAGGCAAGTTTAAATTTCACCTTGCTTTGCAGATGGGATTTAAAATGAAATAATCTTAACTTTATCAAACTGATGCCTCTGTCTGAAAGGATTAAAACTGTTGACATGAATGAGCAAATTCTACGCAGAAGTTTTTGCAGTCTCACTGGAATATTTAGTGACTGTCCCAGAAAGAATAAGGAGCCATACTACAGCCTCTCTCTTCCCTGAAATTACCCAGGCTCCATGCACTGATTCAACAAATGTGCACTGAGCACTTCCTAGGTGCCAAGCACAGCGCTAGACGTGGGGAAACTGTGAAAAATGAGCCAAGATCCCCTCTTTCCTGAACTGGGAAACAGACAGCATTATAACAGAATCTGCCAAGGGATAAGGGACGAGGGAAGCCTGGGGTGTTAAGAGGGTACCCAGGATAGCTTGAGCAGAGCGAAAGATGAAGAGAATCTAGCCATAAGAGGAGAAGAGAGAGACTGAGGAAGAGGGAAATGGAAATGCTAAGTCAGTCTGACGGCACCATCGCCTTTCTGCTGACTACAGTATAATGGATGGGCAGGTAGGGGAGTGGCAACAGATGGATCTGAAAAAGCAGGAAGAAGCCAGATACCACAGGGCCCTGTTGGCCACAGTAATAAGTTTCTGCATTTTATTTTAATTTCAACAGGAAGACACTGAAGGCCTTATTCAGGATGCTCAATTTGCTCTAAATCCAGTCCTATAATTCCATCCTCATGAGGCATAAACAAAAAATTTCCATACCAAAACCACCTGTGGGTTTCATTCATCATTTCAAGTGAAGCACTGTCTCAGCATGGCAGCAAGATAAACTAAAGACTTGGCAAAGGATTTGGGGAGATGACAGCTCGTTAATCAAACATGAATATGTTTGCCATAGTTACTGTAGATGGTGTAGGAACTTCTATCCCCAAAGTCTCACCAAACCTTAGAAGCAGGGAACTTTTCTTCAGTGCTGATTGGCAGGGCTCCTAAGGTGTAACTTTCAAATTAAACCTGCTGTTTCACACTTCCAAATTAAATACTTCATTAGTCATATGCTTCAGGGGTGATGCTATGCCACAAGGAAGCACTTTGTAAATAATCAAAATATGTAATCAAGATGGCAAAAGCATCCCTGGAGAGGAGAGAGTTATTAAGCCACAAAGATAAAAGACATTTCACCAGCCATGGATTTCAAATTTCCCTCTCAAGTTTCTTTCTCAGTAAAGTCTTTAAACTACATCAATAGCTGAACCAGAGGAGAGCAAGTCAATAAAATATTGACAATTAGAAGGTTTGTAAAAACCCAAAGTTATGGCCATGCCCATCCAACCTGGGGCTGTGACTGTGTGAAAAATATAAAACTGAATAGAGCATCAATGTACACAAATAAAAAGTGCATTCTGTCATCAAAGAGCATGGAATTGGACATAGTTCTACATATATCTTATTTATCAAAATAATCAACCCTGTAACCCATTTCTATAAGTTGAAAAATAATCTTTAGAACCAGCATGACAAAATCAATACCTCTCCTACAACTAAACTTTCTCCAACCTGAGGTTCAAGATTGCTCCAACCACTTACAGATGAGACTCAACCTGGCTTTTCCCCCCTTTAAGAAAATCAATCCCATTTAAATACGGAAATGGTTAAAAAAATAAAATAAGGGGAACAAAGTCAAGAAAGAGAAGATAGTGAGGGCCAGAAGCGGAGGAAGGCCAGCTTTCATTGGGTAAGCATCCTTTGGCAATTAAAAGCGAGGAATCTGGGCAGAGCTCTCTGTCCCTGTGGAAAGCGAGTCCAGAGGAGCGGCCACGGTCGTTCACTGATGGAAACAAGAGCCATATCACAGAAGAAGTAAAGAGAGACTGGCAAGAGATGCCATGTTCTCCTTAATCCAAAAAAGCTTTATCTTCTTAAAAATGAATTTGGAAAAAAAAGGAAGATAAATTGAGGAAAAAGGAAGGGAGAGGAGAATAGTACAAGGATGTGAACAGAGAAGAAAGCAAAAGAAAAAAGAAAAGACAGAAAGAGAAGAGGAAGGAAAGAGAAAGAATAGTCTGAAAACAGCATTCCATTTCCTTTGGCAGCTTCCAAAAAGATCTCGCCATTCGTCTCAAGCAGCCCTTCTCTTATTTTCTCTTCTTCCCCACCAAATGCCAAGGTATCTGAAGGATATGAGGAGTAAGGAGGGAGGGTAAATCCAGCCAAGCAGGGAAGAATAATTTCCAACTCCATCACTCTCTCTCTCAATGTTCTACAGGTTCTGTGGCCTTAAAGGGGGAAATCTGAGTTTCCATAAGAGGTAACAAATTGTTCTAATTTAACTAGACTCCAGAAGATGAGAAAGACCCACACACCCCAGCTTTGGCATGACAGAAATTACGTTTAAAACTAGTCAGTTATTTTCAAATAAAGATGGATGGATATATTATCTATGTTATATATACAATAGATCTCTGTTCCCTTTTTGTGTGACAGAAATGTGTTCTGCATTCACATCACTCTCAGTTTTTGCCAAGTATGAAAAGGGATGAGGAAAAAAACGCACAGCCTGACACATTTCTTAAACCAATCTCTGAGGCAGAGGCGGTTAGTGACATACCAGAAATGAAAACCTTCTATCTCTTTGTTTCCAGTCCAGTGCTTAGCATACTGGATTACAGAGTCCTCAAAATTTTTCAGAAAACTTATCTTCGAAGCTTTGTCTTTGCCAAGTCTCTGTCTTTAAAAGTGAATTGATTCATCCATCTCTCTTAACACTTCTGAGGTCTCTCTCTCTCCATCTTGAAGAGTTACTGAAATAACCAGACTGGAGGACAAAATATTTAAACCTCTTTTAGAAACATCATAGATGAGTTTTGGGAAAAAGAAGACGCAAAATTACAGACAAAGGAAAAACATCAGCAGTCTTACTGCATTTCCTTGCCGACATGAGCTTTTAGCAAGACCAGACGTATTTTATACCTTCCGTTCCGTATCTTATCCATTAGAGATGTGTCTAAGCATGCTGACACCCAGTTTTGCCACCTCAATCAGCATATAAGAAGAATGTTCATTTCACGTGTTGCATGAAACAGGTTAAAAATTCAAGATATGTTTTTGTCCAGCAATTTGAAAAGAATCTGAATAGCTCTAATTTAATTGAAACACAAACTAACTGATGTAAATCAGGCCATCCTTAATACACTCTTGCCTAGAAGTATCTGGTGTGCTGTAAGTTATGAGGAATAACTGTGTCCAAAACCAGTGACCTTATGATCAAAGCTCCCCCAAAAAGCCTATTTGATGAGAAAATCGTGAACTGTGGCACATAAAAGCCTAAGTTTTTGGCTTGTGTAAGTTCTCTTTTATAGATCACCTCGTCATTAAAGAAAGCGTGTTAAGAAGTTATTCTCTGAGATTTCACAAGCCCTTGAGGTTTAGTTAAGAAAAGCAAAATACTACAGGAGGGAGACATGTAAGGCATAACTTAAAAGACATAGGCTTACACTGGGTAAGTTCAGAGGACCCTTGATTTTCAGTATCATTTTCCCCTTACATTTCCAGAGCACTTAGTAGTTTCTAGATTTTTCTCAACACTTTTACGTCTTTTGAAGCCCCACACCCTGTGAGGCAGACAATGCCTACAGATACGATTACTTTCATCTCACATAGGAAGAAACTGATTTTTAGAGTAACTAGTTTGCCCAAGGTCACATAACTAACCAAAGGTAGAAGCAAAATTCGAACCAATGTCTTCTAATTTTCAACCACGTGCTTCTTTCAACCACACACTTCCTGACTAACAGCTCCATCTTGAACGCGTCTTGAATACAGATATGTTCCAAGACCCCGAGTGGATGCCTGAAACCGTGGATAGTACTGAACCCTGTATGTACTATGTTTTTTCCTATACACACATACCTATGATAAAGTTTAATTTATAAATTAGGCACAGTAAGAGATTAACAACTAATAATAAAATAGAATGATTATAACAGTATACTGCAATAAAAGTTATCATAGATCTTAGCAACCTCAGCATATTGTTGTTTTTTCCTTTCCTAACTCAAGAACTTCCACCTTTTCACTTAAAGGAAGCATGTTACGGCTTCTCTTTGTTGCCGTGGCAAGAAAGTATGTGGCAATATCCAAATTGCCAACATCACTACTCTTGGGCTTTGGGACCATTATTAAGTAAAATAAGGGTTACTTGAACACAAGCAACTGCGATACCGTGACAGTCAATCTGATAACCAAGACGGCTACTAAGTGACTAACAGGCGGGGGTGGCACACACAGCGTGGATACCCTGGACAAAGGGATGATTCACGTCCCAGGTGGGATGGAGCAGGACGGCTGGAGGTTTCATCAGTCTACTGAGAATGGCATTTAAAACTTATGAATTATTTCTGGAATTTTCCATTTAATATTTTTGGACCACAGTTGACCGCGGGTAACTGACACCACGGAAAGCGAAACTGTGGATAAGGGGGGACTACTGTATGTTCTCCCTAGATGTCCAGAGACACAGACTTTTTTGGAGTCCTATCTCCCTGCCATCTCTCTAATTCTTCCTTTTTCTCTTTGCTCACTCTCCTTACTCTATCCCCTAAATATGGTGTGATGGTTAATTTTATGTGTCAATTTGACTGGGCTAAAGGATGCCCAGATAGCTGGTAAAACGTTATTTCTGGGTGTGTCTATGAGGGTGTTTCCAGAAGAGATTAGCATTTGATTTGGCAGACTGAGTAAAGAAGATCTGCCCTCACCAAAGTAGGCAGGCATCATCCAATCTAAAAAGGCAGAGCAAGGGCGAATTCCCTCTCTCTTCCTGAGCTGGGATGTCCATCTTCTCCTGCTGTCGCGCATCCCCGCTCCTGGTTCTTGGGCCTTTGGACTCTGGGACTTACACCAGTGGCCTTCTGGTTCTCAGGTCTTTGGTTTCAGACTGGGAGTTACACCAAGAGCTCCCCTAGTTCTCAGACCTTTGGACTCAGATTGAATTACACCACCAGCTTTCCTGGTTCTCCAGCTTGCAGATAGCAGACCGTGGGACTTCTCAGCCTCCATAACCACGTGAGCCAATTCCTATAATAAATCTCCTCATATATATACAGTCACGCATCGGTTAATGACAGGGATACATTCTGAGACACGCATCATTAGGCAATTTCTTCATTGTGTGAACATCATAGAGCGTACTTACACAAACCTAGGTGATGTAGCCTACTACACATCTCGGCTATATGGTATAACCAATTGCTCCTAGGCTACAAACCTGTACAGCATGTTACTATACTGTAGGCAATTGTAACACAATAGTAAGTATTTGTGTATCTAAACATAGAAAAGGTACAGTAAAAATACTGTATAAAAGATAAAATGATACACCTGTATAGGGTACTACCACGAATGGAGGCTGCAGGATTGGAAGCTGCTCTGGGTGAGTCAGTGAGTGAGTGGTGAGTGAATGTGAAGGCGTAGAACATTACTGTACACTACTGTAGACTTTATGAACACTGCACACTTAGGCTACACTAAATTTATAAAAAAAAAAAATTCTTCAATAAATTAACTTTACCTTACTGTAACTTTTTTATTTTATAAACTTTTTAAATTTTTTTTTTTTTTTTTTTTTGCTGAGGAAGATTCTCCCCTAGCTAACGTCAGTTGCCAATCCTCCTGTTCTTTTGCTTGATGAAGATTAGCCCTGAGCTAACATCTGTGCCAATCTTCCTCTATTTTGTATGTAGGACACCACCAGTGCATGGCTGGTGAGTGGAGTAGGTCCGCGCCTGGGATGTGAACCTGCAAACCCAGGCCGCCAAAGCGGAGCACGCGGAACTTTAACCACTCAGCCCTGGGGCCAAGTCCATAATTTTTTTAATTGTTTGACTTTTTTGTAACAACATTTAGCTTAAAACACAAACACATTTACAGTTGTACAAAAGTATTTTCTTTCTTTATATCCTTATTGTATAAGCTTTCTTCTATTTTTAAATTTTTTTATTCTTTTTTACTTTTTAAACTTTTTTTGTGAAAAACTAAGGCACAAACACACACATTAGCCAAGGCCTACACAGGGTCAGGATCATCAATATCACTGTCTTCCACCTCCACATCTCGTCCCACTGGAAGGTCTACAGGAGCAACAACACTCATGGAGCTGTCATCTCCTATGATACCAATGACTTCTTCTGGAACACCTCCTGAAGGACCTGCCTAAGGCTTTTCTTGAGGAGGTGTCATTCTTTTCAGAAATATGTCCATGGTGGTTTGCTTGGTTTGTTTCTTTTTTTATCACAGATTTCCTTGTATGCAGATAATGCACCATGAACGTTACTCTTTATTAATGAAAACCTTTCAGTGTTGGGGTCCATATCTTCAAACTTGTAAAGGAGCCTGTTGAGGTCTGAAAAGCTTCTGCTGAACCCTTCACTGTGAATTTTCTTGGAGGTTCTTCTTTGTCTTCCCCTGTAGTTTCCTTTTCTCTCGCCTCTTCTTCAGCTCTGTGTTCCTGTTCCAGTTCCAACAACTCCTCATCAGTCAATTCCTCAGGAACCACCTCTAGGAGCTCCTCAATGCCATCCTCATCCACACCCAGGTTACAGTTGTTTGCCATCTCAACTACAGCCTTGCTGATTTTTGCTGATTCATCCTTGGCAAATCCTTTGAAGTCATGGACGAACTTCCTGAGTGTCTTCTTCCAGATGCCATTCATACACTCCTTGGTGACATCACTCCAATCCCAAGCAATGTTCTCGATGCAGTCACAGATGTTGTAATCCTTCCAGAATTGCAACAGTGTCTTCCTCAGTTGCAGCAATAGCCTGGGCAAAGGTCCTCCTCAGGTAGTAGGCCTTAAAAGCTGCTATAACTCCTTGATCCATTGGTTGGATCAAAGAGGTTGTGTTCGGAGTGAGAAACACCGCTTTGATATTGGGATGAAGATCATCAATAAAAGGAGGATGAAATAAACAAATGGGATTACATCAAACTAAAAAGCTTCCGCACAGCAAAGGAAACCATCAACAAAACGAAAAGACAACATAACAATTGGGAGAAGATATTTGCAAACCATACATCTGATAAGGGCTTAATCTCCAAAATATATAAAGAACTCATGCATCTCAACAACAAAAAAACTAACAACCCAATAAAAAAAATGGGCAAATGACCTGAACAGACATTTCTCCAAAGAAGATATACAGATGGCCACAGACACATGAAAAGATGTTCAAAATCATTAACTGTCAGGGAAATGCAAATCAAAACTACAATGAGATGTCATCTCACGCCCGTCAGAATGGCTATAATTAACAAGACAGAAACAACATGTGTTGGAGAAGATGTGGAGAGAAGGGAACTCTCATACACTGCTGGTGGGAGTGCAAACTGGTGCAGCCACTATGGAAAACGGTATGGAGATTCCTCAAAAAATCAAGGATAGAACTACCATATGATCCAGCTATTCCACTGCTGGGTATTTATCCAAAGAACTTGAAAACACCAATGCATAAAGATACATGCACCCCTGTGTTCATTGCAGCGTTATTCACAATAGCCAAGACTTGGAAGCAACCTAAGTGCCCATCAAGGGACGAATGGATAAAGAAGATGTGGTATATATACACAATGGAATACTACTCAGCCATAAGAAACGATGAAATCCAGGCATTTGTGACAACATGGATGGACATTGAGGGTATTATGCAAAGTGAAATAAGTCAGAGGGAGAAGGTCAAATATCGTATGATTTCCTTCATTAAGTAGTAGATAACAACAACAATAAACAAACACATAGAGACAGAGATTAGATTGGTGGTTAGCAGAGCGGAAGAGGGGAGGGAGGAGGGTGAAAGGGATAATTCAGCTTATGTGTGTGGTGATGGGTTGTAATTAGTATTTGGGTGGTGAACATGATGTAATCTATGCAGAAATAGAAGTATAATGATGTACACCTGAAATTTATACAATGTTATAAACCAATGTTACTGCAATAAACAAAAAATTTAAAAAGAAAAAAAAGAAAAAGGATAAATACAAAAAAAATAAAAAAATAAAAGGAGGATGTCCAGGAGCATTATCAACAATAAGCAAAATCTTGAAAGGTATGTTATTCTCCAAACAGTACTTCTCCATTTCACTGGCACAACAATTCAGGAGGGCATCTTGGAAGAGGAGCTGGGTCACCCATGGCTTCTTATTGTTCCTCTAGCACACTGGCAGTGTGTGCTTATTGATGTGCTTGAAGGCCCTGGGGTTCTCACTGTGCCAGGTCACAAAGGGTTTCAATTTGAAGCCTGCAACATTGCCCCCAAGCAAGACTGTTGCCTTAAAAGGCTTGAAACTTGGCATTTTCTTGACCTCCTTAAGGATGAAAGTCCTTTCAGGCATGCATTTCCAGAACAGGAAAGTTTCATCCATATTGAATATTTACCCTGGCAAGTAATTTTCCTCCATAATCAGCTTATCTGGAGTTTCCAAAAATTCTTCAGCTGCCTTCACATCAGCACTTGCTGACTCAACACTTACTTTCACATTATAATGAATAACGATTCTTGAATGTTTAAACCACCCAGAGCTAGCAGTAAATTCAACATCGTAGTTGGGTCCAGCCTTTTCTTTCAACATCACAAACAAACTTTTTGCTTCAGCCGTGATTGTCATGGTGCTGAGACGGATACGCTTCTGTGTCTGGTCTTCAATCCAGGTCATTAGAAGTTACTCCATGTCCGACATAGGCCCTTCTCCAATTTTTGTTAGTCTCATTGCCTACAATGAAGCAGATCCTTTAATAGCTTCCTCACTTTGTTCTTGTTCTTCAAGATCGTAGCTATGGTGGGATGGGACATGTCCGATCGGTAATCAATAACCATCACTGATTTCCTATCTTCATAGTCCTTAATCACTGTTAATTTTGTTTCCAGGCCAATCACTCGACGTGGCCTCTTACTGGCAACATTAACTGTGGATTTTCTACTCTTGGGGGTCATGATGAACAAAACAACACAGATTAAATCAAGCTCAAGAGAAAATGATGTCATCAAGAGACACGGTAAACGCGAGATGTATGAGGCTGCTGCTAGCATTACATGGCATACTGTTTTACAGTAAACTTTTGTTTATAAGTAGAAAGAGTACACTCTAAAATAACAATAAAAAGTATAGTATAGTAACATAGTAACCAGTAACACAGTCATTTATTATCATTAATTATTATGTATAGTACATAATAGTATGTGCTATACTTTTATACAACTGGCAGCCCAGTAGGTTTGTTTACACCAACATCACCAGAAACACATGAGTAATGTATTGCACTACAATGTTACAATGGTTATGATATCACCAGGCAATAGCAATTTTTCAGCTCCATTATAATCTTATGAGGCCATCACTGTATACGCGGTCCTTCATTGACAGAAATGTCGTTATGTAGCATGTGACTGTATATCTCCATACCCTATGGGTTCTGTTTCTCTGGAGAACCCTAACATGTATGGACGTTTTGCCTTTTGCTCTTTCTTTTTATATGCATTCCACATGATGTTCTCTTCCATTTTCATGACATCTATATAGATGAGTTTCAAATCTATTGGTTCCAATCTATACCCTGAACTCCAGTACCACACATTCATTCAACAAACATTCACCAAACGCCAACTATGTTCTTGTTATAATGTTAGGTCTCAGGGATGATACTACGAATGAGAGAATAAAAGTTCCTGCCCTCATGGAGCTTGCAATCTACCAGTGGAGAAACAATTATTAATGAGAAACAATTATTATAAACTCCATGATGTCACGATCATTAGACGTAACATATTCTTTATGAGTGTATTGCCAGGATCAATTTGATAATGACTTTTAGAGGAAGTGAAGTTCAAGTTTGGAAGTTACACTTCTTTGAGTATGCTTTACTCTGTAGACTTTACTCTGAAACCATGTAAACATTTTATTTAAATGTAAAACAAAAATAAATTAAACAGCAGCCCCTAAAGACAAAGACTATCCCAAATAATTTAAAACTTGGTAATTCGAGTTTATATCCATAGCAAAATATATCTACAAACAAAAAGACCTGCAAAAAAAACTTTAAATAATCAAATTCCTTTTATGAGCTTAATTGTGTCTGTCTAAAATTCAAATGTTGAAATCCTAACCCCCAGGACCTCAGAATGTGACTGTATTTGGAGATAGGGCCTTTAAATAGGTAATTAAGTTAAATGAGGTCACATTGGTGGCCCATAATCCAATATGATGGGTGTCCTTATAAAAAGAAAAGATTAGGATGCGTAAGTGTGTGCACAGAGGACACACCATCTGAGGACCCAGCAAGAAAACAGCCATGTGCAAGCCAAGGAGAAGCCCCAGAAGAAGCCAAACCTGCTGACAGATTGGGACTCGATCTTGGACTGCTAGCCTCCAGAACTGTGAGAAAATAAATTTGTGTTGTTTAAGCCCCACAGTCTGTGGTATTTTGTTATGGCAGCCCGAGTAAACTAACACAATCCCCATATTGTAGACTCTCAGAGTATGTCCCCTTCATGGCCCTAGGATACTGCAGTTTGCCTTCCATTTGTGTGATTTTAGATTGAACTCTATCTCCCAGGATATAAATTCCATGAGGACAGAAAGAGGTGATGTTGCTCAAAAGTGCCCAGCACATAGTTGGTAATTGTGGTGGTTTAAAAACACAACCTAAAAATTCTTGGACACTCCTTCCATTGAAAGGTAGGGTCTGTGTCCTCACCCTTTTAATGTGGGCCCTTGGACAACATGACCACCAGAACACGGCAGAAGCGATGCTGTGCCAGTTTCCAGGCGGAGGGCTTAAGAGACTTCCAGTTCCTCTCTCCTGAACACCCAGTCTTGGACCCCAGCCACAATGCTATGAGGAGACCAGGCCATGTGGAGAGGCCATGAGTGTGTGTTCTAGCTGACAGTCCCAATTGAGGTCCCCACTGACAGCCAGCATCAACTGCCAGACATGTTAGTTAGGAATCCCTCAAGATGAATCCAGCTGCAGCTACCATATGAAATGCAACCACGAGAGACTATAAGCAAGAACAACCCCTGAAACCATGAGCGATAATAATAAAATTGTTGTTTCAAGCCACTATGTTTTGGGATTTTTTTGTTAGGTAGCAATAGATTACTTGAACACCACCCTATAAATATTTGCTCAATGAAATTCTTTTTGGGATATTTCTACAAATTTTGCCCATAAGTGCTTTGAGATGTCTCTGGGAAGCTTGACAGGTGAGCATCACCCTACCTTTACTCTCTCACTGGTAGACTCTCCAACTAAATATGCATTCAGGGAAGTCATAGTTAGGGAAGTAATCCTTACCGTTAACTCTCAACACCTAATACAGGCAAATCTCTGAAAAATAGAATAAGGAAAGAACGTTTCACAGACAAAAATAGCTTTTCAGGACCCATTCCTTCTACTCATAAGCCAGTTTCTGTCCATTGTCATTGACTGTGGACCCTACTGATCATGGTGATAAAGGATTTGGGTTACTGCGTGATGCAGCATCACCCTGTCTTCTGCTTCCTCTCCCTGCCACACCAGCCCTATCAAAGCTGCAACCATCACCATGGAAACTAGCCCAGGAAGAAACTCAACATTCTTGGTCAAACCCTCTATGCTGTCACCCACAGGGAGCTCTGGAAAGAGAGGCTTGTATTTAAGTAAAAATGGTTATTTCTGCTTCTGAGAGGCGCCCATTGCTTTCTCCCATTGTTTTCTCCCTATCGAGCTGCAAAAGAGATTCAAAAAAATAAAAATAAATGAAACTCACTTCTAACTGAATTCCAAAATAATATTGACTGTCTACCTTGTGGGAACTATCAAAACAAGCCAGACAGAAGCCAAAGCCCCAAGGATTTTTGAGCAATGGCTGATTCCACCACTAATTGAGAAGGGCAGAGACTAATAGTACTTCAGTACGAGGCTTCAGAGCCAGGCAGACTTCAGTTCGAGTCTTGACTCCATTACTACGTAGCTGGGCAAGTCTATTCACTCTTTTATATATTCACTCAACAAATATTTTTTGTACAACTACTAGGTCATGGGCACTTTGCTAAACATTGAGAAAACTTGTGATACAACAGACACAGTCCTGAAATACTTACTCCATGCCTATCACACACCCTAGACACTAATCTAGATGCTGGGAAAACAACGGTAAACAAAATAAAGTCCTTGACTTTAAAGAGCTTTCATTCTACTGGTGGAAACGGAGAAAAAATTTAAATAAAAAGACATATTATTATAAGAGACATACAAGGGGCTAAAACAAAAATAATAGTCTCACTTTAGGGCAGTGGTCAGAGCAGGCAACACTGTTTAAACTCTTTAAGTCCTAGTTTGCCTATCTGCAAACAGGCATACTACCACTCCACTGGGTTGTTGCAAGGATTCAAATTAACCCATGTAAAGCATGTGCTCTGTGCATGGAGTGCAGTGATGTTCAGTAAATGGCAGCTAGTGTTATTTTTAATATGACATATGAAAGTACCTTGTGTGACTCTTAGTGGCAATCCACCATGGGCCCTGAGCCCTGAGTGTTCCTGCAGAGAAGGCAAAACCCTGATTGCTCTTTGCCTGGACCATGGCTCAGTGTTTGTCTGCAGTGAACAATCTTGAGGGATAAGGTCATGTCTCCCTCCAGGGCAAAAAGCAGGTTTGCCACACAAGAGGCAGATTCCCCGAGCTCAGGGTTTCTCAGCTGTGGCTGCGAAGCAAACCCAGTATGCACAGTATCCACCTAGGCCCTTTCACATCACTCTCTTGGGATTTGGGGAGCTTGGAAAGCCAACACAAACATGATGCTTGTGCTGCTTTTATGCTGTAAGTGACTAAGTCCTTTATCTCTGACCAAAGAGTCTCACGTTTTCTGCCATCATGCATGAAACTGTAATAGGTGAACTTACTAGGTTATAAGTAGGGCAAAATCCCAGATCCTGACAGTGTCCTTCAAGAATCACCAGTGACCCTTAACTTAGTTTCCTACAGATAATTCAAGTCCTCAGTCACTTCCTCTCTGCCATAGGAGTCTCTTTTAATAACACTTCTTAGGTACTAGTATTAAGAAATACACACACACTACACCAATCTAAATCATCCCAAATTTCTGTTTACCACTACCACTGAGCCTGGCAGTTTCTTTTGTTCCTCACCACTGGAGAACTATTATAGGTGTTTTGTTCTCCCAGAAAGTCAAGAAAGAGCAGGGGCCACAGATACAGCTTTAAATTCAGCCCACAGGATGGTGACAAAGATATAAGATGACAGAAAGAGAGATGGCCAAAGAATCATAAAAGCAAAGAAGGTGGAAAATTTGCAAATATGGTATAGTATGTAGATCTGCTCTCAAAATGGAGACCTATCTAGGAAGAAAAATGATCTCAGACAAGTAAATTTTAATCAGCAACGCCTTGCAAAAAGGCATTTTTGTCAAGTCCATATCACTTTTATCAGATGATAAAAATGGTGTATAATAATCTTCCATAACCCAAGTAAAAGTAAAAAATGCACAGGCAGCAGTTATAATTTTTGCAGGGTCATAAAGGTTTTCTTGGTCCCCCTATAGCATTTTCTTCCTTCTCTCCAGGCCAATTTTTTTTAAGAGCAAAGTTGTAAGCTGAATTTGCTAACTCTTGTTACATATGGCAAAGGCTTATAATTTGAAATGCATTTTTAATTAAGTATCCTGCTGGGAGTTTGGAAATTCCAATTGGACCAGCATTTGTCTATTTCATCTTGACTGCAAAAACCAACACAGCTTTCTTCTCTCATTACCACTTACTCCTAGGCGTCACGTGCACATTCCAGAGAATGAAATGGCAGGTACAAAGAGACACGTACACACGTGAACCACAGTTTCAGACACACATTTTGTTTGTTTAAAAAAGAAATCACTTGGGGAAAGAAAGCAGATTTATCACTTCTTCCAGGCACTAGCCACACTATGGAATTATTTCACGTCAAAGATAATCACATCAATGAAATATTTATGTGCACTCATTATAGGAAAACATGCCGTTTCATAACCAAAATTTTGTGCTGCTTAAGTAAAAAAAGCAGTTAGAGTTTAGGTTGTAGAATGGATTCATTTTGGGTTTGTAAACTTAGTAAACTAAAGCCAGGGTAGCTCTCATATCAGCTGACATGTCCTTTGGGCCACCACAGGTGCTGGAAGCAGTTGTGAAAGTAGAGCTTTCCAAAAGTTCTATATCCCACTTAAAGGTATGTGAGAGTCAGGTCTCTGTTCTCTAAGGCCTTTAAAACAAAAAACCAGATTCCAAGAGAGCATTTGCTAAACTAAACCTTTCAGGGTCCCTTGGATCGTTAAATTAAAGGCATCCTTTGAGGCTGATGTATCAGATGCTATCTACCCAGGAGTGAGATACTACATAAGATGCAGGACCCGCCTGAAAATCTGGGAGAGTTTTCTCTCCCAGATGCTGCACAGATGATGCACAAGGCATCACAGGGACCGAAGGATATGCTACGGGCCAATGAATTGTAATCCCAAAGGGATTTGTGTAATCTCCCTGTTAGAAAACCCCACAGCCTTCAGAACACATAAGGCTGAGAATATAAAAATATTTCATCTTGAGAAATTGCTCTGAGAAAGAAAATAAAAATAATAAATTCTTCTCCACCCAGGGTTGATTTATTAGTCACTTTCCTCAACGTGCAATGCACAAAAAACGAAGGGAAGGGAGAGCAGCAATTAGGCCAACAAAAGACAGACTATCTTATTTCACAGAGTGGTAGGAACAGTGGGGAACTGCTACCTGACTCTGAAATCCCCAGCTCTTTAAAATCACTTAATTGCTTATCTTTGCAGGGAATGTTTACTTCCTTTCTCTACATTCTTTCTCCCAGAACGCTGCCTAAAACTCATGTGGTAGTTTCTAAGAACTCTTCTCATGGCACCCAAGACAAATGGAAAGAATAAACCCACATTCAAAGAGTCCACATGGAAGAACCACTGGGTACCAGGCTTTGTGTTGGGTGTTGGGGGTTAAAAAAATCTGATTCTATAAACTGTTGCATGATTTAGAAAGAGGTTTCACATACTAGGTCTAAAACATTCTATTGTTAACTCTTGGTTGCAGTAACTGAAAGTCAAGTCAAACAGAAATTTATCAGTGCATGTGGTAGGCAGAAGAATGGCCCCCCAAAGATGTCCATGTCCTACTCCCTGAAACTGTGAACATGTTTCCTTATGGTAAAAGGGACTTTGCAGATTTGATTAAGTGAAAGACCTCAAGATGGGGAGACTATTATGGATTATTTGGATGGGCCAATCTAATCACAAGAATCCTTAAAAGAGGAGAACCTTTTCTGGCTTTAGTCAAAGACATGTGATGACAGAAACAGGTCATATAGATGGCTGCAATAGAAAACTAATACAGTGTAAACTAAAAAGTCAAAGAGCTGTCTTCAAACCCAGTTACACCTAGTTGCTTCAATCAGTAGTTCTCAACTGGAGACAATTCTGTCCCCCAAAGGACATTTCCATGCCTGGAAACATGTCTGATTACTCCAACTGGGGCAACGGGGATGGAGCTATTGGCCTCTAGTGGGTAGAGGCTAGGCATGCTGCTAAACATCCTATGGTGCATAAGACAGACCCCTACAACAAAGAATTATCCAGCCCAAAACGTCTATTGTGCTCTGTCTTAAGCAATGTAATACTGACACCTTTTCTCTATATGTCTTGGCTTTGCTTGGCTTTATTCTCAGGAAAGATCTCCCCACAGGATGGTGATATGGCTGCATACGGCTTCAAGCCCACAATTTTCAAGCTCAGAAATCCCTTCTTTGATAGGTCTGGGAAAAGTTCTTAGGTTGATTCTTTTTGGTCCTGCTTGGATCACTCCCTCAGTCCTGAACTAATCACAGTGGCTATGAAGATGGAGCACTATCCTGGTTGGCCAAGCTTGGTCGCATGCCCTCCCCTAGGTCCAAAAGGGCTGAGTCAGCTCCAGCTCCACATAAGCCATAATGCAATAGCAGAAGGGGGTCATCAAAAGGAAACAACGTAATAAAGATTTCCAAGTGTCGTGAACAGGATGTAATCTATGCAGAAATAGAAGTATAATGATGTACACCTGAAATTTTTACAATGTTATAAACCAATGTTATTGCAATAAACAAAAAATTAAAAAAATAAAATAAAATAAGATTTCCAAGTGTCTGCTACGGCAGTAGATTGTGTCTAACCAAGTGGACAAAGAGTTACTTTGAAAGGTTTTATGAACACTGTATAACAGCTTCTTCCATGCACAGATCTCTGTACCTCCACTTGGGACTCCAAAATGATTGGTCTATGAATCTAACTCCCCATCAAGGTGTTCTTCAAGAGGTTACAATGACATACACCTGATAGGCTGTGTTGTCTGAGGTTAATGTGACATGACTTTGGTCAACACAGAATTTCTTTTTAAGAATTCGGTGACCAGGCACTTTAACAATAGAAGCAAGCTTTACAGTATTGCTGGAAGCATTGTGGCTGGATCTAAAAGACAGCTTCCTAAAATGATGAAAAACGGATTACTGTGAGAAGTTGATGCAATTCTCTTCACAATACACATTTCTAGAACAAGAGGGAGATGAACCAGTCTTTGATCAGTAGACAGGAGACAGTATGAATAGACAGGAGAAACAGAAATGAATTCAATGCCTCAATCCAAACGCTTCAATGTTGAGTCTTTTTGCTTTATCTCTTCAAATCACTTCTCCTTTCACTCTCCTTTTCTCTGTAAAGCATAGGCAGTTCACTTTAGTTAAGTACTAGTAATGCACCTTTACTTCAAATTTCTTCACGTTTTCATAACTCCAGTATAAATAGTCCGAGTGACCTGTAATCAAGGATGATGTCGATTTCCGAGCACACTCTGAGGTCAAATTATTATAGGATTTGCATATAAACATGGTAGAGGAACCTGGAAATTGATATAGCACTACGGAGGACAATATAAACAGTAAAATGAATAAACTCCTCCTTTTTTATATGAATCTCCCAGAAACAATATATTGGTCATGTTTGAATTCCCAAGTCAGGTATCACTAGGCATCCTTTATAGATTCCCTTCTGTTCTTTCAAAGGGGGCCACAGTATTTTTCCCTCCTTTGTTTCTCCTTCCTTCCAAAAACCACTAAGAGAAATGTCAACTCCTTCTCCCTGCCCTGTCTCTGCTCCTCACTCCATCCTATACGCTGCCTTTCAGATTCTCCACGAAGCAGCACACAGCCCTACCAAGAAAATGACACAAAGTAAATGCCCTAAACTGTTGTATATAAAAACTGTTTTTTAAAAATTCTTTGAAAAATAACTTTAAAACAAACCATTATATATGTGTAAGAGAAACACCAGAAAACACAGATAGATACAAAGAGATCCACAAAGAGTACTGTATCCACATAAAGATAACCAATATAAACATGTTGCTATAGAATTGTTCAAACCGTGCATGTGTGTGTGTGTGTATATGTATATAAAATACTTAGAATATATATAATCACATACATATATTTGGGCTTACTATATATAATTCCATTTTTGTAAAACAGATATTATACTATACTTTATATTAAATATTTTTAATAAACAATAGAATATTATGTGCTGTTTTATAACTTGCTTTTTACAATGTACACTACACATTATGAACACTGTTCTATACCAACTAATATGCATCTATGACATCATTGTTAATACACAGTATTTTATTAAAGAGGTACCCTAATTCACCTACTCAATCCTTATTATATCCCCTTATATATTTAGGTTTTTGCTAATTTTATGACTGTAGTGTCCAATTTTAAAATGTTACTACTCGGATAGGCAAAACTAAATGCAGCTCCCTAACTTTCTGTAGTTTATTTAGCCTTCCTGAAGAGTTCTCACACCAACCCATGGCTGAGTGGTATTAATTTATTGTTGACAGTATTTCAATTTCTTCCAGTCTAAATGAGGTCCTCGGTTAAAGCCATCAGAATGGGAGTTCCATGAAGGCAGGGATTTTGCCAGTTTTATTTACTGCTGTAACACTAGTATGTAGAGCAATGCCTGGCACAGGTAAGTGCTCAATAAGTATGTTTTAAATGCAAGAATCCATTTCCTCCATGAGAATGCAACCTCCGCCCCCTCTCTTTTCCTCCTATCGCTGCTAATCCCCAAGATGATACCAGGTGTGCGGGAGGCTTACGCAATCTTGTGGCGATGGGGAGCGGGGACCTGGGCTGGTCACTGGGTCCTCTGCTCTCTGCTGTGAAACACTTTATCTACCAGGTTACCCAGTGTTCTACAGGCATTGGACACTGAAGTCAGCCCCTGGTGACTTGGCTTACCTCTCCAACTCAGACTGAGCCCTGCACCACCTTTCCCATCTCCATTCTACTGTAACTCTTTCAAATTCTGACAAACCATTTATTTGGGCCTCGGCCCTATCCTCCAACCAACACTTGACTTAGCCTACCTAGCCCACACACTCTAGGATATCAACCTCAAAGTCACAAATGCATCCCCTATGGCAAGTCCGCTGGTTCTCTCCTCAGGACATTATACATCCCCACAAGGAACACATCAAAACTCCCCTTTCACAGCAGGTGCGAGCCCAGGATGCTCAGCACTGATAGGATCTCTCAGGCCCTCTCTCTGCCTAAGCCCACCATGCTGCTATTCTTATTATGCAGCTGCCAACCTGTCTTGGCAAAGGGCAACCCTGCACTGTAGCTTTCCTAAGGTTCCAGGGACAGTGAGGCCAAAAATCTTATTGCTTTTAGCTAAGATGTCCACCAGCACCCCAAACACACAATCACTGGGTTTCTGACTAGAGATAGGGTAACACACATATACATATTGACTGCCCTCCCCTTCCATCTTCCTTCTCCTTTCCCACATTCTACCAAGTCTGATGGGCTGAACTCCATCTCACTCCACCTATTCTGTGGCAGGGACTTCCTTTACCTATAATTTATCATCCAAACCAGAATGCATTTAAGAGTGAAAGGGGTGGTATTGATAATTAGGCCAGGACAACCAACATGAACTGGAACTGTCCTAGGCAAGCTGGTAAGTGTGGTCACCCTAGCTAACATTGAACCTGACACTCAAGCCCACTGGGTCTAGTTCTTGATAGGGTAATGGAGGCTTAAGGGATTAAGAAAATCTTATTCTGGTAGACAAAAGCTGAACGCTAATTCTACCTTGCCTTCCTGCTTTAAGAATCCTAATCTCCTGAGGCGAATGGATGCCTCTGGGTGATGAGGAAGGTGGTCACATACACAGAAATATAAAAGAGAAAAGCATATTAATATACTCCAAACGATTAGCGCTCTTATTTATGCTATTCTAAACAATGTAGCAATGGACACTCACGCAATTAAATCATTGCACACTTGCTCAGTGATTTTCTTACGCTTTTTTTTTCCAAGGAAGTGGGCTTACAAAGTCTTGACAATTGCTAAGAGGCTGGTGGCAAAAAAAAAAAAAAAAAAACATTCCATGTTGCAAGCCTGCTAAGCAACTTGTAATTTCCTACCTGCTGCAGAATTTCTCACCTCCGGGCTTTTGCCCACGCTGTTGCTTCCTCCTGGAATGCCTCCCTACCATCTCACTCCACCCCTGCCCTCCACTGTGAAGACTCTGCCGACGCCCCTCCGTACTCCTCCGCCCATCTTCCTACTCATGATCAGTTGGTCCCTCCACAGTACTCTCCTGTGTTACTACACAATGAGAGTATGTTCCACAGGTTAAGAACTGAGTCAACCAATTCGTGCAACGATCTTGAGAGGTAGTAGCATATTCCCATTTTGCAGGTGAGGAAACTGAACTTAGTAAGTGGTGGTACAAGCAGTCTAACCAAGCTTTACTCATCATTGTCCGCCTTACCTGGTCTTCTTGTTGTTGTTTGTTTTTGATTTTTAAGGATTAAACGACGTATTGAATGTGAAAGCTCTTGGAAACAGTTGAGGAGCCGGATAAACATAAAAAATTACTTTAGGCCCTTCTTCTTTCTACCTGGATGTCAAACTCTTTGATAATAAAGACTAGATATTACCTAAATTCTAAAATATTAGCATGACATAAAAAGCCTCAAGATATTCTTAACACGTTAGCAGAAGTCTTACTGAGAAAACACAATTCAACCCTCCATCTGGCTGCATTTCTGAAAAGGAACAAGAGCATGACCACGTAAGTTTCCAGCCACTTCTGTTTCTAGAATTGGCTACTTGAGGAGGAAAGACTCGAATGATATCTTTGACTTTTATTGATACTGGAAGTAGGTATCCATTGTTCTAAAGGAAGGTTGTAAATGAGAATTTGGAGCTCAAAGATCCCTGAGCAGACACAATGATATTAGGGCATCCCTGAGGGACTGAGGTTGTCTGCACTGTGGTCACAGGTCAGAAAAGGATGTCAGGGAGGCTCAAGGGAAAAACGACCTTAGACTTTGGACAAGTGACCACTGCTCAACAAAACCTTGATGGACTGAGAGGAGGGACAGAACAGGATAGAGTATGGCTGGTAGTGCAACCCTTGTGGCCTTGTAAATATGCTATGGGGAGGAAATGGTGTGGTTGTGTGCACTGTATGCGTGTGTGTGTGACACAAAGAGCTACATCACCAAAAACTTTAATTTTGGACCTTTCATGAAGAACATCCAGCATCTGATGTTCCCCAAGGTGGCTCCAAAAGAAAGCTGAGAATCTCTAGATAGCAGAAACAACAGCACGGGACATATCTTGGCACCTCTGTCTGTGGAAACTCCTTAAGCAGTAGTTCTCAAAGTTTCAGGACCCCTTTCTACTCTTCAAAATTATTCTACCAGGCCCTTTTCCCTGCTCACAGTGTTTCTCACGAAGGAGACTGGACACTGTAGATGTTACATTTGTAACATACCCAGTAACTTCAGCTACTGTACATAAATAAAATGAGATCTAAGTCTCTTCAACACATACTCCTCTTTAAGCAGTGATTTCTCATTAACGTTAGGAAATTAACAGCAACGACAACAAAAGATAACAAAATTAGTAATTCTGACATGTAAAATGCACATCATAATCACAGTTTTGGTAAAGTGAGAGTAATGAACTTAATCACATAGGAGGGCCTCATTAGAGCCTTGAGTATTTCGTCTTTAGTGAGTTGCAGTGTGAGCCTCAGAGAACTTTGTGTGAAATTTAGCATGTTTCTGGATTAAAAAAACTGAGAATTTGCTAGGTGTACCTGTGAACATATATATTTTAAAAATCCCATCACTTGCAGACACACCATCATTTTGAACGAAGCAATTTGATACTCCAAGCAAAGCGTTGACAATTATAAGCCTGCACAGATAGGTTTAATTAGCCTGAACACTGTGTATCTTTAAAAAGACAATACATGTATTAGAGCTCTCTTCCACCCCAACCAGGCTTTCTAAAAGTACATGTGTTTGTACATAAACTCATTCACATTGTCCTGTCAAAATCATGATGTAGCGGTGGAGAGGGATGCTAAGGGAAGTGGTTACCATAGCAACAAAACCTCACCACCACACTGGAGACATCTGAGTGATTCTGTCTCATCTCTCAGAGTCTTGCCACAACGACTTGCTCAAGTTATCCTTCAGCCATGCAGAGGAAAGTCCTTTAGGCACAGGACTCTGATTGTTCTGAATCACCTAACCATGGCCATAACTACAGTTTTGGGGTAGGAATTTTACCGCATACCAGGCTCAGAAGATCAATCAGTTCTGCCCACTAGAGTGTATGCTACCTGAGAGGAAGGATTTTTTTCCTGTTTTGTTCTTTGCTGAATCTCCATTATCTAGGATAATGCCTGGCACACACTTGGTGCTCAATAAATATTTGTTAAATAAATGAAAGAATGATCACTATGAAAAACACAGCACTAATGAAAACCACAGCTCAAATCTCCATACTTTATTTTAAAATCACAAGGCCCAGGATTTGGACCAAAAGAACTCAGTTGTTCAGTCTGCTCAGAAGAACTCCAGTAAGATTCCTATGCAACCTAGTTCAACTCTTTATGCCTTCCAGTTATCATTAAGTCACTCAACTGAGACAGGATAGTGCAATGATTAAGTGCATGGACTCTGGAACTATAATGCCTGGGTTTGAATCCTGGCTCTATCGCTGCATGACTTGAAGGGATCACTTAAGTGTGTCCCAGTGTCTCCATCTGAAAAAGACACTAATAAGACCACACCTCAAATCTTAGCTATTATAATTGAGCACACACTACAGACAAAAAGATGAATAAAACATCCCAAGTTCTTGTTACAGCACCACCCGCATGGTATTATATATCTTGTTATATGTCTAACTCTTCCCACCAGAAGGCAGAAGAACATTCATCAGAGAGCCTCTATTGTCTCAACTCTGCAAAAGTTGGTATCCATTTTCCTACAGCTGGGATGTAGATTTAGAAACTCTACCAAATCTTTGAAGATCATACCATAGTGAATAGATTTACACTTCCATCAGCAATTCAGAAACTAGGGCCAAAAAGCAAACATGTGTGCTAACTTTATGATCCTCTCTGGCATAGCATGAAAAAGAAGGAATGAAAGAGACTTCACCGAGACCGAGCTAGAGGGGCTAAAAGACAGGAATGAGTGAATCTCCTCCTTCACTCTCTGCCCAGATCCCAGAATGAACAGCAACACATTTCATACCAGCCAAATGAAAAATGGAAGCAGCACAGCTTTGGCCAATGATCACGGTCAAAAGATCTGGAGGTTAGGATTCCAAGGCTCTCCAAGCTGGTTGCTGCAATGTTAGAAAAGTCTGTGCATAATGGGAAAAATGTGGGAACTCAACCTCTCAAAAAACTTGATTCCAGGTAATTTAATTAGTCATAAAAATAAAGGAAAGAAAAAAAAGAGAAATTATTATTTAAAGGGTTAATAGTCTAGTTGCTTTTCAAATATTTTCTGAAGCCAGTTGAGCAGAAGAAAAGTAATTTATATGAACATATTCTTGGCAAAGAGAGTATAGTAGAGAAATATAAAATTATGCAAAGACTTGTTGAGATTAAATGAATTACTGCTGCATATCAATCAGTCTTTTTTAAAGAAGCTATACAGTATAAAATAGACATAGTCTTGTAGTTGATTAGATTTATACTTCCCTCTTATTTAAACTATGCCAGCTGGAGAATAAAATAATTCAACGCTTTTCATACAAAACACCTTGGCTTAATATTTCACAATGAGAAACTTTGCTTTTGAATTAAATTACACCAAAATGGGAGTCTAGGAGAATAGAATATTGAGTGTGTGGGATGCTAACCATCCACTCTGGTAAGGACATTGAATCTCTGACATTGGATAACTATTGCAATGTACATTTTCCTGCAATTGGGAAGTGGATTTAGAAATGCTACCAAATCTTAGCTAATCACACCACATGGCAGGCTCTTGTCAGGGCACCAAGTTTCTGCAGCATTCACAAAGCCTAGAAATCTCTATTCTCACTTCACAGATGTTATTTTGAAAATAGCCAGAAAGAACTACAGTCTTCTACACACACTGATCTGAAATAAGGCCATAAAATCTCTAGACCACCATCCATAAGCGTTCTGTAAAGCACAGCTTCTCAACCAGGGTTCCTAGAAATACTGATGCCCTCAGCTTTCAGGGGCCAGGATGGGGACTTGGGCAGCTGAGGACTCCAGAATGGTCTCATCCTATGAGCATCTTGTCAAGGCTCTAAATTCCCTGCCAAGGTTCATGCAATATCACCATTGTCTATTTCAGCCATGACATGCAAAAGGGGGGAGGCGATGGAGGGGACACAGTTCCACACAATGTTACAGGAGTTTGGAAGAAAACAAAACGTGAGAATGGAGGCAATTCTGGCCAAATAAGTATAGTCAATAGTGAGACGAAGTAATAGAGATTTCTTCACTGCAGGACCTTGAAAAATTCTTTAAATATGCTAAAGGAATATGATACTGCCGTATTTCACTAACTTCTTTGACAGTACACTCATTTTAATGGAGTTTCATCAGGATTAAGAATGCATAGAACGCAGTTTGGCAATGGCGGTTTTAAGCATTTAACTTGTGTTACCTGATGAACGGGCTTCAATAAGCACTTGAGTTACATCTCAAATATTTTTTAAAAAATAAATTTAAAAAAGGGGGGGAGGTATTCCAGACGGAGTTCCCGATGAGGTAGATGTTTTATGATAAAAAAGACTGAATATGATCTGGGAGAAGTGAGTAATAATATATTTGGATGGCCTAAATTAATTCTGCCATTTTACTTCTAAAATATTCTAGGTGTATTTGTACATCGTTTGTTTGTTTCCTTCCCCTTCTTTCATTCAAGGAGTATTCATGAGTACCTACTATGTGCTCTAGGCATGGTGGGGGGGATCCAGTCTCCCTTACAGAGACAAATAAGATAAATAAACAAGGTAGGAAAAGTGGAACTTCCATTTTCATAGAGGGAGACAGACAATAGAAATGTTGATATATAAAATAAATTCAGAAGTGAAATTATCTTATGCTTTTAAGCATGATATATCAATCCAAGTAACATGACAGAGAAAGATGGAGGGTAGGGGAAGGGAATACCACGTTAGATTGGATGAGTCTGGAAGGCTACTATAAGGAGATGACTTAGGAGCCGAGTCCAGGACTATGAGAAGAAGCCAGCCAAGCAAAGATCTGGGAAAAGAGATTTCCTTACCAGGCAAACAACAGATACAAATGCTCTGAGATAGAAATGAGCTCAGGGGAAATGAGGACCAGAACAATTGCAGCTGGAGCACTGTATGAGAGGGAGAAGGTGGCAAAAGATGAGTGGAGACCCAAGGAGGGAACACATCATGTGGGACCACAGAGCCCATAGTAAGGAATCTGGATATTCATCTAAGGGAGGCTACTCAGCAGTTTTAAGCAGGAAAATGCCATGACACGATTTCTGTTGTTAAAAAGAGGTGCTGCTGTGTGGGCAACAGCAGGAGGAAAGACTAAAGCAATGAAGCAGAGTAATCCACACCTAAAGATAGTAGGTTACCTCCTCAAATCTCAGGGCCTAAAATTCCAGATCCTGGAGGAATGTGTCAAACTTGACACCCACCCAGCTACGGGATGAAGACACGTTCTGTCACACAGTTGCACTTCACTCTTCAAACAGTACTGTCAGAGGAGACACAGTCATCCCAAAGAAATGATGCAAAGAAAAAAATGCATTTTTTTAAATCCTATTTTGTTTAGGGCACCATTACTCTTAACAATCTTCTTTTGAATTTTAACTTAAAGAAAAAAAACTTGAGGAGTAAACTTTTTAACTACATAAGCATTATTCCTCTAGCAGAGGTCAAGTGTGTATCGAAGCCAATTATTTTTTAAAATAATAAGGTTTTACCTTGATTCTTAATCAATATCCATATGACATTTCCTCACAAAATGATAACTTACATGTTTAATAACTCTTGAGATTAAAAAGAAATAACATACAGTAAAACCTGATTAATTCTACTCTATTAAATTAAATTTTGTAAAAATTTGGACCTGGGTAATCTGAAGCTGTATTCTGCTTTACCCAATAAAAAAATTCTGTTCTAGAAGTTAGCAATTAACAAACAATCGGGGGGGTGTAGTATTCACTGAAGAGAACAAACCATATAGAAATGTATTTATACAGAACCAACACACTAATTACAAACTGCTTATCTACTCATTATAGCAGCCCAGCTAGAGATCTCTATTACATTGTTAGCCTACTTTGAGGTTGCTTACACCTATATATTAGCAAACAAATGTATTCATTTAAAAATATTTCCTAGTGGAAAGTTTTCAGTAATTCTAGCTAGTCTTGTAATATAGTACAAAAGTTTGAGGTTGCTTCGAATCACATGAAATCAGTGTGTTTTAACATTCTGGGTATAACTTTATAATAGATAAATAATATAAAACAGACATATTTTATCCGGTCACTTGTAGCTTTGGTTTTATCTGAATTTCTAAGTGGATGAAGTTCTAGCCATTTAGGTTTAGAAATTATGCTGAATCTAACTCAGAAAGGAGCCACCGCTAATTTTGTTTTATCTAAACATTACAGCAAGTGCCTAGCAAGGTCAAATTCCTTGAGCAAACCTGTGCTTGCCCCCTCTGGAACGCATCTTTGAGGCTCCCATCACTATCGAAAGTAAACTCTACCTCCTGACCTTTTCTGCTGCTCTGGGAAACCAGCCATAACCAGAGTCTCCAGAGAGAAACTCTGAATCAGTCTACTGTAAATACAGTACTGCAGTCTAAGCAGCTGACTGAACTAGATTTTAAAACAAGCGGTTAGCAACAAAAGACAGCAACACCAAAATCACCATGTAATGCAATCTTGCTAGCTCTGATCTTCGGTTATACAGTAGTACAGGATGATTTAATTAAATAAGAAATGCCGGATTATTTTCTTTCTGTTGCCAAACACATTGGGGCCTCATGTTCAATTACAAATTAAAACTTGGCCACACATACCAAGAGTCTAATTACAATTCTCAACATCTGTCTTTCATGCTAGGTCAAAAGAAAATAATATTTACAGAATAGCAGATTGAGACAAAATATACTGCTGTCCTTTCATCTAGTTGAATTGGTGAATATCTCCATTACATAATTTGCCTTTTAGGTGGTATATCTGTTAGGAATGCTTTTGGCTGCAAATAAAAGAATCCCTGAATAACAGTGGCTTAAATAATTAGTGGCCTATTTTTCTCATAGAAATCTGGAGGGACGTGGTCCCTGAGGTTGATTCAGCTATTCAACAATGCTGTCAAAGACACAACACACCTCCCTCCTTCTATGCCACCATTCTCAGCATGTTCGTTTTCTTCTTCAAGCCTGTCACCTCATTGTTACAAGATGGCTGCTGTATGTCCAAGCAACAGATCCTCACTCAAAACAAGAAGCAAAAGAGACAAAAGGACTTATCTTCATGGATGTCTGTCACTTTTATTCAGGAAGGGAATCTCTCCCACTTCCACTTATGCCTCATTGGCCAGAGTTAGGTCACATGTACAACTCTAGACCAATCACTGTTGAAGCATAATGGGCTGACCAGACTTGCTTACACCGATCATGAGTCATCAAGTATGACTGAGGACAGGCCTGCGACCAAGGCCTGAGACCAAGTAATTGTGCTAACTAAACACAACATCAGAGCTCTGTGAGTAGGAACAATGAGTAGGCAAGGATAGTATCCCACAAGTGTTTCATAGAATGGAAGTATCTATGAATAAACAAACAAAGGGCCATTAAAGGAGAAAACTTAACAGTGCATCTTCTGTTTCCTCTAAAGCCTGAGTATTGTGGGAAGCTGAAGTGTTGTCAGAGCCGTAGCAGAGAATGAGTTATTGTCTAACTCTCCACCTTGGATTTTTTGGTTTTTGTTTTTAATACGAGAGATGGTCATCTCCACTGCAAGTTTTACCATATTCACTGCAAAGAAGCAGGATGAATCAAGTCACCTCTGGAAATACCTTCCAACCTCAAAATTCAGTGACTGGATAACTCAAAACGTAACCAAAGTGCAATAGGTTATTTCATCCACTGGAAGGTGATATAAATGTCCATTTGAAATGTACAACACATACCCCAATGATATAATAATGGGTGGTATATAAAGAAAAGGTAAAACTTACAAATACTCTCATTAAGGAAATCTGTCCTCAGGGTGTTATAGCTTCAAAGGAAACATGAGGATGTTTGTTTTCCAAGTCAGACACACAGACAAGTAATTTCCATGTTATAGCTAAAAACACCATCACACAGCCAAACTTAACATTTAGCTGCAGTCTGGCTAAAACTGAATTCTAGTAGCATATAAATAAATTTACATTATAATGCACAAATTAGCAATTTTTAGCGCTTTAAATAGTAAATGGGTACTTTTTAAAACTCAGCCAATAAGCAAACTGTGCATATTTATCCCCAGGAATCAAGGACTGATACTAAGATGAACATGAAATGTTGGTAGTAGCCAAAATGGGAATGTAAGATGTAATCTCCATTCTTGCTAAATTTACAAGCACAGGGCAGAACGAGTCTCCAAATTTTAGAAACTGCCAAATGTAATATTATTGGCAGTGATTATTTGGGGTTCAGATATAATATTAAGATAATAATAAAATGTCACAATTAATTCTACTATAAGTCTTGTGAAAATTTTTTTCCCTTAAATTACATTGTGGCCTGGTAGAAAATAACCATGTAAATCAATTATGCAAATAAGCTCTTGCTAATCTGTTCAGGAATAAAATGAACTCAGTCTTGGCCTAAAGAAGAGGCCAGGAATCTAAGAGAGACAACAGAATCTAGACAGGAAAAGCTCCTGCCTCTCTTTTCAGTATCTCTATGCTGGGATTTTAGTCCAGTTGTTTGGCACTAAGCAGCCACACAAAACACACCTGCAGGCCATATTTGGCTACTCTGATTTAAAAGACACGCAAACTTGCAAATACCTTATATACACACACTTATTTGATTGAGTCCTAGGGACAATAATAAACAATACCTAACAGAGAATACAACTTTCATCCCCCTTCCCTCATCTTCCAAGAACTCCCTGTATTCCCAGGATTTGCCATTCGAGGAAGACAAGGGGGAGAAAAGGTTTCTGAATTATTCCAAACCAGTGTTCCTGCCCCAGACGCTAACATCAAGCTGCTCTCTATTGCCCTCTAGAGGATCTCAATATTACAGCAGGAAAAGAAGAAACCAGACTGCTAAGGCTTTCACATCATCACACAGTTATTATTCATTTATTTCTGATGACTTAGAAAACAAGAATGTGAAATTGATTTAAAATAAGGATTTCTTACATATAACATTCAGAACTCCTATGAGACTTAGGTTTTTACATTTTGACTATCATAAGGCAATCATGGAAAAATCTTGCCACAGATTGTACATCCCCCAATTAAGCATAATTAACCCATTACCCATCCCTCCAGGTCTGGTCCACTTCCTGGAGTTTACACAACCACTAACGGAAGGTGCTTGATTATATGCTCTCTAAAAAGTGTCTCTAAGTTCTAAAAAACTATGACTCAGTGATTCTTGGAATCATTGATTAGAAACTCAAATGGGAGAAATAAGCTAGATATATAAACATTAGGGAATGGTGAGGACTGTGGCAAACTGGAGATCTCATGTCCATTAAAGAGGTGAGGATGTCTACTTAGTTCTTGTTGATTATGTGAGCCCAACATAGCAAAATCATCTGATTTAAAAAAAAAAAAAGCAAAAAAAATTTATTTAAAATTTCCATATTTTAGATGTTTAACTCAAAACACTATAATGGGAAAAAGAAATCATGACAACAGATTGGATTTGGTCCACCAGAGCAGACATCTCTGCTATAAGATCATCTGCCAATGGCAACTGCAAACCAAGAGAAAAACAAGAGAAAGAAAACTCATTCATCTCTCCTACAATGAGATTCACCCTATCAAAAAACCATCTGGTTAACAGGGACAGATGTAGCAGATGTGGTAATTTGAAGACTGCTTAAATCTTCAGCCAGTCCCTTCGTTGGGTGTTTCATCTTAATTTTGAAACAAAGTAGCTTTACATGGCATATTAAAGCATAAATAAATCACTCCAATAGTCTGGGCTATTTCTTCCCCCTGCTGGCTCAGTCCAAAAGCTCAGAAGACAGAGAGTCAAAAGGACACTGACAAGGAGGAAGTGGAGGCAATGGAACACCCTTCACGTTTGCAGGAGGCCATGTCACCACTGCTGTTATTAACCCTCTCCCAGGGAAGCGCAATGCAGGTCTGGTTGAACAGAGAAGTTCCAGCCTGAATTCCTACTGTTATTTTTCCCTGCCTTGAGTCAGATTTAAACTCCAATCTACTCTTCCTATTGGTGTAATGGCCCTTCCTGACTTTCATTTATCTTTTTCAAAAATAAGTACATACTCTCAGTCCATTTTCTCCATAGCTGACAGAGGGGGTGATATAGAATAGATTCAGTAAATGAGGACCAGCTGGCGAGATGCCAATTCGTTTTCATGTTCAGGTTAAATATACTGTCTTATCTATATAACCTTTACTATCATTAGTCAAATCTCTATTTCAGCAGCATTAAAAACTTCTTAGTGACTGTTCCCAACTCAAATACATGACCTTTGAAGATTCCTGAAGGAAGCAGAGTTCCTAAAATCTAATAAAAAGACCCAATCCCTTTTAATGTATTTGTGCATTTATTAGAAACTCCTGGGGGAGCTAAATCCAGTATCATATCTGGATTAACAGCTCTGGAAAAGAGAGAGACAGAGGAGAGAGAGGAAACAATTCCTAAAATTATCCTACCAATCATTACAATTCCATTACAGTTTCTCTCTATATATTAAAGAATGTATGTACCTGTGCATATAATTTACTTGAAAATGTGGCCAAATCTTTGTTGATTATTTAATAATAAGTTATTCCTGAAGGAGATACAAAGTTAAATTTAAAGACCTATGGATGTCACTTAACCTCCAAAGATTTCTTCAAATCCCTATTGGAATTGTGATATATTCCTAGCACTTAATTTTTTCCTTGAAAATGAATGAATGAGAGCCACGCAGACTGCTTTGTTTAAAACTTCACTGTATCGATTGCTGTCTGCAAGTGTTCTAATAATAGGCAAACGGAAGCAGAATTGATGCATTGTTTTGGTCTCTCATTTTAAAAGTGGATAAAGCCTATTTAAAAATTTTTTTTTTTACAGGACAGGAGGTCACTAGAAAATATAAATATTGGAAGTGATGTCTAAGGTTATGTAAGACAGTGAGAGTAGCACAGGGGCCAGTAAGAAGTGTGGAATTGGTGGGATTCCATGGACTTGCTGTATTGTGTGGACATTATAAATCAGAGTAGTCAGTAATACTGTCAAAGGGTCAAGGGCAATATCAAGACTCCATTGATGCTTAGGCAGCACAGAATGGGCATCCACAGCTCTTGCTAGGGATCATTCCGACCCAGCAGAAACTCCCTGAGCTGGTGTAAAAACACAATCCCCAGGCCCCAGAGCAGCAAATCAATGGTGATTATCATTAACAGCCTACTAAAGACCAAAAAAAGGGCAATATGAGGTGACCAAGGAGGTTCCACAATTAAAGATCTCCCCTCGGCTAATTCTCATTTACAACAAAAGAAACTAGACATTTCAATACAAATAGTTTAACAATGATCACTGCCACCATCCATTAAATGTTTAGAATGTGCCAGGCACTGTGGCAAGCACTTTACAGGCACCATGCTCTCGAGTTGTCTTTGTGAGGCTGCTGTTCTTATCCCCACAGTCAGATTTCATGAGGCCCATAGAGATAAGCTGGCCCAGTCAAAGTCACACCACCAGTGAGTACCCAAGCTGCAACCAGAATCCACAACTTTACCTCCAAAGTGCTATTCTTACCTAAGATGCTCCAACAATTAAAACTCCTAGACAAAGAATTTTCAGGAATAACACTGATTTTTTTTTTTTTTTTGGTGAGGAAGATTGGCCCTGAGCTAACATCTGTTGCCAATCTTCCTCTTTTTGCTTGAGGAACAGTGGCCCTGAGCTAACATCTGTGCCAATCTTCCTCTATTTTGTATGTGGTACACCACCACAGCATGACTTGGTGAGCGGTGTGTAGGTCCACGCCTGGGATCCAAACCCACAAACCCCAGGCCACTGAAGCAGAGTGCGTGCACTTAACCACTAGACCACAGGGCCAGCCCCAACACTGATATTTTTAGAAGTGAATTCAGAGAGAAAATGGTTGGCTATCCACCCCACATTCTCTGTACCCATCATTCGGCCCTCCGATGGCTTTATATGGGTCTCACCACAAGAGGACTTTCATTTCTATCACTCTATCTCAAATCCGCAAGAAAAGTTCCCTGAAACAGCAGCAGCCTCACCCATCTCGAATTTGCCAGTGGTGATTTTTAGATCAATAGAGTTCCAGATGACAAGAATAGAGGAGAATACTACTAATAGAATACTATTAATTTCAAAGACAACGTCATTCACCTAATATTACAAACATCTGTGTTCCCACTAGCTAGAAGTGATTGTCAACATTATTTACTTCAAGCCTTTTAAAATGGATGAATGGATGGATGGGTGGATGGACAAACAGATAGACAGTCAGACAGATAGATCAACACCAAAATTAATAATAAAAGCAACTTCTTCAGGTAAGGGACAAGTCAATCTTTGAAGCTAATTCATTTATTCACCAAGCATGCCTTGAGTTAGAACCCAGCAATGCACTAGTCACCAGGGATCCAACAGGCCACAAGACAATTGTGTAATATTGCTCTAGATGTATAATTGCTCCAAAAGGGGTAAGCAGAGAGTGTTGTGAGAGCGTAGCAAGAGGGAGCTATAACCCTGTCCTGAGGACACCAAGGGCACGTTCCTTCAAAGGTGGCAAATGTCCATAGTGCCAGGTGAGCAACATCGACAAGCTGTGAGACTCAGTCTAAAGGCTTCAGCCACTCCTCACCCGACCAGTCACCGCCACACGTTGCCAGCCCTTCCAACTCCTCTGAAGGCGGGAAATGAAGAGTTTAGATGAGTAGGTGGCTGAGGTCAGATCACAAAGGCCCGGGTCAGTCATGTCAAATTAGACCCAATGAAAAGTTTCCAGCAAGGAAGTGAGGTCATCCGATTCCACTTTATCACATCACTCAAGCTACACGTGGCACATGGGTTGGAAGGAGGCGAAGGTGGAAGTCTGAAGTTTCACTTAACCAATTACTGAAAACACACACCCACACGCACATCCGATTAGCCCAGGAAACCAGCCTCATTAGGCCTCCTAAAATTAGATTCTGTATTCCCTTACAATTTTCTAACTTAAAAAGAAAAACTCACTGTAAGCAAGAGTGCTTTCAAAAGCTCTCCAGTTTTCTCTCCTCTTTGTGCCAACGGCTTCAGGCCACATTTCTCACTACAGTACCAATGTGTTCAAATCACAGGTTTACACTGAAACTAGCACCCATCCTATCGAGATCCTCCAAGCAGACTTGTAACGGTCTTCGTGTGCTAGTTTATCCAAAGCCTCTGATAAGAAGGTAACCTCAGTGCACAGAGGTACTCTCATCTGCACACAAACACAACCAAACACACACACAGAAAACTGGCAACCCATATTCCTATTTCTGCCAGGAAACACCATGGATCAGCTTCTACAGGGTGTACTTTTCAGATTTTTAGGATGATCGACTGATAATGATGCTAATGACTAACAACAACACTAATAATATTTTCTGAGTGCCAGACATTGTGCAAAGTACATTACCCTAACATTTAATTTAATCCTCCCATGAATCCTAAGAGGTTAGTACAATTACGACCCCCATTGTACAGGTAGAGAGAAATGCTTAGAGAGGTTAATGAGCTTGCCAAAGGTCACACACCCAGTAAATTAAGATGCTGAGAACTGGACCTGAAGACCCAGGCTCCAACCTCTGTGTTTCTAAACGCCACGCCCACTATCAAGTGCAACAAAGGCTGTTCTTCAAAGGCGTCTGTTGTGATGTATCAATAACAAAGCAATAGCAGCAGCAGGCATTACTTATGGAGTATTTACCATGCATGAGGTACCATGCCAAAAATATGACATCACCTCATTTAATTTTAAAAGATGATTCTCAGAATCCCTGTGCCCATGTTTTGAGACAATCTACGCAATTTTTTTCCTTTGACAAAAATCCAGCACACTCCAGAAGATGCTTCTCATTCAGTAAATCTTGTTTCATAGAGAGCAAGTAAGGGCTGTGGAGCCTGACGCACCAGGGTGTGACTTGTCTGCCCTGCGAATGTGTCAAGCAGACTTCGGTGCGTTCTATCGTCTCTGAGCCTCTGTGTCCTCAACCATGAAATGAAGATTCCAGTCTCTTTCCCAAAACTCTTCAGAGGATTACATAAGATACCATGTGTAGCGAACATGTGTGTGCTCTGCCCAGTACTGGGCATGGTAAGTGCACAATCGCTGACCATTACCTTATTCAAGAGAAGACCTACTACCAAACTATTTCATGTGCTCTTGCTCTTTAATGAATTCCATTCTATAGAAATTGCTCTAAGATTCATTACCTGATCTCCACCAGATTCTGCTGAGCTGGCAAACTCTGTCCCTGCATCTACAAAAACCTGTAGCATTTGTCATACAATCAGAATCCGGAAAACAGGCTTAAGAAGCTGCTGTTAATTGAAGAAGCCTGCTGATCAACAATATGTCTGGGAAATGTTTGTAAACAAACTCTGAAACATCTGCCCACATGAAAGTCTGAAGACAGATATGAAAATTAGCTTTTGAAGAAAGAGGGTAGATGGGAGGCAGAGTAAAATAAGCCTTATTTTATCAATTGCTGAAAAAAAACATCCCATACGCTTTCTATATACAAAGGTATCTGAACATATTCCTGGATGCTAAATACACATAGGCATACAAACATGATTCACAGCATCCCATTATTACCTCTCCAAACTTCTTGAGGTCATGTGTTAAAATAAAAAATATATCTTTATTCCCATAATATTCGTGTCCTAGCATAAAAGGTTCTGTCCTTTCAAAATTCATTCATTCATTCAACTGCATATCAGGTTTCTACTATGTGCCAGCTACTGTACAATGAGAAGATAATCTAGAAGATTCCTAAGAGTTTGTCCATCTAATTCTTCACATTCCACCATCCCTCTTCTAAATCAACCAAGAAAGTAGTCCTCGTCTCTGCCAGTATTAAAAATGTCTCAAAAACATTCCCACTAGTCTCATTAAGGCCTTTGTTGAAATAAGTATTTTTTCCTGAACCTAGGGCATATTTAGTACATATTCATTCTCCTGTGTTGGTTCTCAAATCTTGAGTGGGATACATTTTCCTATGAGAAAAGAAAGTCTGGGGAGAATTAATTTACACGTAAGAAAGATACATCTTCACCGAGACGCCGTTATTGTCTGTGGCCTTTGTCCTCCTACTTCTTAAAAAAATGAGACTTCACACTCCCTCATTAGAATTCCAGTAAGGGGATGAACTTGGGTTTTTGTTTTTTTTAACAACTCTTTCAAATTGTTCATTATATTACAAATCAGTTTTTAGGAGAGGTCAAAAGCATCTTGAGCATCCAATGAAAGAGAAAAGAAGGAGACCTGACTTTGGAAAATGCTTACAATAGTTTGTTCAAGGCCAGATTACTTTCAGACAGTTTCAAGTATTAGAATTAAACGTCCTGTAACAGAGAACTTTAGGACTAGAGGAAAAGTATAGAATCATAGATCATCCAGCCCAGTGTCTCCCAAAATACAACCCATAGAACTAGTTTGTGTAAGTCAGATAATGTGTGCGTCACTGCTGAACCCCCATTACTGGCTTCCCTCTCATTAATAGGGCCCAGAGAGTGACTGACACATAACGAGCGCTCGAGCATATCTGCAGAATGAATGAAATGGAGAACTTGGCATAAACAGGAACAGGCTAAGAAAGATTATAGAGGCACTTGGTCTTTAATGAATGTGTCTGATTAGAATGAAACCTTATGTAGCTGACAGTACTGATGCAAAGGTTCCAACGGTATGGAAAAAATACTTACGAAAGAAGGTTGAATTAAAGAAAGTGAGATGTAGAATTTATTGTACTATATGATCTTAACTTCAGTAATAAGAAACACCATTAGGAAATATGTTAAAAATTTTTAAAGTAAGGAAAATGCGCCCAAGTATTAACAGTGAAATCTCTGAGGGGTAGGACTATGGTTGATTTACTTCTTTAATTTTTAAAAATTGTGGTAAAATACATATAACATAAAACTAGCCATTTTAAGTATATAATTGGGTGACATTAATTACATTCACAATGTTGTGCAAACATCACCACTATCGATGTCTAAAAGTTTTTCAATTATATTTCAATAAAACTAAAGAAAAAAACACTTTTCATCACCTCAAACAGAAATTCTATACTGATTAAGCAATAATTCCACATTCCCTTCCTCCTCCCAACCCCTGGTAACCTCTAGTCTACTTTCTGTATCTATGAATTTGTACATTCTAGAGATTTCATATAAGTGGAATCATATACTATTGGTTCCTTTGTGTCTGGGTTATTTCAATTAGCATTATGTCTTTAATTAAGGTTCACTTACACCTGATATTTTTTAAAAACATATTTTTGTATATTTGATTTTTTTTCACAATGGAAATGTTATATATAGGAAATCATTAGGCTTTGTGTCTTAAATAATGAGGGAGAGACAGTGAAGCAGAGGAGAAAGGTACGTCATCCCAAGCAGAAAGAACAGGGCTGGCAAGAAAGGTGCAGAGGGCAGATGGTGCACAGAACAGAGTCTCCACAACGCTGCGGGGACTGGTGCTAATGATCAGTGGTCAGTAAGTCAGATTGCTACTCTGAAATCAGCCTAACAGAGAATATATTGTAACCCAGAGAATCTTGCATAGCTCTTACCTCAAGATCAGCTCCACTAACAAAAGCACAGAGCATACTACTTACAATTGAAGCCCTAATTTTGCAGGTGAGCATATTTTGCATGATTAGGCAGGTTACAACCGAACACAAGAAGACAGCATCTGTCACATTCCTTAGGAAACCAGGCAGAACCAAATGTAATTCCTTACCTGAAAAACATAAGCACATAACACATATTAAAATTCAATTGGCATAATTTTATGTCTTTATTAGTAGTTTAAGCCACATGTTTAATCAATTATTTCTTCTTCTCATGGCAGGCTGGCAATGGCAAGTGGATACTGAATTCTTAATTCAATGCACCTTTTTTTCCCTGATTCCAAACTGCTTTGATGTAAACATTCCCATCATGGATGTATATTTGGTAAGTGCTCCTAATGCAAGTATATGAAATCATTATGTCAAACATAACTCAGAGTTGACAGGAATTATTAACAGTGTAATTAGTTATTTCCAAGATAGAATCATCACATAATCAAATGGATCCTCAACTCCCACTTGAAATCCCATCCAACCCCTGAATCCACCCATTCAACCAGCATGACATCTATTGAACACAAACTATGTCTGTTGATGATAAAGAGAGAAAAGGCATGATTCTGGCCATCAAGGACTTTACAGTCTGATGTAGAAAGAAATTATGTTCAGGCCTCTTCCCTCTTGACTAGGAAATTCTTAGAAAATAATTGTATTAGTTTCCACTTCTTCAGATTCCCGAGGATTCTTGAGATCCTTTCAGAGGATCTACAAGTTCAAAAACATTTCCTAACAATACTAACACCTATATGCCCTCTTCACTCTCATTTTCTCACACTTGACTAGTGACATCACAACAGACGGAAGGCAGAAACGATTATGAGAATCCAGCTGTCCTGTATTAAACCAGACCATAAAGAGATTGGCAAAAATGTAAAAAAATGCTATTAATATATTTTTTAATTTATGAAATGGTAAATATACAAGAAACAAAAGCCCTTTTGTGTGCTCAAATATATTTATGAGTTGAAAGGAGTAAACTATGGACTTTAGTTAAATAATAATATTAATACGGGTTCATCAATGGTAACAAAAGTACACACTAACATAAGATGTTAATAATGAGAGAAACTGTGGGGTGACAGAAGAAAGAATATATGGGAACTCTATGTACTTTCTGTGTACTTTTCCTATAAACCTAAAACCGCTCTAAAAACTAAAGTCTATTAAAAAAAGAGAGAAAGTATAAAAGAATGCTGAGATAAAAGTTTGAGAACCAATGACCTATGGAAAAGCAGAAATGAAGCTACTGAGGGAGGTGGGCAGAGAAACCAGTGAGCAGAATATTGGGTAACCAAGATGAGAGGTGATGGTAACTAGGACTAAGGTGTGGCTCTAAAGAAAGCTTTTAAAAAGATAATGCTTTGCAGCATTATCGCCAAAAACAGGACTCCTCCTCCCTCATAAAATAATGACAGCTAAGAAAGAAAGGGAATATAAAAGTCTCAGAGACAATCAAGCTACAAGCAAGGGCTGCATGCACCTTTGCAGCACGATTTAGACATCAAGACTTTTCAAGGTTTCTCTTATCAAGATTAGGAGAATTAAGATTTTTGTTGTTGTTTTAATGTATGCCAGGTTACTCGAAAATTATCCTCAGTCACTGAGAGGAGTGGCACTTAGCCAGCCCACATCCCCTAAAGTTACTTTCTCCTGTGGCAAAGGGAAGGAGACTAAGACCGTGAGTACAGGGACATTCTGATTCTCAAGTTCAAGTCTTCTGGAGATGATCAATGCAAAGCCCAGAGCAGAGTACGAGCCTTTAGATCTTCTAGCTCTCTTCTGGGTTACAGTTTTTAAAAACTGAGCAGTAACCTCCTGCGAGTTCAGGATACAAGGGAAATGCAATTATGTATCTTTTCAGTCACAGGATGAGATAAATTTGTAGCCGCTGCTTTGTACCACTACCCAGTACATTCATTCTTTCTACTGATATTGATTAAACACCTACTATGTGCCAGACCTGACATCAAGGACCTGGTGATCGAGTTGGAGGAGCTGATTAAAAAAAAAAAAAAAAAGACCACAATTATAGAGTTTGATACATGTTATGAGAAAGATAAAGAAAGGATGCTATGGGCGCACAGAGGAAGGACATGAGGAACATATCTTTCTGGAGGAGATGCTGTCAAAATGGAGGCCTAGTGGACAAGTAACATTTGGCCAGGTTGGGAATAAAGGATGGAATGCACATCAGCATTGAGACTGGGGTGCCACATGTGCAAAAGGGCAGAGGCAACACAGGATCCCAAAGCAGCCCTGGGAAGGGAGATAAACCAGAGGCAGAAGAATAGATAGGGGTGATGATGGTGGTCCAGATGGCATCCTCAACTAGGCTAGAAGCAATGGGTTGAGAGAAGTAGATAGGTTCAGAGATATTTTGGAATAGCATGGATGGGGCTCTGGGAATAACTGGATACATGGAAGGAAAGAGAGGAACACAGCATAAACAGCCAATTCTCTACAGTGGGTGAGTTGATGGGCTTCTAAGACTTGGTCATGTAAGAGTGGAAGGTGCTTGGTGGCAGCCAGCAAACCCTACCACAGGTGGCAATGAAGATTAAATGAAAGAATACCCAATGCCTGTAAGTGCCTAATAAACACAATTAATAATAGCCGTTACTACCATTATAATAGCTATCTTATAACTGAGCATCAGGTCAAATAAGTAAGATGAATTTGACTCTCTTCTATGTAAAACATGACCAAAATCAGCTATAAAACTGATTTCTTGTTGGCCAATCATCCGTTATGAGAGTGAGGTTGAAGGTTATATCCAGCAAGAGCTGACATTACCAAAACAAATGTTGGTCAAGCAGACAAAGGGGGAGGCCTCAAGTTATATTCTGGAATCCTTATTGTAAAATATACATTTTGTTTTAGCATCCCCAGGCAAGGTCCAGGTGATGCAGACAGAGCATACTCTCTCCACCCGCTCCATAACCTTGGAGGGAGCATTTAAAGTCAAAATGATGACACGATGGGAGGCGGGGTCAGGAAGGCTGCAGCACAAATGAGGAAAATCCAGCCTCCTGGAGGCCAAGGCTCTGGTTAAGGGCAGGCAGAACAGAAAGGAGTCCAGGGGTTGCTGAAGTTGGAACATCTGCCACAAATTAAAATCAGGATGCTGAAGCGCGCAGGCAAACACCAGAACAAAGAGTGGGTAACCGGCAAAATGACGGTCAGGGACCTCAAAGCAACCATCCTATAATTCTGCTCAGTGTGCTGATGGAGGCAGGGACAGAGATCTGGGGAACCTGAAAGGAGTTCAAAAGGGAGGTACACATATAAAAAGGGGGCTGGCAAAATAGGCTTTTAAAAAAGAGGGTGAGGAACTGGGATTTACAAATAGAGAGTTGAGAAATGGATCTCTAAATACTGCTTAATAGAAAGAGACGCATCTCCAAGACAAAATCTGACATTAACACTCAAATTAACAAACTAGAGGAATGAGAGAATGAGTTCATAAAGTTTATAAAAGACCTCACAACACAGGTCCTCTAAATTGTGACTTATTTAACAAATACTGGTTTATACATGTTTTAAAAACCTATGCAGGGGGCGGCCCCATGGCTTAGCGGTTGGGTGCGCACGCTCCGCTACTGGCAGCCCGGGTTCGGATCCCGGGTGCACACCAACGCACCGTTTCTCCAGCCATGCTGAGGCCACGTCCCACATACAGCAACTAGAAGGATATGCAACTATGACATACAACTATCTACTGGGGCTTTGGGGAAAAAAAAGGAGGACGTTTGGCAATAGATGTTAGCTCAGAGCCAGTCTTCCTCAGCAAAAAGAGGAGGCTTAGCATGGATGTTAGCTCAGGGCTGATCTTCCTCACAAAAAAAAAAAAGAAAAAAAAACCTATGCCGGGGCCGGCCCAGTGGCATACTGGTTAAGTGCGCGCACTCTGCTTCAGTGGCCTGGGTTCGCAGGTTCAGACCCTAGGTGCGGATGTACTCACAGCTCATCAAGCCATGCTGAGGCGGCATTCCAAATAGAAGAGCTACAGCTCTACAACTATGATACACAACTAGGTACTGGGGCTTTGGGGAGAAAAAAAACAGGAAGATTGGCAACAGATGTTTGCGCAGGGCCAATCTGCCTCAAAAAAAAAAAAAAAACCTATGCAATGAAATTAGTGACTTTGAGAATCAGAATTAGTTCAAAATTTGCTATGAAAAGCAGAATTTCTCCAAATGCAGTCAAGGGACAGCCTATATCTCTCTCACTTGAGGCGGATGAGAAAAATGCATACTTTTGGGACCAAATTCAGATCCATTCCATTAGAATCTTTGGATTGCAGGAATGTGAATTGTTCACAAGCTCCCCTAAGGTATTTTACATACACTGAAATTTGAAAGTCACCAGAGAAAGGCAAGAAGATCTTGAAGGAAAGGTTCTTACATACCCAACTTTTCTCACTCAACACAAGAAATAAAGTACTACTTGGAATTTTTGTAGCCAGAGAAAGAATTTACAACAGAAGGTGTCATTAGACATTGAAATGAGTTACCAAAGAAGCTTATAAAAATCTCTGAACCTTCCTTTACATAAAATGTGGTGGAGAAATTATTTAACCTCTCTGAGCCTCAGTTTCCTCATCTTTAAAATGGGATTAAAAAATAATATCATAAATCTGTTATGAGGATTGACCCAGCTAACATATTTACTATGCGCCCAGAGTCTGGCTTGATGGGTATAGGCTATGATTATTTGGATAAAACATCTGATTAAAATAGTGTAACTAGTCCTGCATTCAAAAGAGAAGAGTGTCAATTACATTTCTGCCCTTAAATTTGCCCTAATTAGTTCAGAGACTCTCTGAAACAAAAGAAAGATCCTTCAGGGGGTGCCTTCTCATGAAGAAAGGAACAAACTGTCCTGCCCCCTGCTGGGCAATGGAGTATTAACAGAGAGAGAAAAAAAAAAAGAGAAACGTTTGTAGCATCAGAGCCAGCCACAGCGTTTTCATTGTGTGGCAGGGTCAGCTTCAAAGAGCAGTGTCTCTCTTTGTCTACTTTGATGTCTCTTTTCAATCTAAGATTATGACGTCGCACCGACCTTCAGAGAAAACGGCACTGTTCTACACGGTTCTGATAAGCTGCTTCCTAAAAGAACACTTTCTAGACACTAGCAGCACTTCTTACCAAGAGGATGAGACGACGATCGTGTCATTTAAGAGTGGCCTCAGGAAAGAGAGACAGATGACAAAGGCAATTTCCAAATGTCACTAAAAAAATGGTCTTTGCAAGTATCACCGAGTCAAATGTGGACAGTATATGTGTAAAGGATATATGTATCTGTGTGTGTGTGCATTTGTAAATGCATGTGCGTATTACATATTTTTTTCCTCTAATTGAAATACATGAAAATTCTACACTCAAGTTCATGTAACACTTTTATACTTTATAATAATATGTATAATACTTAGAGTCAAAAGACTTGATACTAACCAATTTTTTTTATTTCTTTCTTTATTCTGTTCAGTCTTTTACAAATACATAATTCCTTATGGAAGAATTTTTAAAAGGTATTTATCTTTAAAGGTACTTAAAGATATTTATCTTTAAGATACTTAAAGGTATCTTTAGGACCTGGATTCAAAACTCAGATTTTGTTGTTTACTTTAATATGGTGTTAGGCAAGTCACTTAATCTCTTTAAGCTTCAATTTTCTTCTCTAAGATGGAAAAATGTCTAGTTAGGTTTCTTGTGAGCAAATGAAATAATGTATGAGAAAGTGCTTTACAAATGGTAACCAATCACATAAATGTAAAGTCAAAATTAATCACGTATTTAATCCAAAACGGTTGCTCTCCATAAAATTTTAGAAATGATCTTGCAAAGTTACAACTGCAGTCAGCTACTAAGGGGATGGTACTATGCAGGCATCTATTTTTGGTTGAGGACATGGCCTTGCTGTCTCCCTGTATGATGACAAAGACTCTCTCCTTGACCAAACTTCAGTTAGGCTCCTCTGAGCCTCCTTTTGATTAGGCCTCGATCATGGCCCCCAACTTGTCTTTGGCCTGCCGAGCCCCACCTTAGCAAAGAATCCTACTAAGTCATCCCCCCCACCCTTGATACCCGGTCACCTTGCCCTGCCTTCAGCCAGAATAGTGTTAAGTCGGTTTAGCAAGAATACCCCTACCCTTGATGTCTCCTTGTAGTAATTTTCATCCACTGACCCCCTCACTCTGCTCCTTGGCTACAAATCCCCACTTGTCCTTCCTGTTTTCAGAGTTGAGCCCGATCTCTCTCCTCTATTGTAAAAGTCCTAAATAAAGTCTTCTTTACAATTTTAATAAGTGTCAGAATAATTTTTCCTTTAATAATGTGTAAAAGAGAAACAGGGAGAGAAAGTACAAGCTCATGCCATAGGGCAGCGACCAAGACGGCAGAAACAGACATAAGAACGTCAGGAAAAACCCATGTGTCCTGAGTTGAACATGAGTGTATGAGAACTGTAGGGAAGCATGTGCAAACACACATGCACTCAGTGGAGTCTGTGAGGCCGACGCTGCCCAGGCTCATTGGAATTTGTGGTAGCCCAGACACACCGCCATCATCGCCCAATGAGAAAAACCAAGAGAAAATACTAATATGAAGCAGTCTTACATGTATTATCCATTGACTCTTCACAGAAGATTTAACTTAAGTTAACAAGGAGGCCATTAGACCGACATGGCTTTAAAGCCTTAGGCTATGAAAGCTACCCAAAACCTAAGCCTGCAATGCCTCAAGATTAAGAAATCAAAACCAAAGAACAACCAATCACAAATAGCCCACTAGGCTTTCCTAAATAATGCAACTGCTTAAGCTACAGCCAACCAAATAATCTCCTTGCTTTGCTTCCGCCTCTTCTCTGTGAAAGTCTCTCCCCTAGTTCCTGTCGCTGGAACACTCCTAACCACTTCCATACTGGCTATGCCCAAATCGAATCGATTGTTGCTCAAATAAACTCTTAAAATGTTTTAATCTACTTCAGTTTATCTTTTAACATAGGTATGACTATTATCCCCATTTTATTTGTGAAATAACTAATTCTTAGAAAAGTAAAGTAATTTGTACCAATTTATACAGCTAGCAAGTGGCAGAGTCTGGAATCAAACCCGGGCAGGTGGATTCCTAAGCCCATTCTTTTCACGACCACACAAAACTGACTCCCTGGGAGCAATATCTAGGAGAAAGGAGGAAAAGGAAAACTGAAACTCTAGGAAAAGCAGGGGGGCCCAGAACTAGAGAACCACCCAACCCCAACCTCACAGGCATGGAAACTGACCATATGGATGCAGGCAATTTCTGAATGGACACTTAACATCTAAGAGAAACGAATAAGTTAGTTTGCCCTCTACATTAGCTATAATCACACAAACTCCTTCTCACTGTTCTTTCAATATTCCTCCCAGAGAACTTTCTTCTCCCCCCTACTCCATTCACTGTTCACTTGAAATCTATCACATGATGTCTACTGCTATAATATAGCAACTTTTTACCAATTATTTTAAAGCATAAAAGCAAAACTTGTATTTCCTCCTTATCATCGAGAGACAGAATTTCAATCACCACCACAAAGAGTGAATCAAGCAAATATGCCAGGATCTGATGTAAAAACAATGGCACATTAAAAATTAATTTCCATCCTCATTCAAGTGACAGTTGCAAGAGGGAAAAAAAATTAAGAGCTAATTAAAGATGAAATGAAAAAAATTAACTATTTAAAATATCTATCAAAGACATTTATATTCAGGGCAAACAAAAACATATTCACCTGATTTTATGCTCCTTCACTTGTTTTCGTCCTCAGATTTTTACCCTCCTCATCATATTTCAAGAGCAAGAAAGCTATTTCACAAGCTTCCAAAACAAGCATTTTATTAGATGTATTTCGTGACGCACTTTTTTTTTTTTTTTTTGGTGAGGAGATCAGCCCTGAGCTAACATCAGCCAATCCTCCTCTTCTTTTGCTGAGGAAGACGGCCCTGGGCTAACATCTGTGCCTATCTTCCTCCACTTTATATGGGACGCCGCCACAGCATGGCCCACCAAGCAGTGCGTCGGGTTCGCGCCCGGGATCCGAACCAGCGAACCCCGGGCCGCCGCAGCGGAGCGCGCGCACTCAACCACCTGCGCCACCGGGCCGGCCCCTCGTGACGCACTTTTTGATATTGTTGAGTCTACCTTTTGATCAGCGCCATTGTGAAGGGCAATGCCTTAAGAAAAAGAGTTCTGTGTAAACCATTTTCCCCCCCAGAGGCAGCGTTAATTCCAGGCAGCTGAAAGAAGTCAAACTCTGGAGAAGCCCCACTGGGTTTCAAATTCTTTATTCTCATTATTTGAAAGCAAAGATGCCAAGTTACAGATAAACATATGGCAAATTCCTAGTCAACCAATTTGGACAGAATCTTGGAGGCTAAACCCATTTGGAGTACATATCATCCACTGACCACTGTTTTCCATGTTTAAAAGAGAGGATCTATCATACAAAGAGAGGGGGAAAGGGACCAGTTAAATACCTATTACATTCCAAAACACAGTGTATTTCTCAGTTTTTTTTTCAACCATTTCTCCACCCACCACCCCTAGCCTCTGGCAACCTCTAATTTGTACTATGTTTCCATGAGTTCAATTTTTTTTGGTTCCACATATAAGTGAGATCACACAACAGTTGCCTTTGTCTGACTTATTTCACTTAGCACAATGTCCTCAAGGTCCATCCATGTTGTCAAAAATGGCAGGATTTCTTTTTTATTGCTGAATCGTATTCCATTGTGTGTGTGTATATGTGTATATATATATATACACACACTACATTTTCTTTATCCATTCATCCATCGATGGATACTTCGGTTGTTTCTATGTCTTGGCTATTGTAAATAATGCTGCAATAAACAGGCAGGTGCAGATATCTCTTCAAGATAGTGATTTTGTTTCCTTCAAATATATACCCAAAACTGGGATTGCTGGATCATATGGTAATTATTTTTAATTTTTTGAGGAGCCTCCATACTGTTTTCCATTGTGGTTGCACCAATGTACACATTATCTCAATTAATGCTTGCAACAATTCACACAAGGAGGTAGTTATCTCCTTTCGACAATTAAAGAGAAAGAGCTTAGAAAAGTTAAGTAACTTGGCAGGGTTCATGATCATATCTGACCAGGTCCAGCCCATACTCTTTGCCCTATACCTATGGTCTCTGAAACTGACATATTTGCACAAGCATGTGAGAGTTTATTTGAAATAAAAATTACCACTTTGTGTAGAGTCGTACAGGAGGCAGGGAAAGAGTGTGGGTGGTTATTAGAATTAATTTCTTTCAGACAGTCTGCGATGGGATTCAGCATGAGGTGGTAGGAATTTACACATAGGCATATAAAATGAACGTCTTCTAAGAAAATTTAAATGAGACCCAAAGATACAACTGTATATATTTACGGCCTACAGGAAGGTTAGCGCAATGCTTTAATATTTTCTCATATGAATAACGAAGTTAACTTAACCACAATCAAGTAAGTCTAAAAAAAAATTAAGGCAACAGCTATTCTGCAAAGTTACCATAACTATTAAAATAAAATCTCATTAACCCTGTGCCAACTTATTTCAGATAATACCAATTTGAGAAAATTGTTACCCCGGAGGCAACTTTATGCATTATTATGCCATAATACAAATAATGAATAATCTGAACCTGGATAATTCAAAACCTGTCATTTCTGATCTCTTACATTTTAAATTCATAGTTTTACCATTATCACTTCTCCACTTGTGAATAAGCTCTCCCCTTAAATCTTCAAAATACTTTCAACTTCCACAAGGAAAGATTCCAAAGATACTGTAAATCTGAGAACAATTATACAACATTCATGTGGTAAAAACGTTAATATGGGGGGGTTCTTGGACTTCCTCTCTCTCTCCCAACGGAGTTTCCTCCCTGACTCCCACTTGCTGAAAAGGAAAAGGACAATCTGATGCAGTTTTCTACTTTTTCTTCTCAGTGAGAAGAAAAAGGAGTTACAATGGAGGCTGCACTCCACTGGGGGAACATGACCTGTTGGGAAGAAATTGTGCATTTTTGTGTGCAGCATAATGAAGGAACTGAAATGGTGGTGCAAGTTGGTGTGAATGAGAGCAAAGTTCTCATTTTGAGAGGAGCCAGCTCAGAGGAGCTAGAGAAAATAGAAGCCAGAAGATTTCAGTAAGAGTTGTCATGTAGTCAATAATTTTGGACCACCTTCAGTATCTCATAAAAATAGTAAGGTCAAAATTCTTGTTGGGATCATGCTTCGTTAAGTGCAACACTATCCTAGGACTGAACAGCATGAGCATGCCTTTATAAACATTACATGTTCATCCCAGCCTCTGGCACGTGCTGCCAGCACAGGCCTCAACGACAAAAAGCCTTTCATAAGCATCTCTGTACATCGTGAGATATGTCCTTTGTCAACTGCACACACTCCAAAGTGAGTTATGGTGGCATGGTCTCTTCCTGTAAACTACATTTATGAAAAATTATGGTCATAGCCCCAAGTGACACATTCTGAGGTCATTGGTAGATGTTCTTATCTTCAATACAGAGTACTCAGAGAGCAGAGCTAAAGTGAAAGCTATACCCAGTGTCTACGCTTTAGTCTTAACTAAAACAAAATAATACCCACATACACAAACACACCATCATACAAATAAGATGCCTAACTCTATCATCTACCCTTGACGAAAAACAGAATTCCTTTGGTAATGAGGAACTCATATCTGAACTGGTACATGGAGGGCCAAATTTGAAAGCATTTCAGTGCAAGAAAAAAACTCTAAAACCACAATGAAATAATTCTATTCCAGACACTTAAGAAGATATACTTCGGAATCTCAATGTATCATAGCTTTGGGTTGCTACCTTTTCTGAACGCAAAGTTTATAAAATCATTTAAAAGCCCTTCTCAAATTATGTAGATTTCCATTTGCTATTTTTTACCAGTAACTTGGAGAGAAAAATATATTTGACTGTCCATGTTGATTCTTTTAATCTTCACTGAGTTTGAACTCACAACAAGCATTGATTTATAACCATTTTAGAAGACCAAAGCTGGGGGTGAGGGAGAGGGCATTTACAGAAAAGAGATTTTCTGAAACATGAAAACAAAGGGATTCCACCATAGCTATGTAACCAGTTCTTGTTTTTTTTTTAATGTAAATTAAATTTCTATAAATAAAACCATACTCTCCTAGTGACTTAAACCATCTTCTCAGAAGTGTCTCACATTATGCAAGGGCGAATTACTTCAGTATTAGGTTTCTCTGCCAGTTTCTCTGCCACCTGATCCATAAAAAGGAACTCTAAAATGAATTATTTTAGAAATTAAAAACAGGGAAGAAAAGAAAAAATGCTCATTTCTGCTTTCTCTGGTTTCTAAGTTGAGATTTTCATCTTTTGATATAGAAAGCAAGACACATTTGAATTTTAACTAAATGAAGCACCTAATTTCCTTTGAAAAATAGAGGCAGACATTCTGCTCCAGGGAGATACTTAGAGCATTTCTTCTCTTGCCAGAACCTTCTCTCAGAAAGAACTAACATGAGAGGCCCATTTCTGTGATGTCTCAGCACCTTACACACACAAAGCTTGAAGGCACCTGAAACCCTAGAGCCTAAGTGAGCTCTAACCAAAAAAAAAGGACACTTGCTGACTTCAAGAGTATACCAACTCTCGAGGAGATAAATCTCCGAGTCCTAGTTGAGTCTCTCAGAGAGGCACAGAAAAGACCGCCTAAAAAAATGGAAATGTTGAACCCATCACCTTCCATGTTAAGAAAATAAAGTAGAGCATGGGGGGGGGAGGGTGAGAATAAGACACAAACAAAACTAAGGGACGGGAGAGAAAGAAAGCTTATCCGATATCCTGCTATCGATTTTATTATTTTCAAAAGTTTCCTAATATTAGACAGCCAGACAATCTCACTGCTTTTTTCTTTTCATCACATGGAGCTCATATCCAAGAAAGGCACTCTGGAAATACCTGGCAAAAATCCTCTTGTGTCGGCAGTGGGTCAGATTTTGTAAGCTGTCCACGTGGACCCACCATCACATTTCACCCAGCCTGTAGTATATTTATTTTTAAGTGAATTGGTTGCCAGTATATAACCCGAGAGCAGAGATTCTCAACTGGGGGTGATACTGCCCCCCAAGGGACATTGGCAATGTCTGGAGACATTGCTGGTTGTCACCACGAGAGGGATGCTGCTGGCGTCTAAGGGATAGAGGCTGAGGATATTGCTCCACATCCGACAATGCACAGACCTCCCACAAGAGGAAGTCTGCAGCCTAAAATGCCTGCAGTGTCAAGGTTGATCAGCCTTCACTCTTGAGAGCAAGTGTTTCTCAAAAGGGTAAACTTTCTGACTCTAAGCTCTTCACTGACTCCAACACGTCCCTCTCCAAGAAGTCTAAAAAATAGGCAAATATTTACTTATTTCCCACATTTAAAAAGTAAGACACTCAATGAACACATATGCTTGTGAATGTCAGCAGAATTCACATTTTAAATCCATCTAACACTCACAAGCTTTCTTGCACATTACCTCAAACATATACACACCTTACCACGGCCCCACAAAGGAGAAGCGCTATGCCCATTGAGAACAAAAGGCAACTGAGCTTGAGGGAAGTAAAGCAGTTTGTCTGGATTTTCCCAACGGGTGCACAAGAGGCCAGGGAATTGAATCTCCTCCCTAATTTGGGTGTTCTTCCTCCTACTACAATGATATTCTCCTCCAGGACAGTTTTGTAAACATGGAACTGAGCTGCTAAAATTGCAACCGTCCTCATCAACGCCAAACATTCACAGACATGATAAACCTGTCCAAGTCTCAGTTTCCTGACCTGTAGAATGGGGTTACGTTGCGAGGAGTAAATGAGATAACGCTCCTTCGTCTGTATGTAGCACAAATGTGCTCTCACGAAGAACGAGCAGCTGCTGCTAAAATTCCTATTAGTGCGAGCCCAGGCCAATGTGTGTAATTACAGCAGAATAATATTTGAGCAAGCAACCAAACTGTTAGAAGAGGAAAGCCAACACAAGAAGGATCTATTGTAAAATACTATTGGAGCAAGCAGCAGAAAGTGGGGGGTGGGGGGCTGCTTTCAGGTTCTATGGGGCACAGAGAGAAACAAACAGAAGTCTTCAGCATTCTCCTTGATTTCCTTTTCTGCTATGAAAGGCACAAAAGAAAGGTCCTGGTTTCAAAGCCACGGGGCAAAAGGATGGTTAACAAGTGGTTGGAGATCTTTGTCCAGTAAAATTGATTGAGTCTCTATCTCCTTGTTTAAAGAGGTATTGAACAGGTGAAACAGACTCAAAATGTGGCTTATTTTTATGTGACCAGTGTGGCACTGAAATTAAACTCGAGGTCCCAGGGACCAGCCCAGTGGCGTAGTGGTTGGGTTTGCACATTCCACTTTGACGGCCTGGGATTCCCCGCTTGGGATCCTGGGTGTGGACCTACACACCACTTGTCAAGCCATGCTGTGGCGGCATCCTGCATGCAGAATGGAAGAAGATTGGCACAGATGTTAGCTCAGGTGCAATCATTCTCAAGCAAAAAAATAAATAAATAAATAACTCAAGATCCTAGAACTAGACAGCTGGATTCAAATTTTGGTTCTACTGCTTACTAGTTCTGACCAGTAGAAAGTTACATAACCGTTCTAAATTTCAGTTTTCTTGGCAAAAAAAAAATTGGAGATTGCAACAGTACCTCCTTCATAGAATTGAGATACAATGCATGTCACACTCTTAACAAAGGGTCTGGCATACTGTACATGTAGAATAAATGTCAACCATCACTATTGCCGTTACTTCCATTATCATCAATATTATCATCGTCCATAATGCCCAGCCCTATGCCTAGCTCACAGTAGGCTCCCAGTAAATGCCTGCTGATTAACAACTGCTAACATTTAGTAATTGTTTACTATGTGCCAGACACCGTTCTATGAACTAGTTACTATTACTATCCCCTTTTAAAAAGGAAGAAACTGGGCACCAGAGAGGTTAAGAAACTTGGCAATATCACACAGCTGGGAAGTAGCAGAGCTGAAATTTGAGCCCAGGCTGTCAGGCTGCAGAGCCTACGTCCTCAGCTACCACACAACTTTGTCTTATAACGAAGGAAAAGTGAAAGAGAGGGAGGTTGAGAAATTTCTCATAAACATAAATCTCAACATATGAGATCCACCTTGAAACTAGGGAAAGAAACCTCATGCTTGAGCTCGTCTGTCAGAGAGAAGATTCTTGGAAACACCTCTTTGAAGTAAGAGGTGGAGGGAGGTAGGAAATTGTCTTTGAGTGCAGTGAGCTTGTTTGCCATTTAAACACATTTAGTGCATATAGGCAGATGACCTAAAGACAGAGTCAGGGCTCCCAATCCCTGAAATAAGTATCTGTCGGATAGAGCCTTTCCACATGACAGATGCAGCAAAATAGTGTATGGGATCTGAAACCCTCAACTCGTCTTGACTCTCAAGTCCAATTTCCAGAGCGTCCCTAAGAGGTAAAGGGTAAAAGATGGTATGTTTGTGGGGAAACAGCTTTCAGACACCACAACTTCACAGCCATACAACTTCACCATCTGATCACAAACTCAGTGCAGAGGAATAATTATTAAACGCGAGATTGTAACAGGAGACTCCTGCACAGCTAGAAAAGGCAAGTGGAGTTTACTTAAGAACCCTGTTACACATTTTTATGAAGAACAAATCATATTTCCAATAGACCTAGGAGTAGTCTTGTCAAGTAAGACTCTACAGAACTACAGCAAAATACCAAATGCCAACATTGTTAAGCCATTTCCTATAGTAATTACAGGAGGTTTCATTTCTAACCTCTCAAAACGCTTTTATGTCTGTCTCTTTTCTAGTGGCAAAGGCAGAGGTTAAGAGGAGAGAGCCATTTTGTTTCAAACAAGCCACAAACCGAATGCACAATGCTGCAAAAGAGGTCTTTATTCTGTCAGCCAGCCTGCTCCTCATTAACCAGCAGAGAATGAGCCTGGAATGCACAATTTCCTGGTAATCAGGGAAAACAGATGCCCACGATGTCTGCAGGTAAAGCTGATTGTTTTTGCCTCTCAGCACCGCTTGGTAGGCAATGCGATCTGTTTCATCTCCACTCCTTCCTTCAAGGATTGCTGAGCTTCCAAGTGTTTGTGAAAACAAGTCAGGTGTGGGGGACAGTGCTGCAAGAAATGAAAAATGGTATCGACATGACGAAGAGCTGCATTTTCCATCTTATTCTTAAATGGGCCTAGATAGACACAACATGAGGACTGCTTAACCCTTTAGCATCCGTGCCTCAATAGAGCAGATTGGGATATGAGCCCAGAAAGTTTCAGGAGGCCAACAGGGCAGTGGTGGGAACTGTCTCCTTTTTCTTTACTCACTATCATTTATCCAGTGCTCATAATACTCCAGAACAATTGCATCTCAATAGGTAAAAACCACTTCAAATACCCAGGTCCCTTCAGGCAGGCAATCCATGAACAATCACAGCTCAATTGGTTCCACTTTTCCTTCTCCAACAAGAACCACGAATGTGTCCTGGGAGACGGCTCCCAGTGGCAGCTCCTTGAGCATCCACTTCTCTCCTCTGACTCGGAAGTTCTGTACAGTAGTTGCGGACTTCTGATGACGGAAAAGAGACACATGCAGCAGATGTGACTCTTGGGGCACCTATTCATTCTCCAAAAACTAGCCTCTCAGGAAAATCTCATTACTACACAGCAGATGGATGGGTGAGGTACAGAGGGTGGGAGCGGAAAAAACCAGGAAGCAAAAACGCACAGCTCTCAGAAAGACACCATCATTATTTGTCTTTACAGTAATCCCAAGAAAAGAGTGAGGCGCTCATTGCTTATTTATTCATTCACTGGAGAATCATGAGCAGGGCTCTGGGGAAGCAAGAATGTTGTAAGTAACAATAATGACTTTGTTGCTATTTGTTCCTTTGGTTACATCCTGTCTGGTGTGTTTCTTACAGGCCAGGCACTGGGCTTAAGTGCTTTACACACTTTTCTCATTTAATCCTTACAACCACCCATTGAAATGGGTACTATTGTTTCCTGCCATTTTACAGAAGAGGAAACTGAGGTCCTGAGAGGCTAAATATCTCACCCAAGGTCACATAGCTAGTAAGTAGCTTGAGATAGGATTTAACCTCTCGTTTGCACTGAGAAAAACAGCAGCATTCTCTGTATGGTACTAATGTGTGCATCACTCTGCCTCCTCCAGAATGTGGTCTAAATGAAGGCATAATTGTATTACAAGGATATTCACTGCAGCACAATTTGGAACCAAAAAAATAGAAACGTGTATTCCCAAAAGTAGGGGTGATTTCAGTAAGTGATGGTAAAGCCATACGATGGAATATATGCAGTCATTACAAAGGAAAACACAGAGCTACGTGAGGCAATGACCACAACAACAACATTTATATGGTACTCCCTACTTGTCCAATCCTCACAACAAGCCCAGAAAACTGAGGCTCAGAAAAACCAAGGCACTTGCCCAATCACACAGCTGCTAAGTGCAGAACTGGGATTCCAATCCAGGCTGTCTGGCTTCCGAGTCTATGCTCTTAAGCACTACCCTACACTAATGCTAACAAAAGAGCACAATCTCCTTGCTGGGAGTGTATGTATATTCCATATTTTACATATATATGTATGTATATGTATATATATACTTTTTTAAAAGGAAAAAAACCCCTGATTGTTAGCAAGGGTTATAGCTGGGTATTAACACGGTCTTTCTCTTCCCTTTTAAAATGAACTTGAAATACTTAAACACAGTTAGCAGAATTTCTAGCCCCTCCCCCTAAAAAAGGATGTAGACATCAAAATGGTATGATACTGAATTATCAGGATCCTCAGGTAAACGTTCAACGCAAGCCAGTATAGCATCACTTTCTTGTTGTGATTCATTCTCTCTGTGCTTCTCTCCCTCTCTCCTCTTCTCCCTCCCTCCCAATTCAAAAAGAAAAGGAAAATCTGAATGTCTAGCTCTGACATTGCAAGGGTTGCCGATATTCTATTTTAGTACATTTGCTATGTTTCCAAAACAACAAACATTTTAAAAGAAGAAAGGGAACGTCAGTTTTATTTAATTTAGTTCTTCACTTTTTACTCTAAATCTGAGTTCAATTTACCTTAAGGTTTTAAAGAAGGCCTGACATTTGAGGCCTTGGGGAAAGATCATCTAACTCAACAGAATGCTCAGAGGAAAAATTCATCAAAACTCCTACATTTTGCATACAGCAGACATCTTCCATAAATCAGCTTCTTTTTTTTTTTTTTAAGCATCCTCTTTAGCATATAGTGATAAAAACTAGTGTCATTTAATATGGCTTTTTGAAAAGAATTTCAGAAATTAATTTGTTTCTGGGATAAGCATAGGTATGCACACAGATTCAGTATATGCCTGGGACCTGCTGGTTTCTTCCAGACATTTAAATACAGCACCTTGTTTTGTCCATTTTCACTTGGCTCACAAAGTGACGTGGAAACAGACTGTGTACTATTTCCTTAAGTTTCACCACTAAGCCAAGAATACAGCAGAAAAATGGACACTTAATCATCAAAGAAATTACAGGAACTAAATTAAGTCAACCAACCAGTGAAGTTGGTTTTCATAAAGGGGCTGTGTCCCTAGCTACACAATGCATACTCTCCATCATGGAGGTCACTGGATGGCCCTCAAAGTGGTATCCTTAGTCCTACAAAATTGAGTAACTAATATTACCTGACTTATCTGCTCCATTTAAAAAGTATAACGTATGAGAACAACTCCTATAGAATGAAAATCTTTGGCAAATATGATGAATCCCACTTATAGTTCTGGTGTTAGGGAATGAACTGATACCAAAGGGAAAGGCTACCCAACCCATAACAGGATTGAAATTAGGGGGCTTTTTTGTGTGTGTGTGAGAGGAAAATTAGCCTTGAGCTAACATCTGTTGCCAATCCTTCTCTTTTTGCTGAAGAAGACTGGCCCTGGGCTAACATCTGTGCCCATCTTCCTCTACTTTATGTGGGACGCCGCCACAGCATGGCTTGATAAGCAGAGCGTTGGTCCTCGCCCAGGATCCGAACCTGCGAACCCCTGGTCGCCTAAGTGGAGTGAGCGAATCTAACCTCTATGCCACCTGGCCGGCCCCTTAGCAGACTTGATTTTCATTGGAGACAGTGCCAAATATTTGTCTCTTTCTCAACAATTGGTGCTTGTGGTGACAACTATAAATGTACCAATATTCGAGTGCTTGTTAGACACAAGAGTCTCATTAGTGCTCTTAACAACCTTAGAAAGTATATATTATTAACTCTATTTTATATAATAAAATAAGATTGAATTTTAAAATATTTAAGTAATTCACCCAAAGTCATTCAGCTAGAGAGTTGGAAGAGTCAGAATTCAAGCCCAGGCCAGCCTAACACCAAATCCATCAAGCTATAGTGCCTTTCTTCCATCATTAAGTCGCCTTGAAAAGTTGCCTGGAGACATCTTGAGATTGGTCTTTAGAAATACTCAACCAGAGGCTGCATAGCCTTTGGGAATTAATTTTGTAGAGAATTTAATCACTGGCTGGGGAATCCCAGTGATTCCTTGCCTTCGAAATTAATTCATTTTCTCCATATGCAAGTCAATGGATAATCTTCAAAATGGGTTTGACATTTTCTGTCAGATTTTCTGTCTTTCTCAACCTTGTTTCTAAGCAAGGCAACGATTCTTCCTGGATGATATTCACATTTCTGCAAAATCTGCCTAAATTGTTAATATGTATATGACCCTGCTAATATAACCAAAATATTTGCTGCCCTTAACTAAATAATTTGACTTGACCACCCCAACTCTCAGTCCCAACTGCGGCTTTATTCTTTCTTGCTCCTTATTAAATTGAGATGAATAGGTAGGGCTGAACTATGCCTAACATTTTCCTTCTTGTTTAATTAACAGCTATGGATATTTGCATTTGCCTTCCTAACATATTTAGTACTAATTAAACCTCACAAATTTAGCACAGCTCTCTCCACAAGGCACAGCACAAGTTAACAAATTAATCCTCAGAAAACTTCATTTGGGTAAGTGGGGGCTATCTGCTTCAGCTCAGAAGTGGGGATTTTAATAAGCTTTGGTTGCATTCAATATGGTATATTATCTAGCAAAGCGGGGAGTCCTGCTCTGGTTGGCAATAGTTAGAATACACCCAAGCTATTGCCATCCATTCTGGGCCCACATTTTAAAAGAGACACAAACTGAATTGTGTCCAAAGAAGATATGGATGAAAGACATTTGAAAGCAGGTTGAAAGAGATTCTACAGTTGACTCAAGCAGTAGAGTATTAAGTATATACCTGAAACAATGTTCCTCAAACTAGCTCAAAACATGAGTTTAATGGCATACACCAAAAAAATTTAAAAAGGATAGGGGGAGTATTATACTCAAACAGTTGGAAATCGTGACACCAGAAAATGACAAACTGGAGCACTCTTGATAAAACGGAAAGTATGGGGAATGGGGCCGGCTGAAGAGAAAGAAAAATCTTCATCACAGCCATTACTGTGACGGAGCGACAGAGAACACTCTAGCATGGAGGTAAGATGCCTGGGTTCTAGTCCTAACTCAGCTGGTACCAGACCACCATCTTGGGCAATTCATAACCCCCTCTGTGAGTTCCAGTTTCTCTCTTTTCTCTTCTGTGAGTGTTTGGTCTAGATCATCTAGCAGGGATGGCAGAAACATGGCAAGCAAAATCAATAGGGGCACATGATCTGTTTGGCCAGCATGAACCCTTCAGATCCCCACAGCTGCTACCTCTCCATCTTATCAATAATCACCTATCCACACATCTAACTTTCCTACCTGATCCTTGTATGATCTCTAAGTTCTACAATATTTCTTCCAGATCCAAAAATATATGTGCTTTCTCCTTCTGAATCACCCATAGTTTTGTTTGCTTGTTTTTTAGTAAAGACTTGCCTCGGGCCGGCCCCGTGGCTTAGCGGTTAAGTGCACGCGCTCCGCTGCTGGCGGCCCGGGTTGGGATCCTGGGCGCGCACCAACGCACCGCTTCTCCAGCCATGATGAGGCCGTGTCCCACATACAGCAACTAGAAGGATGTGCAGCTATGACATACAACTATCTACTGGGGCTTTGGGGGAAAAATAAATAAATAAATAAAATCTTTAAAAAAAAAAAAAAAAGACTTGCCTCAAAGCATTTTCAAAATTCTTGTCATCCTAAATTGGAGAATATTTTTCTAGCATTTGGGAAGCACGAAGCCATCCACTTCTTCTACCAAGGAAAGTACACCCCAGAATGAAGCTCTGACAACAGAATTAAGCAAGCATCCTCCTCCTACTGGAAATCCTTTAAACAAACTGCAGAAAAAATTATTTAAGGACATTGGTTCCACCGGATCAAATTCAAGAACTGGTAAAACAAAGGTCACTTGCCTAAACCAAGTTGTTTAATCATTTTTTTGTTTTTCTAAAGCACACATACACACACAAAACTACTGAAATCAACAGCAGAAAGTTAAAACACTTTCTGAAAAATTAAGCACTCCTGCAGAGTTCACATAATAAAGGAGGCTGTAGGGGAGGCTATGGGGTAGAAGGACTTTATTCACATCTATTAAATAAATGACTAGGATGAAACGCAGCAATCAGGCCCATCTTTTCCAGTTAAGGTAGAGCACACAGGAGTGTGCGTTTGAACCTTCCTAGAGTTTAATTTTTCATATCTCTGCTTTAGACAACTCCACAGTGGCATTACTTTAAAGAAATCATTATCTTTTGGAAAATGTGAGAAACATGTTTTAAGAAGATAAAAACTGTGCTTCATAGAGAATAATATTTTCCCCTTTAAACTCCAGGGATCAGGCAGATTTTCCAATGGCATCTTACTGCAGCCCACTGGGATTCTGAGAAAGCATATCTACCCAAACTCAGCACTAAGAACTCCTTGAAACTCAAAACGAGCAAACAGCCCCTTGATAACTTAAATCGATGTATTTTGGTTTTAAAGCCAATGACTCCTTAACAAGAAGCAGTGCCTTGGAAAAAAAATTTGCAAAACGGGAACTCAATATTTACTTTATCATGAAAGAAAAGAAATAAGAAAATGCTCCCTAAAAGTTGTTGATCTTTTTTTCTGATGACAAAAGTAATATAAGTAAGCAAGGCCAAACGATTACTCAGGTGTATATAATTCTAATATATGTGTGTCTAGAGAGGTCTTCATTTGTTTTCTTTGGATCTTTTTCCAAAAATGGGCTCACACTGTAGATGCCCTTGGTTGTGCTGCTCAAAGTGCATCAGCAACCCAGGAAGCTTATTAAAAATACACAATTGGGGCTGGCCCGGTGGCACAGTGGTTAAGTTCATGTGCTCCGTTTCAGCAGCCCGGGGTTTGTGGGTTCAGATCGCAGGTGCAGACATATACTCAACTCATCAAGCCATGCTGTGGCAGCATCCCATGTTCAAAATAGAGGAAGATGGGCACAGATGTTAGCTCAGGGACAATCTTCCTCACCAAAAAAAATATACAATTGCAGGCCCCATCCCAGGTGCAAGCTGCATTTTAAGGATATTCCAAGCAGATTAGTAAGCAAACAAAAGTTGAAGAAGCCCTGGGTAGTGAACAAGATGTGGTCTACACAGAAGCTGAAAAATAATGATGTATATCTGAAATTTATATAATGTTATAAACCAATGTTACTTCAAGATTTAATTGAATAAAAAAATACACCCCCAGTGGTGAAATGCTGCATAATTATTGTTCCTATATCCAAGGGTTAAAAAAAAAAAGAAAGTTGAAGAAGCCCTGGGCTGTAGGATGATTATAAAGCATCATTCCCTATTCTTCTTTGGTGAGAAGATACAGATCCAGATGTTGATAACACATATCTCTGGACACCAAGGAAATAAGTATGCGGCTTGTTTTAACTGTATAGCTACCGTCTCCATATAACAGTGCCTTTCAAAAAATAGCACACTCTGCTTTTTTTAGAGCACATCCATAGAGCACATCCACATTTTGTAGAGCACATTCAATACCTATGCATTGTTGTAAAAACAAAAGCACAATGAAAAGATTGAGCGCTGAACCATTATCTAATCTCATTATCCATCTCATTTGATCTTGGTGCAGTAAGTTTCATATCCCCGTTTGAGATGTAAGGAAACTGAGGCAGAACCAAGTTAAAAGGCCCCTTCAAGTTCAGTTTTGGGGAGCTGGTGGGCGTTTGGGAACAGCTTCCCCATGTCACATCACTTCTGCAATAAAGTAGCTCGAACATGACCAATGAGACGGCCTCTCCTGTTACAACCTCTAACAAAAGTCACTGTATCCAACAAAGTCCTTGGGCAAAGATGTTGACGTCCAAAATTCACCATGAAAGTCTCAACTTGCAGATTTATGTGCCACCTGGGGGATCGCTATCTTGGCCCCATGACACTATTATAGCTCTCACACACCTTATTACTGACGTTGCAGGGCAGGGGAGGGAGGCAGAAGAAAATATATCACAGGGCAAACTGCTCTCTCTGCTGACCACAGATTCACTCTAATCTCCTGCTGGAAGAAATGCAACCACTGGGACAAGACCTTTGAAGCCATTCAACTTTTCCCAGGGACTCTATACTTGCTCCCAGTTCCAAAGAAGATTACCTCCTGGGAAACTGTAGTTGGGATTCCCAATCCTTGTATCGAAATTGGTCAAGCGTCATTAGAAGTATGTAAAATGCTAACATACATTAGTCTTTGCCCTTTTAGTTACTGTAGGACAACATTTGGTAAATTTAACCTCCGATCCATCTTGCCAGGTATAAAAAAATAATAAAGCTAGGGGCCTGCCCTGTGGCGTAGTAGTTAAGTTCAGTGTGCTCCACTTTGGCGGCCTAGGTTTACAGGTTTGGATCCCAGGTGCGGACCTACACCACTTATCAGCCATGCTGAGGCGGTGACCCCTGTACAAAATAGAGGAAGACTGGCACAGGTGTTAGCTCAGGGCTAATCTTCCTTAAGCCAAAAAAAAAAAAGGAAGATTAGCAACAGATGTTAACTTAGAGCAACTCTTCCTCACCAAAAAAAAAGCTGGAAGAAAGCCTGCTGATCACCCCTTGACAGGAACAAGCCAATCCATGTACCTCAGTTTGCTCTTATGTAAAAGATACCCATTTGCCTCAAGTGTTTCTCAAAGTGCGGTTCGCTTGCCATGGAAGGCTGGAGAAGGGGTATGAAAGAAGCTTTTAATAGGTAATGAGCATTAGAAAAATATCAGTGGTTTGTATATAGACGTTTTCCTTTTTTAGTAAACTGTTTTATCTGTAAGGAAGTCAATTTAGGGAATATTATTAAGCAAATATCAGCTCAGATGGTATGTGAAACTGGGAAAAAAAATCCTATAGGTGGTTCTCAATCTTTTCATTCTTCAAATGTGTTGGTTAATTGTTATTTGCTGTTAGCTTATATTGTTTTATTTTCTGCTAGCATTCAAAAGTAAATAAGCTGGGGTAAGCACCAAAAATTTAAGAAACTCTGGTGAAAGAAAAAGCTTAATGGATTTAATTTTTTATTCAATAAGCTGTTATTATTTTACTCTAATTCAGCCTAAATCATGAAGCCCCAGCGCTGCTTGGAGCACACCATGAGAAGCCACGGCCAGATGGTGTCTGAAGTCCACTTTATGATTCTATATCATGCAAGATCTTAATTTACGGCTGTGACTATTGTAAAAATACTGTAACATATTAGGCCCGACTCCTTCTCTGTGAGGGTCAATTTCCTCTTTCCTTACCAAAGTAAAGACTTTATGATTCTACTGTTTGATTCTATACTCAAAGGTCTACCCATTAGCACTGTCAGACTTTCAGGAAAACCCATTCCTTCCTTGTCTCTTCTGCCCAGACTCCATGAGATTCAGGCACAGTTGCCCATCACAGGAACCCTGCCATGCCTGCCACAGGCATGGGCACAGGACCCAGGGTGGCCAATCAACCCTGATGTAAGCATGGGACCCAACTGAGCCAACTGAGTTCTCTTCTGAGAATGATAATGACGCTAGAAGGGAGGGGCGCCTCCTTCCTCATGATCACTAGGTGTGAGAATGAAGTAAGCCAGGAGCGGGTCTTGTAGAGAACACCATTCTGAGACTGAATCGAACACAGAGGAAGTGAACAGGGAGCAGAGAAAAGAAAGCTGAGGAGTCCTGGATAAAGCCTCACAAACCAGAGGAACTTCAGAGGAACTAGGGGTGGCATTTGTAAACCACTCTTCGGGACATGTTTTCAGGGACGTGATTTGGTGACCCAGTTCCTCATTACTGAACAGGCTGCTGAGGATTTCCTGCCTTCAAGGATGACAGAAAGGATGCACAGGAAGCAATTAACAACACGAGAATCTGGGGAGGGGAAACAATGCGAGGTGGGAACTGGAAGGTCATGGGGTCTGCAGAACTGGGTTAAGATGTAGACTCTGCCTCATACCAGCCACGGCCTCCTTACTTGGAAAAAGTTATTGGATCTTTCAGGGCCTAGTTTCCTCAACTATTAAACAGGGAAACTACTGGCCTGGCAGGGCTGTTGTAAGAAATAAATGAAATCATATGTATGCAGTTTTCAGAAAAGTACCTGGCACAGAGTAGTTCTCCATAAATGTTGACTATAATTACTTTTACCCCTATAAAATGTAAAGTTAAGGAAAAATATGAAACTCCCAAGTTCTCACCAACCCTGAATCACTACGACCCAGGAATAACATATTAAAACAACAACCAGCACCTCCAAAAGATTAATGACCTAAAGGGGTGGGGGGAGGATCATTGGCAGATAAACTCAGAATATTCTGGCACCAGGTCCAGCAACATCATTGTGATTGTTTAAAATCAGCCACTGACTTGGAAAGTTCCACTGGCTGTGGTTCTGGTAGACAGGCCCTGGAATTCTAAGTAATAATCACCTTTAAATTTGCTCTATGATCTAGAAGTTCACAGGGCTGCCTTCTGGAGAATATAGTGAATTCAGAAGGAAAATATAACTGTATTCTAATTTGCCTTTCTCAGGTCTCAGATTGCCTTGACTAGGATGGTTATGCCTTAATTATACTTGTCATTAATTTTAATGACATTTTTGTAATTAGATACAAAGATTAGAATTTTTATATCCCATTGTACTTTCCTTTTAATACAAATTACTTGTGGTTGCTGAATGAGTTACAAATTAGAATAATTTCTTCCAAAGAGCAAAGAGGAAGAAGAATGCACGGGAAGAGAGAAAATGCCAAAGGATAAAGAGCTCTGTTGCAGAAATTACACATTACAGAATCCCATAATGTAACAACCCAATAATTAAGAGGCACATGGACATTTGTTTTCATAGCCCCAGATTCTCTAGCTAATAAACAAAACTAAAAAAATGGTATATAACATTTTATTCTAACATTGGATGAAACTTTTCATTGTTATGAATTTCTATTTACAATGTATAATTCCAGCTGAACCAAAATTCTGTTTTTGACAATCACATAGAAGTCCTGAGCAGGGTGAAATGGTGGTTATCATCTTTGATGTTGCTTTCAAAGGCATAGAAGATATTAATCACATTATCACTGTTGCCTCTACGATCTCTCTGTCATTTTTTTCACCCATGAATTTATTGAAAAGGTGTTTGAAATGAGCACAATTTCTGTTCTGCAATTCTTCTGGGATAATTAGTTTCTCAAGTCCAAATCTGTCTTATATTTAAAATCTGCTTGGGGCAAAAGTTCCTTCTTATTTTGAATACCCAAGTTTTGGCAGAAAAGGACTCATAATAAGTACTCACTCACATATTTCCCTCAGAACCCCGTTGGCATGTGTCCCCTAAAAATTCAGAGTCCACCAAGCTAATATTCACATGGTCTAGGGATGCACTGTGCACCCTTCTTTACCTTGACATTCATCTGCTCCGCTAAGAGACATAGCATTTGGTGATGAACAACTACATGGAACTACAAAGATTATGAGTGGTTTTAGGTAAGAGACAGTCAAGAAATTCAACCAAAGAGCCAACGGGTACTGAGCATATGTTCTGTGCCTAACAAGGGTTCCCAAGATACACCGCTCGCCCTGGGCAGCAAAGAGACATTATTAAGAAGTCAGCCTTTGCAACCAGACCAGCCTGGGTTTGATTTCTGCCTCTGCTTTTGAGTCAATTACTTAGCATTCCTAAACTTTAGTTTCCTCATCTATAATATTGAGATAAAAATATGACCATCATCACAGGATCATAGTGAAAATTTAATGAAACAATGTACATGAAGTTCATAGTGCCTGGCATATAGTAAGGGATCGATAATATTAGCCATAATCTTTATCAGTATCATTCTTATCATCCAAAAGATCCACATTAGTGTAACATAAATATAGATTAATCTCAAATGCATTTTTTTCATTCTAAGTTTTCTGAAATCTTGTGATATAATAAACTTTCTCCTTATCTCCCCTACCCTATAAAAATACTGCTGCTTACTTTGGTGAATAATGATAAATGTTAAAATAGAGAGCATCTTATAATAAAACAGTCTACACGAAATGGACATGCAGAGAAAACATTTGCAATAATCTACACCGAAGTCTTCACTGTGGTTATAAGGAGTGGTAAGACTACAGGTCTTTTTAACAGCACTTTCTAATTGTTGTTTGATGAATATATATTATTTCTGAAATAAAGAAATTAATTTTTTTTTCATAAAAGAAATAAAACATAAACCACCAACATAAAATCTAGTCAAATGTACTATGCGAATGCATGTTTTTTGTCACCCTAACTATCCAGTTTGCAATTTTCACCAGTTTCTTGAAATATAAATAGTCATCCCTCTGTCTCCTCCACAGGTGTACAGAAAGAAATAAAAGAAATCAATGCCGCATTCTTCACTACTTGCTGCATGAAACACTACTGGCATTAGACGGCTGGATTTTTTATGGCTTCTGAAGGTTTTACCTTCCATTAATTAAATCTTACTTTCTGTTTTTTTAAAAAGCCACTCAAACATTAATGTCAAAAAAAGTGATGAGGTGAAAGAATGGAACATATCTTTCCAAAAAATTTTTCAAAGTCTCTTAGTTCCAGAAAACACAATTTTTAAAATGGTAACCCTTATTCAAACACACACACACACACACACAAAAAGATCTCCTTGTCAAACATATTAAATTATAAACTGGACATCAATTTTGTAAAGGCTGATTTCTAAATTATAATAGAACACATGTGGGGTGATTTTCTGACTCTCCTCGAATATTTGGTTTTCTTGGCAGCTGCAGGAAATCTCTGGACAGATACACCACTACGATAATTAATGCCAGCTTTCAGGCATCATAATGAAAAAAAAAATTCATGACAGCAACAAAAAATGGTATCCTCCCCTCAAAATAACCACGGATTTAATGTAAAACATGAATCCACAGGGCCTCTAGCCTAGAGCAGCTGAAAGACATTTGTGTGATTCATGAACAGAGAGTCATTCGATCTCTTCCATCAGACCTTTCCTGCATCTCAGCCACTTTTGTTTACGCCCATCATTGGCTGCTTCATTCATACCCTGGTTATGTCTGTGCTGAACGGTGCTCCTGATTTCTACCACTGGTTCCAACAAGGCCTTCACCTTCCCACTTGTTCTTAATCTTTCCACAGTCCCTGAAGGGCATCAGGGTCTAGCACAGCGTCTGGAACACCATAGATGCTCCACGAAAAGGCTATGGGTAGACAGACCGGGCAGTAAATGAGTGGGAATAGATAACGAATATATAAACAAAAAGCAAATGTCAAAAGTTAAAAGACTTCTCTGACTCTAAAATTACTTCATTTATAAAAGCGAATGTTCTACATTTTAGAAGCAAACATAAAGATAATATGCTCACTAGCTGTGTGAGATTAGGGAAATTCCTTAGCCTTCGTGCTTTGGTCTCCTCTCCTGTAAAATGGAGATAGTAACAGTAGCTGTTCAGGGGGTTGTCATGAGGGTTAAATTACTGTTTGTAAGGTACTTAGTGGACTGACTGGAAGAGAATAAACGCTAAAAGTCAAGAGAAAAAACTAAGTAAAAGCAAATAAACATCAAGATCATTATCACTATTTTATTAAAACACAGGGGCCATGCTTGGCATAAACACCAAATGGACTTGAAAAATGTTCAGTCTCCTAAAAGATGAGGAATAAATGCACATAATCCTGGCTGTTTGATTGCAGTGTTATATAATCTCTGGGTCTCTGTGTGAACAATTTTTAAATGGAGATGATAATAATAGTTCCCATCTCACGGGATTTTTCTGAAGATTAAATGAAATAATATGTACAAAGAACTTAGCAAGATGCCTGGTGCATAGTAAACAATATATTTTATCCAACACTATTCTAGTGCTATTTGAGAATCTGGCTGGTAACATCATAATTCAATAGGTATACACAATAATTTACATGTTGTGTAACATTTATTCATGCATCTAATATTCATTGAGCATATACATCATATTAGGCATAGATACACCATATTCTGCAAAGTCCCACAATAGCCATGTGAGACATAGTCTATAGCACTAACTTCATTAAAACACACACGTGTTAATGTAAAAAGAAAAACTTTTTGAGAACTGTAGGAAGGGATAAAAGAAGGAAAACATTTGTTGAATGCCCAGCACATTCCAGGCCCCATATGGGGCCCTTCACATAAACGATCTAATTTCTTCCTCACTGCTCACCAAGAAGAGTGATACCATCGCTTCACCTGCACAGGTGAGGAAACATAGCAGTTAAGTCACTTGCCCAAACCATTCAAATCACAGAGTCAGAATTCAAACACAGATCAACCCAAGTTTGTGCCCATCTCATTAAAATTTGCTACACAGAAAAATACAAAGATGGATAAAGCCAAGCAGTCAAAATTTACCTTCACTTTTTTTAAGTCCCTATATTTTTTCCTCCCCAAAGCCCCAGTGCATGGCTGTATATCCTAGCTGTCAGTCCTTCTAGGTCTTCTACGTGAGCCGCCGCCATAGCATGGCAACTGACAGATGAGTCATGTGGTTCCGCGACCAGGAAACGAACCCGGGCCGCCAAAACGGTGAGAACGCCAAACTTTAACTACTAGGCCATCGGGGCTGGTTTGATCTTCACTTTTAAACAGTCAAAATTTATCTTTAACTTTTAAAAAGACAACTCTCATCTCAGCTCAAGTTGCTGTTAAGTTCCCAAAGATTCCAAAATGTTCCAAAGGGGGAGGGGGATGCTCCCAGGACACAGTGTCAATGTCAAGAGACATTAATGGTTGTCACAACTAGGAAGGTGCTACTGGCATCTAGTGGGTAGAGGACAGTGATGTTGCTAAACAGCCTATGATGCACAGAACAGCCCCTCACAAAAATGGATCATCCCGTCAAAAATGTCAATAGGGCCGAGGTTAAGAAAAAACCCTGTATTAATCAATGAAATGAAAATTCTTGACTTTCCAAAAGTTGTACTGTGCTTGGTCATGCTCTGGAATTCCACAGGAATGACCACTTGGTGTGCTCATTTTTTCTCCACTATTAAGTTTATGCTTCAGCACACATTACTGCCAATATGACCTCTTCCATCACACCCTGGGCTCAGCCAGCATTCATGTCAGCAGCCCACTTCACCGTGTAGATGTGAACAAATGGACTGACGCCGGTTTCAAGTTGACACAGAAGGTCCCCCAATTAGCTTCTGCAAGGGCTCAGCCCAAGGTAAGAAGAGTCAGAAGGGGGTTCTTTCAGATGCCATACATTGTTGCACTCAACGTTTTTCCAAATATAATACATCTTCAATCTAGCAATGTGCTCTTCTTTGCCTGTGTTTTCTGGCATACAGAACTGTGAAATGATTTAAAATTAAACTTTGGGAAGGTAACGTTGAATCTGCTTTCTGAGGCAAGAATTGCATGGTCACTTGATAGATTTATTCCCTAATTTGATAGCCTCTGTCCCTTCCCAGAAAAATTCAATTTAAGATTTATGGGTATACTTGGCTGAATAGTTCTCCTGCAGGAATACAAGCCTTTTTTAAAGTCACAGCCTAACGAATTTTATTCACACCATAGAGGAAAAGGTCTTGATTCCTTAAGGTCTCCAAAAAAAGATTTATCTTTTGAAAATGACAAGTATGTTGTTAAGCCAAGGCAGTAGCAAGTAACTCTAACCTTTTTCTTACTAGCTAAATCTGTTATCGATTACATGCGAAGGGAACACAAATTGTCATGCAAATCATGGAGTTTAAAAAGGGGGGGAAATGACAGCTGTAACACATATGACAAATTTGAAAAAGGGATGGTGCTGTTTGAGACTATGCTGTCATCTTAACGTGGAATAAGGAGGAAGGAAAGACGGTTTACTCAAGGCTATCACCACCAAACAGGCCAGCAGGAAGGCAAAATATTTCCCCTATCAAATATGTACAGATTCATTTAAATCAACAGTACATTCTAAAATCACTAACTTGCCCTAAAGACTTACAAAAGAACTGAAAAAGATTTAAAGTAGAATTCTACAACGACAATACTAAGGAGATTCAAAGGATGAACCACCAGATCCCAAACTAACAAAAGAAGAGTCGTGGAGGGCTGGTTGCACATTTATTCACAGAAAGTTTCAGTACTCACACTCCAGATTACACAGAGTCAGAAAGTGTTTACAGCTAAATTAAAGTTTCCTCTTTGAGGGAAGAATCCATTTTTGAAAAAGATTCCAAGATTTAAAATAAACCATAACTTTGATCAATTGGATGAATAAACCCATTGTATATTTTAAGAGCATGAGTGGACTTGTTTGTAAAACTTAGAAAAATTAAGGAAGGATAGGTATCAAATTATTAACAGTGCTTCACGGAAAGGGGCTGACAAGACAGGAGGAGAAGAATCTAGGCCACATGGTGCAGCAGGAGGTATAAGCACTGTTTATTTTCTACTTGTCAAGGGCTGTGACTATGGGTGATTTTTATTTTCAGTTTTTATGTTTCAGTACTTCCATATTTTATTTTAAAAAGTTTGGAAGAAAAACAGAACAGTGCCTGCAAACAGCATCCTCAAACACAAATACTGGTATAGCATAAGGGATTCCACAGCATTCACCGAGCTCTTCTGTGTTTGGGGCACTATGGTAAGGGGTTCATTTGATGATCTGAGCATTTGATTGTTACATCTTCAGAACCGCCTTTTCTACCCTGATCAGCGACAGGTGGAGATTTTTTTTTTTTAACTTTGTTAAAAGTTAAAAATACTTTGTTTCACAGAAATAGGTTCATTAAAAAATATTATTATACAAATTATATAGCAACTACAGCTTTTCAAAGACCAAGGATATAATGAAATTGACTTGACATTAAACTCCCTATTATAGATAATTCAGTTTCAACTCATGACTGAGAAGCTGTTACAGGATCCTAACAGCTTCGGGGCCAATATTGGCCATGTCCATAATAACAAGTACCACGAAACTTGCTGACAGTTTCAGCTCAATTCTGATTAATCTCCATCACCCTGCCCCTCTGAAGCTACAAAAACATAGCTGAGGTAGCTTTCCTGAAGTCACAGGGTCAGGGGGAGGCTGAACCAGCTGACTGGAGAGCCCCTCACTGCAAATATAAGACTGTTCTGTAAAAACAGAGACACGTGAAAAGAGCATTCTCCTGGGCAGACCAGTAGACTTCACTGTCTTGTAGAGTTTGGGATGGGATGCATTTCATGCAAGATCATCACAAGTCCCAAGTCGAGAACCCCTGACTATCACAGAGAAATATTCTGCCGTTATAGCTGGCAGAAGTTATAACTAGGAAGTGTGGTAGGCAGAATAATGGCCTCCAAGGATATGCACATCCCAATACCAAGAACCCGTGGATATGTTACATGGTTTAAGGGAATAAATAAGGCTGATAGTCATAGTGACCTAAAAATAGGGACATTAGTCTAGATTATCCAGGCAGGCCTAATCTAATCACGAGGGCCCTTAAAAGCGGACAAGAGAAGCACAAGAGAAGAATCAGAGGGAGTGGTGACTATGGAAGAGAGGCACAGAAAGATACAACGTTGCTGGCTTTGAAATGGAAGAAAGGAGCCTCTAGAAATTAGAAAAGTCAAGGAAACAGATTTTCCCATCGAGCCTCTAGAAAGGAACGCAGCCCTGCCAACACCTTGATTTCAGCCCAGTGAAACCCATGTCAGCCTTCTAACATGCAGAACCGTAACAAATAATAAACTTGTATGTTTTAAGACACTACGTTTGTGGTAATTTATTACAGCAGTAAAAAGGAAACTAATACAGGAAGTAGTGTCTTTTTCTAAACCTCAGAATAAGGAAGAATATAAACTATTTAGAAAAGAATTATATGAGGAGTTTTTTTACCAAAAAAAATATCACAAGTTAGATGAAACATTCACGTTATTATTATTGTCTTCCTCAAAATATCTGTCTTCCAAAGTAATTGATGTTTACTATAGTAGTTTGGGATATAATCTTGATAATCTGAAGGGCTCTATTTTCTTAGATTTGATCTGTTCTCAGGTTCAATAACCACAACTACTAACATTTACTGAGTGTTTACCATGTTTCAGGTATAAATATTATCTCATTAAGTCCTCACAACAACCTATAAGGCAGATACTATTATTACTGCACCACTGGTAAAAAGTGATTTAATGGATTATAAGCCTTAATGTAAGAGCCAAAACTATAAAACTCTTAAAAGAAAACAGAAGTAAATTTCATGACCTTGAGTTAAGCAATGGTTTCTTGGATTCAACCAAAAGCATAAGGAACTAAAGAAAAAAACAGATAAATTAGACTACATCAAAATTAAAAACTTTTGTGCTGTAAACAATACAATCAAAAAAGTGAAAAGATAATCCACAGAATGGGAAAAGTATTTGCAAATCATGTACCTGATAAGGATCCATTTTCTGGAATATATAAAAAATTTCTTACAGCTCAACAATAAAAAAACACCCCAATTAAAAAATGAGTCAAGAATTTTAATAGATATTTCTTCAAAGAAGACATACAAGTGGCCGTTAAGCACATAAGATGCTCAACATCATTACTCATTAGGGAAATGTTTATCAAAACCACAATGAGATACTCACTTCACACCCACTAGCATGACTTAAATCAAAAAGGCACAATAACAAGTATCGGTGAAGATGTGGAGAAACTGGAACCCTCATGGGTCAGCTACTTTGAAAAACAGTCTGGTAGTTCTTCAAAAAGTTAAACAGAGACTTACCACATGACCCAGCAATTCCACTCGTGGGTATATACATAAGAGAACTGACAACATATGTACACACGGAAACTTATACATGAATGTTCATAGCAGCATTATTCGCAATAGTCAAAAAGTGAAAACCACCCAAATGTCCATCAACTGATGAATGGATAAATCAAACATGGTATATCCATACAGTGGAATATTATTTGGCAATAAGAAGGAATAAAGTACCGATACATATTAAAACATGGATGAACCTCAAAACAAGACAAGTGAAAGTAGCCAGTCACCACATATTGTAAGATTCCATTTACAGGAAATGCCCCAAATAGGCAAATTGATACGAACAGAAAGTAGATTTGTGGTTTCCCAGGGCTTGGGGGCTGGGGAGAGGACTGAGCATGGAGTGACTACAAATGGGTACAAGATTCCTTTTGAAGAGGACAAAAACGTTCTAAAATTAGATTGTGGCAATGGTTGCACAATCCTGTGAATCTATTAAAAACATTGAATTATATGTGTTACATGGATGAATTGTATGGTATATTAATTATATCTCAATAAAGCTGTTTACAATGTGATTTAAGTTCTGTACGACACGTATTCATGAATGCTACATAATTTTTACATAAGGAAGCAGCTATTTGAGAAATAACTGTAAAACAACTATGTCAACCACAAGAGGGCGCTTTCTTCATAGTTACTGAAGGAGGAGATTCTGAACCACCTGGGTAATATTTACCAGTTTGATCCCTTGTTCCTCTTTTCTTCAGTTGGGGTGGGGGGTAGAGTGTTAGCATGCTTCATCCAACACATTTAAGCCAACAGTGTGATCAAAGTTCGTCACAGGTTGAGAAAATCATGACTTAAACACAGATTAAAAAGTAAATGTTTAAACTTCTTAATAATAGAGAAACCGTGGATGACAGTGCATTGAACTCATTCCATTCCCTTCTAGTCATACCACAGATTATACAAAGTTATTTATTTAGCATAAAATTCATTGAGATAATAGAAATCATTACAATAAATGAAACATGTTAAAAACACTTGGTCTCTGGTTATTTGCTCTCTATTTCCAGCCCCTAGAACAATTCCTTGTATAAGTGGCACTCGATAAATATTTATTAAATGAATCACATAAATGAATGACTGAGTGAAATCCACATTTCTTAAATTTCAGAAAAAAATTTTATCTACTATACCTTGGAAACCAGATCAAAATATTTCCCTGGATCCATACCACAAATGAGTAAAACACTACTGTCATTTCACTGAATAAATATCTCTCAAACAAGTTCAGAGACATTCTGTGGTGTTAAATATAGTACCTTTGGCCAAGGAATCCTTTAATGTTGACTGACTCACCTCTCTCAGTGAGTTATCTTTGGTCTTCCTATTTAAAGTTCTTCAATCAATGCACCTCTTAATAAATCACAAGCACAGAACATTTCATTAGAAGAAACCATGTTTCTCTCCCTCCATCTCATATTTCAAATGGTCTAACACCAGAATAGTGTCTGGAGCAATAATAATACTGGCCCTATTTCCTCCCCAGAAGCCACGTTCAGCGGCAAAAATTCTATTTTACTCTAAGCTCAGCCACAATAAAAATCAGGCATGATTTTAGATAGATTTTTCATTTGGGATTAACAAATGGGTGAAGAATAAGCTGTTGCAGACACAGGCCCCCGGCCATCTTTAAGGCACCTTGAGTTTCTCAGGCATTGAAGCATTTTCATAGCAACACATTATACAAGAAACCGGATCACCAAACGATAAACTCAACTTGAAAAGTCTTCCTCTGCCATTTTTTAGTGAACAGTCTACTGTCAAAACAAAGATGTTACATTTAGCCAGTTCTAGGCAGCCCAGAAACATCAAACAGAATGCCAAAACACGTTGTACTTGAGCAACAAGGGAACTAACTCACACACGTCATTCATTTATATGCCTAAAAATTATTCCATGTAACTGGGGACTATATAAGGCACCTGGAGATATGACAACAAACAGGGCACATTCCCTGACCTCTGGGAGCACACAGCCTGGTAGCCCAGATGGACAAGTATAAATGAGCAACAACAAGAGAGAGTGGAATGTCAGGGTCAGCACGTGGTGTCCTGAGACACGGAGTGACCCCCTAATTAACCTGGCGGTTAGTAATAACTAGAAACGGATGTGGTAATGCAGCTGAAAAGTTATGAGCATGGATCTAGCCACTGAAAGAAGTACAAAAGCACCCCAGGCAGAAAGAAAAGCCCAGGCAAAAAAAGAAAAGAAACAAGCCTGGAAGCAGGATAGCTGAGCAAATTCCAGAAATAAGAGCGAGTTCAGCATGGTTGAAACCGAGTACAGAACAAAGACGAACAGGGGTTAAGGAGGTAAGCACAGGCCAATCATGAAAAATGTTGCTTGAGGCTTGATCCTTAGGGAGCCATCCCCAAACGGCCTGCAAATCTAGAGACTGCATTTTTCCGTTCTCCCACATTTCCTAGACCTTTCTAAATTTCCTTGAGGCCACAGCAGAAATCTTAAAAAGGAATTAACACACGTTGTCCCTCAACTGTGCCCAAGTAAGTTCACCAGAAACCACTGCGAGAAATTCTCCGAAAGCCATCTGGGCAGGATTCACAAGTCTTATGTATGCTAAAAGCACTTGAAAGTTTTACAAAGAGTTTTCAAATGCAGTTTGTCCTGGCAATAACACAACCATCCCACGAAGTAAGTGTTATCATCCCAATCTTACAAATAATATGACTGAGGTTCAGAAAAGACAACGGACTGGCCAAGGTCGTGAACTCAGTAACAGGACTTAGACAACAGCTCTGGTCTGTCTTATTCCAAAGATCATTTATCTGCTACTATAAAAGCTGTTTTCCTATGGAAGCAAGTTGCTAGTACGTACATAAGTTATGACCACTTTTCCCTATGCATTTTAAATGAGTCATGTCACACTCTTTTCGGGAGCTACTTTTTTAGTTTCCTCCGCCTAAGTTCACTCCTGATACGCCCTGTTGCCAGCTGCATCGCAGACGTCTGTGGACTGCTAAGACCGATTGCCAAGTCTGGTTTGCACTCAAGACCCTCTGCTGCAATAAAATCAACTCTACAGTAGCTCTCTCTAAATTACTGCCAGTTTGCATTTTTCTTTGTATTGCAACCCATGCCAAATTGAAGCATCTCAAGGTAAATCAACATTCAGAGAAATGGGGCAACCTCAAAGGAAAATAACATTAGCCCAAGACGGCTTCTACAATTATGTGTGGGGACTGCTCAGTGAGAATGAAGGGAAAATTTTTAAAAGTTTATTTATTCCCAAAGCACCAAACTCACAATATAAAAAAATAAAACTGTAAATAAACAAAACAAAACAATGACCAAAAACTTCCTGTCGGTGGGGAAAGAAGAAAAGCCAGTAGGTGGACTAGTGAGGCTGCATCAGTCCTGTGGGCTTCTTCCCTCTCCCCCATTCCCAAAGGATGCTGAACCTGCCTCAGTCAGGAGCTCCTGCAGGCTGCAACAAAAGCCCTTGAAAGTCATATTGGGGTGGCCGAGAGACTAGCACAGATGCTGAAATTCCCTCCCATATTGTATAGTCACAACTCACAGAACATTTGGCATAGCTGTAAGACCCCTCAATTTCGCAAACTGTTGAACAACATTTAATCCTTCAACAAATCCTGAGAGGTTTAATTAAGTAATTCCCATTTTACATTTAAGGCAGATGATTATCAGAAAGGATGGTTAACTTAAAGTCGACCAGCCAGTCAGAGGAAAATTCAGAAATCAACCCCAAATCTCTGAGTCCAAACTTACCGAGCCACTTCTGTCAATTTAATAAAAGGTGCTCCACGCTCAAATTCTCTCAGGCCACTATAGAAAATCTTTTTCTTATATGGCCCAAGAAAGTACCCTCTGGGCCCATGAAACATTAAATGGTGGGACAGAAATACCTTAAGAGGCTGCTTTTATGAGGGCCTCACTCCTCCCAGGGTCCTAGTGCTGCATTTAGGAACCCAAAATTGGTGAGGACTATGTGGAATTTATGGAGTACTTTCCAAATGAAAAAAAAATAATAAATAACAAATCTTCCCCTAAAAAAGTTCTTGAACAATATACAACCGCAACAATTTGGACAAATTTTCCTGTTTTTGTGCTATTTTCCCAAAAGCATCTTGCACACAAACAAAAATCTTCAAGTCCTTAAGATGACGTTCTTGCCCTGAGCACTCAGAACAAGAAACATTCTTCTTCTTTTTTTGTGAGGAAGATCAGCCCTGAGCTAACATCCATGCCAATCCTCCTCTTTTTGCTGAGGAAGAGTGGCCCTGAGCTAACATCCGTGCCCATATTCCTCCACTTTTTATGTGGGACACCGCCACAGCATGGCCTGAGAAGCAGTGTGCTATGCGTGCCCGGGATCCGAACCCAGGCCACCAGCAGTGGAGCACATGCACTTAACCACTATGGCACAGGGCCAGCCCCAGAACAAGAAACATCATTCTTATAAGCATAATCATATGTAATCTTTATTAATGTAACAAATATATTGCATGTCTTTCATTTCAAAACTTGTAGGACTAAAGATGACCAACAGGAAGATTATTTTTCTTAAAAAGCAAACAAGTATTGGGGAAGAAAACTAGTTCTATAATTTCCCAAGAGCCAAAGCAAGCTTATGCTTACCCTAATTTCACCAAACAAACCCAACATTTAAATATCAAGATGCAATATTCAAAATTAAGAACAACTATAAGACCACCAGACTACAATAAAGAAAGAGAAAAACAAAAGATAAAATAATTGTTTGATTTTTGATATTACTGCCTTCTTAATTACAGCAGTTCACATAATTGGGGAGGAAAGAAGGAAAAGGACAAAGAAGCCCACTGAGGCCTCCTTACAAAATATTTGCCCAGCACAGCTCTGGCTAAGTCAGTCTTTTATTAACTCAGACTCATTGAGTTTTTAATCCAACCCCTTTAAGTCCAGTAACGGTCCATCTTTTAACTAAAAGCCAAATTGGGTGGCCATTTTAAGGGTTAATGCTCTTGAATGGTTAGACAGAAGACACGACTGTCAGACAAAACACACAGCCTATTTTTCCCAAAACACATAGAGTTAGATCTTGATAGGATAACATTTTACTATTTACTATTAAATCAACTATAGGATTAAAAATGTTAGGCGTAGGCTAATAAAGTGGGAAAATGGTAGCCTGGACTCAAAGCATCATGACACTTCAATCTAACAATCTCAGCCTCCTGGGTAACGTAGTAGAGCCTTTCAGTTCTACAGTGGTAAGAGACTGAGTGGTGTAATATAAAAATGTTCAGATCAACACACTTTATACATGCAATCCTTCTGCAATGGACACCCCTCACAGTGCTTGCTGTCCATTCCTCCATCACCGTCAACTTCTCCTCACTCCAAAGTCCCTGATGATTGATGTTAACCCAGGCTCCACGTGAGGAACACATGATCTCCCCCATCAAAGCTGAATGACCCAAGCTGGACTCATCAGAGACTCTCTCCAGGTATTTAGAATTGAGACACAAATTCTAGGTATTGTTGTGGCCCTGTTGCTGAAACATCCCATTAAGCCAGGGCTGCCATGGCCATTTTTGCACCACGTACCTGTGAAAACAGAGAAAGCTGGTTTGCAGGATAAGGAAAATTAAGTAAATGCAAAAGATGATGGAAGGAAATAAGAAAACCAAGGAAAGACAAAGTGGGATGCTGATTACTGAATTTCTACCAAGAAGGTCAAGTCTCCTTGAGGCCTAGCTCCCTTCCTTGCTCTTGGGTTCTACGAGCTTTTTGGGCTTCAGCTCATTTGAATAGGTTTATTTTCTCATTGAATCACCCTTTGGTTTCATACTTCCACTTCATGTGGAATTCCACCTTGATGTATAACTTTCTCAAGAAAAAGGCTAAAATACTAATACATATATGTATACAAGTATGTTCACTGGGGTGTTACAATAACAAAAATTGGGCAGAAACTTAAACAACACGCTGTACAGGATTGCTTAAATATATTATGATTCACATATTCAGATACTGTTCCATCTCCTATGGGCATTGTTGCAGACACTGGGCTCAGCTGTGAAGAAAGTAAGGCCTCTGCCTTCATGGAGCCTACATCCTACCGATGCTTCACTATATCCTAGTGATACACGACAGACAGCAGTGAAAAAGCACATTGTTGGGGCCAGCCCAGTGGCGTAGCAGTTAAGTTCACACTCTCTGCTTCAATGGCCCAGGGTTCGCAGGTTCGGATCCTGGGCACAGACCGACACACCACTTGTCAAGTCATGCTCTGGCGGCATCCCATATAAAGTAGAAGAAGATGGGCACGGATAAAGTAGAAGAAGATGGGCACGGATGTTAGCCCAGGGCCAATTTTCCTCAGCAAAAAGAGGAGGATTGGCAACGGATGTTAGCTCAGGACTAATCTTCCTCAAAAAAAAAAAAAAAGCGCATTGTTGAAAAATATTAATATTAGAAAATATTTAAAGGTCATTAAATGGAAGATGCTTACAAATGAGAATTTCTGAAAATTATCAGTGGATATATAATTACATATTTTAAACACAGATGGGAGAGGAGGGAGGGAAGAGACCAAGAAGAGGAAGAAGGAAATGGGAAAGGAAAGGGGCAGAGTCGGAGGATTTACCATCCTTCCTCCCAAATTAAATTAACAATGATGTAAATGATTTTATTGGTAGCTTATGAGTAGTGTTTACTCTCTCCTTCACGCTTTTCCACTCGCCACATTTTCTACATTAAAGATGTATTACTTTCATAGTAGGAAAACAATCCCTATATAAATACATGAATTCCTTTCTTTAAGGCCTTTGTAATAGTGCAGTTTGAGCTGGGACCACAGGCAACATGACTGCCTACGGGTGCCTTTTCAAAACAGTGTTCTTAGCTTCACTCCAGTCCGTTTAAACAAGAATCTCTGCGGTGAGGCCTTGGAATTTGCATTTTAAGTCCTTCTCAGAGATTCTCAAGCACATCAAAGGAGGAGAACTATGGCATTTGAGTTTGAAAAACTGGTTAATGTAAGGCTAAATTCTGACCCTAATGATTTGTTTAGGCAACCAGCTAAGTTGAATAGGTTTCTTTTCTTGCTAGGAAACCCTTTGAAGACTGTGTCTAGGGAAGCCAAGTTTAGAGAAACAAGGACTTTGGAATGAGGACCAGGAACTCAAAGTGACAACTGCTGGCAGGGCTTGATCACCTTCAGTTGGATGGGGACCATTTAGGCACTCTGGGGGCTCAACTGAAGTAAAAAGCCAGTTTAGCTAAGACAGATGGAATATGGGATGAATCTATCTCTGACCATCTTTCATAAAATTACTCAGGCCCTGGAAAAGGAAAAAATCATTGATTTATATATTGGTTAATTATACACAATGGTACCTAATGAAAAGAGCTCTCACCAACAGAGCCTGAGGTGACTGAACCAATTGCCTTCCACTGTGAATGCCAGAATCTCAGAATGCTAGAGGTGGGATAAGCTTAGAAATTATCCAAACCCCTGCCTTTGATCAGAAAAGCAATATTACTGAGGCACGGGCTGTGAGCTCCACTGTTCAAAGCATTTATCCGCAGTGAAAAGAGACTATGGATGAGTGAGGGAATTAGAATAACCACTGAGCTAAATCCAAGGGGTTAGCCTACAAATCTGGGGTGGTATCTAGAGGACATAATGACGAAAATAACAGAAGAAACTACCAGACCAACTGCCTGCTGGGTGAAGCAGCTGGAGACCTGTCTCTGTCTGGGAGGACCACCTTTCCAGGGCAGTCTGCCCCAGGGTTCCTCCCCTCGGTTTGTCTTCTCTACACTCTAAAGGAGAATCCAGTTATGGAAAGATTGCGAAAACCTATTACACAGATATATTTCTCTACTGATACCAGGTAGACAAAAACAATTCCATGTTCTGCTATTTGATGCTGGCACTTTGTGGACACAGATGGTGCTTAAAATTTCTGTTGGCTGAGAAGTTATTCAACCTTCTCCTCAGACTGATGACGTGGTCCCGTGTACCTGCAGACTACAGTCAAACCCATTCCCTTCCCTTCTCCTTGAAGCAAAATGGCCACAGTATCTGGGATTCATTGTACTTCCACAATACCAAACGTGACTTGGGTTCCAAGTCCTTCCATTTCTAGACCACACCCTAAGGCTAGAAGATAACAATAACAGTAAAAGATAAGATGAAAGCCATGACCAGAAGATCTGGAAGGGCCAAAAGCACCATCCATAAAAGGAAAAACTTGATAAATTGGACCTAACCAAAATTAAAAACTTTTGCTCCATGGAAAGAGGATAAAAAGATAAGCTACCTACCAGGAGGAAATATTTGCAAATCACGTATCTGAGAAAGGACTAGGATCTAGTGTATATAAGGAACACTCAAAACTCAACAACTCCTTTTCCTCAGCTGCTGCCAGGGTGCTCAGTCCTCAGAGGAAGCTAAGGCGCCCTTGAGGTGAGGCCTTCACTTCATGGCCTCCCCATGGCCTACATCTCCAAGCTCGCCTGCGTCAACTTGGCCCTCATTTTGCACTTTTCTGTTGGGCATTTGGTTACTAAACAAAGAATATGGAAGGAAAGGGGTACACTGGCTCCCACAGGGGTTGGCCTCTGACCTCACTGAAATCTATGTGGGGTAAGTCAGCCATTAGTAAGTTAAGCTTTACCATGAATTAGAATTAAGGTATATTTATTCATTCAATTCAAATCTTTTATAATGTCTAAACCTTATAAATAATGGTTACACTGATTCTGATGCTCTAACCAAGGGACTGGCATATCTTATCTGTAACATAGTGCCAGATAGTAAATATTTTAGGCACTGCCGGCTATACACTCACGACCCTAACCTCTCAGTTCTGCTGCTGTACTGGGAAAGCAGCCTCAGACTATACATAAACAAATGAGAATGACTGTGTTCCAATAAAACTTTATTTATAAAACAAGCCATGGGCCAGATTTGGCCTGAGGCCCATAGTTTCAGGGCCCCTGCTCCAGCTGTTGCCAACAAAATTTCAGGACTTTTTCATTCTTCCTTCCATCTTTCATGGTGTGATCTTGGAATAAAACTAATCACTTTTTTTTTTTTAATGGCATTTGCTATTCATCTAGAAAACTCTGGCTATGCCTCACGAATTGTGATTATTTGTTAGACACTGAAGCTTAAGTGATTATTTGCTAGTAATTTTTGAACTTAAAACCCTCAGTCTCTGAGACACAAGCCAAGCCTAAATAATGCAGACAAAACAAGCCATTACCCAGCTTCACGGGTCTCTCAAGTTTTCAAAAGAAAGAGTGCTGACAGATAAACACTGCAGCTCAGTCAACTCTAAAGAAGCCTCTGAGGAAGCTTTAACAGGGACAAGGTGCCTTGAGAGAGTCTAGAACTAACTACATTATTCTAGAAAAGCTTTTGAATTACTCTGATATATGTATGGCAATTGCTGCTTCTTATTAAACAGGTTTAAAATGAAAAACAAAGAAAACAGAAACTCAGTTTCTACAAATATTAACATTTTAACCAATATTAACATTTGGGAATTTTGAAGAGTCCAGAACAGAGACAGGGAATATAACAAGGTATTTACTGGAATTCAGCATGTTGGAAAATTACATCATGACTTCAGTGCTATGACCAAGTGCATCCCTGGAATGGACAAACCTGTAATGCTTATTTATAGGCAGTGTAACTCTTGAGCTACAGCTCTTGAAAGGGATATAACATGCCTACATTTCTAGAGCATATCTTCAATTCTTCCCCTTAAAATCATAGCCACAGAAGCTTTGAACAATGATCTCCACCACCCTTCCATGTCTTTTTTCCTCATAGGAAACAAGTCATCAGAACCCATGGAGCAGATATCATTCTGAACCGTACATCAAAGATGCCACTCTGAGATTCCAAAGAAAGACTTCAGTGCAGGACTCATGTGAAGACGGGTGTAGGGCTGTGGCAGTTCTTGCCTCTTTACCACGGCCTCAGAAAAATGCCTTGGGTTTCTTTCAAGTCTACAGACTCATGCTGATTACAGCCAAAATAAATATTCCCAAGATCTACATAAACCTTCACTGTGAAACATGGTTTCCTTTAATTAATAGAATTTCCAAAAATGCTAAAGCTATACTAAAAGGGTGGTTCACAAATCAGTTAACTGTAGTTTTAAATGGATATTAAAACCCATATGTGTGTGTGTGTATATATGTGTGTGTGTGTGTGTATATACAGTGTGTGTGAGGAAGACTAGCTCTGAGCTAACATCCATTGCCAATCCTCCTCTTTTTGCTGAGGAAGATTAGCCCTGAGCTAACATCTGTTCCCATCTTCCCCTATTTTGTATGTGGGGTGCTGCCACAGCATGGCTTGATGAGCAGTGCATAGGTCCGCACCCGGGATTCAAACCTGTGAACCCCACGCTGCTGAAGCAGAGCACACGAACTTAACCATTATACCACTGGGCCAGCCCCCATATGTATATATTTTTAAAAGTATATTCTTTTAATAAACATAGTTAAAATGTCTATATTACCTAAAGCAATCTACAGGTTCAATGCAATCCCAATCAGAATCCCAATGACATTCTTCATGGAAATAGAAAAAAGAATACTAAAATTCATATGGGGCAACAAAAGACCCCAAATAGCTAAAGCAATCCTAAGAAAAAAGAACAAAGCTGGAGGTATCACAATCCCTGACTTCAAAACATACTACAAAGCAATAGTAATCAAAACAGCGCAGTACTGGTACAAAAACAGACACACAGATAAATGGAACAGAATTGAAGGCCCAGAAATAAAACCACACATATACGGACAGTTAATTTTCGACAAAGGAGCTAAGAACATACAATGGAGAAAGGAAAGTCTCTTCAATAAATGGCGCTGGGAAAACTGCACAGCCACAAGCAAAAGAATGAAAGTGGACCACCTGCTATCGCCATTCACAAAAATTAACTCAAAATGAATTGAAGACCTGAAGGTGAGACCTGAAACTATAAAACTCATAGAAGAAAATATAGGCAACACACTATTTGACATTGGTCATAAAGGAATCTTTTCGGATGACATGCCTACCCAGACGAGGGAAACTAAAGAAAAAATAAGCAAGTGGGACTTTAACAGATTAAAGAGCTTCTACAAGACAAATGAAACCAGAATCAAGATGAACAGACAACCCACCAGCTGGAAGGAAATATATGCAAAACATATATCTGACAAGGGGTTAATCTCCATAATATATAAAGAACTCACACAACTGAACAACAAAAAAACAAACAACCCGATCAAAAAATGGGCAGAGGAAATGAATAGACACTTCTCCAAAGAAGATATACAGATGGCCAATAGGCACATGAAAAGATGTTCAACATCACTAATCATCAGGGAAATGCAAATCAAAACAATACTAAGATATCACCTCATGCCCATTAGAATGGCTATAATCACCAAGACAAAAAAACAACAAATGTTGGAGAGGATGTGGAGAAACAGGAACCCTCATACACAGCTGGTGGGAATGTAAACTGGTGCAGCCTCTACGGAAAACGGTATGGAGATTCCTCAAAGAATTAAAAGTGGAAATACCCTATGATCCAGCTATCCCACTACTGGGAATCTATCCAACGAACCTGAAATGAACAATCCAAAGAGGCTTATGCACCCCTATGTTCATTGTAGCATTATTCACCATAGCCAAGAAGTGGAAGCAACCTAAGTGTCCCTCAACTGATGACTGGATCAAGAAGATCTGGTATATATATACAATGGAATACTACTCAGCCATAAAAAAAGACAAAATCATCCCAATTGCAACAACATGGATGGGCCTGGAGGGTATTATGTTAAGTGAAATAAGCCAGAAAGACAAACACTGTATGATCTCACTCATATGTGGAATATAAACCAACACATGGACAGAGAAAACTGTATTATTGTGGTTACCAGGGGCAATGGGGGTAGGGGGCGTGCACAAGGGGTGAAGGGAGACATATATACGGTGACGGACAAACAAAAATGTACAACCCAAAATTTCATGATGTTATAAACTATTAAAACATCAATAATAAAAAAAAAAGTATATTCTTTTGACCAGTGTTTCCAGAATCTTTGCAAGTGCTGTAGCATATTGTCCATTTTTCCCCAGATTACTAACTGTCACCAATGCTTTACATTTAAATGCTCTTCAGTTGATAAGATGTCTGGTAGCTAAAAAAAAAGAAAAGTGAGCATATTATTTGAACATACAACTAACATACGGTTCAGAAATAATTTTATACTCTATTTCCAAATTTTTTTGACACCCTGAATGAAGATTCGGGCTGCCTCACTCCAGTTCGACACTCAGTTGAGCGATCTTAGGTGTGTTACCTGATCTCCCAACACTTCAGTTTTCCCATCTGTAAATGGACTCTGTCCAATATAGGCTTCTAGGGGAGAAGAGATGACTTAATGCATAGAAAGCATTTAGAATGACGCCTGGCAGATAGCAAGGCTTAGTAAGTGCTAATCATCATCATCATTTTTTCTTCTTCATCACTACTTTTCAGTCCTCACGTTTAAACGTGCCACAGTAGTTCAACATATGAGGAGGTGAAATTTGGAGAGTAAAGCATTAATATTAAATATAGTCGACTCTTCATTATCTCACAGTATTTTACTTAAAACTAAAGAGCACCTTTTAGTAATTCTGAATTTATTTCTTATCCACAGGAGGAAATAGAGGAAAACTTGAGATAAGGCCAGATCTGGGGTGTCAGCTAGACCAATTCATCACTGTCACAGCCTCCTCCCGATCACCCAGCGAACAGCCCAGCAAACAGGAGCTCAATGAGCAAACTATGAACTGCTTCAAATGATTTGAAATGCATCCACTGCAGTATGTATTCCTACCATGGGAAATTTGCTTTTTAACTAGGGGGAAATTTGTCATACAAGAAACCGGCATAATTGTTGTCTCTGGGAAGGAAAGATAAAAAATAAAAGTGTATATATTCCTATGGTTTCCAAATATTTTGATGTTCTTAGATTCTACCACGAATTCCCTGACATTTCACTCACACATTTACTTCATTTGTCTTAGAATGAATCTACTTGTGACACAGTTTTTTGTTTTTTCTTGGACATGAGAGGTTGGACAAATCAGGTGACCCCAGGCAAATCTCTCTGGAAGTTCTTAGCTCTTCTTCTCAGTCACATTACATTTATTTGCAAACTACCAAGCAACACTGGTTTCTATTTTAGATGTTTATGAAAACGAAAGATAAGAACAACTCTGGGTAAAGCTCTTCTGGGCTAACACCATGGATCTAAAGTTTCCAATGGAATATTCATTTTTGAAACGGCAAGAAATAACCACAGAAAGTCAGGGGGGAAAAGATTTCAAAAACAGCAGGTGCTGGGGGCCGGCCCCGTGGCGTAGCGGTTGAGTGCGTGCTCCGCTGCTGGCGGCGCAGGTTCGGATCCCGGGCGCGCACTGAGGCACCGCTTGTCAAGCCATGCTGTGGCGGCGTCCCATATAAAGTGGAGGAAGATGGGCACAGGTGTTAGCTCAGGGCCAATCTTCCTCACCCAAAAGAGGAGGATTAGCATGGATGTTAGCTAAGGGCTGATCTTCCTCACAAAAATACCCAAAAAGCAACAGGTGTTTAGCTTCGAGTTATACAGAAACATTGATCCATATGATACCAATGGCTTGAGTGTTTCCAGATCTAATATTGTATACTCAAAGGATTGGTTAAAAAGAAAGAAAAAACATCCAAAGCTTTGAACTGCTAAAAGTAGCTAGGTCTTGAGATCAGATGCAAAGTCATAACATTCTAGAAAAATGCCAGGTGGCTTAGATCTTAGATTCCGTTAAGATGACTACCAAACTTGGAGAAAAATCTTTGTACTTGGATCACTTAGCTGAAGTAGCATCTTAGGCAAACTTGGCTGGAGAAAGCTCCACATTATCAAGGTCTGAGGAAGATCTCTACAAATCGAGGTATTCTTCTGGCTGGCAGCCTGCCTTACTTTTCAATGACTCCCCTACCCACCACTTGTCCTCCACTCCAGCCTAGTCGTTCCCAACTTTTCCAAATATGAAGATAGGTTTTCAAGTTTAGTGAAACATAACATGACATAGTTTTTTAAATATCTGTTGGTTAAGAAAAACCAGTTGGTTAAGCAAACCAATGTTTTGGTCAAAAAATTCACCAAAAGAGTTCCTATTTTATTAACCCCCAAAGCATCTGCATTCATTTAAAAATAGAGTCATTCAATTAAAATTTATTTGAGCTCTGACCATGTCCTAGGCATTGTCCGCAGAACTTGAGATACAAATTCTGCCCTGGAAAATTTTCTGCTCCTTCCTTCTTTCCCACCCTTTCCTATCCTTCCCTACACCCCTCCCCTCCCTCTCAGAAGAGGTCTGAACAAAATGGTTACTTCTGATAGGGGAATTCTAAATTCTCTCTGGTTCAGGGAGGTAAGAGAAGGAGATGGAGGTAATTTTCCCTTTGTCTCTGGGGTTTTAATTTTTGACCATATGGATGCATTCATGAATTACTCATGTAACTAAAAATAAAGGAAGGTGAGTAAAGAATTTGTGTAAGAGATGTCTAGAAAAATTTAAAAGTCCTTTGCAATTACTTTAAGGCCCCATAAGAATATGAGATACTACCCAACCCCACACTGTATGCTGGGATTAGAAACCAGTGGCTCCATCCAATTGTTCATACCAACGTCAATTAGTATAAACTGGCGGCAACTCTCAGGCAAAGACCATCTTTCTTTTATTCATCCCTGTAACCTCCATCAAGTACACAATGCCTGGCATATAACCAACCCTCACTTAAGTAATTACTCACTGGCTGATGGAAAGAATGGGTAACTGAAGAAAACTTAGGCTCATGCTTCAAGTATTGAATGCCTGACCATTTGTCTTCCTTGGTGAATCCGAAACACTCTCCAAGACTCCCGTCAAAGGATCACCTGCTGTGTGTATCTTTTGTTGACATCTAACTTACCCACAGTGAAGTAAACAAATTCCAAGTCTACACCTGGATGCTTTCTGCTGATGGATACATCATGTAACCATCATGCAGATGACGATGGAGACAAGATTTTCAGTACCCCCAACAGCCATATCACCTCCTTTTATCCTTTTAATAACATCTTCATCCACTTTTTGTTTGTTTCTTCATTTTCTGCTACTTGCAAAGTGAAAGAGGTTTTGAATAAGACTATTGATAAACAAGCTGATTTCTTTTTAAATTGGAGAGCAAACATCTCTAATCTAGTAAAGTGATATAGACTAGAAATAGTATGAAGAATCTAACAGTATTCTATCAGGAGATGAAAATTTAACACTGTCTGGACTAAAATTATGTAGGTGACATTAATTGTTAAGGGCATTATGCATATGAAAATGCATTAAAAGTTTCTAACTGTAATACCTTTATTCTTAATAGGCAACGCTTAAATATTTTTATTTAAGGGGGTTACATGTTTATTGACCATAAATAAAAGATTCACTAAAAAAAATTCAGATGTGACATGATGTGCCCCTCAAAATTCTCATCTTAAAATTGTTCCCTTTATGAAACCTTGTTCAATCCATCACTTGAGAATGTCAAACGGAAAAATAATTTGTTAAACAGATCTTACAAAGGACAAATACATCACGCCTTCTCTTACACCGGAATGATAACATGAGAGTTTCAAAAATTTTTTTAACTAAGGTCCACAAAGACTACTTAAACCGTTGAGAGAATAATGATAAATTAACAAGAATCCAGCACAAACTGTTTGAGGCATCTGTAAAATCCACACTCCATCTCTTGCTGGGACAACTCCAAGAACATTCAAGTCCCATTTATAACATTCAAGAAGTTTGAAAAACAAACATTTGTCTTAGTGATGTAGAGGCCCAGAGAAGTATCACACCATTAACTCCTCAACACAGCCTGGCACAGACTCTGCTTGGCACAAGATACAAATAAGAAAGGCAGAAAGTTCTAAAGAATTCATCATTTTGCAAAATAGAGCATTTTTCGGATGGCTTAGGAAAAGGGACACAATAATGCCAGAACATGAAAACGGAGGAAAGATTTCCAGATGACATCACTGACTGGTGTGGACAATTTATTCATATCAGAGTTTCTCAACCTTGACAGTATTAACACCTGAGAAGAGATCTTTCTTTTTTATGGGGGGCTGTTCTGGGCATTGTAGGATATTTAACAGCATCCCTGGTCTCTGCCCATAAAGGCCAGTAGCACCCTCCTCAAGCAGTTGACAACCAAAAAACATCTCCAGACATTCCCAATGTCCCCTGGGGGTGAAGGAGTTCCCGGTTGAGAATCGCTCATTAATAATGACACAAGATGATGATAGTAACAGCAATAATAGTAATAAAACAAAACAATTTCCACCTATTCAGTATGCTACACCAGATGCTGTGATGAGGACTTTACATACGCTTTATTCTGTAAAGCACCCCTGAGATAGGTACTGTAATTTTTCACATTTTATATATAAAAAAACTGAGGCTCAGAAAAGTTGAATGTCCCGTTCAAGGTCACACAGTTAGTAAGAGGCTGACTAGGGGTTTATATCTAGGTCTAACTTTTAAATCCTTAAATTTCTCCTTCATGCAGAGAATTATGAGCGTGCTCTTTGAACACAGCACCAGGCTACTCCAAACAGAAGTAAAAGAGGAACACGGTACCCCAAGGATACAACAGATAACGTCTAGTTGCAGTTGAAGCACGCCACCACTGGACAGGGAACTTGCACGTGGTTTCTATTAATAACATATGCTTTACATAGCATCATGATAATCCTCAGAGTAACCTCTCAAGATAGATACCAGTATTCCCTTGTTACAGGTAAGAAAACTGACCCAGAGAGATTGAGTAAATTATTCAAGGTCACAGAGTTGGCTTTCCGGATGGAGCCAAGATTTAAAATGAGATGGGTCTGACAACGGAGCCTTGGGTGCTTGGAACACAATGATTTTACAGGTTGAGGAACAATAATAATGTAAACAGGCAGTAACTGACATGGGTTAAATACCCTTGGTCCCACTGTGTATTGAGACATTCAGAAGACCAGCTGAACTCTAGCCTCATGCACCAACCCAATTGGGGACTGTTCTGGTCTCCTGTCACTCTGGACTTACTCAGGTCCTATTTCAGTCTTAGCTTTTTATATTTCATTTTAAGTAGAAGCAGATTTTTTTTTTATAAGTGAATTATTCCTTTACAAGAATATTGACTTCACAGCTGAAGCTCAGCCGGGACACATGAGGTACACGAACAATATGTCTCTCGGATAATCCAAAGGGGGAAGGAAAGAAACAAAGGGAGATTTATGGTGGGAAAATGAGAGCAATACCCAGGATGGGAATAATCTAAAGTACGGATATTTAATCTGAGAGAAATATTTGGATATTGGGAATTCCAAAGGAGAACTGAGCCCATAATTATGGTCCAGAAGGGCCCATGGGCTGTTATTAAGAAATGCATTTACATTGAAGTACTGTGCTCCACACACACAGACACACCAGAGCAGTATAAAAACACTGTTTGAGGTTTCACACAGCACTCCCATCACAGACAGTGATGATATGCTCTCATAGCTGGGATGATTGATCACGCTGGGACCCTAAGCTTGTTTCCGGACACTTCAGCAGCTCACATGTAGAAAATAAATTTAAATTTAAGGCCATTAGGACACAGGAACAATTGTCACCATTTCCAAGGGGAGGTTGAATAAGTAGGTGAGAGAATTTTACATAAACCTTTACCAGCATCATAGAAATTCAGTTCTCAGATGTCATCCATTTTAAGCTCCCCTGCAATATGGAAATAACAGGGCTTACGCAAGTGAGACAACTGGAGGCAATCTAAGGAGAAGAGAAGAGACATCAACAGGGTGGCAAAGAACCATTTAAATTAGGGGTCTTTCAGAAACACTTTGCACTGGGTTGTTCACTTTATTCTGCTCAGTTCCACCATGCTGCAGAAATCCTGAACAATCAAAAGAACCCTTTCAGTTGTGACAGAAAACCCAACTCAAACCGAAGATGGGACACTCTCATTTGCTGGCCTAGTCACATGCCCAGTGCTGGAGCCCAGAAGCCAGGGGAGAGGCTAGCGCAGGAGAAGAGGGTTGGTTGCCCAGAGGAAAAGTGGTGCCCAGTTACCAAAGTAAAGAGGAATGGATGCTATGCAGACAAAAATAGATATACTGCACATCCAGGTCCATGGTCATGTACATGTAACGGTGAATACTGCACAGTTCCTCTGGCTAGAAGGGCTCACACTCTTCAGAACTCATCTGGGTTCCCTTCCTTTCTACTCCCTCACTACACACCCCAATTTTGAATGCCTCTCCCCCAACCCTCCTCCCACTTCTCCTGTATGCATAGCCACGTTCTCTCTCTCTCTCTCTCTTCCCTCCCTCATCCCTCTCTCTTTCATGCACACACACACACACACACACTCCTCTCTATCACCTATCATTTTCCTTCATTTCTGGATCTCCTCTTTCCCCAAGTAGCTTATGATTTCATCTGTGGCAAAACATGAGCCGGCACATGAATTCAATCATCAAAAGCTGCTACTAACCTCCTCGCCTGTAATGTCACACGTTAGGTAAGGTTATTTTAACTCGAAGGCACGCATGCTAATGGTGGCGTTTCAGATACCGTGGCACTTTTGGGAAGACCAGGAGGACCTTCCTTCCCAATGGCCTTCAAATCATGCCATGGAGACAGACTGCCTCTGAAGTACACTGAGCAGGCAGCCTCTCCTATCCAACCTCCACCCCATATACCTAAAAGGCCAAGCAGTGTACCAGTAATGCCTCCTCCCAGAAAAGTAATACTTCCAAAAGGTTATTTCAAGACAGACTGTTAAATGAAACATGAGTAATTCCATTAGAGTGTTGATTAGGGCCACAAGTCAGAAACTGCTCCAGACAAGAAACTAGTAACCACAACAACAAATGGAAAATGAACTCCAACTTGGCTCCCTGGAGAGAAGCCAATGAACTAATGGATACTTTCCTTCTCTAATTTGCCAAGATCCAGCAAAGGCTCCATCCCTGTCAGAGATGTTAGGGAATAAGTCTTGAGGAAGATGATGGCAGCCCTCTGTTGGAGCTCTTACATCCCTCTACCAGCCAAAGGGGGAGAGCACAACATCTACATAAGGTGAGGAGGAGATTTCTCTACTTCCACAAAACACGGGCAATACAAGTTCAAATCCCCCTCCTCTGCTCCTCATACAACATATACACATACACCCACAGGCACAATGACACAGAACAATGTGGTTCATCAAACTGCAGAATAACTCACAAATAATGTCACTACTGGAAGGATATATTTGGCTTTTTAGTGTTTAATTTCACTAAATATTTGCTGAGGTTATTTTCTTAGAGTATACAGATTTTTTTTTTTTTAACATCCACCTTGAGATATGTCTTCTAGTTTCAATAGTATCCCCTGTGCAGTGACTTTCTCAACCCACACCTCTGAATGTGGTGACAAGACAGCCCACATGCCCAGAGCTTTAGATGAAACTCAAACCTCTGGCATCCAGACCTTCTGTTGACACACACCTCAGCCAGCCTGGGACAGTCCTAAGTCTTCCCTGCTTTGCTCCCTCCCTCCAGAAAAAGTGAGATGTTGCCTTTGCTGTGACCCCACAGTCCCCTGTACCTCTCATTCCCAGATGCATTTGCTTGTTGCCATTATCTGCCTTGTATTCCAAAAGTGGACAATGAATCACGCGGACTTGTTAAAAAATAAAAACTCATATTTTATGAGTTATTAGTCATGAGGGTCTACCAGGCCCTCATGACTCAGGCTCATTCGTACCACATTCTGCCTTGCTCATTATGACCCAGCCATGTGACTGCCCTTTTCTACCTGGAAAGGTCTTTGCCCAATTCTTTCCATTCTTCCAGTCTCAATCCCAAGTGTCACCTCGTCAGAGAAGTCTTTTTCATGACCTGAAAATAGTGGTATGGAAAATAGCCCTATTGCCTCCCCAGGTCCCCTGACTCTCAATTTCAGCATCCTATTTATGTCCCTTATGGCACCTACACACCTTGAAATTGCATTTGTTTTGTTATTCATGCATCTGTTCAGTCTCCTTTGTCTGCCACAAGACTATACAATATTTTGTGAGGGCTCCAGGCAGTATTCTCATTACCTTGTAAGTATCTGGCAGAGAGTAGGCACTTAATACATATTCCTTGAGATAATTAATCCACTGGTTTCAAACAAAGGATCGATGAATAATTTAACGCATAGCTACATATTGTCTTAGTCAGCTGTAGCTGTCATAACAAAATACCATAGACTGGGTGATTTAAACAACAGGAATTTATTTCTCACAGTTCTGAAGACTGGGAAGTCTAAGATCAAGGTGCCAACTGATTCAGTTCCTGGTGAGAGCTCTCTTCCTGGCTTACAGATGGCCATCTCTTGCTCTGTTCTCACTTGGTGAAGAGAGAGTGCTCTGGTCTCTCTTTCTCTTCTCATAAGGACACTAATCCCACCAGGGGGCCCCATGCTCAGGGCCTCATCTAAACCTAATTCCCTCCCAAAGGCCCCACCTCCAAATACCATCACGTTGGGGGTTAGGGCTTCAACATATGAATTTGGAAGAGACAGAAAAACTCAATCTATACTGCATATGTACAAAGGAAAGAAAGTTTTTCCTCTCAATGGATAATCAATTTTTAGCTTCTGGAAACTAACAGTAGAAAATGTTCTACAATACCAACGGATGTATACAAGAAAACAAAAAGTTGCTATGCACGCTTTATTATTTATCTCCATGCAATTGCACAAAATAACCTTTGCATCTTGACCCCTCAACATTTATTGAGCATCTATTCTATTGTTATAACTTTTTCCCTCAGTCTTATCCTTCATCCCCTACTGACATGAACAATGAAGATTACATTTGCTAACACTTCCCGGTTAGAAACTAGGAGATTATTGTTTAAATCCTGGGTTGCTTTTTTCTTATTATATGGGACGTCTTTTGGATTATCTGCCAGGCCCAGAAGCCATCCCTCCTCGTGGGATGCTTCCTGCCAGATCTCCACGGGAAGCCCTACGCAGCCATATTTGGACTGGGAATCCAAGCTCCACTCATTGGCCGAGAGCAGTCACCTGACCCAACCTTGGCAACGCAGAATCTCTTTCCAGGGAATGTGGAACTGTGACAGAGAGCCAGCTAGTCAGTCTCCGTGGGTGGCTGAAACTGGAGAAGTTGCTAAGGGTTATTCATGTTTTCTTCCACATGAAAGCTGCTCTGCAGAGAAAGAGAGAACGTAGCCAACACAAAAAAGCACAGACAAGAGGGAGAGAGAAAGTCCTGATGGCTTTTCAAGTCCAGTTTCCAGCCCATTCCCAACTACGAACTCATTCTTGACCCTGAGCCGCATGAGACATTCCTGTACAATAAAGACTCCCTCCTTTCCTTCTTTTATTTAAGCTGGCTTCCTTGCTGGGTAGTTTATTGATTGTACATTCTGATTTCCTGAGAATAGGAAAATCTTTTGCATATTTACATACACATGCATGCATGCACACGCGCTTGCGCACACACACACGGCTAAAAACACAAAACTATTTCTTGTGCAAACTCCCACAGAAACTCTGGGGGAGGGGAGGTAATCTCATGATCTCTGAATTAATCCAGCTTGAAACTAATCTGTGTACCTCTGTAACTTAAAGCCAAGCTATCTAAAGAGCTTTCAGGAAACATATTTTCCTAGACAAATGATAAATAATTTTTTATGTGTGGGGGAAAATAATAATGTCCTACCAAGCTGGCCATTCTTATCACATTTCCGACTCAGCGTAGGTGCAACACAAAAGTTTGCACAAAGCAGGTGTTCTAGAAATGTTAAGTGCTATTATTGCTGCTATTATTATTATCATTTATCTGCTCCTGACCCAGTGCTCCCCAGTAGGGCTGGCAAAGTGGGGGCACACATTGCTGTGACCCTAAATACATAAAAACATTTTCTCTGAGCAAGGATTGAATAAAATTACAGGATAATTATAAGAGTTAGCAATGACACTTGGCATTTTATGTTCCAAAAGAATTCTAGATGACATAAAATTAATGACACAAAATAACTGGTTAAAATTTGTTTACATTTTTTAAATGAAAGAAATGTAAATTTATATAAGAAAAACAATGCAAAAAATACATAGTCACAATGGCATTTGAGAAAATGAAAGCATCTTCATCCTTCTGAAATAATCCAGAAAGAGTGAGAGGTCAGCACGGCATTTATGCATACACTGGACTGCTTTCTAAGCTCTCCTCTCTACATCTCACCAAGCCTCATACCTCCATTCCCCCCAGCTCCTTCATGGACTTAGCATGAGCTTAGTGAGAACTGTAACAGCTGAGGGTCCTTTAATTGTTCACTACCCATCTGCTGCAAGAAATCCTACAGTGAAGCATGACTATTCTCAAGCAAAATCTGATGGAAAGCAATTTGGGGGAAAAGGGAAACAGGAAGGTGATGAGATTTGACGATCACCTTCACCAACAATCAAACGTATCAAATGGAAACAATGAGATTCTATGTAGAGCCTATCAAATTGGTAGTTATTCAGAAAAAATATATATATATAGTAATAGTGGGAATGTAGAAAAAGAGCAGACTCAGACTTGACTGGTGGGAAAGTAACTTGTTTCAACCTTTCTGGAGGGAGTCTTGACAATGTGCATGTCTTTAAAATATGCATCTTCTTTGACCCAGCAATTCCACTTCTAGAAATTCATCCTACAGAAAAATCAGAAAGATACAGATTGCTTAGGGTACACAGGTGTTCCAAACAATAAAGACCGTAAGATGCCCTTATAATAGGGAGAAACAGCACCAATCTAATGGTCCCATAATAATGCAGTGGTTCCTTGAAATACAGCACATATATTTAAGTCCAGCGTTCTTCAAACTTTTCTGAAAAGCTCAAGGAGTTACTGATGTATCTAAAGGTCCCCAGCAGCACTGACCAGGGAATTCCAGAGGGTGGGTCTCTTCCTCATTCATCTCAGACTGAACCTGCATTACATATTAGGCATCTTCCTAAAACTACGTGTAATGAAATGACTCTACTACGTAAGAAACAAAAAATAGATACCAAGGACTATTATGCAAATGTTATAAATCACATTATACAAAGATATACAGACTAAAAAGGGTGCTTAGCTCCCCAAATATCTAGTAGGTTTCAGTGAAGGGTGGGTCTTTACTACCTACTAGTTAAAGGCACAGATGTTCCTGCCATACACCAGGGTTCTCATCCCTAATAAACTCTTAATGATAGTGTAATCTTTTAATTTCATCTGTATTAGGCAATAATGATAAAATCTCGCTCTGAAGATAGTGATGAAACTTAATTAGGATGACGCATGTAAAGTCTTCACCTCAATATCTGGTACACAATATTCCATAATGGAAGACCTTTTGACACATTAAACTAAAGTTTAGAATTCCGCATTTTGCCAGAATTTATCCCTCAGCTCCCACTGATGTAGCAATTGAAACCATCATCAACTCAGTCATCCTAGAAGGCATCCATGAAACCAAGTCTTTTATACAGTCAAAAATACTTCTCTTGCACAAAGGAGTCCAGTCTTTGAACTGTACAGGTATTTTTTGCAGCTAAGGAAGCAAGTACTTCATTTCTTAAGTAACTGCACATCCTCACTAACAACCCCAACAGGCCAACTTTCCCCACAACCACAGGACTACTCAAAGAACACTCAGAGCATCACAGAACTTTACAGAAGCCTTTTATGGAGAAAAGTACGGCTGTCATGTTTTTGTGTCTTTGAGAAACAGTGATAACTTGGGTTTCACTTCTACAGTAATTTGATTTGATCATTTTAAAACACAGACACAAAATGGTTCATTTATATAACCAGTTGCTAAGAGTCTTGGCATTTTAATAGGCGGCTTATGAAAACATACCTTTTGAAAGAAAATACTAATGTCTACAGAAAGGAAAAGGATGGATGAAGCTCATAAAATTTAACTGCATTTTAGTTCTGACTTGGGAAAGCTGCAAGATCATCCACTTGGCAAACTCAATCCATAGATCCACTGATATACTGCTAAGTCCTACCTAGTACAGTTCCCAGCCAGTTGTCACCATAAGAGCCCCTTGGCTAAAGGGTCCAGGAGCCAGGAGCGAACAGCAGAGTTGATATCTGCCCTTCCAACATAATCTCTCTGCCCACCCTCATAGAAGTCTCAATGATTCAAGGAACTAGAAAGGAGTTTCTCTTCTCAAAGTCTGACAAGTCTGGGCCCGGCGGTCTGGGAGTAAAATGGTCTGGCCTAATCCAAGCCAGGGCCAATGACTGGTTGTTGACTGCTCTAAGAATGGAGGTACTACCAGCCCCAGTCATTTCTCAAGAGAGGACACCTGCCAGGGGCATTTAAATTCGATCCTACTTAGCAAGTCTATGGTGTTAACCAAGAAAGCAGAGCAAGCGACTTCTGGCAGATACAGTAGACTCTATAGAACCCTTCCTGCCCCAAAATATTTCCCCACTCATTTGACAAGGGTGCCTAAATCCCCACCCTGATTTGCCATTGGGTAGAGTAAGGAGAATATTTAAAAGTTCCCCGACAGGGAGGGTAAAATCCATGAAGACAAATCATATAGTACTACTTACGTAAGAATTTTATATTATTAAGGGCTTATGTGCCAGGGACTGTCACAGTGCTTTATATAGGTTATTTTAATTAATCCTCACATGCTTCAAGGCAAGTACTATTATGAGTTACATTTTACCCATGAAGTAATAAAAGCTTACATTGGTTAAGTAATTGGCCAAAAGTCACTCAGCTAGTGAGGGGCAGAACCCAGTTTCACTTGATTCGCAATGCTGACCTCTAAAGTTATATTCTACTGTCTCTCTCCAAGCAGGTTCCAACAGGGGTTGGGCAAAGAAAGACAGGCGTACCAAGTTCAACGGACACTGATTTGTACATTAAAAAACAAAACTTTATTGTCTAGAACGGTGGTGCTAAATGCTAGCAGCTGACTGGAATCAGAGACGGAACTTTTTTAAATGCTGGTGCCTGGGCCCCACCCCCACCCCTATTCTGATTCTATTCTATTCTGATTCTAAATAACTGGAATTTTTAAACACTCCCCAAGTGATTTTTATGTAGAGTCAAAATTACAAACCATCATCTGGAAGGATTTGGGGTAGAACTTAAACGATAATGGAAGCAGCTTAGTGACCAAATGAGGTTTCGGAAACCTCCAGAAGAGCACTGTCCAATAAAACTCCCTTCAGTGACAGGATGTTCTATAATCCGCACTATCCAACATGGCAGCCATTAGCTACAACGGCAAATGTGACTGAGGAACTGAATTTTAAATTTTATCTAATTTCAATTAACTTAAATGGAAGTAGCCACATGAGGATAGTGGCTACTGTATTGGGCACACAGCTCCAGGGGTCCATCAGTGTTCCTCAGTGTGCTTAGCTGGTTTGAAATGGATGAAGACAGATGATGACTGTAAGCAAAGAGGCAAAGCAAATGAGCTCTTATTGTCCATATCAGTTATTTGACAGTACTGATTTTCCAAAATGGAGCTTTGTTAACGATTCAGATGCTCTGAGTAGCTAATAGGAAAAAAATGATCAATGCCATTGAAAATATGTCAAATATGCTCAGCCAAATATGCTTTGAGGACACAACTCTTCAGGATCATTCTCAATTTGCTCTGTATAAAGCAAGTACCAACTGCTAGCCATGGCCATTATAAACACCATATCATAATGATAATGCACAGAAATGAAGAGACTTTAGGAGATGAAAAACTGCATCGTCATATCTTTGGTACCTACTCCAGGGCTGTAAAAATATAGTCAATGGACTAATTAAGAATTTAATGATAGAGCAACTACAAACACATTTAACTTTACTTTTTTTTTTTATTGATGTTTTAATGGTTTCTAACATTGTGAAATTTTAGGTTGTACATTTTTGTTTGTCCATCACCATATATATGACTCCTTTCACCCCTTGTGCCCACCCCCCACCCCCACTGCTCCTGGTAACCACAGTCCAGTTTTCTCTGTCCATGTGTTGGTTTATATTCCACATATGAGTGAGATCATACAGCAAACACATTTATCTAATATCTTGAATATTGTAGCTAATCATATATAAGCAATGTAAGGGCTTAGGTATAAGTTACAGTCTACAAAAATTACCAATACATCTCACTTTTATTTCGATAAGAATTTTTAATGTTAAGTATATAGCAGGTCTGCATGTTAAGCTATGAAACATTCTTTGATTTGAGCTACAAGACTACATGTCAGTGGACTAATTCTAGAGATGTGTATATTCCCCTTAACTTTGCCATGAAATGATATGCTTTTTAAAAAGCCTTAGGGGGCCAGCCCCGTGGCATAGCCGTTAAGTGCGCAGACAGCAGCCCAGGTTTGGATCCCAGCCGCGCACCGACGCACCGCTTGTCAGGCCATGCTGTGGCGGCGTCCCACATAAAGTGGAGGAAGATGGGTACAGATGTTAGCTCAGGGCCAGTTTTCCTCAGCAAAAAGAGGAGGATTAGCATGGATGTTAGCTCAAGGCTGATCTTCCTCACAAAAAAATAATAAAAAATAAAAGGCCTCAGATTATCTGCATTTTGCATATCAGATGTTGACATATTTTATATCTGAATTAAATTTAACTTAGAAATGCTTTGCAGTAAATTATACTAGCTAATTTTACATGTGAAGGCCTCCATAGTTTAAAATGATTTATCATATCCTGAATGGCACTTGCAAAAATGAAACAGCATCTATGGTTCTAGATTTACCTTTATAATGCAGTAATGCTAAAACCTGGGCATGGCAGCAATCGAGAAGAAAACAAGAGCTTCATCTGGTAAATTAAATTGTTTGGAGACAAAAACCAAAAAACTTATTGATACACTTCTTATTAACTCGATAATATACTTGAACTTCTTCCCATTTTCCAAAATGAAGCCAGGTTAACAACTGAATAGCTACTGGAAAAGAGAGGAGGATGAGCAATGACACTGAAGATGTGTCAAATGTACTCACTTCATCAGTTGCTTTGAGGACACAGCTTTTTCAGACCATTCCTATTTTACTTTATATCATCTAAGTAACAACTACTGCTCTGGCATTGGTCAATACCATTTTGATGACGGTAATGAAAAGGAGAGTTTGCCTGTGTTTTTAAGCTAATGACATAGCAAATGTAATAGAACAAGACACAATGGTCTAATAAAAAAGAAAAGCAAATCCTAAAAGAAATTTGGGCTATGATAATGGCCTAAAACAGTCATTTCCAATGCAAGAAACAATGATATCTCCTAATTGTTCCTTTCGAGTTACACAGCAAAAGCCGAAAGACGTAACACATTAACTGCAGTCAGAAAACAACTAAGTGAAATTATGACTCTCTTACTTTTTTTAGAATTAAAAAAAAAAACTATAGCTTTTTATTTTTTTCTTAACACAATATTCTATATTATTCAAACAGACCACTGTCTGGGTCTAGAAAATGTTGGTTAATTAATCCTCCATGTTATCTCACACATTTTTCTACCAAAGCATTCAGCGTACTACTTTGTAGTTAGTTTGTACATCTAGCTCCAATATTTAATTCCACAAATATTCGTTGAGGCTCTCTTTGGAAGCACCATACCAGATGCTGGAGATCTGATAATAAACAAGATAAGTTTTGTGGTCTGATGGAATAATATACAGATTTATAGCTGAATAAGAGCTGATACGTGCTATAAAGGGAATTAGTACAGGGTGTTGTCAGAACAGAAGAAGAGTTCCAGCCGAGACATGGGAGTGAGGAAAGGCTTTCCAGAAGGTATGACCCAAAATGTGAATCTAAGTTGGCCGGCAGAAGCAGCAGAGGGGCAGAGGGTAAGGAAAGTCAAGAGCATTGCTGGCCCAAGAATTAGCATGAACAATAGCTTGGCATTGGGCAAAGCAATGCATGAAGAGGGAGGCAAGGTTCAGTAAGCTCAAGGGGAGTGGAGTGGGTTCAAGACGAGGCCAGGGAATGAGCAGGACTTGTACATCTTGTTAAGGAGTTTCAACTTTTATCCTGACAGCATGGTGGAGCCAGATTTCAGATTTATAGGACAATTGTTCTGGCAGCCTTGGAAAGAGGAGATTGGAGTACGGAGGGAGCCAGAATGCAGAAGACTCCTGAAGACTGCCTCCCAGAATGCAGTTTAACGGGACTCAATGCAAGATCAATAATGTTGATTCTATTTAATTCACGCTGGAAAACATATCCATTTACCTATTCACTCAGAAACAAATAGAGCTCTATCACTCTTTACTAACAATGCATATACTCCCCCACAATAGAATATGGGATTTGAGCTGTTTGATAATTACTGAATTAGCTTGCCCTAAATTTTATGCACTCTACCTGCTTCCTACCACCCTCACATTGGTCGTCCTAGTGATCAATGGATACAGTTGCATAGTGGCAGGTCAGAGTCAGAGATAGAAAGATCTTCCCCTGAACCAAGTTAAGTCATTTTTTTACAACGTTGATCCCATCAATGTGATAGAGTCCACCCCAGCATTAAGACTAAAAAGCAAAGCTGAAAAATAAAGGCTATTTGAGTTTCCATTCAGAAACTGTTGAGCAGAATTATGTATCTGTACCTTAAGCAAAAACATTGCATTCACACAGGTATATATCTCAAGAAGCATCCCACTGGACCACCCGGAGCATCATCCCAGCAATTTATTAATCAGCTGATTGACCTTTAAACAGACTTACTAGAATACCCGACAATTAGCACCCAAACAAAAACAAATCTTTACTGCTGCACAAGCAAGTGTTTCTAAGTGAGAAAAAAATCTCCACACTTGAAGGTAGTGTTATTTACTGCAGCCATTTTTTTTGTGCCTTTCAGCTTGTACTGCATAAAATTACCATTTTCTGAGCTCCTCAGAGATGAGTCCCTGGTGCTTAAGCCCCAAATGAGAATAGTTTTAGAAGTGTGCTCATTAACATTTGAGATTTCTCCAGGATTTTCTTGCTGTTTACAGCCAATCTGTGATGTTCACATCCCATCTCTAGTTACAGCAGTGACATCATTCTCCATGTCCAGGGGCCAATGTATAGAAAGGTAGTGATGGGGTAGAGATCTCTTTTGTTTTAAGTCAAGGAGTACAGCTTCCACTCTAATTTAGCATCATCTTCATCAGGGGTTCTTAACCTGTGGTTTCATGAGCCTATAGAGTCATGCCTCCCTAGAATCACAAAGTCTTGAATGTAATTTCTGAATCCCATTCATGGACCCCCAAATGCATCTAGATCAGTTAGGACTCTTTGGGTTCCAAGAAACAGGAAATCTAAGTCAAACTAACTCAAATCACCCCACTCCCAGGAACTCTATTGTCTTACATAAATAACATGACTAACGTTATTTAAGAATATGGCAAAACTTGAGTCAGGAGGTACAGTTTGCATCATCAAGACTGTCTCTCTTGCATCTCTCTGGGCTTCATTCTCAAGATCCATGTGGTAGTAACATAGCAGCCAGCTGTTCCAGGCCAACGCCATCCCAGGTTCAAGTCTGAAGGAAAGGAGACAGTCTGTTTTCCTACTGCACAAAAAAACCTCACAGTATTAGCTCTAATTGTTTCTGATTGGGTCACAGGCCCATCTCTGAATCAATCACTATAGCCAAGGGGACGTGATTCTGTTTGCCCAAATCTTGTGGCACATGCCCACCCCAGGAGCTGGGGGTCAAGTCAGCAGAGGAAGAGGTGGTGGTTGTGGTGGTGGTGGTGGTTCAAAGTAAATCTAGGAGGCTTTTGCTGGAAGAGAGGGAAGTGGGTGCTGGTTACGAACTCCTATCTACACACTGTATTCAAGTAGACTAAGCTTTTGCATCAGAATCTTAGAGTCACAGAATCTCAGAACTCACGGAAACAAACGTAATATAGACCAGTGGTTCTCAAAGTGTGGACCAGGGCCCCTGGGGAATCCTGAGACCTTCTGTGGCCTTGTCAGGCCTGGGTCATTCCCCTGCACTGTTTCAGGCACTGAGGGGTCCTATATTCTGTTCACAGTGTATATGTTTATACGATTGGTGCCCCCAACCCAGAATAAGCTCCATGTGGGCAACGTCCATGTCGGGACCACTCCCCACTGTTTACCTTACACCTGGCACACTTTCTGGAAGTCAGTAAGTGTTTCTTGAATGAAATACAGAATAAATTACAACACTACTATAACACCTGGATATTTCCTTGGATCTTTATTTGCAAATGCTCTTTCTTACCAAGTGAACCACCAAGGATTTTCTCAATCCAACCTTCTCAGAAGTCAAAGATGGTACATAATAAGTAAAGAGGCCTGATTCTTATCCATCAGCATGGAGCTCAAACAGATATCACTACAATTAACGGAAATCATTCACAACCCACAGTAAAGGCCAAACCAAAAGAAGTAACATAATCACAACATAATCCGTCATTAACTCACTTGGGCAAAGGGCTTTCTTGGTGCCCCTGTGACTTAACCTATTCCAATTGGGGCAAAATTTAAGACAAGCAGCTAAAACCCAAAAGAGGGCAAAGAGTTAGATAGTGTGTGATGGTGAGGAGACTCAAACCGTAACAAGACAGGCACTAGGGGAATGACGGCTTAGATAAGCTAATACACCCTGAGACAAATATTCTTTTTCAGAATTTCTTTTCTACATTGCAGGTGACCATCTCCACCTGAGCAAATCATTCCATTTCGCATGCACACAAAGCAGGAAAATATTAAGTGTCTATATGCACCATCAACTTAAAGGAAATGCAGAGAGCAGAGGAACATATAAACTGACACCACAGGGATGGGATCAGCTAATCCACACTGTAGGAAACTATAGGACAAACGACCCACTTTCTTCAAAAATAAATTGCAGAGAGAAGGAGATGGGGAGGAGGGGTAAAGGGGAGAGGAACTTGGATGAAAAGAAACATACAAGACTAATTAACCACATATAATACATGAACTGTATTTAGGTCTTTATTCAAACAAAGATAAAAAATATTTTATAATTAGTCATTTGAATACTGACTAGATATTTGATGACTAATGTACTGCAGTTAATTTCTTTAGCTTTAAAAATTTTAAATTACTTTAAAAACATCCCTCTCTCTTAGAAGCACATATTGAAATATATATGAAGTGATATAACACCTAGAAATTGCTTCAAAATAAAATAGTAAGGAGGAAAGGATTGAGGAGAGCTCTTGGGGGTGGATGGTGGCACTCCGGGGTTCATTATATTATTCTATCTACTCTTTTATGTTCCATTTTATTTACTGGAGACAAGAAGGAACAGAGGTTCCACAAAGGCAGGGGTCTTAGCTATCTCATTCTCTGTTACATTCCTAGGCCCCGGCACAGTTCCTGATAAAGAAAGGGCTCAATAAATATTTGTTAAATGAAGGAGAGGGCATTCCCACTGGTTCATATTATTTATTTAGTTCATATTATTCATTCCACTAGTCCAAGGCTAGTGGCAGCAATGTTAAGTGTGATATAAGCTAAATAAAACCTTCCCTAGCCTGTTTTTACTGACATACACACTCCTGTTGTCAGTAGCATCTTCTTATTCTCCTCCTGTCACTACTGTTATGTCTAGGTGGCTTCTCCTGCAGTACTGACAGCTTAGTCTATAATCTCCATTTTTACAGCAATGCAATAAAAGTGAGAAAAACCCTAGCCAAAGTGATCTATTTTTTATTTTGAACAATGGATATTTACTGAGCCTGTACTATGTGCCAGAACGAATCTAGATACAGAGGATGCTTATGGTGCTTACATTTTTAATGACAGACACTGCCTGGCACGCCCCTTCTCCAATTTCACCATATGAGAGGTAGTAGTACCACCTGGGCTCTAGAATATAGGAGATGGATATAGGAGAATATGAATATAGAATTCATATTCTATAGAATATAGGAGAATATGAATCCTGGTTCTGCCACTTACCAGATGGTGGGACATTAGATGAATATTTAAACTCTCTTCACCTCTGTGTCCCCATTGGTAAACGGAGAACATTTAAAAATCTACTTCCTAGAGTCATTGTTAGAATTAAACACAAAGTGGGGCCAGCCGAGTCGCACAGTGGTTACGTTGAGTGCTCCGCTTTGGCGGCCTGGAGTTCACAGGTTTGGATCCTGGGTGTGGACCTATGCACCACTCATCAAGCCATGCTGTGGCAGCATCCCACATACAAAATAGAGGAAGATGGGCACAGATGTTAGCTCAGAGCTAATCTTCCTCAGCAAAAAGAGTAGGATTGGCAATGGATGTTAGCTCAGAAGGAATCTTCCTCACAAAAAAAAAAAAAAAATTAAACATAAAGTGCTTATCACAAAGCCCAGTACAAAACAATCAATGAAGTTACTGATTATTGTACCAATTTTTTTCCCTAGGAAAATTTAAATAATTAGTTTGTTTTAATTAAAAGACAAAAGTTATTTGGCCAAGCCACCCATGTCTACCTACCACCCCTGCAAATTTGGAACCTAATTGATTATTTTGGGACTCGCTGCCCTGCCTAACCCTTGTGGGTCTTGGAGGAGAGATGTAACTAACTGCCAGAGCTGCAGATGTGCAAATAGTGGGACTTGTTTGCACATCGTATCTGGACTCCTTTCCAACTCCTTGGTGGCCAAGAACTCTTTACAAGTTCCAAAGCAATACATCTTATTTGTGCACTTGCTGCATGAGGTAAATGAATATATCCCACTACACGGATGGAAGAAAACAAGGGCCCAGCTGGTCTAGATGCCCTAGGTTAATTCCCAAACTTTGAGCTGTTAAACAACATATGACCAGTGATGGAGACCTCAAGAAAGCTGCATGAACAAGCCAAATGGGTTGTTGAAAGGGTTTTGCATAGGTTCATTATCTTCAAAATTAAATCTGTCTCTTAGCTGACCCAACCTCTTTCCTCCATTAATGGATTCACAAACAAAGAAACAGATACAACAGCCCTCCATTTCCTCCTGAAACTGGCTGCCTGAATACTCTTCACTTCTAATGTAACATTTAGAGCTTGGGAAGGCAATATTACCAGAAGCCATGGTTTTTCTCTTGCCTATCAATAATTTAACCTCAGTAAATTACAGGAAATAGGTGCTTGCTGAAAAATGCCATGTTACTTCCATCTTAACAACATTTGCTCCCAGACACCAACAAATACATGGGAATATTCAAAAATATTTTAAGATTAAATGGATACTAAATATTTACAAATGCTCCCTGACAGAAGCATGATCTGCACCCCCATCTCAAATCACCAAACATACACCCACAAATGTCCTGAGGTAAGATATCCAAGACGTAAAGAAGAGGAGAGAGTAACATCTTCAAAAAGCACAAAGACACAGAAAAAGAATTAATCACTCTTAAAGATCATATTGGTTTAAGGTGTTTTAAAAGATCATCTTCAAAGGGCTGGCCCAGTGGCACAGTGGTTAAGTTAGTGCGCTCTGCTTCAGTGGCCCGGGGTTTGCAGGTTGGGATCTTGGACGCAGACCTACGCACCGCTTATCAAGCCATGCTGTGTGGCAGGCGTCCCACATAAAATAGAGGAGGATGGGCACAGACGTTAGCTCAGGGACAATCTTCCTCAGCAAAAAGAGGAGGATTGGCAACAGATGTTAGCTCAGGGCTAATTTTCCTCACAAAAAACAAACAAACAAACAAATCTTCAAAAAAATCTAAACCTGAGGTTAGTTTTGGGAAAACTAAGAGAAGCAGTGAAAAGAAAAGAGTTTATAGCTTATCAACTAAACAATTTGGCCAATGGCACCTTCTTTTTTTCCCCCTAGCTGAGAGGGGCTCTTATGTTTAGAATCAGGCTAGCATTTAAACAAATAAAGACCTCTCTTTAAAATCAATTGTTTAAAACTTGCATCTTAGCAGTGGGGTGCTGAGCTGGCTTGTACTGCTTCACAAGAGGAGCGTCTCTTCCCAACTCCATGTTCAGTGACTTCATGTTGGTAGCTGGAAATCAGCCACGGTGGGTATATTTATACCATGGAAATCAGCAAGTGCTACAAATCAGGGCTCTTTTTTCCCAGAGAGGCAGTTGTTAAACACTTACCAGCACACTACCAAAGTTAAATGTCCATCAAAAAGGGACTGGTTAAATAAATTACCGCACAATTATACAATGGACTTCCAAAACATCTTGAAAGCTAATGTAGAACTACATATTATTAATGAGGAAAGATGTCCACAGTATTTTTAAGTTAAAATTATATATAATTTTAAAATTATAAACATATATACATACATATATATTTTTATGTGTATGATCCCATTTTAGTGAGACACACACACACGTATAGGGAAAAAATCAGAAAAATATATACCAAAATGATAAAAACACACTATCAAAGGATGGAAGGATTATGAGTAAGTTCTAGTTTCCTCATCTTACTTCTCTAAATTTTCCAAACTTTTTGGAATGAACAGCTATGATTTCATAATGGGTAGGGGACCACAACAAAATTTAAATGAAAAGAAGTTAACATTATATTAGCATAAGCATACACATTTCAGTGCTAGCATTAAGAGCAACTTGTATGTGAAGATAATTAGGATAAGAAGTAGAGGGGAGTATTATTTTTAAAATGTGTCTGGGTCCGGCCCCGTGGCTTAGTGGTTAAGTGTGTGCGCTCCGCTGCTGGCGGCCCGGGTTCGGATCCCGGGCGCACACCGATGCACCGCTTCTCTGGCCATGCTGAGGCCGCGTCCCACATACAGCAACTAGAAGGATGTGCAGCTATGACATACAACTATCTACTGGGGTTTTGGGGGAATAAATAAATAAATAAATAAATAAATAAATAAATAAATAAATAAATAAAATGTGTCTGAAATGGATTAGATATCAGAGTTCTGTGTAAATTCTCAAAAGTTGTTTTTGCCCAAATGAGTCTTCAACTGCTTCTGGGCTAATCAAGTATGGATACTCAGCCTGATGAAACTTTGAGAAAAAATTAATATACAGTCGAGAAGAATATTTTTCTTAGTGACCTTTCCTATCATTACATACACTGGTCTACATCATTCGACACTTTGTACATTTCGTGCTCAACTCAAGAGACTAGACCAACTTGACATCTATCAGCGTGGATTTTTTTTTTAAATTCTCTCTCTGTCTAATTACACTGAGGCACTGTATTTAGACGTCACCAGTTTTGCCATTGGGATGCTCTAACAATCTCAGATCCTCCAGAAAACTCTTCACAGTAGATTCTGAAGGTGGAAAACACGACCAATTGCACATTTCAAATATGAGTTTTTTTCCCAATGCCTTTTAAACATATTATCAACGATAACATTAGTGAGAGGAATAAGAGTCTTTAAAAATGAATAAGAGGAAATTAATCCAATCTATTAGCAGTGCCCTTAGCAACATTTTTCAATTTCTCCTTACATTACCTGACTTGCTCTAATCTAAAACAAATTTGTGCCACCACCCTGCCTCCCCACATCCCTACATTCTACTCCATAACAAGGCCTGCTACTTCTCAAGAGATTCAGCATCTCCTTCGGGGGTTCATTTTCCATATTTCAGGGCAACTGCCTGATTAAAAGGCTTGTAAAAGAAGGATTGCTTACTCTTATTCAAGTTTCTCAGAGTTGCCTTGTTTTTCATGACTTGGACACAGTTTTGAAGAATACTGGTCACGTATTTTGTAGAATCCTCAATTTGGGTTTGTCTGATGTTTTTCTCATGATTAGACTAGGACTGTAAGTTTTGGGAAAGAATATCAAAGGGTGAGAGGCCCTTCTCATCACATCATATTAGGAGTACTTGATGTCAACATGGCTTATCATTGGTGATGTTGACGTTGATCACTTAGTTAAGGTTGTGTCTGCCAGGTTTCTGCACTGTAAAGTCACTATTTTTCATTCCCCATGTTTTATTCTTTGGAAACGAGGCACTAAACCCATCACACTTCACAGGAGGCAAATTAAGCTCCCCCTTCTGGAGGTGAAAATATCAACATAGAGTATTTGGAATTCTTCCATAAGGAAGACTTGTTTCTTCTTCCCCATTTATTTATCTATCCCATCATTTATTGTTATCACTGTGGACTCATAGATATTCATTTTATTCTTTGGGCTATAATCCAGTACTATCATTATTTATTTTGTTGCTATTTATATTTTCAGCCTGCACAATTATTTGAGAAACTGAGATCCAGGATTTTCTCATCAGCTATGTTAGATAGAAATATTTCATTTATCTTACAGTTACATTTTCCCAGCTACAGTGGTTGCGCCATAGTTATAGGATTCTGAGATTTGCTGTCCAAATGTATGCCATCTCCAGTACCACCACATCACATAGCCCCAGGGGGTACTGACCACCAAAAAATAAATAATTAAATAAAAATTAAGGATTTCTATTATCCAGTCCCAAGAAGCCCGGTGCTGGTTATAAATCTAAATCTTCACCACTAACTATTGGGTAGTCTCCTTTTCTTCCTTCCTATATTCCATTCTTCTCCCCGATACAAAGGCAAAATGGCAATATTCATGACCAGGAGCCTAAGAGATGTGTCAGACTTTATAATTTTATTTACTTATTTTTTCCCCCAAAGCCCCAGTAGATAGTTGTATGTCATAGTTGCACGTCCTTCTAGTTGCTGTACGTGGGACGCGGCCTCAGCGTGGCCGGAGAAGCAGTGCATCGGTGCGCGCACAGGATCGAACCCAGGCCGCCAGCAGCGGAGCGCGCGCGCACTTAACCGCTAAGCCACGGGGCCGGCCCGAGATGTGTCAGACTTTAGAAAGTTGATGCTGAATTGGGAGGTAAGACAGCAAGCGGGGAAGACACAGAAGAAGAAAACAACTACTTCCATTTATTGACTACTTCACTATATGTCACACACAACGCAAAGATATTCTTTAAAAAAAAAAAAAAATCTCTCAATGCTCAGAAATCCCTTTAGGAGACAATATTATCATCTGGAACTTACTCAGCAAAATGAGATAATGCCAAAGTCACACACAGCAAGTTAGTTAACTATAGAGTCAAACTGCCTTTGCTCCAAAGCCCTTTCTTAAGCCCTATATTCTTCTGCTGCCAAGCAGGCCAGGGTCTAAACCTTAAAATGCCTTTGACCTAGGATGGCTGAGTCAAGGAGGTCAAACACAGATGTGTCAGTCCATCTTATCTACCTTCCCTCCACCACATGCTAAATTTCTAATTCCCAAGCTATGCACTCTTGGCATGGAGGAAATTACATAAGATTGCTGAGATAATTATTACAGAGAGGGATAATCTTCCTCCTGTCTCACTTCAGTACTCAGAAATACACTTCTACTCACATTTATGTAACACATAAATTATTTTCCCGTTAAATCCTTCCCAATTGCCTGCAGTACAATTTAAAAAGAATAGTTGTATGTAAAAATAAACAGCATCTTTATATCTATCATGACAATGGTGAGACTTAAATCCATCCAAAACATTCCCTGAGTACTTCTTTCCAGATAAGCCAGTAACCACTCATTCATACAAAGTGCGTGTTCAACTAGAGTTGGTTTCATAATATATTAATTAACACAGCTTCATTCTGCAGTGACAAGACCCCATATGCTTTCTTGGCAGCAGAGAAGAGATGGATTTCAAGACAGCTTAAGGGAGACCTGAGCCTGGAATGTTTCTATCTGCACATTACATGGAAATTTCTCACCTAATTCTACTTTTCACTGTTAACTCAGCACATCTTAACAGATTTCTTTAACAGGCCAGAGGAGGACCATTTATTCATCAAGTTATGTCCCAAGCTGGGTCAACATCCAGCAGCAGCATCAGAGGCTAACTCTGAAGCTGAACTTCCCAGGAGGAGGGAGAAGGCCTGTCTCACAATAATAAGATTTTTCACCACCCAAACTAAAAGTGAACACCTCTCTACAGCTAAACTCAGTTTCTGCATTGTTGTTCTCTGGGGTAACGTAATCTCAAATCTATGGCTGGATTTCTTTAAATGGCTCTTTTTGAGTTAGTACTAAGATGGGGCACTAGACGAAAGGGAGAAAGCACTACTGATGTGGCTGTGTGGTTAATGATTAATGTTCCACTCTCCAAACCCAAGGGCAGAAATCTAAGCAAATTAACATAGTTTCAAGTTTTAAAGTCAATAGGCTGCAGTAGGCAGAAAAATTGCCTCCTAAAGATGTCTGCATCCTAAACCCCAGTGAATATGGTACCTTACACTGTAAAAGGAATTTGCAGATATGATAAAGGGTATAGAGCTTGATGGGAAGATTATCCTGGATTATCCAGTGGGCCCAATCTAAACAATGAGTACTTAAAAGCTGAGCAACTTTCCTGGTCAGAGAGATGGGATGGAAGGAGGAGGAGAGGAGGAGAGACTCCAAGAGCAAAAGGAACTCAATGGACTGTTGCTGGCTTTAAAGAGGGAAGATGATGGCCACTATGGGTGGCCTCCAGAAGCTGAGAACGGCTCTCAGTTGACAGCAAGAAAATGGGGATCTCACCACTACAATCACAATGAACTGAATTTTGCCAACAACCCAAATGAGCAAGGAAACAGATCTTCCCCTAGAGCCTCCAGAAAGGAACGCAGCCCTGCTGACACCCTGATTTTAGCCCAGTGAGACCTGTGTCAGACCCCTGATCTTCAGAAATATAAAATAAATTTGTGTTGTTGTACAACACTAAGTTTGTGGTACTTTGTTACAGCAGCAGTAGAAAACTAATATATAGGTTCAGGCAAAATGAACACCATTTCTGAACATCTTCTTAGGCTTTCAGTCTTTAAAAGAAAAGGAACCAGTTACATAGTATATTGTTTACAAATGTTCTTCAGTAATTGAGAATTTCTGCAGAAGCACATTAGCAATGTCAAAGACAGCTGTTGGTGTTAGGCAAAGTCTCTGAGAGATTACTACCAAGATATTAAATCATTCCAGACCATTCGGAAAGGCAAAGATAATTAACTTTGATCAGTAATTCCAAGTTTTTTCAAGTATAAGGAGCTTTTATAACAGCAAAAAATGGCATGGAACCCACACGAACAGTTGTGCTCTCAGAAAGCATGGACTGATAAAATACATAATCCCCCAAATCTACTCTGGATTCATCAATGCTTGTAAATGAATCAGTGTCTTATTAATCGGTGTCTTATAAATAATCTACATACAGGTGAAAAACTGTATTCCAAACACACATGAGACAATTATTTATGCAGACAAAGCCTGGTACACACATGGATGCAAAGATCCTTCTGGGTCCTGGCCACCAGCACACTGCCCAGACCCATAATACCGAAACCAGTGTCATGAACTAAATATCACCATGAGGGTCTTGGCACACACCGCATCAGGGAGTACCTCTGTTTGGGGCATCATAGTTTTTCAAATTTCTATCTTAAGGATAAGTCTGACTTTTTAATAATCACAAACCCACCAGAGGCTATTTATGTACTGCTAAAGCCACACAAGGAAAAAATATTATAAAAGGAATGATTATCAAAAAAAAAAAAGTTCCCTTCCAAATAAAGACTTGGGGTGTAGTTGGCATGTTTCAGTTTATCATCAAACCATGACTCGTTCAACCATGGCTCCAGTGAAAGCTCTCATGGAAAACATAAGTTTTTTTAAAAAAGGAAATGGATTCAATTATTTTTCTAGATATTAAACCACAAGTAAACAATACTTGGAGAACATGCTGCCACGCACATTTCCTCTCAGCAGACATTACTTCCCACCAGACTCCCACAGCCAGACTTTGTATCAGACACCTCACCAATAACAAGCTCCTGGCAGCCACCACCAAATGATTCAACAAGGTTGACCTACATTTGCAATCAATTTCCAATGTGGTTTATGGTTAACAGTATTATATTATGCAATCTATTAAAAATAATCCATGTGATTAAACACTGGAATACTTGCAAAGCTTGTCAGGTTTGCAATACTCCCAACTCAACATTATGGGTAAGTTCAACAGAAAGAGAGGACAATACCTCCATTGTTTATCATCATTCCCACTTGCGACATCTGATGATAACAAATGAAAAGCTTTATAGTATTAAATTGAAGGAAAAAAACATGTAAAACTGGAGAGGGTGGTATTGGATGGTTTTAGGAAGGTTATATGGTATACACTAAACCGACATTTAGACTCTGCCAATAATCAGCTGTGCATCTTTAGGCTAGTAATTGGACCTCTCTGAGCTTAAGTGATTTTTCCCCCTCATTTGTGAAATGAGGAACTGGTCTGCACTTGATTCTGCATCCTAAATTCATGAATGCTATTGGACTAGCAGTGTCCCTGATGGTGACCTTTGGTTCCCGATGATGCTCGTCACATCTAACACCAAGCCAGAAGTCAATCCGCTGCTCTCAACCCTGCCCCTGAGTTAATGGACAACCTCAAGCAAGTGTGGCTTCCCCAGCAAGCCTCAGCTTCTCCTCTGCTAAAAGCTTCCTTCTTCTAATTATGAGGAAGAATAGGGTAACTTAGGGAGAAATTTCTATATAATCCCAGTAGAATTACTGTTTACAAAAACTAAAATAAGCATGGGCTAAAACTCAAAGCTAGTGAGTTCGATTTCTTTTATACTTTTAAGAATGGGGGGTGTGGAGGGGAGAAGTATAGAGATAAAGCATCTCATTGTAACCAAGTGCACTGTTGGACTTGACCATTCTTCTTCCAAAGTACACAAAATAGAACACTTAATCCATAAAATAGATTTGAAGATTGGCCTGCAACCCTTGACAGTTGGCATGCAACCACAATAAAGAATGCCAAGTTTCTGAACAAAAAAAGCAAAGAACTAAATGACTCCTGGTCTTAAGATTCGGGCAGGAAAGCCAAAACAAAACAAAGCAAAATTCCACAAAGATTTTTGGCAAGAGAGAATTTGAAAAGCCCCTACTGGAGAAAACCTACTTGCATGAATAAGAGTTTTAGATAAAATGTCCACATTGACCTAAAAAAAGAAAGGAAGAAAAGAACGATGGCAGGTCTTCAAGGTCTTTACTGCAGATTTGAAATTGAAAAAGGCAAATCTGCAACTTGCCACTTAATCACAGACTAGGTGCCTTGAGAAACTCAAAGGTGGATTTGGAAGCAATTAACTGTTTTTCCAGGTTGTTTGTTTTCCTTTTGTGTGTTAAGGAGTTGTAACCAGCAGCCATCCTGAAAAGGACCAAGCCTCACCACAAGAGCTATGCCCATGAGCTTTGCCTTATTTTTAATACTAAGATCTCTCTGGGAGGAGCTTAGGCCTCATTATGTGGAAGCATGTTCTCCAGCTGAGCCTGTGCAAGTGAATACCCGCCTCTCACTTTTGAGTATTCATTCCCCAACCAAATAAAAGTTCCTGCTTTCCTTTGTTCGGGGAGGCCATGACTTTGGAAATGATTCCACATGGCCTCCTATTTGCTGGAAATACACTTTACTTTGTGAGACAACTTCCACTGGTGTAGAGTCTTATTTAACTCACCAGGAGGCGAGCCCACTTGGTTCAGTATCACCACCACATATGTGAGACAAAAGGTTACAGTGAAGAGAATACCATCAGAATTCTAATTTACATACATGATCCACTCCTGGACTTAGTGATGGTGAGTAATAACTGTGGGGGCCTTGCTTTTAATATTGCACCAATACTCTCTTGAGAGCCTTCATACCGTAATTTAAGAGGTGTTTAGCGTTTTGTTGTCATCACTCTCAAGTGCCTTTTGGTCTCTGATGTTCCCAACCATCCCTCTTTTTGAGAACACCTCTCTCTTGTCTGCCCATAGACAAAAGTTTAATCATGGCTGGAAATGGAACAACGGCACAACCAACAGTATAAAACACGCTGCACATTCATGAACCATCACATTTAACTGGCAGAATTGATGTCTCCCCAATCAGGGCCTGCAAATGCAGCTGGTTCTATACAGTCCTCGTGTCTGATAATTTGGTTAAGCCCTTTAAAAATTATGCCAAGGGAGGAGCTAAGAGAGATTCCTCAAAGCAACAGTGAGACTTTCAGTGTGCTTTTAGCGCATTTTAATAAAACTAAACACATTGAAAATGAAAATCCTATGGATGGGGAAAACACAAAAAAAATTAAAAGCTTACAAGCAATTCTTCATAACCGAACTGCTAGCACTTCTCTGAATGGGTGTTTTTCCATGTCTATCTGCTTTGCAAGTATACTCTCTGATAGCTCCAACTTTATCAGGTGAACAGTCACTCATCCTCCAAGACTCCTGGGTAAGAGAGGTAAGCCCCTCTCTCTTTCCCAAAAGCACCCAGCCCAGAGCTTCTGTTCCAGCAATTACCATGTGTTTTGTAGCTGTTCATTTTTCTGACCATCTCTCTCAGAAGACCAGAGCTTCTTGTTCATTTCTATACCTCCACAGTCCAGCCCCACCCCAGGAACAGGAGAGATACTTAACATTTACTGCAATGACTATCAATCAGGCAAAGTATCCGACTTAAATGTAACCATCAAGGTCCCTATCTACTTTAATGGAAACGACACACCACTGTGGATATTGTTGAGTTTTTAAGTCTGATTATTATTATGCACCGTGGGGGAGGCTTGAATCCTACTCACTGTTTTCACCTAGTATATGACTGTGTCAAGGGAACAGACTAAACACGTACTATTAATTTTTGTTAAAATCCTCACAGTAACTCTACAGTGGTGCTTTTATTATTCTCATCCTTACGGGTGAGGTAGCTAGGGCTTGGGAGGGTTAATGAATTTTCCAACATGTCCCAACAGGAAAATCAGTGACAGAGCAAGGATTAGAATCTAGATCTATCAAACTTCCAACACTCACACTTTACTACCTCTCCATCTTACCTAACAGCTAACTAAAACTCCAATTCAAAACAGAACAACCAAAAAACTTGAGGATGACCTTTCACTCAATGTGCATGTGTATGTTCAAATATCTATTTAATAGGGTAACCACTATTTGGTAATCATTTACCTATTTGCAAGTCTTTGCTATGCTATATAAAATAGAGAATATTCATATTTAAACTCTAGGCTTAGTGAGATTTTTATTTCATTATTACAACCATCCTTAGGAAACTACAAGCCTTTTTCCATGAGTTAGTTTTGCAGACTTCTGATTGCTTTTAAGCATTTTCAATCTATTTCAATCCAAGCTCCCATAAGAGCTTCCTTAGTTGGGTAAACAAATATATGAAACCAAAGGTTAGCTAAACAGAGAGAGGCTAGTTCTCTTTGTTTCATTTGCATGCAGAAAAGAGTTTATTTACCAACTTTCACAAGATCCCTAGCAGCTTTCTGTGGCAGGAGAATATCTTTAGATAACTAGTATACATGGCTACCTAGGTGATAGAAATCCACAGTCCATTCAACAAATTCTTGCTCAGCAGCCACTGCCCTAGGGGCTAGTGATACCATGGTGAACACAAGACATGTAATTCCTACTTTTCTGGAGCTAATATAACACTGGCTGATAAATAAGTAAATAAAAAAAGGTAGGGCCAGCCCTGTGGCTTGGTGGTTAAGTGCGCGCGCTGCGATGCTGGTGGCCCGGGTTCGGATCCCGGGTGCGCATCGAGGCACCACTTCTCTGTTCATCCTGAGGCCGAGTCCCACATACAGCAACTAGAAGGATGTGCAGCTACGACACACAACTATCCAATGGGGCTTTGGGGGGAAAAAAATAAATAAATAAAATCTTTAAAAAAAAAAAAAAAGGTAACCAGATATTAATAAGTGCTAAGAAGAAAATAACAACAGATGCAAAAGTTGGGGAGGTGCAAAAAGGAAGATGGTAGAGAGAAGGGGGCTGTGCAGAGGTTAATTTAGATAGGGTAATCACAGAAGTATCTGAGATGGTGTTGAATTTAGAGTTCAGAATGAATAAACCAGCAGAACATCTGAGGAAAGAACATTCTCGACAGAAACCTCAAATGGTGTGAATGGGCTTAATATGTTCAAGAAAGGAAGTACAAGTAGGTGGAGCTATCTTTCTCTTACTGATTTCAACTTTGATTCCACCGTGGTTGAAGAACACACTCTATATGATTTCAATTCTTTTAAATTTAGTGAGGCTTGTTGTATGGCTCAGATATGGTCTATCTTGGTATATGATCTGTGGGTGCTGGCAAAGAAGGTATATTCTACTTTTGTTGGATGGAATGTTCTGTAAATACCACTTAGATCCTGATGGTTAATGGTGCTACGGAGTTCTTCAATATCTTTGCCGATGTTCTCTCTAGTTGTTCTAACAATTGTTGTAAGAGGGGTGTTGAAGTCTCCAACTATAATTGTGGATTTGTTTATTTCTCTTTTCATCTCTATCAGTTTTTTGTTCTTTATTTTTATTTTTTGTGAGGAAGATCAGCCCTGAGCTAGTATCAGATGCCAATCCTCCTCTTTTTGCTGAGGAAGACTGGCCCTGGGCTAACATCCATGCCCATCTTCCTCTACTTTATATGGGATGCTGCCACAGCACAGCTTGACAAGCAGTGCTTCGGTGCGCACCCAGGATCCGAACCTGTGAACCCTCAGGCTGCCGAAGCAGAGCACGTGCATTTAACCGCTAGGCCCCCAGGCCGGCCCCCATCTCTATCAGTTTTTGCTTCACAAAGTTTGCAGCTCTGTTGTTTGGTGCAGAGACATTTAGAATTGCTATGTCAACTTGGTGGAATGACCCTTTTATCATTATAAAATGTCCCTAATTGTCTCTGGCTATTTTATTTGCTCTGAAGTCTACTTTATCTAATATTAATATAGTCACCTTTGCTTTCTTTTGATTAATCTTTTCATGATACACCTTTTTCCATCCTTTTACATTGAACCTCCCTACGTCATTTTATTTGAAGCAAGTTTCTTGAAGACAGCACATAGTTGGGTCACGTTTTCAGTCTACCTGCCAGTCTTAAAATTGGTGTACTTAGACTATTTGCATTTAATGAAATTATTGATGTATTAAGGGCTTAAGTCTACCATTTTATTTTTGGTTTTCTATTTGGTCTCTGTTTTCTTTTTCCTGCCTTCCTGTGGGTTACATGAACATTTTCTTAGAGTTTCATTTTGATTTGTCTATAGTATTTGAGTGTATCTCTTTGGTACAATATTTATTTTATTTTGTCCAGGGACTTATTATGTGCTAGATATTATATAGCTACTTTATTCACATCAAGGAAACAAGAGACTAAAGTTATATCATAAGGATATTAAAAAATTCATTGGTTCAGATGTGTCTGGCAAGAAGAGAAAATAGTGTCAGAAGAGCCTCTCAATAGCAATGACAAATGTACCAGCAAGTTAATTTATATCAAGCAATTGGAGAAAAAATTCACTTTCAACCCAAAGCCAACTCATTTTCTAATCCCATGAATCTACGTTTCCTGAGTTTCCGATTCTCATAAGTATGATAGAGGCCATTCATGGCAAGCCAATATTGCAAATAGATGATTGTGTACAAGAAATTAATAACCCTGGTGTATTTACTTTCATTGCCAAACAATATTTGCATTAATATTACATTTTTATAGTGAAATCTAAGAAATCTGAACTATTTAAATGTAAATGAGAACATTATTTTACACTACATATTTATAGACCATTATTTGGCAGATTTAATGACATATTTATAACGTTAGCACCCACTGTACCATATATAGACTCTCCTGCCCTGTGCTTGAAACCAGAATGCAGCCCTTCTGTTCAACCGCCGTTTCTCCCTTGCAGATTACATTGAGCTTCTTGTTTATTCCTGCTTTTAATTATACAATTGGCATTATGGAACTGAAGTCTACATCACTGCAAACAATCTGGGGGCTGCCTGCTCAATCTGAGGATCCAATATCGGGACACTCTAGTTTGGTGGCTTTTGCTACGTCACCCACATTACCTCAAGTACATACTGCTGTGACCTACCAGTTCAAAGTTGCCTTAAGCAGAATGTGCAACCCAGGATAGAGATGAGGCATACCTAACCCCTAGTAAGAGGTAAAAGGTATCACAGGTAACATTACAAAGCCAAAGAAAGATGATGTTTTCATTGGAAAATCTGAAAACTTTGCTCCATACATACATGAGAGATTACAATCAGGAGAGTAAACAGCTCTACTCACTGACAGGCTGGATGGTAACAGAAACTAATCTAATTCTACAGGCATAGTGTAATGCTCCTGCTGTTTTTCCGGTTTCTTAACGGATCTCTAAAACACACAGAGGTTGAAGACCATTGGCTTAGTGACGGGGATGGCAAAGAAAGGACAGAGATAAGGAAGTTCAAGACGAAGATGGAATCAGAAAGTTTTCCTCGTGAAGCCTTAAGATATCTCAGCTCCAAGGAGACAGGTGGGATATGGGAGCCAACTCCTGCTAGAAATAATACCAGGCAAAATGTAGTTTCCAAGGCAGATGTGTGCCTCCCTGGTCCTGCCACCTCCATCCTGGGCCCTCTCTGTTGTCTCTGCAGCAGCTGGCTGAACAGTCCCTCAGGTCAACACCAGTTGTTGCTGCTGCGCCTGCTAAGGGAAGATGGGGCACAGTATTGAAACAGGAAGGGGAGGCGGGAAATGCAACAACCTCCCAGAGGCAGCACAGAGCTCCTGGATTTCTCCCAGCCACATTCTCCAACGCCCGAACACCTGCAAAGTCAAACCCCATTCTATCTGTCCCTCCAGCTCACCACAAAGGAATACCACAACCAGTAGGTAAGTGCCTTCCGCCTTTGCTTGTACAAAATGTACAGCCACTGCAACCAGCTGCTTAACCAAGATGCACCCGAGCTCCAGCCAAGCTCGAGCCAAGCTTGCTTGGTAACTGTGAGCATTTTCCCTATGGTATAAAAACCACACATGAATATAAAGCACAGAGTAACTCAAATTTGTCATTTTCTTGATCTTATGCTATACTTTTTTCTCCCTTAGATTCACAGGAGTGGTTTCTGTCAGCATTCTAATCTATGTTGGGCTGCTTTGCTCATCTATCATGTCCTGTCTGATGTTACTATCTGTTTCCTTAAAGGCACAGCACCCCAAATCTCACACTTCCTTTGAGTTTCTCAAACTCAGACTATGACATTGGGGGCTGGATAATTCTTTATTGTGGTGGCTGTGCAGTGCACTATAGGATGGTTAGCAACATCCCTGGCCTCTACCAGTAGCACCTCCCCCCACCACCAGCTGTGACAATCAAAAATTTCTCCAGGCAATACAAAATATGCCTGGGGGAGAGGGGGAACAGGGGTCCTCACATCTGGGGAACAAATGATCCATATTACAACTGGCCTGAAATGAGCCAACTAAAAATGCCTGAGGGGCAACAGGGGTTCATTTCAAAAACAGGATCATTATCTAGTTTGATAATACAGACACAAAGGAAGTCAATCTCAGTCATGAAATATTTAAATATTTAAATACCTAAATATTGAGATATTTCAATATCAGTGTGAGCATTTTTATCATTCCACCTTTCCACTTCCTGCTCCCGTCCTCCTCCCACAGAAATGTTCCGCCTCAATCAAATTTTACTGCCATTTCTCTAACATCAAAACAGATGTCACAGCCCTGAGTTATGGAGCTGTTTCCTAGAAAGCAGGAAGCAGTTGATTTTTCCCTCCTGGGTGTCTTAAGCAACAGCAAATAAACAATACCACCTTTTCGTAACACCACAATTTACACTCTAATAAGGGAGGAAGTATAAAAGGTTATTTAATCAAGTAAACATTCACACCGGTTTTCTCCTCATTTTTTTTTAGTTCTGTCTCCCCTGAACTTTATAAATGCATAGTTTTAACCTAATATTGTTTCCTGCTGAAAGAAATATCTGGACTATAGCAAAAAGCTTCTCTGTCTTTCCTCCCTCCCTCCCTTCCTCCCTTTTTTCCTCCCTTCCTCCCTTCCCTTCCTTCCTCCCTCCCTTCCTTCCTTCCAGCAAGCTTCAGAGCCCACAGAGTTCCTGAGGGCAAAATCATGGTGACCAAATTTCCTTATTGAGTTCCATATGCATCTTACTTTTCTCTGCTTACTCTTGGACCATGAAATATGATACAACGGGAGATAGCAGCTTTTTTGTTAAACTGTTCTGTCTCCTCACCACAAATGAAAATTGAAATACGTCTCCTCTACCAAGAAAACCCTTTATACTTCTGTGGTCAGTAGCACTACAATGGCTCTCAACGATCATCACCTCCTCCGGGTGCTCATGTCCTTGAATAATCCTCTCCCCATGAGTGTGGGATACACTTATTGACTCACTGCTAACCAACAGAATTGGGAAGAAGTGATAAGATGTCATTTCCAAGATAAGGTTATAAAAAGACTGTCTCTTCTGTCTTAGGTTCTCTCTCTCACTCTCTGGGAGAAGTCAGGTGCCATATTATGCAGCTGCGGTGTGGAGAGGTCCATGTGGTGAGGAACCAAGGCCTGCCAACCACAAGAGTGATCTTGGAAGGAGAGTCTCCCACCACTCCAGTCAAACTTTAGATGAGACTGTAGCCCCAGCTGACAGTTTGATTGTAATCTCATCAGAAACCTGAGCCCAAGATACCAAGTTAAGCCATGCTCAGATTACTGGCCCCACAGAAAACTATGAAATACAAAATGGTTACTGTTGCAAGCTGATAAATTTGGGGGTAATTTGTTACACAGCTGTAAATAACTAATATACCTTCCCAGCTAGAGACTTCTACAGCCAAGATAAGACTTAGTCACCTGTCATTTAACTCACTCATTTCTAAAGAACCTCCGATTCCAGAGGACCCCTTCACCCCAGCTCTCCTCCTCAGGTTCCTGGTGTAGGGAAATAAGTCATTACCGTGACTTCAACTGTGTGGAACATTTTTTACACTGAAGCAACCAAAATACAATGGAAATAAGACAAAGTAAGGATCAAATTTTTGGTCTGTTTGAACACTTTTCTCAGAAGATCTCAAAGAAAAGGAGTTTCAGGGTCAAAAATGTTTGGGGAACACAAGCTATGCCCTCTTCTTGGAGAACCCTAAGGTTTCTCTTATTGAAAGCTCTGAGAAATCCTGCAAAGGAACTCTGCCTAACTTTAATACACTCTCCACACACATGAGTATCTCCTCTTAAGATCCTACTGAACTAACATCCTGAATGACATACTTTGGGGAACAGGGGTCCAGAGCAGCAGTTCTCAAAGTGCAGCTTGAAAAGTAAGTGAAAACCCAATTCACACAAGTCTTGGGTCTTATTTTATAGAGTGTTTCCCAATGCAGATCAGATCCTACTCCAAAAGCATGAAAATCAAATTTTGAATGAAGCAGTACTGATTATCATTTACCAATCTTCCTCTAAAGGATAGGCCAGGAGGCCAGGAGTCCAATCTCACTTCAGATGTAAAGGTTAGGGAGAGATCAGCATTCTATGTGGCCATGCATAAATTTGCAGAACCCTTTCTTACTGTCTTCTGCCAAATGAAATCCTTGGGAACATACACTGCAATGGTTAAGATGCTGGGCCTCAGAGTAACTTTGAACTTGATTACTTGATTACTTCACCACTTACTATACATGTCGATTAACCTTTCTCAGCTTCACCATCTGTATCTGTAAAACAGGGATAATAACACCTACCTCGGTGGATTACATGAGATAATTTATGTTTCATTTTGGCACAACGTCTGGCACAGAGTAGACTCTCAGTACATGCCACCTACTGCTACTGTTATCATCATCCAATGCATCAGATCTTAAATTAACCGATTTACCTTTCTAACAGAATCCCAACACCTCAATGTGTTTCAACCACATCACTCACAACCGCACAGATTTCTTCTTGCCATGCCTCTGCACTTCTCAACATCATTCATGATGCCACCCAATCATTTACTGGCCTTATGGTCTAGCAGACAGATCAACCTGCAGAGCCTATTAGATTCTTTTGTCCTTCTTACCTAGTTCGAAGATGAAAAGTAGGCACATGGCTGGGCTAAAAAAGTTTAATTCTTTCTTTCATAAAATTTGGGAATCAGAGCTACAAACCGGTAGTAACACTGCCACACTTAGCACTTCATTTGGCCAGTTCAGAACCAATGGAAACTGACTTGGTGAGTGGGCACACACACAGAGCAAAGGAATGGGGGATGAGGCAGCTATAAATGCAGCATCCGCCAGCCCCATCCTAACACTGACAGAAGGCAGTCGTTATGTAAAAGTGTTATTTGCAAGATGGTCACTAGAATCTCTAAAGTTGACTAGGGGCTGTCTGAGAACTAGTGTCATTCTGGGATGTAAGCCCTGATGTATTGTGCTCTCAAGCAAATAACAGCTGGAAAGGGAAATTTCACCCCAGACTCAACAACAGGGCAATCTGGAGCAAGGCTGAGACACCTGATGCAGCCTGGCCCTTAAGCAACCTCAGTAAGTTACTTAACCCCTCTAAGCAACATTTCCTTGTTTGTAAAATGGGGTCATAGTCTGGATCTTCTAGGTTGTTAGAGTTAAAGGATGCTCTGCCACTAAGGGCACAGCAGAGCAGTGAATATGAGACGGGGCCTCCGGCTCCCTAAGGGTCCTTATATTAATCCTAAGTAGAAACTGGCTCCAAGTACCAACATTATGGTCACCCATATGTTTTGAGCATTTATTCCGTAAAAACACGTGTTTTGAGCCTCATAACAACCCCGAAGTAGGTTCTGTTATTATCCCCATGACAGATGGGTAACCGTAGGCCTGAGAGGTTAAGCAACTTTATCCAAGACAGCTAGGAAATGGTGGAGCTAGGATTCAAATCCAGGCAGTTTCACTGCAGGGCCTAAGGTCTCAGCCATTACACCACATTGCCTCCCTGAGGAAGCATTTAATATGTATTTCTGAAAGGATGGATGGGTTGACAAACCTAATTATCTAGTGTTTTCATCCTCTAGGGCTTTTTCTTTTTCAAATAAAAGGGGAAAACACTGATTTATTCTCCCTGCAGATTACAAAGAGTAGCAGCATCTTACTAAACCAAGCACATTTGTTTATACTGATTGTAAGACAATTATTTCCTAAACCAAATTTTTACTACCCTGAGGGTAGGTATTTATTTAATAAACACTGCCACATAATGAAATGACTGTGCAAAAAGCAACAGTGGCAATTGCCACTACTGGCAATTTTTTTCTTTGTAAATACAAAAATCCTATCAGCTAAAAGACTGTAGTAGCATGACAAATCACAAACCAACAGACAGAACCATAAGGATTTAAAGCTCAAGATTTTCAATGTACTTAGTAACATTAAATCTGAGGCAGATGGCTGAATGCCTTAAGAAATCCCAAATTGTTAAGGGTCTCCTGGATGGAATTCCTTAACTGGGTTTGTATGTCTTCTCTCTGGATCAGAAAATGCCTGGCACCACCTGGTGGCTCTTTTTTCTCCTAAAATCTAAGTCCCTCTGAGTCATAAAACTAAGACCTGGATGACATTCTTGTGGTCCAAGTTACCCACGTAAGAAAGCAAGCAATCTTTAATTTATATTTTATTCATATAATTCTAACAAAAGTGTGGAACAAATTTACTTTTTATCCATATGGCAATATTCTCATCTCTAAAGCAGTCTCTTAAATATAGGAGTTATATAGAAATAAATGAGTTCAAAACCCCCAAGACTCATACCCAACACAGTATGAACACTCCTGAATTTACACAGCATGGGGAACCACCCACATCATTCATTCATTCACTTTTCATTCACTCATTCATGCTGAGGATGGAAAGATGATTTCATAAAAGTAAAATGTGCTTTTGATAATGCAACTCCACTGGGTACTGGGCTCTCCACCATTTTACAGACGAGGATCCTGAGGCTCAGTCTAAATTAGGCACTTGTCCCATAACTAGTAACAACTAGTAAGTAGCAGAGCTGGAATTTAAATGCAGTTTTACCTGTCCCCATAGTTCTCATTGCTGTGCCATGATTTGCTTCACCTTGATGACCAGGATGCTGATTAATGGTAACATATTTGCATGAAAATAGAAGAGTTCTCAGGAATTTTTAAACCCTATTAACTAATCACATTTACGCTGAAATTTCCCTTCGCTAGCGATCCCAGTAAGTCAAGATGCAGTTGTACTGGACACAGAACAGGTGCTCAAACATTTGCTGATTAGTTGAAAAGTTCAGTTGACTTTGGGTAGCTCTGAAGCACTAACTACCCTTCCCCCATAGAAGCACAGAAGAGATATCCAGAGGTTAAGAAGTACCCAAAGGATAGGAAGCACATTTGTCAAATTTATAGCCAGTGTCAACAAGGAGAAACAAGTCAGAAGAAATCCATTTCGTCCGACCACGTGTCTCCGGGTTACCGGAAGTATGGTGACTGTGTAAACTGTGTGTTATCCTGAATGAAATTTCAAGTAGAAGAAAACCAAATGAGAAACACACGGGAGAATTAAAGAAGTGGGCTAAATGAAGCAAAGTGACCAGGAATGTTTCATACCCTGTGTTGGTTCTCGACAACCTTAATAGGATACTCAGATTGACGTCGTATGGGCTGGGAAGCCACTTCAGCACTTAAGTACATTTACTCCTCACCCCATGGACCCATTATTGCTCAGCTTATGATAATACAGCACTTAAAAGGGCTGATAGTCAATCTTTAATTAAAATGAACAGAAATAACTTGAGGCACAGTTTGCAATTTTCTGGTAGAAAACAACTTTTTTTGGTAGAGTTACCCAACTTACGTCGTATCCGATTTACTTTTTTGTGTTTTTCTCTAAGCTGAGAGTTTTCATAGAAGGGAAGAAATTTACCTTATAATTTATTAAGAGATGAAAAATCTGTAGTGGGGAAGGGAGGAAGGGCAGCAGTAGAGCATAGCGATTAGAAGCTTGGGTGATCCACCCGGACAGTCCTGAGTTTCAGCCCAGCCGCCTGCAAGCTGAATGCTCTTGGTCAAGTTACTTTAACCCTCTTAGCCTCAGGTTCTTCATAGTCTAGTGGAGAAGACTTGCTGCTGTGGCTGACAACAGAGCAGCTCCTCAAATATTTCTGACCCTCTGCCATTGGGGATACGAAAGGATTACACATCCTGGCCTCCTCTTTTATGGGTGGGTGGGGACATGTGATTAGTTCTGGCCCAGGAGTTTGTGTGTAGAAGGGAGGTGTGTCACTTCCACTCCAAACACTTACCTGCAGGTTCAAGACCACCCAGAGCCTTCTTTTCTCTTTTGCACAGCAATCAGCAATGTTGGAAGGGTGGCCTCTCTGTTGATCTGAGTGACTATGATGAGCAGGTCCCCCCTCCCCAACCCCGACCCATTTGATGTACCTGTATCGTGAGCTAGAAACAAACTTCCTTTTTTTTTTTTTTTTTAACAACACTTGGATTTGGGGACTGGTTGTGTCCATTACTGCAGACAATACTGATTGATAGACTGCTTCATAAGCTGGTTGTAAGGAGTAAAGGAAATAATGCTGTTAAGATGCCTGTAAGTATTCACTGAATGACTGTTTTGGTTTTTTTTTTTTTTGCTAAGGAACAAGCATTTCTCCTAGATGGATACAAAATAGTTAGATGGTACTCCAAGAGTACACTGAAGGTATATTTTTTCTTCACACCTAATAGAGGAAGAATTTAACAGAACTAAAATATAAATCAGTAAACATTTTCTCCTTTCCTTCTTTCCAGGTTCCACTAAAGATTTGATGTTGATGTTCGAGAACCTATAGAAATTTAACTCCAAAGAAACCAGCTCTCCCTCTCTAGATTCAGCTACAAACTAGAGAATTTCTCTGCAAAGCAGACAAATAAGTCATGTTACTAGTTTAGTACAAAGTACAAATACATACCTAAAATTAATTCATCAACTATGCACTATTAGGGTCCAGGACCATATCATATTTTTCTTCTAAATAACTGATATTAGAAGTGAAATAAAATATCACCAGCCTAACTCATTTGGATACGCTGTTTCTTTATAAAAATCATGCTAATTTAAATGTAACTACCTGGGGAATGTTACACGAGTTTGAACCAGTGTTTGTACTGTGCCATTCATTGCGGTAAACGGAGCCCCCTTCCCCTTCCAGTATGCAAGTTAGGATGAGCAACAGTCCAATTTTGCCTGAGACTTAGTTTCCTGCAAACCCGGAAAACCACTCAGTCCCAGGCTAACCAGGACAGTCCAGGACTATCTAGGTTTTAAGCAATTCCCACAACCCAAGAACACCCTCAACCCAGGACAAACCAGGGTGATTGGTCACCCTAATGCAAAGACATCCTTGGAGCATCAAATAAGCAAGACACACCTTCCTGGAGTGTAAAGATAAAAGAGAGGGCCATTACATCATGTAAAATTTTCACAATAAAACAAAGATATGTAAAAAAATACAATATAAACTCTGGATGAACTTTTAGGAAACAAATCAAGCTATCAACGTAATGTTGAGCTTTTTGTCCTCTGTTTTTACAGGGTCGAAAAGATTGATAAGAAAGCTCGTAGAAAAGCCACCAACATAGACACGCCTAAGGCACAGTGTTCACTCCCTTCCTAACTTGCTACATGAGTTTGGATCAGGCATTTAACCCCTCCAGGCCTCAGTCACGTTTCCTTTATTTAAAAACACCCCCCATTTGGCAGCCGGCCCGTGGCATAGTGGTTAAGTTCGCGCACTCCACTTCAGCGGCCCCAGGGTTCATGAGTTCGGATCCCAGGCACGGACATACACCACTCATCACCTTGCTGTGGCAGCGTCCCAAATACAAAATAGAGGAAGATTGGCACAGATGTTAGCTCAGGGCGAATCTTCCTCAGAAAAAAAAAAAAAAAAAAAAAAACCCACTCCCCATTAGAAGGCAGGGATTTTCTTTGTTGGTTACTGTGTTCCTGGTACCTGGAACGATGCCTGGCACACAGTACATGCTCACTCTATGGTGTTCGACTAAATGAATGGCTAAATCTCTAAGCAAGGGATGAAACTAATATCCATGTTAGGATCTGTGAAACTATAAAAGATGATCATATATGTGAAAATGCCTTGCATATTAATAAAGCCTATATGAAAGTGATTTCTACTATTTTTACATATCTCTTTATTATCTTATTTTCTCCCATTCAATGACTTATGGATATTATGTTGTTGCCTTATTTTGATTTTGATGGTTAATGGTGATAGAGTGAAAACTTGCAAACTTAAGTTGGGAAAAATCTGTTAGTCTGTTATTTATATATATATATATACACACACACATATACTTATATGGTCACATATGTCTGGGAAAATTTTCTAAAATATATTATATTGGCAGAAGCCAAATGTTTATACTCAGTAATATAAATAAAGTTTAATCAAAAAAGTCTGAAGACATATGCATCATAAGGAGGAAGAGAAACATGGTTTTGATCTATAAGAGGAGGAAGAACAGAGGAAGAATTTGAGAGGAATGTGGATGAAGGCCAAAAGCTGAGACCATATGGGGAAGGTTTTGAAGTAGGGATAATAGATAAAGCACTGAGGGGCCGGCCCAGCGTTGTAGTGGTTAAGTTTGTGTGCTCCACTTCAGTGGCCTGTGTTCATGGGTTTGGATCCCGGGCACAGACCTACATCACTCATCAAGCCATGCTATGGCAATGACCCACATACAAAATAGAGGAAGATGGACACAGATGTTAGCTCAGGGCCAATCTTCCTCACCAAAAAAAAAAAAAAAAAGAAAAAAGAAAAGAAAAGATAAAACATTGAGCTGGGTTGGGAGAGCTCAAGAGTACCTTGGGCCCAAGGTACGCCTGTCATTCTCTCACCTGGTGGGGTTACAACTGGCCTAAACACCAAGTATTCAGGGATCAGTGCTACCTACATCAGCCCTCCTTTCCGGCCCTACCGTAAGAAAGAAATCCTGGCCAAGGTTATTCTCCTAGTGGCTTCCATGAGGTGACACAGTAGCAAGTAACAGAAGCAATAGGTTGTCTGGGATGGGCTCCCTGCCCCCAGCCAACGTCAGACTTTAGCCTGACCAGAATGGGAAGAGGAGGATAGAGAGCAAACAAATTTTTCTTTTTACTACTGCCCCAACATTGTGTTTAGGATAGTGGAATGAAATGTGAAACTCTACCTAACAGGTAAAAACAAACAAACACTAAACATGTGTGTATACACACACGTCCATTACCATAACAAAAAAATGTTAGAAGATATGTCTGACACCCATATTTTAAGTAATTGGCAAAGTACTAGAAAATATTTGTGGTTGCTACTCTGAGCCACACCACCAGCATCCTTTGTTGATTCATAACTCAAGATTCAAAAAGAAGTCTTTTGAGATTTATGACAATATCCAGATAGACCAACCCAACACGGATGTGGTAAACAGCTCAATGAAAGCTGTAAACATTGCCTTGCTTGTGTGATATGAATAGTTCTGCAAGTGCCTGTTTAATGCATTGATAACGGAGTTCCCGGCAGGGTCAAGAACTTAGCTCATTCTTCTATGCATACCCTGTGCTGATAAAATGTTTCACACAAATTCCATCCCTCGAATGCCTGAATATCAACAGTCTAAAACACACGCTACACTTCTCAGCCGCTAGGAAGATCTAATGTGTCTAACCCTCATCCATTTCTCCGCTCTGCCCACACTGTCCTCCCCATTAACTTAATATTAAAAAAACATACAATGAATTTCTGGATCAATAAATAAACCTTAAGATGTGTCCAAAGAGGGCAGCTGGATGACAAGGAAACCAAAGCAGACTCTATCTACACAAGACCATACTTTATTAAATTGTTTTAAAATGCTTTGCTTGATGCATTTTGTAGCTAACACTAAAAGCTGAAACCTTCCTGGGAGAAAATGGTCTTCTGAATCAAGAACCCTCAGAAATGCCCCTGATAAAATAGGTTGGTTGTGTGAAAATTCTAAACTTTTATTCAAAAAAAATTTTTTTTAAGCAGACAGAAACAAAGAAACATAAACAAATGCAACACACTTTCTCTTGTTCACTCAAGAATTTTGCAATCCCAGTAACTTAGACAGCACTTTGGACATACAAAACATCTTTGAATGAATGAATGAGTGAATGATATGCATCCGTCTCTCCCTTCTCAAACAGCTCAGGAATTCCTATGCCAGCAGTTCCACAATCAATCACCATTTCCATATAATTTATATAAAGAGCCCACCAGATAAATAAAAGTGGTTTCAAAGGCCAGACTTATAACCATCTTTTCTGCAAAACGGGTAACTTTCAAATATATTCATAGAAAACGCTCAAAGCTAGTTTTACAAACACCACTCAAGGAAGTCCTATTTGGGGCAATTTGCATAAAAAGTCCTACCAGATGGTACTCAGCCAAGTGGGTTTTGCAAATGAGGCATGTACCTTAAAGCAAAACTGGTCTCTGCCAGCTAAACCGGTTGCTGTGTCACCAGGTTGCTGTGTCACCTGGCTTGTCTGGTCCCACCATGACCTACAGTTCCCAAACACCTCCCAGGGTCACACTACTAAAAAGGAAAATACCCACAAAAAGCCCACAACTAAAGGAGAAGTGTGGCACCTTGGAGATGTGAACAGCATCCTCTGATCAGGGGCTGCAGACTCAAATGTCTGCAGGGACCAGGAAGGTGACACAAATAAACACATCTGCGGGGTATTATACAAGAAGGGACGGTGCTGACTGCAGGTGGAGAGGGCATGCCAGACCTGAAGGATAAAAATTAATATTTAAACCCTGGGCTGATAAAACAAAATTTGCCCAAATCCATGGGATGTGAATTTATAACCAGTAAAACGAAAATATAAACATGAGGTGGTGACAGCCTGCAAGGTGCCTCTCCAATGCTCATTCTTCTCTTAGTGCTTGTGGATGGAAGCCCAAGTTCCCTGGGAGGCAACGTGTCCAGCTGAAAGACTACATGTCCCAGCCTCCCTTGCAGTGAGGGGTAACCAATGAGGTGTCAGTAGAGCTACGATGAGGAACTTCCAGAAAACTGCCTTAAAAGAAGAGACAGCTGTCTGACCGGGCAAGAGAAACAATAGAAAAAATAAACAAATGGGACTACATCAAACTAAAAAGCTTCTGCACAGCAAAGGAAACCATCAACAAAACGAAAAGACAACCTAACAACTGGGAGAAGATATTTGCAAACCATACATCTGATAAGGGCTTAATCTCCAAAACATACAAAGAACTGATGCATCTCAACAACAAAAAAACTACCAACCCAATTAAAAAATGGGCAAAAGACCTGAACAGACATTTCTCCAAAGAAGATATACAGATGGCCAACAGACACATGAAAAGATGTTCAAAATCATTAACTATCAGGGAAATGCAAATCAAAACTACAATGAGATATCACCTGACGCCCATCAGAATGGCTATAATTAACAAGACAGGAAACAATATGTGTTGGAGAGGATGTGGAGAGAAGGGAACTCTCATACACTGCTGGTGGGAGTGCAAACTGGTGCAGCCACTATGGAAAACAGTATGGAGATTCCTCAAAAAATCAAGGATAGAACTACCATATGATCCAGCTATCCCACTGCTGGGTATTTATCCAAAGAACTTGAAAACACCAATTTGTAAAGGTACACGCACCCATGTGTTCATTGCAGCATTATTCACAATAGCCAAGACTTGGAAGCAACCTAAGTGCCCATCAAGGGACGAATGGATAAAGAAGATGTGGTATATATACACAATGGAATACTACTCAGCCATAAGAAACGATGAAATCCAGCCATTTGTGACATCATGGATGGACATTGAGGGTATAATGCAAAGTGAAATAAGTCAGAGGGAGAAGGTCAAATACCGTATGATTTCCTTCATTAAGTAGTAGATAATAACAACAATAAACAAACACATAGGGACAGAGATTGGATTGGTGGTTACCAGAGGGGAAGGGGGGAGGGAGGAGGGCGAAAGGGATAATTCGGTACATGTGTGTGGTGATGGGTTGTAATTAGTATTTTGGTGGTGAACATGATGTAATCTATGCAGAAATAGAAGTACAATGATGTACACCTGAAATTTTTACAATGTTATAAACCAATGTTACTGCAATAAAAAAAGAAAAAAAAAAAAAAAGAAGAAGAGACAGCTGTCTTATGATCTTATCCTCCTCCTCACTTCTTTCTGCCTTGAACTCGATGCATGAGCCTCACCTGAGGTGAGGACAGAGCCTGACCTAGGGATGGCAGAACACAAAAGAAAAAAGGTGACACTGTGATGCACCTTAGATGCCCCAGATCATCCTGGACTTTTCATTACCTGGGAGAAAAGTAAATCATGTTTAGACTACTATTTTAGAGTCTCTGCATTATCATCCCAACACAATTCCTAACTGATACTGAGCCCAAGGTGCTGCTGAGATCTATCACAATATTGATATAAATGCAAAGCAATCAGGACACAGTGAAAGGGAATCCAGCCTAGTGGCTTTGGAATCTTAGATATGGATGTGACCACTGGCTCTGCCACGTTCTAGGGAGCTGACTTGCCTTGGGCAACCTTCTTAACTTGGCAGGTTGCAGCTTTCCCATGAGAACTCTAGTGGTACCTACCTCCCAGGAAGATGCAAAGATTGCACTGAATTGTTTACTTGAAGCACTGAGCACCCTAGCCAGCATACAGGATGTGCTCAGTAAAAGATGCCAATAGGAGTAGGAACCTGTGTGAGTCCAAAAGACAGAAAATGGCTTGTGAAATGTTTGCTTTGAGATCTGCAGGCAAGAGATCAACAGCAGCGAAGAACTGAGAGGAAATGTAATTAAATAAATGAAGTCAGAAGGGGGCAGATGGCACATATAAACTGAAGGCGAGCAGAATACGCCACCTCAAAATGTACCACTTTGGCATGTGGATTATTTTGAGCCAGAGGCAATTAAGACCCAGCAGACTCAATAAAAACTTTTACCTTTCCCTTAACTGCCTAAGAGAATTGAGACAGGAGGCCTGGCCTGGAAAGAGAGCTATTACCAGGGATAACTTTTTATCTGGAATACTTACCTGCATGGCAGGGCAAACATCTGATTATCAAACATCTGTTCTTCCTATTTTCCTGTGAATTGCCTTCCTCTCCTTTGAAGCCAGAAGCCCCTATCCCATTCCTTAGCTCAGGAGGGCATACAAGCCTCAATTACCTAACCGCCTTTGGGTCTCATATTTTTATGGGGCTCCCGTACATACAGAATTAAATCTGTTTTTCTCCTATTACTCTGTCTTATGTCAATTTAATTATTAGACCAAAGCATCTAGAAGGGTAGAAGAAAAATTTTTCCATCCTAACAAAACTTGTAAGAACCAAGCCTGGATAGCCATTACTCCCAATGGGGACATCAGCTTGAGTGAGGAAAAGGAGGAGAGTGCTAAACCAAGCACACGTAGAATGAAACCCCTTCATTCATTTACCCATGTATATCCACTCACTCATTTTTTCACTCGCTCATGCAACAGATAGTCACTGGGAGCTTCTCATGGGCCAGGCACTCCTGGTTCAGCATTGAAAACTTGATGATGAGCAACACACACACACACACACACATACACACTGCTCTTCTAGAGCTTACTGTCCCTAGTGCTGTGCAATGTAATTTTCTGCAATGATGGAAATATTTTAGATCTGCATTGCCCTTTACGGTAGCCACATGTGGCTATAGAGCACTTGAAACATGGCTATTGTGACTGAAGGATTGAGGTTTTTCCAATTGTATTTCGTTTTCATTAATTTATATTTCAATTTAAATAGCCACATAGGGCTAATGGCTACCACACAGGATAGCACAGGTCTAGGCAGAGTGTCTAGGATATAGTCCTCAGGACGGGGAGAAGAGAAGGAAAAGCAAGGGAATGAAAGACCCCAGAGGAATGGAATGTGGGACTTACCTCGACACCCCCCCCATATACTTATAAATTTACGTCCAATTAAAAAGCTCATGTGTCCAGCTTATCCATTCCTACCTCTCCCAACCCTGTAACATGCCCTCCCAGGTGGCAGAAGTTAAAAATGAATGGCAGATGGTGATGAACATTCAAGGTTCTATTTGATAAAGGGTCTAACAGAGCCCTAGTCAATTAACTCAGGTGCCCAAGCCAATTTAGTCCAGACTACATGCTGCCTGATGCTATTTCCTTCCCACACACCCCTGCACAGAGAATGACAAGGTCACTTCACATGGGGTGACACAAATGCTGCAGTACTACAGAACATAAACAGTGAGTCTAAAAGAACACAACAGGCTTTGTTCCCCTCCATTTTGACATATTTTGGATGAGTAAGGGAGGATATCATGTGCTAAACCTCCATGTCAATAACACTTTTTCAAGAGGTCAGCTTGTCCCCACTATATTGTTGCCTGGGGCACAGAAGTTGTGAGCTGATGGTCTCAACCCCCTCTGCAAAGCTGGAATGGTCCTCCACAATGCAGCCAGCAGTATGAAGGAACAGTACTTTCTCTTTCCAGGGGAGTTTTGGTGCATGATCAAGTTTACAGAACGCCTAATGGAAGGAGAACTCAAATTACCCATGCGACCAGACTTCCTTTTCTCGTAACAAATGACATATTAGAAATTGTCAGCCAGCCTACCAAAAACACAGGAATCACATGAAAACCAATATAACCTTACTGCCCTGTTCACTTGACAGGAATCGGCCAGCCCAAACAGAGGTAATGGGGCTTAGCGGGGCTCACGGCTACTGGACACACACAAAGTACACCCGGCAGAAAGGCAGCCCTTCTTTCTCAATGGGACTTGGCCTTTGTTCATAGGGTCAGTTGCTAGAGTCATGGTCAGTAGCACTCAGAACAGAAAATAGAGTTAGTCTTTCCGAGGACTGGCAAGCAGTTTCCTGGAGGGAGGTAACATGAGAATACCGCACGAAATCTAAGACTTAGATTTTACGCACCATAAAATAAAAAATGATGCCAAGTATGGTTTCAGATACATCCTATGTTTTGCATTTTAACAACTGTTCAAAAATGATGCAATTATTACTCTATGATTGTTTGCAAATCAGAACGTTTTCATAGCTTTTCTCTAATTTACAACTGTTAATCCTTGCATTACTCCAGATGGCGCGGATAAAACCATCCCCAGTTTCTATGGAAGAAAACAAGAGTTGAGGGGCCTGCCCCGTCATACAGTTCAGAGCCGAGTGGCTTGACTTCCCCAACAGGGATAGTTGCTGTATGCTATTGGAGGATGTTGGTCAGCAAGGCTGTGATTTTTAGCTCTTTTGCCCAATAATTCCCTCAAGGAAGACCCTGAAAGATGGCAGAACGCACCTCCCCAAAATATGCCTCTTTGGCATGGGATTATCTTGAGCTGGTTATTTTTAAGAAATAGGAGAAATAAGAGAAGCTCTGAAAACCAAGTAGAAGTTACCCTTTTGTAAGAGATATTTACATTTACAAGAGAAATCTTCATGTGCATGGGTGTCTTCCTCACTGCACCAGGAAGAGGAGAACGGCCCAAAATCTCTAGGAACTCTTATCAAGGTGTGGACTTAAATCTGCATAACAATCTTACCCTTCTTGACTGTGCTTTACCTGGTAACCTCCCATAACTGGCCTTCCCACACCTCCAACATCTTTCCTTTGCCTTTAATTGGAGATGGTATTTAGGGTGGTGGCTTGGGCCATTTCGAGGAGTTACTCAGTTTTCCTGGGTATCTCCCATGTATACAGGAGGTATACATGTTATTAAACTTCTGTTTGCTTTTCTCCTGTTGATCTTTTATTACGGGGGGGGGGGGGGGTCTCAGCCAAGAACCTAGAAGGGTAGAGGAAAAATAATTTTTCCTCCCCTACAAACCTAAAAAGATATAAACTTGAGATGCTGCCTTTCATGAAATCCTGAAAACTGCTATGCACAAGGAAGCTGGATAGGTGGCGCTAGAGTCTGCCACCCATATAGATGGGACAGATACAAGTGGGTCCTGCTTTACCTGAATTCTGTTTTTTTCAGGGGTAGACACATTGAAAACATCCCTTAGGCATTTAAAAGGAGATAGGAAGGAAAGGAAGGAGAGAACAAATTGGCCTAGGTACACATTTTGGTGATTAAGTAAAGATTCATGAAAACCTAGTGATTTCAACAGTAGTAATTCTAAAACGGTGATAACAAATACAGTATTTTAATAATGGCCTAAGCATAAATGTGATCATTACCACTGAACAAAAATTCATGACAGACAGAAGCTACTAGGTAACTTCAGAAAGCTACTAGGTAACTTCATTGCTCCACGTTGACATAAAATGAAGTGATGTTATAATTTATAGACCTAAACAGTGTGATTAGGGAAAAGTGCCACGCCCAACACCTAAGACACAAACCAGTTGTTATGGAGACAATACATCAATGGGTCTCTGCTGCATTCAACTAATTTTTAATCTTGCAGATTTGTGACTCTGCTTGGCTGGATAATGTTATTAATAAATTTGAAAAGACGAGAACCAGGATTTTCACAGTTCTAATAAGGGATAACTAAATCATTGCTTCTTCCCAGCAGAAACTGAAAATTCCTTTACCTTTAACTCTAGCATACTCTTTATCTCTTCACAGGATATAACTGCAAATATCTCTGTCTTTTGGGAAGATGAAAAGGGGTGGGGGATTGTGACCCTGAACCTTTGTTTTTTAAAACCCCCAAGGGTGGGCCGGCCCCAGCCCCGTGGCTTAGCGGTTGAGTGCGCGCGCTCTGCTGCTGGCGGCCCGGGGTTCGGATCCCGGGCGCGCACCGACTCACGGCTTCTCCGGCCACACTGAGGCCGCGTCCCACATACAGCAACTAGAAGGATGTGCAACTATGACGTACAACTATCTACTGGGGCTTTGGGGGAAAAATAAATAAATAAAATTTAAAAAAATAAAAAAAATAAATAAAACCCCCAAGGGTTTCAGAGCTCTTCTCAGCTCTGAAAGAAACTCCTCATCGGTGACAACATGGGGTAAAACAACACTGCAATTTTCAAGAATTATTTTATGCAAATATATAATCTCCAACTGCATAAAAATTGAAATAGTAATCAATCAAATCCTATTTTCTCATTGACTTGTATTATTATTTCAGTGTTAATTCATCTTCACTTCTGAATGAGCTAACACCAAGTTTCTCTGCAGCCACCACAAACACAAGTAGAGTCTTCAGACTCAAGAGCAAGAATTCTTACCAAGGGCAGGAAAGGGCAAGGACAAGGGACCAGTCAAATGCTGAATGTTTGCTATGTGCCCACTGTTGTGCTGTGTGCTTTAAATACGTGATTTTATTTAGTCCTTATACCGAAACTGCAGACAAGCATACTGACAGAGCGGTCTTTACAGATGGAGACCAACAGTGGACAGAGGTTGAGCAGGAAGTCACAGAGCTGGGCAGTGCGAGTGCTGGTGTACCTGGCTCTGCAGTCCAGTGTTTCCCCTCCCTCCACACTAACTCAAAAGAGGGAGAAGTCCTCGGGGGAGGCCACAGGGATCTCTGAGTACGTTTCTAACAGGAGCTGTGGGGATTTGCCATGGTGATGGCATCCTCAGGCAGGTGCCACAGGGAAAGTCCCTCTAGGATTGTGTTACGAGCTTGCCCTCCCCAAGGCAGCTAGTGCCATTGAAGATTCCCTGGGGGCAAAAAGCAGGATGTGTGTGTGGTAGGCTAACAGTGAGTGATTTTCCCTCTTCTTCCACTAACGTCAGCTGCTTTGAGAAGGGAGACTGTCCTTCATAGATTTAAACTCAGTTTGACATGGCAAATACATTCTTTGAGCCATTTTGAAGTAACAAACAATAATCATTACTTTCCCCTCACTTTCTCATTACTTCCAAAGTAACATACACAATTCAGATAAGAGGGGCATAGGTTGTCCTTTTAATGAAGGTCCTTAGTTCAGCAGCATTTCGGAGGATGTGAGAGGGTCAGCCACAGCACACCCTGTGACCATGGGGCCAGGGTCACCCCCAAATTTAAGGGTGACAGAAAGCAAGCTCTCCTCACTCGACGTTTTCAGCTGCGAGGAGGCAAGGAGCTGGCTATATGTGCTTTATGCTGCTCCTGGTTTTCAAAGATTTCTCCAACGCGCTATATTCCTTATCAGAGGTCACAAAGTAGAAAGCTGGGGGCTGAACACGGCCCTTGTAAGGATCCTGTTTGCCAACACAATGGGTTTTTTAAATTGAGTCAGCAGTTTCTAAGAGCAGGTGTGAACCCTCTTGTCCAGCCACCACCCCACCAATTCTGACTCAGCCAGGCCAGGGTCACTCTTTCATCACCCCCATAGGCCCTATGGGCAACCCCAGTTTTGTAAATTCAGAGGCAAAAACAAAAACAAAACAACTCATCTCCACAAAAATTATGTCTCCCCCCATCCTAACCCCTCTTGTATAAAAGCCCCAGAAACTGGGGACATAAATACCCTAATAGGGGAAACAGACTCCAGAATAGGTCATTATAAATAAATAGGGAGAGTCAACTGCACAGTATGAACAGAGAGGAAACATGACCTCTGTCCATGGAAGTCTGAGAAAGTTCCAGAGCAAGGGGCCCTTTGACCTCGGTCGGTTGTCAAGGTGAGCTGGAGCTTGCAGAGGGGAGGGGCACCCTGACACAAAGACACTCACACAATAAAGAGCAAAATGACTCAGCGGTTGAGTCACAAGGACTGTGCCTCCACTGTCCCGTCTAAAATGTGTTTCTAACTTCCTGTTAACAACCAACACAGAGCAACCAATAAAAACCCTTATAAAGCAACTTGTCGAGATGTTAAGAGGCGTGGGCAGTCCATGTGCTAATTCAGGGCCAGGCGCTGTGAGACGGCAGATTTGGAACAACTGGTGAGGCCTATTGCACAAAGAGTCACATGGAACACACCCTGTCTCTCTAATGGGCACCACCAGGCTCCTAAGCCTGACATCCTGCTCATCTTAGACTCCTCTCTTTTCCTTACGTCTAAGGAGGCGCCGTCCATCTCATTTCAGACATGGTCTTTTGTTCACCTTCTCTCCCTTCTGCATTCCCAGAAATACAGTACTGCCTGGCAAGAGGCTGTCAGTAGTGGTTAAGAGCTCAGGAGCTGGACAAAGACCAGCCTAAGTCTGAACCCTGGTTCTTCCAATTCTCAGCAAGTTACCCACTAGGCTCAGTTTCTTCTTCTGTATAATGGGGAAACAACAGTATCTATCTCATAGGGTTGATGGTTCTAAAGTACTTAACAGCTCCTGCAACATAATGAGTTTTCAAGAAATGTTAGCCTCCATTACTCATGCCTTTCCCCTCCCAGTCTCTGTGTTTTCCCTCTAGATCATTCTCAACACCACCACCATCACAACTAACTTGTAAAAAACAACGTAGCAGGGTCTGCTCTTCTATTCCTCTTTCTCCCGTGCAAGATACCTAGACTCCATCCCGAGCCCCCCGTACAGCGTGGTGCAGCCATTTAACTGAGTTCTAGACAATGAAAATGTGCACAGAAGGGACATGAGACTATTTCTAGATTTGGCTTATAAAAAACTTTATGATAGGGGCCAGCCCAGTGGCACAGCGGTTAAGTTCGCGTGGTCCGCTTCAGCAGCCCGGGGTTCGCAGGTTCGGATCCTGGGCACGGACCGAAGCACTGCTTGTCAAGCCATGCTGTGGTGACGGCCCATATAAAGTAGAGGAAGATGGGCACGGATGTTAGCCCAGGGCCAGTCTTCCTCAGCAAAAAGAGGAGGATTGGCAACGGATGTTAGCTCAGGGCTAATCTTCCTCACACACACAATAAAACAAATCATTTTGATACTCCATGTTCTTTCGTCTTCCACCAGCTTGCGGCAGCTATGCATAGTGACATGGAAACTACACGTTTAAGACGACAGACCCACAAAATGGAAGAGCCTAGGGCCCTGAATCACCACTTGGAGGAGAGCAACCTGCCAATCAGAAACACCCCTTTTGGACATTATGTGAAGAAGAAATTAATTTCTATGATGCAAAGCCACAGAGGTTCTGGAGTATAACTGTTACAGCAGCTAACATTACCCTAACATAATCAATCTGATTAAAGTACTCTGTCCCCACTACCTACAGGATGAAACCTGACCTTCCTAGCAAAGCATTCAAGGTCTCTCCCAATCCAGACCCAACTACTCTCCTAGCCCATTTCCCACCAAGAAGCCAATAATGTACCTAGTACTTTCCATAAGTACAAGCATCACCAGGCCTCCTCAATCCTTGAAATCTTTGCTCTTCGAGTTCCTTCTAGGAGAAACCCCCAAATGCTGTAACATTCGACAAAATTCAAGGATCAGTTCATTTACTGCTTCCTCTGAGAAGCCCATGTGGAGCTGGTGGCCATGCCTTCAGCACCCAGAATAGACAGAACAGACTAGGTTCCCTCCTTTACTCCAGGGGTAATGCTTACGATATTACACAGCTAATGTCTCTGTATTTTCACACCCACTGTGTGTGCTTCTGGTGGGCAGAAGCTAAGAGCTCTTCGACTTCACATTCTCAACCTTTAACTCACTAGCTGGCATGAGTAGAGACTTGGTAAATGTTATATGAATAAATTCAAAAATGCATAAAGGAATAAGAGCATATTCCAGCTACCATTAGGCAGTATGCCCAGGTGTGGCTATTTGACCTCGACATCCCAAAATTGAGGGCACTTCCTTAGAGCAATTCCTTGGCAGGTCAACTACCTTTGTCTACTGCCCAGCCTGAGATCTGCAAAACTGGATCACTGAATACCAGGGAGCCAGATGAGAATGTTGGCAAATTCAGGCTAATGCTCTCCACTGCTAGACCAAGAGCTCACAGTCTCTAATCCTTCCATCAAAATGGACAAAACAGATGAAAAATCAGCAATAATCTAAATGCCCCCATTTACCTCAATAAAGCTAGGAAAAAAATATCCCCAAAACAATTTGTTACATAATATATAACATATGCATAAATGGAATATTACACAGCTATAAAAATGGATATAGTCCCTTCTTTTTCCCATCCCAATTCGACCTCTACATCTTAGTCCTCAGATTGCAACTGTGGTGACAGTTCCTCAGGAGTCAGGTCCCCTCTGCTATACATGCACCGAGTAACTTTCATTCAGAGTTCCTTCACATTCGTAGGTATCATTATTTAATTATTGTCTGGCTCTCCCATTAATATTAAATAAATGACACTGGAAAGAATGTTTCTTTTTTTAATTTTTAAATAGGTTAGTGAATGAATAAATGCACATTCAATAGAATACTGACATAAAAAAATAATACACTTATAGATGAAAAAAATTAGGTTACATAATAGCATGTTCAGTATAATCCCTTTTTGTGAAGTAAAAATATTATACCCAGCTGCCAACATACACGCGCGCGCGCACACACACACAACACACACACTCTCTCTCACACACACTGAGGAACCTCTGGAAGGTTCTTCACCAAAATGTCAACAATGGATTTTTCTAGTCAAAGTTAAAAGATTTGTGTAGGGTGATCATGACCCCATTCAGAAGATTCTAGGCTCTTCTTTCCCCCTGGTGCAGTGCAGGGTGGTTTCCCCCTGAGTGACGGATGGAACGGACAACTTCTGTGAGCAGGTGGAGGAGGTGGCCTGCTTCCCTGCTTTGTTTGCCAATCTCAAAAACAGCAGCTGTGATGGGAAAGCGTGGACTGTCCAGGCCATCTATCAGCCACAGCGCAGAGGCAGAGCCCATGGCACTGTCAAGTGGCTAGACCAGCCACATCCAGCACTGCACAGCTAGCTGCACATCAGAATTGGGAAAAACAGCACTTTTCATTCCAGTTTCCCAGCCTGTGCCAATTCACTATGGAGAGGAGAAGACAAAGAATGCAAGATGCAAAAGTCCTCTGTGTCCTAACCCTGCCACTTGCCTCCAGGCTGTTCGGCGGAGAACCAGGTGGCTTTTCATGGCTATTCACCGGAAATACTGGACTAATGTGAAAGTCCTGCCTACTCACCCTGTCACTGTTCAAATCCAAACTACACTCACAAAATGGAGATTTTACTGAGGCTGCAGAATAAGGAAAATCAAGATTTTTATAGGGAATTCTGGCAGGGATACAGGGATACATGCAAATGTTTACCATTATCATAATGGTAGACATAAATAGCTCTTCATTTCAGTACTTTAAAGAAGTACATCTGTAATTTTGCCATACATGTGTACACAGACATACGTACACACATAAACACATACATGCACATATAGAGGGCATATACAATATATGGTAATGTTTATAAGAAAATCAGAAGTAGGGGAAACTGAGCCAGCATAGGCTCATACTCTTTCCTCTTTGATAGTATCATTTTCTCCTGGAAATTTATCAAATAAATAATCTAGGATGTGTGCCAATATGAAAATTTGGAAACATCCTAAAGAGTAACTAGTTAAAGAAATTATGGTACACCAAAAAAGGGAGCATTTTGCAAATTATAAAACCACAAATGCAGCTGCTGACATGGAATAATGTCCATGATACATTACTGAGAGAAAAGCAGGTTTCAAAATGCAATATTTTGTCTGATTCAATTTTTGTAATATAAACACGTACTTTATATGTATAAAATAAACATATAATATATAATTATATTAAATATATAAATACAATATAGACTATAAATATATATAAAACGCTAAAAAATGAAGGTATACTACATATGGAGAGAGTAGTTATGGTTGGCAGAGATTGTTGATATTGGCCATCTTCAAATTTTTTCCTGTTTTTCTTTAAAAATGAGATGTGGGGGGCCGGCCCGGTGGCGCAAGCAGTTAAGTGCACGTGCTCTGCTGCGGCGGCCAGGGGTTCGCCGGTTCAGATCCCGGGCGCGCAGTGACGCACCCCTTGTCAAGCCATGCTGTGGCAGTGTTCCATATAAAGTAGAGGAAGATGGGCATGGATGATAGCCCAGGACCAGTCTTCCTCAGCTAAAAAAGAGGAGGATTGGCCGATGTTAGCTCAGGGCCGATCTTCTTCACAAAAAAATAAAAATAAAAATGAGATGTGGGGGCCAGCTCAGTGGCACAGTGGTTAAGTTCAGCACACTCCACTTTGGCAGCCTGGGGTTTGCAGGTTTGGATCCCGGGCGCGGACCTACACACCACTCATCATGCCATGCTGTGGTGGCATCCCACATACAAAATGGAGGAAGATGGGCACAGTCGTTAGCTCAGGGCCACTCTTCCTCAAGCAAAAAAGAGGAAGATTGGCAACAGGTGTTAGCTTAGGGTCACTCTTCCTCACCAAAAAAAAAAGGAGATGTGCAATTTTTGTTTTTAATTTTAAAAAGGTAGGAACAAAGAAAAGAAACTAGGAAAAAGGAAGAGATAACCCTAGGCTAGGATTTAGAAGAGCCAGTTGAGGGACGAGGTCATAGCAGAATAACCTGTGTAAGCTGGGGTTTGGAACTACAGAGATGCAGCATCTTGTTTATATGTATAAAGACTCAAGACAGTGTTTCTAGTATAGGCCTTGCCCACTAACCTTTCCTACATCCCCCTCTCGCCCCCCAGGCATCTAAATTTTACTGCTTTGTAAGGTTGACTATTTTCTAAGGCTGAAGTGCTGCCATGTTTATCAAATAAACTTGAAAAACAACATAAGTCAGGGTTGTTCACCAAGTGTGGAAGAGGCCAAGTAGTCAGCACAAACGGAGAAGAGGGAGAAGCATTACGGAAGAGCTGATGGTGGGGACTGGCCAACCAGCAGGCTGAGCAGCCACTCAACCGCCGTCGGCTATGCTGGGCAGGACACAAGCCCAGCCATGTCCATCCATCTTCAGACATTTTTAAGGAGAAGCTGAAAACTCAGACATCTGGGAAATCTCCCAATATTTTCAGTGTCCGCTACTATATGGGTGTGCCCTTGGATGAGTTAACTTAACCTCTCTCTGGCTTAGTTTCCTCATCTATAAAGTGGAGATGATAAGAATATTTATCTCACAGGGTTGCTGTCACATTTAAATGACTTAATCCATACAAAGTGCTTAGTAAGTTACCTGGCCGAAGGTAAGCACTCAGTGTTTATCCCATCATCCAACCACCAGCTCCCACAGGCCCCCCTCAACTACTGAACTACCACTACCTGACCACTAGTAGCTCCCAAGGCCTCTGCCTCCATTAGCTTTGTTCACCAGACCCCTGGCACAGTGGCTGGCACAGCGTTGGCAGCAGTGTTTTCTGAATACATGAATCCATCATGGAATAATTCCTAAAGAGTTAAGTCCACGAAGCCCTTCTTGCGTCACCAGCCCAGACTCACCTAATCTCAACGGATGTTGAGTGGGCTGCACAGAGAGCAGCCTCCCTGTAGGCTGCCCCTCATCCTGGCCCCAAGGACCTGTGCCCTTTACTTGTGCTTTCTGAACTCACGATATGGCAAGTCTGGGGAGGATGGGAACAGATGGTAGTCCCAGGGGTGACTCCTTGTAACTGCTGATCTATCAGGATCCACAAGCCACACCTCCCTGCCCTGTCATTTGTTCACCAGTCTGCCTGCTGAGAAAAATCCCTGTGAGTTCTCTTGGTCCATATGCTGTTCTGGAAAGTTGGTCCTGTGTTGAGGGAAGGAAGTGAGAAGTGCCAGTGCCTTCCTTCCACGGGCCTCTTCCCTGGCCCAGGCTCAGGAGTCTTCATGAGACTAACTATTCTCTCAGCCATCTTGCCTGTCAGCCCTATCTTGGGGCAAAACCTCAAATGATCCTGCAGACGAGGACAGATAATAATGATCGCCGTTGTGGCAACACGTGTCAGACCCCACACTAAACGCTGTCAACAATCCTTGCATCAGACTTACAACAATCCGTTGAATTAAGTAATAATATTCCCATTTTACAGACGTGAAAAGCAAATTCCAGTATAAATATTTCTAATTGAACTAAACTGAAATGAAGATTCTTACTGCTTGGTGTCTCGTGTTCCTTGTTTGTAATTAAACGGTTCTAGCGCCGCCTACTTCATGCATGAGAATGAAAAGCAAATTTCAGCCAAACATCGAATGGTAGAGGTCAGATTCAAAAGGTAGTTTGACTCTGAAGACCAGGCCCTTCCTTAATCACTTCACCACTTACCCTCCCACAGAGATTCTTAGCGCTCTGGAAAAATGTCTCAGAATCTCCCTGAGTTAGTCACAGGGCCTCCCACATACCGTGTGCTCAGAGTCTATCTCTGGGAGAGAGTTACTGACATCCAGTCTTTCCTCCTCTGAACTCCACTGGAAATCTGTCTGCACTATTCTCTCGAGCACCTAATTATTTCCTGGGGCCTAACCGATCTCCCTCGAAAAATGATAAGCCATTAGGGGGCACGGGTGACAGAATGAACCATTCCTGCATTACCCAGCTCAAGTTATATGAGTTCTTAAATCCTTTTAGCTAGATTAGAGAAAAGAGGGGTCTTTTTTAACATTTTGCATATTTTACTGAATTCTTGACTTCTCCATGAAGTCCACCCTCACTACTCCACTTAATACTATAATCTGCTAGGCCCTGGGCATTTTCAATCCCCTGGTCTTGCTCTGCTTTTTCTTTTTTCCAGAGCCCTTATCAACTTTTGCACTTCCTAATTTACTAATGGACTATGTTTACAGTTTATCGTCTACCCTACCCTAACTGCCCACTCTAGGTAGAATGCACACTACCCAAGGGCAAGACTCTGTGTTTTAAACGATGTATTCTAAGTGTTTACAACAGAGCCTGGCAAATAGTAGGCACGCAATAAATATTTCTAACTGCACTAAACTGAAATGAAGATTCTTACTGCTTGGTGTCTCACGTTCCTTGTCTGCAATTAAATGGTTCTAGTGCCACCTACTTCATGCATGAGAAGGAAAATGAGAGGGTGAGTCACATGCATGGAGCATGTGGTATAATACCGGACACAGAGTAAGTGTTCAATACACCTTCCCTATGCTTGAAAGTTACCCAGAAACTTGAAAATGAAATCTGCATTATATCCTGTCCCTGGTTTCATAGATTGAGCCATTGATTGCTACCCTTACAATGGATCAAGTTGTTTCTGAGGTTGGGAAAGCCATTCTTCATTAAATGCAATTCCTCTTAGAAAGAGGTAGTTATTCTACCAAGGATGCTGAGCGTTTATTTCTACTGTAGACAGAAGCCTATAATGTTGACAAATGTCTGTAATGATTGGTAAACAAACATGGGAAGGGTAGGGACTGGCTTAATTTAATCCCTGCACTCGGATATGTTTGTTTTTTTTTTTAATTCCCAGGACCCAAGCTCAATTCAATACTGGAATAACAGGACTGGGCCTTCAGTGACCCTTCAATTTCATTCTAAGTGAATGAAGAGGACTGTCCATTTGGACAGTCCCCTGGCCCCAGCACTATGACTGGACCAAAGTAGCAACTCACTGAAATTAGGACGGAAAGAGGGGAGGAAGGAGGGAAAAAGGGAAGAAGCCAGAAAGGGAGAGAGTATGGCCCAGTAGGGAAGCAGGTAGAAGGGAGGGAGGGAAGGAGGGTGAAAGGGACACAGGAAGAAGGGGAGGAGGGAAGGGAAGGGGCAAACAGGACTGTGTGAATAGTGAGACTTTGCCATTTTAGTAAAGAAATTAAAAAAAAAAGAAAAGAAACGAAGAAAGACTATGGTCTTTATGCTTTTATTTGTTCCTACAGGGATGAAAAGACAGTCACTCTGATAACGGTGGATGCCTGAGGTGGGGCTGAGGGAGGGTTGAGATTGGAGGGGAAAGGAGAATGCGTTAACTTTTTTTCATGCACCTCTGTAATGTCTGACTTCCTCCAATATTGGGACTGTATGACTGCAGCAGAACAACCCTGCTGAGAACACAGCAATGAGAAAAGAGAGTGTGGGAACTGCTGAGAGGAAAAGGGGGAAAAATAATTATGGAATCCTGAGTACTTCCCAAGAGGCAAGTACCAGCTCTTAGGGAGCAGTCGAAAGGCGGTGTGAGGCAAGTACAGCCCCAAACATGGCAGACTGAGGGAGACGGAGAGAAAGGAACAAGGAAGGCATTTTACCTGGGACCAGACTCAAGGATCAGACTTCAGAAAGAGCAGGCTTGGGGACTTCAGCAAGAAGTGGGGGTGAGAGGGGATCTGGACTATTGACCATCACCTCGATTCCAAGTTTTCTAGTCAATGCTGAGAAAGAAACTCAAAACCTTGCCCTGGAGATAAGGCTAAATATTGCAGAAAGAGATTTGCCAACTCTCTTTTCTCCATCACTCCATACAGTCGTTGTCTCTTCTTGGACTACTCCAGAAAACCCTGAATGAACCACTTGTTGGTATCTTCTCCTGCCTGTATGCATAGTAGTTCTCCATTTGTTCACATCTATAAGCAAGCACATTCTCTCTCATGTCTGACTGCCTCTCACCATCTCTGCAATCAATACACTGGTGTCAACCTATCAGAGTTCTTACTCTACTAACTTACCAGCTGTGTGACCTGGGGGCACGTTACTGAACCTCTCAGACCTCAGCTTCCTAACTGGGAAAATAACAGTACATAACTCACAGGGTTGTTGTGAAGATTAAATTAGATAATTACATTAGCTCAGTGACTAGCACATAGACAGCTCTCAATAAATATAAGCTGTTACTTTTAGGCAATGCCTCATATACTGCTCACAGTCACCCTGTGATACAAGCACTTACTATTAGTTTCATTTTATAGGTGAGAAAAATGTGTCAGAGGTGAAGTAAGTTTTCTGAAGTTAAATATCTAGTAAACGGCAGAGCTAGAATTTGAACCCAGACTGAAAACTTGTGCTCCCAACTCATAATTATGTCTCCAAGTCATTTTCTGCACTTGCTTCACTATCTTCCTTTAATATATATTACCCCACCCCCATCCCTTTCTTCCTTCATCAATTTCTCTTCCTCGTTCCTGTCCCTGACCTACACATACCTGAGGCCAAAAACACATACTCTGAGCCACAGAGCTCAGAGAGAGATGTAAACAGGAGAAGATCAAAAATCAGAACCCATTTGGCAGTGTCTTCTAAAGCCAAATGCATATCTACCATCCAACTCAGCACTTCCACATCTATGTAAATACACAAAAGAAATGAGTGCTTAAAGCTACCAAAACACGTGGCCAGAAAAGAATAAATACAACATTTTTATTGAAAATAGCCCCAAACTAAAAGCTACCCAGATGCCTATGAATAGAAGAATGAATAAATCTATTGTGGTATGTTCATACAGTGGAATATTACACAAGAAATAATCAATGTTGGGCCGGCCCAGCAGCTTAGCAGTTAAGTGCGCGTGCTCCGCTACTGGCGGCCCGGGGTTTGGATCCCGGGCGCACACCGACGCACCGCTTCTCCGGCCATGCTGAGGCCGCGTCCCACATACAGCAACCAAAAGGCTGTGCAACTATGACATACAGCTATCTACTGGGGCTTTGGGGGAAAAAAAAGGACGAGGATTGGCAATAGATGTTAGCTCAGAGCCGGTCTTCCTCAGCAAAAAGAGGAGGATTAGCATGGATGTTAGCTCAGGGCTGATGTTCCTCACAAAAAAAAAAAAAAAAAGAAAAGAAATAATCAATGAACTATAAATAAATAAATAAATAAATGATACACACAAAAGGAATGTATCTCACAAACATTATATTGAACAAGTTAAGCTAGGCATAAAAGAGTACATAATACGGTTTTTCTTTATTTGAAATTCAAGACCAGGCAAAACAAATATATGGTAAGAGAAACCAGAAGAGCAGTGACCTCTTTGGGAAGGGAGCATTGAGTGGGAAAGAGCATAAGGCAACCTTCAGGGGTGCTTACAGTGTTCCACATCTTGATCTGGGTGATGGCTACACAAAAATATATAGGTTGAAAGGTCATGAAGCTGTATTTAATATTAGTGCACTTTATGTACTTTACGTATTCTAGACTTCAATAAAAAAGAACAAAGGTAATAAAAAAAATATCTAAATCCATTTCACTGCAGAGGTCTCCAGGGTTCTGGGGCAGTGGCCAAGATGGTGGGCTTTGGTGCTGTCCACAGGCAAAGTGCTGACTTGTCTCTGGGCTGAGACCTGAGACAACCTTGTTTGCAGAAACGGTAATGGCGCAGATTAGGGCACATCCAACGGAGTCACAGCCAAGCGCATCTGCTGCTCTCTGCATCTTTTGGCCCCACAGCAAGTTCCCAGGGCTGCAGAGGTCTGCAGCAAAAGCTGAAGCACAGCGCATCCACAGCTGGGCTGTTTGTGCTTGTTCTACATCGTATTCTTTTGGTAACCCACAAAATTAATTCCTATTTCATAGTTTCTGGCACATTTGACAGTTTTTAGATGGTACATTATGATACTTTGGTTATCTATCTTCCCCTTATCTGACCTGGAATGCATCCCTCCAAGATGTTTATTCCCTCTGGTCAGAAAGGTTCCAGACAAAGGGAATTGTTAGAACCCATTCATTTTATTATCAGGCATATTATTGCATTAGTCACCCACAATCTGTGAGAGAGATGGATAGCATGACAGTATGTTAAAAACCCCTGTAGATTTGACTTCTGACAAAAATGCCAAGACAATACAATGGAAAAAGAACAGTGTTTTCAACAAATGGTGCTGGGAAATTTCATATCTACAAGCAAAAGAATGAAGTTGGGACCCCTTATTCACATCATACACAAAAATTAACTCAAAATGAACCAAAAACCTAAGTATAAGACCTAAAACTATAAAACTCTTAGAAGAAGATACGGGAGTAAACCTTCAGTCCTTGAGATAGACAAAGCATCCTTAGATAGGAACCAAAAGCACAAACACAAAAGAAAAAAATAGATAAAACTTTTGTGCCTTAAATGATACCATTGAGAAAGTAAAAAGATGCCCCAAAGAGTGGGAGAAAATATTTGCAAATCATACAACCGATAAGGGACTTTTGTCCATAACATATAAAGAACTGTTACAACTCAATAATAGAAATAACACAATTTAAAAATGGGGAAAGCATCTGAATAGATATTTCTCCTAAGAAGATATACAAATAGCCAATAAGCACAGGAAAAGATGCTCAACATCATTAGCCACCAGGGAAATACAACCCAAAACCACAATGAGATACCACTTCATACCCTTAAGATAATAACATGTGTTGGTAATGATGTGAAGAAACTGGAACCTTCATACACTGCTGGGAGGAATGTAAAATAGTGCAGCTGCTTTGGAAAACCATCTGGTAATTCCTCTAAAAGTGAAACCAGAGTTTCTATATGAACCAGCAATTCCACTCCTAGGTATTTCCCCAAGAGAAATGAAAACATATGTCCACACAAAAACTTGCACATGGATATTCATAACAGCAGTATTCATAATGACCAAAAAGTGGAAACCACCAAAATGTCTGTCAACAGATGAATGGATAGACAAAACATGTATCTATAAAATGGAATATTATTTAGCCACAAAAAGGAATAAAGTACTGATACATGCTACAACATAGATGAATTTTACAGACATTATGTTACATAAAAGAAGCTAGTCACAAAAGACTTCATATTGTAGGTTCCACTTATATGAAATATCCAGAACAGGCAAATCTATACAGACATAAAGTAGATTAGTAGTTGCCTAGGGCTGGGGGATTAGGGGCATGATAGTGAAAAAGGACAGAATTTCTTTTTGCGATGATGAAAATATTGATAAGTTAGATTTGGGTGATGGCTGTACAATTCTGTGAATATATGAAAACCAATGAACTGCAAACTTTAAATGGGTGAACTGTATGATATTTGAATTATATCTCAATAAAGCTGTTACATATTTTTTAAAAGAAAGAAACTGCAAAAAGAGAGAAGAAATGGCTACGATATTAAACAATGAAAACAAAAAACCATGCAGGCTACTGAGGCTGCAGGAGGAACTGGAAAGAACATATGACTATGATTCAAGATAGAGGTGCAGGGATCCAGTTTGGGCTCCACTCCTCTGTACTAATTAGCCCTGTGACTTTGGTAAAGACACATATCTACTCTGAGTCTCATAGGAAAATGAAGGGTTATGTCTCAGTTCTCTTCCAGCTCTAATATTTCCTGATTCTTAAAGACACATTATAGATCAGTGCTCATAGTATAACATGATGAAGAAGAGAAGAAAGATAAAGAACAACAGTAACTAATACTGATTGAGCACTTATTTCATGCCACTGCCTTGAATGTATTAGCTCATTAAATTCTCACAATAACTCCCTGAAATAGAGAATATTATCCCTATTCCACAGATGAACTGTGGCTGAGAAGGGTTAAGACACTTTCCTTTAAAGGATATTACAAAGGGAAATTCCAGGATGACAACTGTGGAATGGACACAGAAAGCACCCAGTCCAGATTACAGCAGGAGGACAGAAAACAACATGAGAGAGGACTTCTTTAATTTTTTTTTAAAGGAACTGATGGATTCTTTGATTGATGGCTATGTTGGGAGGGTTTTTTCCAGTTCTGCTGGAGAGTTTAGGGAAGAATTAGAAATAGGCACAAAGAAAATTAAGCAACAAAAAAAGCAAAGCATTTATTAGTGTCATAAAAAGCAATGTAATTATAGTACAGTGTGTGGCTCAGCTGTGAATATTCATCCCAAAATGCTGATATATTGACAGTGATATGTAGATTTTAGGAGGGTAGAGGAAGGAAAGTGTGGGTTTAGGTAGAGTGGGAAAATTAAATCCTCAATTTCCTTATTAGGGATAATAATGCATAACAATAGATAATACCTACATTTGAAACTGCAAGAAAGAGAAATACAAACATGATTTCTAAACACGGAGGGAAAAATCAGAAGAAACAGCTTACCGAGCTAAAGACAGTACCCTTTGAGGGGTCCCATTGAAGGGTAGGGAGGGTGATGCTGGGACTCATATTTTTTGTTAAAAATATTAAAATACTCTTTGAACTTCTTAAAATTATACACATGTATTATTTTTATTTTTTTTTTTAATAAAAATTAAGTAAAAACAAAACAAAAAACCTTATCCAAGTTTGAGCTGGGATTCAAACGTAGCTATGAGTCCAAAATCCTTGCCTTGCTCAACATACTCTGTGGCCTAATCTATGGGACCTTTTTCTCCATGGGATTTATATAAAATGCTCTTGGAGATGTCTTAGAAAACATCTTCAAATTACATCCTTTTTGGTGAACATCCTTTTTGACATAATCACCAATATGAGTTAATCCATTCCATAGAAGAGACGAAACTCTTCACAGCTCAACACCCTCTCTACCAATGCTTCACTGGGATAAGTAACACTAGTAATTAGGCAGAGCCATAAACACTGGCAGCCTCCCTATAAGTACGAGCAGCTCTCAAAATCCTGTGGATATTTGTGTTTTTCTCCACTTCCACTCATGGGGACAGGTTCCCCAGAGATGACCTCAGCTTGCATCCAGCTGCAGAGAGCAGTCCTCATCCTTGGAGAAAGCGTCTCAGCTCTCAGGCACATAATCAGCGAGGTGAGAAGTGGAGAAATATTTTCCCACCAAAACAGTCACCTGCATATTTCATTTAATGAATGTTCAGAAGCTTTCTGTCCATCAGAAAAGAACCTGATCACCTGAGGAGCAGCACAACCCATAACAAAACAGGACCGTGGTACATCACAAAACCACTCCATCTTGGATGAAATCCTCATGTCACAAAGTGTTCAGGCTTCAAGTCAACAGTTTGGATATAACAATATAGGTCCATTCTTTAGTTGCCCAAACTAAGAAAAACTAAAGTATTATTCTCTCCAGTCTTCAAGTAAGTGTTTATTATACCCTGAAAGAAGGAAGAAATAAAAGGATGAATGACACCAGAGACAAAATGGATAGGTTTCCCACCATGATTGCATATTGCATTTGTGACAGTTTAAATGTTGCACTTTGCTTCAATGCTGCCAGCCTGTTTGCAAACAGCCCACAGCCCTGCTCCTGATCACAGCCCAAAGGAAAGCTGCCTGGATAGATTTAATGACCAGCTCTGACCAGAAGCTCCTTCTAATTTATCTCTGCAACAGGTTGGGGGTGGAGAAAGGAGTTAGAGGCGGGAACTGGTTTTTGCACTGGTCAGTTTCTTCCTCCAAGGCTTCATCATTCACCCTATCCAAGCTGCTTTCACCTGCCCCTGTTAGCCAGAGCTCCTTCAGCTGGGAGCTGCAGCGATCAAAGTCAACACAGATCTCGCTTTGGAATGGCTTCCATGCCATCAATCTACCTTAAAAAAAAAAAAGCTCCTCAGTAAACAAGAGTATCCCCCAGAGGCCTAACTGGGGGTGAGTCAGCTCATCAATGCACAGGAGAGTTGGCTGAAACCTTCTCCAACGTTTCTCAACCTGTTAATGCAAAGCCAGAAATTAAGGTGGAAGCAGTGAATGGCGAGTGAATAGAAGCAATTGAAGTTCACTGGGAGTCCCAGGATTGACAAATTCCCGAAAAGCAATCATTCTGCATTGGCTTTAAGGACAGTGGAATACCAGACCCACCTCCACCTGCAGCAGGCAGCTTTCAAGATGGGCGTAAAGGTTGAGAGAGAAGTCAGGTCTACCTTCATTAGGGAATAAGCAGGTCTCCTTGATGATTAAAGCCTAGCTTGTGCTCATGTTATTAGAGTTACATAAATGTTACAATGTACTAAGTAACATCAAGCTCAAAGCTTCACATGTTATAACAATCTTGGCAACCAGACTGCCAGAGTCCCAATCCCAGCTCCCCTGCACATTGGCTGCGTGTCCACAGGCAAAATTCTTAACCTCTCAGTGATCAGAATCATCTGCAAATTGGGAATAATAATGATTCCTACAACTCAAAAGGGAGTTAAAAGGTTTGAAGTAGTCTGGATAAAATGCCTAGTACAACTAAGGAGTCAACATCACTTTATGATTGTTATTATTATTTCCATTTTACAGATAAGGAAACCAGCCTTAGAAGGGATCACAAATTTGTCTAAAGTTATACAGCTGATAAGTAGCAGAACTGGGTCTGATGGACTCCAGAGTTCACATTCTCATTACTTATTTCAGTCTCTCCTCTCTCCCACAGTCTTCCCCTTATCATTCCTAAGGGATAAGTGAGATCAGCCATTGGCTTGTCTACGTGATAAAAAAAATCTTAGAAGAAAAATTAAAATTCCCTTAAAAACCCATATTGTAGAAATAATAATAGTAGAAGTGGTTGTGTTTGTGGTTGTTGTTGTTGTTGTCATCGTCATCATAGTAGTAGCGACACTCGGCGTGCCATTGTGGACTAAGGTGTGTGTACACAACATCTCATCTCGCCTGTCAGGAGAGTCTCCACCTGTCACAATTCAGCTAAAACATCAGCGATTTGGAAGTGGTAGCACAGAAAGAGAGCTATGTGTTGGCAAGACAATTATGGACAAGAAATATTGCCAAACGGTCCCAAAACAAGCATCTTTATGACAGATGGGGTGGGAGGATCAGCATATCAAATGCACATGTCATAAAAGTAAGCATTACACACCTCACATTTGAGGGACTGATGAACGGCTGACAACCGCAGATGACAGGGACACAGTCGTTACTGAACCATCACAGCAGCAAAGGCACGGAAAAAATGACCTTAATTTTTCTCCATTAGAGAAAATCACAATGAAGTCACTGCACTGAGGGTAAAATTCAAAGAAATAGTTGTAACCTCCCAAATAAAAAAAAAAAGATTAAGATAGTACTCTTGGCCAGGGACACATCTCAACAATGCCGCATTACTGTCATCCTCTTATACGTTTTCATGGGAAATGAAACATCTCTGGATCTAATTTTAGCTCCCCTTCTGCACCCTCATCTCTACAGAGCAGGACTGAGTCTTGTTCAAAGCTCTATATCCAGTATCTAGAACAGTACCTGGCACATAATAGATAGATAATAAATATTTGCTGAATGCACAAATGATGTATCTAAATCTCTTAACGGGCAAGCACTAAGAAGTCAGTAAGTAAATGGTACCTGATCATCATTATTTTCAATTTTTCTCTACAGAAGGATCAATCTACTTCTTTGGAGCCCCACAATGTGCATGCCTTAAATGCAAAGTTCATACTCAATGAGTGCTTCATGCATAAACAAAGAAAAAAGATGAACATTTGCCACTAATTCACAAACAGATCCCTGCCATCATAAATGAGGACTTAAACCAGAATTATACACACACAGACACAGGCACACACACAAACCCTGTAATTTATTGTGTGTGTACTGAACATTTCCTTCCTAGAGAAGACAGAAGAATCCACATAGTAGGAAAGGTAATTAACCAGACAGCAACATTCTTTTCACAGTCTGGAAGCTCATCACAGTTGACTCCTCTCTTCCACCCAGAAAGCAAACTCCTTAAGGGCAAAAAGTGAAGAAGAGATAAATCCAAGATTGCTACTTCCAGTTGGCCAGAAAAAGAGACGAATAATAAAGAGGAGATTTTAAAGTTTATTAGAGACTTCTTTTGAGGGGATGGGTAATAATGTTTTAACAAAAAGGAGATCTTGTCTCATACCAATTTTTCTGTTTTTTACTCACCCCTACTCCTACTTTCATTAAAAAATTCATACCATTTTATAACTACAAGAAATATCAAAGATTATCTAATGACCAAACTTTTCATTTTACCAGTGGAAAGAGAGCAGAGATATGGCAATTTCATAAGAAAACAAAATTATACTCAGAACCCTTAATGCTCTCAGTACATAATTCAATTAATACAAACTTTCTTTAGATCTGTCAAGGCCATTATCACCACTGTAAATATCTGCAGTTTTGTCTCCATTTCTGCCTTGATCCTTTCTTCATACTCCCATCTTCCACTTTTCTTATCATTTGACATCTCTCCTAGGAACTCGGGTACAAGAAGGTATTTCAGCAGCTGCAGGTCGAAAGGCCCAGCGTTCCACATCCACGTGCAGGAAGGGATAAAGACCAAAGCCTCAAGTCTAGATCAATGGGCAAAATGTGGTTGCTTGCCATCAGTATTCCCCCAGATCAAGTAAGCCCAACCCAGCCTGAAGAAGCCCTGGCTTCTATGCCTGGAGTGACCCAACCAGAGCCCAAGAGGTTGTGGTCCCACCACACACTCTGTGATCTAATCGCTCATCTCATCTACGAAACTAAAACCAGAGAGACCCTAAATCATGTTCCCAGTCAACAGTCCACAAAGAGGACAGTAACACAGCCCTAACTCCTCACTGACATTGTCTGTGGTTCCCAGGAAGAAAGGTAACAACAGAAAAGCACATTTTTCATGTGAGTCAGACAGTGATCAAGGACAAAGTGGCATCCATAGAATTCTAGAGTTTTAGAGAACAAGGTTTCCTTTAAGGTCATGTACAACACCTTTCTGTTACACATAAACTTAAGTCCAGAGCAGTGAGCAAGGTCCCACAGATGAGCAGTAGCAATTCCCAACCCTATGATCTTTCTACTACCCTGGCTGAAGAGAGATTATATGAGTGGTCCAGGGCTGAATAAACACAACTGTAATATGTCATGCTTTGGCACCTTCCCCATCTCCCTAAATCAGTTTGTCTTTCAAGGTCAAATTAAATGTCACCTCCTCTGTGAGGTCTACCTTGTCTTCCCCCAGCCCAGCTGAGATCAGTCACACCTTATTCTACATCATCCACTCAGCCCTTTCCTTGATCTGCCAGTTAACCCTCAGTTCAGTTGATACTGTAACGAATTTTATCATTCACCACTTGTCTCTTCCCCTGGACTAGAAACTCCTTGATAGCTGGGTTCATCTCTCTACTCTCCCATTCAGCCCCAGCCTCCCATACCCTGCATATTTGCATGTATTCATTAAAACGTTAATTTATCCAACAAATATTTACTAAGCTCCTACTTCATGCCATACATTGCACTGGGGATGTAATAATCACCAAGACAGAAACTGACCTGCCCACATGCAGTCTTCACTCTTAAAAAGGAAGAGTCACGTTAAAAAATTAATTATTCAACTACTCAGCCATAAAAAAAGACAAAATCTGGGGCCAGCCCAGTGGCGTAAGTGGTTAAGTGCACACACTCTGCTGTGGCGGCCTGGGGTTCGCCGGTTTGGATCCCGGGCGCACACTGACGCACTGCTTGGCAAGCCATGCTGTGGCAGCGTCCCATATAAAGTGGAGGAAGATCAGCACGGATGTTAGCCCGGGGCTAGTCTTCCTCAGCAAAAAAAAAAAAAAAAAGAGGAGGATTGGCAGATGTTAGCTCAGGGCTGATCTTCCTCACCAAAAAAAAAAAAAAAAAGACAAAATCATCTCATTTGCAACAGCATGGATGGACCTGGAGGGTATTATGTTAAGTGAAATAAGCCAGAGAGACAAAGACAAACACCGCATGATCTCTCTCAAATGTGGAATATAAACCAACACACAGACAGAAAAAACTGTATAGTGGTTACCAGAGGCAAGGGGATTGGGGGTAGGCACAAGGGCTGAAGGGAGACATGTATATGGTGATTGGCAAACAATAATGTACAACCAAAATTTCACGATGTTATAAACTATTAAGACATCAATAAAAAAATTAATTATTCAAATAATACTGATAGTTGGTACTGATTGATCAGGAAAAAAAAATACTGTATTTAAGTATATAGGAATGCTTAGAGTTAAGTAACAAGTAAGGGAAATGCTCCTTGGGAGAGGTTCTCAACGTGGATATGCATATTTGGTAACATTTTCTATGTTTCATAGCCAGTAGTAGAATGTATTCAATCCACAGATTTTGACGACAATGACTCCACCAACAAGAAAAATATGTTTTGGGCAGTAGAGTCAATAGGAATGATTAAAAGTCAAGTTTTGACATGTTGGTGACTAAAAAGGGAGGGAGAAGCTGGAATGGGATTTTGGAGGAAATTCTTCAAGAATACGACTGAGGTCAAATGAGTAAGGATCAGAGAAGTGAATAAGGGAAGGGTTCCTCAAGGAGAGTTTTAAGCTGAGACCTAAACGATGACTGAGACAGAGATAGGTGGGTGGAGGAGGATGGGAGCCAGAAAAGGTGTGGATCCTCCCAGGTGGAAGGACAGCAGATTTATATCAAGCCTGAAGTCAAGATTATGAATAACCAGCACACTGCAGGCATCCAATTGTTGTGAGAGAAACCAATATTTAGGTTCCTTCAGCTCTTCGTCTTTTTCCACCACTATAGTCTACATATAGCAGCCTGATGATGCCTGGCAGATGTGTCAATTCCTCCCAAATACCATTTCAAACAGATTTAGTTTCCCAGGAAGCACCACCCATAAATTTAAAATCACTCTCTTGTCTTAAAGAACAAGAGGGTCTCAGGATGGAATATGCACAGAGGGAGTTGGAAAACTTGGGTTTTAAAGTCAGTTTTGTTGTTAATTTGCCAGGTGGCCTTTGGCAAGTTGATAAACAACCTTCTGTTTTCAATTCTCTGCCTATAAAATGATTATCCAGAATGACCTTGTTTTTTCAAAAACACTGAAATTTTATGAGAACTGCCAGAACGTACCTCTGAAACTGCTTTAAAATAATTTAGTAATATAGTTCATTTAAAAAATTGTTTAAAAGTATTTAAAAGTGGTTTGGTCTTTTGACGCAGAAGAATTTTATTCCAAGAGATCATGCCTTTTTGTCCTAGCTTATTCCAAGAGATCATGTCTTCCTTTTCTAGTTTAAACTCTCTGCTAGAGAATTCAAATTAGAAAAATAATACAGGGCCCAATTCTCAATCCACGCAACAACTGAAAACTCGGAAGGAGACACACTACTGGCCAAATAACCAGGGCCCCATGCGTTAGAACTTCAATAGCGCACAGGTAACAAGAGGAGCACAGAGCTAAGCTTTGAAGATGGCAGATCTCTTAGGATTCTTCCTCCACCACACCAGTTGAGTAGCAGGACTTTGGCCTTTAATCTTTCCAAGACTCATTTTCCCCACGTGGAAAATGAAGCTCAAGACTGCCTTAGCTGACAACTATTGCAGAGAGTCAATTTCATAATATATTAACAAAACTCAACACAGGATATGGCACATACCAGATGCTCAACAACTGTTAATCCAACTTAATCTTCGAAATTAGAACAAGGCCACTTTGATAACCTACGACTATTGACTAACTATCCAATACATGCATAGTTCTCACTGTGCCAGTATAATAGTGAAGACAAAGAATAATATGCAAGACCCTCAACATGTATTAACTCATTTAATCCTCCCAAAAGCCATACGTACTATATTATCCCCCATTTTACAGATGAAGAAATTATGGCATTGAGAGGTAAGTAATTTACCGGAGGGAACAATTGGTCAACCAGGCAGTTGAGCTTCAGAGACCGTGCTCTTGACCATGGGAATAGTATTATCAAAATAATTTCTTAGGAAAAGTATTCTGACCATATCAACAAAATTAATTGAAAGGAGGAGAATAAAATCAGGGAAACCAGTAAGCCTATTAGAGTCATTCAGAGGAAAGCAGAGGTGACAGCAAAGAAAATAAACATCAGTGGAACCAACTTTCCTCAGACTCAGACACATGATATAAAACATCTGGGGAAACCAAGTCTGGCTATCTTTCTGGGAAAGCTAGGTCCTTTGACCAACCTCTAATTTAGAGTGTTCTATTATCAAGTTTCCTCCAAGATCTTGGGAGGAAAAAAAGTAGGGGCAGGAGGCAGGGAATAAAGCTGTTCCTCTTAGTCAATGGCTGTGAATAGCCATTTTACAGTGTGAACATGAGACTGTTTGTAATGCGTAGTAAAGAATTCAGAAGCATCCAAAGTCCAATCCAGGCAGTCTGATTGTGATCCTAGGAAGTGAGGAACAGCATGTGGGTGTAATAAACTCATCTCAGATTTGTAATAAGCTCATCAAATGATTGTACTTAGCCTTAAGAGAGTCTAGGTATACAGGAGAATGTGTCCTCAAATTTATGGTGGAGGGCCTTAGCTCCTAGTGTCTTTCTGAATTCATCCAAGTACTTTTTCTAGCAGTTGAGCTAGGTGGGAGAGGAAGCTCAACAATCTTTTCCTCAACTAAGTGTGTGGTGGCCAAAAAGGCCTGAGAGCCTCTGGAAATCTAGCAGAGAAAAAGGCCTTAGGTTGGCAGAGCCCATCCAAGCACTGTTAAGAGAAGATCAGGTTTCAGAATATGGATCATAAAATTAATACATCTTATTCACCAAGCAACCTTCTGTTTGGGAAACTCCTGACTTCCCACATGGTTTGCGAACAGTGAACAAATGCATTAAAGTGGTACAATAAGCATTCTATCCTGATGGTTGATTTTCTTTTTATAAATTCATAGGTGATCATTCTAATTTATTTATCATTCTCTGTGAGGAGAATTAATGTGAGTTTGCTCCTAGCAGCTAGGTAAATACCCCTTGGAGGCCCCTGGCTGCTGCACAAGCTTCCCTTGCATCATCGTGAGATGTACATTTTCAGATAGGTTTCTTTTGTTAGCAACAGAAACCAGCTCTGGCTAACTTAAAAGAAAAAAGAAAAAAGAAGTTTATTATGTGGCCACAAAATAAAAGAAAAAGCCGAAGAAACAGCCTTAGGAAGGATAAGAATGAAAATCACTTTAAAGATCTAGCCAGCAGGAGCTAGCAGTCTCTTCTCACCTGTGGGTGAACAGTTTTTACACCATTCAGTTCCAGAATTAACTTCGGGAAGAGTATGTCTTATTGGCTTAGCTTAAGTCACATATTCTCCCATCAGAAGGCAGAGAGGGCCGGCCCTGTGGCTTAGCGGTTAAGTGCACGTGCTCGGCTGCTGGAGGCCCGGGGTTCGGATCCCGGGCACGCACCGACGCACCGCTTGTCCGGCCATGCTGAGGCCGCGTCCCACATACAGCAACTAGAAGGATGTGCAGCTATGACATACAACTATCTACTGGGGCTTTGGGGAAAAAAAAAGGAGGAGGATTGGCAATAGATGTTAGCTCAGAGCCGGTCTTCCTCAGCAAAAAAAAAAAAAAAAGAGGAGGATTAGCATGGATGTCAGCTCAGGGCTGACCTTCCTCACAAAAAACAAACAAACAAACAAAAAGCCTGGGTTCAAGAGTCAAATACATTTGGGATTCAAATTCTCATTTAAAAAAAAAAAAAGAAGAAGGCAGAGAACCTTGGTTGAGCATCCCATTAAGACTGAAGGAGACATTCCCCAATGGAATAAAAAGGGGAGGAGAGGAAAAGGAAACGAAGGGAAAGAAAGAATGAGAGAGAAAATGTGCACGGAATCCCTCCATGCAGAAAATGCACAAGTTTATCTCACAAGCAGTCAGGTAGCCCACAACAGCAACTTACACAATTGTTTGTCTTCCCAATTTCTTTAACATCCCAGTTATTGAGTGGGTCAAGCTACAGTAAAAAGGTTGAAGTTCAACCTGGTCTGGAAATACAAGGGATTCTCACAAGAAGAGCATAGTTAAAACACATATATAAAAAATGAGTCGAAAAGTCAGTGGAAGTCATAAAAAAGGATTCAGGTATTTCATTACACAATCTTTTTTGAAGACGGATTTTGGAAATAATGTTACAAAAAATATAACCATGCAGAAGTTGCACGAGCAACTCCTTGTCTAAAGGAAGTAAAATCTACTAATTCTGAAATGTGACCTTTAAGAATGAACAAGAATAGCTCTTTCACAAATGGGGTGGGTCACTGTAAGGAAGAATTTAATACTTGTTAGACAAATAATTCTTTCCAAAAATTATAACAAAGGCTTATTCTGGAATTCCACTGGAACTGGCAATTTGCTCTAAGATTCTCCTGCTGAAAGACCACCCAGTTTAAATAGATTGTGTCAATAACCGAATTACTAATATTCACACATTTCAAAACATATTCTTTGGGAGAGATTTGTTGCTTTAAACACTGGCCTCAGAATTCCAGTCATGAGACAATGATGCATTCCAGGATTCCCATTATTATAACCCTCCCCAGGGTCTTGCTTCCCCTGTCTCCCACTCTCAGAGAGAAGGAGAAAGGACGGTTGCAACAATAACAATGGTTTATCTTGGGTTTTATGTATACGTGAATTGCCTATGGGCACTTACTAAAATGTGACTCCCTCAAACAAACTATTGGGGCCAGTACATGTCCTGTTCATCAAGAGGAAATAACCTTTCCAGTCTTAATTCCCCAGTCTTCCAAAAACGAAAGAAAAAAAGGAATTCTTTCAGAATTGTTCCCTAAACAGGCGAAAACACATCAGAAAGAAAGAAATGGGATTCTAGAAGAAAAGCAAGCAAGGGAAAAAAAGGAGAATGAAAAGAGGAAGATAAATAGAGAAGACACCAACCAGAAGTTATAGTAAAGGGATCTAAAGGAGATGGTCAACTTAGATTCCTGAATGCACAATATAACAGAGAGAAATACATGCCCAAATAAAGCCTACCAACGTCCTCTCCCCACCTCCCTGTCACTTGCTGCCTATCCTCAGATACAACAGGGAGCTAATGACAGAACACACAGAACACGCGGTATCTAAGTGCAGGCTCATTACCAATATGAAAGGATAAATGGTACCACATGGAGTGAAAGAACAAAGAGAGAACTGGACTACACTACCATCTAGAAACACACAAAACAGGTGCACAACGAACCAGAAGTACTTCCCTCAAATACAAGTGGACAGAGTGCGGGATAAAATTAAGGAAGAGAAATTTTAAGACAGCTTGAATCAATTTCCTCACTATTAAAATACTGAACTATCAAACAACTAATTTTGCTATCAGATTAACAAAGATTTAAGTGAAAGGTAAAACTCCACGGTTGGGCAGAACATAAGGAAATTTGCATTAACATGACGTGTACCAAAAACCTTAAAAAAGTATAAATCCTATCACCAAGCAATTCTGCATGTAATACTCATCTCATGGAAATATTCAGACAAATATATAACATTGTATATACAGAGATATTCATCGCAGTATTGTTTATACAAGCGGAAGTTTACAGACAACCTAAATATTCAACAATAGGATTCATTAAATACATTATAAAACATGCACAAAATGAATATCTGGATAGTGATGCAAAATAGTGTTTTACATGTATCGTGAACATCACTCCCTATCAAATATAGATCACGTGGGCAAAAAATTTAGGCTACGAAATAGTTAAAAATCTATGCGACAAATGTTCATGTAATTTGCAACAAATGTTCCTATATACACATACACCTTCATATATATATGAAGCTATTTTAAAAAGCTATTTAAAAATCAAATGTTGTATGGTAGTTATCCCTGAGTAGAGGTATTACAGCTTTATCTATCTATATTTTCTAACAATAGCAAAAAAGTTTGATAAATTAAAGCAAAAATAACTTTCCAAGGATAATGTGCTATACTTACATAAAGGTTAGAATTGCCATGGGCCAACCTTTCATTAGATTGAGAAATGAACTATTATATTCCAAATCTCCCTATTTTACAGTTTCACTACCTAATAAAATCTTCCTTCACATCTATTCTGCAGAGAATATTTATATGTAAAGGTCCCATGTTAGAAAAATGTTATGTAATCTTTTTTGACAATCAAACTACCTAAATCAGGGGCCGGCCCCGTGGCTTAGCGGTTAAGTGCGCGCGCTCCGCTACTGGCAGCCTGGGTTCAGATCCTGGGCGCGCACCGACCCACCGCTTGTCCGGCCATGCTAAGGCGGCGTCCCACATACAGCAACTATCAGGATGTGCAACTATAACATACAACTATCTACTGGGGCTTTGGGGAGAAAAAGGGAAAAAAAAAAAAAACAAGGAGGAGGATTGGCGATAGATGTTAGCTCAGGGCTGGTCTTCCTCAGCAAAAAGAGGAGGATTGGCATGGATGTTAGCTCAGGGCTGATCTTCCTCACATACAAAAGAAAACTACATAAATGGATGAAAACAAACAAAAAACTTAAATAGAAGATTATTTTTTTAACTTACATTTGGTACCTCAATGGGATTTTCCACTTAATCTCAAATAAGCGTTTATGTCTCCAGATTCCTTTTAAACAAAATGATAGAGTCATACTCTTCAGCAAAGACTGGGAGTTGCCTCCTAAAAGGCATTCTCCCTTTCCTCCTAATTCTCTGTGAGCATATGGCTGCCCTGATTAAAGTCTTCCATTGCATCTGGTCATGGCCATATGAACAAGGTCTGGCTAATGAGATGTGAGCAGAAACAAAATGTGTAATTTCAAGACATGTCTGTGAAGAGAAAAGAACTGCCCTCCCCCTGTTGCCTTCCCACTAGCAGGAATGCAAAGGAGGACAATACTCTGATAATGGTAGAGCAATAAATGAGATGGAACCCAAGCTTCCAATCCCACAGAACCACCACTTAGCCCTGGATTACTATAGGGCGAGACTGTTACCTTAGACAGAAATGAACTTCTAAGGTATTGAAGCCACTACGATTTGGGGGCATCAGTTAATGGAGCCAAACCTGTGTCTTGGCTAACACACAGAAAACTTGAATACAATGGAACCAATCAGCAATTTAATTTCTCCAACCTGATCTTACACATTGCTCCCTCAAAAAACATTTCAGAATGGGTATATGCCACTTGTTACTTCTTAATCATTTAAGAAAATAAAGTACCTAGTTAATATCAAGGGCTTCTGTGTAAACACATAAAATACTAGGTGTAGTTACAATAAAATACGGATTAAGGATAGCCTAAGTTGAAAGCAAAATTTCCAGACAAGAGTAAAATAAATATATCTGCCGTCTAGAAAAACATTCCAAAGATCATATACATATTTTATATGTATAGAAAAAATTGAAAAACTGTATCTCAAATTGGGTACCTCTAGAGGATTGGAATTTGGGGTTGGGGATAGAGGAAGATAACAGGAAAAATATAGTTTTCTTCTTTATATACCTACAATTTATTAGAATTTTTCACTAAACGTATTATTTTAATAATATAAAAAAACTACAAAAATAAAGCATATATTAGAACTCCATAAGTTACAGTGGAACAAAAAAAGGTAAGGGCAGGGGGAGGCAATGAATTTTCCATCTACAAATAAAACCACAGCCTTCTGAATTCAATGAAGTAAATTTATAAACTTGTAACATCTACTGTATACAAAAAACTATAGCACACCATAAAACTTAAATCTATTTCTTTAACTTCCATGCCTTTAATGGATACCACAATTTCTCTTAGACAGAGACAGTAAATAGAAAAAAAGAAAATTCATGAAAAATTAAAGGGACAGAAAAATAAACATCCTATGTCTGGTTAAGACAATAATAAACTCAATCACAAGACACCACTGGCATCTAAGGCACAGTGTTTTCAGTCTGGATGTTAGGTCAGCTCATCTTTAAGCCTCAATGAATGTCCAAAGGCTATCAACACCTTATGAGGATGTGGTATCAAACTTGGGCAATGATATACTATTCAAAGTAGTACTTATTCCCACGTAAGAACAGTACTTATTCCCACATAAGAACAGCGTAGCTATACTACACTGAATGATAATGCACAAACACACATTAACATCATATACACTGAATGTTAGTAGAGCCTGCATAATACAGTATCAATAACTGACTATATCATTCAGGCTGCCATTAGTTCAATAGAGTATACTGTATTTCATGAAAAATCTACCATGAAACTTAACACTTCTTTAGATCAACAATACTCAATCTTTATAAAAGGTGCGCAGATGATTAGCTAAATCACATTCTCATTACTGTAAAAACAATTCCCACTACCCAACCTCATGGTAAAAGAGCAGCCACAGAACTCTGTGTGAAACCATCAACTTTAAGTATTCCTAGAAAAGAGTGCTCCTAATCTTTTTGTGTGTGTGTGTGAGGAAGATCAGCCCTGAGCTAACATCCATGCCAATCCTCCTCTTTTTGCTGAGGAAGACTGGCCCTGGGCTAACATCTGTGCCTATCTTCCTCCACTTTATGTGGGACGCCGCCACAGCATGGCCTGACAAGCGGTGTCTCGGTGCGCACCCAGAATCCGAACCCCGGCAGCCAGCAGCGGAGCGCACGCACTTAACCATTACGCCACGGGGCCGGCCCCTGCTCCTAATCTTTATAGGACTTACAATCTAAGGAGCCATATTAAGCATCTAGAATCCATCTCAACAACTGTACAAAAGCCCTAGGGTATTCAAAAAGGGATGGACAAAGGAAAGACTCTCTCTTTTATCTCCAGGGCCAGGACCAAGGAGAGTGTTGAGCATATAAAAGGGACTTAGTATATGTCTAATACTGGCAACCCAAGTATTCAAGAGACCCATTATAACCCTCAAGGTCCAAAAGAACTCTTAATGAGTCTAAGTTGAGAAGAAAAAAATGTTGGCGTACATTGCAAGTTACTACCGGCAGAAGTTAAGAAAATAAAATTATTCAAGTAGTAAACGGGATAAAATTTCTAATACCAATGAAAGCAGTTTTAAAACCTACCAAAAATGAAAAATTGATTCACAACAGTCTCTAATACCCACAGATATTAAATTTTAAAATGCTAAAACAATATTCTTTGCAATTAAAAAAAGTTCAAAAATAAAATACTGATGATAAAGAACTAAAAGCCTTTAATTTACTCATTCTGAAAGAAACAAGAAGCCATAAAGATTGCCCAAGATGCTCAAGACATTCCAATCCAATGCTCCCATAAATTGTGGGTCACAGAATCTGATAGATAGAAAACCATTATTCCAAGGGGTTTGGGATTCTATATGTACACCAAGAATTATCTTTATACTAAATAATGTAATTAAAATATAAGTATTATATATATACAGATACATACATACACACACACATATATACATGTGTAATAGACATAATATTATATGGATGTGATATATAATCCAGATATAATTACCAGATTCACAGTGATTTTCCAAAAATAACAGATCCTGAAAGTACAACTAATATTGAGTGTCTGAAATTTTTTTGAAATATAGACTCTAAAAGATTGGGAACCACCACTCTTCTCCAGAATGGTGTTTCACTTGACCTAGATAATACAATGTCTGATAAATGGAGAGAGTAACTAAATCAGCCCTAGGTCAGAGTGAGCTGGCTAAATTAACCAAGCAAAGAGAACAATCATCTGATATGTAGTTGAAAATGTGTGAAAGGAGAAGAGAAAGATCCATCAACTTCAAAAGGCAACACCTCCCTTTTGTTTCTAGGAATCTTTTTATAGGTCCAGTTGCTTCTGCAGATTTTAGATCAGCGCAGACCTATCTCTTCTGGGCTTAGCAATAACACTCAACATTTTCAGTCCCAAGTCATAACTGTCTGCCCTCTCAGCTATTTAGCTACATAATGACCCATGGTGATGACTATTCTCGAAAACCATTAGTGATTTTCAACAAATTCTAAGATTATGCCAACCAACGTTTAAACGTGTGATGCAGAGGAGTAACATCTGCCAGGGAGCTGCAACTAGAAACAACCATCTATGTTTCAATGTCAGGACAATATAAGAATTTAACTTGAGAGGACTCAAAATAACAATAACAACAATGCAAAAATTAATGGTAATAAGGAAAAGAAAAATAATGGCCATCACCATCTATGGAGAGCTATGGTATTAGGTAAATTTACACATATTAACTCAACAGGGCTATAGCTCCAAAGACCAGGAAAACCACTGCTGAGCTCTCCATGTTTTAATGTATGCCCTGGAATCAACAAGATAGGCAACATTCTATTTCCCATGCAATAAGAGGGAAAGAAATGTGTAGATTATTCAAGTCACTCGACAGCAATTATTGGAGTACCATCCTTCTGAATTTCACCTCGCTTAAGCTAACATTAAAATGAATTTACAGTTCTTGAGTATATACCAAAAGACAGCCAGAAATAGCTAAGTGGAATGAAATGTATGAAGAGTTAATAAATTCACACTGGTATTAAAAAATATTTTACTACTCACTTTCCTAGTAATACACTGTCAATAAAAAAATACAATTTTGAACAATTCAAAACATCACATTTATATTTTCTAATAACTTAGTGGAAGGGTATGAGAAATACCTCCCTGAATTTCAACCAACAAGTTGAGGAAAAGAAAGCCAGAGAAATATAAACTTCAAGGTGAAATATCATATTCTGATTAGACTTTGTAATACACAAGAGAAGGAATAGGAGAGCCAGCCCCAATGGCCTAGTGGTTAAAGTTCAGCACGCTGTGCTTCAGCAGCCTGGGTTCGGTTCCCGGGCGCAGAACCACACCACTCATCTGTCAGTTGCCATGCTGTGGCAGTGGCTCACATTAAAAAAAAAAAAGAGAGGAAGATTGAATATATATAGAAAACCCTAAAGAATCTGTTGGAAAACTATTAGAAACAATCAATAACTACAGCAAAGTTGCAGGGTACAAAATCAATCTACAAAAATCAGTTGCATTTCTATATGCTAATAATGAACTAACAGAAAGAGAGCTCAAAAAGATAATACCATTTACAATTGCATCAAAAAGAATAAAATACCTAGGAATAAATCTTACCAAGGAGGTGAAGGACCTATACAATGAGAACTACAAGACATTATTGAAAGAAATCCATGATGACATAAAGAAATGGAAAGATATCCCATGCACGTGGATTGGAAGAATAAACATAGTTAAAATGTCTATATTACCTAAAGCAATCTACAGATTCAATGCAATCCCAATCAGAATCCCAATGACATTCTTCACAGAAATAGAAAAAAGAATACTAAAATTTATATGGGGCAACAAAAGACCCCGAATAGCTAAAGAAATCCTAAAGAAAAAGAACAAAGCAGGAGGCATCACAATCCCTGACTTCAAAACATACTACAAAGCAATAGTAATCAAAACAGCATGGTACTGGTACAAAAACAGACACACAGATCAATGGAACAGAATTGAAAGCCCAGAAATAAAACCACACATATACGGACAGCTAATTTTCGACAAAGGTGCTAAGAACATGCAATGGAGAAAGGAAAGTCTCTTCAATAAATGGTGTTGGGAAAACGGGACAGCTACATGCAAAAGAATGAAAGTGGACCATGTGCTATCGCCATTCACAAAAATTAACTCAAAATGGATCAAAGACCTGAAGGTGAGACCTGAAACTATAAAACTCATAGAAGAAAATATAGGCAACACACTATTTCACATTGGTTTTAAAGGAATCATTTCGGATGACATGCCTACCCAGACTAGGGAAACTAAAGAAAAAATAAACAAGTGGGACTTTATCAGATTAAAGAGCTTTTATAAGACAAATGAAACCAGAATCAAGATGAACAAACAACCAACCAGCTGGGAGAGAATATTTGCAAAACATACATCTGACAAGGGGTTGATCTCCATAATATATAAAGAACTCACACAATTGAACAACAAAAAAACAAACAACCCGATCAAAAAATGGGCAGAGGAAATGAACAGACACTTCTCCAAGGAAGATATACAGATGGCCAATAGGCACATGAAAAGATGCTCAACATCACTAATCATCAGGGAAATGCAAATCAAAACAACACTAAGATAACACCTCACGCCCGTTAGAATGGCTATAATCACTAAGACAAAAAACAACAAATGTTGGAGAGGATGTGGAGAAACAGGAACCCTCATACACAGCTGGTGGGAATGCAAATTGGTGCAGCCTCTATGGAAAACGGTATGGAGATTCCTCAAAGAATTAAAAATAGAGATGCCCTAGGATCCAGCCATCCCACTACTGGGAATCTATCCAACGCACCTGAAATCAACAATCCAAAGAGGCTTATGCACCCCTATGTTCATTGCAGCATTATTCACCATAGCCAAGAAGTGGAAGCAACCTAAGTGTCCCTCGACTGACGATTGGATTAAGAAAATGTGGTATATACATACAATGGAATACTACTCAGCCATAAAAAAAGACAAAATCATCCCATTTGCAACAACATGGATGGGCCTGGAGCATATTATGTTAAGTGAAATAAGCCAGAAAGAGAAAGACAAACACCGTATGATCTCACTCATATGTGGAATATAAACCAACACATGGACAGAGAAAACTGGACTGTGGTTACCGGGGCAGTGGGGGTGGGGGGTGGGCACAAGGGGTGAAGGGAGTCATATATGTGGTGATGGACAAACAAAAATGTACAACCCAAAATTTCACAATGTTAGAAACCATTAAAACATCAATTTAAAAAAAAAAAAAAAGAGGAAGACTGGCAAACAGATTCATGGTGAATCTTCCTCAACAATAACAAAAAAAAAATGAGAGAGAGAGAAGGAATAGGAGGCAAAGTTAGACCTGGAGATTTCAGTTTTAGTAAAAATCCAGCTACCCACCCATCTATTCATCCATATGTATAATGTATGAATCATATAAATTACATATATATGAATTACTATGTATTAATATGTACTGAGCATCTATGATATGTCATGTGTGGATATAAATGTGAAAGAAGTCATACCTACTCTCAAAGAACTCATACTCAGGGGAGGGGCGATGGAAAATAAAGTAGACACGCTTTATTCAAGATATATGTGGTATATAATGGGAACACAAAACGAGGCACCTAATCTGGGGGAAAGGGGATGTGGGAGGATTTGGAACAAGTTGTCAGGTAAGGTTTCCTGGAGGAGGTACCACCTGAGCTGACACCAACAGCATGAGTAGAATGCAAATCTACTGGCACATGCTCACAGGGATATATATAAGGATGTTCACATACGCATATGGATGTTCACTGCAATGTTCCTTATAAAAGCCAAATGTGAAAATAAGCTTTATAGCCTTCAATAGGTTGTAATCTGAATGCCCATCTCATGCTGTTCACAGAAAAAAATAAAAGTTGGCAAACTCGGGTCAGTCCCCAGCCTTCACTGACGTTTAAAATTTACTATATGCCCTCTAGCGCGCGCGCACACACACACACCCCCCCGAAGTAAGACCTGTACATTCAACTTCAACAAATTCGCATCTGAACAAAGCCCAGCACAGATCCAAGGATCAAGATTTGAGAACTAACTTCCCAAAGGACTTATAAGAACATTATAACCTTAACACTATATCGAACCCAAACACTATTTTAAAAGGACAAGCAGGATCACATCACCAAGAATTTAAGAGTTGAAAGAATCACAAGCTATCAGCCCAACCATTCATTGACTGTGTACACTGAGGACCACTATAGTTAAGGAATTTGCCCAAGCCCATTCAAACAGCTGCATGAACTATGACCTGGCACTACAACCCAGATCTCAGTTTTAGAACTAACCCAACAAGCTACGTAGATTGAAGTCCTCCCACTATATTTGTCAACAGGTAGCCAAAACACCACAAACAATTAACTTGGAAAGAAAATAGAATGGAATTTACCACCTTGGTGGTAAACAAGGTTACCACCAAACCTTGTTTGTTCAGACAACAAAACCTATTATAATGCATTTATAACTTTTAAACACTGACTTGCTCTTTAAAAACTGAGGCAAATACTTATAATGGCAACAAACTTATTAGCTGCTATTGTATAAATCTGGCAATCTGACAGGCCCTAGCATCCACCATTGGCCAACCACTGACCCAGGCTTTAGGTAAGTACAATCAATAATACCATTAAAGCACAAACTTCAAATCTATATAAAGATGGAGTAAAATAAACATAAGAGAAGCTTAGGCAAGTAGAGCATTAAGAACCAATAAATTAAAAGGTTAGGTTAAGTAACAGAATTATTCATTGCTTTATAAGTTACTTATATATAATACCAGGGTTATAGTTCCTCATTATGCAGCAGAAGACAACGTGATAGACAATGTAACCAAGGATGACAAAAATGACCATACTTCAAAGCATTCATCAACATAGTTTACAAACATCTCATGTACACAGCCCTATGAAGTAGGAAGACTTCAATACAAATCTGTGTTCCTCCTGTTCAAATTTGTGTGAAGTAACCAGTTATAACAGGATTATACAGAACATGAGATACACACACTCACAAATTATTCTAAATAGATACTTTATATAGAAAATTCACTATAGATACTCATTATATAGAAAACAGTGTCATAATTAGAGTCACAAATAGCTATTCTTAATCTAATTATCATGTAACACATAACATGAAGACGTCAGTCACAACCAGATGGGTATCCAGTGGGTAAACTCCCTCTGGGTTCAGCGACCTTAACTACAAAGCAATTTTTCTTTAGTCATATTACAGAAAACAATGTCTCATCCACAGTCCTCCTAAATCTCAAAAGGCTTGGTTGGCTGGGAGGAAATGCATTAACTTGGTTACAATAGTCAATACTTCAGAAAAGAAAGAAAAAAGCAAACGATCCATATATATAACTTTTTGATGAATGTAAAATAATAGCAGAAACAGATTTTATTTAACTGGTTTATCAACATTTGTAGGCATTCTCTGGTCTATTTTTCAGGAACTGTCAAGAACTATTAAAGTAAATTTAAAGAACATCGTAACCTAAAAGAACTTACCTAAAACATTAAATTAACTACTATAAGTATAATTACCATAGCAGCTAACATTTATTTTTTTAAGTCGTAACTAATGGGCTTTCCGTGCATCTTCTTAGTGTCTCCCAGACAAGCCTAATCATAACACACACCCGGGGCACTTAAAAACCACAGAATCCCTGGAAATTCTGATTCAGTCGCTCTGGGATGGGACCCAGTATTTTAGCAAATGGTTTAGGGTGATTCTGATGACCAGGCAAGTTTGGGAGACAGAGTGTTATCTCATGGAATCCTCCTAACAACCCTAGGAAGTAGGAACCACCATTAGACTCACTTGACAGCTAGGGAAACCGAGGCTTAGAGAGGTCACAAAGCTACTCAAGGGTCAGAGGCAGAAAACACAGCCGCGTGAGCTCAGACCAGTAGCTTTTTGCCTGGAAGAAAAACTGCAATGGCCAAGCTCCTCTTTCCCCAAGTAACAGAGCAGAGAAGGACACCAACATATTCAATGTCAGGGACAGCGAAGATTTAGTAACACACCATTCTTTTCTTATTATTTGCCTCAGAGTACCTAAGAAAACAACACCAATAAAAGCCTGCAGTGCAGTTCTTGGTACATAATAGGAATAAAATAAGATTTCCTCCCTACTTCCCATTCTTCAATCCTTCTTCTAGTGACACCCTATATTGCAGTATTCACGCCTCCTACTATCAACTGAAGTTTTCCGGACATATACAATCTCAGCAAAAAATAGAAAATAAACGTTTGACAGATACTAGTAACAGATTTTTTATTTATTTATTTTTTTGTAGGTAAGATCACTAACATCCATGCTAATCCTCCTCTTTTTGCTGAGGAAGACCGGCTCTGAGCTAACATCTATTGCCAATCCTCCTCCTTTTTTTTTCCCCAAAGCCCCAGTAGATAGTTGTATGTCATAGTTGCACATCCTTCTAGTTGCTGTATGTGGGACGCGGCCTCAGCGTGGCCGGAGAAGCGGTGCGTCAGTGCGGGCCCAGGATCTGAACCCGGGCCGCCAGTAGCAGAGCGCGCGCACTTAACTGCTAAGCCACGGGGCCGGCCCAACAGATTTATTTTTAATTTTTCTCTTATTTTTTTCATTTCATGAAAATTACATTCAAACTTTGATATCCAAAAGCTCCACTGGTTTATTGCCTAGAGAAAGGAACTTGAACAAAATTTGCATAACTCTTTTAAAAATCATAGTGCAATTAACATAAATCTCTCTACACATTCTCAGACTCCAACAATATGGTTTAATAGAAAATAATGACAACTAACATTTATAGAGCATCTCATAAGTATTAAATTACTAATTCTCATAATGTTATAAGTCCAGCGGGAGGTATACTATTAGCCCCATTTATAGTTAAGAAAACAAACACAAAGAAGTTAAATATCTTGCCCAAGGTCACATAGCGATTAAGTGGTGGAGAAAGTACTCCAACCTAGAAAGAGAATTACTATTTCATTTGAATCTCACAATAAATGTGTTCTGGTTATCTACCACTACATAACAAATCACCCCAAAACATCACGGCTTAAGACAACAATAGTAGATCTTAAAAATTCTCATCACAAGAAAAAAAAATATGTCACTATAAATGGTGACAGACATTAATTAGATTTATTATAGTGATCATTTCACAATATATGCAAATATGGAATCATTATATTGTACACATGAAACTAATAAAATGTTATATGTCAATTATACCTTAAAAAAAAAGACAACGACAATAATTTTATCCTTCACAATTTCTGTGAGTCAGGATTTTGCACCGAGCACAGTGGCGATGTCTTGTCTCGGCTCCTTGATGCCTGGAGCTTCCACTGAGAAGACTGAGGGTGACTCAACAGGAAGAGGCTAGACTCATCCGAGACATCAGGTGGGACTGTCCGCTGGATCACAGAGAGTAGCCAGGTGTTCCATGTGGCTGCTTGAGTTTCCTCACAGCTTGCAGGCTGGATTCCAAAATCAAATGTCCCTAGACAGCCAGGTGGAAGCTATATCACTTTTTACGACCCTATCTTGGAATTCTCACAGCACCACTTCCACCATAATCACAAACACCCCTAGATTCAGAGAAGCAGCATAGACACCACCATCCCCTACCTCCCCATGGAAGGAGTGTCCAAGTTACACTGTAAGAAGAGTATGTGGAATGGGAGCTATCACTGGAGTTAACTTCTGACACAATCCCTAAAAGACAACGAATATTAAAAACTGAGTTTTAGAGAGGCTATGTGACTTGCCCAAGGTCACACAATTAATAAACGATGATACTAAGATGCTAAAATAGGCCCGTGTGATTCCAAATCCTGTGCGATTTCCATTACACCATACTTTTAAAACATGCCATTGAAACTGTGCTGTTCTTTGGCAGAAGCTAGGACCCATGTATGTTGTTTAAAAAAGAAAGAAAGAAAAGTAAATAATCCCATGGAAATTATGCTAAAAGAATTTACAAATATGAATTATCAGATCTTGTAAAAGCAGAAACTGGAAATCCTTAAAGTATCCTTAGCCTTAGCAATGATGTTCAATGCTAGGGTTTGTTTGGTTTTAATTGAGGATTAGTATAAGAGAAGAGAAATAAAAAACCAAGAGTATTCTGCAAAAAAAGTCCTTGAGAAGAACAGGAACCACCTAGGTCAGTGGTGCAAACCACCCAATAAAACCTAAATAAGACATACCCTGGCAACACAAGGAACCCAATGAGCCACAAACTCCACCTGATGTCAAGTCCAAAAGGGGAGTTCTGTCATCACCATCAGTGACCCTGAAAGTGCCAATCCCAGCTATGAGTGTCTCTTCTGGCATGGGAAATTTCACAACACATCATTATTGCAGGCTGAGGCTGCTTGCATCATCCAGATTTATTGCCTTATGAAAACCTGCAATGTGAATGTTTACTGTTGTCATGGAACCTTCACATGAGGTCACAATAACACACACCCATCATTGTGACATTTACAAACACGACTGAACCACAACAGGGATAGGAAATGGAGATACTTAATAATGTTACTTATTAACACAAACCGAGAGACGTCTCTTTTTTAGATATCTGTGATGTTCATGGGGGACTTAGCAATATGCGCATGGTCTTGCATAATTTGACAATAAATCCATCAATCTTTTATTTCACAACTGGGTTGAGTAACATGCCAGGCATAATGGTGACTGTACCTCTTCAACAAATGTGTCTTATAACTGGGCAGTGTCACCACTTGCTTCCTAGATGGGTTCACAGCAAGTACAACAGGCAGAATGCCATACTGAAAAATCCAGCACCTCTTTTCCAAACCCTTTTCTCTCCACTCAGTGTCTTGATGAAGACATTAAAGAACACAGCATGTGAAATACACACAGCATTTGCTGGCCTGGCTTTGATCAAGTGACATCTTGAGGGTTCAGAATCAAACTGTCACCTCAGAGTCAGAGGCCAGAATTCTCAAAATTACTATCATTCATTCCAGAAGGCAAGGTACAGCAGACACTACCTTTGTCTTCAAACAGTAATAAAATTTTGTCTTTTCCAAACCCCTACAAAGAATCTTGATATGATTAATGACCATCTATCTTGCAGCTTTCTTTATCAAAGGGAATAACTTCACCTAAATTAATTATAGTTTGAAGTGCCAAGTGCATAGTTAATGGCTAACACCAAAACAAAGTCATCTAGATGGTGAAGCCTCATCCAAATTTAAGCCAAATCACCCTCCATACTGACGTTGAAAACAATGCCTATTTATGCCATCAATACACTTACTTCTAAACACTTGTATCATCTGAAAGGATTCTTCAGTAATCAAACTATAATTGGCATTAAGCCCAAAAAGAATATCTAACCATTGCAATTAATTTCTCCCTAGAAACCAATTAATTATTCAACATTCCCTAGCTGCCTAGAAGCCCAGAGGTACCTGGTTGTTCTGCGATGGAAACATTTGCTTGGTGCTCCTCCAATGTGGAGAGGAATACAGACTCACCACCACTGCATCCCTGTAACACTGGAGCAGGGGTGCTCACAGAGGATCAGTAACACCCAACAGCCCAGCTGAGGAAGCCCCAGACAGATCACACCTCTATCAGCTGTGGTATTTTTCTCCCTAAGGGGGGTGGCCAAAAGGCAAATGTTGCAACAGACCTCAAATTCAGGCACAAGTAACATATTTGGGCAAGGAAGAAAACTGAGGTCCCAGTCAAAACTGAAACCACCAGGATGTTAACTAATAATAAAAATACTATCAATAGTAGTCACAACAATAAAAGCACAACAGTGCCCAGTGCTGATGGGAAGGTTATCAATAGAGGATAATTTAGTTGTATGTGATTCCAAAAAATGCCTTAGAGTCATCAAAATCTTGGACTCAGCAATTCTACTTCTGGGAAGTTCTTCCAGGAAAACCATTAATCTGTTGGGCAAAGATTTAGCTACAAGGATGTTCATCATAGAGTTGTTTAAAATGTGAAAAACTGGAAACAACCAAGATACCTGACAACAAGGAAATAGTTATATGTATATTTGTCCACACAATGGCCGTACTAAGCTAACCTTAAAAATGACAGTGTAGGGGCCAGCAGTGGCGTAGTGATTAAGTTCCCGCGCTCCGCTTCAGCGGCCCGGGATTCGTGGGTTTGGATCCAGGTGTGGACCTACACACCACTCATCACAAAATAGAGGAAGACTAGCACAGATGTTAGCTCAGGGACAATCTTCCCCAAGCAAAAAGAGGAAGATTGGCAACAGATCTTAGCTCAGGGCCAATCTTCCTCACCAAAAAAAATAAAAATAAAAAATGACAGTGTAAAATTATGTGGGGTTTTTTGACAAGGCAAAATGTTCCTGATTTATTAGGATGCGAAAATTCAAGCAGCAACATATATACACTTCAAAATAAATTTTAATTTTATAGACACATACACAATACATCTAGAATAACGCATCCCAAAAGGATAAAACTGGTTATATTTGATTGGTGGAATTACAGGCCATTTTTTTTGGATCTGTTCTTTCTAATATTTCTGTAATAAACATGCGCCACTCTTCCGCGTTAGAAAATTCATAGAAAGCATTTAATTATTTCAGCAACATTCTACCACATGGAGTACTTTTAAAGGCACACTGTTTTCAGAGAAGATAGATATTAGTTTCCTAAAATTAACCTGTATTCCAAATCCAAACATTTAACTCAAGATAAAGCCATAAATAGCTCTTTCTCTCTGTAGAATTCTTAAGAATAAACGCTTGAGATAAGACTGACCACCAGCCAGAGAGTTTGATTATACCAGTCAGTTTAATGATTCTTTCTGTGGAATCCCTGCTCAAAAGGATTCTTTTCAATTTATCTATTTTTGCCAGGCATTTTCACCTGGAAACCCAACCTTAACTATGCCATAAGGATCAAATCCTTATTCTTCCCAAATACTAGTCCACTGAAAACTTTAAATAAAAAAGAGGTGAGGAGAAGGGTGAGGATAAAGTAATATTTTTACAATACCTTAAGGAAAAGCAATAATCTAGAAGAGTTTAGTGTGGCATCATATAATGGAGGCATTCACTTGCAAAAATCAAAGACACTTTCGTTTGTACATATGTATTCATGTGTGTGCATAATTATACATACATACACACATACAACAAAAACAAAAAGATAACCTGAAATTCAAATTGTAAGCACAGAAAACAGGAGTAAGTTCATTCATTCGTACAATTCATTTCAGCAAAGTTCATATTACTATTTTGAAACACTTATTATATAAAGTCCTTCAAAATATACTGACCTAGAACAACAAATAAAAACAACAGAGCCAATGACAAAGCAATATATTGTAAACAGATGTCTTTCAGAAACAGAAAATGCCTTTGCACTGCGAAATCCACACCGAGAGGTTTCAGCTCCATGAAAACAGCCATCAGAGGCCGGAGGTTCACAATTACTCAGGTCTATTTCCTCTCTATAATTCTTACTAATAACATGTACCTTTATGATCATTCATCTGAAGAAATCAGGCTTATCATGAAATGAAAACAGATCACAGGAAGGCAGAGGAGGAATGTCAACCTCAGGAAAAAATGTGATCCTTTCAGAGGCGCTGACCAATAATGGGAATGTCACCCATGCCAAAACTACCATCCCTTTTGACATGACTGGGTTAAAACCCCTCTAGACAACAATACCAGAGGAATAAAATGGAGAGGGCTGGAAACAGAAGGAGCAATTACAAGCTGTCCTCATTTTTTATGCTAGAAACTTAATTTATAGCAAGGACCTTGGCATCAATGTTAATTCTCCATACACATACCAAAGACCCCCTGAGATTTTTAATACAATTTATAATATACTTCAGCTAACTTGCTTACACTTTGAATTAGACTTGCAAACGGGGATTAAAATGAAAACTGGATTAAGGAATGCAAATCAAAACAAACTCTCCCTGATGCATTAATTTTCCAGATACCACAGAAGTCCTGGTCAAGTCCAAAGTGAGAGCACTAAAATGGCCTTAAGTCTACAGAAATTCCTATCTTGTTTCCAAAGAAAAAGAGAAAGAAATGTTTTTCACACATCTTGCAGTTAATACTTGTATGCTAAAGATCAAAGAGAATAATTAAAGTTCCAAAAGAAATTCAGATCAGCTTTCACATTATCATGAGTCCCATGATTACAATTACCTGGACCAAAAATACAATGAGCTTTCTACCCTACTGGGAAATTACACACTTGTCTTTGGGACAAGAGATGGGCAGTATACATTCAATCATCACGCCTTGGTTATCACTGCAAAGACACATGCAATTTCTTACGTATCTTATCTTTCGTATGTCAGGCCTCTTTGAATTTATTAACTACTTAAAATCACACCCACCACCCAGGAGATGAGAAGTATAAATCAAACATCACTAACCAACCTTCAAAATAAATTTACTCACTCCAGTGAATATGATGGATGAGAAGTGGACAGAAAACACAGGGTTAAAACTGGGAAGAGGTAGTAAAGATAGGGACAAAAATAAAATAAGTCATGTATTAGTTGTCTACTATTAGACTTGAAACAGGGCTTAGCATACAGTAGGCACTCAGTAAATGCTCACTTAGTAATAATATACTAGACACAATTACTTTGCCATATCTGTCAGTCCAACACCATGTATATAAATACTCACCACTATTTGACTAGGTTCTGATGAAGTTCGAGTCAGGATGGGGAAGGAGTTAACAAGAGGTCCAACAAACAAGCATAAAATCCAACTGTGGTGAACACTGGGTGGCCTGGCAAATACTCTGGTCCCCCAATTTTCTAGCCATTGTCATATACCCCTATCTATTGGTTTCAACAGACACACTTCCCAGCTACCACATTTGCATGGAACTCCATCACACCGGCCACAGTTTCTAGATCCAGGCCCTTATGGACCATGAGACAGAGCCCCTCTCCCTGGATTTCACAACAAGGACTAAAAGATTCCAGCCTCAGTCTGGCTGAACCCATGAGAGGAAGAAATGTATGCTGGGAGCTGTGGACAGCCAGGCTCTGGTATGGAAGGCAGATCAGTCTATTTTTAAGAGAAGAATAGAAGAATGAAGCAAGAGCATATTAAAGGGGAGAGGACAGATACCTGCAGAAAAACCAGACAAGGTTCCAAGTCCTGAGTCCAGGGTGTTTCTAAGGCTTGACTACATACATCCCTTACCTTGGGTTTCCCTCAGGTACCTTACACCCTTAGAATATACACCTTTTTATCTTTGCTCAAGAGCATATACTACTTGCAACTCAGGGGGTCCTACATGAAAGAGTCTCTAAGAAAAACAATCAACAGACAAGAAAGAAAAAAAATGAAGCGGCAGGAAGGGAGGGCAAATAAGCGCGGGTGGCCCTTGAACAGATGAGGAATCCACCACGCAGGGCCAGGACAGCAGGGCCAGGACAGAGCCGTGGGAGCTCAGAGAAAGCATATGAATTACAGTTCTGTCCGTCCTCTGTGGAATGGTGAGAGGAACACAGTGACTAAATTGGCTACAGATATCAGCGTTGTTTTTACAATGTTTTAGTATCTGCGAATACCACATTCTTTTCCTTTCCTGTACAGTCTTGTTTGAAACTCTGGCAAAATGCTGCACAGGGGAAGCAACTGAAAGTTGGCTGAGATGAAGTTCTGTGATTTCAATCAAAAACATTCTCTCACTCGCCACTTGCTACCACTGTGGAAAATAAAAAACTGTAACAGCAAGGGTTTTTTCCTATTGAAAAATATTTCTGTTACGCTTCAGAATGGTGAAAATCATTTATCTACATACACAAACAACTTCTGCTCAAGCTATACCAGGGCTCTCGTCCAATCCCCAATTTCTGGGAAAAGAGTAAATTTTGTATAGACTAATCCTACTGTTCTCTTTTCCTAAGAGACCTCCATGAATTTGCATTTATATATCCAAGAATGCCTAAAAACTCCCACAAATGCCTGCCATCCCACAGAGTTCCAATAATTATCATTTTTACTAGTACATGCTCATTCTGCTTCAGAAGATACCTCCCAGGTTTAAAAATTCATTATTATGAAAAAACACCATTTTCCCCACACAAAAAGAACTACCAAGACTGTTCTCCCCCAAAAGACAACATACTTAATTTTTCCCCATGATACTAAACACTAAAGAATACAACAATGAAATCTCTTTGTGAGAGTTCTTTGATATGAACGAGTGATAACTTCCAATACAGCAATAGTAGGGCATAAATATCTGGATTTCTTGCTGCTTCCTGAACAATCTTACAGGTTGGTATGTTAGTACTACACAAAGAGAAGGGAGGCAAACAAGCAAAGTTGAAGGAGAGAGAGTTCTCCCACATCTCTGAGCTTCCTCTTCCCAGAGAACACCACTCTTCCCTCCAGGGGATCTAACCAGGAGAGAAGGCACAGACCGCCACCAGTCTAAATGGAAGCTCAACTTCAAAGAGTGGAATAAAAACAAAAAGAGCCAAGATGGCTCCTTCACAATGAAATTCCAAGCAGCCCACAGACACTGACTTCAGAAGACAAGGATAGCTCCAGCCCCTTCAATGTGTAAAAGTAAACCCCCATCTGGAGTCATCCATTCCCGCAGGAAGCATTCACAGCCCTGCTGGAGTCACCAGCAGGAGGTCTGAGTTTTAGCGGTGAAGAAACAGACCGAGCTCGGTCTCTCTTACCTGTACCAGCCTGCGGCTCCCTCCCCCTTATTCCAATTTGGGAAAGGCAGCCAGGGCTCTTCCAGCAACTCTGCGACCCAGGCAAGGGGGCGGGGCCGCTTGAGTTCCTGTTCGCACCTGAGCGCAGAACACTGAGCATGCTCCCCTTGACCAAGGAGAGGCCCGAGGGCAAGGACGCCCGCCCTCAGCCCAAGCTTTCGAGTAAGACCAGATCCGCAGCATTGACCTTCCAACATTACTATTAACCTCAGGAAACATGAGAGAAACTAAAATCGCCCTGAAGAGCGTTAACAGAATCAGAAATTAAAGATCAACAGAGGAGAACAAAAGGGGTCCTGAGTGTCACTAAATGGCTGGAACAAAGCCACAGGGCCAAAACCAGGTAAAAAAAAGCGCCACAGAATTTGTCCACATTCCGCCAAAGGTTCTTAGCTTGAAGTCTTAAAGTAGAGCAGGAGCAGTGAGTAAGGGCTCAGGCTTTGGGCCCTGGGTTTGTATCCTGATTATGCCGGTTTCTAAATGGGTGTGACCTTGGGCAAGTCACTTCTCTCTAGGATGCAGTTTCCTCCTCTACAAAATAGGGATAATAGCAGTGCCGACCTCATACAGGCGGAGTGAGACTTAAACTCCTAGCACACAGAAAGCACTCATGAAATGTCATTATCAAATGTAATACAACCCAGGAGAGTCTACACACACACACCTTCCCCAGAGATTATTTTCCTTAAGAGAGAGGAAAGAAGGTACCTTCCGAAAGGCTTCTGGTTTTATTCCTTGCCAGTTGGTTTGCTTTAATCAAAGTTCCTAAGTGCCTTTTATAAATGACCCAGTTTTCGATTTGCCTAAAATCAGGCACAGAAAATATTTTTAAATTCCTTGAAACCATGTAAATCTAGTGAATTTAAAAGGAGTACAGAATACTTAATCTTTGAGGAAGTCATGTGGGTTGTGCAATAACTTTTTGATTCAGCTCTCATCTTTCTAACTAATTCCAGACAGTGCAGAAAGACTGTCACATTGATGGCTCATAGTTCTACAAAATATGCAGTGAAGAGAGCTGGTGAGGGCCAGAGTGACCTACACTGACCAACCCCATTTTATTTTCTATTTTGCCTGCTTAACCTGAAATCGAGTCTCAGTATTAGAAGGGACAACAAGGCCACCCAATCTCAAGGCCTTTCTCAGCTACCACATCTCCAAAGTGTTATCAGCCTCTGAGATGTCAACCTGGGTGATGGGAAACTCACTGCCTGCTCCAGTGGTGGCCACTGCCCTTAGAACAAAATCCAAATCCCTCACCAGGGCCTTCAGGGCCCTGTGGTCTAGCCTCTGCTGCCCTTCCCAATCCAGTTCCCACCATTCCCCCTGGGCCCCCTCTCATCCAACATCCCAAGCTCCACCTACTTCTAGGACTTTGTTCCCGCCATCCCTCAGCCTAGAATGTCTTTTCTCTGTTATTACCATCTCCAGCTCCTTCTCATTCTTCAGGTCTTAGACCACCCTGCCTAATACAGGTCTCCTACCCATTCAGTTCACAGCCTGTTTACAGCCTCCCCACTCCTACTAGACTGGAAGTTCCTTGCAGGCAGGGCCAGGTATGCTGATCCCCATGGGTAGAATGGGCACATGATAAAGGTGAACAGGCAGGTGAGGTGGTGACCCTCTCTGGAGGCTGCCCATCTCCTCTTTGGACAGCATTTGGAGACAAAGCTTAAGCAGGTAACAGGAAAAGAAAAGGCCTCACCTTGGAGACTTTCCTTCTTTTGTGGAAATGAACAAGTATTCACAAACATCTCAGCAAAATGCCAGGTACTCGACACAGGAGATCTCAACCTTGACCCCACATTACAATAAGAAGGCTAGCTTTAAAAAGTATTTAAGGGCCAGCCTGGAAGCACAGCGGTTAAGTGCGCGTTCTGCTCCGGTGGCCCGGGGTTCACTGGTTCGGATCCTGGGGGCAGACCTACTCACCACTCATCAAGCCACGCTAAGGCGGCATCCCACATAGAAGAGCCACAACTCCACAGCTATGACACACAACTACGTACTGGGGCTTTGAGGAGAAAAAAGAGGAATACTGGCAACAGATGTTAGCGCAGGGCTAATCTTCCTCAAAAAAAAAAAGTATTTAAAAAAAAATACTGATGCCTGGGTTATAGTCCCAGGGGATTTCTTTAAAAGCTTTCCCAGGTAGGTCTATTCTATAGCCAGGGTTGAAAACCACTGCTTTAGAACACTACTTCTCAAACTATTTGTGGGGAAGAACCAGTTGTTTCTTATTTCAAAAATTATCAAAATACAATAAAAATGAATTACTGGAAAAATAAGAAAATGCACAGAAAATACAAGTCTCAAATTTTTTTATTATTAAACTCAACAGATGTACAATTGCTCTGTGAAATTATTATTAAATTTCTAAATGCTTACTCCCAATTTCTGTATTTATATCATTATGCATATAACAAAACACATAACATAAAAACACAGTTTGCACCCCAGCCTGGGTCTACAGAGCATGTTTAGAGCAGCACTGCCCAGAGGGTAGAGAAAAAGGACAAAACGTAGTCTCACAACTGAGCTGAGGCCTGTACACGATTCGAATTATACCATATAGCAGTAAAGAATTGCATAGCTAAACAAGAGAGTGTGCCATAAAGATCAGGACAGACTTGTCATCGGACAGATTTTTGTGCCGCTTCCAGGTACAAGGAAGAGTTCTCTGAGTGTTTTTAGAATGCTGAAATAACGAAATTTCTGGCATGGTTTATGCACAATTAAATCATTTCCTTTTTATAAACATAACCTTGCTTTTGTTCGCTTGTTTTTTTTTAACGTCTCTGTATTTGAAGGTGTGATTTGCATTACCTACTAATGTAGAGGTGTGTCATTCTTCTCCCTGAAAATATGCTGTTATATCCTGAAGGAACATGTTGAAAATGATAGCATCTAACAATAAAAAGAATATATTATTGGACGTAGGACTCAACTAGGAAAGGGAGACTTACTGCCTAAAGTTAATTCCAGGATGAGAGAGATCAAGGGGCTCAGAAGAGCAAGTGAAGGCTTCACAAAGAAGAAAGCGCTAGGGATGGACCTTAAAGAGTCATTAGGATTAGACAGGCAGATAGAAGGAAGGATTTCAGCCCAGTCTGAAGGACAGCGAGGAGAGTGGCTAGTTGTAGCACAAAGTCTGGGGCCACAACGAGGGAGAAATGTGGTGGGGAGACATCTTCTCCTAGAGGGGACCGTTCCCCAGGCTCGTGGTCCCATTCCTGTCCTCCTAGGTATCCACAAAAGTCAATGCTTTTATTAAACTCTGCAGGGAAATACCAAAGACAAAGAAAAGGTTAAGTATGATCTAAGCCAAAGTCCATGGTCATCCCAATAAGTTTCAAAAAGGAGAACTTGATAATGTACATCTGCACCTAAACCATTGTGAGAAAAAATGAGATTTCCCTACTGTCTCTAGCATTAATCCACAAACTCAGCAAGAAAAATCTTGCCTCTTGTTTACTTAAAACAAAACAACAACAAAAACACTGGAAGAAGTTCCACTTGGTGAAAGTTAAGGATTTTTAAAAAGAAATAGCTCGATTAAAAAAATAACATTAGTTCTACTCTACTGCCTAAGGAGTGCCCTTAATTAGATTTTTTGAAAATTTTTAAATTAAGAATATTACTACCCAAAGTCCTACAGATTGTCAGTGACAGAACTAAGACACAACTCAGGTCTCTGGTGCCAAATCCTTCAAAGGTCACCAACTGCAAAGTGCTTTCAACTCCCACTGCCTTCCTAGATCTTACAACAACTTAGCCAGTGAAGCTTTGGTTACTGAAATATAAGCAAATTTGTAAGCAAAGAGGATACATTAAAAGCAAAGGCAAGGGCCCGCCCCATGGCCTAGTGGTTAAATTCAGCACGCTCTGCTTTGGCGGCCTGGGTTCAGTTCCCAGGCAGGGACGTTTACCACTCGTCAGCGGCCATGCTGTGGCAGTGACCCACATACCAAATAGAGGAAGACCGGCACAGTTGTTAGCTCAGGGCAAATCTTCCTCAGCAAAAAAAGAAAAAAGCAAAGGCATACATTGTTTCAAAATCTAGAACACTCTGCTCTCCAGAAATGGCCAACCAAAAGGCTTACCATTTTTTAGGTTGAACTCACTGCAGTAGACCTGGTGTTCGACGTTGCCCAGCCCTGAATCCTCATTTTGAGTCACCACTAATCCTTCTGGGTAATCCTTCTGGGTAACGTCAATTTAATGTCTTTTGAGCCTGTTTCAAGCTATTCCTTCTCCACCCCAGTTATCTTCCTCAAACATCCAGTGGTTTTTTCAGACTTGTTGCTGCCTCAGGGCCTTGACACTTGCCATTCTCTCTGCAGGTAATACTCTTGTCCCCAGTGTCCATATGCCTGGCTTGGCCCTATATTTGTGTCTCAACTCAAACATCACCTCTTCCAAGAGGCCTACTACGATTACCCTGTCCCATGTTCCCCCACTCTGTCACCCTCTATTGGCTTCCCCTGTTTTACTTTCTCTCTAGTATTTATCACTCTCTGAGATTCTTATTCACATAAACTCCACATGAGCACAACTTAGAAGAGAGAAAAAATCAAAGTTAAAGCAAAATAAACCATACGCCACACATATCATAAGCAAACATACCCTGAAGAAAAAGTTCTTGTAAATAAATTCAAAATAATGGAAAAGACCAAATATTGACTAATTTGCTAGTTTGCATATAGCACACAATAAGAAACACTCAAAGGTTGTACACACAGAGAATTTCTAGCAAACGACAAAACACCAATGTCTTCCTCCTACTGCTTCACACTCTTCCCTCCGCCAACACTGTCCACGACAACCCTTAATGTTTCCAAAACGAAAAACTTTTCAACTGTGTTTGCAAATTATCTCCTGCATTGCTCCCCGCATGAAATGTTAGGTTACAAAAATCAGCTAAGAAAAAACTGACAAAGATGTCCAAGGTAAAGTATATTAGGACTACCCGGCCAACTTCCCCCTCCAGAAAACCCGGAACAGTCTTTTCAACAGACTGCTCAGGGCAACCTTCCAATTTGCCTTATCATCAGAGGATTCCCTTGGTCATTAGCCCTGACAAGGATTCACAGGGCCTTCATTTCCGTCCACAAAACAGCGGGGCTGCAAGTCAGAAGTCTGCTCACTCCCAGCATGTTATGCTGATGTAGATCAATTTTTTAATAAAAGTTGTAAGTCTGTGGTTTTAAAATATAGAGGATGACTTCCAGCTATGATAAAATAACCCATTTTCTAAGGATGGCCTTTTATATTGCCAACCCCGTGCACAACTGGGAATCAAGTTACAGTGTGACTATTTCCAAGGAGAGTATGTGAATTCTTATCATGGGATGCTTTCTGCTCACAGTGCCTCCCCTCCCCTTGAGGCTACCCTCAAATTGTATTCACATATATAAAATCTCTCTTCCTGCACTGACATTACCAATGAAGCGGTGGTGTCTAAATTATTTTCTACAGCCCACCTCTTCTCAAAGCAGCTGCTGTAAGCTTTATTTCAGAGATTTGGGGATTCCAAGCAAGACAAGCAAACACAGATAACATCTATACAATGCTATTTCATAACCATATGTCTGTGTGGGGACATTATATTGAATAACTGAATATAAGACTAAATATTTTTAAGTAGTTTTGCCTAGTAAACTAAAGACTTAAGGAGCACCTTTGTTAAGTGATGGACATAACCAGGAATGTCAAATTTGGAAGGAGAATTTTTATCCCTCATGAAAAGAATATACCAGTTACTTCAAAGCAAATATGTGAAAAATGACAATAAATATTGTATGCTGACAATATACAAGTCTGTCACTGGCACATTCCAGAGGAAAAACAAACACCCTTGAAAACAAATCCGTGAAAAACAACCAATAAAATATGTCATCATTTGTGAGTGTCTTTCTTGTTTATATACTAATCAAAGTGGTTGCTAGGGCAGCCACGGGCCAAAAACTATTATGATGGGGACATGGAGGTATGAGATAGCTAGGGAAAAGGATAAACTAATCTGAGAAAGGAGCGCTACTTTTTAAAGAACTATTTCTTTAAAATATCTTGCTGTAAAAACAAGAAGTAACCCTCAACCTCCATCAAAATCCTACAAGGGCTTCTCATTACCCTCAGGACTTAACTCCAAACTAACCTCTCCAACTTTACTTCCCAACATCCTCCCGACACACAGGGCTTGATCTAATCTCTACTCATCATCTACCCCACATCATGGAAGGATTTCTACCTGCAGGTCTCTTTCATACGTCGTGGACTTCTGCTCTCTGGCATCCATTTCCCCTGCTCCTGGTAGGAGCAATCCAATTTGTTGAAGAAAAATACCCTTTCTCCCTGACTATGGTTTAGTGGGACTAGTCAAGGTGCTCTGTGTGGGCATTTTGCCCAAGATGGGCCATTTGGACATTTGTTCATGGCATCTGAATCTTGAGCAAAAATAGACTGAAAATGGTTGAGTGGACTCATCCTCCAAGGGGAGTCGACAGAGATGGTACATCAGTCCCCTCTATCCAACAGCCTTGCAGCTGTCCAGTCTCCACCGTTCTGATCCCATTTTTCAGATTCCCTCAGATTCTATAAGCTACTCCATGTCTCTATTGTTTGTTTGTAATAAATTTATTTTTTGTTTAAAGTGGATTCAGGGTAGATTTTCTGCTGCTTGCAACCAAAGTATCCTGACTCACACCCCTTGCCAAGGTCATTCTTGGTACCAAAACCCAGTTCCTGACAATTTTCAAGCCCCTCAAAGCCACAACCCCCACACCTTGACCCTCCTCAAAACTTTTATAAGTCCTATCATATATTCTCATTTTTTATGAGACTATAAATACAAAAGCATAATGATATAGCCCACTGACTTGTGATTTTCCAGCAATGAAGTTGCCACCTAAAAGGTGATAAAATATTTTGTGTACTATTACTAAGTGCTTATTATGCATATGGCACTGTGCTAAGTGGCTTCCCATTCATTATTGCATTTAATCCCCACAAAATATAGTGTTAATCCATTTCACAGATGAGCATACCAAGGCTGAAAGAGATTAACTCGCCCAAGGGCATACATATATAGCTACTAAATGGACAAACTAGGATTTAAATCTAAGTGTACCCTCAAAAACCTAAATTCCTAACCACTGATGATAACACTTGATTGGGGGTGGGGCGGGGGGGGGCAGAGAGCATAAAGATGGGTATGAAAATAATTATATTTTGGGAATTTTTATTTTGTTAACTGGCTACTGATGACCCAACTCATATCTTCTTTTGGGTTTGTGTATAAAACTCTGCCCATTTGAACATCCATGAACCAGTCTTGAAAACTATTTAGAGTTAAATGGAACAATCCATTAGTTCAGCTAAACAAAAAAATTAAACCCTGTCTTCTTATAAAAGATTTTGCTGCTTAAATCATACCACCATGTCCGCAAACTTTGGGGTTGGCTTCTAAGCTGCTCTGACAAAACCAAGGCGGGGCGGGGAGACTGAACAGCAGAGAGGCTGGGAAGAACCCAGGCTGGGATTAAAAATTAGCTACAATTGGATAATTCACATATGGATCATTAAGATTTGGGCATGGTTAAAAACAGCTCACATCTGGTTTTATTTGGGCTCCCTGTTTTGTCTAATAAACAAGTGCCAAAAAGTAAGAAATTCCAACTTTTGGCTTAAAAACAATTGTGTGTGACTTGAAAAATACCTTTATGTTACCTAAAGTAGGGTTAGTTTTGGAGCTGGAGACCTGCAGCTGGAAAATGTAATTCACTGAACAAACTCACCAGTAGACTCTGAGCAAGTGACTTAATCTCTTAGGACTAGTTTCCTTAATACATTTTTTGTCGTTACTTCACAAGATTACTACGAGAATCAAAAGAAAGCATTTGTGTGGGAAAGATTTACCACCGCAACGAGATAGCGAATATGCCCAGAGGAGGCAGAGGAAGGCCATCTGACTCTACATTTAGACAAGTCTGTCCAACATGCTACAAACTGCAGCAGCAGCTACAAGTCACCAAAACAGAAAGCAGCACAGTCCCTATATCGTCATGCAATCCAGCAGACATCATGAAGAATGACACACACTTTTATTTAATAGGATCATTTTAAACACTACCAAGCCATGAAGTTCAATTTCTCATTAATGGTTATTTCACATTTGGCAAACCTGCATTTCACAAAATAAATCCATTTAAGTGAAATTGGGATTACGCCCTTGCCCCTCTCCGCACCCCCTGCCAAAAATCTAAGACATGGTTCCATGCTTTTAGCCAACTTCTATTGAGAGGCAATCTCAAAGCATGTTTTGTAGAAAGCTAACAGATAACAGTTTGTTTTGGAGGATAGAGAGGTAGTGTACAGAAAGGACAGATTCTAGAGGGAGTTCCCTGGTCAACTAAGTTTGGGAAGTGCTGTCTTACGCAAAACAAAATATATTCCTTGAATAGAGTACTGCTCAGAGCCTTTAATGTATTATGCATTTCAAATCCCTACGGAGGTGATGGAACAAAAAGCATTTCCCAAACTTATTTGTGCAGTGCATTCTATGGGCAAGTGTTCCATGGGAAACACAGTGAAGATATTTAAAAATGGAAATACATGTTAGAAATTCCTTCAGAATATACTGCATTTTGAGAAAGCAATATACACAAATAGTAGCCTGGGGAGTTCTATCACGGACCCGGTGTCCCAGGATCTCTGTGTTCTATTTAAGAAGTCTCCTAAAGCTCTTGAATATTCTTGATAATCTAGTAGACACTCACATGGGACCAGAATCTAATTTGTCTAAAGCTGAAGGGTCAATTAGCAAATAAGGAAGAAAGGGAAGGAGGGAGAGGGAGGGAGGGGAGGAGAAAGGAAAAAAAAAAGAATCACAGACTCTCCTTTTTCTCCTAATACTTATGAACAACCAACTCGCTTTCATTTTTTTCTTCAATAGATTTAGCCTTATGATAAAAATCCCCTCAGGGCACAGTATTATAGTCAACCAAACATCAGTCTTCAAGAGATGCACCATATGACGCTATCCACAGTCAGCAGACAGATACCCGGCAAACACGAACGAGGTGGGGAATTCTACCAACAAAGGGCCTTCTGTGAAAATGTTAACAGTGAATTTGTAATAAAGTCAACTCATTGTTTTATACTGAGTAACGTAAATACCAGCAATGTTTATTTCAGGGCAAAAATCGATTTGTTAATGTTAATTAATCTGAACCCACAAACGAACAGATCCTAACTGGCATACTTCCTGGTTTAACGGTTTCTGCAATCGCCAATTCTAATGTCATCGGGGCCATGCAGACAACCTTAATGAGTGAAGCAGGCAGGGCCTAAGGAAATGGGTGTTATGGGGACTAAGGGGGAACTTGAGAGTACAAGACAAGCCTCAAGGCATTCATGCTCAATGCAATTAAAACACAGTGCTGACTTCCCCTCTGCCCTCCCCTCTCCAAAATAAAACAGGTGCAGTCCCAATTCTGCCCACAGGCTGCTAGTTTGAGACCTCTGGGAGAGCCACCATTCTTAAGAAGATTTGAACCTACTCTTCTACAAATGTGTAATGAGCACATTTAATTTACAAATCACCAAGTTGAGAACAGAGTGTCAACCCAGATGTGTCAAATAAATTTGCTTATGGTAGATAAATATTTGCAAGGTGTATGTACAAATATAATATAGGCTTTCAACGCTGTACAACGAAGTTGAACGCCTTACAGTAAGTAACCTGTTGAGTGACCTTGTGCAAGGTATCTCACCTCTCTGAGCCTCAGTTTCCCCATCTATAAAATGAAGATGATAACACCAGCCCCTTTGGACAGTAGTGAAGGTTACACAGGAACACATTTGTAACATTCTTAGCATACTGTAGGCGCTCAATTAAATGATAGTTAATTTTTATTACGAAGTATATTTCAGTAATTATTACAAGTGACATTTAGAACAATTCATGTGAGGACAAGAGTGAACTTCATAGGCAAACTGCTAGGTAAGTGATGCTGATCGGTGCCTTGGAAGAAGCTACTAATTGTGTGACGAATCTCAGCCGCTTTCCAGAAGTCATGAAAAGACGCTGGTGCCATCTCACGGAAATGCTCAGAGCCCAGAGGAGATAAAAAATACTGGTACCATTCAAATCTGAACAACAGTTTGTACACATTTAGCATTAATTCTGTTAAATATTTTTAAACACTCACATTAAAAGTGCAAATCTAAACACACACAGGATGCTAATACATAGCTCTCTGCCAAACACCTTGCAGTGTGCACATGTGCCCTCCATAATTCATACCCGTTAAATGTTACTATTCTCACCTTGTCTTCCAGCAGACGATCTGCATACTTGCCCTTTTTCAGACATTAGACTCTCTCCCCTATAGAAAATTTAAATTCTAACTTGTTGGGTCCTTTTTCTTTTTTTTTAATCCCTAAAGAAATCGGACAGGGAAGAGGAAAAATGATGAAGTAATAACACACAGGTGCTTCCTACCTAATTAAAAGAGAAGTTTACAGCTGCACTGGTAGTGAATCATCCCTGTGGGTTCTCCACGTGTATCCTTCAAGTGGCACGTAGCTCCATCAAGAGCCATATTCCATATGCTTTCCTGAAAACTGCCTTCTCTTAGCTTGATAAAATGATGACTATCAGGTAACTAATGGTATTTTCTGCTTCCTGGCTTTCCTCCCTATGGACATCTCAGTTCATTTGTGTTTCTATAATTCTAAAAATAATTAAGTAACCTTGAAGCAAGAGGCTCAGAGCTTAGTAAATCAAGCTTTGATTTATATTGAATCAAAGTATACTGTCAGTTGGAAAAAGTTAGATGCAAAATTATGTACAATATGTTACCATTTGTGCCTTATTTATTTATTTATTACACACACACACACACATACACATCCTATCATTTCCTCCAGGAAAACCCACTAATGGAGGTGAGAAGAAGCCAGCCAATTGAGGGAGGAACTCTTTATCCTTTGAAAGTTGTACATCTGATGAATATATTAATGGTCCTAAAAATTTACCTTTGATTTTTTTTTAAATTATCTGGACTGCCAAGTGTTTTCAAATTACTAATATCAAAAGTGTTTAACTTAACCTGTTTTTACTTAACTTACCTATGGATATTTCATTTTTTGTATGTAAATATATATATAGAATAATATCTACAAAGATATACATCAGACCATTAACTCTAAGCAAGAGGAATTACCTGGAGCTTAAGATTTTGTTTTTTTCTCTGTCCTTCTGCAATATTATCACTTTTAAAATTAAAAAATAAAATAAAAAGCTACACAGAGGAACAACAAGATACCACTACACATCCATTAGCACGGCCAAAATCCAGAACACAGACAACACCAAATGCTGGCAAGGATGTGGAGCACAGGAACTCTCATTCATTATGGTGAGAATGAAAAATGGTACAGCAACTCTAGAAGACATTTTGGCAGTTTCCTACAAAACTAAACATAGTCTTACCATACAATCGTGCTTCTTGGTATTTATCCAAAGGAGCTGAAAAACTTATATCCACACAAAAACCTACACACAGATGTTTATAGCAGCTTTATTCACAATTGTAAAAACTGGGAAGCAACCAAGATGTCCTTCAGTAGGTGAATGGATAAACTGTGATACATCCAGACAATGGAACATTATTCAGCACTAAAAAGAAATGAGCTACCAAGCCATGAAAAGACATGGAGGAACCTTAAATGCATATGACTAAGTGAAAGAAGCCGATCTGAAAAGGTTACACACTGTATGCTTTCAATTATATAACATTCTAGAAAAGGCAAAACTATGGAGACAGGAAAAAGATTGCCTGGGGGTAGGGAGGAGGGGGGGATGACTAGGTGGAGCACAGAGGATTTTTTGGGCAGTGAAAGTACTCTGTATATCATAATGGTGGATACATGTCATTATACACTTGTCCAAACCCACAGAATGTACAACATCAAGAGTGAACCCTAATGTAAACAATGGACTTTGAGTGATTATGATGTGTCAATATAAGTTCATCAATTGTAACAAACGTACCACTCTGGGGTATGCTGATAATGGGGGAGGCTGTGCCTGTGGGAGTGGAGGGATATGGGAAATCTCTGCACCTTCCTCTCAATTTTGCTGTGAACCTAAAACTTTTGTAAAAAATAAAATCTACTTTTAAAAAAAAAGCGACACAAAAAATATCAGAACAATACTGAATCAATTTTATGGTTACAATGGCTACATACTGAAGTACGGTCAGAATCATTACAAATAAATTCCTATCCTTAAGCATTTTTATTAAATGCCCAGGTCACCTGTAATTTAAACAGGAACTTAAATAATTATATCTGGTTATTTTCTGCACTCTTTACTTTTGCTTATTTTAATTAAAAATCAGGGATTGAAAACGTTCACCTACACATTGTACTCTTTTGAGGATCTATAGAAATATCTAGTTCCACAACATGCTTCAACTGATCTCTTTTGGCAACAAATGAGTTGTTTTCATCCTATTGCTTGGTGGCTAAACATGTCAGCTTAAAATTAATGTTTGCTTAAAATCAGAATATTTAAAATATTTTTCTCCTCTACAAATTGTTCTGCCAACAAATAAATGCAAGAAAAGGAGAATGCTTACAAAAAGTGTTGAAGAGTTAAACTGTATCCCAGAGAGATCTGTTTTTCTTAAGGAAAGATAATCCCCATTTTGCAAAAAACAGAACCAAAACAAAAAGAAAACTAGCTGAAAGGGCATAAAATTTGAGTCCCATATTATTCTGGCAGACAACAATAGCATGTCTACTGGGGCACTCTCTGCACATGAAATCAGGTAATATGGTAAACACTGACTTGAGGAGACTATCAGTTTTCATGACCATTGCTCAATAGAATTTCATCAGCTTTTCCTCTGGAGAAGAGTGAATTAATTTCATCAAATTTGAGTGAGATTTTTTTCCACCCAGGAGATGAAATGCTGACTTCTCATTCTGAAATTACATATGTAAAAACAACTTGATTTTCCATTTCTTAACCCCCAAAATGCTTACACAAGAGAAGGTGTCCAGGAGGGAACTTGGATACATTCTCATTGATATTCATTCATTCATTCTCTCCCTCTTTCTCTCTCTTGCTCGCTCTCTCTCTCCCTCTCTCTCCACCCCCCACCCCTCTCCCATTGTGCCAAGTTAGAAAAAGGCAATTTTCTCCCAATTGAGGCTTTCTTAACAGTGACCATTAAATACCACTGGAATAACTTTCCTCATACACACTCTTAGCCTCCTACCTAATATCCAGCTACTGCTTTGAATACCAAATCTCTACTTTTTAGTTAAATATCCCAGACCTTCAATCATCTTGTCCCTTTTAACTTTTTTTAATCGTGTGCCATTGGTCATCAACTTAAAATTCCTGGAAAATCAAGAATGACAGGGATCTAAGTGGTCACCTGATCCAACTTCTCATCCCGTGTTTGAGTCCACTCACAACTGCTGCTGGCAAGGACCCAGACTGGGCTTGGAGAGCTCAGGTGTCAATGAACGAACCACCTTTCTAAATGGCCACATCTCATTTTAGGGTGCTTTGCTCGTCACCATTTATTCCCACAGTCCTGCTCACATCTCTTAGGGCCACAGAGAACAAGCTGAACTTCATTTACACATATCAGCCCTCCACCCATTTAAAATGTTGGTCTCCACCTCCATTCTGCTGTAATATTTTCTTCCAACTAAACACCTCAGACTGTGCCCTCATTTTCTCAAAGACCTCTGTGATAGTCATTCAAGACTGTGATATTCAAGAACAAGTGGTTCTAAAATTACCTTCCTTTGAGTTTTAAGTGTGTGGAACAAAACATATTGGATCTTCAATCAAATTCTGATGGTCACATACAAACACCATATGAATTTCTAATGCTGAACCATGTCTTTTTAAGTTTATAATACATGGGTCAGGTAAAAACCCAATCTCTCTTAGATTCAGTCTCCTCAAGGCATTCCATATTCATAAACTTAATTCTCTCCCGGGACTTAAATACTTTTAAAACAATACAGTATAATTAAATTTAGTCCATTTTGCCCCTTCTCAAAGAGATTCTTAACAACATTTATTAAATTACACATTTCAGAAGAAAATGAAAACACTGAGTTATCCCTCATGATTATTTATACGTGGGTTTTAATTTATATTACAACATTTACATTTGTTGAGTACAAATGGAATTGGGCTGCAATTTTACACTTATAAACTACTCCACTGCCAAACTAAGTTCCGTTCAAATTATAATTGCACAGAAAATGCAAACATATGATTTTGACTTTTATTACCATTTCGACCCACTGCAGAAATTATTTAACGTGGTTTTGCCACGTTGGAAGAACCCTATCACATCATATTTGCTCAAGCCAACGTGCAATCAGAAAAATCTGATTTGAAAAGACAATTTTCTTAGCCTGTGTTTTAGCACTGACTTACAACTTTCTTAAAAACTTCACCACCGTATTGGAATAACCTCCATTCAACACAGAGGCTCTTACCTCTCTTGTAATCCATTCCTCCTCAAGGAGTGACCACTCCATCCAATCAATCAAAGAAGAATCAATGAAAATGATTGATAATTGGCTGTGACCTACTACTAAAAGTTAAAGAAGCACAGAAGAAAATCAGAATTGATTTGGAAAATCAGTAAAAAAAAAAAAAAAAAAATTTAGAAAATACCTATAGGTTCAGTTTAGGTATGAAGGAAAGGAATAACAATAAGACTGTATTAAATGCTTTTACCATGTGCTAGATCTGTATTACATTGTTTATCTGCAACAACTCATTTAATCCCAAAAACCTCCTAAAATAGAGGCACTATTACTAGTTCCCTTTTACAGAAACTGAGACTGTAAGAGATGGCATGACATGCACAAGGTCACATAAAGAACAGTGGAGCCTAGACCTAAATTCACAGGCTAGCAGCCAAGGAAAGAGTTGAATCCTGGTGTATGGGTTGAACAGTATCCCCATCCCCCCCAAATTCATATCCACCTGGAACCTCAGGTGACCTTATTTAGAAATAGGATCTTTACAGATATTATTTAAGATGAGGTCATACTAGATTAGGGTGGGCCCTAAATCCAACATGACTGATGTCTTTATAAGATATACGGAGGGAAGAGAGCCATGAGAAGAGGGAGGCAGAAAGTGGAATGATGCGGCTACAAACCAATGAATGCCAAGGAATGCCAGCAACCACCAGAGGCTAGGAAGAGACAAGAAAGGGTTCTTCCCTAGAGCCTTCAGAGGAAGCATGGACCTACAGACAACTTGATCTCAGACTTCTAGCTTCCAGAACTGGGAGAGGATAAATTTCTGTTGTTTTAAGCCACCCAGTTTGTGGTACATTGTTATGGTAGTCCTATGAAACCGTTACACTTGGGGAGAGACTGTAATGATTAAATGTAGCAATGCTTCCTGAAAAAAAATCTGTGAACAGAAAGCCAGTAATAGGAACCTGTAGGTCAGAAGATCACCAGGTTAGTGTTAAGTAAGAACCACTGGTGTATTTCCAGCCCCTTCCAACAGCCATTGGAAGCCCAAGCTTGCAACTAGTCTATGCTGAGCTCTATAGCACTGCACATAATAGGAAAACATAACATTTTTTCTTGATAGCAAGAACATCTGGTTATGCCGAACACAAGAGAGTCACAACAGAAGGGATTTGCAAAATATAGCCTCCCTAAGGGCTGAGAAGTGCTTAGATAAAACTTAATTATTCCATACCAGCCTGAAAGTTTGATTCTAAGATCCCAGGTTCATGTGCCCCAGGCAAAAGATTTCTAATTCTTCAATGCTTGCTCCATTCTATTTGCATCCATCTGCCCACCCATGCTGCAATTGTCAAGCCTGCATTCAATAAACATCATAAGGAGCCTACTGGGTACCTGGCACTTTGCCTGTTCTTAGAGATACAGTGGTAAATATGACAAATATAGGCCCATCTCTTAGGCAGTTTACCCTCAAGCAAGAATGAGAGACATTCAACAAGTCATTTTAACCGTGAAGAGAATTACCAAGGAGACATGAAGGATGTTATGGGGGATATGAGATGAGTCTGGTCAGTCATGTGCAGCTGTAAAGGCCGTGCACTGAACAAGCGCACCTGGCCAAGGAATATACGTGAGCTAAAGTGCAGCCCTCTCCATGTGTATAGCCTGACCAGAAGAGTGTTATTTTCTCATTACTACCAAGAAGCAATCCAAACTAGCATCAGTCCTGAAGCTATAGAGGACAGGGGCCAGATCTTGCAGGCAGCATTAATGAATCTGGATTTTATATTAAGAGTAATGGGAAAAAATTGAAGACTTTTTTAAGTATTAGGCTCAGCTGTCTAGGGGAGCAGAGGCAGTAATTTACCCAATATGATTTCATCACTTGTATAATACTGAAGTAATTCAAGGAAATGTATAAATAATTGAAGCTAAGACCATCTGTAAAAATGCCTTTTTGGCTCTTTACCACTTGACGTGCATTTAAAACCTTGATGAAAAATGTAGCTTTTCTCATTTTTTTAACTTTAGGAGGATTTAAATCGTTTATTAATGAGATGCTCTTTCACTAGACTAAAGTAGGATCACAGGTCTATTCAAACCTGTCTTCTCTTCCCACATATCAAGTGCTTGCCTTCAAGAGACACAACTCAAGTGCTCAAATGAAAAAGGGTTGGTCTGCAGAAATGGGATCCATTCACCTCAACCAGGAGATCGTAAAATTGGAAAATGAAATGTGTCACTTTAAGAGATATGAGTCCCGCTTCCAGAATTTCTAGCATCAAACCAAGCAAGAATATCACTGGGAGACAAATCTATATGCCATGGGGATTCTAAGAGAAGCCATCATTTGCTGGGCAGAAAGCAGGATGCTTAGTAACATGAGGTCAGAGTAAGGCCATCCTAAGTCCGAAATCATCTACAAGTGAGTCAGTTTGCTTGGAGCATCAGAGCAGTTTTCCCACAGCTCGAATCACACAAGGTGCATCACAAAACCTGTCTCTGGTCAGAAGAGTTTAGGAAATCGCACATCCTACGCTCCATGCTTCAGTTTCCTCATATATCAAATGAGAATAAATAGACATGTGCACTTCACAGGGCCCTTGTGAGGATTTGCAAGTTAATACATGTGAACTGCTCAGAACGTGCCTGGTACATAGTAAGTGCTTAATGAAAGTTAACTGTTACTATTTTCATTTTTAGAGCATCATGATAGATTTATGTGCATAAAATCCTCCAAAAAGACATGCAAATAGATAAATCTGTTGAGCTTTATGTATCCCAGTCTTTCCCAAACTTGTATAGCCACAGGATCCTTTTATCTTCCCATAAAACACTGTGTATCACCAGAAGGGCTCAAGTCCTGCAGAGCTCACCATGGGATATGCTGCTCCAAGCCTGTGTCTCTGCCTTATTTCCTTCCACTGCTCATCCAGTAATCCAGGAGATTTTATTTATAATTTAAGCCATGAGATGGCAGAAGAAAAAGCAGACCCATACTTAAGTTACCTTTAAATTTCCAGTTCTTCATCTATTGAATCATCCTTGATATTTCCTTCGGAATTTAATTCCAAAGAAATAAAGGGCCTGAGGCCAGGTGGTGTTGTATGTATTATTTATACATAAGAAATTGGCTGAACGGTCAAATGAAATGACAATAAAGGGCACCTTGCCCAGACTTAGTGTAAGAAAGCCCACCTTGACCCAACAAGGACAATTATAAACAACCCAGGGCCGGTGAAAACATAATTCCCCAATGGGGAGCTGGGAGAAAAACAATGGGAACTTTGTTCATAATATTAACACAATACGTCTTACTCCTTTCTCCACTTACATAACCTAGAACACTAAGTAACACTCCTTTAACAACCAAAACATGTTGGTTCAACTGATAAAAATAAGGAACTTCATCCTCTTCAAAAATTATAATAATAATAGCTCACACATATAGCTGTAACTATCCTTAATATATTAACTCATTTAATCTTTATGACCTCCCTTTGAGGTAAATACTTTTATCCCCATTTTTCAGATGAGCAAACTGAGACACCAAGCATTAAATACCTTGCCCCAAGATCACATAACTAGCCAAGAGCGATCCAGATGAAGAGAGTTTGGCTCCAGAGTTCATGCTCTTAACCACTATTCACATACACGATTATGATGAGATATGTTTTGGTTTTAAAATGTTGTCACTTATTTTACAACCTGGGCTCTTAAAAGGATTTATGCCCACTTCTGACCCTGCAGTATTATTTGTGCAAATATTAACCAAACTTCAAACACTGAAGAGCCACCTTCATAATGTGTCATACTTGAAAACCCCATTATTTATTTCATATTTCTTTAAATGAACACATTATTTGACGTAAATAGATTTAATTTGAAGGGAAATTTTATTTCATTATTGTAAGAGGAAAATCAGTATCATCTACCCTAAGTAAAAGGTAGCCCTAAAGATAAATATAATGTAGATAAAAGAATGTTATTAATTCCTAGTGAAAAACTGTCATCTGCAGGGTCCAAGACTGAAGTTCTCTCTTCTCTGAAAAGGTAGGTCAGCAAGTGCTAAAAGATATTAACGACTCACTGACACCAAGATGAGACTGTCTCCTCAACACGATCACACCCACTGAAGGTGAATTGCCGGGAGAGCAACCGCGTCCCTGTAAGATTCAATGCCATTTAATGCCAATCCCCTCACGTATCATGGGTGGTCCCACACTTTGGAAAACACTCCTTCAAGGAGCATTAAGAACTAGAGATGTCACAAGTGCAGATTTACTTGCCAATAAATCAAGCTGCCCCCGTAGGGTTTTTACATAATGAGAAACCACAGAGATAAATTAAAGTACTGCTTCTAGGTTCACTCAATGAATGGTAAAATGTTATGATGAGGAGAACCTGGCTTGGCTGGCAGGTGTTCCTGTGAAAAGGGACTTGTGGTTCAGGCTGACCACAAGATCAACATCAGCCAAGAATGTGACATGGGTCCAAGGAGAGGGAAGGGCCTCTTAGGCTGCATTCCTAACCAAGGGACGGAAGGGAGCCCTGTCTGCACTGTTAGCCAGCCAGAGCACACCTGGCGCTCAGGAAACACAACTACTTAACACAGCACGTCCTTTTCAGCAAAGGCAATCAGCAATGGTGAAAGGTCTGAAAATCAAACCATTTAAGGAATATTATCACCTTACTTAAAATTGCAGCCCAAGTCCCTCCAGTATATTCTATTTTTTTCATAGCATTTTCACCTCCTAACACACAACATTCACTGCTTTCACGTGAATTTGTTATCCGTCTCCCTCCAGGAAGATGAAGATATTTTACAGTTTTGTTCACTGATGCACCCCTAGTGCGTAGAACCATGCCTGACACATCACAGATGCTCAGTAAGCTGAATGAATTAAGGAATTATTTTGTAAGAATTGTGGATGCTTACAAGTGGAAAAGAGAAAGCTTAGATGAAATGCAATCAACTTTTAAACATTTGAATAATCATTTATATTTTATAGTGATTACAAGTGCAGACTCTGGAATCAGAAAGACACGGGTTTGAATCTTATCTGAAACCTGCAAGCAACTATACTAGGAGTATTTGGATAACCTCAGTTTTCACAGAGATAACTAAAGAGATTGAGAACCCAAGCATTTGGGAATAGAGAGTGCAAAAAATAAGGAGAGTAACAGCACATATTTCCTAGTGTTGTTGTGGTGCGTAAATAAAATAATGTGTGTAAAAGAGCTTTTAAAACTCCTGACCTACAGTAAGATACCAAGGAACCATTATCCATCCTCATTTACGGTTATTATGTTATCAATCGTGATACTTTACTGTGTATGGAACTCAGCGGTGGCAGGAGCCGCCTGTATTAACACAAAAGAGCCAACTGTATGCAACTCTTCCCAACTGTGTGTTCACTGCCTTTACATTAGTCACTTAATATTGGCCTTGGTGTCAGTATTTACACAATGGAAATTGGCAAACACTCCAACTCAGTGCTCCCTGCCTGGAGCAGGTTGTTAACCATTAACCAGCACACCATTGATTACACTTCAGAACAGAATTAGGGGCAATACCAATACAAGGACCAACTGACAAGTGAGAGAGTTCTTCAAATTGGAACCAGTAGCATGTTGAAACAGAAACTGGGTGACATCATTTCTCAGGAGCATATGAGATGTAATCAATGCATTGTTTTCCCACTGGACTCAACTACTCTGTGGGGGCAGGATCTCACCTGCCCATATCTCTGCATCTCCCCACACTGCCATAGTGGAAACCACGCTGCATATTGTGGCTGAATTTCATTATTTCCTTCCACCTCAAGATTCTAAAATTCCATAATACATGTCAAACTACATTAGGTCTAATTTCCACAGTTCTAATTGTGGTTTTGACCTTTTAAAACCTACCTTTCAAATAAAAATGCAACAACAATGGGAGCCTGTTACATAAGGAAAACCACACCTTGCCATGTTCTTATCATTCCAGCCTGCAGGCAAAACAATGAAATCATTTCTGTTCTTCAAAAGGACCCTGAAAATGACTGAAACAGTTTTAATTAATGATGTAATTAGCATGAGCTTTCAGGCATACAAAGATAATGGGTGGGTGAGAAACAAGAGGTTATCATCGATGCCTTTCAAAGTATTCAATGAAAAAAGCCTGCGACAATGAACATGTTTCTAGAGCATGTGTCCTCCAACCTATCTATACTTCATTCATCCTTTCTCTTTAACTCAAAATTCACTTCGTACAGTATTCTCTCTCAAATTGACAAAAACCTTGCCATCACACAGAGAACAAGTTGGAATCCAAAGATTTACATGGAGAATTCAGTACAATCCACATAAGATACTGGACAATTCTACCTTGAGTAACTGAGACCCTTTCATGCTGCAAAAGCTATAAAAATGAACAACTAAAACAAATCCCCACAAACAAGATACCACAAACCACAAACCAAGGGGCCTCAGAACAAACCAACTCAGGGTAATAATTCAGGGTGAGAAGCTGAGGGCATCAAAGGGCCATAAATTGAGAAGAGAGCTGGATCAATAATCCTGAGTTCTAGTCCATTCTTTGAAGTACTAATAGCTACATGAATTTGTGCAAGCAATTAGACCAAGTTGTAGTTTCCTTCATCAGCAAAAGCGGAAAATACTGGAAAATACTTCCCTGTGAACCTCACACCTTTCCTACCAGGGTAAATCACTTAAAGTATGTCAACTTAAGTTCTTTAAAAACAAACTCTGCATAACAAAAAATTATATCTAGAGTAAGCATGAAGTTCTTCCAATTGGGTTTGGTCTTTACTACTAGCTTCTCCAAGTCAGATGGACTTGGAGTATGTATCAAAAAGAACACTCGCATTCTTGTGTTCTCTTCAACTTCTTTTCAAGTTATATTACAGGGTAAAAAAACTATGCATTATTCCCTAGGGCACACAGAAACCTGACATTATATGTGGATTTGAACCCAATTCTGAGTAATGCACAGAGAAAATCTCCACATGTATTTTCTTACAATTGACTTTCATTGCACTACACCTAGGATTAGTGTATACATACACACATAGGAAAGCCTTATGACACAAACTGAACCATGTGTTTAAAATATCCCATCCCCGTTGGAATACCATTACATATAAAAACACTTCATGGGAACTTGGAGTTGCCAAATATTCCAGAAAATAAACCATAGAGATAAATCAAGATATTGAGAACCCAAACAATTTGGAATAGAAAGAAACCTCATTCAATTACCTAAATTTGTGGACATGAATGCTTACAAACATATCAAAAAATTTCACTATTTTTATGTTTCAGGGAAGAACACCTCAAACTTGCACTTTTTTGATCTGATTTGTACGTCATTTTCTTGCTCATTTTTTCTTCCGTTCTGTTTAAAATACTGCAAAGAAGGACTTGTTGGAGATCTGTGGATTATGCTCTATTCAATTTACTTCATTATATTGTTCAAAAAGGAAATATTTCAGACATCCTGACCCTAAGTTGTATGGTAACTAACATCATGGCAAATAACATCAGAACTGCCACGTGTCTTCAGCCCAAATTCCAAGACAACGCTTGAGTTTACACTGACAGGAAGAAGGATACTTGTTCCTACTTTCTCTACTTTCACAAATGTATGTTTACAGGTGATGATCTGGAATAGGCAAGAACACTGACTTTCTTTACAGATGTCATAAAAGTACATCATCAATATCATCTTTAATTTTGGCTCTTAAAATGTGTAATAAGCTATTATTTTACCCCAAAATACCAAAGCTCTTGATAGTAAAAGGTATAACCCAGGATCTAAGTGGGAATGAGAGAGACGGCATGAGGGAAATTACATTCAGGGTCTTATTATCAATCCCCGCTTTGTAGAACAATGGGTTGAGAATATGCTGCCTCATAAAGCTTAGATAATACATTCTGTTTTCTGAAACCTCTCTCCTCTGGTAGCAGATACCTTTGAAGTATGTCTGTCCCGCAGGCTCCTTCTTTAGAACCTAATCTCCCCCTTTAGCATCTCCTCTCAACATACCTATACCGTCAACATGTGCTCCTGGCTGCCCTCCAGTCCCCTTGGCAATGGCTGACTGGCTCAGGAATGGACCTCTGACTGAAGCTCTCACCAAATTCTCTCTTTTGAGGAAACTAGAACACAGAGCCTCTGTGTGACTAAAACTGTCACAAAATAAATTAGGGAGCTGTAAAGCTTCCAAATTCCCCCCTGTAGATGGAAAATCAGAGAAAGACCATCAGAAGAGAAAGACATTCAGAGCAAAGAAGAAATAAAGCAATAGTTCTCAGAACTTTCTATTCTAGTTCCAGACCCTTCCTGAGGCCCTAGTGCGTCCTTACCCTGGGGTTCCATGAGGAACTTTTTCTATATACAAATTCACCTTCCTACTTACGCTGTGTCATGTAACCAAAGCTGTTTCATAATTAAGGTTAGATAAAGCACTATGGTATAATATCCTATTACAGACTTCATTTACTTAACATTTCTATCTTTTTAAAGTTTTAATCTTGTGAGGTATGAATGATATGAAAGATGACACATCCTACCCACCTCTAGGTAGCACCTAACTAAATGCTCCTCTGAAAACTGGGCATCCAGGAAAGGTTATAGTTGCACTTCTCTCAATAACTAGTTCTACTGTGTAAAGATGTATGGTGGGGAGGATCTTTTCAGGGCTAAGCTCAGTCAGTCCAGTTGCAGACAAAGGCCATGTTCATTTCTTGGAGTCCAGAGAGAATGCAAAATGACGATATCTTAGTTTTCTATTTCTATGTAACAAATTACTCCAAAGTGTAATAGCCTAAAACAACAATAAACATTTATTGTCTCACACAATTTCTGTGGGTCAGGAATTTGGAAGCAGTATAGCTCTGTGGTTCTGGCTGAGTTTCTCACATGGTTGCAGTCAAGATGTTGGCCAGGGCTAAAGTCACCTGAAGATTTGAAAGAGGCTAGAGAATCTGCTTGTAAGATGCTTACTCGTTTGACTGTTGGCAAGAGACTTGGGTTCCTCACCAAGTGGACCATTCCAAAGGGCTGCTTGCATATCCTAATATGGCAGCTGGATTATCCCAGAGGAAGTGATCAAAAAAACCAAAGTGGAAGCCATAATGTCTTATATGACCTTGTCTTGGGAGTGACACACTGTCATTTCCACCATGTTTTACTGGCTCAAATGGTGGTCCTATTTGGTGTGGGAGGGGACTATACAAAGGCATGAATACTACAAGGAGGTAAGAATTGTTGAAAGGGGCAGTGGGGTATTGAAGGCCGGCTACCACAACTGGCTAGATTAGAATATATACTCACTGAAACTCTTAACACTAAATATAGTGCTCAGAGGTATCACATTCCCTGATTTCAAAATATACTACAAAGCTATAGTAACCAAAACAGCATGGTACTGGCACAAAAACAGACACACAGATCAATGGAATAGAATCAAAAGCCCAGAAATAAACCCACACGTCTATGGACAGCTAATCTTTGACAAAGGTGCCAAGAACATACAATGGAGAAAAGAAAGTCTCTTCAACAAATGGTGCTGGGAAAATTGGATAGCCACATGCAAAAAAATGAAAGTAGACCCTTACCTTACACCATACACAAAAATTAACTCCAAATGGATTAAAGACTTGAATGTAAGACCTGAAACTATGAAACTTCTAGAAGAAAACATAAGCAGTACGCTCTTCGACATTGGTCTTAGCAACATATTTTCAAGCACCATGTCTGACCGGGCAAGAGAAACAACAGAAAAAATAAACAAATGGGACTACATCAAACTAAAAAGCTTCTGCACAGCAAAGGAAACCATCAACAAAACGAAAAGACAACCTAACAATTGGGAGAAGATATTTGCAAACCATACATCTGATCAGGGCTTAATCTCCAAAATATATAAAGAATTCATGCATCTCAACAACAAAAAAAACTAACAACCCAATTAAAAAATGGGCAAAAGACCTGAACAGACATTTCTCCAAAGAAGATATACAGATGGCCAACAGACACATGAAAAGATGTTCAAAATCATTAACTATCAGGGAAATGCAAATCAAAACTACAATGAGATATCACCTCACACCCATCAGAATGGCTATAATTAACAAGACAGGAAACAACATATGTTGGAGAGGATGTGGAGAGAGGGGAACTCTCATGCACTGCTGGTGAGAGTGCAAACTGGTGCAGCCACTATGGAAAACAGTATGGAGATTCCTCAAAAAATCAAGGATAGAACTACCATATGATCCAGCTATTCCACTGCTGGGTATTTATCCAAAGAACTTGAAAACATCAATGCATAAAGATACATGCACCCCTGTGTTCACTGCAGCGTTATTCACAATAGCCAAGACTTGGAAGCAACCTAAGTGCCCATCAAGGGACGAACGGATAAAGAAGATGTCGTATATATACATAATGGAATACTACTCAGCCATAAGAAATGATGAAATCCAGCCATTTGTGCCAACATGGACGGACATCGAGGGTATTATGCAAAGTGAAATAAGTCAGAGGGAGAAGGTCAAATACCGTATGATTTCCTTCATTAAGTAGTAGATAATAACAACAATAAACAAACACATAGGGACAGAGATTGGATTGGTGGTTACCAGAGGAGAAGGGGGGAGGGAGGAGGGCGAAAGGGATAATTCGGCACATGTGTGTGGTGACGGGTTGTAATTAGTATTTGGGTGGTGAACATGATGTAATCTATGCAGAAATAGAAGTATAATGATGTACGCCTGAAATTTATACAATGTTATAAACCAATGTTACTGCAATAAACAAAAAATAAAATAAATAAATAAATATAGTGCTCAGAGTAAAAGAAGAAAGAAGGAAGACATCTTGGATGAGACAGTCTTAATTATTTACAATAGTACGCACTGTGAAGAAAATAAATGGAGTATAAAACATGCTCCTATTCCTTCAAAGAGTTGAACCCAGGTGAGAAGCTGAGACTTGCACATGAAATAATTAGAGAGTAATTAGGGTGGCAAACTGATTCTAAATGCAATATACGTTCAGAAAAGGAAGAAATAATAGGGTGGCTGAGCTAGCAGAAAGTCTTTCTCTGCTCTTTACAAACAAAGGCTTAGCTTAAGTTAGCATCTTTAACCACCTATTTTATAGACTACAGGTAGGACTTCTTCCAAATGTTCATTTGATGTTAGCAAGTGATTTAACAGGTCTAATGGCTCAGTAAGTCTAAGAAAAAGGCTTCCAACCTAATTATAAAACCAAATCTCTCTTCTATTGCGCTATTTCTTTGAGGCCAGATTGCTGGGCTGAGCAGAAAAGGTAAAAGAAAGAAAGGGGTGGGAGGGAGGAGGGAGAATATTCCAAAGGGAAACATCAAAATCATCTTGTGAGCAAACACCAATAAGGAAGCTGCACCAATCTGATCTGCATTCTACAAGTCTTTACTTAACACCAGCTATTATAAGCCAGTCACTGGGCTGGGTCCTAGGACACACAGCAAGAACAAGACAGACACCAGTTCTGTCCTCCTACAGTTTTGTGTTTATCAGGAAATACAAGAAAATTAAAAGTTCTAATAAAGGAACGACGAGTGCTACTATGACAAGGAAAGCAATGGGAATTATTAGATCATAGAGGAGGAATTATATTTCCCTCAATCTAGGTTACTGGTAAGGAAGGGCACTCTTATTAAATGACAACAAGTCTTTTGTATGTGGTATGAGGAGTTAGCCAGAAAAACAAGCAAGAAAAAAATACTCCAAGTAGAGAGAAATACATGTTTTCAGGCCAAAAGCTGGAGAACTAGGTGAGTTTAACAACTGAATGAAGTTAGAGACTAGAATGTACAGTAAAAGGGCAAGTGGAAAGAGTAGAGAGGAACAGTTTGGCAGACTGAATTCTCTGCAGCAAACCCCATCAAGAGGTGGAGTCTGCTTCCTCACCCTTTGAATTCTGGCTGGCCTCAGACTTGCTTTGACCAATAGAATGTCGTGAAGGTGACCGCTATAGCTTGGGCCTCAAGGAACCTTGTCACATCCACCTTCACTCCTTTGGAATGCTGCAATGAAACCATCAGGTAAGGAAGCCAGTCTAGCCTAATGGAAGAAAAGAGACCACGTGGAAAAGAACTAAGATGCCCCAGTGGACAGCCAGTACCAGAGGCCAGAACGTGAGGGAGACCACTTTGACCCTCTGGCTCAGTCACTCTCCCAGCTGAACACAGCAGAGAGTGAATCTAGGTGAAACCAGCCCAAGAACTATCTGGCCACCCCCAAAAAATCATGTGATCACCTGCAAATCAATTCTTATGTAGTTACATACATTATTTTTCATCTGGGAGGGGGGTATATTTTAATTTATTTGTTAGTCATGGAGGGGGGACTCTTCCAAGTACCTTGGTTCCTTGACTGTCTTTAAATGGCAAAGACGGGAACAGAAGGAGCTCAGAAGTAAGACTGGCAAGCAGACACAAAGCCTTATAACACCAAGGTTCTGATCCATTAGCATAGCAAAGAGAAAATTATACTTGGCTTGCAAGCCACAAAGAAAATTCAGCAACATTTGAGTCAAACTGCCAAAAAAAAAAAAAACTCTACCAAATAAATATTCTTTATAAACAGTATCTTTCACTCTGATGATGAGCACGTTGCTACAGCTTACCAAAGCACAGCCTATACCAATGTGGCTCTACCAGAGAATCTCACTCAACAGGAAAGTAAATCAGCAAAAGATGGCAAGGCTAATATTCTCCAATCTAAATGCCAAAAGCAAGTTATTACTGTTTGAGATGTCAAAGAGCTGTCAGAAGAATGGCAGCCAGACAAATACCTTGAAAATGCTTTCAACCAATCTGCAGACCTCAGCCTGCCCCTCCCCGTCACACCTCCCTTGCCCTTTTCCCTCAAATTTCCAAGGCTTGCCAGCTTTGTCTGTTTTGAATGGCGGTGCACAGTGTTCAGCTAAGGAAATCCCCTCCTTCCCCAGCTGGCTCACCAGGAAATTGTTTGGAAGTCAGCTTTTTCCTGGAGGTGGCCCGACTGCCCACAGGGACAGAGGGAGGTTGTCTCTGGGGCTGAGAGCACTCCCCTGGCTGGCCAACTTACGGATGATGGGCTGACCACATGACCACAGGCAGCCTTTGCAGTGTGAGGCACCTGTGTACATGTGTGTTGGCTAGATGGCTTGCTTTGGATAAGCACAACCCACAACTCATTATCCCTCACCTCCTAAATAGAATTTTTAAGCCACAACTTTTATTTTATTATTACTTTTTTTACTTCCAACTTAACCAAATTCTGACAAAGAGAGCGACTGCAAAGGGTGATGTTTTATTCGAAGAAAGGGGAAGAGATAGATAATGAAATTATATCAAAATTAAATAAGATTTTTACCTAAACAACATTCTCCTGTTAGATGATTACTTTAGCCCAAAAGATTTATAAAATAGGTAAAGTCAGGCTATTAGTCAATTTAATGAAAAACAAAATAGGATAATTCTTTTATTTTTTATTTAATTTTATTTCTGTATTTAGCTTTTTTTTTTAGAAAAAAGAACAGTTGTCAGAATCAAAAGAAGATGGACAAAATCATACTCTTCTAAGGATGGAATATTTAACCAGATACCTTGATCTTAAGTATTTCCATACTAAATGTCTATATGATCCTCCTTCCTCTCAAGTGCAAATACATACAAAGAAGACAAACTTCAAGCTACTGAGAAATTTTTTCAATTATCCAAGTTACAAATAAAAATAGAACTGCCATGAGAAATAAAGAACTTGATCAGTGGAAAGGAACAATGTCTTTCAATTTAACTTAGTTAACTAAAGTGTTACTCAGGGGAGAAATTTTGAAACATGCTTCTTTAACAAAGGGTCAGTTCTCACTTATCTGCTCAAGGTGATTCAAGCACTTTGTAGAGGCTGGGAGTGGACAAGATGACCAACCTCTGAAGCGTCCTCTTCGGTCTTATGATGACATTGTTAAAAATGACAACCTCCGACTAGTCACATTCAGTGAGACTTGATAATTTTCCCTTTCTCCATTTAGACAGGACAATTTAAAGCCCAAAATAAAATAAATTAAAATAAAGTGTCAAACATACACTCCTTTGAATGCAGACTGCTTGTAATGAATGTAGGTGGGACATCCTAATTATCTAAGGCCTCAAGATGTACTTGTTCTTTGGTGTAACAGTGACATAAGGCTTATTTATAGTTTTCCTGAGACTCATTAAACATTTCCTGAAATGAGACCACATCACTGAAATCATTTTATTGTGGTAGGCTGGCAGTGCACAAGGGGAAACCAATTCTCAAAGACAACACCAAGGTTCTGCCTGCTGAGTTTGCAGCAGAGGGCGGGGCATGTTTTTTACGGAGGATGCAGCCATTGCAGGTAAACAACAAGAACTCTCTCCTGCTGCTATACCCTGTCCTGTTTAACTCATTAATTTAGGAGACCCTAAGCTGCTAGAGCAAACACTAGCATTAGTAACTCTTTTGTGACCTACCATCAAATCATTTCATTATGACTACGTAGCTAAAGAGAAAAACACAACCAGTCTACACATAATATCAATGAAATACACTCTTGTGAACCTGTGGCCACAGAGTTGGACAAGAAGAGTCTTTTTATTTATTTCCCCCCTTTCGTTTAATTGCCTTTTTCAAGTCCTGCAGGTTTCCACATTTCTATTACTATGGGCAGGAAGACCAAGATAACAGCAAAATGTATCGTCTTTATTTTCTTAAAAACATACAAACTACATTTTACCACCAACACCATTATTTCATACTCTTTCATGTTTATATTGTGGGGGGAAAAAATCAATAACCAGAAAGATCACCAATGCTAATTCTGGACAAATTACAAAGAGCTAAATGTAGACCACTACAATTGATCTTGAACGACTCATAGGCTGAATAATAATGTAAAAGTATCCCAAAGAAACATTGTCATATGGTCTTAAAGATAATTCATTTTATAACTTCAGGGAAAATACTTCGATGGTGACTGTTAAATTATGAGTCCATCTAAATTATTAAGTAGGAGTGACATGGACCATATAAAACACTAACTCCTACTTCTCCATCACCCAGACCAGCCCCTCTGATCTTCCCTGCAATATGTCATCTGCATCTAAGACCCTTCAAGAAACAAAAGGGTGATTGATCTGGGAGTCAAAAGACTTAAGCAGTCATGGTATCAAGTACTTTGGGGCTAATGAGGATTTGGAAGCAAAGCTGACATTCCTCATATTCTTTGAACGTTAGTAAGTACATTGTGGCTACTTGATAAATGGTCGTTCATAACATTACTAAGTTTCTGGATCATTTTATAGTCTCTGGAGATAAAAGAAGAATAAAATGAGAAAGAAGAATCTTAAGTGACTAAAATGAAAAAGTCAGAGAAGAATCTTGAAATATCAGCGTGGTCAAGGCTATGAGTCACCTATGAGTCACCTACTGTCTATAATGCCCCTTGTCCATTAGTAGCAGAACTTCCACCTCATTGGCAACCAAGCACCAGGAGCTGGACTGGGCAACCATCAGGGAGGGAAGGTCTTAATGCACCAAAGTCACACTCAGGAAAGACTTCTCCAAACCTAACTTCTCTTTACCCCAAGCAAGGCAGAGCTCACAAGGAAAGCGACACTTGGAATGCTTTACTAAGGATTTACTATGTACACCACGCTTCAACAAAGAATTAGGGAGTCCATGTACTTTACTACTGAGATTCTTTCCTCATCCCTAAAATGGATAACATTTTGAATTTTACTGGATATTATGAGTAAGCACAATAATATATGCAAAACGTATATCACACTGCCCAACCCAGGGACAACCTGAAATGTATTAACATGATTTACTTTGTTTATAGCACATGTTTCCGCAGAAGATCTCTCAACGCCTCACCAACTCCAAACCTGAAACAGCCCATTCTGATTCCAAAGTTCAACGACTGGAGAGACTCTAAGTACCACAATTCTCCTGGCAGCTGACACCACCTTTCACCTCTTCTCTCCACTGCAGCACTTCCCCCCAAAATTTGTGATTGGACATGAAACTGTATCCAAGAAAAAGATTTTAATGGAATCAAGGTGCAAAGAATTGGAATTCTATGACCCTGGTTAAAACCAAGACGGTTCACTAACACCAAATTGCATCCACTCACTCCAAAGCAGCCTTTCTCCGCCTTCCTTGGCGGTACCTACATTTGCGGCTATTTGTTCTGGGGAACTGTATTGTTCATTGTAGGATGTTTAAGCAGCATTCCTGGCCTCTACTCTCTAGGTGCCAACAGCACCCTCCCAGCTGTGACAATCAAAAATGTGTCCAGATATTGCCAAATGTCCCCTGGGGGACAACACCAACCCCACTGATAACCAGTGCCACTATAACACCACTGAAATGAGAACCATAACTTTGGAAAGACTGAAGCTCTTGGGTCTGGCTTCTCTCATAAGTGAATAAAATAACGTCTTCAGAAATAAAAAGTATTTCCCAATGGCTTTGTGGCGTTAAAGGAAGAATATTAACTTTCTTAGGGAATGCCACTTTCCTTTGTAGAGGAGGGGGAAAAAAATCTTTTCCTTCTACCCTTCTCCATTCTCAGCTGTGGCTCTGAGAATTGGCAGATTAACAAGAGAAAAGCATACAAATTTATTTAATATAAGTTTTACATGACATAAGAGCCTTCATAAGGAAATGAAAACCCAAAGAAGTAGTTAAACCTGAGTGTTTTTTATACTAGGTTTGATGAGGAATGGAAAGTTGTGGAAAAATGCGATAAGACAGAGGATATGGGGGAACCTTAGCATGTCCTGTTCACTCCTCTCAGTGTCCCTCCATCTTAGGAGATAAGGATGCTCCTTTCCTCCAGGTATAGGGAGGGCACCTCTCACACAGGGTCATATGACCTGCTTCAGGGGAAAGTGAGAGATTCCCTTCCACAAACACCATTTCTCAAACTCCTTCAGCTTAAAATAATCAATATGCCAAGGTGTCATATTTTGGGGTAGTGTGTCGGGAACCACGTCACCTTCCTCACCTGTGGCCGGGAACCTCACCACTCAGCATGTCGCTTTATACACAGTACAGTTCATGAGAAGTGTTACTTTTACGAATGGTTTATACCATCTGCAGGAAGATAGGCACAAAAGGAGTAATCCTGACACTAGTGAAATATTCAGTTACAAAACAAAAATATTCCTTACTGAGGATGACTGCCCCTCACATGTGGTGACCAGAAACTGGCAAGCAATATCTGAAGAAGTTTTATCCATGTTCTGGAGCACTGTCATATTTTAATAGCCCTCAAACAGACAGTTGATCATTCTAGGGTCTGAATATAATTTTCTTTGACCCCCAACCCCATTACCATGGGGACAAAAAGGACATTTGGCATGATACCAACTCTAATATAAAATGGTTGGCTTCTCTTTTTGGTTTTTGATTACCATTATTAAATATGAGGTCAAAGTTATACATACTAGAGTAATTATTACTGTCATTTTCTGATTTTACAATTAATTATATCATATAGAATGCTAGCAAATACCTCTCATCTATAAAATGGGGATAATAATAGCACAGGGTTGTTCTGAGGATCAAATTAATATTTTTAAAATGCTTACAGGGCTGGCCCCGTGGCTTAGTGGTTAAGTGCGTGCGCTCCGCTACTGGAAGCCCGGGTTCGGATCCCAGGCAGGCACGGAGGCACCGCTTCTCCGGCCATGCTGAGGCCGCGTCCCACATACAGCAACTAGAAGGATGTGCAACTATGACATACAACTATCTACTGGGGCTTTGGGGGGGAAAAAAAAGGAGGAGGATTGGCAATAGATGTTAGCTCAGAGCCGGTATTCCTCAGCAAAAAGAGGAGGATTAGCATGGATGTTAGCTCAGGGCTGATCTTCCTCACAAAAAAAATAAATAAATAAATAAATACAATTAGCTTTTTTAAAAAAAAAATAAATAAAATGCTCACAATAGTGTTGGCACATAGTGAGTACTACATAAGTGCTTATCAAATAAATAAAATTAATATTGCCCTGTTATTTGAAAAACAAAATTATAATGTTTATGCTTGCATTCCTCGTGTCAAATTGGCTGTATTTTTTTGTGTGTGAGGAAGATTGGACCTGAGCTAACATCTGTTGCCAATCTTCCTCTTTTTGCTTGAGGAAGATTGTCCCTGAGCTAACATCTGTGCCAATCTTCCTCTATTTTGTCTATGGGACACAGCCACAGCATGGCTTGATGAGTAGTGTATAGGTCAGCACCTGGGATCCGAACCCATGAACGCAGGGCCACCAAAGCAAAGTGCGCAAACTTAACCACTACACCACTGGGCCGGCCCAGATTGGCTGTACTTTTGTGTTGTTTTGTTTCTCTTTGGGTGGGAGGAGATGCGGAAACAGTCTTTTGAAACGTCCCTTTCTGTCTCTAAACTCTTAGAACACACTCACACCTTGAAAAAAAATATTTCAGGAAACACTACCCTAATAAATGTGATGCACTAATTGTGCATGTGTGTACGTGGTATTTGTGTATATGTATATAGAAATTCTGGTTGCAACCCATTATATGGATTTCACTACCAAACCATCATGAATCTGGCCATCATACGTGGCGGTCAGAAACTGGCAAGCGATATCTGAAGCAGCTGCAACCCACTATATGGATTTCACTACCGAACCATCATGAATCTTGTCCCAAAATTTGAAAAACATTGCTTTAGATGAGTATTCCCCAAAGAGTGTCCCTTAGAGAAGTAATATCAAAAAATATTAAAGAAAGAGATCCATGGTCAAATAAGTTTGGGAAACAACTTATTTTGAATACCCCAACAACAGTACAAGTCTTAAGAAACTCTACAATTAAGAAATGCATTAATCCTGCAGAACTCAAAGACCCCAAACTTCTTTGTGAACTGGGAACATTTTTTCTTGCATTATAACAAATTAGCCTCACATAGAGTGAGGAATCATAGCTAATTTTTATATTTCTCAAATGAAAAAAGAGTGTGGAGTTCCCAGAAGGAAACAATCATTGTGACTCAGTCTAAAAGTAACTAAACCTGTGCTTAAATCAAGGGAAGGGCTTAGGAATCTTGCTCAACTCCATTAAGGATTTATGCAATTTCTTAGTATTATTTAATGAAAAGTGACCCCAAATTGTTTTTCCCTTAAAAAGGAATGTCCTAGTTAAATAAGTAAGATAGCAAAGACTTGAAAGTGCTAAATACATGCAAATAGCTTTCAAAAGTCTCTTTTTTTTGACTCGTTCATCCATTTATTCATCTATTCAATAAATATTTATGTGCCACATACTACTATAACTGCCAGAAATACATATATTTTCTTGAGGGGAGTGGCAATTTTTTCCCAGTTTTATTAAGATACAATTGACATATAACATTGTATTAGTTTAAGGTATACACCATAATGATTTGATACATGTATATATTGCAAAATGATTCCCACAATAAGTTTAGTTAACATCCATCAACTCACATAGTTAGAAAAAAAAATTTTTTTTTTTTTGTTAAAGATTTTATTTATTTATTTTTCCCCCAAAGCCCCGGTAGATAGTTGTATGTCGTAGTTGCACATCCATTCTAGTTGCTGCATGTGGGACGCGGCCTCAGCATGGCCGGAGAAGCGGCGCGTCGGTGCTCGCCCGGGATCCGAACCCGGGCCACCAGCAGCGGAGCGCGCACACTTAACCGCCAAACCACGGGGCCGGCCCTAGAAAAAAATTTTTAATAAAGTCTTTTAAATAAATAATTTAAAACCCTGAAAGGAGCCCGTTGGATATTATATCTCCTCTCTGCAAGAAACTTCCACGAAGCTCACAAAAAGAAAAGCTACATATCTGAATTACTTACTCTTTGTAGCATTAAATAATAAGGGAAAATCCGGAGAGGAGGATCCAACAGTAGGGAATTGGTTAAGTAATACAGCAGCACCCCCTTATCCACGGTTTCACTTTCTGCAATTTCAGTTACCCCCAGTCAACTGGCCCGAAAACATTAAATGGAAAATTTCAGAAATAAACAATTCATAAGTTTTAAATTGTGCACCGTTCTGAGTAGCGTGGTGAAATCTCTCGCCATCCCACTCTGTCCCACCAGGAGACATGAATCATCCCTTTGTCCCTATCCACGCTGTATATGCTACACGCTTTTTAGTCACTTAGTAGCCATCTCACTTATCAGATCAACTGGTATCACAGTGCTTGTGTTCAAGTCACCCTTATTTTACTTCACAATGGCCCCAAAGCGCAAGAGTAGTGATGCCGGCAATTCAGATCTGCCAAAGAGATGCTGTAAAGTGCTACCTTTAAGTGAAAAAGGTGAAAGTTCTTGACTTAATAAGAAAGAAAAAAAATTGTATGCGGAAGTTGCTAAGATCTACAGTAACTTTTAGTACAGTATATTGTTATAATTGTTCTATGTTATTATTAGTTGTTAATCTCTTACTGCGCCTAATTTATAAATTAAACTTGATCATAGGTATGCATGTATAGGTAAAAACATAGTATACATAGGGTTCAGTACTATCTGGGGTTTCAGGCATCCACTGGGGGTCATCGAACGTATCCCCCACAGATAAGGGGGAACTTCTGTATAGAGAGCGCCAATTTTGCTGTGTAACATCAAAATATATAACAATTGGGTAAATATTGATTATATAACATTGGCATTCATTCGTTATATTGGGGATATTCATTATATAATATAGCTGTGGTGAGGTGGGGAGTGTGGAACAAAGAAAAGAACTCAAGTCTTCATGTTACAATATATATGGAAAGCAACAGGGAAACTGAAAACAGCTGGTGTGTTAGGGCAGTGGTTCTCCAATTGGAGGGCACATATAAATCTTCTGGGGGAGCCTATCTTAAAATGCAGATTCTCGGGCCTCTCTCCCAGACATTGATTCTTAAGGCCTAGAGGGTGCCTAAGCATCAGCATTTGTAACGCCCACCCAGGAGTTTCTGAGGCCAGTGGTCCGTGGACCATTCTTTCAGTGAAAATTTATTGGGTACCTAGTATGTGCCAATTCCTGCTGTAGGGGTGAGAACAGAGCAGTGAATAAAGCCACACTTGAGAAACAAGCAGTGAGGTGGTAATATTTTTTTTAATTCCTTAAAACTAAAATAGTGTTTCTCAAATAAATGCAAAACAATGATTCAAAACATCCCTGTTGTCTAATTTAATTTTCACATAAGAGAAAAAACACAAGGCAGCTCCCCGGCGGTGACCCTAAGGCGAGCCTACTGCGTGGACACTGGAAGGGGGTGGAATTCACTGACCACAGAGGGCTAGCAGCCACCGGGACAGGGCTCTCCAAATGAGGCCCCAGCACTTCCTGCCGGTACTGGGTGCCCTCTCAAGGAAGAAAGGGTGACAACTGGAAATCAGAAAGGGTGATGACAGAGAGGAAACAAAAAATGCGTTACCTCACTTCTCAAGAAGCACGAGTTAAGGAACTTTTAGAAACTGCAAGTCTTCCTCTGCCTCTTTCTGTTTGTTGTGGCTAACCTCTGAACTCTGTGCCAGGTAGAATCTGCTCCCTGCCTTATCTGCGTTTTATCATTTATTTCCTGATTTGGAATATTAAAACTTCACTACATCCTGTTTTGGTGCTTTCTTTTTTTTCCCCCTTTGGGTACAAATTTCAGCAAACTTCTCCAGGTTAGAGAAAAGCAGAGCCAAGGGTGGAATGAAATTCAGCATAAGCAGGAGCAGCCACCAATGGGGACAGCTCAATCCTATTTGTCTTGGCAAGGCATTCAGTACACTGTTGGTTATGTCATTTGCCCAGAAGTAGGCAGGCCTCGCTGGTTTGCAGTCATCCATTTTCCAAAAATGGTACCCTGACACCACACACACACACACACACACACAGCAACGCACCTCCTACAACCTGCTTTGACTCCAGAAGAAGTAGGGCCAGGTACTAGGGAAGGAAAACCAGAAAAGATACAATCCATATGGGAAAAAACATGTAAGAATTTTAAATACCAAAACAGTTTTTCACCTACAGAGTAAGAAAGTACAGGAAAAAGTGGAGAGCTGGAGACTTTTATCCAGCAAATGAGGTTCTACAACACACTTTGGAAGTTAAATCGAAAATGACAAAACCGTGAAAGCTAAGCAGTACCCAAAATTCCACTGCTGAAGTGTTTCATCTCAGGTATTTTATATGAATTAATTTCAATTTACAGCTAAATGTCAAGGAAAATTGGTTCGTTTTCTATATTGTGTTATGTTTGGTGCCCTAAGGCCTTTAAGCCCTGAGCGACTTATAAGTAAATAACATTTTATCCTGATTGTTATGTAAAATAATTCCCCAGCTTTTGCCTCTGCAGTCCCTAAAGGAAACAGAATCCTAATCTTGCGAAGAGAATTAGGTCTATAAGCCATAGCAAATAGTTCCTGAAAGCAGACCTACAAAATGCTAAGATTATAGGCCTCTTGTCCTCTTGTATTTATGGTTGTATCTATACTAACACTGCAATTCCAATTGGTAAATCACCAAACAGAACTGCAAGGTATAACTATCCCCTAAATATAAGAACCTAGAAAAATCACATGCTCGACCTAAAATGGGGGAATGAGGAGAATAAATGACAGCATTTCTCTAAAATCTGGCATAAGATAAATTGTAAAGATTAAAAATCCTATATATTGTAAAATCATCAAATGACTACACAGAGACAAGCTACCATGAAGTTATTATGATCAAATTATATTAATTATAAATTGCACATTTTTGATTAACTGTTGAAGCTTTTAAGTGAAAGCTTTAATCAGCAATATCTTTTAAAAAATACTTTGCAATGTGTGCTCTGACAGTGTTGAACTTTATCTGAGCCCTGTGCTCGAGGAAAGGAGCCCTGTTCAAGACATGTACCCTCCCTTTTGTGTTCAGAGAAAGGGCTAAGGGCAAAGGACCACTCTGTCCTGGAATATTCTGAGATAAGACCCACCTCCACCCTTCCTCAATGATTCCCTTGTTTATAAAACCCCAAGCTTTCTCTCTGTGCTTTGAAACTTTCCGCATTAAAGAAAGTTTGCCGGATTGCCACAGTCTGAATAAAAGGCCCTGTGCCTTTGCTCTTTCGTTATAATAGACTCCAAACTGCCCTAGTAGGGCTTATGGTAACTTCGAAATGGGAGTCAAAGTCACTTGGCCAACCTCACTAAATTACAGTTTGTGTTAGACCCAGAAGCCTGAAAATTCTTGAAAAGTTCAGTAGGGCTAGCTCAAAAGAAAAATCAAAATCCATTTGATTTTGGAAATCAATTTTTGAATTTTGGAAATCTTTCCCTTAAAAGATAAGGTCACAATTCAAACTGGCTCGGCTTATTCGATATATTTGTAAAACAAATCACTACGTCACAGTGAAGATATCTATCTTTAACGCACTGATTTAAAAAGCCATATATGCCTGAAAATAATATTTAGGCAACTGCTTAAATTACTTAAAACTTACATTGCTTGAAATTGTTTTAACAATTTAAAATCTGTTTTGATTTTAGCATCATAAAATCTCTTAGCAGTCATTTTATTTTATTTTATTTATTTATTTTTTTGTGAGGAAGATCAGCCCTGAGCTAACATCCATGCCAATCCTCTTCTTTTTGCTGAGGAAGACCGGCCCTGATCTTAGCAGTCATTTTAGACAACAAATTCTACTTGGTATGAAGATGATGCTACAGATACACTCGCCATGAATTATGAAGCTCAATTTTATGTCCCAAAGCAACATGACCGAACTGAATCATTCACAATCTCCTCCAACTGCCCAGTAACCAACCTAAGAAGACAACAAGAGCAGAGAAAATGAAGCACAGAGAAAAAAATATGCGAAGAAGGCAACTGTCACTCCACGTTTGTCCTCACCAGACTTATTACTCGGTATTCTTCAAAGCATTTATCACTTCCCAAGCATGCTTCCATTGCAGCCATGACGACATTCAGCTATAAATTTTTATTCACTCAACTCATTAAAATGCAAGTGTGCACATGTCATATCAGACACATTCCCAACACCTGCATAATAAACCTAAGCAAGCTCTGTGTCCATTGTGTTGGTCACTATATTCTGGTATAGTGCTTGTCACATAGTAAGTACCCACTAAATATTTGTTGAATGAATCAATAAATGCCAACTGCTGTTTCGGTTGTTGTTGCTACTACTTGGCCAGAAATTGCCAAGTTTCTATTAGGTGTAGAATTAAAAAAACAAAATAGAATCCACTGACAAATGTACCTTGTGTGTCAATCATCATTTAGACTTGTCCAAGATTAATTCATTCACTAAGACTTCATTCACTTCATTTCACTCACTACTTCATTTCACTAAGACTACAACTCCTCAAGAGCAGGACATGTACCTTTTATTCTCTTTCAGAAGCCCCAGCACAGTGTAACATTCAACACACAGGCCCTACCTTCAGCTGAAGTATGAGACATGCATCCAGGTTTCTAAGGCCCAAAAGAGTTCAACATTCTCTCCAACACGCCAAATACACCAGGAGTTACTTATGGGCAGAACTCGCTTACTGAGAGTATCTGAACGCCCTCCATATCTATGTGACCCCTAACTATTTAAACTTTTGTGTCTAGGAAACAGTAAACTGGATTAGAACTAGCAACTTTATTGGTTCATAATTTTTTGACAGCTTGTCAATTTTAAGCAAAACAAATGAAAAAGCTACATCCAGTATCAAAAATCAGAGACACAAGTTAGGATACGAAAGTAGAGCTAGACCGAAGAAGTAGCTGGCTTAGTACTGACTGAAATTACCTAGCTTAACTTCAGAGACTCACTCCTGGAAGGGAAAAGACATTTCTAACAACTTTAGCAAGTGATGGGAAGAACGGAGCCCTGATGAACCTTCAATGATAAAGGTCCTCCACGTGGATTGCAGATTCTCTCAAGCCCCCAAAATACTAAAAACACCAAGCTTGCACCTGCCCCAGCTGGTGAATGATAGTCAAAGAAAGTAGGCTGTGAATCCAGGAAGTAAGGACCAACTTAAAAGATTAACTTGAGTCCTGCAAGACACCACAGGGGGAGGGGGAGAATAAATACTAAAATTCACATGTAAATTACATTCCATTATTATGCCAAAGGATTGCTTAAGGAAAAAAAAAATTAGAATCATTCCTCTCCAAGAATTTGTAAATCCCTCTTCAACCGGTTGGAATGGAAATTACCAAATTCTACCCCCTGCTGATCTGCGAAAGCCACTACTTAAATGGAAATGCTTCCCTGGAGTCAGACAAAGCCCCAGCCAGAGCTGTGTACTCTGTGTTGTCACTACTGAAGTGAGGGTCCACTAGGGACAGGGAAAGTGCTCGGGGAGACCTCAAGAAGAGGGTCTCCACGAGCACTTGCTTCACTAAACAAAGGAACAAAAGAGCATGTGCGCTGTCCTAATGACATCTCCCCAAATGCCTCCTTCCCGAGGGTTCTGTGTCCAGACTCCAGAGCCAGGCTGTCGAACACGGTAACCATCAGCCACGTGCAGGCCTGAGTACTTGTAAGGTAGCTGTATGACTGAGGAACTGAATTTTAAATTTGATTTCGCCTTCTTTGATTTAATGTAAATGACAATGCAATTAATGGAAAACTTCTCATGGTATTTGGACCTCAACCTACTTTTCCAATTAAAATCTTTTAAATGTATATATATACAGATCAAGTATTTCCAATGAAACTGTAGCATCCAAATGGAGATGTAAGAATATAAACCTTATTTTAAAGACTTGGTATGAAGAAAAAACGTAAAATATCTCATTAGTAACTTAATATTGATTACCTGCTGAAATAATATTCTGAATAGATTCAGTTGAATAGAATATATTAAAATTAACTTAACTAATTTTAATTAATTTATCAATTAAAATTGATTTCTTAAAATAAAAAATTATATTAGTAGTATTCATTAAACCTGTTCCATTTTACTCTTTTTATAGCAGCTACTAGAAAAATTTTAATTACATGTGGTTCACATTATATTTACATTGGACAGTACCACTCTAGAGATTTTAAATCAGCCTAAACTTGCAGCTTTAAAATTCCCTCTTCAGCCTTTTTGTGCCTGGACTCCTTTGGTAGTCGGATGAAGTCTATAGGCCCTTCTCAGAATGATGTTTATAAGTAAAATAAAATATGTACGAACACAGAGGAAACCAATTGTACTGAAATACAGTTAACAAAAGACTTTAAAAATAAATTCCTAATTATGCTTTTTCTTATCTAAGGCACAGAATAACAAATATATAGTGATGAGTCTAATAACCACTGTAATTTCTAAACAGTGATAAGCAATAAACACAACTGCAGTGTCATATTAAAACATCTGAGATTTCTATTGATGACAGTCATGGGTGTTGTTTACACTGCTGTGGTTTGTTGCCTACGGTCATAATTGCAGGAAATGCTCAAGTTCAGTCAGGGGGGAGGGAAAATGTAGATGTAATTTTTACTCCAACCAAATGTATGGATCCTGTGATTTCTATCCACAGACCCCCTTGGGGATCCACGGATTGGAGGTTAAGAATGCTGTTTTAATACCTGGCGAGTTCCTGAGTCTATTTGTCAAAGATGACCCCCATCCTTAGGATGTCATTTTACCTCGGCTCATTCCTGTTAATTTGGAGCTCATGACTCACAATTCCTGTTTTTGACCACAACCAAACCAATATTATAAGGAAGCGCTTGTACTTGTTTTTTTCCGATACTTTTGCTCTCCAAAGGGAACAGGAAGAGCGGTAACGAATGTATATTTAAAAGGAAAAAAAATTTTAACTACGTATCAAAAGACAATTCTTTTGATCTAATGATTAATTTCTGTGCGTGAGAATATTCAGCAACAAGAAAGACCACGTAAATTTCAGCGGCACTTCATATAATTGTACCACGTTATTTCCCAGTTTATTTTCATTAACAAACACATCTACAACACTTAGCGTGTGCTAGGTACTGTTCTCAAGACTACAAGTAGTAACTCCTTAATCCTTAATACAACCCTATGAATTCAGTATTGCTATTATTATCCCTTTTTACAGATGAGAAAACTGAGGCTCAGAGAAAGGTTAGGTCACTTGCCCAAGGTCACACAGCTGGGCTTCTTACAGAAACCAGCTGCCTATGGTGTTTTCAAGGAGAGAGCAATATCAGACAATGGAAGCTCAAGACTCATTACAAGTAAGCAAAGGTTTTTACCACCTTCATTCCTTGCTTCTAAATCATTTGCTGAAAAATTAAACCTAGATGATGTACGGAAGGCCACCTTTAGAACTTCTGGCCTATTTACAAGCAGGTTTCAAAATTAAACCACACACCTCTCTTCGTGTTGAAAAATAAAGTTCCTCAGTATCTTAGGGCAGCAATTGCTGGGCCTGGTGTTTTTTTCCAGTCTTATCTTAGATATGTTCCAGGAGAATCTAGGACCAGTGATAAGCCAAGTTTCGACTTCACCACACCAGCTTAAGAGAGATTACACACATACTCAACCAGCTAGAGAAGGACACAGAAACCTCGGTTCCTCAGGGACAGTCACTGTTGACACTCCACTGCCAGGGCCGAGCAAACTCTGCTCAGGTCAGGAACTCAGCAGAGAGGTTTCAGGAGCAAAACCAGCCCTACAGGTGTATCCAGGGAGGTAGGTATACAACGCCACATTCTTTCCTCCTGTGAACAAATGAAAGATTGTCTCCACGCTCTACGGGGCTCCCAGGGCCAGACAAGCCTCTCACACAATCATCTCAACCCAGAAACACTTCAGCTAGCTGCCACTTTATAACACCAAATAAAATGGTTTTGAATGCCAACACTAAAAGAAAGAAGCAGATAATGTAACAATAACATTTATCTAGAAAGACAATGCTTGTTAGGTAAAATTTAACTACAACAAGAATCTTTAGGACAGATACAATCAATAAATATTTGTGGCTCCAAAAACCTACTGCTACCTTTGAAAGGGTTTCTTGGACTAATTTAAAAACTTCATCATGGCTGTGTGAACTGCCATCCCCTTTCTGAAATGATAGAGTCCCAGTGGTAGCTATAATATTAAATAAAATGACTTCATTTCCTCCAGAGAAATATTTTTACCTCAACCCCCACACTCCGGCACTCAAATACACAAGACTCCAATATCGGGGGCAAAAAGTCAGGCCTAATAGGCCTGGATCGTTCTCAGATTAACAACCTTGAGGGAATAATCCTATAAGAAAATATTTTCAAGATTTTGGGTAATAACATTTTTGGGCCAGATGAAATTTGTTAGAGTTTGCACTTTTGTTTCTAAAAACTCTGAAGTCATTTGTTTCCCATAGTTTTTCTCAGAAGCTACTTTGTGGGAAAGAAAGCCAGTTCCTAGGCAGTAAGCCAGCTAGAACTGGGCTGCTCTGAAAGAAAGCCAGCCCCCGCCAGGGCTGGGCTAAATGGCCAGCTCTTGCCAAGGTGGTTAATTTTTTACCTAGGTCGAGCCATAGGTACTGACGTGGAAAAATATTTGCGACACAGTGTATCATAAAACAAGCCAGCCACACATATAGAGTAAACTGCAGGATCCCAGGTTTGCGCCTTCAAATTACATAGAAAGAGTTACACCCAACTGCGAAATGGTTATCTCTAGAGAGAAGAATGAGGAGTAGGGGTGTGTTGTTTGGAAGGGGAGTGGGAAAATAGCAATATTATGATTAAGGACACAAATTCTGGAACTAAACTGCCTCCCGTTCAAATCCCAGCTCTGCCACTTACTACCTGAGTAATCTTAGTCAAGTTACTTAAACACCCTCTGCCTCAGTTTTCTCATCTGTAAATTACAGCCCACCACCCATACGGCTGATCTGAGGATTAATGAATTGCTGTATGCCAAGTACTTCAGGGAAGCACAGCTGTTATTATTTTCGCAATTCTCACATTTTACTTTGTAACGTTTGTCATTTTTAACATAACACACACAACAAACGGCAGGATTATTGCCTCCATGGAGAGCCGAAAGAATTGAGGCTTGGAGAAATTAAGGCACCTCCTCCAAATCACGCAGCTAATGAGAGACTACGTGGAGGGATGCCGCACCTGTAGTGTAAATTCAGAGCCCGGCAATGTCAAGCTCTCTTGTCTCTTGTCTGGCTTTTCTTTTCTTCCTTTCTCTTAAAAAAAGAAAGACATGAGGGCAGTAAAGAAAACATACTAGGTATATACTTTTTTAAACTAATAAAAATAACCTTAACTACTTAAAAATGAAATTCCACCAGTTCAAGCTACCAAACAAGCTACCTGAAACAAAGCTCAACTGTCTCTAAGAGTCTCTCCTAAGGCTCAGGAGGGGTGGCAAGACAACCCTGGGTGTTCAGGGGAGAAAATGCCAACAACCCACATAACTCCTCCACTTTTTCCTCCTTGAAAGGTCTCACAATTTCCCTCAAAAGAAAAACTTACCGTGTGGTTCTTATTTTTCTGCACGGCACTTTTTCATTTCTGGAATCACTACAGCTCTCTTTCGAATATGAGAATGACAACCACCGATCTTTTAAAACGCCACCCTCGGTCACCGTGCAATGGTGGAAAAGGAAAAAACACCACCACTGGGCTGCCGGTCACAATATTTACCAGTGCTTGAGTGTTTTGTTTTTGGTGGAGGATGCAGAGAGATGACAAAGGAAAAACAAAACAAGTCTTGTGTCAAAACACAAGCTGAAGACGATTTCCTTCTCCGCTGCCCTTGTGTCAACCGTGCACAAATCCAGAGCTGCCCTGAGCTGGAAGAGTGTTTATAGTCCTGCTAAGCCATAAACATGCCATCCTACAAAGCAACACACAGAGCCACCCGCACATCAAACAAATAAGGTAGTTCCAGAAAGGATATATTGGGTTTTGACGTCTAACGCTCTGAATGAAATAACTTTGTTTCCCCTAAAAAAAGATAAACTAAAACAAATATACGAGTGTTCCAAAGCAATGTAGCCCGCCACTTCTTCCTGTGACTCACAACAACCTCATAACTTCTTTCTTACAACAACTGTGGGCCAGGAACTACGTGCTTTTTGGTGGATTGATTCACATACTCTTCACATCAACTCTGTGAGGAATTTAAAACTACTCTCATTTTGCAGATGAGGAGACTGAGGCTCAGAGAGGTTTAATAACTGTGTAGGTTCACACAGTTTGCCACTGGCTTTTGGCCCCTAGTCTGTCAGATTCTGGAGGCTGAGGTCTAAGAAGACTGCCCCACACCCAGTGAAGGCCTCAATCAGTCACCCCGTAGCCCTTCACTTACGGTTTAAGCTAAACTCATTTGGGGTTCTGGGCTCCAAACCACACGCTCATTTCTTTTCAATAAAACACCCAGGCACCATAATGACCAATTTAAACATTTAAAGTAGGCATACTTTTAAATGGCTAAAATTTAAAACTTGCCAATACCAAGTACTGGTGAGAATGTTAAGCAACAGAAATTCATACCCTACTGCTGGTGGGCACGTAAACTGAAACAAGCACCTTGGAAAGCTGTTTGGAATTATCTACTGGAATTAGATAAATGCATACTATGACCCAACCCTGCAATTCCACTCCAGGGTACACCTCAGAGAAATGCCAGTACATTTCATGTGTACCAAAAGACATGGATGGCCATAAGGATAGTAACATTGTGCATAGTAGTCCCAAACTATAAGCAACACAACTGTCATCAAAAGTAGAACACGTGAGTAAATATTGGTGTCTTCATGCTATAACACTATACAAAAGGAAAAGGAATGAACTACAGCTACATGCAACATGGACAAACCTCAAACATAACATTGAGACAACGACGCTAAGTGCATAAAAATACACACTGAATGAATCCATTGACACAAAGTTGCAAAACAAGCAAAACTCATCAGTGGGAACAGAGGTCAGATAGTGGTCACTTTGGGGGAGCCCAAGAGAGGGCTTCTTGGTTGCTGTTGTGTTCCAGTTCTAGACTGAGCTAGTGTTACCCAGGTGGGTTGACTTTTTGGTAGCTCATCCACTTGACACTTATGATTTATGTGACTCTCTTTCAAATTACCTTTCTCTCCATCCCCTCCCAAAAAAACCTGCAAGGAAATTCATAAAACCTTGAAATCTAAACCAGGTTTTTAAGACTCGCACAGGAAAAAACAGGTACAGTATGAGACATTCTAAACCTGGTTCAATATTCTTAACATGCAGGAACAACTCTATGGAGAAATCACTTCAGCAGTAGTTTAAACTATGTTTGTAGTCAATGAAGACCTGCTTATTACGGCATCAGAGAGACACACATGCAATCTATCTCAAAAAGAGGCTTACATGCACAGTGTCCTGGGTTTGAGAGTGTAACTCTCTTCTCGCAATGATGAAGTCATTTAATATTTTGGCACAAAACACCCTGAGCTAGGGTAGGAAAATGAGCATTCTCTGCTGCGACTACTAAGAGAAGTGGGGGATAGCCTTGTCTTCAATGTCCTCCTCAGCATGGTAGCCTTACTTTTAACAGTCCTACAGAAGGCAACATAATATGGCCCATATATTTGAGGTAAAAAAACCAATGTCCATGGTCCTACTGAGGAAAAACATTCTTTTTGTCCCTTGGCCAGTACAGAAAGAATTCTAGTGCTTCTCACATCTGCCGAAGCACAATAAGGTTTCCGATTCTCCAGAAGCCCCTGAGGGCATGGTAGCTCCAAAGATATAGAGCCTGGGATTCTGAACTAGCTTGTTTCTCCAGCCCGTTCATTTGGTTAACTCCAAAAATACTTCAGACTCACCTCAAGCTCACTGCTTCCAAGCTTTCCCTGGCCTCCCCTTCCCCTGTGTTGGGTCCCTTCGTCTTCTGTTCCCTTAGAATATTGTTCCTTTCCTATTAGCCCTTTACTCAAATTGTCATTATACCCTTAACTGCACAATTATTTGGTTCACCACAAAGAACATCACTTTTCTGCCAATCTTCGGTTCCCCAGGGCAAAGCACAATGTCTGTGCATAGTACGTGCTTGAGAAAGTCTTAATGGACAAATGAATAAACTCTTTCTTAATACCAACAACAAAAGAGGCAAATAGCTTTCTGTTCTCCTCAAACGAACAACCACAGCCAGGGATGACTCAGGAGTGATCTAAACTCACCCCAGATGGGTTTTTAGACAGTCAAGATGATTCTCCTTTGAGCCTGGATTCCCTGTGTGGAAAACCTCCCAGAAAGGCTTGCCTGGATAAGGAGAAAGTGATGTCTTGACAACTTGGCTTTAGGCTTCTGCTGGGAAAACCTCCAGCGATTTCACTGAACCTCATATAACCAAGTCATAGTTCACATTTCACAGATTCCTCACGAAGGTTTCAACATCTTTGAAAAGAGAGCTGGGGAAGGGTGGGCAGACATCTGTCTTTGGAGCGGTTTCTAACAAACTGATAAGTACAGAAGACTAGGATGTCCCTGGTCTCTACGGTTGTCAAACAAAAAAGGACTTCTTTCCTATGGAGTGACTCCAAAGGAGTGAAAAAGTGCCTAATCATAATCTAAGTACAATATTTTATCCTGAAATCACAGAGGAGAAAATCACCCAGGTTTAACGCTGGAATTGTGGATTTCGTTATCCATACAAATATACACATGATTGTCCTTGAGTAGAAGTGCAGGGATGTAGGCTCTTAGTATCCTTCACCCATTTCAATTCTCCCACTTCCACCTTTTAATTTCCTCACGTTTGTTTCCATATAATTTCCCCATCCTTCTCCCTATCTGGCTGCAAGGAGAATAATTCTGAGGATGAGTTTAAATGCTCCAGTTACATGCATTCCTTCCTTGTCTATCAATAACTCATCACTCCTACTGACTTTTGTACCTTGTTTCTAAGGTATAAGCTCTTGGTGGGCAGGGACTCATCTGTCTTCTCCATGCTATAGGCAGCACAGAGCACAGACCAGCCTGACATAGCAGGCATGCCAATATTGATAGGCTAGATGGATAAACTAGGTTCCTTTTATGCCTTGAAATAACATGAAATCCCAGAATGAACCTCCATGACATCGTGCTTCTAGGGACAAAGAGGGGTGAGGTTATTCCTGTTTCCATCTGGTATACCCCTGCATCAGGCTATTTCCACTTGCTGAAATGCATGAGAAGTAGGACAAACAGACAGGAAATTAACTGGTCTCTGCCCAGTCAAAAAATTATTCAACACAAATCTATAGAAATAAAAGTAACCTTGAGCTTGGTACTACTTACCAGCAAGCATTTCCCCATACCTCTTTGAATTCATTCAATGATTCAGCCCATTCCTTCTTGGGTGGTAGCTGCCATTGCTAATTTTATTTTTAACTCAAGTTCCTTAAGCAACACTGAACACGCATAAGTGAACTGTACCCTGTCAGCAATGAATAATTGACTAAGATCTTGAAGATTCCTTATGTAAATTAAGAAAAAATATAAACCTAAAAATTCCTTTGAAAAATAATTTGGGCATTCTGCATGGCTGGCTATAACAGCAGAAATACTTTTATATACGTGCTATGCTATCTTGGGAAATAATATCAAAATGGAGCCCATTCAGAGATAAGAAAGGTCTAGTGCCTAGATAGTGCCTCAAAATGCACTCTATAAAGGGGCCGGCCCAGTAGTGTAGTGGTTAAGTTCGCGCTCTGCTTTGGCGGCCCAGGGTTCACGGGTTCAGATGCCAGGCGTGGACATACACACTGCTCATCAAGCCATGCTATGGCAGTGTCCCATATAAAGTAGAGGAAGATGGGCACGGATGTTAGCCGAGGGCCAATCTGCCTCAGCAAAAAAAAAAAAAAAAAAAAAAGAGGAGGATTGGCAACACATGTTAGCTCAGGGCTAATCTTCCTCACCAAAAAAAAAAGAAAAAGGCACTCGATGGAGAACAAGTATCTTCGTTTCCAATATAGTCAGGAGCTGAACTGATAATACAGAACTCCATCCATTCATGTCATTTTACATGTTTCAAAAAACAAGCTTTCCAATAAAGACAGGCTCCATTCCTTTTCCCCTGACCTTCCTGTCAGGCTTCCCTTAATAAAGTTTCTGCCTGATAAACATCATGAATGTTCCATTGTGCCAAGAAGAAAGAAGCTTACATCAAATTGCTTGGTTAGAGCTAAGAGCTTGGGAGCCACCTGAGCAAATCAGCGAAGTTATTTTGAAAAGGTTATTTCTCCAACTGGGACAGTTTCCATGATTTGACTGGGCAGAATATTCACAAAGAGGTTGTTTTTCTTCTCCTGTCTCTCTCACATCAGTAGTTTCAGGATAAGAAGTAAGCATATTTGGTTTGTTTGTCCTCACGGACACTACTCTGAACTATATTATTCACGTGTCCAAGTTTTTCCAGGAGTTATACACACGCACACATACATACGCACAAAACAAATGTACTTTCCAACTCAGTTGTTTAGGAAGATGAGCTTTATCACATCAAAATGTCAATTAAAAAGTCAGGACACAATGGGCAGAGAAATTAGGTTTCATCTCATAAGCAGACAAAAAAAAGAACGCTAAAAGAATATCAGGGTTTTTGTTAAATACTGTGTATAAAATAATGAAGTAATTTGTTCCAAGAGTTCAACATAGAACGGGCAGGTCATAACTTTTCCGTAATAATTATTGTTATAACTTTAAGAAGAGCCCTATGCCAAGCCCAAACATGCACTGTTTTATTTTATTTGTTTATTTATTTATTTTTCTTTTTTGTGAGGAAGATCAGCCCTGAGCTAACATCGATGCCAATCCTCCTCTTTTTTTTTTTTTTTTAGCTGAGGAAGATTGGCCCTGGGCTAACAACCGTGCCCATCTTCCTCTCCTTTATATGGGACGCCGTCACAGCATGGCTTGACAAGTGGTGCGTCGGTGCATGCCCAGGGATCCGAACCTGTGAACCCCGGGCCGCCAAAGTGGCCCTGCGCCACCGGGCTGGCCCCTCAAACATGCACTATTTTATTTAAATCTCACAACAATCAAATGAGAAGGGAAAAAAATTCCATGAGAGCAGAGCTTTACCTGCTTTTTTCACCCATTTATCTCAAGATCTGGCACTGTGCCAGGCAGACAGGAGGTATTTAAGAAAAATTGTCGACCGAAGGTCAACATTTCTTCATCTGTTAGACAAATGCAGCTCATAAAACTTAAGCAACTTGTCTGAGACCACGAGGCTGGCAAGTGGCTAAACCAGGCTTCCAATGAAAGGCAGTGGGATGCTTGCACCCTGGCGTGTAACCCCTCCGTGAGTCTGGCCCTTCCTGTATCACTTTTAAGAGTATTATCATTAATCTTTACCACATCGCATCTCTACAAGGCAGCTATGAGACACCATCCTGCAGACTGAGAAACTAACACAGTTTTCACCCAGTAACCCAGTGACTGCCCTGCCCACGTCTTTCATTACCCTTTCACTGTCTCTTTCACAGTGTACCTCTGCCCCCAGTCACTACCTCAGTGTCAGAGATCCGTGGAGGAACCTAAAAACCACCAGGACCTGAGAGAAGCCCAACCATTGACCTGCTGATACCACAGCACCTCATTATTGGAGGAAGTCACTTCCATATTGTTATCAAAATCAGACCTTGGGAGCAGGAAGAAGGCAGACAGGAAATAGGCTCACCTGAAATCACCCTGACATTCCAAATGGGGCTCATATCCCTGGGTCAGGGAGTCAGTCAAGGAGAGAAGTCTCCACAGAGCTGGGGCATTTGCCACTGGCTGCTCTCTTACCAAGAGATACAAAGAAAGGAGTCTCCTTTTATACACCTAACCACCTCTCGGTCTCTCTCTCAATCTCAATCTCAGTCATCCCCGCCCCCTCTTATTTGCTCCTATTCTCAAGGCTCCAGGAACAGAGTTCTTACCAGTGAGTACCTGGTTCTCTTTCCAAGGTAAGGATCTTGCCCTTACCTTACCTCCTTTCCAAACTTCAGGTTATTTAGCACTAACTCAGCTCAGACAGATTTTTTGAGCAGCTGCACACCTTTATCTTCCGAAACAGAATCCCTAAGAATCATGCAAATCCTCAGGCTTATCCTGGATCCACTTTCAGGGGACTCCCTGAGGATGCCACTTTTTGATGCTCCTCTGCCTTATGAAGCCACCCCAAGTCTAACAGATATACAGTACCCATTTCTTGGATGTCCAGCCACATAAAAACTCAAAGAATTTCAATGAGAAGTTGGAAACGTGAGCATCCAACTCACTTATTCTGGGTGCTGATGATACCAAGGACTGTTTCATGAACACAAGCATGCTTCACCAAAGCCCCAAGGCATAATTAGCCTTGCTCTGAAAGCTTCCAAAGAGGCCAGCACCTACTGCGTATATTTTTCTTAGCCAAGAAACAGATGTAGGGTGTAAACGATTTTCCACTGAGCAACTATCTGAAAAATGTTCCCTCCTCCCAGAGCATCCACCGTCAATGGAGACTGGACAGACAACCGTGAGGACCATTTAGTGTTTTAAAAAACTGCCACCATTTGCATCCTCATTCTCAGGACTTTTGCCACACCTGAGTACCATTCTACTCTTCCATCTTAGCTTTAAAAAAACAACAACAAACTTTTTTTATGTAATTAAATGTATTTTAAATGGAAACTTTATATCACCTCTATAAGTAGACATACAGAATCATAAAAATGTCATAAAAGTAAGGTTAACTCTAAAAGCAAATACAATGAAAGCAAAATGATGTCATTAAAAACCATAGCCTCTCAATTAGCAAGGGAGATTATCAAATGGTAATGGGTGTTAAAGACATATTAGCACCTAGAACTAATGGGAAAGGGAGAAAGAATTGAATCTGAATTGAGGCACAACTCCAGTGAGAAGACAAAAACCAGGGCTTTATTTCAACCTCCTCTTTACTGCCTGAGGCATATGCATAACACAGCCTACCGTGGACTACATCTTAGAGAAGTAAGATGCTATCAAGGCCACAACCTTCACCCTAAAGTGACCAACTGGGGCACGGCTTCTCTTCAAAATGTCCAGGTCTGGGAGCGAGTCAGTAGTCATATTTATTTCTGTTTTCTACCCTTCTTCCCACAAAAGATTTTGGACAGCAAACTAGGAGTAATTTTCTAGTATTTGAGATGTTAAAACAGTTGACAAATGATAGTAATGTCAAAACACCCCAAGGTACTTGTTGTCTAGCTAGGTCAGCCAGAGCTCCAGACAGCAAGAGGACTCTGAATTGGAAATGCTAATAGGAAGGAAAGTATTTTAACCAGATACAAAAAATAGCAAGGTGTTCGTTCTTCTGTAAGATTGACCTTCAATAGTTGAAAGTCACACAAAGTGATAAAACCTTAGCTACTTGTACCTGTTTCCCAGAGTTCAGATGAAGATTTTTTTTCCAACCACAGAAATCTCTGCCACCTTAGACACTCCTGAAATTTCTCTATCTTGTGATTACAAGAGAAAAGGCAAAGACTGACCATTGAAGTGTGATAAAATTCCATTGCTGCCACTTATTATGCCTCAGTTTGCTCATCGGCAAATGGGATTAATCTGCTTGAGATTGTTTTGAGGGTCAAATGAGGCAATGTACATAAAATGTCTGGCACAGTACTAAGCACACAGTTGCTTCCCTCTAAAATCCATGAAATCTATTAAATTAGCAAAAAAAAAAATCCATGAAATTAAAATTAATTTAGCACTTACTTTATGGCATGTACTAAACAGTTAATATGTTATAGCCTCTGTTCCAAATGTTGAACATGTACTGATTCATTTCATCTCACAAAACCCCATGAATCAGCGCTATTATTATTTCCATTTCACAGATGAGAACACCGAGGCACTAAGGTTTATTAACTTGCCCAAGGTCAAAAGGTTAGTAAAGAGCAGAGCCAGGATTCAAACCCACTCCATAGCTCACCCTCCTAACCATCAGTGCCATGGTGACTCTGAAATGCCAGAGAGATACCACAAAAAGAGTCCAAAATGATGAACAGATGGATAGCTACATAATAAAACAAGTACAGTAAAACGTTCATGGCAGAATCTATCAGCAGGCATACGGGTGTTCATTACAAAATTCTTCCAACTTTGCTGTATGTTTAAAATTTTTCATAATAAAATGTTGGGAGGAGAGAGGAAGAGCCCAGAATGTCATTTCCTGCTCAAAAATGGAGGAACAGTATAGAGAGGATTTGCCAAAAATGTCATGCTGAAAGGAATCAGGAAAAAAAGCCATCCCAGTTCAACTCGATAGGTTACAGAATCAAGTTACAGATTACCCCAGTTGGGGTCGAAGACTAGGAAAGATAGAGAAACACGTGGGATGGAAACCTGGGTCCTCTGCCAGCCTAGCTGGAGAAACCATCTTCCCAGTGAAAGTGTTAATGGAAATGCCAGGCCCAGGCAGTCATCTGGAAACCATTTCTTGACACTGCACATGCAAACAGATACTGCTTGTTCTGCAATGGCAAAGAATGTAGTGGTCCCACCAGGCCTATCTTTAAGTACTGGCAAGCAACCAAGACAAGTGAACAGATTTCGACTTCTTGGGCACTACAGATGAGTACCAGCTCTTAAAAGCCTCCATGAGAGTGAGAGGAGGACAGGTGGAGGAAGGAGATTTCACCCAGATGGAGCTGAGCCAGCAATTAAAGTGGGGCTGGGGCGGGGGGTGTCTCCGGGAGCACTTCATATCCTCACAAGGGAGGAGGGTCCGTCAGTGCTTGCAAAGGGGTTCAGGTTTCTGTCTTTCAAGAATGCTCCCGAGATTTGTGTTCTATATACTTTGATGAGATAAACCCTTCAACTGAAGGCCTCGCAACTTCTAGAGTGGGTCTGGGGGTAGGAAGGGAAGTTGGAGAGAGAAATGGGAAGGAAAAGATGGTACAGAAATAAGGGATGAAATTTTAGGCATGTCCACATACAGCTGGCAAAAGTAGAACATGGTGAATCTTTTTAGAAGGGCAACCTGGCAATATGTAATAAAACATAAATGTACCTACCTTTTGAACCAAAAAGTTCACTACTGGGACTTTATTTTATAAATATAATTATATGTCCATAAAGATCAAGGTACAAGGATATATTACTTACTGCAGGATTATTTGCAAAAACAAAAGCCTGGAAAGAACCTTAATGCTCATCAGCAGGGGACTGGTTAAATGAATTATGTATGGAACACTGACACGAAGGTGAACTCCAAGTCATTGAAAAGAATGAAGCCAATCTTGGTGCTAATGGAAAAAGAGCTTTGAAAAAGAGTTGTAAGTATTAACTGAAAACAAAGGAGCAGAAACCAATATATACATATCATAAAATACACACGGGGCAGGCCCGGTGATGTAGTGGTTAAGTCTACAGGCTCCGCTTTGGCAGCCTGGGGTTTGCAGGTTCGGACCCCGGGTGCAGACCAACACATTGCTTATCAAGCCATGCTGTGGCAGGTGTCCTACATATAAAGCAGAGGAAGACGGGCACGGATGTTAGCCCACGGCCAATCTTCCTCAGCAAAAAGAGGAGGATTGACAACAGATGTTAGCTCAGGGCTAACCTTCCTCACACACACAAAAAATACATACAATATGTACATGTGTGTGTATATATATTCTGTATATTCTCTTTTTCTCACTCTCGCTGTATATACATGTGTATATATATATACGTACATATACAGTCGCGCACCGCGTAACGACGTTTGGGTCAATGACAGACTGCATGTACGACCGTGGTCCCATAAGATTAGTACCATATAGGCTAGCTCTGTAGTAGGCTATACCATCTAGGTTTGTGTAAGTACACTAGGATGTTTGCACAATGATGAAATCACCTAATGATGCATTTCTCAGAAGGTGTCCTCATCACTAAGCAATGTATGACTATATCTATAAGGAGCAGAAACTGATATATACATATCACCCAAAAAACCAGAATGTGCGTGTGTGTATATATGTACGTGTGTATATATATATATGCATGTATATATATACATTGAGAGACTATAAATGTATAGACTGTATGTATTTTTTTAAAAGCAGGGAGGGAAAGGGAACAGGAAAAGAATATGCTTGTATACGTATAAACAATTTCTAGAACAAGAAACCATTAAAGGGGGTTCCATCTGGGAGAAATGGAAAAGTCAGGAGATCAGAGACTTTTCACTCTATACCCTTTTGCACTATTTGAATTTTTTATGTCACATATATATTCTTTTTTCACTTTAAATAAAAGTAAATACATATGGATATTCTAAATCAGAACACTGAAACGATATTTTTTATATAGCTTCACAGTATATTTATTATATTGTTGGTGAATTCATACTAAATTCCCTCGGAGGCTGTGACAATTAGTGACATATCCTAAAATATTTTGTATTTGTGTAGGACTTTACAGTTCACTTTCATATGCATTAGCTCCTCTTGATGAAAATCTCCAGGACAAAAATGTGTCACTCCCATAGACATTCTGTCAAGCATTTCTTGAGTAAGAAAATCAAAGTCTCAGGCTGCTGATTTTTGGAAATCATGAATTTATATAGTTTCCAAGTGATTAAAACTTAGTCTTCTTTAAAATCATAAGTCCCCCTTTAAGTACCTCTAGGTTTTTCAGTCCATACAGGTGATGCAATGCAGAAATGCTCAGATGCTGCCTCTGCATGCTGAGATGGTAAGATTTTGAAAAGGCATTTACTGACTCCTTTTGGTTTCCAGTAAAAGCATGCAGGACTAGGATAATCAGCGGTCAAGAGGCCACAAATAAAATATGATGAGGCCCCATTGTTTGTTTGTTTTTTTAAATAATATTTGATTCATAGGAATGTAACAGTTTATTTGGAATTTAGTCATAACATCTCTGTGAGCTTGCTGCAACTGAATGCCTACCATGCACTAGATATTTCATAGGACTACCTTAAATGTAATACTCAATTTACACAGGATATAACTAAAAGAAGGAATTGCTAAATAACTTGCTGTATTAGGAATATTTAGCAAAAGGCTAAAACCCAACTCAAAATAATTCAGGTGAAAGAGTAAAAGTTATACAACACTGGGGTCCTTCACGGAATCCAAGCAAAGGAAAGAGGCTGGTCTCAGAACCAAAGAAACTGGAGACTCGAACCCCGTCAGTAGTGTCTCCATCTCTGTGGCTTCAGCTTCTCTCAGTGCACACCAGCTTCTTCTACACGGTGGAAAACATGGCTCTCAGTTCCCAGTCCCTATTTGTAACCATTTCACCAGAAGCAGGAACATATCTCAAGCTTGGAATTATTGGCATTTGGGGCCACATAGTTCTTTGCTGTAGGGAGTTGTTGCGTGCATTGTAGGACCGTTAGCAGCACCCCTGGCTTTTACCCATTAGATGAGATGCCAGTAGCACCTTGCTCTCCCCCCAAGCTATGACAATCAAAACATTGCCAAATGCCTCCTGGAGGTAAAATTGCCAGTGATCTAGAGAAACTGAATTGCCTGCTCAATTTACCTTCCTAAGTGCTGAAGAAGGGCTCCGATTGGCTGGTTTGTGGGTAAAAATTGGCTGAATAAACTATGGCAAGTTTGCCCTTACAATGTGAACCCACGACAGGCTTGTGGTTTAAGAGGAGAGTTTCCAGGAGAGAGCTGTCACTCTACCACAACTATGTGGCTTTCCCTAAACCCTCTAGGGCTGTCCAATACAGTAGCCACCAGCCACATGTGGCTATTAATCACATGAAATGCAGCTACTGCAATTGAGGAACTGTATTTTAAATTTTTATTTCATTTTAATTTACTTAAATAGCCACATGTAACTACTGGCTACCAAATAGGACAGCAGAACTTGAAGTACTGAGAGATTTCAGGTTCCTTTAGAATAGCTGCTGGCACAGAGTAGGTGCTTAATAAGTATTTGTTGAATTAATGAATAAATAAATGGACAAGGTTGGACCCAGGATCTGGGGTGGAAAAGATAGACACACTCCAGCCGTAGGGAAAACGGGAACAAAGCATCAAGAAAGGAGAAGTAACCCAAGTGTCCACTGACAGATGAGTGGATAAACCAAACATGGTATATATATGTGTGTGTGTGTGTGTGTGTATATGCGTGTGTGTGTGTGTATATATGTGTGTGTGTGTGTGTGTGTGTATATAATGGAATATTATTCAGCCCTAAAAAGGAAGGAAATTTCAACACATGCTACCACATGGATGACTCTTGAAGACATTATGCTAAGTGAAATAAGCCAGTCACAGAAGCATAAATATTATACGATTCTACTTTTATGAGGTACCTAGAGTAGTCAAATTCACAGACACAGAAAGCAGAATGGTCGTTGCCAGGGCCTGGAGGAGGGGGAAATAGGGAGTTAGTGTTTAATGGGTACAGAGTTTCAGTCTGGAAAGACGAAAAAGTTCTGGAGATGGATGATGGTGATCGCTGCACAACAATATGAGTGTAATTAATGTCACAGAAAGAACTGTACATTTAGAAATGGTTAAAATGGCAATTTTTATATTATGTATATTTTACCGCAATTAAAAGAAAAAGAGAAACGAACGAACCAGGAAAGCTTAATACCATATGGTAGACTGAACCATTGCTCATGATTCTTCACGCCGTCCCCGTATTAAAAATATACATCCATGCCCTTTGCCACGTAACTTTACAGTTCTTTCCATTACTGAGGGAGTATACCTCCCTGCACCATTAATGTTAAGTTTGGTCATGCAATCTGCTTTGGCCAATGGAATGTTCCCAGGCATGGCATGACACAAGCAGAGTCTTCAAATGTGCTTTGAGGTCTGGCTTGCCGTCTTAAATCCTGGTTCTTCCATGAGAAGAACCTGTCAGAGTAGCTGTTAGAGAAGAAAGAGGACATAAATAGAACAGACCCAAACCCAACCCCATACTCTGGAACCAAGAGCAGCCAACCCACAGCCTGTGACTGAGAGAAAGACATCCTTGTTGTTGTAAGCTCTGGCTCTGGGGGACAGTTTGTTACACAACATGTTTATAGCAAGAGCTACCTGATACGATGAGTTTCAACGGTCATGGCTTTGCCACCAAGATTATCACTAAAGAATAATGAATACTTGCCACAAGGGTGCTTAAGGATCAGCTGCATTCTAGAATTATAGATATACCAGTTCTCTTAAATATAATGCCCTGAACTTGGAACTTTTACGAATCATTATTTAGAAGGCCCACTAGGCCTCAGAGGCTTGAAGAAGGTGGGTCCAATGTAGAATTGTGCTTCACTGCTTAAGGGCCTGTGGCTTATAGTGTTAAGTGGTGTTGAACCTGAGGAAAACAAATCCTGGCACCTCTCATAACTCATTATCATCCCAGGAGACCATCTGATTTTAAAAGGGTCCAATTTGAAACGCTCCCTGAAGCACTTCAGGCATCACTCAGCATTCTCCTTTTAAAATTTCTCTTTTCAGCAATCTCTGGCAGTCACTCGGAGCTGGCAGCCAACAGACTCCACTATCTGAGACCCTTCACCCAGGGAGGAAATAAAATTTGCATCCAAGTCAAGCACATGTTTTTATGCAATTGAAAGAAACTAAACCATGAACAGTCAGAGGGCTCACAGGAGCCTGTCATCATCCACAAAGATTTGTGAAGCAGACTCGGGCGCACCGTCGCTTCCATAAGACCCAGATGCTTCCTGCAACCTGCTGGGAGGAGGCCTTCCCAGTTTCTTGCCTGATGTGCTCCCCTGGGCTTTACCCAGCTCCACACCCTATTCCAGCTTCCCTTCACCTCTGCATCAAGTGACCGAGGAGGAGGAATGGTTTGGATTTGTTTCCCAAGGAGCAAACTTCTTACCCTGCTCTGTCCCAAGCTCAATATAACTTCCTCTTGCACCCACTTACTAATCATGCCGCAGCCAACAAGGAGCAGAAGGAAAATCCAAGGGCAAATGGGAAAAGATTCTATCCAGGGGATGAGAAGGGTAACACCTGGGAAAAGACTGATTCTCAGGACGAGAGGGAAGGTGTTTAGCCAAGGCTTTCTCAAGCCCACCCCCTCCATCTGTGCAGCCTAACCCGTCCCTAATTCTGCCACATCACATGGCAAAGCAGCTCCCATCCCTCACTGGAAACACTGACAGGGACATAAGGCAGCAGATAGGAGGAACACACACATGAGCAGCAGAGAAAGAAGTGGAAGGGAGGAGACATTAAAGAGAGATTTATGACATAAAGCCATTGTTTTCAATTCAAATTGTTAACTATTGTAAAAAGGAGTAGAGAATATAAATACTTTAGAAAGATGTTCACCGAAAAATGAAATTTTGCTAGCAATTTTAAACATTCTCTGATGTAATAATGTTACATATGCATATGACATACACATTTGTTTCTTCTTTTATTTAAATCACAAATTAATTAGTTAAGTAGGTATTCCTTTTAACTCAGTTTCTATTATGTAACCTCCTGGGCATCGTCTGACCTTCCCTTGGCTAGAACCATTTTGTTCTCTCATTTTTATTTGAAGTTTCTATTCAGCCTGAAATCTCATATATTCCTGTTAAAATTGTTATGATCCCTCTGAAGGGTTAGAATTGGGTGAGACAGGCCACTAATGATGAGGATGACGATGAAGAGGAGGAGAAGGAAAAAAAATCAAGAAAAGTGACCCTATATTCAGCTATTAATGGTCAACATTTATTAAGTATGTATATGCATATATTCACTTAATCCTCAGAACAACATAAAAGCATGTTAATATTATTCTAATTTTATATATGGGAAAATAAGCTCAAATGTGCTTAGGCATCTTGACTGAGGTCATACATCTGGTAAACAGTGGTGCCTGGATTAAAGCCAGGGCCGATTAATTCAAGTCCTGTTCTCCGAACGACTTCGCTAGTACACTGCCCTCCAGGTGAGTGCCAAATATAGCTTTATGAAGACAAAAACTCCTGGACTTCCTCTCCTCCCAGGAGACATTAGTCCACGAATCTCAGCCACCTCTCTTAACAATGTCAAAATTTAACAAGATAAAGTCAATTTTCATGAGACCTCTAATCTGACATTTTCTCTTTTTTTTCAATTTCAGTACCTTTATAGGGAAGTACCACAAAGTCCCTTTGGGTTGCACAGGATTTGGTAAAATACCCCATTTAAAGTCCTAACTCTCTCAGCCCCCATGATATTCTCATACAAATTGGGCCAAACCATGCTTTAAGGGCTCTGTTTACATACAGCATACAGTACAACTGAATCTCTTCTGGCAAAACTATAAACTCCTGAAACATGTAGTATGGTACATCACAGTGTATCAGCACACTGTGTAACAGTACACAAGCATATACATTTATGTATAGCAGAGTAGCTCAAACCTTGAGATCTGGGTTTAAAACTCACCTCCAACTCATTGATTTGACTTTGTGCTAATTAACTGTTCTAAACCTTAGTTTCACTATCCATAAAATAGGGATAGTAATTATAATACCTTATAAGGATTAATAGAAGAAATATACATAAATTGCTTAACACAGAACCTGGCATACAGAAAGCACTCCATCAATATTAGTATTTATTATTATGTATTGATTTGGCTAAATCAGATTTTTTTCTCAAATTCCTTAGTACTATTTTATTTTTGGAACAATTAATATAATCAGGGAAAAATGTAAACAATAAACATAAAGAATCTACTTAAAGCATTATACAACATAAATACTGATGCTACAAAATATACTTTGCATTAATCGCATCTAAAATTCATTTTTAGGGCCGGCCCAGTGGCTTAGCGGTTAAGTGAGCGTGCTCCGCTGCTGGCGGCCCAGGTTCGGATCCCGGGCACGCACCAACGCACCGCTTCTCTGGCCATGCTGAGGCCGCGTCCCACATACAGCAACTAGAAGGATGTGCAGCTATAACATACAACTATCTACTGGGGCTTTGGGGGAAAAAAATAAATAAATAAAAATTAAAAAATAAATAAATAAAATTTTTATAAACTAAATATGATTTATAAATCAATGTTTATTGTTCCCTGTTCTGAATTAGCATAAAGAACATAGAAAAGGAAAGATACAGAAAAAATAAGAACTTTCTTTAAATATTGACTTACTTTTAAAACTCAAACTTAATCCTACAAAAGTGGCAACGTAGAATTCAACTATAGTTTTGCTGGAGAAAACTAGGTATTTTGCTCCTTGAAAACAAGGATTTGGCATTCATTTTTGACTTCTAGTCACCAAGCACAGTTCCTGGGACAGAGTAGGTCCTCAAACATTGGTTGAAAGCACGGAGAGTGGGATGGATGGATAAAGTGGATGGCTAAAGTGAGTGGATGGCTGGGTGGGTGAGTAGATAAAGTGGGTAGACGGATGGGTAGATAGATGGATAAAGTGGGTGGATGGATGGATGGATGGATGGATGGAAGAATGGATAGATGAATGCATAGACGGATGGATGGGTAGGCAGATACATTAACCAACCTTACATTATCAGCTTGTATTGGTTATCCATTGTTGTATTAGTTATCTATCTATCGTATAACAAATTGCTCTAAAGGTGCTGGCTTCAAACAACAAACATTTATTATCTCACAGTCTCTGTGGGTCAGCAATCCAAGAGTGGCTTTGCTAGGTGGTTCTGGGTCAGGATCTCTCACACCCTTGCAGTCAAAGTGTTGAGACTGCAGTCATCTGCAGCTTGACTAGGCCTGGAGGATACTCTTCCAAGCTCACTCATATGGCTGTTGGTAGGGGGCAGCAGTTCCTCACCACATGGGCCTCTCCATAGGGCTGCTCACAACATGGCTTCCCCCAGAGTGAGGGACCCCAGTGAGAGGAAGAGAAAAGAATGCCCAAGGGGCCGGCCCCGTGGCTTAGCAGTTGAGTGCGCGCGCTCCGCTGCTGGCGGCCCGGGTTCGGATCCCGGGCAGGCACCGACGCACGGCTTCTCCAGCCATGCTGAGGTTGCATCCCACATACAGCAACCAGAAGGATGTGCAGCTATGACATACAACTATCTACTGGGGCTTTGGGGGAAAATAAATAAATAAATAAAATTACAAAAAAAAAAAAAGAAAGAAAGAAATGAATGCCCAAGATAGAAGGCAGACTTTTGTAACATAATCTCAGAAATAACATACCACCGCTTCTACCATCACTATGCTATTTGTCACACAGACCAACAGTGACAGTGTAGGAGAAGACTACACAAAGGTGTGAACACAAGGAATCACTGGGGGACATCTTGGAGGCTGTAAAGTTAGAAATCATCAAATTTTCTACATCCTGGAGCCAAGCTTAGGCAGTGACAAATTAACACAGCACCATAGGCAGAGATATTTTTGCACAGTTGCAAAATCATTCATATTACGTTGCAAAGATAAAAAGGGAAATATCTATAGAGAAGAAACAGTAACTATCCATGAGAAACGTCGACTTTGATTTTCTTCCTGATCCAAAAATGAGTGAAATGTTCTTGCTGCCTAACTTTCAATTCATGGTAACAGTGATTTTCATTCTAAAAATTCAGGACTTGACTCAGCAAACACATCAGTGCCTAAAAGGCAAATTACCAAAATCACATCTCTCTCTTTCTGGAGCACAGGCTAGACTTAAGTGAAAAAAGAGTTTACAGCACAAAATGGTCTGTCATCTCTAGCCCTCATATTGAGAACGTTACATTTTTTTTTTTTTAATATTTCTGTTAACCTTTCAGAGTTTTTAGCAGCCTCCTTTTTTTTTTTTAATTTTGTTTATTTATTTCCCCACCAAAGCCCCAGTAGATAGTTGTATGTCATAGCTGCACATCCTTCTAGTTGCTGTATGTGGGACACGGCCTCAGCATGGCCGGAGAAGCGGTTCCTCGGTGCGCACCCAGGATCCGAACCCGGGCCGCCAGCAGCAGAGCGAGCGCACTTAACCACTAAGCCATGGGACCGGCCCGACAACGTTACATTTTACGTAAGGCATAAAATAGAAGGAAACACTTTTCTGGAACGCCTTGTTACCCAGGTCTGAATTGGAAGATGATTTTTACATCACCAAAAGCTTTGCACTGACCTATCTCTGCTTCTTCATCTGTAATCAAATGCCACTCAGACTTGGACTAAAATTAAGTCAAACCTGCAGATGTTGACTCTCCTGATTTTGAGCTCTTCCGTGACTGGATCAAGCCCTTGGGTATCCTTATTTGGCACATTCTTCATCATTTTAAATGTTTCCTGAAGATGGTGGCAGTGGTCAGCATGTATTAACACAAAGCACTTCAAATTATATTTTTAAGCTGAAATTAAGAAGAAACAAATGCCAGGCTGAACTCAGTTGTCGCTGAATGATGGAGAGGGTCTTTATCCCAAAGGGCGGTCTTTATTTACGGTGCTTCCTATTCTGGTGCCTTCAAAATTGCCCTTTGCAAGTGTTGCAAGTGTTCCATCATAGTTCTACTCCGAGTGCTAAGAAACCAGAAGCATTTGGTGACGTCCACCGTGTCTCTCTGTGTGGGTTGTCACTCCTTGCTGCTCCTCCCTAGCCAGCCCATATATGACACTAGAGGATATTGTAAGAGCTGCTGAGTCATAAGGTATTCAAAAATAATGCAAATCATCACCAACACCTTCAAATGGTGGAATTTATTGTACATGACTACTTTTTAAACGGGCGGGAGGGGTTGTTAAAATGTAGACCATGCAAAATTTATTTAAAAGACCTTTCTCACCAATGAGTTTTCTTAATGGTAAAAAAATTTTTTATCATGTTCTAGAGTTAATTACTCTTACATTTGACTTTGTTCCTCTTCTGAACCAAACTCAATTACACACAAGAATCAATCAAAATGTTCTTAGCTTAAAGGGCAGGTAAACCATGAAGAGGCATTAGAAGTTGTGCAGCGTGATCCCAAATTAGTAGAAGCTTTAATACCTGCCCTAATTCAAATCACACACTTTCACACTTGCTTTGTTCAAAAGAAACAACAGGCAGAAGGCATCCTCAAACAACACCTTCATTCTCAGACACCTTCATTCTCAGCCGTATCTCTTACAGGTATTTTCAAGCAGAAATCGTTTGAATATTTCAAGTTAACAAGAAATGGAAACCACTCCAGAAGGCAATCTTTCAAATTCTAATTCCAGGAAACCAAAATGTCAATTAAAGCACTTAACCTTGGGCCTCTTTAGTGAGGTTCAATACCTGTTTATAAATGATGGTGGCTTTATAGGGTTTCCTTCCACTTAATTTGTGCTTCAGGCATCTCAGCATTGCAAAGGAGACCAAAGGTCACCATGGAATCTAACTCTATGGTCCCCTGACACCCTCCACCACCAATGGCATACTTGGAAGGTTGTCACCATCATCTCCAATGCCATCGTAACCCACAGCCTGTGAGCACTCCACTTGATTTCATCTTGAGAGCACACTCAGGTACAGGATCCAGAATAGCTTTTTCAAAACCAGATCATGTCACTGCTCAGCTGAAAACCCACCACCCTTACAAGAAAATCCAAGTTTATCTCCTACAAGGTCTACAAAGCCCTACATGATCTGGTGTTGCCTCGTCTTTGAGCCATCTCCCGTTTGTGTGTCACTTGAGCCACATTGGTCTTCTATCTCTTCCTCAGACTCACTGAGTTCTTTTCTGCCTCAGGGCCTTTGCTGATGCTGCTCCCTTTGTGCCCGGATCATCATGAGGCAGACTCCTTAGAATCCAGGTCCTGTCTCAAAAACCAACTTTTCTGGGAAGCCTTTCCTGACCAGCCTATCTAATGTTGCATCCCCCATTATCCCTTATCACTAGCTGTTATTTTTGTCTGCATTTATTCATTAACATGCTTATTATCTGTCATATGGGTACATATAAGAAGGTAAGCTCTATAGTAACAGCAGTTAGTAAAACCTAGGGCTTATATTGTATATAAGACTTACTAGGTAGCAGGCACAGTTCTAAGCACCTTAGATCTCACAACCACCCGATAAGGCAGGTAATAGTATTAGCCTCATCTTACAAATGAGAATACTAACACGCACAGAGGTTAAGTAATTTGCCCAACACACAGCTATTAAATAGTAAAGCTGGAATTCAAATCCAGAAGTGTGTGGCTCTAGAATCTGTGCTCTTAACCATTACATCCTGCTGCCTTCCCATCAGTGCAAAGACCTTGTCTGTTCTGCTCACTTCTGAACGTTTGGAAAAGAGGGCAAGAGGAAGGGGGCTAACTCATCTCCTACCCCAGGCCAACTTCCTTCCTTCCAGATACCCCAAATACTTCCAACTCGGGGATTCTATCCTCCACCCCCACCAATGTGCTCATTTTCTTCATTGCAAGTGTAATCTGAAATCATACAACACGGGTGACTCAGCTCTACATTTCTTCATTCACAAGTCAATGATTTCAAGGATCCAGAAAGCATCTCTTCCTTCATTCAAAGAGCCGAAATATCCATTTCACTCACTCCCTCATTTTATTTTTAATTCCAGAAAAAGCAGTTAAGTTAGAGAGAACAGCCAGTTTTTTGCCACAGCGACACACAGAGATCTCGAGATCTCTGGAACAATAAATGAGAATTAACATTAAGCCCAGTCCAATTTTTTTACAGTAATTTATCAAACAAGGCATCAGCTCAGCCTACAAGCCCTTCCTGCTACTCCAGCTTCTACTGGGGCCATAATATTTCTATCTTCAAAAGATCACATTCCCAGGGCTGGGAAGTAGCCTGTTGCTTAATGAAAACCCCATCCAACAAAAACCTTTCTAGCGGGTAAGTTCAGTTTCCTTCAGGAGCAGTTGGCTGAAAGCTCACTGGGACATGTGGTTTCAGCTATTCTTACTCTTCAGGGTAGTGCTATTTTTCGTTAAAGCAACGTAGCCCAGCAACCCCAAGGAAACGTGATTAACTTCGTTGGAGATGTGCCTGTAAAACTCATAGCTCTCTTTGCTTCAGGGAATTTTAATGGCACATCTCCGTTTCACTATAGCCTTAAAACACCCAGAGATACATGAGCAAAAATTGATGCCTCCTCTGGCATATTCTTTCTCTTTCCCTGTTTCTCATTTTGTTTTCAGAATGCAGGTCGGCATTAGGAACTGGGAGCTCTACCTTAGCTCTCTAAAGAATAGCTACATTGAGAAACTTGATGATATGGGGTCCAAAGGAGTTCTTAATAAGTGAATAGCTTATGTGTTAATAGGACATGCCAATTACTCCAGTGTCTGCATAGCTCAGATGGTTCTAGCACCAGGCCATGAGACCAAGGATATAGAATCAGTCTCCTTATAAACTGCCAGCTCAGCAATATTCCAGGAGTCAGCAGCACCCTTGGCCCCAGGGAGTCATCTTGAAAGTATGTGTTGGTGACTCAAGAGGAACTGGTGTACAACGCAGGTCAGTACCAAGTGATCACCATTCCTAAAAAAGCCATGGAGCCCTTGACCCTGGGTGATGACCAGGATTGGGAGTAGAGTGATAGTGAGGCAGAGGCATACAAGTGCAGGGTCGGATCGTGATTTTATTAAAAATGTGTTATTCTGTCCGTCATGAATCTTTTCATTAGTTCTGATTTTTTAACATATTACAGTCACTACTATTTACTTTGATTATTGGGGTTGTTTGTGCCCCTCACATTTTGTGCCCAAGGCCAGTGTCTCACCTGCCTCATCCTTGTCCCTGCCCTGACATCCCACCCGTGTGGAGTAATTACTTACATCTTAAGCTTCTTGTGCCAGTCGATTTACTCATCTCTGCTATGTCATTCGATTTAATCTTCCTAACAACCTTCTGAAGTCGGTGCTGTTGTTATCTCCATTTTACTCAGGATACTAAAGCACAAGACAGATGGCATTACTTGCTCAAGGTTGCACACTGGTAATAGCAGGGAGTTCATGGGCTTTACCCCCAAAGCGGCCAGAGCGGAATTTGTAGCCGCACCGGTATTCCTTGACAGGTAAGCTTAAAACCCCTTCCTTAACTGCTCTGCCCACCTTCACTTCAAAGAAAGGGCAGCCCACGAATACAACATAAGTCTCAATGTATCGGCCCACAAACAGCTTGAAAGAAGAAACAGCCTGTTGGACTATTAAAAGCTAAACATTAAGTAATTCTTGTATCCTTAAAAGAATATTTAAAACGAACAAGCTTCTAAGGTTCCAACTGACATTTCCAATATGATTAATGAACCACAGGAGAAAACAATCTCAGTTCCCTGATCTGAGTCAGAACCAAACCTGCTGAAATCCTGGTGAGGCATGCACACGCCTTAGAAACAGAAATCAAGTGCATCAAAGGTGAAAGGACCAGGGATGTGGCCATGTGCACCTGAGGAACATCAAAGCAAGAGCTAATTTTAGGGACTGGCTGGCCTGTTCAAATACCTTTACCTTAATTACATACTCCTGCTAACAGACCTTAGCGATAGGCCCTGATTCAGAGACTAGAGACAAATTCAGGTGCACACCCCAACTCATCTATGGATAAAATTAGTATAGGTTGTAAATGTATTTATAGAATCTATTTCTTCAGCTGAACGTAAGGACCTCTGCAAATATAAATTCTTCTACTAGGATAAAGCAATCATTTTTAAAGTTAATTTAATATGGGTAAAATCTGGACCACATCAATAGAAAAAAAACAATATCATATATCATGAATAGCATACAGGTTTCATTCCATGTGCCAATTCCAATATATTGAGAATAACTTTGCAAACACATCCATGTTTGGTGGGGAAAGGTGCCATGATTGATCAGCTAGTCTCCCCTAGGCATGGAGAAGCAACGACCACGTAGATCTAACCTATTTGCTCCCCCTATCTTAAACCCTTGCCCTTGAGTTGATTATCCAAAAGCCAATGAAGGATAGGGAATTTACCAAGTAGAAGGCTTTACAAATACCTGCAGCATTTAATATATTCTTCTTGAGTAACAGTTCTAAATCAAGTCATGAAGCATGTTCAAAATGGGCACTACTTTAATTACTTTAGTTTTAATATCTCAGTTTTCTATTTTGAGTTCTCTTCGATTTTCTGCAATGCTGCCATACTTTCACCTGAACTCAGAGATGCAAAAACTTGGAGCCAAATTGGGTCTATCCCAACTCAGTCTGAACTCACCGCCCTCTTGTGACCACAGCCCCCATTGTTCTGAAACAATATGACATTTCCTCCAAATAGGTAGTTAGTAAATAAACAATCAAATACTGGAAATGAAGTTTATTTTAGCCTCTCAAAGTACCAGGGGAAAAAAGGAGAAAGATTCATACTTGAAACAGTCTATTAGTCTTGTACTCAAATAATCTTCAATTCCACTGAATCCTATGGAATGTGACATGTAAAGGAATTTTCAATGGGACCGAAAGATATGCATTTCCAACTTCTCCCAACTGTTTATCATGTACATTTCCAACAAGGGAGAGCCTGTATGCCAACCAGCTCCAACTACCCATTGAGAATATCCTTGCACATGACCAAAATGATGATGCTACCAGACTGGCCACTGTGATCATTTTGGTTTTCTCAGAAGAGATTAAATTCATGAACAGGGTCTCAGCTTAAACGCTATCTCCTGCAGATCCTTGACCTGCCACCCCCTATTCAGATGATGTGAGAACAACCTACCATATGTTCCTGAAACACTCTGAACTCCACCCAGTACTCAGCACGATTCTAGTTACATGCTCAGGGTAAGACAATGGCTAGCTAATTCACCGTGAAACTGGAGAGGCTAACAGAACCTTTCAAAGTCACACGTGCTCAATAAACAAGGAAACCGGGTTGTCGTCAGTACCAAAAGTCAGGTTGCAAGGGCTACTGCAGAGAACTAACTGGACTCAAGTAGAAGGCCTGAGCCTCAGCCCCACTCTAAACCTAACCTCGAGCAAGAACTTCAACTACTTGTCCTCAAATTGCTCCATCTGCAAAACAAAGTAAAACCTCCCCTCCTCTCCATGGCACAACATTATTCTGAGAATAAAATGGTATTATATTTTGAAAAAACGATTTAAAACCTGTTTTAAAAAAGGAAGGTGGATATAAACATGCAGACTGGCCATCACAATTCCATTAAGCATTTCCATCCCAGTATAAACAGAATTTTTTTAAAAATTAGGTTCAAGGATCCATGAAAGCAAAAACCACATCTATTAACCACCAGATTCCCAGTACCCAGAACACTGCCTTTTAAGAAGGCATTCCATTAATATTTGATAAATGAGGGAGCAAGTGAATGAAAGGATGATAATAACAATAAACAACAACAACAACAAAAATAATAATGACAATGTACCGAGAACTTTCTGGGTGCCAGGTACTATTCAAAGTACTTGATATGCAGTAACTCATTTAAACCTCCCACAAACTTATAAATCATACCTATGGTCCTTACCTCCAAGGGCTAGTACCATCACGACTCCCATTTTACAAGTTCAGAAAACTGAGACGGAAAAGGGTTAGGTAATCTGGCAAAGTTACCCATATAGGAAGTGGCTGCTCCCAACTAACATTTCTGTCCACTCTAGGAGTGCTGAGTGATCACAGGAGTGAGGGTGAGAGGGAATAATGAGAGGATAATTGAGAGGAAGAAGGGGATAAGGAGGGACAGAGAAATGATTTATTGAAAAGACTGGCTGCCAAACCCTTCAACTTGATTTTTTTTTTTTTTTTTGCTGAGGAAGACCAGCCCTGAGCTAACATCCATGCTGATCCTCCTCTTTTTGCTGAGGAAGACTGGCCCTGAGCTAACATCTGGCCCATCTTCCTCCACTTTATGTGGGACGCCGCCACAGCATGGCCTGACAAGCAGTGCGTAGGTGCACACCTGGGATCCGAACCGGGGCCGCCAGCAGCAGAGCACGTGCACTTAACCGCTATGCCATGGGGCCGGCCCCCAACTTGATTTTTAAAAAAACAATATTTATCTAAAAAAAATGTACTTAGAGAAAACCATTCAAATTTGGAATCATGCTATCTAAATCTCATTGTCTGTTCGAATTCTTTTAATCCAAATTACGTGAGCAAATTTTATTTTATTTATTTTATTTTTCTGCTGAGGAAGATTCACCCCGAGCTAACATCTGTTCCAATCTTCCTCTATTTTGTATGTGGGTTGCCGCCACAACATGGCCACCAATGAGTGTTATAGGTCCGTGCCTGGGAACCGAACCCGGGTTGCTGAAGCAGAGCACGCCAAACTTAACCACTATGCCACAGGGTGGCCCTGCAAATTTTAAAAGACAGAAAAGTGCAGAGTTGCAAAGTTCACCAGTGGCTTTAAAGTCATTTCACTGAGACCTTGGAGAACCGCACTGTACTCTGCATTATTTGGATAAAAGGACTTCGTTTAATTTTCACAACTTCAAAGGACAGCACAAGTAAACAATGGTCCATAAATCAGTAACTACCAAAGCAGAAAGCAGGCGGGAGAAATAAATACTAAGTCCACATAATAAAGAACAGAGAAGCAAATATTTATGTCAGAAAGCAACCAAGTCTTTATGATGTATCCTGGATTTTTCCTCTTCTCTAAGAAACCCCATACATTAAAATATTCATGTTCCTTGCTGTTAAAAATTTTTTTTTAATTTTTATAAGATAGAACTTGCACTCTCGGGACCCTTCATGAGGGCTTCTGAGAGCTTTTAGTCCTGGGGCCTCTCGGTCACAGCTTCAACTTCAGACGTCCAGCACTGTCTCAGACGGAGCTTAGAGACACAGTGACTATAATCTACCGATTGGATTGAAATTATACCACAACCATTACAACTTTACACAGGAGCCCCATTACCAGACCACACATCCTCCAAGACATTGATAATTAATATTTTTATGAAACAATAATTATCTAATAATGGCAGTCACTCTGCACGGCATATTATGTATGCATTTAAAGCACAGATTTATTAGGCATAAATATTTAAAATATACCATCATTTTTATATTCGTGTTTTGGCATTTCTTCCCTTTATGAATGCACCATGGAAGCTGCCCGAGTGTCTCTTGACCTCCGCCCATGACTGGGGATGAAGCGTCTCACTCACGGGGAGTGAGCTTCAAGCTTTTCTTGAAGCTGCACCTTGCATATAAAGATCCAGCACAAGACAAGGAGCAAATGACTTGCCTGATTGGGGCCCTAGAGATAAGCAGAGGGGGGGAATTAAACCCCAGGCCAGCCTCAGGCTGGAGTAGTCAAGGAAACCTTCTCCCTAAGTCAAGACTTCGCAAAGCTACTAGGAAGGGGCTAGCTGCCCAGGGGACTGGGCCAAGAGGTGCAGGCACTTGTCTTCAGATTAAATCCAGGCCCAGCCAAACCAGCACTGCAGGAAAAACATCCCTTTATTAGCTTATTTTAAATTACATAATTAAGGTCTCCACTCCTGCGAGGTCGGGAGGAGCTGCACTGCAGTGGTGTTTAAAGAGCTTGCTCTCTGAAGGCAGAGAGAGGCCACCCTGTACAAGACCTGGGACAGGTGCTAAGCTATACATAAAATACATATATACCATCTTTTGAGCACTTAGTACATACAATATCTCATACAATATTTACATGTCTGTAAGGAGGCTATTATTATCCCAGTTTTACAGATGATCAAACTGAAGCTCAAAGAGGCTAAGTAGTTTGCCCAATGTCAGTCAGATAATTAGTGGAGAAGCCAAGATTAGAACCGGAAGTCTGCATAACTCCAAGATTATCCTCCTAATGGCCCTATTTTACCAAATCCCCCAAAAGGCAAACTGTGGGCCATAAGGTTCACCCATCTGCTGGAGCAACACTGCCCAATAGCACTTTCAGTGATGGCTGAAATGTTCTGTGGCCAAGCTCTCCAATACAGTAACCACTAGCCACATATGGCTACCGAGCTCTTGAAATGAGGCTAGTGTGACAATGGAAGTAAATTTATAATTTTATTTAATTTCAATTCATTTAATTGTAATTATTTAAATTTAAATAGCATAAACATAGGACAGGATAAACTCTAGAGCACATGGATGATCCATGGCCCAGCCAGCATTAATAAGTGAGCATTCAAACTCTCAGGCCAATGCTCTTTCCATGGTACCAAACAACACGAGTCCTGTGTACAACTAGTTCTCCGACCCACACTCATCATTTAACCAATCTGAACCTCAGTAGTAATTAGCACCTTTGTGCTAAGTTACAAGGTTTTCCACATTCCTTTTATTCTTCATATACCCACGTACTGTATTATTACAGTCCATGAAAATATGGCTCGGAGGGGCTAATTTGCCCATTTCACACAGCTAATGTGTGGCAGGAGCCAGGATTCAAAACACTTTCCTTCTGACTCCCTTCTTTAAAGCTGGACCTTAGCTGCCACCACCATTCACTTGTGTCAAATGAGGAAAATTCCATTCTCAATTACCTCATAGTGTTATAAGGATAAAATGAGATCATGGATCTGAAAATGCACTGAAGATAAGACAGGTGTAAGTTATTAACTGGATACTTTTTTAAGAGTTTGAAAAACAAAACCGAAAGCCTCTCAACTTTTCAGCTTATTAATGGGGACTTAACGATATTCCAATCAAATAAGAAACCAAAGTCAGTGAGTAATGAAAATACTGAGGAACCTCTCCAAGTCACTGAAATCTACACTTGTCCCAAAATTCAAGGTATTTGTTTATGTGTGTGAGATCCCTCTTTTTTTTCAGCCTCTGGTTCCCAGAAGCCAGAGCGTCCAGCTATTTTCGAATTGAAGCTTAAATCAGGCATAACTGTGTTCTTGACAGTATCAGCAACTGGCTGTAGTAAAGGGGGGATCCAAACAGCACCCCTAAACCCAGTGGGAGATGGGGAGGGCAGATGTCTCTCTTCCCCCACATCACTCCATCTAAGCCACCATCTGCTGCAAAGCAAGTTTTCTACCAATAATGTGAAAACGTGCAACTTCCAGGACTCTACTCACAAATGAGGGCAAATCCAGAGCTAACCCACTTATGGTAAAAACAAAATAAACACATCGAGATACAGTGAAAGGGAGTCTAACCTCTAGACACCGTAATCAGACCAGCTTGTGTTTTCTGTTTTCGTGGTAATTAGCAGCCGCAGTTCAGTTCAAGCATTAAGGCGAGCCCAGCTGTCCCATTCTGAGGACTATGAGCAGTCCAAGAGTGAAAATATGGGGTAGGTTCTATAATTATAATTGGCACATTTTTTTTTTTTTTTTTTGTGAGGCGATCAGCCCTGTGCTAACATCTGCCAATCCTCCTCTTTTCTTGCTGAGGAAGACTGGCCCTGGGCTAACATCCATGCCCATCTTCCTCCACTTTATATGGGACGCCGCCACAGCATGGCCTGACAAGTGGTGCGTCGGTGCACGTCGAGGGTCCCAATCGCCGAACCCCGGGCCGCCACAGCGGAGCGCATGCACTTAACCACTTGTGCCACCGGGCCGGCCCCCGAAGTCAATTTTTAAAATCATCACCACTAATGTGAAATATATTCCCCTCAAATTCTTCCTACCCTATTTTTTATCTTCCCCCAGACTTGTTATTTAATAACAGTTTATGCCATAATACCCTTAAGAAAGTTGACAGAACATTTTAAAAATATATTTTTTCATTTAACCCTTACTCAACTCTTGAGAGATATGCATGGTAGGGATTAGTCCTTCCATTTGACAGTTGACTTAACTAAGGTGCAGAAAGATACAGTCAATTGCCTGTAATCCCCAAGTTAATAAGTGGCAGAATTGAGCCGAGAACCCAAGTCTGCTTACTTTCACTTCAATGCTGTATCAAAAAATTATACATTTACAATGTTCCCTATACTGAAACTATTCAGAGCACCACAATTGTTTCTGTATAACCAGTAAGTCCCAAAAATGGCAGTTTTAAGAGGCTTATTATAGAAATAACATAAAACATGGATTAAAACAGGTAGAGACTTAAAGATAGTAAGAATACTTGATCATATTCTAGGCTCACTGTTTTTCGATTTTGGCTGCACATTAGACTCACCCAAGAAACTTTTTAGAAAACCTCTCTGTACCTATATCCCATTCCTAGAAATTTTGACTTAATTGGTAAAGCTTGAGACGTTTGGGGTTTTTTAACAGTTTCCTATTGAACCTAATGTGATGCTTCAGCTGAGAACCATTGCTATAGGTCCAAGGTTGGTACCAACAGTGCATGGGCAAGAAATGGAATGTAAAATGATTTTGGGATACCAGTACAATTTTTTAAAAAACGTTAATAGTTGTGTGTTTGTTTTAATTAATATTTGGAAAAGTCAGGTGTCATATAAAACTGATGGTTTTACATATTTTTACAGACTAAAATTTAAAAAGTTTTTGACAGAAAGAAAAATGGAAGTAAAGAAATAGTACAGGTGATATACAGATATGAAGAAATTATAAAGGTAGTTCAAGAATGACCAAAGTCTAGATATCTGATGAGGAAAACTGCAGGGGGTTCTTGAGCGGGGAGTCGGGGTGGGGGCAGACACAGAAGAAAGAACTAGAACGACCTGGAGACTGACCTGAGGAAGGGAAGACGAAGAAAGAGTTAACAAGAGTCAACTATGACAAAGCGCAAGAGAATGAAGTCACGTTCTACATCTTGCTCCAAGTACTATGAATACCTGATAAGTGTTCACTAAGCATTCCACTATAGCAGAAACGGAAAAGTTAAAGATTAAGGAGGTTACTGCTGTTAGACCAGCATCGAAATCAACTGCTTATGCTTGTTCCCTTAGAAAGATCCACAAGTCCCTTGAGGATGATGCCACCTTCCATGGCTGCCTGCCAAAGAATGGCCCCAGGGCAAGGGAGACTCTCCTTATTTAGCTGAAGATTCTAAAACAGTATGAGCATAGCTGTCAGGCCATTCTCCCGCACGTACTTAAGTTTCATTCTTCAAATTCAGTTCCTGCCATTGCGCTATGTTCCTTGGAGCCAGTTTGCCTCCTGACACAAGGTAACTGATTAACATGAACTCAGTACAATATAATTCTCCTGAAGCCCAAGTGTTGTAAATTGGGCCACTTGCTCAGAGACGGCTCTAGAAAGAGAATTCCAACCACAAAAATTTATTTATCTTCAGTCATATTTGTCAGTGTGTGGAAGAAGAATTTAGATAGTATAGAGACACAGAAACCAAGACCAGTGAATCATATTTTGAGAAAATGATTTCCTTTCTAATTCTCTTTCAACTCTTCAGATTTCAGATCTCAGAAGGTCACAGTTTGGGAACTACAGGGGGTTTTTAGACCTAACACTGGTTAACTACACTTTTTTTTTTTTTTGAGGAAGATAAGCCCTGTGCTAACATCTATTACCAATCTTCCTCTTTTTTTTCTTTTTTCTCCCCAAAGCCCCAGTACATAGTTGTATATCATAATTGCAGAGTTGTAGCTCTTCTATATGGGACACCGCCTCAGCATGGCTTGATGAGCGGTGAGTAGGTCCGTGCGCAGGATCCCAACCAGCAAACCCTGGGCGGCCAAAGCGAAATGTGCAAACTTAACCGCTGCGCCACCGGGCCGGCCCCCAACTACACTCTTTTAATGAAGGGACAACAGGACTAGGCTCAGAAGCTTGTATTTACATGTGTGTTATATTCATGGCATATAGTGCATGATTGATTCCACTTAAGATTCTAATATAAAGCTTGCTCTTATGATACATTTATTTTTCTTTAAAGTGAATCATTTATAGAAAAAAAGGTCAACAGTACAGTAATAATATGTGAATATGGCAACAATCATGAAGGTGGTTTCCAAGTGACACACATTTGAGGACTTCTGCTTCAGCTCCCATGTTTTACTGTCCTCCTTCAACAGTATGATAAAAGTTTTTCTCTACAGCCTCAGTGTATTTATGAAATGTAGGTGTTGGAAATGCGGAACTAGACATCACTTTTTCTCATTCCCAAGAAACTGAAGAAATAGCTTGGATGAGCTAATCTTAGCAGACCGTCTCCTGGCCTGCTTCTGATGCAATGAAATTCAAATATTTACCAACCACTACTACATTTAAGACTTTGCTCTGGGCCGGCCCCGTGGCTTAGCGGTTAAGTGCGCGCGCTCCGCTGCTGGCGGCCCGGGTTCGGATCCCGGGCGCGCACCGACGCACCGTTTCTCCGGCCATGCTGAGGCTGCGTCCCACATTCAGCAACTAGAAGGATGTGCAACTATGATGTACAACTATCTACTGGGGCTTTGGGGGAAAAAATAAATTAAAAAAAAAACGACTTTGCTCTGGCCTACCAAATACGAGTTTCGGTGTAGACTCATTTCTTGCTTAGATTCTTTCCTAAATCGCATGTTGAAATAAGCTTAAAAAATAAATCCCAATGCTGTGAGAGAGAAGTTTGCAGGGTGATCGCACAGAAGGGGTTAGGTGTCAGAGAGATGTGGAGTTTGATGGTGGGTAAGTTAATTAATCTCACGAAACCGCCACATCCTCATGAAATCTCCACATCCTCACCAAGTTGTAAGAGGATTCAATGAAATAACGCACAGAAGGTGCCTCATGCACTAACTAATAGGCACTACATAAATGTCAGCTCTTTCTCTTTCTTGAATAACACAGCCAGTTACACATTTAAGGAAACAGTACCTCACCAATGCCCTGACAAAGGCATTCATTCCATAGGTAATTTAGGATAAGTACTTGCTCTCCTTCCTCAAGTCCTTGAGTATTATCCTTCATTCTTTGTAATGAAATAACATGGATTGAGTGCAGTTTGTACTAGAGAAAACCTGAGCCAAAAACAGCAAAAGGCTGTATGATCAAAGTTCATTGTCAGCAGTAGTTGTGTCTCACCTGCCTAAAAGTAGCACGTTTCCTTTAATATTCATCACTTTGCCTCCCTTCAATACCAGGACCACCTAACCAAAACTTTCCAATTACCCTCCCTAGCACAGGTCTAACGTGCCAAAGCATCACTTGGGGATCTTGCTAAAACAGATTCTCATCTCATAGGTCTGGGGAGGGGACTGAGATTCTGTATTTAATAGGCTCTCAGGAGATGCTGAAGCCGCTAGTTGGTCCATGGCCACATTTTAAGCAGCAAAACCCTAAACCACACCAACACCTTCCAGATCCAGCAAGAACAACGGAAGGAAGGGCATAGATCTTATCAGGTTTTCACAAATTCCTTTCTCTTTCCAAGAGTCTGGCCATCATTTCAGCTTTACTTCCAGATGTTCCAGGCAGGAAATGAAATGTCTAACAGAACATCCCATTTAATGCAGAACCATTGCAACAGGCCTTATGGCGTTGGTTATAATGACACTACTAATTTGCTTACTTCACATGATTTTACCAGCAACCCATCTGATGTCAGTTTCCCTGCTGACGCTTCAAACTGACAGCTCTGCCTGTTATTCCACAGGGTGTGGCCCTGTTGGCAGAACAAGAACCCATGTAGCTAGAGGCTGGTGAGTTGCTGAAGGAATCCACAGGCAATTAGAAGAACCAGCAAGCCCTTACTGAACACCTATTGACCAAGAATAACTTACATCTAAATAGACTTCACACATTAGTCATTCATTCAACAAATGCTTTCGGGGCACTAACTGTGTGCTAAGCACCACTCTAGGTTCCATGGACTGAACTCAAACCCTTGTTCACCACTGTAGCCTTTACACTCCTGGTAGACATTTCATTTTGTTTTCAATCAAATTGAATGAAATTTGATCACAACAAGCCTGTGAGTTAGGCAGTTCAAATATTAACTCATCAGACCCTGTGCTACACCATCTTAAATAATAGACTCCATGAGGTAAACATTATCTGTAGTTAAGAGATGTCACACACACACACACACACACACACACACACACACACAGCTTGGCGTAGGTAAGTAAACTTCACCCAAGTAACACAGCTAGTAAATGCCAACACCTTGGAAATGGAACAAAATCCCATCTGATTACAAAGATCCATGCTCTTAATCTCCAGTCTGTGCTCCCTCCTCAGAGGAAATGTACAAATACAATTCCCTGCTTGCCCTTAAGAAGTTTATCATCTCATGAAAAAGAGAAAACAAACCCACAGCTGGGAGACAGTTAAACAAACATATAAATAGTGAATGGGAAGCCAAAGTGAACGTTTCCAACACAAAATGCTCTAGAACTCAGCATTCAGTGAGAAACCCACTGCCCTTTTCAAAACACTTTGATCTTGGAAAAATTGATCAAATGTCTTTCTTCTTACGAATACACTAAGCTCCCTGAGGCAGAGAAACCAGCCCAGTGACAGGCCCACACTTGGTGCTGACTATATATCTCCTGAATGCATTTGTTTCAACTATATTTTTTATACCAAACTATCCAAAACTTGGTGGCTTAGAATAAACAACCACCATTTCATTATTTCTCACAATTCTGTCAATTTGGAATTCGGGCAGCGAAGACAGCAGGATGTTCTGTCTCTGCTCCCTGTCATATCTGCTGGGGCTGGAGCATCCAAGATGCCTTCCATACTCACAAGTCTAGGGTCCCAGCTAGAAAGGCTTAAAGAGCTAAGGTTGACAGAAATGCTTCCAAAGGGTTAAGTAGTCAGGTGCTCAATGAGAGGGGAACAGGGTCCTCGGACAGGAAGCTCCTTCACCAACGTATAAGCTTCTTGTGGGCAAGCACATTGTCTTGTTCCCCACTGATCCCCACCACTCACGAACTGCAGGCCCTACACAAACACGGAAGGAACCGTGACCCTCTGATGAATCACTTAGCTTTGGCTTCTCCCCGGTGCAGACAGACAACAAGAAACATATTGCCATAAAGTTGCTGAGATAAGCAGCAACATAAATAACAAATGCAGCATGGTCTCAGGATGGATTTGCTACCGATGGTGCCTGTCCAGAGGGGTTTGGCGATAGCCAATACACAACAATGAGTCATGTAGGTAAGTGGCTTGAACTGTCCCAATATGGGGGAGCTGAGAAATAATAAGCAACAGACAGATTTGGTCCCACTGAAAGCTCAAGTTAATTTGAAATTTAAAATATTTTTTAAACAGTATAGCTGATAGAAACAAGACGACACACTCTTTTCACCCATCTTCCCTTTAGGGATTTATAACTCCCTTAAAGGATTTTCGAGATAGGGGTCAGATCCAAAGTGGGTCACAAGGCCCCAAACAATGAATTCAAATCCTACTCCAGCTAGAGTCAGGGGAGGAGGGGAAATGAAGGAAACCAGCAAGCACATTCCTAAAACAGCCAATTTAACAACCTCCCATAATCTCTTCCAGCTGAGAGCACACTGCTCAGCCGGGCCCTTGTATTCCCATTTGTAATTATTCAGGTGCATTCGCTTCCAGAGGACTCAATGTCTGCCTAAGTCCATGCTCTGGGAATCCTGGGAATAGATTCTTTCAGACAAAAGTTTGTGTACCGATTCAGAAGGCACTTTTTCTGCTTCCTAAAAAGACAACCAGAGTTCTAAGAATTTGGGCCTACAAGTTGGGCCTACAGAGCATACAGGTGTGGACTGAAATCTAGGACCCGTCACTCAGCTAAGTAACCCTGGGAAACTACTGAACTTCTCTGAGCCTCAGCTTCCTCATCTATAATATGGTAATAATTATAGCACCCACCTGTGGGTGGGTGCTATATATATATATATATATATATATATATATATATATAGGGTGGTTAGGAGGATAAAAAAAAAACGATATCATGTCTGTCAAGCATTTCGCTCAGGACATGGCCCCCAATAAGCTCTCAATAATTGCTAGCTACTATTATAACTTGTCTTTTTATACTGCACCTAACCCTAAATTAACAGTGAGACACTTTTTTAAGTCTCATAATTCCACCCCATTCAAGTCTAACTGAATTAAAAATACACACCAAAAACTTAAAAAGGGATACAGGCACAGCTGCCAAATGGCAAGTAAGAAGCCGTAATTTTCCATCATTGGAATATATTTAGTGATAACTATAAATGAAAAACTAAGGAAAAAAAAATCCCCAACTTCAAGTCACCCTCCCAGTCTGACAGCCTGAAAACCAAAAATGAAGTTAGACTTCCGCTAACTTTGCTCCTTTCCACTCCCGTCTGTCAAGGTTGGGTGGAGAACTCCCACATTTCCTGTTCTGGGCTGGGAGCTCTCTGCCAGGTAAAGCAAGAGACACTCCAGCTTGTGTTGGACAGCTGTGACAGTCGGAGGGCCGGGAACTCAGGAAGACTTCTGTGATTCTTTCTGGGCTATTTCCTATGGTATCAGCACCCTGAACTGTGAGAGGGCCCCAGCCAGCCAGGGTAAAAAGTTCAATCACAATGACTAGCACACCTGCATCTCAACCAGCAACTCTTGTTTTGCCATACATAGTATCAAATGACATCATCTCCAATATACACACCTTGTTAGGTGTTCTACTCCCAATTTCTCACAGCTGAAAAGGAACTAGCCTGCTGCCTCCTCAATTTGCTTAGAGGAGGCGGAAATTTAATTGGGATATATATGGCTCTTTAGATTTTCTTCTGTAGATTATGTTGCCTGCAGCACTTTATACTCCCTAGAGAAGAGTTTCTGATCTAGAGAGACTTAAAAATGTATATCCGTACAAACCTCTGCCTTGATGGACATGGTCTGGCAGCAGACTTCCTCACTTACACTGACCAGCACGTGTGCAACTTCATACGAGATCCAAACCACTAAAACCTCCACCAACTTATCCACAGACCAAAGGATTTGCCAAGATTTACAAAACTAGAGAAATGTCACACTAGCAAGAAAAGAACATCAGCCCTAAAGAACTCAATAAAAGTGACAAAATAGGGGCCGGCCCGGTGGCGCAAGCGGTTGGGTGCGCGCGCTCCGCTGCGGTGGCCCGGGGTTCGCTGGTTCGGATCCCGGGCGCGCACCGACGCACTGCTTGGTAAGCCATGCTGTGGCGGCGTCCCATATAAAGTGGAGGAGGATAGGCACCGATGTTAGCCCAGGGCCGGCTTCCTCAGCAAAAAAGGAGGAGGATTGGCGGATATTAGCTCAGGGCTGATCTCCTCACAAAAAAAAAAAAAAAAAAAAGTGACAAAATATGTGACTACATTTCATCCAGTCACGTTCTACCACATCATCCAGCCCACTAACTGAAATTATCTTGTTCAACTACTTGCTACTGTGTTTACTGTCTTTTCCCTCTGCCCCACACCCTCCAAAACAAAAATGTAAGATCCATGAGAGGAAGAATTTCATCAATCTTGTTCACCATTGTAACTCTAGTCTCACAAGAAACAGTAAATAGTAGTTGTGGTGAATCAGATTACTTTGGGGGAAATAGCTTCCCCCTCGTCCTCCAACCACTATGGCAGGAATATACTTCATTGACTTGCTCTGGATATGTGTTGTAATGGCAATGTCATGTCAGTTCCAAGACCAGGCTTTATAGTCTATGCCTGTTCCTACTACCCTCTAGGAGCTTTGATTTTTGCCATGAGAAGAACCTATCCCAGATAACCAACCACAGCCCCCTCCAGCCTGGGTCCCAGAATGAGACAGAGAAAAGAGCTCCCCAGCCAACTTGCAGACCTGGGAGTGTGAGAATAAATACTTCACGCTCCATGCCACAGAGTTTCGGGTGAGCCGTTACACAGCATTCTTGTGCCAATAGATGACCGATACAGCAGGCTCTCAATAAATTTAACAAATGAAATAAGTTCATTTGTTATTAACAAATTAACAACTGAATTAACAAAAAATTTCACTTATACTTAGTACTCCCAAAAATCCATTAATTGTGACAATTCTGCAACACATCAAGTATTGAGCCTGGTTTTCACTTTGGAATACACTCCTTTGTGTAATAAAAAAATACATGTTCAGAAATTGCGACTTAAGAGACCAAGACTGATCTGTTCTGCCTTCCTTATTTAACTGGAGCCAAAAGATAATGACCATTTCTTCCATTTGCAAATTATACTCGGAAACCATTGATGGGTTTTTTTTACCCCCTCCTATCCTAAAATGCTGGTGAAAGCTTTAAGCTCATAAGATACCAATTTTTATAGGGCAGTATTCCTTTCATCTAGTGCAAAAAGCCTTGAAGCTCATAAAATTGAGGCTGTAAACTTTTAAGGCATATAGCTTAGGGTTATCGTTGTAGGGTTAATGTTGATGTATTTCCCTTACTTGAAACATTTAATGGAAGTCATTTTACAGTTCACTTACCTATTGTGTTTACAATTACTTCATTTCTTAGCAGAGAATAGAATCACATCTAAATGGGAGTAAAACCACGTTACATTTTACAAGTACCTTTTCATTCTGACCCTTCATCACTTAAGTCAATGGCTATAAAAGAATCCCTCTTTAATTAAATTACAATTTGAATTTGAGGGAGGCGTGGAGAATAGACAGAAAGAGGATAGGACCAATAAGATCTCAGACCAATACATTTCCCATCTATGGTATTGATATGCTTAATTTGAATGTGCCAAGCACATGAAATAAAATTTCATATGTGCAGATGGTTACAATCTATCAATGCCTTCACCCACTCCAAGTGTAAAAAAATATGGGAGAAGTATCTAACAGAGTACCTAGGCCTTATGGTGAATATATGGTGAAATATTCGGCAAATAAAACAAGTCTATTTTAACACATATTTTAATGAGCTAAAACTCAGATTAATCCAAAATGCTTTCCAGGTCACCTTGGGAAGTCCATCATTTTTTCTCTATCAGAAAGCTCAAATCACCCTTTGATAAATGGTAGTAATGTTGGTTTATTCCCTTCTTTATTATCAAATTTCTAAGTTCCTTTTTAAGCCATGAGAAGATATACCAGTGGTCCACAATCTTTTTGCCAACAAGAACTAATTGTATCATGTTTCACAAATATAGCCCAGTCGTGAGAAGTCTGTGCTTCCCACTGCACTTATGAACTAATGAGTAACTTATCCACCCCCCAGATAGCCAGTGTAACCAACAGAGTTGAGATAATTCCATTTAAAAGTAAAGAAACTTGACATTTTAGTTAACCTAGGTAACCGTATCTTTAGAAAATGTACTCTTACCAACCTGGGCAAATGGCCCGTCCCATGCCAGTTATACCTGAAAATATCAGAGGTTTTGTTCTCTTTTAATAATGAGAAAAATCTGAGAGTCCCCCACTCAAAGGCCTTTTAAGGACTCCAAAGAGACTCAGGAAACCAGGTTCGGAGCCAAAGTTCAGTTTTAATCCCTATTTCCCCTTCTCTTTCTTCCTATCCCGATTAAATTTTGTTATTAAAATAAAAGTAGGTTTTAAAAAAAAAAAACTTAATATGACTGAGGAAAAATATTCCCAATACACATACTCTGATGCCTCTACCCTGGCTCTTTACCCAGAGTAAATAATGGCACATGCTGGGCCTCGTGGGGAATGAAACCTAAGACCATCCAAATGCACCAGACAAGATGAAAGGTGTTCCAAACTAGACTATTTCAATAAGAAAGCAGGTGGGCTGAGAACTTGACTTAACCCCTGTGCCTGCTCTGGTGGAGCAGGACTTAGCACAAGGGGCTAAGCCCACAGGGGACAGCTAACAAATGACAGGCATGTCTCATGGGCTAAACCTTCCATTTCAGGTTTTCACAAAAGGACAGCAACTATTTATTCCCTCAGTGCACCAACCTTAATGACAATCCACCGCATGCTAAGCCCTATCTAAAGTGCTTCATACCCATTATTGCATTTAATCATCCCAATGATCCAATGAGCAAGAAGGAATTGAGGCTCAAGAGTTGCAGTCAGCATGTAGTAAGACATGATGAAGATATCTTGTCCTGGTGCTGGAGATAGTGAAATGAAGAAGATGGAACTATTTTCTTCAAGGAGCCTGCTATCAAATAGAGGAGACAGAAAGGTTTTCAGGCAATAACTGAACACAGTAAGAACTAAGAAGCAAGTACAGGGTGTCCAGAGCAGGCCCCTAATCTGGTATTCATGGTGGAGGTTCCCAAGGCCACGGTATTGGAGCTCAGTCTTGAAGGACAAGTAAGGATTAGTTTGATTGGGCTAGGGTGAAAAGGAGAAGACGACCTTCCAGGAAGAAAGAAACCACCTTATTGGGACTTTCAAAAAGAAAATTTTGAAATAAACTTTGAATATTCAAAAAAAGATGTGTAACATCTATAAATTATTGTGATTATTATGTGCCAGGCATTGTCATAAATGCTTCACAGTCAGGATCTCTCTTAATCCTCACAGCAACCAAAGGAGGTAGGTCATATAATTATTCCTATTTTATACAAGGGAAAACTGAGTCTCAGGGAGGTTAAGTAACAGGCAAGTAAGTGGTTAGATTCCATTCCTATATAACGCAGAAACTTACATAATCAGGGCCTTAAACATTACTCCCACCTGCCCTTCAGATTTTGCTTTGTGTCTAGTTCATACTAATGTGTCTGCCTAATCAAAAAGAAGTAGTCTGAAGAAAAATGGAAAATTTTGGACATCTGTACCAATTTTAATGAAATAATTGCTTGCCCACAGGCCAAGCTGTGAAAGCCTTTAGAAAAAGATGGACATGGAGAGCTCTCATGTATACAAAACAAAAAGCTACCCTCTACAATGACTGTCAAGGTCTCAATCTTCCCCTAGCCTCTATACTTGTTCCCAACAGAGAGCCCAGGTTTGATAAACCCCTTCCTGCCTCAAGTCTTACAAGCCCCAGTGTGCTCAGACCCTCTGAAGCCATTTGACATAGCTTGCTGCCTTTATTTCATAGAGTGAGTCTCATAAACAAAAACACGGCAAGCACAGAAATCTCTTGCCAGTAAAGGGACTCGCATTAGTTCTCCTCAGACATATTAACTTCAATAATTAGTTTAGAAATAAAGCATTTCTAATTAGCATTTTTGGAAACAAAGGGCAAATTTGCAGAAAAGAGAAAATATGTTTGGATGGGGGAGTGAGATCTCACTATGTTAAATGTCTCTATACCAAAGAATTCCCGAGGCTACCAATTTTAATCACTTGACATTATGTTTCCTTTTAATGCAAATATACCAAAGACAACACTACAGTAAGGATATAGGTCTTAGGCAAGAATTAGAGCCTATTTTTAGGACATTTGGAGGGAAAAAGATCTGTGTCTTTTCCAAAATGACTCGGGGCTGCTTAAGACTCATCTGTCCCATATGGACTCTTTTTCAAAAGTGGTGTTTCTGATGCACTACACTTCAAAGTTGGCCTTTGATATTTTCAGGTACAACCGGCATGGGATGGGCCATCTGCCCAGGTAGGTATTTATATCTAATGATTGACACTAACAAGAGATACTGTAATTCCAGTATAGGCTGGAATTAACAATAACCACATACACACACACAGTATTAGATCTATAATCACATACTCATATTTATATATTAGGCAAAACTTCCCCTTGAACTACTTTGACCACTCTGCGATGAACATGTGAAAGACGAAGAAATGATAACTTTGATATCTGTAAAACTGCAAAGATGAACAGGACAGTTGGTGCCAAACTGTAAAGCCCTTTTTTTCCCCTTGAACAGCAGTATCACAGGAAGGCCATAAACTCTAATCCAAACTCTTACTTCCCTCCATTCCCTCTCCTTTCTCATCAGCCATTCGCACTGTGCCTGAAGATAAGGAAACACCACAGCAATGGCAATCTAGCCGCAGTCTAATGGAAAGTGTAGATTCGGCTTGTTGGTTCCTAAGATTAAAAGGGGGTAGGCATGAGAGAAAACTATTACATTACAGAAAAGGGTAAAATCTATTGTCCTATTATTTGTTTCTCTCACTCACAGAGAGACATAATGTTTTAAATGTACTTATTTATATATATACTAGGAAAGAAAAGAATGCATTTGTTCCCAGGGAATCTCCTGTGAATGCAAAGTGTCTTTATTGACACACAGCCCAGCTTTAGGCCACTCCTGCCTGAAGGACAGCGTGGTTTTCCAGGAAAAGTGCTGGCCTGAGAGCCAGGAGGTCAGAAGCCCAGTCTGACCTCTACCTCATCCAAGCTGTGTGATCTCACGCAAGTCATTTCTCTGCAGGCATGGGTTTCTGTAAGACAAACGTAATGGATGAAGTGACCACTAAGATCCACTAAGGCCCCGAGACTCTTTACCAGAAAAATGTTCTTCTACCAAATATGTGTCAAATCTGGTTTAGAAAAATCATCATGGGTAGGAAGCTATGAAGGAAAATAACTCAAAACCAGGAACACTACACATCCTGTGGGATGCCAAGAAACCAAATGCTTTCAAGTTCCAAGTTAGAGAGAAGCTTCAATTGTTTTTAAGGCTAACCTGGCAAATGCTTGGAGCAAATTCTCACTGTTTTGTTTGAACAGTAAGAAGAGAAGGTGATTATATCACAATAACATACCTCTACCCTCTTTTTAAGCTGACACTGCTACCTCCTTTATATTTGGGAGGCAAGCTAAAACACTTCACACAGTGATGCCTTATGCTCCCAAAAAACAAATGTAGGGGGAAAAAATCCCACTCAGATTTCATTTGAAGAGAATGCCATTTTCCAGTCTCTCTCTCTCTCTCTGATTACTAATGCTCCAAAACAAACCACCCCAAAACTTTGTGGTATACAACAACCATTTGATTATGCCCACAGGTTCTATGGTTTAGGAATTCAGATGGAACACAGTGGAGACAGTTGGACTCCAGTGTCTGGGGCCTCAGTCAGGGGTGACCTGACAGCTGGGAGCTGGAATATCTGGAGGCATCTTCACTCACAAGTCTGGAGGCTGACACTAGCTGTCGGCTGGAACACCTACACATGGCCTCTCCATGTGGTCTCCCTGCGTAGGCTAGTCTGGGCTTCCTCACGGCATAGTGGCTAGGTTCCAAGAGTAAGTATCCCAAGAGAGCAAAGCAGAAGCACATGGTATTCTTTTGGTCTTGCCTCGAAAGTCACAGTATGACTTCTATTATACTCTGTCAAGACAGCCACAAAGGTCTGCCCAGGTTCAACAGCAGGGGATACAGACGCCCCCTCCCCACTCTATGGAAGGAGAGTCACAGTCACATGATAAGGTGAGCATGTGGGATGGGATGTAGTTTTGCCACCATCTTTGGAAAATGCAATCTGCCATGCTGACAGACTAGTGACAGATGAATCCCACAAACAAGATAAGTACAAAAACCTGGGTCTCAGGCACCTTTGACTATTGCAGATTTAAAGCACACACTTTGATAGGCAAAAGATCACAGCCAAGAGCTAGAAGAATGGGATTTTAACCATACCAATTTGCCTTTGAAGCCATGATTACAAACATGGTCCTGGTAATAATTAGAAGGGTCCTTGACATATATTATGCACCTTTGCTGTTTTATGACATCTTGGTTCCTTCTGTATCCCATTGACGTTTGATTTAAACGTAAAGAGTATTAAAACATCTGCTGAATTATAATTCCAAAGTTCAAATGACATTGAGATGAAATTACGAAACTATGAATTCACCATGTTAAATAGGTTTTTTTATTTTTAATGGAATACAGAGAGCACCTGTTTATAAAGCAGCCCCATATGCAAAGCTGTGGGTTAGGTTTAATTTGGAGCTGATATGACCTACAGATCTTTGGATGTGTTGCAAGGGAGACCTCAGTCTTCAATAATGCAGCACCTCACAATAGTCCTGCTCCCCAGGACAGCAGGGAAGGGAAGGGAAGGCAGAGGAGATGATCGACATTGAGTATCCCAAGATTTTCAGCATTTTTTTTCCCATTCTTAAACCTAAAAGCCATACTCCAGCCTCTTCTTCTGTTTGAAGGATGTAAGAGATCCACCTTTCAGATTTCTACTTCCATCACTAACCAGAACCACCATCACTATCAGCTATTAAGCTAATATCCTTATTTTATAAGAGTCTCACCCCTTATTGTTCAATAAGCAATATTCATAGCCTCTTTGTCTTTCCTCACCTGCTAAGAAAATCTTTGACATTTCCCACACAGCACTGACCCCATTCCTAAATCCTCCACCCCTTCCCCTTGTGTCTTACTGAATATATTAAGGCAATCAGTGTGCGTGAGTGGAGGAGGGGAAAGCAAAGGGAGATAAGAAAACAGCAGATGGAGGATAAAGAAAAAGAGAGGGAAGAAGAGACGAAGAGGAAGGATAGCATGATGTCAGGGAGAGATTTGGTAGAGAACAAGGAACACACAATGAGGAAACCTTCAAAGCATCTACCCAGTACCAAGAACTGGATTCAAGACAAATAGGCTAGAGAAGGAAAGTGTTGCAGAAGGGAATCACCTGAGTTCCTATAGACGGTCTTCAAGAGACATAAGATGGGAATCACTTCTACTGTTGGCCCCTGGACTCTATGCGTTTGAATGAGACATTGCTCCAAGAGTCAGTCACTTGGATCTCTGGATTTCCTTGGGTTTCATATAGCTGATAAAAATGAGACTCAAAGAGGTCAGTAACTGGTAAAGTGACAACTCAATTCTGCCTGTCACTCAAGTTTCTGATTGACCACATCACACAGCCAGGTAAACAGAAATCTATACAGATTCTTTTCACCATTATCATCAATTGCTCATGAGGATTAGCTATTCACCCAGGCCAGACCCAGCAACCAGGATGGAAGCTTTTGTGTTGTTACTATACAAATAATGCCAACAAATGAGAGTTAACTCACGAGAGACGGAAAAATTATTACTGCCAGCAGTGGATGCTAAATAAAAGGAATTCGCACCTTCTAAGATAGAAAATTGCCAAGGATTTGGAGTTTTGAAGTCTTAAAAACTTCTCATAAAGTCAAACAAGTAATTTTTTACTTGCAACACAAATATATACACATATATATGTATACGTGTGTTTATACAGAGCTACATATATGTATATATTTAGGTATATATGTATGTGCTTGTGTGTGTGTGTATGTATGCCTAAGTCAAACTAGAATGATTTACTTTCAACAAATGCCAAACCCTAGGCAAAGCTGAGGTAAAGCTTTCTTTTGTTGTTTAAACTCTAACCATATCAAGGTACCAGAACTTAAAGAAGTTTCTAATAATGTCACATATTATACTGTTTAATGAGTATGACATAAAAATATCTGCACACAGACACATAAATATTATTGGAGAATGTAATTATGAGTTTTTACATTTTGTTTTGGTTTGTTTTTAACTCAGCAGTCTTATCTGTAAAGAGCATGAATTCCACGTGAACTATACCGAGTTCGACTATGCTCAGGGCACAGTGCAGAGGCCGAGTCCCACGATGCTGGGAGGGGAGTGAGTCCACAGTCCTGCCCTGGTAGAAGTTTATCAGTTCTGTCTGGTTATCTCTTTTACGCCCCTGGTCACAGTGGTGTTCCCATCTTCCCAATGATTCACTGTCTCTTTTCCTAAGTTATTAATTAACAGGCAAGAATCAAGTGCAAACAAGACTATTAGGAAAACAAGAAGCAGAAAAGCTGGGTCACACACTCGGAACCGAATCGGAGCCTGGGAAATCAGGAGTTGCCTCCAAACCCTCTGACACAGCATGTCACCCACACAGCCCAACCCCTTGGAGAGGAGAAGAGAGGAAGAAGAAACTCAAGGGCATACATGTGCAGGGATGAGAACAACAGTGCCAGGGCTGGGGAGCAATTCCTTATTTGCATCCTAACCTGCTGTTGTCAGTAAGGTCTGTTGTTGCTCTGTTGTTTCAGAGGAAACATTTTAGTACCATTTTATCAAGGATGCTGGGACAGTAATATGGATGAGCTTGATACAAAAGAGACCATATACTACAGACAAGAAGGAAAAAAGAGAACAACTAAATGTGACAAGCCACAGTGTAGCCATTTCAGTGTATTTGCTACACTCTCCTCAGAAGCAGAAGAGAATAAAAGGTACAAAATGGGGGAGGGGGTATGCACACCAGCCACACCTGTTCTCTGAATCTTATTTGGCTCCAAAGACTTACTATTCAAAGTATGTTCCCCAAGACCAGCAGCAGCAGCACCTGGGAGCTTGTTAGAGATGCCGGACCTGGACCTACTGAATCAGATCTGCACCCCCAGGTAATTCACATGCATGTTCAAGCTGTGGATTAACTACACGGGACCCTACACCATCTGGTGAATTCAGAGGGTTCAGTCTTTCCTCGTTCTTCCTTTAGTCTCCAAAACGTGAGCACCCATTACATGTGGGCACTGTTCTCAGCAAGGACTGTGGATACAGTGGTGATGTAAAAAAACAGTGACACTCCTGGCCCTCCTGCAGCTTAGTGTTGAGCACCAGGGGGACAAACATGACTCATACAACCACACACACACATAAAAGTACAACTGCGTGATGAATGCTGCAAAAGAGAAGCGTGGTCTTACGAGAGCATAAAACAAGGAGATCAGACCCTGGCAGGGAAGGTTCCCTGCAGAAATTGATGATAGAATTGAGATCTGCAGGATGAGTAGGCATTAACAAGGTATGGAAGGGAGAGAACAGCATCCAGGTAAAGACGAAAGGCATATGCAAATGCCCCATGGCATGAAGGTACATTGCACATTAAAGGAACTATAAGGGAACAGCATGTGCAAAGTGAGACTGGCAGGGAGGCGGGGTCCAGACCATGCAGATTCTTGTAGATCCATGAAGGAATTGATTCTAAGAACAGAGGGAAGCCCCTCTGTTTTAAAGTTTTAAGCAGGTTATACCAGATTAGAAAAAAGAGGGTAAAGTGGATAGATCCCAGGGATTTTACTAAGGAAGTAGTAAGACTCAGATCCCAGACAACCCTGTTTGCATAATTTACCTTCCCTCCCTTTTGACCCTGGACTATATCATGCCTCCCACCAACCCCACAACACAAACTGAGTCTCTTTCCTACCAAAGAAATAGGCAAGAAGCACCCCAATGCTAAAGGAAAAAGAACATACATACACAGCTCATGAATAAGCCTGGATGGCTGCCCCAGGATGTTGGAAGGAGTGTTGAGTAGTACTTAAGACTCTCAGAAGTAAGGAATATCTGAATTCAGACCTGGTTCTACCACTGACTACCTGGACAAGCCCCATCTACTCAACGGGCATAATAATGCCTACATCACAAGGGTACTGACTGAATTAAACAAGGTCGAGTCTACAAAATCCTAAGCATGGCACTTACACACAGTAGGCGTTCAATGAAAGATATATTATCTTTACAAACCACTGTGGTTCTCAATCTGCTCTCAGGAGCACATTAACTCTTGAAGCTAAAATAAATTGTTTCTTTACTGAAAAATAATAATCATTGGCATGTAGCAAATGCTTAGACACATGCTAAGCCCTCACCTCTCACTTATTATTTCATTAAGTGATCACAATAACTCTCTGAAGTGGGTGCTGCTATTAACCTCATTTTACAATGGAGCACAAGAGGGTAAGTAGCTTGCTCAAGCATTCAGTGTGAGTCCAGGTTCTAAGCAGGCTTCGTGATGACTCAGGGCTCCCAGTGGGCATAACTCTACCCAATAAGTTGGCAGTTCACAAAGGGCTCTCCCTCTCACCCTTGAGCTCCTTGAAGCATGTAACTCTTAGTCAGCATGAGATTCACTGATGCCCAACAAGGCCTGGTGCACTGAAATTCTCACGAGTGAAAGCCTGAATGAAGGAGGTTGCCTCCTAAAAGAATCTGACACTGACCAGGGGTGGAGGCCCGTGAATGGTAAGAAAGACAAAACAGGTGTGCCCAACTTACACCTTTCTTGTGAAGAGAAGCTTTCTCTGGCTTGGCTAGACTCTAGTCCTTAGGAGGCCAGCTACCTGAAAATCCCTAAGGACTGAGTTTTGGTAAAATGTAACTTCCTCTTCAGAATTTCCCGCTTAGGGTGTTTGATGGAACAGCCTAATCCCTGCTTTATTTCAACCATGAACTGAACTGCCTTTATTTCCCAATTTTTTGCACTCCACTGTTGCCACCAACTTGGTGTTTACAAAGCACCTTTGCCCTCAGGATTTCCAGGCAGTGATAAAAGCATAGAGGAAATATTTCATGGCTGGTCTATTCTAGGGCTGTAGGGGGTGTGCAGAATGCAGCCAGTTGTAAGGAAAGGACCAAGACTTGAAAGCCTTCTCAGAGGACACCAAGTGTTACCTTGGTATTTAGATGGTAAGGAGCCTGTTGGGTCAAGTGCTTCCTCAGGGAACTGGAGGGGCACCAATTTGCTCAAACCCACCCCTGGTTGGGGAATATAATAGAGGGCTAGAGTTCAGACTTTTATTCCAGCTGATGCTTCATTTAGCATAAATGATTTTACCTTTCCTTTTGTGAAAGATGACACGAGTGGAGCCATATTGAAATAGAGCTGGAATAGGCATTTCAGAGGAATTGCCTTGAACGTTTTATACTCTTTATCTTCCAAACTGGACCAAACCACCAGCATTCCAAGAAGTCAGGACAAGAACATCCTGTTTGTAAGGACTGATCAAACTGGACTTTGCTGATGACTGAATCTCAACCAATCAATAAAGTACAAACATAGCCTTACCTCATCTAGCACCAATGAACTCCTCTTTAATACAACTCACCTCATCCTCCCATTTTCCCATAAAAACCCTAAGTCCCTCTCCCGTAATCGGGATGCTATCTGAGTTTCTACCTGAATCTATGCTCCCAGAATTTCAATTCTTTGATCCTAAATAAGCGCTCTGCCTCTTAAACTGGTTTCTGTTTTTGTAGGTTGACACTTTCAACTCCCTGTGACTAAAGGTATGTTGGAGAAAGCCAATTCAGCAAACTTCACGGGTGTCCCCACACTGCAACAGACGTAAAACCACGTGGAAAATGAAAGGGACTGCCTGAAGTATTTTTTTCTGTGGCAACTAATATTGTAACAGTCACACAGCAGCAAAAGTAGAGGTTTGGGAACTAGTCAAACATGAGTTCAAATCCAAATGCATCCACTTCCCAGATGTGTTGTCAGACAAGTTACCGAAGAAAGTGTCACTTATTACATTAATACACACGCACATGCCTACATGACGTGCTCACATGCAGTGAACACTGTGCTGTGCCTCCCTCCAGTATCTCCCTTCAGGACTTGTCTTGACTACAGAGAGCCACCTTCCCCAAGATCACCTCCCCTTCCCAGAACAGCCTGCATCCAATGGCTATTTGACATGACAAGCCTAGCCCTTTCAGCTGAAGAACTATCTCAATTTTAGAGCTAGCTGTGGGTCAGCTGAGGCCTTCGCTGAGACCACCTCACAAACTAACTTCTCCTTCGGCCAATCCCTCCACAGGGGTTGGTCCCTAGAACATTCCCTAACGAATGATCTGCATGGTAATCTCCCTCTCTGAGTTTGTTTTCCAGGAGCCAAACTATACTTCACCAAAAAACTGGAAGGAGAGATGGTGAACTATGACCAGCTCACAGTACTACACTATTTGATTTGTCATTTTTCCAAGGTTAAGATGCAAATGTGAAAAAAATTGAGTTAATTTTTTTAAAGGGTTGATATGATACCCAAAGGACACTCAACATTTCCTTTTTCCTTAGCTCTAACTCTCCCTACATCACACAAACTTGTCTATACCAGATTTGCTTTTATTTGTTTTAATTAGGATGAACAGCAAAGTGGTTTGCAAGTTATATCCTTTCAATCAAAAAGAATGATGCTACTGAAACAATCTATAGTCAGCTAACCTGAAACATCCAACTCTGAAATGCATAAAGGCTTTAATCGCTCAAACACTGAAGTAAAACTTTTCTTGGACAAGTAATCAAGTAATATCTTAGAAATTCTTTTTTAGCAGAGGGCAAAGAAATTACACCACCACCCCCTAAATCTGAATAATACAAACTATACTTTATGTAGTAAACATGCATTCCAAGTTTTTCTTATGAATATAAATATTAGAAGAGATGGTATTAAAAGTTCTCTATTGCCAGCCTTGCCTTGAAACACAAAGAAAAGATATTAAGGCTCAGTAATAACCAGCTAATTACGAAAAGCAGAGGTGGAAATGGATAAGAAATGAAAGCAGATGGTGAGACTGTTAACTCACTTAAAGGAAATTTCCCAAGAATGAGCCATTAAGTGGCTGAGCAATAGACCTGAACAGTCTTTAAGGAGCAATGTGCGCCATAAAGGCCAAATACCACTGAATAATTTCACCAAATGCTCTACGCAGCATTTTTAAAGCTTCTTGCTATAACTCTGAATCTAATCACATGAAATTCATATGAGCCTTCTTGGTTACAGCCCATCTCTAATTGACCAGGGAAAAGGGGGACAGAGGATGAGTGAGATTAATAAATTAAGAAATGTCTTCCTAGTTCAACATTTTGAACCTTTCAACATTTTGACCAGAGTCGTTAAGTGACTAACAGGATTTTCGGCTACATTTTCCTATTTCCCCAGGTAATAAACAAAAATGAAAAGCAAAGAAAATTAGACTGGAAGAGTATTCAAACTGCCAAGTGTAAGGGTCTCTATTTGCCTGACTATTCTATTTTTTTTTTTAAAGATTTTATTTATTTATTTATTTTCCCCCCCAAAGCCCCAGTAGATAGTTGTACGTCATAGCTGCACATCCTTCTAGTTGTTGTATGTGGGACACGGCCTCAGCATGGCTGGAGAAGCGGTGCGTCGGTGCGCGCCCGGGATCCGAACCCGGGCCGCCAGCAGCGGAGCGCACACACTTAACTGCTAAGCCACGGGGCGGCCCTCTATTTGCCTGACTATTCTTAACCCTTGATTTGTCTGGTTTCTATGATGCGCTTCAATTTGGGTATGGTCTAGTCATTCTCAACCAGGGAGTATTCTGTCCACCAGGGGACTTGGAGCAATGTTTAAAGACATTTACTGGTTGTTACAACGCGGGGGGGGTGGGTATTTACTGGCATCTAATGGGTAGAGGCCAAAGATATGGCTAAAAATCTTACAATACCCACTCCAGCCTCCAACAACAAAGAATTATCCAGCTCCAAATGTCAACAGTGCTGAGGTTGAGAAAGTACAGTGGAGTGGAGTGAGCACTAAAATTCCAAATCAAAGGAGCCCCCTGTGAATCCCAAGTACCTTGGGCAGGTTCTCTGAGCCATGGTTTCCATATGCATAAAATGGGGCTAATAACACTCTTCAAGAGTTTTGGCAAAGAATAAAGAGGATGACAGATGACAAATCACCTAGCACCGTGCCTGGCACATCAAAGGTGCCTGTGATGTCTGGTAAATCTGAATCACTGCTATTTTTTAACTGCAGCTATTTCCCACCCAGCCCCATTTCCTCTAGGATTTTACTGGGAAGCAAAGAAAAGAGGAACCCAGCCAATTCTGAAGCCCACTCTAGGTCAATAGTTTGCATGTAGCTCATTTAATAATTTTGACTCCTATTGTGTCTAAATTTATGTTTGAGGAACCTGGGGGTGGAAAGGCCACAATTTTTACATTTTTTTAAAAGGTGTGTTGTTTTTTCAAAGGAGAATTTCAATTCAATGACCTACGAGCCAAATGAAAGAAGGAAATGCAAAAATCCCCACTAGGTCTTTTCCCAGACAATGAACATCTTCAATGAGTTAATTGAAGGCTTATTTAAGTAGAACAAAGCAGATGCTCAGATATCAGACAAAAAGAAAAAAAAGGAACTTCTCCCTTAGTAATGACCACGCATGGCGGCTCAGCGGAGAACCACGACGTGATATATTACGGCCATAATCCTCCATTTACCTTATAAAAATCCTACTTGCCTGCTGCGAACTACACCAACAAGTCACATGTGTAACAGCCAGTTTTCTGTTACTCTTGCCCCAATTCCAATCCTCAGAGGAAGGGAGGGTAACCATATAATTCATCGTCCAAACCAGGACACTGAAGACTGAAAAGGGCACTATGAATAATTACACCAGGACAACAGGTGTAAACCAGATATTTCTCGAGCAAACTGAGATATATAACCACCCTAGTCAGCGGGAACCATGGGTAACAGTTCCCCATTGTTCTGGACATTTTCATTTTTAAGGCACACATATACAACCACCCAGGTCAGTTGTGAACCAGTTACATGAATGGGATCATCCCACAGATGCTGTTCTGTCTCCGTTTTTTTTTTATTTAACATATCATGATACATTTATACGTCAGGGCACAGAGATTCACCTCATTTTTTCTTAATTGACTGTAGAATATGCCACAGCAGGGAGATGCCATAATTTTTCAATCACCCACAACACATAAGTCAACTTCAAGTTTTTGTCATTACGAGCAATGCTATAGAGAACATAGCCCTACATACATCTTTTAGGGGTTTGAGTATTTCCAGAGGATAGGCTTCTAATGGTGGAAATGCTAGGTCAAAATGTTACCATTTTTGATGGGTTCTTCTCAAATGCTCTCCAAAAAGGCTGTCAAGTCATATCAAGACCATCAGTTAATGAACACTTTTGAATTTCTGCCAAGCTGATAAAGGGAACATACTCTCTCACTCCATTATTTCCTTATATGTTCTCTCAACTCCAGACAGTCTGGACCGTGGGCGGACATGGAATTTTCCTACCTCTAGGCCTTTGCTCCTGCTGTTCCCTCCACTTACAATAACATTCCATCCCACCTCTATAAATAGCCTACTAATGACAAATACAGCCTCCTGGTAAGGCCTGTCCTGAGGCTGATCAACCAGATGACGTTTTCACGTCACCTTTTCCTCCTGCAAATGCCCATAGCACTGTTTATTTTCCCCACTGCACTCCCACCCCATAACCTGAATCAGAGTCCACAGTCACCCTGTAAATCATGGAGACTCAGAGACAAGTGTCTATGGGCATGCACAGGCACCGAGTTGCACAGACCTAACCTGTCCTAATTTCCTTATCTGTAAAATGGGGATTTAAAATAGTACCTACCCCAAGTACCTACATTTTCCTATAATTTTGAAAATTATATGAGCAAATGTACAGAAAGCACTCAACATATGAGGAGATAAAGAAATGCTAACAATGTAATTTATTACTGTTTAATAGCAGAATTGATCCCTTGAGGGCATGCTTCATTCAACTCAGTCCTATGGAATCTAGCACATTAATCTGCACATAGAAATCACACAATACATGTGTTTGCTGAATGGAGTCTTTAACTAACGTTGCTCACTGGATCAAATAATAATAATAATGGCAATTAATATGTATTGATCCCTTACTATGTACTAGGCAGTCTGATGAATATTTCTCTTTTAATCCTCACAAACAATTCTATGAGGTAGGTACTGTACAGATAGAAAACCAAGCCTTGAAGAGGTTATAAATCTCACCCAACGCCAGAGGTGGATAGGGGATTCAGACCCACAACTGCCTGACTCCAGAGGCTATACCCTCAACAATTCCAGAGTCTATGCCCTCAAGCTGTACCCTACACTGCATCAAATATCACTAAGAAAGAGAAGTCAACAGAGTCCCAAGATCTCCTGGTCTTACTCACATACAAATTCTTTCATAGACTATAAATACCTTTATATACTTAGTGCAATCACTGTTCGGGCATCCCTATCTTGTACTCACCCATCTCCCACCAGATCTCCCATCCAATGAAACCAAATATTTACTTTAAAAATAAAATGAGCACAGAAGGCAGGGACAGATAAACAATCTTCTGGAGGAGGAATGCCAGGTCTCAATGGCAAGGTTCAACCAAGCCTTCTTCCAGTCCAGCAAATCTTGGACCTGACCCACACGGTAGCCCACAGGTCCAAGCACATATTCATACAGATCTACCGCAGTACGCTACCCTGAGACATACTGGGCATTGTGATAGTTTGGGGAACAATTCAAAAGTGAGCCTTGCACTTGATCACCATGTCAGGATCTTCTAGCCCCACAGCAGATTACTGTAAATCCTCGGCCCAAGGGGCCCTCACTACACTTAAGAAGCAGAGATACCATGCCTCATGACAGCTGGTTGGGCTCAGGACACATGCAATTAATGACTGTTTATTGAATTCCAGCAATTTGTCTTCACATCTATAAATATGGCACTCTACTCTTTCTACAGATGAAGAAATTGAGACACAGGTATTACTAAGTAGCAGGATCCTGGATCACTTGAAAAGTAGAAATAAAATGGGACAGCCAGTAAGTGCAATGTTTTCCCTGCAACAGCCACACTGATTTGTTGTACCAGGTGCAGGGCTTCTCCTAACTGCCCCCGTCCTATGTGGGATGGCCTGTCTTGGTTCAGAAAAATGCACAAACGGAAAGACATAATGCACATGTACTAATTGATAAATGAAGACAGATGTGGTAAATCAAAATCAGCTCAGGACATGGCATCAAAGACCTGGATATAAAGCTCTGGCTCGGCCGACCCAGGAGAAGTTCATTTCCTCTTCAGTGACTGAAGATACAGCCAACCACCTCCCAGTGCTCATAAGAGCACCCATCATTCCTGGACCTCAGCACCTGGTTTGTATCCCAGCTCTGCCATTAACAGCAGTGGCAAAGAATACCTTCACTTCTCTGAGCCTCAATTTCTTATTCTGTCAAATGGGAGTGATTATAGTACCTATACTTCATAGAGTTGTTTAAGGAGTAAATGAGTTAATATAGAGCACTTACAGCAAAACATGGCACACAGTAAGGGCTATAAAGTTTACTGGAAAACGCCTACAGTATTTGCTATCCATCTATCTTTATACCAATCATTCTAGAATTCTAAAGACTCAGGAATCATTTATTTGCTCTGTAATCATTTGTAGCTTCCTACAGAGTGGTGACTAAATTCAGACTTCAAGCAAGGGATCTAAGGGAAATAACATGAAGACATAAAGATAGTATACTTAGAATGTGTTTCTATCAAATCTGCTCCATATAACGTGGTCCAACAAATTCAGCTCTATAAAATCTAAGAGGATGTGGTAGTGCCAGGAAAGAAGATAAAAACCCAGAGTGCTAAACAGAAGTGTTTTGAGTCAATTACGCAGGCAATTCAGTGCCTCCACAAACCTAAAATCAAGTTATCAGATTCAAAAGAGGAAAACTGACTAACTTAATAATAACTATCATTTATTCAATGTTGCCTTTGCTCTATGTTCCATGCTAAGAGGTTCACTGCAACATTTTGTGTAATCCTTACAGCAACCATACAAGGAGTGTGTTGTTATCACTACTTTGCAGAAGTAAAATCATGCACCCAAGGCCACACAGCAAGTGAGCAGTGGGACTGGATTTGAACTGGACTATTTGAAATGCAAAGCCTGTGAGTATAACTAGTGAGCCTATGGCCTCCAACCCAGAAAGGGGGAATGTTTGCCAGGTCAAAGCTGATGGTGGGATTGAAGTCCCTAAAACCAGATGATCAACATGCATACCCTTCACAAACTGCCCTGAAGTGCCAAAGAAATGACAAGGAAACACTGCTGGTGAAGTTCCACCCTGGGCTATACATTCCCCACCCTCGGAGCTGGAGACACGAGGCAAGTGGTGCTCCTGACAGACCTGGGGAGGTCAGGCAAAGCTGAGAAACGAAGAAAAGCAGAAGAGAGGGTGAAGACTTCAAGAAAATCTAACTAAACCTGCTTCTGAGGGCAGTAGGAAGACTAAAGTCAAACAGAAAAAAGTGGAAACAACCCAAATGTTCACTGACAGAAGAATGGATAAACAAAATGTGGTATATCCATACAATGGAATACTATTCAGCCTTAAAAAGGAAGGAAATTCTGACACACACTTTGATATGGATGAACTTTGAAGACCTTGTGCTAAGCGGAATAAGCCAGACACAAAAGGACCAATATTGTATGATTTCATTTAGATGCGATACCTAGAATAGTGAGATTTATGGAAATAGAAAGTTTGCTGGTGGTTGCCAGGAGCTGGGAGAGGGAGGAGAGGATGGGGAGCTAATGTTTAATAGGTAGAGTTTCACTTTGGGAAGATGAAAAAGTTCTGGAGATGGATGGGGGGGATGGTTGCACAATAGTGTGAATGTACTTAACGCCACTGAACTGTACATTTAAAAATTGGTTAAAATGGTAAATTGTATGTTATGTACATTTTACCATAATTTTTTTTTAATTTGGTATCCTTTATTTGTTTATTTATTTTTCTCTTTTTTCTCCCCAAAGGCCCAGTAGATAGTCGTTATGTCATAGTTGCACCACCTTCTAGTTGCTGTATGTGGGACGCCGCCTCAGCATGGCCGGACAAGCGGTGCATCGGTGCGTGCCTGGGATCCAAACCTGGGCCACCAGTAGTGGAGCGCGCGCACTTAACCGCTAAGCCACGGGGCCGGCCCCTACCATAATTTTTTTAAAAGTCTAATAGAACCTTGCTAGGTCCAAAAGTGCAAGTTGCATCCCTAGAACAGTCTGAGGAAAAGACTGTGTTCATCAGTGCTGGAAGATGCAGGCACTTGTGTCTGGACCCGGGCAGGGCACAGCTGCAGACGGACAAACAGAAAAGCTCTGAGCTGCGATGAGTCAGGCTTCCCTGCACGCCCATCCCCCAGGCACAGATGTCTCCTTTCCCTGGGAGGTGCCAGAGTGCAAGGAAAGGCACTTGGCTTCCCGCCTTTCTCAGACCACACTCTGGAGGGTTCTGTACCCTGAACTGACACAATGGTGTGGTGCAGTCTGAAGGGGATCCCACCACGCGCCACGAGACAATAATGCAGTATCCTAGTGAAACCCTGGAGCATTTCCAAGCTGGAGGAAACCCATCGCTGTCACTCAATCAGTTGGCTAACCTGGGACAAGTAACAACTTCTTAAGCCTCAGAGTCTTGACCTCTAAAATGGGAGGATGGCACACATACTTCACAGCTCATGCTGAGGATTAAAGACCATGCGCGTGTGGCTCTCACCTGAAAAGCACTAAACCTAGTTCTGCTATTGTTGGCATCGCTGGTCTTAGGCCTCTCTCCTCGGTTTTCACTCCTATACTTGAAGCCCCATAGGCAGATGATATGACAAGCTGGGGAGGTGAGACCTGGAAGGCTTCCCAACTTTGACAAGGAAGGAAGACTGTTAGTCATGCACGAGGAAGCAGGAGAAAGCCATTAGAGAAGGCAAACATTGAGGATGCGGGAACCAGCATGAAAAAAGAAAAAGCAAACATCTTTACTCTTCTCTGGGAGTTAATATCTGTAAATTGCTCTATTATCTTGGATTCATTTATTTTTCTTCCTTTTATCTTGGTCAGAGATGGGGTCCCTAATTATTGCTGGCTGTACTATATACACACACACAAACACACAAACAACCATGAGACAAAGATAAGGTTAGGACACTTTGGGGGAGGAGGGGATGTGTATGCACATTTGATGTTGTTATATTTTACAAGCCTAGAACAAAATATCTTCAACCACCACCCCCCCATACACACACACACACACACACACACACACAAGCAGCCTGTGTATATTTTCACATTTGTAACTTTCAGCTACCACCACTGAGGGGATGTAAAAGCTGACTATTTTACTCCAAAGACTCTTACACCTGGTTAGCAGCATGTGGCCATGCTCTCTTTCCCTAAAGATGACATCTCCCTCTCTACTCCCAACCATGGTATTCAGAGCCAGGATTTGAACCCAATCTGCAATTCCAAAACTCTTAAGCACTAAACTGTATGGTCTCCATCATCATCATCATCATCATCATCATCATCATCACCATCGCTTTCTACAGATGAGGAAACTGAGGCACAGAGGGGCTAAGTACAGTGTCCAAGGTCACACAGCTGGTAAGGGGTGAAGCTGGAATGAAACCAGTGCAGCCAACTGTACCCACTAAGCTCTCTTGCTTCACATGGATCACCATCCCTTGTGGCCTGGGTTTCCGGTGTATCTGCTCCAGCCTTTGGTGGCCACTGATGGGTCTGGTGCCCTTCTTTGCATCCCCCTGCATTCTGAGCGCTCAGGGTCTTAATCAGCCACCCGAGCTCAGTCTCTCACCTCACTCAGCACAGTAAGGGCTGGTCCTGGTTACTTACCTCCCATTCTCCTCTTTCAAGTCACTGCTTGTCGAGTTTTGCCAGCAGACTGAAAACTTGTCTGCTCATCTCCCACTCTGCCCTTTGGGAATCCACAGTGTGTCTCCACAGCTCCCAGCACTGTTGAAAGCTACTGGTTAATTCTCAAATCCTCCCTGAGCCATTTACATATGTGAAAGTACCTACCCACCACAAGAAGGCAGCCACTTGGGTTGATTCATTCATTCATTCATTCATTCAACAAATGTTTATCCTGCTCACCTGCCAGGTGCCAGGTACTGCCTAGCCATAAGAATAGTACAGTATATGACTCAGGTTCCTGCTCTCAAGGTAATTACACTCCAGTGGGACAGATAAACAAATGGGCTAATTTCAGATGGTGATGAGTGTTAAGAAGGAAATAAAGTAGAGGGATGAAGTGGTGAGCAACTGGAGAGGGGAAGGTTCTACGAGAAGGTTACACTTGAGTCTGGACTAGGGTTTCTAAATCCTGGTGCTAGTGGCATTTGGGGCCAGACAATCCTTTGTCATGGAGGATTGTCCTGTGCATTGCAGGATGTTGAGCAGCATCCCTGGTCTCTACTCACACTATGCCAGTAGCCGCCCCCGCAGCTGTAACAACAAACTGTCTTCAGACATTGCCAAATGCCCCCGGGTAGGGAGGAGCAAAATTGCTCCCAGTTGAAAACCACTGGGCTTGAATAATACTTATCAGCATGAGCTCCCAAGTTAGAACCACGTTAGAATTGTTGCTTATTAGCTGCTGAGTTGAAGCAAATTACCTAACCTAAGATTTGCTTTTTTCATCTTAAAATGGGTAAAATAACATCTACCTCAAGTTATTGTGAAGGGCCGGCCCGGTGGCTTAGCGGTTACGTGCGCGCGCTCTGCTGCTGGCGACCCGGGTTCGGATCCCGGGCACGCACCGATGCACCGCTTCTCCAGCCATGCTGAGGCTGCGTCCCACATACAGCAACTAGAAGGATGTGCAACTATGACATACAACTATCTACTGGGGCTTTGGGGAAAAAATAAATAAAATTAAATTAAAATTAAAAAAAAAAAAAAGAACTTTAAAAAAAAAAAAGTTATTGTGAAGAAAAATAAGATAATGTCTGTTGTTATGGACTGAATGTTTGTTTCCCCTGAAATTCATGCATTGAAGCCCTAACCTCAGTGTGGCTACATTTGGAGATGTAGGCCCTAAGGAAGTAACAAAAGTTAAATGAGGTGACAAGGGTGGGGCCCTGCTCCGATAGGATTAGTGCCCTTATAAGAAAAGATATCAAAAGTAAGAGGCAGACAACAGCAAGCCAGGAAGAGAGCCCTCAGCAGAAATCGAAATTTGCTGGCACCTTGATCACAGACTTCTAGCCCAGAACTGTGAGAAAATACATGTCTGTTCTTTAAACCACTCAGTCTGTGGCATTTTGCTACGGCAGCCCAAGCAAACTAATACAGATTTTCTGTAAAGAACCTAACACAGGGCTACAATAACAAAGGGTCAATAAATAACCCATCAGCTACTGAACTCACATCCAAGGAGTCCACTCTTGCCTCATCTATACTTAGTTACAATTGAATTTTCCATGGTATCTGTCCAATTTGACTTCTTCTAAATCCACCATCACAATGGGGTAGGTACAAGAATTGGGCATCGATTGGCTACTCTACCCAGCATCCATTCCAGCTACTCTACCCTTCACCCTTCTTAAAAGCACCTACATGTTCCTTAAGGAACTATGTCTCCCCCACTGTAACAGTCACACGGCCCAGATGAGGACTGACCTCACCCCCCTGCAAGTAGGCAATGATTTCCTTAAACCTCAATGACTAGTTTAGGGATTGCAGATGTAAGCCACTCAGCATACAGCTCGTGGCATGCGTCTGGGCCTCTCTCTCCTTGGCTGTACATAAGTAGGCATGTTACCCCTTTTGCCATAGTCACCCATCTGCAAACAAGAAAAGCCATCCTGAAGCCAAAGCCAGCACAGTGAAGAGGGCACCACTGAGACAGTCAAAGCTGTCCCTTACAACATCTAGGCTGTGTCCTCACAAGTGGTGAGTATGGGCTGAAATCCAGCCCCTACTCTACTCCCCAGGCCATGCTGGGATGTGTTTGCCCAGAAGAGATATATTTTCTAGTTTGAACAAAGGCACTATATGGGCTAGTGGCAGCTCTGAAGCAAATCAGAAAAATGTGACCTGATCAAACCCTACCTGAAGCTCCCTCCTTCTTGTGAAATTCTTAGTTTCATGTGTCAGCTAATCCCCTTTGTGGGTTAACCCATCTGAGTTGTTTTTTATTACCTATAACTAAAAGCATCACAGTGATAAAATGGTTTATACAACCCCAAAGTAACTCAGAGCTTCCCTCTCTGTATAAAATATGCAAATTGAAATCATTTATTCAACATCCATTTTATTAGGTGCTGAAAACAGAGCAATCCACAGGAAAAACATCATCCCTGGCCTCATGGAGCATATCTGTTCCATATAAACTACTTCATTTGGGAAAATCAGCACATTGCCATACACTGAGCTTCCTTAAGAAGACTGTCACCAGTAAACACATTGATAAAAAAGGTCAAAACGACACTTAAAAACTACCTATCCCAAGCTTTGACATTTAACAAGCATCAACTGCAAGTGTCACTCCAGCCTCTTCTTGGAGCAGCTGGACGTGACACCAAAGAACTATGACGGTCCTCACCCTTTGTAATGGCATTGCCTCCCGCACTGTTCAATCCGCAGCCACTAACCACATGTGTCTTAGAGTTTAACCTAAATTAAAAATATATGTAAATAAAATGAAAATTTTCATTTTTATAATGTGGCTAATGAAACATAGCCACACTAGCCACATTACAAGTACACAATCTCCACATGTGGCTAGTGGATAAAATATTGGACAGTGTAGATAAAGAACATTTCCATCAACGAAGAAAGTTCTATTGGATAGGGCTGTCTTTCCTCCAGAGTTCTTCTTCTATTTTAAAAAGGCACATGTGGTGCCAAGGAAGAGGTCTCTAAATTACCAGACTAACGCTACGATCCTAAAGCAAGAAAATGACCTTCCCCATACACATATGCACACACCAGTATTTGCCACCCTAGAAGAACTAGTAGCTCAAATAACTCAATTAGTCTTTCTGTTCTTGACTCCTTCCCCCACCTATGTTCATTCAAGTGTAGAGAGGGGTCTGTTACTATCATTTATTAGGTAACTGGAATTGAAAAGGCCAGTATGTTAAAGCCTGGAGCCTCAAACTCCGGACTTTCCACAATCAGCCAGAATTTTTTTAAACACTGTGGATTCACAGGGCCTACCACCCAGGATTCTGATTCCACAGGTCTGAGCTGGGGCCTAGTGATCACCATATTTAATAAACACCCTGGATGATTCTCAATCAGTGGTTGTTTTGTGGACCACTCTTTGGAGTTGGGGCATCAGGACTCTGCTGGGCAGGAAAATACGAGTCAGAGTCACTATAAAGTCACCCCCAGATGTCCAAAGCTTGAAAACTCTCCCAGGTAATTCTGATGTACTTTCCATTCACTCAAAACCAATTTGTGGGCCACTGTTTCCAAAGCTGATCATTTTCTCCAAGCAGCTCTGCCTGCAATCTGTTGGCAGCCATCAGGTGAATATAAGTGCATGGTAACAGGTGCACAGGGCCGCAAATTTCCCCCACAGCCTTTTAACAATGTCTCTTTTCCCTGGGGAATTCACGCACAGGGTGACTCACCACATTTTATTAAACCCAGTGGATTGGATCCTTCCGCAACAAAGACTCCAATAGTAACAACCAGCTATCATATTCCCAATAATGCCTTCTCACAATCATCTTTCTTTGAGATAATTATTTCACATAGAATAGCGTGCGCTTACATTTTTAGCTAAAATGTCTCAGAAAAAGATTCACATTGCTTAAGAAAGCCAGAGCCTTTCTTCCTTACGGCAGTATTTTCCCACAGGCTTAGAGAGACAGAAATAGGCAATAGCTACATGATTTTTTCCTTTGCTGGGCATCTTATTTCCCTGACTTTTCTCCTATAAATAATGATATATGTACAATATATCAATATTGAGACAACATTTTGGACTTTCTAAAGCATTTTCATATGCCCTGTGGAGGTGCCTAACTGTGGCTTTGCACTATGGCATGATCCACTATGGCTAGAATCTTGTTTTTAACAAAGACCAAAGCTCAGGAATTTTATCAAGGATCGCCCAGCCCAAAACACCATGAAATATAAGCTTTTCCTGCAACATCTTATCCTTGAGTTTTTTGTTTTTGTTTTTGTTTTGCTGAGGAAAATTTACCCTGAGCTAACATCCGTTGCCAATCTTCCTCTTTTTTTCCTTGAGGAAGACTGACCCTGAACTAACACCGGCGCCAATCTTCCTCTATTTTGTATGTGGGTCGCTGCCACAGCATGGCTTGACAAGTGGTGTAGGTCTGTGCTCGGGATCCGAACCTGTGAACCCAGGGCACCGAAGTGGAGCGTGTAGAACTTTAACCACTCAGCCACGGGGTTGGCCCCTATCCTTGAGCATTTTAAAGTAGAACAGAAGCCAAATATCATGACAACTTGGGGGAATTCTGGGTCACCCAAAAGTGGCTATCATAATGAAGGAAGTGAATCACGGCATACAGTGGTCTAAGCTGGAAAACTCTCCTTGGTTTTGTCTCACATCCAAAGTCCTAGATTACATATAAAAAATCCTATCTAAAATTTGAATTCCTAGACAGCCTATTGGAATGTCTTACTCTGATACGTGTATGGAGAGAGGGAAAAGGATGAGGGAAAGAGAATAGAAACACAGTCCAAATCCAAACTTAACAAAATCTGAACTCCATGCTGGCTTTTGCTGCCAACTTTATAGTTTTCATTTCATAGAGGCCCTTCCTTGCTTGGCTCCTTGGTAGGAAAACTGCACTGACTAAACTTCTAGTCTAAATTACCTGAGTCCCTTTCCCCATCCGATTGCTACAAACCTGGTGCCCAACATGAATTATGCAATGCACAACAATCCATTACACAGGCAGAAAGCAAGAAGGACTGCACTGGTTTTCAAAAAACAAAATTCTACCCTATAATGCCAGCCCTGAAGAACAGATGCCCACCGGTCTTAGAAGTTAATTGTGTTCTGAAAGCATCCACTCTTGGAGTAAAGGTTAGCATCCTGATTTATCCCTAGAATGTCCAAACAAGTTGTGTTACTAGGGACTTTTATGCTATATTTAAAACCTCCCTAAGAGGTATACACAAAATTCATTCATTTTTTTATTTGTACAGCCACATGTTTCACAGTAAAATCACCTCAGAGTAGAGAATATATAATATTCCCAGTACATATTCACATAAATGTCATCATCAAGATGACATTTAGCACCCAGTTCTAAGACTCAGCAGCCCAGGACCCTGAGACAAAATATTCTAAGAATTATGATCAGCTGTTAAAATATACCTCTCCTCAGCTCCTCACAATTAGAAGGGGGGAAGCTGTCACCAGCTGGGCCTCAAATAAACTTACGTGGACCAGAGTGAAAAACTGGACCACTTCTGGAACTTGTTACTCGCTTCAACACACACTGATTGACCCTCACTGCAAGATGCTCACCATCCCGGGCCCTAAGAATACAGACAAGAGTAAGAAATGGGATTACTGAAGAGACACAGTGTGAGAGACATCAAGTGAGAGAGACAAATACAAAACAAGAGGTTGCAAGCTTGTCGCCTCAGGACCAAATACGGCTCCCAGATTTGTTTTGTTTGATTCACCCGTGCTTTTGAAAGAACTTTGAACCAACATTTTTAAATTGGCAAAGGTCATTTTTTTTTAACAAATTCAAGTTTCTGGATTCTCTTGAAAACTTGAAAAATCTGGCAACACTGGGCCAATGTTCCCTCCCACATGACAGCAACAGGCTGAAGCTGAGTGGCAACTGCTCCCTTTGAACAAGACATGCCCTTCCAGTTGACCCCAGTCCCCACCACTCCCTAATGTATTTTATTTTATTATATTTTTTTTAATTTTATTTATTTTTCCCCCCAAAGCCCCAGTAGATAGTTGTATGACATAGTTGCACATCGTTCTAGTTGCTGTATTTGGGACGCAGTGTCAGCATGGCCGGAGAACTGGCGCATCAGTGCGCGCCCGGGCTCCGAACCTGGGCCGCCAGCAGTGGAGTGAGGCAGTTAGTGGGGGTGGTCAAATGTCAGAGTAACCACTAAGCCACGGGGCCAGTCCTCTAATGTATTTTAAAATACCTACTCAATATTTGAGCTTGCGATGTTATAAATAAACAATTCCAGTGCTAGGTAGTATCTGTTATAACCGAGATAAGTGAAGCAACACAAGATACAGGCAGCAGGGATATAAGTTCATACACTCTGAAAAGCAACACGATGGTGAGTATAAAAAAATAAAATTCATGTGAGCCAAGAGTTCTAGACATCTATCTGAAGAAAATATCAAAAGAAGTTCACTAAAATATATGCATCAGGATATTCATCAATGTGTTGTATAAAACAGGGAATCAAAAACAACCTGTTCATCCTCAAAGCATGGTTTAATACTTTATACCACATCCAAAAACTGATTCCACAGCCCATGAAATGGTAAAGTAGATCTATATGTAGTATAGAAAAAAGTCCATGATATATTGTTAGGGCACAAAGAAAAATCCCACCAAAACAGCATGTGTTGTATTATCCGATTTTCATAAGAAAAAGACCCTCCCCCCAAAAAACCTACCAACAAAAGGAAAAAAAAGTATGGGGGGGGGGTGTGTGTGTGTTTATATATGTAAGTGTCTGGATAAAAATAGAGTGTTAACAAATGTATTTCTCTAAGGTGGGATTATGAGCAATGTGGATACCTTTTCCTTTCATATTTACATCTTTCTGAATTGTACACATTGTTTAAATGGAGGAAAAAAAATTAAATTTCACCAGGAAAAAAACATAAGCTGTGGAAGCACAGACCAACTATGGATAGTGATTGACAGTCATACAACGTCACCGTACTATTTGAGTTTTTAAAAAATTAGAAACCAAAATCTAGACGCCTATGCTTTGTTTAAAAAAAAACAAAACACATGCTCCAACACCAAAGAAAGTTCTTTAACAACTTCATCTTGAGTTTTGAATTCTTAACCAAGTCACACAGACTTAAACAGGCTGATAGTTGGAGGAGGAAATGAACATGCTCTCCCTATCAGATGTAAATTCTAATGCTTGGCCAAGAATCCAGGTGGTAAAATACTGAGTCTATTTAAATCAGGCCAAAGCGAATGCCTTTCGTGGCCGCATTACATAAGCAATAGGCTGAATGGCTGCACACATCTGGTCAGAATAAAGGCCCTCTAAGACCTTCATCACAATTAATTCAATATTTTCTCTACAGTTCAAAATGCTACAACAACTGCCAGACAACCATCTGAAATCATCACAGAAAAGTCAGACATATGGCTAAGTATATTTAATATGCCTTAAAAATAAGCCGCGGATTTTCTAGCCAACAAGATCTTAGGCAAGAATTTTTTTTTATTTAGTTAAAAGTTAATGCCAACTCGTTACCCTCAAAAGAATTCAACAGATATTTCTTGAGCACCTACAGAGGGCAGAGATGACAAAGACATAAAACAGGAATGCTGCCTTCAAGAATTCACAAAACACAATCCAGGACGGGAGACAGACAGGCGAATCTAGAATTACAAGACACTATTGTGACTCTTGAAATCATGATGTGCGTGGGACAAAAAAGAGCACAGAGGAGGAAGGGATCAACAGTGTTGGTGAGGGAGACCAGGGAAAACGGAAGGCGGCCAATAAGCAGAATTGTTTGAAAATATGTAGCAGCAGCCCCTGTGTTCTGGCTGATAAACACTTTGGGAATCCATTTTTAGGACTATCTTCAGTGGGGTCACCAGGTATGTTGTGCTGTCTCGGGCAGCAATAGTACAGCCTAAAAGAGGGGCATCCACGTGGACCCTCACAGCAAAAGGACATTAGGGCTTCAGACCATGGAGTCAGTACATTTTCTAGTGTGGAAACCTCAGAACTGAATTTTGGAACCAGGCAGATCTGAGCTTAATCCCACCTGTCAGCCTCCTGGGGGCCAGGATAAATTACTTGACGTCTCCAGCTAATTTTCTCACGGCTAAAATGAGAGTGACATCATCTGCCTACGCAAGACCCTAACCTGGGTCTCAGTGACACGTCAGAAGATCAATAAATAATAGTTATGACTATTAGTTTATCGCTCCTAATCAGATTCCAAGTGTCAACTATGAAGTTATACCTTAGAGCAGGGTTTCACAACCTCAGCCTTATTGCGTTTGGGACTGGATAATTCTCTGTTGTGGGGGCTGTATTGTGCATTGTGGGATGTTTAGCGGCATCCCTGGCCTCTATTCCCTAAATGCCACCACCCCCATCCTGAGTCGTAGCAACCAAAAATGTTTCCAGACATTGCCAAATGACCCTAGGGGGCAAAACCACCCCTGGTTGAGCACTCCTGCTTTAGAGGAATTCCATGATGGGTCTCCATTCCTCAACTGAAAATGATCACGGCTGCCTATGTAGGTATTTCAGTAAGTGGCACTTATGTGCCAAGCAGAGCACTACATGTTTTGCATAATTTTCTCATTAAATCCTCACAACCACCCTACCAGGTAGATATTATTCTCATCTTCAACTGGGAGAAATGCCATTCTGGAAGGCTGACATGCCCATAGTGACACAGCTGGGAAGTGGCAGAGCCTGGATTTGAACCCAACGGGTCTGACTCCAAACTCTTATATCACCAAGCCCCATGGCCTCCCCAGCCATTCCTGATGTGGGAGTCCAGGTGTGTGCCAGGAAGATCAGAGGACCTCAGAGTCCAGTTCTCAAGAATCATCCTTGCTAGTACTGGCCTGCCTGGGACCCCCAATAAATAGAGAAAGGACTTGTCCTCCCTCTACGCCCTACAGCAACCTGGGACCTGATGATGACAGTCATTAGAAACAATTCATCACCAGTGACAATGTGGGAAAAGTTCAGGCGGCTCAGATCTCCACCGACACACACACGATGAGTTCTGGAGGTTTCCTTCTTACTTGTCTGTACTAATCCAGTCTCAGCATTTTAAAAAAGTGGCATCTGAATCATGCAGAAAAATGAGGGTTTTTTCTAGACTTGAAAAGCTCTCCAGGGAACTGTGTATCGCGATCTCCATCTCTCATGAGACTCTTCTCTCTGGAGTATTTTCAAAAGTGGAACATCAAACAATAACAGATGCCAACATCTACTGAGCACTCACTATGTGCCAGGCGCTGTGCCATGTGGTTTACTTAAATCTCATCAACCTTGGAAGTAGGTATCATTATTATCTCCATTTTCAGAGGGGGAAATACTGGCACAAAGAGGTGATGTATGTCGCCCTAAGTCACCCAGATAATAAACTGAAAAGCCTGGCTTCTAATCCAGGTCAGCCTGACTCCAAAACCTGGGAATCTACAATACATCAATAAATTGATATTTGTGGATTTTACGAGCAGCACTGCAGTCCTGTTAACATGTATACAGCAATAATTTTGAAACATGGCTCATAATCAGGGCATAATTGCCTTTTAATTGTACCATCATGCCACTGTCCATAAAAGAGCTTCGAGTCTTGTCTCACAATGGCTAAAAGATTTGCCTTATTGTGGAAAACGTAACTACCTCCCATTAAAAGCGCACACAAATGCCTCCTCCGGCAACAATGGTGGGGTTGACACCTTAGCTGGGAGAATATAATTCTCTTACATAACTCAGTCTCACAACACTGGAGATGGTAATAGAAAAAGTCTATGCACACAGCTGACAGTGCCCAGAACGACCTCTCACAGTCCATTTGAGGGTGAGAGAGTTTGCAAAGTTCCCTGACACACTCAGCCCAGTGCTGCCCTAAGCTGGTAATATGAAGACCAATTGAAACAGGCCAGCAACGCTCATTGTCTTCAAGAATATTCCTAATTCAATCAGCTAAGCTCTATTTAGCCCCAGTCACAGACTGCAATGTTTAAACCTTATCAAGTTTAATGTGATCTATCACAAATTAGTACCTACATTTTCAGAGACTTTCAAATACTGGAATTTTCAGAGCTTAGGAGAGATTTATTCCAGTTCTAACTTGGAGAGTGGACATTCAACAAATACTTGAGCAAGTATTATGCACCAGGCACCGTCCTCGGTACTGGGGATGCCACTGCGAACAGATCAACAACACACCTGCCTCCCAGAGCTTACAGTCTATCTAGAAGGAAAGACAAAATAAGGAACTTACTGATTTTGAAATGATCTACAGACTATGGAGTAAAATAAAGCAGAGACAGGGAAGAGGGAATGACAAGTGGCAGTGGAATTATGGCTTAAATAATGTGGTCAGAGGAGGTGTCACTGAGAAGGTGACATTTGGGAAAGACATGAAGGTCAAGAGGGAGCAAGCCTTCCAGATGTCCAGGTGGGGACTAGCAGGCCACGGATGGGGAGAGAGAAGAAATGTCATGGCCAGATCACGGGGCCCTTGCGAGTCACTGCAACGACTTGGGTTTTCACTCTGAGACAGGGCCTCGAGAAATGACTAAGTAATGGATTACTCCATTCTTTAATTACTTGGCTATAAAAAGAGAAGATTATTATTTAACCATAAAAGACACTGTTCAACTTACATCTTCTAATTTTGCTAGATGCCTTCAGAAAGGCTGACATCAGAACACACTGCACCCTCCAGAGGACACCTGACTATAAAGTAGAAGTCCATATGATAGGTCCCTGACATCCAAGGGGGTTCAGCTGTGAAAACACCAAAACAAATTCATAATTAATGCTATATCAATGCAGACATCCACAGGGGTGCAGGACAGCAAAGCTCCAGCGTTTACTAGGGATTTTTCAAGGTTATAGATCTCACATACGAGCTGCATAAAGACAGGCAGGAACGTGGTAACCTACTTTTTTAGGATGTGAACGTCAGCCCTTAACGAATTTGACAGCCTTTATTCTCAGTGTATACAAAATCAGTATATCCTGTTACACATATATACAAACTCAAGGAAGGGACCACTACATCAGAGACCGGTGTTTTGCATTAAATAACCATCGTTTATAAAGCAACATCCTTCACATAAACCCTTGCGGTAAGGAGATGTCAGAACGTTTTCTCTTATAAACCACTTAATTCCCCTTGGTGGATATCATCAATTCTGCCAACCGAAACTAGCTGGGTAATGAACGCCAACAAATGCAGCGGGCCAACTGTATGCCGCTGCATCATAAGGTCAAGTTAATCTGTTTTTAAATAACACAGCCACTGGCAAAAGGTGGCCACGGGAAACAATGGACAAGTTGGGTTGCCTGTCCTTGCCTTATTTTTTGTAAAAGCTGTGGAATGTTCCATAGGGTAACCTAAAAATATCCTTCGGAGAGTGGTCTTTTGGCACCAAGAACAAAAACAGATTGATTTCTCAAAGTGTAAGTTAAGAAAAAAAAAAAAAAAGACAAACACAAAGCACAATTTAAGAGCAAGAGAGGACAAAAGTCAGACTGTTTTCTGTAGCAAAGATCTGATTTGCTGTTGGCTGGGAAAACTGTACACCGGGACAATTCTACAAGAAAACGGAGGTAAAGTGTCATTCTTACGGATGTTGACGTAGAGCAGGGCCCACATCAACACCAAAGTCCCTCATCATCCTGCCTGCTGACCATCTGAAATTTTACTTAAACTCCAGTTAGAGAGTCAACAGGCAGAAATACTCAAATATAATTCATTAAGCCTTGTCGGTCATATATTTATTTATAGCTCGGTATAAATTATTAGACACAGGGAATCAGCTGATTGGAAGATCCGGTGACGAGAAAATGAACATATTAGGACCCTAAATGAGAAGCAGTAAAAGGTGAATAAGGAGAAAGGGGGGAAGACGTTGTAGATGGCCTAGTCTGTATTCATCATCTGAATAAGAAGCGACAGTGGAAAACTGAGTCACACATCCAACAACTTTTCCTGAGCACCTATGATATGCTGGGAACTATTTTAGGCCCTCGGAAATAGAGGGGCGAACAAGTGAGATAAGCTGCTTCTTTTCAGGGACCTTACATTCTAGCGGGAGGGGAGACAGGCAATAAAGAAGAAACAGAAGAAGACAATGTGAAATTGTGACAGGCTATGAAGACAAAACAGGATGAGAGGACGGCACGTGACTCTGGGAGCTCTCTTATATGCGGTCAGTGGTGTGCTGCGGCCAGCCCATACTGGCTCTGGAGAACCGATCACAGGCATCTTTTCCCAACTCCAGTGATGCTACAAATCAGGGTCTCCCCTCTATCAGAGCTGGTTAAGCGTTTAGCAGCACACCACTGGATGCGGAGCTCAAAGAAGGTCTCTCTGAAGAGACACTGAGAAGAGGAGTCAATCTTGTGACCATCTAGGGGGCAAGAAAAATCAAGCCCAGAGACCCTGAAGCAGAATTCACAGAAAAACAAGACAAGGCACTGTGTTCTAAAATGAGAGCAGAATTATTTTGTTCCAGAGCTGTTATAATATATCCTAATTGGTCAAAATACACAACATCAAAACAAAACACAAAAGGGCACAAAGAACTATATTCAATTGTATGTGGTCATAATTCCCTCATTACCGTGAGGGGAATGGTCTGGTGGCGGTGTTGTGGTTTTTAAATTGCATCTTATTTATGGTCTCCATTCTGTCTATAAAAAAGTGGAGGGATAGTTTCAGTTCCTGGGTAATTTGCAAAACCACAAAAATCACCTACAAAAATATGTAGGCATGACCTATAATATGACCAGTTTGGGAAACTACAATCACACCACTTTAAACTTTTGGAGTCTGGGTTATTCATGGAATCGCAGCATTTTACGAGTGCAAAAGACCTGAAGGGGCAAACCCATTTATTTTCAGCATGAAGAAACTTAGGCCCAAAGAGAGTGACTTGCCGGAGATGACAGCATTAGCTGGTAGAGCTTGTTCTGGAACCCAGGTCACCTGCCTCATTTGATGTCAGCTTCTCAACATCAGTCTATACCCTAGGGCAGTGGTTCTCACAATGAACATGCATCAGAATCACCTGAGGGCTTGTTAAAAACACCCCTCAGGCTCCACCCGCTGAGTTTCAGAATCCAGTAGGGCTGGGAATCTGCATGTCTAAGCAGTTCCCCGGTGAGGCTAACGCTACCAGTCTGGGGACCCTACTTTGAGACCCACTGACCCAGGAATTAGGAGCATGAGTTTTGGAATCCAACATACCTGAGTTCCAGCTCTACTTCTGCTACTTGTATGACCCTTGGAAAAGCCACTCAAATTCTCTGGGCCTCAGTTTCTGATATCCGAGTCCAGTCGTGAGGAATAGAGAACAAAAAGCCCATGAAGCACTAGTCATCCAAGGGCCTGGCACATTCTAAAGCAAGCGCTTAATAAATACTAGCTACATCCTAGAGCAAAGTTTCCTTAATTATTCTTTTTCTTTTTCCACATACACTAGAATGGCTAAAATTCAAAAGATAGACAAGATCGAAGATTGGCAAAGATGTAGAGCAATTGGAACATTATAGCAGCTTTATTCATAATAGCCAAAAATGATAAACAGTCCAAACGTCCACTGACCAGCAAAAATAGAAACAAACTGGTATATGTAGACAATGGAGTGCTACTCAAGAATAAAAAAGAACAACGATACACATAGCAATATGAAATCTCCAAAATACTTTTTTTTTTTTTTAATTTTATTTATTTTTTCCCCCAAAGCCCCACTAGATAGTTGTATGTCATAGCTGCACCTCCTTCCAGTTGCTGTATGTGGGACGCGGCCTCAGCGTGGCCGGAGAAGCAGTGCGTCGGTGCGCGCCCGGGATCCGAACCCGGGCCGCCAGCAGCGGAGCACACGCACTTAACCGCTAAGCCACGGGGCCGGCCCCAAAATACTTTGTTGAGTGAAAAAAGCCAGACACAAAGGAGTACATACTGTATTATTTCATTTACATGAATTTCAGTAATAGACAAAACTAATGCATGGTGAAAGAAATCAAACAGCCTTTGCCTCTGGAGGAGGTGGGGGGAACTGACCAGAAAAGGACATCAGGGAAATTTCTGGGGTATGGAAATGTTCTACACTTTGATTTAGGTGAAGATAACAGGAGCATATGCATTTATCAAAATGCATCAAACTATATACTTAAGATCTGTGCATTTTACTATAGGTAGATATATACTTATAAAGTATACATAAGCTTTACTATATATACAAAATAACATATATGTATATGTAAATCTTTTTGGCACTTTGTGACAAAAAACTGTCTTCTCCATTTAAAATGAACCCATTCCAACCTGGTAGATCCATCTAGCTTGATTCCTTCACAATCCAGTCTTGCTTCATATAATACCATTTGCTACAGACTATTTTGGTCTGTGCATCTTTGCAGAGAGCTGCCACGAAATAGAAACAGCAGAATTTTCTCCCACAAGAAGACCGTGACATTTCCATACAGACAACACCCAGCGTGACCCATGTCCCTGGGAGTGGCTAGCTCAGGGTGCAGACAACACAAAAGTAACATTTTCCTCTACCATGTACCAAGTATGAGCCTAGCTAATATGATTAAAATTAAGACACTAATGAAGACACAGGAAGATCAATTCTGTCGTATACTTTAAATCACATTCTCGATATGAAAGAGGGAACAGACGACTGGTGACATGCTTTCTAGTGCCATCTTTCTTTAATAAAGACGTCAGAAGAGCCAACAATTTTAGGTTAATTATTACATGAAACAGTAGCTTTCACACTGTAGTGGATTCCAGGCCATTCAAGTGTCCCCATCCACATCTTTATTCTACCCTATTACAAGGAGAACAAGTAGATTTACACACACACACACACACACACACACACCCCTGCTATGAACACTCCTGTGAAGCACAGAGAATAGTTCTGGGTGAAGGGAGGTTACACTTGGAGACAGCACAGTTTCCCTCTAACCCAGAGGTGTCCAATTCCAAACACACCTGATCATGTGACCAACCTTCCTAAGTTCCATGATGAGGCAGCCCTGGGACAACGCCTCCCTGATCTTTGATAACTGGTGGAAAGAGGAGGATCAGCCACATTCAGCTTCATGCCCACTGAAAACAAGTCCCCATACAGGACCCATTAGACACCAGTAGACTCCCCACTAGATGAGCAGGTACCCCTGCTGTCCTTCCTCCAGCCCTTTCTCCAAAATGCCCCTGAACTGGGAACCGTAGCTGCTCCCATCAAATGCTTTGACACAGTATTTTCTCTACAGTTCTATCAAGTCCTAATAATCCAGGTACTGGCATTAAATTCATAATGCAGGTTCCTGACAATAAAGCTACACTTAGAAATAAATAACTGCTCAAATTCAGTTTAAACATAACAATAATAGCTCATCTTTATTGAGCATTTACCATGTGCCAGGCTCTGTTCTGCACTTTCCACTTATTAGCTTATGTATTATCCACGGAAGAGGCAGTTTACAGATGAGGACACATTCTCAGGTGAGTCAAGGTGTTGGACCTCAAGCAAAGCCTGGGGAGATGTGCAGTGAATGAGGCACAGCCTCTCCCTTCAATGAGCCTACCACCTTGGATGGAAATGAGGGAAGGGACCTAACTCACAGTTCAGAGCAAGTAAAAAACTACAAGGTACACACTAGGGGAGCCCAGAGGAGGAAGGCGTGTTCATTGTGGCAGGATGCTGGAGGGCTTCTTGGAGGAGGTGTCCAAGTGGAAGATGAAGACATAAATGGAAAGAGTTTTCCATAACTGTCAGCTCCTCAGCTCCCAAACCTACTAAAAGGCCCAATTCTCCCTGCCCCCTCCTCCGCTGCATCTGGAACAGGCCTGTTTCCAGGAGGACCAGACCAGCTCAGCTCAGCTCAGCTCAGCCCAGCCCAGCCCAGCCCTCCTGTCCTTTGACACATTCCTCTAGCTGCTACTGCCCTTCCAGGCCTGCAGGCACACATGGGAACTTTTCACCACGCTCAACTTGGCCACCTCCTCTGGTGCTTTCAACTTGGCCACCTCCTCTGGTGCTTTCATGCGGGCGAAGATGCATCATAACGCTTGGTCCTACAAGTGATCCCTTTAATGGAATCGAATCCTTCTCTGTTGGACTGACATAGAAACAGCCACTTGCCTGCACCAAACTGAGATATAAGGGACTCTCCACCACCAGCAGCCACCATAGAGGTCATCACTCCTCTACAAGCTTCAGAGAGAGAAATTAGCTTCCACTCCCTCCTCACGAGTCAGCCCCTCCAATCCCCCAGGGTCATCCCCCTACCTCCACCTCCTCAGTGCTTAAGGCTCTGCAGCAAGGGCTCAAACCCTCACTTTTGGTATCTGTGTGACCTTGGGCAAGCAACTTAACTAACGCCAGTCCCAGTTTCCTTATCTGTAATATGGGGTTTATAAGAACAACTCACTCTCAGAACTGTGAATCAGAACAAGGGAGTGCAAGCAAAGCATTTGACACAGAGCCTGGCACGCAGGAAGCTAACAGTGAATAGCAGCTACCATTATCATCATCAATGATGGTGGTGGTGATGGTGGTGGCAGCACAAACTTGGGCTTGATTTGCGCTAAGAAATACCCCCTCTCACCGCCCCCCACGCCCGGGGCTGGGCCACACGGTGGAGACACATGCGTCATCTGGCTGTAAGGTGAATGCAGGATCTTCAGGCCGCGGGCTTAGGAACCGCCAGGCAGTCAGGCCCCAACCCACCTGGAGGGGTGCAGGGTGAAGCCGATTTTCTGATGGAGGTTCAATAACTCAAGACCCTCTCCTCGTTCATACCCATTGTCCAGGTCTGGAAACAGACAAGTGGCAAAAGCACGCAGCAGTTTCCCCTGGCTGCATCACTCCCTCAAGGAGCCCAGAAAGCGTCCACCTCTGCCCCTGCCTCAGTTCCCCCACTCTCCAGGCGCAGGCGAAGCTGCGCTGCACTTGGTGGCTGAGATAACAGGTTGGCAAACCAGGGCTGGGAAACATCTCCCGCTTCCCTGCGCAAACCCAACCCCCTCTTCCCAACGCAGGTGGGCAAACAACCCACAACCTCCCAACAACTCTGCGTATTTCACCACGACAGGGCGCACGGCCTCAACTTCCCCCCTTCGCCCCGCTCGGAGGAGGAAAGCGCGAAATCGAGATGGTGGGGGGAGCGCACTCCGAAGACCGCTCCCCTTTTCTGGGGACGCCTCCCAGACACGCGTCCCGTCCTACCTTGTCTGACGGCTTTGAAGGTGACGGCCTCCTTGCAGCTGTCGATGACTCCCAGCACGTCATAGCGGGGCAAGCCGGACACCCGGATCCCCTGCACCTCCAGAAGCAGCTCCCCCTCGCCCAGTCTCGGGCCCTCGCCGCCGCCGGGGAGCCCCGCCACTTCGGCCGCCGCCACCGCTCCGACATACGGAAACTCCCCGTTCTCCGCGCCCCCCAGCACCGTCACCCCCAGCTCGCCCTGGGGTCCCCGCTTCACGGTGCATTCGTGAACCTTGCTAGTCCAGTGGTTCTTCTTCTGGATCACTTTCGACATGATGAGTTACACCCCTCCTTCCCCCCCCAAAAAATAATGAGAGACAGGTGCCCCCCACAGCACAAGCCCCCAAGCCTCCGCTGGTTCATGGGAGAGGCATCTCCCCTCAAGTAACGCAACGGGAGAGAGAAACTTGGCAGCCCCGCTCCCCTGCACACACTCGCGCACTCAAGCCATCATAAAACAAACTTTCTGGGCTTCCCCGCGAGCCCTGCACAAGCGCCCGCGAGCTTTGTCTGCATTCCGGCGCCTCTAGGTCCACGTTCCGGCGCCCGACCGTGCTCTCCCGATCAGAGTCCACTCTGCGCCGCTCGGGTTATTTTTTTTCCTTCCTTCCTTTCTTTCTTGCCTCTTAGAAACGCGGTGTCGCCTGTTCGCCTCCCGCCTGGCTCGCCTTTCCTCGTTGGCGGGCTGTTCCTGAGGGTGAGGGAAGCCCTTCCAGCCAGTTGCTGGGAGCCCTGGAGACGCGGTTGCGGAGCGGGGGTGGAGGGGAACAGGAGGGAAGCGCCTGCGGCCCCTTTAAGCAGATACAAAGGCTCGGCTTGTTTTGTTACAGTTCATTCTATTCCGCGCCGCCGAGCGCAGCGGCCGGCAAGAGGAGACGCGCGCGCATGCGCCCCGCGGCCGCCTGCCGGCCGGCCCGCCCCGCCCCGCCTTCCCAGTGGAAGAGATTCCAATGTGCTTCCCATTGGGTCCTAAAACCGACCCTCAGAAGACGGCAACTTACTGCTTTTCTTACACCTCTTTTATTCCTCCTGCTGCTTATCTTTCAGTGTCCTAGACTCAAGAAATCCCTTTGGGGCTAGGGGGACGCGCACGTGTTTTACTCCAACTGTTTGCAACTTTTGATATATGGGCAATCTGGCTTTGGCATTTTAAAACCATTTCAAACAGGTGGGGGTTGGGGAGGCTCGCACACTCACCCTCGCGCTCACACTCACGCACACACGCACGCGCTCACGCCGGCCTAAGCCTCCTAACCGCCCTCGGCCAGTGGCTGGCCACGCTGTCGGTCACCCAGCCCGGCTTGTCCGCCGCCGCCCGCCACATTTCCCTCTGATACCCCTGAGCCTGATCCGGAGGCGCGCGTCTGCTCCCCGCCTGCTCTGCGTCCGCGGGTTCCGGTCCTGGAGCGGCGTCAGCCAGTGTCTCTACGACCCTGGGGGATGGGGGCGGTGGGGGCCCCCTGGACCCCCTAACTGGGATCCCTGTTAGCGTCACACACTCCCACACACACATACCCGCACCCTTAAACTTTGGGGCGAACTTTTTAGGACCCACGGAAAACGATAGGCGAGGGAAAGAAGCCAAAAGACTAGAAGGGGATCGGGTCTTCCACCCAAAAGGGGGTCTAGCTTTTTAACTGCCCTTCCAGCAAAGACTTCTGGAGCCAGTCATCTGTCCCGGGCTCAAGTTCCTGGCTGAGCCAGGAAGCCTTCGGACCCGCCGAGGCCGGGAGATAAGGCTCACCCCCGGGTCTGGGATCTGCACTCGGTGGGGCGTGGGCGCAGCAGCCACCTCTCGGAATTCGCAGCCCGGGGGTGGGTGTAGAGAGAGCCTTCACCTCTGGCGCCGGCCTGGGGCGGGGGTAGAGCCAGCATCTGTCCCGGCGAGGTTGCAGAACGAACTTGGGGGCTGCGGACCTAAAAAAGAGCCTGCACCAGGAAGGCTGCCCACCCCAGATACTCCCCAAATCGGCCTGGGCGGTAGAGTCTCCCGAGCAATTTCTCTTTCTTAGTGATTTATAACTTGTTTGTTCATCTTTGGTCACAGGAGAGATTCCAAGTGCTAAATAAGGGAGGTACGTGGAAGGGATTCAGAAGCGATGGGATGCCGCAGCAGTGGGGGGTGAGAGCTGGGGTTTGCGGTTTGGGTTCCCATTGGTCCACTCTCTGTGTGACCTTGAGCAAGCTCTGTGACCCCTCAGAGCCTCCATTACTCTCCTGTTTTGTGAGTATAACAATACCTCACAAGGTTCTTGGGAGTATTGCATGCGACAACACTTGTAAAGTGCCCAGCTTGTAAAATGAATCCTTGTAAAGTGGCATATAACTTACATTATTATTAGCAGTAGTATTTAGAAAGAGAATTAGGAAATCATTTGGAGTTTCAAGTTAGATGATGATAATTATAATTCATCCCCACCTTTCTAAAGATTAAAATATGTAGGCGTACATTTAAATATTTTTAAAGCACTGTAGGGTGCTAGTCTAAGCTAATAAAAATAAGTGAAGAATGTTGATGCTTCTCTCTTGGGATGTCCTTGTAGTATTTGTGAAAGAAGGAAGTAGCCAATTTTCCTTGGCTCTTCTTGGTGAGGGAAACTTCATCTCCAGCCTCTTTTCTCAGAAGCAATCAGTTTGTCTCAAACTTGACTGGATCAAAATGAGTGGGAGCTTCAAAATGTTTATTCCAGAGCCCAAACACAGACCCAGCCAATCAGAATCTCAGAGATAGGCTCTATCATCTGTACCTTTAAAGTTCCCCTTAAGTGGTGCTGGTACCACAGGTCTAGCATCCTGATTGTTGAGCATTTTTTGTATCACATACTCTTTTGGAGATGGAGAATAAGCTTGTGGTCCACATCTTCCTGTAGAACGTAAGCTCCATGAGGGCAGGGAAATTTGGCAGTTTGGTTTACTGATGTATTCCCAGTTCCTAGAACAGTGTCTGGTACCTAGTTAATGCTCAAGTATTTGTTGAGTGATCTTCCCACAAAAGTGCGCATTTTTGCATGCCACCTTAGAGGAGAGTCCCAGATTCCCTACAAGTCACTAGTAGGCTTAATCTTGAGCGTTTCCCCACTCTATATTCTAGTAGTCTGATTGCTTGTCAAGAATTCCCCCACCTGCCAAGAATCAGTGGTTCCCTACCTCGCTGCTCAACTCGCACTCCCACCTGGAGGAGTCCAGTGGATGGGTGAGACCAAGTGTTTTGTGATTCCTCCCACTGCAGCAGCACCATCTTCCCTCTCCAGGATTCTAGGTGTCCCTAGAAGAGGACAGAACTTGGAATGTAGCACACTTCAGATTTTAGAGTGCAATAAGCCCAAGAAAAGAAGGGATACCTAAGGGTACAGAGGGCAGGATGGAGAGCAGTATAGAGAGACATACTATAATCCAAGAACATAAAAGAAATAATTGCAACCTCCAAAGCAGCTAAGACTGCCAATTTCCAGACACTCTTGCCCTCACCCTTTCTGTCTACTGTTTCACCTGGTCCAGTTCCTGTGTCCCAGACTGGAAGCAACTTCAGGGCAGAAATCATATCTGTCCCATGCAACTTTTGAATCCTCAGCACCCAAACCCATGCCTTGCGTGGAGTGTGCACCATACATACTTGTTAAATGAATACGTGCATGCATGGATGAAGTGTAATGTTAAATTGTATAATATGTGACCTTTGACACAAAGCCCACTCAGATTTGATGGCTGGAACCCAGGTATTGATAGATTGTTTCCCTGAAAGAGCTCATATTTACCTGGTCTTGAAGTAGATTTTTCTTGAATAGATGTAAAGTGGGATCCTAGTGTTGTGGCTTCTCTCACTTATGCTATGACTTTGGCAATACATTCCAATGAGGAAAATAATGCCATAAAATACCTAACTTTGAGGCTTATCATGCGTGCCAGGGTAGTTATGTGCATTATTTTAATTAATGATCACAACAGCCGTGTGCAGTACATATGACCTTGATTTTACATGAATGATCTTGATTTTATAATTGAGGAAAGTGAAGCTAGGGCAGTAAAGAAACTTGCTCAAGAGCTTGGAAGTGATAACGCTTGGATGTGAACCCAGAATCACGACCCAAAGCCCATGCTCAGAACCATTGTGCTATGTGGGTGTAGGATGTGGCGGTCTGCCATTTAGCATATTTGGGTAACAGCGTGTTTTTGGCTTCTGAATCTGCCACACAGTGTATGCACACTAATTCAGCACCCTCCTGTCTCCCCCCTTGCATCTGAAGGAATACAGTGTTCCACTCTGGAATCCAATCTCCTGTTCCGCATCTGTGGGCTCTGACGATCGAATGATTTACTGGAATGTAAAGAGGATTAATTTGCAAACATTTCTAAAGTGTTTGGAGATCTGTGGGCTGTGGTACAGGTGACGTGCCAAACGTCCTTGTACTGTTATTGCGTAAGCATTTCAACAATGCACTCTTAATAAACACAGTAGGTTCAGATGAGAAGTAAACCATAACATGATAAACTCAGCACAAATTAAGATCTTATTTTCCTATAGCTCGTTCCACTAAAGGGAAGAAAAAAACAAAAGCCACAAATATAAAATGTGCATTTCTTCTCTTTCTCCCAAATACATTTCTTCCTGAAGCTTTCCAGTTGTGATTAAAGAAATTTATCATTGCAGTCTGAAGTGGTATTTTACCTCATTTTTCTGAAAATGTGAGGATGGGAAATAAGTTGGTTATCTAGGAGGAAAAGGAGGACATATAAATTGGTTATCTTTTAATTTCTGAAGAATACCATCAAGAGGCATATATTACAGATGTCAGTATAAATACTTTGTATTCAGTAAGGTAAATTACTCCAAACTGATAACCAACAATTACCAGAACTGAGCAGAAGATCACCTGTGGTGTGGGAATGGGGGACGTTGAAGCCACTAGTTAAGATAGAAGGTAAATGACAGTGAGGACCATTCTTCTAGTCATCTCCCAGAGGCACATTTATGATTCATTTGCTAACTTGTTCTTTTCCTCACAAGAAGGCAGATGGGTGGTTTTCTCTGACCAGAGTATTCCTCCCTTCAGTACTTTTAGCTAGGCAAGAATAAATAAAATGTTAATTCTTGTGATCTTTCAAGACATCACATGTGGACTATTATTTTAATAACCCGGAGATAGAACTCCAGGAAGAGGGTTAAAATCCTGGCTAATGTTCTGTTGCACTTCCAAGAGAAAAAATGAATATTGGTAACTGGAAGATTTGAAATTCGATGTTGGGTCTGAAAAACCATGAGAAATCCTAAAATTTCCCAAATGGTTCAGCTGTATAAAAAGCTAAGTATCTCATATTAGCATCTCATTCTGCATAATTCCATTGAAAATATACCTGATGATATTATTAATTTCCTTGAGAACAGGATATTTGCATTTTCTTGATAACAGACATTTGTATCTCTTTTATTCCATGGCCCACCAACTCTGTGAAAATACAGTAATTCGGACATGGTAGATGCTTAGGTAATACAGGATTTTATTACTGAAGGTATGTGCTCTCTCTACTTCTTCTTCTTCCTTACTGTAATCTTTAACAATTTACTGCACCAAAACAAACTGAATGAAAGAGGAGGAAAATACACGTTGAAACCAAGGGTGGAATGCTTATATTTTTAAAAAATATCCTAGTAATATAAGTTTTTGCAGAACAATTTAAAAAATAGATAAGTAAAAAGGCAGCATTAAATTAAGTCATTCAAAATTCTGTTACCAAGAGATAACCACTTTTTATTTTTTGGTGTATCTCCTCCTGGACTTTGGCCAATACAAATACACACACAGACACACAGTCTACCCTCTTAAGTTCTCTTTATCTCTTTCATTTGGGATTTATAGTTAATTTATGGAATAAGATAATCCTTTTTATCCTTTTTCACTCACCAATATATTATCAATTTCCTATTTGTAAACATAGACCTATATTTATCACTTTCAACGGCATAACAATATTCCATTCTTCGAACGTTCCAAAATGTATTTAACCAATGCCCTATTAGTGATCATTTAGGATTCTGAATGGGACTAAAGTAATTATTTGTATTAGGATGTTTTTGTTACCAATGACAGAAACCCAGTTGAACTGGCTTAAGCAAAAAAACAAATGTATTATCTCATATTTCCAGAGGTGAAACTAGATTTCAGCACAGCTGAATGAAGAGGCTCAAGGGATGCCCTCAGCTTCCTCTCTCTCTATCTGTTGGTTCTGCTTTCCTCTGTTGCCCTCATCCTCTCCTACTACATACAGATTGGCCTTCTCCAGACTGCCAGGAAAGAGCCACAAGCAGCTTACATCATCCAGGTTTAGCAATCCCAGAAGAAAGGAGATTTTCACTAACAGATGGGAAAAGCAATCAGAGAAATTTCAGTCTATATTAAAGCTTTCAGTTTCCATTGCTGCGAGTAGAGGTAAAGTCTGCCTACTTTTCAGTGGCTTTGACAGTAAACACAAGTGAGTCACAAACATCCTCAGCTGCCTGATCAAGCCTGGCAGAGTGTATGGACTTGGGACCAGGCTGGGAAACCTTTCAAGGAAGGTTTCTCTGCAGGATCTTATCATGGTCGCCTTATCTACAGTTAACTAAGAGTTCCAAGCATTAGAATGTAGTAGGAGTTTGATTTCAATCAAACCTGCAGTGGTTGGCCCACATTTTGGCAGATATTTTGAAGATATTCTGAGGCTGGCAACAGTGCAGGATGGAACCCTTTACAAAGGAAACCCGTCAAGTGTTATACTTGTTTAATACAGATGGTTTGTTAAACTACATAACATTGATTTCAAATGTTCTGAAATGAGTCTTAAGTTTCTCTGAAGCTAAACTGAACAAGATTTAATATTCCAAGATGGCGCACAGCCGTTGGTAGATTCTTTTCATTCATTCATTCATTCATTCAACAAATGTTGATTAAAGACTTATTTTGTTAATTCCTCCTAGGTACTCATAGAACTGAAGTAGAAGTCACACTTTTTTTTTTTTTTTTCTGAAGGAAGTTTTACCTCCTGACTTGATACTCAGCCAAGAAAACAGACCAGTTCAATAATATTTTGTAAATTCACTGACAGGGAGCCCAGGGTGATCCTGGAGGACATCTCATTAGGGAGGATTGTAATCTGAAAGCATGGTTTCAGAAGTTAAAGGTGCCATTATTAGGAAAACTTCTTGCCTCCTCCCCCTCTAATTTATTTTAATAGTATTTTAAGAAGTAAAAGACAAAGTCCAGTTTTATGATAACATTAGAGGACTCAAAGGTGTGTTTTATAGAGCCATTCATAGAGTTCTCAGATGACTACAGTTGCCCACAGTGTGGATATGTGGTTCCATAAAGCACAACTCTGTCTTGCCACAAAGCTGATCCAGCAAACACTAGGTGGAGTTTTGGAAACTGACTCAGGATAATGAAGCAATCTGGAATCTGAGCAACCTTACTCCTTGAACTGTGCCATCTTTGGAAAATTGTTCCCCACAAAATCTTGTAACCAGACGAATGAGGACCCAAAAAATGTATTATTCACTTTCCAGATTTAGCACATTCCTAGAATTTTAAACTCATTTTTATGGACTGTTGCCCAGGTAAGGGGGTGCTTAGCCAAACCCAGAGTGGTTACGAGCAACCACCCTGAGGGAGTCAGCACCCAAATTTGGAGTCGTTGTATCCTGAACATTTCTAACATTCCTAGCTGAGAAATTCAGCATGCCTGACTTTGGGTACCCCAAGGATTTTACATGCAGCAGAGAACTGCTGAATTGAGCTAAGTGGTAGAAGACACTGCAGTTTTAATTATTAAGTTAGCCTTCTGCTTTAGTGAGTGCACAAGCTGGCATATGCTTGGGAATGTTTCTGCTTCCAAACTCACAGCATCTGCATTTTTCAGATGTTTGACCTTGATCTTGTGACCTTTCCCCTAGAATCTTGAGAGTGCTGGAAACACTCACAGCTGAGTGATGGGAGCAAAAACCAGAGAGATAGTAATTCTTATTTTCTTTTCTTTTTTCCAGTTAAATCCTAAGTTAACTTGTTTTAGACTAGACTCTAGTTATTAATTTTATTTTAACACATCATCTCAGTATGACTTTACTTTTCGAATTGACACCAACGTAGCCTAAAACTATTAAAGCTATGCGATCTACTTGCTAAGGCAAGCTAATGTTTCCTGATACTGCTCTCCAGATAGCTGAGACTCTTCTCTAGGTTAGTGTTTTCAAACTTTTTTGATCACTGTTCAGAATTAGAAGTGAACTTTGTTTCACTATCCAGCACACACACACACATATACACATATGATTGAAACACAAGATTCATGAAACCACATTTATTCTTTCTGTGTATGATGCTCTATTCCAGGTGTTATGGCCTGCAGCCAAATCTATTCCTTAACCTTTCTCTGTATGACCAACAAGCTGAGAACGGCTTTACATTTTTAAGTGGTTGAAAAATCAAAAGAAGAATGACATTTATATTGAGACATATTTACAATATGTCATGCACTGTTCTAAATCTTTGCATTTATTATCTCATTACATATTTACAATAATTTGTCCTTGTCTTAATCAAAATCATGACCATAATAGAAATTGTGGTTAGCATTTTTTGTGAGGGCTCATTGTGCCTAGAGCTTTGGTAAATGCTTTAGATGATGCATTTATTTAATCATCTCTACTCTATGAGGCAGAGAGTGTTACTATTTCCATTTTAGAGACAAGAAACAGAGCCTTGACAGGACCATGTAACTTGCACAGGGTCACACACCTAGGAAGTAGCAGCTGGGATTTGATACTAGGTTTCTCTGCTTCCAGACCTATGATTTTGACTACTACTCACCTTTGCAGCTTCTCGCCCAGAACTTGACACATAGCATGGGCCCAATGTGTATTTGATGTGTGCATGAATGAAGGACACAGAGATAGAATGATGATCTCTCATGGATCCTGTCCAAACATGGGAACATAGACAGCTTAGGTGGTTGCTCGGTGCTTTAAAAAGCAAAGAAACACAGTAAATGTCTCATTTATTGAGTGCAAAACATTGCATGTAAATGATTTCAATATGTTTTCTTATTTGATCCTCATAATGCCAGTATGAGGTAGATGCTATCCCTATTTTACAGAAGAAGTGACTGAGGTTCAAAGAGGTTAAGTACCTTGCCTAAGAAGACACCACAAGTATTCAGATCTGTGTGACTAAGACCATGATCTTAATCACTGTGCTATGGACCTCCATTTATTCACTTCTAATGTCACTGTAATACTGTCTACCCCGTGGTTTTGTAGGCATAATAAACAATATATCAGAGCCTTCATTAATAACTGTAATGTTTTCCAATGACATATTTCTCTATCAAACAGTTCAAAACCCAAGGTAAAAGAAGTAGAGGAGACATAGAGATGACTTCTGGTACATTTGATATAGAGATTGTGTTATTAAAATATTGTTTTATAATCTTTGCTAATTTTATGTACATCTAAAATTAAAAGTTTATTTTTAAAAACACTCTGAAACACATGAAAAGATGTTTAACATCATTATCATTAGAGAAATACAAATCAAAACCACAATGAGATACCACTATATACCCACTAGCATGGGTATAATTTTTTCTTAATGGAAAATAACAAATGTTGATGCAGATGTGAAGAAATTTGAACCCTTATACATTACTGGTGGGAAAGTAAAATGACACAGACACTGTGGAAAACAGTTTGTTGGCTCCTCAATAAGTTAAACGTAGAGTTACTACACGAACCAGCAATTTCACTTGTATGTATATGTACCCAAGTTGATAACAGGTGTACAAACAAAAAATTGTGTGTGAATGTTCATAGCAGCAATATTCACAATAGCCAAAGGTAGAAACGACCCAAATGTCCATCAACAGATGAATGTATAAACAAAATTGTGATTATCCATACAATGGAATATTATTCAGCTATAAAAAGGAATGAAGTACTGGTATATGCTATAACATGGAAGAACCTTGAAAACATGATGTTAAGTGAAAGAAGTCAAATACAAAAGACCACATAGTGTAGGTTCCCATTCATATGAAATGTCCAGAATAGGCAAATCCCTAGAGACAGGAAATAAATTAGTGGTTACCTGGAGCTGTGGGGCAGAGGGGAGGGAAGTGCTGATTAATGGTTATAAGATTTCCTTTTAGGGTGATGAAAACATTCTTGAACTAAGTAGCAGTGATGGTTGCACAACATTGTGAATGTACTAAATGCCGCTGAATTGTATACTTTAAAATGGCCACAGTGGTGAACTTTATGTTATATGAATTTTACCTAAATTAAAAAAAAACACTCTGACACCATTAAAAATTGTGATATACTAAAATAATATAGAATGTGCTGGGGTATGCAATATAACTTACAAATGAAAAAATTTAAATTTTACGTGAAGCACCAGTGCTCAGGACAGCATCTTGGTTAGGAGCATGGACTTCCATAACTGTGAGCCCTGCGCTGTCACGTGAGGGCTAGATGTCCTCAGGCAAGTTTTATAACCTGTCTGAGACTCACTGTCCTCATTCATAAACTGTGTATTATTGCTGTTAGTTATAATGAAATACTTTTTACATAGTTGTCACTTAGCCTAACAATGATGATGATAATGATTAATATATACCTCATACTTTTTTCCTTTGTACGTGAACTGAGTGTTGCTAATCTTCCTAGTGATCATTACATTAAAAGCAAAGTGATCTGGGTTTAGGGAGATAATCATATTTTTATCTCCATATGTGGCTCACAAGAAAAGTATCCTGCGAACAGGTCTTTAAAGTAGTTTACAAAGGAGTATAGCAATCTACTATAACTATTATGTGGGGTTATGTTGAAATTTAGGCTAAATTGCTATTACTAAAATTTCTAGGCTGGTCTCAACCTGTTACCAAGTAAGAACAGTTATGGAATCTAGGAGTTGATAGGAAAGACTTTATTAAGAAAAAAGAGGGGCCCGCCCGGTGGCATAAGCGGTTAAGTGTGCGTGTTCCAGTGCGGTGGCCTGGGGTTTGCCGGTTTGAATCCCAGGTGCGCACTGACGCACTGCTGGTCGAGCCATGCTGTGGCGGCGTCCCATATAAAATGGAGGAAGATGGGCACAGATGTTAGCCCAGGGCCAGTCTTCCTCAGCAAAAAGAGGGAGATTGGCAGATGTTAGCTCAGGGCTGGTCTTCCTCACAAAAAAAAAGAAAACAAAAAAGATACCTACTTCTCCTTCCTTTCCCCTTGAGGATAACTAAGCTGTCACCATGCATATCAAAACTGCTATTTCTTCTTGTATTTGCATATGGCATCCTCCCAGGTAATTTATGGAGCAAATCCTGACACAGCTCCAGAAGAAACCGTATAGCTCCTTTATTATCCTTAGTAACTAAAAGGCCAAAACGTTTAAAGAGGCAGAGAAATTTCATCTCCCAAAAGGTTCAGACACCGGACTCTCTGCTCTATACTGTATGATTCCTCCACCCACACAACTCAGCCTTCCTAAGTAAGAGAATGACACTTCTAGAACCCTGCCCTCTAACCCCTGATCCTTTTCCTCTCTGGCTCTCCGGGGAGTTCAGGAATGCTGGAAAAATAGCTGCAGGGTTGGGCTTCCACTTGGCCAACCCTGATGCTAATTTCTCTATGGGACATTTTCAATCTCCGTTCTTGGCAAGAAACTGCAGGACGACGAAAGCTGCCAGCTGAGTGAATGTATGCGGAAGAGCAGGGGGGTGAGTTGGGTGGATATCTGGGGAGTGAAGCGTTTCACAGAGTTCCTGTGCCTGCTCATACATTCTACTCTTACCAACAACTGTAACCAAGTTTGATTGACATGTGACCTATTGGATTAACAATCAAAATGGCGGAACCGCTCTTTCTTACTTTATATCCCTTATACGACGCCTCCAACTGGGTTAAATGCCTGTATTTGTTTTAGTAGCACCTATACCTCTTCATTCAGGCATTCATTCATTCAAAAATATTTAATGAGTGCCTACTATGTGCCAACAAGTTGCTAAGCTCCAGGTACAGATTCAGCCTTTCGTTGAATAAATATTTATGGAGCATCTAATGTCTGTCAGGCATTTGAGCTACGAGGGAAAAAGTAGCCAAGTAAATGGACACAGGTCTGTTCTTCTGGAGCTTACATTTTTGTGGAGCAAAACCCAAAGGAAAATAGAGAGTCTTTGAATAGCAGACGTGCTATGGAGGGGGGGAAAAAGGAACTGTGATGCCAGAGTGGGGATTGCTGTTACAGATAAGGGCAATCATGAAGGCCTCATGACTAAGTTCATATTTGAGCAGTGATCTGAAGGAAGTAAGAGAGGGGGCCAAGTGGCTCTCCGGGAGGCAGTGTTCCAGGCAGAGGGAACAGCAAAGGCAAAGGCCCTGAGGCAGGAGTGTGCTACGTGTGGCAGGGAAATACAAAGGTGAAAACGATAGACAACGCTCTATCTTCATGAAGTGTAGTGCCTGGTTGGGGAGACAGATAGTAATCAAATACCTTCCAAGTAGATGTCTAATTCTGAAGAATCTATGTGCCAAGATGGGAAAGACAGATGGGACGGTAAGATCCAATAAGGACACCTGATCGAATCTGAGGGAAGATTCCTTCAGAAAATGTAGTTTAAAGTGAAATCCAAAGAAGAAGGAGAGGTTACCATGGTCAGGGGGAATGAGACTGTGGGGTATCAGGGAGGGAAATTCCCATAAAGGAAACAGTGTGTGTTGAAAGGGGTGGAAGGGAATAAGACTAGTTCTAAGAAATAAAAGATCCAGGCATCTGCCTTGCAGAGAATGGGGGGGAAAGCATCCTTGATAAGTTGGAAGATATAAGCAGAAGACAAATCACACAGGGTCTCTGAAGTTTGGATTAACTGTTCAAATAAATGTGTTTTCTGTCTGCCTTCCCTGCTGGAGCAAACGCTGGGGGGCTGGGACCCTGTCTCGTTCGCTACTGTGTCCCCAGCTCCTACCCAGAGTGCGGCCCACATCAAGGGCGCAGTTTGTATTTATTGGCTGGTTGGCTGGCTGGCTGACATCTCAAGCAATCTAACAACCATCTGAAAACCTCCACAGCAAAACCGCAGCTTGCGTTTTGCGAGTTGTTGGCTCTGCCAGATTCTGGGTTTAGAAAAGGCCAGCAGACTCGGCAGTATTGAAAGCTGTGATTTCTGTTTCAAAACCGTAGATAAAAGCTGACCGTGACCGTGGAGAACTCCTCCCACTGAGAAGCAGAATCTAAATGGCTGCTTTCTAGCTTAGTCGTACTGAGATGCGGCGGCCTTCTCGTCTTGACTTGGCAGTAGTGCACTTCTGGGATGGGTGCTCATTTGCACAGTATTAAAGAGTAAAACGGTCCGATATGAGAACACTGTTGTTCTTTTATTTCAAGAACATGTGTGGTGTTACCTAAGATACCTGTTGCTCACCCAGTAGACTGATTGCTGAGGCATCTTCACTGTGAGAAAAAGAAAAGTGTAGCATAACTCCGGGACAAAGTGCAGAGATTTAGCCAAGTCCTCATTTTTGTAAGCCTGAAGATCAGCCTTTTGGGGATAATTCCTCATATTTGTCTTTTGGGACTGGTGTAATAGACTTATTGCATGTCTCCACAGCCTCCACTTCCCCCTTTCCTCCTTCCCAACAGCCCTTATCTTCCACTTGAGGATACCTATGGTTCCGGGGAAATGGATTCCATCCTTCCCAGGGCAGGAGCAGGTAACCCAGGCGTAGCCGATAGGCCCATTCTGTTCACCTGGCCAGTCACTAATTCAGGGCTGCACAGGTGACCTAGGCTGGTTCCTTGGAGTGAACCTCGGGCATTGCGCTGGGAATGCTGGGACAGATGCTTCCTTCATTATGGACTGTGTGGTGGTATTGCAGTTACAGGGCCTGGAACAGCAGTGGCTGTTTTTGCCACCAGTAGGGCGCGCTAGCCTGGGGCCAGTGCTAACTCAGAAAAGGCCAGAGTTGAGAGAATTGAAGGGAAAGAGTGATGGAGTCTCAAAAATATTGTGAACCTCAGAATCAAATCGCGCCTCCATCCTGCCCTGCTTCTGGACTCTTCCATTAAGTAAGTCCATACATTCTGTTTATTGTTTAAATTGAGACTTCTGCAATTGGTGGTCAGATCATTCTAGATGCTAAGGGTGATGGAAATCCAGAAAGAATTTTCTGTCCTCTAAAAATACAGTAGCATGTATAGGAAATCAGAATGCAGGTGGAATTGCTCCAAGATCCATCTTCTCTTAATTTTTTAAGTGAAATCTTCCAAGAGTTAATGCCTTAAATATATTAATGAAATTCTGAGTAAGAAAAAATGCATTTTTTTTTAATGCCCGGAGTATGCAGGGGTATATCGTAAGAAGACGATCTCCATCCCACTCTTCTTGGTTCCCCTCCCAAAGGCAACATTGTAACTATTTGACATAGACTATTCCTAAGATATTCTGTACATAGATCTCCCTTTTAATTTACATAAATGGTACTACACACAATCAGTCCTTTGCTTTTTATGCTTAGAAATATATCTCAGAGATTGTTCCATATCAGAGAATATTTAAGCTACTTCTTAAATATGGCAACATGGCTAGGAACTTTTCATTCTTCATTTCATTGCTACCTGCAAACAGAGGCCAGTAAATTAGTTTAATTGCAGAAACGAAGCAACAGTGGCAAACACCTTCACAGGCTTCTGAGAGAATTCGTTGAAAATTATTAAACAGCTCCAAACTATCCCATTTTTTGGTTCTGTAATTTATTTAATCAAGCTACCATGGAAGGCCATTTCGGCTGTAACCTTTAGCAATCTTATACAAAGCTGCAACAAATGTTATTTTGTATGTTCCTTCGTTTGAAAGCTGTGCATCCGATAGGAATCATGGTAACAACATTCCACCAATCAGATCCTCTCTTTGAATGGAGCTACAGAGAAAACAGAATACATGTTAGCTAAGGAAGCAAACACCAAAGGAGAGTAGCAGCTGAGTCATGTAACAGTTGAAACCCTGTAGTCAAGGTTTTCCAAGCCAGTGACTACCCAACAGTAATCAGGTCAGGGAGCTGCCTTATTTCTAGGGCAATTGTTCTCAAACTTGAGCATGCATTAGAATTACCTGGTAAAATCGCCCGATAAAACAGAGATGTTGGTCCCACCACCAGAGTTTCTGATTCAGTAGGTCCTGAGGGGACGGTGTGGGGGGCAAGAATTTGCATTTCTAACATCTAGCATCATTGCTGATGCTGATGCTGGTGATCCAAGGACCACACTTTGAGAACCGTTGCTCTAGAGAAATCTTCCATCCATTCAAGTCTCTGTGAAGTACTATGGGTCCTGTTCTTGCCTTTAGGCCTAAGAGATCTGTTTTCTGGACCCTTTGAGATCCTTCCTCCACAGAGCTGCAATTCTTGATTGTTTTATTTTTCTGCAGGTCCTTACAACATCTCCACATTATTTGAGCTAATCTGAGTGAGTCCTTACCACAATAGCAGCCCAACAAATAGTACATAGTAATAAGTATCATTTATTGAGCCCTTTGTACAGATAGAAAGCATTCAATAAATGATAACTAGATGTTCTGTCAGGAATCTCAGTGAGTCTTATAAATATTTTGTCCCTAAATTCATTACTGCAATATTGTTTATTTTGTATTTTTTCTTTTTAAAAATGTTTAATTCCCTCTTGATTCTTACCATCAAGTATACGAGAACCAATTTTGGCTCAGCATTTGCAGTTTTTTCTACAGTTAAAATTTTCCATTCCATCATTTCCTCAAAAATATTAAAATTCTGAGAAAATAAGAAGAATTGCTAACAAAATGAGACTGAATGTTTCCTGTGGCCTAGATACACTGTTCCTGACAAATTAGTGTGTTATTAAAATATCTTACCTATGAGGAAATCTGTGGTCACATTTATTACAAACAGAACTAGAAAGATCTATTAGTTCATTTATATCAGGTCCCATCCTTATAATCTCAGATCTCATCCTTTACTTTCTGTTTGTCTTTTGTCAAACTTTAAAATGAAATATTTATTATATGATTATTTCTTGTGTTTCTCCTCCACTGGACTCTGAGTTTCATGAGATCACTGACTGAGTCTATTTATCCACCAACTTTGTCTTAGTGCCTGACACACGACAGGTGCTCCATAAATATTAGTGGATGTTATGGACTAAATGTTTGTGCCCCCCCAAAACCCTAACCCCCATGGAATTCAGAGGTGGAGCCTTTGGGAGGCAATTAGATCATGAGGATTGAGCCCTTATGAATGGGATTAGTGACCTTATAAAAGGGGCCCCAGAGAGCTCTCTCCCCTCTTTCTGCCACGTTGAGAACACAGCCAGAAGAGGGCCCTCACCAGAACTCGATCATGCTGGCACCCTGGTCTCTGACTTCCAGGCTCCAGAAGTGTGAGAAATAAATTTCTGTTGTTTATAAGCTACTCAATCTATGGTACTTTGTTATAGCAGCCTGAGCAAATGAAGACAGTGGAATTGAATTTATCTGGCAATGCTCTTATTATTAAAATGTACTAAGGCAAGAGTAGTTTGTATAATAAAATTAAAATAATAACATGAAAATAATTAAAGTAACATAGTAAATTGAAAATAAAATAGCTCATTTAGTAAGCCAGTGAAAAGGAAGGAAAAGCAACATGGCTAGGAATTGCTTTATTCTTCATTCCACTGATAGGAACCCTACCTGTGGCCAAGGGCAAGTAACTTGGTTTGTTTAATCGGTGAAATGAGGCAACCACCTTCATAGGCTTCTGAGGAAATGATTCATTTAAAATGACTGTGTAAAAATAAAATAAAATAAAATGACTGTGCTCTACATACTATAAGAGAAATGTAAGAAAGCTCATAATAAATATGGCAGTCTGATACACCGAAATGGCCCCTTTCATCTCAAGACCTTGAGGCTTTTCGCAAATGATAATGATCTCTGACATCATCCCTGCTGAGGTAAGAATTATTTTCCCTATTTATAACTGAGCCCACATAGAATTATTTCTCCCAAAGTCCCAAGTCATGACTGCTCCTTGAATCCCTCACCTCCTGAGATATGTGTAAGTTAGCACATAAATCACCGTGTTAGAGGAAATCTTTAAATCAGGGCAAAGTTATGTTTGAGGTATCAAGAGACTAAGCTCCTTAGGGATGTCAGATTTCAAGTAAAAATTCCCCAATGATGAGTGGAAATGGGAATGGACTGAAAAAATTTCAAGACAAAAACCTGTTCAGTTCTACTTCATATTTTAACGACATTTTCAATACTTGGATGGCCTAAGAGATGAATTGACTTCAAAACACAGTCTGAAATTGCAGGTGACCTGGAGCCAAAATAAAGAATATCTGACCAAGCATACATTCTCGGAGGAATGATAATAAAATCCTAGACTGGGAGAATGTTTCATTTTATTGCCCAAATCCATAGAAATTCACCATGGCGGATCAAACTTTTAATATCTGGTCACAACAGGACATCATTCTTAATGATACCCAGCTGCAGAGAGTATGTACTTGGAATTTTCAACCCTACCTTTGTGCTGTTAGGGATCCTACATTTTAGATTTACAAAATTTTAAAACTTTTATTCGCAAATGATTACAAGTGTCAAGAACAATCACAAGGATAGTACAAAAAACTCCATGTACTCTTTACCTAGATTCACCTATTGTTACAATTTGCCCCATTTACCCTGTCATTTATCATATATAAAATATTTTCCCTAATTTGCAATTAAGCTGCATTCATCATGCCACCTTACCCTTAAATTCTTCAGTGTGTATTTCCTAAGAACAAGGACATCCTCTTACATAAGCACACTATGGTTACCTACTTTAGGTAATTGAACATTGATCAATACTCGTATTTAATCTACTGTCCATATTTCAATTTTATTGACTGATCCAGTAAGACTTTTATTGCATTTTTTTCTCCAGTGCAGGATTCAGACCAATATTGCATATTACATTTTGTTATGTCTCCTTTAATTTTGATCAATTTTTCAGCCTTTCTTTGTCTTTTGTGACAATGACATTTTTAAAGAACACAGGTCCATTTTTAAAGAGATTACACAGAAAAAATTTTTTGAGAAATGTAGGTTTTATGGTTGTTGTTATTGTTTTCCAATTAACAACTTGTGATGGCAACTGCCAGAAAAGGAGAGATGAGAATTGCATAGCTTCTAATTCAGTACTGTCAGTGATGTCCATAACAAATCCATCCACATGGACTGTATTAAAGCAGAGCCTGGCACCTAGCTACTGCCCAATAAATGTCCTCAAAAGTACCTTTTCTTCTCCACTCCAAACATGTGTGTTCCATGTGAGTGAGGGCCATGTATGAGTCTTGTTTGTCATTTTATCCTCATCATCTAAGATAATGGGCTGGCATTCAGTAGATTCAGTCGAGTTCTATTGAATGAATGGCTACACAGTGATGAGGAGGTGTACTCAGATGTGCTAAATGGCAGCATCTCCCTAACAAGGCACAAAATAATTGAGCAGCAGGTATTGAAAGCCTTCTCTTTCTCAGGAAAGCAGGTTTTCCTAAGAGACGTCAAGCTTACTCCCGCAAAGAACATTTTGTTTTCTCCCCAATTAAAATCCACTGACGTGGTTTGTGTTCTGTTATCTTTGACAGTCACTATATATAATTTTCTTCTTTTCTTTGTTCATTCCTTCTCTCCATACTATGGGATACCAAAAACTCATTAACTTAAATTCTGCTAAATTGAAATTTCTGGAGTTTTTGGTAAGTTCTCTGTCATCTGAACATACTAAGCAAATTTTTACAAAATAAACCACTGTAAGGGTGCCCACTTAGTCTACTTAAGGAAATTGATAGTGCTTTACTTAGGTGTTATTTACATACAAGTGATGGGTTAATTGCAAATAGCTTATACTATGATTTAGTTACCAAATTTAGGGGACACTTACTGTGTTTCTGTTTACTTGTTCTAAGCCTCACACAACTACGTTTCAACCACAGACAAGGTGATTGATACTCAGAGAGAAGGAACTAGCCCAGGGTCAACAGCTAGTAAATGATTCAGCTGGGATTTGAATCCAGGTCTCTTAAATTCCACTTTCGTTAGGCTAATCTGTGCTAGGTCCTTACAGTTCTGAATCCCTGGTAGGCAGACTAAACATGTCTAGGCACCAGCAAAGCAATTTCACCCAAAAAACTTTTTGAGAACGAAATACATGCTATTTGAAAAAAATCAACAATGTAGTATTTGTGGGAAAAGTAAAACTTTGACCTTCTTTTTATTCATTTTAAGGTTGTTTTAATTTTGAAAGACCATGTGGGGTATGGGAAGTAACCACCATAATCTCTTCAGTCATCAGAGCTTCTTAAACTTCTAACTCCAGCCCTGGGTCCTTTAAAAGTAATAAAATGGCATTTCATTTAAATATATTCTTTTTATTACTTTGGAGAAAGCTTCCCTCACATTGAGTTAATGAGCTTTTCCTGTAAAATACTGTTGTGAGAGACTTTGCTTTTGAATTACTCAACTCAGAGCACATTTTGAGCAATTAGAACAACCCCTGAAATAAAAGGAATCACTGATAGAAAACACACACATTTGTGTCGAGAGTGAGTTACAGTGGAGTTTTCAGGGTAGTGTTACTTTCTGACTTTTCATTGTTTATGTTTGGTCAGTTAAGGATTAAATTCTTTATATTCTGATAAAGTGCCCTTCTGAATATTTAATAGCCCACTCTCCTCATAACTGAGTTTCATTTCTTTAACATTTTTTTTGCTTTTTACTGGGGGCCCTAGGGAGATAACTCGTGGGAAGAGTTTGTTAGGCATAGGAAAGGAATTCCTTTTTTTTACGCAACATTCATTATATTTATGTTACTAAATAGTGTGGTTCAAAAAACACAAACCAGAAAACTTTTACTTAAAACTAGTCCAACGAAATGGATGGAATTGACAACATCTCATCCCCTTCTTTCTGTGTATATAGAGGAATTAACTTCTTTAAAGGAAGAATCTTAAAATGGTCCATCTACTCATATTTTAAATGCTCCTTTTATATCTGTGATTGAGACTGTTCAGAAGTATGATTGGTTTCAAGTAAGTTATATGCATTTTCTCCTACTTGTACTGGCCTCAGAAATTACGGGAAAGAAAAGACATAAACCTCCTTTTGCACTTTATAAACAAATGAGTGCTGTATACTAAACATGTGCATATTTATAGTAACTGGGGTGACTGTCCTAACTCACTGGCTGGTGGACAGCCAAGTGGTAGTAGTAACAACAACTAATATTTACTGAGCAGTTGCTATTTGCAGGTATGGAGGGAAGTACTTCACTTTCACTAAATCCTTACCTCAAACCTCAGAGGCAGCGACCGTTATTATTAGTTTTGTAGATGGAGATAATGAGGCTCAGAAAGGTTATGGGTGAGGGAAAGTCCCACAGCTAATGATCCCGTTCAATCTGACTCTAGAGGTTACACTTTGTTTTGGATAAACCTCACTGGCAGTTGTCAAGAGGGTGAATTGGAAGGATGTTGAATGGATTGAGGAAATGAGAAGGAACTCTTACAGTAGTCCAGGTAAGAAGTGATAGTAGCTGGGACTAGAATTTTGAGGGTGAAAACAGAGGAAAGTGGATGGAGATGGTCAGATCTGGGTGATGGATTCAATAGCAACATGGGAGAGAGGGCAGTATTGAGGATCAGTCTGGGTTTTTCCCTAACATGGCAGATAGGTAGTAGATGAGCAGCTCTGAAGGAAAAGATCCATCAAACCATAGTCATTCTGACTCCTTGTTGGAGGAAAGCTGGTCAGAATCAGTGGAAGGCCGAATGATGAAACATTTTAAAGGAAACAGTTTCATTATTTCCAGGAAATAGAACCAGGCTATAAAATTATTCCCTGGTCTGCCTGGAGCACTTGTTTAATAAAGAATTAGAAAAGGTTTGCAATTCACAAATCGGTTGGACCGAAAGTGGTGCTTCTCAACTGTTTGAAGGTGATTAAAAGCAGTTTGTTTTTCTAAGCAGTTTAAATATTCCCTCTGGAAATCTTGTTAAACTCTTCATTTGCCTCGCAAACTCTTTCTCTTTAAAAAGAAGAAAAATATAAACTTCAGTTGATCCTCTGTCCCAATTAATGAGGCTTTACTCAATTAGGAAATACTGACCAACTGCATTAGCCTGCGTCTTCCTCTGCCGTCAATAGAGGCTCTTTTCACCAGGTTCTGAAACCTTAGCTGGTGTGAGTGATTATTTTAACGACTGCTCCAGGTAGTATTTTGCTTCTGCCAAGTAGATTGATGGGGTGGGATAAGGGGCAGAGTCTCATAGCCTACCTTGCCTGGGAAACAAACCCCAGATAATGGAACTACAAAGTGGTGGAACTGTTTCCTCTAACATCTGTTGAATACCTACCCATGCCAGGCTTCCAAAGACACTGTCTTCTTTAGTCCTAACAATCACCAGACATGGAATATTTCATTCTCTCCATTTTGCAAATGATAGAACCAAAACTTTAAATCTGGATATCCAACTACCTGCTGACCATCTTTACCTGTACATTCCATGAGCAACAGCCCAAACCAGTCATTCTGTTCCTGACCTGCTCCTCTAAGCGGTCTCAGCAGCATCCACCAGTGATTAGAAATCTAGAGTCATTCTTGATTCCTCCTCTTTCTCTCTTTTTTTTAACCTTGTATATCCTATCAACTGCCAAATCTTAATAGTTTCACTCCTATATATTTCTATTAGTTTTTTTCCCCCACAAAGCCCCAGTAGATAGTTGTATGTCATAGATGCACATTCTTCTAGTTGCTGTACGTGGCACATGGCCTCAGCATGGCCGGAGAAGCGGTGCCTCGGTGCGCACCCAGGATCCGAACCCGGCCGCCAGCAGTGGAGTGCACGCACTTAACCGCTAGGACCACGGGGCCGGCCCCTGTATTAGTTTTTTTAATCCTCTGTATTAGTTTCTTATGGCTGCTATAACAAATAACCACAAACGTAGTGGCTTGAAACAACACAAATTTATTTTCTTACAATTCCAGAGGCCAGAAATCTGAAATGAGTTTGAGAGTCTCGTTCCTTCTGGAGGCTCTAGAGCAGAATCCATTTCCTCATCCTTTCTAGTTTCTGGAAGCCACCTACATTCCTTGGCTTATGGCTTCTTCTGCTTCTGCAGTTAAAATCTCCCTCTCCTTCCCTCTTACAAGGATACTATGATTACATTTAGGGCCCACCCAGATAATCCAGGATAATCTTCCCCTCTCAAAATCCTTAATCACATCTGCAAAGTCCTTTTTGCCAGGTCGGGTAACATTCACAGGTTCAAGGGATTAGAGGGACATCTTGGGGGGCTGTCTTTCAGCCTACCACACCCTCCTATCCTGGCTCACTCTGTCCTCATCTCTTAACACCTAGCCGGTCTCCCTGCCTTTAATTTAATCCATCCTCTCTCCCTGCCACCCCTTGCTTAGAGCAGTGGTTCCCAAAAGCAGATCCATAAACTGATCCACAGGGAAGGTTATTAAAAATACAGGGGCTCTACCCCTGGAGATTCTGATTCAGAAAGTTGAGTGGATCTATATTTTATAAATCCACCACCAGACTGATTTAAATATGTAAATGAACAAACAAAGCTTTATACTTTGATGACAGCTTCAAAATTTCTGAAGAGAGAAAACTCAGGATAGGAGTTGTTTTGGGGAGTGACCCCGTGGGGAACTTCCCCGAGACTGTGTTTGCACAGCAGGCATGCTGTTTTTGCATTGATTGCTTGTTACAAATCAATGTCTTTATGTAGATATTACATTAGTAGTAGCTTTATGGGGTTGATGGAGGTTATAGGATGGTGAGTAGTGCTGAAACATTCCTTCTCCCTGCCATACCTCCTTACCCTACTCTTCTTCCAGGTCATTCTGGTGCCCAGTGAGTTGGGGAACCTCTGATTCTGACCATAAACTTCTTGAGGACAAGGATTGTATCTTGTTCTGTATTTAATCCCCACCTCTTAGGACAGTGGCACATAGTCGATATTCAGTGAATGTATGCTAAATGAACGATTCAATGAATTAATGAATAAATGAATGCTAGTACAAAAGAGTTTGTTGATTTTTTACTGAAAGACAACCTACTTTGATGAGAAACTGAGGTGAGGGATTAAAAGATCTGTTGGGAGCAGCACAACCAGCCAGGTTGTTCAGAGGTCAAGGTGAGTGTTACTGTTGAAGAGTGTTACCAATGCTGGTTGGTGATGATGCACACCTAGAGTGGACGCAAACACTTCTGGGACGTGAAAAGTCAAGCAGATGTGTGTTATTTGTATGTGTCTACATATGGGGTATACAGTTAATAGCTAACACCTACATAGCACTTATGGGCCAGGCACTGTTCTAAGCACTGTATATGTATTGGCATATATGCGTATCATCTCATTTAATTTTCACAAGAACCTTAATATCTCACAAAAACTCCATTTTCCAATGATGAACGGGTGTGGTTAAATGACTTTCCTGTGATTGCACAGCTAGCGAGTGGATTCAAACTCAAGCATCCTGGCTCCAAAGTTCTCACCACCATGCTGCACTGCCCAGAGATCTGTGCTGTGTCCCTGGACAACGTACAGGAGGGATGAAAGAATAGGCCCTGAAGGCATGGTCTGGCTAGGTAGAAAGGACACAAACATAGACAACATATTGAGACTATGAGAAATAATTTAATGCAAATGTACTTGTTCCCTGGCATCTTAAGAACTTAAGGAAGGCAAGTGACTTGTCTAAGATCGTGCTAGTAAATATCAAAGCTGAGACAAGAATCCAAGAGTGTCTGAGACCAAATCCAAGTACTTTGAAGTGTGATGAGGCTTTTTAAAGTAGGTGCCAAGGGAAGGTATAGCAAGGGCATTTTATTTAATCTTGTCTAAGAAAGGCCTGGCCTTGTTATTTTTTAAAAATTTCTATTGTACAATTCAGTGACTTTTACTAAATTTAGTGAGTTGTATAACTATCACCAAAATCCAATTCTAGAACACTCTCATCACCCTAATAAGATCCTTCATTCCAATTTACAGTTAATTTCTGTTTCTACCTCCAGCCATAGGCAAACACTAGTTTACTTTCTGTCTCTATAGATTTGCTTTTTCTGGACATTTCGTATAAATGGAATCACACAATATGTGATCTTTTGTGTTGGCCTCTTTCATTTAGCATAATGTTTCTTAGGTTCATCCATGTTGTAGCATCTATCAGAACTTCTTTCCTTTTTATGGTTGAATAATATTCCATTATATGGCTATACCACATTTTGTTTATCCATTTGCCAGTTGACAAATCTTTGGATGTATTCCACTTTTTGGCTCTTATGAATAGTGTTGCTATGAACATTCATGTACAAGGTTTTGTGTGGACATATGTTGTCATTTCTCTTGGGCACATGCCTAGAAATGGAATTGCTCAGTTGTACGGTAACTTTGTTTGCTTTTGCTTATGTTTAATTTTTAAGAAACTCTGGCCTGACATTTAAGCCAAGATCTGAAGGCTGAAAAAAGAAAGAGCCAAGGGAGAGGGAAAGGACGGTGTTCTAGGCAGTGGGAAAAGCACCAGTGTCTTTGTTCCATATGTGGTACGTATAAAGCAATAATTATTGTAGTTTGTATCTTAAACCCAAGGCAAAAGCATGTTGTCAAAGGAAAACTGTCAATTTCTTGAAGGTGATAAACGTGCCTGCATCACAGCAAGGTTGTCTTTTCTCAGTTTGAATTGAAATATTCTGTGAGCAATCACTAAAAAAACAAACAAACAAAAAGCACCCAACCTACCTAAAAAAAAAATGCAAGGAAACAAAAAACAAAACTGTGGCCCTAATAATCTGGTATGAGAAGGGCACATGCCAAAAGAGAGTCCATCCTACTCCTTATATTCTGTCTTTTTCTGTTTTTTTTTTAGCCAGTTAATCTCCTCACATGCATAGCAATAATATTTGCAGACTCAGAAAGCCACAGCTCTGTTTGCATTGCTTCCCAGAAGACAAATGGTGTTCAGGAAAATAATCATACCCAAGCCATCTTTCTCCAATATGCTTTCTTCCTTTTTGTCAGATTTAGCCCAAGTTGTTTTGTGTGCGTGTGTGTTTCCCCGTGTATGTGCTTTTTAGTGCAAGACAGAGCAAGTATTCATGACTCCAGCAGTTCAGCCAATCAGCTGAGCACGATATGCATTGATGAATCCAAGGTGACCTGCAGGTTTGAACTTTGTTTGCAAAGGCAGCTGCAGTACAAGCAAGGAGGCAATTACAACATTACAAACCATGGGCATAAAGTTGGAGAGATGATTTCTAAAAAGCCCAAAGAGAGTTTTTACTTCTTAGGCTTATGACCAGAAGTTCATGGCACATTAAGTTTTCCATTTGAAAGCTAAGAGCATCCCTTGCCACAGGTTCTAACTTCTAAAAGTGATTGGAGAGAGAAAAATGTCAGGATCTCTCTTCATGAAAAGTATCCTCTGAGTGTAGTAATGGAACGCCAGCTTTTTCTCTGTAATGTAAGATTGAGTAGGGGGTGGCGATTGGTGGTACATGTGGATAGACGTCATTAGTGGCCATTTGTTTCATCATCTACTTAAAATTCCTGCCCCTAACTTTTGGAAATGGGCCCTTGATTTTCCTTTGTGCAACCATGCCATTCTCATGTTCACGTAGTTTGGTTAATCTGACATCATCACTATGTCCCAGAGGTAAGCACATGATCCAGACTCAACCAATTGGAGCAATGCATATCCCTGGTCACCGTGATTGGTTCAGGAATGGGCATGTGACCTGAGCTGGGATAATGAGAAGCCTGGAGCTTTTGCTGAAACAGTCAAGAAAGAGGTACCTCTTTCCTTTGGGTTGTTAGGCTGGAAGAATTTAAGAATTTAAGTTGAGAGCTGCTAATGAATATCTTCCCTGGCTGTGAGGAGGGATCCTGCCTATAACAGGAAAGAAGGAAGCCAAGAGAGGAAAGTAGAACCCAGAGATGGAGGGAGACAGGTTACCATGGCATCATCTCAGCATCCAGAGCTGGCTACGCTGAAACCAATACAGCCCCTGGACTAGTCCACTGTTTGAACCAACAATTTCTTGTATGTGTGTTGGCTGGAGGGAGAGTTCTGATATGTGAAATCAAAAAAATTCTGACTGGTTAGGGGGCCACCTAAAGCTGTGTTTAGTACCTGAAGACAATGGACTTTCTCTCCACCTTTAACCCCACCTCTGAATCAACACGGGAATTCCAAAATAGTCTCAGCACATGGAGATGGTTTCAGCATATTTTTGCTTTATCTGTGCATAGATGCCACACATAAAAATCTCAGCAAGTTAAAACTGGAAAAATCCCAGGTTTGTGACTAAAAAGGTGAAGTGACTGTCCCAGGGCCATGGGTTGTGGTATAATTGAAGTGTCCTGCTGTCTGACTCTTCCCTTTTCTTTCACAATCTTTTAGTGAAATGAGTTTCAAAATTTAAGATCCTACACATAAGTGGGTTGTAAAATCAACATATTGGGTAGTGATCAGCTATTTAAGTGAAATTGAATAGATAACATCAGAATACATCACATATAATAAAGGTAAGTAGTATTTTGTGAAGTTTTGTTTCAGTTGTATGCGAAAATAAACATATATCAATGTGTATGTAGATCTCAATGTAGTGAGTCTGACGTGAACTGTGTACTTCTTTTGAAAAGAAATTTGAAAGCCTCTTTAGTGCATACTTGGATTTCTTTTATGAGCATGTTTTCATCTGAAAGGGAGAAAATATTCTTCATAACAGGAAAGGGTCACCTGGCATCCCAGTCGAGGTAGCCCATAATGGATGACACAGATTCTAACGAAGCTTCTGAGCCTAAGTTATGAACACAACATTTTCCCTGTTGTCTTCCACATCACTGAGCTCCCACTAACAAGAGCATTCTTTTGGAATGCTTTTGGAATTCTTTGGGGGATGAAAGTGCTGCATAAAATCAAGTCTGGTCTGTTTATGGATGTAATTCCCTGTGCCCAGAGTTCAGGACAAGCACTGCAGTCTGAATTACACTGCATCTGATTCTCATTAGCTGCCCATGATTTCCCCGCTGGATCCGGCTTCTCTGCCCTTTCTGAATTACTGTGCACATGGCTGGCTTCCGCAGATTGCTCAGCCCCAGTCATCTGCAGTCGAGTCCGCTGCTCTGTTATAACCCATGCTGCAATTTGAGTGGACCCATATCAGGAGTGTTTTAGACATAAAAATTCTGTCTAATGATTAAAGGAACTCCCTGAGCTAAATGCTGCTGACTTTACAGAGTTTATTACCAAACACTGTGGAGAAGGGGGAGATTTGAATTCTCAGGCCTGGAGAAAGAAAACTGGACAATAAATGTTTATTACCAAAACTTGGACAGCAAGCAAGGCCTATCTCGATCTCTATTTAGTAATAAAAGGGCATTGCAGACTTTGTCTTAACCTAATAAATACTTAAGTCATGCCTGCTATGTGCCAGGCATGTTCTCAATGCTTAATCATTATTAACTCATGCAATTTGCATAACAACTTGCAATCAGGGTGGGCTAAGTTATGCTGTAGTAACAAACAACTCCCAAATTTCAGTGTTTAAAACTACGTGTTTATTTCTCCCTCATGCTTATGTCTTCCTTGGGTCAGTGTATGTGGGGAGGTGGGGTTCTCTCCACATTGTCCACTCTCAAGAACCCTGACTGTACCTGGCAGATAGCAGGCCACGGTGGCAGAGGCAGAGAGAGCAGCACTAGCTCTTACAGACTTCTACCTGCAAGTGACACTCCCCTCTGCTCATTTTCATTGGCTGAAGCAAATCATAGGCCTCACCTAATTTCAGGAGGACAAGCAAGTGCTATCCTCCCATGTTTCTGGAAGGAAGAGAAACAGACATATTGAACAATACAAGTGACTCCTGCAACCGATTGTGCAGTAGTGAAGGATGTGCTTTTACTATTCCTGTTCCACAGACGAGAGAACCAAAACACAGAGAGTTTATGTAACTTGCTCTAGGTCACAAAACTAGTAAAAGGAGTAGGGTACCAGGTTTAGCAAATAAAAATACAAGATGCTCAGTTAAATTTGAATTTCAGACAAACAACAAATTGTTTTTTAGTATGGATACGTCTCATATGCAGATTTGGGACATATTTTTGCTAAAAATTTATCTGTTGTTCATATGAAGTTTAAATTTAACTGAGCATCCTGTATTTTATCTGGCAATCCTAAAATGGAGCTGTCAGGATTGGAACCCAAGTATTCTGGCTCCAGTGATGAATATTCTATTCAGTACCGTCCTCTTCTGTGACTTTCTGTTGTTCCTCTGTCAATGTTGATTTAATACTTGTTCCTTAAGCATATGAATAAGGCTGAAAGCAAATTTGAAGACTTCTCTGTCAAAGAAAAAAAGCATTCTGGAAATGTTTTCTCACTGATAGTTTCATGTAGAGTCCTGGGAGCTGAGAGGGGGTTGGGGGCTAGTGATCTGCCCCCGAATGCTTCTCAGGTAATGAAAGGGGAAATGTGGGGCAGATAATCAAAATGACACTTAATCCTCCAAACTTTCCTCTGTGACTTTGAAATGTGGCTTATTTGCCTTTCTAATTATGAAGCACTTAGGCCGATGATAAAATTAGTTTGCATTCTCTGACCACAATAATTGAGGGTACAGGCTTGAGGAGTTGGGTTCACACCAGTGGTAGACAGTGGGCACAGGATCTTGCATGTGGGTGGGTGTGAGCTTGAGGGGAGGAGTATGAAGCCAGCCTGACTCCAAATTTTTCAGATACTTTCCCACAAAGTGGATAGTTGATATGCAAATAACTGTGTTGACAGTAATAATAGCTGATACATGATTAACATTTAATAAATACTTATTAATTGCCTGGCATACAATGGGAATTAAATATTTGTTGAATCAATGAATAGTTGATAACCCTATAAGATAGATGCCATTATTTGCCCTATTTTACAGATGAGGAATTGGAAGTTTAGAGAGACCAAGTGACCATGGATTAAAGTCAGGCCACCTTCTGAAGAGCTCTAGGTCTAGGCACGAACCGTTAGATACTCAAAGGACGGTTTTGCAGAGCTCCCTGTTACTACTCCCTTTGATTTGAGTTGGCCTTCTGAGGCAGCAAGCAGCTGAACCTGGTGACTCATCGCCTCTATTAGGAATAACGACAAACAAACAATTAGGAAGAGCTGATTAGCATGCCAGAGCCCTGGGATAAAAAAACAACCAAGTACAGAGATTAGCATTTCCTTGCTACTAAGTGGCCTGAGTTTCACAGTCCTAATCCCCTGACAAGGAGACAAAATCTTTCCCTAGGCAAGGATTTAAAGCAGAGTATTTCTTGTGGTTTGATGATCTCACCAGCTGAACAGTAGTCCCCCCTTATCCTCAGGGGATATAGGGATACATTCCAAGACCCCCAGTGGGTGCCTGAAACCTTGGATAGTACCAAACCCTGTATTTGCTATGTTTTTTCCTACAAACCTATGTATGTTTTACATACATACCTATGACAAAGTTTAATTTATAAATTAGTCACAGTAAGAGATTAACAACAATAGCTAATAATGAAATAGAACAATTATACCAATATACTATACTAAAAGTTACTGTAGATCTTAGCAACCTCAGCTTATGATCCTTTTTCTTGCCTTACTAAGTGGAGAACTTGCACCTTTTCACTTAAAGGAAGCACTTTACCGCTTCTCTTTGGCACATCTGAATTGCTCTTTGGAGCCGCTACTAAGTAAAATAAGGGCTACTTGAACACAAGCACGACAGTGGATCTGATAACCCAGACGGCTACTAAGTGACTAAGGGGTGTGTAGCGTGTACAGCGTGAATACACCCGACAAAGGGATGAATCACATCCAGGGTGGGAGGGAGTGAGATTTTATCACACTACTCAGAACAGCAAGCACTTTAAAACTTATGAATTATTTCTAGAATTTTCCATTTAATATTTTTAGACACAGTTGACGGCAGGTAACTGAAACCTGGGAAAGCGAAATCACAGATAAGGGGGGACTACTATACCTTTCTTTAAATCTTGTCCTGCAAAGACACAACCTGAGTGTTCTTTGTTCTAGAAATAGCTGCTATGTGCAAAACCACCATGGTGCTTTGTTCTTATTTTGCTACCTTGCTTGTGGTTCAAAGAAACTATCTTCTCAGTGAGGCCTATTGGACTAATTTCAGATCTGAGCAATGGAGATCCCTCGGTACCTTCTCACTGTGTGCCTTGGTGCAGTGGCCAGGGACAAGGAAAGTAAATGCAAGCCTAGAGAAGTTGTTCTTGATCAGGAAGCTACTCGATATTGATGTGCCTGTTCAATACATTTTTGGCTAGGCACTAAGGGTGTGTCAATAAGCTGGACATACAGACCTCAAAGACTTTTTTTTAAGGGTCTGGACAACCATTATTGTTTTATTGCAGCACCTAGCACAGTGCTGGATATATATTCCTTAAATTTTTTGTTTTTGTTTTTTCAAAAACACTCAGCCTTAATTTCTATTGAGATCACTTACTATTATTTAGTTATTACTATATCCCAGGTGTTGTCCTGTGTTCTTTATCATGATCATATTTTATAACCCTCAAAACAGTCTTATGGAATATTCTAACACTGCTGGTCAGTATACAGCTTGATAAAGCTGTCACCGAACCAGGTTCATTTTGCCTGTTGCACGATTATGCCAATCACAAAGACAATGAGTTTGCAGCAGAGAAAGGGTTTAATTCATAAGGCAGCCAAGTGAGGAGACAGGAGAACCAATCTCAGATCCGCCTCCCTAAAAAATAGGGATTAGGGATATTTATGGGATAAGGGGGTAGGGTGGTCTGAAGTACGGGAATAGACAATTAGAGGAGAGGAAAAGTGACGTAATTGATGATCAGCACAAGCATAGTCAAGCTTCATGGCTCTTCATAGGACACATGTTCACAAAATGTCGGTATTACCATGATCTGAGGGTGGAGTTTTCAGCACCTTGATGTCAAAGGGTCACCTATCGGTCATCTGTGCAGGTCCAGATGATGAGTTGGTGGTCTTAACCAGCCTGAACTGGACAAGGAATCTACTCTCAGTTCCTGAAAAACTTAAGCAGCTCTTACCATGGTGACCCAAGCGTCAAAGATGTTATCTATAGGATGGGTTTTAGTAATGCATTATCTAACTACTTTTGCAAATAAACAACTGAGTATAAAGTTGGTCCCCGGTTTCAAAGCCACTTTGGAAAACCGTTTGGCAGTATCTCCCAAGCTGAACATATGCATACCCTATGACCCAGCAATTCCACTCCTCGGTATATACCCAACAGAGACGTGTACTACATGTACTTACCAAAAGACATGTTCTAGAATGTTCATAGTAACACTGTTAGTAATAGCCCCAAAATAGGAACTACCCAAATGTCCATCAACTTTTAAATGGGTAAGTAAATTGTGGTATATTCACTCTTGCAGCAATGCAAGTGAACCATCTGCAACTACATACAGAAAAATGAGTTTATTTCACAAACATAATGTTGAAGAAGCCAGACACAAGAGGCATACTGTAGGATTCCATTTCTTGTGTATTCCATTTCTTGTGTATGTGAGGAAGATTAGCCCTGAGCTAACATCCGTGTGCATCTTCCCCCACTTTATATGGGATGCCGCCACAGTGTGGCTTGACAAGTAGAGCATCGGTGCGTGCCGGTGATCCAAACTTGGGGACCCTCAGGTCGCTGAAGCAGAGCTCGCGCACTTAACCACTATGCCACGGGCCGGCCCCTGTATGATTCCATTTTTATAAAGTTCAAAAATAGGTAAAATTCCTATGTTAGACATCAGATAGTGGTTACCCTTAGAGGATAGTTTGGTAGGCAGAATTCTAAGGTGGCCACTTGATCTCTGCCAATAGTGTTACTCTTTTGTATAATCCCTGCCCCTTGATTACAGGTGGAACCTGTGATTTGATGGATATTACTCCTCTAATTAAGGTCCCTCATCACCCAGGAGATTTTCCTGGGTGGGCCTGACCTAATCAGGGGAGCTCTATAGAGCATTTAGAAGTCGGAGACAGAAGTCAGAGAGACAAAATACTGCTGGCTGAAAATAAGCAACAGTGTGGACTGCCTATGGGGGCCACGTGGCAAGACCTATGGGCCGCCTGAAGGGGTTGAGCATGGTCTCTGGCCAACAGTAAGAAAATGGGGACCTCAGTTATATAGCCATAAGGAATTGAATTCTGCCAACAACCTGAAAGAGCTCAAGCCTCAGATGAGACTCAAGCCTCGCCTGACACCTTGATTGCCTGAGCAGAGGCTCTAGCTAAGTCATGCCTAGACTCCCGACCTATGGAAACTGAGATAAGAAATTCGTGGGGCTGGCCCCGTGGCGTAGTGGTTAAGTGTGCATGATCTGCTGCTGGCAGCCCAGGTTCGGATCCCAGGTGCGCGCTGATGCACCGCTTGTCAGGCCATGCTGTGGCGGCGTTGCATATAAAGTGGAGGAAGATGGGCATGGATGTTAGCCCAGGGCCAGTCTTCCTCAGCAAAAAAAGAGGAGGATTGGCATTGGATGTTACCTCAGGGCTGATCTTCCTCACACACACACAAAAAAAGAAATTCATGTTTTCTTGGGGCTGGCCCTATGGCCTAGTTTTTAAGTTCTGTGTGCTTCCCTTTGGCGGTCTGGGTTCAGCTCTCGGGTGCAGACCTACACCACTCGTCAGCGGCCATGCTGTGGTAGTGGTGGTGGTGACCCATATACAAAATAGAGGAAGATTGGCACAGATGTTAGCTCAGGGGGAATCTTCCTCAAGCAAAAGGAGGAAGATTGGCAACAGATGTTAGCTCAGGCTGAAATTCCTCAGCAAAAAACTCTCAAAAAAACAAAAAAAGAAATTTGCATTTTCTTCAGCCACTGTTTGCTTGTTACATAGCAGTACAAAACTAATACGGATGAAAGGTACTGGAAGGGAGTTCCCCGGGGCACTGAGTGTTCTGTTTCCTGATCTAGGTGATGGTTGCATGAGTATATTTTTAATTTGTGAAGATTCATTGTGCTTTACAGTTAGAATGTGTGCATTTTTCTCTATGTATGGTATACTTGATGCAAAGTATCCACACAATTTATGCAGTATTTGTAAAATTATGATACAATCTTATGAAGTAACTTGGATATTATGATCTCTATTTTATAGTTGAGGAAATGGAAGCCCAGAGACACACAAATCCCGGTGCACCTGGTTCCACTGTGCTGTGATGTCCACACTGCAGCCTGCCCCTCTTGTTGATGGTCAAGGCAATAAAAATATCCCCTCGGTGGTGCAACTGCAAAAAAAAAAAAAAAAAGGGAGTAGCTCTTTAGAATGAATCAGGCCTTTGAGATGTGTCATTTTAATTATTCAGGGAACCTTGATAACACTTCTAGTCCTTCTCTAGTGGTGCAGTAAGTGATCTCTGATAAGTGTGGCCTTTTATTGCTGTCTCACTGCCTCTCCTACTTTCAGCGATGAGCAAAAATTATAGCTACTGAAGATTCTGACTTTTGACCCTTCCTGTCAACAACTGGGAATGAAAGCAGAGATAAGGGTGAGAGGTGAGGGTTCGCCCAAGGTGTGTTTGTTCAGGGAAAGGCATCCCTCAGAGAAGCAGTTTCTTTAAACAAACAAACAGAAACCCAACAACTGTCTTTTAAAGATTACCGATACAATACGCGATCATTTAACAGAATCAAGCAACTACAGAAATTAAAAAACCTGTAAATTAAAGACTCTCCTAAAAATAACTGTAACCACTGTTAACACTTAGGCATGTCTTTCTCTTTTCTTTTTTTTTTTTTTTAACTATCTGTTTGAACTAAAAAAGCAAGTGGAAAGTTACCAAAACACAGAATTGCCTATCCTATTATTATGCAAAATGACGGCACATGCATATCTAAAACGACACTGTCCAATACAGAAGCCACGTCAAGATGTGCTATGGAAAACACCCAGAGGATTTCAAAGACTTAGGAAAGAAAGGTCGCAAATATCTCGTGGTATTATGCAAATATCTCGTGGTATTATATCAATTATATGTTAAAATGATGATCTTTTCCATATATTGGGTTAAGTAAAATATGAATAAAATTTTATCTGTGGCTCGTTATACATCCATCACATCAGCTAATCGAGCACATTGTAGGTTCTCACAAAAGACATCTACAAAGGAAAAAACTGGGGCTTTAATTCCATGGCATCATTTTTTTCTTAATAATCTTTTTTCTCATTATAAACATATCATAATGTAGTAAAAAATTCAGAAATACAGAAAAGAATAAATTAGCAAAAGCTCTTGTCATCTGAATTATCATTTTTGTTAACATTATATAACATTGGCTTATACTCATACAAACTACATATACACACATATTACATATAGTCTGTTCTATAAACATTTTTCAATACATCTGTCATAGACTTCTTTCCATAATAATATATAGGTGGATATTTCAATATATGAATGTACCCTGAGATTAATGTTCTATATGATACATTTTTCATAGGGAAAAATATTAAAATGTCACCTACTATAATTCTAATAGTACTTTTCTTTTTTTGTGAGGAAGATCAGCCCTGAGCTAAGATCCGATGCCAATCTTCCTTGTTTTTGTGGAGGAAGATTGGCCCTGGGCTAACATCCATGCCCATCTTCCTCTATTTTATATGGGACACCGCCACAGCATGGCTTGACAAGCATGCCCGGAATCCAAACCTGCGAACCCTGGGCTGCTGAAGCGGAGCACGCACACTTAAGCGGAGCATGCTACACCACCGGGCTGGCCCCTCTAATAGTACTTTTATCATTAATTCATTGCAGTTTTAGGATATTAACTCTTCCAAGAGTGCCTGGAAATTAGTAGGTGCTCAATTGCTATAATTAACTCAATTGAAAGAAACGTTCAATGCCGTCTACCCAAACTTTATGCTAGCAGGATTTGCACCATTTTATTAGAAACATAAAACCATTGTGTATTCAGGGAACGTGCTTCAGTCTACAAATATACACCTCTAGGAATTTAAGACTCATAGATTAACATTCTATACTGTACAGTTCCTCATGAGATTAAAAAAAAAAAGGCAAACTGTCCCCTACTGGAGCACAAAAGAAATGTTCTTAGAGGGGTTTGACTAGTTTCTCCTTGAGTTTGGAGGGCCTAGAATCTGACTTACACGGAAAAGCCCAAAGATGAAATTCTGAGGGACCATCCCTCCTGGCATTGTATACAGTGGGCTGTGAGCCGAGAGCATGGATGCCCCCACTGGCTTTGGTAAACTTGTTTGAATCTCTTTAAAGAACCCCACTCTGAAGAAGAGTATAGCCGAATGTGATGGTGTGGGCTGTACCACAAGAGCAGGCTGGGAGGGGGCACATAAGCTGTTGGTGAAAGGGTACGTTAACTAAGGAAATAGGGCACTTGCAGAAGTCCCTAGTTTTGCGGTGGTGGGGAGAAGGGAGGCAGTGAGTCTCTAAAGAACATAAAACTGCCCCAAAAGAGTAGGAGCCAGTGTTTGAGACTCTATGTCACCAGTTCAGTAAGACCATATTGTCGCCTTCTGTAAGCTCTTCTCCCTCTCCCTGCCCCAACTCTATGGGGTCCAGAAGTAGCCAAGAGTGGTTAGAATTAGAGGCAAAAAAAAAGAGAGAAACAACAAATTATTTTGCTTTCCCATCTGGGGTTATATCTGAGCTACTGGGGAGAAAAGTTGGAATTGGATGAGAAAATAAAGTTTTGATATTAAAACTACATTGGACATTTTAATACCTGAAAATGATATTGTTAATACTTGAATGTTCCTGAACAAGCCATGGAATCTGCCCTAGATGTTTACCTGCGGCAGGGCAGAAAAACACAGTAGAGAAGACTTGAAGATAGCAATGGGGGAAATGAATTTGCTTCCTTCTGTATCTTGTCAAGTCCAATTCATTTAATTAGTTTAAATTAAACTAATTTCTCCCATAAACAGTTTCTTCCATAAATCTTTATTACTGTGTAAACTGTATCTCAGTTTTTAACAACCTGAGACAACCTGATTGATACAATGATCGTATGTGACTTGTTAGTTTGGGATCCGATGAAGATTCTCTGCTAGAACCAGATGGTTCTCTTTTGACTAAATGGAGGACTAGCTCATGGATCAGCAGCATCAGTGTCACCTGGGAGCTGTTAGAAATGCAGACTCACAGGCTCCATCCCAGACCTACATCATGTGAATCTATATTTTAACAAGATCCCCAGGTGATGCATATGCACATTACAGTTTGAGAAGCATTGATTAGAGAACGCTGTATGTTTTAGATTATCTACTAGACAGGGAATTGCTCTTTTTGATCTCAGGGTTGTGGGATGCTGAGTTAGAAGGAATTTAGAATTATGAGACCTGGGCCCTAGCTGTGTTACCCTGGGCAAATCATTTCTAGGACTCCCCTTCTGCTTTCTCTGAGTTGTTTAATCAGATGAATTGTAAGGTCCCATCCGGCTCTGATATTCTGTAATTCTAAGAAATTTCAGTTGAAGCAAAAAATAAAATAAAGCCTAGTTGAAATTTAGTAAACACTGTAATAAATTGATTAAAGAGTCACTGCAGCTTTACCACGTCATTGTGTGACTGTGATGGAGAGTATTGTCCATGCATCCAAGCTCATGGCACAGCCCTTTGTGTTAGCCCATATGAAAAGTAATTTCCTGCTTAATAACAATTATTCCTTCTTCATTGAGGAGGAAGCATATTTGATGGGCAAAGAAGATTACTGCTGAAACAAAATGATATTTAGAGCAGCAGGCTGCCAGGAGCTTCCGTATCATTTCTATTGGAATGGTTAATAAATTCTATATTTGAAAAACACAGGGGTGGGCAAATGCTTGGAAGGATTGGAACTGGAACATTGGTGAGCAAGCAGCCTAATGATCCTGAAAGGTGTTTTTCAATTTTTCTGACTTTTCGCTGGATTTCTAGGATTACCAGAATCTCTTAAAAAGTACATCCTGAGACATTATAGCAAATACTACTGTATATAGTATATCTAGCAACTGTAGTAGCACAGAGCACATTGATTAAAAGCTAGAATTCTGGAGCCAGACTATATGACTTTGAATATTGGCTTCATCAGTTAATAGATATGTGATATTTGCCCACAGGGATCATTTTGGTGTGTGAGGATTTCTTTTGAAGAAAAATGGTATAGCTTTGTTGAAAAACAAAACAAAACCACACATATACACACAAAAAAAACTCATACTTGACCTTCTGAATACAAGTCATGTGCTGGTGTAGATAAAGGAAACTGAGGATCAGTACTTACAAATGTTTCAGATGCATCCCTGACTCCCTGTGTGACTGTGGCAAAGTCTCTATCCCCTTCTGTGGTTCACTTCTGTTATCTTAAAAGCGACCAGATTGGACTATTCCATCCTGCGTGTTGATTGCTGCTCCTTAATAGAGGGTGCCTGGAACTTTGGGCTGAGTTGTACAGCAGGATTCAAGAGAGCTCAATGGGAAAGAGTTGATCCATTAGCCATGTCTGCTATGGGCAAGGAAACAGGGAGTGACAAAGTAAGTTCCATTTGTTTGCAAATTCCTGGGCTAGAGGCTCTCTAAGGACATTGATGGTTTTAAATATCTCCTCCTGAAAACATTTGTAAAAGAGTCCTATTATAGGATAAAATGAAAGAGAAATAGACTGATTACCAGATTTACTACTGCTATTTTGGAGTCTTTTAAAGGCTTGAAGTATATGTATGTTTTTCTGTCCCCGATAGCAACATGCAGAACAAGCTCTGAGGAAAAGAAAAATGTGCCTGGATTTAAGAGAAATTCAGTGTGAGATATCTGATAGGTTGAAAGTGATTTATGAAATGAGTCCTCTGTTTTGTTGGAACATGGATTGTTGTTCCATTCAGGGCCTTTTATACGAAACAGATGCCCAATCTATAAATCAGACACCCTGCGGTAAGGGAGACAGCATTTTTGTATAAATTATTGTGGATCCAGAAAGTAAAAGTGTGGATGAACAAATTTTTATTGGCTTCTTTGCATAGAAGTCATTGTATCACTTGTCTGTCTAGGGCGATCTTCCCCCCGCATTTTTCCTTGGAGATTGGTGACGTGAAAGAGTTGCAAGTTTGTTAAGAAACATGTTCTTTGACCTAACAAGTCAGGTCTATCATGATGGGGTAGATAAGTGCCTCTCTCCCAGCCTGTTGAGAGAGCACTGCTGTTGCATTTGGTTTTCAGTTTCAAATGTAAATCCTCCAAAGGAAGCTGGATTAAAGTATTCCGTAGAGTTCAGAAAACGAATACATCTCTAGTTTTCTTTTCTCCTTTTAGGTCATTGAGTTCTTACTTCAGTTGTCTACTTTCTACTTCCCATTTAAAAAAAAGAAAATTGTGGGGCCAGCCCAGTGGCCTAGTGGTTAAGTTCGGCATGCTCTGCTTCGGTGGCCCGCGGTTCCGTTCCTGGGCGCGGACTTGCATCACTCATCAGTGGCCGTTCTGGGGCGGTGACCCACATACAAAATAGAGGAAGATTGGCACAGATGTTAGCTCAGGGCGAATCTTCCTCAAGCAAAAAAAAAGAAAAAGACAATTTCATTGTTTTCATCTCATTCCTTGGTTCTGTGATAGTTTTTGATAGAGTCAACTAATGATCATTCTCTGTGGACTTGAAAGGAGCAAGCTCATTCACTTATTCATTGGATCAGTAAAAAGTGTGCATTTAACTCCCCGACTGAGAATGAGACACTTGGCTGCCCACCCAGGTGACAGTGCTGCGAAAGACACGCCCTGTGTGCCCGCCCTGTGGCTTAGCGGTTAAGTGCGCGCCCTCCGCTGCTGGCGGCCCAGGTTCGGATCGCGGGCGCACACTGACGCACCGCTTCTCCGGCCATTCTGAGGCCGCATCCCACATACAGCAACTAGAAGGATGTGCAGCTATGACATACATCTATCTACTGGGGCTTTGGGGGAAAAATAAACAAATAAATAAAATTAAAAAAAAAAAAAGACATGCCCTGTCTTCAAGGTTTACAACCCAGTACAGGCCATAAATATATTCACAATGACACAGAATTCAAATATGGGTTCTAACTCATTTTGGAAGTCCTTGTTTATTTTAGAAGAAGATGTTAATTTTTTTCTTTATTTTGATTTTATTATTTGAGTTGGTAATATATTCACATGATTCAAAAATAAAAATGAAATCAGAAGACTTCTTATTCTAACTCTTGACTCCACCTACCCAATTTCCTTCCTTTCAGCCACTATACGTAACCAGGCTCACTAATTTCTTGGGTAGCCTTTTGGTGTTCACCTTTCTGCGATATAAGCAAATACAAACATATTCTTATTTTCCCTTTTTTTACATAGAAATTAGGAAACTACATGGATTGTTTTGCATCCTGCCTTTTTCACTTAGTATTCCTGAGATGTTTCCATGGGGCATAGGGAACTGCATTCTCTTTTTCACAGCTGTGTAATATGGTAGAGAAGTACCATGGTTTGTTTATCCGCTCCTCTCTAGATGGACACTTGGGTATTTCCAGCTTCTTGCTTGCACGTGCACACAACTCTGCAATCAATAATGGGGTTTTATCTGTCACTTTACTTCGTACTGGTTTAAGTATAGCTGTAAAAAACAATTCTCACGAGTGAAATTGCTGAGTCAAAAAGTAAATGCATTTATAATTTCAATAGAGATTGCCAGCGAGCTCCCCAAAGGGTTGTACCATTTTGCACTCTTGCCAGCAATGTATGAGAGTGCCTCATTCCACTATTTGTTACAGGACATATTGTAAAACTTTTGAATTGGATTTTTGCCAACTTGATAGGTGAAAAATGATATCCTTGTATAGTTTTGCATTTTTCTTATTATAAATGAGGTAAAACATCTTTTCATATGGGTAAGAGCCACTTATATTTATTTTTCTGTGACGTGTTAATGTTTCTTGCTCATATTTCTATTGCTTTGTTTATATTTTTTCCTTCACAATTTCTCTGCAGAAACTTTACTCTTATTCATGAACATTTATTCTAAGGATCTGAGCTAAGTCCTCTTTACATGTGCTACACTTGTTTAATCCTTATGAACCTGGGAGTTGGGTATTGCCATCCTGTTTCAAAAGTGAGAAAACTGAGGTTCAGAACAGTTAAGTAACTGACTGTAAGTCACACAGCCAGTAAGAGGCAAAACTGATGCTCAGATCCAAATTTGTCTTCCTCCTAAAGTCTTTCCTCTTAATCAATAGTATTACTGTTTTTTCTTGGGAAGAGACCAGAGTTAACTAATTCAAACTGGCTTTCATTTCCCAAGCACACAAGACGACAGAGAAGAGTTTTGCTGAGATCATGCTGGGTGGCATGTGGAAGCCCAGCTGGGATTAGAAACACGCCATGCATAATCCACCCTGTGAACAATCCACAGGGAGATCGATTGTACATCACCCCAGGAAAGCCTTGCCACGATGCAACTGAAGCCGAGAGGAAACAGAAATGACAAGTGACTGAAATTACACAGGAAACGGATCACACTGAGTCAGGCATCAAAGAGTATGTGTGGCCACTTTGAACCAAGCACAGAAACCAAACTTTACCAAGAGTGGCTTCCTATTAGGAGCCCATAAAATTGTTTAATATTGCAGCCCCTTCTGCCCCTGCTGTCTTAAAGGAGGCTTGAGGGAACCCTGGGTTATAGGTAGTGTCTGAAATCCCTCACTCAGTTCTTTGTCAAACAGCATTGGCCAGCACCTGGAGACTCAGGCGTTCTTGGGAAGGATGGTTTGCCTTGCCAGATGTCCTCTCTGCTTAAAGTTGCTTGTGCTGCAGATGAAAAATAGAGTTAGCCCCAAAAGAGAAAAAAAGAGATAAAACTGTTGTTCACTTATGGCATTTGACGAATCTACAAGATTCGATGCAAGGACATACACCAAATGATTAAAACCGGGTTCTGCTCTCCGAGAATAAGTGTGTGAGAACATTACATTATTTGCTGAATAATGTAATCACTGCAGTTTTCTGCCAGTTCAAAAATATAGCCAAGATGCCCTTTGTCACTCTATTTACCAATTGCGTTCTAAAAGCCGTCTTCCTTACCGCAAGTTTCTCCATTTTCTTTCATTTTAGTTCGTTGTGACTCTATAAAATATGAATCCAGTGGATTTCAACTTAATTAAAGCTACAGTCGTGTTTTTAAGCAAGGTAGCAGGTGTGTGCAAGGCTGTGGGCTAACAAGATTCAAGAGGTGTTTCTTGGTATACAGATTGATCACTCACACAGGAGGGGAGTCTGAAAAGGTTTGGGTTTGCTGAGCATTAAATGAAAGTTTTCTTTAGGATACAGAGGTCCAGTATCTCCCTTGAATGTTCAGAAGTGGGAAAATCCTGGAAATGGATTTTTAGTGTCGTTCCCACTGCTTCAGCTTGATGTCATAGGAGAGCTGGTATAGTATCGCCAGGAGGATCCTTGAACCGTAGCCACAGGCAGAGCAGAGGGTGGCAAACTTTTCTGTAAAGGGCCAGATAGCAAATATTTAAGGTTTTTGAGGTCTCTATCACACCAGCTCACCTCTGCCATTGTAGTGCAAAAGCAGCCATAGACAACACATAAATGAACAGGGAGGGCCCTGTGCCAATCAAACTTTATTTAGAAAAAAGGCAAGCAATGGGCAGGACTTGACCTGAGAGCTGTATCTAAGCTTGTCATAGAGCAAAGCTTGAGCGTGTTCTTCCCTAGCTAGGGAATCTTGCTCTGGGCAGTGCCCTCAAGATATAAGAATTTGCAAATATGATTGCCTCCAGCCACAAAATTAGAGCTAGACACCACCAAGAGGGCCATGGAGGTGCGTCTTCCACCAATTCTTTATTTTCATGATTCTTCTTGCTTTTGGGTCCTTTTAGTCCTAAACCATTTCTTTAATGCTTCTTCTATCCGTGTCATGTGCCTCTGTGTTTTCAGTTTACTCTCTCTGTGTTCCTGCTGACCCTAGAGATAGTTTGGGGGAGGGGGTACAAGTTTGGGCTTGAGGCTCGCTCACACCTGGGTTTAAATTTTGGCTTAGCCTTATTTAAGAAACTGCTTAGCTACAGGGATTGTGTTTGTCTTTCAAGTGAGGCTTGACTTAGATAATCCATAAAGTTACTGTGATGTTTATAAATGAGTATGAATGAAGCTTCATAAGTTCGTACTCAGTAAGTACTAATAAATACATAAAATAGGTCAAAATTGCTACTAGTTTGTAGTCTCTGGCATTCTCTCTACTTCTATGAATCAGATTCCAAATTTCTCCCAGACTTCCATTGTTGATAAGGTTGGAAGTAGAAATGTCCTCAGAAGAGAATAGGTAATTGTTTTGGTTACTATTAAGCTTAGCTGTGAGTGACAAAAACACAAAATAACAGTGGCCTGGACAAGAGAAGCCGGTGCAGCGTGGCGCCGAGGATGGAGGCCCCTTCCATCATGCGTCTCTCCTTCCATGTTATTGTCCAGTGTGGCTGCTCTGGCCTGTCAGTAGTTGAGCAGTGAGAGAGGTCGGGGCAGACAGGGCAAGCGGGAGGCTTTGCAAAATCGCCCAGTGGCTCCCTCAGGGACTCTCCATCACATAACCTGCATCACCTTCTCCACCAACTGTAATCACCTTGCATCTGTGTTTACGTGTTTATTGTCTGTTTCCTCCCAACAGAACACGAGCTTAAGGAGTTTGGAGACTTTGTCTTACTTGCCATGGTGTCCCACCATACCTGATACAACATCTGGCACGTGGTAGATGCGCATTAAATATCTTCAGAATGAATTCCGGAGTAAAATTATTTCACTTTGACATACCGAAAGGATTAAACTTTGTATCCGTCAAAGGGCTTTATGCATAGTAGGTCCTCAGTACAAATACCTGGAGTGGACACTTGAGTAATGAACAGAATATCAGCTTGGATTAGTGCCAGAAAGTAATAATCGTTAACAATGATTACATGCTGAAGAATATGCACAGTGTTTGACATATGTTACCTCATTTCCCCCTCCTACAACCCAAGGACAACAGGCGGTAGTGGTGGTGGTGGTAGTGCCAGTAGTAGTCATCTCATTTAATGATAAGGAAACTGAATTTAGAGAAGTTAAATAACTTGCCCAAGGTCATACCACTGAAAACGATAGACCCAGGCCTTGACCCAGGTGTATCAGATTTTAAGGTCTGTCGTCTTCAACATCAGATTGTATTGCCCACAGAGGAGACTACTAAACTATGTGGATAGTTTGATTTCAGGATTCCTGGACTAATTGGAATAAGAGATGTTTGAGGTGCAATAGAGCAGTCTCTAGTATGTGCGGCAAAGAGATACAAAGAAGCACTTTGTGAAGGAATTAGTCATTGTCCATTGACTTGACAATGGGTCTGTCTGAACTTGTTCTATTATTTTACTATGATATTATGATAGGCATTCAACTTAAATTGAGGAGAAAGTTAATGAAGTAGAGCCCAAAAGTTAGCAAAAGGAGAAAAATAAATCAAGCTGATAAAAAGCTAAACTTGAAGACCTTTCCCCAACACTTGAAGTCACATTTCTTTATAGAGGGCTAAGTGCCCAAACTTTTCTTTGATTAGACATTTTTTTGATAGGGTTCAGCTAAAAATCATGGCCATAATACAGGTTTTAACAACTATAGCTATAAATGAATTGAAATTCATTTTTTAAAAAATACAAGTCAAATATTCCTGTTTGAGACTATGGGATAGCAGGAAACCTCCAGGACTTAGAAGTCAGACACATCTGGCTTTGAATCGCTGGCTTTGCCAGTTTCATTGGCCTGGGTGGCCAATGTCTTCTCACTTCTCTGAGACTTGGTTTCTTTATCTTTAAAAAATGGGGGTGGTGGGTACTGAAATCGCTTTCACTATTCCGTCATGAAGAATCTGTGCAATAAAAAACCACCTCAATGTCAATTATAAGCACCCTTGAAATGCTGAATTGGGCTGTGAATTTGACATCTGATGTCTCTCCTGTGGACTTGCTATATTCGTTGACGGCACCATGATGATAAATAGTATATTTCTGGACTTTTATTAGGAGCCTAGGCCAATGCAAAACTGAGCTTGCTCAACAGTTTTACTTGATCAAAGTTGATTTGATTTTTTTAACACTTTTTTTTTAAACTGAAGAATAATATACCCACAGCAAAGTGCATAAATCTTTTTTTGTGTGTGTGAGGAGATCAGCCCTGTGCTAACATCTGCCAATCCTCCTCTTTTTTTTTTTTTTTTTTTTTGCTGAGGATGACTGGCCCTGGGCTAACATCCGTGCCCATCTTCCTCCACTTCATATGGGACGCCGTCACAGCATGGCTTGCCAAGCAGTGCGTTGGTGCTCGCCCGGGATCCGAACAGGCAAACCGCAGGCCGCCACAGCGGAGCGTGCGCACTTAACCACTTGTGCCACCGGGCCGGCCCCAAAGTGCGTAAATCTTAAGCATACTGCTCAGTGAAATGTAAATATGTATGCACCCCTGTACCCTCAACTCAGATGAAGATAGAGAATATTTCCAGTACTCCAGGTTTCCTCACACCCCTCTTGGTTGGTACCTCCCCCAAGTAACCAATATTCTTTTATTTTTTACCTTTTCATTTTGAGGTAATTTCAGCTTAAAAAAAAATTGCAAAAGTAGGACAAAGAGCTCCTGCCCACCCTTCACCTACCTTTCCCAAGCACTAACATATTTCCTAATCCCAGGACAATTATCAAAACCCAGAAATTAACATTGATACAATACTGTTAACTGTGCTGCAAACCTTATCTCAATTATTCCACTAATGTTCTTTTTCTGGTCCAGGATCCAAGCCAGGTTCACACATTGTATCCTGTTGTCATGTCTCTTTAGTCTACCCCAATCTGGGACAGTTCTTCTGTCTTTCCTGTCTTTCATGACATTTTAAAAGAGACTGGTCCATTATTTTGTATAACGTCCCTCAATTTAGGTTTGTGTGATGTTTCCTCATGATTAAATTCAGGTCATGCATTTTTGGCAAGCATGCCACAGAAATGATGTTGTGCCCTTCTTAGTGCTTTTTATCTGCAGATACATGATAATGTCTCACTATTAGTAATATTAGCCTTGATCACATGATGAAGGTGGTGTCTGCCAGATTTCTCAGCTGTAAAGTTATTATTTTCCCCTTTCTGATTAGTAAATCTCTTGTTGGGAGATATTTTGAGATGATGCAGATATCTTGTTACTCATCACACATTTACCCACTAATTTTATCATCCGTTATTACTGTTTGCCAAATGGTGGTTTTCTATTTTTATCATTTCTTCTACATTTATGAATTGGAATGCTGCTGTAAGGAAGAGCTGTCCTTTCTCCCCCATTTATTTCTTTATTGAGTTATTTATTAATATCAGTCTGTGCTCATGGAGATTTATTCCGTGTGTTATAATTCGTGAATATCAATATTTATTTTATTGCTCATATTGTCCCAACTTGGGCCATCGGAAGTGACTTCATGTGTCCTCTGTGTCCTTTAAACATCGTTGTGAGCAGTTTCTTACTTTCTGGAACATAAGATGGTCCACACTCATCTTGTGCTTTCCCTGTCCTAGCCCTGGAATCAACCATTTTTTTAAGAAGTCTTGGTTCCTTTTATTGGGGAATGGCATGGAGACCACAATCTGGGAATTACATGTGCTCATTGCCACTGGAATGTCATTGTTTTCATTGCTTCTAGATCCTCTCAGCAGAACACACTAGGAAATATATGTGTATACCAGCAGACGTACACACATACATCTACATTTATTTCTACATCCATCTGTGTGTATAACTCTGTGTGTGTGTGCATACCATGGTTTCATACTGATAACTCCAATTCCAATCCAGCACTACAGGGCTTATTCTAGTCTTCCTCTTTTTTTATTTGTAACTCTTTTCTCTGATAGTGAGAAATCCTTATCTCATCCGTAATATACTCACTAACTTGCTCAATCCTTGAATACATCGAAGATAACTTTAGAATTGCTAACCCATACCCCTGTTTAAAACAATTCTTTAATGTTACAACATAGGGTAAAAGTACTGTTTTCCAAAGTTACTCAGTTGCAATACTGAGTTCATTTGTTACCATTTGTATTCTATTTGGGATCCTCCCACATGCTGGTGGATTTCAATTATGTATTTATTTTTCGAGAATGCAAAACATTAACATGGTTCTGAAATCCAGAACTACGCTCAGCAGTGTCACTCCCCTTGCATCTCCTCCACCCCATTCCCATTTCCCCATCCCCTCCAGCCTGTTCCCACCCTTCTCTTCCAGGGGCCATTGTCATTAGTTTCCGTTTACCCTCTCTGTATTTCTTTTTGTACAAGTGAGAGACACATGTATATTTCCTTATATCCTTTCTTTCTTATGTGAAAGGTGGCATACTACAGATACTCATTTGCTCTTTGCTTTTTTTTACTGCAAACAAACTCTGGAAATCACTTTTATATCAGTTCATTGAGACCTTCCTCATTCTTTTTTTGCAGCAGCAGCACAGCACTCCATTGTGTGGGTGTACCTCGGTTGTTCAACCACTCTCCTGTATGTGGGCATGCAGGTTGTTTCCAATATTTCACAATTACACACAGTCCTATAATAACTTGTGTGTATGTATTTTTGTGTTGCTGGAGATGTAGCTTCAGTATAAATTCCTAGAAAGAGGATTGCTGGGTCCACAGGTGAGTGTATATGTAGTTTTGTAGATGTTTCCAAATTCTCCTCCATAGGGCTTGTACCAGTGTGTATTCCCACCGGTAATGTATGAGAGTGCCTTTCTCCCTCACAGTCTTGCTAATAGAATGAGTTGTCACCATTTTTAATTTTCACAAATTGACAGGTAACAAATGGTATTTCAATGTTTTAATTTACATTTATCTAATTATCTAACTAGGAGGGAGTTTGAACATCTTTTCATAGTTGTAAGGGCCATTCATATATGTATTTATTCGTATGCGTGTGGTCTGTTCAGGTGTCTTTCCCCTTCTTAGGTTTTTAAGCTGATTTTTAGATGTTCTTTATGTTTTAGAGGTATTAGTCTTTGTCTGTGATATATGTTGCAAATATTTTCTCCCAGTTTGTCGGTTGTCTTTTCGCTTTTTTTGTAGTGTTTTTCAATCATGAAAATTTTAAAATGTTTATGCAGTCAAATTTATCAATCTTTTATTGCCTCTGGATTTTTGAGGCATTGTTAGAAAGCGTTTCCTTACTGAGATTAATGAGGAATTCACCCATGTTTTCTTCTAGTACTTGTACAGTTTCATTTTCATTTCATTTTTCCATTTTCCATTTGGCTCCCTAATCCATTTGGAGCTTATCCTTGTGTATGGTGTGAACGATGCATTTAATTTTACCTTTTACAATTGGTTACCCAGTTATCTCAGCTTCATTTATTAAAAATCTCTTTTGCCCTAGTGATTTGAGATGCCATCTTTATGGTATGCTAAAATCTCATATATACCTGAACCTATTTGGGGGCTTTCTATTCTCTTCCACAGGTCTGTATGTCTTTTCATTTGCAAGTACCACACTGTTTTAATTGTAAAGGCTACTCATCTGGTAGAGAAAGACCACACTCGAAGTTTTCTTTTCCAGTGTGGGTAATAACTATTCTGCCTTCTTTCACTGTAGATTAATTTTGCCTGTTTTTGATCTTCATTTATATTGAATTATACAATGTGTATTATTTTGTGTCTGACTTCTTTCGTTTAATCTTATATCTGTGAGATGCATCCATGTAGTTGGAAGTATCAGTAGATTGTTTGTTTTCATTGCTGTGTAGTATTCTTTTATATGCCTGTGCCCCAATTTCTTTATCTGTTTTTCTGTTGATGACATATGGGCTGTTTCCAGTTTGGACTGTTGTGAAGAAAGCTGCTACGGACATTCTTATGCATGTCCATGCACATATTTCTTTGGAATGCCTAGGAGTGAAATTGCTAGGTCACAGAGTAGGTATATGTTTAGCTTTAGTAAATACTACCAGTTTTTCATAGTGTTTGTATCTATTTATACTCCTACTAGCAATGTATGAGATTTCCAGTTGCTCCACAGCTTTGTCAGCACTTGATATTGTCAGTTTTTTAAGTAGCCTTAAAAGAAACAAAAAGAAAAACTTTGCATGGCATAAATCGTTCTTCTTCTTGAGACTCAGGAGCCATTTCCAAAGCGAGGAACATCCTGGAAAGAAAAAGGTGCACACACAGCAGGCTTTATTTTCCATCACACTTAACAAGTTACTCACAGCAGTGTTGAATAATTCAGTTTTATGGAAAAGTATAAAAAAGCAGTTATTAGACTAGATTCAGTGTAGCAGACAGTTTGTCGCCTACTCAAAAGCCATTTCCTCTCTTCCTCCTCACTGGCAGGACTTCAATTTTGTTCAGCATCTGTCGTTCAGGGAAGGTGAACCTATCTCCAGCTCAGGGAGGAATCATGATTAATCAAAGCTAATCATGGTTTTCCCATTCCTCTCACCAGTAATTAGCTGAGGAATGAGCATGTGGCTGTCTTGACATGAGTACAGCCATGTTTGGCCACTCCATTGACCTACAGCCACCAGCACACAAAGAAATATAAAGCTGCTTTCTGTGTGGTGGGAACTGGCCCTTCTCCCACAGAGATAGTTGCAATTTGTAAGAATTTCAAGGTCCTTTGGGCACCATGGCCTGGGGCAGACTGGCCATCTGTGCCGGGCTGAGACAATAACCAGGGAAAACAACGCACGTACACAACTGCTGGGCTGGGATGATAGCCAGGAGGCTCAAAGCACATATGCCGCTGATAACCATTTGTGCATGGGAACACTAAATGATTGCTCTGTAAACTCTGTAACTGCTTATATAAACTGCTGGAAACCGAGGCCTGGTGAGAGTCTCACCTGTGGAAGGGACGCCTTGCCCAGGACATGTGATTCCCACCCAGCTGTGTCAATTGAAGGGACTCTCCCCGAAGTGGGGCGTAGATGTTGTGAGTAACCGATCTGATGTGTTCTCTTTTCGGTCAACCTAGTGTTTCTCTTTCCAGTTGATTTGTGTCATTTCCCTTCAGTCGATCTGGTGTTTCCCTTTCTGATCAATCTGATGTTTTTCCCTCTTATTATATGACCTATTCGAATCTGCTGCTATCTCAGCTGATGTGGATGTTTTCCCTTTCCAGTCGAGCTGACGTTTTTCCCTATTATTATTTGACCTATTCCAATCTGTTTGTGGACTATCGCCTTTACTATCCTCTATATAATAAAATATACCTTCAATCCATTTGTTTGGAGTGGAAAGTTTCTTTTATGTCTCCGATCGAATCCCTGAATCTCTCATAACAGTAGCTCAGGTCTAGCCAATGAGAAATGGGGAAAGGTTTGCTGAAGGAGAGGAGGGCTCCTAGGAAGGGTTTCCTTACTGTTAAGAAAAAGATTCCAGGGGCCGGCCAGGTGGCGTAGTGGTTAAGTGCGTGCGCTCTGCTGCAGCGGCCTGGGATTCAGACCCCAGGCGCACACCAACGCACCCCTTGTCAAGCCATCCTGTGGCGGCGTCCCATATAAAGTAGAGGAAGATGGGAACAGATGTTAGCCCAGGGCCAGTCTTTCTCAGCAAAAAGAGGAGGATTGGCAGATATTAGCTCAGGGCTGATCTTCCTCACACACACACAAAAAATATTACACACACAAAAAATATTCCAGAATAAATGGTCCCTTTTTGTGATACATGGAAAGCAACAGCCATCTGATTGCCAGGCTGAGAATGAAGCACATAGATGAAAGAATCACAGGAAATAGAGATGGAGCCTTAAGTATGTATCCTGGAACATGCCCTATCCAAGTTTATGTGAAGCAATAAATTCATTTATTATTTAAGACCATTTGGGCTGGGGTTTTCTATTACTGGACACTGTAACTAATAACCCTGGTATTGGACTGTGTTAGAATAACAAGGGAAATAGTGCTCTTACTCATTCTATATAAATGTGTATGGCAACCTCCTCTTTGTTCTAGACCAGTGGTTCTCAATCTTTAGCATATGTTAGAATCACCTGGAATGCTTATTTGAAAAGGCTGCTGGAATCCACTGCAAGAGTTTCTGATTCAGTAGGTCTGGGGTAGGGTTAAGAATTCACATTTTCACAAGTGATGCTGATTCTGCTGGTCCAGGGACCACACTCTAAAACCACTGTTCTAGAATATAGATACCATCTTTTTTTTGTGTGTGAGGAAGATCAGCCCTGAGCTAACATCCGTGCTAATCCTCCTCTTTTTGCTGAGGAAGACTGGCTCTGAGCTAACATCTATCGCCAATCTTCCTCCTTTTTTTTTTTCCCCGAAGCCCCAGTAGATAGTTGTATGTCATAGTTGCACATCCTTCTAGTTGCTGTATGTGGGATGCGGCCTCAGCATGGCTGGAGAAGGGGTGCGTCGGTGCGCATCCGGGATACGAACCCGGGCCGCCAGTAGCGGAGTGCAAGCACTTAACCGCTAAACCACCAGTCCGGCCCATATAGACACCATCTTAATGTATTTAGAAACACGCTTTTAAAAAGCTCAAATTTTTTGTGGACTTCTTTTTCACGTCTATGAAAACAAATCTTTATCATTATTTTGAGTGACAACGCTAGTGTTATATTGAGTGGATATACTAGAATTTGTAAAACCTTGTTACTAATAGTAGATACTTTGTCATTTTGGGTTTTTGTACTATTACATTAACATGAACAATCCTACCATAAATATCATTTTGTAGTAATCCTGACTGTTAGTAATTTCCTTAAGGTAAATTCCTAGAAGTAGAATTGCTGATCAAAGGGAGATGTTTGTTTTTTTCCCTTCTCATATCTTCCTGACCCCTTCCTAACTCCTCTAATCTCTACTTGCAGATAAATTGCCCTTATGTGTAAGTATTTTGCCAGAGGACTTTTGGTTGATCATGCCTCAGCAGGCCAAGACCTTGGCCATTTGCCTTGCAGTGGTCTTTCTTTCATGTTAAAAGGGTTGAACACAAAAGACCAAGGCACTGCCGGGCACAGGCTGTTCCATTCCTAAGAGTTAATTTAGTAATTTTCACTAGTGGAAGTGAATGGAAGCCTGAGAGCTCCTTAAGTCTTTCTGTCTTTCTCTATATCATGAGAATTTGAACATGATTTCTATCTTTGTCATATTTTTATTTGAGAATCAAGGAAACCAACTGCTCAGTGCTCCAAAGATCAATACTTGCATTTGCATGTCATCTGTCGATCATCTCAGACATAAAAGAAGGTCAGCCTGCAGGGGAGAAAGCTGGGTCTAAGTTATGGTGTGATGCTTGATCATGGAAGCATTTCTTTTCAGATGTATCTGCCCTCCTAAGGCAGAGTAGCATCTTTAGTTCAGCCGGGATGTTTAGTATAATCCAAGGGAAGAGTATTCACCAGAAGAACACTGGCAAATAAAATGCAGATAATACCTGATTATTACTGGTCTTGGCTTGAGTTCTTTAGAAAGTAGAGTCTGAGGCAAAGATTGAGGCACCTAATGCATTTTCATCTTAAATATAGAAGTTAATTTCTCTCTCACTTAAAACCCCAGTGATGAATGGTCCAGTACTGGCATGGCAGCTCAGCCATCATTGATTTATAGCCTCCAAAACTGTTTGAATTGTTGCTACTTCCCAGCCAGTGCGGAGTAGGGTAATGAAGAGAGAGAGAAAGAAAGACAAAGGGAGGGAGGAAAGAAGAGGGAGGGAGGTATATATCCAATTGTTTTTAAGGGCAAGACCTAGAATTTATATATACTACTTCTGTTCACATCCCATTTGCAAGAACTTATTCAAATAGCCACACCCAACTCCAACGGTTTGGTCTCTAGCTGTGCAGCTATGTGTAAAGCACTAAAACTTTGATTGGGGAGGTTCAAAACCAGGGAGGTGATGGTGAGGGAAAAAGCAAAGCCAGGCAAGGAAAGGTGTGAAGCAGTGTGATGCTTTGCATTATGAGCCAGTCATGAAGAAACATGTGGACCACTCATCAGGCTTGTTTGTTTTGCACACAGTTCTTTTCTGCAAGGGTTGCAAGGAGGAAGTGTGCCTGGAAGCAGCCCATGGGAGAGGAAAAGGAAGGGGAGTTTATCCGTTCCTCTCCCTCCCAGCTCCTGTTTCCCATTGATCAAGGTTGACCCTCGAGAGGAGCTAATTCTCCTCTCTTCCTGTTGTATAATCCAACACCTTGGCAACTGCTCAGGAAGCAGATCCCCTGCCCCGGAAGTGGAAAAATGACTCCGTGTGAATGAGGCACTAATCAGGAGAGAGGAAGGGGCAGTTAGGAGAATCTAAGAAGGTGTATAACATCTGTGTTTCAGTACATTCCTTAATGTCATTTTGAGTGGAAAATAAAAGGGACTTGGTTGTAAACTATTCTAACTGAAGTCTACCTCTTGGAGTTCTTAGCATGTTGCTCAGTACCTTATAAAATGAACTAACTGATCAGAGGCTGGTAGATAGAAGGGAGTGTCCCTTCATCTTTGGCCAAGAACTTGCCTAACATAGGGATGTTTTTGTCAGGCATCTCAGAAACCTAAAGGAGGATTTCCTCCTCCTGCTCTCCCCCCATGGAGGTCAATTAGGATGCTATGAGAGGTTGTCCTTCCTCCTTCCCTTGCTCCCTCCCTCCCTCCCTTTCATCCTTCTGGGAGATTCATGCATCATTACCTTCGTTTTGTTAAGAAGTTTAAACTCCTGCATGGCATTTTTCCTGGAGAACAAGCAGTGTGCAAACCAATCATTCCAAACGGCATAGAACGGGCCAGCCCCGTGGCTCAGCGGTGAAGTGCGTGTGCTCCACTGCTGGTGGCCGGGGTTTGGATCCTGGGCCCGCACAAACGCACCGCTTCTCTGGCCATGCTGAGGCGGCGTCCCACATACAGCAACTAGAAGGATGTGCAGCTATGACATACAACTATCTACTGGGGCTTTGGGGGAAAACATAAATAAATAAATAAAATTATTACCAAATGGCATAGAACGTGGACTGCTAGGCAACCAAATTAGCATACACTTTAGATTGTCTTTGGCTGAGCTTGACGTGTTTGTTCACTGTGAATCTGTGAATTTAGAAATACAACTAAATCAAAACGTAGCCAAAAGACTCCTCTCCAATGAGAAAGAGGCTCAGTGGATTTTGAAACTTTTAACTGTTTTCAAACGATCTTTAAAAACAGAAATCTGATTGTATTGGAGCAAATGCTGTTTAAGGGACAGAATGTTTAGTGGTTAAACTCACTTCCTCTAGAATCTGAAGGCCTAGAATTAAGTATCCCAGTGACTTCGGGTATATTACCAAATATTTAAACTCTTAGCTTTATTTTCCATATAATGGGGATTATAACAGCATCTAGTATTATAATAGTATCTATTATTATACTAGTGTCTACCTCACAGGAATGTTGTGAGAGCTAAATGAGATAACATATGTCAAGTTCCTGGCACACAATATGATCTCAATAAATGGCAGAAGCTATTGCAGTGGTGGTGGTCGTCATCACCATCACCATCATCATCATTTTATTGTATGGTTCACTATTGTTCCATTTGTTGATGTATTGTTCCATATTGTTGACATTTGGGGGTTTTTAATGACCTTTCACTTCAGTAAAGGGATAATGGCAGTTGTCATAAGGCATGAGGCCACGCAAGGATGGTACTTGCTGTGTCAATCCTTCGATTGTTGGTTTCTTACAGATTATACTACTACCATGTTAAATTTCCTTTAAAAGTCATTTTAGCCCTCACATCAAAGGGTAAGTGTGGTTACCTCAAGTTTATTTCCCAGTGTCTTGTTAGGAAGCCTTATAAATAGTGCTTTGGAATTGTTGAAAACCCCGTGGAGATTCCAAGTCTCACCTGCACACTGAAAGATTCTCCTGTCCCATCTTGAAGCTTTCTTTTTTTTTAAAAATTTTATTTATTTATTTTCCCCCCAAAGCCCCAGTAGATAGTTGTATGTCATAGCTGCACGTCCTTCCAGTTGCTGTATATGGGACGTGGCCTCAGCATGGCTGGAGAAGCGGCCCGTCGATGCACGCCCGGGATCTGAACCCGGGCCGCCAGCATCAGAGCGCAAGCACTTAACTGCCAGGCCACGGGGCCGGCCGGCCCCCATCTGGAAGCTTTCTGATGCTCTGGCTCAAAAAGTGTCACATCTGACATTCCAATTCCACCCTTGATCACACTTAGAACAGAACAAAACAAAAACTCCTACCTCAGTTAACAGAGTTTGTTAGGGCAATAATCCTGTGGAATTGCTAATTGTTGGCAGGCGTCATTAAGCAATTTGATTACACTTGGCCTAGGGTGATTTGGCAGTTATAAAGTCTGTTCATTGGTTTCTAACAGAAACCAAGGGCTTATCCCATAAATTCTGCAGCTATGGAACTGAGAACAGTAAGGCTCTCCCTTCATATTTTGGAGCATATTTCACCACAGTGGTTCCCCACCCCTCCACCTCAGGATAGATATATTATGGATGGAGTGTACGTCCCATGAGGTAAAGCGTCATATTTTCTTGACTCAGCAATTCTTAACTGCAAAGACAGCGATTCATTTGGTCAATGCCAGCTTTCAAATGAGATAGAAAAAAAGAAAGAGCATTAGGAAGATTCATCTGTAGATTCTCTCTTACCATTTCTCCAACAGGCCTACTTTTATAAAACCATTGGGTTCCGGAATCAGCATCATTGGGTCTGACCTTTCTAACTCTTGACCCTCAAAGAAGACAAGGGTGAAACACTCTGAAGACAGAGTGAGTCCTATGAAAAGGATCCTGAGGAAGGTGAGGTTTGAGAAGTAGAGAGCTGTGGAGAAATGAATAAGCTGGCTTCTGCTTACCTCTCTGACCACTCCTCTTGACTCAGTTCCTCTCCCTCCCTCCAGTCCAACGACTCTGGTCTCCTTATGATTCCTCAGATATGCAAGTTCTTCCGTGATAACCTAGAGATCTTCTCATGGCTGGCACTGTCTCAGCTCAGTGACCACTTCTTCAGAGAGCCTTCCCCAAACACCAAGCTGAAAGTTGTCCCTCACCTCATCCCAACAATATCCTTTTACCACTTACTCTTATTTTATTGTTTTCTTGATCCATTATACTATCTGAAATTAAGGCCTTTTTTTCATTTAATAGCTTGTTTATTTTATGTCTTTTCCTATCCAGAACACAAGGCCCATGAGAGCAAGAACCTCACTTGACTTGTTCATCAGTCTATTCCCAGCTCCTGGAAGAGACCACAATTCTTAGTAGGTGCAAAGAGCACTTGACATGGGGTTAGATGGTTTGGGTGGCATTACCAGCACTGTGTGACCTTGGCTCATTCACTCATCTTCCTGAACCTCATTCCCTCATCTGTAAAATGGGAATAATAATACCTACCTCATGGAGTACTTCTGAAGATCACTGGAACAATGATCCCTGAAAATATTTTACAACCTTTGATTATTACATATGGGAAAGATCCCAAGGCTTCCTAAAGGAGCTTGATAAGTTAGTGAACGAAATCTCATGGTACTGAAAAGGGAGACTCTTACCATTTGAAACAGATAAAATTTAAGATGCAAAAAAAAAAAAAAAAAGTGTGGAAGTTAATACCTCAAGAAATTACATCAATTGACTGTACAGATTCTAGAATGTTATAGCAGGAAGAGATGTCAAGACACAGGCAAGTGATTTTTAGACTTGGCTTTCTGGAGTCCTAGGGTCTTCTTGGAGGTCCCTTTGAGTCTCACTGTGGTAGAGGAAAGGGGAGGCCATGTTGACGTGGATCATGGCCCTTTTTCCCTAATTCACTCAGATTAGCTCCATTTTCATGCTTTTTACATTGTGTCAGAAGCTAGTTCTTTATTTCTCAATACTCACCCCCCAATTCTTCCTTGCATCGCTCTGATTTTGTGTGCAGCGGCAATGGGCTCAACCTCAGGCTGTGGAGTATGATCAAAGTCATTCATGACAATCCTGTCCCTCAATTTCTCAGTCTGGCTGTCAGCTATGGATTGGCATATGACCCAGTTTTGGCCCATGGAACATGAGAAGTCCCTGATGCTGAAGTTTTGGGGAAACTCTGATTTCCTTATCAAAAAGGGACATATGTGGCTGGCACTGAGCTTACCTTTCTTCCTTCCTTCTCCCCTCAGGGCCAACATCATGTCTGCTACTACATCAGCTATCTTGTGACCATGTGGCCGTAAGCATGATGAGAATGCCTGGAATCACAGAAACATTAAATCTGACCCCAGTAAGCCACTGAACCAATTCCAGCAAACATCTGGCTCCAAATTCTTGCCATGTGAGGAAAGGAACCCACTATTGTCTAAGCTACTTCAGTTAGGTTTTTGTCACTTGCCTCCAAAACAGCATTCCTAACGATACAAACATATTGTGCTTCCAGATAAGATTCCAAGGATTCTGAGGCTAAAAAAGAATTTCAGATATCATGATCTTGTCCCATCTTCTTGTTTTAAAGATAAGGAAACAGTTTAATTGTCGACTGCTGCATAACAAACTACCTCAAAACTTAGTGGCTTAAAACAACAGCCTTTTTGTTATCTCTTACAATTTTGTGAGCTGACTGGGCTCAGCCAGGCAGTTCCTCTGCTTCTTGTGATATCTGCTGGGGCTACAGCTGTCTGGGGGCTCAGAAGGTTCACTTGTCTAATGCCTTGACAGTAGCAGCTGGAAGCTGGGCTCTGCTGGGAACGGGGCCTCTCTCTTTCCCTCTACTCTGGAGCCTCTCCCTGTCCATGTGGCCTCTCCATGTAGCGTCTCCATTTGGTCCCCTTAGCCAGGTAGCTGGACTTCTTACATGGCACCTCAGGGCTCCCCAAAGCACAAAATCAGAAGCCACCAGGCCTTCTTCAGGCTTAGGCCTGGACCTGGCAAAGTGTCACATTTGCCTATTCTATTGGTTACAAGCAGTCACAGGGCCATTTATATTCAAGGGTTAGAGGACTAGCCTTGATTAGATTCTGTAAAGAAACAGTGCCTTGAATGGCTTCTAAACAATCTGATGACTCATCAGAATGTTAGGGTTAGGGCTAGGTTAGGGTGTGAATACCAAGAGGTGTGCTTTAGTGGGGGCAATCTTTGCAGATTAGCTACTAGAGAAACTGAGACGCAGACTGTGAAAGCTAGTTGTCTAAGCTACCAGAGTCATAACTATTTAATTTAAAAGAACATTGAAGGGATGAGAGATCCATAGTGGGGTAGAGAGAGGGTGGGGAAGGAGAGATGGTACTTATCCCTAGCCCAGGGTTTTTCAACCTCAGCAGTCATGACATATGAGACCAGATAGTTCTTTGCTGTGGGGGCTGTCCTATGTATTGTAGGATGTTTAACAGCCTCCCTGGCCTTTACCCACTAGATGCCAATAACACTTCCCTTCCAATTGTAACTATGAAAAATGTCTCCATACGTTGCCAAATGTCCCCTGGATACAAAAGAGCCCCGTGTGAGAACAATGGCCCTAGATTTAAGGGTGTTTAGAGGTTCCATTACTTCACAGACGCCCAGCTGGGCTGGGGAGCCTGATTTTACATGTGGGCCAGTGGAGCACATATATATTCTTAAGTTCTTTCAGTGGGAAATGTCTCCGTGTAATAGGAAAAGATAGGATAATCAATTTCACACTCTCGGCTACTTGTTCTATGGGAAGCCTTTACTTTGGAAAAAGGCTTTTTAATTTCTGCTATAAGTTCACCAAGGAGTACTTTTAAGGTTGTGCCCCCAAGTGAAATCTGAACTGGTATCCTCCTTCACTGCCAGTGCATAGTGCTAAGCAATTCCGGTATTATTTTTCCTTTTTCTTTCACCAAGAGTTGTCCACAAAGTACGTAGTTGTCTACCTACCACAAAGTAGGTAGATTGTAAAGCCGTGGGATTGGGTGAGATCAGCTAGAGAAATAGGCAGATGAAGAGAGAAAAGATGGTGCCCTAGGCCAGGATCCATCCAATATTTAGAAGTGGATAGAAAAGGAAGAAAACCAGAAAAATGTTCATACACATACACACACAGGGCCATGTATACAAATACATATACATGTACGCACACATGTATGTATCTGTATTTCCCTATTCATTTGGAGACCAATTGAATATATAAAGTAAGAAAGAAGAATCTAAAATAATTCTGAGTCACACTTGGCTAAGGCAAAGGAATCAATCTGGTCACTGCTGAATCCAGGCTTGTCACTGTCCCCTCTAGAATATGATGAAGTATATTCATGAGCTCCACGAAACTTTCCTGCCTTGCTCACCCCTGTGCCTGGGCAGGTGTTCATGTTATGTTTGCTGAATGAATGGGTGTCTGTGCTGCAAGGCAAAGCACTTTGACACGGAGAGCCAGATGACTTGGGTGACGGGTGCAACTCTGTGTGATGTCACTGCCCAAATCCTGTTTACCTAGGGGGGCTTCCTTCTTCTGGCGGCTACAAGCATTCGCTTAATCCAGGGGAGAGACAATGATGATTTAGACCAGGATATTGTCAGTAGAAGTGTTAGAAGTGATTGGATTCTGGCTTGGATTGTTTATATTTTTTATTTTCTGTCTGTTATGATTTGACATCTTAAAAAAACCTTTCTGGACAAGGAGAGACCACCCCTCCCAGGGCTAGCCAATTCTTAGAGATGGTAAAGGGCTTGGCAGGCCTTTGATATGCAAAGTAACCAATCCAGAGCCATACCTCCTTTTTCTGGTCCATGCTCCCCAGGAGGCAATATTCCTCTGCCTTAATCATCCTAGGGCCTGGTATCAGGCAACTAGGACCACCTTCATAACTTAAACCCGAAGCAATTATTCAAACTAGCCAATCCTATACTATTTACTCTGCCCTGCCTTGCTTTCCAGCAGAAACCCCAATAAAGGCTCTGGCCTAGATTTTCCCCTTCTTCCGCCTGACCAAAACCTGGTGTTTGTCACAAGGCCCTGTGTGGTGTGCTGTGTCTCCTCCTTCTAGGACCTGTGAGTGTATGGAACTTTGTTTTCCTGAGCCTCTCCTGTGTCTTTTCTTGTGGTCACCTCACATTGACCATCACATAAAAGAACACAGACCATGGATACATTTTGATGGTAGAGCCAACAGGATTTCCTGGTGGATAGGATATGGAAAGTGAGACAAAGAGAGGAGGCAAGGATGAATCCAAGGTTTTTGGCCAGGGCAACCGGATAGAGGAAGTTGAGATTTGCTGAGATGTGGAAAACCACATACGGAACAAGTCAGGGGTGAAGTGGAGGAACGGAGTGAAGTTTGGCCATGTTAATTTCAACATCTCTATTAGACATCCCAGAGGAGACATTGAGTAGGTAGCTGAATAAGTAAGTCTGGAGTTCAGGAGAGAGGTCTGAGCTAGAGATGTAGTTTGGGAGTTATTGGAGTATAGATGATGGTTAAAGCCATGCAACTGAAAGAAACCATCAAGAGAGTGAGTACAGAAAAGCAGAGGACTTGGCCGGCCTGGTGGCTTAGCAGTTAAGTGCCCGCACTCCGCTGCTGGCGGCCTGGGTTCAGATCCCAGGCGAGCACCGACGCACCACTTCTCTGGCCATGCTGAGGCCGCGTCCCACATACAGCAACTAGAAGGATGTGCAGCTATGACATACAACTATCTACTGAAGCTTTGGGGGAAAAAAAACGGAGGAGGATTGGCAATAGATGTTAGCTCAGAGCCCGTCTTCCTCAGCAAAAAAAAAAGGAGGATTAGCACGGATGTTAGCTCAGGGCTGATCTTCCTCACACACACACAAAAAAAAACAAAAAAAGAAAGAAAAGCAGAGGACTGAGCCCCAGGACCACCAAACATTATTTTATTTTATTTATTTTTTATTTGTGAGGAAGATCAGCCCTGAGCTAACATCCATGCCAATCCTTCTCTTTTTTTTGCTGAGGAAGACTGGCCCTGAGCTAACTTCGTGCCCATCTTCCTCCACTTTATGTGGGACGCCGCCACAGCATGGCCTGACAAGCGGTGCGTCGGTGCACGCTCGGGATCCGAACCCGGGCCGCCAGCAGCAGAGCGTGCGCACTTAACCGCTATACCACAGGGCCAGCCCCAGGACCACCAAACTTTAAAGTTAAAAGTTGGTCCCAATGGTTCTCTAAAGTTCATTTCCATTGTCGTATTCTGCAATCCTCATTGGGCTAATAAGTTTCTTAGTCTTTTCCCAAATCTACAAATTCAATGTATTCCTTTAAATTATTCATCACTTTAATCAAATTGTTACTGTTCCAGTTTTCTATTACTACATAGCAAACTTCACCAAGACACAGTGACATAAAACACTAATATTTTCTTATATCTCATCATTTTGTGGGTGCAGAATGTAAACTGGGCTGGGCAGGACTGAGTGATTTTTCTGATCCATTTGGGGTAGCTGGAGGTCTATTCTCCCTATTCAGCTGGTGGATGAGCTAATATATTCATTAAGGAGAGATGTAAACTGACTCTTGCAGCCAAGCATGTAAGAGCAGAAGAAAAGAAATTACACTATATTGTGCAGGAAGACAGCGTTGGGCATTCCAGGAGGGAAGACTTCAGTCTTCTCAGCCCCTAGGGCTGTTAGAGAAGTGGAGGGAAATGACCAGAAGTTTGGTAAATTGCAGCATAAATAAGAAGAGACAACTTTACTAGTGCGCAGAGGAAACAGAATCCCACTGGAGTGTGGGCTTTCCTCTAGCTCATCACTCTCATTTCATCTAATCATTGAGCCTTGACCTCATGAACTACACATCCTTGTGCTGCAAGCCACTGCTCTGCACACTTCTCAGGAAATACTTTCCAGACTTTTCCAAGCAGAAGTTGTCGTTTCTTCTGCTATGTTCCCTCAGTGTTTTGCACCCACAGGAGGTCCTCATTATCTGAGGAAAACTGGCACTAGATAAAGCCTTCAAATGAAGAGCCAACTTCAGGGCATAGTGTGGATGGGTGTTTGGGCTGAGGGCAGGTGTAATGGGACTTGACCTTGAAAGAAAGTGAAAATAAAATTATAAAAAGAAATTATTTCTTACTCAGTAAAATGTTATTTCTGATTGTAACTACATGTAAGAGGTGAAGAATGAAGCAAGTGTTTATTGTTTTGTTTGGAAGAAAGTTTTAATAAATAAAATTTTATGATAAATGGCATGACAAGTCATCCTTCATTCAAGTGTCACTTTAAAAAAAGATGAGTTTTGAATTTATATATACACACCTACGTATGTGTGTGAGTATATGTGTATACATATATATGTCTATATATACATAATCTAGACCTTCAATATTTTAAACTTTTCTGATCTATAATATAGCTACAGAAAAGTGCACAGCTCATAAGTGTACAGCTCAATGAATTTTCATTTTCCTAAATTGTTCACACCCAGGTAATCAGCACCCAGCTCCACAAACAGAACATACCAGCACCTGGCTGCTCCTCTTTCGCCCAAATCCAGTTATTAGGCACCTATCCCCCTAAGTAATGTCTCTTCTGACTTCTAACAGCATAGATGAGTTTTGCTTGTTCTTGAACTTTGTATAAATGGAATTATATTTTGTATCTAGCTTTCTTTTTTCCACATTATGTCTGTGAGATTTACGTATGTCATTGCTTGCAGTTATTTATTCATTCTCATTACTGTGTATTCCATAGCATGCACGTACCAAAACGTATCCATTCCACCACTGATGGATATTTGGGAAGTTTCCAGTTTGAGGCTCTTAGGAATAGGGTTACTATGAGCATTTTAGCACATGAGTTTTGGGAACACAAGTATGCATTTCTGTCGGGTCGTGATGTAGCTGTTTTTGCCTGTGAATCTGCTAACTTGGTCATATCCGTTCAAAATTGTTGGTTCAACGACATTTTGCACATTGTTGAAACTACGCAGGTTGGGTTTAATCGACGTTTGATATACTTTCCAAAAGAGTACACAATGATTCCCAATTAAAACGAAAAGTTATTATATCCACGGTTTTTGTGGATACAGAAACAGAATAGCAGAGTGCAAATGATGTTATTGAAACAAATCTCGTCAAGGGAGATATACATGGATTCTTCTAAATGTTTGTGGAAGGAACCTAAGAAGACAGATACCCTCAAGGAGATGAAGCTGCCAATTATACTTGAGTTCATGCTGTTTCTCAGATATGTGCAAAAGCATTGCCCATCACGCTTCAAGCCATGCAGTTGAAGGAAGGAGAAATGGCCAAATTCCTTGAAAGAGATGAAAGAAATTTCAAAGCAAGAAGCTGGTGTCAGCAGGACTGTCATTAAGGCCTTGTGTCACAGTTTAATTGGCAGAATTCTTATTCTTCCTTTATGAAGATAAATAACAACACATTTACTAACAATGGTGTCTTACATTTGATGAAATGTGGTAATTAGAAGGATACTATTAAGGCTGTAATGTATTGATCCAAGCATTGTACTCAGCAATTTACAAACATTTTCTCTTTTAATTTGATCTTCACAGCAGCCCTACGTGGTAGGTAATATTTTTAGCCCTGGAGAAATTAGGTACCTTGTACAAGGCTCCACTGATAGTCAGTGATGGAGCCAGGGCTCAAACCCAGGTATGTGTAACTTACTGAATGCTGACTCTGTTCAGTGCCGGTAGGGCTGAGGTTTTCCAGGTGCTCTGCTTGGAGAACAAATTCAACCGAGGTGAGGAGGGACAGGAAGATCATTTTGGCATCGTGTCTAGGCAGTGTCACTCCGGCTTTAACAGCCATAAAGCTACCACTCTGGTCCAAGTTGTCATCATCTATTACCTGTATTACTTGTAATGATTTCTTGATACGTCTCCCTGCTTCCAACATTATCTTCCCCTATAATCTGTTCTCAACACAGCAGCTAGAGTGAGCATTTAAAACATAAGTCAGAACATGTCACTCTTCTACCGCAAACCTCCAGTGGCTTCCCATCTCCTTGGGGCAGAAGCTGAAGTCTACAGCGCCCTACAGGCCTTGTGCCATGTGACCCGGTGTTACTCTCTGCCTTCCTCTCTTATCACTACGCGCCCTCACTCCCTCCCGCAGCTACAGCAATACTGGCCTTACATGCCCAAACTCGGGGCCTTTCTCATTTTGTGTCCCCCAGGAGCAGACTGGAGACAACGATCGAGTGTAAATCATTTATTTGGGAAGCAAAGGAAATACCTGTAGGACATTGGGAAGGGAGATATGAAAAGGAAGGCTCCTAATAAAAGTGTCCTGCTGAGCCAGCTACCACTGTTGGGTAAGTGATCTCAATTCCGCTGGCAAGTTCTGGGAGCCACTAGAACATGCACGTCTGTGTAGCCCTCCCAAGAGGCACGGGGCCTGGGCTGTTGATACACCAGCTCTCTCCTGTCCCTGGCAGGCATTAAACTCACTACTGCCAGCCAGCCATGTTTGTGCGTGCGTGTACGTGTGTGCGTGTGTGTGTGTGTGTGTGCAGGCAGAGCAGGCTCCAGTGCCCAGAGAGCCTTCAGACAAAAAAGATGCAGATGCTGGTGATTTGATGTCAGGCTGGCACTCAAATGGTAAAGCCTGAGGCATATGGGCAAGACCCTGAAAGTATCCACTATAGGCCCGTGAATTTGCTGTTCCCTGTGCCTAGAACACAGGGAACACAATTTGTGCCTCTGATAGCCACAAATTACTTTTTCTGGTCTATGCTCAAACAACTCCTCAAGGAGAATTTTTCTGATCACCTTCTTCAAATTGTCCCCCAACTTCTAACACACCCATATAGTCATGGACTGCATAACGATGTTTCTGTCAAGGACAGACTGCATATATGACCATATATGATGGTGGTCCCATAAGATTAGTACCATATAGCACAGGTGTATAGTAGGCTATACCATCTAGGTTTGCGTAAGTACACTCTGTGATGTTCGCACAACGATGAAATCGTCTAATGATGCATTTCTCAGAATATATTCTTGTCGTTAAGCAACACATGACTGTATCTTGTTTATTGTCTTTCTTCCGCCACTAAATAGAGGCACCCACATGGGCAACAATTCTGGTCTGTCATGTTTGTTGCTTTATTTCCAATACCTAGCATGGTATCTGGTACATAGTAAGAGCTCAATAAATATTAAATGAATGAATGACAAGTCATTTTAAAAAATCTCTATTTGTCTCCTCTGTCTACTTGTCAATTGATTTATAATCCTTAGAGATGAAAAATATGATTGGCATCTACAAACGCCAACATATACCTCTTAGGACCTGATTATGGATGGCCTTAAATGGCCCTCCTTCTCTCTCTTTCATAAATGTTGAACATCCACCATGCCAGGCACTGCTCAAAGTACACAGAATATTGCTACAAATTGGTTAGGAATGACTTTTGGCAAGAAGTGACAGAAACATCAAAAGCAATGGCTTAACCGAGTAAGGGTTTTACTTTTCTCATGTGATTAGAAGTCTAGACATAGGTAGTCCACTGTTCGTACGGTGGCCCCAAGGAGCCATCAGGGACCCTGCCTGCTTCTGCCTTCTCGTTGTGGTCCCAAGCTTGCTGCTCCAACTCCTGCAGTGTCTGCATTCCAAGAAGGAAGTGGGGAATGGCAAAGGGAAAATGTGTGTTCCAGAGGATTCCTCACCCTATGACCGTGCTTTCCTGAAAAGCTCCACCTGACAATCCCCGCTTCTATCTTCTTAACCAATGTAGCTGTTTTGTTAGTTTGTTTTCTTTGGTGGGCTACTTGCTTCTGTAAACAAAATTGGGAAGTAGGGTACAATTAAATGCATCCTTGAGTAAGCGACTAGCAATACCTGCTCCCACGAGACTGGTAAGAACCACGCTCTCCTGAGGCTGTCATTGTAGTGCAGGCAAACAGAAAGACAGAAAGCACACCCCCCCCCCCCACAAATACATACATACCCACTGGCAAAAAATGCTGGGTCCCACAAGCGCTGTGCAAAGCAGTAAAATAAGAAGAGTTACAGTGACTCCGATTCTACGTTAGACCTGGAAGTCAGGGAAGTCGTTCTCCAAGGAAGTGATGCTGGAACTGATCCTGAATGACCAAACAGGCAACCTTGCCAAGATCAACTGCAGTTTTACTGATCCGTTGTTGGTTATAATTTAATTCGGGACAAGAAATCAGTATAACCATGTCTGCCTAGTTCTATAAAATCTAGCTTTCAAGATGTAGGATAAATCATCTTTATTTCTCCTAAACATTCTCTCAAAGCTGTGATGAGGCCTTATCTCCTTCTGATGTGCTTTTTTCTTCTCTCTTCTCCCTCACACATAGAGCAGAAAGGATGTTGTTCCTTGACAATAATGGTAAATGATCATGGAATGGAGGGGTGGGAGGGAGTTTTGGGGTCTTTTAAAGCCTGGCAAAGCCTGATGCCAGAAAAAATATTTCAGGGAAATAAGCCAGATGTGGCTTATTATGAGAGAGGGAGTAATTCTAGAGAAATGCTGTTCAACCCATAAGCCAGTCTGGTGAATCTAGGTATTATTAAAGAAGATGCATCGTGTAGCTCGATGTTCTGGCTTCAAGAGGCTGTCTGGGGCACTGAGCGAAACTCTATCCGTACCTTATGTTCTGGTTCACACAAAGCCTTAGAAAGGCTCTCAAGTGCTCATGTATTGTAAGTCAATTGTTACATAGAAATGTGATTTTTACATCTAGAAGGTTTGCTGGCCACAATAAGGGATTCAAAAGTTATTGGATTTATTTTTTCTTAAGACTCTGCTGATGTATAGTCTCTTGCTGCCGGATCTTTTCTCTCAGTGTTTTAATGCTAGAATTAGTTACCCTTTATCTAATATGTGCTACAGACAGAAACACCTTTGTGCAAGTCGATAACTATGGCTCCTAAAAACTCTGATTAGACCAAAATCAGCAGGTGCATTCAAGTCCCCTTTCAAGGGAATGAACAGGGAGGAAGATGGGAAAATGTCAGCGAACATTGTGGGTGTAACACTACCTTCCGTTACATTTACCAGTGACTTTTTATGCTTCATACAGGAATGTTTAAAACATTTTCAGTTGCTTTCATTTTTAGGTTGCAGTGTTGTGGTACCGTTTTTCCCCTTTTCCTTTCCTTTTTTTTTGTGTGAGGAGATCAGCCCTGTGCTAACATCTGCCAATCCTCCTCTTTTTTTTTTTTTTTTTTGCTAAGGAAGACTGGCCCTGGGCTAACATCCGTGCCCATCTTCCTCCATTTTATATGGGATGCCGCCACAGCATGGCCTGCCAAGCGGTGCGTCGGTGTGCGCCCGGGATCCGAACCGGCGAACCCCTGGGCCGCCACAGCAGAGCGCGAGCACTTAGCTGCTTGCGCCACCGGGCCGGCCCCTCCCTTTTTCCTTTAAAAATGAAATACTCTTTCACTTCAGATATTTCCAAGATTGCATCGATAATTCAGCACTTCGATAAAACTGCCACATCCAGATGATTTTTCATTCTTTACCTTGATATTTTGGTTTTGTGTAAATGCTGCCTAAGTGGAAAATTTTTCTTTTTAATTGTAAGAAATCCATATTATAATGAATTCAGACATGTTAATGTCTTTATTACATATAACTCTTTGTTTTTGTAATGACTGTCTTTATAAAAAGAGTCCCTGCTGTTTATCCTGTTGCTCTTGCAACTGCTGATAAAACCCTATGTTCTTTTTGTTTTTATTTTTTTTTATTTTCTTTTCCCCCCAAGCCCCAGTAGATAGTTGTATGTCATAGCTGCACATCCTTCTAGTTGCTGTATGTGGGACGTGGCCTCAGCATGGCCAGAGAAGCAGTGCGTCTGTTGCACGCCCAGGATCCGAACCCTGGGCCGCCAGCAGTAGAGCGCACGCACTTAACCGCTAAGCCACGGGGCCAGCCCTAAAACCCTATGTTCTTAATTTCTGATTTCCATAACATGTGTATAACATGTTCATATGATAATTCCACTTATGGAATCAACATCTAAGATGAAAGATTTTGATAACCAAAATTGTTTTAAAATGTTCCTTGAATGGTTTAAATAAACTAGTACATTAACATGAAGGAATTCTTTGCAATGATTAGGAATCATGGTCTTAAAATATTTAATAAGAAAGTCGTGTTAATATGTTGAATAAAAATAAGGAAGATATAGAATAATGTAATTACTGGATGATTCTAATTTTGTGAGATGCATAACAAAAGTGGAAAACGATATATCTAAGTATTAACCACTGTATGGTGGAAATTTGAGTAATTTTTACGTATTTTGAATTTTCCTGCATAGTTTGAATTATTTTTAAAATAAACATGGAAAATCAATTTAAAAAGGAAACAAATTTATTTTTCAGTGAGGAGGCAATGCATGAAGGAGAAAGAAATCGGCTTAGGAACTCAATAGATGTGGGTTCAAATCCAATTGACCATTTATTACATATGCAACCTACACCTCTCTAAGCTTCAATGTCTTTCATCTATAAGCCCGGGAGTGGGATGAGTGATTCTCAAAAGCCATGCCTTTGTCGATAAATATCAAAATGAAGGATTGAAATAACAGTTGTTAGAATCATGATGAGGTGATGTTAGAGGAATCTGTGAAAAGCAAGACCATGAGAGGAGATGTGTAGAGAAGGCGGTCAAAGTGAAGCCTTGATGACATCCCTGGTCCCCAAACAACCATCAACAAAGGCTCGTCAGCCTTGTTTTCAGACCGCTTCTAGAACCTCCTTCTATAAGACGGGAATGAAGGTGCATATTTACAGATTGCGAGAAGATGCCAGTAAAATATACTACACATTGCAGGTACTCAATTAGAATTGCTAGATTCTAGTGTTTGCTTTTGTCAGCCACGATTGGAAGGGAACCAAGGTCTAGAACATTAAAATTACCATTTGTGCTGAGAATGCAGCTTTAGGTATTTAGAAGTCTATTTTAGCAGACTTCCCTCCAGTTGGAAAACAAAACAAGGATAACTAGCTTCACTTTGTCTCTTTATCTCTTTCCATTTAAACACAGATATATCCTGTTGTGATAACCTTTGACACTTTATTACATGGCCATGGTAAATAACAACTGCCCCCATTTTGTAATGTCATTCCTGGTTAAACAGTGCCATTAATTACTGAACATAAAAGTTGAAGTTTTTGTGAATAGAAGGAAATGTCATTTGGATTCCTTTGCTTTGTTCGCTAAATTTATTTGAGAGCTTGGGTGGTTTAAATGGCTAAGAGAGAATCATTGAGTTGCTGGTCTGTCACTGACAACTGCCATTATACTCACAATAATTTCCAGCCAATTTGGGGGCAGTGATGAAATGTTCAGAGATGCACAGAGCTTCACTGGAAATCTGAGTTTGAGTTACAATGAAATTAAGAAATCAATTTCTAGACGCTCTCAAGCTACCTTAATTGCTTAGAAAAATGCACCTTGAGTTACCTCTTTTACTGTATAAAACGATAACTCTTTGTTATTCAAACTCTGTTTAAGAACTTGCAAAGGAATGAGTTAAAAATCATTCTATAGGTCACTTGGAAGAAAGTCTGGGAAATTGTTTTACTATTAATTTCTGTGTTGATTGAGACATTGAATTAAGGCTCTTGTCGTCTTTCATCTTTGATAGTGTCAATCTTTGTCAGTATTTCTTGAATAAAGAAAAGCCTAGGTGTATGTCATTCAAATTTTAATGAAAATTGTTTTCATTTTGTTTTTCTCTTATCAACTGTTATTTTTTCTTAACTTATATTTTAATTTCAGAAATGTTTTATTTTAGGGGCCAGCCCGGGGGTATAGCAGTTAAGTTCACGCACTCCGCTTCAGTGGCCCAGGGTTCACGGGTTTGGATCCCCGGCGTGGACCTACACACCATTCGTCAGCCCACGCTGTAGCGGCATCCCACATACAAAAAATTAGAGGAAGACTGGCACAGATGTTAGTTCAGGGATAATCTTCCTCAACCAAAAACAGGAGAATTGGTAACAGATGTTAGCTCAGGGCCGATCTTCCTCACCAAATACAAAAAAAAAATGTTTTATTTTTGTTTCAGGTTCATTTTCAATTTACTCCTAAACTTTTTGAAACTTAGCCTTAGTAAAATATAAATAAACATTGTTACCTGCTAGATGATTGAATCCGATAATTTTAGAATTGGAAGGGGCCTTTTCTGTCCCATCTTTCCCATTCGTTAAGGAATGATTACTACGGAATCATTGACACTGGTGATATTTTAAATGCAAACAAGTTTTTTCTACTTGATCTATTTCGTATCATAAACCTGCTATTTTCAAAAATGGTGTTAACTTCTGCAGATCAGGTCTTGACATAAGCTCAAGGAAAAATTTAAGACTTTGGAATAAATAAAAGAGATTATTGGATATTCTTTCAGTAGATACTGAAGTCTCTGGGGATCACACAATCCTACCGGGATATACATCACTGTCTTTGACTAAACTATTTTTCAAGTGGATTGAGATAAAAGTTAACTTGAAAACTGTTTTACTATAAATTTCTGTATTGACCAAAACAATTCAGAGGTTGATGAGAAAACTTTAGTAATGCAAATAATTCATATCTGCAGACATTCAGAGAAATTCTGTCCTGTGGACAGTCAATTGATTTCCCTCCTCCATTGTGGAAGAAGACAGTTTTTTGTCCATTTGTAAATTAATTTCAGGATTCCCATCTATATATGTCTCTGCTCTTTGACTTCTCCTTTGAATGAGTTGTAACATTTCACTGGTTCTCACTGATAATAGGTTAAATAAAATATTTACCAGGTGTTCATTTTATATCGATCTGAGAGTCATGATTTTACGTTTTTGGGAAACTTATCTTCTAACCTAAGATATTGTACAAATGACCACTGCATAATAGAAAACCCCTCATCCTTCTCTCTAGGTTTATAGATGAAGACATTAAAACTCAGAGAAATTCAGGGTATATATGTAAGAAATTGCTGAGCTAGATTTGAATCCACATCTATTCAGTAGTTCCTAAACTGATATTCTTTCTATCTCATTGCACTGTCTTCCCACTGGGAAATACATTTAATTCTTTAAAAAATTGCTCTTAGTTTCATGTTCCAGTTGATGCTGATGTTTCCAAAGTAATTACGTGTTATCCAAAAAATGGATACTCCCATAATCTTGAGATTCATGGTAGCGAAATTTGATTTATATAGTCATTGACCTAAGCCTTGTTTTTCTAACTGCTAGATTTCTCTGTTCTGCTTAGGCTGAGATATTTCTCTTGGCTTTGTATAAAGTAGTACTATCTTTCTCAAAGCCTTAGTTGATATCATTTAAGGTACACATTAAATTGCATACAAAGCTACTCCCTTTCAGTACTTGTTCAGACCTTCTGATTATGTCAAGAAAGAAGCCTCAGTGAGGTGCTAGTGTGTCTTTAACATCTCTCATACTTGTTACTCTCCTTCTTATAATGAAGTGAGAGCTTCAGAGCTTCCCTACCAATAGTATATACATATTTTCTGTTTTTATTGTGCTAATTTAATGGTTTCTTTTATTTACGGAAAATAATTCTGTTTTGCATTTACAGTAGTAGTATAAAGCTTCTTTTAAGATAAATTTCAGTTGAAAATAGGTTGAGATAAAGAAAAGCATTAATTAAATAACTCAGGCAATAGTTATGAGCTGGGAGATGGCAAAAATTATGACTCTTGGGGCCGGCCCGGTGGCGCAAGTGGTTAAGTGTGCGCATTCCGCTGCGGTGGCCCGGGGTTCGCCTGTTCGGATCCCGGGCGTGCACTGACGCACTGCTTGGCAAGCCACGCTGTGGCGGCGTCCCATATAAAGTGGAGGAAGATGGGCACGGATATTAGCCTAGGCCAGTCTTCCTCAGCAAAAAAAAAAGAGGAGGATAGGCAGATGTTAGCACAGGGCTGATCTCCTCACAAAAAAAAAAAAAAAAAAAAAAAAATTTTGACTCTTATGATGACTCAAATTTGGGAAGGAGGAGAATCTTTGGAGGTGAAAATCTAGCACTATTCCACTCAGTCATGTAATGGTTTAGGGGCCCTGGGTCACTTACCTATAGGAATCTATCTGTCAAACCGAGGATGCTACTGGGTACCTCATAGAGTCATTATGACAAGGAAATAAGATAATATATGTGACTATAAGCTGCCTGAGGTCACAGAGTGTATCTATCTTTTTATCCCTCAGCTTCTAATACAGTCCCTAGCACAGAAGACTCAATAAGAGCACATTTTCTTCTTTCCTTCTGTGGTGCTAATTAGGACAGTCACACGAACATTTCCCATGGTATTATAAAGCAGAGAGCATTACATACATAAAACATATAAAATACACACAAGCATTTACAATCTCTTATTTTCTCTGTGATTATCAATGCTGTATATGTTCAATGTATACAAATTGACTACATACAATGTATACATTTGAAATATAGAAATATACAAGGGAGCAAGAAAAAAAAGTCATCCCTCAAATCTCACCCCCCCACACACACGCATCACATCTCAAAGGCAACCACTCTTTTTCTTTTTTTTTTTTTGTCTGCTGAGGAAGATTCCCCTTGAGCTAATATCCACTGCCAATCTTCTTCTTTTTGTCTGTGGGCCACCACCACAGCATGGCTACTGACAGACAAGTGGTGTAGGTCTGTGCCCGGGGAACTGGGCCCAGGCTGCTGAAGCAGAGTGCTTGGAACTTAACCACTAGGCCACCAGCGCTGGTCCAGGCAACTACTCTTAATTTGGCAGACTTCTATTTTTCCTATGATTAAAATAAATCTTTAACACTTGAGATATTATATTTTTACTATATAGGCAGTTTTGTAACCTGTTATTTTCACTTAACATTAGGTCATAGGCCTTTTTACTTGGCATTCAAAATTCCTTCATTCAACATGATTTTTAATATTGGGCCCACATTGGGGCCTTCCTTTCCCATCCATCCTGAGATCTGCCAACAGAATGCCAACCTGTGAACTCTTTAGAAAAATGTTCCCAAATGCCCAGATAATTTGAGTGGGGAGAACAGGGCTGTTTTGGGGGCAGGGTAGGGAAAGAGAAGGAGATGAAGGGAGGTGAGTAGGGAAGGAAGCACGGGAGACAGAGCTTCCCCTTCAAGAACTGGATTGGGAGGTCCTGAGTAAGACAACGGTGCCTTGGTAAAGCTTGGATCCCACCCATTAATCTTGCGCTCCCCCTGCTGGCTTCCCCGAACACATCCATTGCGTGATTAACGCGAGCATTGACTACAGAGGAGCTGAGTCCTTTGAAATCACCTCTGATGGACAAAAAAGAAAAACAGCCACCCTCTGTGCAATTTTTATAAGATCAAAGTTTACATCAACATTGATGGATTGATTGCTTGCGCTTATTCAGTTGAAACAAATTAGAATTCGCGACCCCTCCCTCCCCTCCCCCGTCCGGTTCTCTTTTTCTCTGCCCCAGGGGAATGAAATTCTAAAGGTCTCAGCTTTTCTTTTCAAGATTCTTATTATTCTCCTGCCAGGTCTTCGGCGATCTCGTTGGTGATTTCTCTTTACTGTATTTTGCTTGTGGTTTTCTCTCCTTTTCCACCGTCTATGCCCCGCCCCGGCCCCATGCTGGTGCCATTTGTGAAGCAGAAAGTAAAGGTAAAACCCCGCCTTTGCCTTGCAAAGCAGAGCTCCGGCAGCTCCTCTAATTATGCAGCCTCTTATTTCTCCATTTGTGCTTAATTCAAAGCTGTAAAAAGCTTTTCAAAATAGGTGTTCGCTCTACTTGACAGTTGTGATAAAACAATGCCTCCAATAAAGGAAAGCAAGACACATTTGCAATTTCCTTTTCCATAATTTATAGTGATTTAGCTCCCCCCATCAGGAGATAAGAATTTCTTTGGGAACAATTTTCTTTTAATAGCACCATCTGAAGCAGCAAACATTTCTTTTGCAGTCATTAGAGCTCCTAGCCTACAAAATAGTGACTGCAGATTGAATTAGGATTAGAGAGAGGCTGCCTGTATCACATAGATAAGGAATGAGGACCCTGCCATTTCATTACAGAACTTGAACAAGCATTACAGATGGTCAGCTACAGCGTTACACATGCATAACTTATTTAAAAGATGACATTATAGGGTCAGAGGCGTTAATGTACTCAGTGCCATTCATTTACTCTACTCGAGTTACTTCTTTTACACTAAGCACCAAAGCCGTGGGTCAGGCAAATTATTGCAGGCGGTGATGCAAACTGATGAGAGGATAAGGAAATTGTGGAACGATGAGAGGACAAATACTAAATTAGCTTAAGGATTTATGGCCCCAAGCTTAACTTAATAATGTTATTATTGATCCTTCTCACCGAGTTGCAAGGGACAAAAAAAAAGAAAAATCAAATTCATCTAAGCACACACAAAAAGGTAATTTATCATCTTATTGGTTCATGTAACTGAGACGTTCAGAGCTTCAGGCATAGCTGGTTCTAGATGCACAGGTAAGGTTGTCAGGTCTGTTCTCTTCCATGTTGGCTTCATTTATAGCATGCTGTCACTGCTGGTGTTCACGAATGCTCCGTGCCTACACATTAACATGCTCCAATCCAATGGAAACAGATTCTTTGTTTTAATCATCAACAAATAAGAGGCATAAACTTCAAGAGAAGCAAAAAGTTTATTTGGGGGCCTCAAGAATTGCAATTCAGAGACACAGATTTGAATAGAAACTCAAATGTGCTCCGATTACAGGAGACGGGCTCAGGGTTTTTATGAGGAAAAAGAAGGAGGATGAGACAAGTTGTCTAAAGGAAGAGTTTATTGGTGCTGGAGGCGGTAAGGCTGGGTTTGTACTTCATAGATTGGCTTGAGATTCAGTCATCAGGCAAAAGGCTAGGCTTCTACTTCATTGACTGGGTAGTGATTCAGTCATCAGCAAAGTCCAGTGCCATCAGTCCTTACAAACAGGATATTCTCGTCCTTACTGACTTCTTGGAATGTTGGCAGTTTGGTCCAGTTTGGAAAATAAAGAAAACAAGAGGTAGAAAGCAATACCTCTGAAATGGCTGCTCCAACTCTATTTTAATATGACTCCACTTATGTCATCTTTCACATCATCAGTCTACCAAAAAATCAGGGGTTATATCTCTTTTGACCAGTTTTGGATATGTGCATTTTCTGAACCAATCATTGTGTCCAAAAGAATGGAATGTGTTAACTGAGTCATGTGCCCATCCTGTGAGCCATGAGTGTGTGTAGGGCTGGCAGGGGGAGGAGTGGGTTTGTGGATAGTACTACCAAAACAACTAGACAAGGAGAGGAGATGAGTGCCCCCAAGGAAAATCTACATGCTAATAGTAGAAGATGGGGGGATGAATGCCAAGCAGGCAAAACGAGATGTCTAATCCTTCAATCAACACAATTCAGAAAGGAGCATTCACTAGAACTTCAAATGAGTTCAATTAGCACATAGGATGAACCCTATAGAAAATACTGGAAAAGGTCGTCAAGTCGGTTTATTCGTCCGAGTTCCAGTTCCAAGTTAAATTTATTAGCAGGATGAACTAGGAAGTGTTTTTGTTTTTCATAAGTAAAAACAATCTTACTGGCACCTTTTATATGCTACCATTCAATGTATGCCAACTTTTAAGTTTCCTATTTTCTCAAAAGACAGAAAGTCTTACTGTATCATGGTCCTCAGTCTGTTGAATTAAACAAAATGTGTGGCAGCCCTTCTAAGGATCATGGTGCTGAAAGGGTCAAGTGAATGTGAAAAGCACGGCTGAACTAACAGGTTCCAGACTGCTAAACCCCTGTCACTGCTTTAGAAATGTTTCTTTCTTTTAACTTGTACTTGGGGCCATTAATTTGTGGTTACTCTGGTGGTGCCACAGTCTCTCTGGAATTTCTTACTAGTTAACAGACCATAATACTAAAAGGAACTATTGTTACATTTGAATATAAAAACAGGACACACACACACAAACGAGTACATATAAAAGCGATGAGATCTGAATGAGATAGATGGATTGTATCAATGTCAATTTCCTGGTTGTGATGTTAACTACAGTTTTGGAAGATGTTACCATTGGGGGAAACTGGTGAGGGGGACACAGAATCTCGCTGTATAATTTTTTACAGCTGCATGCATATCTACAATTGTTTCAAAAAAAATGTTTTCAATAAAAAAACAAAAACAACAACAAAAAAATAGTAATAGAGTTGGCATTATGATGATAACAACAGCCTGTGTCATCTGATGGAAGCAACTATTTGAAATGTTTCTTGAAATAATGGAGTGAATGTGTCCTTATCTTCAGACTCAGAAGCTTTGGACTGAAATTGTTGAAGCCTAGAGTTAAGAATACTGTGGACTTAAGTTGTGGAAAGAGTTCTGAAAAAAGTTCTATAAGTATGTATTCATTCAACACATATTTACTTATTTTTTTCAGTTTTCTTTCTTTAAAAATTGAGGCAAAATTCACCTAACATAAAATTAATCATTTTAAAACATAAAATTGACCATTTTAAAGTGAACAATTCACCTGCATTTAGTACCTTCATAATGTTGTGCAACCACCCTCTCTTCAGTTCCAACCATTTTCATCACCCCAAAATAAAACCCCATAACCATTAAGCAGTTACTTTCTGTCTCCCCTCCCTCCCCCTCCAGCCTCTGGCAACCACCAATCTGCTTCCCATCTTTACAGATTTATCTTTTCTGGATATTTCATATAAATGAAGTCATACAATATGTGACCTTTTGCGTCTGGCTTCTTAGCATAATAGTTTGCTAAGGAAAATGTTCATCCATATTGTAGCATGTATCAGAACTTCATTCCTTTTCATGGCTGAATCACATTCTGTTGTATGGATATAACACATTTTGTTTATCCGTTCATCAGCTGATGGACATTTGGGTTGTTTCTACCTTTTGGTTATTGTGAATAGTGCCGCTATAACATTTGGATATAAGTATTTGTTTGAGCATCTGTTTTCAATTCTTTGGGGTATATACCTAGGAGTAAAATTGCCAGGTCATATGATAATCCTATATTTAACTCAGGAGATATTTATGAGCACCCACAATATTCCCTGTAGTGTTCTAAGTGCTGACAACACAATACTGAATCAAAGAGACAAGATCCCTGCTCTCCCGGAGCCTATATTCTAATAGCAAAGAGACAATGAACAATACGCAGGACTGGTACATAATTTGTGGTGCAAAATGAAAATGCAGGTCTTCTTGGTATAAAATTAAGAATTTCAAGATGGCAACAGCAGAGCATTAAACACAATGGAGGGCCCTTCTAAGTGAGGGGCCCTTAGAGACTGCACATGACATTCACCCTGAAGCCGCCCCTGAATAAGAACATAAATATGGTAATTTCAGATGCCAAGCACCCACAAGTACAGAGAATGTAACATGACGGAGAACAACTGGGAACGGGCGAGCTACTTTGGATAGGTGGTTGAGAAAGGCCTCTCTCAGAAAGTCGTTTTCAACCTGAGACCTGAATGATGAAAAGGAACCAGCTGTATCGAGATCTATGGGCAGAGCATCCAAGCAGAGGGAACAGTTTGAGCAAAGCCCCAGAGGTGTGAATTTGCTCGTGTGGTTGAGGAACCAAAACAACAAAACAAGACCAGTGTGGCTGGAGTCTGCTTATCTTTAGCCTGTGTCTAAGTGTGCTTTCTAACATTATGATCCTTGAAGAAGACACACAAGTTTTTACATTTCTAATCAATAAAAATTTGGGCCTGTTCTTTGGAATGAAACCAGTGAAACTGTCTTGGTAACCTCAGGCTCTGGACCCGTGGTTCTCAGTGAGCAGGACACGGCACTCTGGTGTTCCCCACATACTTCCCAGGTGGGCTCCAGACTTTGCTTAATGTGTAAAATTTATTCTGCTTCAACTGAGAATGCATATTATCTGTAGGAATGCTGAGCTGAGGGATGGCTGGAGGTGGTGTGTGTGGAGTACAATTTGATGCTAATAAATGATAAGAAGCATACCATAATGTCAACACAATGCCAAAGACTGTCTACTGGAATATATGGAGAATATGAGTTTCTGAGAGCAGAGTCCTGGAAGTAAAGGAGGCTGAACTGATGCTAAGAGAAAAGAGTGATTTGTGTCCACACTCTCATAGATACCACTAGAAATTGTTAAACTGGGGTAGACACTGCATTGCAATCATTGCTGACTGCTTTAGTGTCTTTTCATTTCTTTAAGCATGCCTTCAAAAGCTCTAATATTCAGAAAGTTCTGGGCCTGGAAAAATGTGGAGAACGTGACTCCAGGCAACATTTACAAGGACTGTGTAGGTGAAAGAGCCAGACATCTGGCTGACCTAGCAGTTCTGTTTGCAATGGGGGAAGGCCCAGCCCAAGAAGTGGGGTTTACACCCAAGCCAAGATTTTTCCAGAGTCATTAGAGCAGTGATGGGTGAGTCAGAGAGATGATGCAGTCCAGAAGGAATCTCTTAGGAATTACTGTAAAATCGATGGTTTAGAAAGCTGAATTAATGGGGCTGGAGAGTATCAGGAAGTAGAAAAAAATCTATATTTGCTATGTCTTCCCTAAGCAGTATTAGAAACTACAAGAGAGGGGCAATGAATATCATCTGAAAGGAGAAAGTGAAGATATCAGATCATAGAAATGATTGAGTGGGAGTTTGAATGCTCCATAAGGTTTGCACGAGTAAATGTTTTCCACCTCTTTTTGGTGGATAAACATTTTATCTTAGATCATTCTGAATAACTTGGACCTATAAATGTGGTTATACTCATTTTAAAGGACACTGTCTTAGTCAGTTGGGGCTGCTATAATAAACCACCACAGACTGGGTGGCTTAAACAACAAACATTTATTTCTCACAGTTCTGGAGGCTGGAAGTCTGAGATCAGAGTGCCAGCATGGCTGGGTTCTGGTAAGGGCCCTCTTCTGGGTTTCAGACTGCCGATTTCTTGTATCCTGACATGGTGGAAAGAGAGAGAGAGAGTTCTTGGGGCTCCCTTTTATAAGGACACTAATCCCTTTTATGAGGGCTCTACCCTGCTGAACTAATTACCTCCCAATGGCCCCTCTCCAATACCATCACATTGGGGGTTAGGATTTCAACGAATGAGTTTGGGGAGGACAGAAACATGCCATCCATTGCAGACCATATCAGGTTCTGAAATGGCTTCATATTTATTGCATCTGTGGAATTACTTATTGGAGAGAACAGTATTTGTGAGTGGTTTCAGCCATGCCTGGGGATCAGTTATAAGACAGTTCTAGGCAGGATTCAGAGTCCCAAATCCTTTTGCCTCATTTAACAGACACTGCTGAATCAGCATTCCATTCAGGTTGTACAAGATGTAACTTTTAATGTTTTTTTTAAAATACTCATCATCGCTTGGTGATTTTTTTTTTTTCAAAGTAAAGCACCTAGGGAAAATGTTATATTCTCATTTAGAGCTAAATATAACACTTCCAGATGGAAATAGAAATTAGAAAGTGTTCCATCTCATTTCAATTCTCTTTTTTTTTCTCTACTATGATAGGAAAAGAAATTCACTGAAAACCAGTCAAGTCAAAAATATTCCCCGCATTTATTTTTCCTGGCCTGAATAAAACTTGAAAGTTAAGTCACTTCTTTATAAGAGAGAACTCTGAAAATAATTATTTTCTAATTGTTTTGAAAAAAGTGAAGTTATAATAACTGTAATAATGTTCACAAACATAAAGTTAATTTTTGTTTGATCGAAGTTTAATCTGAAAACATTAGCTTCCTATTACCTTTTTTAACAGGAAAGGTAGACTATTTTTACACATTTTTTACTTTTGAGAACTTTCCATTTGGAAAACTAGTAATTGCCGGCCCTGTGGCTTAGCGGTTAAGTGCGTGCTCTCTGATGCTGGCGGCCCGGGTTCGGATCCCGGGCGCACACCGACGCACCGCTTCTCCGGCCACGCTGAGGCCGCGTCCCACATACGGCAACTAGAAGGCTGTGCAACTATGACGTACAACTATCTACTGGGGCTTTGGGGGGAAAATAAATAAATAAATCTTTAGAAAACTAGTAATCATTCCACTTTTGTTTAAAAAAATCTGTGTGTATGTATTCACATGCAAAGAGTAAACTATGGAAGGGTATATTCCAAAATATAAGTAATCATCAATTCTAGGGGTAAGATTAAGTGTGATTTTTCTTTTCTTTTTTTGGATTTTATATTTTTTTCTACAATGATTTGTATCATTTGTATGATATGGGGGGAAATGAGAAAGCTAATGTAGACAAACTAGGGGTCAGGGTCTTGGCTAGAAACAGATGGCATACTCAAGAGTTTAAGCGAGGAGAGTCAAATTGAGTTTAATCACTTTGTGGGGAGGAGTGGGCGGGGTTGAGGCACCAGCAGGGCAGGATGGAGCACCCAAGAACTAGCCCAGTGGGAAGCTGTTCCTCCACCCTTACAAAAGGCCAAAAGGAGGGAACATGATTCTAGAGCCTAGAGAGAGCTTGAGACTGACAGGATCTTGGCAAGGCAGAGACTCAGCGGGGGGGGGGGGGGGGGGGGGGGGGGACACAATTACCCAGCCTCGCTTTCTTCTCCCTGATCTGAACCCAGGTTAGGCACTCCTACAAGGTTGGTCTCAAGAGGCAGAGCAGGGCAGAGAGCAGAGGGTAGTGGATGCACTGGAGCAAATGGAGAAGTTTGCACAGGCAACCACGTGAGAAAGATACATTGTCTGCCACAAAGATACATTGTCTGCGATGGGCTAGTCTCTTGTATGTTTGCACCATTTTGAAAAAAATTATTTTTCTTTTTTATCCATTATGTTCTTCTTGGCTCTTCATGGAATTGAAATAAACTCTGTGTGTCTATATCAGAGATGATTCTCTCAACATAGGAGCATTAGGGGTTGAGTGGAGTTTAACAATCATTTATTAAGGATATATGTGATAGACATCTGTTAGTTTTTTTGTCTAGCCTTCAATCCTTCTGGGGCAGTTTTCCTCCCCAACTCTATGTGATAGAGGCATTAATCAAGGGTACCCGTTTACTTTGCCATGTGGTGGGCATGTGACCCAGGCTGGCCAATCAGCATGCTCCATCTCCCTGGATATGGGGTTGAGTGGATACAGGATCCTGTTGGGGCCACTCAGAGTCCTTTTCCAAGGACTGGTATGGACGCTGGGTAATAAAGGATATTTTTCCTTCTAAAATCAGGAACTCAAGACTAAATCTGGATTTCTCAGCAGCTACCTTTTCTACCATCTAGAGAGCGTTTTGGTGAATGCTGCCAACAAGGAGGAAAAGAGAACAAAAAGATGGAGGAAGGATACAAATTCCTGGTGACATCGTTCAAGCACCTGAACCCTGCAGCACCTGAACACAGCAAAACCCCTGATATCTCCGTTTTATGTTTAAACGTTCTTTTCTGCTTATGTCACTTCAAGCTGTATTTCTCACACTTGAAACTGAAAGAGTCCTGAGTAATAGAGTCTCCAGTGAGGAGGACGAGGGTGGTAACAACTATGGGCATTTTCTCTAACCTACATTGTTTTCATTTATTCCTATGATAACGCTTTGAGGAAAACAAGATTATTATTGCCATTTTCCTGGTAAACAAACTGAGGTACAAAGAGATTAAGTAACTTGCTAATGACACTAAGGGACTAAATTGTCATTCAAATCCTAGTTGGCTCAACTGCAAAACCCATGCTCTTAATAAAATAACTATGTAATTTATCAGCTGGGCCAGGACACTTTTATAACGACATTGGAATAGTAGACACAAACCAGGACTGTCCGGGCAAACTGGGGTCACCTAGTTCTTTACCATTTCACCATGACTCGGCTGATCCCTGCCTTCCGGTTGAGGACACTGAGGTGTGGACAGGTTAAGTAATTTATCCGAGGTCACATGCTAGCACATGTTTGAGCTCTATGGCTGGGGAGGAGAAGGGTTAGGGAAGGTGATGACCAGCTACAACTGTCTAGTCTATGACCCAACATGAGGCTTTTCAAGATCCTCATTCACAGATCAATATAAAGGCCCAGGAGATCGAAGTTGAGGCTATGACAAAGGCTTGTCTCCAAGTCTCCAAACCAGAGGGACTTGGTGTACAAAGGTGAATTTATTAAAGGGTAGTTATTGAGCTGCTAGAACAACAAAAGTATACACTTTAAAAAATGTATGATATAGCACCTTGAAGAGCAGCAATTCACAGGATGAATTTGAGACTGTATCAAAACTTTGAGATAGTAGTCAATGAAGACATCTCCTTTTCTCTATCCCCTCACAAAACCATCGGGATTATTCAGGAGTTATTTGGACAGCATTTAATAGACCCTCTGTTTTAGATTGCAGTAGCTAGTGGTGGGAACCAGTAGCTCATACTATCTTTCCTTTGGGATCCCTTTAGGGTGTGTGTATGTTTGTGTGTGTGTGTGTGTGTTATGCATGAGTGTGCATGTGCATGTGTGTATGTACAGGGTGGGTGAGATGTGGCATGTGCCTTGCACTGTGCTATGTACTTACATAGTCAACTCTCTAACACAATCCTCGGAAGCAGGTATTATTATTATCCTATTTTATAGATGAGGAAGCTGTGGCTCACTGTGGTTAAGGAGCCTGGGCTAGCCCATTCATCCAACAGGTATTTAGTACATCCTTCTTTGGGCCAGAGTGTGTGGTGGAATGCCGAGTGCAGAGTGATGATGATGTCACCTGTATTTACTGTCATTGTGGCACTCACAGAGAAGAAGATGTAGAAACCGGTTCATTCCAAGTCAGTCTGACCCACTGCTCCATTCTGCCTGTCGGCCCCAAATCAGAAGCGTGGTGAGAACATGCTAAGCTATGCTGGTCTACTCTGCTGGGTTATGAGGAAAGAGGGGGAAAGACAAGAGTAAAAGGTGTGGGAGAAGGCTCAGGTTGGGCACCATTCTCAACTGATAAGCTGTGCCATGCTGGAAAGCCCTATATTTAAAATGCATTGGTCGCTTTCTGCACAGCAAAGGAAACAGTCAACAGAGTGAAAAAGTATCCCACAGAATGGGAGAGAATATTTGCAAACCATGTATCTGGTAACAGGTTAATCTCCAAAATATATAAGGAACTCCTACAATTCAATAGCCAAAAAACTAATAACCTGATTAAATGGGTTAAGGACTTGAATAAACATTTCTCCAAAGAAGAAAAAATGGCCAACAGGTATATGAAAAAGTGCTCAACATTACTAATCATCAAGAAAACGCAAATCAAAACCACAATGAGATATTGCCTCACACCTGTCAGGATGGTTATTATCAAAAAAGATAACAGGGGTTGGTGAGGATGTGGAGAAATTGGAACCCTTGCACACTGTTGGTGAGAATGCAAAATGGCAGAGCCACTATGGAAAACAGTATGGAGGTTCCTCAAAAAATTAAAAATACAACTACCATATGATCCAACAATCCCACTTCTAAGTATTTAGAAGAATTGCAATCAGGATCTCAAAGAGATATTAGCATTCCCATGACCACTGCAGCGTTACTCACAACAGCCAAGTTGTGGAAACAACCTAAATGCCCATTGACAGATGAATGGATCTGTCATTCCACTGATAAAGAAAATGTGGTATATACATACAATAGAATACTATTCAGCCTTAAAAAAGAAAGAAATTCTGCAACACGCAACAAAGTGGATGAACCTTGAGGACATTATACTAAGTGAAATAAGCCAGTCATGGAAAGACAAATAGTACATGATTATGCTTATATGAAGTATTTAAAATTGTCAAATTCATAGAATCAAAGAGTGGAATGGTGGTTGCCAGGGGCTGTGGGGAGAGGGAAATGGGGGGTTACTAATCCACTGGCATAAGGTTTCAGTTAAGGAAGATGACTAAGCTCTAGAGGTCTGCAGTACCACATTGTCAACCTAGAGTCAACAATACTGTATAGTGCACTTAAAAACTCATTCAGAAAGTAGATCTCATGTTAAGTGTTCTCATCACAATAAAATAAAATTTAAAATAAAATAAAATGCATCAGTGGCTTTCTGTTAGTTTGAGGATTAGGGGGAAAACTCACTAACATGGATTTGAAAGTGTTATAAAGCCTGGCCCTTGGCCACCCCTCTGAGCTCCTCACGAACCTCTCCGTTCCCAGCTCAGCTCTGCATCTGAGCTCTGTGTCCTCTGGCAGCTCATTGAGTTCACCCTGCTTCTTCCCACATGGAAGGGCTCCTCAGGGCAGATGAGGAGATCTCACCACCCTTGTCTGACCACCCTGATCAGATCAAATCTCTCCCATGGCCCCGTGTGCCTCTCCAGGGTGGCACTTATATAATTGGCACCTTAACATTTGTGTGATTAAGTAATATCTCTTTTCTCAAAAAGACAGCTTCTTAAGGGCAGACACTACCCCCTCTCTCTTCTTTGCTCACTTTTAAATATTTTTGTTAATTTTGTTAAATTTATAAATCTAGTGCTAAATACATATTTGTTGAATGAATGAACGAATGAATGAATTGACGAAGTTGAGGTGTTGTCGCGTATAAAACAGGGCATCTAACCAAGTTGGAGAAGCCAAGTTACAGTGTCTATTTTTGTTTATCATTGTCTCCCTATCTCCTAGGCCAGTGCTTGAGAGATCAGTTCTCTAAGCCAGGGCTTCTAAAACTTTAATGTTCAGACAAGTCACTCAGGGATATTGTTACAATGCAGCTTCTGATTCAGTAGATCTGGAGAGGAGCCTGAGATTCTCCATTTCTAACAAGTTCCTAGGTGATGTTGAGGCTGCCGGCCTAAGGACCACACTTTGAGCAATATAATGTAGTTGTAAGAGGATATTGGTTTAGAGCGGCACATCGGTTAAGATGCTTTAGGCTGTAAAGTAACAAAAAACCCAGCTCAAACTGGCTTACTTAAAAAATAAAGATTATTTTGTCACGTAACTGAAGATGATAGTGATAGAGTGGGATTCAGGTACAATTGGATCAAGGTTCCAGCTCTGTTTCTCTGTGATTCTCTTGGTGCTGCCCTCCTCTGAGTGCCCGTCTCATCCTTCGGTTGACTTCTTTGATGGTGGCAAAATGACTTGGTGGCAAAACCAAAAACAGACACGGTTACTTGGATTCTCAGACTTGGTCAGATGTCTTGTTTTATACTCGACAACACCTCAACTTCATCGATTCATTCATTCGTTCACTCAACAAGCTTTTTTAGCTCTCATATCTCTGTATTGTACCATCCAGTAGAAAAGAAGTTTTCTGTTCTCCCAGCCATCAGGAAAAATTCTATTTTTAACTCTGATTTGACCAACTTAGGTTATATATGGGGTGAGGTGGGAGGAATTTATAATGTATTTGGCTGAAGTTGTCCATTTGCTAGCTTCAGAAGAGGTGGCTCATGTTGTCCCATCTGGATGCCTGGTCCTGATGGTACACAGGGGCTCAAATATTCCCACCCATGTGGCTTGAGGGTTTATACCCTTGCCTCCAGGCATCTACCTAGAGCAGTGGTTCTCAACTCTGGCACATTAGAATTACTGGGGAAACTTAAAAAATATAGGTGCCTAGCTTCTACCCTTAATCAAACAAATAAAAATTTCTTGGGGCAAGGTCCAATCATCCAAGTTTTACAAAGATCCCTGAGGGATTCTAATATGCAGCCAGGGTTGGACACCACTTACCTGGAGCAGTGCTTCTCAATGGGGGGAAGGGGGAGGATTTTGCCCCCAGGGGACATTTGCCAATGCTTAGGGCCGTTTTTGGTTGTCATAACTGGAGGGTAGTTACTACTGGTATCTAGTGGGATGGCACTAAACATGTTAACTGCACAGGACAACCCCCATCCCTCAAACAAAAATACCTGGCCCAAATGTGGATACTATATTTACTTGCAGCATATTCTGGCACACTGGAAGGGGAACATGTACAGAATGGTGGTTTTCAAGCTTTATTGTACTTAAGAACTAGCAGGAGTGCTTGTTTAAATGAAGGTTCCTGGGCCCCGTATCCTGCAGTATTGATCCATCCAGTCTGGAGTGGGACCCAGTCATCTGAACGTTTATTCTGATAATGTCGGTTTGAATGCAGGTGTGCCACAAACCACGCTTTGACAAACAATTACAGAACGTGCCGACTTACATTTCACATTGTGCCCTCAGATATGAACCCAGGCTGAGCCCAGAAATAGTCTCATGAAAGGTGGCATCTGGGGCCGGGAATGCAAGTCTCATGGTGGAATTTCAGGCACCTGTGGTGGACGGGGAGATTTTGGGGGGCTGCTGAGGCCCTGGCAGCACCTCTTATTGTTCCTTGCTGGGCTTGGTCTCGTAAAGTCAAATGAAAACCCTAGCTAGTTCATGATCTCGTCTTCCTCTGAGGAAGGATTGTCTGAAGACAGGGTTATGGCTTCCAACGTACTGACATAGCTCTGGGAGTTTTATTGACATTTGTGTTTATAGCTCTGAGGAGGTTATTTCTATCCTTTCTGCCAGTAATGTGAGATAAGTAGGGAGGAAAATGAGATCCCCCAGGAGTGTACAGTTTATTTGAGTCCTTTAATGTCATTGTGATGAGCCCAGTCGGAGCCTCTCAGAAGCTCTGTGACCAGTCTGTGTATAGTCTCACCTCGAGGTCTGAACATGAACCCCGGGTACCAGACCCTGGTTGCCTGGGAGATTTGGAGATGGGACTCCAGGCCTCACAAACTTTAGCTGTCTGCCCTGCCTCCCGGGGGACCCTGGGCCGCTCTCAGAGATCCAGCACCCCAAATAGACCCGCATTGCAGCAGCTTCGGCAGAGAGAGCTGACTAAATGCCTCTTCCCTTGGCTGCTTGCATTGTTTTGGCAGAGTTTATCCTAAAAATAGCACAGCTGAGTCCTGCCTGGATGCCTTCTGCCTTAAGTTTCCCAGAGTTGTACAGCGTGTATGGTTCCTCCACACTTGCCATCTCACGGAAGAGGCAACATTTTGTAGGAGGAGGAAAAAGGAAAACTGGGCTTTGGAGACAGAAGACAGCAGTTAAGTTCTGGCTCTGCCTCTGACCAGCCTGGCTTTGAATAAGTCACTTAACCCTTGTGGGGCTCAGTTTTACAAACTTGCCTATAAAATGGGCATCTTCTATGACCAATCTCACAGAATCAGTCTGAGGAGAAAATCACATAAAATATGTATCAGCTTTTTGTAGAGAACAGTATGAGTGTTCCCCATTCTGAGCAGACGGTGGTCCCCTTAATACTGGCGATGACTTAGGTGTCTTCGTATAGCGCAACCTCATTCCTGGTACAGACCAGGCAGTGTGTGATGCAAAGTTAAAGTCACTATTTCTCTTCTTGTCTTTATTTGATTAATGGCTGTCTCCTCACCAGAATTCCACAAGGATAAGGATGGTGTCTACTTTTTGCATACCAGTTTGCTTCTATCTTGTATCCCAGTGTCCAGCTCAACAAATATTTTTTGAATAAGTGAACAAGTGAATGAATGAAAAATGAATTTGAGTCAACAAAGGTTGGAGGATGGCTCCTAGTTGCTGGGTTTTGTAGTCAGGAAATATTTGTGTGCAAGAAATATAAACCCAACCAAATAGAAACCCAACCAAACTAATGTGAACTGAAAGACATAACCAGGGCTAGAAGTAGAGCCGGGTCTCTCTCTCTCTCTCTTTTTTTTTTTTTTTGTGAGGAAGATCAGCCCTGAGCTAACATCCATTGCCGATCCTCCTCTTTTTGCTGAGGACGACCGGCCCCGAGCTAACACCTATTGCCGATCCTCCTCCTTTTTTCCCCTTTTTCTCCCCAAAGCCCCAGTAGATAGTTGAATGTCACAGTTGCACATCCTTCTAGTTGCTGTATGTGAGACACCGCCTCAGAATGGCTGGAGAAGCGGTGCGTCGGTGCGCACCCGGGATCTGAACCCGGGCCGCCAGTAGTGGAGCGCACGCACTTAACTGCTAAGCCACAGGGCCGGCCCTGTAGAGCTGGGTCTTGAGGGACTAGGGGAAGAACTGGGAAATCAGCAAGCTCACTCGCCTGGACTGGCTCTCCCTCTCCTTACCACCTTCCTCTCTCATTTCCTCACTTCCTCTCTGCGGTTAGTTTTACATATTCTCTTCATCTGCACACTGGTTCCTTTGCTTTGATCATACTTACCACCAGACCACTCCAGCCTCTCACTTTAAGCACCAGCTCTTATTAACCAGAGTCTCTGAGTCCCAAACCCAAATTTCCAAGAATCAAACGATGAATGTCTTAGCTTAGGGAAGGAGTTCATCCTAGGTCCAATCAGCTATGATGTCATGAGGCAGAGTGTGTGTGTGGGGGAGGTCCTCTCACCTGGCCCCCGCTGTGCAGGGGCCCCAGACACAGAGGTTCAGAGGGAGGGCATGGAGAGGTTCTCCCAGAAGGGAATCATTGGTAGAGGCCTGTCTAGAACACAAGCACTGTGCTGAGTGCTGGGGTGAGCACCATTCATTCATTCCAGAAATATTCACTGATGCCTACTATGTGCCTGGCACTGTTCCAGGTGCTGGGGACACAGTAGTGACAAGAAAGACAAGAACTATGCCCTCCTGAAACCCTCATTCTACAATACAAACAGTTCTACGTTACAGCAAACAAGAACAAGAGCAGGATGACTTCAGATAGTGGTAAGTGCATGGAGAAATTGGCAAGATGATGTAGGGTGATGGGGCAAGGGGTGGGAAGGTTATTTTCAATTGCCATTTAGAGTGTTTTGTTCCGTCATATGGCCAAAAATACTAAAAATAGTGCCACGATCCGGTTGTTCTGTTTACAAAGTATGAAGTAAGAGTAGAGTCCAGAATGTTCCTTGCAATTCTCCCTCTGCTTGTCATGATATGGAGGACAACTGGGGGCAAAGCATCTAGCTTGGGCTGGATTAGGGACAACCAGGCCCTGAAGTCACCCTCTCTAACCCTCATTTGGAACGTATTAAATCAGCTCTGAGTGGCTCAGGACATACCACATTCCAAGGGCCACCTCAGATTGATTTGGGGGCCTGCCTAACACAGGCTGCAGGGGAAATAGAGAGAATGTAGTGGGAGAGTAGAGGTCACCTGTTCACCTCAACTTCAGGCATCTTGGAATTTCCCCAACAGTCTTGCATAGAAAGTATGCAGCAAAGGGTAGGGCTGTACTCTAGTCATGTTCAGAAATACCAATAGCTAAGGTTTACTGAATGCTTAACACATGCTATGCAGTTAACCCTTCTGGTCACCAATTCCAATGTGTGGGGAGTCCCTACACTGCCATCTGACTCTCGGACACCAGTTGGGTGTCCTGCAATTCAACTCAATTCTCATAATATTTACCTGGAGATAGCATCAGATTCCACGGGTTAAGGGCTCAGTCCTACAAGACTGTCCCTTTCCCCTGACCCCTACTTCAGATGCCAATCACAAGTCCAGGTTGTCACCTATTCTGCTGACTCACTAGCTGTAGATGGGAAGTTCCAACCACCCCCTCCTTGGGTTTGATTAATTTGCTAGAGAGAGTCACAGAACTCAGAGAAACATTTTACTTACTAGATTACCAGTGTATTATAAAAGGATATAACTCACGAATAGCCAGATGGGAGAGGTGTTTAGGGCAAGGTATGGGGAAAGGGCACGGAGCTTCCATGCTTTGTCAGAGAGCACCACTCTCCCAGCATCTGCCCCTGTTCACCAACCCATAAGCTCTCCAAAACCTCTCCTTTTGGGGTTTGATGGAGGCTTCATTACATAGACATGATTGATTAAATCATTGGCCACTGGTGATTCTTTGAACCCCTAGCCCCTCTCCCCTCCCCAGAGGTCAGGGGGTGGGACTGAAAGTTAGACCTTCTAATCACATGATTGGTTCCCCTGGCAACCAGCCCCCACCTTAGGTGTGATCTAAAAGTCACCTCATTAACATAATGAAGGACATCTTTGTCACTCTCTTCACTTAGGAAATTCCAAGGATTTTAGGAGCTCTGTGCCAGAAACGAGGACCAAATATATATTTCTTATGATAAATCACAATATCACAGCAATGTTCTAAAAGCTCTACATGTATTAACTTATTTAATTTCTACAATTATACTATGAGGTAGGTACTCTTATTATCCTCATTTTACAGTTAAGGAAATCAAGGCACAGAAAACTTATATAACTTACTCAAAGGCATGTGGTAGAAACGGATTTCAAGTCTAGGCATTCCAGCTCCAAAATCCCTGATTTTTATGAATAATGCCTTGTCCCAGCTGACTTAGAACCCTGTCTCTGGCTTACCTCAAAGTAAGTATTGAACAACTAAATGACTACATCATGCTTGCTACTTCCATTGAATTTTCTACTAAATAAGTGCCATATGCATGTCCAGTATCTTTCAAAGCTCCTATTCAACTCCAGAAAAGGCGAGTGAAAAACCTTGGATTTCAGGTCAAATGCAGAATGATTTTTTTTTTTTTTTGCAATCCTTCCATGAAACTATTATAGTCTGACACTCATTGAGGGGAGAAAGTATTGTATTATACTTGTCTTCATTTAGAGACAAGATTGGTCCCGGAGATTGCTCCATGAATGCGGAGAGTGAGGGCAAAGTATTGAAATACTTCAACTAGAATGCAACTGCGCAGGAGAGTTTCAGGCATCAGCAAGTAGGTGGGGAAGTATTTGTGGGCAAGGCAGCCTTTTTGATGCTTCTAACTAACTGCAATGCTCCGTAAGTGTAATGGAATGTATCAGCTGAGCCCAAATCTGATTTTGCTAGAAGGAATTAGAGAGCTGGTGATTCTTTCTTTTTCCCTGTTTCTCACAAAAAATTTTTTAAAATTGAGATCTAATTCACATACCATAAAATTAACCTTTTAAAGTCTAGCATATTCACAGAGTTGTATAACTATCACCATTATCTAATTCCAGAACACTCTCTTCACTTCAAAAATACACCCCATACCCATTAGTAGTCGCTCCCCATTCTCCCCTTCCCTTAACCCTTAGCAACTACCAGTCTACTTTTTGTCTCTGTGGATTTACCTATCCTGGACATTTCATGTAAATGGAATCAGACAACATGTGGTCTTCGTGTCTGGCTTCTTTCACTTAGCACAATATGTTTAAGGTTCATCCATGTTGTAGCACATATCCGCACTTCATTTCTTTCTATAGCTTAAATATTCCATTGTATGGATATACCTCTTTTATTTATTCATTCATCAATTGATGGGCATTTGGATTGCTTTCATTTTTTGGCTATTATGAATAATGTTGCTATCAATGTGTATGTACAAATTTTTGTGTTTGTTTTTAATTCCCTTGAGTCCATACCTAGGTGGTATTACTCCTCTTTTTGGTTATAGGCTGATGACTCTTGCAGGTATTTGGTTCACAAAAGGTTATATAAGGTGGCTTTTGCTTTACTGGCTGGAGGAAAGTAAGGATTTATTTATTTATTTATAAGTGGACAGGCGGGGGGAGAGCAGATAGATGAGGACAGTACAGTTTCGTCACCCAACCTTATTTAATGAATTTGTCTTGAGCCTCAGGGAAGAGAGGACATAGTTAAGAGCCAAAGAAGTTCCTGGAAGAGCTGGTGAGGCTCTGTGCACCCTCAGGATGCTTTGGGACCACGGGTCCAGGTTCAACAGCATGGTGACCTTTTCCCTGTATTGATGCTGGAATGTGGGATGGGATGGAGGGGGGTGCTGAGGGACATGAGCACAGCAGTGGCACAGCTGCCACAGGTTCATAGAGGGCATTGGGGAGGAAGCAGAATCTGGGAGACCTCCACAAATAGCTGGTGGGCAGTGGCTTCCACAGGAAGGCCAGGATGCAAGAACACAGTGAGACGTGGTGAAGCTCAAGTCCTGCTACAGGAGGTGTGGGAGATCAAAACTGAAATATGTCTCTTTATGTTGATTATTTTCTCTGACAGACATTCGACCTCCCCCAAACTGCCTAAAGAATTTAACATAAACGGTCTGTTCCAGGAAGGAGCCACTACCGTTTGATGGCTATAATAGAATGTAAAATAGATGTTACAATAGGAAAGGCACCAACAAGCCCATCTTATCAAAAATTCCGTCTCTCCTCGGCCACAGTCTCTAGGTGGCCCTGGAAAGAGTTGTCAGACAACTCTTTTTTATAAGAGAAATCTCCATTTGTAAAGGTATCTCCCTCTTCCTACTGGGAAGAGGGGGGATGGCCTTATCTCTGGAAACTCTTATCAGGACAGAAGGAGAGGACTTAAATCTGCATGCCCTTGATTGCTGTGCTTTCTGGTAATCCCCCATAGCTGTCTCCTCCCCTACCCCCAACATCCTCCTTTGTCTACCTGAATATGCTATTTAAGGTGAAAACCTTCGCCATTTGTCGAGAAACTCAGTTTCCCTGGTTTCTCCCATGTATACATGTTATTAAACTTGGTATTATTTTCTTCTGCTAACCTGTCTTTTAATTATTTTGCCAGCCATAAGAACCTTAAGGGAAAGGGTGGAAGGGGATTCTCCCTCTTCCCCAACAGTGGTAAGAGCACGATTTGGGGGTGAACCTTTGACCCACAGGCCAGCAAACTCTGGGACCATGTACATATAGCTCTACCTCAAATGCCTTGTACAAACCTGAGTCTTTTTATTTTTTGCCTTCTGGGGAATTCTAGGCCTGACAAGAATGAGTAGCTTTAACCCTAATGAAGAAAGGGAAGACAGAAGCATCCATGACCTTTTAAATCCTCATTTTTCTACTCAGCCTGGTGTTCCTCATTGCTGTTTTACAGACTGGAAGCAAATAGATTTTGTGCCGTGTAAATTATTTTGAGTTTATGGTCTCCAGCAAGAGAGCCAGGGCTGATTCCTCAGAGGATGTTTTATGCCCGTCCATTAGCAAGAGTTCCTCATTGATGAACCACTAAAGCATCCCCTGCTTGAGTCTTGTAATAGAATCTCCTAATTCATAATTAATATTCAGGTAGAGCGCCACCACATTAATCTGATTTCCTTCCTGTGGTAACTGGTATTTAATTTCTATTTTATTAGCCAGGATTGGTAAATCTTGGGAGATTTTGGTTCCAGGCATTTACTCTAAGAGGCTTTTCTGCGTCCTTCATTGTTTTTAAGTTAATGATACCTTTCGGTAAACAAGGAAGCCTGTAATGCCTTAACTTTCTGGGCGCTTTAAACTTTAAGAAGCCCTTCTATGATCTCATTTGGGCTCCATGCCCACTCTGGAAGGTAGGATGAGGTACGTACCCCAAGGCCCCATTTTAACTCACAAGGAAACTGAAGCTTGAAAAGGGTCACAAGTGGCAAAGAATGAGTCTTGACTCTGATTCTCTCAACTCTACACAAGTCCTGTGCTGCATTTAAAAAATGTTAATGAGGCTGGCCCGGTGGCGCAAGCGGTTAAGTGCGCGTCCGCTGCGGCGGCCCGGGGTTCGCGGGTTCGGATCCTGGGTGCACACCGACGCACTGCTTGGCAAGCCATGCTGTGGCAGCGTCCCATATAAAGTGGAGGACGATGGGCACGGATGTTAGCTCAGGGCCAGTCTTTCTCAGCAAAAAAAAAAAAGAGGAGGATTGGCAGATGTTAGCACAGGGCTGATCTCCTCACAAAAAAAAAAAAAAAAAAGTTAATGAAATGTGTAAGGTGGTTTTGTTGACTTGATTTGTCAAATCAGTTTTGTCTCCCATTTCTCCACCACCCCAAAAAGCCAAGGGGCAAATATACTGCTTCAGAAGCTAATGCTTGGAGCCAAAACACTGTCAGGATGACTGATCATTTCAAGTAAAATAACATAAAGTTCTGCCCAAGCAAAAGAATTTTAAAAATCAGACACAAATGTGTAAGGGTATGCATTTATTCCCATAACACTTAGCCTGTCTTCTCCTCCAATACCATAAACTGAATTGTTCTACGTGCACAATAATCTGTGACAAACTTGAATTGACATAATGGTTAATAAACTATTATGAAAATCAATAGTAATTAAAGGGAACACTTAGCTGACGAAGTTGACAGAACGGAATGTACTTGTGAGCTCTTAATTTTCTTCTTCCCCCTAATTGCTCCCTCTGGCTGTTGAGGCTTTCAATTGTTTGTTATTCAAATATCAAAAAAGCTGATCTAGGGGGCCGGCCGGTGGCGCAAGTGGTTAAGTGCGTGCGCTCTGCTGTGGCGGCCGGGTGGTCGCCGGTTTGGATCCCGGGCGCGCACCGACGCACCGCTTGGCAAGCCATGCTGTGGCGGTGTCCCATATAAAGTGGAGGAAGACGGGCACGGATGTTAGCCCACGGCCAGTCTTCCTCAGCAAAAAGAGGAGGATTGGCAGATGTTAGCTCAGCACCGATCTTCCTCACACACGCACACACACACACACACACACACACACAAAGCTGATCTAGCCTGGGTATTATTGGGTGATTTCAATTACTGAAAGCATACATTGGGATTCCATTTTTTAAAAGAAATTCTCTAATCTTGGACTTATTTCTTTAAACTCCGTCAATTTGCACCGTGATTGATGATTACATGAGAAATGGTGACCAGTTGCTTTCCTATGGAATCAGTATAAATGGATTTGAGCTGCAGCAGGAGGCACCAAGTTTAGATACTTGACAATTTCCTGAGTGCAGATTCCTAAATACACAAAGAATCATTCTTTTCTCTTCCATCTTCCCCTCCCACCATCGTTGACCCTGACTCCTATGGGGAATGTGATATAGAAATGGCAAGACACAGAACCAAAATAAATAATGGAAAATCCACCAGAAATTTTTCTTTGACTACTAATGATTCTAGGACCAAATCTGGGGAACATTTGAAGTCTATGACTTCATAGATCTTGTGAGGAATAGATATTTTTATTAGAAGTTAGTGAATTTAGGTAAACTAACTAGGAAAATGCTGCTCCAAAGCCATGTCTTTTCTTCAATGAGAGAGTTTTTGTTTGCCTAAATTTTCTGGATAAATGACATTTTTTTCATTCATATCCATCCATCCATCTTTGAAAAATATAGTGCATGCCTTCTATATGCCTATAGGCATTCAGGTAGGTCTTGATGATGCAGAGACACATAATCCCTGACCGCGAGACCTTCCAATCGTCCACTCCTCAAGCCATCCCATCAACCCACACACACACTCACAGACCAAGAAGGAGACAGAACATGAAAAGGAGACAATTCCATAAGATAAGTGTTTGGAAAGAAAGTAAAGGATGGTGTGAGAAGGTCGTGACTGGTCTCTGGGAATTCATGGAAGGCTTCCTAGGGTATATTAGTTTTCTAGGGCTGCCGTAACAAAGTACCACAGACTGGGTGGTTTAAACAACAGAAATTTATTTCCTCCCAGTTCTGGAGGCTGGAAGTCCAAGATCAAGATGTGAGCAAATCCAGGTTGATTTCTTCTGAGACCCCTCTCCTTGGTTTGTAGACAGCCATATTCACACGGTCTTCCCTCCGTGTATGTCTGTGTCCTAATCTCTTAAAAGGACACCAGTCATATTGGATTAGGTCTACCCATTTGAGGTCATTTCACCTTAATTATCACTTTAAAGGCCCTATGTCCAAATACTCACATTCTGAGGGACTAAGAGTTAGAGTATCAAAATATTAATTTGAGGGGAGACACAATTCAGCCCATAACACAGGGGAAGCGATTTTTAAACTGTGACTTGAAAAAAAAGAAGGATTTAGTCAGGTCAAGAGCTGCAGAAGAGGAAGAACGCTCCATGCCAAAGGCATCCATGTATCAAGGCCTGGAAGTGAGAGGAAGTGGCACATACAGCAAACTGCAAGTACTTTGGGATGGCTAAAGCTTAGATGTGACGTGGAAAGCACAAGATTTGAGGCTGAAGCATAAGAAGGCCTGGACTGTGGAGGTCCTTGCCATCCAAGGAAAGGTTGGGACAATGGGGCACATGGAGGAATTTTAAGCAAGAGACTGGGGCTGTCCCCGTTGAGTTCGTGTGCTCCACTTCAGATGCCTGGGGTTCATGGGTTTGGATCCCGGGCACAGACCTATGCACCGCTCGTCAAGCCATACTGTGGTGGCATCCCATATACAAAATCAGAGGAAGAGTAGTACAGATGTTAGCTCAGAAACAATCTTTCTCACACACAAAAAAACAAAACAAAAAAAAACAAGAGACTGAGGATCAGATTTGTATTAATCCAACATCTAAAAAACACTGGTGGGTACACGAATGCATAGCACGAGCCTTGCATAAGCAGTCAGTAGGCTGTTCACCTTTCACAGAGAGACATAAGTTGTGGAGGTGATGGGGATAATAATCCTCCTTGCATATGCAGGTGCAGGTTATGAAAGCTCTTCAACATAGATGTTCTTGTGTAATCCTCACAAATTAACCCTGATTCACAGCTGAGAAAATCGAAGCTCAGCGAGATGGAGGGGCTTGTCTAACGAACGGGACCCAGAATGTGGAGAGCCTGGACTGGAACTCTGGCCTTTCACCTCTTTGCTCCAGGCTCTTTCTAGGAAATCAGCCTCCTCTCTGGGAGGCGAACTGCATTCTCCAGCCTCTCTTCCATTTCTTTGTGGTCTCCTCGGCATCCTTGTTAAAATGTTCACTCTTCCAAGGAGGAAAAAAAGCTGTCATTTGTGAGGCATTTACTACCGTAATTACAGCCACCATTTGGTGAAGCTAAGTGAGAAAACCCCAGTGACTTAAAAGGCAAACCACACTCCATATCCCACAGTCTGTCAGGGGCCAGCATTTGACAGCAAACAGTTTGATGGTAACTTTTCTGTTATATTTTCAAAAGAGATAGGCACCTTGTAGGGAACCACTCTGATACACTGATATACATATTTCTCCTTACTGTGCTGTGTGTTTTCAACCACTTTTATGTCTTGTCTTCTAATCTCCCCCTGCTCCCACCCCATCCATTATCAAAACCTTTGCCTCAAAGGGCTACAGCCTCCCTGGACTCTCTGGGTACCATTAGCAAGATCACATTTCTTTCTTTTCGTCTTTGTCCTCTGGCCCTTTGCGGTATCCTGGACTGTTTTGTCTAAAACACGGACCAAGAAACTTTTCTCCTTATGCTCAAATAACTTCTACATACCAAAAAGGACCAGAAGAGGAGAGGGTAGTGGTTATCTCTGAGCCCTGCCAGCCTGAGACAGAGCTGAGATTTCTACAGCGCCCCCCTCCTGACTCCTCCTCTGTCTTTATGCTCCCATCTCGCCATCTCAATGTACTCATTGCTTCCAAGGCCTCTCTGCCTTGACCAGAGTCTGACTGGACCCCACCTTTAATCTAAAGTTTTACATAGTAAGTAATTTAGCCTAGAAATTAATATCCTAAGAATCATTCATTTAGACCAGTGGTTCTCAACCAAGAGTGACTTTTTTCCCCACAGGGGGCATTTGGGAACGTCTGGGAACATTTTTGTTTGTCACAACTTGGGGGGAGGGGTATTAATAACATCTCGTGGGTAGAGGCAAGGGATGCTGCTAAACATCCTACAATGTACAGGACACTTCCCCCCCAAAAAACAATGAATTATCTGGCCCCAAATCTCAACAGTGCTGAGGTTAAGAAACCATGATTTAAACAACCAATACTTAAGACTTTATTCTATGCCAGGCCTTATTGTAGAAATAAGGGATTCTGTGATAAACAGACATTTTTTCCCTCTCAAAGTTCACTGTCTAGAGGGGTGTATATATAATTTAGAATGCTTTCAGATGCAAGTAATAAAATTCCCAAAGACTGGCTTAAAGATAGTTTTAATTTTCTCATGAAACAAAAATCTGGAAGTAGGTTGTTTAAGGATTGGTTAACTGAGCAACTCAACAATGTCAGGTATCTGGGTCAGCTTCTCCAGAATATTTTGGCTTTCCCCGCATGGTTGCAAAATGGCTGCCACAGCTCCATTCTCACCAGAAAACCCCCAAGGCAGGATGAATGAAAGGCATAAGGGATTTCCTCTGATGTACCCATTTTTTCTTATGGGGGAGAAAAATTCTTTCCAGAAGCTCCTCAATACCCCCAGTAGGCTTTCTTTTATGTCCTTCATGCCAGAATTGGGACACCTGGCTGTTCCTAAACCTTTCATGGAAAGTTGGAAATGGGATTAACCATCAGTGACTTAGACCAGGAATTAGCAAGCTTTTTCTGTAAAGGGCCATGTAGAAAATATTTTAGGCTTTGTGTGCAATATATGGTCTGTGTTGCACATTCTTCTTCTTTTTTAAATTTTTTTCAAACTTTAAAAATGTTAAAACTATTCTTAGCTTGTGGGCTGTACAAAAACAGGCCAGGGGCTGTAGTTTGCTGATCCCTGGAAAAAATACTTTCTAATACCCGAACAAAATCAGGGTTCTGTTAGGAAGGAGAATGGGGATAACAGCTGTTGATAGGCAGAAAACAGTGTCTGCCACAGAAGACTGTGCAAGTAAAAGGTAATTATAATACAGTGGGACAAGTGCTATGATAAGAATGCATAAAAGAGGCTGTGGCAGCCAGCCTCCAAGATGGTCCATGCCTCCCAGTATTCATAGTCTTGGTTGTTGGGCTAATGGAAGTGACAGTAGACGACTTTAGAGGCTAGGTCAAAAAAGACATTGACACTTCTACCTCAGTCTCTTGGAGTGCCCATTCCGGGGAAAGCCAGGGCTACATCGTGAGAACACTCACGTCAAGTGCTGAGAGGCCCAGAGAGTGAGGAACTGAGCCTTTCCACCCACAACCAGCACCAGCTCGCTTCCATCTTGGAAGCAGCTCCTCGAGCCCCAGACACGCCTTTAGTTGACTGAAGCTCAGGCTGATATCTTGACTGCAAACTCATTACAGACCCTGAGCCAGAACTTCTCAGCTATGCTGCTTCCGAACTCCCGACCCACAGGAACTCTAAGATAATACATATGTATTGTTTTAAGTCCCTCAGTTTTGGGGTGGTTTGTTATGCAGCCACAGATTACTAATACACAGGGGTCCAAGAGGGATGACAATGCCTTCGTCTTAAGACCCTTGGAATGGAATTTTCAGATATTAGCAAAACAGGAAGGTGTGGTAGTGGTAGAGAAAACCCAACAGACTAGGATTCAGGAGCCCTGGGACCACTAGTTCATTTGTGAACTTGGGGCAAATTGACTCACTTCGTTAGATGGCATAAGAAAATCCTGAGAAGGAAAGGATGAATAATTGTCAGAAAAATGAGAGAACTATCAAAGGTTTGCGGAATAACTAGTATACTGTGATACAAGGCTCAGTTCTTTTTTCTCTGAGGTAGTAAATAACTTATCTTTTTTCCCCCATCCATCTTGAAAGCAAAAACTCAGAAGAACCCACAGCACAAGGAAAGGCTGGACAGGAGTACAAGTGTCTGACATTAGGCAAAGCGTCTCTGCGTGGAGTGGTGGTTCAGAACCAAGGACAGTAGCCTACACACCTCCACCACTTCCCCCCTACAGAAAATTTGGGGCTTGATATGCATTTTCTGGCATCCATTTTCTGATATATAAAATTAGAGGAGTTGAATCATATGCTATTTAAAACTCAGCTCTAATCTGTAAATTCATGATTCCGGGTTATTTGCACTCCTCTCAAATCCCTGTCAAACACCTTCAGTTTCTGCCAAGGCAGAAGGTCAGTCTTGTCTGTCAGATGGACATGGCACTGAAGGTGATATACTGAACTCACATCAATTTACCAAGGAAAAGAGGACAAGCAAAGGGTGCTAATTTATTTTTCTTTATTCGGCTCACATTTACTGCAGCTTGCTCTCATTTGCCAAGCCCTGCAGGGGATAAAGGAGGGAAGTCACAGATTCTTTCTTCAAAAAGTCTGTAGTCTAGAGGGGAAATGACAAGGACTCAAATAACTCTCCTGACTGCATTTCTCCCTCCTCTTTTATATATACACTGCACTCATCTCCCTAAATAAGACTGACTCTCAGAGGAGGATCTTAGACATTCTTACTTTGATGTGAGTTTAATTCACTGTGTTACTGTGCACTTTAAACCTCATGTATCTTATGGAATGGAAGGTTTAACCTTCTGTTAAAGACATTTAAGGCCATCATTAACAGACATTTTTTAATTTGGTCAAGTCCACCGTTAATATTTTTTCCTCTGAAAAATGGGGCTAACAATATTGGCACTGCCTCTTTGTAGCTTCTGTCAGCTTAGCACTCTTCTTTCCATTGCTGAAATGGTACCCCCAACCCTAATTCCATGTGGCTCTGGTTGGACTGTCAATCACATCCACTGCCTGGCCAATGATGGTAAATTGTTCATGGAGATTGGTTCAAGGGATGGGTATCCGGCCAAAGCAGGGCCACTTAGAATCTCGCCACATGATATGATTTCCGCTTCATCTGGAACTGCAATCTACAAGGATGATGTAAGCTTTAGCTGCCCGATGGAAGCCATCTACAATAGGAGAAAATAACACTAATGTGTTAAAAAAAAAATGAAGCCAGGATACAGAGAGGGAAGGAGAAAGAGAGAATGAGAGAGAATAATGAGAGGTAGAGAAGTAGAGAGAGAGGTAGTTTGGCCTCTGGATCTAGCCAGGCCTGAATGTAGCATATTTTATATCAGCCAATATACTATCTTTTATGCTTATGCACATTTAAGATCTATTTCTTTCGCTTATAACCTAAAAGAATCCTGACTTACATTCTAACTCTAAGAGTTACTATTAGGACCAAGTAAAATATTTGAAAGCCCTTTGTCAAACCCAAAATATAAAAATCACGGTCATGTTCTCTGGAGCTAACCCTTTAATCTCTCCACGTCTCTAAGTGCATAATAAATATTATTCCTTTCAATTCTGTCCTGCAGCCTTGATGTTCTGATGATGGGGAAAACCTTCAATTTTCCTGCCTTTGATATTAAGCTAATGTGTTTCCTTTTTTAAATTTCTCAATAAACTAAATAATAACCTGAAAGATCTCTATGTTCCTTCAGTACGGGTTAAAAATGCATAGCTACTCAAAGTTAAGTGCAACCAGCTTCTTGCATTACTTTATAACAGGAACCTTAAGGGAACCATTGCTCCCTTGATGTTTTGCTTAAATTGCAGTGAAATGGCTGCTGTTTTCAGTGATTGAACCCTCTACCATCCACTGCCCTTGATTTCGCCTGCACTAAGACGAATCCATTACAGTGACATTCCTGAAATTCTGAGGCAGGACAAAAACTTTTGCAGATGTTTTCTCAAGTTACTCTCTCTCTCCCTCTCTCTCTCTGGCTCTTCAGAGAGTTTTACCTTTCTAAAGCATTTTTAGAAAGTTCTTTGGAGCCTTGACTTACAGTCAGAACTGTAATTAGTTCTACTTTTTTCTCCAAACTTGAAATATCTCTTCTGGAAACATGGGAATTTGCCTTTTCTCCACTAGGCCCATGTTTGGAATATAATTTGGAGATGGTGAAGATTTAATGGTCGAAGTGAAAGCAGAGGTTGAAGTGGGGTCTGAATGTTCGGTGGATCTGAGCTTCCAGCTGAGAGAGGTGGTTTTGAGCCTTCGAGAATCCATCCAGCTCAGCAATTCTTAAAAATTGATCTATAGCCCATAGGTCATCCTGATGAGGTATTTAATAATGGAAAAAATGCTGGTCCTTTTTTGAATATTTTACAAGGACTTTTGGTTTCCTAGATTTTCATTATCACACACAGAGTCTATTTCTAAAAACCTATTAAATAGTTTCTAAGTAGTTATTAATGCTTATTCAAATTTGCTATCCAGAAACTAAAATTAGTGCACTATTAGAGTTACTGAGGCCTCAAATTCAGTGATAACTTGCTGTGTGCCAGCTATGCTGGTCCTGTCTCTATTCCTCAGTAGGACCAAATTCATTACCTATGCAGGGCATTTGCACTAGCTCTTTCCTCTGCCTTGGAATGCAGTGTCTTAGTTCTTCACAGATTTGGCTCCATCTTGCCACTTAGGTATCAGCTCAAATAACTCCTCAGGGATGCCCTCCCTGCCCACCTCATTTATTAAATAGCCACCCACAAGTCACTCTTGGTTACCTTAACCTGTTTTGTTTTGTATGTTGCCTTTTGTGCTTATTGTCAGCCTCACCCCTGGAATTTCAGCTCCATGAGAACAAGGGCCTTGTTCATCTCTTTCACATCTTTGTCACCAGCTTCTAGAAACTATGCCAAATGCATGGCAGACATTCAACAAATATTTGCTGGATGAAAAAATCTGGCTTGCATGCAACTTCACATACTGGGATGCAGATACTAGATTCTTACTGGACACTGGGAGCAGGAGGCACAGGTGGACTAGGGTGTTTTTTGCTGCACTAAAAAATGTCTACAGGCTTTTAAAATGTTTTAGAGTCACTAATCAAGAAGAAGAGTTCTTTACCTGGAATTCACAGATGGGTTCTCGAGGTCTGTGAACCCTCTGAAATTTTATGCATATTTTTCTGGGAAGAGGGGCAATAATGTTCCTCATCTGCCCAGAGGGATGGGCAGTACTGGCTGAGGCCAACTCGCCACTAATCTAGACTGAGTCCAGCCCAATTCTGCTGCATCAAAGCACACGCCTGGGCAACCAGCACTTCTGCATTTCTGGCTTGGGCACCCTGCCTTCTGGTTCCGAGTAAGTTGCAAATCAAGTACTTTTATTGGCATTTATGGTTTTTTATTGATTGCCTATAAAACAAATATTTAAAACTACTGAAGTTCCTAAGAAGTTGTGTAAGGATGTGCAAAAATAGAGAAGAAAATATATTTTGAAAACTTTGATAATTTGTTTGCTGCCCAAAACGCCACAGTTTTTCACCTCAGGTATGACTGAAGCATTTCAACACAGTTTGCTTCTACTGTCAATCTTGTGACTGTCTAAGATTTCAGGCTCTGAAGTCAGATGGATTTCAGTTCGAATGCAGGCCCAACCGCTCTGTGTCACCATGCACAGGCTACTGTCACTGGACCTCAGTTTCAGCATCGCCAAGTAGTGCACTAGCCTTGCAGGACTGTGATGATGAGCACGTGGTACTATATGCCGAGCACTGTTCTGGCTACGTTATATATATTAACTCAATAATATGATTAATATAATATAATATAATATAATATAATATAGTATAAGATAATCCTCAGAAGAATCTATGAGATAGGTCATTTAAAAATCATTGACATTTTACAGTCTGGGAAACTGAGGCACAGAGGGGTTAAGTAACTTGACCAAAGACACACAGCTATTAAACGTCCCTGGCAGCATTCAAACTGCTTTTCTATACCTATACAATCCCACAGTGTCTGACACATAGTGGGCATATCATGGCTCTGGAGTTGCTGGAATGCTGAATAGGAAGATGAATATAGTACACGAAGCCCAGCACAGAGCAAGCATTTAATAGATGTTATTGTTTCACTGAGAGCCGTCCTTCATGTTGGAATAGCTGGAGCAGAGCTACCCCAAACGTAGCCCTAGCCCTGAAGACATGTTGAGCATTTTATTTTTGTGGATCAGAATGTAGTATAGGTAAACCAAGCTTGGACTGCAAAGTGTGTGTGAAACATTTCTCTCTGTCCTCAGTGACAGTGACAAATGCAGCCCAACTGTGATGTGCAGGATTCAGGGGCAGCAGCAGTGGCGTCCTCACATCTGGTTTTGTGGCATGAATTTGATTACAGTCCTGGCTGCTTGTTCTAGTCAGGTTCTCTAGTCATCCCAGCAATTGTTTGGTTTACTCAGTATCCTTTTAACAACCCCTCCCCCCACCTTATTTTTGTTAAACATATTCTATTGCTTGTAACTAAGGACTCTGAGATTTTCATTTCATTTGCTCATCAAATATTTATAGAGCAGCTTGCAGCTCCTATGTGACAGGTGCTGGAGATACAGAGGGAACCACATAGGAAACGTTCCTGCTCTCATGGAGCTTATGTGAAAAGAGCCTCCCTCCCCCTTACTCCCTTCCTGTAAGTTGTCATTCTGCTGGGTAGATTTCCCTAGCTCCTTCAACCTTTCCTAGGTGACACAGTTTTAGTCCTGTCACCATCCTGGTCCCCCTCCTCTGATGCTCTGTAGGTTGATGGAGTATGAGGAACCTTATGTAGCAAGTGCTAGAAACTCAATCAAATTGGATTAAGTAAAAAAAAAAATTATTGGCTCAGGAAACTGAAAATTCTAGGGTGCGTCAACTTTAGGCAAGACTGGTCAGAGGCTCTAAATTAGTTTTCTAGGGCTGCCATAATAAAGTACTACATACCAGGTGGCTTAAACAACAGATATTTATTGTCTCAGTTTTGGAGGCTAGAAGTCCAAGGTGAAGGTGTGGGCAGGGTTGGTTCCTTCTGAGGCTGGAGGGAGAATCTGTTCCATGCCTCTCTCCCAGCTTTTGGGGATTTGCTGCAATTTCTGGCATTCCTTGGAATGAGCCTACTTAAAACATTAAGTAGCACAGAACAGATAGGATGCCCCTGTTCAGTGTTCCACAAAATGAGACTTATTTAATTCTTCTATGATAGAAAGTTCCTGGCTGATGAATGGCTCTCCCCAGAAAATTCAGAGTCTCCCCCAACTCCTCATCAGAGAGGAACAATAGTTCAGGAATTTGTACCTAAGTTACAGAGCCCAGAGCACCCACACCTCCCCATTTTAGCAGTTATATCCACATTTCCATTTTGAATCAAACTTTCTAGAAGCTCACTCACTGATGTAACAGGGCTCTCATAAGAAAAGACACTATGCTTTGAGCACTTATTAATATTCATCATTACATCTAAATGAAGACCAAAATGAGATGATGTTGTCAGGCTTATGAAAATGCATTATGAAAAGTCATCAAATATTGCCAAGCAGAGGATGCCAATTAAAGCTTTAAGGACAGAGTCACTACATTTTGGTCTACCTAGCATCACCCTTTAGTTAATCCAGAAAGTGAGTAGAATTGCATGTGTGTTTATATGTTAAGTGAAGCACAACTGATACACTGAGCGTAAAGGTTATTTGCAAACTTGGCTTTTGAATCATAACAGACCTGGTTGTAATCCCAGCTTCAGCAGTTTTATTCTCTGGGCAAATAACTGAGCTGCTCCAACTATCACTTTCCTCATTACAATATGGAAACAAATATTCGTGGCTCATAGGGTAGTTTTGAGGATTAAATCAGTGAACCTATGAAATCATATGGCATAATGGCACCCATCTATAGAAGCACTCAGTAAAACGGCAACCATCGTGAAGTTAAAAAAAAACACAACTTTTTCCTTTAATAATTAGAAAACTATAAGTGTACTTGATCCTTTTGCTTGAACACAATGTTTAGATAAATGGAATCTTGGAAAAACCATACCTGGTTAATTTTTTGTGTGTGTGTGAGGAAGATTAGCCCTGAGCTAACATCTGTTGCCAATCCTCCTCTTTTTTTTTTGCTGAGGAAGATTGGCCCTGGGCTAACATCTGTGCCCATCTTCCTCTACTTTATATGGGACGCTGCCACAGCATGGCTTAATGAGAGGTGTGTAGGTCCGTGCCTGGGATCCGAACCTGCGAAGCCTAGGCCACTGAAGCGGAGCACGCGAACTTAACCACTACAATGAGAGGTGTGTAGGTCCGTGCCTGGGATCCGAACCTGCGAAGCCTAGGCCACTGAAGCGGAGCACGCGAACTTAACCACTATGCCACCAGGCCGGCCCCAACTGGTTAATTTGTTTTAATCTTGAAAGAGGTACTCTTTTTTTTTGTTTGTTTATTGCAGTAACATTGGTTTATAACATTGTATAAATTTCAGGTGTACATCATTATACTTCTATTTCTGCATAGATTACATCGTGTTCACCACCAAAATACTAATTACAACCCATCACCACACACATGTGCGGTATTACCCCTTTCGCCCTCCTCCCTCCCCCCATCCCCTCTGGTAACCACCAGTCCAATCTCTGTCTCTATGTGTTTGTTTATTGTTGTTATTATCTACTACTTAATGAAGGAAATCATATGGTATTTGACCTTCTCCCTCTGACTTATTTCACTTTGCATAATGCCCTCAATGTCCATCCATGTTGCCACAAATGGCTGGATTTCGTTGTTTCTTATGGCTGAGTAGTATTCCATTGTGTATATATACCACATCTTCTTTACCCATTCGTCCCTTGATGGGCACTTAGGTTGCTTCCAAGTCTTGGCTATTGTGAATAATGCTGCAATGAACACAGGGGTGCATGAATCTTTATGCATTGGTGTTTTCAAGTTCTTTGGATAAATACCCAGCAGTGGAATAGCTGGATCATATGGTAGTTCTATCCTTGATTTTTTGAGGAATCTCCATACTGTTTTCCATAGTGGCTGCACCAGTTTGCCCTCCCACCAGCAGTGTATGAGAGTTCCCTTCTCTCCACATCCTCTCCAACACATGTTGTTTCCTGTCTTGTTAATTGTAGCCATTCTGACGGGCATGAGGTGATATCTCATTGTAGTTTTGATTTGCATTTCCCTGATAGTTAACGATTTTGAACATCTTTTCATGTGTCTGTTGGCCATCTGTATATCTTCTTTGGAGAAATGTCTGTTCAGGTCTTTTGCCCATTTTTTAAGTGGGTTGTTAGTATTTTTGTTGTTGAGATGCATGAGTTCTTTATATATTTTGGAGATTAAGCCCTTATCAGATGTATGGTTTGCAAATATCTTCTCCCAATTGTTAGGTTGTCTTTTCGTTTTGTTGATGGTTTCCTTTGCTGTGCAGAAGCTTTTTAGTTTGAGGTAGTCCCATGTGTTTATTTTTTCTATTGTTTCTCTTGGTCGGTCAGACGTGGTGCTTGAAAATATGTTGCTAAGACAGATGTCGAAGAGCGTACTGCTTATGTTTTCTTCTAGAAGTTTCATAGTTTCAGGTCTTACTTTCAAGTCTTTAATCCATTTGGAGTTAATTTTTGTGTATGGTGTAAGGTAAGGGTCTACTTTCATTTTTTTGCATGTGGCTATCCAGTTTTCCCAACACCATTTGTTGAAGAGACTTTCTTTTCTCCGTTGTATGTTCTTGGCTCCTTTGTCAAAGATTAGCTGTCCATAGATGTGTGGGTTTATTTCTGGGCTTTCGATTTTGTTCCATTGATCTGTGTGTCTGTTTTTGTGCCAGTACCATGCTGTTTTGGTTACTATAGCTTTGTAGTATATTTTGAAATCAGGGATTGTGATATCTCCAGCTTTGTTCTTTTTTTCTCAGGATTTCTTTACCTATTCGGGGTCTTTTGTTGTTCCATATAAATTTTAGGATTCTTTGCTCTATTTCTGTGAAAAATGTTGTTGGAACTTTGATAGAGATTGCATTGAATCTATAGATGGCTTTAGGAAGTATGGACATATTAACTACATTAATTCGTCCAATCCAAGAGCACGGAATAGCTTTCCATTTCTTTGTGTCTTCTTCAATTTCTTTCAGAAATGTTTTATAGTTTTCGGTGTACAGATCTTTCACCTCTTTGATTAAGTTTATTCCTAGGTATTTTATTCTTTTTGTTGCGATTGTAAATGGGATGGTATTCTTAATTTCTCTTTCTGCTACTTCGTTGTTAATGTATAGAAATGCAACTGATTTTTGTATGTTGATTTTGTATCCTGCAACTTTACCATATTCGTTTATTACTTCTAAAAGTTTTCTGGTGGATTCTTTAGGGTTTTCTATATATAAAATCACGTCATCTGCAAATAGTGACAGTTTCACGTCTTCCTTTCCAATTTGGATCCCTTTTATTTCTTTCTCTTGCCTGATTGCTCTGGCTAGGACTTCCAGTACTATGTTAAATAGGAGCGGTGACAGTGGGCATCCTTGTCTGTTCCTGTTCTTAGAGGGATAGCTTTCAGTTTTTCACCATTGAGGATGATATTAGCTGTGGGTTTCTCATATATGGTCTTTATTATGTTGAGGCACTTTCCTTCTACACCCATTTTATTCAGAGTTTTTATCATAAATGGATGCTGTATCTTGTCAAATGCTTTCTCTGCATCTATTGAGATGACCATGTGATTTTTATTCTTCATTTTATTAATGTGGTGTATCATGTTGATTGATTTGCGAATGTTAAACCATCCTTGCATAGCTGGAATAAATCTCACTTGATCATGGTGTATAATCTTTTTAACATATTGTTGTATGTGATTTGTTAGTATTTTGTTGAGGATTTTTGCATCAATGTTCATCAGTGATATTGGCCTGTAATTTTCTTTTTTTGTGTTGTCCTTGTCTGGTTTTGGTATCAGGGTAATGTCGGCTTCGTAGAATGAGTTAGGGAGCTTCCCCCCCTAAAGAAAGAGGTACTCTAACAAGTTGCAAAGGGAATGTTTCATCGTGTATTTAGTCTATAGTATAAGAACAAGTTACATCTCTAAGCAATTGTTTTGAGAAGCCATCTCTGCATAACTACAGTACAGAGTTCTTTAAGAAAAAAAGTGGAGCAAATATTCTGGCATCAAACCTGAGAACATGTTGAGACGTTACGTAAGCATAAAGGACTAGGAATAATGAACACTTTTACAGCCAGAAGAGGGAAACATGGAGAGAGTCTGTGGGTGGTGGCATCCTTTACAAGTGACAGTGCTTGTTTCCTACAATACGCTGCTCTAATATAAATTCAGAGGACGCCTTGGAGCCTAGTAAATCAAAAATACATTTGAACCTTATTGATTAAATAAAAAATCAAATTAGTCTTCTCCTGAAAACTATTTGCGGTTACAGGATATTACCTGAAATTTGAGACTATTGAAGAAAAAAATGCCAGCCAAAAACAGCGTGTTTAAACAGAGTTTAGAAGGTCTCAGACTTTTGTATTTACTTGACTCACCACTTCAAAGTCTAACATCAGATTCCACCTAAGCAATAAAATAAATGGTCTTATTGTGGACAGGAACCAAAACACCTTGTATTGTCCTTTTTCTTCCGGGACCCCTCAAAATTTTGTAGGATTTGATAAGGATTTCATTTATGGTTGCCTTAATTGGGGAAGGAATGAAAGGTGGTAAGTAAGATGGAGAGAGGGGGATGATGCTGAGAAATCTACTCCCCTACCCATAAAGCATGGAAGGGAAGAAGTGTCTGGTCCCTTTTTGTACCAGATAACTGAGCCTATTATCTCGATGATTAGTGACCTCTTAGATCTCTTTCTAGTCCTATAATTTTGTAATTCCAAGAATAAGGTCTCTCTTTAGCTATCAAGGCAATTGAGGTAAGGATCACACTTACGCAAAAGTGAGATTGTGGCCAGAATCATCCGACAATTACTATAATCCTCTGTTTCCCTTTGGCATTGGAAGCCTGGCAGGTTTCATCAAAAGCAAGGCCCTCTTGATTGAGTGAAAGGATGGTTAACTGGGTTCACTGAAAACTGCAAATACCCTGGGGACCACAGTGGATGTCCGCTGACGTGATCTCCGCCCTGCAGAGTTTTGGAAGTGCTGACACAGCTGGACTGAACACAGTAGACTGTCTTTTAGGTTTGGGCAATCTTAGTGATAATGACAAGTAACAACAAGGCTCTGAACAAAGAAGTTATTCCAAACACCACTGGAATTAAATTGCCTTTGCACATAAGGAGACTCGCAGCAGACCCCCAGCAAACTGTGAAGAGACAGAAACTTTTTTCCAGCAACAACTCACAACACTTCCTAGTTTCACTTTCTCCCCCTTTGAGCTACTATCCTTCCTTGCTAGCATCTCTTCTCCTCTCTACCTCACGTTGTTGCCTTTTGCCCTACATAGAACCTATGCTATGGACCCCTTTATTTCTCACAATGTACCCTTCCTCTGTCCTATGATTGCCCAAGGAATGGCAATGAGTGAGATCAATGAGTGACCTGGATGGTACATGAAACCCTCTCAGGTTATGGATTCATCCCTTGAAGAGTAATGCTAAGTAAAGCTGGCAATTTAGGCATGAGGTGGGGTTAACAGTTCATAATATATTTACTGAGCATCCACTGTGTGCTGGAGTTTTAGAAATAGCTGTGGCTCATCCCCTTTAACTGTAGTCTAGTACAGGCCGGTGAGGAAGATATTGTTGACTTTCTCACACTACTGGGCAGCTGCTCTTTTATTCAGTAATGGGAAAGAAAGGGGTAAAGTGGTAACATGAATGGATTAAACAGAATTAAATTTTTTTTTTTTACGGAAGATTGGCCCTGAGCTAACATCTGTTGCCAATCTTCCTCCTTTTCTCCTTTTTTTCCCCCCTCCTCAAAGCCCCAGTGCATAGTTGTATGTCCTCCCAGTTCTTCTATGTGAGATGCCACCTAAGCATGGCTTGATGAGCAGTGAGTAGGTCTGCGCCCAGGATCCAAACCAGTGAACCCCGGGCCGCCGGAGCGGAGCTGCAAACTTAACCGCTGTGCCACCGGGCCGGCCCCCAGAATTAATTTTTGTTTGTTTTGCGCTTCAAGAGATGGGTGATTCAAAGATGATGACCCCTTGTTTGAAATTTTCCGACTGAGACAGCTCTGGAGAATTGGAACATTTGCTTTTCCTGTCATTTGTTGAATTTGAGGAAGCAGGGCAGGCCTACTCTGTGTAGTTAAATCAGATTCATTTGTAAGGAAGAAAGAGGTCTGCCATTAGCTCTTTTCCAGCCTTTATGGCCCCAGCTGGAAGCCAGGGCTCAGATGGCCCAATAGTTCTAGGGAGCTCAGATCCACCCTGGCTGGCCACATCCCCCTGAAGTGTGTACTGTGTATCCTTCTTGTTCTGCTTTGGAGACATTCCTAATGCCCTCGTGGCCCATGGAAGGCACTGCCCAAAAGCATGGGAAAAGCTAATGCCCTGGGGGTCATCTTCAACCACTGGGGAAGAGGAGCTTGCAGATGAATATTCCATTCTCCCTTCCTTTAGACAGACAATTCTGGGCAGCGTTTCTTACGCGCTACCATTGCTCCCACCCACTGGCAATTTTAGTCATGCACATTTACACTGGCTTCCTCACCCCCGACTTCCTCACTCTTGCTTCCTAGGATTCTCCCCATAGATTAACTGCACCCAAATCCTTGTCATAGGGGTTCCCAAACAGAGGCATTGAGGAAGTGGCATTCTCTGATAATATTCTGTAAAGTTTTGGGACTATAGGTGTCTCTCGATTACTTTGACTTATTAAAATTATGAAATGTCTTATCCTGCTAATTAAAGTAAAAAATGTAAATTGTTAAAAAATTAATAAATATTTTAAAAATGCCACCAAGTAACATAGGAGGAAAGTGTTCAAGAAAGCATAGTGAGAATGAAAAATTAAGCTGAAGAATAATACACTAAGATGATTATAAAATGGTTTAAAGACATACAAAGCAACATCTCAAGTAATTGATGGCCACATATATTTGTGGCCCAAGGATCACTCCGATTCATGGTGTTGGTCACCTCTGGGGAGGCAGACAGGAAAATGGGGTTTGCAAGGGATATAGAGAGGATTTCAACTTTATCTGTAACTTTTATCATGTATTTTTATTTTATTTATTTATTTTTTTGTGAGGAAGATCAGCCCTGAGCTAACATCCATGCCAATCCTCCTCTTTTTGCTGAGGAAGACCGGCCCTGAGCTAACATCTATTGCCAATCTTCCTCCTTTTTTGCCCTTCTTCTCCCCAAAGCCCCAGTAGATAGTTGTATGTCATAGTTGTACATCCTTCTAGTTGCTGTATATTGGACGCCACCTCAGCATGGCCGGACAAGCGGTGCGTTGGTGCGCGCCCGGATCTGAACCCGGGCTGCCAGTAGTGGAGTGCGTGCACTTAACTGCTAAGCCACGGGGCCGGCCCTATCGTGTATTTTTAAAAAAGATTTGCAGAAAAGTTAACAAAATGTTAACATTTGTTCATTTTGGTTGGAAAGTATGCATGCATTTGTTATATTTTTCTCTATTATGTATTTAAAATTTTTCCCAAATTAAATAAAAAGCTAAAGCAGTTTTAAATGTTTCCTAATAAAATTCGGTGCCTTCAAAGCTCTGAAGAAGAATTAAGATGAGTTACATAAACTCAGCCCCAAGCAATAACCAATATTGCTAATTTGATGTATATTCTTCCAGATGTTTTTTTCTAACTTAATATTTGTTGACTTGAAATGCAACCATTAGTCTTGCTGTTGCTAGAAGCTCAGAACTTGTATTGTTGACTATGGTAACTAGGGAGGAAATATTGATAACAGAAAAACTTCTAAAATACATTAATTTATTTTCCAGAAAAATGTGAGATTAGCATTATGAGAGTAAATACAGGGTGTGACTTATTTCATGGTCACATAGACAAGGTTCCCGTAGTAAAGCATGTTTGTTCTCGCCCTAGATGGCAGAACACCCAATCCAGTATTTTTATTGGGAATAAATCAAGTTCAACCATATGTCTATCTTTCCTCTACCACCCATCTATAAAAACTATAACATACAAGCTTTATTCTATCTTCCATAAGAACTTCTGGGGGGCCGGCCCCATAGTGTAGCGGTTAAGTGCGCGTGCTCTGCTGCTGGTGGCCCGGGTTCGGATCCCAGGCACGGACCAATGCACCACTTGTCAGGCCGTGCAGTGGCGGCATCCTATATAAAGTAGAGGAAGATGGGCACAGATGTTAGCCCTGGGCCAGTCTTCCTCAGCAAAAAGAGGAGGATTGGCATGGATGTTAGCTCAGGGCTGATCTTCCTCAACCAAAAAAAAAAAAAAAAAAAAGAACTTCTGGTCACTGAGCTATTTTTTTTCTTATGATTACAAATAGCCTTCATTAAATTTGCACACTAAACTTACAGTTTGGAATCTTATGCATGGCTGAAACTTGGTATTATTCAGTATTATTTTCATTAATACAAGTGTTGGGAGAGGAGAACATTTTGATAAATACTCATGAAATATGGCAGATCAATGCATATTTAGTTTATCTATTTGCACAAAGCAATGACATGAACATATGGCTCACAAGTTCTGAAGCCTGATACTGTTAGATAGATTGATGCTGGTAATTTATCATGTGCTGCTAGGAGTAGGGAGATGAATTGTAAAACCCTTTAATGGCTTCTGGCATCCAGGCAACAAACCTTTCTGGCCTTTCTCTCTCTACTCTTGGACTCATCAGTATCTCTGCAAAGTAGGATTCAAAGATGAAGTCAATATGAGACTTTTTCTTTAAGTTTTAAGGAATAGATCTGGAGGGCTTGGTTATAAGCAGACCTAAACACAGAAAATACAGGGATAAACCCACAATTTATTTTCCTCTGGGATTTTTTAAAAAGGACTCACAGCTTTGCATGCTGCAAATCTTTCTTTCTCTTTGTTTCCCTTCTCCCCTCACCCCCACTCCATGGGAACCAGGAATAATAGTTTTTAATGGCCTAGGAGAAGGAGTAGGGGTGGGGGAGCATGCTGCAAAGCCCTAGAAATGATTTGAAAATTCTTGACTCCTTCAGACTCACCAGTGCCAGAAACTATAAATAGGAACACTTGGCAAGAGGGGAAGAATGGACAGACCTTTCACTTCTTCAGAATGCTCTTGAACAGAAATGTTTCAAATATTTTGCACAAAGTCTGCTTCATTCCTTTAGAGCAGAGCTGCTTGGCATTATGGGACAGCAGTTATCTGGGTAGGACTCAGAGCTGAAGAATTTTGCAGCAGTGGCTGCTGTTGATCTGATGGGATTTAAAAAAATCCCTCCTTCAGGGGGAAAAAGTCGACAAATGATTTTTTGGAGTATTTGTCTATTACATGTCTGTTATGGACTGAATTGTACCTCCCCGAAATTCATATGTTGAAACACTATGCCCCAGTGTGACTGTATTTGGAGATAGGGCCTTTAGGGAGGTAATAAATGCTAAATGTGGTCATAATGGTGAGGCCCTAAACCTATAGGACCCGTGTCCTTTGTAAGAAAAGGAGAGACACCAGAGATCCCACTTTCTCTCCACACATACAGAGAAAAGGCCATGTGAAGCCCCAGAAAGAAGGTGGCCGTCTACAAGCCAGGACCAGAGCCCTCACCAGAAACCAACCCTGCCAGCACCTTGCTCTTGGACTTCTAGCCTCCAGAACTGTGAGAAAATATATTTCTGTTCTTTAAGCCACTTGGTCTGTGGTATTCTGTTATGGCAGCCCGAGCTGACTAATACAGTGTCGTTTAACACTGGAAGGCAGGTTTCATTTCACTTGGGCATGTTCAACAGCACTGGATATGTCTTAAGGTCTGAGAGGGCACAGAGCAGTTAAGAGAATTGGCTGCTGAACTCTGGCAGGCCTTGTTCAAATCCCAACTGACCACTTATAGGCGTGTGACCTTCAGCTAATTACCATCCCTCTGTATGTTTCTTCATCTGTAGAAGAGGAATAATAGTTTATATCTGCAAGACTGCTATCAGGTTAAACGCTTAATGTATGTAGAACGTGTCACAGTGGCTGGTAAAGAGCACTCTCTTTACCAGCTAGCACAAAATGCTAGCTCTCACAATGATGCTGAGAGCCTCATATGTTTATAGTATTTTCAGTTTACAGAGTACTTCCATAACCATCATTACATTTGATTTTTATAGCAATCTTATGAGATTAGTTGGGAAGGAAATATTATACCCACTCGAGGGAAGAGGAAACCAAAATTCAGAGAGCCCAAGAAACTTGCCCAAGCTCAAATTTCTAACAAATATAATAAATCAGGCAGAGCCAGCCTTCAAATTAAGGTCCCCTGACTCCAAATTCACTGCTTTCTTCGCTAAATTTGCTGTCTCTCTGAATTCCTCCCTTTCCCCCTTATTCCCTTTTCTTGTCTTCTTTTTTTTTCACCAAACATGTATCAAGTTTCTCCCATGTTCCAGGCATTTCCCCTTCTTTCTCTGGACCTCTGTGTTTCTTTTCTCCTTATTCATTTTGACCTGGATGCGTGTGTGTGTGTGTGTGTGTGTATGTGTGTGTGTGCTCGCCTGCCTGGGAGCATGCCTGCGTGCCCACGCATGTGCATCCTATGCTGTCATTCTCATTAGGGATGACCCTCTGCCTGTGTCTCTTTTCCTTACCTGCTAGTTTTTTTAGCTTGGAGAAGTCAGCGCTCAGTTTTCAAGGACATATTATAAATAGAGCCTTAACAGCACTCTCTTTTGTTATCTGAAAACTGACACCAAACACAGGCAACCAGGACAAAAAAAAAGAGAACAGCTTCGGTGGTAGAGCAGATAATCAATATCTTTATATGATAAGAGGGCAGAGATTCCCAAAAGGGAGGTGTGAGACCTGAAAATGACAGCCTGAGAAAGCTTGCTGGGCTCTCCCAGGGAGTGAGGGACGGGGTGTTGTTTGAAAGAGTAGAGTTCATATTACAATTTTTATATTTGGAAAAATGTCAAAAATATCTCTTATTCTCATAGCACAAACTACAGAAATTAAAGCTCTGCAGAGTCTCCTGGACCCCTGAAGCTGTGTAGGAGTTGCAGCAGGTCTCAACAGGACAGGAGGGGACTCTAAATTGTGAAGTGAGATCATTACCCTGCATTTTTGGCCATTATGGGACATGAATTTAAAAAGCTGAGAACCACTCTTCTGCAGAGTCTTCAGAAGAGAAGCAGAACCTACAGGTTGGAAGGAGTCAGTGCCTGAAAGGTTCTCATAGAGTTTGAAAAGACCATCAAATCTAATTCCCCTATTTTACAAATGAGGCAACTGAGGTGCAGAGAGAAGTCACTGGCACAAGGGCTAATGGGTAGAGCTGGAAGTGCCCCACCCAGCCCTTGCTTCACCCTGCAGGTGGGGGGATATCGTGAAAGACCAGGGAATCTCCAAGCAATCGTCCTCTAATTCTAATAGAAAATGAAAAAGTGCCTTTAGGAGGCTGGGACCCATCCCACGGCATTGGCTCACCGGGCCTGAAGGAAGAGACTGGGAGGGCTGCAGGAACACAAAAGCAGATTACCCTGCTGTTCTAGATGGGATCTAAGAGTCCTTGGCTCTTCACGTAGGTCTTGCCAAAGACCTAAAGTAGTATATTCAACAGTAAGGGATGTGGAGGATCATGAAGCTGTGTTGGCTTTCTGTGCAAATAAATAATGACCTCTAAAGAATAGGGTTTTTATCTATCCTGCACAACAAACCACCCCCAAAGTGATGGTGACCCTCACACTTAACTTGACTCTAACCCACACCCTGACCTTGACCTGAACTTTAGCCTGAAGCTGAACCTAATCCTGTCTCTGACCCTTACCCTAAACCTGCCTCTGATCTTCACCATGTCCCTGAACCTCATACTTGACCTTCATCAAGACCCTGACTCTGAGTTTGAGCCTCACGTTGAAATGGCCACTCAGCTTCACTCTGACTCTGATTTTCACTCTGACACAGAACACGACCTGGTCCTTTACCCTGCTCCTGACACTACCACGACTCTTAGCCTGATGCTTACCCAGACTTTGACTCTGACCTTGACACTGATTCTCACCTTCACCATCATTGAGCTTGTCCCATACACTGACCCTGACCCTGAGGCTGAGCCTACTGTCACCCTGAATCTGATCCTAATCTTGACCCTGAAACTTACCTGACCCTGACATTCACTCTGACCACGATCCTGAATCTGACTTTCACCCTGACCCTCACCATGTCCCTGAACCTGATCCTTATCTTGATGATAACCCTAAACATTTTCCTCACATTCCCTCTGCATCTGACCCTAATCCTCACCCTGATGCTCATAAAGACTCGCATGCTGAACCTGACCCTCACCAAGATCCTGACCATCACCTTGACCCAAAACTCAGTGTGAATCTCTTCCTGACTGAACTCTGACTCTTGACTTGAACCTCACACTGACTCTTACCATAACCTGAGCCTGACCCTGAACCTGACTCTCATGCTGACCCTACCTTTATTCTGACCCTCACTCTCACTCTGTTCCTGAACCTTACTTTTTTTTTTATTGGTACAATTTTTTTATTGAGGTATAATTGGCACATAACATTATATTAGTTTCAGGTGTATAGTGTAATGATTCGATATTTGTATATATGATCAACCACAATAAGTCTAGTTAACATCCATCACTATACCTAGTTTCAAAATATTTTTTCTTGTGATAAAAACTTTTAAGATCTGCTCTCTCAGCACCTTTCAAATATGCAGTACAGTATGATTAACTATAGTCATCATGCTGTACCTTACATCCCCATGACTTGTTGATTTTATAACTGGAAGTTTGTACCTTTTGACTCCCCTTTACCCATTTCGTCTACCCCTTACCCTCACCTCTGGCAACCACCAATCTGTTCTCTGTATCTATGAGCTTGGTTTTTTGTTGTTGTTGTTGTTTTTGTTTTTTAGATTCCACATATAAGTGAGATAATAGGGTATTTTATCTTTTTTCTAAACCTTACTTTGAAACTGACACTCATCTGACCTTGACCCTGACCCTTACTCACACCCTACCCAGACTCTTATCCTATTCAGAGCCTTACACTCATGACTCTGACACTCACCTTGATCCTTACACTGACCCTGATTTTGACCAATACCCTTACTGTGACCCTCACTCTAACTTTCACATTGACCTTGAACCTGACCCTGAATCTTACCCTCACTCTGACTCTAACATTGACCCTGAACTTCACCTTTCACAAGATCCTGATCCACACCTTGGCCATGACTAAAACACTAAATCTGAGGCTCATCCTGAATCTGACCCTCATCCTCACTCCCACCACAATTCTGATGCTTACCTTGACCCTTACTCTCACTTTGACCTTGTCCCTAACCCTAAAACTGACCCTGACATTGACCATGACCATGACTCTGATGAACATATGATCCAGACCCTAACCCTGACATCACCCTAACATGAACTTTGACTTGACCCTGACCCAGACCATCACCCTATCACACTGATCTGAACTTCATCCTCACCCTGAACCTCACCTGAATCCTGACATTCATCCTTATCTGGATCATGATCTTCACCTTTACCCTGACCCTCACTATGACTCTCAGAAAGACCATGCTATGCATGGTGACCATCAACTGATACTACCTTCACCTTGTCCCTAACCTTTACCCTGAAACTTTCCTGACCCTGTCCTTTACCTTAACCTTGACATTGACCCTCAATCTGATCCTTACCATGAAAATCATTCCATCTTGACCCTGAGCCTTATATTTTGACTGAACCAGACCCTTAGCCTCACCAAGACCTCACCTCACCCTCCCAATTCTCATCTTGAATTTGATCTGAACTACACCTTCAACTAAACCCTCACTCTGACCCTGACCCTGACTTCTTTTATGACACTCACCCTGCAATTGGTCCCCACTTGACCCCTCCTCCCTTACCCTGACTCTCATCTTCATCATGACCCTAAAACTGTCTCTGACCCTGATTATCACCTTGACATTGACTTTGACCTCCCCACTCCTCAAAAGTTATCATGAACTTGAACTTCAACTTGCCCTGACCCACACTCAGACCCTGAGCATGACCCTGACCAACAACATTACCTTGATCCTGATCTGGGACTATCAACCTTATACTGACTGCAGCTCTCATACAGACCTTAACATTCACACTGACCATCAACCTAACTCTATCCTGACCCTGAGTCTAAGAAAATTGTGGTAAAATACACACATTTACCGCCTTAGCCATTTTTAAGGTACAGTTCAGTAGTGTTAAGTACATTCATATTGTGCAACCAATCTCCAGAACTCTTGTCATTTTGCAAAACTGAAACTCTGTATCCATTAAACAATAACTCCCCATTCCCTCCTTCCCCGGCCCCTGGCAACCACCCTTCTACTCTCTGTCTCTATGAATTTGACTTCTCTAGGTAGCTCATATAAGTGAAATCATACAGTATTTGTTTTTTTGTGACTGGCTTATTTCACTTAGCATAATGTCCTCAAGGTTCATCTATGTTGTAGCATGCGACAGGATTTCCTTCTTTTTAAGACTGGATAATATTCCATTGAGTGTATATACCACATTTTGTTTTTCCATTTATCTGTCAATGGACTTTTGGGTTGCTTCCACCAGTTGGATATTATGAATAATACTGCTATGAACATGGACGCACAAGTATTTCTTTGAGATCCTATTTTCAATTCTTTTGGGTATACACCCAGAGTGGGAATGCTGGATCATATGGTAATTTTTAATTTTTTGAGAAAGTGCCATACTGTTTTCTATAGCAGCTGAGACCTTGACTGTTATGCTGACCCTTACCTGACCCTGTCCTTCATCCTGACCTTGGTACTGACCCTTAACATGATCTTTAACCTGAACTTCACCCTGACCTTACAGACCATGTCCTCATCCTGACCTTAACATTGATCCTCAACCTGGTCCTTAGCCTGAACTTTACCCTGAACCTGACCATCACACTGACCCTAACCATGACAACATCATTGCCTTTACCATGTCCCTAAACTGTACCCAGAGCCCGACTGTGACCCTTACAATCAACCTCCCACTAACTCTGATGCTAACTCAGTATCTCATATGTACCCTGACTTTCACATGCCTCTGACCATGACTTAGACCCTGAAGTTTACCCTCACCCTATACCCAAACTTGAACTGAACTTTTACTTTGACCCTATTCAGACCTTTATCCCAAACCCCACCCCCAACCTGACCCTCACCCTGAACATGACATTCACCTTCACATTCTCCTTGACACTTACCCTCATTCCAACCCTAAACCCGACTCTGACTCTAAAGCTGATCCTGATCCTCACATAGAACATGACCATGACCCTCACCATGACCCTGTCCATGACTCTGATCCCGATGCTCATTCTGACATTGACTCTGATTCTGACTCTCACAATAACCCTGATACTGACCAAGACCCTAATGCTTACCTGACCCTATCCTTCACCCCATTAACCTGATACTTACACTGAGCCTTTACCTGAAGTTTACCTTCACCATGACCCTGACTCTAACCATGATATTGACCCTATATCTCTCCATGTTCCTAATCCTGACCATGACTCTCACACTAACCCTGATTTTCACCCTCATCAAGACCCTGACATTCTGCTGACCCTCACCACCATGCTGATACTACCCTGACCGTGACTCTAAACTGGACTCTGAATCTGACCTTCAACTTGTCCCTGGCCATTATCTTCATCCTCTCCATTGACCTTCAAACTAAATCTGACCATGATGACACCTTGAAACAGACTCTACTACTAACTAACCCTACTCCTGAATCTGACCTTCAACCTGACCCTGATTTTCACCCTAATCGTCACCGTGACCCTGACCAACACCCTGACACTGATCCTGAACCTTACCTGACCCTGACCATCACCCTGACATTGACCTTCATTATGATCCTTACCCTATACCTGACCATCAGTTTGAACATCCTCATCAACCTGACCCTGACTGTAAATAGGAAACCAACTGCAACCCTCACCATGTCCCTGAACCTGATGCTGACTGAACTTGATGCTGACTGTAACCCTGACCCACACCTTCACCCTCACTCTTTCCCTGACCCTTATCCTCACACTGAACCTGACACTCAGCCTGACTTTGACCCTGACTGTCACCATGTTCCTGAGCTTGACCCTGACTTTAACTGTGACTTTCAGCAAGACTCTGTTAGTCATATTGACCTTAACATTCACTGTGTCCCTGATCTTGCCTGGGAACTTCAACCTCACCTTGATCCTCACACTCTACCTGACCCTGACCCTACCATGACCCTGGCCCTGATTATCACCTTGACCCTGATCCTGACACTGAAGTTGACCATGCTATGGACACCATCTTCACACTGACCCTGATCTTCAACTTCACCCTGATCAGTGCCTGACTGTAATCTTAACCTGGACATTGACCCTGACCCTCAACCTTATACATCTCTAACCCTTACCCTGAAACTCTTTCACCCTGACCCTGACCTTGACTATGTCCCTGAATCTGATTTTGAGTGTGACTCTCACCTTTACCCTGACGCTCACCTGAACGTGATTCTGACCTTGACCTCAAACCTCATACTCACCCTGACCCTTACCCTGAACTGGACCTTTACGTTGACTCTAATCCTCACCCTGAACCTGACCCACATCCAACTCTCATCTTTATCCTGACCCTGATTTGACCATCCCTGAGCCTGACATACATCCTGACATTTACTCCTACAGTGAACCTCACCCAGACCCTGGTGATGACCCACATGAAGACCCTGATATCCATGATACCATCCTGACTCTACCCTTACCCTAGCCCTGAACTTTACCCTGAACCTTAACTGACTCTGACCATCAACTTGATCTTTACTCTGAAAAGCTCACCCTAAATCTCTCCCTAACTCTGAACCTAATTGTAATGATGACATGGTCACTGACCCTCATTCTTTAACATAACAGGACCCAGACCATAACCTTCACATTCACACACACTCTGAACCTGACCTTACCCTTCCTTGTCCTCACATTCTGGGTACCCTGACCCTCACCCTTATCCTTTTCTGAACTCATACTAAACCTTACCCTTATCCTGACCCTAATCCTGAGCTTCACACTGACCCGAGCTTACCTGACACTGACCCTCACCGTGACCCTCATCTTCACATTCTCCATGACCATCTCCCCAAACTGACTCTGATGTCACCCTAACACTGGGTCTGACTTTCCCACCCTTGAGCCTTACCTGAACTTGATTCTCAACTTGCCCCGACCTTTAACCTGACCCTGATTATCATCCTATCTTGAAAACATTGACCCTGATCTTGAAGTAGACCCTGACCCACACATTACTCTCACACTGACCCAGATCCTGAACTTGACCCTGAACCTTATCTGATCCTAACTCTTACCCTGACTTTCACCATGTCCCTCAAGCTGACACTGACCATGACATCAAGCTAACCCTTACCCTGCCCATCTACCTCTTTCTGACTGGGACTTGACCTTAACCCTTACTCTGACCCTGAATTCACTTTGAATCTAACCCTGAACTTCATCCTTATTCTCACCATGTCTATAACCTTGACCCTTACCCACACATATACACAGAACCTCTCCTTCATCATATAGTGATATTGATTCTGCACTTGATCCTGACCTTCAGCCTCATACTGACCTTACCCTGACTCTGACCCTAACTCTCACACTTAACCCTGATCCAGACCCTCACTCCGACCCTGCACTTGATTGTGACCCTCATTTTAGCCTGAATCTCATCCTTATATTCATCCTACTCTGACCCTGCTGACGGGCCTGACATTGATTCCAACCTCACCTCTATCCTTAACTTAAATCTCACTCTAACCCTGACCTTGATTGTCACCCTGACAGTCACCACTGTCCTGATCCTCACATGATGCTAACCTTGACCTCCCCTGCCCCTGAAATTGACTTTTACCTTGACTGTCACCTTGACTGTGAACTGGTTTTTGACCGGTTGCTGAGACTCATCCTGACCATGACCCTTACTCTGACACTTACAATCATCCTGACACTTACTTTGACCCTCACTGTAATCTTGGCCCTCATCTTGAGACTGACCTGACTCTGTAGCTGAACCTTACCCTGAACATCACCACGACCCAACTCAGATTCTCTCACCTTCACCCTGAACCTATCCCTCACCATATGCCTCGTGCCTGCCCTTGCACTGACCCAGATCCTTATGCTGACTTTGACCTTCACCATTACCATGACTTTGATCTTGACCTAGAACCTTACCCTCCACATCATCCTGACTCTGAATTTGACCCTGAAACTCAACTGACCCTGAATTTCACCATCAACCTGATCCTATTCCACACCATAACCCTGATGCTGACTCTAACCTGTACCCTCAACCTTACTCTAACCTTAAGCATGTCCCTGACTCTGCCCCTCACCCTCATCCTGGCTCAACGCCCCATCACCATCCTGATGTTAGCTCTCACCCGCAACCTCTCTCAGGGGTAATTTTTCCATGAGTAGTTGTAAATTGGCTGTGTCTATGGGAGGAGGTGAGTTCAGAGTCTGCCTACGCCGCCATCTTGACTTCTCTCCCTCACCCGCAACCTCAAACTTATTCAAACTAAGACCCTCATTTTCACCATGTCCCTGATCCTGCACTTGACCTTGACCCCCACTGGGAACCTGAACCTCAATTTCAACATGACCTTAACCTAATTCTGACTCTGATGTTCACCTTGACACTGAATCTGACTCTGACTCCTACCTTAACACTTACCCTAATAGTGACCTTCACTTTTGCCCTATTCCTGAGGCTGACCCTGAACCTAAGAACTATAATTCCAAACTTGTGCTGAGTGTTTTCAAGTATGCTGCTTTGATTTGTGTTAATATGGTCTACCTCAAAGTAAGAAGGTACAGTTGAAAAGAATGTATGGTTCTCATTGATTTGCCTCAGATAAATCATGAGTTAATTCTAGCAGTCAATAAGGATTTTCTTTAGAGACTAACGTCTGATTTCTTCTTTACTGCTAGTCTGTTCACACAAATATGATTTTCAACCAGATCTGCTTTAACTCACAATAAGAATTTACTGTGGAGAACAATGTGCAAATCTGAACTCATTTTCACATATATGGCTTAGATTCCTCTTGTTCTAACTCACAGGAAGAAAATGCCGTGGAGAAAAATGTGAGTTTCTGAGGTTTTTTTGGTCATGTAAATCTTACACACACCTTGGTGTAGGCAAACAGAAGTAGAATTGAAAAAATCTGTATCAGTGCTAAGAAACTCAGTCTGAGACGTTTCTCTCAAAAGACACTCCTTAGTGCTTCTTAGAGTAAACTGAGATGAACACGAGCATGGATAAATGTGTGTCATTCATCTCAAAGGCACATCCTTGCAGTAGGCAGAGCAAATGAGGAAGAGTCTAAGCAGCTGTAGTGATAAGAATCCTTATTACTATAAACAAGCTCAGACATCCCTCTCAAAAACAACTCCTTATTGCTTCTCAGAGTAAAGCAGGATAAACATAAGGACAGCAAAACACATTTCAAAGGCACATTCTTATTAAAAAGAAAAACAATAGGTAAACATATACTGTTTACTAAATATAATTTTAATTCACTTTTTGTTTTAAAAATGTTGGTGGATTAACAAAATATGCAAATACCTTTGGATAGTAAGACATATATGTTTGTATTTGCCTCATCAAAGCTTTTAATTAATGAGATAAATGCTCATAAAAAATTACCAGGGTGGTTTTTAACTTTCTGTCCTCTAGATGTCTCTTATGTCTAGAGAAAAAAAGAAAAGAATGATTAATTAAAGAAAGTATTTGGCGGGCCGGCCCAGTGGCGTAGTGGTTAAGTTCGTGCGCTCCGCTTCGGTGGCCTGGAGTTCGAAGGTTCGGATCCCGGGCGCGCACCAAAGCACCGCTCATCAAGCCATGCAGTGGCGGTGTCCCATATAAAGCAGAGGAAGATGGGCATGGATGTTAACCCAGGACTGATCTTCCTTACCAAAGAGCAGAGGATTGGCAATGGATGTTAGCTCAGGGCTAATCTTCCTCCCCACTCCCCCAAAAAAGAAAGTATTTGGCATAGATAGTTGACTGTACTGGGTACAAACTTACCGAGATACAGGTATACGTATAGGATGTGATTTTCTGTTTATTTTTAAAAGTTGTGCGGTTCATCCACATATTGTTTTATTTAGTATACTGACAATTAAAATTTAAAGCTATAGTTTAAAACTTTAAATTATTACCTATTCATATGTTTTATATCTATGTACATCTTGATGTATACAAAAAAGGCATATATCCTTTACTATAATTTGTTACATAAGGTAATGTACTAAAATTAGAATTTGGGCCTCTTGTGTAAAATGACTTCTTATTTTTTGCTCAGATCAATAGAAGTTCCGTTGTGTCACCAACTGTTAACTGTTGGTTAACTATTAATGCTCATGCTTTTTGCATACTCTTCAACCATTTTCTTGCAATTCCCTTGGATAGCCTTGACCTAATTTTATTTGTTTAAAGTTAAAAACACTATCACAGAGTTAAATTCACCCTGTATACAGACAGCTTCCAGAAGTTAAATCAGTTCAGATGACTAGCATAATTGTCCTCACCCAGGCTTGCTAGCTCACAAAAAATAAAAGTACAAATATTTATACTGATGGTAAATGTGCTTTTGGGGTAGTCTACAAATTCAGAACCATTTAGAAACAGGGGTGTTTCTAACCTTGAAAAAAACTATCCAAGTTGGACCACACATTAAAGAACTTTTAGATACTTTGCTGTTACCTAAGAAGATAGCTATAATAAAAATAAAAGGTCAAAGACGAAGACCTAGAATCTCACACTAAGGCTTCCATTGACCCCTCTGCTAATCAATGTTAATCTAGATTAAAAAACTCTTATAATCACACAGACAAGAAAAGTCTTGGAGAAATTCAAAGAGGCTGTTATTGACTGTCAGAAACAAGTCCCTAATTCAACTTAGGGTCCTCACTACATCTTGGGGTTGGCTGATTGATTTCCAAACACTTGAAAATGAAGTTTAACTAAATTCTTCATGATATTACCCATAAAGCAAAGATTAATCAGCAACAATATGAAACCAACACTGGTGGACTAATTTTAGATGCAGATGCCATGGATGTTTCCAAAGTAAGTCTTATCTACCAACCACACAATCTTGATGAAACTGTCAAGGTGAGTCATGGACGGGAACCAAGGCAGGCAGGACCCTTTAAACACCTCCAAATGGACTTCATGCAAATACTTTTTGCAATGAATTAGAAATATGTTCCGTTCATGGTGTATTTATTCCCAGGGAGCATGAAGTTTTTCCTTGCTGGAGAGCTATGCTCACACCTAGGGGGAGGGGAAGGGGTTAGTTTGGTTTTGTTTTTCCACCTGGGGAATTCCTACTTACCTCTCTAATGACAGAGACACTCATTTTACTAGTACTGCGATTAAGTACTTTTACACAGACACTTCACTGTCCTTACCATCTACAAATCCTCAAGAACAATAGAGAGAACCAGTGGAATTTTAAAACTAAAATTAACAAAGCTCTCAGAAACCGTTGAACTCCCACCACCCAAACCACCATTAGCTTTCACATCTATAAGATCAACACTTTCCAGACCCAGACGTTTTCTTATTCTGCAGGGGCGAAACTTTCTTAAAGGGACAAGTGGTTGGATCTCGTGGTCCACCTGGAGTTACGACCCTGCTTCTCATCCATCTCGCCCTTGGGAGAACGGAGAGAGCTGCAACAGATTTCTCTGCTCTTCCCAGCCTACCTCCTTTACCAGGGACCCAGTGACGGACTGCAAGTTTTACTGTACCCAGCATCCGTTTGCAATTTAATTCTTTTGGCATAAGTCACCCTCCCACTGCTGCTCAACGCACGCTCGCGGGCATGCGGTACTGCCACTCTTGACAAAGTTTGTAGAGAGGAGCCGCTGCCCGTGCACTCTGGCTCCAGAACCTGGGACTGTCAGCTCTCACTGTTGCTGGGAAAAGCCTGGGGCAATCCCCTTGACCCAGCCAAGTACTGACCTTTGGAGAAAAGCACCCCCATCCGACTATTGAGCATGGTCGGACTATTCCAGGTGTGTGGATGGCCAAATTGTTGTTTGAGAGGGGCAAGTGCAAGGGAGCCTTGGGCAGCCTCAGGAGCGCCTGCTGCGGCTGCCCAGCGAGGATGCGGGTTAGCGGGAAGATTTATTGCATTCTCCTTTCCTCAAAAGGAAGAACGACACAGGAGGCAGGGTCGAGGCCCAGATAAAAATCGGATTCCGACCACCTGTTCCTTCAAGGAAGTGCGCTTGCGCCGGGCAGGCCCGCGGGCGACCGCGTCTGACCCAGTGATGCTGTGGTAGTAAGGAGCGCAAGCGCTCAGCGTCGCCACCTGCTGGTGATGTGGCCTATATTTTACCAGTGAATTCAAGTCTGTGATGGCATTTTAAAATATGACCAAATAAAATTAGGTCAGAGCTATCCAGGGAAGTCTCAAGAGAATGGTTGAAGGACACGCAAAAAGCATTGAGAATTAACAATAATTTGGTGACGAAAGGAAGCTCTATTGATCTGGGCATAAAAAACTAACTAATTTTACATGAAAGACCTAAATTCTAATTTACTCCTTTGGCAAATTCCTTGTAACAAATTGTAGTAAAGAATCTTTTGGCATACATTTATTTTTATAAATTTAGGTGTACATATATATATAAATATGTAAATAGGTGATAATTTAAAGTTTCTGACTATAGCTTTAAAATACAATTATTCTATACATAGTCCTGTATATCTCTGCAATCCTTACACCTAGTATAATCAACATTTATATTAATGAGTATCTTTAATTAAAGAAATCAACCATTTCTTTTTTCTCTAGACATAAAAGACACCAGAGAACAGAAAGTTAAAGCCATCTAGCTTTTTTTTTTTTTAATAAGTATTTATCTCCTATTATTTTAAAATTTCAAAAAGAGAAAAACAAGATATTCTAACCGTGGCCAAAGCTGACTCCACAGGTCCTGTGCCCATGTGTGCATTTGACTTGTCAATGCTCTTGGGGCAAAGACTCCCAGGAACATATATGATGGAATAGATTGGGCCTGTTACTGGTTGCATGGAGGGAAAATGCACACCACTGGGAACCATAGAGTGTCTCAGTAAGAGGGGGTTGGAACGTACCTATTATAGAATTTACTCTTTTGTGGAGTGATTTGGGGAAGGTCTAAGGGACTGAGGTTTGCTCTAGATTGAGTGTTATTAGAAAGTGGGGCCAATTCTATGATTGGGATGTGGATACGCAAACACATAATTAGGTAATAATTTAAAGTTTTTAACTATAGCTTTAAACTACAATGTAATAGTCAGTATATTAAATAAAACAATATATCATATTAGATTTATTATGTGAGTGAACTGCAAGAACTTTTAAAAATAAACAAATAGAAAATCAAGTAGAAGCTCTCTGTAATTCTGGTACCCGGTATAATCAACTATCTACATTAAATATTATCTTTAATTGAAGCAATCATTCTTTTCTTTCTTTTTCTGTAGACATAAGTGACACCTAGAGGACAGAAAGTTAAAAAACCATCTAAGTAATGTTTTATGAGTATTATCTCATATTAGTTAAAAATTTTGAGGCAGCGAATACAAACATATGTGTATTATCATCCAAAGGCATTTGCATATTTTAATTCACTATTTTAAAAAATAAGGGGTCGGGGCGGCCCCGTGGCTTAGCAGTTAAGCGCGCGCGCTCCGCTACTGGCGGCCTGGGTTCGGATCCCGGGTGCGCACCGACGCACTGCTTGTCCGGCCATGCTGAGGCCGCGTCCCACATGCAGCAACTAGAAGGATGTGCAACTATGGCATACAACTATGTACTGGGGCTTTGGGGAAGAAAACAAAAGGAGGAGGATTGGCAATAGATGTTAGCTTAGGGCCAGTCTGCCTCAGCAAAAAGAGGAGGATTAGCATGGATGTTAGCTCAGGGCTGATCTCCCTCACAAAAAAAAAAAAAAAAAAAAGAAAGAAGGGGTCAATTAAAATTATGGTTTATAAACAGTGTTTCATGTCTTTTTTTCTTTAAGTAAGAATGAGCCTTTGAGATGGATGTGTTTTGCTGTCCTTTTGTTTATCTCAGTTTACTCTAAGGAGCAATAAGGACTTTCTTAGGAAAGGAATGTCTGAGGCTGAGCCAGTTTGCACCAATATCAATTGTTTTCAAAACTACTTCTTGTTTGCCTAAACTGAGACAGATGTAAGATTTATGTGAGGAAAAAAACAAAACTCAGAAATGTGCTTCATCTCAATTGCTCTTTCTTCCTGTGAGTTAGAATAAGATAAGGGTAATCTAAGCTGTATATTTGCAAAGGAGCTCATATTTACACGTTGTTCTCAACAGTAACTTCTTATCGAGAGTGAAAGCAAATATAGTTGAAAATTGTATGTATGTGTACAGACAAGCAGTAAAGAATAAATCAAGCTTGGAATTAGGTATTTGTCTCTAAAGAAAATTCTTAATGGCTGTTAGAGTTAATTGAGGGGAACCCATACTTTATCTGAGGCAAATCAACGAGAACCACACGTTCTTCTCAACTGCGTGTTCTTACTGTGAGGTAGACCATATTAAAACAAATCAAAGCAGCATATGTGAAAACACGTGGTACAAGTGTAAGCAAGTTCAAAATTATACATTCATCATGAGTTTCAAGGAATCTAGATGAAACTAGGGTGTAAGTGTACAAGATTTCATGTTCAAACTCAACTTGGTATTGGCAAGGCTCACACCAGGGCCAGGGTCGTGATAGTGGTCAGGGTCAGTATTCGGCTCAGTGTTAGGGTATTGATCGGGTATTTCATGACAATAGGTAAGTGTCAGGTTCAGGATGACAATAGGGTTCAGGTCAGGGTATTGATCAGAGTCAGGGCTAAGCTTTGCTTCAGAGAGAGGGTCATGGACAGGCTGAAGGTCAGGGTCAGGGTCAATGTCATGAGGAGGGTGAGCTTCAGGGTCACAGTAAAGGTCAGGATCTGTGTCAGAGTCAGGATCAGGGTCAAAGTGTGTGTCAGTGTCAAAATAAGTGTCATGGTCGGAGAAGGGTTTATTGTCAGAGTGAGAGTCAAGGGATGGTCAGGTACACTGTCAGAGTTAGTGTCAGAGTGAGGGTAGAGGTCGGAATCAGTGTGAGGGTGAGTGTACTGTTATGGTCAGTGTCAGGGTGATACTCAGGGTCAGGTTGAGAATCAAGGTTACTCTTAGGGTCATTGTGAGAATCAGGGTTAGAGTAAGGGCCAAGTAAGGGTCAAATTATGGATGAGGCTTAGTGTCAGTTTCAGAAACAGGGTGACTGTTAAGATCCAGGACAAGGTGAGAATGTGAGGTCATTGTTTAGGGGACAGTCAGAGTGAGGGTCAGAGTTAGGTTGAGGGTCAGGGTCAGGTTCGGCATCAGCGTGAGATAAGAGTCAAGGTATGATCGAGGTCAGGGTAGGGTGAGAGTCAGGTCCAGGATGGGGGTAGTATAAGGGTCAGAGTCAGCATCCGGGTCAAGATCTGGGAATTGGTCAGGTTGAGTGTCAAGTAAGGTACCAGGGGTGGAGAGGTCAGAGACAGTGTTAGAGTCCAAGTCAGAATGAAGATAAGAGTCACAGAGACGGTGAAGATGAGTTTCAGGATTGAGGGTCCGATGCAGGGTCATGGTCAGGGCGATGGTCAGATCATGATAAGGGTCACGTTGAGGGTCAGTGTCAAGTCAGCTCAGGGTCAGGGTCAAGATCAGCTTGACCCAAGATCAGGGTAATTATCAGCTTCAGGTGATGGTCAAAGTTAAAGATCACAGGCAGGGAAGGAGTTAGAGTCAAAAGAAGTGTGAGGGTCAGAGTGAGGGGAGAGTCCAGGTAAGGGTCATTGTCAAAATGTGAAAGGAAGGATGTTAGCATCAGAGTGAGGCTCAGCTTCAGCTTCAGGGTTAGCAGCATGGCAAAAGTGAGGGTCAAGGTCAGGGTGAAGGTCAGGGACAAGGACCAGGACAAGTAAAGGGTCAAGCTGAGAGTGAGAGTCAGGGTCAGGGACACTGTGAGGGTCAGAGTGAAGTTGACAGTGTGGGTGATGGTCAGTGTCAGGGTAATGGCGAGGAATAGGGTCTGGATAAGGGTGACGGTTAGGTGAATTTTAAGGCCAAGTGCAAGTTCAGGATGAATGTGATGGTAAAGTTCTAGGTTAGGATCAAGGTCGTGGTAATAGTGAGGGGTGACTGTGAAGGTCAGGTGCACAATGTGTCAGAATCAGATTCAGGGTGAAGGTCAGTGTCAGGTCAACGTGAGGGTAGGTATCAGGGATATAATGAAGGATAAGGTCAGGGAGAGGATGCGGATATCAGGGTTAGCTCATGGGGAAGTTCAGGGTAAGGTTTAATATAATGGGCAGCATCAAGATGAGTGTTATGAGTCAGGATCATTCTGAGTGTAAGGGTTAGGGTCAGGATAAGTCTCAGGGCCAGCTTCAGGGTCAGATCAACATCAAGTTGAGGGTCAGAATCAATATCGGGGGAGGATCAGGGTTAGGGTTAGGGTCAGGTTCAGGTCAAGGATAAGGGTGGGGATTGGTATCATTGTCAGAGTGATTAACAAAGTCAAGGTCAATGTGAGGGTAGGTTTCAGATTTGGATGAGGCTCAGAGTCAGATGCAGGGTGAAGTTGAGTGTCTGGGTTAGGGAAAGGGTGAGAGGGGCTAGAGTCAGGGTGAGTGTCAATGTCAGGTTTACAGTCAGAGATAAAGTAAGTTAGTGTGAGGCTGAAGATCGTGGTCAGAGTCAAGTACAGGAGGGCATTACTGTGAGATGAGGGGGAGCTTTTGAGTCAGTGTATGTGTGAGGGTAAGAGTTAAGATTACAGAAATGGTGAGTTTGAGAGTGAAGTTCAGGAAGAAGAGGGTCAGATTCAGGGTGAAGGTCAGGTCAAAGTCAGCATAAGGGTCAAGGTCAAGTGATGGTCATGGACAAGTTTAAGGTCAGAGAGAGAGTGATTGTCAGCCTAGGGGTAAGGGTGAATGTATATTTCAGGGAAGGTGTCCGCTTGATAGTCAGGGTCAGGTTGAGGGTCAAAGACAGAGTTGGTGTCATGGTGTGAGTCAGAGTGAAGGTTAGGGTCAGGTAAGGTTCAGAGTCAAGTTCAGGATCATGGTCAGTGTACGGGTAGTATCAGCTTCAGGACAAGGTCAGGATGTTTTCAAGATAAAGTGATAGTCAAGGGCAGGTTCTGGGCATGGTCAGGGTCAGGCTGATCCTCAAGCTGAAACTGACACTCAGCCTGACTTTGAGTTTGAACCTCACCATGTCTGTGAACATGACTCTGACCCTAATTGTGACTCTCATTCTCATCAAGATACTGCAATTCATGTTGACCCTCACACTGACCTGACCCTTAGAGTCACCCTTACCCTCACTCTCACCATGATCTGACCCTTATCCTGATCCTAATCCTGACATGACCCTTAATCTGACCCTGTCCTAACCCTCTTCCTCACCCCAACTCTGACACTTAACCTGACCCTTGACCTGACTATGGCCTTCACTTGACACTACAACCCTCCCCTAGACTCTGACATTTGTGCTTAATCTGACCCTCACTCTCACACTTTTTCTGACCTATTACCGTATGCCTCACCCTCTCTCTATCCTTCGCCTTCACTCTAAGATGACCCTCATGCCTCTGACCCTAAAAATAACTGACGTATACATCCATACTGACTGTAAACCTGATTCTGATCCTCAACTGACCCTGACGCTAAGCCTAAGTTAGACCCTGATCCTCACACTCACACAGTACAGAAACCGAACGTTAACCCTACCCCTACTCTGGCCCCGACCCTGACTGATCCTGACACTCTGACTCTGTTCCTGATGCTCACACTTATCCCGACTCTAATTCTCACTCTCATTTTCAAGTTAATGAAACAAACCAGGAACTTCAGCTGACCTAATTCAACTTTATCCTCACCATGGTTCTTATCCTGAACCTGTCCTCACTCTGACCTTCATTGTAGCCATGATATTGACCCTGAACTTCATTATGTCCCTAACCTGACCGTGACACTACACCCCCCCTCACAATGGTCCTGTGACCTTCACCATGACCCTGGCATTCATGAAGACCTTTGTGCAGACTCTGACCTTGAACCTGACACTGAACCTCACCCTGATCCTGGCGATGATCCTCCCCTTCCCCTGACACTATCCTAATACTGATCCTGTCATCCTGATCCTGAGCCTGAATCAGATTCCGAAACTGACCCTACCCTGTCTCTGACCCCCATATTCACCCTCTTAAAGAATCTGCCTCTCAAACGGATCTGATGTCACCCTGACACCACCTCTGACCTCTCCACCCATCAGAATTTACCCTGAAATTGACCTTCAATCTGACCCTAACACTGACCCTGATCTAATCCCTGACCCATATTGACACCCTGAACTTGACTCTGAAGTTGCCTTTTTAACCTTTATACTTCTCTCACTTTGACCCTGTTCCTGAAACCTACCCTATACTGACCTTCACACTGACCCTGAGCCTTCATCTAATTCTTACCCTGAAACCTTAAACTCCCCCTGACACCAGGATCTTCACTCTTGCCTTAACCTGATCTGACTCTCACATTGAAGCTTACCCTGAAGTTTATAGTTACCCTGCCTCTTATCTGAATGTGACCTTGACCCTCACCTCAAACCTTATAATCACCCTGAACAAGACCTTTATCCTGACCCTCATTCTTACCCTCACCCTGAACCTGGCCTGTACCCTGCCCTGATTTGCCCTGTACACTACCCTGAACTGATCCAAATCCTGAACTTGACCCTGAACCTAACCAGAACCTAACCTTCACCCTGACTTTCAGCATGACCCTGACTCTTGATACTCAACCTGACCCTTCCCCTGAGACGTACACTCACCCGTATTCTGACCCTGACCCTTATTTCTCTCAGATTCTGACCCTGTCCATGGCCATCACCTGACCTTGACCTTCACTCTGACACTTGTGTTGAATCTGACTCTGTCCTTCTCCTGAACTTCACCCTCACCCTTACTCTCACCATGTCTGCAACTTTGATCTTTACCCACACATGTGCACTAACCCAGAACCACCCCTCATCTCAAAATGACTGTATGTCTGGCATTAACCCTGACCTTTACCTCATACTCACCTTATCTATTACCATGAACCTGCTGTTGACCCTCACTCTGACCCTGACTCTAACTGTTACTCTCACCCAGACCATCTCCTTCACCCTGCACTTGACTCTGACCCTCACCATAGTCTGAACCTCATCCTCAAGTGGACTTGACTCTGACCCCAGTGTTCATCTTGACACTGATCCCAACTATCACCCTTATTCTTAAGCAGAGCTTATTCTTAAGCTCTGAAGCTTACACATCAGCGGGCTTGAGAAAACCATGAAGAAATCCCATTTTAAAAAGAGAAAAGATACATACAAAAGAAGGAATTCTGTTAAGTTACCTGGGTTTTCTGTGTAAATCACTCTAGTGGTAAATGTTTGAGTGGCAATCCTGAAGCTTCAATGATCATTCAGTCTCTATTAGTTTACCATAAAAAAGTTAACACAGTATTTTGCTTTGTTCAATACCAAGGTTAAATTTACAATTAAAAATTATATATATTAAATCGTATTAAACTAAGTGACATAATAGTAGATGTCTTCTTGTATGGTTTAGTTTTATAAAATTCTTACAATCATACAATTCACAAAGATCTAATATGTTAACTAAATTGTAATTTCCAGATTCTTAACTAACTTTAAAAACTTAGGACTAATTTAACTAATGTTATCTTGAAATGCCTGTAATTTCAAAAAGAAAAAAAATGCAAAAACTGCTGACTAAATATAGTTTTAATTTACCCTTATTTCTTAAAATGTCAGTAGATTAATAAAATATGAAAATGCCTTTGGGTGATAATACATATATCTTTGGTTTTACCTTTTAAAAATTTTTAAATAATAAGAGATAAATGCTGATAAAAAATTGCCAGGATAGTTTTTAACTTTCTGTTCTCTGTGTGTCTAGAGAATAAAAGAAAAGATGGATTACTTGAAAGACGGTAATTATTTGTGGTGTAGTTCATAAAAGTAGTTCATTACTTCCAGAGCATTTAACAGTTCTACTGTGGGTTGATTACATTCTAGGCTTGGCTTGTTCAGCTGACACAGTGAGCTCAGGCCCTAGTATTCCACAGTATTCCACTGAGTTCACCATATCCTTCATTACGCTATGATCACTACAATGGCAGAGAATGGAATTTAATCATCTTTGCATCCCCATACCTAATTTAGCACCTGGCACATAGTAGGCAGGCAACATGTTGGAAAGAAGTAAAGAGGGGAAAGGAATACTCCATCCAGTTTATTTACCTTCTTCCCCGATATCTGAATTTTTGTCAATAATGAGATAATTGACATAATGATGAATGTTAGAATTGCTGGCCTTATAGCTGGAAACTTACATGACAATATCAAGAACAGTTATTTGTGGGGCCAGCCCAGTGGCATAGTGGTTGAGTTAGCATGATCTGCTTCAGTGGCCCAGGTTTCACAGGTTCACATCTCAGGCTCGGACCTATGCACTGCCTATCAAGCCATGCTGTGGCAGGTATCCCACATATAAAAAAAAAGTAGAGGAAGATGGGCACGGATGTTAGCCCAGGGCCAGTCTTCCTCAGCAAAAAGAGGAGGATTGGCAACAGATGTTAGCTCAGGGCTAATCTTTCTCACAAAAAAAAAAAAAAAAGAATAGTTATTTGATGGAGTATGCAGCCAAAAACACCCATACCATTACTCCTGGAGGTTCATTCTTTTGGATTTTCAGAGTTTTCTGTTTTCAAAAGCACTCATTAAAATGCTGATACCCCAGGAAAAGCAAGGATATCGTCTGTCTCATTCACCACTATATTATGTCATTAAGGACATTGTTTTTTCATTACTGTATTCCTAGTGATTAGAATATAGTAGGAGTTCAGTAAAGATTAGTGGAAGTAATGCCTTTCTTTTACAAACTCTGATTGATGGCTGCTGGCTGCTGGCAGCACTTTGTTGGGAAGGAGTGTGAGTGTGTTTCAGCAATAGATTAGCAATGTCTGCCATGTGTGCAGTAAGGCAAAGTGAGGGCTTTTGTAACATGTCTGCTGTGAATGTGTTACACCACTCTTCTTGCCGTAGCTATCAGCTGACATTTTAGACAGCTGACTGCAAAGAGGAAGACTATGGGACTAGAGTGTGGGAGGAGTATTGACTAGGAGTATTGACTAAAGGGGCTCTGAGATGGAAATGAGAATTCTGGAAAACAGGTTCCGGTGCTTCCATGTTTGGCTGAGTACTTTGGTGGAAAAGGAAGAATTTCAAGCTTTCTTATTTGCTAAATTTTTGTTTTATTTAGTTTTTCCACAAATTAAAAGGTTAGATTGCACAGCACAACAGTGTTTTAGCATTTCACTAACTGAATGAAGCTAGTGATGTGCAATGAAAAGGTTTTCATGGTTATTTATTGAGATTGTGCTTACACTGTGTTAATTTCACACTCTTTGCACATGTATTCCTCCTTGAATTAGAGAGAGAGAAAAAGTGTTGTTGAGGCTCCGAGATAATGGAATGATTTTAAAGAACAAAGAAATGGATATATAATTCCCTGTCCCCAGAGTCTTATATCTTTCTCTGGTTAGGAAGCAGATGCACTCATAATTTTTCCAAAGCCGGGTTATCTCAAGGCTTTGTGTCCAAGATTAGAATGAAGGTGTTTGCAGGTATTTTATTAAGAGCTTGGAAAGAATTTAAAAAGTGGAGGGAGACATTTTATAACATAAATACAAAGCGTCTTATACGTCTCCTCCAAATTACAATGCGAACTATGTCAATGCTGTACAAAGCAGCATTCATTTGCATCTGGGATGCAAATGCATGCTGTGTTGCATTTGTGAGGGACAGTTGAGTTTTCTGTCACACGTGCAGTTTGGGGTACGAGAACTTCCTGCTTAACTTTTTCTTTTTACCTCTCGTCTTCCTGATCAGTGGAGGCGGCCCATTGCCCCTGCGGAAGAATTATTCATTCAACAAATATTTAGCTCTGGGCCAGCAAGTTACAGAATAGACTAAGGTCATTTGTTCCTAAGGACATCTGTCTTAATTTGGGTTTTTTCTAGACCCTGAGACAAAAACTTGGGTACAGGTAGTTTTTTGGGGGAGACAATCCCTGGAAGCCGAAATAAGAAAGTGGCAAAAGTGAAACAGGAAAGGGAGAAAAGGTGATAAAATATGCATAAAATAGCAGGTTACTGCCATAGGCAACTAGAGCTCCCTTCTCCTGGGGAACCTCTGAGAAACTATGTGGAACATGCATGAAATCTCACCATCAGAGCAAAGGCTGGGGCATATTTTTACCCATATATCTCGATTGTACCTGCAGAGCCCCCATGGTGCAAGAGAGAGCGCTCAGGTAGAGGACAAGAGACACTCATTCCCAAGTTGGGATATTGTCAGTCTGGGGGACTGTCTGCCATAGCTACAGGTGAACTCAGGTGAGCCAAGGAGATACAGGGCAGTGCATCAACAGCATCTACTACAAAATCCTTGCTTTCTATACTCCAAGGCAGGGTCCATTTTGGAGGTAACAATCCTCAAACTGAGGTAGATCCAGGGCCGTGATCTATGCTGTGTAGGTTGTGCACTGTACAACTCCTGGGATTGCCACTTATATAGACTGCAAAGTAATCATTGTCCCCCAGAGCTATGCAATGAAAAATCTGCAAAATATTCACATGAACTACATTGTAATTGGCATCCCTTTGAGCCATGCACTGCATAATCTGCAAAGCCGTACACACAGTTTCTCTTATAAGAAAATCCTCCTGTGAAGTGTAGATATTATTTTTGGAAGAGTGAATAAATTATATAAAACATTATACAAAGGGCATTTCAGAATAAAAGGGACTTCAATTAATATATTTGCATCAGCCAAGCAATAGTTGCAGGTTCTAAATGGCAATCAGACTCGTGAGACCTAGTAGGCTTTGCCCTAATGCTATCTTTTTCTAAATTTTTAGATGGATATAGGACCAGATGCACAGCATCTGCGACTCATCGGGAGGCCCAACTGTTACCCCAATTCCCAGCTTTTTGGCCTTCCTCACCCACACAGGGCCTGTATAGCTGCCACACATAAAAGGCATAGGTATGTCACCTTAGCACGGAGAGGCTGCAGCCTCAGTTTCCCACCAATCCTTTAGACCATTCTAGTCCAATTTGAGGCTCGTCCATTCTCAGTGCTGTCCTAACAATTGGGGGTTTTACAGCAAACAAGGCAGATATAAGCTTCCATATACATCTCAATCTGTCATTTGCAATGAGACAGTACTTTGAGAAGAATGACTCCTAATTTGTTTCAGAGGCAGATCTTGGTTCAGCCCAGGGCCTGATGTTAACATTTTACTCGCAATGTTCTACATGATTCTTTGATGAATAAGAACACAATGCTTATAAAACAATGGCCCTCATCTCCAAATTCCTGCCCAAAGCAATTGACAAATGCTCTAAACTTTCATGTAAACAAATGCATAGTTAAATCCAAGTTTTTTTTATTACATGAGAAAAGACTTTGTAATTAACACTATAGCAAAATTACTGGGTTCCTGAGGGATTAGTCAACTGTATTCTCACTTTTTTGAACCTTATTTTTATTTCAAAAAAATTTTTTTTCTTGTGAGGAAGATCAGCCCTGAGCTAAGATCCATGCCAATCCTCCTCTTTTTGCTGAGGAAGACTGGCCTTGGGCTAACATCTGTGCCTATCTTCCTCCACTTTTACGTGGGACGCCGCCACAGCACGGCCTGACAAGCGGTGCATTGGTGCGCGCCCGGGATCTGAACCTGGGCCACCAGCAGTGGAGTGTGTGCACTTAACCGCTAAGCCACGGGGCCAGCCCCTTGAAACTTGTTTTTAATCATTCTTTCTCCAGACTTACTGAGATAAAAATCTAAGTTCTTCTTTGATTTTCTCATTAGATTTCTGCAAGCAACATATAATCTCACTGAAAATCATAATCATTTTTTAAAAGAGAGATGATTACCTGTTCTTGGGGCTGTCCTGGTGGCGTAGTGGTTAACTCCGCATGCTCCGCTTCAGCAGCCCAGGGTTCGCAGGTTCAGATCCCCGGCGCGGACCAGGAGGCACCGCTTGTCAAGCCATGCTGTGGAGGCGTCCCACATAAAGTAGAGGAAGATGGGTACAGATGTTAGCTCAGGGCCAATCTTCCTCAGTAAAAAGAGGGGGATGGGCAGCAGATGTTAGCTCAGGGCTGATCTTCCTCACACAAAAAAAAGAGAGAGAGATGATTATCTGCTCCTGTGAAATGGCCAATCTATTGCCTAATGGGTCACAACAGAACTGATTTCTCATTGCCATGGTTGGATTCAGCTGTGTTTCTGAGCGAGCTCATTTCTTGAAAGGAAATCATGGCAGGCCAATGACAGTGAACTCCGGGAGAGGCGGGGATCAGGGAAATTAGGATAGAGATTGCTGTATGGATTCCACATGCTCTCTCATCAGGAACGCATACTGTGAATTGGCATTCTTTGTTTTCCAACTGTCAAAAATATAGGAGGAATAGTTTTCTGGGGGAAGAGACACCCTGAAGATTTCGGTAGCATTACAAACCCTGTGGTATTGGTCTTTAGGAGTCTTGGATGCCTACTGAAACATCCCAGTGCACACCAGCTTTGTTACAGAATTGAAATGAAACTGTGTCATGTGGTCTCCTTCATTCTCTCCCTCCCTTCCCGTCTCCTTCTCTCCCTTCTTTCCTTCATTCCCACAATTGAGCCCATTCTAGGTACACTGAGTACACAGTGGTGAACTTGATAGATATTGTCCCTGTCTTCATGGATTTTATAATCTAGTGGTGGAGACAGAATTTAAACACAGATGTGCACACAAATCTAGAATTACAAATTGCGATAAGTGCTGGGGAAACAAATATGACATTATGGAGAAAACTGGCGGGAGTAGGGTGATGCGAAGGAAAAAACAACCTCTGAGGAAACCACATTAAGCTGAGCCCTCAGTGAAGGTCTAGTAAGAAGGAGAAATGTGGGAGAGGGGGTTGGGCTGTACAAAGGCCCTGAGCCTGAAGGTATGGACAAGACCGACACATCCGACACATCCGAGGGACCAAAAGTCAGGTGTTGCTAAAGCTTCATTAGCAAAGAAAGGTGACTGGTAGGCCATGAAGTTGAAGAAATAGTCAAGGGCCAGATCTCTAAGGCTAAAAGTAAAATATAAAATGTCTGTTGAGAAATAAAACCTGCAAGAGGAACACAACTAAAAATCAACAGAGGATGTGGGACTGCACCTGAGTGACACATTACTCTGCAGGCGATAACGTGTCCTCTTGTAATTATTTGGGAGAATGGTGGCCGTTTTGCAGTGTCAGCAGCATTGAACCTGAGACATGACAACACAAAGGTATCAGCTCACCTTTTTCAAGTGATTCTTTGAACTCTAAGGGGGTTCACCTGGGGACAGATGAAGACGATTAATGTTCAGCCTGTAGCATTAAGCCTAAAGTCTTCATTTAGGACACATGCTGGTAGCTCAGAAGAATAAAAGTTTGAGCTTTTGAATGGAGGATTGCTGTTTGTTTGAAGGAAGGCAATAAATAACAAAACCACAGTGCACAGAGCTCTTTGGAAGCTTTGCAAGGAGGACAGTATAAAATGGCAAACTGAGCCAGGAGAGGCACATAATGTTGAGGGAGTTGGTGAACGGAAATTTGAAGTAATACCTATCAGTCTTTAAAAATTTTCCATATCAGTGAATTATCTGCGGCCCTGTGGTGTGTAACCGAGTTCTTCTCTTAGTGCTGTCTCCCTCTCTCCTTCCCTCCAGCAACTTGATTTGTGAGGCAAAACGTCTTTGAAGGGGTAGGGAGAACTTTGATGATTGGTTGATTAGAGAATGTTGTGGGACAGCCCAGTGGCGTAGTGGTTAAGTTCCCATGCTCAGCTTTGGCAGCCTGGGGTTTGCAGGTTTGGATCCTAGGGATGGACCTATGCACCACTTTATACGTGGCAGGTGTCCCACTTATAAAATAGAGGAAGATGGGCACAGATGTTAGCTCAGGGCCAATCTTCCTCAGCAAAAAAGAGGAGGATTGGCAACAGATGTTAGCCCAGGGCTGATCTTCCTCACACACAAAAAAGAATGTTATCTGTCACATTTTTTGTGAGACTGAGAAACATTTCATCTTTGAAATGAAATACATTAAGGGTGGACTTCCTATGAAGAAAATTGTCTTTGGTTTATGGTGGTAAAATATACGTAACATAAAAATGACCATTTTAAATGTATAGTTCACTGGCATTAAGTACATTCACATTGTTGTGCAACCATTACTACCATCCATCCCCAGAACTTTTTCATCTTCCCCAATTGAAACTCTGTACTCATTAAACACTAACTGACCATACCCCTCATCCGGCCCCAGCCCCTGGTAACTACCATTATACTTTCTTTCTCTGCAAATTTGACAACTCTAGGTACCTTTTATAAGAAATCATACAGTGTTTGTCCTTTTGTGACCGGCTTATTTAGCATAATGCCCTCAAGGTTCATCCATATTGCAGCATGTATCAGAATTTCATTCCTTTTTAAGGCTAAATAATATTCCATTGTATGTTTATACTATGTTTTGTTTATTTGTTCAACTGTTCATGGACATTTCAGTTGGAGAAAAAGTGTCTTTTAAACATGGAGCAGGGACATGATCTTTTTCTTTTCTTACGTTATCTTACTTTTCCTTTCTCTACTCCTTCTCTTCTCTTCTTTTCTTCTTTCCTTCCCTCCCTTTCTCTCTCCCTGGGTACGAGGAGGATAGAATTTGACTAAAGGTTGTTATCACTGGGAATCTCAAGGAAAAGTACAATGACTTTTTTATTGTTATAGTGGACTTCATTTTTTAGAGCAGTTTTAAGTTCATAGCAAAATTGAGCAAAAAGTATAGAGGGTTCCCATATACTCCCTGCACCTCTCCTCCCCCCAGCCTCTCTAACTATCAAGATCCCCCACTAGAGTGTACATTTGTTACAATTGAGAAACCTACATTGAAACGTCATTATCATCCAAAATCCATAGTTTACATTAGGTAAATATTGTATATTCTATGGGTTTGGACAAATGTATTATGACATGTATACATCATTATAGCATCATACAAAATACTTTCACTGCCTTAAAAATCCTCTGTGCTCCACCTATTCATCCCTCCCTCCCTCTAACCCCTGGCAGCCACTGATCTTTTTACTGTCTCCATAGTTTTGCCTTTTCCAAAATGTCATATTGTTGGAATCATACAGTATGTAGCCTTTTCAGATTGGCTTCATTCACTTAGCAACACGCATTTAGGTTCCAGCATGTCTTTTCCTGGCCTGATAGCTCATTTCTTTTTAGTGCTGACTAATATTCCATTGTCTGGATGTACCACAGTTTATTTATTCATTCACTTACTGAAGGACATCTTAGTTGTTCCCAAGTTTTGACAATTATGAATAAAGCTGCCATTAATATCCATGTGCAGGTTTTTGCGTGGACATAAGTTTTCAACTAATTTCAGCAAATACCAAGGAGTGCAATTCACAGATCGTATATTAAGGCTATGTTTAGCTTTGTAAGAAACTGCCAAACTGTCTTCCAAAGTGGCAATGACTTCTTTTTGGGCTGCGTTGTTTTCCTTTCAGAAGCCAAGACTCCAGGGTCAACAATAATGCCTAAGTCACAGGCTTGTAGTTTGGATTAAGTGAGAAAGTAAATAGGGAGATGGTCAGTCACCTACACAGGGTCTGACATAAAATGGTTGCAATTTTTTTCTTACTCATGCTGAGCTGTCCCTGTGACCTGAGAGTGGGGATATGCAGTCAGGAGAAGATTTTTATGACTGATTCAACCATTAAGTTATGATTTTTTTTTATTTTTTTTTTATTGATATTTTAATGGTTTCTAACATTGTGAAATTTTGGGTTGTACATTTTTGTTTGTCCATCACCCCATATATGACTCCCTTCACCCCTTGTGCCCACCCCCCACCCCCACTGCCCGGGTAACCACAGTCCAGTTTTCTCTGTCCATGTGTTGGTTTATATTCCACATATGAGTGAGATCATACAGTGTTTGTCTTTCTCTTTCTGGCTTATTTCACTTAACATAATACGCTCCAGGCCCATCCATGTTGTTGCAAATGGGACGATTTTGTCTTTTTTTATGGCTGAGTAGTATTCCATTGTATGTATATACCACATTTTCTTAATCCAATCGTCAGTCGAGGGACACTTAGGTTGCTTCCACTTCTTGGCTATGGTGAATAATGCTGCAATGAACATAGGGGTGCATAAGCCTCTTTGGATTGTTGATTTCAGGTGCATTGGATAGATTCCCAGTAGTGGGATGGCTGGATCATAGGGCATCTCTATTTTTAATTCTTTGAGGAATCTCCATACCGTTTTCCATAGAGGCTGCACCAATTTGCATTCCCACCAGCTGTGTATGAGGGTTCCTGTTTCTCCACATCCTCTCCAACATTTGTTGTTTTTTGTCTTGGTGATTATAGCCATTCTAACGGGCGTGAGGTGGTATCTTAGTGTTGTTTTGATTTGCATTTCCCTGATGATTAGTGATGTTGAGCATCTTTTCATGTGCCTATTGGCCATCTGTATATCTTCCTTGGAGAAGTGTCTGTTCATTTCCTCTGCCCATTTTTTGATTGGGTTGTTTGTTTTTTTGTTGTTCAATTGTGTGAGTTCTTTATATATTATGGAGATCAACCCCTTGTCAGATGTATGTTTTGCAAATATTCTCTCCCAGCTGGTTGGTTGTTTGTTCATCTTGATTCTGGTTTCATTTGTCTTATAAAAGCTCTTTAGTCTGATAAAGTCCCACTTGTTTATTTTTTCTTTAGTTTCCCTAGTCTGGGTAGGCATGTCATCCGAAAAGATTCCTTTAAACCCAATGTCAAATAGTGTGTTGCCTATATTTTCTTCTATGAGTTTTATAGTTTCAGGTCTCACCTTGAGTTCTTTGATCCATTTTGAGTTAATTTTTGTGAATGGCGATAGCACATGGTCCACTTTCATTCTTTTGCATGTGGCTGTCCAGTTTTCCCAACACCATTTATTGAAGAGACTTTCCTTTCTCCATTGCATGTCCTTAGCACCTTTGTCGAAAATTAGCTGTCCGTATATGTGTGGTTTTATTTCTGGGCTTTCAATTCTGTTCCATTGATCTGTGTGTCTGTTTTTGTACCAGTACCATGCTGTTTTGATTACTATTGCTTTGTAGTATGTTTTGAAGTCAGGGATTGTGATGCCTCCTGCTTTGTTCTTTTTCTTTAGGATTTCTTTAGCTATTCGGGGTCTTTTGTTGCCCCATATAAATTTTAGTATTCTTTTTTCTATTTCTGTGAAGAATGTCATTGGGATTCTGATTGGGATTGCATTGAATCTGTAGATTGCTTTAGGTAATATAGACATTTTAACTATGTTTATTCTTCCAATCCACGTGCATGGGATATCTTTCCATTTCTTTATGTCATCGTAGATTTCCCTCAATAATGTCTTGTAGTTCTCATTGTATAGGTCCTTCACCTCCTTGGTAAGATTTATTCCTAGGTATTTTATTCTTTTTGATGCAATTGTAAATGGTATTATCTTTTTGAGCTCTCTTTCTGTTAGTTCATTATTAGCATATAGAAATGCAACTGATTTTTGTAGATTGATTTTGTACCCTGCAACTTTGCTGTAGTTGTTGATTGTTTCTAACAGTTTTCCAACAGATTCTTTAGGGTTTTCTATATATACAATCATGTCATCTGCAAATAGTGAGAGTTTCACTTCTTCGTTACCTATTTGGATTCCTTTTATTCCTTTTTCTTGCCTAATTGCTCTGGCCAAAACCTCCAGTACTATGTTGAACAGGAGTGGTGAGAGTGGGCAGCCCTGCCTCGTTTCTGTTCTCAGAGGAATGGCTTTCAGTCTTTCCCCGTTGAGTATGATGTTAGCTGTGGGTTTGTCATATATGGCCTTTATTATGTTGAGGTACTTTCCTTCTATTCCCATTTTATTGAGAGTTTTTATCATAAATGGATGTTGTATCTTGTCAAATGCCTTCTCTGCGTCTATTGAGACGATCATGTGGTTTTTATTCTGTGTTTTGTTGATGTGATGTATCACGTTGATTGATTTGCGGATGTTGAACCATCCCTGCGTCTCTGGTATAAATCCCACTTGATCATGGTGTATGATCTTTTTAATAGATTGTTGTATTCGGTTTGCCAATATTTTGTTGAGGATTTTTGCATCAATGTTCATCAGCGATATTGGCCTGTAATTTTCTTTCTTTGTATTGTCTTTGTCTGGTTTTGGTATCAGGGTGATGTTGGCCTCATAGAATGATTCAGGAAGTGTTCCATCTTCCTCTATTTTTTGGAATAGTTTGAGGAGGATGGGTATTAAATCTTCTTTGAATGTTTGGTAAAATTCACTGGAGAAGCCATCTGGTCCTGGACTTTTATTTTTTGGGAGGTTTTTGATTACTATTTCAATTTCTTTACTTGTGATTGGTCTATTCAGATTCTCCATTTCTTCTTGGTTCAATTTTGGGAGGTTGTATAAGTCTAAGAATTTATCCATTTCTTCTAGATTGTCCAATTTGTTGGCATATAATTTCTCATAGTATTCTCTTATAATCCTCTGTATTTCCATGGTATCCGTTGTAATTTCTCCTCTTTCATTTCTAATTTTATTTACTTGAGCCTTTTCTCTTTTTTTCTTAGTTAGCCTGGCTAAGGGTTTGTCTATTTTGTTTATCTTCTCGAAGAACCAACTCTTTGTTTCATTAATCCTTTCTACTGTTTTTTTGGTCTCAATATCATTTATTTCTGCTCTGATTTTTATTATTTCTCTCCTTCTGCTGGCTTTGGGCTTTGTTTGTTCTTCTTTTTCTAGTTCTGTTAGGTGTAATTTAAGGTTGCCTATTAGGGCTTTTTCTTGTTTGTTAAGGTGGGCTTGTATCGCTATGAGTTTCCCTCTCAGGACCGCTTTTGCTGCGTCCCATATGGTTTGATATGGCATGTTATCATTTTCATTTGTTTCCAGATAGTTTTTGATTTCTCCTTTAATTTCATCAATGATCCATTGGTTGTTCAGTAGCATGTTGTTTAATCTCCACATTTTTGTCACTTTCCCAGTTTTTTTTTCCTGGTTCATTTCCAGTTTCATAGCCTTATGGTCTGAAAAGATGCTTGTTATGATTTCAATCTTCTTAAATTTATTGAGGCTTGCTTTGTTTCCCAACATATGGTCTATCCTAGAGAATGTTCCATGCGCACTTGAGAAGAATGTGTAGTCAGCTGTTTTTGGGTGGAGTGCTCTGTATATGTCTACTAGGTCCATCTCATCCAGTTTTTCATTTAAGTCTAATATTTCTTTATTAACTTTTTGTCTGGATGATCTATCCATTGCTGTAAGTGGGGTGTTAAGATCCCCTACTATTATTGTGTTGTTGTTGATTTCTCCTTTTAGGTTTGTTAATAGTTGTTTTATGTACATTGGTGCTCCTATGTTGGGTGCATATATATTTATAAGTGATATGTCTTCTTGATGGAGTGTCCCTTTTATCATTATATATTTCCCTTCTCTGTCTTTCTTAACCTGTTTTATCTTGAAGTCTACTTTGTCTGATATGAGTATGGCAACACCTGCTTTCTTTTGTTTGCCATTAGCTTGGAGTATTGTCTTCCATCCTTTCACTCTGAGCCTGTGCTTGTCTTTAGTGCTAAGATGTGTTTCCTGAAGGCAGCATATTGTTGGGTCTTGCTTTTTAATCCATCCTGCCACTCTGTATCTTTTGATTGGAGAGTTCAATCCATTTACATTTAGGGTAATTATTGAAATATGAGGGTTGAATGTTGCTGTTTTGTCACTTATTTTCTGGTTCTTTTGCATTTCCTTTGTTTCATGTCCCATTTGTTTTGGACTGCCAATTCAGTTTGGTTGTTCTGTCTTATGATTCTTCTAGTTTTCTCTTTGTTTATCATATGTGGTTTTAATTTGATTATTTGTTTAGTGGTTACCTTGAGGTTTGGGCGAAAAATCTTCTGTATGAGATAGTCCATTATCTGATAGCCTCCTATTTCCTTATACTAAGTCAATTCAGTCACTTTCCTCTTCCCCTTCTAAGTTGCTCTTGTTATACCTTATTCTATCTTGTGTTGTGGCTGTGTGTTTACAGTGATGAGGTTAAATTTATTTTTGGTGAATTTCTTCCTTTGATCTTTGAATTTAGTATTTAAGTGGTTGCTAACCTATTCCGGTAAAGATCTACTATTTCTCTGATTCTGTCTACCTACTTTTCTCCTTACTCCAAGCTTTGTGTTCCCTTTCTCTTCTTGTTTTCAGGCCTGAGGGCCTTCTTGAGTATTTCTTGTAGTGGCGGTCTCGTGGCCATGAACTCCCTTAGCTTTTGTTTATCTGGGAGAGTTACTATTTCTCCATCATATTTGAAGGATATTTTTGCTGGATAGAGTATTCTTGGCTGAAAGTTTTTGTCTTTTAGTATTTTGAATATATCATTCCAGTCTCTTCTAGCCTGAAAAGTTTCTGTTGAGAAATCCGCTGAGAGCCTGATGGGAGTTCCTTTGTACGTTATTTTTTGTTTTTGTCTAGCTGCTCTTAATATTGTTTCTTTGTCGTTGACCCTGGCTAGCCTTACCACTAGGTGTCGTGGTGAAGGCCTTTGTCTGTTAATATATATAGGCGTCCTGTTGGCTTCGCTTACTGGTATTTCCTGCTCCTTCCCCAGATTTGGGAAATTTTCAGCTATTATTTCCTTGAATAGGCTCTCTGTTCCTCTTTCCCTCTCCTCTCCCTCAGGAATACCTATAATTCTTATGTTACATTTTCTAATAGAGTCTGATATTTCTCGGAGTCTTTCTTCATTTCTTTTTAGTCTTAGTTCTCTCTCTTCTTCCATCTGGAGTATATCTGTATTCCTATCCTCTAAAGTACTAATTCTTTCCTCCATATTGTCAGCTCTGTTCTTTAAAGATTCCAGATTCTCCTTTATCTCCTCCATTGTGTTCTTCATCTCCATCAGCACTGATAGGTTTTTCTTTATGATTTCAATCTCTTTTGTGAAGAAACTCCTAATCTCATTTAATTGTTTGTCTGTGTTGTCTCGTATTTCGTTGAGTGTTTTTATGATAGCTATTTTGAAATCTCTGTCATTTAGTTTATGGATTTCTGTGTCTTCGGGGTTGATTTCTGGGTGCTTGTCATTTTGTTTCTGGTCTGGTGATTTCATATATTTTTGCATTGTGGTTCCTGTGTTGGTTTTGATTTTCCTCATCCTGGAAGTCTCTGGTTGCAATTTCCACCTGCCGCCACTGTCTGGTGGTAAAGGGCTGTGTAGTCTAAGCCCCCTGCGCTCTGCCCCAGTTTTTCTGCTGTGATCCGCAGTTTTGTTTTGTTTTGTTTTGTTTTGTTTTTTTTCCCCACTGCGATCCACGGGTCCAGTCCAGTTTATTCAGGTCTGCCTCGGACCGCTAGATCTGGTCGAGCTGCAGACTCCGGGTTGCGGGGAGGGGGGAGCTCTCTCTTTTGCCCTCTGGGTCCCTGACGTGGGAGGCTTCTCGTTTGCCCCTCTTTATCCGCTCTCTGGGTTGCTCAGATGTTGATGGTAGCCCTGTGGCTCCTCTGAGCCCTCTGTGCGGGAGTTTCCCACTGGCTGAGAGAGCCCGAAGAGCTACAGTTTCCCGCCGAGGGCCGCCCCTCCCCCCTCTCTGGGAGCCGCGCGGACCGGATCGCTGATCTGATGGGGAGGGAGCGGAGTTCTCCTTACCTCTCCCCACTTCCTCCGGGGGCCCAGCACGTTCCACTCTCAGATGTGCGGCAGTGTGGATCCCTCCGCTCTAGCTTTTCACTGTCTGGGATTCCGTTGTTGGTCTGTGGCTGTTACTTTTGTTGTATCTTGTGGGGGAAGAATTCACGGGAAAGCTCACTCCGCCATGATGCTGACGTCACTCTCAAGTTATGATTTTTGAAGACCTAAACCAAGATGTTTTGCAGAGAGAAAGGAGACGGGAGGAGAGATGTCTCTGAAGGAGAAGGTAATGGTTTAGGCATCAAGGATAAATAAGAAATTGGACAAGAGGCAGTCTTCTTAACCCAGCAGATTATAATGATCATGGAAGGAGTATAAAAAATAAAGTCAGGAAGGTAAGATGTTTATAAAGAAAAAAGGCCGTTGTGGACACACAATAGGTGCTTAGCACTTGCTGATGAAATTAATTTGAAGAAGAATAGAAATTCTTGTTTGTGCTGAGCCAGGAGACTATGGTTTAATGGTGGACATTTGGTTTAAATTTCCTGTAATGGGAAGATCATGACCCCCCTTTATGTTTTCCCATTATTTCCTGTACTGCAAAGAAAAAATAGGTTCATTTGCCCTTGAATATAACAATAGTTAGTGGCTGAGAAAAATCATTTGCTGTCATCATCTGTGTCAGGTAAGTGTCACAAGAGTGACCTATAATTATCTGTTGCCACTTCAACAGAGGGGAGCAATTACAGCAAGGGCACTTCTGTGTTATATCTCAACGTGACAGGCTTGCCAAACTAATGGGCAATAATAAATGCACAAGGCATAAGGTTTTTGGATAATTTCCACATCCAATAGAGTGGAGATCTTTGTCAGAGAAGATGAAAATTAGCTGAGCAAATTTCATCCTGATTATTATTACATATGTCTTGGAAACCTAGCCAGAGCTTCATATTGGGTCAAATATTGAACAAAACCCAGTTATAGCAGATAATTGATACACTCTTTCTAAAGTCTGGGCAGGTTTATGTCAACTTGCTCAAGGAAAAGGTTAAGAAATTAAGCAATGCCACGTGAGTGGCTGTCAGCTTGAGACAGGTCAGCAACAAAACATTTATATGGTGATAATAGTCGGAGGGGTAGTAATTATTTGTTAGAAATAGCCAGTAATGCAAAAAGAAAACAGAAAGATCATTTTTTACTGTTATTTAACTTTAAAAAACATTTAACTATTTTATTGAGGTCATATTGGCTTATAACATTGTGTAATTTCAGGTGTACATTATTATATATCAGTTTCTGTATAGACTGCATTGTGTTCACCACAAGTAGTCTAGTTTTTATCTATCCATACATATGTGCCCTTTAACTCCTTTTGCCCTCCCCCTCCCATTCCCCACTAATCTGTTCTCCTTATCCATGTGTTTGTTTATCTTCCACATATGAGTGAAATCATATGGTGTTTGTCTTTCTCTGTCTGGCTTATTTCACTTAGCATAATACCCTCAAGGTCCATCCATATTGTCATAAATGGCAAAATTTTGTCTTTTTTTATGGCTGAGTAGTATTCCATTGTATATATGTACCACGTCTTCTTTATCCATTCACCCATGATGGGCACTTGGGTTGCTTCCACGTCTTGGCTATTGTGAATAATGCTGCGATGAACACAGGGATGCATAAATCTCTTAGAATTGTTGATTTCATGTTCTTTGGATAAATACCCAGTAGTGGGATAGCTGGATTATGTGGTATTTCTTTTTTAATTTTTTTGAGAAATCTCCATCCTCTTTTCCATAGTGGCCACACCAGGTTGCATTACCACCAGCAGTGTATGATGGTTCCCTGTTCTCCACATCCTCTCCAACATTTGTTATTGTTTGTCTTGTTAATTACAGCCATTCTGATGGGTGTAAGGTGATATCTCATTGTAGTTTTGATTTGCATTTCCCTAATAATTAGTGATGTTGAACATCTTTCTTGTTCCTGTTCGTTCTCTCTATATCTTCTTTGGAAAAATGTCTGTTCATATCCTCTGCCCATTTTTTGATCAGGTTGTGTGTTTTTTTGTTGTTGAGTAGTATGAGTTCTTTATATATTTTGGAAATTAACCCCTTGTTGGATATATGATCTGCAAATATTGTCTCCCAGTTGGTGGGTTGTCTTTTTGTTTTGTTCATGGTTTTCTTTGCCTTACAGAAGCTTTTTAGTCTGATGTAGTCCCATTTGTTTATTTTTTTCTTTTGTTTCCCTTGCCTGAGTAGACATGGTTTTCGAAAAGATGCTGCTAAGACCGATATCAAAGAGTGTACTATGTTTTCTTCTAGGAGTTTTATGGTTTCAGGTCTTACATTCAAGTCTTTAATCTATTTTGAGTTAATTTTTGTGTATGGTGTAAGATAATGGTCTACTTTCATTTTTTTTCATGTGGCTGGCCAGTTTTTTCAACATCATTTATTGAAGAGACTTTCCTTTCTTCATTGTATGTTCTTGGCTCCTTTGTCAAAGATTAGCTCTCTATAGATGTTTGGTTTTATTTCTGGGCTTTCAAATCTGTTTCATTGATCTGTATGTCTGTTTTTCTGCCAGTACCATGCTGTTTTGATTACTGTAGCTTTGTAGTATATTTTGAAGTCAGGGATTGTGATACCTCCAGCTTTGTTCTTTTTTATCAGGATTGTTTTGGCTATTTGAGGTCTTTTGTTGTTCCATATAAATTTTAGGATTCTTTATTCTGCTTCTGTGAAGAATGTCATAGGTAATATGGACATTTTAACTATGTTTATTTTTCCAATCCATGGAATATCTTTCCATTTCTTTATGTCTTCTTTGATTTCTTTTAATAAGGTCTTATAGTTTTCAGTGCATAGGTTTTTCACCCCCTTGGTTAAATTTATTCCTAGGTATTTTATTCTTTTTTGTTGTGATTATAAATGAGATTGTCTTCTTGACTTCTTTTTCTGCTAGCTCGTTATTAATGTATAGAAATGCAACTGATTTTTGTAAGTTGATTTTGTACCCTGCAACTTTACTACAGTTGCAGATTATTTCTAATAGTTTTCTGGTGAATCCTTTGGGTTTTCTATGTATAGATACATGTCATCTGCAAGCAGTGAGAGTTTTACTCCTTCCTTTCCAATTTGGATACCTTTTATTTCTTTTTCTCACCTAATTGCTCTGGCCAAAACTTCTAGTACTATGTTGAATAAGAGTAGTGGGAGTGGGCTCCCTTGTCTTGTTCCTGTCAGAAAGATCATTTTTAACATAGCCAAAGATAACTAGTTGTCATACAGACGTTTTTCTGTGCATTTGTAAATTATATATTGCCTCTAAGATTGCCCCCAGTGATTCCTGCTGCCTTGTATTCATGCCCTTGTGTAGTCTCCTCCCCTAGAGTGTAGGCTGGCAAAGTGATGGGATATCACCTCAGAGATTAGGTTACAACAGACTGTGGCTTCCATCTTGGGTATTCTCTCTTGCTCTTTCTTGCTTGCTCACTCTAATGTAAACCAGGGGCCATGTTGCAAGCTCCCACACAGAGAGGCCCACATGGCAAGGAAGTGAGGGAGGCCTTTGAATCCCTCAGTCCAACATCCTGTGAGGAACTGAACCCTGCCAACAACCATGTGAGTGAGCTTGGAAATGGAGCCTCCCCGATTCAAGCCATCAGATGGGATTGAAGCTCTGACTGACAGCATGACTGCAGTCTTATGAGAGGCTTTGAGCCAGCCATGCCTCGCTAAGCCACATCCCAATATTGAACCCACAGAAACTCTGAGATAGAAATATGTTTGTTGTTTTAAGCTGCTAAGTGTTAGGGTAGTTTGTTATGCAACAATAGATAACTAAAGTATATATGTTTACAAAAATTGGATTATATTGTCTTTTGTCAGTCAGAGTTCTGATAGCAAATAGAGGGAACTGAACTGGGATTTTGAAGAGAACTGTGGGCAGTGTTAAGAAAATCAATCAGGGAGGCAGGCCAGGTGGTGTGTAGTTAGGTTGGCACACTCCACTTCAGTGGCCCAGGGTTTGCGGGTTCGGATCCTGGGCACAGACCTACACACCACTCAAGCCATGCTGTGCTGGTGTCTCACATACAAAATAGAGGAAGATTGGCACAGATGTTAGCTCACGGACAATCTTCCTCAAGCAAAAACAGGAAGATTGGCAACGGATGTTAACTCAGGGCCAATCTTCCTCACATAAATAAATAAATAAATAAATAAATAAATAAATAAATAAGAAAATCAATGAGGCATAAAGTGGCAGCCAGGGCTGACACAAGTGGGAAGTTATTATCATCTCTAGACCTGAAAGAGAAAGGGAAGATAAAGGTGTTACTAGAGGTCAGAGAGAAGGGGAGCCACAGAGGGGAGGCTGCCTTATAGGAGCAGGAGTGTAGAGGGACACAATACCTGCCAGAATTGGGTCGAGGCAGGGAGGGAACAGAGAAGAAATACCCTGACCTCTTTCTCCCACCACCCCCAGATCTGCCCAAGACTTTCATTGGCCAAACCCAATTGGAAACCAAAGGACAGTTTCTAGGGGTCAGCCCCCTAGGACAGAGAATAAGGCAGAGAAAGTAGAGAACGGGTCTGCTGGGGCATAAAAAGAAAAACCAGCATATGCATATGCTCTTCTACAATTTATGTTTATATATCTTTCTGTATCATTAAAGATTCTTCTGCATCATGGTTTTAAACAGCTACATATGGGTACTATAATCAACTTATCTCAGTCACACACTGATGAACATTTTTGGTTGTATAAACATTCTTCTTTTGCTATGGTGAACAGTGAAATGAATATCCTTACAGTCATATTTCTATGGATTTTTAAAAATAGTTCCTTAGAGTACAACACAATAAGTAGAATAATTGAGGACAAAGGACACTTTTTAGGTACATCTTCCCATGTTGCTCACTAGAAAAGTTGCTATCATTCTCCCTCTGGAAAGAAATCTTTGCCTATTTGATAAGTTAAAAAATTATGCTGTATTGTTGTTTTAATTTTCATTTTGGTGTTACTAATGAATTTAAAATATTTTCACATATTCATTAGCTGCTTGTATTTCTTCCTTTGTGACTTTTGCCCATTTTTTTCTATTGAAATTTCTATTTCTACTGGTAACTTTTTCTTACTGATTTATAGAAGCTAGTTAATATTAAGAATTCATTGTTGTCATATATGCTCCAAACATTTTTCCTAGTTTAAAAAGAAATTTCATGCATAGAACTTATTTCTTTACCTTAAGAATTAAAGATTAAGAATTAAGATTAAAATGTTCACCTTTTTTCCTAGTATTTTAATAGTGAAATTATGTGAAGTAAGAATTTTAATCCATTTGGATTTGGAGGTAAAGTGTGAGACAGAAATGAAACATTATTTGCTTCTAAATGGTTATCTGACTGTCCCAAAACCATTTAGTGAAAGGACCATCTTTTTTTTCTCACTAATTTGAAACGGAAACACAATGCCAGGTGACAAGTATAGCCTTGATTCCATTAGTTGGAGGAAAACTGGCCTTTAAAATAGGCCTACTCCATTTTTCATTTGATGTCCTTTCTATTCTATATATTTTCCATCCTTTGCAGATGGGTTAAAATACTTCCATGAATATTTTTATTGAAAATGGTTCTAACTACTACCTTATTTTTGAATAAAGATCAGTAGCAGGAGCTTGGAGTTTGGGCCTACTCCTGGCTGAAGGTTATGTCCATTACTTCCCCTAAGCTAGACCTAATTTGTATTTTTTGACATATGTTTTTGACCTCCTGCTAATTTTTTTTTTTTTGTGGTGAGGAAGATTAGCCCTGAGCTAACATCCATTGCCAATCCTCCTCCTTTTGCTGAGGGAATTGGCCCTGGGCTAACATCTGTGCCCATCTTCATCTACTTTATACGTGGGATGCCTGCCACAGCATGGCTTGATAAGCGGTGAGTAGGTCCACACCCAGGATCCAAACCTGTGAACCCCAGGCTGCCGAAGCAGAGTGCACGAACTCAACCACTATGCCACTGGGCTGGCCCCTTGACCTCCTGTTATTTTTTATAAATACTATTAAGATTTTAGAACTTATTTAAAAGTAAACTTGGCTTACAGTGGTAGATTAAATTGAGGAAGACAGTATTATTCGTATAATTTCACATGTTTAACACAAATCAGCGCTTACTTCATTTCCTTTATCTTTCAAAATTGAAGATTTGAGAACATACTCTGGGTGGAATGTGGTGACAATAGTGATGCATTGAAATGCTCCACTTAACAAGTGGTAATGGATCATTCTGCTAGCATTTCATGAAAAGGAGGCCCAGGTCATGTTTGTAATATCTGTATTTCCTAAAGGGTTTCATGAAATACTTGATGAAGATTTTACCTTTGTACAAAAGGAGAGAATATAACATTTCTTCTTGATTCTGAAAGGCACCTGATGAATAGTATTACCCTTCAGGTTACCAGAAATGGCATCAACACAATTTCTCTTTTCAAAATTAAAGACGATCATTACATTGAAGAGGAAAAGAGTTTTTCCTTAATTTTAGATCAAAGGAAGTATTATTTCAAAATTAAAACCAATAGACTGGGTTAAATCTTCTCTTAAGAGAGAAGTTGTATCTAAAACTTCCAAGATCATTAGTAACTGGAAATAAGATCTGTTTTCTCTTAGGAAGGTATAGTAGGATGTATCAGAAAGTGCTTACGCACCTTAATAATTTATCAATCTCTCATGCAAAACATTCAGAATCTATAACAACAATAGGAAAATGCTGAATAAATTTAACATTTCCTACATGCGCTAAATGCTTTCCATGTATATATCACTCAATCATCACCATCCTGTGAGATAAATATGATTATATTTTATTCAACTTTATTAAGGTATAATTTACATACAGTAAAACACATCTATTTAAGTGGTGCAATTCAAAGCATTTTGGTAAATGTATACATCCAAGCAGTGGCCACCACAATAATGATACAGAATATCTCTATCACTGCAAAATGTTCTTATGTGCCTCTTTTGTAATCAACCCTTTGTCCCCACCCAGCCCCTAGAAACCACTGATCTCCTTTGTCACTATCATTTTGTCTTTTCTGGAATTTCATATAAGTGGAATCACAAAGTATGTAGCTTTTTCATCTAGCTTTTTTCACTTAGCACAATGCTTTGAGATTAATCCCTGTTGTTGCATGTATCAATAATTCATTTCTTTTTATTGCTGAATAATACTCCATTGTGTGGATGTACCACAATATGTCTATCCATTTACCAGTTGATGGACATTTGAGTTGTTTCCAGTTTTTGCCTATTATGGATAAAGCTGCTTTGAACAATAATGTGAAAGTCTTTGTATGGATACATGTTTTCATTTCTCTTTGGTAAGTACCGAAGGGGGCATTAGAAAGCTGGAGACAAAAAGGAAGCATTTGGGGAGGATTTAATTATAGGGGAAAATTTTTTTTAAAAATAGTTAAAACATATATATATAAATAAGAGGGGCGCTGGTTTTCATAATGGTTGTACCATATTACATTTCCAACAGCAATGTATGAGAGTTCCAGTTGCTCTGCATCCTTGCCAACAACAGTTGTAGCCACTCTAGTGAGTGTATAGTTGTATCTCATTGTGGTCTTTACTTGCATTTCTCTGATGTGGTAACCAGTTTCCAAGATGGTACCCAGTGATCCTCACCTCCTGGTATTCATGCCTTTGCCAATCCCATAATAAATAGGGATGACCTGTATAACCAATAGGCTGCTGCACCAATGACAACTGAGTGACTTCTGAGGCCGGGTCATAAAAGACATTGTAGTTTCTGTCTTGTTCTCTCTTAGATGGCTCACTCTGGGGAAACCCAACTGCTGTATCATGAGGGCACTCAAGCAATCCTCTTGGGAGGTCTATGTGGCCAGGAACTGAGGCCACCTGCCAATAGCTGGCACTAATTTGCCAGTCAAGGGAGTGGGCCATTTTGTAAGTGGATCTTCCAGTCCCAATCAGGTTTTCAGATACAGCCCTAGCTGACACCTTGACTGCAACCTTATGAGAGAGACCCTGAGCCTGAGCCACTCAGCTACGCCACAGACTCCTGTCCCACAGAAACTGTGTGAGGTAATAAAAATTCATTGTTGTTCTAAGTTTTGGGGTAGTTTGTTACTCAGCAATAGATAACCAATACAGATTTTGCTACCTGGAAATGGGGGACTGCTATAACAAACACCTAAACTGCAGGAGTGGCTTTGGCACCAGGTAGAAAATGAAAGACACAAGGACTTTGAGGGAGTCTTAGTGAAAGCCTACTGATAGAACCTTGGTGGCCTTTGAGGAGGCTGCCAGCAAGAGCTTATAGGAAACAGTGGTTGGCAGAATTCTAAGATGACTCTCAAGATTCCTGCCCCCTAATGTATATGTTTTGCATAATTGCTTGTCTTGGGTGTGAGTAGAACCTGTCAGTATGATGAGATATTACTGCCACAATTATGTTGCATTATACGGCAAAAGGGATTTTGCAGATGTAAAGTCCTAATCATTTGACTCATAGTTAACCAAAAGTTGAGATTATCCTGGGTGGGTGTGACCTAGTCATACAAGCCCTTAAAAGAGACAAACAACAGCGTAAGAGACTCTCCTGCTGGTCTCGAGGAAGTGAACTAGTATGTTTTGAGATGACCTGTGGAGGGTGCCACACGGCAAACAGGACCAATATTCTGCAGGCAGCATAGGGAAAGGTATTCTTGTAGAGGGAACAACATGGGTAAAATGAGGAGGCTTGAAAGTGTATAGTCTGTCTGTCTGAGATTAGTCCAGTCAGAGAGAAGAGTGACAGGAGACACCAGCTCAGAGGTGAGTACCGTGCTAAGGAGCTGGACTGTTTCACATTGCAGCAAAAGGGTGTCATTTAAAGTAGGGAAATGACATTATCATCATCTTTAGAAAGCATAGAGCCAGGAACTAAGTTAAGAACATGCATGCCCTATCTCACTTAATCTGTAATAGTACCAGATGAAGGAGTTACTATCATTATCCCCACTTTACAAGGGAGGAAACTCAATCTTAGACAAGTTATGCCCAAACCTAGTAGGTGATGGCTCAGAATTTGAAACCCTAAAGGTATTCTTCTAATCATCTCTAGGTCATGTCATCTAGAAGAGAATAAAGATTCTAGCAGTGGTATGAAAGATGGATTGAAGAAAGGCTATGCAAGGAGCCTGCTAAGGCTGTTGCAAGGGTTTTGAGGAAAGATGATACGGGCGCTGAGTAAAATTTCAAGCCTGGCTCTGCTAGCTTTCTGTAGCTTTGGGTTGGCTACTGAACCTCTAGGAGCATCGGGATCCTCTGTAAAATGATGGTAATGTACTTATCTCACAAGGTTGCTGTGAGGATTAAATTAGAAAATCTCTCTCAATCATCTAGCACCACGTCGTAGATGTAGTTGGCTCTCGACATATGGAAATTTAGAAGGCATTTGTTTAATAAATGTAAAGGCAGGTCTACGCCAAGAAACTTTTAAGTACTTATTAAAGTCGACTTCGAAGTGTGCACACTGATACTACAGCGAACAAGCCAAGCAAGTAAATAATTGAACACATAAATAATTTTAAGTGCAATAACTGCCAGTACGGAGAAGTGGAGGATGCTAATTTTTAGCTCGAGTAAGGAAACTCTTCAAGTGTTTTTCTATCTTTATTTAATAATTTTCTGATAATGAATCTGTTTTATAGAAATCCAGACAAAATTCGTACAGATAAAACCAAGAAATAAATCAAAAGGAAAAAACTGATAGGAAACCACAAGCCTCGCCCCCTGAAGCTAGCCCTGCCCCTCCACGGCCGCTCCCTCCACTAAAGTCACGCCTCCTTGGGCCTAACGGTTCTAGCTTCACCCAGCCCTCACTGCGGGGCTCCCTGCGCCTCGATCTCTGCAGAGGCTCATTTGCTCGCGAGAGTTCCTCCACATAGCCGAATCACAAGGCTGCTGCAGGAAACGGAGGCTGAGAAGAGTCGCGAGACTTCGCTCGACCACGCCCCCAGGCCCCGTCCATCTTTCCCGGCGCTTCTCCTGGCCCTGCTTCCCCGGTTGCACGTGTAGTTGTTGTGGTTCGACCGCAAGCGGCCGCGGAAGTGCAGGCACCACAAGACCCGCCTCCAAGATGGCGGCGCCCACGGCATGGGGCCGAGGTCTTTGTCTGCTCGGCCTCTAATTGTAGCCTTGACGCGGTCGGCCGGGCCATGGACCGGCTTGGGTTCACGGCCTCGCTGGTGGTGAGTGCGGGGTGGTGGGGTGGGCGCTCGGAGTGCCGCAGTCCGGCGCTGGAGCCCCTGGGAATTTCTCTGCACTAGCAGTTTCTTCCGGTTTTGCGCGCTGGATTGTCCTCGGGTCACCGGTCACCAGGTTTGGGAGGGAGCGCGAGCTCCTGAGTCGCCGCCGGGTCTCGTGTCAAGGCCATGTGTTTCCTACTTGGACACCAGAAGGAGTTGGGGTTTTGGAGGAGGGATACTTATTGTCTTCCGCACGATGGTTTACTTGAAGGAAAAAAAGCTTCAATTATTGTATAACCACTCTCTGGAGAACTTGGAAATTAAAGAAATATATGTAACAAAACAAAAAACGCTTGCTCAAATCTCCCAGAAGCCTCCTGTCCAAGACTGTGGTTGTCATTTTGCTGTATGTTTTGTTAGTCTCAGAAAATGACATATCCATTCATTCAGTATATAATGAATCTGCTTATTTTGCTTCCAACCATTTTTCTAGGCTTTGGGTATATTGATGAGCACAAATAGCTGCGCTAAGGAGCCAGTGAGACAGTAGTGCTTAATTCCTTATAAAACTACGAGAATCAACAGGTTTTAACATCAAAAACCAAACCAAACCAAACAAAAACAAAAAATCCTTTAATAAATATTTTGAGACCTCCCTTATGGCAGGTCTGGTACAAGATACTAGATAACAGCAGTGAACAAGACAGAGATTGGCTGCTAAGTTTTCAGTGTGGGAAAGTAGCAGAGGCAGACAATAAGAAAAAACTTTTAAAAAGCCTCTTAGGAGAAATGGAGGCCCAGAGGAATGTCTTCATTTAGTTATCAAATGTTCGTTGTTGCAGGTGTTGGAGATAACATGGTGAACGAGATACACCTGCCCACTTGGGTCAGGTGGTGGAGACAGACTAGTAAAATGACTGTTGAGTTAAATGACTTGAGGGCTAGTTTCAGAGTGTTATGTAAAGATGTGGAAGGCACACTTTGGCCAGACTTGTAGGATGATGGTTTTAAATCTCAATTTGTTGAGATTTGTATAAACTAGGTTTTAGAGAAGCAAATAAATAAGTTTTCACTTTCAAGGAGTTTTCCTGTCCGGCTGGTGAGACAGCAGTAGTAGTTTTGATAGTTAACATTGCTGTATCAGCAACTGGGGTAAGCTCTTTATTTACATCATCTCATTTAATTCTGACAAACAAGTGAAGTTTTATGCTAGTTTTCCAAATGAGGGAACTGAGGTACTGAGAGGTTAGATAACTTGTCCAAAGTCACACAATTGAGATCCATTTCATATGTGTAGCTGTTGGAGCTCAGATTGCAACCCAGGCGGTGTAACATGGGATTCCATGCCTTAACTGCTCCTTGATACTGTCTCTAAGTCAGCAACAGTAGCAGGTGGTAAAAATAGGTGTGTACCAGAGTTAGCAAAAGAACAGTGGTTTTAAAATGTATTCAAGTATGGTACACATGCAGAAAGGTATACTTTTTTTTTTCAATGTAGTTTCAGAGGGTAAAATTAGGATCAACGGGTAGAAGTTTCAAGGAAGTTCGATTTCATTCCCGCTACAGACAAATCATTTTATTAATTCAGCACACAGTTTATCTGCCACGGATTCTGCCTACCGGGCGCTGTGATATCCCTTGGAGATACAGTGGTGAACAAACCAAACCCATATGATAAATACTATGAAAGAAATGAACTGAGGTGGGCTAGAGATAGAATAATATTGGAGAACCTACTTTAGATGGAATGACCAAGGAATGCCCTGAGGAGGTGACATTTAAGCTAAGACCTAAAAGATAGGAAGGGGCAAGACATTTTGTTGAGCAGAGGGGAAAGTTCAGAGGGAGCAGCATGTGAGAAAACCCTCAGGTGGGAAGAGCTTAGAATGTGAAAGTGGTGGCTGAGGCCTAGTGGGTAAGGGTAGTGTGGCAGCAGATGATATGGGAGAGGTAGACAAAGCCGGCTGAGGGGAGTCTTTGTGGGCTGTGGAAAGGAATTTGGATTTTATTTGAAGCATAATGGAAGCCATTAGAAGGTTTTATTTTCAAAGTGGTCCAGAAATGGAGTGGCCATTTTTTGAGGTTGGGAGTGTCTTTGAGGCAGGCTGAGCACTCCTGAGGGAGTCCTGTTTTGCTTACTACTGTGTGACCAGTGCCTGACACTTTACAGGCACTCAACACTGAATGAATGAATGAATGAGAGGTAGGACTAGATGATTGCTGAAGTCTTGAAACTCAGATTCTAAGGATTAAATGAGATGATGTCAGTTATGTGCTATAAAGCCTGGCATGTAGCAGTCATTTAAAAGTTGCCTTGCAGGTGAAAGAACTTTGGAAGTGTGGGTGCTATGCAGTGTAGAAAACAGGCACTCCTCCCTTTGCCTGGTCGTGTGGAACTGTAAAAGTGAATGTGCCAGCAGAAATCATGCAAAGTGCTCTTAATAATTAATGAGAAAAATTGTGATTATTTCATGGCCCTTAAAAATTCTTGTTAAAATGTTAAAAACTCTCTTACTGTCAATTGTAAATGTATAGGGAAGTGAAAAAAAATAGTAAAACTAATATTTATTTAGTACATTGTAATTTAAAACATTAGAAACATTAAGAATTGCTTTGTAAAAAATGTATCAAAAGTAATTTGAACAGTACTACTTGTCTTCTAGTCATATAACTTACAATACAGAACAACTACTGTTTTTATGCCTTGGCAAACTTGCTTTCTAAGTTTGGATCAACTCCAGTTTTATCCTGTGTGCTTTAAATATTGTGTAGTAACTCTGAGAGTTCCATTACTGTGAAGATTTTTGCTGGCATAACTTCCTCCGGGACATCTTCATCCTTTTCGTTACAGTCGCTCTCCTCATTTATGTTGTTAAGTTTGCCTTCACTAATTTCCTCTGGCTGCCTGCCTACAGTCTCTCGAAGACAGCAGTGTCGATATTCCCACAGCCACCTGTTTCTTCTCTGACTCCATTTAGGTTTGATTTGAATTTCACTTTCAGTATTACCACTTTTAATTTATTTGCTGCATTTTCATCTTTATTGGCCAATTCTCTCTTTCAGTTAACCATTTTTGTAAAATGTGACTGTGGTAGCTGAAATTTGAACTGTGGTGTTGAAGGGCTTGTGTTATTTGTGATAGCTGAAATTCGTGTGCGTCAGTACCATTTTTTTCCTTTAGTAAGGTGGTTCTGAAGAAGTGTTTTCATAATACTCAGATTGTGTCTTCTCACTGGCTCTGCCCTTCTTCTGAGAGCCACTGGCAGAAGAGGACTTGAGGGGAATGGTATGGGTTATGCTGCCCGGGCTTTTTAGGTGGGATGAGGAAACAGAAGAAAAGAATGGAATATTGGACATACTTTTAATTTTTTTAATTGTGAATTTTTGTCGTACATTATTGTTTGTCAGTCACCATATAAATGCATCCCTTCACCCCATGTACCCACCCCCCACCCTCCTTGCCCCTGGTAACCACCAAATAGTTCTTTCTGTCCGTGTTGGTTTATCTTCCACATATGAGTGAAATCATGCAGTGTTTGTCTTTCTCTTTCTGGCTTATTTTGCTTAACATAATACCCTCCAGGTCGATCCATGTTGTTGCAAATAGGACGATTTTGTCTTTTTTTATGGCTGAATAGTATTCCGTTGTATATATAGACCACATCTTCTTTATGCAGTCATCAGTCGAGGGATGCTTGGGTTGCTTCCATGTCTTGGCTATAGTGACTAATGCTGCAATGAACTGGACATGCTTTTAAGGGAAGTTTTCAGTGTTCTTTGTCCCATGTCTTTCTTTTCTGGAAGGTAGCCTCATTGTCTTCAATCTGGAGTAAAGGGTAGTTAGTATCTGATGATGAAGCATTATCTCCAAATCTGTAAATAATTGGGAATTATGCTTCACATTCTCAAGGTTGCTTTTTATGACTTGATTCTTTTTCGCGTTTAAGTCAGAGTGGGCAGGTCTTCCTTTTGTGCTTGTTTTTTTGTTGAGCAGACAGTTACCTAGAGACAAGTATCTTCTGAATTTTGATCAGTCAGTGGAGCATGCAGGGCACCCTTGGAGATCACCAATCATCTAGGATCACAATTGAGAACCGTCGCTGTCATGGAGGCATTTCTCTTGCGTCTCAAGTACTGGGAGATGTGCCTACCTTACCTGTCTCATTTTTCTTTCGGTGTGAGAGGGACTCCTGAGAAAGTTTTATTATTTGATAAATTAGTTGTAAATGACTTGTTAGTGTGCTTTTGTTACCGCTTCCACATCAAATGCTATGTGTTCAAATCAAATATAAATTTTAAATATTTTATTTGTGACACAAACAGAATTTGGGTAATGTTAATGAAATGCCAAGTAGAGGAAAGGTAAAAGTTACACCCATAGTTTTTCCACCTCCACAAACCAGGTATCTTTTACCTGTTTAACCAGACATGTTTGTTAGCCTTCGCTTTGCTACTTGGGAAGAGTGCCTCAAAGATATGGTCCCTGCCCTCGTGGGGTTACAGTCAAGTAGGAGACAGACATTTAACAGAAAATAAAAATTAACTACTTAATTGCAAATGGTGATAAAGAGTAACCATTTACTGAGCACTTGAACATAAGCTTATGCAATTTTTTCATAGCTGAAGTCATAGTTACAATTTTGTATTCTGCTTTTTTTTTATATTCTGTTTTAAAAAAATTAACCCATAAATTCAAATCCAAGGGTCATAAAGAAATTTGAACACTAGTGTTTCTCAAGTTTTTGAAGTTGGTGCTGAATTGTTCCTGCCACACATTGCGTGATTTGGTTTTCTGTTGAGTGAGTCCATGGGTGACTTTTCTCCAGGGAGCAGAATTTGAGGAGAGGTTTTAATTCATTATTGCTAATAAAAGACTTGAATTTATAGATTTTACATATGAATTTATTAGTTAAGTGTAATATATGAATGTAACCTTAAGTTGTTGGTAAAGTACTCCTCAGTCCTTTGCTTGGTTTTTAGTATTGGCATGTCAGAAATATGGCACCAGCAAAATTTGAAGGATAGTCATAGTACCATAATACTAAAAATAATAGCTCATATTTATTGATAATTGATTAAGGGCAGGCATTTTGCTAAGCATATAACAGGCTCATTTAATTGTATTTAAATCTTATTTAATCTCACTCATTTCTCAAAAACTATGAAGTATAGGTACTATTATTTTCCCCGTTCATGCATGAAGAAGTATAGGCTTAGAGAGGTTGAATAGCTTTCTTGAAGAGACCTAGTTGAGATTGAAGCCAGATCTGTCTGTCTGATGCCAAACCTATGGTCTTAGGCAGTATTTAATCTGAAAGAATTTCTGGAGAAATGGCAGAATAGTCAAGTCAAATTCTAGAACTATTATTGCATTCTTCAGAATACCTCACTAAACAAAACTGAACCTACACAGTCTTTTCCATCAGGAGGTGATGATAAGCAGAGGATTTCTGGAGAAGTCACCCTGGATATCCCAGAGAACTGTCAGTGTAGCTGTGGAATGCTAAGAAGTATGGCAGCAGACAGATACCACTGGCTGTCAGTTGTCACAAGTGCTGTGGAAGACCACCACAGGGACAAGAACCAAAGAGTGATTTACTGCAGTTTTTCTTCTGAACATTTAATCTTTTTATAAAGTTTTGTTTGTCATCTCACATTTCCATTTGATTTGAACCAGTAAAGAGATGCTACATGTGAGGCACTTGGTTAGGTAGTGAGGAAGGTGAAGGTGACTGACCTCGCTTCTACTCTGGAGGATCTTAGTGTCAGACATGATGGTTTGTACTGAAAGTGAAATAGAAACAGAGTTATATGGAGGTGTCAAGGACGTAGCATTTAATTCTGACTGGGAGATTGGGAAGGGCTTTAAGAGGGATGTGGCATTTGGTCATGGCCTTAACAGTGAACAGGATTTTGGCAGACGTGTGTGTGTGTGTGTGTGTGTGTGTGTGTGTGTGTGTGGTGGCAGGAGGGCAGGTGGTCTGCTGGCTGTAGTAGGCAGGAGACATGCATAGGCAGGGCATTCCATGCTGAGAAAAACCTAAGCAGGAGCACAGAGATGAGAAATTTCAGGATGTGTTTAGGAAACAGAATAGTCAGATTGGATGAGACTCAAGGTCCGTGAGTGTGCGAAATGAAGCTAGCTTAGTTACCCTTTACTAAGTTCCTATTGTATACCAAATACAACCAGTCAATTAGGACTTTTTAGGGGAGGAGAAATATTAATTTTGAATAGCTTTACTTTTTTTTTTTTAATAATTTTATTTATTTATTTATTTTTTCCCCCAAAGCCCCAGTAGATAGTTGTATGTCATAGCTGCACATCCTTCTAGTTGCTGTATGTGGGACGCGGCCTCAGCATGGCCGGAGAAGCGGTGCGTTAGTGTGCGCCCGGGATCCGAACCCAGGCCGCCAGCAGCGGAGTGCGTGCACTTAACCGCTAAGCCACAGGGTCGGCCCAGAATAGCTTTACTTTTATATGTTTGTAATACTCATTACAAAACTTAATCCAAAAATTAACAGGATAGTAAAAATACACCCGGATCTCTTTCCACACAGGTAATAACTTCTAGCAATTTAGTGTATATGCTTCCAGAATTCTAATTATGCATATACAAATAGACACACATTTCTTTGAAGTGTGGGATTATACAGCATATATTGTTCTATAGTTTACTTGATTACTTTAAGAATATAACATATGTTTCTGTGCAAGTGAGTACACATTGACTTCATTCTTTTAAGGCTGTGTGGCAATCCATTATTCCAATACGACTTAATTTATCTAACAAGACCCCTAGGACAGACCTTTAGCTTATTCCAGGTTATTCTCAGGTTTTTTTTACTGTTACAAATAATGCTGTCACGAACATTCTTGTATATTTATGCACTTATTTCTGTGGAAGAAATATTTAGAAATAAAATAGCTGGATCATAGGGTTTTATAATTTAATTATAAATTATATACATAATTTTATAATTTTTGTTTTGCCAAATTGTCCTTCAGTAGATGATAATTTGTTTCCATTATTAGTGCCCATAACTATTCTTCATATTTTTAATCTTTTCTGAATAATTGGGAAAATGTTTTAATTTGATCATTAATGATGGGGAAACGTATTTTCATGTTTTTGTTGGCCTTTTATATTTTTCTTTTGGAAATTGCTTGGTCCTGTCTTTTGCAATTTTTTTTTTTTTGTGAGGAAGATTGGCCCTGAGCTAACATCTGTTGCCAATCTTCCTTTTTTTTCTTGAGGAAGATTCTAACATCTGTGCCAGTCTTCTTCCACTCTGTATATGGGACGCCACCACAGCATGGCTTGAGGAGCGGTGTGTAGGTCCGTGCCCAGGACCCGAACCCGTGAACCCCGGGCCACTGAAGCAGAACGGGCAAATTTAACCATTAAGCCACCAGGCCGGCCCCATGTCTTTTGCAATTTTTAAAAATTCCATGTACCTTTTTAAGGTTGATTTGTAGTACTTTCTAAAATATGGAAAGTATTATAGAAGTTATAATCTTCATTTAATCTTTATTATAATATTTATAACCTTTATTATAATCATTAATTCATGCATTCTTCAAATAGTTACTGAGTGTCTGCTTTGTACTGGTGCTGGGAACATATTGGTGAACAAAACAGGCGTGAATCTTACAGTCTAGCGGGACATACAGATATTGAACAAATGGTCAGATGCTCAACTGTAGAATTAAAATTGTGATCAGCATGTGGAAACAAGAGGATCTAAACCTAGACTGGGGTATTAGGGAGCAACCGTACAAAGTCCTAGAAATCAGGAGGATCAGATGAGTTAGAGGACCATAGCAATCAAGGTGTCAAGAAGGTGCTGAGCAAAGGGCAAATGGTGGGAATTGAGGGTGGAGGGTAGATGGGGTCCAAAAATTCCAGAGCTTTGTAGGCTGTACTGGGATTTTGTTTTCATTCTTAGGGCAGTTGGAAAGTTTGGAAGATTTATAGGCTGTAGAATAGCAAGATGAAATTGAAGTTTGCGTTTTACAAAGATGATTCTGCCATTAGTGTAGAGGGGGCAAGGAGTGCTGCAGGGAGAATGAATGGCGCGCACAGGAAGCAGAAACAGCGGTGCTGCAATGAGGGCTTTAAAGTCACTTGTGGCCACTTCCTTGTGGAGGAAACCAAGAATGTCAGGAGGGATGTTCCGTTGCTGAAGCCATGTTAATGTTTTGGCTGGTTCTTCTTGGCTGCTGTTTAGGCCAGTGACCTGTGATGATTTTGCTGAATTAAATTAGACAAGTGGTTTGGTTTTGTCCTGTAGTTGAGCAGCACTGATATTTTTCTGTTGTTGTGACAGCCTCCTTTTGAAAAATAAAAGTTTTATAGCGTGTAATCTTGGCCTTTTTCAACTCCCAGAGTAATTTCAAAGCACTCATTAGACACTTCCTCTCTACAGCCTGCCAGCACTCTGACATTTATTAACTTAAGCTAGAGATGAATGTTTTATCTATATGATTTCAAGGTCTCAGTAGATTATTGTGCTGGAGTAAGACTTGATGATTATCTGGGTTTTGTTCTGTTTCTTCTAATTTTGCCTAGTTTTTAACTTAGGATTTTCAGTGTAAGCTACCATAAATCTTGACAGTGATCATTTGCCTGATAACCTTTTTGATAAATGATCATAAATAAAACAAATTTCTCAGGCTAAAGAATAACAGAATTTGGTAGAATTCCTTAATTCAGCTGCTGTTGGCTTGTGTGTTTTGTGCATAATTATATACAAAACAATATTGATGTAAAATTATAAACATTACGTCGAGTTTTGTTTAAATCTTAAATATGTTCCCCTGTTGCTAAATATGTAAGTATTCTTATTCTTCTTCCTGTTCTCTATTAATTTTTTTTTTCAGTCTCATGAATTTAAAGGACATTTGAGTTATAGAAGTTTGAAATCCACAGAAGCAATCAGTAACTTTTGATTCATGTTTTACTAGATAAGTAGATGGAATCTGGTTGTTTTATTCTCAGAAGATAAGAATACTGATGAAAGAAGGAGTAGAGAATCAGTGCATACAAAGTAGCCGCGTAGATTAAAAGGGTAATTAACTTATTGATTAAAATTTAGCAGTAGATAGCAAGCATCTCTCTGAACTCTCTCCTAAGATTAAAGAGAAAATTAGAATGAAGCGCAGCATGTTTTTTTTTTTTTTTTTTTGTGAGGAGATCAGCCCTGAGCTAACATCCGCCAATCCTCCTCTTTTTTTTTTTTTGCTGAGGAAGACGGCCCTGGGCTAACATCTGTGCCTATCTTCCTCCACTTTATATGGGACGCCGCCACAGCATGGCTTACCAAGCAGTGCGTCTGTGCGCGCCCGGAATCCGAACCAGCGAACCCCGGGCCGCTGCAGCGGAGCGCGCGCACTTAACCGCTTGCGCCACCGGGCCGGCCCCTGCAGCATGTTTTTAAAGAATCCAGTCATATCAGACATTCTCATCAGGATTTTAGTTCTCCTTGTGTTTGAGAAAATGAAGAGGCAGGCAAGATATTTTATTTACATACTGAATTCTATAAAATCCTGTAAAAATAAGTGAGAAGAATGTTGAAAAGGATTGGCTTTTTTTTTACTTTCCTATATTACTTATGAACTTATTCCCGTGACTTAGGAAAGGCCACCTTTATATCTAGAAAGAAATCTCACGTTATTTTTCATTCTTTTACTGCCTCTTGTGATTCTCTACTGGCACGCCTCTGTGTTTCTTTGGTGACATCTTTTTTTGTGTGTGTGGGGAAGATGAGCCCTGAGCTAACATCCGTTACCAATCCTCCTCTTTTGGCTGAGGAAGACTGGCCCTGGGCTAACATCTGTGCCCATGCTCCTCTGTTTTATATGGGATGCTGCCACAGCATGGCCTGAGCAGCGATGTGTCGGTGCGCGCCCAGGATCTGAACCTCTCGAACCCCAGGCCACTGAAGTGGAGCACGTGCATTTAACTGCTGCACCACTGGGCCAGCCCCTGGTGACATCTTTTTAGGTCATTTGCAGAGTAGACCTTCATGGTCTTTGAGGTTCTGTCATGTCTTTCCAGCTGATCATATAGTATAGTGTTATTGCTTATGGTAATGTACCTTTCTAGTGTAAACTAATTTTTAATCATTTACCAATGCTAGTTAATTATTGGATTTCTCATCAGAGTAATTTCATTTTTCCAATGAACTCTTGCACTGGTTTTATGGTAAGTGGTGAGTAGAGAGTGATGGCTGGGTACTAAGCTTTGTACCACCTGAGCATTTTGTACACCCGAAGGATGGAAACAACTGATCATTTTGAACTTTGCCTATATGTTTGAATAATATTGGATCTTCTTTTTGTGTGTCATGGAATATATAGTTTTTTTTTTTTGTGAGGAAGACCAGCCCTGAGCTAACATCCGATGCCAATCCTCCTCTTTTTTGCTGAGGAAGACTGGCCCTGGGCTAACGTCTGTGCCCATCTTCCTCTACTTTATATGGGATGCCGCCACAGCATGGCTTAACAAGCGGTGCGTCACTGCGCGACCGGGATCCGAACCAGCGAACCACAGGCCACCGCAGCGGAGCGCGCGCACTTAACCGTTTGTGCCACCGGGCTGGCCCCAAGGAATATTTAGTTTTTGATGTATATTTTTACCTTTTGAATAAGGAATATATTCACGTAGTTCAAAATTCAAAAGATAGGAAAAGTGAACAATTCAATTTAGAAATTACTATGTAGAAACCAAAATGAGAGTTTCCTCTTTGTAATTTTTTCATCTTCTTATGGTAAACTGGTTTTGATTCACATCTTTAAATGATGCCTTTAGACCTTGCTTATTGATCTTTCTTTGATGCTGTTTTTGAGTTCATATTTTTATGAATTTCTTTTTGCTTTGGTTTAGGTATAACCAGTCTTAAAATATTCTACATATGCTCCACTGTAATCATGAAATGCAAACTTTAAGTGCAGCTTCTCCTAAGCAACATGGTGTCTCGGGATATGATGAGTTTAGGCCAGGTTTTAATGTCCTCTAGGAATTTTGCTCTCCCCCTCCCCCCATTTAGTCACTTAATTTAAAAATTATCACGGAATTTTCAAATATACACAAAGTAGAGAGAATATGATAGGAATCCTTAGGTGTGTGATTCTTAAAATACAGATCTAGATTCACAAGGATCATTACCTGTTTCAAAATGTAAGTCTCCAAAAAAGTAGTCTTACCGTGAATTCACTACTCATCAGTTAAAAAGATAAAAATATGACATCTGGTCTGATATGGAATGATCACCAAGATAAATTAAGTGAAAAAAGTAAGGTGCAGCACAATGCATATTGTTTACACCTTTTATTTTTATAGAGAAAGGAAAATAGAATACATATTTGTATTTGCTTGTATATGCCTAAAGTAACTTTGGAAGGATTCAATAAGAAACCAATAAAAGTCGTTACCTGAGTTATTAGGAGCTGAGAAAGAGACTTTGAACTCTCTACCTTTCTGAGTTTGTTTGCTTGTTTACTCTTTGGACCATGTGAAAGTATTAAAAATGAATTTAAAATTGATATAAAATACATTAAAAAATTTGTTTTAAAAGGGAAAATTTATTAAAAAATTTACAACTTGAAAATATAGCACAATAATGGTTATTTTCCCAGGAAATTCTCTAGATTTAGGTAGAAAGTCTTTTGACTATCCCAAATAGTCTGTAGACTGATAGTACAAGAAATATGCTTTAATGACTACCTTCTTCTTGTCCCTGCCTGCAAATGGCAGAGAGCTTATCTTATTGTAACCTTATTTTCCTTTTCTCCTGTTTTTTCTTTTTTAAAGGCTGGTGGGTTAGCAGGTGTCTCTGTTGACTTGATATTATTTCCTCTGGATACCATTAAAACCAGGCTGCAAAGTCCCCAAGGATTTAAAAAGGCTGGTGGTTTTCGTGGAATATATGCTGGTGTTCCTTCTACTGCTGTTGGATCCTTTCCTAATGGTAAAAATTGTATTGATATTCTCAGTGCTATAAAGCCAAGATAATGGGATTTATTTTCAGAATGATATTGGTGTTACCCCATATAGAATTCCTTATGTGTTGTAGATTATCTTTTTGGATTTGTTTTCTATTTGTTAACCCATTGTTTTTGAATCAGCTAGTGCTGTAGATCCCATTCCACTGTATTTTTAATAGAAAAAATATGAACAATTTTTTAAAAATGGTTTTTGTTGTTAAAATTCCTGGTTAGAATCCTTACAGTGTTATTCTGACATTGATTGTGATGCCTTAGAGCAGTGGTTCTCAACCTTGCCTGCACGCTGGAATCTCTTGGGAAGCTTTAAAAAATACTGATGCCGGTGTCACCTCCCAGAAGTTTAATTGGTCTGGGCTTTGCCTGAGTATCAGGGGGTTTTAGTAGCTTCCTAGGTGATTCCAGTGTGAAGCTGGATTTAGTAACTACTGCCTTGGAGATTCTTCTGGAGCAGATGAACCTAAGAGGCGTTAAGCTTTTCTGTCTTAACTAAATTTCTCTTAGATGATGCAACCAATTCCCGCTAACCTCCTTCTGGGTACTCTCCTTCCAGTGTCTTGCTTTTGTTTTGAGTTTGAAGTCACATTATGTGATTTATGGCCTCCTTATTCTATAATCAATATAATCTGTTTTATTTAATCTGCTTGTTGGTATACTTTTTTCAGATACTTATCTCGTTTTAATTATTTACTGATGCTTTGAGTGGCACTCAAAAGCAAACTAAGCAAACAGAAAACCACGACCACCACCAACACACACACACACGCGCGCGCGCGCACACACACACACACAATTACAGAACCTCTGCTCTAGGAGATTCTTTTTTTTTTTTGTGAGGAAGATCAGCCCTGAGCTAACATCCGTGCTAATCCTCTTTTTTTTTTTTGCTGAGGAAGACCGGCTCTGAGCAAACATCTATTGCCAATCCTCCTCCTTTTTTTTCCCTCCCCAAAGGCCCAGTAGATAGTTGTATGTCATATTTGCACATCCTTCTAGTTGCTGTATGTAGGACGCGGCCTCAGCATGGCTGGAGAAGCGGTGCGTTGGTGTGCGCCCGGGATCCGAACCTGGGCCACCAGCAGCAGAGTGCGTGCACTTAACCGCTAAGCCATGGGGCCGGCCCTCTAGGAGATTCTTAAATTCTTGGGTTTGATTTCTTTTTTCTCAGGATAATTCATGAGAAATTCTTTCATGTTAACTTGATATTTAAATGTCCATCTATGTCCATCCATGAGCACACTATTCACGTCAAGATTTGTAGAGCAAAGAGAAAAAAGAGTGTTTTTGTCTTTTTGTTTCTCTCTCTCCTCTTCCCCCTCTCCCAGCAGTCCTTAGAACAGCAGACTGTTTTGAGGTTATCCTTGAATTTTTGTCTTAATGCTTTTAGTAATTGATTATAGCAAGTTATTATTGAGCACCCACTCCATGCCCAGTATAGCTCTGTAGGTGGCAGAGGGACCGTTGTTTCTAAATTTGACCACATTGCAATTACCTGATAACCTGAAGCAATTAAAAGCGTACTGATGGCTGTGTCCCACTTCCAGAGACTGTGATTTAATGGGAGTGAATTGTGGCATGGGTGCCGGATGTTTAAAAAAAAAATCCCCAGGTGGTTTTAATGGGCAGACAAATTTGGGAACCTCTGAACTAGGGAATTGCAAAGGAATATGTTACTAGGTCCCTCTCTTTTGGTCATCAGTTTTTAGGGTGTCTCCCTCATCGTTCTAAAGATCTTTTTCTCTTACTTATTGCACATAGGAATTATTGTTGGTAGATGTAGTATTAGCGATGGTCTGTAGGGTACATGGTGCTCACAGGACTGTTTTAGGTTCTTGCCAGCAGGTGTTGACATACGGAATGTGGTTTCAGGCTTTTGTGTGTGTGAGAAAGTGGTGTTCTTGCCATGCTTTTCTTTTTTGCCATCCCCGGAACATCAGTGAATGGCAGATGCTGGATAAATAGTCAAAGTGCCAGGGTTTCAGAAATGGCCTTTTCGTTTTTCTACAAATTTTTTTTTTTTTTGAGGGAGAGCAGTCCTGAGCTAACATCCGTGCTAATCCTCCTCTTTTTGCTGAGGAAGACTGGCCCTGAGCTAACATCTATTGCCAATCCTCCTCCTTTTTTTTTTTTTTTTCCTTCCCCAAAGCCCCAGTAGGTAGTTGTATGCCATAGTTGCACATCCTTCTAGTTGCTGTATGTGAGACGCGGCCTCAGCATGGCCGGAGAAGCGATGTGTCGGTGCGTGCCTGGGATCCGAACCCGGGCCGCCAGTAGCGGAGCACGCGCACTTAACCACTAAGCCACCGGGCTGGCCCCTCTACAAATTTTTGATGAATTGAAATTTTCTGTTTTTTGGTGAATTGAAATTTTCTGTGTGGCACCTTATTTTTCTTTTGCTACCCGTTAAGGTTCTAGTCTAAGTACAGTACACCAGTGTAACCTTCAGTGGCTGAGACTTTTTTGAGAACATATTCTGCAGTGGTGAGGAGTTGGGGATGGAGGGGACCGAAGGTCAAAAGAGGAGACAAAAAGACTAGTATTCAGGATCTATTTAGAAGGGAATATAGAAAAACCATAGTTTTTGTTTGTTTTAAAGAGCTGAAAGAGACTGTAGGTATCCAAGTGCCCCACCTCACTTCTTTGTTGTCACTTGCCCAGAGCCTCACTTGGAATCTTATTGTGTCATCATTTCCAGTTAGCAGAGGCTTTCTTGGATGTCACCCAGGAGAGTGTTGGGACTTAACATTTTTAAAAGGCTTTGTCTATCACAAAAGTAGCCATCAAATCTGACCTAGTTGAGGTGGTTAACCGTGAAAACCTAGAAACTTTTAGCAATGTCTTCCTTCTCCCAGGAGGTAGGGGTGGGAGGGTGGAATGTGTAGCAGGCAGAACTTACAGCTGAATGCAGTTGGAGGTGTAGTGTACATTTAGTGAGTGGGCCAAAGTAGGAAAAGCCTAATTAAGAACCACAAGAGGGAATAGGGACCTATGTTAACTGTAAAATGGCTTACTTTGGTCATTACTCATCCAGGGACAATGTGCCTCCTCATTTGGCCTGGTGTTTGTTAGCCACTGAGGAGGGTTTACAAGCTTGTTCACTGTAACTGTGGAGAACTGATTTTCGCTATCAAGCTCTTTCCTGAGTGTTTTAGACTTTACTGTGACATGTTCAAATGTCCTTCAAAAGATGAATTTGCCATTTGTCTGTCTTTCATGCCTTATCTTTTATGTAAGTGATAAACGTCTTTTGATTAACAATACATGGCAAGTCTTAAAGTCCTCTTGTGCAGCAAGGTTAGTTCATGGTCATAGGAGTAGCTTTTTAAAGATTTTGACTTCCAGTCTTAAAAAGTTGGTTGTTTCTTTGATGGAAAGGTAAGTTGATGTAGTAAAAAGTAGCCATGGTTATTTTGAGTAATCAGCAATAAAACATTATGGAATAGACGTTTTATTTAGTTAAGGTGTATAGTTGCAATTTTATGCTGTCTGTAGATCAGTGTAGCTGATTGTTTTATGACTGTGTAAAGATATTTTGGATCACAGAAATTCATATCCTTTTCTAGAAAGCTTACTAAAAAGTGTTAAGTGACTTGTCAGTACAAAATGGTAAATGCTAGGTTAGCTGGTAGGGTTGGGCTCCGTCAGAGCAGAGATCATGTTTTCTGCATTTTTGTAAGTTTGGGCATATAACATGGGCTCAGTAAATTCTGCAAGAGCGAGGGGAGTAAAGAATACGTGTTTATCTATTATCTTTATCTGTTATCTTATGGTTTTATAGAGTCGTTTTTTTTGTGAAACATATTTCTTAACAATTTGAATATATATTTAAACTTTGTGAAAGACTGACTTGTTTTAAATTTCAGCTGCTGCCTTTTTTATCACCTATGAATATGTGAAATGGTTTTTATACACTGATTCATCTTATTTGATGCCTGTGAAGCATATGTTGGCTGCCTCTGCTGGAGAAATGGTAAGTAACAAGTTATGTATATAAAATACTTCAGAAATGCAAATAATGCGTGTATCTTTGGTACAGATATTACTTTATTTCATTTTTAAAAGAATTCTTTTTTAAATTATGAAAGTCATAAATCACAATAAATGTAAATGGATTAAACATAATAGTTGAAAGCTAGGGTCTAGATAGTATGAAAGAAAAATCCAGATATGTGCTATTTACAAAAGATATTCCTAAAACATAATTATACAGACAGAATAAAATTAAAGAGATGGAAGAAAATATCCATGTAAATTGTGATGGCTTTATGTTGTGTCAACATAATTGAGCTGGAACTCCAATTCCTAGAACTCCCTTTCCAGGATGGTTCCAGGTTAGGCTGGCTAGAAGAGAAATTTGCACAAGATTTGTAAGCCGAAAGTGAAGCAGCAGTTTATGCTTAGAAGGTTGGTGTAGGATCAGGCACTGTTGCAATTCATACTCCTCATCACTGATCTCTTGGCTTCAGGCAGCAGCCAGGTCTATAGCTTCTCTAGCTCCCACTGGATCTTCTTTTTCAGCTTCTCTAAATTTTGAGTTAGGTGTGTGGGCTCTGTGGTGAAGGGTGTCAGTTTATACTGCAGGTCACCCATGTCATTGAGATTGGTGAGAGATAGATGTGAGTTCTAGTTTGTCCTTACTCTTCACCATTTTACATCCATCTTTCCTTCCCATCTGCCCGCCCTCTGATTTCTGTCTCAACACTAGAGGGAGAAGCAACAGTTCTATGTAAACTACTTAAGCAGTTCCCTCAATTACTGTTCACATCCCTATAATAACTCCTTATTCTTATTATTCTTAGTGGTTCTACTTCTCTGGTCAACCCTAACTGATACAGAAATACTAACTGAAAGAGAGCTGATAGAGTAATGTTACTATCAAACAAAAAAGATTTAAAGCAAAAAACAAAGAGACCATTGTATAATATAAGTAACAGTTCTCCTGGTAGATGTAATAAATCTGAACCTGGACTAAGTAACATAGTCTCAAAATGTAAAGCAAAAAATTGCCAGAATTATAAGGAGAAATGAATTAAACTATAATCTTCATTGGAGATATTCACATCTATCTGTAAGTCTTAAGACAGGCATGCATAAACTTGTTAAGACCATAGAAGATTTGAACAATGCAGTGGCAACATTGGTCTAATAGATATGCACAGAGTTCCGCACCTAACTGTTAAAGATTATTCCTTTTTTTAAGCATACTTCGAAATGCTTATGTGCCAAAAGTCTACAAAGCAACTTTCAACAAATAGTGTAGAGACAATGTCAAATAGATCATTTGATGTCTGATTATAATGAGGTAAAATTGGAAAACAATGACAAAAAGATAGGCAGTCCATCCCTACCATATGTTTAAAAGATTCTCTCTCTCTTGTGAATAATTCATGAGCCAGAAATGAAATCATAACGGAAGTGATACAATTTTTGTAATTCAAAAATAATACAGGGATTTTTTTCCCCTAAACTAACACAGAGAAGAGTATAATACCAATAAAAGTTTCCCCTACTCTCCTCACCCACTTACCTTTTTCCCACTCCCTCCTACCTAATGCTAAGGGACAACCTCTATTAAAATTATTTTTGTGTATCCATCCAGAAATTGTCTATTCTTTACTATTGTTATTTTCAAGTCACATAGTCTGATACGTATGCAGTCTTAGTACGACCAGAACCTTGTTATGGACAGGGTACATTAACAGGAATGGACAACAAAGGAAGAGAGGGCTCTCAGTTTATAAGCCTTTTATCATTTTATCAAGTAATGTATACTTTTTTCTGTTTAGAAAAATAGTGGTATATATTTATGTTAGGAAATTTGAAAGGTGAATCAGCCTTTAAGAGATTTGCATAAAAAACAATTGTGATATATTGTGGTTTTGTTTTCTGTGCATTATTTTCCTTTAGAAAATTTAGATGAGAATCTGCAAACTGTTTTGTAATCTAATTTTCTTCACTTGAGAATATAGTGAATGGGGGTGATGAAAGGAGAGAGATCCTGACAGAAAAGTAAGAGTGAAAGCGACTTTAATAAGACAAGTAAAAAAAAAATTAACAGCATTATTGAGAAGTAATTCATATACTATAAAATTTACCTGTTTAAAGTGTACAACTCAGTGGTTTTTAGTATATTCACAGAGTTGTGCAACCAGCACCATAGTCAATTTTAGAACATTGTCATCACCTCAGAAAGAAAACCTCGTACCCATTAGCAGTCTCTCCCCACTTTCCCCAACCTTCCCACCCTAGGCAACCACTAGTCTACTTTTTGTCTCTCTAGATTTGCCTATTCTGGACATTTCATATAAATGAAATCCTACAATATATGTAGATGTTTGTGACTGGCTTCTTTTACTTAGCATAATATTTTCAAGGTTTCGTCCATGTTGTACCATGGGTCAGAACTTCATTCCTTTTAATTGTCAAAAAGTATTCTCTTTGTCCACTTATCACTTGATGGACATTTGGTTTGTTTTCACTTTTCGGCTGTTATGCATAAGGCTGCTGTGAACATTTGTGTACAAATTTTTGTGTTGATGTATGTTTTCAGTTCTCATGGAAGTAAACCTAGAAGTGGAATTATTGGTCATATGATCACTTTATGATTGAGCCTTTGAGGAACTGGCCAGACTGTTTCCCAAAGTGGCTGCACCATTTTACATTCCTACCATCAATGTATAAGGGTTCCAATTTCTGCATATCCTTGCCATCTCTTGGTATTATCTATCTTTTTAATTATAGCCAACAAATAGATGTTCAGTGGCATCTTATTGTGATTTTGATTTTTGTTTCCCTGATAACTAGTGATTTTGAGCATCTTTTCTTATGCTTATCAGTTATTTGCATATCTTTGGAGAAATGTCTATTCAGATCCTTTGCTCATTCTTTAATTGGGTTGTCCTTTTGTTATTGAATTGTAGGAGTTCTTTATATATTCTACATACAAGTCCCTTACTGGATGTATGATTTGCAAAATTTTTCCCCATTCATGCATTATCTTTTCACTTTCTCAATGGTTTCCTTTGAAGCATAAGTTTTTAGTTTTGGTGATGTCCAGTTTATCTGTTTTGTTTTACATTGCTTGTGCTTTGGTGTCATATCTAAGAACCTATTGCCTAATCTGAGATCATGAAGATTTATACCTATGTTTTCTTCTAAGAATTTTATAGTTTTAACTCTTAAATTTAGGTCTTTGATCCACTTTGAGTTAACTTTTGTATCTGGTTTGAGGTAGTGGTCTAAATTTATTCTTTACATGTGAATATCCAGTTGACCCAGCACCATTTGTTGAAAAAATTATTTTTTATCCATTGAATGGCCTTGGCACCCTTGTCAAAAACTAATTGACCATAAACATGAAGATTTATTTGTGGACTCTCAATTCTCTTCATTGATCTATATGTCTATCCTTATGCCAGTACCACACAGTCTTGATTACTACAGCTTTGTAGTACATTTTGAAATCAGAAGTACTAGTCTTCCAACTTTATTCTTCTCTGTCGAGATTGTTTTGCTTATTCTGGGTCACTTGCATTTGCATGTGAGTTTCAGAATTAGCTTGTCAATTTCTGGAAGAAACACAACTGAGATTTTGATAGGGATTGCATTGAATCTGCAAGTTAATTTGGAGAGTATTGCCATCTTAACAATATTAAATTTTCCAATTCATAAACATGGGCTAGCTTTCCATTTATTTAGGTCTTCTTTAATTTCATTCAAGAATGTTTTGTAGTTTGAGTATAAGTTTTGCACTTATTTTGTTAAATTTATTCCTAAGTAATTTATTCTTTTTGATGTTATTGTAAATGGAAATTTTTTTCTTAATTTCATTTTCAGTTCCTTGCTACTGTATAGAAATAAATTGATTTTTGTATATTAATCTTGTATCCTGCAACCTTGCCAAACTCATTAATTAATTAGTTCTAAAGTTGTTTAGTGGATTTCTTAGGATTTTCTAAATACAAGATCATATCATCTGCAAATAGAGATAGTATTACTTCTTTCTTTCCAATCTATATGTCTTTTCTTTTCTTGCCTAATTGCCCTGGCTAGAAGCTCTAGTATAATGTTGAATAGGAGTCAGGAGAGTAGACATCCTTATCTTGTTTCTGATCTTAGGAAGAAAGTATTCAGTGTGTCACTATTAAGTATGAAGCTAGCTGTGAGGTTTTCATAGATGTCCCTTTTCAAGTTGAAGAAGTTGCCTTCTATTCCTAGTTTGTTGAATGCATTTTTTTTTTTATGATAAAGGTTTGAATTTTGTCAGTGCTTTTTGTTTATCTATTGAGATAATCACATGGCTTTTGTTCTTTATTGATACAGTGTATTACATTAATTGATTTTCAAATGTTAAACCTTTCATTCGTGGGCTAAATCTCACTTGATCGTGGTATATAATACTATTTTGTTGAGGACTTTTGCTTCTTTATTCATAAGAGATACTGGTCTGCAGTTCACTTTTTTTGTGTCTTTTGCTGGTTTTGGTATCAAGGTAAAAGTGGCCTTGTAGAATCAGTTGGGAAGTGTTAAGATAATTTCTTTAAAAATTATTTTAAAGAAATGTAGTCAAATTAATTATTTCATTTTTGTTGATGAAAACATATCAGATTATAATATATCTGGAAAATCCAGGAGAAAGAGAATTATGGAGGAAATAGTCTCAGGTATAAATAAAAGCAAGTGTCTCTGTCTATCCTGTTCTTGTGATAATTTGAGTTGTTGAGGTTATAATGTTTGATTTGGAAAAAAGATGACCTCTGGTTTTCTTTGGTAATTTTGCATTTTATTTATTTATTTATTAATATATCTGGGATATATAAGTGCTTTTCCATTACTGTAAAATGAATTTCTTGATCTAAGAAATCTGTTATATGGTTCCTTAAAGAGAACGTTGAAAGAAATTAGCCTGAGAGACATTAAATTCACTGAAGTATTTTTTATAAAACTTCCTTTGACATTGTTTTAAAAATGATTTTGCAGAACCCAAGGTAACTCTGGATTTTAAAAAAAAATTGCCTTCATAATTTATGAGTTTATAAAAGTGATGGGCTAACAATATATTAATTTTTGAGTAGCGAAGAACATAAAGTAGTACTTCCTTTTATGAACCATAGAACCCCTTAGGAATATAGTGAAACCTATGGCTGTCTCTCCAGTAAAGTGAACATACAGGTATTTTGCATACAATTTCTGGGGATTTTTATTCTTTCCACCCATGGATTTTCATTCCCCTCCACTCTTACCCGAAGTAAGAACTCCAGTGCTTGAATTCTACGTGAAAATTAGCTTAAACTGCAATTTAAAAGCAATTTATACTTAATTAAAAAAAAATCTTTTAACCTATTATCCTAGGTTTAGATTGTTTTTTGTGATTATGTTCTGACATTAGAACATCATTACATGTACATGTTATTATTGAGTATTTTTGAGTATTATATTTGAGTATATAATATATTGAGTATTATATATTATTTTTGAGTGTATGTACTAAAGAATAACAAATCACGTGTGAGAGTTTCAAGTGTCTCACAGGTTGTGAAAATTCTCCCCTTCTGACAGTTCTTGCCTCTCTTTATTTTAGAATTGCATGTTGCTTTGATTAAATTTAAATATATTCTCATAATTCATTATTTGGTTTACATTTTCTAGTATGTTGCTGAGAGCAAGCGGCAAAAAGAACTTGGTCACTTATTTCATTTCACGTAGGGCCGTCTTGCTAGAAAGCTAGTTTGCCATGTGAAGGACAAGCTTTATTCAATTTATGAACTTTCTGTAGCTTAGACTTACCAAGAATATATAAAGTGATATAATTAAGTATGGCAAATGATAGCTGTTAGATGTGTTAATGATATATCTTTTTATTTGTAGAAAATCCTGCATGTTCTAATACTTTAATATCTGTAACTGACCTTTTAAAAATATTGGAGCCTTTTAAATTTTTTTTTGGTGAGGAAGATTTGCCCTGAGCTAACGTGTGCTAGCCTTCCTCTGTTTTGTATGTGGGTTGCCGCCACAGCCTGGCTGACGAGTGGTGTAGGTCCACGTCCAGGATCCGAACCTTTAAACCCCGGGCTGCCAAAGCAGAGTGTGCTGAACTTAATCGCTATGCCATGGGGTCAGCCCTGTTGGAGCCCTTTTAATGTAATATTCTGTGTGTGAGCTATTGGGCATATGAGGTGGTGTAGGTAGACTTTTAGTTAGGAAACAAGTATCTATGAGACTGGAAATATACATTTCTAGGATGTTCTTATCTTTATTGTGTCTCTTAGGATTGCCATGGTCCCTTAGGCTGTAAGGCATAATGTCAGATGCCTGTTTATAGTTTCTGTGATGCCTGGAGAACTTTAAGAGCACTGATCAGCAGCCAGTACATAGATTGGCTTCGCAGGGGAAACATCTCTTGATGTTGACTTTTAATTGATTTTAAATTCAGTTACAGTTTAATAAGCTCAAAAAATGGTCACATTTATGAAGTTTGTGAAAATGTTGGTTCTGATGCGTCATTTATCTTTGAATTTTCTTAAAAAGCTTCCCAAAGCCATTCAGTATCAGTTTTCTCAATAAATGCTTGAGAAATATACATACCACCTCCTAATTCAGTAACTTGTTTCAGTTTCATAGAGCATAAACTTTTGGTTTCAGATTCATACAGTGAGGTCGCTAAAGGTAAGAGAAAGAAAGGGGTGAATTTAGGAGAAACAAATTTTCATAGGTAAAATAAAAAGGAATAGAAAATAAAAACATTTATAGCTGTCAATGGTCAGAAAGGTATAGAGACCTAGAGAAAATAAGAAATAGTTTAGTGCAGTGATTGTTCTATATTTGCTTTGATAAAAGATTATGTTGCAAACAGATTCCTTAGAAACAATACCATATTTTGTTCCTATTGCATGTGTCCACAATTACTTTGTTGTAGCAACTATAAGTGTATGAAAGAAACCTGGAAACAAAAGAATACTGCCATTATAACCATTCCCTGTAGCAGCAGCTTGATTAAAACTTAATGATGAATCAATAAAACTATAATTACAACCTTCTACCTTACGTTTGTAATTTGGAATACAGTAAAATCGATCAAATAAGATTTAATATGTAACAACAGTAAGATGAGTCCCATTTGTGCCATTTTTATTAGGGAGTTTGCTGTACCAAATCTCTAAATCCCTACCTCAATTATTTTACAGCTCGGTTTTCATCAGACACAGAAAAAGCCCTGTGAGAAGTAGACTCTGTAATTAGATCAGAAGGTTTGGGGCAGGTTTACTTTAATACGACAGATGCTAGTAGTGATTTCTTTTGTTTAGGATTTAAGATTAGACTTTTCCTGGGTCTTACCTTACTTTTGGCCTTAGTTCATGTTGTTTTCAGAAATGAAAGAACATTGAAATTTCTTTGCAGCCAGAAGCAGCCACTGTGAATTTAACGTGTGCATGGGTGACGTGTGGATGTCCTTACACACATAGATGCTGATAGGTTATCCTTCTGCGTCCCATTCTAACTTGAGATTGAGAAAGTTAGGAAATAAGTTGTATCATGTTTTGTAAATGCTTTTCTGACAGCGTCTGACAGTACTTGTGCACACAGCATTGTGGCCCAGGGAGCACCTACTGGAGAATCAATTGCCTCAGCAGCTGGTTACAAATGAAGATTTTTGGAGATGGCACCGGGGACCCTGCATTTTAAATAAGATTCCTAGATGGCTGTGGTGCTCAGTGATATTTAAGCACCACTGATTTAGGATTATCAAAAATTTTAATTGATACCCCAGTAGTAAATATTTTTACTGAATTGACTTGGCAGTCCCATACATAAGAATATTTTAGTAGGTGCAAAACATAAGGAGTGCTTGCTACACGCTGATTAAAAGTGTGGCTGCTTTTGTCTTCCTCAGAATTACCTACTTTTAGACCTACTGAAAATCCTAGTTTAATAAACTGTTTAGTTTGGAGGGTGGCAGCATACTCAGACATATAGATTTGGATTTTGAATTTAGAGTGAGCGTTGCAGTCATCTCTGACGTTTTCTTTAAGGCCGATGTGGTTGAAGAGCCTTGAAAGTGAAGGCAACTTATGCTATGGTTCAGCTACTCCAGCAACTGCCAACGTCAGTGGGTCTACTTGGCACTGCAGTCCCCTCGGGGGTTTGGTAATTATCAGCATACGGGTTAAGCACATTAGTTTTATTCAGCTTCCCCACTGCATTGGCTACTTGGAGGGTTAGATGCGTTGATGCTGTCAGGGGTGTTTATAGGCTACAAAGCACGGTGCACATGTTACTTATCATTGTGTTTTCCCTAGTGGGGATTTAAGTTATTTTTGATTATGCTGTTACTATCATGTTTTAAAATGTATTTATAATGGTTTTCATGATGTTTACTGGCCTTTTCTAAGAAGAACCACTGAGCAAGATAATAGAAGGAAAGTTGACAACTTTTGAAATGTGTTTTATCTCTTGAAGTAATCATGATAGGTTTTGAAATATCCGTAAATGAATCCAGATTAACTCTTGTTTGCATTTGTGGTAGGATTTCACCAAACTCCTATGCAGTTGTATAGTTGAGTCCTGGAAGACAGCTTGAGTAGACAATGAGATGGCTGCCCCAGAAGTGCAGTATAGTTACTAAGTCAGAAGGAGGCTCACAGTAATGCTGCAGGTGAAAATGGCTTGTCTATATAGAGATGAATGGAGGTGGAAGTGTCCAGATATTGCTAGGAAATCTGTTGTACAATTAGAAGCTGAAACCAAACTGTCGGATACCTAACAACATGCAGACAAGCGCTTTTCTTTTTGATGCGTGTAAGCGCATGCCTATGCCAAGGGGGCCTTCTGCCTTGTTCTCCTATCTGCTTATTTTTCAGTGTGCCTGGGAACCTTTTTTCACTTCAGGACGTTAAGTACCTAAGGCAGAGAGACTTTTTAATTCCTTCTTAGGAAGCCTAAACTATAAGAATTACATGAAAAATTATCTCCAGTGTATAAAAAATAACCTGCTTTCCATTGCCATCCTTTAGACCCTTTCCTTTTTCTATCCTTTCCTTGCTGGGACCTCTTTGGTTCTTGTTATATGGGCTGCGTTTGTTCAGCTCCTCTTAGTTTCGTCTGCCGCTTTGGTTGTCGTTAACTGGCAGTGTGGATTTAGATCTTAAGTCTTTAATATGTTCTAGGCATTGAGCATAAAATGACAAGTTAAGATACTGCCTTGAAGAGACTTGCAGTCTAGAGGTGGAGATGGACATGTGAGTGTGTAAGTGCGTTCAAGTATTACAGGTATTTTAAGGAAAGTAAGTACAAGGTACAATGAGAGCCTGAAGGGAAGGAGTGGTCAGTATTGTCTGGATTGGAGCCGGTGGTTGGGTGTTGATTCAGGAAAGGCCTAATGGAATAACTAATCCTTGAGTTGCATTTTAGAATATGATTGTTAGGTGGGTGGGTGCAAGGAGGGCTGCGGAACTTATGAAGAGCCCTTGTTAGACACTTTCGAGTTCCAAATGGAGCCCAAGTGTGACTGGGTCATCATGAAATGAAGCCGGGCTGGAGGGTGCTCGAGGGCCATGCCTGCTGTGGTGAGGAGTTTGGCTGTTATCCTTTGAAGGGCTGAGCAGAAGAGCACCTTTGGTTGGTGTTTTAAGAACATCCTCTGGCAGTTGTGTGGAGGTAGATGTGGTGTGTGAATGGAGGGGATGAGACTGTTAGAGAAATCTCGAGGAGAGAGAGATGATTAGAGCCTCAATTAAGGCAGGGGCAGGGCGATGCAGAGGGAGAAGGTGAGTTCAAGAGAATCGGTGTAAAGATGGTAGTTCTTTTAAAAGCCCTTCCAGGAACATTCCTTCAGTGCATGTTTCATCGTAGATGCCTTTGTTAGTATGTTGTGTCTTTGTCTGTTGCGCACGTGTGTAAATTCTCCAACAGAGTCCACTGAGCTGAGTTCAGTAAGCACACCCTAGCTGTCCTGGCCATCTGATCCTGAGCTAATGTGCAGAAAGGGCAAGAGGAGGGAAAGAGAGGGTCAGGGCTTGGCATGACCCACGTGTGGTGATGATCCTGCTTGTAGTTCTTCATTTAAAGTACAAACATGAACGTGCTCAGAGATTTTCCGGGGAGGCTCTTGTAAAGGAACAGCTTTCTCCATTGTCCCTTCACCTTTTTTTTTTTTTTTTTTGTGATGAAGATTAGCCCTGAGCTAACATCTGATGCCAATCCTCCTCTTTTTGCTGAGGAAGATTAGCCCTGGGCTAACATCCGTGCCCATCTTCCTCTACTTTATATGGGACGCTGTCACAGCATGGCTTGACAAGCGGTGCGTCGGTGCGCACCTGGGATCCGAGCCTGTGAACCCCGGGCTGCCACAGCGGATTGTGCGCACTTAACCACTATGCCACCAGGCCGGCCCCACTCCACTTTCTTGATGACTTCCTGCTGGAACACATTTCAGATTGTTTTCTGTTTTGTGAACTTTTTTTTCTTTCCCTAATGTGGTATACAGCATTTGTTCAGATGGTATTGATTCATGATCTAGGGCAGTGTATTTCATTGATTATCTAATTTAGTTAGTGGGCAATAGGGAAGGAAGGCTCTGTGTTGGCTTTTTACTTAAGAACAGTATCAGTTTATGGAACACAATGAAGTTCAGCTTTTTAGAAACAATGAATACGATTTTCATATAGGATGATGAAGTTGAAGAAACCATTTCAAGCCATAAGAGTGTTATTTGGTCAGTTATTGCCACTACATTGTAAATGGAAAAACTGAATACATCTCTCCAAGGACCAAACTACTGAAGTTAAGATTAGCCACTTATGTGCGAGTCTGCACTTTGTCAGTGACAAACCTTTATGTTTTAAGATATTACTTTGTTAAGATTAGAGTTCTTGATAGTGTAATGAGTTAAATACCGCTGTCACAAATTTGCTTTGATTTGTAGTTTTATACTTTTAGATATTTGAGTGCCTGTTATATAGCTAGCACTGTGATTGGTGCTAAGAAACAGAATAAGAACTTTTGATCTCTGTCTTTGAGCATATAAATAAATTGGAAACGTTTATTAAATAACTGGAGAATATTTTGAGGACCTCTGTAAAGAAGCAGCTTATGGATTATGAGCTGTCAAGTTACACAGATCAGGGTTGGAATTGTGACTTTTCTGTGTATTTGCTCTGTCTGTAGGCCATTTATTTAACCTTACTGAGCTGCTGTTTTCCTTATCTTGAAAAATAGGGTTAATGCTACCCTACTCACAGTCCTTGTAAGGATTAAGTGCTTCAATACTTATAAAGTGCTCAGCCTAGCAGCTGATATATAAAGTGTCCAATAGATGTTGGTTCTAGTACCATGTCACAAAAATTGCTGTATGTAGCACATTTTTAGAATTTTATAGTTTTGGGAATCAGTTCAGAAGATGAAGAAATTCAAAGAAGTTTAGTGACTCACTCAAAGTTTCCCAGCTGCTATGGACAATAAAACACCATTGCAGAATGAATAGTTAGACAAACATTTCTCTGTGTACTTCGAGGAGCACCTTTGTCTTCTACTTTTTATGTAATATTTAAAAAATGGCAGAACTGATGCAGAACTGGAGATAAGAAGTGTTCTTCTTGGGTAGTAATTAAGAACTCAGATCACTCTTGGTTTCTTAAAATAAGAAAAGGTCAGAATTCTAAAATTTTCTGTTGGTTACAATGGTAGGCAAAATAATGGTCCCCAAAGCTGTCCTAGTCCCCGAAACCTGTGAATATGTTACCTAATGCGACAAAAGAGACTTTGCAGATATGATTAAGTTAAGGATTTTGAGATGGGAAGATTTTCTTGCATTATCCATCTGAGCCCAGTGTAATCACAAGGGTCCTTAGAAGAGGGAAGCAGGAGTGTCGGAGATTTTGAGATGCTATGCTGCTGGCTTGAAGATGGAAGAAGGGGCCAAAACCAAGGAATGCAGGTGGCTTCTAGAAACAAGGGAATAGATGCTCCCTTAGAGCCTTCAGAAGAAATGCTGCCTGGCTGACATCTTCGTTTTAGGTCAGTAAGACCCATTTTGGACTTCTGACCTCCAGATGTATAAGAGAATAAATTTGTGTTGTTTTAAACCACTAAGTATGTGGTAATTTGTTATAGCAGCCATAGGAAACGGATACAGTTACCATTACAGTCTCCTCCATTTTCAGATGTTATATTGGTAGAAATCTATAAACCTGTCCATGAGGCTTTTGTCACCAAATGTGAAATCATGGCTCATTTCTGTTTTGGAAAGGTATAAAAATGAAAAATCCATTTGAGGCTTACCTCTTGGGTTGTGTAGAATTCTGGGAACAGCTTTTAGATACAGGACCTAAAAGGTGATATAATTATTTTTGTTGAGAAGACTATTAACTTTCTGTCTAGAGTCTGGATTATCAAGGATATTAGTTTTGTCAAGCAAGAGAAGACTAATACCTACAAAAACTTAAAGATTTTCTTCTTATGCCTGTTGGCTATTTGTAGACATGGAAATAGTCTTATAAGGAAGAAAGGTGTGATGAACTTTTGCCCCAATATCAGTGAATAAAATATAAACCCTAAGGAGGGTACGTTAGGATTTCTAAATTGCTGTTTGGATTATTTTATCAACAGCTGTGATTCCATTTGTAACCAGAAGATGGCAGAATTGACACACAGATGAACTGTTCAGTTATAGGGGTTTGATTTTAAATGGTAGTGTAGAAAGATATGTTAGGTTTTCTTAATTTGGAAACCTTTCTAGAAAGAATTTTGGAAATTACACAGGGAATGTGGAGTGAAATACAAGTAACTAAACTGTGCATTTAAAAAATCTTCAGAGTGCCATGAGGTCTCTCTCTCTTTTACTAATTTGCCACATTGAGTTTACTCTGCAAAGTCTAAAGCAACTTTTGCTTTGAATGTGATTAAACTTTTATTGGCTTTATTCAACTCATTTACGTTTCCATTGAACTTATTATAGATTTGCCTGTTTAAACATCAAGCAGCAGCTAATAATTAAACCTTGAACCTTTAAGTTCGTTAGATGCGTGTAAGTATGATTTACTGTTGATGAAAAATAGTTCTGAAGATGATAATGAAAAGGTTTGGGTTTCACCCTTGCTTCTTAAGCCAATTAGCTCTCTGACCTTCAGTAACTTCTACCATCTCAGACTGATTTGTATATAAAATACTGACATAATTAGCTTCTAATATCAGAGGAATATTTACAGGTTGTTGATTAAGTTTCTTAGAGAAAAGTCTTAAATCAGGTAATTTTTGGTGAACCATGTTGAAATAGTTGGGTAAAAGATACAGTGTTAATGCAAGTTGCTATTGGTGATGCCCAGTGACTTTGAAGAGCATTTCAAGAGTGAAAAGATGGAAGTGAGACAGATGACGTGTGGAGGTATGGAGCTTGGCTGTGGCAACCAAAGAACCGGAGATGCTAAAATGCAGCATCTCTCTTTCTCTCTCTTTCCCTCTTTCTTTCTGCCTTCACTCATTTTACTGAATGTGAGGCCAAAGTTCACTGTAATTTTTTCCCTTTTACACACCTAGTCTTATGACTTGTAGTTTAGCATCTTGGTGTTTAATAAATACTAAAAGGAGACTTTCAGCTCTCCATTGCAAAAATAAGTAAAAAACATAACAGAAAAGTTTTTATTTATGTCAAAGAAAGAAAAATCTTGGTAGTAGCTTCATTATTATAATCCATTTTTAAAGTTCATCAGATTTTTGGTATGTTTAATTCTAATGAGGCCAGTATTGCATTTTAGTGTTGATAAAAGATGGGGACATGTATTTTCTTTATGGAAAACCTTAGTTGTCTTGTCTTTTGATAGAACTTTAACTTATAAAACATTGTTGGGTTTAATGAAAATGCCACCATTCCTGTGTCCTGGATTCATACTGAGCCCCAGATTTATGAGGAAAGAATACTCTAAAGAATGGATTTACCAAGAGACCCACAGATGACATTACCTTTATTTCCTTTCATAGAATCACAATACTGTAATGTGTTTTTGTTCTTGTGCAGTGAAATACTCTGTTGTAGCTCAAATTCAAATCTAAGAAAGATCAGAGTTAATAGAAAACCAAATGGAAGGCAGCGGAGTTACTGGAGGAAACAGACAGAGGCATTGCTTTGTGGCCTCTCTCTCATGCCAGAATTGCCACACCACGGAAGTCAGGAAGCCGTGCTGGGTGCTTTGTACTCCTTCTGTTAGTTAGATTGTTTTTCATCTGAGAACCTTTTCAAAGTTATTCTTCTGCTTCTATATTTTTGAGAAATAAAAACATAATGTAAGAACATGGAAGGTTATGAAGCATGAAGTTCCATAAATATTTATGCCAAGTCACAAAAGTAGACAATTCCTATTTTCTTGACATATTGGGGTCATATTTCACTCTTGACCTCTTGAATTGAAAAATACAAGGAGTTAGTATACCCTTTTCTTTCTTTTCTCTTTCCTTTTTTATTTATTTGTTTTCATTCCTTTAATGAGTTTTAGAATCTAGGAGTTGTCCTGTTAGGTTCATGCAAGTTTCAGTGGACTTTATTTTCTATCCTGGTTTATAAGTATGGGTTTAAAAGTTTACACTTATGAAAAATAACATAATTTATAGCCACTTTTAGGCCTTAGTGGTAAGCTGTTTAATCTGTTTGTGCGTGTATTATTGTTACTAAATTAAAAATAAATTGTTTTTTGTTAAGCTTACTAAGTAAGATTGTATCTAAAAGCATATTTTAAATTAGCCCTTTCATTTTATTTTCTCCCTCACTTAAAATCTTGGGTCCGTAACAAATATTTTTGCCCTTTTAAATTATGTTAAAGAAGCTTACAAAGTAATGTCCATGTTCCTTGTAGAGAATTTAGAAAATGCAGGCAGAGAAGGAGGAGAAACATCACCTGTAATCCCTGTCTATTTGTCCAGTCTTTATCTAACTGTACGTATGGGCAGTCTATTCAGTACAAAGAAAAAATATATGTGTTTAAAAAATTTTGGATAAGTTATTTCTGTGGAAATGATTGATTTTTGTCATTTCCTCTTGGGTAGTTTCATTTGCTTTCTACATAAAACAATACAAAAAAAATATAGTAGATACAATTTTGCTTGTCAGGTATACCTCAGTAAAGCTCAGGAGAAAATACAGGAGAGAGATCTTTCCCCCCAGTTGATTAGTAAGGTTGATGCATATTTTCTTCTTGCCTTCAAGGTGTTTAAGGTTTAGAGAAAGAGAAAATAACATATTTTAAGAACTATGTGTGGAATTTAATAAGTAAAAAAATGTCAGGTACGATAGTTTATTTTGGGAAATAAGAATAAGGAGGAAATAGTTTATTTGGAGAATAAAGAGGGAATCTTTTGAGGTTAAGAAGAGAAAGTATGATTGAGGAAAATTAAGAATTATGGAAATCAAGACATAAACAGATATAAAGATTTCTGGTCCAAGTCAAATAAGAAAAATTAGACCCAGGAAGGCTGAGGGAAAGCCGAGAATTCACTTGCAGAGCTGAGGCCACAGTCTAGGTCTGAAGACCCTCAGCCAAAACACTGCTCATTCCCTCTTGGACTTGAGCCCTGAAGGAAAGATCCAGTTCAGATGCAGGAAGCACCCTCCGCTGAGGGGCAGTATGGGCAAAGGGAGGTAGTCACAACAGTGTAAGCATGTGCTGGCGCTCCTGACTCTACCAGTTTTTGTAGCCTCTGGGATCTTCACATATTATCCCATTTCTATCTTAGATGGTCAACCTCTACCTTGCTGTTACCACTTTCCCTCATCCTGTTTGCAAATATTTACCATCCTAGATAAAACAAGACCAAGAACTATTCCTTGGCCCTATGGCCACCTTTAACTACTAACCCATGGCTCCTACCTTCTTAGCGAGCTTCCTGTGGTAGTAGTCTACACTTGTCCTCTCTATCTCTAAATCACTTTTGAATTCACTGTGGGTCTCCTGCCCCAGCCACTCCATTGCAACAATTCTGATGAACACTGTTAACTCTCATATGTGCACTGCTTGAGACTCTTGACCCTTTTGCTCTGCAAATCTCCATTTGAGACTTCTGACCCCCTTAAATATCAAGTAGGGTTCTTGGTTGCTTGCAGTCAAAATTGATCTTGGCTAACCTATGGGAAAAAAGATTATTTTTTGGCAGGTTGGCAGATATGTTTGGTTGCCTTCCCCTTAGACGATAGAATACTGATTTGGTTTGGGTGGCAGTGTCCCTAGCCCTTTGCTAGATCTGCTTATTCTTAGCCTCCTAACAACGGATGGTTATATCATACAATTCTGGCCAATATGAGCAAGTGGATACCTATGGGGAGGCATCTGAGAAAAAGAAGGAGGCCTGTTTTTCTTGCCTTGAACTCAGTTGTGTGACGAGGTGATGCTGGAGGATATAAGAGCCGTCTTTTACTCATGAGGCAGCAAGCCTAAGGATAAAAAGCCAATATACCAAGGCAAAAGGATAGCAAGAGCCTGGTTTGTGCTCCCTTTGTTGAGGTTCTGCACAAAATATTGAACTGCCTATCACCAAAAAACTTATTAGGTCACCTAATTAAATGTCATTTACTGTGTAAGCCACTAGTTGGTGTTTTGCTCTTTTATCCAAAAAAGCTGTTACTTCTGTAATTGACTCTGGACACTGTTTGATGGCTCTTGGGATACATGGAAGACTGGAGAATGAGGTGTGGGAAATAAATGGGAAGGGAAAGCATGGCAAGAACCACAGCCAGGCCTACACCTTAGGAACAGTGTGGTTAGGATGCCGTTGTCTATATATACCACATTTTCTTTATCCATTCATGTGTCGGTGGACACTGAGGTGGTTTCCATGTCTTGGCTACTGTAAATAATGCTGCATTGAACATGGGGGTGCAGATATCTCTTTGACATAATGATTTCATTTCCTTTGGATATATACCAAGAAGTGGAATTGCTGAATCACATGGTAGTTCTATTTTTAATTTTTTGAGGACCCTCTGTACTGTTTTCCATAGTGGTTGTATCAATTTACATCCCCACCGACAGTGCACAAGGGTTCCCTTTTCTCCACATCCTCACCAACACTTGTTATCTTATCTTTTTGATGAGATGACAGCCATAGTAAGAGATGGGGGGTGATTGACCAATTCTTTATTGTTCCAATTTCTGAAAGTAAGTAGGCTACTGAAGGCAGAGTCCTGGAAGTGTGAGTTTGAGGTGGCATACACCTCACCCTGGCTTATCACCAACGGTGATGTTAAAATCATTTGTTGACTCATCAGGAGTGAGTATGGACCAGTCAGGATCTGTGTCAACTTGAATACTGGAGCAGGGTCTGAGAGTGCCTGGAGTTACTCCTCAGTTGTTGCATGGTGGGAAGGTGTGGGGTTGGGAGCTGGTCGAGGCAGGGGGTGGTGAGATGGAAGGTTGGGGGTAACCAGCTGATGATCAGTCTTGCCTCTATCGATATGTGCATTACTTCCAGGAAAGCAAAGGCCCTTTTGGTTCATTCTTTCATCAAATGTTTGAATTGGTTGTCATGTGAACACCAGATACTGTTCTAGGTGTTGGGAGTTCAAAATGAATAAATGTGCTTCTTGCTGTTGAGGGATTTATACATAGATGTGTTTTGAACAATGTGGCAGGAGGTGGGAGGCTCTATATAGGACAACGAAGGAGAGGTTTTGGGCTGATAAAACAATGTATGTCCATTACGGGTCCAAGTGTTTTAGTTCATACAAAACAAACCTTTTGACATCTTGCACTAAGCCTGTACATTATGCCTTTTTTACTGTAATTTTTGCTTATTAAAAAACTTCAATTTTCATGGCAGTTACTTCTTTTTAGGATGTAATTAAATTTCTGTATTTTAGGTTGCCTGCCTGATTCGAGTTCCTACTGAAGTAGTTAAGCAGAGGGCACAAGTATCTGCTTCGTCAAGAACGTTTCATATTTTCTCTAACATCTTATATGAAGAGGTGAGATGTGTTTTTCAGTTCTCTTTGTTCTTTATTGAGAAAGATTTTATAGTGGCTAATATGAATGCTGTGGGTCTCATATCAGGAGTCTTAGAAGAAACCTTAAAGCTAAATTTAATGTCCAATTATAGGAACTTTTTATGCTAAGATTATCTTTGTCTTTCCTTTGTTTTTGAATTTTTATTTTCATTTTTATTTCTTTTTCAAATTTCTAAAAAATGCATATTAAGTGCCACTACTGTACATGTGTCTTACATTGTAATTGCCCTGTCGTTTTTTGGGAAATAGACGTGGAGTAAAGAGCAGATATGTGAAGTGAATTAAGATATTATATTAAAACATCACTACAGAATTTGAGAGCCTGTGGAAGATAACTGTAGTAATGGACTGATTTTAGTGACCGATGTCATAATGTTGATATCAAGATGTAATTCCTCTTTTCCTGGTCAGTTTTAAGCTGTGGGTCAGAAATCGTTCTTGCTGGCCATGTGATTAGGGACCATTGAGCTGCATTCCTTTACAGTCTTTACAGAAGTCTTTTTTTTTTTTTTTATGGAAGTCATTCACATGGAAATTTCAGTGAGTCTGGATTTTAGAAGAATTATTCTTAATGGTTCCTCTGTCACCTTGGTGAGGAGATAATGAGTATTTAATTGTATGAATGAGATCAATCCTGTAGAGGGTCCCTGTTGAATCATGTCTATGGTTAAATAGATACGGCTTGTCCAGAGGTATTTATCACTACTTGATTGAGAGATTATTAATGAATTTATGATGTCTTCTGATTGAAACTATGAAATATAATTCTGTTTTTATATGAAAGGGTAATCGGCATTCTGTATGCATTTGCTTTTGGAAATATATTGATTTAAAGCATCTGAAGTGTTCTTTTCAGGAGAAGAAATATTGACAGCAACTGAAGTTCTGTGTAGTCAGTTTTATTGTTAGAGATGTTCCCATTTTGAAGGAGCTGACCTGAGCTTTGTATATCTTAGGCCAGTTTAGAATCTTTAACCTCTTACGGAACTGTGGTTATAGTGAGCGTTTTAAACCTCAAACTTTAGCACAGGTGAATCTGTTTTGTTTGGAATGTCATTCAGGAATCGCTGCTGTTTTAACTTGCTGAGCCCTTGCCTTTTGTTTGTTTCAGGGCATCCAAGGATTGTATCGAGGCTACAAAAGCACGGTTTTAAGAGAGGTAACTCACTGAGTTTCCAATAATGAACTACAAAAGAATGATGTGCTTTGTCCAGTAAATTTATTTGGAGAAACTGCATTTAAAAAATTAAAAAGAGAGATTATGATCACTTTTTAAAGCACTCTGTTTAGTCTTGTCTTGGTTCCTGCATCTAGTGAATGGGTAGAATGGTTTTGCTGAAAGACCAATCCAGTGGTCAGAGTGGCCCATCCTATAGCTTCGCTGTTATTCTAGCGTGGCTAACTGTCTGTTATAGCTGAAATATTAAGAAATAACTACTAAGGGTAAGATATTAAGTTAATTACTGTAATACAGAGAATTAATGAAAAATTGGTAATGAAAGCAGCACTCTGAGACAAGTGTCTCAAAAGTCTGTATCATGCAGTTAGCTCTTGACTTTCTGATAACAAAGTATGATGAGCTGGACCGGCGTCCTGGCTCTCCAGGTGACCTGCAGTAAGCCGTTTCACCTCTCAGTGCCTTCTGATTCTAAATTCTGTGAGTCAATATGTGGTAAATTTTTTTTCTTTTTTTTTTTTGGTTGATAAAGCAAAAGTGATTTCAGTATATTACTGCAAGAAACATGTTTTAATCTTTGTCTCACATAGAAGAGGCTATTTTGAACTTCAAATTTGAGTTATAGATATGTGAGATATAAGAGAACTTTTTGATTTGGAACATAATTTTTTTTGAGTTTAAATCTTAAGTTTTTTTTCAACTTTATTGAGGTATAATTGGCAAATAAAATTATAAGGTGTTTAAGTGTAAAATGTGATGATTTGATATATGTATACACTGTAAAAAGGATTGGGACATAATTTTTTATTAAAGAAAATACAAATGATAATCTGCAGATGTCTGCTCCATGGCCCTTTTTTCTATTTGGAGTTCCTTGGATGCTAAAACATTTTCATTTATAAAAATGTTTTTAAATTAAAGAAATATTGTCCTAATTAGCAGAATATTGAAATTCTTTGAAATCCCTAATTTTACTCCCCGGTAGTTTTTAAAATTTATTTTGTTTCTTATTATAGATTACAACCTTTATGAAACACCACTGCTACTTGTTATTTAAAGCTTTGATTTCCGTGAGGTAACAACTTTTAGTGTAGTGTGGTATAGTTGGTATAGATCTTTGAAAAACTTCTTTTAAAGGCAAACGGAATGTTTCAAAATTAGTTATTTGTGTGAAGATGACTTCTGCCTTTCAAAAGTATCACTATATCTTCATTCTGTACCTATTTTCTGATTCACTAAACGTGTTATTTACTCTGATTTCACCTGGGTGCAGGAACAAGGGGGAGGCAATAAACCTTTTTTATTTTTCTGAGAGATACTGAATAAATGAATATATTTACGTGCCAGAGAATACTGGTTTTGCATACAAACAGATAAAATACATGGTTACAACTGCATTCTATTCTTTTAAAAATTTGTTTTGACATATGTCACACTAGTAATTAATTTCTAGGCTGCAATTCTTGCAAATAGTGTGACTCTAGTGAGATGACTTTGTTTACTCAAAATGGCAGTGCTTTGTTGGAAATTTAATTGGGGTCTTCTGCATTATGCGTATTCATAAAAGATCCTTCAGAACTGATTTTAGTTGAAATATTGCTTTTGTAGAGATTCTCTGATAGAATGAGAGACGAATTATTGCTGAGTGAAACATAGCTTCTTTTCAAAATGAGAAAAATTACAAGTGATATATTTGCTTTACACAAAATTTTTGCATTATAAATAGTTTCAATTCTTACATTATTTTGACACCAATATCAAATCTTTTTGCCAAGACCTTGTTTGATTGTTTCAATAAGAAAATACATTGAAGCCTTAGTGAGAATCACCAGGAAACTTATACATTTATTCTGTGTGCAGTTTTTTCTTTAGAAAAAATTCCCTAGCAGTAGCCCATTAGAATGAGATTGAAGTTTGAATCCGTGCATTATAAGATAGATTATGTGTGTTGTTTAGATTTTATGAGTGCTGTCACGTTTTTTTACTGCATTTGATGTTTGTGGAGATTGCATGCTAATCCCTAATGTTCTTCTAAATTATTTTAGTTACTGTGAATTTTAGACTGAGTCTAAGCAAGGTCAACAGATTATACTATTTACTTCATCCTTTCAGTATTCATTTTCTACGTGATTTTGGCCAAATTAGATGTGGCCGAGCATTGTGGTGCAGTGGTGTTATTACAGTAAGATGGAAATGGGGAACAAAATCACAGCTGCTTTCATAGCGTGGCTGATTTCAGAGAGTCCATTGTCCTGAAAGTTCTATGGAGAGCAGCCCCCAATCTTGGATGTGAATTAGGAGGACTTCTATAGAGGAAGAAAGCAGAGAAAGGCAAGTTGTTTCAAAAGAGGTAGGAATAAGTTAAGCTCAGCAAATACGTTTTATCCTCAAATTCTACTCAACCATCATTTTAAGAGTGCCTGCTGTGTGTTGAGTACCATGCAGAACATTTCTGCCCTAAAGGATTCATGTTCTGATGGGGAAACAAATATGGGAGTAGACACTTTACAGTTCAGTGTAATGGTGCTGTAATGATGTGTATATACAAGATGCAGCTGGGATTATAGAAGAAGCAGTGCTTGGGTGGTACTCAATTAGTATTTGTTGCATTAATAAAAATGAGTCTTGACTTAATTCTTGAAGGAGTGGCAATTAGAAGTAGTCAAAGAGAGCAGATGTAACAACATGAGCAAAGGCATAAGGGAGTAAAACGTGTGTACCTTGCTTACCTCAGCAAAATTGGGGTTTTCACGCTCATAGAAGAGGCAAGAGTGATTTCCCTCTACCTCAAGCCAAGTGAGGGCACTTCAGGAAAGCACTCAACCAAGTGGGATGTTTACCTGGATGAGAGATTGACCCTCTCACCCCAGCTGCATGTTTGCCAGGGGACTGGAGTGGAACACATGGGAGAAGCCCTTGGAAGAGCCTGACATGTGTCCCCTGGAGTTTGGAGGATAGATTATTGGCGTTTGACTCTTGTCTACACAAATATGAGGCGAGACACTGGTTGGAGTTGCCTCAATGGTAAGATGTTGCTGTTTTGGTAATGGAATAACTCCTGGCTTCTTTTTGGTAGTTAAGTGTAGCCACTAATGAGATTTGAGATAGGTTAGGATTATCTCCTCCTCTCCCCCCAGTTTTGCTACCAGGCTTCAATGAAAACAAGTCCCTCACCAAATTCTATTACACATGCAGTCAAAGTCAAACAGTCAAGCAGGCCAAAACACATCATTCAACCTGTTCTGTAAGTTCATTGAAGCCTCAATCTGTCCCTTTATTTATTTATTTATTTTTAATTTATTTTATTTTTTCCCCAAAGCCCCAGCAGATAGTTGTATGTCATAGCTGCACATCCTTCTAGTTGCTGTATGTGGGATGCGGCCTCAGCATGGCTGGACAAGCGATGCGTCGGTGCGCACCCGGGAACCGAACCCGGGCCGCCAGCAGCAGAGCGTGCGCACTTAACTGCTAAGCCACAGGGCCAGCCCTCAATCTGTCCCTTTAGGTGCAAAAATCACTACACTGATTGAAAAGTTCACTTGCACGTGGACACGGAAGCTTTCCAAACTTGGTTACCCTTATTGTGTATTTCAGGCAGTGAGAATTCCCCCAATGTAGTGGCTGGAAACAGGAACCTTTAGGAATCAGGCCTTAAGGATCATCCTTCAAAGTCTCTTTCCCAGCTCTGTTGTCTGCCTACTCAGTTCCTTTTGCCCCAAACTCTTCATTTGTATGTTTTTCCAGAGACGCTCTATCCTAGGTGTTCTGCATCTTGTTTTTTTTTTAACCAAAATATTTTAGAGATCATTTTCTATCACTTCATAAAGAGCACCCTCTCTTTTTTATGATTGCATAGTACTCTACGAATGAGCCATTGTTTATTTAACTAGATCCTCATTGGTGGACATTATAAATGTGCTGCAATAAATAATATTGTTCCTATGTCATTTTGTACATGGTTGAGGATGTTTCTAGGTTACATGCCAAAAAGTGGAATTAATTGGTTAGAGATGTATGGACATTTGTGATTTTGATACTTATCACCAAATTGCCCTTCATGGAAGTACCAGTTGACACTTTTGACAATGGTGTAGGAGCTCTCTGTTTTCCCCTGCCTCATGAATGGTGCTAGCAATCTAAGAGGTGATCTCACTGTAGTTTAACTACAGTGGGCCTATTAATGTATATTTGAGAACCATTTTATTCCTTTACTGTGAACTGATTATTTGAATTATGTTAAAATTATTGTGAGAATTAAACGAAGAGATCCATGTGAAATGCTTTCTACAGAGCCTGTCACATAGTATGTGTTCAAGAAATGTTAACTATGATTATTAGTATTCTTGGTAACTGAAAAGATTTTTGACAGGAAATGACATCTAAGGGTGAAATGCAATTCTGCCCCTTACCAGTTGTCTGCCTCTTGGCAAGTTACGTAACCTCTCTGAGCCCCAGTTTGCCCATCTGTGCTAGGAACGTTGCATAGACTGTTCTCCCTGAAATCCCACAGCATTCTTATGAAGGAGGAAGTACAGCATTATGGTCTGCTGGGAAACTCAGAAATGAAGAAATCTGCCTCTAGGTTGTTAGGTTCTCGAACAGGGATGCAACCTTGATCTCAGGTCTGCATTTAAATGTGTGAATGTCGTGTCATGATGATGAGTAACAATAGTTGTATTTGAACTAGAGGGCAGTTAACTGTTATTACTTGTAAAACTTCTCAGCTACAATCTGAGCATGTTTTATCTAAATGTCTTGTGGAGAGGAATTGTTTATTCAGTTAACAAATTGCAACCTGCAACTGATTTTATGTTCACTGGCTACTTCTGTAGGAAAAACAACATATTGGTTATAATAATGTAAAGTTACCCTAATTGATGGTAAGCTGATCAAAATTACTAATGTAAATGGGTTGGAAAATTTTTATGATTATTCTCTTTTGGGTCAGATTGATAATTTACTGGAATTTCCCAAATAAGATTACTCATTTAGAGGAAGGCTTTATTACTGAGCTTACAACACTTGAATGTTTTCCATTGAAAAATGTCTTGAAGTAGCTATCTCTAGAACTTGTATTACTTACTGTCCTTAAGCCTGTCTACTGTTTCCTGCTTTCATGATAGTAAAAAAAGAAAAAAAAAGTTAGTGCTATCTGATAAGAAAGAATATTTTCTCCTTGTATCAATCAGTGCTGCCTGTCTGTCTCTGTGTGTGTTTGTATGAAATTGTTTTCTTTGATTTACCTCTTCCTTTCGCTTTTGGTTTGTCTTTACATTTCATTGCTGTCTAGCTACATATAATTATGTCTTGTCTTCTGAAATAGCATGTAAGTTCCTCTTGAAAACAGCTGTTGGATTTTTACCTTTTCGTAGCATGCACAGGCTTTAGCATAATGCCTTCCACAAAGTCAGCACTCAGTAAATTTTTTTTATTCGTTTAAGTGTGATTATTTTTTGTTCAGATGCTACTAGACACCATGACCATTTCAGAATACTCAGGGAGCTCTAAGGGGACTTGGAATTATGCAGGGTGGTGCCTCAGCCTTTTGATACACTGCATTCTAAGGTCTTTGCATTAGATAGGTGATGAAATACCAATGAGTATCCAGTCACACGCTGAATAACGACGTTTAGGTCAACGATGGACCACATATACGAAGGTGGTTTCGTAAGATTAGTACCATATAGCCTAGATGTGTAGTAGGCTATAGCGTGTAGGTTTGTGTAAGTACACTCTGATGTTCACACAGTGACGAAATTGCTTAACAACGAATTTCTCAGAACTTATCCCTGTCGTTAAGTGATGCATGACTGTATAACTTTCTCAGATTTCAGTCTTCTTAAACCTTGAAAAAAAAAGTTATTGGAAGACTGGCTTAATTAGAAAAATAATAAGCTCTGTAATTAATTCCATTATTTTTCACATCTTAGTAATTCCCCTGAAAGGGAAAAAAGTGATTATAAATTTTTCCAAACTTTTATTGTGAAATTGTTTTTCCATTAAAATCAAATGCAAACATATTGAACCCTATTTTAATCCTCCATAATTCATTTTATTAACTATGACCAAATAGAACATCTGTTAAAATTCCATAATGTTAGCTTCATGGGAAAAGAAAAAAATCCGTTTGCTCTTGGAATTTGTCCATTGTTTTATTGTTCAGGCTTTCAGTAAATGTGTAATGAGACATTCTTATTAATGGGAATATTAAACAAATGAAAATGAAATGTCCCCTTTAATCACAGAGGTTTATGAAATGAGTCACTTAATTGCGTTTACATTATTAAACTTCGCCGTAGAGATGGTCTATGATGAATGAACAATATTCATTTAATTCATTCCTTAATTCAAGAACCTAAATTATTACTCCTCAAATATGGATTTTAGCCTATAGTTTTTCATCATCTCTTAAATAAACAAACATTTTTAGAAAGAATACTTTAGTGGAATTAATGTAGAAAAATTACTTCAGCCCTTTTGTGCATATTTTCTCATGTTTTGTTTACATGAAACCAGCTGCTATTTACTTTTCTCATTCTTTGGACGAATTTCATTTTCACTGTACAGTTTTGAAAAGGCTACATATGTCCATTGTTGCATGCTGGTCTTGTTATCCTGAAGGGACACCAGTTCTTGTGTATATGGTTTACTGGGATGTAAATGCAATAACGTGACTCTTCAGTATAAACACATAAGAAAGCTGTTGGAGAAAGGTGAGAATTGTCTCTTAATTCTTTATTTTAAACATTAACATCATAAACCATAATGTTGAAATAGGCTCTTTGTTATTCCTTTCATCCCATGTGAAATATCCTCTTCCTTTATCTTTGTGTGTCAGTTTTGGTTGCATCTAGGCTGCAAATAACAGAAAATCTGACTACAATGGCTGTACCAAATAAAGTGTTTTTTTTCCCTTCTGTAACAAGAAATCTGGAGATGATCTGTCTAAGGCTGGTGTATTGGTTAAATGAGGGCATCCAGGATCCAAGCTCTTTGTTTCTGCTCGGCTAACGTTAATGTGCTGGCTGTTTTACTCATGGTCACAAAATGGCTGCTGCACTTTTAGGCATCATGGCCATTTTACATATGAAGAAGGGGGAAGGGCAGGAGGCAGTACTAGTCTTATCTGTTACTCTGTTTAACTGGAAAACAAATTTTCTTGAGTCTGGTGTCTTAGTGCCTTCCTGAGTTGCATGGGGATTGAGAAATTGAGTATGTATGTAGCTTTTTAGTGTGGTCAGCGAAGGTGTGCCAGGAGGGACTTGGGACTATTGTTACTGAGTCACCCTACAGTGTTTGCCATAACCTGTCTGTGCAAGTCCTTTTAGCTCAAGTTCCATCCCTTCAGAAAGGAAACCATTACATGCACCTCTAGCTTCAGCCCATACTTGGGTACTCTGTTGTTAACATCCTTGAGCACTTGTCTGGACCACAATTTTTGGACATTTAATTCTACTTTGGAAACGGTAATATCTGTTCTTATTCTTTTTCTTCCACCTTTGTTCTTTTGGGGCACCATTGTGGAAGCTCTTCCTTAAAAATCATTTGGTGGTCTCTCGGTAATTATTATCTTGAAGGCATGAGTTTGCTTTAAAGTTACTTATTTGGGGCTGGCCCCGTGGCTTAGTGGTTAAGTGCGCGCGCTCCGCTGCTGGCGGCCCGGGATTCGGATCCCGGGCGCGCACCGAGGCACTGCTTCTCCGGCCATGCTGAGGCCGCATCCCACATACAGCAACTAGCAGGATGTGCAACTATGACATACGACTATCTACTGGGGCTTTGGGGGAAAAATAAATAAATAAAATTATAAAGTTACTTATTTGTTTATACAGTTTTGATTTTAAAGATCTCAGAATTCCTGTATTGATATATGTAGACACTTTGCTTAAAAAATAAGTAAATCACAATAGAAATAATAGCTAATGTTTACTAAATACTTACAAGGTTCCAGTCACTGTGCTAAGTTCTTTACATGCATTATTTCGTATAATCCTCACAGCAGCCCAAAACAGGATCCCTACTTTATGGAAACTGACGCTTAGTGAGGTTGTGGTTTGCCCAAAGTCTCACATCCAGTAAGGGAAAGAACCAAGGACTCCAGGCCCATGATCTTAACCTCTATGGGGAACTGTATTTTTGCATTTTATGTGCAGATAAATATTTTTTGGGAGGAAAATATATACTTAATAGCCCTTATATCTTTCTTCAGTCTTTAAACTTTTAAGTAGGCATTAGTGCCAGGAGTTTGGGGGAAACAGCAACTGGAAGTCTACATGACTTTAAAAGAAAAGGTAATAAGAAGATATAAACAGACATAGAGAATGTGCTTTGATAGAGATGTTCACGACGAACAGTGGCTTGTAAGTGCACATTATTCCACATATTTGCATGATTTGCTCTTCTCATGCAGATGTTACTTCACATACTCCTTCTCTGAGGGGTCTCCTGTGACCACTCTAGCTAAAATAGACCTGCCCCAACCCCGATGACTTACTTGTTACCCTAGCATGCACCATTATCTGAAATTATCTTAATTTCCTGTTTACAAACTTATTACCTGCCTCTTTTCCCCTACTAGAATATACACATTACTATGAGGTGGCTACTGTTTGTTTTGTTCCCTACTACTAATCCAACACCTAAAAGAATGCTTGACACACAGTGCACTCAGAAAATATCTAATGAACAAACCAATGACTTAATCATAGTTGCTTCCCAGAAGTACACTAGTTTTAAGTACTCCAGCAGATGCTCAGGGTAAGATGATTTGGCAAGAATTATGGAGTCCTCACTTAATTTGCAGGTAAGTTAGTGTTTTTTTTTGCCATTTAAACTTTCTGTACTTCCAATGAAGTTAATTTCTCCCTTGTCTTTTCGTATCATATTTCCTGGTATTCTTGTGCCTTCCACATATAAGCCCTTATTTTAATTTCATCATTTCTAGTTTTAAGGGTTGTTCCTATGAGTATTTTATATATGTAAAACACTTTTTGAAATGACATACGAAGATAATAACTCATTATTGAAGAAAATCCTTCATCAGATATATGCAAGTTATGTACAATGAACACTGTGTGGGTCCAAAGTTACTCTTGAGATTCTCAGTACTGTATACTATCTTATTGGACCATCTCATAAGCACCATCTTCTAAGAAGCGTTAAGAAAGAAACTATAGGGCCGGCCCCGTGGCTTAGCGGTTAAGTGCACGCGCGCTCCGCTACTGGTGGCCCAGGTTCAGATCCCGGGCACGCACCGATGTACCGCTTCTCCGGCCATGCTGAGGCTGCATCCCACATACAGCAACTAGAAGGATGTGCAACTATGACATACAGCTATCTACTGGGGCTTTGGGGGAAAAAAAGGAGGAGGATTGGCAATAGATGTTAGCTCAGAACCGGTCTTCCTCGGCGAAAAGAGGAGGATTAGCATGGATGCTAGCTCAGGGCTGATCTTCCTCACAAAAAAAAAAAAAAGAAAGAAAGAAACTATATGTATTAAAACCAAGTTAGAAGGAAAAATCTAGAATTTTTGTATATAATTCAAGTATTGTGATTGAAGGGAATCATTTAAAGGAACTACTATTGAAAATAATGATCTGAATTTGACTACCTACTTGCAGATTACCTTGGGATCATATAATGATAATAGTTAGAATTTGAATTCTGATCATGTACTTTATATTAATCTTTTTTTACAGCTCAGTAAGCTGAGGCTTGGAAAAGTTAGGTGATACTGGTAGTATGTGGCAGGACTAGAAGTGGAGGCCAAGCCTGTGTGATTCCAAAGCCTGTGCTTCTTGTTAAACCTCGCTTCCTGCTCATGTCTTGCAGATCAATTCACTGCTCATTCCTCTTGGAATTTTTGAGTAAATTTTAGGTAAATAAAATGGTAGCATATCTGTAAGACTTGAAACAAATCTGTTAACTTGAAGTGGAGCACATTTTCTGAGTGTTAGAGAATTCTAAAAGATAGAAATGGAACCATCTATATAGGCAGAACACAATGAGATGCTTCTAAATTAGGCATTAATATTGATTTCAACATCCTCCTTCATCCAGCTTTTGTTATGGTTGCTTAAAAATGCTTTGACTGATTTTAGACTCTGTCCTCTTTCTTCCCTGGGCTGAGAAACAGCACAATAGGTGGGACAAAGTGTATAATCTTTGGCATTGAAATGGTTTTGGTTCTTAGATAGGTGATTAGTATATAAATTATTGACTAGTGGAGAAGCAGAAATTGGTGAGAGAGAAGGATATTTCTTTTCCTTTTTGAAAATGCTCTGCTTTTTGTAATTGAACTTGTGGATGCAAAAAGTTGTGTTATAGAATAACACACTAGAGGGCACACAATGCCTATGTTTTAGATGGTGGTAGAAACTTCAGTATACGTGAACCTGACAGCTCTTGAGTTGATTGCGTGGCACCTTTAAAAATGGTTCAAATTAAAAAATGAAAATCCAAGCATAATAGTGTTTTCCAATCCAATGTTCCTGAATAAACAAATTTGTTTTACCTTTTGATACAAGTATGCACAGAAATTTATTTATTTGGATTCTAATTTTTTAAACTTTATCATAGAAAAATTAAAAAATACACAAAAAGATTAGTAAAATGAATCCCTGTGGGCCCATCAGTCAGCTTCAACAGTGATCAACTCTTGGCCAGTATTGTTTCATCTGTAACCAGACTCATTTTCCCCACAAAATAATATAATTATTTTGAAGCAATTATCAGATATTATCTTATTTCATGCAGAACTACTTCATCCTGCATCTCTGAAAGATAAGAACTGGCAAATAGATTTAACTTATTAAAAATGAATGTCACAGTCTCAAAGTATTTCCCCCAAGCTATTTATTAATTACAAGGAGAAAAATAGTAATTTCACTGTTGGAAACACTGGCAGACACTACCTCATTCAAGTGATCAAGGTTAACATCACTGGTAATAAAATGTATCGACATCGTACTCCCCCAGTATGACGCACCAGGAAGGACACCATATCACTTCTTTGGTCGTCTTGCCAAAAAATGTATAACCTCAATTTGATCGTGAGAAAACATCAGACAAACCCAAATTGAGAGACATTTTATAAAATTGTCAAAGTCATAAAAAATAAAGATGAAAGAACTATCACATATAGGAGGAGACTATGAGGACACAACAAGATAAATGCAGTGTGGGATTCTGAATTGGATGCTAGAACAGAAAAAGGATATTAGGAGGAAAAACTGGTGAAATTCAAATAAGGTCTATAATTTAGCTATTAGTGTTACAGCAATATGTATAGCTGGTTTTGATCATCGTATCTGGTTATTTAAGATGTTAACGTTAGGGAAGCTAGATGTAGGGTGTATGTGAACTCCCTGTACTATTTTAGTGACTTTAAAAAGTCTATAAATTATTAAAAAAATTAAAAGCTGAAAAAAAAAGCCAGATTTGGACATTGTATGAAATACTTATTTTAAAAATGATCTTCTAAAATAATGACAAACTTAAAACATAATTTTTTGTTATTTTCAATTTTTATCAAAGTAATATATACAGTTGGTAACAAGTCAAATAATATAGAAGAACTTAGGATGAAAAGCAGCAGTCTCCTGCCCTGTCCATTCCAGGCCTACTCACTAGAGATAACCTGTTTAACTGTTCCTATTGTTAGTTCTTCTTATTACATCCGTATTTCTGGATAATATATTTAAGCATCTGTTTCTTAATTTGTCAACTGTAGATACAATCTTTTGAGTCTTTGGAATGGAAGATGTGATTTAGTTCACATTGTGCACCTCCCCAGCCTTATTTCATTCTAGCATTCCCGTTATAGAAATTTCATTCCTGTGGTTGTTTTAGAAACTTTGTCATCTATCTGTGTCTTTATTTCTTATCCCACAAACTTGCAGCAGCTTATGACTTTCTCTTTATAAGATGTGGCTGTTGCTTCCTTTTGCCCCCTTACTTTCCTTAACTTTCAAATCCCACTCTCTGGAATGACTTCCTCTCAGCTGCCCTTTCATCCTAGATTGTCAAGATGGCTGAAAGTTTCATCCTGTCCTTCTCCACAATCACTTCTTCCATGATTTTTCTGGATTGACTCTAAAACTTGATTACCAGTGAACTAGTGTTTGTATTATTTGAGACTTCATGAATGATCACCAGGCCAAGTAGTGTGCTAGGGTTATATTTCCTTTTGTATTGGTCATGTGTTACCCTGAAAGAGATGTTTCAACATCAGAATCAAATAGACTGTCTTCTTGCACTCCATCAGTTGCTAAAATTTATCCCATATTTTAATTTGCTGAACTTTTGGGGCATGAACTTTCTTATGTTCTTGTCTTGGAGTTTCTAATTGCCTTTTTTTGGGTGCATTATTTGCCTATTTAAGTGTGACAACCTCAAAATCATATTTTTTTTTTGTACTGAGTTTCTTTTTCCCTTGGGAATCTTGGAATCTTCTGTCCTTTGTTCTAATCTGGAATGATCGTTCACTGTATCTGGACTTCTCACTGCCGTCCTGGGTTGGATTGGCTCTTTCCTGGAGGCCTTGGAGCATAGTGGTTTAGACCACAGTTTTTGCAGCCACACTGCATGGGTTCAACCACAGCTCTGCCTCTGAGGCCTTTGGTGCCTTACTGTCCTCATCTAATGAAGACGTTTTAAGGCATGGTAAGTATAAAGATATAGCTTATTTGTTTGAAGGCCTTTATTTTGTCTTGATTTCTTTGGTTAAGTAATTATCTTTCTCTAGTGCCTAATATAATTTTCAACGGTTCTTACTAACAACACTTGATGATAACCATTCGTAATGATTCTTTGGCCTCAAATGTGTTTCACTGATTTTTTTTTTTTTTTTTTGAAGTAGGAAGGAATTATGTTAATAAGTCTGAGAGAAGCGTTTTGATCTTATCAGTTTAGTGTGCATCCTAATTATATCTGGGAAATACGTGATTAAATTTGACTAGAGGAGTCTTTTAAACTGATACCAAGTTTTCTAATAAAGCTCCCCTATACCTTGATCCGCATGTAAGAGACTTCCCTATTGTTTATCTGTGAATTATTCCATACTTCTGTTTTGGGGAATGGATTGATGACCAAGTTAAAAACCACTTTGGGATGAAGTCTATTATTCTTCATAGAATAACTTAAGTATTTTTTTTGCCTGGTAGAAGATATCAGTAATATCTGTGTTTAGAGGAGACTGTGAACAACCAAGATCTTGTGCAAGTTATACTCTGCTGATTTATCTGTTGGTTCACACAATTGTTTATAGAAGTTCTTTCTTCATCCTTACAGACAGTTGAGTTTGAAAAAATTGGATGTTGTGTAGATAACACATCTCAACCATTAAGTTTTGGACTAGTTTTGATTAAGTGAAAATACCAGACAAAGGGTCTGGCACATAAATAACCTCTTGGTAAAGGGTAAGTTCTCATCACGTTATTTTTCTGTATTTGAAGGAGGAAGTAGATTGAATTTATCCAGCATCTGTTATATGCCAGACTAGGTACTTTTCATGTTTTTCATTTAATTTATACAGTAGTCCTACAAAGAATCATTATTGCCAACTGAGTACCCCCTATATATCTAGTCATGATTCCCAGCCAATCTAGGATGTTTGTCTATCTTGTAAACCATTTTATGAACTAACAGATATTTGCCTATTTAATACCAATGAGAAAACTGACACTCAGTGGTGTAACTTGATCTACATAAAATAACAATTAATAGAGGGCAGAGTTGGGCTCTGCGATCTTTGAACTCTTATGCTCTTTTCATAACAATGTCTGTATTTCCTTCTCTCTGTTGGGGGTATGAGTGAGTAGGTTTTAAAATGAATAGTAGCACCTTTTTATTTTCCCTTTCCAACTTTTTATTTTGAAAACTTACAACTTACAGAAAAGTAAAACATACTTTCTTTTTCCAAGATTTGCTGATTAACATTTTGCCTTATTTGCTTTATCCCTCTTTCTCTCTCTCTATTTTTCCTGAATCATTTTCAGTAGATAGCAGATACCCTGATACTTCATCATATGTCTTCTAAGAATGGAGTCGTGCGTCTCATAACTACAATACCATTATCATATCCTAGAAATTTAACATTGATACATTAAAATCGTATATTATCTAATATATGATCAGTTTTATAATTTTCCCTATTGTCTCAATGATAAAAGCTTAGTAACGTTTTTTTCCTCTCTCCAGTAAAGGATCAGACATTGCATTTGATTGTTAGGTTTCTCCAACCTTTTTTTTTTTTTTTTTATGACATTGACATTCTTGTAGAGTCCAGGGCATTTGTTCATTTGTCCCATCATCCAGATTGTCTGATTTCCTTGTGATTAGATTCAGCTTAAATTTTTTGTGTGTGTGCATGGATACTGCATGGATGATGTTGAGTGCTTCATGTTGCGTTATGCTAGGAGGCACATAATGTCCCATACTTGGTGAAGCAGGATTAATCATTTGATTTAGTAGGTGTTCTCTAGTTTTCTGTATTCCAAAGGTTCACTTGTCCTTTGTTATTAAGAAGTAATCTATGGGGTAATATTTTGAGACCATGTGATTATCCTGTTTCCCAATAATCTTTCACCCAGTAGTTTTAACATCTGTGGATACCTCTTGCCTTAAGCGTTTATGACATTGGTGATTGCAAAATGATGATTTTCCTAATACTGTCATTTTTCTCTAAAGTTATTAGCTGGCATTCTTCGGTAAAGAAGAGTTTTTGCTCCTCTACCACTCCTCCGCTCCAGCTCTTTTTTGTAGTATCCCTATGGACTCATGGATTTTTTTTTTTTTAACAGTTTCATTGAGATATAATTCGTGTACCATATAATTCACTCATTTAAAGTGACAATTCAGTAAGTTTTAGTATATTCACAGATATGTATAACATCCCCGCAGGCATGGATTTTTTTTTGTTCAATAATTATAACCCATTACGATTATTATTCTTTTTGGTGCTCAAAGTGTCCCAAATTTGTCTAGTGGGAGCCTCTTCAAGCTGGCTCCTCATTTCTTAGGACATTTTTCCCATTAGTCTTTGAGAACTTCGTTACTGGCATAACAAGCTGTCTTAGTTTTACTTTATACTTTCCCTGCCTCAGTCCTATAATCAGCCACCTCTCCGGAAGCCCTTGATTCCTGTTAGTGAAGAGTGGTATTTAGAAACCAAGATCTTGATTCTTAGGTGTATTATTAGGCTCTTTTATTGGACAGAAAAGTTTTTTTAAAAAAATTAAATACATTGTTTTTATTCCTCCTTCCCACTTCCCTATATTTATCTCAGATAAGAACAACAAATTACTTTTTATTTTATTTTTTAGGTTATCGTACTATAAAATTGGCTTCTTTTTGTTGTAAATTTTATACTACAAATTTTAACACGTGTAGATTTGTATAATCTACACATCATCACAATCAGAGTACAAAACCTTTACATAATCCTCAAAGCTCCCTTATGCTATCCCTTTGTAGTCAAATCTGTTTTCCTACTTCCAGCTCCTGGCAATGACTCATCTGTTTGTAGTTTTTTCTACAAACAGTAAAACCGTAAAACAAACAGAAGAATGGTAGTTTTTCTACTCATTATTGTAGTTTTCTCTTTTTGAGAGTGTCATTTAAATAGAATCATATATAGTATATAACCTTTTGAGACTAGTTTCTGTCACTCACCATAATGCCTTTGAGATTCATCCCACTGGTTGCATGTATCAGTAGTTTGTTCCTTTTAATTATTCCATTGTTTGGATATATCACAGTTTGTTTATCCATTCCTCAATTGAAGGACATTTGAATTCTTTCTGGTTTGGAGCCATTATGAAGATAATTGTTATAAATATTCACGTACAGGTTTTTGTATGAACATAAGTTTTCATTTCTCTAGAGTAGTCAGGAATGGGATTGCTGGGTCATGTGGTGAGTGTATGGTAACTTTATAGGAAACTGACAAACTCTTTTCTATAGTGGCTGTACAATTTTGTATTTCCACCAGCTCTGAATCCTTGTTAGCATTTGGTTTTGGCGGGATTTTTTATTTTAGCCATTCTGCTAGGTGTGTAATGATGTCCCATAGTGGTTTTTATTTTCATTTCCCTAATGGCTGATGATACTTTTCATGTGCTTATTTGCCATCCTTATGTGTTCTTTAGTGAAGTATCTTTTCAAGTCTTTTGCTCATTTTTTTTTGTGTGTGTGTGAGGAAGATTAGCCCTGAGCTAACATCTGTTGCCGGTCCTGTTTTTTGCTGAGGAAGATCGACCCTGAACTAACATCTGTGCCCATCTTCCTCTACTCTATATGTGGGACGCCTGCCACAGCATGGCTTGATAAGCAGTGCGTAGGTCTGTGCCCAGGATCTGAACCTGTGAACCCTGGGCTGCCGAAGCAGAGCATGTGAACTTAACCACTACGCCACTGCTTTTGCCCATTTTTTAGTTGGATTGTTTCTTTTTTTTTTTTTTGCTGAGGAGGATTCGTTCTGAGCTAACATCCGCTGCCAATCTTCCTCTTTTTTTGCCTGAGGAAGATGAGCCCTGAGCTAACATCTGTACCAATCTTAGTCTCTATTTTGTATGTGGGTCACCACCACAGCATGGCTGACAAGCAGTGTGGGTCCACGCCTGGGATCTGAAGCCACGAGCCCAGGCTGCTGAAGTGGAGTGCGTGGAACTTTAACAGCTGGGCCACGAGGCCCGCCCCCTGATTGTTTGTTTCTTAATGTAGTATTTTGAAAGTTCTTTGTATGTTTGGGATGCTAGTCCTCTGTCACTTATGTCATTTGCAGGTATTTTCTGATAATCTGTAGTTTGTATTTTCATTCTTTGGACAGTATTATTCATAAAATAAAATCTTTAAATTTTGGGAAAGTCCAATTTATCAATTTTTTCTTCTATGAATTGTACTTTGGGTATCATGTCTAAGAACTCTGCCTACCTCCAAGTCATTCAAGTTTTCTCCTACAAGTTTTTTTTTTTTTTTGTGAGGAGGATCAGCCCTGTGCTAACATCTGCCAATCCTCCTCTTTTTTTGCGGAGGAAGACTGACCCTGGGCTAACATCGATGCCCGTCTTCCTCCACTTTATATGGGACGCCGCCACAGCATGGCTTGCCAGGCAGTGCATCAGTGTGCGCCCGGAATCTGAACCGGCGAACCCTGGGCCGCTGCAGCAGAGCACGCACACTTAACCGCTCGCGCCACCGGGCCGGCCCCAAAGTTTTATAGTTTTATGTTTGACATTCACATCTTTGATCCATTTTGTGTTGATATTTTATTTAAGGGGAGAGGTTAGATTGAGGTTTGGTTTTTGCATTGGGATGTCCAGTTGTTCCAACATCATTTGTTGAAAAGACTATCGTTTCTCCATTGAAATGCTTTTGCACCTTTGTAAAAAGTCAGTTCATTTGTGTGGGTCTGGATCTGGAACAAATTTGTATTGGTTCCTTGCTATTTGCCAAGCAGTGTCTTTGTTTTTCTTTTCCTACTCGGGTATTTGTGTTTATGTTTTTGAACATCTCAGTCTTGAAAGATATGTTTTGATTTTCAAAGACATTTCACTTTCTTTCTTTCTTTCTTTTTTTTTTGATGAGGAAGATTGGCTCTGAGCTAACACCTGCTGCCAATCTTCCTCTTTTTGCTTGAGGAACAGTGGCCCTGAGCTAACATCTGTGCTCACTCTCCTCTACATTGTATGTGGGACACCTCCACAGCATGGCTTGGTGAGTGGTGTAGATCTGCCCCTGAGATCTGCACCTGCAAACCTGGGCTGCTGAAGCAGAGCGCGCTGAACTTCACCACCACACCACTTTGCTGGCCCCTGTTTCTTTTTTTTACCTGATAGGAAGTGCTGTCCAAAACAACCTCAAAACTTATGTGTCTTCCATCTTTTTTTTTCCTAAAACATGTTTTAAAAAAAAACCTGATAGGAAGGACTGACCAAAAACATTCCATAACTTATATATCTTTTACCTTTTGTTCCCCTTCCATTTTTCTAAGAATGACTTATTTTCCCTTGAATTACTGTACCTTTAATATGTATACATCAGTGGATTAGAAGCTCAAGCTCAGTTTTTAATCTAACTTTGATTCAGCATATAGTTAGTATTATTTCCTTATGTAGTTTGGGCCACTCATTTTTTAAAATTATTATTGCTATTACATTACCATGTAGTATAAATAATCTTGACATTCACTTACTTGAAGAAGGAAAACAGGCTATGTGTTTTATTCTATCCAAGCATGAGGCATCTTTGTTTTGAGGGTTATCCTCCTCTCAATATCCTATAAAACACAAAACCTGAAATGACTTACCAAGATCACTTGGCTAGTTTGTGGTGAAGATAAACCTAGAAACCAGATTATTTGACTCTTAATCTAGCACTGCCTTCCTAGAATAGAAAGTCTACAAACCACAGAATTAATGAAGCTTTTAATGCAAAAGACAGATTATGGGAAAGTTCTTTGTACTGTACAGCTCAAAAGAAGTTCACTGTGGTTGTGAGAAAAATATTATTACTGAGGTGGTGACCCAGTGGTTTTTAGCTCACCTACAAACATTTATGGAGTGAGTGCAGGGAACAGAGCTAGAGAGTTAGCAGTGTGTGGATAAGATAGAAGAGATCCAAGATCCTACTCTTAGAGAGCTTCTGTTACTTGTGTGTGGAAGGACATGTATATGCATTTGTAAAGCAGTTCATCAGTAGCTGAAAATCATAGTGAAAGTGCTAAAGTGCTGGCAAGTATAGGAATGAGTCATCAGTCAGCGAGTGAATCCTTATCTCTGGAAAAGTTGAATTTTGAGTAATCCTTTTACAAAACTTAGAAAAAAGAAGAAAACAGTAATGAAACTGATCTGTCAATATTGGGGAGCATTCTGAAAAAGTGTGCTAGCTGCTTTTTAAAGAATATTTTTTACGTCATACTTCCAATGGTACTAAAGGATTGAGCTTGGGTGACTTGCCTGTAATCACATGTGCTGAATGAACCCCTTTTGGGGTTGGGACCTTTGTTAATTCCTTTTTTTTTTTTTTAGTGCCTAACTCTTGCATCAAGTTAGAGGGGGAAAATAGAATTGCAAGCCAAGGTGGAATTTGCTTAGAAGGCTCTGTGTAATGTTCTCACGTAAATTACAAGAATGGGTCTTCTTAGTAAGAACATCACCATTATTAAATAGAAGAACTTTTAAAAAATCCATCTGGTACTAGACCAGAAAAAATCATGGTGATATTAGCCAATTAACACTCTCTGTATAATACTTAGTAATCTGTTTACTGTGGGTTTTTCATTGATTACTGCAAGTAAGTGTTAGGAAAATCTTTGTAGCAAATGTGTCCATGAGGCACAAATGTGTGAATAGTAAAGGCCTACACTTTGCTCCTGGCTCCTGTGTGTGGGATTTCACTTAAAAGATCTTGAATGAACTTACTCTTATTGCAATTTAAAAAATAAGGTGTTAACCTATTGCCAGGAACATTTTATTTTGATTCCTTACTTTGAAATAAAGTTAGATGTATGCTGAATCTCGTAAAAAAAAAAAAAAAAATTTGACTAGAATCAGAAAAAAATGTTGAATTCATTTCATGCAAATCAAAACTCAAAAATCATTTACAACCCATTTTATAGCTAGAGGGTATTAAATAAATGTTGCTCATCTTTTGGGGCTTTTTGAGGCATTTTTCAACGTATGTGACTTTGTCAACTTGGACCAGCCTTTGCATTTTCTCAAATTTGCTTGTGTGTGCATTTTTAAAACTATTTTTTTATATTCTGTTTCTTAAAATAAAGAATTGAAGCCATCAAAGTTGGTAAGCGTTAAGCCTGCTAATTAGTTCAACATACTGACCAATTCTCTGAATTATTAGTTCAAAGAAGTATGTGGACAGGGATGAAATTAGATTTGGGTATTTTTCACTCTAGTTGTTTAGGATACTCAGGGTTGCTTTGATCTGTAAATAACAGATGCGTTTTTGTGCATGGTTCAGGGTACATCAAACATGTCTAAAACTTTGTCTCAGATTTAGGACTCATCGTGCCTATCCTCAATTGGATATACACACTTGTTACTGTACAGAAGCTTTAGAAAAAGCTTTTTTGAGTTTGTGTTTGATAATTAAAGCTAGGGTATTTTATTTTTCCTAATATGTATGCACAGACGTGATTATTTTTTATATAAACTGCCGTAGTTACAAGACAATGCATAAAATTTGCTTTATCAATTGCTAAAATATATTCACTTATTCAGGTGTCAGTTTTAAGAGTAAAAAAGCTTCGGCAACTATGAAAGCGTGAAGAGCATGTGTTTTGCATGCACACACATATATAATTGCTTATACATATATATAATCACATACTTTTAGATATGTGGTAAAGATAAACATATTTGCTTTATTTTTATTATATAAATAATCTGTTTAATATTACCTAATAACTAGAATTAAAATCAAATCTAGTAGTCGACACAAAAACATTGTTTTTAATTTAAGCTTCACAATTTACTACCTCTTCTGGCTTTTATGTGGGAAAACTTGAATGTCATTGGGAATAATTTTTGTAAGGAATGGCATCAACTGAGGATGGGGGATAAGAACCGTGAGACCCTTGAATCTCCCTTTTCCACAGTCCCTAATCAGAAGGCTTGATCACAGGCCCTGCTGCAGCCCAGTGTAAGATGTAAGGAGGCCATGTGACAGGAGTCCAGGCAGTGTCCTCTACTGTGTAAGCCTCCTATTTAGCAATAATAGGAATAGTAAATAATAATGTCTTGCATTAATTAGAGAGTATTAAATCTTCTCTTTTGTTTAGTAAAGTCGTTTTTTCTTTTTGGTCATTAAATTACAACACATTCTGTTTTGTGGCTTTTCTTTATTAAAATATTACCGTAACAGTAGCTTCTTTACTACATCAGGCATTAGGATACCAAAGTTCTAGTTGTAATTATGTCACTTACTATCTTGTGCCTTTTGAAGTTGTTTAATCTCCCTGGGTGTTGGTTTTCTCATTTTTAAAATGGTTGATAAACTTGTGGGCCATCACGGACCACCGCCTGTTTTTGTAATACAGTTTTATTGGCACACAGCCACTCTCATTCACGTGTGTCTTGTCTCTGGCTGCCTTCACACTACAATGGCAGAGCTGAGTAGTTGTGACAGAGACTGTGGCCTGCAAAGCCTAAAATATTTATTTTCTGCTTCTTTACAACAAAAGTGTGCTGAATCTTGGGCTAGATCATCTGTAAGGCCTATCGTTTGCCTGTCTTAGATTTCCTTTGTGTCAACTTCTCTTTAATTTTAAAGATCAAAATTCTTTATTCTTCTTAAGGATATAGTATACCATAAACCACGTTTATGTTCATTTTTCCCCATTACCAACTTTGCTAATTATCAAGAGAAAGAAAATATTGACTAGACCATTGGTTCTCAAAGCGTGGTCCCTGGATCAACAGCAACAGCATTACCTGGGAGCTGTTTAGAAATATAAATTCTCAGGCTCTTTCCTGTACCTTCTGATTAGAAACCCTGGGGGTGGGACCCAGAGCCTGTGTTTTACAAGCCCCGCAGGTGAGTCTGATGCACACTGAAGTGTGAGAACCACTGGACTAGATGATACCAAGTTTAGTTAAAAGACTTTCTTGTTCTATTTTGAAATAAAGAAAAAACTTAAATTCTATAGCTGTTTGGTAAATCAGGAGAAAAATGAAGTGTTGGGTATTATCACAGAAACTGGAGAAATTAATATTTTTTCTTCTCTAGTAAAAACTTTTGTCATAAATTGTGTATAATTTTTTCATATGAGAAATTCCTGAAAGATACATCTATGTCACCTTCGGCATAATTTTTTTTCATGGACAAAAAGAAAAGTAAACGTTATGATTGATTTCTTCATGGGATTTTCTTTTTTGGGTGGGAGATTACTTTGTATTATTTTAAAACTAATGATTTGAAATAAACAGTTTTCAGAGTAAAATAATTTCATCAACAGTTACTTTGCTTATAAAGTAAATCCTTCAACAAAAGAGCATTTAGGGGATACAGTAGCCTGTCTGCTATGGCTGCCTTTCTTACACATTTTAAGTGAGATCAGTATTGAATTGACTTTTTCCTCAATGCTAAAAAGCACTAGAATGAGCACCAGTCAGACTACTCATTTCTGTTAGGAAGGATCCCAAACATAGTGCTTTGTATTAAATCTCAGAGAGAGGAGTAGCAAAATTATGCGTGTCAAGAAAGCATTACAGGAGGACATTGTTATTTGGAGAATTGCTTTCATCTTTGCCATATCTCACACCTGCTTCATTTGGCACAGACTGTTTCCATCTCATGAAAAATAGTCTTTCTCTTCCCCAAATCCCAAAGTATGTAGCTACAGCAGGGTAATAAGAGAAAACTTTTAACATATAAATTCACTTAAGGGTGGCCTTTTGAAAATTCAAGGTATATAAACTGAATTAACTAACTTCATTTTGTTGAAAAGGGACCCTTGGTTTTGTGTGTGTGTCTGTGTGTGTGTGTACACATAATACAACATGCACATTTATTATATACACACTTACACATGCAAATATACACTTCATTTAATGTGTGTGTGAATGTGTATAAACACATTTCCGTTTATGTATATATATTGAAAACAATGCATACAACAAACTTTCATATATATAATCCTCTAATACTGTTTTTTAAGGGCTTCTAAAATCTGTGTTAACCCTCAGTCACTAACAAAGTTCTATAGATCAAATTTATTATGCTGGTTGCTTGTACTTTTCTCCTTTTTTAAATGCACCAAAAAAGTAAGGTAATTCAAGGGGGTCATCGTGTGTGTGTGCATGTGTATACAGCCATCCTTTATTATAGAGTAAGAGTTAAATATCTTCAAATAATAATATGATAAATTCTGTAAAGTCTTCTTGAGATAAACAGGTTGGGATTTTTAAGTTATATATGTTTTTTTTTTTGTTTTTGATTAAACATCGTGGTTGTTTGAATGTCATATAACTCCTTGAGAAGCTTCCTCATGCCAGCAGTTTTTGGTAAAGGAAGTATTTATTTGCTGCAGTTTTTCAGGGGGTGGAATCAGACTTCTTTTTCGCATTTTATAGATGACACATTTGGCTATCCCTGGGCAAAATCCAGTTAAAAATAATAGTATTTAATACTTAATAAACTACCAGTCTTTTTGAACCATCTGGAACTTGATTTTCTTTGCACGCAGCGTCTGAGTTTCAGCTGTTAGCATTCCTTCTTTGCTCTGGGAAGGGTCAGTTGCTTTAAAGTCTTTGATGCTTGCTGTGTCAGCCCTTTTCCTATTTTCAAAATGCCCGTGTAAAAGGGCTTTTCATCCATTCACGCTGATAATTCTTTTGAACTTGAGGTTTGAACCAAACTAATCAAATTTAATTATAGCGCAAATCCCGTTACAGTGAACTCCGGTAGACTTCAAGGCTAAGGTATTTTTTTTGTTCGTTATACTGGAATTCAGCCACGACCAATATTGCTTGAAGTGCATGGGCTGTTGACTGCAGTTTGGGAGACCTTTTGTAATGCCCAGATTTTTTTTATATTGACATTGGTAATATGAATTGAACTGTATTCTTTTCTAAAGGCAATATTGAATTAGTCTCAAGTAAAATTTCTCTTTCTTTGCATATATTTCAGGTGATCTTTTCTTATTCATCTTTAATAATTTGTTTAAACAGTTAACATCTAGAAACTACTTTCTTAAAGAATCCTTTGGTTTTGTTGTTGCCAATGCTTGTTTTTTGTCTGTTTGTTTTGAAGATCCAAGACTGGGGATTTATTTATTTATTTATTTATTTAATTTATTTTATTTTTGTGAGGGAGATCAGCCCTGAGCTAACATCCATGCTAATCCTCCTCTTTTTGCTGAGGAAGACTGGCTCTGAGCTAACATCTATTGCCAGTCCTCCTCCTTTTTTTTTTTTTTTTCTTCCCCAAAGCCCCAGTAGATAGTTGTATGTCATAGTTGCACATCCTTCTAGTTGCTGTATGTGGGACACGGCCTCAGCATGGCCGGAGAAGTGGTGCATCGGTGTGCGCCCGGGATCCGAACCCAGGCCGCCTGTAGCGGAGCGTGTGCACTTAACTGCTAAGCCACTGGGCCGGCCCGTGGACTGGGGATTTAAATACATCCTCCTGGGAGTGCCGTCGTGATTTATGCTTATTTGCCTGGGATTCTGAGAGAGATTGTTTTTTTCCTTTTTACTAGATTAAGAAAAAAAGTTTGAACAGTGTTATTTGCTGGAGAGAAAGTAGGAAATATAAATGTTTTAGATTGCAGCATGTGTTAAAGGGAGGTGGACTAGTACTGATATTTTTAGTGCCTTCAAAATGATTGCTAACATGTCTATATTATATTTTAGCATCTTGTGAAATTCACTTGTTAATCTGTATTTATGCTTCTGTATGTGCAAAGTTCTTTTTCCTAACAGTTTAAATTTCTATTTTTAAGTTAGATTTTGTTTAGATTTCTAAGCAGATTTGGGAGTAATAACATTAAGTTCCTTTTCATCTCTAAATAAAGTCTATATATTTTTATAATATTGGACCAGTTTTTGATCTGCAAGAATAAAATGACAGAACTCATTCTTTCCTCGGAGCTTTTGATTCTGAAATGGAAAATAGGGTTCATGAGTTAGAGCAATTAGCAGAGCTCCTATTAAAGGTGAAAATTGATTTTTTGTTTAATTCAACTAAAAACTGCCAGTTTCCCTGAATTTATTATAGCAAGGGCTCTTGTTTTAAAATGAAGTAAAATGTAAGTTAGTTTACACACTAGCTGCTTTGAAGTATAGTTTTGCTTGCTAAGTTGTTATGGATTTCAAGAACATATGTTTAAAGGAATTTTAGTAATGATGATGCCTTGTGTAATGTCTGTGCAATTGCCATGTGTAGGACAAGTTCATGCCATAAATCTTTGGTGGATTTTAGGTTTGCCATAGTTCCTACTCTGGTCAGAGGGAATAGTCAATTGTTGTATGCATTTTGGCTTAGATGCAAGACAGTGTGACATCTACATCTGTTTGTCAGTATTCTTACATAAGCAGAAGCCCAAACTATCGTTAGGAAAGTACAACTTCAATTAACAAGAAGGACTGAATTTTGCTATGCCAACATAATTTCTAGAGAGCAGGAGGTTAACATTTTCATTTAGAAAAGATGTTTCCATTTCCATACATGTTTAGACAGAGTACACTGAGCATTGTTTTAGCTTTTTCTTAAGTGTTGCCATCAAGAACTTAGATTGATGAAATATATTTTATCTATAGGTACGGATGGTGAGAGATATGGGACTTGATACCTACAGACATAAACATGGGAATGATGATAGGTGGAGGTTAGTGTGTGAACTCTGAAGGTAGCCTGTCTGGGTTCAGATCCCAACTCCGGTACTTGCTAGTCCTGTGTCCTTAGGCAAGTTATTTAATCCACTTATCCCATTTTTTTCATCTGTATGATGAGGGTAATAATAATGCCTACTTCATAAGGCTGTTGGGAAGGTTACATATGCTTGTATGTATAAAGTGCCTAGAACAGTGCCTGAAATATAGTCCTATAGAAGTGTTTGTTATGATTTGTTGTTGTTTGAAAGATGTCATCATCATCATTGCTAGAGCCGCCCTGAAACTTAGTGGCCTCATCCAAGGACTTTATCATTTAGCTTCATCCTGAGTGTCCCTAGTTCTCCATCTGATATACTGAGCATACCCTGAATATACCCTGAATTCAGTCTATTTGGAGCCTCTTCCTTTGCCCTTATTATAATTTCCAAACCATAAATTTCAAAGAGGTGGTCCAAAATATTGGACCCATAAAGTGTTTTAAAACTGTAAGCCAACATGTTAAAATTGAGTGGTTTCAAACATAACTCCAGATATCCAAGTTTTCTTGGAAAATCAGAATATCCGGCAGTGTTAAGTCCACATTCCTGCAGGGCAGCAGTTGGCTTGAGCTGAGTGGCTGCTGCATCTTTAGACAGAAGCTGTGCTTTCCAGATCACCATAGTCTCTACCACTTCCCGTTGTTTCTGACACCTTCCTCACTTCAGCCATTTATGTGATTTCCTTGGGCTGTGTAACATTTGTTTGCTGTCAGTGGTTTAGATTAAGCAGTAGTTCTCAGCTGTGTACTATGCATACTCACGTTCCACTGGCCCTTCACTGGTAGGTGCCAAATTTTGATCGATGTATAAAACATACATTTTTAAAGTCAATTATACATAATAGTCTTTGGTTTTGTCTATCAGAAGGAATATTGAGCTGCGCAGATGGGCCTGTGCTATCAGAGCAGGATACAACTTGCTGAAAATAAGAGGTGAAAAATTTAGTCTGTGTTTAAGCTCAAGCCAAAGAAAAAGTGATTAAAGCCCAAGCCACAGAAAATTGGGATATGGAGAGCTTTGCCTTCTGAGTGTGTAAGAGAGCACAGTTGGGGTGAGTCACAGTGCTAGGTGTCACAGTGCTAAGGGGTCAACAAGGCTAAAGATCCCTTAACGCAAGCTTTCTCAACTTCAGCACTTTGAGCCTGACATTTTGAGCCTGATAATTCTGTGTTGTGGGGGCTGTCCTGTGCATTATAGGATGTTTAGCAGCAACCCTGGCGTCTACCCACTAGATGCCAGAAGCACCTACCTTCCTCTCCCAGTGGTGACAACCAATTCTGCCTTGGGAGGCAGAATTGTCCCTGGTTGAGAATCACTGCTTAAAGATATGGAAGCATTATTACAGTATAGTAATTATTATGCTCTAGTTACCATTGACATCTTTAGTGCTGCTTTTAGTCTTTGAATCTTTTTCCAATATCTGCTTTAAAATCTACTTTTCTGAAGCAAGCAGTATTTATTTTGTGGGCATTTTAATGCAGTAGTAAAGAGAGGACATACTCTTTCTCTCTCCCTCTCTACAGTCAAGCTCAACTACTAATATCTTTAAGGAGAGGCCACCTGACAGACTGCCGAGGGGCAGCTCAGTGTGCTGGAGATCTGGGCTTTCGTTGTTTCTTCGTCTGCTCATTAACCCTGTGAGCCTGGGCAAGTCAGCACCCTTTCTGCGCTTGTCTAGAAAATGAGTTGGTTGCATCAGATAATGATCAAGACGCCTTCTAGGTAAAATTGAGGGTGTGAGTCAGAAAATACTGTAAGATTTCTGAAACTTTAACAACTTATATATATAAGCTGTTATATATCTATATATATATCTATAGCTATTATCTATAGATATTATATCTATAGATATTATATCTATATCTATAGATATAATATCTATAGATAATATCTATATCTATAGATATATATATATCTATAGATAATATCTATATCTATAGATATATATATATCTGTAGATATTATATATATATCTATAGATAATATCTATATATAGATATTATAGATAATATCTATATATATTATATATTATTTTGGCTATTCTCTGGTCTGAGGTCAAACATTTAACAGTCAAGGTCATTTAATCATAGTATCCTACATTTTTCACCCTATTAAAATGAATAACCTCAATAAGGTGTCTTGAAATATCAGAATCATTTAGGGGAACATCTAGAGGTGCTTAGATGACTGTGTTAGTTTTCTATAGCTGTATGATGAATTTCTGCAAACTTAGTGGCTTAAAACAGCATATATTTATTATCCCACAGTTCTCTAGACCAGCAGTCTGGGCACAGTGTGGCTAGGTTCTCTGCTCAGGGTTTCACAAGACAGCAGTTGAGGTGTCAGCCAGAGCTGTGATCTCATCTGAGGCTTGGGGCCCTCTGTGAAGCTCACATGGCTGTTGGTGGATTTTTTTCCTTGTGGCTGTATTGATAATATTAGTATCAAGAAGATGATTTATGACATACATTATGATTTTTAGGATCAAAAAGACCTGGTAAACTCACCAACATTTTACTCCATAATGTTAAGAAACTTGAAAGATTTTGTCACCGAAAAGCACATTGTGATTTTTATAACAAAAGTGGTATCAGTTTTGGTAGAATCTTGGGATTTTTTTATTAAGCAACTAACAATTTTCTAGGAGCTAAAATTTTACACTTGCAGCTGTTAAGAACCATGGCTATTTCCTAATGATCTTCATCCCTCAGCCCCCAAATAATTCATAAGCTCATTAAGTTTCTTGGGTTCTCATGCCTTTCTTTGGTCTTCTCATGTATGTGAGAAGTTTGGAGAAGCAACGTCTAGATTTAGAGAATGGAGTTCTTTTCCATTATTAAGTGTATTGCTGTAACTTAAAGACATATGGGGACTTGTCTTTTTTCTCAAGTGGATCTGCATATTTTTCTTCTAAGACAATTCTCTGAGAGTACAGGCGTACCTTGTTTTATTGTGCTTCACTTTATTGCACTTCGCAGATACTGTTTCTTTTTTTACAAATTGAAGGTTTGTGGCAACTCTGTGTCGAGCAAGTCTATGGGCACCATTTTCCCAGCAGCATTTGCTCACTTTGTGTCTCTGTGTCACATTTGGTAATTGTCGCAATGTTTCAAGCTTTTTCTTTATAATTGTTATGGTGATCTGTGATCAGTGATCTTTGATGTTACTATTGTAATTGTTTTGGGGTGCCACAGCCTGCGCCCATATAAGATGATGAAGTTAATCGATGAATGTTGTGTGTATTCTTGACTGCCCCATCTACTGGCTGTTGCCCCATCTCTCCCTCTTGTCGGGCCTCCCTATTCCCTGAGACAACAATATTGAAATTAGACCAATTAATAACCCTACAGTGGCCTCTAAGTGTTTAAGTGAAAGAAAGAGTCACATACATCTCTCACTTTAAATCAAAAGCTAGAAATGATTAAGCTTATTGAGGAACGCATGTTGAAATCTGAGATAGGCTGAAGCTAGGCGCCAAACAGTTTAGCCAAGTTGTGAATGCAAAGGAAAAGTTCTTGAAGGAAATTGAAAGTGCTACTCCAGTGAACGCATGAATGATAAGAAAGCTAAATGGCCTTACTGCTGATATGGAGAAAGTTTTAGTGGTCTCAGTGGAAGATCAAACCAGCCACAACATTCTCTTAAGCCAAAGCCTAACCCAGAGCAAGGCCCTAACTCTCTTCAATTCTGTGAAGGGTGAGAGAGGTGACAAAGCTGCAGAAGAAAAGTTTGAAGCTAGCAGAGGTTGGTTCATGAGGTTTAAGGAAAGAAGCTGTCTCTATAGCATAAAAGTGCAAGGTGAAGTAGCAAGTGCTGATGTAGAACCTGCAGCAAATTATCTAGTAGATCTAGCTAAGATAATTAATGAAGGTGGCTACACTAAACATCAGATTTTGAACGTAGACGAAGCAGCCTTCTATTGAAAGAAGATGCCATCAAGGACTTGCATAGCTAGAGAGGAGAAGTCAATGCCTGGCTTCAAAGCTTCAAAGGACAGGCTGACTCTCTTGTTAGGGGCTAATGCAGCTGGTGATTTTAAGTTGAACCCAGTGCTCATTTACTGTTCTGAAAATCCTAGGACCCTTAAGAATTATGCTAAATCTACTCTGCCTATGCTCTATAAATGGAACAACAAAGCCTGATGACAAGCACATCTGTTTATAACATGGTTCACTGAATATTTTAAGCCCATTGTTGAAACCTACTGCTCAGAAAAAAGATTCCTTTCAAGATATTACTGCTCATTGACAATGCATCTGGTCACCCAAGGGCTTTAATTAAGATGTACAACAAGGGCCAGCCCTGGTGGCCTAATGGTTAAGTTCACACTCTGCTTCAGCAACCCAGGTTCGGTTCCCAGGTATGAATCTACACCACTTCTCTGTGGCTGTGCTGTGGTGGCAGCTCACATACAAAGAGGAAGATTGGCAGTGGATGTTAGCTCAGGGCAAATCTTCCTCAGCAAAAAAAAAGAAATACAGCAAGATGAATGTTGTTTTCTTGCCTGCTAACACAACATCCATTCTGCAGCCCATGGATCGAGGGGTCATTTCAACTTTCAAATCTTGCTGTTTAAGAAATACATTTCATAAGGCTATAGCTGCCATAGATAGTGATTCTTCTGATGGATCTGGGCAAATTAAATTGAAAACCTTCTGGAAAGGATTCACCATTCTAGATGCAATTAAGAACATTTGTGATTCATCAGAAGAGGTCAAAATATCAACATTAATAGGTGTTGGAAGCAGTTGATTCCAACCCTCATAGATGACTTGGAAGGGTTCAAGACTTTAGCAGAGGAAGTAACTGCAGATGTGGTGGAAATAGAATTAGAAGTGAAGTCTGAAGATGTTGAATTGCTGCCACTTAATGATAAAATTTTAATGGATGAGGAGGAGTTTCTTATGCATGAGCAAAGAAAGTGGTTTCTTGAGATGAAGTCTACTCCTGATAAGATGCTGTGAAGGTTATTGAAATGACAACAGAGAATTTAGAATATTACATACACTTAGTTGATAAAGCGGCAGCAGGGTTTGAGAAGATTGATTCCGTTTTTGAAAGAAGTTCTGTGGGTAAAAATGCTATCAAACAGTATTATGCTACAGAGAAATCATTCTCGATAGAAAGAGTGAATTGATGCGGCAAACGTCACTGTTGTCTTATTTTAAGAAATTGACACGGCCACTCTAACCTTCAGCAACCACCACCCTGATCAGTCAGCAGCCAACATTGAGGCAAGACCCTCCACCAGCAAAAAGATTATGACTCAGTGAAGGCTCAGATGATGGTTAGCATTTTTTAGCAATAAAGTATTTTTTAATGAAGGTATTTAGATATACTGTGATTGCACACTTAATAGACTACAGTATAGTGTAAAAATAATTTTTATATGCACTGGAAAACCAAAAGATTCGTGTGACTTGCTTTACTGTGGTATTCACTTTATTGCCGTGGTCTGGAACTGAGCCTGCAATCTCTCTGAGGTATGCCTGTAACATGATTGGATAACTTAATCAGTGGTGTAAAAACTGGAACTTCTGGTTAAAAGTTTTCCTTTTATTCCTTTTTCTTGCCTAATTGCTCTGGCCAAAACCTCCAGTACTATGTTGAACAGGAGTGGTGAGAGTGGGCAGCCCTGCCTCGTTCCTGTTCTCAGAGGAATGGCTTTCAGTCTTTCGCCATTGAGTATGATGTTGGCTGTGGGTTTGTCATAAATAGCCTTTATTATGTTGAGGTACTTTCCTTCTATTCCCATTTTGTTGAGAGTTTTTATCATAAGTGGATGTTGTATCTTGTCAAATGCCTTCTCTGCGTCTATTGAGATGATCATGTGGTTTTTATTCTTTGTTTTGTTGATGTGGTATATCACATTGATTGATTTGCAGATGTTGAACCATCCCTGCGTCCCTGGTATAAATTCCGCTTGATCATGGTGTATGATCTTTTTAATGTATTGTTGTATTCGGTTTGCAAATATTTTGTTGAGGATTTTTGCGTCAATGTTCATCAGCGATATTGGCCTGTAATTTTCTTTCTTTGTATTGTCTTTGTCTGGCTTTGGTATCAGGGTGATGTTGGCCTCGTAGAATGATTTAGGAAGTGTTCCATCTTCCTCTATTTTTTGGAATAGTTTGAGAAGGATGGGTATTAAATCTTCTTTGAATGTTTGGTAAAATTCACTGGAGAAGCCATCTGGTCCTGGACTTTTATGTTTGGGGAGGTTTTTGATTACTATTTCAATCTCTTTACTTGTTATTGGTCTATTCAGATTCTCCATTTCTTCTTGGTTCAGTTTTGGGAGGTTGTATGAGTCTAAGAATTTATCCATTTCTTCTAGATTGTCCAATTTGTTGGCATATAATTTCTCATACTATTCTCTTATAATCCTCTGTATTTCCGTGGTATCCATTGTAATTTCTCTTCTTTCATTTCTAATTTTATTTACTTGAGCCTTTTCTCTTTTTTTCTTAGTAAGCCTGGCTAAGGGTTTGTCGCTTTTGTTTATCTTCTTGAAGAACTAACTCTTTGTTTCATTAATCCTTTCTGCTGTTTTTTTGGTCTCAATTTCATTTATTTCTGCTCTGATTTTTATTTTTTCTCTCCTTCTGCTGGCTTTGGGCTTTGTTTGTTCTTCTTTTTCTAGTTCTGTTAGGTGTAATTTAAGGTTGCCCATTTGGGCTTTTTCTTGTTTGTTAAGGTGGGCTTGTGTCGCTATGAGTTTCCCTCTCAGGACCGCTTTTGCTGCATCCCATATGGTTTGATATGGCATATTATCATTTTCGTTTGTTTCCAGATAGTTTTTGATTTCTCCCTTAATTTCATCAATGATCCATTGGTTGTTCAGTAGCATGTTGTTTAATCTCCACATTTTTGTCACTTTCCCAGTTTTTTTTTCCTGGTTCATTTCCAGTTTCATAGCCTTATGGTCTGAAAAGATGATTGTTATGATTTCAATCTTCTTAAATTTATTGAGGCTTGCTTTGTTTCCCAACATATGGTCTATCCTAGAGAATGTTCCATGCGCGCTTGAGAAGAATGTGTAGTCAGCTGTTTTTGGATGGAGTGCTCTGTATATGTCTACTAAGTCCATCTCGTCCAGTTTTTCATTTAAATCTATTTCTTTATTGACTTTTTGTCTGGATGATCTATCCATTGATGTAAGTGGGGTGTTAAGATCCCCTACTATTATTGTGTTGTTGTTGATGTCTCCTTTTAGGTTTGTTAATATTTGCTTTATGTACATTGGTGCTCCTATGTTGGGTGCATATATATTTATAAGTGATATGTCTTCTTGGTGGAGTGTCCCTTTTATCATTATATATTTCCCTTCTTTGTCTTTCTTAACCTGTTTTATCTTGAAGTCTACTTTGTCTGATATGAGTATGGCAACACCTGCTTTCTTTTGTTTGTCATTAGCTTGGAGTATTGTCTTCTATCTTTTCACTCTGAGCCTGTGCTTGTCTTTAGTGCTAAGATGTGTTTCCTGAAGGCAGCATATTGTTGGGTCTTGCTTTTTAATCCATCCTGCCACTCTGTGTCTTTTGATTGGAGAGTTCAATCCATTTACATTTAGGGTAATTATTGATATATGAGGGCTTAATGTTGCTGTTTTGTCACTTATGTTCTGGTTCTTTTGCATTTCCTTTGTTTCTTGTCCCATTTGTTTCGGACTGCCAATTCAGTTTGGTTGTTCTGTCTTATGACTCTTCTAGTTTTCTCTTTGTTTATCATATGTGGTTTTGTTTTGATTATTTATTTAGTGGTTACCTTGAGGTTTGGGTAAAAAATCTTGTGTATGAGATAGTCCATTATCTGATGGCCTCCTATTTCCTTATACTAAGTCAATTCAATCACTTTCCTCTTCCCCTTCTAAGTTGTTCTTGGTATACCTTATTCTATGTTGTGTTGTGGCTGTGTGTTTACAGTGATGAGGTTAAATTTATTTTTGATGAGTTTCTTCCTTTGATCTTTGAATTTAGTATTTAAGTGGTTGCTAACCTATTCCGGTAAAGATCTACTATTTTTCTGAGTTTATCTACCTATTTTTCTCCTTGCTCCAAGCTTTGTAGTCCCTTTCTCTTCTTTTTTTCAGGCCTGAGGGCCTTCTTGAGTATTTCTTGTAGTGGGGGTCTCGTGGCCGTGAACTCCCTTAGCTTTTGTTTATCTGGGAGAGTTACTATTTCTCCATCATATTTGAAGGATATTTTTGCTGGATAGAGTATTCTTGGCTGAAAGTTTTTGTCTTTCAGTATTTTGAATATATCATTCCAGTCTCTCCTACCCTGTAAAGTTTCTGTTGAGCAATCCGCTGAGAGCCTGATGGGAGTTCCTTTGTATGTTATTTTTTGTTTTTGTCTAGCTGCCCTTAATGTTGTTTCTTTGTCATTGACCCTTGCTAGCCTTACCACTAGGTGTCGTGGAGAGGGCTTTTGTCTGTTAATATATTTTGGTGACCTGTTGGCTTCGCTTACTGGTATTTCCTGCTCCTTCCCCAGATTTGGGAAATTCTCAGCTATTATTTCCTTGAATAGGCTCTCTGTTCCTCTTTCCCTCTCCTCTCCCTCAGGAATACCTATAATTCTTATGTTACATTTTCTAATAGAGTCAGATATTTCTCAGAGTCTTTCTTCATCTCTTGTTAGTCTTAGTTCTCTCTCCTCTTCCATCTGGAGCATATCTGTATTCCTGTCCTCTAAAATGCTAATTCTTTCCTCCGTATTGTCAGCTCTGTTCTTTAAAGATTCCAGATTCTCCTTTATCTCCTCCATTGTGTTCTTCATTTCCATCAGCACTGATAGGTTTTTCTTTATGATTTCAATCTCTTTTGTGAAGAAACTCCTAATCTCGTTGAATTGTGTTGTCTCGTATTTCGTTGAGTGTTTTTATGATAGCTATTTTGAAATCTCTGTCATTTAGATTATGGATTTCTGTGTCTTTGGGGTTGATTTCTGGGTGCTTGTCATTTTGTTTCTGGTCTGGTGATTTCATATATCTTTGCATTGTGGTTCCTGTGTTGGTTTTGTTCTTCCTCATCCTGGAAATCTCTGGTTGCAATTTCCACCCGCCGCCACTGTGTGGTGGTAAAGGGCTGTGTAGTCTAAGCCCCCTGCGCTCTGCCCCGGTTTTTCTGCTGCGATCCGCAGTTTTTTTTTTTTTCGCTGTGATCCGCGGGTGGGGTCCTTTGATCTGGTCTGCCGTGGATCACTTTGTCTGGTCTGTTGTGGATGGCTGGGTCTGGTCTGTTGCGGATCGCTTGGTCTGGTCTGGTCTGGTCGGTTAAGCTGCGGGGTCCTGTTTGGGGGGAGGGGGGAGCTCTCTCTTTTGCCCTCTGGGTCCCTGACGTGGGGGGCTTCTCATTTCCCCCTCTTTATCCGCTCTCTGGGGTGCTCAGATGTTGATGGCAGCCCTGTGGCTCTTCTGAGTCCTCTGTGCGGGAGTTTCCCACTGGCTGAGAGAGCACGAAGAGCTATGGTTTCCTGCCGACGACCGCCCCTCCCCGCTCTCTGGGAGCCGCGGGGACCGGGATCGCTGATCTGATGGGGAGGGAGAGGAGTTCTCCTTACCTCTCCCCACTTCCTCCGGCCCAGCACATTCCACTCTCACATGTGTGGCAGTGTGGATCTTTCCCATCTAGCTTTTCACTGTCTGGGATTCCGTTGTTGGTCTGTGACTGTTCCTTTTGTTGTATCTGGTCGGGGGAAGAGTTCACGGGAAACCTGACTCCGCCATGACGCTGACGTCACTCTGGTTAAAAGTTTTAAGATGGTGTTAACAGACACCAAGTGTGTATGTTAAGAATACAAGGAATTTTAGATTCGTAAATTTGAGTGACCTTTACTCCCTCCCCGTGTGACTTATGCTAAACTTTCACTTAACACTGATATATTTTCTATATGCCAAAGGCTGTGGATACGAGAGTGCAGGCAGTCACAGCGTTACCTTCAAGGAGTGTACAGTTTTGAGGTAGGAAATCAAGTCAGCATCATTTAAAACAGGTTAGAGGTTGTAGAATCAAAGTTAGTGAAGTAGAAAGGTGTATCAGATGCACAGCTTATTACAAATTCCTGTATAGCAGGGGCCTCATTATATAAGTTGAGTGTAATACAATCTTTTTTTTAAAGTACCAATTGTATTGAAAGTTGAAGGGTGCTAGATTCAAGCAAGACCATATACAACTGGAAATTTATATTTTGGCTAAGCAAATAAAAATTATGGGCGAAGATATTCTGATATATGATGCATCCTGCTGATCTGTTTATCAAAACATTTCATGTGCTTTCACTAGGCAGTTTATTTTTCATATGTTTTCAGGAAAATGAAATTAGGTAATTTTTCTTGGAAATAAGACTGCTTATCTAGCATTCTTGTACCTTCTTGGTCTCTGATTAGTGAGCTACTTCTTGTAACTATTTCTGTCTTTAAAAGCTGATTTGAGTAATTTGGTTAAAACTGTTGCCTAGTCTCCCATAAGTGGGTTTTCTTTGTGAGCATACAAATACAGTAGACAAAAACAGGACCAATATGACATGTCTTTATAACTTAAAGGCTCAACTAAACTGAAATCAAAGTACTGATATCAGCAATTTAATCTCCATTGGGCTTTCATAAGAAATAATTAAGATTAAACCATTTCAACTTTTTTTTGATGGTAAAGTATATATAACAAAATTTGCCATTTTAACCATTTTTAAGTCTATAATTCAGTAGCATTAATTACATTCATAGTATTGTGCAGCCATTACCTTTATCTAGTTCCAAAACTTTTTCATCACTCCAAACATAATCTGTGTAACCATTAAGCAGTAACTCCCCATTACCCTCTCACCCCAACCCCGAGTAATCTCTAATCTACTTTCTGTCTCTGTGAATTTTCCTATTCTAGATATTACATATAAGTGAATTATAAAATACTTGTCCTTCTATGTCTGGCTTATTTCTCTTAGTACAATGTTTTCAGGGTTTATTGAACCATGTTGTAGTTTGTATCAGAATTTCATTCCTTTTTATGGCTGAATAATATTCCATTGTATGTATTTATCACATTTTGTTTACCCAGTCATCTATTGATGGGCACTTGGGTTGCTTCCATCTTTTGGCTATTGTGAATAGTGCTGTGTGTCTTAGTCCGTTTGGGTTGCCATAACAAAATACCACAGACTGGGTGGTTTATAAACAGCAGAGATTTAGTGCTCACAGTCTGGAGGCTGGAAATCCAAGATCAGGGTGCCAGCATGGTCACATGAGGGCCCTCTTCTGGGTCTCAGAATTCTCGTTGTATCCTCACCTTGCAGAAGGAGCTAGGGAGCTCTGTGAGGTCTCTTTTATAAGAGAACTAAGCCCAATCATTGGGTGTTAGAATTCCAACATGTGAATTTTGAGGGGACACAAACATTCAAACTAGAGCATGCAGTGAACATTGGTGTACAAGTATCTGTTTGAGTCCCCACTTTTCATTCTTTTGGGTGTATACCTAGGAGTGGAATTGCTGAGTCATATACTAATTCTATGTTTCCCTTTTTGTGTGTGTGTGAGAGGAGGATTAGCCCTGAGCTAACATCTGTTGCCAATCGTCCTCTTTTTGCTCAGGAATATTGGCCCTGAGCTAACATCTGTGCTCTTCTTCCTCTATTTTATGTGGGACGCCTGCCACAGCATGGTTTGATAAGCGTTGTGTAAGTCTGCACCCGGGATCTGAACCTGTGAACCCTGGGCCACCAAAGTGGAGTGCGCAAACTTAACCGCTATGCCACCAGGCCGGCCCCCTATGTTTAGCTTTTTGAGGAACCACCAAACTTTTCCACAGTGGCTGCACCATTTTACATTCCCACCAGCAGCATAAGAGGATTTGAGTTTCTCTCCAATAACTTGTCATTTTTCCTTTTTGATTATAGCCATCCTAGTAGCTGTCAATGGTATAAACCACTTGAATGTTTAAAAGTAAATTTAAGATAATTTGTTTGTGAAAGCTTTAGACTTTGCTTTAAAATGCCCTGAATTAAACAATTTTTAAAAATTGTTGTATTTTAAAATATTTTACATAAAAAAATTTGTTAGACCTTCTAATTATTTTATATGTTAACATTGGTCATTTTTATCCTAGTTGTCATGATCTTTAACGTGTGTATAAAGCCCACCTAAGATAGAAAAAAAAAATAAACTAATGAAATAGAAGCATTATTTGGGGCAAAAAGGAACTTATAAATTAATGCCAACTTGTATTCCAACCATGGGAAACTAATTGGAATTTTCCAAACAGGCCATGCACATCTGCTTATACCAGTGGTTCTCAAAGTGTGGTCCATGGACCAAGATCATCAGCATCACCTGGGAATTGGATTTAAATGCAAATTTTCAAGCCCCACCTAAATTAGAAATATGGAGATAGGGCCCAGAGTCTGTGTTTTACCAAGCCCTCCAGATGATTATGGTACATGCTAAAGTGTATACCATTCTCTCCATGTAGAGTCCTTTCCTTGTCCTTTATAGCATGGTAAGAGTCTGTGCATCTTGGCCCAGCTGCAGTGCTGCCCCTTCTAGGAAGGCTTCCCTCCCCAACCCCAGCCATCTCCCACTCTGGGCTCCCAGAGTGTTCTGCTGTGGAGTGCTCGTAGTTTGTTGGGAATCCCCTCTGGTTTGGGAAGCCCTTCAGGGTAGGGCTTTGCATCTCTTTCATTTCTTTGTCTATCATAATGCTTAACAAATTGTAGAGGTTCTTTAAAGGTTTGTGAATTTTTTTTTGTTTTTTTGGTGAGGAAGATTGGCCCTGAGCTAATATCTGTTGCCAATCTTCCTCTTTTTGGCTGAGGAAGATTGTCATTGAGCTAACATCTGTGGCCATCTTCCTCTATTTTATATATGGGACGCCGCCACAGCATGGCTTGATGAGCAGTGCATTGGTCCGCGCCCGGGATTTGAACCCGCGGACCCCGGGCCACCGAATCAGAGCGTGTGAACTTACCCACTATGCCACTGGGCTGGCCCCAGGTTTGTGAACTTGAATTGATTGCCCAATGGGTAGGGACAGGGCACATAAAGTAATTACAGGGAAGGAGGGAGGAAGCCAATTGGTATTTAACTTGTAGAGTAGCAGAAACCATGGCAAAAGGTGGTTTTAAACTTAAAAAAACTTTTTCTTGTGGGATTTTATTATACTTTCTTATTACTTAGCTTCCTGTCTACTTCATTGCTTTTTGCCTTATTTTAACAGTACTATGCTGTTTAGAATTCAGAATTATCAGAAGGAACTTGCCTTAGAATACTTACAAGTTTGTCTGAAAAGAACTTTGAAGATAGTTGTGTGGGGGGTGGATTCTGAGCTAATTCTATTTTTATCTTTAAGGTATAGCCAAGTGTCTTTCAAGGAAGGAGTCCTTTGTATTAATATAATTTTACTGTTCACCAGTTTGATACATGCTTTAGGCTTTTTAAAAAAAAGGTTGACCTTAAAACAAATAGATAGCCCGTTATTTCTCTAGCAAAAACGGGTTTATTCAAGATCAACAAGGAATTGCCTTGTAGGGTCTGCAACCATGGCAAGCCACGTGCAAGTCCCCAAGTAGCAGTGGAGGAGAAACTCTTATAGAGGAGAAGAGGATGTTGTGAGGCTATCCTAAACAAAGAGTTCGAGGTGTCGTGGCTTTTCATTGGCTGAGTTGTGACAGTCTCTCATTGGCTGAGCTTCTTGCCAGTCAAGAAGAGGAAGTCTTTCTTCTTCTGGTTGGGCTCTGCCATGGGCATAGGACATGAGAGTTCCCCCTTTTGGCTTCCTCGCTCCAATTTAGTGAGATTTCTCTGTATTAATTTCCGCAGATATGACATTTTTACCCTGAAAAATTTAAATATACTAGTTAAGGATATCTTTTAAAGTTTTGGCACACGTTATCTCATTAAACAAGTAATGGGATCCATGTTTTCCAATTTCTGGGATAAAAGTAAAAACTTGGTCTGTGGTTGTTACAGATTCAATCTCATTACAGCTGCAGTGGAGTTTTCTTATTAAGACAAACCTCTTTTCAACCACAGATACACTTTGTAGCTTAGGCTTCATAAAGCCTCATAACTGAGGTTGCGTTGGAGTTGAATATCTTGACTTTAACAGACTCCTAGGGCTCTATTTGTTTCCCACAGTTTTCTGCATGTTTGTCTCGAACCATAAAATGATTCAGTGCCAACATGTGGTTTTAATAACAAATAAGCATGGGCAAATGAATGTGGAATTAGCATTTGAAGTTTTATGCATATACCATGACTTTAACTTCTAAGTCAATTAATAGGTCAGCACTCAGTCAGTGTTAAATAATTTATCAGTTACTATGTGAAATTTTTATTCTATCCATCAGTTATTTGGAGTGTCTGTTGATGATTGAAAAATCACACGTTTGTTGATAAACAATTTCCTGCCAATTTTTCATAGTACATTTATAGTCAGGTTTTTTGATTCAATGGGAACAAATTTCCCCCAGAGCTCTTTTTTACCTTTTTGGGTTTTAGTTATTACGATTTGTATTGCATAAAAGTGACAATTCCAAAATTATTTCGGTATTATAAAACTCACTTCTTTACAAAAGCTCATATTAAATATGAGCCTTTTGAAAAGTAGAAATTTACTCTAGTAGCTGCTCAGAGCATTAGGATTAGGCATAAGTGGAGATTCCTTCACTTCTTTCTTCCCTCTCTGTGGTGGAACAAGCATGAGGCAGTCGTCTGTGTAAATGTATCTCTTCCCTCAGGTGGGTCTTGTGGTGAGGGGAAGGAAGGGGTGATGAGAGAAAGAGAGTTAATAGAGGCCACATGGAATTGAGTGTCTTGCCTTTAACAGGCTTTGACTAATTTAAAATCATGTTTTCCAATCAGCTTTACAACAATAAAAATTATATTCTAGTCTAATAATAAAGAAATAATGTATTATATCTAAAAAGATGTTTTCAGTTGTTCAAGTTCGTTATTAAGTCCAATTTGGTTTCTTTTGCTTTATATTTTGTCTCTTAGCTTTTTCTTTTTTAACTTTTGGAACTAATATTTTGTTTTTATATCATGATTTATCTTCTTCAAAGCACCTGTTCCTTTTAGATCAGTTTTATTGAGGTATAATTTATAATATATCTATTTTAAACATATAGTTCCATATGTTTTGACATATTCACACAACCTTGTGACCCCATCATCCCAAGTAAGATAGAGATAAAGGACAGGTGTCAGCAGACTTTTTGTGTAAAGGGCTAGATACTAAGTATTTTAGACTTTGTGGGCCATAAAATCTCTGTTGCAACTACTCAACTCCACCCTTATAGTGTAAAAGCAGTCATAGATAACACATAAATTAATGGGTCAGGCTGAATCCCAGTAAAACTTTATTTACCCAACAGGCAGCCAGTTTGCAGGCCATAGTTTGCCAATCCCCCATACAGAACATTTTTACCCTCCCCAGAAAAGTTCTTTTGTGTCTTTTGTAGTGAAATCTCCATCTTCAGCCCCAGCCCAACGCAACTGCTAATCTGCTACCTAGCACTTTAGATCTAGTTTGTGTTTTAAAGAACTTAAAATAAATGAAATCATACAGTATATATTCTTTAGTGTCTGGCTTCTTTTACTCAGCATAATGTTTTTTTAGTTCATCCATGTTGTTACATATATCAGTAATTCATTTTTTGTTGTTGTTGAGTGATATTCAGTTGTATAAATATACTACAATTTTTTTTGTCCATTCTCCTGTAGGTAGACATTTAGGCTGTCAGTCTTTGGCTATTATAAATAAAGCAACTGTAAGCATTCTTATGCAAGTCTTTGTGTGGATTTTTATTTTTACCTTCTTTTGGTCAAATATCTACAAGTGGAATAGATGGGCCATATGTGCGTATTTAACTTTTTAAGAAACTCCCAAACTGTTTTCAAAGTGATTGTACCATATTACACCAGCTATGTGAGAGTTCTGCTTGCTCCACATCCTTACCCACACTTGATATTGTCAGTCTTCTTACTTTTTAACTTTCCTGTTGCAATATGAATTTTTTTTTTTTTTCTTGCCTTACTGTACTGGCTAGACCCACCAATAAAATGTTAAATAGGGGCCGGCCCGGTGGCGCAAGTGGTTAAGTGCGCGCGCTCCGCTGCGGCGGCCCGGGGTTCGCTGGTTCAGATCCCGGGCGCGCACCGACGCACTGCTTGGCAAGCCATGCTGTGACGGCGTCCCATATAAAGTGGAGGAAGATAGGCACAGATGTTAGCCCAGGGCCGTCTTCCTCAGCAAAAAAAGAGGAGGATTGGCGGATGTTAGCTCAGGGCTGATCTCCTCACAAAAAAAAAAAACAAAAAACAAAACAAAAAAAATGTTAAATAGAAGTGGCAACAAATCCTTGCCATTTTCCCATTCTCAGGAGGAAAGTATGCAGTCTTTTGCCGATAAGTATGGTGTCAGCTGTATGCTTCTTATAGATGTTCTTTGTCAGATTGGAAAAGTTTCCTGCTATTCCTAGTTTCTTTATTATAATGGGTTTTTAATTTTTTCAAATACTTTTCCTATATCTATTGAGATGATCATATGGCTTTTCTTCTTTAATCTGTTAATGTGGCAAATTATATTGATTTTAGAATAATGAAATAACCTTGTATTCCTGGGATAAACCTCACTTGCTCTTGACGTAGTTATCATTTTTATATATTTCTGGATTCAACTTACTCTAATATTTTGTTAAGGATTTTTACATCTATGTTCATGAGGAATATTGATCTGTAGATTTTTCTTGGAATATCTTTGTTTGGTTTTGGTATCAGGGTAATGCAGGCCTCATAGAGTGTGTTAGGAATTATTCTCTTTCCTTTTATTTTCTAAGAGAGTTTGTATAAGATTAGTATTAATTCTTCCTTATTGTTTGGTAGAATTCAACAGTGAAACCATAAATTTTGATAAATTCAATATATTTGACAGATAAAGGGCTATTAAGATATTCCATTTTATCTTGTGTCAGTTTTGTTTTTGTGTCAGTTTTTCAAGGAATTTGTCCATTTCATTGAAGTTGTTTGCCTGTCTTTTTAATGTGATGTCCCCAATTCAATTCCCAATATTGGTAATTTCTGTCTTCTCTTTTTTCTTCTTGGTCAGTATAGCTAGAGTTTGTGAATTTATTGATCTATTCAAAGAACTAGTTTTTAAAAATTGATTTTATCTATCTTTGGTCTGTTTGCTATTTCACTGATTTCTGCTTTTATCTTGATTTCCTTTTTCCTACTACTTTGCAATTACTTTGCTATTCTCTTTCCAGCTTCTTAAGTTGGAAGCCTAGATCATTGATTTGTAGATTTTCCTTTTTGTTGTTGTTGTTGTTGTTTTTAATTGATGTTTTAGTAGTTTTTAACATTGTGAAATTTTGGGTTGTACATTTTTGTTTGTCCGTCACCATATATATGTCTCCCTTCACCCCCTGTGCCCACCCCCCACCCCCATTGTCCCTGGTAACCACAATATAGTTTTCTCTGTCCATGTGTTGGTTTATATTCTGCATATGAATGAGATCATACAGTGTTTGTCTTTCTCTTTCTGGCTTACTTCACTTAACATAATACCCTCCAGGCCCATCCATGTTGTTGCAAATGGGATGATTTTGTCTTTTTTTATGGCTGAGTAGTATTCCATTGTATATGTATACCACATTTTCTTGATCCAGTCGTCAGTTGAGGGACACTTAGGTTGCTTCCACTTCTTGGCTATAGTGAATAATGCTGCAATGAACATAGGGGTGCATAAGCCTCTTTGGATTGTTGATTTCAAGTTCGTTGGATAGATTCCCAGTAGTGGGATAGCTGGGCATCACTATTTTTAATTCTTTGAGGAATCTCCATACCGTTTTCCATAGAGGCTGCACCAGTTTGCATTCCCACTAGCTGTATATGAGGGTTCCTGTTTCTCCACATCCTCCCCAACATTTGTTGTTTTTTGTCTTGGTGATTATAACCATTCTAACGGGCGTGAGGTGATATCTTAGTGTTGTTTTGATTTGCATTTCCCTGATGATTAGTGATGTTGAACATCTTTTCATGTGCCTATTGACCATCTATATATCTTCTTTGGAGAAGTGTCTGTTCATTTCCTCTGCCCATTTTTGGATCGGGTTGTTTGTTTTTTTGTTGTTCAGTTGTGGGAGTTCTTTATATATTATGGAGATTAACCCCTTGTCAGATATATGTTTTGCAAATATTCTCTCCCAGCTGGTGGGTTGTCTGTTCATCTTGATTCTGATTTCGTTTGTCTTGTAGAAGCTCTTTAATCTGATAAAGTCCCATTTGTTTACTTTTTCTTTAGTTTCCCTAGTCTGGGTAGACATGTCATCTGAAAAGATTCCTTTATGACCACTGTCAAATGGTGTGTTGCCTATATGTTCTTCTATGAGTTTTATAGTTTCAGGTCTCACCTTCAGGTCTTTGATCCATTTTGAGTTAATTTTTGTGAGTTGTGATAGCAGATGGTCTACTTTCATTCTTTTGCATGTGGCTGTCCAGTTTTCCCAGCACCATTTATTGAAGAGACTTTCCTTTCTCCATTGTATGTTCTTAGCTCCTTTGTCGAAAATTAGCTGTCCATATATGTGTGGTTTTATTTCTGGGCTTTCAATTCTGTTCCATTTATCTGTGTGTCTGTTTTTGTACCAGTACCATGCTGTTTTGATTATGCTTGCTTTGTAGTATGTTTTAAAGTCAGGGATTGTGATGCCTCCTGCTTTGTTCTTTTTTCTTAGGATTGCTTTAGCTATTCGGCGTCTTTTGTTGCCCCATATGAATTTTAGTATTCTTTCTTCTATTTCCGTGAAGAATGTCATTGGGATTCTGATTGAGATTGCATTGAATCTGTAGATTGCTTTAGGTAATATAGACATTTTAACTATGTTTATTCTTCCAATCCATGTGCATGGGATGTCTTTCCATTTCTTTATGTCATCATTGATTTCTTTTAATAATGTCTTGTAGTTTTCATTGTATAGGTCTTTCACCTCCTTGGTAAGATTTATTCCTAGATATTTTATTCTTTTTGATGCAATTGTAAATGGTATTATCTTTTTGAGCTCTTTTTCTGTTAGTTTGTTATTAGCATACAGAAATGCAACTGATTTTTGTAGATTGATTTTTTACCCTGCGACTTTGCTGTAGTTGTTGATTATTTCTAATAGTTTTCCAACGGATTCTTTAGGGCTTTCTATATATAAAATCATGTCATCTGCCAATAGTGAGAGTTTCACTTCTTTGTTACCTATTTGGATTCCTTTTATTCCTTTTTCTTGCCTAATTGCTCTGTCCAAAACCTCCAGTACTATGTTGAATAAGAGTGGTGAGAGTGGGCAGCCCTGCCTCGTTCCTGTTCTCAGAGAAATGGCTTTCAGTCTTTACCTGTTGAGTATGATGTTGGCTGTGGGTTTGTCATAAATAGCCTTTATTATGTTGAGGTACTTTCGTTCTATTCCCATTTTGTTGAGAGTTTTTTTTTTTTTTATCATAAATGGATGTTGTATCTTGTCAGATGCCTTCTCTGCATCTATTGAGGTGACCATGTGGTTTTTATTCTTTGTTTTGTTGATGTGGTGTATCACGTTGATTGATTTGCAGATGTTGAACCATCCCTGCGTCCCTGGTATAAATCCCACTTGATCATGGTGTATGATCTTTTTAATGTATTGTTGTATTCAGTTTGCCAATATTTTGTTGAGGATTTTTGCATCTATGTTCATCAGCGATATTGGCCTGTAACTCTTTCCTTCTTTGTATTGTCTTTGTCTGGCTTTGGTATCGGGGTGATGTTGGCCTCATAGAATGATTTAGGAAGTATTCCATATTCCTCTATGTTTTTGAATAGTTTGAGAAGGATAGGTATTAAATCTTTGAATGTTTGGCAGAATTCACTGGAGAAGCCATCTGGTCCTGGACTTTTATTTTTGGGGAGGTTTTTGATTACTATTTCAATCTCTTTACTTGTGATTGCTCTATTCAGATTCTCTATTTCTTCTTGGTTCAGTTTTGGGAGGTTGTATGAGTCTAAGAATTTATCCATTTCTTCTAGATTGTCCAATTTGTTGGCATATAATTTCTCATAGTATTCTCTTATAATCCTCTGTATTTCCATGGTATCCATTGTAATTTCTCCTCTTTCATTTCTCATTTTATTTACTTGAGCCTTTTCTCTTTTTTTCTTAGTAAGCCTGGCTAAGAGTTTGTCAATTTTGTTTATCTCCTCAAAGAACCAACTCTTGTTTCATTAATCCTTTCTACTGTTATTTTTGGTCTCAATTTCATTTATTTCTGCTCTAATTTTTATTATTTCTCTCCTTCTGCTGACTTTGGGCTTTGTTCTTCTTTTTCTAGTTTTGTTAGGTGTAATTTGAGGTTGCTTATTTGGGCTTTTTCTTGTTTGTTAAGGTGGACTCGTATTGCTATGAGTTTCCCTCTCAGGACCGCTCTTGCTGCATCCCGTATGGTTTGGTATGGCATATTTTCATTTTCATTTGGTTCCAGATAGTTTTTTATTTCTCCGTTAATTTCATCAGTGATCCATTGGTTGTTCAGTAGCATGTTGTTTAATCTTTTTGTCACTTTCCCAGTTTTTTTTTCATGATTGATTTCCAGTTTCATAGCATTATGGTCTGAAAAGATGCTTGTTATGATGTCAGTCTTCTTAAATTTATCGAGGCTTGCTTTGTTTCCCAACATGTGGTCTATCCTTGAGAATGTTCCATGCACGCTTGAGAAGAATGTGTAGTCAGCTTTTTTTGGATGGAGTGCTCTGTATATGTCTACTAGGTCCATCTCCTCTAGTTTTTCATTTAAGTCTACTATTTCCTTGTTGACTTTTTGTCTGGATGATCTATCCATTGATGTAAGTGGAGTATTAAGATCCCCTACTATTTCCTCCTATTGGCCTCCCATTTCCTTATACTAAGTCAATTCACTTTCCTCTTTCCCTTCTAAGTCATTCTTGTTATACCTTATTCTATCTTGTGTTGTGGGTGTGTGTTTACAGTGATGAAGTTAAATTTATTTTTGGTGAATTCCTACCTTTGATCTTTGATTTTGGTATTTCAGTGGTTGCTAACCTATTCCAGTAAAGATCTACTATTTTTCTGAGTTTGTCTACCTATTTTTCTACTTGCTCCAAGCTTTGTATTCCCTTTCTCTTCTTTTTTTCCAGGCCTGAGGGCCTTCTCGAGTATTTCTTGTAGTGGGGGTCTCATGGCCATGAACTGCCTTAGCTTTTTTTTATCTGGGAAAGTTACTATTTCTCCATCATATTTGAAGGATATTTTTGCTGGATAGAGTATTCTTGGCTGAAAGTTTTTGTCTTTCAGTATTTTGAATATATCGTTCCAGTCTCTCCTAGCCTGTAAAGTTTCTGTTGAGAAATCCGCTGAGAGCCTGATGGGAGTTGCTTTGTATGTTATTTTTTGTTTTTGTCTAGCTGCCCTTAATATTGTTTCTTTGTCATTGACTTTGGTCAGCCTTACTAGTACATGTCATGGAGTGGACCTTTGCCTGTTGACGTATTTAGGTGATCTGTTGGCTTTGCTTACTGATATTTCCTGCTCGTTCCCCAGATTTGGGAAGTTCTCAGCTATTATTTCCTTGAATAGGCTCTCTGTTCCTCTTTCCCTTTCTGCTCCCTCAGAAATACCTATAATTCTTGTTACATTTCCTAATAGAGTCAGATATTTCTTGGAGACTTTCTTCATTTCTTTTTAGTTTTAGTTCTCTCTCCTCTTCCATCTGGAGCATATCTGTATTCCTATCCTCTATAATACCAATTCTTTCCTCCATATTGTCAGCTCTGTTCTTTAAAGATTCCAGATTCTCCTTTATCTCTTCCATTGTGTTCTTCATCCCCATCAGCACTGATTGGTTTTTCTTTATTATTTCAATCTCTTTTGTGAAGAAACTCCTAATCTCATTGAATTGTTTGTGTTGTCTCATATTTCGTTGAGTTTTTTTTATGATAGCTATTTTGAAATCGCTGTCGTTTAGGTTATGGATTTCTGTGTCTTCAGGGTTGGTTTCTGGGTGCTTGTCATTTTCCTTCTGGTCTGGTGATTTCATGTACCTTTGCATTGGCTTTGTTTTTCCTCATCCTGGAAATATCTGGTTGCAATTTCCACCCGCCGCCACTGTGTGGGGGTAAAGGGCTGTGTAGTTTGAACCTCCTGCGCTCTGCCCCGGCTGTTCGCTGCGATCTGCCGGTCGCTTGGTCTTGTCTGGTCAGCTGAGCTGCAGTGTCTGGCTTGCGGGGAGGGGTGCGGCTCTCTCTTTTGCCTGCTGGGTCCCTAGCGTGGGGGACTTCTTGTTCGCCCCTCGTTATCCGCTCTCCTGGGGTGGTTAGATGTTGATGGTACCCCGTAGCAGTTCTGAGTCCTCTGTGTGGGAGTTTCCCACTGGCTGAGAGAGCCCGAAGAGCTACGGTTTCCCCACAGAGTGCCGTCCCCCTCCACTGGAGGCGCGTGGACCGGGATCGCTGATCTGATGGGGAGGGAGAGGAGTTCTCCTTACCTCTCCCCACTTCCTCTGGGGGCCCAGCACGTTCCTCTCTCAGATGTGCAGCAGTGTGGATCTTTCTGATCTTGCTTTTCACTGTCTAGGATTCTGTTGTTGGTCTGTGACTGTTCTTTTTGTTATGTCTTATCAGGGGAATAATTTATGGGAAAGCTCACTCAGCCATGACGCTGACGTCACTCCTTCCTTTTTTTTTATGTAAGCATAAATTTTCCTCCAAGCACCAAATTAGCTGTATCTCCCAAACTCGAATATATTGTTTTCATTTTCATTCATTTCACAATATTTTCTGAAATACTCTTTCACTTAGAGTGTATAAAAGCCGCAAGGAGAGACAAGTCAGATAATATGTAAAATCATAGTTCTATTTCTTGCTTCATCATAGAGCTGAAATTGCAGAACAGTCAGGCAAACTGAATTACAAAGGGTCACAAACCCGTCCAAGAAGAGACAGGACAGGTGGACTGTTTCTCCTTTGGTAGACAGGAAGAGGTAGCAGAGGTAAGAGTGGATAAGAAGGAAATAACTGAAATCTTAACACATTCTTAAAGGCTCGGTGTCATCTATCCTGAGAGTTTAGAATTCCTGGAAGTCTCAGGCACCAGGAGAATCTGCACCCCTTCACTAGCTCATTTCCATGTTACTCTACCAGGTACTTATAAGAAGGATTTGGGGGCAGGGCAAGAGACCTGAGAGAGTCCCCTTCTGGCACAGAGTTGGAGGGTGGAGCAGGAGTATCCAGAAGAGCCCATGCTCTGGGCCCTGCATGAGTACAAGATGTTGATCTTGTCACTGGGGAACAGAGACAAAACTCACCCCATGCCAGAATCTTCACTGAGAATCAGCAGGAGTCACATGCAGGGGTAGGGGCAGGTAACCTTCTCCCCTCCCCCCAACCTCAGTCCCAAGCAGAGGTTGGCTCCTGCTGGTGGAGGAAGCATAGAAGTCCTACCTCAGTCTTGTAAATATACTAGGAAAATGCCGTCTGCCACTAGGAGAGGACCAGAAAATAAAACCCAAGTATCATACTTCTTCAGCTTGTTACTGGGGAGATGACTGATTCCATGTAGGAGATCTGGTGGACTTCTGGCTGGCTGTGACGCCGGGCCTTGTAGGACGTATTTACTTGGTACACTAACTCTTGCTTGAGAGTACTGTTCAGGGTTCACTTTGAAATGTTAGTGTTTCGAGATTTGCCTCTTGACATCCTTTGTTAATTTTGTGTTTGAGATGTACTTATTCTTGTGTGTACTTAGATTGTGAGGTACGTATTTAGCGTATCAGTATTTTATTGTGTACATTGTAAATATATGCCCAATTATGTCAGTTGCCTTTTACTTTTCTACAAGATTTTTATGTTCTGTACGGAAGTTTTACATTTTTATGTAGACAAATATATTATTTTCCCCTCCATCATTGTTTCTTCCTTTGCTTTTGTGAAAAGGCCTGTACTGATTTTTTCCTGAGGTATAATTTGCGTATTCTAAAGGGCACAGATCTTAAGTGTACAGCTCAGTGCATTGCACTTATGTATATATCCCTGTGACCAGCACCTAGATCAAGATACAAAACGTTTTCATCACCCAGAGGCTCCCTTGAGTCCCTTTCCATTTCATGTTCACAACCCCTCTCCCCCAGAGTTAACCACTATTTTGGCTTTCATCGTCGTAGATGTTTTATCTGTTCCTGGCCTTCATGTAAATAGACTCACACACTATGTGTTCTTTTGTGTCAGCCTTCTTTCACTTTGAGATTCAGCCATGTTGTTGTATGTATAATAGTTCTTTTGTTATTGTTTTCTTTTATAGTATTCCATTGTATCAGTATACCACAATTTGTATATTGGTCCTCATGTTGATGGGTATTTGGATTGTTGTTAGTTTTTGGCTATTATGAATAAAGCTGTTATGAACACTCTCGTAGATGATTTTTTGTGAGTTTAGACACTTGTTTCTCTTGGGCGTATACGTAGGGGTAGAATTGCCATGTCATAGGGAAAGATGTATATTTGGCTTCATAGATACTGCCACGCTTTTATCCAATTGATAACCAATATAAATTGGTTGAACCAGTTTATAACTCACAAAAAAGGCACGTAGTCATTATTCTTCTCTTGTTGGAGAGATCCTTTTCATTTTACATATTTTAAGCAAAAATTCTATTTTTGTTCATCTTCAAACTATAACATCCAGTGTGAGAAATATTATTTTATATAATAGAGTGACAAAACACTGCTCTATGGATTATGAGAGTAGGTCAGGGCTTTAGTAGTCCTACCATATCGCAATATTCTTAAAATGTTATTGTTTAGGGAAAGCAATTATTCTATTTCTAGGTCAGTACATTCCTTTAACAACTTCATTTCAGCTCATGTAAATTCTTTAGGTGGGGTAAAGGATGTTATCAAGTAAAATTTTGTTGTGGTTTCATTTAAGTGTCCTGACATAGAGGGCTTTTCGTGTATCTTATTTAGTTGATTATATTTAAATGAAAAAGAAAAAAGTAGTTTACCCTTTCTTAAAGGATGTGGGAGAGTAGCAGTCTGTTGTCTCTGAGTTCTTCTTTTACATGGAAATCTGGAAATCACATCCTTAATGTATTTGAGACCCTCAAGACTATTTGAGTCTTCTGCTGACCCCCTGTAAAGAAAGTTGTTCTTGTGCTCACATCATTTGTACTTCATAAGTGAAATGGTACGATTGGAGAGAATTGTTTAGACAATGGCATTGCCACAGGGAAAGGTTTTTCTGTTATCACTTGTAGAATAGTTGAAGTGCTTAGAATGTCTTCAAAATCGGATATCATAAATAGCATAGGATTCTCCAAAGATGAGAGCACTGTCTCTGTTAGTTACTAACATGGGGCGTTTTCCACACTGGCTTAGACTCTGTAAATAATTTAGCCCCACCAGGGGATCAATCCCCAGTCTCTCATGTTGTTCGGTGGCTTCTGTGCTTTTACTCCTGTATACGTAAAGACATTCTGTGTGGGAATTTCTCATTTTCCCCTTTCCTGCTCTTCGGCATGCTGGCACTGATTACTTGTCAAGTGAGGTGGCAAGAATAGCAAGAAGGAGCAAACTCTCCTATCACTGCTTCACTGTGCCCTCACATCCCCCTGGCTCGTAACACAGATGCTATGGTATGCCCTTGGTTCCTGACTACTAATGCAAACTTTGCTCTTTCTCTTCTGTTTTTAGTTGCCTTGGTTTCTGGCAAGAAATCCCACTACAATAGAGTAACATTATGTGGTCTTTTAACTTACCCACAGACCTAAAGAGCCTAACCTCGTGTGAAATGGGACTCCACTGGTCGGGTTCCAAAGGCAGGAGAGTCGTGGCTCTTTAGTGGGGCTGCAGGAAGAAGTACAGACTTGGGAAGACAGGAGGCAGTCGACTGTCTTTTCTACAGCTTTCTAAAGAACAGTGTGTATTTGGTTTTGATCTACAAATCATGGGTTTAGGGGCCGGCCCGGTGGCACAGCGGTTAAGTGCCTGCGCTCCACTTTGGCGGCCCGGGGTTCACAGGTTCGTATCCTGGGCGCCCACCCGTGCACTGCTTGTCAAGCCATACTGTGGCAGCGTCCCATATAACGTAGAGGAAGGTGGGCACGCATGTTAGCCCAGGACCAATCTTCCTTGGCACAAAAAGAGGAGGATTGGCATTGGATGTTAGCTCAGGGCTGATCTTCGTCACCAAAAAAAAAAAAAAAAAAATCATAGATTTAAATCCAGCACCACTATGTACCAGGCCCTACGCTAGTACATTCCACACATAGGAACTTGAATTACAGCAAACATATATCTACGAGCATATATTAAGGTTAAAGAGGTTTAATAATAAAACAAAATGAGATAAACCCCACAGGCAAGCAGACCACTTTAGAATACTGTTCCATCTTCCTTTCATCTAAGAATTTGATAGCTTCTTAAAGGCAGAATGGCTTGAATGCTCAAAGATCTGCATACTGCTTTATTCTTTTCTATGCTTTAGCTCAGTGGTTCTCAAACTTTAGTGTGTATAAGTTACTCTGTAGGGTTAGATATACAAAACCAGGTATCCTAAACTTTAAGCGCAAGTTAAGAGAAATTTATGGAAATTTTGGACTGACTTGAGTACTTTGTTTCTTCCTTTGCTGTGTACCACTACTCGACTTAATAGTTTGCTTTCCACCTCATTTTTTGTGCTAGAGGGTTGCCTTAACGCCCTGCTTTATTTTGTTCTCCTTTGGTGTTTCCACAATTCCAGTACAGTATTTCTCTCAGAACACTCACAGTTCTAGTTTGTGGGAGACTTAAGGGATATATTCAACAACAAAAAAAACATAAGCAGAATAAAAGACAAAAATTCTAAGGAAAGGTGAGATGATGTGCACTACCCTGTTTTTATATCAAGTCAAGTCCAGCTATGTGAGGTTTTAGAGATGGAAGGATGGATGGTTAGTTTGTTGATTCATTTACAAATGTACACTCAATCTTCCATGTACAAGGCATTGTGTGTAGGAACATTCATTAACATCCATTAACAAGATAAGTATGATCCCTGCCCTTTGCTCTTGCCTTGTTCACAGTCTGGTAGGTGAAATAGATACTCTTTAATTTGAGTATAACGAGTGTTTCAAAGGAGAAGCATCGGTACTGTGAGAATGTTCGAGTGGGACACTTGATCAATTAGTGGCATTTACCGGGAGGTAATGTTGTTGGGTCTGAGTTCCAAGGTATAAATAATAATTAACTAGGTGAAGAGGGGTCAGGGAAGGCTGAACAGTCAAGGCAGAGGAATCATGTATGAAGGTGACTGTCAGGGGGTAAGGCCAGTGTAGCTTAGAGCATGGAGGATGGTCATGTGGCTTGAAATGAGCCAGTTTATGCAGAGCCTTGAAGACCATGGAATGTTTTACTTTATTCTAAAAGCAATAGAAATTCATTGGAAGCTTTAAAAAGAAGGTGATCACGTTTGTTTTGTTTATTGGTCTGCTTTTTTCATGCTGCCTCTGGCTCTTGTGGAGAATGGATCATGTGGGGGGAATGAAAAGGAGGTTGGACAGAGATGAGTAAGGCAGTTGCAGTTGTTCAGGTGAAAATTAATGGTATCTTGGACTAGGGGTGCAATGGAAAGAAATAGACGGGTTGAAGAGATATTTAGGAGAGCAAATTGACAGCTTATGAAGAGGAAGGAGGTGCCAAGAACAACCCACAGGTCTCTGACACAATCATCTGGTTGTATATTGTCCACGTTCAACGAGATAGGGAACCCAGAAGAAGGATGGGCTTTGGAGGTTGGGGTGTTAGGCTATGAGGTAAATCATGGGGCATACCAAGTTTAAGTGAATTGCCTGTGGTCCAGTCAAGTGGATATACTGAGTGGACAGTTGAACATATGGATCAGGAGCTAGAGGTGCTGTCTGGGCTAGAGAGAGAAATTTCAGATAGATTTTTTTTTTTTTTGTGAGGAAGATCGGCCCTGAGCTAACATCTGCCAATCCTCCTCTTTTTGCTGAGGAAGATCGGCCGTAGGCTAACATCTATGTCCAATTTCCTCCACTTTTATATGGGACGCCGCCACAGCGCGGCTTGACAAGTGGTGTGTCGGTGCGCACCTGGGATCTGAACCGGTGACCCCGGGCCGCCGCAGTGGAGCGTGCGCACTTAACCGCTTGCGCCACCAGGCTGGCCCCTCAGGTAGATTTTTTAAGAAACCATCTGTTTGGGTTGGCCAGCAACTTTGTAAGTCCTATAATTTTTAATGGAATGTCCAATGTTACAGAAATTTGCAAATACCACAGATTATACTAATAAAACCTTTTCTCTCTTTTTTTTAAAATTAAATATATGACAGCAGCAGTGAGGGAAAGTGGAAAGACAAAAACCTTAAAATAAGGTCATCTGTAGAGCCATCTTTAGGGAAGCTACTATTCATTGACTATCTGCTGTCAGCCAGACATCATGCCCAACTCTTTATATCTCTAATCTTCTCAAGTTACTGTCTCTGTTTATGGATTAAATACTGAGGTTTAGGGACATTAAATGACTTACTCAAGGTCATTTGGCAAATCTGGATTCTGACAAGAGTCTCTTTGGCTTCATAGCTTTTGGTCTTTCCACTAACTGTGTTGCAATCCAGACAACAAACTAAAATAATAATCTACAGTCAACTTAAAATCTTTTTTTGAAGGATTTATGGTCTCACAGATACGTGGAATGTCCTCTATTTCAGTGGCACACCTCTTGAGTTCCCTGTCTGTCGTTTGTACCAGAGTTCTCTCAGGCAACAAAACTTAAAACCTTGGAACCTTAGAATGCTAAAACTCGAGTATGGGAAGGGGCTTGAGAAATCTTGGTGTCTAATAGCCTTACTTTGTAGATAAGGAAACAAAGACCTCAAGGTCAGAGATTCTGTTAATGGGAAAGGCAGACTGTAGCTCAAGCATCAAACTCCTAATCCCTCCTTTCACCAGTATATTTCACCAGTAAACAAAAATGTTTCTTATCTTTGACTTCTCTTTCAGGAATCACATTTAATTGCCAAAGCTCCATCAACTTTTCTTCTGCAACTCCTCTCATACCTGTTCCTATCTCCAATTCTTACTCCTTCTAGCCTAGTTCAGTCTCCCATCCCACATTCACTTTCACACTGTTGCAGTAACCTCCCAATTGGTCTTTTCCTACAGCACCGCTGTGCCTACGTCCCTATCCAGCTCACACTGACTGAATTCTCCTTAGAGCCTCCTGTTTTACATCAGAGCTCTTCAGACTGGTATTCATGGTGTCCTACGGTAGGACCCTGGTCTACATATTCCCCTTTGGTGTGCCCCACTAGTCCTCATCCTTCACGTGCTGCCTAACCTACATGAGTTGCTGATCCTCAATGGCTTTTCCTTATCTGTCCTTTTCTTATTTCTATAGTTCTATTTAAGTTATTTTGCAGAGACTGTTACTTCAGTGTTGTATTATCTGTAATTTATTGAAAAGTAGATATACTGTATATCTGAATACAGTATAAATATGTGTATATGTACAAGTTAACTCTCATAACACTGTGGGATGGTTAACTTATGAAATTTCTGACAGTAGTAGTTTGCATTTGAAGGACTCTGATCAAGAGTCCACATTACAGATGTAGTTAAGGCAAGGACTTCAGATATTACTATCTAAACCTGTTCTAGAGGATTCATTAATTGATGTAAAGAACATTTATTCTGTGTCTCACCACTTAAACGAGGATTCTGGTGCCTGAAGGTAGCCATTGGACATTTTTGCATTTGCCTTGGACTGAACTTACCAGACTGCCTAAAACAATGGCTAAGCTTTTAAATTAGGTTTCTTCAACCTTTTTTAAGTCACTGATTGCTAATTAATGTTGTTTGCCAATTCCATCTGAGACGTCTTTTCATTGTAAATATCATCTGATAAGGAGGTTGTTGGGAAAGAGACCTATAGCCTTTACCCCTTGCCTATGTCAGAGGCCTTGTTTTAATCATCCATGTATCCCCAGGATTTACCTTAGCACTGAACGCTTAATGGGCCTGCAGTAAATGTTCATAGTGTTAATGGAGATTAGAATTAAACTAAGACTTTTTTAATTTTCATATTGTGTTTTTCCTAAAAATTTTTTCCCTAAAAAACTTATACTTTTTAAAGGGCTTTTAGTTTTTTTTAGTTTGTTTTGTCATGACTGTCCTTTCTGTTCATTTCTTTCTCATATCATTTAATGATGGAAAGGCATAAAAATCCCAAAGTACAGGGTTTGGGGAACTTCCAGGTTGGTGAGCACATCCACGTACTGGGAGGGTGGTGCACCTCAACTCCTCTGGAACAGAAGCTCAAGACTCTTCCACACCTCGCCCTTGGTATCTCTTCTTCTTCTGGCTGTTCATCTGTGTAAACAAAAGTGTTTTTGAGCTGTTCTAGCAAATGATCAAAACCAAAGAGGGGGTCATGGAAAGCTCTAATTTGTAGCCAAGTTGGACAGAAATTGTAGGTAACCTGGGGACCTACTACTTGCGATTGGTGTTTGAAGTGAGAGGCAGTCTTGTAGGACTGAGCTATTATCCTGTGGGGTCTGCTTTAACTCCAGTTAGTGTCAGAATTGAACTGAATTGTAGGATACCCAGCTGGTGTCATAGAGAATTGCTTGGTGGGGGGAAAAATCCTCCCATATCTGGTGTCAGAAGTGTTGTGAGTGTGTTAGTAGTGTAAGAGTAAAGGAGAAACATAGGAGTGTTTTTCCTATACAGCAGGGAAGAACACTGATGCTCTAATCAGATGGGACAAGATGTCAGCCAGAATTTTTCAAAATTATTTAAATATTATGTATGTTGTTATATATGTGTGTGTATTGTTTTAAATGTTATATGCTATTTGAAATGCATGTGTTTTACATGCATATGCTACTTCTGTAGACAATGTGTCTTATGCTAAATTGTGCCTTGAGATATTAGCTAATGATGATAGTATATTGTATATGTAAGTGTATAAGTGATCCTCTAAATAGCTATACAGTGGATTTGTTATTGTTTTAATCGGCAGAGTACACAATCAAAGCTTGCAGACCACTGGTACATTCACACAAACTTCTACTTACTCAGTAAGTCCAATGAATATCTTGGATGATTCTCTTTATAAGTTTTTTTCAGCAAGCCTATCTCGAATATGAAGCTATCTTCTAAGAAAAACCTTTTGATATTGCAATCACCAAACTCACATGCAAGGAGTCAGATCCAAGATGTAACCACTGACCTATAGCAATTAATCCTTCAAGAATAGAACCCATCAGAAGACCCTCTTGGTCAAATTCTTTCTTGGGTAGATACACAAAACAAGAGAACCTGCTCTATGCCAGATGCTGTTCTAGGGGCTTTGATTCATTAAGACACCTCACCCGCACCCCACCCTTCTCCCAATCTTCCAGTCTGCTCCTGGCTTCAGGAGTTTCCAGTAAGTTGGCCTGGCACATAGGATGTGGTTTGTGAGAGAAAAAGAGTAGTCAAATTTAGTGAGAGAGTTTTTGTGCGAGTGTTTGTATCTCAGTCAATTTTTTAAATCTTAGATTTACTATATAATTTAGATATCGTTTAAATATATGGAATGTTTTAAGAGAAGAGCCTCATTTAAAATGCTTACTAATTATTGTTTCAGTTTTTATATCTGTAGACAATTCGGTGATATTTTATTATTCCATAACTTTAGTCTTATAAAGTTTTTCTTTCTGAGCACTATTATAAAAAGATTTTAAACGTTTAAGATATGTCTCTTTTTTCACTCATTTTATAACTGTGTAGGTTTAGCATATGTCCTAATTTTTAAATAGGAAACTACTTAATTAAAATATTACCATAGTTACAATATGAAATAGAATGATGAGATAATATACTTTCTCATTTTGAGATATTTTCCATGTGGCAATAAAATGATAATTCCCAGGCTTATGGGTTTCAATGTATTTGAAAGGCTTCATCTTTGTTATTTGAGAAGAGAAATATGTATATTTTTTTCTCCATTCGTGGTTGTGCTCCAAAATGCAAATAAAATTGTAGCAGTTCATGTAAACACCTTTCTCCTTTTATACAAGGATATTTTTTGTTAGCTTTATCAAGGGATAATTTATATACCATTATATTCACCTGTTTTAAGTGTACAATTCAATGATTTTTAGTATAATACAGAGTGGGAATTATACAACACAATCTAATTTTCATCACCCCAAAATTGTGCCCATTTATAATTACTCTGTAGGGATATTTTTGTTTTTTTAAAAAAACAACTTGAGTACTTGTTTGTTTTAATAAACTTTATTTTTTAGAACAGTTTTAAATTTACAGAATTATTGTCAAGATAGTGCAGTTACCATATACCCTGCACCCAGTTTCCCCTGTTATCAATATCTTATATCAGTATGATACATTTGTTACAATTAATGAACCAATATTGATACACTGTTATTAACTAAAGTCTATACTTGATTTAGATTTCCTTTGTTTTTACCTAATGTCTTTTCTCTTCTAGGATCCCATCCAGGATATCACATTACATTTTAGTGGTCATGTCTTTCTAGGCTCTTTTTGGTTGTGACAGTTTCTCAGACTTTCTTTGTTTTTGATGACCTTGACAGTTTCGGTCAACTCCTTCAAGGAGCCCTGGTTTTCCCTCCATCCCCTCCCTTCTTTTTCTCATTCTGTAGTATAAAAACATTTTTGGAATGCTTGTAATGTGCTCGCCATTTGTGGTAGGCACTGGGGCTCCAAGGTGACACAGGATAAATTCCATACTATTTTTCTGACATCTCAGGCTTTCTAAAATCCTGTCCTGGTGTATCTTTCTAGTTTTCCCCTTTTATTTTTAAATTTTATAATGTTTCTTTTTTTCACATATTCATATAGATAAATTTTAAATGCTTAAGGGTTATATCATACCTGCTGCGAGTTGGTTTTCTTTTTAATTTTTGCCCCTTTACCTCTTTGCGCAACTTCCCTTCCCCCATCTACCTCTCATAATCCATATTAATAATTTGACGTACATATGTATTTGTATGTGTGTATATCCTTTTATATTTGCTTCCATACTATCATTATCATATCCAAATACAATATTCGTTTTTTGCTTTATAAAGCTTTATGCTTTTGCCTACACTTACCAAGAGTGGGGAGAAAAGTATTAGGCAGGGAAGTTGGAAGATCTGTGGGATAAATTATATTATGATTCTCTGCTCTTTGCCTCTTTCCCTGTAAGAAGATTGATTATACTTCCCTGCCTGTTATTAAATGATTTGCAGTGCCTCCCTGTCCCATAGTCAGGCTTGGCGTTATGACTGTTCTGGTCAGTGCAGTGTATGGTGTATGTGGGAGTGACAGTGTTCTAGTTCTGAACAGAGCTTTAAGAGGTGTAACACGTTTCTATCAGACCTCTTGCTTCTGCCTTTTGCCTTGAAAATGGCATGTCTCAGATATGGTGTGTTCCTTCTGATTGGTTCTTAGAATGAGAAGACACATGGACCAAAAGCCACAGCCTGAGGACAGCCGTAGCCAACCTATAGCTGATATATGACGTGGGTGGGAGAAACAAGTTTGTTGCATGCCACTGAGATTTGAGGGTTGTCTTGGTACTGCAGCAAAGCTGACTGATAAAATCTGGTTTAATTTCTTGTTCCTCCTTTTATTAGCTAATTTTAATTTTTTCCATCATCTTTTAAAATCTGTATCAGACCCTAAAGTCTATTTCCTATTTCTCCTAATTAATCTCTTAATTGGCTGATATGCATAAACTAGTATTGTAATTATGGTCAAACACTAATTACCTGTGGTAGAGTGTTCACAAATTATATAATAGGACCCAACCTATGTAACAGAACTGAGGAAAAGGTAACCAGTAAATTGAGGTTAATGTCTTGTGGTAGTTTATTACACTCATTTATTTAATGCCCTAAACTCTACCCAAAATTATTCTTCTGGAAGCACGGCTTCTCTCTAATTGTTTTTTGTTAGTGTCTGTTGAATCGATTCTGACTCCTAGCAACCCTGTGTACAGCAGAGCGGAACCCTGCCCTGTCTTTTTGCGCCATCCTCTCACCTTCCGGCGCTCTATCAGATGATGCTCCGCTGCAATTCATAGGGTTTTCATGTCCAGTTTTTTCGGAAGTGGGTAGCCAGGTCCTTCTTCCTAGTCTGTCTTAGTCTAGAATCTCCGCCAAAACCTGTCCACCATGAGTGCCCCTGCTGGTGTTTGAAATACTGGTGGCATAGCTTTCAGCATCACAGCAACGTGCAGCCACCATGGTATGACAACCAACGGACCGGTAGTGTGGTTCCCTGACCGGGAAATGAATGGGGGCCACGGCAGTGAGAGCGCCAAATCTTAACCACTAGACCACTAGGGCTGGCTTGTCTAATTGTACAAAGTAGATTATAGTTCTCAACACCTGGGCCTTAATGCTGTTTTCCGTTGTCATAAATAAGAGATTCATTCATTCAAGTAGAGGTAAATAAGAGTTAATTGGAGAAGCATTTCTAGAGTGACTTTCCAAAGCTTCTATTTCCTTCAATATATAGAAGTATATATATACATATGTGTCTGACTTGTTGACTTTAACAAATATAACGAGGGGGATCTATTTTTGTGTTTTATCCCATTTGTATCTAACTGATATTCACTTTTCTTTTTCTTATTGTTCAGCTCTCAGAACATTGTTCTAACAAATATTTGTAAGATCAGTAGTTGATGAGTAGAAAGAGTATTCATTGGACCAAGAGCCAAAAGACCTCGTTTCTACCCTAATTCTGCCACCAGCCTTACTCGCTACTTTCTCTTCTTTCATTCCTTTGCCTTTCCTCCACTCATTCATGTAATAAATAGTTACTGAGCACTCTGTTATGCCAGACACTGGGATGTAATAAGAAGTAAAGCCAGACACTGCTACCTTCCTGCCTTCATCAAGCTTACTGGGGGCTTTTCTTCTGCTACCCCAGCCCTTTCTTCTTTCTTCTGACCATACTATACATTGGTCAGTGGCACATTACTGCTCTGCCTCCTTGGTGTCATTTTATGTCAAAGATATGAATAAAAGCATAAATAAAAATGATTTTACTACTACTAGATTATTTTGGGGTGGTCGGGTTGGTTTATTTTATTTTTATTTTTTAGAGTTTGGGAAACCATCAATTAGAATATCTTTATTACCAAAAAACAAATTGCTTCAGAAATAGGGAAAACCTTGATAAATAGCATGTTCCTTAGTTAACAAGGACAATTGGGAGAATAATCAGTAATCTACTTTCCATTGTAGGAATTCTTAAAGGGTTGGTTACTCATTTTCCCTCACTCCTCTTTTTTGCTTTGAATAAAGAGCTAAATGTGCTGGCTGGAAAGGAAGGAAGGAGTTGTAGGTGGGAAAGGCAACTGAACTATACATGCTCATGCCCTTCTCAGCTGCAGAAAAAACTCTGAAGAACAGCCTGATTATATTTTGTAAGGGATTAAAGTTGCATGCAAATTCCAACTGAAAACATCTGTTTCCTGACCCTGTGCCAGAGTTCTAACATCTTGACAGGAATTCTGGTTTTAAAATTTCTGAGTCTCAAGCACCTCCCTCAACTACTCTCTGGCTATTTTCATAGAAGACTTAAATCAACACTGCTTAACGTATTGGAAATGACTCTGTGAAGAACTGAAAATGAACTTCTTCATGTGCTTCTTATACACAAAAAGAAAATTTCAGGTTTCATTAGCAAGAATCATCCTGTTTGCTGACTGGTTATTATAAGGACTGTGGAGTGATCCACAGTTCATTAAAGAAGCCAGTGAAGATAAATGGATCACGAAGAAATTCATGTACGTGTGTGTGTGTGTGTATATTTATGAAAAAGTATATTTTTTTTAACTTTCCTGAATTAAATGGAAAACTTGAAAAAGTACTTCTAATTTTATTTCTTAAGAATCCCAACTAAGGAAAACAGTTCCTTTTTTTTTTAGGTAGGGCACAACTTGTATCTACCTGTGACCTCTGCTAAGTCAGATGTATGTTGGTAATTCTTGATACCATAATTCCACTGCACAAGTAGTGTTTACAGACCCCTGGAAGCAGAATTAAGTCTTAATGCAAGTATTGAACATTTGCTAGGAGTCAGTTAATGTTGAGTGGTGTGTTAGAATCACTCACTTGATATGGGAACGCCAGTGTGATTTTGTGATTTTCATTTTGATTGATTTGTTAATTAAACTTGATTCCTAAAAGAGAATTTCTTTGTGCTCTAATATTTCTGAATACTAACACTGGGCATTTTTAAGAATGATTATGCTGTGGAAGGGTTAATGTTGGGTCTTAGCCTTCCATGTTATTATTAGGTATGTTCAGAAATTATATATTTACAATCTGTGTGATTTATCTAGAATCTCCTACGTATTAGAAATGATTGATTAAACAATAAGTAATGTTTTATGACGAAAAAATTGGAAATAAACTATCAAGGTCTGAGAGTTAAATATTCTGAAATACTATGCAATGGTCAGAAATGACAGATCTATGTTAATCAACATGGAACTGTCTCTAAGATATTGTTTAGGGGAAAAAATCAAAATTTGGAACTATATACTAATGTTTAATTTAAAAAAACCCTGAAAATAAATATGTTGAGATAAATGATAAGAAATATCCCAAACTATTAATGTCAGTTAACTTTGGTTAGTTGGAGGTAGGGAACTCGCTTTGACCTTTAGTTCTAGGCTTCTGCATATGAATTTTAATAATGAGAATGTAGTCATGTTTTATTTGTACACTTATCTTTTATTAAGGAAAATTTAAAACATACAGAAGGTAAACAGAATAGTATAATGAACCCCAAAATACCCATCACCAAGCTTCAATAGTTATTAATACAGTCATGTCATTTGACGACAGGGATAAGTTCTGAGAAATGTGTCGTTAGGCGATGTCATCATTTTGCGAACATCATAGAGTGTACTTACATAAACCTAGATGGTATAGCCTACTACACACCTAGGCTATATGGGACCACTGTCATATATGCGATCCGTCATTGACCACAATGTCATCATGCGGCACATGACTGTTTTCTGTCATTTTTATTCATCTATATAGCTCTACCCACTCTTCACCCTGATTACTATTGTATTTTTTATGGTATATTTGTAGATAAAATTTGTATTCATTGAAATGCATGAATTAAGGATGTACACTTTTGAAGAATGGATACACTCATGTAATCCATACCCCCAATTCTGATATTGAATATTTCCATATCCCTAGAATTTTCTGTGATATCCCATCCCAGCCAGTCTGCCCACTCGGGTTAGTTGTGCCTTTTCTTGGAACTTTATATGAATAGAATCATACAGTATAAACTCTTTTTGTGTCTGACTTCTTTTGCTTGGCATAATGTTCGTGAGGATCATCAATGTTGTGTATCAGTAGTTCTTTCCATCTTAGTCCTAATATTCCATTGTATGAATATACCACAATTTGCATAGCCTTTCTCTTATTGATGAACATTAACTACTGTGATTCAAGTTGCTATGACATTCGTGTACAAGTCTTATTGTGGACATATATTGTCATTGCTCTTGTGTAAATACCTAGGAGTGGAATTTCTGGATCAGATAAAAATTTAGCCAACCCCTTTTGAAAGCGATTGTCCTAAGTTTCCACCAGAAAAATATAAAAGTTGTGGTTTTTCCACGTTTACCATTATTTGTTTTTTTCAGTCTGTTTTGTTTAAGCCATTTTAGTGGTTGTATAATGGCACCTCAATGTGTGCTTTTTAAAAAATAGCTTTTAGGGGCTGGCCTGGTGGCGCAAGCAGTTAAGTGCTTGCGCTCTGCTGCGGCGGCCCAGGGTTCGCTGGTTCGGATCCCAGGCGTGCACTGACGCACCGCTTGTCAAGCCATGCTGTGCCGGTGTCCCATATAAAAGTAGAGGAAGATGGGCATGGATGTTAGCCCAGGGCCGGTCTTCCTCAGCAAAAAGAAGAGGATTGTCAGATCTTAGCTCAGGGCCAATCTTCCTCACAAAAAAAATAAATAATAAATAAATAAATAAATAAAAGTAGTTTTTAAATTGTGGTTAAATAGATACAACATAAAATTTGCCATTTTAACCAATTTAACTGTACACTTCAGTATCATTCACAATGTAGTGGAACCATCACTATGTCTGCTCCCAAAACTTTTTCATTACCCCAAACAGAGACTCTGTACTCATTAAGCAATAACTCCCTACTCCACTCTCCCCCGATCCCCGGGTAACCTCTAATCTAGTTTCTGTCTCTATGAGTTTGCGTATTCTAGCTATTTCATATAAGATGAGTCATATAATATTGTTCTTTTGTGTCTGGCTTATTTAACCTAGCATGTTTTCAGGGTTGATCCATATTGTAGCCTACCTCAGAACTTTATTTCTTTTTATGGCTGATAATATTCCATTGTATGGGTATACCACATTTTGTTTATCCATTTGTTGATGGACGCTTGGGTTGTTGGGTTATTTTGAATAATACCACAATGAATACTGGTGTGCAAGTATCTGTTTGAGTCCCTGTTTTCAGTTATTTTGGCTATGTATCTAGGAGTGGAATTGCTGGGTTTTATGGTAATTCGATGTTTAACTTCTTGAGGAACCACCAGACTTTGTGTGTTTTAATTAACATTTCTCTGATGACTAACGAAGTTGAATATATTTTCATGTGTTTATATTAGTGATTTGGATATCTTTCTTTGTGAAGTGCTTTTTCAAGTCTTTTGTGGATTTTAAAAATGGGGTTATTATTTTTTCTTTCTTTTTATTATTGAGTTTTAAAAAGTTTATATATTCTGAATAGAAGTCCTTTGTCAGATATGTTTTGCAGATATTTTCTTCCAGTCTGTAGCTTGCCTTTTTATTAACAGTATCTTTTAAAGTTTTTTTAAAAATTTAAAATTGTGGTAAAATACACATAACATTTACTAGCTTAACCCCTTTTAAGTGTACAATTCAGTTGTATTAAGCATTTTCACATTGTTGTGCAACCAGTCTCCAAAACTTTTCTCGTCTTGCAAGACTGAAACTCTATACCCATTAAACAATAACTCCCCATTCCCTTCTTCTCCTGGCCCCCTGGCAGCTACCATTCTACTTTCTGTTTCTATGAAATTTACTACTCTAGATATCTCATGTAAGTGGAATCATACAGTATTTGTCTTTTGTTCTGACTTATTTCACTTGCCTTAATGTACTCAGGATTCATCCATTCTGTAGCATATCAGAATTTCCTTCTTATTAAGGCTGAATAATAATCCACTGTATGTATATACTGCATTTTATGTATCCATTCATCCATCAGTGGGCACTTGGATTGCTTCCACCTTTTGGCTATTGTGAATAATGCTACTATGAACATGAATGTATAAATATCTCTCTGAGATCTTGCTTTTAATTCTTTAGCATATATACCCAGAAGTGGAATTGCTCGATCATATGGTAATTGTATTTTTAATTTTTTGAGGAACCACTGTACTGTTTTGAAGTGGCTACACCATTTTACATTCCCACCACTAGAGTACAAGAATTCCAATTTCTCCACATCCTCGCCTGTACTTGTTATTTTCTGGGGTTTTTTGATAGTAGTTTCCTAATGGGTGATAGCTCATTGTGTTTTCTATTTGCATTTCCTTAATTGTTAGTAATGTTGAGCATCTTTTCATGTGCTTATTGGCTATTTGTCTTTTTTGAAGAAATGTCTGTTCACATCCTTCACTCATTTTAAAAATTGGGTTGCTTTCTTCTTGTTGAGTTGTAGGAGTTCTTTTTTTTTTTTTTTTAACATTATTTAACCCTATATATATATATATTTATTTATTGTAGTAGCATTGTTTTATAACATTGTATAAATTTCAGTTGTACATCATTATACTTCTATTTCTGCATAGATTACATCATGTTCACCACCCAAATACTAATTACAGTCCATCACCACAACATGTGTCTAATCCCTTTCTTGCCCCCACCCCCCGCCCGCCCCTGGCTTCCCAACTCTGGTAACCACCAATCCAATCTCTGTCTCTATGTGTTTGTTTGTTGTTGTTTTTATCTTCTACTTATGAGTGAGATCATACGGTATTTGACCTTCTCCCTCTGACTTATTTCACTTAGCATAATACCCTCAGTGTCCATCCGTGTTGTCACAAATGGCTGGATTTCATCGTTTCTTATGGCTGAGTAGTATTCCATTGTGTGTGTGTATATATATACGTATATGTATATATATACGTATACGTATACACACCACATCTTCTTGATCCAATCATCAGTCGATCCAACTTGGGTTGCTTCCATTTCTTGGCTGTAGTGAATAATGCTGCAATGAACATAGGGGTGCATAGGCCTCTTTGGATTGTTGACTTCAGGTTCATTGGATAGATTCCCAGTAGTGGGATAGCTGGGTCATAGGGTATTTCTAATTCTTTGAGGAATCTCCATACTGTTTTCCATAGAGGGTGCACCAGTTTGCATTGTCACCAGCAGTGATTGAGGGTTCCCATTTCTCCACAACCTCTCCAACATTTGTTATTTTTTGTCTTGGTGATTATAGCCGTTCTAATGGGTGTAACTTAATATACAGTGTAGTTTTCATTTGCATTTCCCTGATGATTAGTGATTGAACATCTTTTCATATACCTATTGGCCATCTTCTTTGGAGAAGTGTCTCTTCATTTCCTCTGCCCATTTTTTGATCAGGTTGTTTTTTTTTGTTGTTTAGATGTGTGAGTTCTTTATATGTTATGGAGATTAACCTCTTGTCGGATATATGATTTGCAAATATTTTCTCCCAGCTGGTGGGTTGTCTATTCCTTTTGATCCTGGTTTCATTTGCCTTGTAGAAGCTCTTTAATCTGATGAAGTCCCACTTGTTTCTTTTTTCTTTAGTTCCCCTTGTCCGAGTAGACATGGTATCCAAAAAGATTCCTTTATGACCAATGTCAAATAGTGTATTGCCTATATTTTCTTCTAGGAGTTTTATAGTTTCAGGTCTCACTTTCAGGTCTTTGATCCATTTTGAGTTAATTTTTGTGAATGGTGAAAGCAGATGGTCTGCTTTCATTCTTTTGCATGTGGCTGTCCAGTTTTCCCAGCACCCTTTATTGAAGAGACTTTCCTTTCTCCCTTGTATGTTCTTAGCTCCTTTGTTGAAGATTAGCTGTCCATAAATGTGTGGTTTTATTTCTGGGCTTTCAATTCTGTTCCATTTATCTGTGTGTCTGTTTTTGTACCAGTACCATGCTGTTTTGATTACTACTGCTTTGTAGTATGTTTTGAAGTCAGGGATTTTGATGCCTCCAGCTTTGTTCTTTTTTCTCAGGATTGCTTAAGCTATTCAGGATCTTTTGTTGCCCCATATGAATTTTAGTATTCTTTGTTCTATTTCTGTGAAGAATGTCCTTGGGATTCTGATTGGGATTGCATTGAATCTTAGATTGCTTTAGGTAATATAGACATTTTAACTATGTTTATTCTTCTAACCCATGTGCATGGGATATCTTTGCATTTCTTTATGTCATCATCGATTTCTTTCAGTAATGTCTTATGGTTTTCATTATATGGTCTTTCACCTCCTTGGTAAGATTTATTCCTAGATATTTTGTTCTTTTTGTTGCGATTGTAAATGGAATTATCTTTTTCAGTTCTCTTTCTGTTAGTTCGTTATTAGCATACAGAAATGTGACTGATTTTTGTAAGTTGGTTTTGTACCCTGCAACTTTGCTGTAGTTGTTGATTATTTCTCATAGTTTTCCAATGGATTCTTTAGGGTTTTCTATATATAAAATCATGTCATCTGCAAATAGTGAGAGTTTCACTTCTTCGTTGGCTGTTTGGATTCCTTTTATTCCTTTTTCTTGCCTTATTCCTCTGGCTGAAACTTCCCGTATTATGTTGAATAAGAGTGGCGAGTATGGGCACCCTTGTCTAGTTCCTGTTCTTGGAGGAATGGCTTTCAGACTTTTTCCATTGAGTGTGATGTTGGCTGTGGGATTGTCATATATGATCTTTATTATGTTGAGGTACTTTCCTTCTATACTCATTTTGTTAAGAGTTTTTATCATAAATGGATGTTGGATCTTGTCAAATGCCTTCTCTGCATCTATTGAGATGATCATATAGTTTTTATTCTTCGTTTTATTAATGTGGCATGTCACGTTGATTGATTTGCGGATGTTGAACCCTTCCTGCATCCCTGGTATAAATCCCACTTGTCATGGTGTATGATCTTTTTATTATATTGCTGTATTTGGTTTGCCAATATTGTGTTGAGGATTTTTGCATCTATGTTCATCAGTGATATTGGCCTGTAGTTTTCCTTCTTTGTATTGTCCTTGTCGGGCTTTGGTATCAGGGTGATGTTGGCCTCAAAGATGTGTTAGGAAGTGTTCCATCTTCCTCTTTTTTTTGGAATAGTTTGAGAAGGATAGCTATTAAATCTTCTTTGAATGTTTGGTAAAATTCTCTGGAGAAGCTGTCTGGTCCTGGACTTTTATTTTTTAGCATGTTTTTTATTATTGTTTCAATCTCTTTACTGGTGATTGGTCCAGTCAGATTCTCTATTTCTTCTTGGTTCAGTTTTGGGAGGTTATGTGAGTCTAAGAATTTATCCATTTCTTCTAGATTGTCCAATTTGTTGGCATATAGTCTTTCATAGTATTCTCTTATAATCCTTTGTATTTCTGTGGTATCTGTTGTAATTTCTGCTCTTTCATTTCTAATTTTATTTATTTGACCCTTTTCTCTTTTTTTCTTAGTGAGTCTGGCTAAGGGTTTGCCAATTTTCTTTATCTTCTCAAAGAACCAACTCTTTGTTTCATTGATCCTTTCTACTGTTTTTTTGGTTTCAATTTCATTTATTTCTGCTCTAATTTTTATTATTTCTCTCCTTCTACTGACTTTTGGCTTTGTTTGTTCTTCTTTTTCTAGCTCTGTTAGGCATACTTTGAGATTGCTTATTTGGGATCTTTCTTCTTTGTTAAGGTGGGCCTGTATTGCTATGAGTTTCCCTCTCAGGACCACTTTTGCTGCATCCCATATGAGTTGGTATGGCGTATTTTCATTTGTCTCCAGATATTTTTTTATTTCTCCTTTAATTTCATCAATGATCCATTGGTTGTTCAGTAGTATGTTGTGTAATCTCCACATCTTTGTCACTTTCCCAGTTATTTTCTTGTAGTTGATTTCTAGTTTCATAGCATTATGGTTGGAAAAGATGCTTCTTATAATTTCAATCTTCTTAAATTTGTAGAGGCTTGCCTTGTTTCCCAGCATATGATCTATCCTTGAGAATGTCCCATGCATACCTGAGAAGAATGTGTAGTCAGCTGCTTTTGGATGGAGTGCTCTGTATATGTCTGTTAAGTCCATCTCGTCTAGTTTTTCATTTAAGTACACCATTTCCTTATTGACTTTCTGTCTGGATGATCTATCCATTGATGTAAGTGGAGTATTAAGATCCCCTACTATTATTGTGTTGTTGTTAATATCTCCTTTTAGGTTTGTTAGTAGTTGCTTTATGTACTTCGGTGCTTCTATGTTGGGTGCATATATATTTATAATTGATATGTCTTCTTGGTGGAGTGTCCCTTTTATCATTATATATTGCCCCTCTTTGTCTCTCATTACCTGTTTTATCTTGAAGTCTACTTTGTCTGATATGAGTATGGCAACACCTACTTTCTTTTGTTTGCCATTATCTTGGAGTATTGTCTTCCATCCTTTCACTCTGAGCCTGTGTTTGTCTTGAGAGCTGAGATGTGTTTCCTGGAGGCAGCATATTGTTGGGTCTTGCTTTTTATTCCACCCTGCCACTCTGTGTCTTTTGATTGGAGAATTCAATCCATTTACACTTAGAGTGATTATTGATATATGAGGGCTTAATGTTGCTATTTTATTGCTTGTTTTCCAGTTCTTTTGCATTTCCTTTGTTTCTCGTCCCGTGTTTTTCAGACTACCAGTTCAGTTTGGTAGTTCTGTATAATGACTCTCTTAGTTTTCTCTTTATTTATCATATGTGATTCTGTTCTGATTATTTGTTTAGTGGTTACCTTGATGTTTGTATAAAAAATCTCGTGGATGAGATAGTCCATTATCTGATGACCTCTTATTTCCTTAGACTAAGTCGATTCGATCCCTTTCCTCTTCCTCTTCTAGGTTATTATTGTCGCAACTTATTCCATCTTGTGTTGTGCATGTGTGTTTAAAGTGATGAGGTTATATTTATTTTTGGTGTTTTCCTTCCTTTGATCTTTGATTTTGGTATTTAAGTGTTTGCTAACCTATTCCCATAGAGAGCTACTATTTTTCTGATTTTGACTACCTATTTTTCTCCTTGCTCGAAGCTTTGTATTCCCTTTCTTTTTTTTTTCGGACATGAGGGTCTTCTCAAGCATTTCTTATAGTGGGTGTCTCGTGGCCATGAACTCCCTTAGCTTTTGTTTATCTGGGAAAGTTATTATTTCTCCATCATATTTGAAGGATATTTTTGCTGTGTAGAGTATTTTTGGCTGAAAGTTTTTGTCTTTCAGAATTTTTAATATATCATTCCAGTCCCTCCTAGCCTGTAAAGTTTCTGTTGAGAAATCTGCTGAGAGCCTGATGGGAGTTCCTTTGTATGTTATTTTTTGTTTTTGTCTAGCTGCCCTTAATATTGTTTCTTTGTCATTGACTTTTGCCAGCTTTACTACTATATGCCTTGGAGAGGGCCTTTTCCTGTTGATATATTTAGGCAATCTATTGGCTTTGTTTACTGGTATTTCCAGCTCCTTCCCCAGATTTGGGAAGTTCTCAGCTATTATTTCCTTGAATAAGCTCTCTTTTCCTTTTTCCCTCTCTTCTCCCTCAGGAATACCTATAATTCTTCTGTTGCGTTTTCTAATTGAGTCAGATATTTCTCAGAGAATTTCTTCATTTCTTTTGAGTCTCAGTTCTCTCTCCTTCATCTGGAGGATATCTGCATTCCTATCCTCAATAATACTAATTCTTTCCTCCATGTTGTCAGCTCTGTTTTTTAAAGATTCCAGATTTTCCTTTATCTCCTCCATTGTGTTATTCATCTCCAACAATACTGATAGGTTTTTCTTTATGGTTTCAATCTCTTTTGTGAAGAAATTCCTGATATTGTTGAATTGTTTATCTGTGTTCTCTTGTAATTCATTGAACTTTTTTATGATAGCTATTTTGAATTCTCTCTCATTTAGGTTATAAATTTCTGTGCCTTCAGGGTTGATTTCTGGGTGCTTGTTATTTTCCTTCTGGTCTGGAGATTTAACATATTTTTGCATCGTGCCTGCTGAAGTTGCCTTCTTTCTCCTCATCCTAACAACATCTGGTTGCAGTTTCCACCTGCCACCACTGGGTGGGAGTCAAAGGCTGTGTATTCTGAGCCCACTGTGATCTGCTAGCGCTCTGGCTGACCGGTTGTGCTTGAGGGCCAGGTGTGTGTGGGGGAGGGGCTCTCTCTTTTGCTTGCCCAATCTGGGGGGCTTCTTGTTCTTCTCTTGCTATCTGCTCTCCTGGGGTGCTCAGATGTTGACTCTTTTACCCATTTTTAAATTGAGTTGTTAGTTTTTTTGTTGTTGAAATGTATGAGTTCTTTATATATTTTGGTGATTAACCCCTCATCAGATATATGATTTGCAACTATCTTCTCCCAGTTGTTAGGTTGTCTTTTCGTTTTGTTGATGGTTTCCTTTGCTGTGCAGAAGCTTTTTAGTTTGATGTAGTCCCATTTGTTTATTTTTTTCTGTTGTTTCTCTTGCCTGGTCAGACATGGTACTTGAAAAAATGTTGCTAAGACTGATGTCAAAGAGTGTGCTTCCTATGTTTTCTTTTAGAACTTTCATGGTTTCAGGTCTTACATTCAAGTCTTTAATCCATTTTGAGTTAATTTTTGTGTGTGGTGTAAGATAATGGTCTACTTTGATTTGTTTTTTTTTTGTTTTTTTTGTTTTTTTTGTTTTGCGTGTGGCTGTCCAGTTTTCCCAGCACCGTTTGTTTTCTCCATTGTACGTTCTTGGCTCCTTTGTGGAAAATTAGCTATCCATAGATGTGTGGGTTTATTTCGGGGCTCTTGATTCTATTCCATTGATCTGTGTGTCTGTTTTTGTGCCAGTACCATGCTGTTTTGGTTACTATAGCTTTGTAGTATATTTTGAAATCAGGGAGTGTGATCCCTCCAGCTTTGTTCTTTTTTCTTAGGATTGCTTTGGCTATTTGGGATCTTTTGTTGTTCCATGTAAATTTTAGGATTCTTTGTTCTATTTCTGTGAAAAATGTTTTTGGGACTTTGATAGGGATTGCATTGAATCTATAGAGTGCTTTAGGAAGTGTGGACATCTTAACTATGTTAATTCTTCCAATCCAAGAGCACGAGATATCTTTCTATTTCTTTGTGTCTTCTTTAATTTCTTTCAGCAATGTTTTATAATTTTCAGTGTACAGATCTTTCGCCTCTTTGGTTAAGTTTATTCCTAGGTATTTGTTATATTTGTTGCAATTGTAAATGGGATTGTATTCGTAATTTCTCTTTCTGCTGCTTCTTCATTAGTGTATAGAAATGCAACTGATTGTTGATTTTTGTATCCTGTGACTTTATCGTATTCATTTATTATTTCTAAAATTTTTTTGGTGGATTCTTTAGGATTTTCTATATATAAAATCATGTCATCTGCAAATAGTGACAGTTTCATTTCTTCCTTTCCAGTTTGGATCCGTTTTATTTCTTTTTCTTGCCTGATTGCTCTGGGTAGGACTTCCAATACTATTTTAAATAGGAGTGGTGAAAGTTGGCATCCTTGTCTGGTTCCTGTTCTTAGAGGGATAGTTTTCAGTTTTTCACCCTTGAGGATGATACTAACTGTGGGTTTATTATATATGGCCTTCATTATGTTGAGGTACTTTCCTTCTATACCCACTTTATTCAGAGTTTTTATCATAAATGGATGCTGTGTCTTCCTTAATTGTTAGTAATGTTGAGCATTGCTTCATATGCTTGTTTGCTATTTGTCTATCTTTTTTGAACAAATGTTATTTGAATCCTTCACTCATTTAAAAAATTGGGTTGTTTTCTTATTGTTGAGTTGTAGGAGTTCTTTATATATTCTGAATATTAACCCCTTATTAGATATGTTATTTGCACATATTTTCTCCTATTCTGTAGGTTGCCTTTTCAATCTCTTGATTTTGTCCTTTGGTGCACAGTTTTAAATTTTGATGTAGTCCCATTTGTCTGGTTTTGCTTTTGTTGCTGTGATTTGGTGTCCTATACGAGAAATCCTTGCCAAATCCAATGTCATGAAGATTTTCCCCTGTTTTATTCTGAGTTTTATGGTTTTAGGTCTTAACATTTAGATCTTCAATGTATTTTGACTTAATTTTTGTATATAGTGTAATGTAAGGTTCGAACTTCATTCCTTTGCATGTGAATATCCAGTTTTCCTAGCACCATTTGTTGAAGAGGTTGTCCTTTCACCGTTGAATGGTCTTGGCACTTTTGTCAAAGACCATTTGACCATATACGCAAGGGTTTATTTCTGGGCTCTTTATTCTGTTCCACTGGTCTATATAACTGTATTGATGCCACTACCACACTGTTTTGCTTACTCTAGCTTTGTAGTGAGTTTTGATACCTTTGAGAGCTAATGGATTTACTTGAGAATCAGACTGCTCACACTCATTTCCTTTTCTACGTTAGATTTTGATACTCTTATGTCCATTTGGTGCTTTCTTTGGAAAGATGCTTTAGGAATTTTAGTGTGTTTTATAAATGTGAGGAGTAATTCACTTCCAGTTTTTCCTACTTTTAGGAAGGTTAAATAAAGGAAATAAAGGAACAAAGGAAAGATTAATTTCTTTTATTAGGTATACAGTCTTTTCTCTATGTACAGTGCACATAAATGGATTGTAGTTGTTAAATTTAAAAATCAGGGGGCTGACCCGGTGGCATAGCAGTTAAGTTCGTGCATTCCACTTCGGCAGCCTGGCTTCGCCTGTGTGGATCCTGGGTGCGGACCTACTCACTGCTCATCAAGCCATGCTGAAGGGGCATCCCACATAGAAGAGCCACGACGCTACAACTATGATATACAACTATGTACTGGGACTTTGGGAAGAAGAAAGAAAAAGAGGAAGATTGGCAACATCTGTTGTGCCAGCGCAGGGCCAATCTTCCTCAAAAAAAAAAAAAAATTAAAAATCAGTACATATTTATAGTTAGAATTCTTTCCTGGCACGTCAAATGCTAGCAGACCAGATTTGAATGGTTCTTTTTTAATTTAAGAACCATAGTCTCTTTGGGGCAAAAGGTTTTTGGGCCTTCAACTTCATTTGTCCTTGGTTACCACTGGGGTGAATGGGAAAAGGCACAGAGTATTTAAGAGGAGAAGTGTCTTTATCTGTGTGACGCTAGAATGGAAAAGCCTAAATCAGGCACAAAATTTGGACACTGTTATGCAACGAGAAGGAGACTTCCCTGTGGGTCTCTTGTAGGATCCCTTGAAAATTGGAATGGGCCAGTCCTTGAACCAACCCCGATATCCACAGCAGGTCTACCAATTCCGTGCTGTTTTTCAAACCCCTTCTGATTTGAGGTCTTAGCAAACAAGTTTCTGTTTTTTTTTTGATCTTATTGCTAGAGAATTGTGGGTTGTTTTTGCCAAATATAAGAGCTTTCACAGCTTTTAAAATGTACTTTCTTATTCCTTAGGCTTCCTGGATCACTCATAGTAGTAATGTGTTCATTGCAGCTTTCAATCAAGTCTTATTTAAAAAAAAGAAAAATGTATTGTTATTCTGAGTTGATCTTTCCATTGAAAAGTAGAAATTTAAAGCTAAATGATACCTTAGAAATCATATCTTCATATTCCCAATATTCCCATGTATTTTAAATCACGTCGTTATTTGTTAAAGGACTATAAGGTTACAGGCATTTATTTTATGATCAGAGGGTTATAAGCATTGATTGGCTTCAAGGATGATTCTAGTCCAATACCTGGTGATAGTTAAAGCGTGCTCCTAATGTAAGTTTGTGCATTCTTTATTTCATTAGTAATGCCCAACACTTTCTTCCCCTGTTTACCACCCCCGTATTTTATTTTATCTACTTCACATGGAATCCTCACATGCACTCTTGTATAGAATTATTGCCATGTTTATTACTAGTGGAATCCATGTTGAATTGTAGCAGATTTTTTCCCCTCTACATCTGCCTCTTTGATGGTAGCTGGGTTTACTGCTGCTCACTTATTAGTGCCCTGGGTCTTAACAACCTTATACAAACAAAACATCTTAAATGGAGGCATTAAGAAGGTCACTACAGTGAGCCATTTTGTAACTTTTGGTGCAATAAAATGGGTATGTTGTGTTTTGGAATATAAGACCTCTGAGTGCAGCTATTCATTTTGTTCATCTATAAAACATTTTAGAATAACAGCTGACATCTGTTTGGGGTTTAAAATTCCACGTTTTGAAGAAACATCACTGTTATGTAACTCCAAACCAGACGTGGGGAGGGAGCTAGCTTTCTGACAGGCGCATGTTCTGTAGAAGTTGGGAGAAGTGTTTTTGTTAGCTCTGGAGCCATGTTTGCTGGCAGTACTTCTTTCACATGTGTTGAACACATTTTCATTGTTGTTTCTTCATGTTGTAAGTGACAAGACGCATTCAATATGATTTTGGCTTGAAGAATATTTGAAAAATTTTGACACATCAGGAATTTATCTTATGAGGGATATTTCACTACCAGAAACCAGAAATAAATTTAATTATTTAAGCATTTACAGCACAGTTAATTACCTTAGACTGTCAATTAATCTTGTTTTAGAAAGTAAAGTTGGGATTTACTGTTGGCTCAGTTTTTAAAATAAATACCCGATGGAATAGTTTGGCCTTTTCAAATGTGTGATTTTTAAATTACTTCTTTAAATTGAAGGAACAGTTTAATGAGTAACTTAATAGAGGAAAATGGGCAGAATGTTCATCTACAGAATTCAAAATCTGATATTATTTACTAAGTACCAAAAAAGTGTCAATAATATACAATTTTCTGCAGTTTTCTGGGTTATTTTAATCAAGAAGTGAAGAATGCTTGCATGGCCCGTTGCAGTAAGTTATGAGGCTTTTTTTTCATTTTATAAATGTGAAATATTTACATTCTTATTAAAATGTGATATATTTACATTTGAGAGGAGAGAGTACAAAGAAGAAAATTAAAAAATCATCTATAATCCCATTGCCTATTAGTCTTTTTGGGTATTTTATTACATATTATAAATTTTAAAAAATTTAGAGAAGCCTTTAGGAAACTTATACAGTCAGTTTTTTGGGTTTTGATAATTAATTTAATTGGAAATACAGCACTGTAGTTTCAGAATGGACAGTGTCAGATGCTTTCAGGTTTTGGTAACAAAAAAACTAAACTAAATTTATTCCTGTTGTGGAACTTTGACGTATGGGGTGGAGTGCTGCTTGTTTATGAAGATGACAGACTTCTCTGAGATTGTAGTTTGTCAGCCTAAACTAGTCTAATGACACTGATTTTTTTTTCTTAGTGCCATTTCCTTCCTGAATGTAAGACAGCTTTTCTTTCTGTGGTCACTGTCAAGCCCAGGGCCATCATTTCTTCCAGCGGAGTAAGACAGATGATGCTAGACTCTTAATTTCTGGTTAAGTACAAGTATTTTAGAAGTAACTTAATGCCCTTAATTCATGGGAAGATAAATACTCATTAATTCCTTCAAAATCATGATCTGTAACACACACACACACATACGTGCTTGCACATTTACACACTTCCATACCCATATGCATTTGTTAATATTCAAAGTCCACATTTACTTTTTTGCTCACACCTGAGCTGAATACATAATAACAAGACTAGGGCCATGGCCTGCTTGTGAGCAGCATCATCCCTAGGCCAGGGGGCAGTGCGTGGATATTACATAGGTTAGTGGGTGGAGTCCGCTGGAGTTCAAGTATTTTTGTTTTAGGAAATATGGAGGTGAGGTTCTATTTTAGAATTTTAGAAAGTTTCATTAAAAGCAGATAGATTATACTGTGGGTGAATTTGTATGCAGATAAATGCACTTAGATGTATTTTAGGTAGAGTAGCGATCAGACAGGGCTCTGGAGTCATATTGTCTCCTTCTTATTTGTCTTCTTATTTGTCTCCTGGGCTTCTTATTTCCTAACAGCATGTCTTTAGGCAAGTTGCACAGCTTCTCTGACCCTCTGTCACCTCATCTATAAAATGGGGGTGGTAATAATACCTGTCTTAAAGGGTTGTTTTGAGGATTCAGTGAAATAAAACAACTAACGGTAAATACTCATTTAAATATGTGTGGGGATTATCTTCACCACTCATACTTCGTTACTACAGATTACTCTACTCCCTGACTGTGCTGGGGAATAAATCAAGCTCTCAGGCCCACTTCTGCCCCTGTCCGCTTACAGCCCTCTACTCCTCCAGCATTGGTAAGGTGTTCCTTCCTTGAGGGCTGCTGATTTCCCACACCCATGCTCTGTCCCTCGGCTCCTGTTTCTCTGCTTACTCTTGTAAGTGGCTCTGTCTGTCTCTTCTCTCTCTCCTACCCTCGCTTTCCCTCCACCTGCCTTGCCCTCTCTACCCCTTCCATTCTTTCTCTCTCCCTTCCTTTCTCCTCCCCTTCTCTCCTCCTTCCTCTCTCTGTCCAGCCCCCTTCTTTGTCCTTTTTTTACCCCTCCTCTTTCCGCTCTCCCCTTTCTTCTTTCCTTCCCTTCCCTTCCTTTTCTCTCCCCTTTCCTGCTCCTTTCCCCTCCCTACTGTCTCTGCCTCCCTTACTCCTCCTTCTCCCTCTCTCTTCCCCTCCATCTTCTCTCTCCTCATCTCTATTTCTCTTCTAAACCCTAACACTTGGCCTGCTAAGGAGTAGACAGCGCTGGCTCTTAAGACGAAAATTGTCAAGTCTTTATTACCTGCGATGGGAAATATTTATTTTGTCCTTTCAGTAGCCAGAGCCTCTCCATATTGTGCTTCTCTTTCCATTTCAAAAAGGCTTCACAGCATCATTTTATGTCCCTTGGGCTTAAAAAGTTAGTAGAACTCTTGAGGCAGTTACAGTTTAACTCATTTTCTATAAACTATGTATACCATACCTATACATTGTTTAATGTTAGCTTTGTCTTATACATAAAGTTAAAATGAAATAATGTTTCTAAATAATTATAGGTTCATATGGTAATACTAGGCGAACTGATTTTTCCTGCATAATTTATTTAAATTTTTTTTTTTTCTCTTTTCAGATTCCTTTCTCATTGGTCCAGTTTCCATTATGGGAGTCCTTAAAAGTAAGTTTTCCAATCTTCACATAAAATTTCTCTCTAATTATCATAAATACCCAGTAGTTTCAATGTGGAATAGTAGAATATAATATTGACTAGCAGTTTAAAAACTCAAAATTATTAACAGTTGAAAATATTTTTTGCCTGTGGTTTATATGCCAATTCAGTCTTTTAAATGTGTTCGGGTGTCTGTGGTACTGGGAAATAAGCACAGCAGGCGGACCTGAAATCTTCAGAAGTCAAGGAGAAAACCTGCTTTGCTTTCTTCTGTATTGCAACTCTTTTTCCACTCAGTTGAATTTTATTTCACGTCACTCTGTGTGTGTGTGTGTGTATAGAGGTGAAGGAATTGTGTGTGTGTGTGTGTGTGTGTGTGTAGAGGTGAAGGAATAGCAATCAAGGTAAATGGAAAAGGAAAGAAAGCAAGGTCCTGAATATTTGTAGGCTTAGAAGACGGAGGTCTCCCCCACCGGTATCTAATGGTGGGCAGGACAGGAGAGAGGCATGGGGCGTGGGGCTCTGACTGTCCCTTCCATCTTTGCTGCTCACCTCAACTAGGCCCAGGAACCCCCAATGAGAAGGGGCAGAGTGTGGTGAGTTGTAAGTCAGCTTCGGGGAAGGTAACTCATATGTTTAGCAACAGTTAAACGAATTTTTAAAAACCTGTGTTGAAAACATGCAGAGACGGTTGTATTTGTTTTTATTTTCTAGTGCAATGATTTTGAAAATTGTGGGTCATGAAATGAATTGTGTGGGTGTTTGCCAGCATTTTAAAGACTATAATAAAATAGAAAATAGAGAACATCTTATGTGTTAAGCATGTCTTATTTTGTAAAACTGCAGTGTTGAGTGTACACACATATCTCTGTATTGGGTCGCGATGTAAGATGTTTTTCTCAGTGTAGATAATGATCGAAAGAATTTGAAAGCCCTTGTTCAGGTGAAAATGGTTTATGAATAACCAAACTGTAAAATGGCAAAATATTTAGGTAGACATTTGATAATACAAAAAATAAAAGAATTACTCCCATGATTGTATGGAAGTAGTAATCATAGAGTGCTCGTACAAAATGTTACTTGAAGAATAACAAAAATTATTTGGACTCTGAAAAATATTTTCCTGAGGTTATATACTAAGGATAATAAAATGAGACAAAACATTACTCTTAAAAGAAAGAAACTCTGGAATATTAAGTATTGAGAAATAGTTCTTATAAGTGATGTGATTTTAGGGAGTAGTACAGCTTATTTAACAGAGTTTTTTGGGTGTTTCATGGTTGTTGTTTTGTTTGTTTTTGTTTTTACCATTTTCTCTGTGGTGCATGGTGAAAATGGATTTCTCAGGCAGTGTTTCCAGGCATGATGTAACAGCTATCCAATGAGGAGGTCACATTCCATGAGCATAACAGCTCTCCTTTTTGTGTGTGACAAAAGAACAATGAAGCAACAGCTGTCCAGCAAACAAGACTCACTTTATTAGTGTCTCAATAACCAGCATTCACGCAGCTTCTGCATACTCTCTAACATCCTCACGCCTTATCTCTGCATAGGAATGTTTTGAGGCCCAAAGAGGGGAAGAAGCATGGGGTTTGTTTCTTTTCAATGTTAAGGACATTTGTAGTATTCTAGCTAGTTGAGAAATGTCTAGAATTTTTCAGAGTAATCTCAGATAACAATGTTAAGCTTTACCAGTTTTCTTTGAGCAAATGTTAAGATGCTATAGTTTTTTTTTAAAGTCGGCTTGCTTGAGCAATAATTTTCATACTGGGAAATTTACCCTTTATAAGTGTATATTTTTATGAGTTTTGACAAATGTTTATGACTACCACCATAACTAAAATATAGAATATTTGTAGTTTTCCCTTTTCCAGAATATTATGTAAATAGAATCGCACACTATATAGCATTTTAGGCCTGGCTGTTTTCACTTAATATGATGCTTTTGAGATTCATTCCTGTTTTTGTCTGTACCAGTAGTTTGTTTCTTTTTGTCACTGAGTAGTATTTCATTGTATGGATGTACTGCAATTTGTTTATCGATTCACTGGCTGATACATATTTGAGTTTCCAGTTTATGATGATTATGAATAAAGCTGCTATAAATATTTGCATATAGGTATTTGTATGGACATATGTTTTTGTTTTTCTTGGGTAAGTACCTAGGAGTAGGATTGCTGGGTCATAGAGAAGGTATAAGTTTAATTTTGTAAGAAACCGACAAAGTGTTTTCGAAAGTGGCTGTATGATTTTGCAACAATGTATGAGAGTTCCAGTTGCTCTACATCCATGTCATTACTTGTTATTATTAGATTTAAAAAAGAATTTTAGCCATTCTAGTAGTTGTGTACCGGTATCTCATTGTGGTTTCAATTTGCAGTTTTCTCATGGCTAAATAATATTGAGCATCTTTTCACATAATAGTGCTTTTTAATAAAAGTCATCCAAATGTGAAATCACAGTGTTTTGTAGAAACAGACAATTTTTGGCACTTCTGTTTTTGTTATGATTTTAACCATTGAAATTTGCTTTTGCAACCATAGATTGTATTATGTGGAAGGGTTTCTCTATTATGTTTATGTGGAAATACTACTCAGGAAAATTTTTCTTGACAAGGACTTTAGCAGATTACATGCATGTGCTACAAGGAGTGGGAGTCTGGAGGTAGGAGTGGCCACTATCATCTTAAACTTACTCTGCCTAAAATGCAGGGTAGTACCTTTCTCCTAAAATCACTTCCTCCTGCTGTATCCCCCAATTTCTGTTAATCATACAACTATTCTCCTGACCCCTTGGTCTCAAGCCCCAGGTTAAAATCTGATTCTCTCCTTTCTATTTCTCTGTATCACATGACTCACCAAGTTTGGTTGACTCTGACTTTTTGGAACCTGTGTCCTCATTTTTATCAGATTCTTGTTAACTTACGTCTGGACTAAGTTAATAGTTTTTCTACTTTCTCATCCATTCTACACATTGAATTTGTGTGATCTTCCTTAAATATCTCATTGAAGTTCTCAGAAATTAGTTTCTAAAACTCTAAAACATGAAGTTGTTGGCACTCAAGGATTCTGCGTCCTTGACTGGTTTTTCCAGCTCCCCTCCCCTTATACTCTTTTTTTTTAATCCTTTTGCTCCATCCAGAATAGACTCCTTACTGCCCCTGTTCTTTGGCTTCTTTCTGAAATGTGCTTCCACGGGTCCAAATACTATGCATCTTTCAAAGCCAGTTCAGTTTTTTTCTCCTGCTTGAAGTCTTCCAATCTGGGCCCTGAAGATTTATGCTTACTTACCAAACATTTGTCTATATTGTTGATTGGTATTTAGTCATGCACTATATTGTGTTTAAAACATCTTAGAACCAAGCCTTAGAGTATTTGAACAAGGCCTCAACCCCTTGCATTTACTGATAAGTGATGGATGCGGTTAGTACGCATGTATTGCCTGCCTACTCTGAGCTAGACATTGTTCCATTTCACAGCAATGCAAAGATGAATGAGATATGGCTAATGCCCTTGAGGGGCTTATAGTCTGTCAGAGAGCCACATACTCACGGATAACCTCAAGGTCATGTGTCTGTAATTGACGACTACTCAAAGTAAAGTGGGAGACAGTCCCCCTGACTCGACCTGTCTCTACACTACCTCATTTCTTATGTTTTTCTTTTTTGTAGTACATATACTCACAAAAATGATTTTAGATGAAAGAAGACTTGACACCATAAAGAAGAGGGAAAGTAAAAGGAGTAGATTATCATATCCAGAACCTCCAAGAAGATAATTTTCCTTTAAGATTTGAGTTTGGAACTTTTTGGCAGCCCAACAAGAAGAGAAACCTGGTAGATTCTGTGGTTCTTATTATCCAACAAAAGCCCCTTAATATTTCATCTTGTCCCTTAGCTTTGGGCACCATTTTTGTATGGATGACTTGCACATTTATAGTTCTGTAGTGGACCACCTCCTCTGAGTTACAGCCTCATCTAACCAACTTCCTAGTTGACATCCTCACTCAAGGTGTCTCAGATCAGAACAGAACTTTTGGTGTTTACTCCCCTTCTCCCTAACCTGTTCCTTCCCAGTTGTCCCCTTCTCAGTAAATAGCACAAGTATCTATTGCCTGCTAAAGTAGAAAGCTAAGAATTATTCCACAGTTTTTCTTTTCCCTCATCCCTCTTAATCCAGCCCATCGACAAGTCCGCTATTCTAAAGAAGCCTCTATCTTACCTCTTGCTTCAGTTGCCAGTTGGCCTCTCAAATGGTCTTGCTTTTCTAAAAAGCAATGGGTTTTTACTAAAACCCATCAGTGACATCTTTTTTTTTTTCTTTTTTCTCCCCAAAGCCCCCAGTACATAGTTGTATATCGTAGTTGTAGGTCCTTCTAATTCTTCTATGTAGGACGCTGCCTCGGCATGGCCTGATGAGCTGTGAGTAGGTCTGCACCCAGGATCCGAACCGGCGAACCTCGGCCCGCCAAAGCGGAACGCGCGACCTTAAGGAACGCGCGAACTTAACCGCTGTGCCACCGGGCCAGCCCCCCAATGACATCTCTTTGAAAGAAGAATAAAATCCACACCTTAAACTATAGCTGACAGGGCCCTATGTCATCTGGCTCCCTCCTACCTCACTGAACTTACCCCATACCACTCGCCCGCTATATTCCAGCCACACTAGATCCACTCACTGTGCTACAACCCTGCTGGCCCCACCTCTGTTCTTTTTGGACATGCCAAGCTGGTACTTACCCCAGGGTCTTTACATTTGTTGTGCCCTCTGCCAGAAATATTCTTTATTCATTCATTCTGCACATTGTTACTGAGTGCCTACCATGTGCTAGCTTTTTCTAGGGTCTGGGGATATAGTGATGAAGAGGACTGACAAAAATCCCTTCCCTCATCGAGCTTTCATTGTAGCTCTTTCCCTAGGCCTTTCTCACGTCCAACTCTTTCTTGTTCTCCAGGTCTTAGATCAGATGACACCTCAGAGAGGCTTTCCCTGTCCACCCCTCTTTCAAGTAGGGCCTTCCCTTCTTCCCTCCTCAGTAATTACAGCACCTGTTCATTTCCTTCCTTGCATTTTCATAATTGAGTTTATTTAGTTAGGCACTTATTATCGCCTGAATATTTACAAAAGACATCAGTTGTGTGTTGAGCAGATGCTATATGCCAGGCCCTGGGCTAAGCACTGTATATTCATTAGCATCTCATTCACATCACACACAACCCGGGGAGGTAGGCTTATTGTTATCCCCACTGAGACAAGGAGACCAGTGCTCAGAGAGGCTGTCTTTCATCTAGTAACCCAAGTTCTCGGTTTCCTATCCAGCAGGCTTTTACTATGTTAACATTGTTGGTGATAATTACCGGAGTAATAAAATCAATCATAATAACTAACATTTCTTAAAGTTACAGTGGCCAGGCACTATGATAACCACTTTCCATGGATTATCTCCTGTTAATCTTCATGACAATTCTGTGAGATAGGTGCTATTACGGTCTTCATTTTGTGGATGTGGAAACTGAAGAAGAGTTTGAGTGCCTTGCCCAAGGCTGCAGGGATATTAACTATTAAGTGGTACAGCCAGGATTTGAACCCAGGCAGACTGACTCCAGAGTTGATGTTCTTCATCATTTTACACACAACTTTGCACATAGCACACAATATCTTTAATAGTGTTTTTGCTGTTTCATATGCTCAAAAGCTGAGGTCATATTATGTCAAATCAGCTTGTTTAAGGCATTTCTGCGAATTGTGTTGATTCCCTAGCTTGATGACGTAAAGCTTAAGCACCTTGGCTACCATATTTCTTAGACCGACTCTCTCAAACATCCCTGGTTCTGCTGCACTGGGGCGGGGCTTAAACAGTGTTCACTTTAGGGGTCAGCTCTCAGTGACCGACCACAGGGGAGCATAGATAGTTTATGGTCATGAGTGGAGCCAGACCACAGTTTTCCATGTGTTTGTGTTTAACTTCTTACAGGACTTGGCTTATTGGAGAAGGAGATTTGTCTTCCGATTGTTTATGTTTATATTCTTTATAATTCTGCCTTTTACACAGCAGGTGTTTATAACTATTTACTAATTGTTGAAGGTTAGCATTCTTTCTTTTTCAAGTTCAATGCAAAGTTGGATAACTGTATACATTAACTTTTATTTATAATTAGTTTCTTTTAGAAGTATATTCACAGCTATAATATGCAGATTTACTCTTACTGAGCTTTAGGTAAACAATAAGCATATTTTGAAAGGATATGATAAAATTTCCTGTAAGTGTCAGATTTTTTCAGTTGTCTGAACATTCCACATCAGTGTACAGTGCAGTGCAGAGGATTGTCAAGAATGCTGTCAGGTCTAAAGAGTTTTGCTTCTAGTCAAAAGGTGTTACAAAGCTGCAAAGCAGTAACTAGAAGCAATACAGATGCAAAGTTTGAAGCAAAATGAAAATAAAATCAGTTTGGTTATGTATGACTATGACATTATGCTGAAAATTATGCTGATGATTTTCTAAGATGAAATCATAGCCTTGTAATAGAAATCAGGGGCTAGTGGATTATCATTTCAGTTATAGTATAATGTATAAAATAATTACTTAAGATTTTTAACTTACATTTTATAAATATTTTAAATAGCCGGTACTTTATAAAGACTATGTTTTTATTCAAGTTGAAGAGTAATAATAACTTGTTTATTGTTGTTGATTCTTATTTTAATAATAGTTAAAATGTGTATCACCACCCCACCCACAACACAATTCTCCCATACCTTTACTAATGTAAACAAAATAATAGTAATTTAGAGGATGCTCAGGGTCTCCTTGTTGTTAGTGCCATTGAGTTGATTCCAACTCCTAGCGACCCTGTGTACAGCAGAGCGGAACCCTGCCCAGTCTTTTTGAGCCATCCTCTCACCTTCCAGCACTCTATCAGACAATGCTCCACTGCCATTCATAGTGTTTTTCATGGCCAGTTTTTTTGGAAGTGGGTGGGCAGATCCTTCTTCGTAGTCTGTCTTAGTCTGGAAGTTCCACTGAAACCTGTTTACCATGGATGACCCTGCTGGTATTTGAAATCCTGGTGGCATAGCTTTTGGCAACACAATAACACACAGCTGCCACAGTATGAGAACCGACAGATGAGTGGTGTGGTTCCCTGCCTGGGAAATGAACCCTGGGCCATGGCGGAGAGAGCGCTGAATCTTAACTGCTAGATCACCAGGCCTGCCTCAGGTTCTCCCCATACACCATTTCATTAGATTGAGAGAACCTGGTATCTGCACAGACATGTTTGCTCAGAACGTAGATTCCTATAAAGGCATATTAAAGATTGAGAAGGAAATGATAACAGTAAAAATGTGTGTATGATTTTTACCACACTAAACTTGTACCCTAAGTTAAATATGTCTGTATGGAAGAAAACACCTGCACATAAGAGCGAAGTATTCATTGTATGTCCAGATCACCAGTGAAGTCAGGACCTAAGGTGCCAATTAGGATTTTAGCAAAAGCATGTTATAATGAAACAAGCATCTTTTAACAATTCAAAAACTACAAGAACATTTGAATTCTTCATTTGTATCCTGGAAAATATGGGACACTTCATGCAAAAAGAAAAGGATTAGAATTCTACAGTATCCTTTCGCTCAGTTTATAAAAGTAATGGGTAACATTTTCTTGTTTCTAGGGCTACTGAGGGAGAGAGAGAGAGATTCAGAATGTTTAGAAAATGCTTGTATTTTATAATTTGGCCAATTAAGATAAAGACAGATGGTGAAAAAGAGATGAAAAAGAAAACTAAGTAGGGAAGAAGGAGCGTCATGTATAGCAAAGGCCTGAGAGGATGAGGGGGCAGGGTGTGGCTTCTGAGCTCTGGATTCCTCTCCCAGCTCCACATTTAGACCTGGGTACCCAGCTGCCAGGCATCCTGCTGTGCGTGCAGTTCTGAAGCCAAAGTGATCACAACACCTCATCCGTTCCTTGCAGGTTCCATTACTTTGAACTGAAGGTAAGATGGAACCATGCCTCATGAGTCCCACAGCCTCGAGGGTAGTGGGTTGGGGTCTTTTGTCAGAAAACAATAAAAAAGCACACCAGGAGTCCTCTTTTGTCTTCTTTCCTTTGGGCATTTCTCGCCTACTTATGGGAGTTTGTGACTAAAATGAGATAAATATGATCATTCACATAAAAGATTCCTATGATGAATCATATTGAATTTTTTTTGGCTGAGACAAAGTATGAGAAAAGAGGGGAGTTTACCACACTTTAGTTTAATCAGATTATCAAACATAAATGTATATTAAAAAGAACTTTTAAAAAATGCATATAATGATTCCCAGTTCCTTCAGAGATATAAAACCCTGCCAGAATTTGATTTTAAGGGACCCATCTATAGATTTACATGTAACCTCCTTAAAAAATGGGAAAAAAGGAGTTGGCTTTGTTTTTATTTGTTCTTTAGACTTGCTCCCTGGTTATTTGTGAGCATTTTTGGTGTCTGTTTCATATGTTTGGTTTAAGTATGCATCGTGATAGTATTTGTGCTGCTCTTGTCTCGCTCTGTCTCGGCAGACATCACCAGTTGATTATAGCCCTTCTTCCAGCTGAACCTAAACAAAATCTTGGAACTGTCTTAGCACATCTCACCAGAAAGGCTTGTCCAGTTAAGTAAATGTTAATCCTTGAAGTGGAACCTATTGTCATTCTTGATTTATGTGGTTCTCTGCTGAGCCAGGAATGAAAATTTGGGATTATGATGTTGAACCAGTTCATGTTTTCCCCCATTCTTTACACAAGGGTAAAATTAATCGAACACTGCTTACACTGCAAGTATTCATATAGGTATGAAATATTTGCCTGCCGCCTTTGTATAAGGAACTGTGCAAGGCTCTGTGGGAATCCAGAGATGAAGGTAATGAGGTTCCTCTCCTGTAGAATCAAGGGTGAGATGAGAGAGCTTTTGAAGAGTGCTGTTGAGAATAGAGGCTGATCGTTGTATGTTTCCAGATAAATAGAACTTGTCAGTATAAGTCCATCAATTCTTTTATTTTAACCACTTTTGATAAAAATCTTTGTAAAAGATTGTTGCATAGTTAAACACAGCAAGCAAAGTGTGCCCTTGCAAATAGATGTATTAAAAATAATCACACCTTGTTGACTCACAATCATTTGTTTTATTGTAACTGTTACTCGGTGGCATATTTAGATATTGTTAACATGAGTGGGACCTTTTGTCCCTATCCAAAACTAATAAAAGACATTAAACCACAAATCCAGGAAGCTCAGAGAATCCCTAATCAGAATAAATACCCTCCAATAAAACGTAGCCACACATATCCAAAAATATTACTTTCCAAAAATATTACTTTCTAACTATAAAACCTAAATATTACTAAGCAAACTCAACATTTGAGTCCATCTTGCTTTGCTCAAGAATAATAAGCACAATTTCTTTTCCTATAATTACCAGCACAATCAATTGTTAAAGACTTTCTTACAATTTCCTGTTATTTTTACCACCTTACTTATCTGGAAGGCAAGTAAACCAACCAAAACACAGTTAAATCAAAAACAAGGTATGGATTAACCCACACAAGGTTGTTGCTATTCAGACATCTCAGAATAGTTTCAATCCAGCTGTCATTATAACCAAAATAAGCCTGTGTCCTGTAAATGAGCCCTAATTGTCAGTTAGGTGTATCCAATTTTAACTAGGGAAACTAGTTCTGTAGGAGAAATCCATTTTAGCCTTTTAGCCAATTGATTATATTGCTAGAATCACAGTATGCCAGAAGTGAAAGCTTAATTGTGGTTCCCAATTATATTTAATATTCTTTTCAGTTTAAAACTGTGCTTTGGAAATCTCTTTTTGAAGACATGTTAGTATATGAGTACTTCACAGAGAGATGGTTCATTAATTGAATAATAAAATTACAGCTGTTGCTTTGTTTTTTAAAGTATACATGCAAAAGCGACACACCAGCTTAATTAACTACAGTATGGAGAGCATCTGCATGAAATTGTCTGCTGTCTTTACTGTGTTATAAAATTCTGGTGGAAGACTGACAGCAGTGAGACCTACACAGAGGATTGTCTTTTCTGTTGTCTTAAATAAATAATCATCTGATGTTATTAATTTGGAATTGAGTAGATGATTCTGTACATGTACCTCTCCTTGTACCATAAAAAGCATGTGGTAAGAAAGCATGTGGTTTCATAATCTTGCAAAATTGGAAGCCACATAACTACTTTTAAGTACAAGAGCTGAAGAAGTACCAAATTACAAGTTTTCCTGCAGTGAAGCCAAAACATTTATTTTCAATTTGTTATTCATTCATAAGACAATAATGCACATTGGGTGGGTCTTTTGAAGTGAAAAACAAAACCTTGTCTTCATGTTATACTTTAATAGAAGACACCTGACCTAGGCTTGGACTCCTAGCCATTTCATAGTATTGCGCCTGGCAGTGGCTGTCTATCCTGTGAATGAACACTAGGGCTAATGGGGTAGGGCGAGGTAGGGAGCCAAGTTACTTCATATTGTTCCCCCTCTGATAGGCCTTGAGCAATGAGTGAAGAATCACTTGGGAAGATAGAAGAACCTGATTGTTTTTGTAGTGATACTACTAATATTTAGGATTCCTTATAATATGCTAATGATAATAGAAATATCATTAATTGAATAAAAAAGGCAGATGTTTAAAAATTGCACACCTTTCAACAATGTGAATGGTGAAATTCAATGAAGATCTGTATCTTAGTAATATTGTGCCTAATTTAATCCCCTGTTTTGATAATTGTACTATGGTTATATAAGATGTCAAGATGAGGGGAAGCTGGGTGAAGGAGATATGGGAACTCTCCTATTTTTGCAACTTTTCTGTAAGTCTAAAATTATTTCAAAATGAAATTTTCTATATAAGCCTTTGGAAATATTTCCAATTAACCTATGTTAAGGAAACTTTACTGAAGAAAACTGCAGAAGTGAAATTAAGAACATTTCTGACTGCCAGTCTCATTACTTAAACTTGAAATTTCACGTTAACATGAGATATAAACAAATGTACATGGATTCATCTGAAAATTTCATTTTTTATTTGAAAAGAAAAAGGAAATAGGACATTGAATTAGGATAAATAAGCAAACACCAGGGAAAGTATGGCTACCTGCTTTTTTTAATTCATATTTTGGTACACAACCTCTGCCATTTGAGTTGAGACTCTAACACTGTGGTTCTTTACATTTAGGCCCCCTTTCTGCCTCTCACCCCAAACTCCCTAGTCATTCATCTGCCTTTACAGGAATGATCATTACACCTCTGTGGCAATGGAAATACTTATTTAGATTGAGAAATTACGGCAATTTAAAATTTTTTGGTGTTCACACAGGTCCTTGAAACAAATCCTCTATTACAGACCCACATTATTTAAACATTTATTGACATCAAAATGTTTTCTTTAATAATTTGTATGTTATAATGTAGCTCTACTAGAAGTGGAACTGTTTATGGTAGTGAGGCATCTTGTAATGCTGCGTATATACCGTTCTGTCTGCAAGACACGTTCTGTCTACAAGGCTTTGGGGGGGGGCCTCACAACGAGCTTCAGCTGCCCTACATACTCTCTCTGTGACCTCAGGCAAGTTACTTAACATCCCTTAGCACCGCCCCACACCTGTGTTTGTAGATAATAATACATACTTTCAAAATTAAATGAGAAATGTGAAATCTGTAGCATGGAACAGGCTAGGTAGTTAGCAAGGTGGTGACTAATATTGTCAGTCGTAATCGTTCATACTGTTGCCTACACTATATTTTTATTCCGTTTTCCAATCGAATCCTGAATTATTTAAAAGTCATAAACAATAATATTTCCACTTCCTGTGAGTAACCTTTCCTGTCTTTCCAGACAATTTTTTGTTGATCACAGTCCTCTGGTCCCTCCACATACGTGAGCAAATATGTAATTTCAAATTACTTTCATAATTCCTATACAATACTTCTTACCAATCGGGTTCTTGTCATTGTTGTTGTTTAATGAATTTAAAGTTGCTCCCAAATGAATCATTTGTAAATAACACTCATCTTTTTAGCTTGGTCCCAATATTATTTTTCCAGAGTTTCTGTATTCAGACAATTGCTCATTAAAAAAAAATTACAAACTCATGTTATTTAAGCAAGTTGTTTTGGGCACTGATATAGTTTGTTCATTTACTTGGATATTTTAATATCATTCCAGTAAAAATTATGATCTGTATGTGGAAATAAAGTGTCTTATAAATACCATTCTATTTGCTCTCAAGACAACTATAACCTGTGGATCCAAATCCCAGTGTTTTTCTACTCTGTACCAGATCATCTCATTCAGATCCCAGTTCTGCTGCTAACTCTCTGTTTAAGCTTTGGTAAGTTACGTAACGTCTCTGAGCCTCAACTTTCTTGTCTATGAAGTGAGGATTAAATGGCACATGCCTTGGAAGATTGTGGTTAGGATTACATGAGTTAATATATGTAAAGTGTTTAGTGTCTGGTATGTAGTAAGTTCTGTATACATGTGTATTGTGGTTGCTGTTATAATCGTTATTTCTATCATACTCTGCGTTTGCCACTAAAGTTTCTCACTTGATTTTAACACTTTTGGTTCTCGAAATTTTTTTCTTTGTTTTAAGAGATTTATTAATGTCCTTTTCAAATTCAAAATGATTTCTTTATATGTTCTTAGACTAAATTATTCTGGCCAGGTGATAGTGAAAAGTTATGCTTATCTATGGAGATTCTATTTTTAAACTGTCTTCAGCCATCTGAGTCTATTTTGATTGTTTTTTTTTTTTTTTTTTCTCTTGGCAACCATTTTTTTTCCTCCCTAGATTACAGCAGGCACCTCTGTGAAACCTTCTCCATCACCTCCCTTCTCTCTGTTATAACCATCTTCTGCCCCCACTGTATCCTCCTTAAATATTAGACCTAGGGACTGTTGCTTTTTTTCATTGACTCTACAGTGCCTGACAGCTAGTAGATAGTCAGTAAATGTTGAGTTTATGAATTATATAGCATCTTTGATTTTTCCTCCTGTATGATATGCAATTCACATCTTATTCATTCTTTATTATTGCTTATAAACTCAGCATTATTATTTGAAGTCTGTCTGGAATAAACTTCTGCTCTTTGGAACACTTGAAGATATCAGTAGATTAACTGAAGATGACCTTTGGTCATCACCAAAAGTCTAGTTTGTGTTTTGCATTCCTTTTCTAAAAAGTCAGCAAGGTAAGTAATGGTGTTAAAACTGGCATTAGCTTGATACAATACACTTTTTGCCACCTTAAAAGTAAAAAAGATGTTCTACTGTTTTGTTTCTTATCTTGTCTCCAATGCTTATAAGAGCTCTGGAGAAGATAATACTTTCTACAAAAGCACACAGGTATATTTGTAAACATTAGAGCATTTACTGAAAATATACCAAATACTACACTTAATGGCAAGACTATTTTTAAAAACCTTTTTGTAATAAAACTTTTTTTAGCTTATTTACTTCCACAAGTAAGGTTACAAAAATCTGTTGATAGATGCACTCTTAGTCTGGTGAATTTAATAAATACATTTTATTTATTAGTTAGGTGAAGTAACTGTTCTCATTAGTTAGGTGAAAGGAAATATTGGAGTCCTGAGACACCGCACATTGTTATCTCTGTAATTTGTGGGGTAGTTTACGTAGTTATGTGTCTGACTTAAGAAAAGTTGTTAAAGTTGACAAAATAAACAGGGCCATATATGTCTTGATTTGCTGGCATCTTCTCCATTTCTGTAGCAACCCTCTCAATCTTCCAGCTATATTTTCAGTGGGAAAGTATTGAGAGTAGGAAATCAGCACTAACTTTGCTGGTCTTTCAGTTGTGGTGTATTTGATCATCCCTAAAAATATCATGTCACTATCAGTAGGTCATTATACTATTCTAACCATTTTAATTAATATATTCAAGAGACTTGTGTTGTAATATTTGTGGTCATTATTGCAGTGCATACTGTTATGCTAGAGGTCCTACCCAGTGCAGTAAGGCAAGAAAAAGAAGTAAAAGGCGGTAATTCAAATTGTAAAGGAAGAGGTAAAACTATCTTTATTCACAGATGATATAATCATTGATGTAGAAAATCTGATAGAATCTACCAGAGCTAGATAGAATCTACCAGAGCTATTAGAGCTACTAGATTCTCTAGGGCTCATAAATTTAGCAAGGTTGCAGGATACAAGATCAATTGTTATTTCTACATATTAGCAATGAACAATCAGAAACTGAAGTTAAAAAATAAGCAATACCATTTACAATAGCATCAAAACATATGAAATACTTAGGGATAGATCTGACAGTACACGTGCAAGACCTGTATACTGACAACTACAGAACACTGCTGAGAGAAATTAATGGAGGCCTAAGTAAATGGAGAGAGGTACCACAATTATTGGTTAGAAAACTCAATGTTGTTAACCCTCCATTCTCTCCAAAATGATCTACAGATTCAATTCAGATCCAAATCTCAGCAGGCTGTTTTGTGGAAACTGAAAAGCTGATTCTGAAATTCATATGGAAGTGCAAATAACCTAGAATAGTCAGAACAACTTTGAAAAAGAACAAAGTTGGAGAGCTAGCACTACCTGATCTCAAGATTTATTATAAAGCTATAGTAGTCAAGAAAGTATCGAATTGATATCCAGATCTAGAGATTAGAGCAGAATAGAGAGTCCAGAAATAGACCCACACATGTATGGACAGCTGATTTTTCACAAAAGTGAAAAGGCAGTTCATTAGAGAAAGAATACCCTTTTCCAATTGCTAGAACAATTAAATATCCATATGTGAAAACAAAATAAAACAAAAGAACTTCAATCCATACCTTGCAGCATATAAAAAAACTAACTCAAAATGGATGATAGATCTAAAGGTAAAACCTGAAGACATAAAAGTTCTAGGAGAAAACATAGGAGAAAAATCTTTGTGGCCTGAGTTAGGCAAAGATTTCTTAGATATGTCACCAAAAGCAAGATCCATGGACTCCATCAAAATTAAATACTTCTGATCTTTGATAGCCACTGTTAAGAGAATGAAAAGACAAGCCATAGACTAGGAGAAAATATTTGCAAATGACTAGTATCTAGAATATATAAAGAAGTTTCAAAACTCACTAGTTAAGAAAACAGACAACTCAATAAAAATGTGCAAAACATTTGAACATACACTTCACCAAAGAAGATACATGGATGGCAAAGAAGTACATGAAAAGAAGCTAAAAATCATTAGTAATTAGGGAAATACAAATTCAAACCACAATGAAATACTACCGCAAACCTATTAGAATTGTTAAAAATAAAAAATACTGACAATACCAAGTGTTGGGAAGGATGTGGAGAAACTAGAACTGCTGGGAATGTAAAATGGTAGCTACAACCACTTTGGAAAACAGTTCAGTAGTTTTTTAAAAAGTTAAACATATACCTACCCATGTGGTCCAGGTATTTCAATCCTAGGTGTTTTCTCAAGAGAAATGAACACGTGTGTCCATATAAAGACTTTTATAGAAATGTTCATAGCAGTTTTATTTGTAATAGCCAAAAATTGGAAAAATCTCAAATGTCCATCAACAAGTAAATACATAACTTTAATATATCTATACAATGGAATATCACTTACCAGTTAAAAAGTTGTGAACTATTGATATTCACAGTAACGTGGGTAAATCAAAAATTCTGAAGGAAAGAAGCCAAGTTAAAAAAAAAATTAATGTATGATTACATTTATGTAAAATTCTAGAAAAAGCAAAGTTATCTAGAGTGACAGATCAGACTCTTTAGGGGATGGTGAGGAAGGGCAGGAAAGAGGGATGACAGAGGGACACAAGAAACTTTTTGGGATGATGGATATGTTCACTATCTTAATCATGGTGATAAGTTCATGTGTATTTGTGTGTATATCAAAACTTAACAAGTTGCAGACTTTAAATATGTTATTAGATATCGCTTATACCTCAATAAAGCTAAAAAACATGAAGGAGTGCAGGCTGTGCTGTTAGAAAGCCTGGGTAAAAGGTGGATAATAACAGGACCCAGCTCTTAGGGTTGTTGTGAGGACTGTGGGGTTTCATGTACGTTCAGAGATGAGACCAAGGCCTGACTCATAGCACTGTTCACGATTTGATGTGACTGTATCATGTCTTCTACTAGATCATCAACTCTCAGCAAGCAAGGCACAGTGTCTCTGCCATCCTTTTGCTTGGTTTGAAACTCCGCATGAGTATCAGCTTATTACGTGGACAGTACAAAAAGTGTTTTGGCAAATTTTAAATTGATAAGTAACAGAATTAGCATCCTTCAAAAGTGCAACATGGATAAAGGTTGAAAAAAGAACTGAGGAATTGGGCGTATACCGATTTGCTCTGGACTAATTTGTAAATCATAGTATTTATGTTTAGAATTATATGGGAAATATTTAAAATGTTCCATTGCCTTAAAGATATCTTTATCTATCCACATACACACAAATGTGTGTGTGTGTGTGTGTATAGCATACATATTCCCTGAAAATTATTTCCTTTGAGCACTCTAATGTAGCTATCACTCTTCTTTCTTTGACTTATTTTAGAATGCAGTTAAGTCCTTGGGAAAATCACTTATGTCATCAGCGTGGAATGCCACCAAAATAGCTTCTCACTTAAGTTCCCATCCCCAGAGCTAACCCACAGGAGGTTCCGATAAATTCAAATATTTAATAACTTGTATTTTTCTTTCTCCTTAAACACAGGCCCTCTGGTCCTGGAGGCAGGATCGTGTGGTGGATTCTTGGCAGTCAGCAGTCTGTGGAGCTTTTGCAGGTGCAAAGGATTATATTATACTGGGAAAGACCAAAGAGGTGGAGAAAAATGTGAAAATATTAACTATACAAAAACAACATTCTTTAGAAATTCCAGATTGTTTAGATGAAGAGAGTTCCACAAGTTGTTTGAGAAAAGAAAGTGTCTTAGGGGAAAAAAGCCTGTTAAAAAGGTGTCTGCTTGAAAGACAACCAATTTGTTTTTGACAAATTTTTCTTTTTCTTTTTATCTTTATTAAAGCCTTCACTCAGGCCTTTGGATTATCTTAAAGATGATTTATAAAGTCCTCTGTGGGAAGAGACTTGCTGTGGGTGCAGGGCTAACCATGCAGCTGTCTGCCTTGAGCAGTGCTTGGGGGTTTAAGTGATCTCTGCAGCAGGCAATGATTCAGATTCGTGTGACATGTTTGACAGCACTGTAGATTAACTAGTGTCAGGAGAGCAGAGGCTGCTCCACAGCTTACTGAAGGCTGCCCTGCTCTGTGTGGAAAATATGGAGACCTAAACATCTGGGCATTTTCTAGACATTAAACCCAGAGGAAAGTGACACTGTGCGATATGGTGTTATCCATCACTAAGTCATATGAATTTTCCAGTGAGGTTTTGATGAGAACTCGGATGCTTTAAGGAATTTAATAAGTGATAGGTTTAACAGTCTAAGAGAGAAATACATTTTGTTGTTGCAAATAAAGGTAAATTAGAATTACAGTTGAAATAAATTGAAGTGGAGGTTTGCCAGGAAATTGTAAATGGCTAGTTTAGATGTGAAGCCAGTAAGTTGACAGATATGTAGGTTTAGGATGTCAACTTTATTAGAAAATCATTCTTTTCCAATTTGTTTAATGGTTGTTGGATTGGGTTTTTTGTTGTAGTCATTAGGAAAATAGAAAATATACATTTTATAGGATTCTTTATTAATAATTGGACCCATTTGACTAGTAGGATTGATCATCAAAAATAAGAATCTTGCCTCTAGACATGCAGCCTGCTCAGATTGATTATGATGGGTAATTGTTTCCACACGACGCATAGTCATTAGCTGTGTTAAATGAGTAGGTGGTCTTGATTCATTTTCCAGAGGTCAGGAGTCTTTACTCTCCAGTCCCTAAGAGAAATGTGAGTTTTTGTTGTCTCCCTCCTGGGCCCTGGGGACAAAATGAGCATTATGGAAATTTAGTCATCCTGGATAAAGGAGGCCACTTCTTAAAGTTAACAGTACCATAAAACTTCCATGTGTTGAAATAAGAAGCACATATATCTGATCCCATTCCTTAAGTAGCTCATTTAAAGATTTGCTTGCAAATGAATCATTTCTATTAAGGAAATTTGCATTTCCGAATAACGCTTTGTAATAGGCACTAAGCACTTAGATTAGTCAGAAGGGGGAAAGACAGAAACTTTTTATCAGACATCCTGTATGGTAGGATCCTTTGAGTTGAAGAGGCTCGCTTGAGGAGTACAGCAACACAGCACTGTGCTCCAGGGACAGCCGGGGAAGCTGGGATGTGGAGCAAGGAAGGGTTTTGCCCAGAGCCACACATCTAGTACAGGCGGAGCTGTCCGACTTACAAAGCTGTCAGGTCTCTGTTCTGCCCCCAACTAAGGACTGAGGCTTTGGGGCCTTCCTGAGCACCAGTTTCCTTACGTGTCACGTAGAAGCAACCCTCCCTACGCTAAGGGATTACTTCAGCATAGGTGAGATAATGTCTGCATTAGTACTTTGTAATCTATAAAACTGAACAGATGTAAGGAATTATTACTATTTAAATAAAAGCAACCAACACCCAGAAAATGAAAAGCTATTATCATCACAATTCATGTTCTCAATTGCATTGAATCATTTCATATTAATAAAGTTACTATACATAATCATCTCCTCTAATAGAGTATAGATTTAAAAACTCCTCTGATACAATCATCTTATTTTTTCAGCTGAGGTTCTGATAAGTGAAGGAGTTTGTCTAGCATCTGCAAAAAATCCATTGTCAGTAGATCCACGTATTTAGCAAAAGATAAAATAAATACATTTCTTGTTTCTATCCCTTTTGTTTTGAAACTTTGGTTGGTACAAATGTTGATCCTGAGGAACAAGTTTACTATTTTAAAACCTTTCTGAAAGATAAACTTCATTTGAAAATATTCCAATTTGTGAAAAAGTGATATTCTGTAAGAGTTTGTTGCAACATTGTGCATTACACAGTATAGAGAAATGAATAATGACTTGCCATCTTGGGCAGCCCCTTAAAGATCTGCCATGCTTACCCGCTGCACTTTCAGACTCTTGAGCCTTACGTGGCCATAAAGGCAGTGATAAAACTTGCCCTTAAATCAGAAATCAGATTTCTCGTCCCTGTGTGCTTTTCCAAGTTTAAACTGGTTTAAATCACCATAGATGAGCCTCTCTGTGTGCCATCCTCAGCACTCTTCTGCACTCATGCTTGTTTTATAAACTACTTGGCACAAATATCCAAAAATGTCCCTTGAGATTGGAGGTGTTGATGGCTTGTCATGATTAGAAATTCCCTTGGCTTCTGGTCAGGGGTTAAACTAGGAAAAAAAAAGGACTTTGCCAACTTCCTCACTTCAAGTTAACTTCTAAACATAAAACCGTAATTCAGTCTAAGTAATTATGACATTTGCTACTAGAGCGATATTTGCTATTCTAGTGTTCTTTGATCAGTTTCTTGGAACACCTACCACATTCTCTGAGAGAGAAGGAAAGAGACGGAGAGAGCTCTCTCTCTATGGCTTGAAATTCTAAAATAGGGTGAAGGATTATCTGGGTAACAAACGAGAAGGTCTGACACAATCTTGAAAACACATTTGTTGTTCGTTGTTGTGGTGGTTGTTGAAGCCCACCAACTCTGGACACTTGTTTGGAGACCATGAAGATATCTGCTCTTCTTGTTCCCAGGCTAGTCATGGGAGGGGAGAGCATGGAGGTGTAATGAATGACAGCACTGCCCACTGCTGCCCCCACCACATTCACCTCTGCTACTTGGAGATGACAGCTCCAGACCTGTTGTGGGAAAGGGGTCCCTTTGTCTGGAGAGGGTAAAGCATTTGTTCTTTAAGGACATGTGAGATGCAGTTTCATTGTAAAAGTCTAGTTTCCCCTGAATCTGGTCCTTGAAAGCAGTTAGCCTAACATTCAGTAAAAGCCTAACTCTAGTGGAGCCCATAGAAAATTGTTTCACATGTGATTTGAGCACTAAAGCAGCCTACAGCTGCTGTACCAAATAATTATTTCCTGTCTAATATGTTAGCATGTTCCTTGTATTTATTACCAGCGGTTTATAGTTCCCTCAAGTAAAATGTAGAAAATAACTACGTTTTAACTGAAAATACAGGTCCCCTGCCTGTCCCCATTATGACCAGTTATTCTATTACATGATCTTCACAAGTCCTTCCTGCAGCCTCATAAAAACATTGTGAGGTCCGTGAATCAAAGCAGTCTTTGATATTTGAAGACATTCTAATTGATTTATTAATAACTTTCATAACATAGAGTTTCCATCATGGTAGTAAAATTAGGACGTATTTAAGCATATGTGTTTTTGTCTTTAACTTTTCTTTATATTAATTCATGAAACAGAAATCTCTAAGAGAATATTGGCAGGCATCCACAGTAAAGGAATGGTGAACTTTTGCTAATGGCCAAAATAAGTTTGATTTACAGTATCCAAATTTATTAGAAGACAAATACTTTTCAATGTAGGTGAGTCATAAAAAACATGAGTGGTCAGACAGGGGACATATGATGTCCTTGTCAACTCTTAAGTCTTTTTAGTTGGTTTAAGGTGAACATTTTCAAATAGGAAAATAGTGTATGCACTTCTGAGTTTTTTACAATTTGACAAATTTTAATATCATGTATCAAAGTCATTATATATTGAAAGAGCACTACTTTTGGAGCCAAGATACATGTGACTTTGAGTCCCAGCTCCATAGTATCTGTGTGGCCCTGGGGAAGTTGTCTGTAAAATGGAATAGTAATACCTATGCAAATGAGCTAAAATAAAAATGAAAGTACCTAGTACAGTCCCCGAGTGCCAGGTAAAGTAAGTGAAAATATAATTAGCTCCCTTTTAGAGGACAAATTGAAATCTTCAGTTTGTAGAAACAATAGACACTTGTCCAGGGCACTGAGTAAGCATTTTTGAGTGCCTACTGTGTGTGCTGGGCTAGAAACATGAAGAAAATTGCACATTATCTCTGCCTATCCAGAAAAGAGCTAATTACTTTGAGCAGTAATGTGGACCAGGCAGCATTCTAGACGCTTTGCATAGACTCATTTAATTCCTGTGTCATATTGCTATCTGCATTTTACAGGTGAAAAAACAGGCCGCTAGAAGACCTAGCGGCCAAGAGCTCAGGTTCTAGAGTCAGACAGAAAAGTTCATGTCTCAGCTTTACACTAAGTGAAACCTTCTACGAGTTACTTAACCTCTCTGAGCTTGTTTCCCCACCAGTAGCATAGGGTAATAAGAGTATCTGTCTCAGAGGGTACTTTAACTAGAGAACAAGTAATTTACCTAAGGCCAGTCAACTAGTAGAGCAGGGATTTAAGCCTGGGTTTTTTTGATTTTTAAGAAGGGTTTTTTTAGGCCGGGCCCTGAGAACCCTTACAGCCAGTAAGGGAAACAACGCTGACTATAAGATTTGGGGTGGGAAGTTTGGGATAGTATAGGTTCCTTGCCCTTCCTTCCTTAGGATTTTTTTTTTTTTTTTTTAAATGGATGTGAAGCCTTCCTGGACCCCTTTCTATAATTAAAAGTATATTCACTCCTTTAGGGCAGAATATATGGTTAAAAAAAATCAGAAGAATAAAATTTCAGGACTGGGTCCACAAAATTTTAAAATAGGCAAAGTTTAGCAAGTCTCTGAATTTCAGGCAACTTTCAAATCTGGAGGAAAACATTTTGCATATTCATAACTCAAAAGTGTCTAGACCAAGGGACTCTAATGTTCATGTTATTGATACTGTTTAGCCCCAAAGTGTTTGTCATTCATGGGTAACCAAAAATAGAACATAAAAGCAGAAATGGGTACCTCTTTCAAAAAGTCAGCATCATAATAAATGTTACCAAATGGAGGAGGTTCAGTGTAATGATCTTATTTCAGCAACATATTTAGAAAGATATTTGGCAGAGATCAAATGACCTTCTTGTCCACACGCCACAAAACTTAGGGGGAGAGCAGTGCTATTTCTGGAGCATCTTCACGCACATCTGTTCCGTTCAGCCCTTATAAAACTGCCTCTCCTAGCTCATGAAAGCTGAATCTTTAGAAAGCCCTTTTGGGTTTATTTTTACTGTCTCCTTAGGGCCTCTTGGGGTTTAAAATATATCTTTGTATCATATTAACTAAAATATTGACACCATTTACTGTGCTTTCTGTTAAAAAAAAATAGTCCTCCAGTTCCTCTGTCTGTAGATATAGGCCCCTTTAAAATGTGTGGATTTAAAAAAAATCAGTTTGGTAGTCACGGTATTTAAATAAAGAGCACATGAGGGGCCGGCCCCATGGCTTAGCGTTTAAGTGCGCGCGCTCTGCTACTGGCGGCCCGGGTTTGGATCCCGGGCACGCACCGATGCACCGCTTCTCCGGCCATGCTGAGGCTGCGTCCCACATACAGCAGCTAGAAGGATGTGCAACTATGACATACAACTATCTACTGGGGCTTTGGGGAAAAAAAAAAAACGAGGAGGATTGGCAATAGATGTTAGCTCAGAGCCGGTCTTCCTCAGCAAAAAGAGGAGGATTAGCACGGATGTTAGCTCAGGGCTGATCTTCCTCACAAAAAAAAAATAAAGAGCACATGAGAGAGGAGGTAGGAAGCAAGCCGTAAGGAAGAAAGCCTGGTGAATCAAGACTGACTCTAACAAGATGCAGAAGGGAGCTTAGAGGTGCTGTTACTGTAACTGGCCTGTTATCAGAAGCCTGGAAATACAGAAAGCTTTACTCTTAATTTGAAGAATCTAGCCATTTATGCCAAAAGTTCCCCCAGTAATACACGTTTCTGTTTGCCCATTTTGCCTCAGAGCAGAAGTGATAGAAGCAATTTGGAGTCAGTTTAAAGAACGGTGGCCCACAGAAGGCATGGGCCCTCTGAGATTCATTGGGAGCAGTGTTTTTCTCATAGAGAGAGCGGGCATCTGACCATAGACACATAACCACGTACACACACGGGTTTGTTTGCTGCTTCACGAAAGAGCAAGATATATTGTGAGGGCTTGTTTTTTTTCACCTCAGTGTGTAAAGCATTATCTTGTCACCTCTTTTATATGCAGTTAGACATCACTACAAAAGCAGTGGAGCATGTGGATAAAGACTTGGTGTGTGTGTGTCCTGTTCTTGAATCAAGTGGACATGATAAAGAAATGATTTTGGCAGAATTATGAGGAATTATAAAATAGATACTGTAAAATACCATGTGATACAGTAAACAATACCTCACTTGTGTGTTGGGTATTTTTATTTGCACAGGTGGATTTGCAGCTGCAGTCACCACACCTCTGGATGTGGCAAAGACAAGAATCATGTTGGCAAAGGTAAGTGGTGAAATAATGTAATGTAGACACAATAGATGCTCGTATCTATCTATTAGCGCTAGGGCTTACATGTATATAAAGTGAATAAAAGTGGTATAACACTTCTCTGTAATTGCAGTCTTATGCTGCCTATTGAACCACTAATGAAACTGACATTGACCAAACAAAAGCCACAGTCATCACTGTGCCCAATGTCTGTATAGCATTTTACCTTTTCAAAATCATTTTCACCTACATTGTGTAAGCAAGTCGGGCCGGTAGGGCCTCTGCCTGATAATACTATTTTCAGATAATCTGTTTTTTCTGGGGATAGACCTGAGGCTCAGAGAGTTGAGTTGCTTCATGGCATGCAGGAAGTGAGCTAGAGGCTCTGAACTTAAGTCATGCTTAGCCTAAACTGGATGAATTAGGACAGTTGTCAGAATTGTGTAAAAAAATTTTGTTAAAAAGAAAAATTGTTTTAAAAAACACTAGACCAAGACTTCAGGGAATGCCATACATATAATATATCTGGACCAAAACAATAAAAAATAAAACATCATACCCTTGTGGAAAAGTGGAACAAATAAGGGCGGAATTTGATAGGGCCAAACCTAAGTATGTCAGTCATATTTTAAATTGAACATAGTACTCTTTAAGGTGTTTATTAGCAGGCTACCTAGGTAAGTTTCATAATTTATATTGATTATTCCCCATCCTTCTCGGATCAATTAATACTGCTTTTAGTCTTTTTCCTGTTAAATAGTGGTATGTGAATTATCTGGGTGATCTCTGCTCATAGTTTGATAACGAGAGAAATAACCTAGAAAAAACACTTTCTTGGGTGGCGTGGATTTCTGGGCTAGAGAATGGTCCTGATTCCTGAGAAACTCCCCAGTCTATCTGAAACTGTGTCCCAGATGAAGGTAGGAGGGAGCCATGCATCTGAGGATATCTGAGAGCCAGCTAGAGTTGGGGAGTTTCATAAGATAATGGCTTTGTCTTTTGTGTCTTTTCCTGCAGGCTGGTTCCAGCACGGCTAGTGGGAATGTCCTATCTGCCCTGCACGGGGTCTGGCAGACACAGGGGCTGTCAGGGTAAGGACAGGACGGGAATGCTCCACTGCCTCTTCCTCTTTTAGCCTCATGTTGGAAGAACACCTTTCCTTTCTTCTGCTTATGGGGTCTCTTTATTTATAGTGTACAAAACATTTTATTTGATGCTGCTTGTGTGAGATAATATTGCACAATCAAGTTGATGCAATATTCTAGCCAGGTGATTCTTAGCCAGTCCATCTTTTTTTTTTTTTTTTTGAGGAAGATCGCCCCTGAGCTAACATCTGCCAATCTTCCTCTTTTTGCTGAGGAAGACTGGCCCTGGGCTAACATCTGTGCCCATCTTCCTCTACTTTATATGGGACGCCGCCACAGCATGGCTTGACAAGTGGTGCGTCGGTGCGCACCCGGAATCCGAACCAGTGAACCCCCGGCCGCCACAGCGGAGTGCACGCACTTAACCGCTTGCGCCACTGGGTCAGCCCCAACCAGTCCATCTTAATGTTAGGTGACGTGTGTGGCACCTGCCAGATTCTAGGCTACAGCATTGATAAAACAGGCTTCCAGTTATGTAGTGCAGGAATGCAAGTGAGCAAGGGTAATGTTGTTAGAAGAAAGCATTTGTGGTTTGGGGTACTTTTTTTTTTTTTTAAGGAAATCTATTTTTTGTGTGTGTGTGTGAGGAAGATCAGCCCTGAGCTAACATCTGTGCTCATCTTCCTCTTTTTGCTGAGCAAGACCAGCTCTGAGCTAACATCTATTGCCAGTCCTCCTCCTTTTTTTCCCCCAAAGCCCCAGTAGATAGTTGTATGTCATAGTTGCACATCCTTCTAGTTGCTGTATGTGGGACGCGGCCTCAGCATGGCCGGAGAAGCAGTGCATCGGTGCGCGCCTGGGATCCGAACCCGGGCCGCCAGTAGCAGAGCGTGCGCACTCAACCACTAAGCCATGGGGCGGCCCTGCGGCAGGTCTTTATTTCAGCTCGTTGATAGTGTGGGGGACATGAAGCAGGTCGGTCAGGCTCTAGGTGAAGGCTTTTGCAGGAGAACAGCCCCATCGTCTATTCAGTTTCCAACTTTGAAAAGTAGGCAATGTTGGATGGTTTTGTTGAATGTGACAACTCTATGGATTGATGCTGGTTGCCTAAAGGACTAAGGATGTTGAGACAAGGACTAGGTTTAGCAGAAAGGAAGAATTGAGCATGGGAAGGGCAGGGTGGTGGCTTGCATGCCGTGAGTCAGCCCTTTATGGCTAACAGATTGTGAGGAAGTAAGAATCTGGTTGCTCATAGCTGAGGCACATTGATTTTTGAAGCCAGTTCCACATCGAACAAAGAAATGGTGTGAGAAAAAAATGAGCTCTAAAGGAGCTTATTTAGTAGCAGGTAAAAGATTCTTAGTGTTTCAAATAGTGACTGTGCCACACACACATGTTGTGTGCAATCGCCCTTTTAGATCATGAAGTCAAACTGCTGAATTTCACTGTCTTATTTGTTTCCATATAGTTCACATTAGATTCTATGGCAGCTATTGGTCAGACCTCTGCTTTTGACCTGAGCTCTGTGGAGTTGGTGTTGAGCTGGAGCCCGTGAGCCTTTCTTGAGAAAGTGGTGATGCATGGGGATGGCACCATTGGCAAAACCGTGGCCACCGAAAGCTTGTAGTGAAGCAGTTTCCTTGAGGAGGTGACTGAAGCTAAATCTCCCCTGTCCCAGTTGTGGTCTGTGCTTGACGTTACATAACTAGGCAGTGCCAGAATTATAGGCAGAGGAGGGGGTGTCATAAAAACGCCAAGGGCCTCTTTCTGTCCCCACTGTCCGCCCTGAAAAGGTAATTTGGATTTTTGCTTATCTTCTGGAAGCTTCTTAAGTCTTGGGCTCTCATTAGTATGCACACTGTGGTCCTTAGCAGAGTATTCCAGGCAGCCTAGCTTGTCACTTTAGAAATGACAGTGTTCATTAGCTTCCTGTTAATGTGATAAAAGATGACAAATAATTTGACAAAAGAAGTGTAACAAAAAGCAAACATAAAACTCCCTGCAAATGTGGATCCTTGGCATCCTCAGCCCTGAAGGTGCCTCAGTCTCCTTCCTTTGTCCAGTTTCCATGCACAGAGCCCTGCTGGCTCCTTTCGCCACCCCCGAACACACCTGCCCAGCTGCCTGAGTATTCGACTTGCCTAGCAGATAGTCTCCCCACCTTGCAGTGGAATGGTGCTGACCTCTCAGGGTAAATTAAAGTGGACACTTGGGTCTCTCTGTGTTGGTTCACACAGAGGAAGACCACGTTCTGGCACATATTTAGAATATATGCTGTAGGGCAAACTGGTTTCTCTGAAATAAAAATACCTCACGCTCCTTCAGTCCAATACTCAGAAAGCAGATGGGAAGCCTGCTTATCCTGCATTGCTCCTTCCTACTTTCCTTCTGTTAATCACCTGGCCTTGGTTTTTCTTGGCTGTGCCCTGTATGTAGTAACTGCTGCTGTCATGTGCACACTGCACCCCCTTTGTGCCCCCAGCCCTATGCCAAATGCTTTACGTTTATCTCATTTGATCTGTGGTCACTAGAACACAGCCCTGCTCTACTCAAAAGTCTTGGCCTCTGAGTTTGGTTGGGGCCCTCACTGTACAAATTACTCTCCTTTAAGGTTGTGATTATGTTAATAGATTCAATTGTCGTCTAGTGAAACCATAAACTGCTTCCATCTGCCTCTTGCCAGGAGCAGCTGAGCTCATTAGCAGCAAAAGCTGAACAAGACACTGGCTTTAGAAATCAGTCAGTCGGGGAGGGAGAGTTTTGTGGCAAATGTGGTCTTCCACAGCTCAGCTTCTGCTGACCTCCCTTCCAGCACCGTTCCCTTTGTAGGGCAGGGGCAGGGAGATTAATCTGTTTTTTAGGCCAGAAGGACACAGTGGCCTCAAAGCGGTAATTTATGAGTTTCCGTCCTCACCAGCCACCTCATGCAAAAACAATCTGCATGATGCTGAGTTGAACAACTTTTTTTCTTGCAAGTGTATTTTGGTTTTCTATAGAATTTTCATGGCTATTTCTAGACAAGAAAAAGAGGTTCTAATTTTGTGTAGTATTTTACTGAATGATTTAAATCCTTAGTTAGCTAACTGAAATAAGGGCCCCCTAAAACTACTCTGAAGTCTGTTTTCCGCAGAAGTGCTGAGTGCCACGTACATAGAGGCGGCAAGTTGACTTCTCCCAACAGTTACGTAGAAAGGAAGCAGGCAGGGTGCTGTGAATTAGGCTGCAGGCGTTTCCTTCCTGTCCAGTTTCTTGGCGAGCCACCATTTAGCTTGTCATGGAGGTTTTTCCTATACCCTAAAGGATACATACTCTACTGTTGGCATAACCTGACCACTTTCGGTTTTCTTCTCTAGACCTGATCTGAAGTCTTTTCACTAGTAAATCCACTAGTTCTGATTTTGTAATGTTGTTTTTCTGCTTACAAAAGTAATACTCTTGGTAAAAAGGTTCAGTTATTACAGAAGTATAGGCAGAGAATGTCTCCTGTAATCCTACCCTCCAGAGAAAATTTAGGACACATCGCTGCCATGTCTGTCAAACATGCAATCGTATTACACGTATGGCTTTGGGACCTCTCTTTTTTCAGAACCTGTTTTGTGTATGTTCTGTATTGGTACCTGTGGACTATGTCATTCTTATCAGTTGAGAGTCTCCCCCGTCTGGGTACACTGTACCAGAATTTATGGAACCAGAGGGGGATTCTCGGCAGTTTTTCTCTGATCAGCAGTGCCATGATGAACATCTTTGAACAATTACCTGTGCATAGCTGTGGGAGGGTTTTTAAAATATGAATCCCCAATTTCCATCCGCAGTAACATTGTTCCTTTACTTTGCATTTCTTTGATTATTCCATAGTTGCAGTTTTGATGGTGACTGGCCTCCTGTAGTGCTTGGGGATTGAACCCGTGAGGAGGTGCTGCTCCCTTCCCAGCCAGAGTCCATTCACCTTTCTTGTCCTTCATTAGAGGGGAAAGAAAAAAACAGGGAATCCATGGAGATTTGGTTCCTCGTCGTGGCATCACATTTGTGGGTCTCTAAGGACAAAGTGCAGCTGAGTCGTCCAAAAATCTCTAACACCCAGAGGCCACCTTAGACGTCCAGGGGGGCCATGCCCTGCAGCCTTCCCTAGGATTCAGCCCTTTGACTCCTTTATAAAAAGGTCAATTTCATCATCTCTAAAAGACAAAATGGTCTGAAACTCTGAAACAGAACTGTTGTGGGGACAGAGTGACTCCTTCCTGACTAATTACTTGACTTCATTGTAAGTGCGCACAAGTAAGCTGTTTGGTATTTAGGCATGTTAGCCAACAAACAGCTGGGCTTGAACTTCAACAAGTTACTTGGGAATGTAATTTAGTGCCATTCTAAAAGGAAAACACACATGTTTTAAGTGCTCTGTGGGGTTTAATGAGCATGGTGTATTGAGTTGAGCAAGCTGTGGGCGTTGGAATTTAACCTTTTTTACACACAATTTTTAAAAATCTTCCTGTTTTCCCCCCTAGATTGTTTGCAGGTGTTTTCCCTCGAATGGCAGCAATCAGCCTGGGAGGTTTCATCTTTCTTGGTACGTATGACCAAACTCACAGCTTGCTGCTGGAGCTTGGCAGAGAGAGCCCCTGAATCAGAGACGGTGCTGCGTCCACTTCTGTCAAGAAAGGGTACTGCTGTGAGAACTGTCTCCCTTCCGGTGAGCAGCTGTTTGGCCATCTGAACAGCAAAACTCAGTGCTGAAATCCAATTTTGCTAAGATTATGACATTGAGAATGCGTCTCCCATGCTATAGGCTGCTGGAATGACGTTGTCAGCCTCTGCCAGAAGGTTAAGAAACAAAGAGAAAATGACGTCCACAGCAGTCCTTGGAACAGTTTTCTCTAGAACCCCTTAATAAATGAACCCCTTAATAAATGAGTTTGGTAACGCTGAGTCCAGGCCCTGCAGCGCTTTCATTTGATCTGTATGTGATCTTTCATTTCCTGCCACCTGATAGTGGATTTGGCAGAGGCAGAGATGGTTATAATTTTAAAAAAGAAGGGCTAGACTGGGTAAAGGAAGGAGACTTAGGGAAAAAGTTGTGGATGTGGGTTTCTCCCCTGGGTTAATTCCCACTGTGTAAGCTTATAGCGTTGTTTAAAGAGCATGAACTACAGGTGCACAGCAAGCATTCTTGCTGGGTAACCAGGCTGCTGGTCTTAATTACCCTCAGATTTCACCTATAGAAACACACACAATTGTATGATATTAATTATTTTACAGAGAAGTTATTTTACAGAGAAGTGTCCAGCGGCCCTTGTGGCGTGTGAAAGCAAGCAAGCAGTTGCAGCTCAAGTGACTAGGTGGGCCCAGCTGGCCTCGGGGCAAGAGGGCACAGTGGGTCCTCTGAGGAAGCCGAGCCCTATTCCACTTTTCTCCGTTTCAGACCAAAAGGAAGGGCCTGGGCTGGCTTTGGAAAAACTGTTGTTTCATCATTCCTAATCAGTAAGGTCTGTTGCCCGGCGTTTTAAGCTCAACAGTGCAAATAGAAGGGATGAAATGGGACGGTCACCATTTCAGTCAGACCTTGACAAACAAGTTCCAGGTGTTTGTTAGAAAAATTCAGAGAAAAATCTCAGGAATCTAGTGGTGTCATGTCTTCCCTGAAGCAACGGTATATATAATTCTGCTTTGCCTAAAATTTTTTTCCTTTATGGGGGGGAAAAGGTAATTAAAGGCAGAATGACTGCATTTGTAAGGGAATCGAATCTCTGGAATTAAATGGGACAAAGCAATGCTGGTTAATGTCGGTAGGAGAATGACCCCAGCCACACACTGAACATTTTATAAATGAACCTTTATTAAAGACACTTCAATGCCATTTGTTAGACACTGCAATATTTTACATGTTTTTCAATGTACATTGTACCAAAGTTTCTATAAATAAATAACTGTACATAAAAGTAAAGTAATACTTCCTCTTTCACATTGCCTCTCAGAAGCAGCAAATTCACATATTTTGTGGAAGTAATCAGTTAACTGTTGAGAACAAAATTGTAAATGTGCTTACCTTTCAGAACAGTGATGACATCTGACAGTAAAATTTAACATAGGTGACTATTTTGTCAATACTTACCTTCAGCTTTTTGGCTAAAGGAACTTGCTTTCTGAGATTTTTAAGGACCTTGTATGGTTCAATGTAATTTTTCCTGAAATACACATTGGCACTCACAAGATGGTTCGCTACAGGTCTCAAAAGTGCAAGTACACCCAGGTCAAGGGCTAAGTCTTGTACAGTCCAAGCCTGGGTCCCTCTGTGAGGGAAGGACATGGACAGGCCTGCTCTGGATCCTCAGTAGAGATAAGCTAGCCCTGAAAAGTAAGGACTCAATCCTTTTTCTCCCCCAAGGCCAATGTAATAATAATATGGGCAGAACTAAAACATCACTATTGAAAAATCCACAGGTACCAACACCAGCAGCCTCTATCTGATTAGAAAGCCTCACATGACAATCGAATGATACCAACATGACCACATTTGCTCTTATCACAGAAGGAAGAAAGACAGTGCTTAGTTGTTCGGACCAATTGCTTGTGGTGGATTAACAACTGGCATTCTGCTTGTTAAAGAACTTAAACCTGTGAGAAACAAGTCATTCACTGCAAAGATACATGACATCTGCACCTCTAGGCTCCACAGGGAGGTTGGTCGCAAGAGCATCCACACATGAGCCATACTGATGTGAAGTTACTTCCAATGCGAACGACATCTCTGATTGTAAAGATCCTAGGGGGTCTGTCCTAGGAAGTGCAGTACAAATCCAAGGACTTTCCATCCTTCCCACCCACCAAAAACTCCTGGCAACAAATGTGGTTTTCATCGTCTATAAATGCCATCCATGCATTAAGGCACCAGAACTATACCCCCCGTCCAAAATTAAACAGCAACCTGATATGAAAAATAATAATGTCAAAATTGTATGATTTTTTTTGTTAACCATGCACTAAAGATTAAAATAGCCTCTGTAAAAGATATATATATGCAATCTCTGAAAACTCTTATGTACAATGGTATCAAATACTTTTCTGCCTTTTGTACGCAATAGCCTCTTGCATTTCTGTGCTTCAGCTGTAAGTCCTTTAAACTACTGATACTCCACATGGAAGTTAAAACTATGTACAAATCAGTGACGCTTGAACCCAAGCTTCCTCACAGCCTCTCGTACCTCTCCTTCCTGTAGAGATTGACACAAGAGCTGAGGTAGACAAAGCCTAGATTTTCGGTGCAAACAGCAGTGGCACACTCCGTTTCCCAGGGAGCTGTCCTGTCAGTGGTGTGGACTCAGGACTGGAGTCACATGGTTTGGGGAAGTGTCCGTTGGAAAGAAGCAAGTGCTGGCCCTCACGGGGGACGTCAGGAAAGCCCAAGGAGGCTTCTGTGAGCTCAGGACTGCCTGGAGTTAATGTAGAGGAAGGCTGGAGGTCTATGGAGTCTGGCTCACACAACCTTGATAAAGTCCAAGTGGAGGCCCCTATGAGAAAGGAGAGGGCGCGTGAGACCCTCCAGCCTGGCTGTTTATGTGCTCCCTGCACCCCCACCCACTGCTGGTGATTCCTCAGAAGACAGTGACAAGTTACCTTTCCCATCTGGAGGTGCCACTGGCTTTTTCTTCAAGGATGTCAGCATTCTATCATGGTTACTGGGGTAGAGGGCCCCCCTGCAGTTGGTGTGAGACCCATCAACGGTCCCACTGTTCAGATGATGTGGAGAATGTTCTTGGTCATTCCGAGGGAGCTCCTGGCTGCCTAGTGTACCAGGCTGCATACTGTCTCTGGACACAGGCTGAGAATAGAAGGCTTGTTCCTTGGAGTAACTGTCTGTGTCAGTGTTGCAGTCACTGCATACAGCCAGGCCACTGCGCTCTGCGGGATAGAGCCAGAGACGGATTAGAACCATTGCCATCCCCGAATAAGAACAGGCTGCTTAACTCCACTGCTGTAAGGCCAGAGCTTTGCTTACATCAACTCTGTAAAAATTCCCCTCTCCTTTAGGTACGTTCACAGAACAAGGACTGGGCAAACACCAAGCCATTAATCAAGAATGGGTCTTCCCTGTTTAGACGTTTCAGATTAATTTCTTAATCAGAGAATGTAGCCATACTACTGTGATCACAGAAGAAAAATCCCATTCGATCCCACATGAGTGAGGTACCATGCAGCGTCAAGAGTCTTCTGAACAATTAGAAATTTAGCCTCAGAATAGCCCGATGAAGAGGCACTTTTGTTTGGGTTTTATTTAAGTTGCTTATAAATCTAGAAAATTCAGGCTCAGGCTCACCACACCACAGGTTTATTTAAGAGACACCCTATTCTGGAATTAAAAGAGAGCCAGGCCAGAGCTTCCTGTTTATAGATTGAATACCAAATTCTGAGACAGTCTTACACCGATAATATGTCTCCCTCTTTCATTTAATGAGTAGGTCAACCCAAATTTTGATTTCAAGAACAAAATGCTTCTCCTGATGAAAGCATCTCATACCCATCTTCTGTGGACCAGGGATCCCATCAGCTTTCTCCATCACTTTCCACAGCTCCTTATTAGATCCAACGCAGAGCTTTGGCTGCCTGCACGTAATGCCATGAGCGTCCACCTCTGGAAAGAGGCTTCCATCTCTCGGACAGATACCTGCAATAGATTCTCATACAGTTAGAAACGCTGGGCGTAGCATTTTCACAGTAAGCCTTATGAGAAGGGGCAAAGCTACTAGAACAGAGTCATTCTTGAAAATGTCCTTTACCATGGTGGATTATTGGGCTAACCAAGAGGTCCAGCAAGGAACGTTTTCTAGTACTGCCTTCCCCACAGGCAGGGCTTTCAGCATTTGGAGGCATTTTAAGGAACAGTTCTTTGTAAGGGTAAACTTGCCCCAAGCAAGTACTCAGTCTCCCCCACTGAAGTAGCTCACCCTTGGGAGAGCTTTCTAGTATGACAGACTGGAACACAGAGCAGACCTGGGCACTTCCCCTATTCAAGGAATGGATTGGTTTCACAACCTGTCATGTCCTCTGCAGCTCTTATTTTAGGCAATCCTACCTTTTCCCGACTAGGAGACAGGAAGCCCAGTACAGTGTGGGGGATGGGGATTGTAAAACCCTACAGAACTTGCACAGGCTAGGTCCAGAAACACCCAACTGAAGGCCTGAGTCATGCAGCCTTCTACTTTACCAAAACATCCTTGATGTAAGGCCATGCACCTGCCCTGGGACAGGGCTGGAGGCCACCTCCAGCTCATGGGGACACAGTCGCATCAGGCATTGAGGCCTTACCGTTGCTCTCAATGTGCCCATTGGCCTGATGGCCACCCTCAGTCCTGACCACAGTTTCCTGTCGGTCAGAAAGGGTCCCCTGAGAAGAAAGGTAGCTTGGAACATCCGGTGGCACGATGGTTTCATCTGCAAGGAGAGAGGACAGTCAAACACCAGGGGTCCCAATACTTTGTAGTGAAAAGAAATGCAGACATATGTTCATGTCAGGCCCAGACACAGCAGCTGTCAACCGTGCAGAGACTGTGTGGAGTCTGTGCACTGGAGAAGCCCAGAACCTGCTTAGTCTTACTTTACACCCAGGTATAAAAAGTGTGGCAATCAGCTGTCTGAGTCCTGAGTCCACAAAAGATAGAGAACAATAATGGGAAGGGAGACAGAACTAACCAAAGCATGGCACTGTCAGGTCATTGCAGCAGCAAATCCACCATGTGGCCACAAAGCGTGTGCCAAGGATGCCTCAGAAAACTGCAGAGTTCATAATTTACCTATATTTGAGAGTATTCCCATTTAACGGTCAATTCCTACAAGTTAAAATGCTGCCAGTGAGACTACAGCTTCAGGTATCCAGAATGACTCCATATTCCCAAAGAGTCTAGAGTTCTGAATATAATGAAATTCTTTAAAAAGCCTCTGGACCTGGTTTCCTTCACAAATGTCACTGCTTTTCTCCTCCCCTGCAAATAAACTCAACCAACAGTGGCTAACCTGTGTTAGTGACACTGTATTCCTCACTCTTCTTCCTGGTTTGGTAGATGATGCACACCCAGACCAGGGACGTCAGGACAATACTGCATACCACGGCGATGGTGAAGATGCCCACAGTGGTCCCGTCCTTCCTGCAGCCAGGGGTGGGCAAGATGCTCAGCTGGCTGTGAGCTCGCTCTGTGCCCAGGGCGTTGGACATCTCACAAGTGTATCGGCCTGCGTCCTCTGCCACCACGTTCTGAACAACAAGCAGCTGGTTGCCGGGGGTGAAGTGGTGCCGCTCCGTGAGACTCAGAGGGTGGTCGCCCTTGAGCCAGGTGATGCGGGGTGGAGGGCTCCCGGTCGCTTTGCACTGGAGAGCCACCGTTTCTCCCACAGACACCACACGGTCTTCCAAGGGCACCACCAAGGACGGGGTTTCTGCAAGAAATCAATAGAGATCTTACAGTTACTCTGTGGGCCTCAGTTGCTGTGGATCTCCCTTGTCTTCTGGACAAAGGACAAGCCAACACATCAATGAAATGCCTTATGGGATCTTTTATCAGAACGGCAAGCTTTTCAGAAGACCTAACACAATAACTAAATCATTACCATTCTGGGGGGTGGCTTCAACAAGGAGAAGGAACTAACCTCTGGCCACAGAAGCCCCTACTGTTCCCCAAGTATCCTGTGATGGGCCTATGTCTCCATTCTTCACCAAGACCATACGTGTCCTGCCCAAATCAGAGGGCAGTTCTTATCTCGAGTGTTTTATGCCTAAAGAAGTGTTTTATGCCTTTGAAGATACTTTTAATTCACTGGCTTTTGTTTTTTTTTAAAGAGATGGAACCACTTGTTCAAGAAAATCTTAGAAAGCAGCCCAAAATTGTAAACAAAGTAGAAACAGCTCATCACACTCACCCACCCTAGGATCCACAGAATAGCCTCTAGGTAAGTATATTACGTAATATCATACATAACACACACACACACATACACGTATATATACTCAGTGTATCAATAGTCGAACCTAGGACAGTCAGGGTGGCGTTAGCTGAAATGGAGCCGGCCAAGTTCTGGGCAGTACAGCTATAAACTCCCATGTCATCTATTTTCACATCAGTGATGAAAAATACATCGTCATCTGGCATGACATGCATGCGTCGCTCACGAGCAGCGGGGAAATCTGTGCCTCCATCCTTCTGCCAGGCAATCTGGGGGTTAGGGTGGCCGGTGGCAGCACATTCAAGACGGGCCATGGTGCCAGTTCGGATGGCAATGTCGTGGGGCATTTTGGTGAACGATGGTAACACTGCAAAATATATACACATAAGGTCGAGTTTTTGTAAAGCTAGATGCAAAGGCTAGGGAAATCCTCTGACCAACAGACCTCCCCCACCATGTCTAGCTGTCAGTTCACCACCCCATCACCCTTCGTGCCAGTGTCTGCCTAGAACCACTACTGCCACCTTTGAATCAGGAGCAGTAGGCTTCCGAGGGGCGCCGAGCTTCTCCTTGCCACAGGTGGAACATTTCCATCAGTCTCTCTTGTTCTGCAACCCAGGGCTGGCTATAACCCTCTCAAATAAAAGGGTTTTATGAAACATTTCCCCTACTAGCCCTCATATGGTAATCAGTCTATACAGGGATACCCCATAAATGGTAGGGCCTGGTGCTTGCCTGCCTTAATTAACCACCAGGTAGAGCATGGGAAACAAAAATATCTGCTCCAGCAAGATGCAGTTACAGAGGGAAGGACGACATTCCTCCACCCTGGGGAAAGCAATGGGATGGCTCTTCCCTCGTGAAGAAACCTGTTTTGGAGAGGTGGCATGGGGGTCACATTACTGTACACACACAAGCTGAAAGCATTCACCTAGCTTCTTTAATCCTGAATATTCCAGGGAATATTGGTAATACAGTGGTAAGCATTCAGCCACGTGTCAGGCATCATTAAAATTCCCATCAAGGTTACTTTGATGAAGAATCTAACAGTTCACTGAGTTTGTGAGAAACAGTGAGGACTCCTTCAGAATAAGCCAAGAAAACCAGCCAAAGTGTAGTAAAAAATGTGTTTTTCTGTGGTCTGCAGGGGCTTAAAGAGCACAGCTTTTCCAGCACTTCTTAATTTGAAGTTTAATAATCAGAAAAATCTTGTTAGGTTACTGGGGTGGGGTGGTTAACTACTCAAGCTATTTACCTCTCTCCTTCTAAATTCACTACAACAAATAGAAGGCCTGAAGAAAGCCACCTCAAAAGGCTCTCAAGCTTGTTACTGAGTAAAAGATCCTGTCAAACATCCCCAGGACCATTCTGCTATCAGGGCAGCACTCACACCAGCCTTGCACTCCACAGCCTCAGAGAGGCAGGCGCCTGGCTGCCCCATCGCTGACTGACCTGGCCCCAAGGCTGTGCCATCTACTCAGAGGGCAGCAGCTTCCTCTAGGATCAAGATATGCTTGGAATCTGGATACCAGGCATCTTGGTTTATGGAAGATAATAAATGGATAAAAATACAAGGCTTGGGCCCACAATTTCAGTTAACATAATAAGTAGATTAAAAAAATCACCAAAAACAAAGAATCCACTGAGAAGAACCCTTCCATCTACAAAACTTGCTCTGGGGCCAACCCAGGCAGTGGAAGATATAATAAGGTCCCAATGAAGCTTGTGTGTCTCCCGTCTCAATCATAAATAACTATGATTAGTCTACACAGATAACTGAGAATGATCATGAGTGTGGCTTCATAAGAATCTTACGCCAGAATAAACAGATAGCACTTCCATACCATTCACAGTGAGCCTGGCCTTGTGTGAGTAGGTGGAGCCGAAGTGGTTGGTGATGACACATTGGTAGCGGCCCTCGTGCCCGAAAGTGACATGGCGGAGGTGCAGGATAGTGGTGTACTCCATCACCTCCCCGTCCTGTGCACGGACGTGGGCGAAGTTCTCCATGTCAGCGTTGGCCAGGACCTCGTTGTCCTTCTTCCAGGCAAAGGTCATAGGGGAGCTGCTGCTGCTGGCAGCTGAGCACGTGAACCGGATGTCCTTGCCCACCACAGCTATGGTTGTCTCTGGCTGGGTGATGATCTGTGGCTTTGGTAAGTCATCTGGGGAGAAGAGAGCCAAATGTAAGTCACCCAGGCTTTTAGGACAGGGACCAGCTGCTGTTCAAGCTAACAAGAAATCGAGTCAGACACTGAGCAGGGACCAGATCTTTCAGGGTCCCTGTGCATCCTCAGCTCCACCAAATACTATAAGGGGACTCATACCATGGATATCCGGCCTTATCCAATTGTAAGTCCATGAGCACTGATCACACCTCTGATTACACTCCTTAATTACAGAGAAATCCACCAGTACTCAGCAGTTTCCATGAGAAGACTACAATGGGCTTTACTTGCTTACTTTAACACAAAACACACTTAAAAAGTCAGGAAGCACCAGTCATGACTGCCCAGACCTTACCCACAAACTTGACTTCAAAAGAAGTGGGGTGTGTAGCACTTCTGGAATGTCAGAATAAGGACTTCTGAAAATCTGCTCCTCCAGTAAAGCAATGAAAACACTAGCAAAAATGGTCCTAATCAACTTTTTCAGAATTCTGGAAAATAACCAAAGGCTACCACAACCCATGGAGTGTTGATTCAAGAAAATACCTGAATCTCAGGAAGAAAAGTGAGCTTTGTGGCATTTTAACTTACCCTAAGTCCCATCTCTCTCTCTCTTCCCAGCCCTAAGGTATCCTTGAAACCCAACAGCCTAGCAACCACTGAGGGGGCAAAATGGCTTTGGAGTTCCTCCAAAAGCCCCATCCTTAGGGCTTGCATTTATTTGACCTGATAGTTTGCTCAGCAAGGGAAGCCCTCTCCCCAGGGTGTTTGAAAACAATCAGCAGCCACTGCTGAGATAGTAATATCAGTTGGGGCCAACAAAAGGCTGACCAAAACACTAAAAAGAAAAATCAGGTGAATGAAATGTCAAAAGGGGGCTTTGAAAAGGTCCAGTATACTCCTGAGGATCTAGAAGGCCCACATGCATGTGCAGGGCATGTGCGTACCAGGAAAGACCTGAGAGGGTCCTAATTTCATACTTGTGACCCACTCAGATGGAGGATCAGTGCAAACAGGAAGTGATGGCACACCCCAAAGACACAACAGAGACACTGGGCAAAGGATGGGAGACTTACTGGTTGAAGTGATTTAGGGCCTCTCTGTCCAGTCATTAGCTAACCACTAAGCTAACCAGGGAGGGAGTTCAGTGGTTGCATAGAACAGACTTAACAACTTTGTCCAGGGAAGTCACTAAACAAACAAACTGAACAAATAGAACAACAAACCCTGGGGTAAGACAGAGGGAGAATCTGATTTCTAGAGTAGCCATATTATTTTATTTTAAATGTTCAGTTTTCAACAAAAGCTACAAAACATGCAAAGAAAAAGGAAAAAAGCACCGAATAGAAACTGTCCTTGAGGAAGCCCAAATCTTGGACTTACTATTACTAAACACTTTAAATTGGCCTGATAAATATGTTCAAAGAACTAAAGGAAACCATGTTTGAGAAAATTAAAGGAAAGTATGTGAATACTTTCTTACCAAATAATAGCAATAAGGAGACAGAAATTGTAACAATGAACCACACAAATTTTGAAGTTTAAAAGTATAATAACTGAAATGAAAATTTACTAGAGGGGCTCAATAGCTAAACTGAACTGCCAGAAGAAAGAGTTAGTAAACTTGAAACAGGTCAATTGATATTATCCAGTCTAAGAAACATAAAGAAAAAAAAATGAAGAAAAATGAACAGAGCCATAGAGACCCATGGGGTAACATCAAGCATAACAACATGCAAATAATGGGAGTCCAAGAAGGATAAGAAAAAGGAACAGAAAGAGCATTTGAAGAAATAATGACCCCAAACTCCCCAAATTTGGTGAAAAAGATGCATCTACAAATCCAAGAAGCTCAATGAACTCCAAACAGAATAAACTCAAAAGAGCCACACCTAGGTGCATCATAGCCAAGCTGTCAAGGAAGCCAAAGTCGATGAATCTTGAAAGCAGCAAGAGAGCAGCAACTCATCACATACAAGGTATCTCAATAACAGTAACAGCTGTTTTTTCATCAGAAACCATGGAGGTCAGAAGGCAGTAGGAAGACATATTCAAAGTACTGAAAGAAAGAGACTGTCAACTAAGAATTCTATACCCAGCAAAAACTATCCTTTCAAAAATGAAGGAGAGGGGCCAGCCCCATAGCTTGGCGGTTAAGTGCACGTGCTCTGCTACTGGCCGCCCGGGTTCAGATCCCGGGCGCGCACCGACGCACCGCTTCTCTGGCCATGCTGAGGCCCTGTCCCACATACAGCAACTAGAAGGATGTGCAACTATGACGTACAACTATCTACTGGGGGGCTTTGGGGGAAAAAAAGGAGGAGGATTAGCATGGATGTTAGCTTAGGGCTGATCTTCCTCACAGGAAAAAAAAGGAGAAGTTAAAACATGCTCAGATTTAAAAACAAAAACAAAAAACCTGAGGCAATTAATTGCTACTAGACTTGCTTTACAAGAAATAGTAAAGGGAATCCTTCAGGCTACAAAAAAGGACATCATAACTCAAATCCACGCAAAGAAATAAAAAATACCATTAAAGGTAACTACATAGGTAAGTATGTAAACAGTATAAATATATTTTTGTTTGTAATTCTCTTCTACTATTTGATTTAAAAGGCAACTACATAAAGCAATAATTACAAAACTGTGTTGCTAGGCTTATGATGTATAAAGACGTAATTTGTATGGCAATAATAACACAAAAGAGAGAACAGAACTTAACAAAAGCAAAATTTTGCATACTATTGAAGTTAATTTCATTATTAATCTGAACTAGATTGTTTTAAGATGTTAATTATAATCCCCATGGCAACCACTAAGAAAATAACTACAAAAAATAGTAAAAGAAACAAGGGAATTAAAATGCTATACTAGAAGATATCGATTTAATATAAAACTAGTCAGTAATGGAGAAATACAGGAACAAAGATAAAACATAGGATATCAGTAATTACATTAAACATAAATGAATTAAACACTCCAATCAAAAGGCAAGGATTACCACAATGGATAAAAAACCATGACTCAGCTATATGCTGTCTGCAAGAGACACACTTTAGATTCAAAGTCACAAATAGGCAGTCACCAACAGTATTAAGTCTCTACTAATATCAGACAAAATAGACTTTAAGACAGAAGTTGCTACTAAATATAAAGAATAACGTTTTATAATGTTAAACAGTCAATTCATCAGGAAGACATAAAAATTATAAACATGTATGCACTTAACAGAGCTCCACAAAGCAAGAAGCAAAAACTGACAGACTTAAAGGGAGAAATAGAAAATGCAATAATAATCATTTGTAGCATTCAGTACTCCACTTTCAATAATGGATAGAACAGCTAAGCAGAAGATCAACAAGGAATCAGAAGACTTGAACAATACTATAAACCAAACAGACCTAACACATATCTATGGAACATTCCCCCCAACAACAACAGAATAAACATTCTTTTGAAGCGCACATGGATCATTCTCAGGATAGACGATATGTTAGGCCACAAAACAAATCTCAAATTTAAAAAGGACAGAAGTCAAACAAAGTATGTTCAGTGACAATGGAATGATGCTGGAAACCAACAGCAAAAGGAATATTGGGAAACTAATTTGTGGAAATTAAATACTGCACTTCTATAAGTCAAAAAAGAAATTACAAGGAAAATTAGAAAATACTTTGAGATGAATGAAAATGAAAACACAATGTACTTAAACCTAAAAGCTGCAGCTAAAACAGTGCTTATAGAGAGATTTATAGCCATAAATGCCTATAGGTCATTATTAAAGAAGATCTCAAATTAGTAATCCCACCTTCCTCTTCAAGAAATTAGAAGAACAAGCTATACCCAAAGCAAACAGCAGGAAGGAAATAATAAAGATTAGAGCAAAAATAAATGAAAGAAAATAGAAAAATAGCGAAAATCAATAAAAAACAAATGTTGGTTCTTGGAAAATATCAACAAAATTGAAAAACCTGTAGTTAAGACTTGGGCAGGGGGATAGAAGCAGAGAGAAGACGACTCAAAATACTAAAATGTGGAATGAAAGAAGAGACATTACTACCAACTTTACAGCAATAAACAGGAATACAAGGGAACACTATGAATAACTGTATGCCCACAAATTATATAACCTGTCTGAAATGCACAAATTCTGAGGAAAACAAACTACCAAAACTGACTCAAGAAGAAATAGACAATCTGAATAGATGCAACAAGTAAAGAGACTGAATTAATAACTTAAAAACTTCCCCCCAAAAAAGCCTAGGCCAAATTGGCCACTACAGGTGAATTCTACCAAACATTTAAAGAAGAATTATCACTAATTCTTCACAAACTTTTCCAAAAGAATAGATGAGGGAACATTTCCCAACTCCATTCTATGAGGCAAGTATTACCTGATAACAAACCAAAAAACATTACAAAAAAAGAAAACTACAGACCTCTATAAGTATAGATGCAAAAATCCTCAACAAATATACTAGCAAACTGAATCCCACAACATATAAAAAGGAATATACAGCATGAGCAAGTTGGATTTATCCCAGGAATGCCAGGTTGGTTTAACTTCCCAAAATCAGTATATTATACCATATCAATAAAATAAAGGAAAAAACCCCACATGATCACCTAACAGATACAGAGAAAACATTTGATGAAATCCAACACCCTTTCAGGATAAAAACATTCAGCAAATTAGAAATAGAACGGAAACTTCTCAACTTGATAAAGGTCATCTATGAAAAAACCCACAGCTAACATCATACTTAATGGTGAGAGACTGAATGTTTTCCCCCTAAAATCAGGAAAAAGACGCGGATTTCTGCCCTCACCACTTCTTTTCAACATTGTACTGGAGGTTCTAGCCTGCAGTACATATTCCCTAATAGGGAATTAGGCAAGAAAAATAAAAGCATCCAGATCGGAAAGGAAGAAGTAAAACTACCTTTTTACAAATGACATGATAACCATATATAAAGAAAATCCTGAGGAATTCACTGAAAAAGTATTAGAACTAATCAACAGTTTCAACATAGTTGCAGGATACAAAATCAACATATAAAATTCAACTGTATTTCTGTACACTTGCAATGAAAATTTTTAAATGAAAATAAGAACACCATTTAAAATAGCACCAAAAAGAGTAAAAAAATATAATAAATTTAATAAAAACAGTGTAAGATATGTGCACTAAAAACTACAAAACATCATTGAAAGAAATTAAAGAAGAGCTATAAAAAATAGACAATGTTCCATGTTCATGGATTGGGAGGACTTAAGATAGCAATACTCCCCAAATTCATCTAGAGTTGAATGCAATCCCTATTTCAAAATCCCAGTTGTCTTTATTGCAGAGATTGACAAGCTGATCCAAAAGTGTATAGGGAAAGGCAAAGGGAACCATAATAGTCACAACACTCTTCAAAAAGAAGAACAAAATTGGAAAACTATGTAAGAGCTAAAGTCCAAAACTCTTAGTAGAAAACATAGCTGTAAATTTTTGTGACCTTGTCTCAAGCATTAGTTTCTTAGATATGACATCCAAAGTACAAATGATGGGGGGGCCAGCCCAGTGGCATAGAAGTTTGTGCGCACCACTTCGGCAGCCCAGGGTTCACAGGTTTGGATCCCGGGTGCAGACCTACATACTGCTCATCAAGCCATACTGTGGTGGCGTCCCACATACAAAATAGAGAAAGATTGGCACAGATGTTAGCTCAGGGCTAACCAATGGTGAGCTCAGCTCACCAAAAAAAAAGTACAAATGATAAAAGAAAAAATAGAGAAATTGGACTTATCAAAATGTAAAATTTTTGTGCTTCAACTGTCAAAAAAATGAAAACACAACACAGTTTGAATTTTATGGTATATACATTATTTTTCTCTTTTTCAAAACAGCTTTATTGAAATACAATTCACCTACAATACAATTCACCTATTTAAACTGTACAATTCCATGGTTTTTAGTATATTCACAAACACGTACAACCATTATCAATCAATTTCTAAAATATTTTCATCACCTCAAAAAGAAACCCCATTCCTTTTAGCTGTCATCCCTTTTCCCTCCACCCCTCCCCAGCCCTAAGCAACCACTTATCTACTTTCCACATAGGTTTCCCTATTCTGGACATTTCATGTGAATGGAATCATATAATATATGGTCTTTTGTGACCGACTTCTTTCACTTAGCCTAATATTTCAAGGTTCATCTATGTTGTATGACTGATTCCTTTTTATGGCCTAACAACGTTTCACTGTTACGGCTATACCACATTTTGTTATCCATTCATCACTTGATGGGCATTTGGGTTATTTCTACTTTTTAGTTATGATGAGTAATGATGCTATGAATATTCATGTATAGGTTTTTATGTGGACATATATTTTCATTTCCCTTGGGTATATACCTACCAGTGGAACTGCTGGGTCATATCATAAGTCTATGTTTAATTGTCTGAGAGACTTCCAGACTGTTTTCCAAAGCAGCTACACCACTCTACATTCCCACCAGCAGTGTCGGGGAGTTCAGATTTCTCCCCATCATCACCAACACTTGTTACCTGAAGTTTGATTCTAGCTATCCTTTAGTGGGTGTGAAGGGGTTTATTTCACAAGTTTATAAAATGAGTGGGAGACTCCCACAGAGCTTGAACCTTTGAACCTTTGATCTTCTGCCAAGTGTTTTCATGATTTCTATTAACACTTGATGATTGTTTTAGTGGGGAGCCTGAGCTAAAATGTGGAGGTGGGGGTAAGAGATGTGAAATAAACAATTGCTGCAATCCAGAATGAGCCAGGGCCCAAGCCAGAGGCTGGGTGCATGTCAGAAGTCCTGCCTTGGCTCATCCAAAGGAAAAGATTTTATGCCCTATGGCAGGAAGGAGGGAGCAAGGGGCAGAAAACAATTTCAGAGAGCTCTGTAAACAATTTAATGGTCAAGGAGCAGGTACTTGATGAACAATGGATTGCACAGCCATTCTGTCTGGGGGAATGGCAGCTATATGCACCCTTATGTTCTACACAGAAGTTCCCATAAGATTGATCAGTAGGAAGAGCTCATTTGGGAGGGCAGCTACCATATTAATAGTGTTTTTAAGGCTTCTTGCTGGACTGGATCGGGAGAAAGGTAGGCAAGCTTGCTGTCAGTAGTGGTGGTGGGTGGATGTGTGGAAGGAGGGTACTTGTATCTTGACTTCAGCAGGCACACTGGCTATTGCTATGCCCAAAAAGTAGGACAGAGAAGTGGACGACAGAGGCCCCCGTACCCCTAGGGGAGCTCCTGGTTAGGCTCATCACAGCAGGGATCCCAAGGCTCAGGGCAGACGGGGTGGACGAAAGGCAAGAGGGACTCACACCTGCACAGCAGTTCCAGTCAGGCCTGGAAATCCCACCCTCACTCCTGCTTAGAGCATAAGCCAGGAACAACTCAAAACCCATCGCATTCTTTGACCACATCTTACTGACCATGAGGCTGCATGATTCCTATCTAAGCGTGTCCGTGTGCGTGTCTGTGTGTGCGCGTGTGCCTGTGTTCAGCTGTTCAGTATTTTCTGTGCTCTTTGCACCCAAACTTGGATCTCAACCATCCCCGGTCAAAAAGATGGCAAGAGCTACGGTCCAACAATCAGAAGGAAATAAGAATTTAAAGCTACAAGTGCAGATTTCAGTGGTTTGGAAACAGCAAGAGTGCAAGTCAACATCAAGGAATTATTTTTACTACAGCAACTGTTCTCCTGAGACTTGTTCTTCCTGTATTTAACCTTTCATTCTTGGGGTTGGAAAGAAACACACATTAAAACCCCAGCCTCATACACTGAGTAAATTTACAGCTAAACCCAGGCACCAGAGCCCTCTTGAAACACCACAATGATATTCCTGAAACTGATTATTCTGATTTGTAAGTGAACCAACTTGTGCTCCCTTCTGATTAAATGCATGTACTCTGAGAACCACATAATGAGACGACTGTACAGTAAATACTATGTGTGGTTTCAGTGGGAAATAAATTGCATCCAGCAGCTGATTGGTAACCATGGGTTGGGGTTTAACTCGGATCGCAGGAATCACTCCCATAATGAAGAGTTCCCCATGGCCTCTTTGCCCTTCATGAAAAAAAATCACAAGACAGCCTTACCACACACGAAACTCTCTGGCGGTACAGAGAAAATGCTCTGGCCCTTCAGTGACTCGGGGTGGGCACAGGTGGCTGTCACAAAGGTCTGCAGCATCCTGCTCAGTACCCACGGGGGCAGCCACTTCAGCTGGCAGTCGCACAGGAAGCTATCACTGCTGATGTGGCTGAAAGAAAAACAAAAGGAACGTTTGAGGAGGTGTGACCACAAAGAAGGGATATTCCCTCAGAATACAGAGCCATCAGTCACCTCCACTCAGCTTCTAGTGTTCATACCAGCAAGCTGCAATGGGAAATGATTTTTCTCACAGTTCCTCTCCAATGACCCAGAGTAGTACATATAGTTTACCTGGAGATTCTGATAAAACGCAGCTTCTAGCTTAGTAGGTTAGGGGTGGAACTGAAGAGTCTGCATTTCTGACAAGCTCTCAGGTGATGTTGACATCACTGGTCTAAGGACCACACCTGGAGTAGCAACAACATGGAGTTCACACATGTTCTCAGACGGACACTGCTCTCATGTGACCCGGGGACGCCAGTTGAGCTCTTCTGGCCTCTGACCATCCACCAGAGATGAGTAGCACTGTCCCCTTCTGCTTTTTCCCAGTCTCCTGGTAAGCTACTTGGAGCTTCCAAACTCAGTCTGAGACTTTGATCTAAATTCTGAAACAAGTTCTGGGAAGGGCTCTTTTTTTCTCTATGGCAGTTATTTTTTTTTTTTTTATTTGGCAAAGCTGCATGTTTTCTTACTTCCAAATGTTAGACTGGCCAACATGCTTCCCTCTTGTTTGTGTATTTATCTCTACACCAGCGCTGTTCAGGAGGCCAGCAGAATTCAGCCCGCTCCCTAAATAGTGCGTGTTAGTTAATTGCCACTGCCCAGGGAGCATGAGAATGCACAACTTTGGTTTTGTGAGGCTCCAATCAAAACAGAGAATATTTTCTTTTTCATTTCTCAGCAACTGAGGATCTGCTTTTTAAACAGAAATCAGATTCGCCATCTCAGCGGACATTCCTTCCTCAGGAGTCACTCGAAGATAAGTTAACCGAAGACTTTAGCTGCCCTGTTCCTGGAAGACCTCAAGGCCATGAACCAAAGAATGGAGGCCAGCCCTCAACAAGGATGAAGACCGAAAAACACATGAGCTTCCCTGTAATAAACTATCTATGGTACATGGTGACAAAAAGGGGGCGGCAACTATGCTTAGAAATTCCAAAAATGTCAGGTGTGCCAGTATTATAGCAATAGCCCCCTTCTCCAAGCACCATTTTCTTCAGACATCAACCAACCAACCAAAGGGATGGGTTTTTCGTTTTCTTCTATTTCACTCTGGCCTTCTAATGAGCAGAGAAACTGTCAACCTAGTCAACAGCAAGGAAGAATGAAATTGAAGCCAGAGAACCCTAAATGGCTGACTGAATTAAGTGAAATCTACTCCTCCCTACTGTTCCTCATTGTTCCCCAATTAGTCAGTCATATTAACTTATTAAAATCGTTTTGGGAGGTGCTTTCTCAAAGACTGAAATAATTGTCTCAAAGCCATTATAAATGGGATGCTTGTCCGTATTGGACCTTCCAGTCAGCATTCGGTTTTGTATTTTCATCTGATGGGCAGGTAGCTCTGTGCTTAGAGGTATCCAGAGGGCTGTTTTGACGAGGAGTTATTGTAGGTGGCAAAGGGCTCTCATGGCTAACCATGAGAAAATGGCCAATTCCTGCTCAGCATATGGGAAGCTTCCCCAGGCGGGCTGTTTCTGGTGGTTGGATAGGCTGCCACCAGGCGCTGGAAAACTCATCAGCCTAGGTGAAGAGTGGAAAGAACTCCCCCACTGTCAGAAGCACCTACAGCTTCCCTCAAGGGGGTATTGGCATGACTGCCCCTTTCTGTGTAGTCAGCAGAAAAGCCTGGGTACTGCACATGCAGGTCTAGAGGAAGATACTGGGCCATCACTGTGAGACTTTAGGCACTTATGTGGGTAAGAGTGACATATCTTATTTGAGCCACAGGAACAAACGGGGGAAAACAAATTTGACATTTATCCTTGATCAGAAATGTGTGTGGAAAGAGTTAAGCCTCATACCACACATTCAGTGTATTCGTTGGGCCTGCCTCACTTGAGAATCTCCTACCTCCTCCACCAAACAGAGGAGGCTAGACCTCAGAAGACAGTGGGTACTCGAGGTGGAGAGAAGGCTTTCCTAAAGGATGAGCTAGACCAACAGGACAGATGGAGAGGAAATGGAGCCCGACAGTGAGGACACTGACCCACTGACCTCCCCTCCACACACACACACGTTACTTTCAAGACAAAGCCTAGGCTGAAAGACTGGACAGGGGGATTGCCAGCAACTCCAAGGCTCTACAGATTCCCGCTACTCTTCCCTCACCAATTAAAAGTGCAGCCTTGTCAACTGCTAACAGGCATGGCCTTCCACGGCTCCTGCCTCTAGCCGTCGCAACGCTCTGCTGGCTTACATCGTGCATTTTCATGATTCCAACTCAAAGTGTGTTTCTAATCATCACTTGTGGAAATTTACCCAGAGGATGACTAAGTGCACAGTACAACCTGCCTTGATCCGATGGGGAAAGAAAAAGACCAAGTGGAATTAACCGTTTCTCCCATCAGACGACTGGGCCCAGGGCCAGCCACAGCTGGGTACATGCAGCGACTGATGGGAAACCCAGGCAGGGGGCCAAGGCTGAGCCTCCAGAACCAGGCAGAAGCATTTTGGGGAGGTCCAGGCACCTGGAAGGGTCCAGTTAGCCCCAACTAGAAAACTGTCTCAGAAACCTGAATTTTTAGAAGGAAGATTGCCTCTCCCTATCCTTCGCTCTTTCTTTGAAAATACCCTCTTCCCATTTAATCAGATCTCTTTTTACTTCCAACCTTATATTTGAAGTTTCAAAAGCAGAAACGTTGAAAGAAATGCACAGTGAACACTCATGTACTCACCACTTCTAAGAAAGAGCATCTACTTGACAGACTTGAATCTCACAGAAAAGTAAATGTCGTGAGGCAAGTGCCCAGACCGCTTCTCCTCCCTCACTGACCCAGAGGAGAGCCACTGGGGGCCTGCTTCCTGCTCTGGTGGGAAGGGGACTGCCCCTCTCTATTTCCCCATTCCCACCCTCACCCGACTCCATCTAGGGTCCACCAGGAGTGGCCTCAGGAATGAGGATGAGGTCAGGGTGCGGCCATCCTTTGGCATCTGCCATTTTGCCAGCACTTGTAAGAAACAAAAGCCACACCTTTAGGGAACTCATATTATGGCTGGGACTTATTGGCTGCAGAATCGGATCAACGTATAGGAAGAAAAGAAACTTGGGTGTTGCTACCTGAATCCCTAGACTAGCTCCTCCGCCACAAACTAGGACACAGGTAAGCTCTTCTAACCCTTGTCACCCAAGGGCCCACGGTGAAAGTCTACAGTGGCAGCAGCGCCACCTCTGAACTGCTACGGGGGTCTTGGAAACAGATGTGGGCTGGACACAGCTTCATTATCCCGTGGTTACCTCTGACCATCCCATGGACCTCTCTACCCTGCTCACAGACTACGAAGCTTTTTAAAGAAGCCCCTCTCCATATAGGCCCTCATTTTAAGCAAATCCAAAAGCTGAAAACTTGTCCTTGACATAATTAAAGGGATGATTATCCATTTTATGGAAGACAGCTTACTTCATATCATCTAGAACAACGGTTAGTAGACTACAGTCTGCAGGCCACTGCCTGTTTTTGTAAATAAGAATTTACTGGCACACAGCCACACTCGTTCCTTTATGTATTATTTATGGCTGCTTTCTGTTACAAGCGAGTTGAGTTGTCATGACAGAGACATTACGGCCTACCAAGTTGAAAATATTTATTATGTGGCCATTTAAGAAAAAGTGTGCTGACCCTTGATCCTGAATAAGCCCCCACAGGGCATTTGTTTTAAAAGACAACTTACACACAACTAAAAGCAATCATAGCTATTACATAAAGTGAAGCATAATGCAATTAAGGCGTTTCTTACTCTGAAATTCTCTACTCATGTTAATCAGGGCCACAGAATCCCAGGTACTTACAGCTCTTTAAGATTCTTCATCTTCACAAAGGCATCGAACTGGACAGATCTGATTGCGTTCTCTCCAAGGTTCCTGCAAAAGAACATTCTTTACTTATGCAAAGAAACTGCAGGTACCCAACTCAGCCACGTGTTTGAGCCTGGAGGTTCAGGGATTTTTCAGGACAGCCCTCATTTTGCCAATGAACCACAGGTACTAGCCAGACCCCCCTGTCCTGTCCTAATTCCACTGTGAGTGGCTATCATTTCACATCTGTTGACACAAGCACGTGGAATAACTTTGGAACCAAAGCCAGCCCTAAGGGCAGCATCAAAGCTAAGTCGAAGCTCGCTCAGCAAAAGTCAGGTAAACCTTTCCCTGAGAATCAAGGTCAAACTTGATTCAAAGACCAAATAAACTAGGAACCAAGTACTAGAGGAATGCACCCCCGATGGCTCCATCCTCTTCCTCCCAGGCTCTCAGAGGCGACCACAGCAGGAGGAAACCTCCCAGCTAAGCCCAGCATGGCCTCAACACTGTTAAGGTTGAGGTATCAGCCTGGGTCAGGATTAAGCACCTTCGTGGAAGTGACGAGGAGACCAGGGGCCTATGAATGAGCCGGTGCAGTAGCGAGGCAGGGCAGGAGGAGGGAGGAGGGTATTTATCCAAATACCAATTGCATTAACTGGGAGCTCACCAACCGGCCATATGTTCTGTAACTGTTCCTGGCATGGGCAGAATAAAGGCCAAAGTTGAAGCTGACTTATAATGAGAAGGAAGCAGCTGGCGTTTCCAAATAGGCTGTTTCTCGGTTTACAAAGATGCGATTAAATTGCTAGCAGACTTCCCCGGCAGCCGCATTTGGCAGGCCTGCGGGTCAGGGAAGGTCTGGCAAGATACTCACAGGTGCTCCAGGCCTTCCAGCCCCGAGAATGCTCTCTTAGCCACGGACTTGATCTTGTTTCCAAACAGAGTTCTGCAGTTTCCAAACATCCAGAAACAGGAGGGAAAAAAACCCAAAAAAAACAGGAGCAGGGGGAGAGACAAGGGAGGGTTGGGAGAAAGAGAACACACAATTAGGGTGGTGCTATCTGATAAGTCTGTCCGGTGACAGGCAGGGGGAAATCCGACCTGTGCTGAGATTACGGGTCTGTAGTATGCAGGCCTTCCCTCTTCTGAAATGAAATACTTTTATCTTTATTAGAAGTTAACAGTGATGACAGGCTGGAATTGCATGCGCCATCTCACCTAAAAAGGCCCCTTGCAACGTTAAGTGGAAACCACCTTGTCTCGCAGGGGCTGTCTCTCTCCAAGGACCACCCAAGGGTTGCGGGGTGAAGTTTAGTGATGGCCTCATGGGAGAGAGGACTGATCAGTGTTTCAGGGAGAGGGAGGAGTCAGAGAAGGCAACGAAAACCCTGGAACTAAAAACTACCACCCACTTCTGGAAACTGCATTCTGGGGATAAAGGTTCCCAAAGGGGGCAAGAAGAGGGCAGGAAAACAGGCGTCCATCGAGATGGCTCCCCAGCTCTTTGCACCTGAGGCGCACCCTGGCACAAGGATGCAGCCACAGTGCGCTGCACCCCCGCCCACGAGAAGGCTCCTCGGCCTGCAGGGCATGCCACAGTGCTTTGGCCTCTTAAGCAAGAGCCCAGGTTTTAAATGATGCCAATGGGGCCGAAGTTCATTAAGTCCCAGACAGACAGGTCTTCAAAGGTCAACCTCCAAGGCTGTCTAATGCTTGTACCCCTGGTCTGCCTACTCATGAGAAGGGGCTCCTGCTTCCAGGCAACTGCAATCACAACCTTAGCAGTAACTGTTAAGAGTTTTCTCAGCAACCAAAATCTGGCCCCCTGCAATACACATGGGAGAAGGGAATGCGTCTTCCGTGGTCTGTGTAATCCACAGGAAAGTCTGTGGGGGAGGACACCTAGAGCGTGCTAGACATTGGGAATGGAAAGAATCAAGATTCCAGTTTTCCCTCCTCATTATCAGATACTCTGATGAGAGCCCACCAAGGCAGTTCCTCTAACTCTTGTTGGCACAGGAAGCTGCCTGCCAGCAAACACCCATGGGGTAACGCTGACAGACATGTGGGCTCTTCAATTTAGTCCACCCAGGATCATCTATAGGGTTTGTTAAGAACGTGGGCTGCTGGGAGCCAATTCCTGGGAAGTCTCAGAATCGCCAGGTCTGGGTTACCAGGGCAGAAAGCCTTTGGAGAAAGCCAGTCTGCTTCTACCTCTCTCCAGGAGGGGGAATTCCTTGTCTAGGATCCCACCGAGAATCAGGGGAAAGCTCTCCACTACAGGCCAGCTCTACTTCAGACCTGCGTTAAGATCAGGACCCACAAGGGAAAACAGGAAGCAGCAGCCCCTTGCTGACAGGAGGCAGGAAAGGAAATGCGAGCCTTGAAGAAAATCAAAGATGGCAGGGCAGCCTGGGCATCACTCGCCACATGGGCCCTGAGCTTCCACCTAATTGCAAAGCACTCTTGGGGCCACCGAGGCAAGTCCCAGGAGGGGGCCTTCAGGAAGACAGGATCACCACGGAACAGACCAGCCAGCACCAGGAGCCACAGAGCAGGCGCCTTCTCAACCTGCTCCCCGGGCACCGCAAGCCCGAGAGGACACTTTTGGGGGCAACCACACCACAGAGGCTTCCTGGTCCCCCCACTTCATCAGGAACAGACCCCCACCCCTCTCAGGCCCTCATTTCAGCACAGTACCTCTGAGTTCAGCCTTCAGACAAAGCCAGCTCTGTCTCCTGCCCCCGGAGGGGGAAGAGGCACAAAGGCCAAAGACCTCTTTGCTGTCTCTCTCTTGGGGGCAGTCTGCAGGGATGAGAAAACGATCTCATCCTGAAAGAGTTTCCACAACTCTCTCAATCTGAAGCTTTTATTCTAAAACAAGTAAACCAAACACATGGAAACCTGGTGGCCACGTGGACTTGGGCTCCCTCCCACAGACAAGCCGAGCACATAACAGCACGTGGGGCTCTGAGGCCCAAGCAGTCCTCAGAGTGCCGCCAGCTTCCCACTCAGATGCCCCAGGCCGAGTCACCGCGGGCTCCAGGTCCGAGTAAAACGTATTGAACTGTTTAGTGAAATCACCCATAAATGAGATCCAGGAAAAAGCTGTGCTTTACTTCGTCCATGAAATATTAGTCACATTGACCTCTTTTACAATGAGGGCAGGCTGTTATTTCTAATGGTGACAATAGCAATAAAACAAATTCTCAAATTCTCAATTATGCAGGGGCTCATCATTCTGTTGGTGGATTAAAACAGGTTCTGGCATTCTCCCCTTGGACACCTGGGGCTGGGGGCTGGGGCTCAAGCTGCCAGACTGTGACGGTTCTAATGAAGGCTGCTGTGTGGAGAGAGGAGAGATGGACTATGGGCCAGGAGGATGTCGCTCTGTCCACACAACAGTGGGCAGCTCAGACTTGGCTGCACCTGATCCAGGGCTCCCACAGAAGGGACAGCGGGCCTCATCTCCCCAACGCCACCGGCTCGGAGCCGACAGCGACCCCAGGAAGTCATCTCTCAAGTCCTCTCAGCATCTCCTGGGCAGCCCAGCCAAGTGCTCTCGGAAGCCTCTCAGCTCTTGCTGAAACAGCCCTGCAGCCATGGGAGGAGGGCCAAGGGTGTCCTTGGGTGGACGGGAAGTGGCCGTGCATGTGCACCCTCCTCTCCCGTCCCCACCCCTTGACGATGAACAGCCCTCTGTGGGGCCCCTCACTCTGAAGATTTGGGGGGCAATCTTCCCCTGGCTGGAGGGGGCACCTCCCTGGGCCCACTCCACCTTGCAGGAATCGAGAGGCTTGGTCTCATAACCCAATTCTGCATATTGCCTCCCAACCCTCCCCTTCACACATGCACCCCTGTGTAATTCCACACCCCCCCCCCCCAGGAATGCCGTGGAGCGACCTGGAGCCGTGGGGCGGCCACTGCATCACCCGTCATACGCTAGCGACCAGCTGCTCCTCTCTGCCACTCATTTGTGCTCCAGAAACTCTCCCTTCCCTCCTCACGTGCTGTGACACTGTGCGGGTCCCCAGCAGGCGTTCCACACACATTATGAAAGGGGGGCTGTGGGTAGGTGAGTATAATCATCACGGGCAAACTAGCAAGAAAGGAACTCGCTCTGGTCTAGGAACGTTCTCGCCTTGCCAGGAAGCTCCAGTGTGAAGAAGTATCAAAAATGGCTGTGTTCAGCAGCTGGAAAAATTAAGGGCAGGCAACATCCACTCAATCTTCACAGGAGGAAGCCTTTTATGGCTATACTGCTCACTTGTTCCTTGCTCGGAAAACGTTTTAATTTAGGCCTGGCCTCCTGCATGGCGGGAAGGACCCCAGGTTCCTGAGTAACTGAGTGAAGGCCAGAGAGCATCTCCCTTCCCATTCTCAGGTAGATCCCTAACACCATCCCTCAAGGGCTTCAAAGGCAAACCCACACCAGGTCAAAGGGACTCAGGGCACTGACTGCAGCCCCACAGGATGAATGAGTTAATGACACGACATGAGAGCCCTTCTCTATGCCAACATGCTCCCCACTTCTAATGGATCCTAATAGACTTGCCACCAGGCCACACAAATGGGGCAGTGTGGTGTCATGGCCACGTCTCCCAGCCACACCGTGCAAGGGAGCTTCCAGGCAGTGCTCTGAGGAGGCCGAGTGGGGAGAAGATCAGAATAGCACTGGATCCTTCCTTCCTTCCTTCAACAAACCTCTACTCAACACCTTCCACACACAGTGGTTTTTATCCAGAGCTGTGCATCTGGATCCCGGGAGAGTATTTTAATGTGGAAGATTCCACACACCGTCACAGGCAGACAAAAGAGCGTCATGACCCCGAAGTGCCTGGCACACAGCTGCAACCACCATCCATTCGTGGCCATCCAACCTCATCTCCACCTCTACCTGCTTCCCGTTCCCCAGCCTGGCCGGCCGATGGGGGATCCAAATCACAGGCATCGTATCGTTTTCTCTGTTTATCCAAGAAGAAGAGGATTCTTTTTTTTCTTTTGCAATATAACCACGATACCAACCCACCTAAATAACTGCACATATTTAATTAGATTGAGGAATTATTTTATTGTCCCAACCTCCCTCAACTGTGTGCACCTCTCTGTTTTTTTGGAAGCATGTACAGAGCCTCCAGCCCCAGGATTCTGATCAGTGAGGCCGGGTGGGAGGAGGCTGGAAACTCTGTATTTTAACAAGTTCTCTGGAGTCTCAGGACCAGGTCAGTGTGGAGCCCACTGCTTTCAGGGAACCTGAAAGACTCCTTGATGCAAAGAACAACAAAAAATTTGGCTGTTTTCATGTCGGTCATGAATTAAGGGGGAGAGAAGATTCGACAGACCTCCAAACGCCAGGTCTTCAGCCCTAAAGAAACCAACACCCAGGGCAGTGATGAGACCGCTGGCCAGAGAGAAGCTGGGACGTTTCCCGCTCTCTTATTCAGATTTTTCTTCCCAAACAAAAGAAGATAAATGCGAGCCGCCTCTCCTCAGGCTGGGCCCAAAACAAAGGAGGCATGGGGGGAGCTACAGAAGCACCTTCCCGAGCTCGTGCTCCACAGAACTTCAAACGCTGAGATACTCACAGCTTGCTGAGGCTGTCGAGCCCTGTAAAAGCACCACTGGTGTCCTCTATTGTGCCCGAAATCTCGTTATGGTCCAGATCCCTGGGGAGAAGACAGAAAGAAAGCTCACCATCCAGTCTGAGTTCTCAACTCATTCTTCAGCATGAAGTGGGAGAACAGACTGACACCCAATCTGCCACCTTGAAGCTCAAAACATCTCAGTGTATCCTAGATGCCCAGCCACGACGTACAGTTAAGAAAAGCGTGACCACTGAACCACGGGAAGCCCAGTTCTGCACCCCCTGTGGTGTGGCCTTTCTCAGCCTTCTCACAAAGCTGACACATGCCTCAAACAAGCAGCTTCCCTAGCTCCGTTTGCTGCTCGCCAGTAGGCTAAGCCCAAGCCCCGGGGAGGGAGGGGGTGCAGACAGTACCGGGAAAGCCTGGTTTGTATTCTGCCCCCAAAGAGTGGACATCTGGCTGGGGGCACTGAGAATCAGACCAAAAGGTTCCTTAAGGTTCCCGTCTGTGGTCACACCAACCAGAGTCCCTTTCCCGGACTTGACTGAGAAACGAAAGGCATGTGGAGGAAAGGGATGGCGAAGAAAGAGGCTCTGGCACAGGGCCCTTCCAGGGACCACCTCCATGCTGGCAAGTGGGTTTGGAGCCCCGAGCCCCCATCTCCTCACGGGGCCTGCACAGGCGCTGACTCTGAGCCAGGGACGACATCTGGGTGCTGAGTCAGACTTGTGACCCACTTGCCAGGATGGGAGGATGAGGCCAACTTTTCAGGCCAGTCTCCTCCAACAATGCAAATCACAAGGCCGATGACTCAGCTTCCTCCCGCAGCTTCCAAGGGCAGGCCACAGTGCCAGGCGAGACATCCCACCTGGCAACCTGGCCCCCATCTGCCACTCGGTCAGCCCTCTCCAGCTTTCCCCAAGCATCTCGCTTCCTACACCTCCCTCTCCTGAGCCCTTGCAGATGTGGCCAGGAACAGACAAGGATGCTGCGCTTGGCTCCCATGAGGGCCTTCAGAAGGAATCGACATTGCCAGTAGGGAGGGGAGCTCTGACTGCAGAGTGAAATGCTTGCTCTGACCTTTATTTTATAGCAGGAAGCTCAAAGAGCCGAGATTCTGCTGCTGGAAGGGACTTCTCCTTTCAATGTGTTCCTCCCTATTATCTTCATACTGAAGAACTGGGGACCCAGGGCTGCAGCTTTGTGTGCCTGCCTCCCTGCTCCTAGCCCTGGCTGCCAAAGTTTTTCTCCTCCTTCTGGCACACTCAGTCTGAATGTTCCCAGCCTTGTTATTCAGGCCCTGCAACGGCTCCAAGGCTAACCTTGGCTTGAATAGCCTGGTGTCTGGCTCTTTCACACTCGCCAACAATGGCTCAGCATCAAAGCCCCCTTTGCCCTCTCCACAAGGTGCAAGTGCAGAGGCTTCCTCCCCGTGACACTGGGACCGCCCGTCTCTCTGCAGCGGGGCACGCCTGGGAAGGAGGTCTCGAACCCCCTACCACTGCTTGGTGGAAACCACACGCCCCTCTTTGGGGGCTTTATGCCGATAGTTGCCTGGAAGTTCTCTGACGGCAACATGTGAAAAATTTTAAGTTTCAGCAAAGCGTCTTGCAGCAACTTCTCCCAACCCCACCTAACTTAGAGGGAAATGACATTATTACCTCCATTTTGTTAAATGACTCCCACTGAGGCTCCAGCAAGGACAGAGGATTCCCTAATTACCCCTCTCTTGGACACAGGGTGTGCTGATGAAGTTCAATGCTAGCCCTGAGAGATGAGCCTCAGTATTCCTTTGGCTCAGATAAAAAACACTTGGGACTTAACAATGGAAGTCACAGCGGGAAGGCTCAGGATTGGAAAGACTGACCCCTCGGCTGCCGTCCTGGAGGCTGCGCCAGCACTCGGCCCGGGGAAGCTTTTCCCAACAAGTCCGCTAAGCGCACCGTGGGAATTACCACTCCAGTAACAACAACTTTTTTGAGTCATCATCACTCTATAGGCACCATCCTGGGGGGAATGAGAGAGATTTTTCTGCTCAGTCACTTTTTCAGTTGATCATACGAAAGTCTGAGACTCTGCTAAGAGGTCAGCTTTGGATCCAATTCTGACTCGAAGCCAGTGAGAAGGGAATTCAGCAAAGCAGTTGGTTGGCTCTGCTCTCCCAGCTGGGGACCCCTTCATTCTGTCAGCCTCACAGTGAAAGACGTACAAGACGCGCAGGTTTTTGAGTCCCCTGAAGGCGCCTTCCGCGATGTGGCTGATGGAATTGTGGCTGAGGCGCAGGACGCTCAAGCTACTCAGGTCGGCCAGGCTCTCCTCATCCAGCCGAGTGAGGTTGTTGAAGGACAGAATCCTGAGGAAGGGGAGGGGAAACCAACATCACCATCAGGTCACAGGGGGTTGCCCGACTCTCTCCTGAACACTGAGCCACGGTCAGCAGGGCCTCAGCGGGACAGGACACTCACAAAGCCACAAGAATCCCGAGGCCAAAAGTGGTCGTGCAGCTAGAAACCCATCAGGGCCCGACACCCCGAGAGTTTGACTCCTCTGGAATGCTCGTGGAGGTCATGGTGACCAGGAAGTCTATTTAACTGTGAGGACTGCACGAGGTCATACAGCACAAGGACCCTCAGGCTCCAACCTCTTCATGCTGGTGTCCATGGCTGGTCCCGCTTCAGGCTATGAAAGGCCTCTCACAACAGCGGCCTGAGACTCTGGACGGGACCCCAGCAGGTTCTGACAGTGAGCGAGGGAGCCCAGTTAGACTCCCGACATCGGCCAGCAGAGGGCACCACGAGCCACTGCCTGGAACAAGCCTGCCTCCCAGAATGTCACGCCTTACCTGGGCAGTACCCGAGGGCCTGGAGTCTCCGGTCTGGGCTTCCTTGCCCCCACCCAAGCCAGCCTCTTCACATGATCCCCCTACTGTAAGCAGGACAGGGAACATGCCCCCAAATCATACGCCTTCCCTGAGTGTCAGAATCAAACCTTCCTTCCTCCCAGCACGCCTCTGAACCTCTGACACAGCATGGCCCTGGGTTGGTTACTTGGCATATTAGTCATCTATCGTTGAAAAATCGGAAATTTGGGATGGGGCAGGAAGGAGGAAAATAAATTCGGAGAAGACCAATGCGTTTTTAAAGGCAGCAGGGAGTAACATTCTTTCCCTCCTGGAGAAATAAGTCATGGTGTCTGTCAGTCACAGAGACCTGGCAGGAGATCAAAATTACATCCTCACCTGCAATTAAAGAATTGAGCTTAAAGGAGGGGTGGGAAACACACTCTGGAAAGCAATCCTAAACCTGGCTCTGAGGTTATCCGGAGTCGGGCAAACTGCTAGGCTGCTGAAGGCACACTTCTGTGACCTTCTCTGCCCCTTCTAAAGGGCACAGAAGACAGCGCCCCATTGCCCACCTGCCAGAGAGGGGCACAGGAGTGTGCCCTTCACCACCGCCTCCACTCCAGGGGCTCACACCCGCTCCGGCGACTCAGAGGACTGCCCCTCCCCTTAGCAATCACACTGGCTCAGTCCTGGGGAACCAAGAAGACCTCTCTTGCTTCCCCACAGCTCTCAGGCCAGAACCACAGAAAACCATGGGTCCTGGGGGTTTCCTGAGTGGGGTCAGAGCCTGAGCAAAGAGCACGTCAGAAGCCCTCCAATACCAGGAGACAATACTGTGCAAGTGCACTGCCCTGGAGGATCAGGAAGCTAAATCCAAAGGGTTCATACTAACACACACGCACACACAAAACCCAAGGAAAGGGGCAGGACTACTGATTTTTGCATTAGATAAAGATGGATTCACTGAAATATAAACTCTAGGTCAGTGTATGGTGGGGGTCGGGGGAGAGGGGAGGAGAGGGAGAACATGGAAGAACAGATAAAAACACCGGCTGCAAGACTCAACGTTGAGTTTAAACGTCCCCTAAGCGAGCCTGGTGAGGTCAAGAGGGAGACAGGGGGGACAGAGGCTTGGCGCTCTTAACAATCGTTCACTCCAGTGGGTGAATCTTTCCCTACCGTCAAGCCTAGGCAAAAAGAAAACCCACAAAAATTCCTCTGAAAAAAAATAAAGAAACATACTGGACTAAACTAGAATTGAGAAACCTTGAGCATATTAAACAGAAATAACATGGTGAGGATCTACTTTCTTCCTCCAGAACAACCAATCTTCTGGACATGGGATAGAGACAAAGGGTCATGGATATGCCTCCTGAGTCCCTGGCAATGCTTTCATTATCCGTGACCCACCCTGATGTGGCAGGACAGCCCAGACCTAGCCCTTTACCACCCAGGAGAGAGTCTGTCACTACTGGTGTCAGCAACCGTGGGCACCGGCTCAGGAGACCCCAGCCTGGGAGCCCCGTCTGGGGACCTCTTTAAGGGAAGTGTAAGCACACGTCCACATCTGCACAGGAGCCTCACTACCAGGCCCCGGGCATGCACGGCGGGGAAAGAGGAGGAGGCAAACGCCCGGACAACGCGGCCAAGGGAAGGAAGGCGGAAACTACGAGGACATATAAATTCTCCCACTGTCAGTATGTTACCGTCTCTCGGGTTTGCTGTCCTTTCTGTGTTTTGAGCCCAAATAACCCCTTTTACTAAAGAAGTGCATGCTACTTGGTGTAGCCATTAATGTACAGTCGCTCTCAGAAGAGCTGCAAAGAGAACACTTCCACAGGCTGCCCCTCTACAACAGAGCACTCTATCTCGGGAACTTTCTCCAAGCCCAAGAGGGCCCTGGGGTAAAGGCTCCCTGCAGGGACCTAGGGCTACCGCTGCAGCCCCTGCTAATCTGAATGCAGAGAGGAGATCAGGAAGCAGCCAAGCTCAGATCACTGAGGTCTGCTGGGCCGCGGGGTCTGCCTGGCTGGGCTCTGTTTCCCTCCCCACCAGGCCACTGCCTCTGAGCTGTGGAAGGCGCCAGGCCTGCAGCTCCCCGGGCCCTGGAGTATTCACCGACAGGCAGGACACTTACAACTCGTGCAGCTTCTGGCAGAAGCTCCAGCCGTCGCGGGTGATGCGCGAGATGGAGTTGTTGCTGAGGTGGAGCTGGTGCAGGGCCGTGAGGCCGTAGAGCGAGCCGCTGTTCACTTCCACCAGGCTGTTGTACTCCAGGTGCCTGCAATGAGAGCCCACGCACGGTGAGGACGGCCTTTCCCCAACGTGCTCATTCACTCACTGATGGACAGCAGAGGAGCGGCTACTCTGCATCTGACACTGGTCGGCACAGAGGACCTAACAGCAGCGCGCGAGAGAACTGCGGGGTGTGCGTGTGCCCGTGCGTGTGTGCGCCTGTGGAGGAGGGGGGAGAAGACAGGCAAACCCACACGGATGATGTACCAGGCAGAGTGAGAGAGTTCAGAGGACAAGGGGACGCTTCCTAGAAGCGACCTTCTTAGCTGAGTACAAGTGAACCAGGCACATGAATGGGCAGACGAGTTCCAAGCAGAGGGCAAAGCCCATTAAAGGCAGAGAAAGAAGAGAGAGTAGAAGGGAGCTCTCATTATTATTCCCATCTTACAGGCGAGGAAACTGAGGCTGAGAGAAGCTAAGTAACTTGTCTCAGATGCCACAGCTTAGCAAGTATTGAGGGGCCAGAATTCAAAGCCAGGTCTGGCTAACCAAGCCTGGGCTCTGGACCACAGTGCCAAGAGACACGGCCTTAGCCCTGGGGTCAGACTACTTGGATTTAAATCCCAGTTTTGCCACTTTGCTGGTTGAATGAGCCTGAACATCTATAAAATAGAGATATCCAAGAAGGATCGACTCCATAGGGCTGTTGTGAGAAGGAAACAGCGCATGCCAGAACTTCAGCAGTTCTGAGAATTTAGCTCCCACCACGTTCATTAAGCGAGGACGTTATGACCCTGCTTCTCGACCCTGCACACCCTAGCCAAGGACGACTCCACCCCACAGCACTGGCCTCTTGGACAAACGCTGTTCCACGTTCAGTATCCCAAGGGCTTTGGGCAACCAGATTTTGCTTATATCTATCTTTCTGCCTCTGCTCAAAAGGTGAGAATGTAGTTTATAATAATTCCTAAGGCAACTCATAGCCCTCAATTTATAGGAATTCGTTCAACATAAAACCAAATGGTATGTGCTAACTCCATTTTCTTCTGAGAATTCTCTTTTAATCTCAGTCTACCTGGATTTCAAAGTCCAAAATGACAGTTTTAAGGATGTCAAGTAAGTGTTCTTGAACGCGTAAAAACAGAGGTACAGCCATCAAAGGTGGACAGGAGAGCGAGCAGCAGTGTCAGTGGCCTCATTTTACAGTGTGTGGGGGGAAGGGTGGTTATCAAGCGACTTTTTTTTTTTTTAATTTTTATTTATTTATTTTTCCCCCAAAGCCCCAGTAGATAGTTGTATGTCATAGCTGCACATCCTTCTAGTTGCTGTATGTGGGATGCGGCCTCAGCATGGCCGGAGAAGCAGTGTGTCGGTGCGCGCCTGGGATCCAAACCTGGGCCGCCAGCAGTGGAGCGCGCGCACCCAACCGCCAAGCCACGGGGCCGGCCCGAGAGACGCTTTTGATAATGAGAATGGCACAGAGTTGAGGGAACTGGATCTAGGGTTTTTGTTTCAGTTACAAAATAACCAATAAAGGATGTGAACATAGTGACAGAACTTGTAGAGACTGGGAGGGAGCAGGCAGTGGAGGGGGAGGGTGTCTTGAGCAAGTTCAATCCTTGACCATAAGGCAAGAAATCTCAAGTTAACAAACCAACACAGTGGTATAACTGCATTAACTTGGAAGTAACCACCAGCAAAACTAAAAGCAGAAAAAAACAAAGAGAAATGATGAGAAGGGACTGCCCCTTGGGAGTCGAACTGGGGGAAAGAGTGAATGGGGGTGGGGGTGGGGCAATGACTATTTGCTTTACTCTGACTTTACTCAACTATGAGGAATATGTTACTTTTGATTAAAAATAAACAAATTTAAATGTTTCAAAATTGAAGGTCAGTAACTGCCTTGCTGCCCTTTTCTGTAAGCTTTTTGGTGGTTGTTTGACGTTACTCTGGCAGGCGAGCAAGTTCTGCGATTGTGCACATCTGGCTGGAGAGAGTGCTCCCTTGATAAAAGTGGAACATCTGCACCGAGTGGCTTGATTAGCTCACAAAACATAAATAAATTTCTCAGGATGAACTATGCATTTTCAGCCCACCTGCACATCAAGGCAGACAGTCAACCCAAATCGCGGAGAGAGGGAACTTCCTGTAGCGAGTGGGAGAGGGGAGAGGATGTGGGAAGGGAGCCTGCTCCGAGGTCCCACTGTTCACTAAGGAAGTGGGGGTGGGGGTGGAAGGGGAGGAAAGAGAAAGAGAAGCCCGGAAAAATGGCTCCCTCTTCTATCTTCATCCACAAACTCACTTGACCGAATCCACGAAAACTTCCCCCAAGAGATGTTCCTAACCCGAGAGGAAAACACCCTTAGATTTGGCAAAGTCCCCAAAGGCACTGAGTTGGGCCCAGCTGAAGTCTCAAAGGGCAGGGGGCTGGGGCCAGCTGAAGTCCTAACAAGTCTTCAGGGCAGGGGCTGAATGAACAATGCATGTGTGATACAAACAGACCACTGGCGAGTCCTTGGAGCGGAGCAAAGCCAGGGCCCCACCCCGCGCCCAGCCCCAAACTCACAGCACGTGCATCTTGGACAGCCCCCAGAAGGCTCCGTCTGTCAGCTTGCTGATGTTGTTTCGCTGAAGCTTCAGCACCTCCAAACTGTCGAGCCCCTGGAACGTCAGGCCCTCGATCAGCCGAATCCGATTCCGATTGAGATCCCTAAAGAGATGCAGCCAGCGGGTTCAGAGTGTCACCTACGCACGCCCCACCTACAGCCATTCCCACGCAGTCCCAGCTGGGTTTCCGAGCCAGCAGGGAAGATCCCGGGGAAGAGGTCCAGCGAGGCGCGGAAGCACGGTGGAGGCCCACTGCGCGTCTCACGGCCACCCCTGCCCGCCATGCCGGCACCGACACTGACGGGCCACTGCTCATGAACGAGAGGAGGGCTCTGAATGAGTGAGTGCTCCTGCTTCCTCCCCGAATATCCATGACTCTGCGGTGAGGAGGTGGGTATGACTCAGGATGTGAACGTCTTAGGTGAGCTGTCTCTTAGCTCAGCAACAGAAATCCACACCAGATGTCTCAACCCAGGACAGATCTAACCGCTGGCTCTCAAATGGCAATGACACTTCCCACCGGAGGCGTTAACAGGATCTCTATTTCTGGAGAGAAGTTACCGCGTGTGGGGAGGGAGGGATCTAGACACACCACGAAGCACACACATTTGGCTTCTAGCCCCAGCATGATAAACCTCAGTTAACCAAAAGATTTCAGGAATGTGGGTGGGCTGGATCCCTCAGTTACACTGGGGGAAGGAGCAAGGGAGCACAGGGCTAACCAGAAAGCCCTTGGTTTTCCCCAAATACTTCTGCAGTGTCTCATGACCCTGCCCCCATGAAACTTCCTGAGCATCCAGAGACCTGCTCTAGGACTGAAGAAATGTCCTAGAGCGATGTGTGTGCACACGTGTGAACCCAGGCAGTGAGAGCACTGGGGCACACCCCATCCTGCTGCCAAATCTGGCCCTGAACAATTGTTTTGTTCTCTTTAAACCCAATCTCCACTATTGGCTTATTTTCCTGAGATACACTCTTCTGACACAAAGAGGACACAGAAAAACAAAAACCCAGGGAACAAACAACAGTCAGGTTCTGCTAAATAGAGGTTTCTTGAAGCCAAACCCTGTGCCCTTCTAGGATAGCACTCGGCTTTGGTCATCAAAAAACTAAACAGATAAATCCTTTCTTTAAAAAAAAAAAAAATACTAAATCAACTACCTTATAAGATTTAGGAGATGAAGACAATGACCCATCTCCCTCTTACACCTCTGGCTACACTAACTTCCTCTCAAACTGCTCAGGAAGCATTGGACACCATAATGTCCATGGTTCAGATTTTATGGGTACCTTTAAAGAAAACACAGAAGCCTCTAAGATAAATAAGGAACCCAACCCAGACAGCCCTATGCGTTACCCAGGATCAGCTAACCAGCAGGATTCCTCATTTCATTTGGAAAGTGCCAGCAAGGACAAGCATATATATCCTCAGTGGATCTTTTTCGCAGCAACCTGAGGCAGCCCACAGGCACCAGACTCAGCTTCTAATTTGCTTTTATTAGGTGTTGCTATAGGGCCATTAATGATAGTTTATGCAGAGCTTGACTGGGGGGGAGCAAGGAAGGGGTTGCATTTGGTACGAGGTCTGTGGGGAAATTTGGGCTCCATAAAGTTTGGCTAACCTTAATTAAAGTGCAGGTTTCTGTACTCACAGTTGTGTCAGCCTGGGTAACTTGAATGCTTTCACAGGAAGCTGGGTGATCCTGTTTTTGCTCAGGCGAAGCGTTAGCAGCGACCGTGACAGACCATCAAATGCTCCCGACTCCAGGGTGCCGATCCGGTTGCTTGCCAGGTTGCTGGAATGATTCAGGAGAGAAAACATAGCGGTCAGGAGGAGGCCATCCTCATTCTGTGACAGACACCAGACCTGGCCGAGTTGGGAAAATAAGCTAAAACACACCCAGAGGGACAGGTTTCCTTCCAATGAGCTATTTGGCATCCTGAGGCCGTGAAGGCCATCTTCACTCCCAGATGCAGGAGCCAGGGAAACGCCGGTGTCAGGACCGTCCACCTCAGGCCTTGCCAGGGCCTTGTTTCAGCCCAGAGCACACTGTGCTGGTGGCGGTGGGCCACCCCAGGAGGGTGGGAGAGAAAGTCAATTACTCCACCCCCAGCCACTCTCACACACTAGCCCGGCCACATGTCGGGGCCCCCTGTAGGATTCCTTCTTCAACACCCACTACCCAAGGGTCAGGGTTCAAGGTTGGTAAGAAGAGCCCTAAGCAGCAGAAAGTCAACTGCAAGGCTAGGTCAGAGTAGATTTCATAATTTCGGGAAACAGCATTTAATTCGGAAGTGGGTCTCATTGTATGACTTATGTAATAAATATGTAGAAATTGATTCATTTTAATAATTTTAAATGTGTCAAAGAAACACTGTAGTTAAAGAGACAGGCATGGAGTCCCTTCAGAAAACAAGCAATACTTCAATGGGACGTCCACTTTCGGGTTTATGTATGTAAAGGGCACCTCCCCTCAAAATGCACTACAGTAAACAGCTAAAATCTGTGCATTCTGTTGTGTGTAAATTATATCAAGTAATAAAAAGACAAAAAGCAGGGAAAAGTGAGGGACAATATGGTCTTCCTACGAAAAGTTTACCCCCAACACCTCTCCTGCTACCTTTCCCGGACAAATGCTGCTTTTTGTGGCTTAAGCCAAAAGGGAAAAGACCAGAGAGAATTTCCCACCACAGAGAGGGGAAGGGAACGAGGCATTTTGCGTCTCTCCATCAGGCAGTGGCCCAGGACAGGGCACATGAGGATTCTTTGCAAATGGGGCTGGACTGTTTGTTCTTAACACTCCAGATTAAAGAACAGTCTGTGTGATGAAGATATGCCGGCCAGTCTCGGCCAAAATAGCAAGTCCCTCCTGCTTTCATGCAGAGAGAGAAGGTCACTGCAACTCAGCAGTTGGTGGTTTCTTTGTCCCAAGCAAGGAAATGCCAGGTGGCAGCTGGACACCTTTCGAAAGCCCTCACTGGGGCCGATGCTGCGGCACTGGCTTAACAAAGGCCACGCCCTCCCACTTCCAATTCCGGTGCGTTGATGCAGCCTAAGAAAGAAATCACTCCTCTTCTTGGGGGTCTTAGAAAATCCATGTGCCAAGCCTTGGCCTCCCTGAACAGATAGGTCACAAGGACCCTTAAACCAGCCTCACAACCATCTCCAAAATTACTCAGGAACAGTAACAATGCAGGGAATGAAAACTCACATGTCATGTGAAAATGTCTCTTTAGCCTGGTTTTCAGTTTCTTCCCCAAAGCAACATTTTCCTACCAAAAGGCAGTGGGTTAAATGGGTTTTAACTGTTTTTCCTCCCATCTACGATCCATTGGGTATGAGATGAGGCATGAAAACGGGGAAAAAGTGAAAAAGACCTACAAAGAAATCTAGAAGGTTCTGAGAACCCACAGAATGGAGTAACTGTCTCTTCAATTAAACCAAATGACGTGTTTATAAATAGTGCCTGGTGCTAGAAAGATAAGACTGACAGGTGAAACCTCGGCAAAGAGGTCTCACTACCCCCGAATCTTTTCTCTATGCTTTACTGAGAGGCCGCCCAGCACATGGGAAAGCCAGCAGGCTTTGCAGCCGAGAGAGATCTGTACTTGAGGGCTAGAATCTCCTCACAAGTGGTGAATCTGTTAAGTTAATACTTAATCTCTCCCCACCTCAACCTCCTCATCCGTCTGTCAAGTCAGAATAATGCTGCTGGATCTGGAAATGCTCTATAAATGGGCAAATAGAAGACAACAGACGGGGGTCCCCTGCCCTCCGGCCTGCTGAGGGAAGCCAAAGGTGTGGCCCGCCCCCACCAACTCAGCCAGGCCAGAACCGAGAAGAGAAGGAAGCGTCCTCCAAGTGTAGACCTGGGTGCCGACAGCAGAGCCCAGGCACTTACAGCTCCTTTACGTGCAGCCCATGCGGGAAGCAGGCGCTCCGGATCTCTGTGATGTTGTTGGAGCTCAGATCCAGCACTTCCAAGGAGAGGTAAGCCTTCAGCTGACTCCCCTCCACACCGCGAATCTTATTGTGTTGCCTGAAACACAAGAAGGGAAGTGCCTTGAGCATGTCTTTTTGCAAAGAAACTATTATTTTCCCCGTGCTTTTTCTCCTAGCTATTTTGCCCTTTCAGAAAATTACAAATGCAGTGACAATCTTAAAATGACACGTCCCATTCTTCTTTCCATCAAGTTATTACCTGCTGGCTGGGTGCTAGTCAGAATAGTGAATTCTGTTAGCGACAGGTTTGCCCGACCACGTTCTAAGCGTCGGCTGCTCTGCCCAAGGACAACAACACGGGGTGGTATTTCAGACCGTGCAGAGAGCAGCGGGACCAGACCTCAGAACTCACTGATGCTCTTCCCATAAGGATGTGCCCGGTGCAACCAGCCAGCTCCTAACGTGGCTCTCATCTCGAATCTTCAGAACCTCGTCCACCCCATCACTTACAAGACTGCAGGCACCGGAGCCCAGAGTTCAGTTTAATCCAACTTAACGCATCATTACGCACCTCACATTTCACCCACACCTACCACGTACCAGGCATGGAGACAGGCACAAGGGATTTAAAAAAAAAAAAGAAAAAAAAGATGAGGAAGTCCTGACAACCTAACAAGGGAAACGAGAGCTTGGTGCTGAGTCTAACCGATTCTCCTGAGCCTCCTGACTCCATCCCCTTGGCACCTTTGTTCCTCAGTTTCCTCGTCTGGAAGATGGTGCCATGGCCCCTTATTTCACGGATATGGATGATCCAAACTGACACCACACTTAAGCATCTGGCACGCGAATGTAAGTGTTCCGAGTATTCACTCCCACTCCAAAAAAGGCATTTTACCATGAGGATTTATTTGTACCTTTAACCCTCTTTCTGAAAACCCACAGTCTAACCAACCATCCAATATTTATTGATCAGGAGAAAGACAACAAATGTAACCAAGGCTGGGGAACGGGCCGTCCCCTTGTGGGTTTGGTTCTGCCTGGCAGGTTCAAATCCCCACAGCCCTAATCCCAATATTCAGAGATTTGAGAACCTGCTGGGTGGTAGCGCTGGGCCTCTGGGTTCCAGGCACTCACTCGGGCCAGTTTCTGAGTAAACAGTGTCAGGGGCTCTGGCCAATCAAAGCATTCTTGAACACAACACAAGTAAGCCAGGCCTCGCTTACCAAGTGGCATCTCTTTTAAACAAACACTTGACCAAATCAGTTCCAACAGGCATAAACAAGGCCCTCTTTCCCAGAAGCTCTGGGGCTTCTCGCTGACTCCTTTGTTTTTTTTCACAACTCTCCCAGGCCCTGAACCCAAGAATCCATTTACAAGGGCACAACTCCACACGCAGCGAATCTCCCTAGAATGGAAGACCGCTTTTCCCTTCCCGTCCCCTCCCCGCCCCCCAAAGCTACTTCCTTTGAGTTCTTTATTAAGTTCTTAATAAAGATAGTCTCTCCAGTTTTCTGACTCCAAAAGCAAGAAAGGAAAAAAGAAAAGAAAAGAAAATCTTTATTATGTAAAGTATGGGAAAAAAAGAACAAGAAATAAAGGCCTCAGAGCTGAGCCTTCTCCAGGAACTCTGAATGCAGTGCCAGGGAGCCAGGAGAAGAGGGTCTAAAAGAAGAAGGGAGGGGTGCCATGGGCCCAAAGTTGCACAAAGAGGGACCGCGCACATTTGAAGGGGCGACAGGACAGCTGCGAGACCCCCACACTTCTCCCACCGCCCCGCGTCTGTCTCCTCTTGTCTTTCGTCTTGCACTTTTCTTCTTCTTTCTCGTCTGTCCGTTTATTCACTGAATCAAACACGTCTGGGCCCCCGCGCTGTGCCAGGCCCACTCTGTGATGAAGACAGGTTTCTTTCACATGCTGGAAAGAGTTCCCCATTTAGCAGAGGAGGCAGCCATGGAGATAAGCGACAACGGAGCGTGGGAGTGAGGGTTACAGAAGCAGGTTGGATGAAATGTGCGAGGAGCGAGAGGGTGCAGTGTTGAATTCTGCCGTGAAGAGGTCACTGGAGCCAGTTCCAAAGGGCAGGATGCTGATGCTGGGAGGAGACAGGCAGGGCAGAGGCTGGGAGTAGGTCACGGAGCCGGGAGGGCAGGTGGGACCACGTCAGGAAACGCCCCACAGGCCGAGCTCAGAAGTAGGGAGTCTGTGTCCCAGTGGGCCAGGTGAGAGATGGCAGCAATGGACAGACACAAGAATGAGAGAGGGGCCCACAGGATCTGGAGATGACAGCTGGGGGTGCATCGAATGGTGATCCTAAATTTTCTAGCTTGCAAACGTTAAGATAACCAGGTTAGTAGGCTACTGGCTACACCTTCCACCCTTGCCCACTTATGGCCTCTTCCCAACCCAGGAGCCAGAGAAATCCTGTTAAGACATCCCACAGAATGGGAGAAAATATTTGCAAATCATCTATCTGGTAAAGGGTTAATAGCCAGACTATACAAAGAACTCCTACAGCTCAACAACCAAAAACCCCAAACAACCTGATTAAAAAATGGGCAAACAACTTGAACAACTGCTTCTCCAAAGAAGATATACAAATGGCCAATAAACACATGAAAAGATGCTCAACATCACTATTCATTAGGGAAAAGCAATGAGATACCACCTGACCCCCATAGGATGGCCACTATTAAAAAAACCAGAAATAAGAAGTGTGGGTGAGGATGTGGAGAAACTGGAACCCTAGCGCAGCTGCTGAAGAAAATGGAATAAAACAGAATTACCATATGATCCAGCAACCCTACTTCTGGGATATATCCAAAAGAATTGAAAGCAGATCTCAAAGAGATATCTGTATACCCATGTTTATAGCAGCATTATTCACAACAGCCAAAAGGTGAGGCGACCCAAGTGTGCACCGATGGAAGGACGGATAAACACAACGTGGTGTACACGTACAACGGACTATTATTCAGCCTTAAAAAGGAAATTCTGACACATGCCGTAACACAGATGACTCTCGAGTACATTACACTAGGTGAAAAAGGCCAGACACAAAAAAGACAAATACTGTGTGATCCCACTTCCACGAGGTGTCGAGAGCAGTCAGATACATCAACAGCAAGTCGAGTGGTGGTTGCTGGGGCTGGCGGGAGGCAGGAACGGGGAGTTCATCAGTGGGTATGGAATTTTAGTTTTGCAAGATGGAAGCAGCTCTGGAGATGGGTTGCATGACACGAGTATATTGAACACTACTGAACTGTACACTTAAAAAATGATTAAGGGGCCGGCCCAGTGGCACAGAGGTTAAGTTTGCGCACTCTGCTTGGGCGGCCCGGGGTTCATAGGTTCGGGTCGCAGGTGCAGACCTACGCACCACTGGTCAAGCCATGCTGTGGCGGCGTCCCACATAGAAAATAGAGGAAGATGGGCACAGATGTTACTTCAGGGCTAATCTTCCTCAGCAAAAAGAGGAAGATGGGCAAGGGATGTTACTCAGGGCCAATCTTCCTCACACAGACACACACACAAAAAAGATTAAGATGGTAAATTTTATGTTATGTGTATTTTAACAAAATTTAAAAACAAAACAAAGCAAAAAAGTCAGTTCACAGGACTCCTTTGCCTAAAACTCAAACAGTGGCTCTCGTGTCTCACTTAAGACTAAGTCCTCACGGTGGCCTCCAAGGCCCAGGTGCTCTGCTGTACGCCCGCCCTACGGCCTCACTTCCTCCTCCTCCGCCTCGCACGCCCTGCTCAGGCCCTCAGACGTGCCCGCAGACTCCTGCTCAGGACCTGTGCACCCGCCTTTGCCACTGCTCGGAATGCTCTTCCCCCTGAGATCCCTACTTCCTTCCCGTCTTTATTCACATGTCGCCTTCTCAATGAGGCTTCCCTGGTCACACTCCCTAAAACCACAAGCTCCTTCTCTCTCAGACACACACACGCCCACACACACAACACACACACACACTTTCCACTCCCTGGCCTGCTTTATTTTTCTCAATAGCTCTAATTATCATCTAATATACCTAATATTTTGCTTATTTCTAGTTTAACATCTTCTCTCCCACCTGGCTGTGGCTCCATGAAGGCAGAGATGTTTGTCTGTTGTGTCCACTGCTGTGTCTCCAGCCAATGGAGCAGTGTGAGCCACATACAGGTGCTCGATAAATATTTTTGAATGAATCACAAAGAATAAATATAGGCTAAATTCAGAAGAACTGAAGCTGGACACAGATATGGGACTCACTAGCATTTAAGCAGAAGACCATTCAAGCAGATGAGTTCCATGAGGGAATGCAAAGTAAAGATGAGTCTGGCAAGTGCCTCGTGGCAGCACTGCCAGACACAAACGACTGAACCCACAGTGGCTCCAGAGGTCCCTGGAGCTCAAACACTGCTGTTCCCAACTGCTGAAGATGCACATGCCACCTTCTCCCCCAGGGCTGGTCTCTCTGCACTATAGCCCAGAGCCCTGATCAAACTCTTTCTGAACTCCTCGTGCTCAAGGAAGCTGACCACACAGCTCTGCTCTCCTGCAGAACTCCCCTCCCTTTTCTCACAGAGCAAGAATCCCACTGTGTTAGATGTCTCTGTGGAGCCTGGCAACTCCACCCAAGGCCAAGAGTTCTTCCTGGGCTGGAGTGTGGCACAACACTGAAGAAGAACATGCCATGAGCGTCACCCTACCTGAGTTCAAATCCAGGTTACACCACCTACAGGTGTGAACCTCCGAGGAGCCCCATCTGTAAAGTGGGGTGTGAAGTTCCTATGCCCCAGGGGCTGAAGTGACCTGACAGGTAGCACTTACTCAATTAAACGAGTTCCTATTTTTATTAGTCATGTTTGTATCCTCAGAGACAGGCTCAGGATCTAGTTTGTAGGAGATGCTCTGGAAAAAGAATGAATGAATAAAATCAATGACTGACTGTTTCTGTCTGTTCCTCTGCCACATTTCAATGCAAACAGGCATCCCTGACTCCTCTCTCAGGAACAAAGGGCTGACTCAGAGCTCTCACTCTTAGCTTCATGTGTGAAACAAGCCTGCTCCAGCTGGAGAGTGTCAAAGCCAGCCATGGGGAGACTGGGCTGTCTTGGGGAGCTGTGCTTCAAAGCAAATCCCAGACTGAAACTTCTGCAGGACCCAGGGTGGCTAGAGATCTCATGGAGCCACAACCAGCTGGATTACATTCCCCTTCTCACTCCCGCAGCAAGTGGGACTCAGGCCCACGCCCCTGACCCCAGGCCACCACACCCCACCCCGTCTCATCAAGGGTAGCCGGCCTGTCCAAGATAGCCCCTCCAGACGCCCATCCATCAAGGTTAGAGCAAGGAGGCAGTATTCAGGGGAAGCCCTCCTTCCTCCTCCTTGAGAGTAGACAGCTGTGAAGACCTGCGTGCTGCTCTCATTCAATCCAGTGTTCCACTTTCATGAAACTGTCCAAGTTTTGAATGCCACAGGCAACATGGGTGGTCATCACGTGACTCCTTTAACATAACTGCCCAGTTCCCAAGAAGGTCCACCCTCATCTTTCTAACCCCTGAGTCCTTGTCCAAGTTCTTTTTAACAACAGCTGACCAATTACTGAACACCTATACGGAGCAGGCCCTGGGTGAGGTCCCAGTCAAATCTCACAGCAATCTAATGAGGCGGATATGATTATCATCTCTACTTTATAGTTGAAGAAACTGAGGGTCAGAGATCTGCTGGAATTTGCCCGAGGCCACACAGCTGGGAAGTGAGAGGAGCCAGCAGGCAAACCCAGGGGAGCAGGACTATCCAGCCTACCCGAGAGGCTCTCTCAGCAGAACTTTAAGGGCACTACCCCAGATTCAATATGTAACCCTTCAGCAAAGCCTGGCTAGATCTGAATGCTAGCTGGCTATTTCCTGGTCAGCTCAGACTGGTCTGCATAATTGGCCTCCACCAGGCCCCGATTTTGTCCCAGCTTCCCAGAGTCCTGCGTGAGCAGCAAATTTGTAGAGGGCTTTGTGTGGCCCATCTCAGCCAATAAGGCAGATGAAGCTCAAGTTCTTACTCACGGCTATTCTGGATGGAAAGAAGAGAATGGTTCCTTTGAGATCATGTCTTTACAGACCTACATTTGAAGGAGAAACAACTACCTTTATTCTTAGGGAACAGAAAGCCGCAAAGGGTTGCCCTTAAGTTGACAACAGAGTGAGGAAGGGGAACCGGCCTCATCAAAGGAGCACACAGCCTTTATCTGCCACCAAACAAAGTTAGACAGATTCTGCAGTTCCGGGGACTGGGGGAAATGTGTGGCGGCCAGATCACGCGGCATTCGCCTCCATCCAATGTCGGCTTATCCCTCAGGCTGCCCTCTGGGGTGAGGAGAACTTAATACAGCCGAAGTCTATTAAACCAACACCTGTTAAAGGCTTCAAAAATAAAATCAGTCTTCAAAGGCGGAGAGCAGGCAAGATAAGCTCTCTTCACTTGGCTACATTTTCAGGGCTGATGCTAAATCAGACAGTAAAACAGATGGAGGCATTTGAAATCAACATTTAAAACTTATCATAAGTGATTGTTCCACTACGGTTCTGTGAAAGCCTGGTTTATAAGGTATTCCCGTTAGTGGTGGAAAAGATCTCATGTCACAGATAACCACCAGGAAGAAAGGGCGAGGAGATCAAAGGAAGCAGGGTCAAGGCAGGTCAAATGGATTACATCTGGACCCTGAAATTATGCACCTCTTGTCTACACCCTGGGCAGCAAACGTATTCTATAATGGGCCAGACAGTAAATATTTTAGGCTTTGTGAGTCATACTGTCTCTGTCACGGACTACTCAACTCTGATGTTGGAGTGTAAAAGCAGCCATAGACAGCAGGTAAACGAATGAATGTGGCTGTGTTCCAATAAAACTTTATTTACAAAAACAAACTGTGGGCCAGATTTGGCCCACTGCCTGTAGTTTGCTGACCGATGGTCTGTGTTATAGCAACCAGTTTGGGTTTCTACACAGCAGGGACCCAGATTCTAATTCTAGCTCTCATGCAGTTTTGTACCTGTGTGTAAATCACTCTTTGTATGTTTTAACCGGCTGCAAAATGGGGCTAAATGCCTCTCTACTGCAGAGAGAGAACCCTCCCATTCTCCTTCCAGTGCCCATGTTAGACATCACTAATCATAATCTTTCCCACTGACGTCTTTTCTACCTCTTCAGGAAGTGAAATGGAATATAAGTCTACGTCATTATGTTCTCAGAAAAGGATCCAGGTTACTTACTGGAACCAGTGGAGACAGGCGGGCAAACAGGGTAATCTTAGAGAGAACAGACATTCACATTGTATATCCTTACTCTTTTTAGTTCTTCCAATGAGGCAGCAACTCATCGAAGCTGGCCAACGCACCAGTCCTAACATCTAAACAGGCGTGCTCTTCGGCTCTTCCAGACAATTATGGTGACTCAGAAGTCCACACTGTCAACTCTTGGAGTGTTGACTCTCACTAGAAACAGCAAATCTTCCAAAATGTTACCTCAACATCAAACTTTTTAAAATGTGTTACTTAACAAATCAGCAAAATTCAAATTACAGCTCTTGCCTCATCTGAACCTCTGGCTAAGAAATAGTTTCACACAATCTAGCCCTGAAATGGGAAAACAACGTAATACACTTGCCACCACTCCCCACCCCCATTCCTCACAGTGATCCCAGAGGCGCAGCTAATCAAACTCCACACCCTGCAGCCTCTGAGCCCCTGCAGCACTTTGCACCTGGCCTGTCATCGTTCTGCCCAGGAATTCTTACTATGGCTCCGCACCTCAGCACCTGACCCCACTGCCCCACAGAGCAGGCACGCCAACGTCTGATCCAAATGGATGAAGGTGTGCACGCATCCTTAAGTGCCACTTGAGGCTTCAGTGTAATTTTACATCCCATATGTGGAATCCACATAAGGTGAGACTGCCTGTGACCCTGAGATTATTGATTTGGTGTAAATCTCAGCGCAGGGCAGAGTGGCCCTGAGGCCTACCTAAGGCGGTTGACTGTATTACCGCCAATGCCAAAAGTTGTTATTCATTTCGAGAACACAGATAAAGATAATGATTTCTCCTTTCTTGAAAAATACAGCACTACCAAACAGGCCATATGGTCAAATGCTGGCAGACGATCTGTTTGGTTGTAAATGTTTTTACTGAAATATCACGGGCATACTGAGAATTACATAAATTATAAGTTATAGCTCAATGCATTTTTACAAAATGTGTGCACCTGTGTAACCACCGCTCAGATCAAGACATAAAACACTTTCAGCACCCAGAAGTCCCCCCTCCCCTGTCACTTTCCTAGTCGTTATTCTTCTTAAAGGTAACCTCTCATTTCTACCGCCAATGACTGATTTTGCCTACTTTTGTGCTTCATGTACATAGAATCGTTCCGTATATACTCTTCTGTGTCTGGCTACTTTCACTCGACGTTTTGTTTATAACATCCATCCATGTTGTTGCATTACCAGTTCTTTGCTGTATAATATTTCTATCGAGGGAATATACAGCAATTTATTTTTCATTCTACTGTTGATGGACACTGAGTTATTTCCAGTTTGGGTTATTGCAAAAATCACAGCTATAAACACGGACATGTCTTTTGCACATATCTTTTGGTGCATATTTGCATGCATTTCTGGGAAGCGTCAGTGTCTAGGCGTGGCATTGCTACACAGTCATAAAGCATGCATATGACACTTAGCAGACTCTGGTAGTTTTCTTTTAAACCAAATTCCCTAGGGTTAAAATGAATCTGAAAAACCATTTGATCCAAGTGCCATGTTTCATGCTGCTTCATTCAACCACATTCTCAGATGACAACACCCTCATATGCACCCCTCCCCCACAAAAAGCATTAAGAATACAGCCTGGGGCCACAGAGCACGGCCAAGCTCAATCTGATCTCCTTCAGGTGTCACACAGAATTATTTTATTATAAGTGGGGGCCTCAGGAGCACAAAAAAGGAAATAAAAAATAATTCTTGGTCCCAAATTGGCAAGAAATAATGTGAATATACTCGATGCCAGGACCAATAACCATGCACAACTTGAAAATGAAGGAGGTTTTAAAAAGAACAAGTGAGTCCAGAAGAGCTTTCCTAAGCCAACTTGAAGAAAAGTTTCTCTTCTCAGAACAACAGTCGAAAGCATCACCCTCTCACTAGCCTGCTTTACATTCATCTTCTTAGAAATGAAAACCAAAACCATCTGTTTTATTGCATAAATTGATAATTTGCTCTAAGAAATTGGTGCCTAGTAAGAAACAGCTCAGCCTAGGTTATTTGCTGGACAGGAAATGAGAATCAGAATAAGCAGGTCTCTTTCTCTCTCCCTTGCTCACCCCCCCCCCCAGCAACCCCCACTGCTGGTGAATCACCAGTTCCCTGGGGAATTTTGGCAGATTCTCAGCCTGGCTGTAGATGACGTTCCAGATCTGTTTATTCAGGTGGAGCTTGGATAAAAAACAAGAGCAGCCCAGTGGCGGGATGAACAGCCTCTGCCAGGTGGGGTCAACCTCTCCGAAGGCAGGACTGGGCTGTGTCAACCAACCTCCTGACCCCTGCACTTCCTTTAGGCTCACTCTCCCCTTGGGGGCTTCAACGAACTGTTTAACTCCTTGCAAAGGGGACCTCATGTCCCATGCACATGGAGTGCATCACTCCAAGCACCTTAATGCAGCAGATCCTACTTGGTCCTCCCACCCATCGGCGTATACACATCAAGCTGGAAGCTCAAGATGTGGAATGAAGAAACCTAGACACAGCCAAGGGTCAGCTACCATGGTTCTGTGAAGTCTAGGTTGACTCAACCCATGAATGATGGCAAACTATCAGGATCCAATCCAAACTACTAGGGTTCTGCATTCCATTTTAAGATGCACAAACAAAAACAAAAACAAAACCTTCTAAGGAAATGTACACTGTTGAGTGAAAGAAGCTAATCAGAAAAGGCTACCCGCTGTAGGAGTCCAATATGAGATATTCTGGAAAAGGCAAAATTATGGGGACAGTAAAAAAGATCAGTAGTTGCCAGGGGTTTGGGGGGAGACAGGGATGAATACGTGGCACAGAGCACAAGAGATTTTTAGGGCAATGAAATTATTCTGTATGACACTGATGGTGAACACATGTCATTAAACATTTGTGGAAGCCCATAGAACGTACAATACAAAACAGTGAACCCTAAAGTAAACTACAGGTTTAGTTAACAATTATGTATCAATATTGGCCCATCAATTGTAACAAATGTATCACACTAATGCAACATGTTAATAACAGTGGAAACTGGAGGAGGGGGTATATGGGAAGTCTCTGTACTTTCTGCTCAATTTTTCTGTAAATCTAAAACTGCTCTGAAAGTCTATTAATTATAAACAGAACAAAACAAATCCTCCTCAAGTATTAAGCAGTCCTGGGGTCATTACATCATCAGAATGGACGCTGCACAAGGGCTGGGATTTTTCAGCCAATCTTCTTCACTGCTGTCCCCTGAGCACCTGGAGCCATGCTTGGAACATAAGAGGCGCTCCACAATATTTGTTGAATAAACCAGTGAATTACAACTTGAGCTTAGTCTCCTATGTTCACCACCACGAACCGGAACCAAGGAATGTTATTCAGAAGGAAACACGGAGGCAAGACCAACCATCCAATTAAAAAGTTTAAAAAAATAAATTAAAGGTGTAACGTAGAATTAACTTTTTTAGGTAGGAAAGCTGACATGTCTAATAAAAGAAAATGTCTAATAAAATGGATTTTTAGGTTGACTGTGCATTTCCCCTAATTTAACACCAAACACGGACATTCATTGATTAGCCAGGGCTGGCAAGGGTGAGACCCTCTACTTATCATGCAGGGCTAACAATCCCCCCCCACGCCCAGCAGCAGCGAGGGGCAGCTCCGGCCCTAACCGAGTTCTCCATGTTCACACACCCCTCCCGAATTCCCTCTTGGCCACGGCGGAAAAGGATCCTGAGGAATTCAACCACGGGAGTTCCCATCAGACACTGTTGACCCCAGGAAGCCTTACGAGCCACGTCTGGACTGCATGCCCCAGGGAGAAAGGCTGTGCCATTTTCACGCTGGCAGGGACTTCCAAGGGCTAGCCAATGCTTGGGAGTCAGTGACCACGGGGAGGAAACCTGTCCTGGCATCTGGGCAGGGCAGAGTGGCACCAAGTGGGGCCAGGAGATGGAAAGCCAGGAACAACGAGCCACTTCCACTCGAAATTCCCACGCACATATGGGCACCCATGGGTCAGAAAAGCCAAAAGTGTTTCTCTCTTCTGGTCAAGGCCAACACGGCTGTACAGCTCTTCCTCTTGGCGTTCTCTTCCCCCAGAGGAATTGAGACAACCCTGGTTTTCTTCTCCTTTTTTCCCCTTCCTCTGGCAACCTGCTACCCTGCACACAGGCGGTATTCCTCCCCACCACACTGGAGCCCTCAGGGATGAGGGGCCCTGCCTGGGAGTCTGCAGGGCACCAGGCTGTCAGGTTGCATAACATGGAACCACGAACCAGGCACCAGCGCGGGGCCCACGGGCGCTGCGGGGCTGAACTGGACTCACGGATTCTTTTCACTGCAATATTCAAGGTCCGTGTGTCTGTGCCTGTTCGGCTCGGCCCCTCGAGGGGAGCAGGGAGGAAAACCAGCTCGCCTAACAACAAGCTAGTAGCCCAGATTCTCCCAGACTCGAGGGGCTGAGCTACTGTTCCTGGCAAAGAAAGGTGGGCAATATGGGGAGATGGCAGTGATCAGGAACTCTTAAGGCCAGGCTCAACCCCTAGAAATTTTCACCCAGGGGTGTCTACACAGCCCCTCTTGGAGGATGTGAAGAAGCTGCAATGGGGTGTTCTCCTCAAATTGACGGCTCTACACCAAGTGGGTTAGGTGGGAAAGCCCCCTGCCCCCTGTCGTGTGACGTGACAGAGCTACTGTGTTGCACAGAGCAAGTTCTTTATGGAACTCCAAGTTCCATAAAGGCTGGTCAGCAGCTGGGGTGGGGCGACAGGAGGTCACCTAGACATCTAAGACCCACAGGCTTTGTCATCAATTACAGTGGTTTCTGCTCCTTGTAGACCTCACCAACCAGGACTTGAATAAATGGAACCACCAATGAGAAACAACACGGTGACCTTACTCCAAATTTCCAAATGAAATAAAACCTCCTCCTCCTGGCTGCCCTCCCATTTCAGCCTTGAGCACTGAGCGCCCGCAGAACTCACGCGCTCAGGAGACTGTCCACGGCACAACGCTAAAGCACAGGCCGGATGCAGAGGTGACCAGTTCACACGACTGCCGCTCTCTCAAAGGTGTCGGCAGAACAAAGGTAGGAAACACTATCATTCGTTGCTCTCTAACCCAGTATGCTGATGATGGAATTTTTCCCTTCCTCCTTTTTGCATATTATTTTAATGTGCTTATCAATTACATAAAGAAATTAAAATGATATTTCACAAAGCAGTTAAAGCGACCTTAGACACTGAACTTTGGGGCCTGACCCTTGTGTGTGGAAACGCCTGGCCTGCATGACAGTCCCGAGGCAGAGGGCCTTCCAGGGTGAGCACAGCCAAGGGGCCTTTCCTCCAGGGGTGCCAGCAGGGCGGGGCCCCAAAGCCACCACACAGCCCCTGCACTCATTCATCAGGGACCCGTTCATCCAGGCAGGGACGGCACGGGTTCCAGAGTCTTCTCTCGAACCCGTTGAATCCTGACATTCTCACGCACACAGCCTGCTCCAGGTGGCGAAAACTTCCAAGGGCCTTGTAGCTGGAGCCTGGAATGGAGCCCTGGAGGCCCCTGCACCCTCCAGAACTGGTTCCAATGCTAGAGTCGGCTGCCCGGGGTAGCAGAACCTCCCAGGAAGCTCCCCCTTGCCGCTCAGCCACCAAGGAGGCACAGCACACTCCCTTCTCAGCAGAAGCGGAGCAGGAGTAGCAGTAGCCGTAACAGCAGGAACAGTGGTCACAAATCTAACATTGTGCTCGTGCTTACCAGGAGCCAGGCTGGCTGAGCCCACTTAACCCTCACTACAACCCAAGAGGTGGATACTACTACCATCCCCATTTTACAGACGGGGATGCTGAGGCATAGACAGGCTAATGCAGCAGGAAGCAGTGCGGCTGGGGCTGGAGCCCAGACAGGATTTCAGATCCCACAACCCTACTTGGTACATGGAACTGCCTCATAACAGAAGCAGGCAGCAGAAGCCCCGGGGAAAAGAGCTTCTCTTGATGGGACCCTGTGTCTCCCACCTCTTCTTGCCATCCACCAGGGCCACCCCACGAATCTGCGAGCTGAACAGAGGCAGGATCTGACTCTGCAGATGATGCAGAAGGGGCAAATCCCGCCTTGGGCCACTGCACATGACACCGCTCCCCTTCCACATGCACACCTGGGCCTCCCAGGCCCGCAGCCTGCAGCATGTCAGCGCACAGTCGCTGCAGGGCCCAGCCAGACCTCCCCTATTTATATGTAAGATGACTGGTGTGTCCCTAAATAAGTGAGTGAGAGCGGCTCTATTTCCTCAGGTGGTAAGTATGACAGGATGGAAGTGGGCATTCTCCAAGGAGCAGCAACTTGTTCATCCATCGTTCTCCACCATGCTAGAGAAGGCACCTGCTAATCCGATTCAGAGAGGGTAAGGCCCTGGTCTGGGGTCACCCAGCTAAGCAGCACGCAAGCCCAGGTAACTGGTGACTCCAGGCTGTGCTGTTTTCTGGAGGAACAGAGGCACAAGAAGCTTCATCAGACGGCCTGTGGCTCAGAGGACAGAGATGGGACTGTGGGTGCTGGGGTGCCCCTGAAATTCCCTCGAGGGCCACAGAAGGAACTCTCCCCTCTGCCGGCCACTAGCACGTTCCCCGTGCTTCCCATGCCAGCTTCCTGGCAGCTCTGCAGTTCCAGCAGAGGAGGAAGCTGCTTCAGCACTTGGCTGCGGCCTCCAAGACAAGATCCTCCCCCTCTGGGGAGTGATACCACTGATGTGCCTTTAAAAATAAAACCAGGCCTGCTTCCTGTCCCATCTGGAAGACTTTTGATCTCCTGATCATATGCTTTAGGATATCTCTTACCACGCACTTTCCCAAGCCTTCAGAGTGGATCTGCATGCACTTTGGGAGGGGTAAGGATGTGGCTGGGTGGGATTAAGGAGCTGGCCCTTCAACGCAGTCCTTCTCATCCACCCTGAGCATGATAAGACCCGCTGCAACATCAAAGTGGCACCGTCCCCACACCCCTTCTCTCCACCCCAGAACCACAGCATCCCCTAGTCTTGTCTGTTCTGGGTCCCCACAGGAGCCAACACTTGCTCTTTTTCTTTCTGGAAATCACAAGCTTCGATTTTCTTCTTTGCTTCAGGTTTTAAAAAACATATCATCATAGACCTAAATGTAAAACACAACTACAGTCTCAGAAAAAACATAGGAGAAAATCTTCAGGCTCTAAAGCTAGCAAGGTTCTTCGACTTGACACTAAAAGCGCAATCCAAAAATGGGAAAATTAATACATTGGACTTCACCACAATTAAAAACATTTGCCTGGGAAAGAGCCTGTGAAGATGAAAAGATAAGCTACAGACGAGGAGAAAATATTTTCAAACCACACATCCAACAAAGAACTAGTATCTAGAGTATACAAAGAACTCTCAAAACTCAACAGCCAAACACCAAACAATCCCATTAGAAAATGGGCAAAAGACACGAACAGACATTTCTCCAAAAGAATACACAGATGGCTAATACGTACAGGAAAGATGGTCAACCTCAGCAACCATTAGGGAAATACTAATTAAAACCAAAATGAGATATCACTACATACCTATTAAAATGCTTAAAATAAAAAAATACTGACAACACCAGACGCCAGCCAGGATGCAAGAACCAGCTCACTCACACATTGCTGGTGGGGATGTAAGATGGTACAGCCACTCTGGAACAGCATAGCAGTTTCTTTAAAAACTAAACACACAACTACCATACAACGCAGCAATGAGACTACAGGGCATTTATCCCAGAGAAATAAACATTTATGTCTACACAAAAACTTGTGTATGACTGCTCATAGCAGCTTGATTCAGAACAGCCAAAATCTGGAAACACCCCAGATGTCCTTCAGCAGGTGAATGGTTAAATAACATGTGGTATATCCATGCCATGGAATACTATTCTGCAATAAAAAGGAATGAACCACTGATACACACAGCAACCTAGATGAATCTCCAAAGAATTATGCTGACTGAAAAAAACCCAATCCCAAAAGGTTACATGCTATATGACCCCATTTATATAACATTCTTTAAATGAAAAATTATATATATGGAGAACATATTAGAGATTGCCAAGGGTGTGGGAACAGGAAGGGAATGGGTACGGCTATAAAAGGCAACATGAGGGATCCCTGTGGGGATGGAAATGTTCTGCACCCTGACTGAATCAATGTCAATATCCTGGTTATGAAAAGTTTTACAAGATGTTATTAATGGAGAAAAGTGGGTTAAGGGTATATGAGGATCTTTCTACATTATTCTTTACAACTGCCTGTGAATCTACAATTATCTCAAAATAAAAAGTTTAATTAAAACAACAGTAAAACATGTCATGACATTCGTGGTGGAATCAAATAGAGGCCCTGGTGGAATTCATCTGGAATCTGACAGCCAACCTGCTCCCTCACTGGTCTCCAGCTTTTCCTTCAAACCAACAGAAGCTTACCCAGTATGACTCAGTTCTAAGAGTCAAGCACCAAATACTGCTGGCCTCTGGGATTTCTGAAATCTAGGGACAGGCAAGAGGTGTTTAATTACTTCCCACCGTTTAGGAAAGGACAGGGGCTTGGACTCCTGGTGAGAAAGGTGATAAAGATGACAGATGACCACTGGTCCCTGCCTGCCATATCAGGAGTTGTCGTTCGGTTCCGTGTCCTCTAGCTGAGCCCCAGCACAACTTGGCCAAGCTGGCAGCAGACACAGGTCAGGCTTGCACTGCCAGACATGAGATTCCCAAAGCGTCATCCCTGGAGCACTAGCCTCGGGAGGAGTTCCATGAAAAGGGTTCTGGAATGGCTGCATGGATCCTCCACCGGCTCTGGCAGACTTCCAAAGCAGGTCAGCAAAAGAAACGTGTTGATGGGGGCTTGAATCAAGATACCTTCCCATTTTGCTCGATTCTGCATTTGCTAAACTTAGAGGACCACAAGACCCTTTTTTCATGAAGCAATGTTAATATCTCACAGAACAACTGTTCTAGAGGGCTGATTTTATGAGGGAAACGCCACACTTCACCTGCTCATTACTAAAGGCTCTGACACGTCTTGTAGCAAAGGCGGCTGCTTACTTTTAACTGTGGGTTTTCTGAACTTTCCGATTATGGAAAAGTAGACAGGATGGGCTGGACACATGGAGGGATCTATAGTGATTGTCCATCTTCACTTTGGAGAAAGCCTTTCTCCAAACCATCGGCTGCCCCCTCACAGGGGAGCAGAGACCAGGAAAGCCCTTCTCCTGAAACACCTGTGCCAGGGTAAGTGCAATTTCATATCTAAGCCAACCGAGGCTTGGAAAGCTGCTGTTGGGGAGCAGCAGGATGAGGATTCAGACCTGGACAAGGGGACCCCAGGGCTCGCACGCCTCCCCTAGACCACAATGTCTCCCAGGGGGTAGTTTCCACTACGACTCTGTCTCCTGTAACATTTTGCCCAGGTTTTCAATAAATCAAGGAAAGGGGGGTGGTCTTATTTCTTGGCTGAGAAGAGCCACGCTGTCTAGCAACCCTTAACAGACCATTGCTGCTATTACCATTCCAAATCTGTCCCTTTACCTCGACAATAAATGCCTAAAACTATCCAATATCTGCCCTATACTCCAGAATCGCTTATTCTTGGATTGACCCATTCATTTAGTCCTTCATTTATTCATTCATTCAAACATGTATGGGATGCCTATTCCGTGCGGGTGCTGTAAGAAAAAGGTAAATTTGACTGCGGTATGGTGTCCTCCTACCCGGTCCCTCAGTGCCCGAAAAAGTGCATACTCCAGTCAAGGAGAAAGAGAGACACAGATGTGACGGGAGCACTGACAGATGGGGACACAATGCTGCGGGGGACGAGGTCAGGAGAGGGACAGCCATTCCAGACCAAGGTGACAACATGAACAGGCATGGAACCCAGAGACACGGTCTGTGTGGGCTTCCATCATGTGTGGTTTGGAGTACAGTTCCAGGTAGGAAGCAGAGAGGCCAGGAAGAAAGGGAACCAGGGGCTAACTCGGAAGGAGCTGAGACTTGATCTCACAGGTGACGGGGGAAGCCACGAAAGGGTCTTTCTTTTTTTTTTTTTTTTAACTTTTTTTTATTTATTTTTTTTTTCCCCCAAAGCCCCAGTAGATAGTTGCATGTCATAGCTGCACATCCTTCTAGTTGCTATATGTGGGATGCGGCCTCAGCATGGCTGGAGAAGCGGTGCGTCGGTGCGCACCCGGGATCCGAACCCGGGCCGCCAGCAGCAGAGCGCATGCACTTAACCGCTAAGCCACAGGGCTGGCCCGAAAGGGTCTTTCATTCATTTCTTCACCAAATACTGCAGGGCAACCAGGAGGCAGGCACCTCACTGGATGGTAGGTCTCAAGTAGGGAGTGATGAGGTCAGAGCTCTCTGGGGGTCATGTGGGGATGGAACAAGGAGAGGAAGAGAAGGGCCAAGTCTGGACGCCTTTGGAGCCGAGGACGTGAGGACCCTCTTTAGAGATGGGTTGCATGTCTCAGGTTTGGCAGTGGACAGGAGGAGCTGGCTAGGATGCTAACACCTGTACCATCTAAGCAGACTTCTCAACACGGGCACTCAGCAGGCCCACCAGACAGAACTTATAAGCATCTGAGCCTCCCACAGATGGTGGGTCACACAACAGCAGTTCTCAACTTGAGATGGACATCTGTTCCAAAGAACACACACGCCAGGCCCAACCCCAGATCTACAGGAGGGGAAGTAGTCATGTGTTTTCTTGACCCTGGTTAAGTGTGGCTGATATCGAACCAGGCCCCTTCCTTACAGATGAGGGAACAGAAGCCCCAAGAGTAGAGGTGACCTGTGAAAGATCCCATAGTGGGGTCTCTGGCAGAGGCAGAGCTGGAAACTGAGTGGCCAGACACTGGTTCCTCTCTGAACACTACTGACGCTGATGAGGTGGAGGCCTTGTGCACTCCAGGAAGGGATGCTCCCTCCCTGTTCCCAGGGTACCAGCACCCACCTCACGGCAGGCTGACTTGCATTCTGGGGTCAACAGGTAGGATGCACCTTGTTGGGTGATGTCTTGACAAGAGGACGGTGAGGGGAGCTTCTCCTGCCAGCAGAGAAGTCACTCGCACACCTTAAAATCCAGCTGGAGGTGGGCAAAGAATGGGCCAAGGTTCTCTAAAGGGCTAAAATGCCCACAAAGGAGCAGCCATATGAGAGGCAGGTGGGGCCCTCACCAATGTGCCTTCTCTTCCCAGAGAAGAGAAGGCCACCCAGGCAGGGAGAGGAGGAAGCCGGGCCTCACCCAGGAAACTGATCTGATGTCGTCCGCAATACACAGCAGCACGTTGTTCCCTGAACCCACTTCCCTGGACAACTGACTGAGTCTCTCAGGAGCCAGAGCTCTTTTTAGGGGAACGAGGGAAAGTGAAGACAGGCATTCGACTCTTACTTGGAACCACGTACTTGCCAGAGAATCACCCAATCAGGGCTCTTGTTAACACAGCCTAGAGAATGAGGGAAGAGGGTCAGGGGCCAGCCTGGCCCATAAGGAGCCCCAGGCGGTGAAGGGGTTTATCCCAGCAGTGGGCAGGGCCGGGAGACGGGGCGCCCCTGGAACGGCCGGTCCTCAATCCGACACCCAGAACCAAACAACAATTACGAGGCAGAAAAACTTCACTGTGCGCTGTTTTCCCATTTATAAAAAAGAATATACTTAATGTGGAGAAAACGTCACATTCTCAAAAAGTCCAAAGGGATTTGTTTTCCCATTTCCAAATTCTAGTTACTCTTTGTGACTTATCGAAGGGTCTAATTCCAAACACAACCCTCACGAAATCCCATCATGTAATCACCCATCTCAATGTTAGCACCAGAATTTTGCTATATTACAACACAGCTTTTGGGTGGGATCAGGGAGGACCTTCACTTTCTATAGCAGCTATTTACATACCATCCTTTTTTTGTTTTTTAAAGAAGAGCTAATGCTTACTTTTGGAATTTTAAAGAAAAAGGTTTTTAAAGAGCCTAAAGTAAGTTTTACTTATCATTTGACTATGAAGAGGGTTTTTCTTTTTTTCACCATCATAATGGGACTTCTCTGGTTTACAGGTAGAATGCAAGTGCGAGATGGGTGGCCAGCTTTCAGGGGAAAGAAATGACCCAGATTAGGCTGCAAATCCAGTCAAGTTCTGTGATCACCAAATGAGGTGGTGGAGTCTCATCAGGCCCAACAGCCTTCCCCACACACCACAAAGGCAAAAGCAGTTTCTCAGTCATTTTTAAGTGGCTAACTTCACAGTATCCTCCAATTAAATCAGTGCTGAAGGAGGCAGTAACCCTCTAACAAGAACCCGCAGAATCCTAAGTGCTAAACTGAAGGTCAGCCGTAGTATTTATTTCCCCTCTGCCTGGAGAGAAAAAGAAACAGAAAAGGAGGAGCGGAGAGCAAGAGGATAGGGAGCCTGGGTATTTTAGGTGACAGGTATGCGAGGGAAGAGGACAAAATCTCTCACAAGCAATCACCCAGCTTGTGGCTCATGAAAACTTCTGGCTGCACACTGACATGACCTGCAGAGCTTTAGAAAAACCCCAGTGCCTCTGCCCACCGCCCCTCCCCAGCAGCCTTCAGCTGTGGATTTAATTGGCCTGGGATGTGTGTTTTATAAAGCTCCCCAGGTCATTCTACTGTGCAACCAAGGAGGAGAGGAGGCTCTGCTTAACCTCCTCAGGAGGGTTCTGCTGCACCTACCCAGGTAGAGGAGCAGGCAGCGAGAAGAGGGGGCTACCAACCCTACGGCTACTCTCAACAGCCCCGTGACAGGGACCAATATCTGAGGCAGCTAAGGACCCCCCCCCCCACACACACACACAGATGGAGATTATCTACAGACTTCAACTGGCCCACAAGACAGCGAGCCGTAAGGGGTGCCTGCAAGTGAGGTCTGTCTTTAGGGGATGTCAGTAGCCTCTGCTCCACCTCTGGGCCTCTCCGCTCAGCATGGAGAACACCTAACCCCCTCGGAACACAGCAGCAAAGCAAGGCCAGCGGCACCCACACCCGGAGGGTGCTCAATAGAAAGTGGTCAGTGGTAAAGCAGTGTCTATTTACCACCGGGTGCACGTTCACTGGACACCACACACAGTACTGAGGACAGTGTATGTAGTATTTAGTGCAGCCTCACAGCCCGCTGTGTCTGCAAACCTCACTGTGTAAGTGAGCAAACTGAGGCCCAGGAGAACACAGCCCTGTGATGCAGGAACCAATGTCAGGTGAAGAGATCCATGCGCACCCACATTTTTCCTACAGCTACCCGGTCTTCACAAACTCATTTGCCAGCAGCCCTCCCCATATCCCTCCTCAAAGATAAACTATTTCTTAGGCCCCAGAGACTCTACAACCACACCAGCTGAGCAGAGACCAGGGGCCCCTAGAGAGGACCCCCCGAGAATGCCACATGGGTGCATCCTACACCCCTGCCCTCCTCCGAAGCACACATTTTCATCTGGCTGAATGAGCTGGGAAGAAAGCAGCACAAATTGGCACCTTTATCTCAGCTGTTTGGGTTTGAAAGGCATCCAGGAAGTGAGGAAACGGCGGAGGAATCCGCCTTGAAGTGATGTCTTGGAGGGCAGATAGCCGCCATCCGAGAAGCTGCTGGCACAACTGATCCACAAGTCCGGACTCTGCAGAGACCTGACAGCAAGACGGTTTTCCCTCACTGTGCCCTTAAAAGACGGATGACCGTAACCAGCTCAGAACAGCTAACCTGTGGGTGTGATCAGGAGGTGAGGGGAGGGTCAGCTTGATCTTCAGGGCAGAAGCACTTACTGGTCCTCTGTCTCAGTTAATGGAAACCACACCGCGGGCTGCCCAAAGTCAGTTCACCTGAGGGCAACGCTGCAGAGGCACCCACTCCACTGGAAGAGGTGCCTTTGCCTGGGGAAGAGGCTCTCGGCCGCACCCCAGAGCAACACCACAGCCCTTTGGCCACAGTCCCGAAGCTTCCCCTCAACACAATTTGATATGTCAGCACTTGAAATAACAAGACCCTTCCAGGCTCCCAGACTACGTACTTCCACGTACACAGTGAGCACAAACCCCAGAAGTGGAGAGAAATGAGATCACAACCCACCTTTGCCACTTCCTGTGTGACCTCAGGTGTTTCTTGCCCTCTCTGTGCCTCCGGTGCCTCATCTATAAAATGCACTTAACAATAGACCTTTTGTCTCCTGGGACTACAGAGGCGATTCCATGAGATGAGGCCTGAGAAGGTAGGGAGAGCAACGCCAGCCAACATTAGTGTACCCCACACACTGGCCAATGCAATTTTTCATCTCGAAAGCCTGAACCAAACGAGATGGCCAATGTTTTAACCACTTTTGAACTACAAAAAACGGCAACTGTGTATGCCTCAACTCAATACACTGAGTAAACTATTCTATCTTGAAACACCCTCGCCTTTGAACCAGCAGGGTGAATGGAACATTCCCTCCGTATCGCCCAACAATGACAGGCCTTATGAAAGGAAGGCCCGGCATAAATGCAAACACATTTCTTCCACTTGGGCTATAAAAGCTGAAAATGGCTCCCAGGTGTGAGCAGACACAATAGGCCCTGCCTTCCCTGCAAGGTCACCATGCGGGGCAAAGTCGAGCCAGCCATTTTTGGATTAGGTGCACACGCTCATGAGGCTTCCCCAGAGGTAGGTGGATTACAGAGGCCACCTGCAGGAAGTGGGCGAGGGGGAGGGGGAGGAGGAAATGGTCCCAGTTGGAAAGAGACTGTTGATATGGGCAGGGGCCAGCTCCTTTCACACAGGAGATTGTGCAACCGACAGGCTCCACTCCCTGGGCCAGTTCACAGAGCCCTGGAAGGTGTTGTGCACCCACTGCTGGAGCAGGGAGGTGCCTCCCTCCAAGAGCATCCCGGCTTCACCAGCATCCCTATCCCCACTGGTTCTCGGACTACATTTAAGGCTTACATGGTTGGCAGAAAAAATTTGGGTGGGGGGGCACACACACAACAAAAGCCAACTCTCAGCAACAGAACTTACGCTACCGAGTTCCCAAAGAGGGCAGTGACCTCCTTGAACGAGTTCCTATTCCACCGGCTCTCTCCCCTTCCTCAGCTCCCCAGACCCCACAGCTGGTGTTCGCTTCACCTTCTCAGCAAATGACTTACAGATGTGCGGCTCATCTGGCTGCCTCACCACCCCCACTCAGAGAAAGAAAAAAAAAAAAAAGGAAAGAAAGGAGAAGGAAAATGACAAGTCACGACTGTGGGTAATTTGGCAGGCTCGCGGCGGAGGCCACCACAGCGGCTCCTTTCCCAGCGAAGGGCTCATTTAGACTCTGGGCAGGAGGCAGTCTGCACTACAGAACCCCTGCGAAGCTTCCGGCACAGAGAGCTGCTTTCTTTGTAAATTGGGTGTTTAATCCTCTATTCTGAGGCTCGTTGGTGGTATCCCGCATCTGATGAGGCTGCGGTTCTAAGAACCAGGGGTCCCGCTCTGCCTCCCCACAGAAGCTTGCCGGCTCTTCATTCAGCCTGCCCGTTGACAAAGTAAAAACATGGGGAGGGGAGCAAACAGGCCTTAAAATGGAACTAGCCATGTCCTATTAGTACTCCTCCCAGTACCCACTGTGGTGGCCGAGCAGACAGGGTGCTCCATCTGACGCCTGTAACTTACGCTCACTTGTAGGGGGAGAGAAAGGAGGTCCACACAAGGGAAGCCTCAGCTACAATGTCACTTTGCCTGGGAACCTTCCCTGTCTTGCACTCCATCAGTGACAGCTGTGAGAAGCCCCTTAGACACTCCCCAGCCCTGCCTGTATTACACCTGTCTGTTTACCCGTCTTTCTCTGCAGCGAGACTGCCGGTTCCTCGAGGGCAGGAGCTCCGGTCCACGGGGCATGTGTGTTCACACTGGGCTTCACGCGGGGCACACGCCCACACAACTCACAGCGGCCTCAGCAGCCTTGCACATGAACCACTCTGGGCTTCCTCCGCTTTCCTTTCATCTCTTTTGCCCACTGACGGCCAGTGGCAGAAGGCCGGGAAAACAGGAGGTGAGTAACCAGGTCATAAACAACACAGGTGGGGGGCAGGTGTGGGCTCTGAGTTTTAACTCCCCCATTAGGGCACGGGAGGACTGCCCACTTTTCAGACCTTTTAACTTCCACCTGGAACAAAGCGGTACCATTCAAGTCTTAGGCGAGGGCAAAGATTTATCTGATAATAGTGACTGATAATCAGCAGGAAGGTAAGTGGCGCTAAAGTCGACTCCCTGCAGCGTCTCCTCCTGCCCAGGGAGGCAGGGCTGTAAGGAGAGCCGTTAATACCCACACATTGAGATAATAACAGGTCTCCTGCAGGCCTGGCTGTGCACGAAGGCTCCCTGCCTCTGTAGTAACTGGGGAAGGTCTGCTCACCAATAAACAGCAAATTAAGCAGAGACAAATTTATAACAGCTGCGGGCCTCAAACCGGCAGCCACAGCAGATCTGTTCCGCCCATGCTCACTCAGTGCCCACTGCCCCTGGCACTTTTCTCAGAAGTAAATGCCTTATCAGGGCTTTTGAGCCCCACTGTCCTAAACAAATGCCTCCTGCCACACCAGTGACATTGTCTAAACAATTTACTGCCTTCCAAAAGCCAAGCAGCTTGGTAAGGACTCCACACACGAGCACTGGGGCTCCCCCCATCCCTATATAAGCGCAGGCAGTGGTGCCAAAGAGGGGGTCCCCAGACCAGCAGCATCAGCATCACCTGGGAACTCGTGAGCAAAGCAAATCCTTTAGTCTCATCCTAGACCTGCCTGACTAGAAACCGGGGCTGGGGCCCAGCCATCTGGGTCTCAGCAAGCCTTCCAGGTGATTCTGACAGAGGGTCGAGTTGGAGAACCTCATAGGTGAACATCACAGGTGATGGGGAAGCCATGATCTCCCAGGTGAATGGGTGTGGCGTTCTATCCAGAGGAAAGATTCCATTCACACCAACAAAATCTGAGCAAGAACATGAGCACGTCTCTGAAGACGCAGAAGAGGAACTGCAGCCCCCATTTTATGTACATTCTCCTGTGGTGCTGTTTTCTGACTAGGAGCGTAGCTTCCCTTTAGAGTCTGGGAACCCAACTGGCCACTGGCTGCTCCAGGAACAAAGACATTCACTTAAAACTCGACGTAGGGCTTTTTAAACACAGCCTTGTCCACAGTTTCTTCCTGAAGTGTTTCAGTCCCTATTAATTCCACACTCTTGATAACAGTACATAAAAAGACTCAGAGCAAATAAGATACCAACTGCCTGGATAGGGTTTATTTTTACACCGACACCCACGTCAACTGGCCTTCCTTCACCAGCAAGGCTAACCTGGGTTCTGAGGTGGAGGAAGCCTCTCTGTAGCAGAATGGGGAGTCATCTGTCCATTTCCACATTTTCTCCCTATCAAACTTGATTAAGTCCACTCTTAACCTGATGATTCATGGATGTTCTAGCAAATCCCTCCACAGGAAGAACGGATGATCCTTTACCTTGGGGAGAACTGCCATGTCCACCTCACCTTGTATACAGACCTACAGTTGCCACAAGTCCAGCTACGTGTCAATACACGAAGAGCTTCACTGTCTGAGGTTACCATGCAACGTTTTGAGACCAACTCTTATTTCATACGTATGGGGATAAACATCTTGTGTAAAAAAAGATTTGAACATCAATTCTCTATTATGTCTACAAGTGATGACCTTCCTCCAGGTCATGCAATATCAAGAAAGTTTTAAGGCCAGCTAAGTGAGGCGAAAGGCAAGGGGCCACAACCAACTCCTTAGGGGGAGAATAAATCTGCCCTCCACACCCCCCAACACACACAGACACACACATAGGAATGCCAGCCAACTATTTATTACTCAGTGTAATTTCACCTGTGCTTCACACCTGATTATTAACAGCCTTAGCTCAGGTCCCGAGGCCCTGCCTAATTTTCCCAAGGTGAGTTCTGTGTCCCTTTCTCCCTGGTGTTCAGGCTGGGCCCTCTGAGGGACTAATTCCTCTCCCCAGCCCTGAGCAGCAGCAGCCAGATCATCACCGCCTCCCCTCCACACCTGCTCTTGAATAGAGCTTTAATGTGAATTGATCTTCCCATTAACGAGGCTGTAAAGAAGATTGATCTGGCCCCGCTTTTTTCTAGACGGTTTGCTAGGCACACCGAGAGTTAAGTATTGTTATTGATTTTACTTCCCCAGCAGACTCAGCCTGAGAAGAGGCTCCATCCTTCACGGCCTCCCCGGGCTCCCTCAACTCCACCCAGGGCTCCTTCCACTGAACTCGCTCTGACTGGGGTCACAGACAGGACACCAGCTTTCATTCCTTTCAGGTTTTATTCTCCGGAAGTTACGTTAAAGAGATGTTAACTATTCCATCCCGTTTACCTAATCAGTTTTTCTTCAGCTAAGAGGTCACAGCAAAATATATAACCGTGTGGTTAAATTGCGCTTTGATATTTTTATTTAAATTAGTCATAGTCTATGTCTCCAAGGTACACTTGCTAACATGAGAGAAACATTTGTTCCTCAAAAAAAAAATTAGTTTTCAGATTTGTGATTGCCAGGGGGCTAGGGGGAAGGGGATAGGGGATGTGACTGCTTAAGGGGTATGGGATGTTTTTGGGGGTGATGACAATGTTCTGGAATTAGACAGTGGTGATGGTTGCACAACACTGAGAATGTACTAAAAGCCACCGAACTGTACACTTTAAAATTCTTAAGAGTTTTATGTTAATTTTATCTCAATAAAAAAAAGTTTTCAAAAAACTTTTTTTCAAGATTAGAAGTAAAAGGTGTTTCAATGTGTTTTCCAACACAACCTAAACCTAAGAGATTTTAATAGTACTATTACAAAGCCACAAGGAATTGTGTGCAACTCATCTTTGCCCAACCTTCCCATCTGCTCTGGGCCAAAGGCATGGGGAGACTGAATGACAAGGCACGGGGAAGGGAGAGGGTCTAAAACCCTCCGACTGGAAAAGCAGTTATGTGGACAAAGCCAAGGGCCATATGGGAAACATGCTTCAGCCAATAAACAGGAGACTAAGCACTGCCCTCCTTTAAAACTGAAGTCAATTTCACAGCAAGCTTTTTCACTCCCAGGACTGAAAAAAATCCAACCATTTCCACTGTAACCAACCTCCTCAATGACAGAAGTGCAGTAACCCTACAGGAAAAGCGGAAATTTTTCCTCCCCAGAAATGTCACTTACGCATCACCCAAAATTACTGTTGCCGTGGGAATCGTAACTTGAGTTTCCTGGACTTCAAATTAAAAAAAAGAAATCTCAAACGTGAAAATCTATTGGTCGATTTTGCCCCCAATTAACAAAAGTCCGTTGCTTTTTCTGAGAACTATTTTATCAAATTAGCTCCCTCACTCCGACGCAATCCTATTAAAAGCTTTCTTTGAGTTTAATGGTTTCTTGTTATTAACAACAAATGGCTTTGGCATTATCCTCAGAACATTATGCAAATAAATCTGCTTTCTGACAAATACTTTAATTGAATTAGATTCTTTCAATCAGAAAATATTAACCAATTGAAACTTTACTGAATGACTCCAATTCCCAAAACGGTGGAAAACTGTTTTGAAGCCCCGATAGTAAAGCCAGATGTGAAACAGATCTTTTCCCACAAGCCCCTCCCAACTGTGACCCTCAGCAAAGGAGGGCCCTAGTGTCTGAGGGATCCGAGCACTGTCGTGAGAGCAAGGAGCCAGGAAACCAAACAGAGATGAAGAGCCAACTTCCAGAGGCAAAGAAAACCTAGAGGCAAAAGTCCGTAATTACAGGTGTCTGAGCTGAAAACCACAAACCCGCTACTTCTGCTGACAGAATAGAGCAGTAGTGGCTACAGGACAGTGGGGCAAGGACTTCTTTCGTGACAATATTGCCCGTGCTCTCAGTTTCCAGGTCACAGAAGGAATATGAAAGCTGCAAGGGTACTTTTACCATCTGTTTCACCCCTTCATTCGACAAATGAGACAAAGGCGATGTGTCCCAGGTCCCAACAGCATCAGAGACACAGCTGGCTATATGCCTGCTCCACCGTTTTCCGCGAGGCACCTGCCTATGAACTTGTCCTAAGAAAGCTGTCCTGGCTCCTCTAACTCAGAGGGCCTCAGTCATCTATTCCCTTTGCACATACTGATGCTTTTTCTCATCTTCCTCCTGCCCACAAAGGGGAGATGAGATGGGAATAAGAATTTGGAGACTAAGGACTATCAATGTGAACACTTATTGAGCTAACTGACCTACCACATTTTCAGACAACGTGTCAGAGGCTTCCCCCATGTGATGGCAGTGAATCCTCATGAGGTCACTCTGGGACGGCCTCTGGGCTCCAACTGCAGGGGCACAGAAGGCACCTACTAAATGTTCGTTCAACATGTGACACCTTTTAATTTTAAAGTTCTGGAAAGCCACAGACACATCAGCAAAACATGCTCTTCGAAGCCTGAACGATTGGACCACCACGTGGACGGAGATGCTAAGCACTTGGTCTTCGTAGGTCAGAGTGGGAAAGTAATGGTCATCACCGCCCACTCTGTTATCTTCTCCTCGGTCCTTTGCAGGATCCACTTGGGAAATACAGAAAAGCATGAAGGATGATAGCACAATTGTCTATAATCCTGCTATCCAGATGTCATGCTGCTAACCTAACTTTGTAAGCACTAAATTCAGGCAGCCGGTCTAAGATCAGGGAACAAAGGCCCCTCAGAGAAAAGGAAGATAAAGACCCTTCAGTTTCTGTAGTTTCAGAGAAATCATTGACCAAGTCAGATGGAGCCCAGCTTCAGGCCAAAGAAGTGGCTGCCAATGCTAACCTGCATTTTCCAAACTGAATCAAAACTGGGAGGAGTGTTTTTTTTTTTCCCTCTGCTTTACATATTTTAACGCTGTCTAATGGAATAGCAGGAACAAGGCCAACCAGCCCCACTGCTCCGGGCACTCGGGCCAAGGAACAGAAATGTATTTTTAGTCAGTAGAGCAAGGCGAGATTCAAAGTGCCACAGGCCCTCAGGGCAAGCTGGGGGTCCTGCCCGTCTCTGGCACCGAGTGGTTCCGAGTCACCTGCCACACTCCTGCACCCAGTGCGTGGGGGGAGATAAAGGAGCGATGCACAGGCATTTGTGTCCAGTCTCAGTTCCAACTCTCGACTTTGCAACTTACAGGAACTCAGGCAGCCTCGGTTTCCTGTCTCGTAACACAAAGATGTTCTCTGTGGCCCTGGCTACCCAACCAAAAGCAAGGGGAGGGAAAGCAGTGCTTCTCAAATGTGAATGAGCAGGCCAATGGCCAGGAGACCTTGTTAAAGCAGCTTCTGTTCCAGCAGGGCTGGGATGAGGCCTGAGGTTGTGCGTTTCTAACAAGGTCAGCACTGGTATGACACTGCTGGTCCATGAACCGTACTTTAAGTAGCAAGGTGTTCAAAGCATCTTCAAGTGCTTTGCTTTACGAACAGACAAGGGATTATCACATCCCTAATTAGCCTCAGGTAAAGCAAACTCATTTAATTTAGCTAGCAACATTAAACACCTTCCAGATGCTGGACACACAAGCCTGATGGGTACAAAAATCAGACCCTGCCTGTCCATGTTGGGACAAAGGGCCACAACCTCTGTTCAGCACTTCACAGGAACAAGGACTGACTCACAAATCCTGTGGCCCTAAAGGTGAGATCAGGCCAAGGCCCAGGGGGCCATGTGACAACTAGCCACCAGTCAGAAGCAGCAGCCACCATCTGTCAAACACCTCTGTGTCGGTGCATGATGTCAGGAGCTTCATATACATTCCACTTCTCTGGAACCTCAGCCTCACTTTTCCCCACGTGTAAAACAGGTCAAGAACACATTCCGTAAATGAGGAAAATGAGGTTCAGAGAGATGAAGTTGTCTGTCTGGGCCACAGAGCGGGGCCACAATTCTAAAGCCTTGCTCTCCCAACCCCACAACGCCTTCAAAAGGGTTAAGCTGAGACCGTGTTTCGCAAGGACGGAGCACCTCCTGAACACAGGGCCTGTTGCCAGCAAAAACCGGAGACCTGCAAGCTACACCACCAATCAATGGATGGCGCCTTCCCGCCAAGTCCCTCTGCTCAGCCTGCAGAGCCTCAGTGTCAAGAAAAGATACATACAGGTGAGCAAACGAGTTACAACACCAGCAAAATAAAAGTATGCAGCGCTGGAACGGAAACAGGAAATCCAGCATGAAGAGGGAGGTACTCTGCTGAGGAAGTTGCCAATAAAATCTGGTCGAGAAAATTGTTGGACTCACGACTGGTATATCTGGAAAGACCTCTGGGCGAGTTGCACCTCCACCTGACTGCTGAAGAAGTGGGGGTCACTCAGGGTGCTCAACTCTCCCGCAAAGGCTCCTAACAGCTCCAACGTTAACAGCCCCCATGGCTTCCTTCCTCTCTTTTTCATTTAAGTCCCTTTACACCCTTTTTCACTTCCAGTGTACCGTCTAACACTTGACCATGACATCAAATCCCTTACTTTTATGTTGATTTCAGGGGACTAGGGGTATTTTCTTTTTTAAAGCCATAAAAGTGAACTGAGTCACGTTACCAAATTCATTGGCACAAAGATGAGCTTACTGTCTTATAATTCACACACCTTCCTTTAAATCCAGTTTATTCACCCAAATTGCAGCTTAACCTCTAGGAGCAAAAAATTTAAATTTATTTACCTCTAGGCATTAAAAAGACGAACTTCCCCCTCAAATGAGAGATGAGGCAAAACTTCCAGGTTTTGATTCTACAAACCCCAAAAGAGCAAGCAAGGCATCTGTCATGATCATTAGGGCTACGTGAAGAAAGGCTGCTCTTCACCAGCAAGCACGGGAACACGAGTCTTCCTGCCACCCGATGTCAGTAAGATAATACCACGGCCTTACCACACTGCCCAAGATCCCCCAAACGGCACCACTTACAGAAAGAGAGAGACAATGTGAGATGAGGCAGCACCCAGCGATGGTATGGCTGTCAACTCATTGTTATTGAGGTACCTGTAAGAAGAAGAAATTAATCATTTAAATAATTTACATTCGTAGTTTGAAGTCATATACATACAAGGGAAATCAAAAACACAGGGTTGAGTTGGCCATGGTAAGATTATATTGTAATGCTGAATAAAAGATAAAGAATTTACAAGCGAGTTCTTAAAGGGAGAGAAGTCATGGGAGGTCACATAAACTAACCATTTTTCACACCTGTGATTTAGAAACAAACACTCAGGGGGTGTCTCCCATCTAGCCCAGAAATCAAGACTAACAAGGAACAGCGACCAAGGCCAAGATGCACGGTGCCAAACAAAAGCACCCCAAGACTATCAAGGGAGCGCTCTTTGTGGGCTGAAACAGTCAAAAAAGGATTTAGGGAGGAAAGCCCATCCCCTCCTGGTTGTTTTGAAGTGTCTGTGACAAGGTGATCTGTGAACCACAGCTCTGTCCTTGGCAAAGGGCAACTTGTTTGGACCCAGAGCCAGAGACTCATGCAGGCACGTTGAGTTCTGAAGGACCTGGAACACGTGGAGCAATTGTTCCAATGCCTCATCTGTGAAATAACAAGGGAGCTGGACTTGGAGACGCTCATCTATTTGAGATTCCAATTTCTTCGAATTCTGATGAAGCCTCCAGACACGTTTTCCAGGAATACATACATACGGACACACACTTTTGCATGTAGACTATTTTGAAAATCCTCTGCAGACCAGAGATGTTTTCCAAGCTCCCTTCCCGCTCGAACATTCTAAATCTGTATTTCCATAGTTCATCTCTCTTAATGGAAGGGGAAGCCCGCGAACCAAAACACAGCTTGCCTGGTCTGCCCCCAGAGGCTTTGCAATCTGGCCTCCTTACATGGACATGTATTTCCAAATCTGGGAAGAGAATCCAAAATCAGACTTGCGAAGTGAGCCCAACAGTCCTTAAGAAAGCCAAAACACAGTGATCAGGCTTTCTGCTGGGTGATGAGTTGGAAAGAAATTCTGAGATGCAGAATCAAGGGGATAAAGCTGAGTTATCTTATTCTCCTTTTTTTAAGAGTATGTCTTACATAGAGCATCTTGTTACTGTTTGAAGACAAGGCCACTGAAATGACAGCTGTATTCATACAAGTATACAGCTAGCATTTGCTTGAATAGAATAATCTGGTTGTGTGCCATCTTTTATAGAAAATGAATAGTAAAAAAAAGAGGAAAAGGCCTTGAGTTATCCCATTTGCTTTCTTCAGTGCCAAAGCCAGTTAGAGATGAAGCTTGGCAATTACTGGGCCGTGGGACACAGAATGTCTGTTTCAATAGCTTCATGACTGAAGCATCTGGCAGAGAGAAAGCAGATCCGTATCATGCGGCAATCCTCTCTCCACTTAAAGGGCCCTTGTTTGTGTGTTGAAATAGACAACTAATTACTTTAACAGTCTCTTATCTGTCTGCTCCCTAAATCAAATTGTTTCTGCTTCACCTTTTCCCTCTCCAAACCCGCTGTGATCCATTTCTCATGTGGGCACAGAGATACTAAAAACTCTCCATCAGTCTGAATCTCTACTAATAAATTTTCATAGTACCATCAAGGTACTTATTACTAGAAGAGACCTTCAGATCTTATCAGAGCAAGAAAATCTAAGGTCTAAGACCTGTTGCCAATAAGGCAGCTTGCTTAAGAACTCTTCATTTCTTAGAGATTTTTTCTAAAACACGGATGATGGTGGTAATAATAATAATAATAGCAGGAGCTAACTTTGTGAGGGCATACTGTGTGCCAGGCACAGCTCTGAGAGCTTTTCAGTGTATGAAGTCATCTTTAGACTCCTAGGAGGCAAGTCCCATGAACATTTCCCTTGTACCAATGAGAAACTGAATCACTGAGATGTTAAGTGATTTGACCAAGGTCCCCTGCAGTAAGTGGCAGTGGCCCAGAGAGTCTGAGTTCTTACCCATTACCCTCCATTTCTTTATAATACAGCATCAACTCCACATGTGCTATGTAAGTTCATCGTTACAACTCCGACTTAGGTACCAGGAACAACTACTGTTCCCTGCCTTATAGGTAAGCTCTCTAAATCAAGTTCCGGTTTAAGTCACTAGCCTAGGGCCACACAACCAGAGAGCTGCAGAGACCCAGGTAAACCCAAGTACGACTGCGAATCACAGGAGAGCCACAGGTGAAATCAAGGCCAGCGAGCTGGAAAGCTCACAACCCCTTAGGCAACGTGTAGTAGTGTTTCAGCTTGCGTAGGATCTGACTTGATTTTAAACCTGAAACAAATAGTATGGACTTCTCTGCAGGGGAACTTTTGCTGAATGAGCTTGGTCTCAGGCCAGCTCTGCTCCACACACGACAAACTGTACCACCCAATTTCACAGAAATAAATGAACAGGGAAAAGGGGCATCATAATAATATTTCAAATCTTGACAAAACTGCTGAAAGCAGAGTGTACAGGGGCAGTGGACCAGTGTTGAAGATAAACGGGGCATTTTACGCCTGGATCAGCAGCCCCGAGTCAACAGGGTGAGGCAGAAATCGCAGGCTCAGACCTCACAGTGCTGCCTGATTTATGACGAGGACAGTTGGAGCCCAAAGGAGAAGAAATGCATGGCCAGCTTACTTGTCGATCACGTCTACGTAAAAAGAACTGCTAGCTCAACGTAAGCCTGTTAGCTCCACCAGCATCGGCTATCTCTTGTTCACTGTCTCCTGTTGAAGCGAGAATACTGTCCTCAGAAGGCAATGGAGGCTGATCTCGCTGAGACACGACCAACTTGCCAGCCTGAAATAGAGACTGGTCAAAAATAGCACAGCCAGAGCTTGGAGAGAAAGGGCCCTCGGGAAGTTTAGCACAGTCTCCACGAATAAGGCAACTGTAGGAATGCAGGATAGTGTTTGATGAAATCTTCTGAATATCTAGGGTTGTGCAGTCTTCCACCCTTCACACTCCCCCCATACCTACTTCCATCCAAGGCGCTAACAATCCTTCTAAAATGTCTGGCTTCTATAACTGAACCTTTTCCTGGTGATTCAGGACCAAGAAGCGCCCCAGATGCATGAGATCGTGGACTGTGGCCCAAGCCTGGAGCTAAAAGAGGTGTGACTAAGGCAAGTGGGGCTGCATGGCCTGCCTGAGCCCAGGGAAGCACCTGGAGCTGGGCCTTCTGGGCCCTCAGCTCTCTCTCTCCCAAGCTTCCATTTGCTTGGCTTGGTTAAAGGAAGTTTTTACGTTTTGCAAGATGCAAAATGTTAAAAAAGACGTTTCAGAGTACTTTATTATTACTATCACAATCAAATTAGGCTTTAACAATGAAAAACACACCCAAAGAGTAATTTTGGGTTACAGCGCTTTTTTTTTTTTTTTGCTGTATTTATTTATTGAATAGTTGATATAAGTGCACAGCAAAAATTTCAAACCCTGTCAAAATAGAATACCAGGAATATACAGTGAAAAATAAAGCTTCCTTGCACGTCAGCCCTCTGGTCTGCCTCCAAGAGGAAGCTCCTGCTGCCAGCTACTAGCGAGGTACACATATTTTTCTTTAACACAGATGCTTGTGTATTATACAGACTGTTCTGTACCACAGTTTTTCCCTTAGTAATATATCTTGGAGATCTCTGTAATTCTTTTAACCAGCTGCAGAGTACTCCTCTGCTGGCATGAATGGTATGAATGAACCATAATTTATTTAGCCAGTCTGCTATTCGTAGACATTTTGGTTGCTTCCAAGCACGAGGAGAGCTGCAATTAATGATAAAGTTGGGCAGGGGGTTGGAACTTCTGCTGGTTTTGTTTCTTAAAAGGGAGAAAGTCGTCGATAGTAGGTAGGCACAAAGATTTTGGACTCAGAGCCATTTAATCAATAACTGTTATTGGTGTTTACATACTGGAAAATAAGGCATACGAAATAATTACTTTGGCAAGACTCTTTGATATATAGTTTCTATGCCAGATGGCCAGCTACAGTTATTTTACTATAATGATATAGGATATGGTTACTTTAAGTTAACAATGATAAACAATAATTAGGGCAAATGTTTACTATGTGCCAGGCTCTGTGTCAACCCTTTGAGGAAGATACTAAATTATCAACTCCACCTTAAAAGAAGAAACTGAGGCACAGTTACAGAGCAGCAGAGCAGGGATTATTAGGAGGAGATTTTACAGCTGGGGTTTTTAAATCAGAAGCCCTGGGTTCATTCAGCCCCAGTCCTACCCCTTATCCATTGAACGGCCTTCAGCATGTCTCAACCTTACTGTGCCTTAATTTCCTCTTCCAAAAAATGTAAATAGCACAAGTACCCACTTCATAGGGTTTTGGCAGGATCTAGCTGAAATAATTAAACCTAACAGCTTAGGATAGAGCCAGATATATAGTAAATGCTTAACAGGGGGTGGTAATTCACAGCCAAAAATCAGTACCTCAAAACGATCCCCCTTGGTTATTTCTCCCCTCCCTTAAACATACCACACTCGCATCAGGGAGCATAAACCTGATGCACAAAGAGGGTGAGCCATAAATACCCAAAGGCAGGGCACACGCAGGCTTCCTCGCCACCTTCAGGAACATTCTAGGTCAATGGCCCTGGAAAGCACACGGCAGCACCCACATTAAGCTTTCTTGGGCCAGGCAGCAGTAACGTGATCTGAGCGCAGTTTTTAGAGAGGATGGTATAAATAGCCCCTCTTATTAATAGATGAGCCTTGACGTCCAAGACCCCTGGCTGGAGGCCCTCCCTGGTGGGCTTTCCTCAGAGCTGTGGGCAATGAAGATCTTGTGGCTTGGCAGGAGCTGCACAAGTGTCCTCATGTCCTCTAGGGGCCTCCAACAGGCTCGCTTTCTCTCTCCAACCGGCCCACAATGTTCTGTGGTTCTGGGCCTCCAAAATAAAACCACCGCTGAAAAACCACCGCCCACTGCTTTGCCAGCCTGTGGTTCCCCTCTCGCCGAGGTTTCCAGACTCAGATGGTTGTGCAGGGTTGAGGAGAAATGACAGCTCCTGGGAAACCCTCAAGCCCAGTTCATTTAGAAGCAATTGTGTGTCAACTATGATTTTTTTCTTTTCTTCAACATCCTTCCCCATCTCCCCACCCGTCACTCCTGACAGCCTCTTTCTGCCTCCACAATGTATTGGAATCCCCTTAGAGAAAGGCCTGGATCTTTATCAGTGAGAAGTTCCACTGCTCTGGGCACCAGGGAATTTGTCTTGTCCATCCCACAGTGTGACACCAGGGACTGGAGGTGGTCACAGTGGTAAAAGGTTCAACCTATTGGCCCTCAAGGATTTGTTTCTTAATAATGCACCCAGCTTGGGGGGGCTGTGTGGTTCTGAAAGCAGCAGCATAGAGAAATAACCTTCAGTGAGCCCTCCCCGTGTGCAAGGCCCTGGACATTATTATAATACCAATAATATTTTATTATGTCCATGTAACAGAAGAGGGGAAAGAAGCGCTGAGGAGCTAAGTTACTTGTCCAGGGACACAGACCAGTAAGGGGCAGAATGAGAACTCAACTCACATCTGTTTGCTACAAAATGTGCGTTCTTCCCACAACACCATATTGTATCCATAGAATGCAATCTCTGTCTTTAGAACTCCCACACTCAGGAAGGTGGTGTTGCCACAGAGGGCATGGGACAAGAGTCAGTCGGGGGGGGTGGGGTGCAGGCCCAGTTCCACCACTTCCTAGCTGTGCAATTTCAGCCTCGTCTGAGAAAGGTGGAAGTGACAATAAGGAGTACAGTGCTTAGCACAATGGCTAGCTCTGGTCAACCTTCAGAAGTGCATTTGCAGGAGGAAGGAAAGAAGTCACACACAAAACAGAAAGAGCACAAGATGGGGTTAGGAGCCTCAGCCTGCCTATAAATGCAACAGGAGTTCAGAGGAGGGAGACAAGCCAAGCCGTGAGGAGAGAAATAGGGGTAGACTTGGAGGCCAGTGTGGGTTTGGACAAGGGGACTGGAGGAATAGGAGGAAATACTCTGTATCTAGAAAGACAAGACTGGTGCAGGAAGAGTTACGCAAGGAGAAAACACTGGATTTTCTGTCTTTTTAAATCTTCAGTTGGATGTTACAGGTTAAGATGAGGGATGTGGGAATTTAGGGCAGTGCAAATTCAGGGTTAAATGCACTGGTTTTGGAATGAAATGGATTTGAGTTCAACTCTCAGCTTTACCAACCACATAACACTGCACAGGTTTATTTAACCTCTCTGAGCTTCCGTGTCCTCCTCTGTCAAGTGGAGAAAATGATTGTAAAGAAAATAAGTTATATCTGAGAGTTGGCATGAGGATTAAATGAGGCAGTGTTCACCAAAGGTTTGGCACAGTGCTGCTATGATTGCTGTGGCTGTTACATGAGAAATTTAGTTTTAAGACTCATAACCAGTATCCCCAGTGAAGGACTGGCTAGGTCAGATGCTCTCAGTTCTAGATCTGGGTGGGGAATAAGTTCCAAAAAGTACCAAGTAGAAGAGGACTAAAGGCTGGAGGTCAAGAGCAAACCAAATGAAAACTGAAAGCCTGTCTGGGGAAAGAACAAATGGAAAAAGAGAGCAAGACAGAACAACACTGAAAATGCTCACGGGAGCATCTATCATGCCCCCAACTGATGGGGGGTTAATGATGGCCGGAACTATAACCTAACATGGCCCACAGGCCTTACAGGACCCAGGCCCTGGCCATATACCCCACTCCTCACGCACGTCAGGCACAGTGGCCCTCATTCCGTTCCTTCCTCGAGGCCCTGTATTATCTGCAGTCCTTTCTGCCCACATCACTCACATCTGCTCAGCTGTCACCTTCCTGACCACCCAGCTCCCTTATCAACCCTCCAAACTTACAAGAGAAAAAATCCTCCCATTATGCTGTTCTATTCCCCCCTGAACACTCATCACCAGTAAGACTCAGTGGTTTCCTGGTTCAGTGCACATCTTCCCCCAGCTTAATATCAGCTCTGTGAGAGGCGCGGTTTGTCTGCAGGGCTGGGATGGGTGAGGAGGGATTGTAACATTTAAGGGGCCACCAAAAACTCAAGAGCCGGGATGGAGAATAGTTTAACACAATACGTTTAAAATTTCAAAGTGAATGCAAACAAAGTCCATGATGAACAAAATATCCAAGTTTTCACATCAAGACAGGATCGGCAACAGCACCATGACACGCCATAGTGGAGCCCGAGGCAAAAGGGAAAATCAGTAACATTGATCCTGTCTTTACTTAAACTTTTTATATTTTGTTTGTCACGGATTTTTTTTGCATTCATTTTGATTTTTTTTAAATATTAACCTCACTTGCCTCACCCTAGTCCCAGCCCTGTTTGTCTTATTCACTTCTGTACCCCCAGCACCCAGAGCAGGGCCTGGAATGTAGTAGGTACGCAAGTAAACATTAAACAAAAGCTTGAATGATGCCAGAAGAAACACCCCAATTTTGATTTTGTCTAATTCTTAAGGAAATCACTAAGTTCTGAGACTTAACACACAGAAGTTGAATATTCTCATCTCACTATGTGCGTGGATCACTGGGTTAAGAACCCAACTGGGTCCCTGATAGACCCTCCTCTCAAAATTCATATGCTGAAGTCCTAACCCTCAGTTTCTCAGAATGTGACTGTATTTGTAGGTAGGGTACTTAAAGATATAATCAAGGTTAAATGAGGTCATATAGGTGGGGTCTAATCCAATATGACTGGTGTTCTTTTAAGAAGATGATGTCTTGAGACACAAAAGAGACATCGGGATGTGTGCGCAGGGAGGAAAGGCCATGTGGAAAGGCAGCAGGAGGGCAGCCATCTACAAGCCAAAGAGAGAGCCTCAGAGGAAACCAAACCCTGTCGGCACCTTGATCTTGGACTTCCAGCCTCCAGAACTGTGAGACAATAAACTTCTGTTAAGTCGCCCAGTCTATGGTATCTTATTACGGCAGCCCTAGCAAACTTACACAGGCACCCGCTTCAACCTCCCTTGCTCCCACCACTGGCCTGTTTCCTATGGGAGAATGAGGGTCTTAGACAAAGTATTTCCAAGGGTCCCTTCCAACTCTGATGTTCCTTTAACTTGGGAAGGTTAAACTTTTTTTAAGCAGACATGGAAATCATAAACGCCAATTTGGAGAATCTGGAGATGGTGGTAGGGAACACGAGTACTTTGCAAATTGCACCAGCTCATAAAATTAAATTTCCTTTAGATAAATCGTCAACAGTGGAATCAAAGAATAACAAACAAGGATTTTATCAGTTATGTATAGCTAAAATGCATAAAGAGCTTACCTAATAATGTCTAATAAAAATATCTAACAACAGAAGCACTGGGTGAATGAGTTATGGAATATCCATGTGTAGTAGTTTTATATACAAATTAAAATGGGATATTCAAAAATTTTTAATTTACATAATAAAGTATTCAAAAAATGTAAGGATAAGTAGAAAACAGATATAAAACCATAATATCCAGTTTGGTCCCAAAACCATATTTGTACAGGTATGTATTTTTCACTAAATGTTCACAATGGTTATGTCTGGGTGATAATACAGGTGATTTTAATTTGTCCTTACATATTTCTAGCTTCTAAATTTTCTGCACTGGATATGCATGACTTATAATGAAAGTTTCTCTAAAGTCTCTATGGAGCTAAAACTCCTGATAATCCTAACATCCATGTTAAAAGCAGAATTCTTTACATTTAAAAGAAGAAGAAAAGATTGAGGTCTGATTTAAGGGACACTGCAAGAGGCAGTAAGCGTAGAGTTCCAGAGGCAGGAATGCCTAGCTCTGTTTGGAGATGGGAAGGGAAAGGTAAGACTCTATTGTCCATTCTTCTATACCTTCGTTTCCTGGGAAACAGAAGAGGTGGGCTGGCCTCAAATGCCCATGCTGAGCAGGCTGATTTACCTCCCTGGGAATTGTGGGGAAGTACCAGCCCTGTGTGTTAACCCAGCTGGTCCACAAGGCGTCCCACACGGGAGGGGACTCTCCTACACACCACCATGTACCCGTGATTTCCAGTAACTCCATACCTACTGGACTGTAACACACCCATCGCTGACAGCCTAGGAAGAAGACAGCGGCTGCAGTGAAGGAGAGCTAAGTAAGCAGGATATTTGTCACCGCTAGCCAGTACGCAAATGTTCCTTCTGACAAGTTTAGACTGCTGATCCAGGGGAGTGAGCAAGCCTGCAATATGAGAGGGTCTTCCCAAGGAGCTCTCCACCCCCCGAACCCCCAAGATTTGGGGAAAAGCACTCACACTTCCTGTAGATTTGGCAAGTCCTCAAAACCAGCAGGGTCAATCTCAGAAAGTTTGTTGTAACTCAGGTTTCTGGTAAAGGGAGAGAAAAACAAGAAACGATTGAATCAATATCCGGCATTACACCCAAAATTCAGGAATCTTCTACTCCCCCCAAAAAACCCTAGCCCTCTCCCTCATAAATGCCATCTCAAGCATTATTTTAAGTAACCTTACTGATACTAAGATCTACAGATATACCTCCTCCCCACTTGCATCCACAAACAAGTCACTGTGAAAATCTCAAATCACTTAAGTTGGCTAAACCCAAATGGATTTCAATCAATACCATTTTGCCACTTAGCAACCTTGAAAGAAATTCTAAGGTAAGCCAGTCCTCTACCTACATTAGCGTATGCTGGTCCAAATACACTGCACCATATCAAGTCCAAGGCTATTATTATAAATGGCATTTTTTTAAATCAATGTTTTACTATAGCATCAAATAATATCAAGCAGTAGTAAAGGAAAAGAGGGGGCTGACCCTTCGTTGTCCACAAATCAGGGGTTCTCAATCAGGGGTGACATTTGGCAGTGTCTGGAGACATTTTTGGTCATCACAACTGCAGGTAAAGGGGGGGCTGCTACTGGCATCTGGTGGGTGGAGGCCAAGGATGCTGCTAAACATCCTACAATGCACGGACAGCCCTTAACAACAAAGAATGATTCAGTTCAAAAAGTCAATAGTAATATTCAGAGGTTGAGAAACTCTGGTCTAAAAAGAACTTAAGACTAAAAATTGCTCAGATGTATAGTCAAAGCTGAAGGGACTGTTTAAAAAAGTGAACACTGTCAGATCCTAATCATAAGGCTATACATGAACACGGCATTCCTACCGTCGATGAATAAATACTGGCAGTGATCATCACAGGAGAGAGGAGCCACAGTCACAGGAAAGCATGTGGGTGTTAACCAAAGGCGGTGAAAGCCTCACATGCGGGCAGCCTTCTCAGGATGATGGCATGTGTCACAACTATTCAGAATCACATCTCTCTCCCTTCTTCCCCCCAGCTATACCCTTCAAGGCAGGCAAGGAGCAGGCGGGGCAGTGTTTGGTCAGCTGAGCCTCTCAGATCACACCCTCAACCCAGACCAGCTTAATCTTTCAGGAACGGAATCCACAGAGATTGGGGTTCAAATAGGCCCTCACTCTTATTGCACTCTGCACCTTGCTCCCTGCCCCCAAAATACATCTAGTCCTGTGTATGCCGGAGAGGTTAACAATTTTGATCTCAGCTATTAATTCCACTGACGTTACTGTCAATTAATTATACTACAAATCATGAGTTTAAAGTCTGTCTCTTAAGTGGCACATAAGTGGCAACTATCTTTGAAACTTACTCCAGAGACATTCCAATCAATACTAACCTAGGGCCGATAGCCATTTCACTGTCAACTCAAGACATTCATCTAAATTAAAGTCAATCTACACTTGAAATTAATGGTACATCTGTGTTCAAGGCACAGCCTGAATTAAAAGCAATTTGTCCAGAGATTATGTTACTACAAAAACTGAAGGTGGTAATTTTTTAAACCACATATTGAAGTCAAGTGTGGGCTTGTCTGTGCTTGGGCTATTTACGATTGGGTACATCGAAATGAACAGGTTAGACTTGGAAAAGAAAACCCACAAATGGAGAGAATTCCCCCACATCAGAAAAAGGGCAGATGGAAATTGTCGTGTATTTTGAGCATATTACATGATAATGTGGAAAAGGGTGATGGAAATGTTGTTTCTGGGTCTACAGCTACTGTGAGTTTACAGTGACTGTAACATTTATATCCTCATAGGTAATGGGAGTTGTTGAGCTGGAGGAGACATCAGAGAAAGACTCAGAAACCACAAAGGCAAGAGGCTAGAAGGCAAGTACTTAACGTGCACGGTCACCCTGCCAGGTGTGGAATGAGGCCGACAGAGCAGTGCCTGCCCACCCATCCGAAGGTGCATTTGCTCCTGTCTCTACAAACAAGACCAGTGCAGACTAGTCTTCTCAGTTTGCAAGAGAAGCTCAAACTTGGAATTCTTGCATGAAATCTTTTCAATTCTTAAAAAGAAAAGTAACCCTGGATGGGCCAAACGAAACATACCTGCAGGCCACATCTGACCTGAGGACAACCAGTTTTCAACCTGATATCTAGGCCACTGACTCTTGAAGCTATTAGGTTCAAAGTGAATGACTTGTTTCTGGCTTACATATGCGGCTGGGGCGGGGGGGGGGGGGGGGGGGGGGTGCAGCTGGGGCTCACAGGATCCGGGTCTCAGGCAATTAACTGGTTGGTGGCTGCTTTTTGAACTTCTGGAATGAAACCACTTCCCTCTACTCCCACCCCACGAGGGTCCATAATCTTCAGTAACTCAGTATTAGGATGAAACCATTTTAAATCATGACACCCCTTAGTCCATCTTTCCCTTAGAATGTATTTAAATTTCAAAAACGTACAAATTCTGCTTTCTAGATAAGGTTACTTGAGAAAAGGGTCTCCATACGCTAGTTTTATCAAGAAGCCAGACAGTATCAGGACTTAACAGTGAGATTTCAGTAAGTAGCAATGGAGATGAAGATACTTGTAAGTGGAAATCTAAGCTCTTACTCGACCAGCCTGGATGTGGTGACTTTTCGACTGTCAATGAACTAGAAAAGCCATGTCTCAACAAACGAGTGTCAGCAGACCAGCTCTAAAGGGAAATTCTCCTCTCGGAGTGCCTATTAACAACACAGAGAGAAGACAGCAGCTGAAGCTCAGGTCTCTTGGAATGACTTCTACTTTTGGACACAGAGCTGCCTAGCTTTTAAGTCAGAGAAGTGGCTAGTCCTGAAACCTGAGACAAACTGTTGATCATTAATTGCTTTATCAGGAAATGGGGAAAATATTTAGTGTGTTCTCCCTGACAAATATAATCTGAAACAAAATCCTCAGAGACATTTCCTTGCTTGCTCATTTCAAGAAGACAAACTTCCAGCATAATTTTTTTATTGTGGTCAAATATACATAACATAAAATGTGCCATCTTAACCATTTTTAAGTGTACAGTTCAGTGAGATTAAGTATATTCACATTGTTGTACAACCATCACCAGCATCCATCTCTAGAACTTTTTCTTCTTCTGCAGCTGAAACTCTTGACACTCATTCAACACTAACTCCCCATCCTCCCCTCCCCCAATGCCTGGCAACCTCCACTCTACTTTCTGTCTCTATGAATTTGACTACTATAGACACTTCATATAAATGGAACCATACAGTATTTGTCCTTTTGTGTCTGGCTTATTTCACTTAGCATAATGTCCTCAAGGTTTGTCCATGCTGAAGCATGTGTCAGAATTTCCTTTTCCTTCTCATGGCTGAATAATACTCCACTGTACGGATATATATGCCACATTTTGTTTATCCCTTTAACAGATGATGGATATCTGTGTTGTCTCCATCTTTTGGCTATTGTGAATAATGCTGCTATGAACATTGGTTTATTATTTTTTTCCAGCACAATTTTTAAATAAAATTTGTTTTAATCCTTTGATTGCTATGCTTACTGACAACACTCATTTCTTTTTTTTTTTATTTTTTTTTTTAAATTTTATTTATTTATTTTTCCCCCCAAAGCCCCAGTAGATAGTTGTGTGTCATAGCTGCACATCCTTCTAGTTGCTGTATGTGGGACGCGGCCTCAGCATGGCCAGAGAAGCAGCGCGTCGGTGCGAGCCCGGGATCCGAACCCAGGTCGCCAGCAGTGGAGTGCGCTCACTTAACCACTAAGCCATGGGGCCAGCCCAACAACACTCATTTCTCAATGATCAAGGAAATATATTTACTCAGTCCAAGAACTGTGCAGAGAGGGAGGTGAATTCTCATCTCAGGCCCAAAGAACAATCAAAGGGTTAATGAGTGAAGAACCTTTAACGAGGCCTTTCTTTCAGGTGGCAGCTGACATGCACACAAATCTAAAGCATCTCACTTATTTCTACAAACACAATCGCCCCTTACCAGGCCCGACATCTGAATGTGTCTTCAGTTGAAGGTTTCAGATTCTCCTGTCAAAACAATTCATCTGTCAGCAGGACAGATGCTGTCAAAAGCATTTCTGCACCTTTCAGTAGCAAAGAGGAGAGGAAAGAAACCTCAGGGAATTTAGTTACTGCCAATTGCAGCTTTCATTAAACATTTTGTCAGCCATTGTCATAACACAATTTTTCCCTGTTCTTGCACAAAGGGTGCACAGAGCTTCGAACAACTGAGCCAGACCATAGATATTCTTTCAGCTAATCTGCTGAAAGATGACTGTCCAGCCCCCCATTTGCAGAACACACAAGAGGCACCTCTGCAGAGAACAGCTCAAGTTTTATCCAGGTTTTATTCGTGTCTGAAAAGCAAACTGTTGAACAGTGTATGACAACCATCTGCTCGCTGAGCATTTTTCCTGACAAAGCCCCCAACCCCAACCCCACAGAATTAGAAGAGCTAAGTCTTTAAATAGCTGAGAAATCCCCACTATTATGTAAACCTGTGCTGTCCAATTTGGTAGCACTAGCAATATGGCTATTGACATTTATATTTAAACTAATTAAGATTATATAAAACAGTTACTCGGCTGCACCAGCCATATTCCAAGTGTTCAACAGCCGCGTGTGGCTAGAGGCTATTGTACTACACAAAGCAGACGGAGGTCATTTCCATCATCACTGAAATTTCTATTAAACTGCGCTGTTTCTAAATCATGGATAATCAACAAACATTTAATGTGAAACGGCACCTACAGAAAAAACTTGGATTTTAAAAATAAATTTGAATTTCCCAGTAATTCAAGAGCTTTGTTGAAAATGTGGCGCGGTATGGACACCTGTATTAGCCCACATCCTTTTGGCACACAAAGTTCTTAACCATCCCATCAGAGGAAAGGGCCTTTGAAAACTCAGCTTACTAGGAGGACACTCAATAAAAAATGCCCTCTGAGTGTAATTCTATAGGCTTAATCGGTATTTACATAATCTGACCAGCATCTTCCTGGATTACAACCAGAACCACATATTACAAACTTGGCAAAGGCTATTCAAAGCTGGCAAACAATAATTCATTGACTCCTTGGAAGCTGAGGGATAAAAAGTTCCGTTTACTTTTGAGTAAGCTGTGGTGAGGAAATAACCCCACATCGTTAGACAACATAATTAGCACTTCACCCTAAAAACAAGCATTGCTCATAGACCACTGACAATACAGGCAAAACCTCTGGCCGGGAAGAGAGGCACAACGCATGGTCATATTTTTCAACATTAATAGGAATCGTAATTCAAAGTCGAAGGAACTGGTCCTAAATCTGTGACAGGCATCCCCTGGGGAATGAGGTTTTCCTATTCAGTTTGGTTTCTACGCCAGCCTATTTCCCATTACTCAACCGTGTGTGGACTCCTGAATGTCACAGGACTTTGCATATCTTAAGCTTTCAGATGTTTGCTAAACTGAATAATACAGTGGGAAAGAAAAGTGTGAAGCAATGCAATGACCCAACTCTTGAGCACTATTGGGGTGCCCAAGACTAGCCTGGGAACCTCGTGTTTCTCAGGAAACTGCGGACTCCAGCTGCACATCTCTTAACCTCAGAAACCGCACTGTTTGCCACCCATCAAAAAAGGAGTCACTTGCTTAAGACTAACTGGGAAAAAGTGATCCGTCCTTTCAAATTTCAAGGGGTGCGAGTGAGGAAGAACATACAACTTGTTAAAGTTATTTAATCCCTTAAGCTTTTAAGGCTGTTTCTGCTGCATTTTTACCATCGGAGGAATTACGTGTAGTACACATCAAGTTTCAATGAAATCACCACATCATGTTCCCTAGACCCACATTATAAGGTTGTATGAGAATAAATTTCTTTTTATATTTAGAATATCAAGATTTTTTTCTATTGCGATGCTTTCCCCTGATTAATAACCAAAGCCCACAACTGAACAGCCTGATCATACATATGAAAGGCTTATATTAAGGATGCTAAAATTGCATGTTAATCATTCCTCTGACATCTTCACCCAAGAAGGTCCACTCAGGAGAGGTTCTGTACTTGCTGCCATCTTTCTTTAGTAGGCTAAGCAGCCACATATTCCGTACCCTGAGGCTTGGAAAAATAAACTGCAAATAATCAAATGAATGCAAATCACTCGGATATCAATTCGATACATACAGTTCATTTTGTAAGCTTCTCGTCAGGTATATTTAAGAAAGTCAATAATGTGTCATAGTTATTTCAATTTTTGAAAATGTTACATAGATAATTCTCTATGCAAATGAGGCTTACAGCAACTCAAAAGAAGAGATAACACATACTAGCTACATAAGAACCCCAGAGTCACTGCCTTTTTTTACTCCTTAAAATCAGCTGTAGAAATCAGTGTGGGCCTCTGAGTTCTAATGCCTAAGACATCATTGGAGAGGAGTTACCCAGGCCTGCCTCCATAATCCCCTAGGTCTTCTATGTGCTTCTCTACCTTAATAGTTCACACATCTCACTCTGCTTGTGTTAATTTGAACACAGGTCTAAGTCTTTGTCCTCTAGCAGCCAACAGATGTCAAACTTGACAAATATTTATTGAGTGTTTATCTACAACGTCTACTGCACTGTGATAAATTCTGATACAAATTAGGATAAGATCTAGTCCCTGAGCTTAAGGAGTTTACAACCTACTGGTTAGATAAGACTCATGACCAAATAATTACAGCCGAAGGCTCTAACATGACAAGCATCTTGTGAACGGTAGACCAGGAGTTGCAAATTGGTGGTTCCTCGTCCAAAGCTGGGCTGTAGGGAAATTTGTTTCTGACTGAACAGGGTTTGGAGAAACCTAAAGTTTTCATCAAAAAAATAAAAGTTCCAGTTTCTCTTGAAAATAATCACTGGGCCAGCATTCCTGACAGGAGCAATCAGCTCAATGTACTTAGCAAGTACTCTAGTTGACCACAGACCTCACCACTCCTATTGTCTCACCCGGGACCTCTTTGCTCATTTGCAGTAGGCATCTGAGGTTATCATCTCTGACATGGGGACCACTGACTCCAGATGGCATTCAGAGTAGAGAAGGTCAATTGCGATGAGAAAGATTTATTAGAAGTTGCAAGGTCTTAGCTAAACCTGGAAGAAGAGTAGAAGAGCATGGTTTTTGAGGAAGAATACCAGGAATAAGGCCAGAAAGGCAAAAAAAAAAGTCATAGAGGGTAGGGAATTAAAAAAAAAAGAAAAAAGCCAAGAAGTCAGGACCTTCTAGAATGGAGACGGGGAAGACACAAACGGTTTTAGGGCAAAGTCGAGAAGAGTAGCCCTATATTGTCAGATCTGCAACCTACCAGGCAGTTAAGTCAAGGGTTATATAAACCTTAACAAATCCCAGTGCCAGGTCCCTCGTGAACGTTAATCTACAGGGCCATTAAAGTTGATTTCCACAGGAACAGAATATCTCCTTGTTCATCTACTTAAAGTTTTGACCAAACTGGTCAGGAGGCATACCATCACTGAAAGCCATCAGCATTTGTTCTCTCTATCATCCCCTAAAACAGGAGATTCTAGGATCTGTTCTTCCTACCAAAATCCTAGTTTGGCTAAAGAGAGACAAAGTAATTGGGTGTGATGTGGGTTTTTTTATGTAAGTAGTCTCATGCCTGGCTGTGGGGGTAGTACTGGGGGGAAGCCCACAAATTTCCCTTAATAGTCTCTCATTAAATATGGTACATGCATCATTAACTCCAAAAGATTAGTTAATTTAATTAAGAGGAGGCACTGCAGCTGCACCAGCTCTGCAGTTGCTGGGTACTTTACAAACGGAACTCGAGCTGCTGGCCACAGGCTGACCCTGCCACAAACCTGCCACAAAGGGACCACCACCCATGACCACCCCAGCAGGGAAGAGGTGCCTACAGCCACCATTTGGTTTTGCTATTAGAAAAGTGGCTTTGCAGTGACTTAGAAATGGGAAGGGAGGGGAGAGGGATCAGGAGTCTGTCTGGTCACCTATTCTCTACTTTATCATCTCCAAAAGGGGATCACAAATTTGCCCTTTCAGAGAGTCCGTAAGCTCTACAGGACTCTCCCAACTCATCACCTCCACAATTGGACCCTTTCACCCCTGTTGGGCACCATCCAGCACACAGCTTAATCTTTACCTCCTGAAAGCCCAGCCATTCTGTGGAACAGAGGGTGGCTGGTGCCTGAGAGCAGAAGCTCCTGCCCCATCAATCTCTTCTCCATCGTGGCCCTCACGTCCTGAGGCACCAGGCGCTCCAGTGAGAGCAGAAGGTTCATCAGTCATGACCCAGAGGGGGCAGGAAGTGCAGCAAGAACGCACGCTCACCTCTGGAGAGACGCTCAGAGGCTGGAGGTTCTCCCAGTGAAACGATGGAGGAGGATTCTCCTAAATGAAAACCACACTCTACTGAGACAGGACACGGAGACTTTTGCTTCTGTAGCAGCTAAAACAAGTCTGGCAAAAAGGGACAGGAAGTGAGGGACACAATCTAGAGGATAAATCTGGAATCTTCGGTTAGCCACGTGCTTTGTAAAGTCCACCAGTGCCCCTCTGGTCACGGATTACTGTTTTCCTTTCCCAATACCTCCACCTATACCACTCTGCCCTACAAATGTCCACTTTCAGGAGATCAGCTTCCTGTGGAACCACCACTGCAAAATATAGGGTGTTTATTAAAAGCATGATGCAGCTTTAAAATTCATTAACTTTGGGTTTACACATGAACGATGTAAACTAGCAACACCTTATGAACACTTCTTTGATTGAATGTGTCACCCAACAGAATTTATGGGAACGATGGCACAACCACCAACCATATCTGATAATGTGATCAATTTCCTTTTCCAACATTGAAATGATTCTCCACTTGACACAGTGATTTCACATACTCCATGCCCACACCTAAGGGCCCTGAGAGGAACGTCGCTATCGGAGAGGAAAATAACTATTTTAACACAGCCCCATAAAACGTACTCTTGGTCATAAGAACAGGCCAAATTCTAAGCCTGTCTTTCTGGCAGAAGGTACAAGAGAGGATTTCACTGGGATAAAGGGATGAGGAAATTCTATACCAGTGACTCGAGAGTCTTCAGAAATGAAACCTCCAATAACTTATTACTTGCCCTGAGTACAACAGACACTCATTAAAATATTAAAAACAAACAAAAACCCCCTTCCCTCCGACTTATTTTACGCAGTTCTAAACACTCTTATCTAGAGGTTTCCCAGAACTAGGAAAGGATCAAGGCATTTTGTGGCTTTTTATTTTATTTATTTTTTTGTGAGGAAAATCGGCCCTGAGCGAACATCTGCCAATCCTCCTCTTTTTGCTGAGGAAGACTGGCCCTGGGCTAACATCCATGCCCATCTTCCTCCACTTTATATGGGATGCCAGCACAGCATGGCTTGACAAGCGGTGCGTCGTGTGCGCCCGGGATCCGAACCAGTGAACCCCAGGCTGCCGCAGCGGGATGCGCGCACTTAACGGCTTGCGCCACCGGGCCGGCCCCTTTTTTGTGGCTTTTTAAACGCTCATTTCTGACACTTCACTCTCTAACATAATCCAATCAATGAAAATAATAGTATACAAACCTCATGTTACAGAAATGTATGCCAAAAGATAAAAAATAACGCTTGTGGTAACTCACCTCTGGACATATAATGATCAGGGTTTGTGGATGTTGTGAAAGAAAGTATCTACAAGGGCTATTTTAGGCAAATAGATTTTTGGGTTACAAAAGAGCAATATATAGTTAAGCTGCCTACTTGTCCCCCCCTTAAAGGGGAGGAAGAAGGAAATGAAAGTGTTTTTTTTTTTTTTAAGCAAACACATCTGTTCAAACAACAGCTTACCTTAGTGTTATCGGCATGTCTTTCCTCCCCCGCCCACAGACACAAAATTTTAAGGGACAAATGACACAAGTGGGTGTAACTAGCTTCCCAGACTGAAGCCACTCATAAGGAAAATCCTTTCTGGGAAGCCAGAAGTTCCTAGGGGTGCGCACTGGAGTCCCCTATCAGCTTCCACTGGAAATTATGTGCATCTTTTATTTTTCCAAGTGAAATCATACCTACCACTCACTAATGTCTCTGACGTCTCTTTGTGCCTGTGAGAAGCCCAAGCACCCAAAATCTATGAAGCTAATATACAAGCCCAGATTTACGCGTATTTACCATGATACTCTGTATTACAAATGGATGAAGTACAAGGGTCCTTCAAATATCATCAAACATTCTCAATACTATATTCTCTTCTAGGTTTCCAATATCATCTTCTAGGTTTCAAATATTCAAATATTATCTCCTAGATTTATTCTCCTTTCTTTTCCTGGCTACCTCAAAACTTAAAAATGAAGATTGCTCAAATGCAGAGAACAGATCCCTGGTGTGAAGTCAGCCAAATTCAAAAACTGAATTTACCCAAACTTTTCAAGAACACATCCGCTGTATTACAGGAAGGCACGCGAGCCTCTCCAGCTAAGTATTTTTTAAAGAAAACGCACCGTTTTAAAAGGTCAGCCTCCTGGCTAACAGTTAAGTCGCCGACTTTATTAGCTAGCTTATCGACTTGGGATCTTGTACTGTCAATTTTTCCATTGGGCTTTTTAAAGTTAATGTGTGTCATGAAATGTCTAGCTGAAGCCAAAAGGCAATGTTTTTCTGTCTACGATATTAAGACGTCATGAAACACTGTAAACTTAAAAGCCGGTCTACATCGCTTTCCCAGGGCTGTGGCGACTTCTCTGGCTCTGGCTGTTGAAATGGCTGCGAAGATACTAAGTCAAGGCGCAACAAACACACAGTATTTCAACATGCATTTTTTTACAGACTGTTTCTGCTATTAAAATATGGAACTTCCTTTTTACTGAAATTATAAGCACAAAGAATCAGATGATGCACGTGACCTCCATCCTTGAACATATTAAAATTTTATTATGTCAAATGGAAAACTGGCCGTGAAAATGACTGAGCCACAATATACTTTCATTTCTTTTTCTTTTTTTTTTCAATCATTCACCAAAGCCTCTAAAAAAGATGCCTCACTTCTTCCACATAGTCCACCCACGTTCACCAAGGCCCCGTGCATCCTAACACCAAGAGCTCCTCACACACACACACCCGCCTCTTGACAGTTTATAGTTCCAGGTCATTTACTCCTGAAGATGCCAAAGATGTGTCTTAAAGGTTAGATCCAAGCGGTAAATTCCATTTGCTAAACTAGATCTTAACCAAATAATGAATAATGGTACCTACAGAATGTGAGTCCATTTTTAAAATAAATCACCAGCAAAGGTGATTAAAAGCCCTACCAAAAATCAATCATAAGTGACTCCTTTTGGAGTCCCACGTACAGGCTGGAGAAACCTAAGAAACACCATGTGTACTTCTGGATACTCCATATCCCCTCTGTGTGCTAGGGAGAGACAAGAGCCATTCAATTCCCACCTCAGCAGGAAATCGAGGCCCATGGGTCACACCAAACCGAGACACCCATGAGATCAGCTGCATCAAGGCAGCTGCCCTCCGAACAGCTACAACTTCTTTGCTTAACACTTGTTACCTGATGAACACACGACCCCCCAGCTTCCACCATCACTCTTTTTTAAAGAGTATGTAATCAGATCTACGTTTGTTAAAGTCTCTGCTCAGCAGCTTGCGCTAGTCAACCTCTCCATCATGACTTGCCTCCAATGAGCATGCCAACGGGCAGGGGAGGGGAGTGGAATCTAGTGGGTGAGAGTTGACTTGCTCCTGCATACTCCACACAAACAAAATCAGCATCATAAGCCCTCTTCAGTTAGAGGGTAGTTCAGTTCTGCACCTCAAGATATAGAGGAGCAAACGCAGTATGGTTCAGGGTGAGGCATAGTCCGCTCCATAAGGCATTCAGCTGTGAGACCCAGCCTGTCCTCCAGCTAAGACTGGCCAGGCTGGCTTTCCTTTCTCCTCACTCCTCCACACTCAGTCCTGAAATACTGTCAAAGCAAATAAAAGGTGTTCCAATCCCAAGTCCAGTCCACATGGCCACACAAGCATGACTGTGCAAAACTGTCCCGGCCACTACATTTACTTGCAGCAAACTCAACCGTGATCGATAAGCCAAAGCAGGTTTGGATTCGGGAATGTTTAAGCTTGCACAAGCACAAAGAGAAAGCCACCCACTCTCCAACCCAAAGAGCCACTGCAGAAAGCACCTGCACAAACTCGTCAGGGTGGTTTATAAGGTGACAAGCGCCTCAGAAAAGATCTTTTATTCCTAGGGGCATGAAACAAATGGGAGGCCTGTCACACTGCTGGTGTCAATATTTATCTAAGGCCTAGGTATTCACGATGGTCTAAACCAGGCACTTTTTTGATTCACTCATTCACGTAATTTGCCACTACAAAGCCCCCAAACAGAGATTCATTTACAGCTTGAGTTTCTTTTCTTCCATTTCCATATGGGAGGCTGGCTGCAGGGCCCACGGTCTATGTCAGCAATAATCTCAGCAGCTTGAGAATAAAGCATTCAATGTATTTCAGAACTGCCAATATCAAATGGCACTGCACCTGAGGACAATAAAGAGATGGAGAAGGGAAACAAAGTGCCAGCTTTCTCTCTTCTCATGGCATGCATGTTTTCTGCACTGGAAATGAGCAAAGCTTAGACCTCGCAGTAAAGTAACTGAACCCCTAGAACCACACCCAGGCATTTTTAAGTGTGACTTACTCACACTGAAGGATTAATCCAGCAACCAAGACCCAAAGGCATGTGAAGCTCAAAGGAAGCCATGTGCTATGCAATAGCCCTGTTTGGTCAGCTCCAATTCTCCGAGGATCCCTTCTCCTTCACCCTTTTTGGAGTCTTCTTCCCTTAGCCTCCCTCACCCCCTAAATAAAGGCCTATAGATGATTTCCCTTCCCAGGTGAAAGTCAGGAAAGATAACTAGTCTTTCAATATTAGGAGGCCCTTGAGACCTCTGAAAATAGTTGTGCATTGTGGAAACCACGTTCACAAATGGATTCCTCCAAGTCTCTTTCCGTCACTCAAAGTCCTCAAGCCCCCTTTCTGCAATGGATGCTAACCTGCAGCTCCCTGGTCGGCTGTGTTGGCTCCTTCCAAGGAGACTCACTGTGGTGGCCTAGTGGGGTAGGCTGACTTCAGGTTTTCATGCCAAGGAGATGGAGGCACTAGAGAAAGATGGCTCTCTCTCCAGTGACAAATTAAAGAACCTGCCTCAAAGCCCTTTTGCCAAGTTGCTGGGAACTGAGATTAAAAAGATTCTAGCCAGCTTCCTATGATTCACTAAATCTACTTCGCTGATTCCACACACAGAGTTCTTCCCAACTAGATGGGTATACCTCACTAGGATTCTGGATACTCCATGAAGCCTGAGAAGGATCATCAAACTGATATCTGCCAACAAGCTGCAAATCACTTCAGTTGCTTCCTAAGCACAATTGCAATGGCAAGTGATGAGCTATGATATACGGTGCACGTGTGGTCTGTGAGGGGCCAACATTCCTGCCTCTGCTTTAAATATGCCTGTTGGGTGAAAGCAGGCAAGCACTGAGCCCAAAATGGTAGCAGCTGAGGGTGTGGTCGGTTTTATTTTTTCTTGCATAAAAATATACACAACACTTTAAGCGGCCAGTATTTCCTCACGCACACTGAAGTTAATAATTCACAAACCAACTGACATTCATCAAGGATCAGAAAATTTAAAGGTGGTTTGTGCAAACACTCCTGTTCTTGTTCTTATTTAACAGCTGGTTTATTTAACTGATGGCTTCTGTTGCCAGTAGGGGCAGGTAGCACTTCAAAATGTTATTTGTTAAGGCAGATACATACTACCTGGGTCTAAGCTTAGCCTCTGGGTTTCACATTATCCAAACTCGGGCAATTACTTTTCTCTCCGATGGAACAGTTAGACAATTCTAGTAAGGTGAAAATACAGGACAAAATCATGCTGGTTTGCTGATAAGACTTCATTGTAATCATGCTCTCTCATTTCTAATCTGGCCCCTCCAAATGGACAATTCCCAAGACTCCAATGCACAAAGGAGCAGCAGATATGGGTGGAACAGCACTCATCCCAGAGGCAAGCTGCCTGGATCTCAGATCAGACTGTCTCATCCACGTGAGGAAGACACACCTCTCCACTCAGTCGCCCCACAAAAAGGAGGGTCCGATGCCCTCTCCTCTCAGACCTTATTCTCTCCACCTCTCCTTTGATCTCAATTTCACCCTGTCTCTAAAATCATGTGTATGTGTGTCGAGGATGCAGTAAGAGGGAATCTAAGGAAGCCTTTTCTAGCCACTATCTGAGTGTCCCCAACCTGCCGCAGATAGAAGGGTGACCAGTTGGTGGTGGTGGTTGTTTTTTCAACCAAAGGAAATTAACCTTGGCGTATGGGTTATCTGCAAAGCCGTGGACTTACTACCAACACATGATCCACAGCCTGGGTTTATGAATCGGCAAGGCCACATGAATGTCCACAGGCCTTGTTAAAGAGGTTACACATTAACCACACAGGATCTCAAGGAAGATCTATCACCCCCACCACCTCCACACTTTTCATATCCCGCCTTGAAAGGGCTTTCTGGAAGTTGCCACCATGGAGTTTGAAGTAAACAGAGATGGGTCCACTTTTTGGTTTTTGTTTTTCATAAACAACTAATTTCAGTGGGTGCAGTTGCTCCTTCAAATACACTGAGTTAACTCCTTAGGGGCAGAAAATAACAGCAAACCCAAAAGGGCAAATGAGTGGGACAGCCAACCCATGGTTATTTCCACAGGTGTGGGTGGGCTGATGTCTCGGGGCCACGGGGAACGATGCCTGGGATAATACAACACAGCAGAAAAGCCACTGGTCACTCACATTGTTCTGGAAATTAACGAACACACAAATGCTTATGAAGCCCCTGCTATGTGCCAGGAATGGCGCTGGACTCCAGGACCACGCCACAGCAAGGTGGTCTCTACCCTCAAAGAGAGTACAATCAGGAGGGAAAGACAGGCGCTGAGCAAGCAACCAGAGATGTGTTCCAAAGGCCATCCTGGAACAACACAGTGGCCACCCTCGCCTGGGTGTTCTGGGAAAGCCCTCTGAGGAAATCTTTAACCTCAGACCAGAAAGATCGCAGAAGAGGCACAGCGGAGGGAGCACTGGCAATGGCCCTGAGGAAGGAAGAGGCGTGGCCGGCGAAGGAACTACCCAGTCCTGTATGGCGAGCTCAGAAAGCCCCCGGCATTAAGCGACTGCAGAGGAAGGTGGGAGGCAGGGGAACAGGGACTTGGAACCACAAAGACTTGTAGCTGAGCCTACGGGAGCCACTGTCTAGGGCAGTCGGTCTCACACTTAAACCTCCAAAGCAATGTCCCACTCAGAGCTATTTAAAATGCAGATTCTCAGGCCCTAACACCATAAATTCAAGACTCCAAAGTCAATGGAGGATTAGCAAACGCCTATTGGCTGCCTGGAGGTCTAACCAAGAGCCACCATGTAATTACTATTTCACTTGTTTAGAGAGATCAGCCTGCTGACCAGTCTACTTAAATCGGCAGATCGCAGGCCGGCCCCGTGGCTTAGTGGTTAAGTGCGCGCGCTCTGCTACTGGTGGCCCAGGTTCGGATCCCGGGCGCGCACCGACGCACCGCTTCTCCGGCCACGCTGAGGCCGCATCCCACATACAGCAACTAGAAGGATGTGCAACTATGACATACAACTATCTACTGGGGCTTCAGGGGCGGGGAGGGGGGAAGGAGGAGGATTGGCAATAGATGTTAGCTCAGGGCCGGTCTTCCTCAGCAAAAAGAGGAGGATTAGCATGGATGTTAGCTCAGGGCTGATCTTCCTCACACAAAAAAAAACACACACACACAAAAAAACGGCAGATCGCAAAGGTGGGCTGTCACTGTTTTTCCAAAGTGTACCTTTGCAGGCCTTCTCTCAAGCTCCCCACCACCACCTGGAATCCCTGCCTCTCTCTATCCACTAGGTTTATCTAGAATGAGACTAAAGAGTAGCAAATTAAAAGCAAAAAACAGAAGATCTGATCCTCTACACCCAAGCCCAAGGTTCTAAACGCTTGCAGGGTTTCAGTACTAACCCCGGAGTAACTCACGAGCCCCTCTCCCTCTGGTTTCTTGCTGTAAATGAAACCGTCGCAAGACTCTGGCTTCCTTTCCCATTAAAAGCCACCAGGGCCATAGTTTTCAATTAGCTGTGTCAGCCAACCACCCTGAAGCAGCCCAAGTTCAATATGTCCTCCCTCCCCCCAGCTTCCGGTCTCCACCATGCACTTCACACCTCCCTATTGTAAACCTGTCCAGAGCAATTACCCCGCCTGTGTTTGGACAGCCTCAGTACTGCATTTCTGTCTAATTTATAGCTGCAAAGCTCTGTCGGCAGGCGTGCCCTCGAGCAGAGGAAATGCGGAGAAAATGGTCCAACTTGGCTATAAATGCATATGCACAGCGAATTTCCTTAGGTTAGTGGAGGGCAAATGATTCAATTCTCCTAGTGGCGAGCCCCTCTGTGATGAGTTTCCACAAAGTATCTGAAATGTGGACTCACTGCAAGAGAACCATTGTCCTGTTCCGCCACATTTCCTCCTTCACCTGGGATTACAAAGAGTGGGGCAAGTAAACCAAACAAACCAGGCAAGTACTGTCCATTATATTTCTACCTGAAGATCTTAAAAGTCTTAAAAATCTTAAAAATAAAATTCTTCTCAACTAGGAAGATAAGTCAGACTAGCATCCCTTCCTGGGGAATACCCCAAACCGTTCAAAATTGTACAACCTGTCTCTTTTTTAAAATGTGATCTGCTTACAACTCAACAAGGAAAAGACAAATGACCCAATTTAAAAATGGGCAAAGAATCTGAATAGACATTTCTCCAAAGAAGATACACAAATAGTCAATAAGCACATGAAAAGATGCTCAGCATCACTAATTATTAGGGAAATGCAACTGAAAACCACAACGTGCTACCACCTCACACCCACTAGGATGGCCATCATTAAAAAGACAGACAATAACAAGTATTGGTGAGACTGTGGAGAAACGGGAACTTTATAGGCTGGTGGAAGTGCAAAATGGTGCACCCAGCCTCTGGAAAACACTCCAGCAGTTTCTCAAAAAGTTAAACATAGCCTCCATATGACCCAGCAATTCTACTCCTAGGCATCCACCCAAGAGAAACGAAAACATACATTCAACACAAAACTTGTACATCGGGGCCAGCCTGGTGGTGTAGTGGTTAAGTTTGCGCACTCCACTTCGGCAGCCTAGGGTTCGCAGGTTCGGATCCCGGGTGTGGACCTACACACTGCTCATCAAGCCATGCTGTGGCAATGTCCCACATACAACATAGAGGAAGATGGGCACAGATGTTAGCCCAGGGCCAATCTTCCTCAGCAAAAAGAGGAGGATTGGTAACAGATGTTAGCTCAGGGACAATCTTCCTCACCAAAGAAAAAAAAAAAAACTTGTACACCAATGTTCATAGCACAATTATGCATAATAGCTTTTTGAAGTGGAAACAACCCAACGTCCATCAACTGGTGAATGGATAAACAAAATGTGGTATATCCACAAAATGGACTATTAGCCACAAAAACGAAAGAATTGCTGATACATGCTACAACATGGAAGAACTCTGAAAACACTATGCTAAGAGAAGGAAGCCAGACACAAAAGGCCATGTATTCTATGATTCCATTTATATGAAATGTCCAGAACAGGCAAATCCATACAGACAGCAAGTAGATGTTGTCAGGGGATGGGAGGAAGGAAGAGTGGGGAGAGAATGCTAATGGGTACAGGGTTTCGTTCTGGGGTGATGAAAATGTTCTGGAATGAGTAGTGATGGTTCCACAACTCTGTGAATATACTAAAAACTGTGAATCATATCATTTAAAAGGATGACTTTTTGGGGCCGGCCCAGTGGCATAGTGGTTAAGTTCACGCACTCCGCTTCGGTGGCCCAGGGTTCACAGGTTCGGATCCCGGGCGCGGACCAACGCACGGCACCGCTTGTCAAGCCATGCTGCGGCGGCATCCCATATAAAGTAGAGGAAGATGAGCATGGATGTTAGCCCAGGACCAATCTTCCTCAGCAAAAAGAGGAGGATTGGCATCAGATGTTAGCTCAGGGCTAATCTTCCCCACAAAAAAAAAAAAAAGGATGACTTTTATGCTATTTGAATTATAGCTCAATAAAGCCGTTATTAAAAGAAAAAAACGTACTGCCTTAGCAGGCTCTCAAAATTCCAGGCTGAAAATGCCGCCCAGCTACTTCTGTACCACAAAAATGCAGAACTAACCTCTTCCTCTAAGTGCTAGTAGATAAATGAAGTGGGAAGCAAGCAAAATATCCACATTTCGGATGGTACACCCATGATCCCACTTTCAAAAATCCCTCCCACCCAATGAGCTTTCTTGCCACCTAAACGGTACTACACTCCATGCCACAGCTCTGCCCATGAATCCACCAGAAGTAGACAACCTCAGTTGGAGTTTATCCTCCCACAGAAAACAAATTCTCAGGATTTCAAAGGTCATTTTTTTTCTTCTTTTGAGTAATTATTTAATAAGGCTGTGGAAAGCAGGATGCCCAATGGCCAGTCATTCAAAAATTAAGAACAAGCCAGAAGGTAGGAGGAAATGTCACCACAATGGGGAGAAAAATAAATAAATTAGATTAAGATCTAACCCCTTTCTGTGTTCAGGGTGGGCGGATTTTAGAATAATAGCATGCTGGAAATGTCCCTCCAGAGGAAAAGTTGGGAGGGTGGGGTGGAGACTATACATTTCAGTTTTCCATTGAAATTTGCCGAAGCTGACTGAAATCAGATATAAATGGCCAACGCCCCCACCCGACCCCACCTACACACAGGTATGCTGGTGCCCCCTGGCCGAGAGCATGACCCTCTATGCCTCAGGTACCACATCACAGCACTGCCCTCGCCAGCAAAGATGTAGTTAACTGGAAAGTCCGAAAGTCTAATGGGGCCAGGACGCGAACCAACATCAAAGAGATTCCAGTTGCTCCCCTTGTGCAATAAACTTCTTTCACCCAACATCATTCACACTTGCAGAGTGCAAAGTTCACTCTGATATTGGTGGCTTTCTCACTTTGTAGCTTTTTTGGCAAGTGCCCCTTGGCCTAGTTGTTCATTAATATATAATCAGAACATTAAAAGCATTGTTTCGCCTTCTAGGGAGGCTGGGGCCAAGTGAATAAAGCCGACATTGTCCCTAGGGTGGGGGGAACCACCTTGCAACTGGCAGAGAATTCAAAGATGCACAGATCGGCGGGCCCATGTACACACACTCACACACAGAGTTAAGTATTTCACAAGACGTTTTTGATATTCCTACATGGCAAAGAGCTAAGATTAAAATGTTTATCTTACCACAGAAATTGACCTGGCATTTCTTTCCTTTAATCCTTTCAACACCAAATTACTCCCTACCTTTAAAACCTTTACAGGAAGTAGTGATATTTGTGGCAGGAAGGGACATCTTAAGGGCGACCAGATTGTCTATGGGAATGCTGGTTAGGGCACTACTTTTACTTTTCAAATCAGACATGCACAATGACAACTCACTTCGGGACCATGTTTACTTTGCTGGAAGCCACATTCTAAACACGGGCCCATTTGTAGAAGGGAAGCAGCTTACGATCCAACCTTGTTTATGCTCCAAGTAGGTTTGACAGAAAAACCACATCAATTTGTTTTAAAATAATTTCCACTTGCTGGAAGCTGTTCTTGAAGGGTTCTCTGCCACGCTAATCTGCTCTGATTCCTACCAGCTGTAGGTACCAGGCACACCAGCCAGATAGGGTGGCCTAGGCACAGGCGGGCTGGCTCTGCAGGGTTGTAGTGGTCTGGGGCTAACTTCTGGGGATCCGCAAAGCCACTGCAACATTCCCCTCCAGAACGCATAATCAACTTCCGGTTAAGAAGGACATAAAAACATTTCCTAGTTCAGAGTCAAAATTTGCGACACTCCCACACAAAACACAGTTCTCTATGCAATTACACCTTGTCGGGGGGGGGGGTGTCGTACTCTCAGAAACACAGCATCTCTAGCATTAGGGGTATGTATTTGAGTCCAAGCCCAAAGTTCACAGTTGAGGGCACTAAGATCATTTATTTGGCTAAATGAGCATCAGAAAAAGAAGGAAATTAAAAAAAGAAATGTCCGTGAGTAACACATGCAAAGATCTTCAGCCTCACCATCCAAAGAAATGCAGATTAAAATAATCCAATGCAATTTTCATGTATTAAACTGGTGTATGGTTACAGAAAAAAAAAGCATCTAATGTTTGTAAGGGTGTGGGGAAGATGGGCACAATTTCACATGTAAATTGGTGGCCTCTTAGAAGCAGCGGTGCCAAAAGTCCTAAGAATTTGCAAATCTAGAGCAATTTGGATTTACTAACTCACCCTAAGGAAATGAGAAATGTATAAACATATATGTATAAGGATGTTTACCACAGTTTAGAAAAAACCGAAATGCCCAATATCAGGGAAAGTTTAACCAAGACTTAAACTGTATTTTAGAAATGTTTAAAGTTGGAGAAAATATTCATGATGTTCAGTCTTATAAAAAAGCAGACACTATGTTTTACACCTGAAACTAATATAAGGTTATATGTCAATTATAACTCAATTAAAAATTTTTTTTAAAAAAGCAGAATTACCAATGAAGAGGAACCCTAATTTTGTTTAAAAAAACCCCTCAAAATAGCTATTTAACCATACACATTACTTGACATATATACACCAAAGTGATAGATAATATTTATCAATGGATAGAGATCAATTTTTTTTCTTTTGTAGTTTCTTCTTTATTCAATAAACATGTCTACCATGTGTCACCAGAAAATGAAAAGTAATTAAAATAAAGGCATGGTAACTATGTTAACAGGTCAACAGCACAAACCCCTTTAATGTAAAGTCACCCTCTTCAACTAGCACAGCTTACTAGGTACAAAAGGGCCTTCCTACAGACTCAGAGCCCAAGACCTCAATACCATTAAAATAAACGTTTGAGGCAGAGCTCACAGCCAGAAGACAGCTTTCCCACTGCCTCTTGTTAGCATCTCCGGTAGACTACCCACACCTGAGGTTCACGCTAAAAGGAGCCCGATTTAGAACTCTGTCTGCCCAAAGTCTCCTGCCGTGGAAGCTTCTATAAATCTAAGTTGCTAGTCTGGACTGAACCACCAAGGGCATGGTAACCTGCCCTTAGCGTTCTTACAATTCACTCTGGTCAAGGAGAGCAGCCTTTCGCTCATGCCAGCAAAGAGGGAGAAAAGTGACCTTGACTTGGTCCATCCTTTTTGTCAAAGTAGAGGTCTTAGCAAAGTAAGGAAGAGCCAGGCAACCCAAACCAACTGCCTGGCCAGGGCTCAGCATAAACTGAACAGAATAACCACAGGGGAAAGGTGTCTAGACAGCCTCAGTCTATGTAAGAAGCAACCCTCCCCTACCGTGTCAACTCTGAAAAAGCAGCCTCCAAACATCGCTCCACCAAAAGAGCAGATGAGAGACCATGGCGACAGTTGGAAACTGCACTGTGGGCTCCCTCGCCAAATGCAACACGGAGAGCTGGCGGGTCTGGCCCACCAGCCAAGGACAGCCACCCGGGATCCAGGAGGGAAGTGACACCCAGGGACCCCACGTAGGAGACAGGTCACATGCAGTGCTTACACTAAAGAGAGTTTAAGTAACAATACTTGGACACAGGATTTAAAAGCCACCTTCCCACAACAGAGGGACTAGAAAGACAGTCAATTCTTAATGTGGCACGTAAATTGCCTACCTGTCATCTTTCAACTTCCGTTCTACTTGCTGCTTTTTCCTTTTTTTTTTTTTTTTTTGGTGAGGAAGATTCGCCCTGAGCTAACATCTGTGCCAATCTTCCTCTATTTTGTATGTAGGATGCCTCCACAGCATGGCTGATCAGTGGAGGAGGTCTGTGCCCAGGATCCAAACCTGTGAACCCAGGCTGCCAAAGTGGAACGCATGGAACTTTAACCACTCAGCCACGTAGCCAGGCCCCTTCCTTTCCATTTTTCTAAGTTTCTCAACACTAATATTTGGTGGAGCTTGGAGGAAACTATCAAATAGATGAGGTGTATTTAGGAAATGTACAGAGAGATGAGCCTGTGGGAGGCCTAAATTATCCTAAGTGTCTAGGACAGGTATTTCTATAGGACTTACAGGACTACATAGACTGAATACCAATATCTCTACCTACATCAATATCTGGACTGAGCACCTCTTGTGTCCCAGGCTTTGTGCTAGATTCTGGGAATACAAGGCAGATCAGAAACAAAGCCAGGCCCTGCTTTCAGGGAGCTTGCAGACTAACGGGGGAGGGAGAAATTAATCCAATCACGACACGAAACTTCTGTATAAAGTACTGCAGAGTCCTCAAGGCAGGAATGTAACCCAGAGGGAAGGTCAGCAAGTGTTTCCAGGAGAAGAGACTTTGAAGGGGGATGAGTAGGAGTTTGCCAGACAACGAGGGAAGGACACTGCTGCAGACAGAGGGAACAGGATGTAAGGGACATGTGACTCAGGCAGTATTATAAGAGTCCGGAAAAAGTTCCACGTGGTGGCCAGGGTACAAGGAGCCAGGTAGGAAGGAATGATGACAGTGGAGAGGGAGCTAGACAGCCCGAGCTTTAGGCAGTGGGAGTTTAATGTTCCAATTTGCAACTCTGCAAAGACCCCTGTGGCTGGAAGGGGGGCAAAATATGTAAGTAAAAAGCTCTCTGCTCCTCCTCAAGTCCACATAACACAAAGAAACAGTACAGAAGAAAAGGTGAACATAAAATTTATCCTACAAAAAAACAATCACTGATGAATTCCACCGTTCTTCCTTCCATCTCTCTGCTCTGGTCCTTTTTTCAAATGAAGGGTTGGGGCGGTGGGTCAGTGGTGGTCACAGCAGTCTCCCAGAACCACATATAGCTCACAGGGCTGCACAAGGCATGCCAAGGATTTCAGGCGGAGTGTAAACTCCATCGGCAGGCTAAACTGTTTATATGTTCTGGAGTTAAAAATACACCACTCAGGTCAGCGTTAACACCAGGGCCTTATCACCAAGGCTGTTTGTAAGCTGGTTACACAAGGCCAGCCTATGACTCGCCCATCTTTTAAATGTGCCTGGATCTGCAAATCGTCTAACGATACATCAGTGAGATTATAATAAAGCCACCAAATATACATGCATTTGAGAAAAACACTTTCCAAACCCAAGGATACTTTATTGTTTATAAATAGTTTACTTTTTTTGATCCCCGAGCATGTAATATTCGCAGTTGCTCCAGAAACCAAAGAAACATGGAACGGGAACACAAACCACAACCTAACAGAAACAATAAACAACAGATGGCGAGACATATGCGCGTGCGACCACCCCCTTCACCAGAGGGGCACACCCAAAATGGATTCTGACACACAAGCTTACCAATGAAGAAGCAAGGCTCTTCAAGACACCACTTAGGGAGCACCGACTCTATGCCTAGAACTGTGTGCTAGGTGCTCAGGCCACCAAAGAGCTGAAGGACCAATCATTGGCCTTAAGGAAGTCACAGTCTTGAAAGGGAGGCAAGACAAACAGAAGCAAGCAGTCAGTACTAGCCTTACGGTATTCTTTCTAAGTACAATCAGGTAGAATCAGGTCCGAGTTCTAACTCGGGCAATTGCTAGACCCTGGGCAAGTTATTCAACCACTCTGGGCCTCACGCATGAGAGAGAGGTAATCGATTTCATAGTTAAGATGATAATTAAATTAACATGTGTCCTGCTGCACAAATGTCAGCTGCTATAGTTATAATAACAGCTAACCTTCCTCAAGCTCCTGCTACGTGTTAGGCCCTGTTCTAAAAATTACAAATTATTTCAATTTTGTCCCCAACATAAATTTAGTGAGGTGGGCACTACAATTATCCTCATATAACATAAGAGGAAACTGAGTCAGAGGGAAGCTAAGTAAATTGCCCAAGGTCACCCAGACAGCTGGGCTCCAGAGCCACCGCTCTCACCATTGTGCCACCTGACCCAACACAGCCGCTTCATCCCCACACAACCACACTTGTGGAAGGAAGTGAGGCTTTGTAGAGGACAAGGACACTGCATTATCTTCCCCAGCAGACCCTGAAACATCACACTGTTCTGGGCTTTTCACTGGTGAACACAGCTTGAACTTATTTGAAGAGGTCAAGACAAATGCTAAAATAAATTCAGACCCTCAAGTTACATTTGCCTTAACTAGTGATTCTGATTTAGTTGATGTTTATGAAAATTTTTAAAATCTCATCTGTCTCCAAACAAAGGGGAGGGGTACCAATAAATAAGTGTGGCTGTCATATTGCTTTCCATATATGGACATGTCTATTTTAGGTATCACAACCTCGTGTCCAATTATTCTGCCAATTTCACCTCAATGCTCTTTTTTTTTTTTAAACTCTGACTAGAATTTTCCAACTACACTGTAACTTTAAGCTTTTGTGTTTCTTCTACATTTAAAAAGAATGCCATTTCTCAATATATAACTCCCAGATGTAGAATTCACAGATGATTCATCTCGCAGAACAAGTGTTCGGAGACATCAGCTCCAAATAGAGGAAAAACTTGGAATTCCCTTCTCTCTCAAAGTAAGAACTCGTCTAGATCTGCTTTGCTCAACAAAGTTTGTTTTCAATTATATTTCCAAGTTCTTTTAACAATAACTGCATGGCGTCTGGCACCAACACATCTGATTCTTTGAAGTGGTTCTCAAGCAGAACGTAGAAAATAAGGAGAGAGGGGAAAGGAAGAGAGGACAATCCATAATTTTTGTTTTAGGTCAACTATTCTCTATTTGACATATAAAATCAGACAAACCACAAGCTATGACTTCTCACCGAAGGTCCACACTGCAAGGAGTACCACCAGTGATTGAAGAAAACTTCTGAACCTATCCCTTTACCCATCAGCTGGCTCTTGATGGGAAAACAAATCCTCAGCCCAAAAAAATATGGCCTTTTACTTCTCATATCTGAATTCCAAAAACACTTTTGTTAAGTCCTCCACACAGGTCAATTAGGAGTAATCACACTTTGGGAGCAAACCTCAGAACCTCTCTGAGAAACAATCAAAAGCAGGAGTCCTTTCTACCCAGAAAAAAAACGTACCAAGCCCCAAGAAGGAAAGTCCTAGGGTAATAAATAAGTAATTATCAAAGGATTCTTAGGTACATGCTTTCAATTCTAAGTAGAGAAAAAAGACGGATGTGTGAAAACTTATCTAATCAGATAGACTCTGAGAATCCTCTGGGACGAGACCAGATATAAACAAGAAATTCACCAGAACAGGTCAAGTGAGTAACAGAGAGAATATCTGACAGTGACAACAGAGGCTCGTGGAAGGGTGGGAGGATTATCTGGCCTATTTCGATCTCAGAAAGCACATGGAAAAAGGCCATCTTTAGGTCTTAAAGGGAAAATGTTTGGGGAAAAAAAGGTCTAGTTCTTTGGACTATTTCCTTTAGTCCTAAAGTAGTGCCTAATTCCTGTTAAAATTCCTGTTAAGAAGTTCCAAACCACTAATTGTGCCTCCAGCTTCACTGCATTTTAGCTGTATCCCCAAACAAGGTTCCAAATTCCCAAAATTTGTTCTAAAGAAAAAAAGAGAAAAAAACCCCAAAGATTCCATCTTATGAAAATTTATATGACAAAGAATGAGTGTAAGGAAGAGAAAAGCCCAAGAATTTCCACTGAAGACAATAACAAATTTCACGTGGAGCCAAGGTAGATACTCAGAAGACAGAAAATAAAAGCTTCTAGATTCTATATGATAAATAAAGTCTTTTAAGCAGTCCAATTATGACAGGGATCACAATTTTCAAGAACAGTGTTTGACCAAGAGGAACCAATGGAAACCCAGACAGATGGGTAGCTTTGCTATAAACCTGACCAAAAAAAAGAGCGAGAGAGAGACTTCGAAATTGGAGAAAGAAAGCCACTGGGTTGTACATATTAAGCTGTTGAGTTTCCACATTGAAGGGCACACACAAAAGATCTCCCTGGTAGAAGGATTGAAAGTTACTCTGATATCCGCCATGTTCCCTGCATGTAGTCAATGGCAAGCCAGCTCACAAAGGACAGACAAGGTGGTACGTAGCTGCCCTTTCTTTGGCGATTACTACTGAATGTTACAGATGGCCCATCCAGTCATTTAAGGCAGTTTATCAGCATCCCCTACAACTTCACTCACCCCAACTATGCACCGAAGGCCTGCCTGAGAGAGACGCTGCCTGCAGTAGCCCTAAGAAAGGCAGAGATAAGCAACTCTTTGGAAACATAGGCCTTTAATTTATTTGTCCTTTTTGATCTAAGTTCTTAAAAAGCTAAATCGAAGGCCTAAAGTAGGTCTGCACCAGCTTCCTTAGTTTTCTTTGGGCCAGAGGAGAAAAAGAGGCAAAAACACGAGAAAGTAATACTGTGGAGAATTCGCTCCCCTCAATAAAACCTAGAGGCCCACAGCAAGTTCCGTCATTGAGAGTCCCCCATACACCCATTTCCCTTTGCTGCTCAGGGGATCCATCTGAGGATTTCACTCAGAAGCACTGAACATGCAAAGATTACACTTAAGTAAGTATCCTAGACACACAGATCAACTTATTAATTCTTACCATCCAATCAGTAACAAGTTTATTTCCTCTTTGCTTCATTTAGGATAGAATCATAAACCTGAAAACAAGGAGTCTTAGAAGTCACACATTCCTTTACAGACAGGAAATTAAGTGATTAGCCCAAGGTCACCCTGCCAATCACTGGCAGACCTGGCACAAAACCCAAGGTCTCCTGATACCCAGCCATGGGCTATTTTCCCATCTTACCACATTCCTGCCTTTGTAGCTTTAAGAAAATTACTTTTTTCCTTTTAGGTCAATAGTTTTTATCCGTCTTTGGTCAAGAACCCCTTTAAGAAGCTCAGTGAAAATGGGGGCTCCTTTCTGCCCAGAAAGATGTACTGAGCTCCAAGATTTCACATATAATAAAGTTCCTTAGACCAACCCCCCAAATAATATTTGAGGTAAGCCAGTCTTTATTTTAGGACAGTCTGGAATTCAATATCATTTCTAAGTATTGTTTCAAATGAACTTGTGAAAGAATCCTAAAAATCTCCATAGAAGAGTTCCTGATTTTTCTCTTGGGCAAGGCACAGCCCTCGATGAGGCCAAACCACCCATGGCCAGGAGTCCTACACAGACACCAAATCTGAAAAAACATGCAGAGGAATTTGGGATGAGGCAGACCTTAATAGCTACAAAACACTGGAGTTTGCTTTCTGGATCTCCCCTCCTCCGAACTCGGGAAGGAAACCCCAACTCATTCGAGCTGCAGCTTCTGCATCCATCACTTCGTTGCATCAACAACCAACTTCCTGGAAGCAACGAGCTCTTCTGGCTGTTTATAAGTTGTGCAAGCACTGGAAGTTCGTGTGCCAGAAACCGACACCAGCCCAGGTGGAGGGAGGAAATCACAGACTCCAAAAAAAAATTTTTTTAATGAAAAATAAAACAAAAACTAAAATGTAAGCAAGATGCATGGCGCTGGACCAAGGTACCACACTGCTGAAATCAGATGAAAGAATGAAGTTCTCCCAATTTGCAAAACAGAAATTAAATTCATAGCCAGAATTTCTCAATGGTAAGTTTTTTCCCCCATAAATTTTTCTTAAACCCTCTGGCATGTGTTTCTCCTTTTCTAAACAGAGAATAATACACTGTAAGATGGTATCTAATCAAATATCATATATATTTAATTAAGTTAATATGTCCATGAGTTTAACCTGACCATGTTGGACAGTTTTTAAAACAAGTGAACACTCCATAATCTACATGGAATTAGATTTTCACAAATAGAATATGGAAATCATTCCATAAACTGTGATAAACTGAATAGAACTTGAGCTATAGCCAGCATGAAATCTATTCTAAAGGGGTCTCCTATCCAACAAAGTAACAGGCTGTGGAGAAATCAAACTATGGACTTCTACAAAACCAAACCAAACCACTCTGCAGCTAATTGGAGAAAAGCATTTTCAAATCTGTGAGGTTTAAATCGAGCACAGAGGGTTCCAGGAGCCTAGTTCTTTGCTTTCTGAGGATTTTTTTACAGGGTGCCTCTAACTCTATTTAAAGCAGCCTCAAGTAGCCACAGCTGGAGGGTCAGGCCTTACAAAGTAAACAATGGTTAACTCGATTCAGACTCATGACTTAACTACAACCAATGGCTAATTATCCCCCTCTATTAACCAACAATATCTGAAATATCACTTTTTAAATGACCCATTCGTAATCATGTTTGCTCACTAATAGATTCTAATTAACAATTAATAGCACAGTAGAAACCTCCCAATTAAGAGCTACACAGGGAGAGGGGAGAGTTCACCAGAATTGTATAGTTCTGGCAAAGGACTCTCCGACAAAAGAACCTTCTAAGCACCTCCCACAAGAGAAGGAAAAAACTGTATTCTGAGAACATATAAATTAAGCGTGCACACAGTATATGCTCAATAAACATTTTGTAAATATAGAGCTTACCAAAATTCCCTTTGGAAAACACACATAAAATAAATGTTGATTTTTTTCAGAAGTTGTTCAGATTCACATTTCTTAAAACCACTCTATACTGAATTGTATATGTGAATTATATCTCCAGAAAGCTGTTAATAAAACAAAACTATAAATTTACAGATGTAATGATATGCTTGGATTTGCTTCCAAAACCTATGGAAGAGAAGTGCACTGGGGCATAGATCAAACAAGAGGAGCCAGGAGTTGATAACAAAGCTGGGGGGCGGCACATAGAGTTCCTAACATTATTCTGTTCACTTGTGTAGATATTGGCTATCTCCATAATAAAAAAGTATGAAAAAACACTCTACACCAACAGAAGTGAATTACTTGATTTAAAGTACCTGGCTGCATATCTAATGTTCCCTTAATTAAAAAAAAAATTTTTTTTACTCAGACTTTTCAGATCTTCTCACAAGAAAAAGAAGCTGTATCTACGACAGCCTACTTTCCCATTAGTTGTAGCTGTCACTGCCTAGGCAGGGCCCACGCGCCCATTTCTTTTTATCCAGCTCAAAGTGCTTATGCTTGAGACACAGATGCTTTCTAACAAAGAGGGCTCCAACTACAAGATTTGCAACTAAAGCGAGATTCTCTCTCCCCCAGTTCAAAAGTGCTCACTCCTTCTCATTATATCTAACAGGCCATCATCAAGCAGGCAATCCAGCGAGAAAGAATTGATCAGTGCCATGTACGCTCTGACCAAGACAAGCAGCAAATTATTTGAACTGCAAATTACAAATTGGTGGAAGGAGCACAGGACAGGAAGTGGGAGGGGAGGGGACACTTGCTAAATGCTGCGTGAAGGAGTCTTAGAAGATGAAGTCGTGAGATTTTTTTTTTTATCAGCTAAAAAAACCCCTCCATTATTTCCGCTGTGTTTCTCAACGTCTAGGTAATTCTGCTTGCAGGATAGACCCTCACTCCTTTCATTCATTTTCTCCCTAATAGTATGAGACCTTGAGGGAAAAAAATACCTGCAGATCATAAAAGATTAGAGACCCGTGCACCACAAAAGTTTAAAGAATAATCAACGCAAAGTGCTTAAAAAGGGACAGGCCATGCTTTCTTTAAACTCTCTGAACACCACCTTTTGCCAAAACAAACTGAACAAGCAGCGATTGGAACCTGCATCCTGGTTCACAAGGAAACCAAATGTATTAGGACTTGCAGAGATGAACGGATTGGTTGTTCGCACAATGGGCTTTACCGGTTATGCTAGATTAAATAGTAATAAAGACGCAAACAATCGTAGCTGTTCATGTGGGCAAGGCTGTGAATCAGGGCCATTCACTGGAGAAGGGACACAGGTACAGGTGCAGCAGAAGCAACAGCAAACGGCTTTTCAAGTGGCATCCTTGACAGATTCCTCAAATGACCCCGTGCTCACCTCCCGTGTCCCCTACAAAGTTACTGTACTATCGCAAACAAACCAAAACAAAGGAAAAACGTCAGAGCTCTCCAGCTCATTGCATACAACCCAACAATCATCTCCCTCACACCTCCTCCTCCTTCAAATATTTCCAAAGAGAAGTGGGCACAGCGCAGGATTCAGCCGGCCCCACAGTCTGTAACCTAACCCCTGTTTGGAAGAGCGCACCTGCATTTTTCCAAGCTATTGACCGAGAGGCGCTGCTTGCATATTGGCAAGGCTCAGTTTCAATGAAACCCTGGGAAATAACAGGATAAAATGATTAGTTTGAGGGCCTCTCACTTCTCTGCCTCCTTCCCACACCCCACCTCCCAAAAGGATAATACTAAATAGACAGAAGTATTTGCACAACTGGAATACATTTATAAACCACCTCAATAATTTTTGCTAATTGTATAATGTGTATAATTTGTTGCAACTGTTCATAGCTTCCCGCCAGTTCATCTGAAATTCCCAGGGTCACATGAAGTGTCACTTGTTTTCCCTCTACATGTATCACCAAAAACTTGATGGGAGAAGGCTGCTTGGGTTGTGAGCCCCGCCACCTGCCCACTCCAAAAGAGGCTTCATAGGCTTTTCCCAGGAAGGCTTTGTCACCAGGAAATCTGACTTGGAGAGACTGGCCATGAGAGGATGCAAAATTTGAGCTACTGAGGTCTTAACCTGTGCTCCGGAATCATCAGCAAGTTGACTGATCACATTGAAGAACAGGGCTAAACACGTGGGTCATCTAACGTTGTCTTCACAGCAGCTGTAAGAGAGAATGTTATGATCCCTTTTTTAGAAATGAAGGAAAGAGGTTCGCTCCAAATCACACACATAGCTGTAGGGTGGTGGAGCCAGGAATGGACCCTAGAAATAATTTTCAATCTCTTCATCTCTATTCCCTAGTGAAGGGTGTGTGCTGGGGGGGCATCACCACAGAGGAGGCCGTCCGCATATTTAACAGAGTAAAAGTGAAGAGAGCTTCGCCCTCACCCACTCTCTTCCCCATCAATAACCCAACCCAAGACCTGGGGTATAGTTGGGCAGCGAATGTCCATTTAGATGACCAAGACAAGAACTGAAGGCAGGACACAGAAAGTATGAAACCCAAGGAAATAGAGAAACAGCTTCTTAAAACGTGGAGTGACTTTTATAAGCATATTGGGTTTATAGCTTGTGTCTCAGAAGATTATGCATAAAGTACTTGGATAAAAATCACAAATAAAGTATTAAATTATATAAAACATAATAGTATAGAAATACATAAAGCATAAAGCCTCTGGATGAGAAAATTTCATGAGCATCCCCCCTCAAAAAAAAAAAAAAACAGGATACAAACTGGCAACTTCCAATTAGATCACAAACTGAAAAATGAAAAAAGATTTTCATTTTTTTTTTGTACAATCTTGATTTATCTCTTCATTTTTTTTAATGACAACAACAGTCATGTATCAAGTTCTTTAGCAGAAAATTTCTCAGTCCCAGTCACCTAACTGGCCAATTAACTGGTCAGTATATACTGCTATTCTAACCTTTGCAGTTACATAAAAAAATATCTGCAGGTTCCAAAAGGGTAAACTATAGTGAAAATTTTTTTCATACTGGTCTTCCAAGTCCTACTTCTTTGCATGGGGAGATAAGAACAGATCTGAGCTTCTGATTTCCACACTTTAACTTGAAACAAAAGCAGAAGACAATCACATTACCGACACACAACATGAACTGAAGCCATGAGGCAGATGGAACGCACCCCATAGGCTCAATGTCATGCTTAAGTCATGAAAACACCACTAGCGGGCCCTGAATTTCCCACAGGCCAGGGAACATTAGGGATTTTTAGATATGTCCCCTCCTTGGCCTGGGAATTTTTCTCCCACCCCTCCTCCCTCCTGTCTCAAGACAATGCCTTCAGCCTTTGAAACTGCATCCATTGTAAACAGCTCTGAATATTAACACAGCCCCGAGTCCTGTTCGCTTTTAAAAGACCCCCAGGGTTTCAAATTGCAGCCGTTGAGGAGGGGAAAGGTCCCCAGTGAGTAAATGTCACCAAGCTCATTCAAAACGAGTTGAAAATTAGGCTTGCTCATGAAACTTAAAAGTCCTTCAACCTATGGGGTAAGTCAGAGGAATCCCTTTGAGTTTTAAACAAATGAGAAAAAGAAAAAAAAAGACACTGGTACAACCAACATCCTTTATTGCATATAGCAACTTTCAACTCAATGAATCCCTTGTCTAGATTTCTCTCTCCTGCGGATGTCACTTTTAAAATAACCCATAGGCTGTTTTAAACAACCTCCTTTGGCTAACAGACCTTCGGGGCTTGAGCAGGTGCACAAAACTGGGCCAGGTGCATTGTTAAGTCACACAAAACCCTAGTGGCTCTCGGCATTCCTGTCCATCCTGAAAGGGAGGATGCTGAAAAGACTTTGCACCAAGGAGACACCTCTGCAGAATGGGGGAGAGGCCCTTTCATTGTGAGCACAGTGTCTGAGGGAGAGAAAGGTCAGCCAGAGGTCATCCCAACGTGCTCAGGGAAGGCTGTGTGGGGAACGCAAGCAAAGGAATTAACACTGTAGGGAGAAAAACCTTCAGCCCGAGGAACAGAGCTGGAGCCCTCGGCTGGTGGGGCACCATCCACTAGGAACCAGCTCTCATTACACTGCACTGAATCATCTTCATCTTTTTGGAGATAAAGAATTACTCCCGCCAATATATTCAAAAGTCCAAAGTTTGTGAAATCTGGTGACCAAATGTAACTATGGAAAGAGATGAGCACGCTTCTTTTTAAAACGGTCTCTTGAAAAAGGGGGCAAGAACAGCTCTGACATATCCTAAAGGCCAGAAAGACACTGTGTGCCAACACAGTTCATTCATATTGTGCCCTGGTGGTCTCTGGGTACTTCCTAATTGCACAGTACTCAAAAATTAGATTTTATGGCCATAATTTCATTTCAGAGGGGTTTAAATAGTGTGCCTTTCTCTCAAGGCAACCAATTTTATTTGCCAGAGATTTGCCCCTACTCAAAAACGGTGTCAGAGAACTAGTAAGAGACAAGTGTTCCACCATGGAGGGGAAGTGAGGCCAGGCTGCTCACACTTGTTACATAGAAAAGGACTCTGAGTTCAACTCGGAAAGCTCCCTAAACCTTTGAAAGCACTTGCACCTTTCAGATTTTCTGCCTGCCATGACCCCGTGTTTAAGAGGCTCCCTATTCCAACAACCCTTTGCCCAGCCCCACAAATCGGAAGATGTTCAAGGTCTGCTCAATTCTTCTTAAGTGATATAGAGACACAAAGAGGAAAACAGGCAGAAGGGAAGACCCCAGGACAGTCCAGACAATAATCTACCTCAAAAAAAAAAAACCCACAAGAATCGCAGCTTAGGTTCTGGAAAATTTGGTCATCTGCACTTTAAATCTAATTTGCATAAACAGGATGGAAAGTATTTTCCAATCCCTTAATTCACAACACCTTGCACACCTGGGCCTTCCAGCACAGCTGTAAAATTTGAAAGACAAAGGCCTTCTTTGCTTCACAACTACAATGGCAACCAAGGCTTGTGTTTATTTCCTAATGTAATCATAAGCACCACTTACGTGCCCAAATCGACAAGGTTAGTCTTAAGCCACCCAGGGTTTGGTCCTGCATGCACATAAGAAGACATAACCAGAAAGAGACCCAAATCAATACATTCATCTTAATGTGGCTCAGGATAACCACACTTGGTGTCCTTCAGTCAACGTCCTTGCTTCTGAATGCCATGTCCCCCCACACTGAGACGGAAACTCAGGGTTTGTTCTTCCTCCAGGGCCTGCCTTCCTTCCTATCACAATCCCATTAGGCCATCATTTAGCTCCCAGAATGTGTAAACCAGCAACATTCTGTGCTCAACTTTATGCTGCAGATAAGAGTCTAACATAAGTTGTATTTAATAGTTCTTATGCAGCTTCCGAAGCCACGCTCTCAAAAATAATTTCAAAGAAAGCAAACATCTGAGTTCTAAGAAGTTCAACTTCTTCTAAGGTTCTGGGAAGTTGGAATAAGGTTTGGCAGTGCTTGGTGCTATTTATGAATGTGCTGGTTGGACTATGCCAATCTCACCTACGTAATGGGATGGCAGACTCAGTTATGGCGCGACTACTACAACTATAAGTTATTGTGCTGAATAAGTTACCCTCAGGCCCCAGGAATGAACATATTTTCCCCTCTACCAGCACCACTCCATTTCTTCTATTCAAACTGCACTTACATTCACTATTAAAAAGTTCTACCTTCCTTATGCTAGGCCTAGGAGCAACTCCAAAATTAGATGCATTGTTTGCAAAAGCAAAAAAAAAAAAAAAAAAAGTTCCATAAAGCCACAGGTCCCCATCTATCTCAAACCCACAGCCTGAAATTGTTTGAACTAACTGCAGTAAATCTAGTTCATGGGGTTATAAACTAGCTCAAAGCGTTTTCTAGACACAATGGATTGAGAGAGTGTAAACTTGATGAAACTACAAGATATTCTATTATACCATACACAGAGACTTTCTCCCCCAAAGTCTTGCCGAATCACAGCCAGAAATATAAACTGTATAAATATCCTAATGGAAAATTTGGAATAAGACTAATGACTTAAATAGAGAAATCTGAAGTCTAGAAAAAAAACACATTTGCTTGATTTTTCTTTAATCAGAAAAAAATAACTTCACAAATATTTTCCAAAGGATTCCCATTTTGTCCTGAACACCATATTGCCACATACTAAGCAGAAGTCACGCTATTCACATCTTAGAATCTAATCAGTTAACACCCTATAATCAGTAAAATCAAGTCTACTGAAGCTCAGAATACCCAGTTTGGAATTTATTGATCATCAAATGTGAGTAAAACAGAAAAGACTGCAATTTTAAAGGTATTTATGCCACGTGAAATGTCACACAGGCAACAGAAAGCCCAAAAAACGACCAGTAGTTTTGCTCCAAAAATTAAAGGGCAAGGCAAAGTGGATCTTGTGACCATAGGAAAGTGCAAATAAGAGGACACCCTGTCTTCTCCGGGAAGTCACCACTTGTGAACTAAGTGTCTTCCCCACAATGCCACTGACACATGGCATTGGTAGTCACTCTTGCAACAGGTGAACACTTAACGAAGTTATTCTGATACTGCCCACATGATTTTATTTTTTAAAAAACTACCTAAGAGTATGTAAAGGAAAAACCACAATACCCCAGATTGCCTCAAAAAAAAAAAAAAAATACTACCTAATGGCAACATTGGGCTCTATCTCTCACTACTTAACACAGCCACTGCCTGTGTTAAAACCCACACTATGACCACTGGTTTTCACGAAGCCAGTGAATTTCACAGAAGCAGCAGTGTGTTGAAGAGAAAACTGAACCCTAACTAACAGGTCCAGCTTCAGAACTCTGCAGTGCTCGATCACTAAGCAATGTTTAGTGTGGGCCAAGTTAAAGATCTGTGCCCCATTTTCAGAGGTACAGGATCTTCACATAAGAAAAGAATTAACTTCTCTTCTTTCCCCTCAAGGCAGCCAGATAGACACCCAGACCACATTTTCTTAGATCAAGCCACAGGTGTTGGTTAAAACTTGCGTCACCAGTTTTGTTTCTCGTTTTTAAACAGTGAATATCAGGCCTGAGGTTACCACTGTGTCTCTTCGATATTCTAGGAAAGATGTCCAATTACTTTCAACTGAAAAGCAGACTATTCAAGCCAGGCCTTTTCTGGAAGGTACTAACAGTTCTGCAGAGATGCTAATTATTGATAATTGGACAGGATTTTTGATTCACGGACCAGATTTTTTACAAGTAAAAAAAAGGGGAGGCTATTACATTCTACCATGTTTACAGAAATCTAATGTATTTTTTTCCTGCCAAACCTCCTGTAAGAAGTGTCCCACTAAGTCCTGATAGGCCAAACTCCTGACAGCACAGAAAACAGCCTCTTTGCAGTGAAACAAATCCTGCCTAAATCAACCAAGTCTCTGGCACCCGCTCCTGAAGTAACGCTACTCCAAAACTTAACTTGCACCATTTATAGAGGACAAATGCTAGAGGGTGCGCCCCACTCCGCTGGATCATCAAGCCCAAAGGGACTCCTAGGGAAAAGACAGGAAGGGTCTGGAACACAGTTCCCTGGACTGCCAACCAGGTGGAAAACGACAAACTCTCAGCAGTCACAGATCTCCAGGAACTCTCAAAGCCCCCTAACTCAGGGAGCCTCCAGGGAAGGCTGCCTTCTGCCCTGGCCAGAGCCAAGTCGGGCCACCATGGTCCTGGGAGATGAGGAGGCGGCTACACACAAACTCTCACTAATAAATAATGTAAATGGAAGACTGCAGCCAAGAGTCACCTTCATTCATTACCCACTGGAAGGCCAAGGAGCTCAGACACCAAAGAGTTGGGTTACAGAAGGGGAAAAAGAAACACATACCCGCAGACCCCCAGACAGACCTCCTCACACTCTCCCCTCCAGATGTTTCCCTCTCCACCCACACACACGCACAAAGACCCTCACCTCCAGACTCTTCACTCACATTCTCTCACCTCCAGACTCCCACTCACTACCTCCCACATCGCCCTCATGCCCCACGGCTCATTCACCTCCAGATGCGTCTGACCCACGCTCGCTCACCTCCAGAACCCCCCGAGACACACTCTTTTCTCTTCCAGGCCCTCACCACCCACGCTCATTCCCCTCCAGACCCTCACGACCCCCGCTCGCTCCCCTCCGGACCCCCATGAGGCACACTCTTTCCTCCTTCAGACTTCTCACGCCCGCCCTCTCCCCTCCGGACCCCCGTGCGCGATCTCACCACTACGACCCAAGCTAACAGTTTTCCAGCCCATACAACTTCACACACACACAACTCAACCCATACCCCCTTCCTGGGTAAGCACCCCCGCCGCCCCGTCCCCAAGTGACAGCGCCCCGGGCTCAGGGAAAGGGTGGCACTCACAGGGTCCGCGTCCAGGCGGGCAGGTCTCCGGGCAGTGCCGCTAACCCGCGCCCGCCGCAGTCCAGCGAGTCCCCAGCGCAAGCGCAGGCGGCGGAGCAGGGCGATCGCGGGCCGGCCGCGGCCGTCGCCGGCTCCAGCCGAAGCAGCAGCAGCCACAGGAGAAGGCACGGCGAGCGGCGCGGGGCCCCGAGTGCTCCCCGGACCGGCCGCGCCATCTTGTCTGGAGCGCGCTGCGAACTCCCGGCGCGGGGGCTGCGAGGTCCCGGACGACCGCAGGCGCAGGCGGGCCCGCGGGGGCTCCGCTCGGCTCTAGGCTCCGCGCCGGGGCATGGCCACCGGCACAAGTTCTCTCCGCCGCAGCGGCTCCGGCGCTCAGCGGGTCCCCGGTGCCCCGGCCGCTCCGCAGCGCCAGGAGGGGGCCGCGAGCCCCGCGCCCATCCGGGCCGACCCGACCGTGCTCGCTGCGAACCCCACGGATCCGGGCAAGGGGTGCTCAGCGGGCGCTCTCCGTGCTCCCGCCGCGCTCCTGGCCTGCTCCTGAGCCCCAGAGGTCGCCAAGTGCAGCCGCCGCCGCTGCAGGGCAGGCGCTCAGCCTCGCAGCCCGAGCTCTGCGCCCGAAGGCATCCTCCTCTCGGCTCGGAGCGCCCCGCTGCAGACCCCGGGCTGGACGGCGCGGTCGCCCTGCACTGCTCCGAGGGCCCCGTGTGCCTTGCTGTCCCAGAGCCGCAGGCAGAGCGCGCGCGCGCAGTTCCGGGCTCCGCACAGCACCTCCGCGCAGCGAGAGCCCCGCCGACCTCGCGGCCGAACAATCAGCCGCTCGCCGCTCTTCTCCCCGCGGCCCAGCCTGGGCCGGTCCCCGAGGCCCCGCCCCCGGCTGCTCGCCCTCACACACCCCCTGGACTCCGCGCCCCGCGGCCTCCCGCCGGCCCACGTTGGATGATTTGCAACAGCGCCCCGCCACGCCCCACGCCTGCTGCTCATTGGCTGCCGGAGCCCACGGCGGCCAGCCTGGAGGGCCATTGGAGCGCTCGCTGTGATCCCGCCCCTCCCGCCTCGCGGCCGCCCCGCCCGACTCTCTTTTCCCACCCAAGGTGTGAAGGGCGGGGACTGGGAGGAGAGGGAGAGAAGTCCTCCGACTCTTAAAGGGGCCGTGCTGGAGAAGGAGGGTGCGGGCTGGGGAGAGGCGTAAAGATATGCTCCCTGGGTCTAGGGGAGGAGAGAACGTTGCTTAAGAGGGTAACGCCCCCGCTTTGGAGCTGTCTGACCCCAAGATTTCTTCGCTTCTCCTCAGGCTGCAAACAGGGGCGGGGATTTAGAGCAAATCTGCACTCATTTTCCAGGTGCCCTCTGGGACTAAAGACAGATTTAAAAACTTCACGAATTACCTACTGATTGGAGTATCTTTAGTTATTTCATTAGGGGTGGCCGCCTTCCTCTTGGCACAATCTGGACCTGCCTTCTGTTCCTGACTGTTCTTGAACTCTTAAATCCAACAATATGTCCTTGATTACCAAAGTGAATGTGTACTGCAGAAACCACGTCTCAAGGGTGCACACACTCCCACCCCCCAACCCCACCGCCCTAGGTAGTAGAACGGTACTTAAAATGCTCCAGCCTTCGATAAAGGAATTGCTTTGTATGGTTGTTTAAATCAGAGCCGTTTAAAGCCAGTTTTCAAGGAGACATAGAGTACTTTTAAGAGACAGGAGAAAAGTAAAAATAGTTACAAACTTCTAATTTTGGCTCTTACATGTCCGAACATGGTAGCCATGTGTTATGACAGTGCATCTAAACAGTAAGGGCTGCGCGCGGACACACACGCGCGCGCACACACACAGTGAAAAAAGGAAAAGACTAGCACAGCAATATATAGCTGCCCCTCTGGGCGTTTTTGGTTTGCCAGTGTCTCATGTCCCTTCCGAAGAGTATGCAAGTTTCTAACATAACTGCACACATTGTCAGGAAAATTAAGCAAGTCGAGACTGTTGAAAAACATTTGCTCCAGCAAATGAAACTGACTTGTATTTATGGAAACGGAGGAGAGATGTTCCTTAGGAAGAAAAAGCAAAAAAAAAATTTTAAGGTTTTTTTTTTTTTTCCATTTTTGACACCTTCTAAGGGATTTGGTTTAATTGAGATGTTAAACTTTACCTCAGCCATAAGCGCACCCCTTTTCTTTAACCAAACTTGGGGTTGGGACTTGGTAGTCAAGTGGTTGCTGGTTTCCTTTCTTCTTATTCCCTCCTCCCCCTTCTTCTGATTCATTATGCTATCAGATAATGGTGCCTCATTTCTCTCTCTCTCTCCCATGATCCCAGCAGTGATGCCCAAAGCAATGCTCAAATATGTGTATAAATCCATCCAAATATGATCCCCAAGAAAGATTATCAGAAAAATGCTGCACCTGACCCATTCTACCCAGGGCTTTAACCAGCTTTTGTATTTCATTTCTAATCCACATAAACATGCACCTTCCATCTGGACAAGAAGGAATATATCTCTTTGTTGTGATGCCTTTTGGTAAAATAATAATAAGCAGAGAAATGGAATTTAAAGGACCCCAAAATTATGAAGTCCTCTATGTTATGTGTCTTCTATTTTTCAAGACGGAAGAATACAAAACAGTAATTTAATGCAGAATACCCATGAACATTTCCTTAAATGAAACTGTCAGATCCTCCTTGCCCCACCTACTCCCCAAAATAAAACAGCATATGCCTCAAAAAGAAATTGAACTCTTTGAACTTCTTGGGCTGCTGACCTAAAATTGTCTTTCAGGTTTGTTCCATTATTGGTATGGTAAAATGGATATTTATTATCGGAAGTTTTCCAAATGCTTGTGGGTGTACCTGTTCGATGCTCTTTGGGGACACGAGAGTTCTGGAGGATAGGAATTGAGAATCTGCAAGGTAAGGTGTGCCCACACATCTAAAGCATCCCCTGTGGTCTGGTTACCACGCAGCCAGAGAGGAGGATTCCAAAACCAAAGAACACTTGGGGGGACTGGGCGCCTGAGCCTTGGCAATTCCTCTCGTCTACAGCAGAGCATGAAGTCATGTCTGCTCCCCGTACCATGTATGGAAGTTTGCCCATATACTAGCAACCTGCTTGTGATTGAAAGGAGAGTGTGCGCTTGAGAGCAGTGATGTCGAGCTCAGGGGAGAATTCATCTGTGCCCACAGCCTAAGATCAGGGAGACCTGAACACCCACAACGGCAAGTTCCTAAGGGAGTCTATGTCCATGCTTCTAAAAGAGCAAATCCTGGGGCCAGCCCGTGGTGTAGTGGTTAAGTTCGTGTGCTCCGCTGCAGCGGCCCAGGGTCCACAGGCCCAGATCCCAGGTGCAGACCAAGGCACCGCTTGTCAAGCCATGCTGTGACGGTGTCCCATATAAAGTAGAGGAAGATGGGCACAGATGTAAGCCCGGGGCCAATCTTCCTCAGCAAAAAAAAGAGGAGGATTGGCAACAAATGTTAGCTCAGGGCTAATCTTCCTCACAAAAAAAAAGAAAAAGAAAAAAAAAAGAGCAAGTCGTGGTCCATTCAGCACAGAGCAACAGTTGATTTGGGCACCCTGGGTCCTCATTTTCCTCCACTGCCATTTTCACAATTTTAAATAGTTACTTATTCCTCGAAGAGGTCATCCAGGGATTTTAGATTTTTCAGCTCGTTTTAATCTACCAGAGACCAAACTCCAGGGCCAGCATGGAATCAAATCCCCAACGATAATCACTACAGATCTCTTTCAAATACAGAAGCCCTAGCAGCTAATCATCCGAAACACTCTGAAAGAGAGGAACCCCGCATTTAAATAGCCTGAAATCACCAAGTGGGGAGAGAAGCAAATGACAAAATAACAAGAAAGCAGGTTGATCACAGAGATTTCTATTTTTACACAAATTCCAGGGGACTGAATTGGGGCAGTTTGTTACAGTTCTAGGTGGTGATAATTGGTGATTTTATAGAACACTGAGATCCAGAGGTGCTTTCTTACTGCGAGAAGAGATTTCACATTATGTTCAGTACATTAAAAGAGCACCAGGAGAGCCTTCAGAAGACCTGGAGCCTAGCCAGGCCTCATTAGCCAGGAAACCTTTGCCCAGTCATTTATTTTCTTTAAACTTCAGTTTTCTCAAATAGAAAACAAGGATAATGGTACTTCTGACCTGAATGCTAATACGGTTAAAGAAGGATCCATTTTGATATAGGACGCAAGGGGCTTTATAAACTGTTTAGGGCTACATATATCTAAGGCTTATTTTTAAGATGTTATTGAATTTTAACTCTGAAAAAATTGAGAGTCCATATACATACTATAGATGGAAAATCTTTTTTTTTTTTTTTGTGAGGAAGATCAGCCCTGAGCTAACATCCATGCTAATCCTCCTCTTTTTGCTGAGGAAGACCGGCTCTGAGCTGACATCTATTGCCAATCCTCCTCCTTTTTTTTCCCCCAAAGCCCCAGTAGATAGTTGTATGTCATAGTTGCACATCCTTCTAGTTGCTGTATGTGGGACTCGGCCTCAGCATGGCCGGAGAAGCGGTGCGTCGGTGCGCGCCCGGGATCTGAACCCGGGCCGCCAGCAGCGGAACGCACGCACTCAACCGCTAGGCCACCGGGCCGGCCCTAGATGGAAAATCTTAGTAGGTGCTTTCAACATAAAGGGTTTTTTCCAGGAATGCCACAAAGGGTTAATAATTACCTATAAAACCCCTGAAGACTGGCAGGGTGATGACAGCTCTGCTTTGAGCCTGTCTTGTATCTCTCTTCCAAGGAAAATAAAGCCGTGTACTCATTAACTCCTTCCTCACAATAATCTTGTCAAGGAGATGGATTGGTAGAGAAGGTAAGAGAGGAAGCTAATGAGTCCGGGGATGGAATATAAGAAGAGACAATTTTGATATTTCTCTGTCCCCCATTGCAACGTTTCCCTTTGGTGGAGGTGAGACGTGTGCTTCGTTGTGCAATCTCTGACTATCGGAATGCTGGTTAATGCCCAGACAGTGCCAAGCTGTAGCTGCAGCATTTCTGCAGCAAGAATGGCTGTTGCCTGCGGCTCAGCTGCAACCCTGCACAAGTCTCTGCCCTCTTCTACAGAGCAGCATCAAACAGGGGCCAAAAAGCATTCAAGTCTACCTTCTAACACAAACTAGGACCTGCACACTTGTCTTCACCTTGTGAATTTGCAATTTTAACTGGTTCACTGAAGGGATAAAAGAAAATTTTATGTAAGCTAAGAACATTTCAAAACTCTGAGATTCTGGAGTGATGGTCAGTGTACGAGGCAGCCTCTTGGCTGCAGTGATGAAGGGATGGGCTAATTGCATCATCACCAGAGATTGTACCTCTCGCCCCCAATCCACTGCCTTTCCAATTGTTACTTGGAGCAGCATGTGAAAGAGGAGGGGGCGGGAAATCAAAGTTTATGCCTTACTGCCAGCAATTCAGAAGCAACACTTCAGTGTGTATAAAGAACAGCACATTTATCATAACTTATAATAATAATCTTCATGAAGTCATATACCTTCTATTTTTCAAAGCAATGTCTCATCTTAGCAACAGCTATCATTTACTGAGCACTTATTACGTGTCTGTCACTTGGCTGAGTGCTTTGTATACTTTTCTCATTGAGGTAAAGTTGAGAAGAATGCTCAAGGCCACACAAGCTAATCAGTGACAAGGCCAAGATTCCAAGCCGGCTCTGTGGACACCAAAGATCCATTATGACATGTGAGCCTTATAAACTCTGAACATGACAGTTGTTATTGTCCCCACTTTATAGATGCGAAAGCTGAGGTTAAATGATTGTGTCAAGGTCACACAGGGTCAAGAATAAATAAAACCTTAAATCGAAGTTCCATCTCAACCATTGTCACACATGTGACATGTGGCACAATCAGCGTATGTCTTATGAGATGTGTCAAGACTCTTGTTTCTCAAGGATGTTGTGAGAATGGACATAATTTCTTTCCCTTTCCATACTTTCCATACAAAGCTAATAGCTTTCCAGAATTTCCTCTATGATTAATAAGCTAAAAATTTTAATGATAAAGATATTGGCCTTTTTTCCCACCATACACAGCAGCATTGTTATTATAATAATGGTTAATAATTCCTGAGCATTTATGTGCTAGGCATTATTTCATGTTATGACTTAATTCCACTGACATCACACAAGAATTCTGTGAGGTAGGCACTGTAAAGATCATCATTTTATAGATGAAGAAACTGAAACTCTGGTCAACTGACTTACCCAAGCCACATCCTAGTTAGAGGATGAGTCAGGAACCCAAAACCTGTGCCAAAAGTTAACCCACCACAACTGCAGTTATTGCCCCGGCACTCTCTTATCACTCTATTTGAGTTATCTTTTGTGTTTATCTCTCCTTCTAGACTGGCAACTCATTAAGTTCAGCGCCTGAGTCTTAGCCCTATCTTGATATTCCTGTTGTCAAGCACAGTTTCAGGCACATGGTGGGGACAGAGGCAACATTTGCTGCTGAGTCTGCCCACTCTGCAGGGAGGGAAAGCTATCAGGTATCCACCCCCCCCCCATCTTATACAAACTTTCTTTTCAAATCCATGCACCAGCAGCATGAATGTCACCTGACGCTTGTCAGAAATGTGAATCTCAGCCCCCACCCCAGACCCAGTGGATCAGACTCTGCCTTTTAACGAGGTCCCTGGGTGATTCATTTGCACAATTAAAGATTAAGAAGCACCAGGTTACCATATGAACTCCACATACACACCCCTGTGACTGTCTCCCCCATCACTACCAAGAGGACATCACTGCCATGCTCTTTGCCCTGTCTGTATTTTGATGCGCTCGTGTATGTGTGTGTGGGTGTGTGTTTACATTTTCCATATTTCACAAGCCCTTAATAAAATAATTTCAAAAACATAGGCAAGCATGTGGTGGACATTATTGCCCCCTAACTGAAGAGCATTCAAAAGATCTGCTGCCCATAAGATTCTGGTAAAATCCTCTCGTGCCATTCACTGATCTTTTTCTTTGAGATGCCTTCAGACTAATAAGAAGCATTTGAGAATTTTACGGCCTGTTATATTTGTTTCCAAAAGAACAGTTGGGTTTTTGACACATTTTAGATTTATTGTGAACATATAGACAGATACATATTATCTGCTTTTCACTGTCATTCTTATCCATGAGCTACATTCTTTAGATAATCATTTAAATATTTTTATTTCCCTGGGGGAGTTCTGATACTCTTCTCGGATGTAGATGCTATAAATCAGTCTTTGTTTTGTCACCAGACACCTCCAGCCCCACCAAAAAACACTACCCTTTCTTATCTTAGATTGGTGTAGATTAATCGCCTGAAAAGATGGCCACCAATAATTTCTCCCATCAAGAGGTGTCCCCTAGGTCCCCTCCCTTCTTCATGTTTTTTTTTGTGTGTGTGTCTGTGAGGAAGATTAGCCCTGAGCTGACATCCATGCCAATCCTCCTCTTTTTGCTGAGGAAGACTGGCCCTGGGCTAACATCCATGCCCATCTTCCTCTACTTTATATGTGACGCCGCCACAGCACGGCTTGCCAAGCGGTGCGTCGGTGCGCGCCCGGGATCTGAACCTCTGACCTGCAGGCTGCGGCAGCTGAGTGCGCGCACTTAACCGCTGCGCCACCTGACCGGCCCCATGTCCCCTCCCTTCTTGAATCTGGGATGGCCTTGTCACTTGCTTTGACCAAAAGAATGCGGTGGAAGGGACCCCGTGCCAATTCTGAGCCTGGCAACTTTGACTTTCATCTTCTTCCTACCTGAGTGGCCATGTAAAGAAGTCCAGGCTCTCTCCTAGAAACAAAGGCCCTGGAGAATAAGAGACCATGAAGAGAGAGAGAGGCCTCATGAAAGAAAACTGGGCAGCTTAGCCAACAGCCAGTACCGCAACCCCAGAAACGAGAGTGAAGCCACCAGTACTGCAACCCCAGAAACGAGAGTGAAGCCATGTTGGACCTTTTAGCCCAGGGAGCCACCAGCTAAACACAACTGCCTGAATGAACCTCGCCAACACCATGCGAGCAGAGATAAGCCGTCCCCACTGACCTTGCCCAAATGCCTGACTCAAAATAAAAACAGACCTTATTTTAAGCTACTAAATTTGGGGGTGATTTGTTATGCAGTCATAGATAACTGAGACAACAAATGTGGTTAAGTGGACATGCAATAAAACGTGAGTAGAGTTGGGGGGGGAATAAAGTCTAATCAAATAAACCTGTCATTAGAAATGTCAAAAAAAATTAGTGTTATCAGTTGACCTTCCTGACATGTTTGTCATGGCCCTTGATTCAATGCAACATGCCAACTGGCTGATGCGGTTGAACAAAACTTCTTGGGTAATAAATATTCTGGTTCTTTGCAGGCCACAAAACAAGCTCCCTTCCTCCTCTCGTGGAAATAGGTATGAGAGAAATGCAGAGCATCTGCTTATTTAAAAAAAGTAGGTTCACCCATGTAGCTGCAGCAAGATAAAATAACTGATGGAAAGGATGTAATAATTGAAGTCCTATTATATTCTTCCTGAAAATATCAGATAAGGCTTAAAGTGTTTACCCTACTTTTCATAAGAGACAAATAGGTGAATCTCAAAAAATAGAATCCCGGCCATAAAATTGACATTGAGATATGGAGTTGGAGAGTGTGTGTCTGGTAGGGGGTGAGGGTGGTGGGATTGTATGTCTTGTGCACAGACTAGCTCACCTGCCCAGCAGCTGTTTGCCCACCTTTAAGGTCTGCAAGGCTTAGCTTACTGCTTCCTTATGCATCATCTTGTACACTTCTCCAGCTCTCATTTGTTAAGAGCCTTCGCGGTGCATGACGTGAGGGAGGGGCAGGGCAGTGCAGAGTGCAAAGCCAAAGTAGCTGAGTCCCTGCCATCAGATTGTTTACAATCTTATGGTTCTGTTGACTGCTAGATCCCAGCGTCTAGAAGAGTGCCTGACAAATGGCAAGTGTTCAATAAATAGTGCTGGATGAATAAATGATTGAATGAATGAATGGTTTTCTGTACCTGAACCTCATGTTTCTGTAAAAACCATAGGCAGGTCACAGGAAGCATCATAGAATCACAGACTATGAGAAGACAAATGGAGTGTGGTGATCATCTAGCACAGTGGATCAGGTCCCACTCCAAACCTGCTGGATCAGAAACTCTGGGATGGGGCCCAGCATTTCATGTTTTCACAACAGGAGATTTGCATGCATGATGAAGTTTGAGAACCACTCATCTAGTCTAAACTTCTCATTTTACAGATCCAGAGAAGGGATAAGATGGCCTCAAAGTCACACAGCTAGTTAGTAGCTGGAAGTACTACTAGGGTGACCAACCATCTAGATTTGCCCCAAACTGAGGGGTTTCCCAGGTCACACAACTTCCAGAGCTATCACAGGGAAAGTTCTGGGCAAATTGGGATAAGTTGGTCACTCTGATTAGAACCCTAGTTCCAAATTCGCACCTCGAACCCTTTGCCTGCTTACAGCTAATCTGTGTGAGCACCAGTTACGTGCCAGGGAATAACTCGAGTGCTTAAATGAATTAACTCATTTAATCCTCTCAACAGCACTAGGAAGTAGGAACTATTGTCATCTTCATTTTATAAAATAGAACACTGAGGAATGGAAAGGATAAGGAATTTTCCTAAGGTCACACAGCCAGGAAATTAGACTCTAGAACTCAAGCTCTTAACCATCCCTCTCATATACTTTCTTTTCATTAGACTGGATTCCCAGCTCCTCTTCTACTCTTTCTTTTTAAAAAATCTCATCCCTTTATCTTCACAACACTTTTCACACTTTGCAATTATTTTCACAATTTATCAGCTTGTTTTGCGCCTGGCTCTCTTTAATAATAGAAATGGAGCCTGAGGGCAGGGACAGCCACCCTACCTCACACAGCACCTGGTGTGGAGGGGGGCTCAGGACAGATATGTTGAGGCCATGTCATGGGTGTGAAAGTAGTAGGTTGATTGAATGACTAACTGAATGAGGTGGGCTTCCAAAAGAAAGAGAATCTAATATTAACCAAATACCTACTATGATTCAGCCACCATCCAGGTAAAAAGGTGAGCCAAACTTGGCTTTCAGGTGGGATTTATTTTGCCCGCTGTGTTTATTTTAAAAATTTGAATTTGACCCATGTTTAGGAGGTAGGCATTTGTTGACTGTCTTAATTCATAGTTCCTACCTGCCTACCCTGGTAGGCACGTGAGTTTGCGACTATGATCCCAGGCTTTTTCTAACATGAATTCGTTCATTCTTTACAACAAGCCTGTGCAGTAGGCATTCCCATCTACACTTTATAAATAAGAAAACTGAGGCATGGAAAGTATAGGTACCCTGGCCAAGGTTGCAAGCTCATAAGTTGGGGAATAAGACTCAACTCAAAGCTGACCCTTCTGTCTCCCTCCACCCCACCACCTCACCACTCCCTTAGCCACTAGGTTTCTTTAGGCATCATGAGAAGGCCATCTCATCTCAGATGAAGTATCTGTTTTACAAGAGTGAGGCTTCTACAAAGAGGAGTCTCCCCCTACATTCAATAGAATCAATCACAATGCTTTCCAGGGTCTCCTAGACGGTTCTTTCCCATGACTCAGACTCCCCGCCCCCCGAGGAGAACATGCTGTTCTGGGAGCTATGTGGAAGGAATAGTCAACGGTGTGAAGCCTTTTGGAAGGTCAAGGTGAGAACTAAGAACTGACCCTTGGATTTAGCAACATAGATTTCATTTGTGACCTTGACAAGAGCACTTTTGGTGAAGTAAAATAACAAAAGCATGATTAGAGTGTTAAAGAGAGAACTGAAGATAATAATTGGGCACAATGAGAATAGACAGCATTTTGAGGAGTTGTGCTATAAAGGGGAACTGAGAAATGGGGTGGTCACTGGAGAGAGAAATGGAGTCAAAAGAGTCTGTTTTGTTTTGTCTTATTTTGAGATGGGAAAAATAACATGATATTTGTAATGATGGAAATATTCTTGTAGAAAATGAGAAAAACCAATAATGTACTAAGGGAAGGGAAGAAATGTGGAAACAAAATATTGTTGAATAGGTAAGAGGGGATGGAGTCTATTGGCTAAGTGGTGAGGTTGGTCTTAGCTAGAACCACAGAAGCTTAAACAAGCTGGAAGGCAGATTATAGGGCATAGAAGCACGTAGCTATGGTGGTGGGAGTCTGTGGATGTTCTCTTCTCATGGTTTCTTTTTCTTAGTGAAATAGGAGGCAAGATCATTGAGAGAAAGAATAAGGGTGGAGGTGTCGGTGGTTTAAGGAGCCATGACAAGGTATGAAATAATCATCTATGAGAGTGGGAGCGAGGGAGATCCAGTAGGATTACCAGGAGCATAAATGTCCACTCGAGGCTAGACGGCGTGAACGAAAGTGAGAGCAATCAGCACGGCTGTGTGTTTCTCTTCAGTCAAACTCTTCTGCTCAGGTGCAGGTATGGTCAAGTACTGGACATAACAAGGACTGAGCTTTTGCCAGAAGGGCATTATGAAGCAATGAAGGGGTAAGGGTGCTTGAGGAGATATGCTAGGGAGTAATTATAACAAAAGGCCATGGAGTTTAAGGTAGGCAGCAAGGGACATGAAGACAGGAAGGAATGGGGGACAGTGACAAGGTAATGGGATCAACAGAATAGATTTCAGTGGAGTTGGAGAGTCATTGATGTCAGAAAGTTACAGGAAGTGAGCCGAGAGAATAAAGATGTGGTTGTAGAAAGGGAGGCTTGATCAGGGAGAGGCTGCTCCAGTTGGCAAAGACATGAGAGGTCAGGTATGACATGAGAGTGAGCAGCTGAGAGGGAGTGGATGCGGGTGGTCTGGCACTCAATAAATAGTTGAATGTTGAATGAAAGCAAAATCACTGGAGATGATCTGATCCAAGATCTGAGAGGCCAGGAGAGCAGAAAGATCATTTGTATGGTCATGAAAATTACCAACAATTATGAGTGACTGAGCCAGGAGCTAAAATATTCAGGGACCAGTAGATGACTGCCACAAGGATGGGGGCATGGATGGCAGAATCTAAAATCGTGAGATTCAGAGCTGTAGGCATTTGGGGAAGAAAGGAAGGCTAATAGTCTGGAAGTGGCCATGAGGATCAAGAAAAACATCTACTCCACCTCTTGGCCCAGAAATATAAGAGATGTGAGAGAAAAAAACAAAACGAACAGGCACCAGCCATTAACTTTCCCTGGAATTAAGATAAACAGATATTTGGCTAGACAGTCATCAATTTCAGGGGTCAACAAACTCTCAGTAAAGGACCAGATAGTAAATATTTTCATCTTTGTGGGTCATAGCGTTTTCATGGCAACTACTCTACTCTGCCATTGTAGCTCAAAAGTAGCCATAGACAATATGTAAATGAATATGTAACCTCATTCCAATAAAACTTTATTTACAGAAACGGGCTGCAGGCCAGATTAGGTCTACAGGTAGAAATCTGCTAACCCCTGGTCAATACTGCTGAAAAAAGCCCCACTAGGAGAAGGTCTAATAAACAAAAGTAGGACACGTTTATCTGAGGACTAAGGATTTAAAAAAAATTAAAATTTAGGATCCTGATTGCAAGTACAGTAGTCATGTATAGTTGTGCAGGTTGTACATTGCACAACCCCAGGGGGCACTATTCACATAGACTACAATGTCAATGACTACCCTAGAAGCTGTGCAGGGCATAATCTGGTTGGCCATATGTGTCAGTCCTAGATGCAAGAACAGTAACTGCAAGGATTTTGCTATCCATTTTACTATAATGAAGTAGTTGAGAGGCTATCCCTGCTATTTCTAGAAAAACAATAACTACTTTTATTGAGCCTCTGCTATGCATCATGCACAATACTTGGGGATATATAAATATTACCTTATAGAATTCTCCTAGTGACCCTGTAAGGTATATATATTTTCCTCATTTTACTTTGAGATTCAGAAAAGCTAAGCAATTTACCTAAAGTACCCGGCTAGTAAATATCTAAACCAAGGTTTACCTGACTTCCAAGTCTGTATTCCTCCTATTCCCCTCTCCTTTCATACTGGCTACAAGGTTCCTTAATGATGACCTAGTAAAACATGTATTAAGAAAATTTCTTCTGGAGACCTAATTAAAAATAATTACACACCTTAAAAGACACTAAAAATATGGCAGGCATTCCAACAAGGAAGACAGTTCCTATTATATCAATGTCTTTATGGATTTGGATTCTGTTCAGAAAAGCTCGGGCTCAAAAGGTAATTGCTGGCAGCATGCAAAATCCATCAACCCATAATTAACATATGACAATTATTCTAATTGCCTCAAACAACATTTCTATGTTTTTAATTGTAGAGCAATTTGCCAATCGCATCACTAATTGGCAATTCATATTTTAAACATGTAAAAGACAGTGAGTCTTTATTTCCTCTGAGGCAACTGAATGCGTTAATTCAATTTTTAAAATACATTTTCTTCTTTTCTCTGACCACAGGACCCACTTCAGATGGTTCTGATTGCAGTTTCTTCTGGCCAAAGTGTATTTTCTCTGGGTAACTTAATCTTGTTTTAGCACTTTTATACATTTTCCTAACAATTCACTTAGACCAGATCCTCATTTTTCTCTAGACACCCTGAGCAGGGCTCCTGTTGACTTCAAAGGGAAAATAGTGGGTGCAGGGAAAACCAGGAATCTGGTTCCTGGTTCAAAAATCCTCCACACACTATAAAAACTCATTGGTGTCTTCCTGTGTGTTAAGGGCCAATTAATATACGTGAGTGAAGCCTTTGTACAAAACCACCCTGGCAACTCGTGAACTTGCTGGAAAGCCCAGCAGCTAATGCAAAACAAAGTTTAGTGGACCTGGTTCCCACACAGACCCCCCATTTGCTCATAGGGAGGGAGTGAGGAGAATAAGAATTTGCCTCAAAAGGCAGAAAGGCAATAAAGACAGCCATTGACTCCTTCATTCTCTTTCTCTCTCCATTCCTTCAACACGTCTTTATAGCCCAACGTAGGCCAAACACTGGGCTAAGTATCAAAGATGAAAAAAGAATTCATCACTCAAACATAACCCCCCACCCCAACTTCAAGGGTCACTTTCCTCGGGCATGTTTGGGAAAGAGACCGTATGCCTTAACTCTGCAGTGAGGCAGCCTGACACAGCTCCTCTATGTTGCAGAATTTTCCCTCTGGGGCGCTGACTGTCACCTGGAGCTCCCGGGCTCAGGTGGATGCTGCTTCTCTGCGTGGGCATTTGTGACAGGGAGCTGGAGGGGTAAGATGCCTTGACCTTGTCCTTCTTTCCCCCACCAGAACCGTGACCACCACCACCGCCACCTCATCAAGTTCTACTAGGCTATGAGAATTTAGTGATGGCCTGGTGGTAACCGATAGAAATTGGAAGACAAAACTTTTAATAATGTCAAGCTCTTCATAACTGTTTACATGACTGCTCCCTAGGGGGAAGCACACAAACTTAACACCTTGACTTTAAAAGGGGGTTTTTAGTTCGCTGTTGTTTCTCAGACTTCTGGGCACCCTCTTCCTAAGACCATTTCTTTCTCCAAACACACCCCTTTGGTCTTGCCCTTGCACAGTGGGAGTTCAACTCTGACTGCATATTCCCTGAGGGCCTCTGCTTGGACCAATTTAATCCGAACCCCTGGACATGGAGCCTGGGCATCAGTATATAATTTTTGTCACCCCCAGGTGATTTTAATGTACAGCTGAGGTTGAGAACCACTGCCCTAAGATAGATCCTATCCCTTTACCGGGCCACAGGGCAGGGTGGGAGTGGGGGTGCAGGTCCCAAAGCTTGAAATTTTCAGTCTAGACCAGAGTTTGCAAACTGGAGGCCCACCCACAGGCTGGATCCGGCTAGCAGATGTGTTTTGTTTGGCCTGTATGGGGTTTAAAAAAAAATTGAATTACTTGCCAACGTTTATTAATGGGAATATATTGCATAAAAATCTAGATATCTGGTTTCTTTGGAAAATAGGAATATCTAGCCGTTCTCAGTCTGCATGCCTGTGTGACAACAACTGGCTAAAGAGGAGGAACAGCTAGCCCTTTAGGTGTAGCATGTGCTCTCTCGTTTACCACAGTCCTTGCCACTCTCTATTGCCTCACACCAGTCTCGCCTCACTCATTTACCTTCCTGGCCCCTGTGGTTCTGACTAATGGAAGAGGGGAGAAGGAAGAAGGCCTGTCTCGCTTTGTAATATCTTCCCTAGGAGGTGCAATACAAGGACTCTAGCTGTCATCCACAGGATAAAGGTTGTGATAAACACACCGATATTCCTGACTTCACAGAGAAGTAAGGAAGAGAATTCTTTTTCTATACTGTCTACAATGGGAAAGTACTTAATATTATTCTCACAGGGTGGGGTTGATTTGAGGCCCACCCCATCGTCATCTTACCTCCACATCCATTTCTTTGCTAATTTCAGATTTGGGCTTGCAAAGGAAGCCCACCCACGGGCTTTCTGCCTATTCAGTGATACTAGTTACTGTTTATCAGTGCCTTAGGCCAGGTCAGGCTCCCAGGCCAGATGGCCCCACACCTGTCTTCCTGGGGCAGTATTTCTCAACATGCGGGTCACACACCTTGTAGCAGATTCCCGTGCCCCACCCTGGCATTACTGAATCCATATCTCTGGGGGTGGGGCCAGATATTCACATTTGCTAAGTGACATTTTTGCTCAATAATAATAATAGCAACAGCTAATCGCAGCACTTACTTCACGCTTTATGTGTATGATCTCATTTAATCTTCCCACAAATCCTTGAGTTGGGTAGTAGAGGCCCCACTTTACAAACGCGGAAACTGCTGCAGAGAGAAGTTAAGTAGCTTGCTCAAGGTCACACAGTCAGTAAGTAGCAGAGCTGGGATTCTGGTCATCTGTTCTAGTTGGTAAACCACTGCTCTGAGCAAAAAGGAGGCAGGAGGAAGACTCATGAGTTCCCAGGCCCAGCCGGTCAAGGAAAAGCAGGTAGCATTTTGTCCATTACAGTGATAAAACATTGGCCTTGCTTTCAGGACCTTGAAACTCTTTGGGGTAGAGACTAGGCAAAAGCATATTGTCCATAACATACGATTATGATATGATTATGCATATGATTAAATGACAAAAATATCCTGTGTCCATAGGATCTGGTGTCTGCTTGTCTCTCAGATGTCTTCTTTCCCCCTTTGTTCCAGCCTTCCTTCTGTCCTCCTGGTCTTTGTACTGGGCCTTAGCATGTGTTGTTCCCTCTGTCTCAGTGCTCTTCCTTTAGATCAAGGGTCAGCACACTTTCTCCTTAACAGGCTAGGTAGGAAATATTTTAGGCTTTGGGGGCCATAAGATCTCTGTTGCAACTACTCAACTCTCTCATCGTAGCATGAAAGTGGCCACAGACAGTACGTAAGTGAATGGGCATGGCTTTGTTACAATAAACTTTCATGGACCTTGATATTTGAATTTAAAACTATTTTTAATAAGTGTCGCAAAATATTTTCTACTTTAGATTTTTTTTCAATCATTTAAAAATGTAAAACCCATTCTTAGCTGGCAGGCCACACAAAAACTGGTGTCAGGGGGATTTGGCGATGGGCCTCGTTTGCCAACCTCTGTCTTAGATCTTCTCATGGGGAGCTCTTTCTTTTGCCTAAGGCTTGGCTCAGCTCAGCTCCTTGCTTCTCCCAGAGGCCTTTCTGACTCCTCTAGCTAAAGTTGCCCCCTCCCTTCTCCTGCTCATCTCTTTCCCATCACCTTTTAAAATTACTCAATAATGCTTATTTTAAGATTTTCTTGTTTGTACATTAATTTATTTATGTCTTGTGGGTCTTCCTCAGCTCAAATACAAGTTCCGTGAGAGCAGGGAGCTCGTCTGTGTTGTTTTTTGCTGTTCTTCAGTGCCCAAACAGTAGATGGCATGTTGTAGGGGAGCACTTGGATAAATAATCAGGCACAGCTTTCCAGCGGCACAACTCACATTTCCTTAGATGGATCTTTTGCAAACCTTTCATCATGCTAAGCTCAGGGGCTACAGAGATAAAATATTACCCAGCCACTGCCCACAGGAGTTCTAAGTCATAGGAAACAAAAAAAAAACAATAACAACCTAATTTCTCTTATCTAGAATAGAATAAAGTTTCCTAAATACAAAGGACTTGAATGGGGTATGAATTAGGATGGCTACAACGGAATAACGCACATAATTCTCAGAGTTAGGCATACTTATTCAGAGAGGAAAATTTTCATCTTGGGCTAAACTAAGGGTGTCTACATTTCCTTATGAAAAGCTTAGACCATCAAGGCTCATTATTTTCTCTTATGTGAATAAATAAGACGCGAAAGCAGCTCTTAAAGGCTGTGCCTCGTCAGGGTGTGAAGAAAACTGACTCCTGACAAACTGGCACTAGCATCTACATGACAGAACAATCTCAGGCTGTTAAAACTTTTGTGAGCGGTGGCCGCTGGGCCCTGCGATCACAGGAGAAGCTTCTCCTAAGGCCCTCAGGGTCAGCCAAGCGGCACGGGTGAAGCAAACACTGTGACATTCATCTACTTGATGGAAGTTTTCCTTAAGCCACGTTGAAGAAAGCAGCAATCTTTCATCCCCACTGGGGACCTATGCGGAGGGCTTTTGCCCCCCAAGTTGCAGACGGAAGGTTGAATGAGAGCGGATCTCAGCATTTCAGGGTGTGCAGCCCTGAGAAGACTGCACACAGCTGATTCCCTGAATGGTCGCCAGGTCCCATGGGCTATTAGTCCCATGTGGACTTCACCACACCGAATTCTCAGGCTGAAGGGAGTTTTGAAAAAAAAAAAAAAAGTTAGCCACGGTTCTACCCTAGTGACGTGAAGCATGAGGCAGAGTGATGGATGCTGTGTCCTGTGTGAGTCTATTTCAGACAACGAAATCCCAAAGGGTCCTTGGGCACTAGGGCAAAAGCAGCATGTCTAAATGCAGGATTCCAAAGTTAAGATCTGCTGTCTCTCTGACAGAGAGCCCTGCTTTCTTCAAAGCGTTAACTATGTTTCATTCATCACATTCATTATAAGTCATTAAAATGATTCAAGGATCACTTTTTTGTTCCTCAGCTCCTGGAGCTTTAATTAAGCTTCTGTTGAGCACTTACTACAGACAAAGCAAAAGGCTGGTGGACGAAGGGAGTGGGAGGGAGTGGAAGACAAAGACAAGACAGGTGGGTCTCACCATGTTGGAGTTTCCAGTTGGCAAAAGGATGTATTTGTTGGACAACATATTTACATATTTACAAACTTGGAATTGGGGATTTTAAATTTTGAATTCCATCCTCACTGGAAAAGAATCAAGTAAGCTACTCTTACTGGCTACCAATGGCTCTTACTTACTGAGTCCATGATTTGTCTTTATCTCATTTAATTCCCATAGGCAACCACTGAAGTAGGTTGTCTTTTTGCCCCAATTTATAGACGAGGCAACCGAGGATCAGAGATGTTAAAGAAATGCTAGGTCATAGAGCTGGCAAATGGCTAAACTGGGGATGTAACTGGGTTCTGTCTGAAGTCCATATGCCGGACCACTAAGCCTCTTCTGATAGTGCCCTCCTGGGTTGGCCTACCCCCTAGGTAAGGATGAAGGTCTTTACTCACTGTGACTAGAAGGGCCTTCCTTGAAGCATCTTCTTCCCTAACTCTACCCTTCAGTCTTCTGAGAGCTGTGATTTTACCATTAGGGAGTCATTCCTTTGGGGGATATCTAGATCTCTTGGTAAATTGGGAATGCCCTCTCAGAGGAATAATGCATTTCACCTTTATCCTTTATCAACTGCTCATTGTCATATTGATAAAGGGAAGCCTGGAAAGGATGGTCCAGGAGGTAGGCCTAGTTTAAAGAGTGGGCCTCAGAGGACTCCCTCTTGAAGCTTACAGTTTTGGGTTCCTGGTACATCTGGCTGTAAGATAGGGGAGGGGAGTGTGAACTCCCTTCCCTACAAATGAGCTTCAGGCCACCACCAATACGCATTCTCCTCTTCTTCCTGGGCACCCCGCTGTGCTACATTTCCCTGCCTCCCTTAGAATAGGTGTAGTCTCACTGAGTTCAGGCCAGTGAACTGTGAGTAGAAGTGAAATGAGCCTAAGATGGAGAGGTCTGGGTGCCTAAGTAAGTTACTGCCAGGACACTTGCTCCCATCTCCCCATTGAACTATGACATGAGCAAGGAATAAATTTAGTGTATTAAACCACTGAACTCTGGGGACCGTTAGTTACAGCAGATAGCTTACACTACTACATGCCCTTGCTTTCCCTACTGTTTTGCCTCCTCAACCTGCCAAACCTTTGCTACTGTCCTCACAAGTCATATGGAAATAAATGGCTATTTATTTAGAGTTGGCTATAATAAGGTGGACTGGGTTGGATAATGTCCCCCCCAAATTTATGTCCTTCCCAGAACCTCAGAATATGATCTTATTTGGAAACAGGGTCATTGCAGATGTAATTAAGTTAAGATGAGGTCATACTGGAGTCGGGTGGGCCCTTAATCCAATATGTCTGGTGTCTTTATAAGAAGAGGGGAAGAGACACAGACAGAGGCACACAGGGAGAACACCATCTGATGATGGGGACACAGATGGGAGTGATGTACATACAAGCCAAGGAGCGCCAAGGATTACAGCAACATCAGCTAAGAGAAGGTGTGGAACAGATTCTCCCTTGGAGCTTTCAGAGGGAGCAGGCCCTGCCAACACCTCGATTTCAGACTTCTAGTCTCCAGAACTGTGAGAGAATAAATGTCTGTTGTTTTAAGCCACCACGCTTGTGGTAATTTGTTGTGGCAGCCCAATGAAACTAATCCACAAGGGAGTCAGCCACCATCACTTGCATTTGGCAAAGACTCAAAGGTTGTCAGGGGAGTGGGAAGCTTTATAGTGAGAAAAAGGGAAGGCTTCCGCTATGTTCTGATTGGAGGCTATTGGCATAGGGAAGCTGGGGGCTGGTTAACTAGAAGCAGGGCAGTTTGTGTGGTTTGAAAACGCATTTGGCTTTCTCTGGTTAGTCCTGAGCTGGGAGTGGGGTCCTAAAATAGAGACGTTGCCAGTCATTGACTGAGTCTTGACTGTTCTGGGCTGCTGACTGCAGAGGCTGTGGTTTGGCTTTGTAGGGTGGTTGCTGCAGAAGTTGTGGGTCAGAATTCTATTAACATGTATGGTCTTGCCATTGGCCACTTGTGTATTCAGTCTCTCATTTGAAACCCTTTCAGGCCAGCATCCTTTAAGAAGACATCACTGATCCCTACCCGTGCCCCCAGTGCATCTCCACCGATGTCCCTTATCCCTCTTTTCTCTTCCGAATCTTTCATCATTTTATGACTTTCTCTTTCTCCTTTCTCTCCTCCTCTTCCTCCTTTCTCTCCTTCCTCCTCCTTCTTCTTTTCCTTCACGCCTTTATTTTTTCTTTATTCCTGGAATGTAAGTTCTTTTTTTTTTTTTTATGAGGAAGATCAGCCCTGAGCTAACATCCATGCTAATCCTCCTCTTTTTTTTTTTCGCTGAGGAAGACCGGCTCTGAGCTAACATTTATTGCCAGTCCTCCTCCTTTCCCCAACCCCCTGCCAAAGCCCCAGTAGATAGTTGTATGTCACAGTTGCACATCCTTCTAGTTGCTGTATGTGGGACGCGGCCTCAACATGGGTGGAGAAGCGGTGCCTCGGTGCGCACCCGGATCCGAACCCAGGCTGCCAGCAGCGGAGCGTGCGCACCCAACCACTAAGCCACAGGGCCGGCCCCTGGAATGTAAGTCCTTGAGGGACAGTATCCTTACTAAGAAACCATAAAAAAATAATAAAAATGATAATAATAGCTAACATTTACTGAGTACTCACTAGGTGCCAGACATGTACATTGTCCATTGAATCCTTTCAACGACCCCATGAGTTAGACAGTATTAGCTCTGGTTTGTGGATGAGGAGAAACAAGCTCAGAGCGATTAGGCCATTGAAGCGCTCTTTTTCAAGTCCACGCTTTCTTATTCTAATAAATTTTATCTTTATGAAACAATAATTGCCTTACTACTATGATTACATTATTACTATTATTAATTTTTCTTAATTTCTGTAAAACCTTTTCAATGTTCTTCTTATAAAAAAGAAAGTGTTTTTCGCGATACAATAATGGTTAAAATTGGAAGGGATGCTGCTAACTGTATTTCAGAAGGAAAACTGTAAATTTAAACAAAAAGTTTTAATTTCTAAAAGCTAATACTATGTAACCTCGGAGCAGACAGCTGATAAAAACCGATTTAATGGCAAGCACTTTATTTGGTAATTACAGATTTAAATTTTGATTGAGTCAGCAAAACAAACTATAAAGCAGCATTGAAAATCAATGTGAAATAGGCTTCTGTGTGACTTGCCCACTCATAAGCTGGAGTTTGACAGAAAGCAGGTGCTTCATTGGAATCCAATTAGAAAGATCAGTTCAATACAACCCCAAATTGATTACCCATAATTCACATCATAACTACTATACGGTCAGGTCCACGGTCTGCCCTCTAAAGAACGTGGCATCTATTTTAGATGTGTACATTTTCAAAATCTTTTAGGTGGAGTTAAAAAAAGAATTCTAGCCCCCTCTGCCATCTTTTTTCACTCTATAGAATGTAAAATTAAATGGGGTTACCTTTGGCAAGAAGAATCTGCTCAACACATTTATTCATTAATACAACAAAAATTACTGAGTATCTATTATGGACAAAGTACTGTGCTGGGCACCATGGGAGCTATTAAATTAATCACACTCCAAACTCACAGTCTTGGAGGAAAGATCAGGCACATACCTAGGTACCTAGAAACTAATTTGTGTTATTTAAAAGATGTCATCAAATTCTTTGATAGTCTTCCCATAGAATAGTGGGGATCTCCTTCTCCTTCCCTTACATCTGGTCTGTGACTGCTTTGAGTGATAAAGTAAGGCAGAGGTGATGCTAGGCCAGGTCCAGGCCTGCATTTTACGGGACTGGCAGCTTCCATTTTGGTCTATTGGACCATTGCCATGTAAACATTCCCACTACCCCGAGGCCACCATACTGTGAGGAAGCCTAAGCTGCGCATGTGGAGAAAATCTGTGGAGAGTGAGCAAGCGAGATACCTGAGTCAACTGAGCTGAGGCTCCAGAAATCACAGAACAAAGATAAGCCACCTCTGCTGTGCCATGACCAAACATTTTACCCAGAGAATCATGAAATGTAATAATAATAAATCGTAGTTTTAAGCCACTAAGTTTTGGCATAGTTTGTCAGGTAGCAATAGATAACCAGAACACGCTTAGAGTCAGTACAAAGGGATAGATGCGAGCCACGAAAAATTAGAGGAAAAATTTATTTCTAGCCTTGATGGTGGGAGGAAACAGGGAAGGTTTCAAGGAAGTGGTGACATCTGAGTTGAGTTTGGAAGACTTTAGGTTTAGGAAATTCAGAGATGAGGGGATAGGACAGTCCAGGCAGAGAAAATAATGCAGTACAGAGATGAGAAATGGTATGATGTGTGTGGGGAAGACTGAGTGATCCATTTTGGCAGAAGAAAATGGGTTGCAAGAGAGAGTTGTGGTGATATGAATGAAAGAAAGGCTGGAACCAAACACCATCACCAAAGACCTTGAATGCCAGGGTGGGAAGTTAGATTCAAATAAGTGGACAAGGAGGGGCCATCCACTATTTTGAACAGAGAAGTGGTGTGGTTAACTCTGTGCCTTAGAGGAAGTTAATCCAGTGGGATTGTAAGTGGGAGTCAATGGAAGGAAGCAAGCCAGTTATGAACGTTGAACTGTTGCAGAGCTGGAGATTCGTCCTGACATCTCTTTGGGGTAGAAGTGGGGAACTAGAAGGACTGAACTGGCAGGCAGAATAACGGCCTCCAGCAATGCCCACATCCTAATCCCTCGACCCTGTAAATATGCTACCTTACGTGGCAAAAGGGACTTTGCAGAGGTGAATGATGGTAACGATTTTGAGATGGGAAGATTATCCTGCGTTATCCAGATTGGCCCAGTTTCATCACAGGCATCCTTAAAATGAAGAACTTTTCCCAGTCGTGGTCAGAGAGAGAGAGAGATGTGACCATGGAAGAGGGATCAGAGAGATGTGACATGACAATGACTTGACCTGGCACTGCTTTGAAGATAGAGGAAGGGGGCTAAGAGCCAAGAAATGCAGGCATCTTTAGAAGCTGGGGAGGACCCTCAGTTTACAGTCAGCAAAAAATCTGGAACCTTGGTGCCTGAAACTGCCAAGAACTGAATTTTGCTGACAATCTGAAAGAGCAAGGAAACAGATCCACAGCTCTGCTGACACCTTGATTTTAGCCTGGTGAGACTAGTGTCAGACTTCTGACTTCCAGAACTGTAAGATAATAAACTTGTGTTGTTTAACCTGCTAAGTCTGTGTCCGCTTGTCATGGCAATAGTAGAAAATGAGTATAGCTCTCAGTTAGTGAATGGTATTTACCGAGCACCACTGCACAGTGCATTAGAAAGCAGGAGTTGCCAGGCCTCTTGTGAGCGTCGTCTCCATTTAGGCCATGGGTCCTTTCTCATGCTACATGGGAACTTCGGCTTTTTGTCCTGGTATGGTCTCTATCCAGCTGGGTGACCTCGATCAAGTTACCTAACCTCTCTGAGCTTTAGTTTCCTCATCTGTTAAATGAGGGGACTGAGCAAGAACAGTGGCTCCAAATTTAATTTTTTTCGCTATGACATGCTTGATAGAGAATGTTCCCATCTGCCAGGCATCGATGGGAATAATCTCGGTTTGGGGAAATTTCAAGTGTTCTAGAGACAACATTCTTTCCTCTTGCCATCAAGAAATCATCTCAGAATGTAAGTGATGTTTTGTTAGGGATAACCTTATACTTACTCCAGTTTATTGAGCTTAGATGCAACGTTTGAAAATTTATGTATATGTGTCCTAGTATTTTACGAAGGAGGCACAGAATTTCACTAATATAATACATGACAAGAAATATATCACATATTGTAAATATCAGCACTGAATTATTATAATAATGTCACAATACTAATAGTAGTGGGAATGCTGGATTAGATGTTGGTGATGTTCTTCCCAGGATTGAAATTGAACAGTTTTAGGAATTGAAGAGAGGCCTGAATTAGTCGGGAGTGAACCACTTACAGCTGAGAAGGTGGAAAGAAAGTGAAGGGGCAAAAAAAGTTTTCTAAACTTTTAAATTAATCAGTCTCTCCCCTGCCCCACACCTCCTGACCAAACAAGCTGAACAAACGCTAAATATGGTAATATATTATTATATTTGCAATTCCTTCATTAGGAAATAACACACAAAGCTGCGTCCTAACTTGGCAGAGTGAGCAAGGGCCGAGGATCTCCTAGTAATTCTTGATGAGCTTCCTATTGAGTAAGAAAGAGCAAATAAAAGGGACCAAGGAAACGGATCAATATCGACAACAGGCCCGCCTGAGCTGCACTCTATTTAATGACCTGGGAGCTGTTTTGTGTTGAACATCTGTGCCAGGAATAGTTCTAAATCTAGACATTTCGATATTTTCAAGGCAGTTCAGTTCGAGTTAGGCATCCTGACACAAAGCATGTGAATTTCTAGAAAAAGAGACAATATGTTGTTGGGGAAGAGAAGCCTTTATATGGGGCAATGTAATAGTGGGACTAAGGTCGTGGGTCTGGGGTCAGGCACCCCTGTGCATACATCCCAGTTCTGCCACTCACCATGAGTCTGACACTGTGCAGGTTACTCAACCTCTCTCCACTTCAGGAGCCTCAACTGTAAAGTGAGGAGAATCGTAGTGCCTTCTTCACCTCCTGGGGGTTTAGACCAATGCTTGGTGGGGAGTAGGGACTCCTCTCAGCTCTCACTGTTGTTAATATGACCTCAGATACCTCAAGGAAAAACCTGCCAAGTGGACTAGATCCTTTCTTGACATGCATTATAATAATGGAATTCCTTGTCTTCTTCATAAAATATTAGGGCATTTCTCCATAAAATTTCACATCCTGCATCTATGCTCTTCATTACCTTTTTGGAATTCTCTATAGTTTGGTTTTCATGTCATTTTCTTCTTTAAATCCTGATTTTTGGAATGTTTGAAGGGAACCAGACTTTTTGAGGACAGGATTACACTGGGCACTCCTGGCTCAGTTCTCAGAGCACAGGATGTGTTAGTCACTGGAACCCTGAGGGTCCAGGTCGGAACACCTTCCTACCACTCCACAGGGACCTGAGGTAGAGGATGAAGAATACAGATAAATACGCCAAGGGAAGTGCTTTTGTTTTCAGCACATGACACTGGTAGTTCTAAATAGATGATTAGGCCAGGAGGTCCTTAGAATTTAACACAAGGAGTCCCTGGCAGGAGCGACTCAAAGGAGTTGTCTTGCTTTCTGTTGGAACCAGTGAAACTTGAATTGTGCAGAGGAGAAAACGCATTGGGATGGGGGGGTCAAGGGTGATGGGTTCTAACCCTTGCTTTGCCACAAATAGGTATATGACCTTGGGCCAGTCACTTGCCCTTTCTGGGCTTCAAATTTCTGCCTTGCAAAGTGAAGAAGTTGAACTGGATCAGCGCTTCCAATTCCGGCACAAACAAACACTGGTGGTGTGTACGGTTTAGGTAGTTTTGTTATGTATTTACTTGGAAAACATACTAAGCATATCAGACCCACCATTTCATGGATATCGCTGCTTAAAACAAGGCTAAAAATATTTAAGTTTAGAAGGAAGAAGCAAAAATAGATGATAACATTTTATATTAGACGCTGGTCTGATCTCCTAAGGTGTGTATCTCAGCCGGTGACCTTGACCGGTGTATATTAATCATGTTATTTTCTACATCTTATGATGCTTTGACATTTTGGGGCCTCACAAAGCCAGAGAGTGACTGCCCCCACCAGGGTTAGCTAATTCCTAGAGATAGTAAACAACGTGCCTGAGAGCACAGCTTTAACATGCAAACCCACCAAACCTGAGTCCAGACTCCTCCTTCATGTCTTTTTATCAGTCTCTTGCAGTTCCAGACAGTAACCCCTGCCCTAAATCACCCCATGGCCACGTACCGGACAACATAAGGACCACCCCTATAGCGCAGAGCCCACTGAAATTATTCAAACCATCCAATCCTAAACCTGATCAACTTGCCTACCCTGACTTGCCAATTCCTTCCCAAGAAAACTACAATAGAGGCTCTGGCCCATGCTTCCCCCTCACCCTCCGCCTCCTGACCCACCCTGGTGCTTCCCCCTATAGCCCTGCCCTGTGTGGCGTATCCCCTCCCTTTGAGAACTGTGGGGAAAAAACTATCTATTCAATGGCAATTGTCTCCTGATCTGTTGGCCTCGTCACACCTGAATAAAAACAAAATCTCAGCACATTTTAAGACATGGTGAAAGGACACCTTTGGTTTACTCTGACTGGTCTTGGAGAACTTTTACTTCATTGTCCTGCAGGCTAGTTCTCTCTCTGTTTTAAAAATTGTCCTGTTGCAGAAAGATTAGTTGCCAGAGGCTAGGGGCAGGAAAGAATGGAGAGTGACTGCTAGTGGGTACTGGGATTCTTTTTGGGGTGATGAATGTTGGGGAATTTGATAGTAGTGATGGTTGCACAACTTCATAAATATACTAAAAAACACTGAATTGTACACTTTAAAAGGTTGCTTTTATGGTATGTGAATTATAGCTCAATTTTTAAAAATCATCCTCTTGACCACATTTCCTCTTCTTCTAACTCCTATTAGTCCTGCAAGATTCAGTTCAGATGGAGAGTCCTCCCCCTAAATCCTGTGCATGCATTGCCTATAGTTACTATAGTTCTTCCTGCTGTGTTTTAAATACTGGTTTATATGGGGGAGAGGGATTAAGAAAAAGAAACACTCTGGGAGACCCTGCTCTACTGCATGTGGAACTCACCATTTAACACTCTCTCCCCTTCTCCTCCTCCCCCCTTGATCTGAGAAGTTCCTGGGCAGATCCTAGTTTTGACTTCACCAAAAAGAATCCCAAATGTGTGATGTTCTGCTCATGACTTTTCCCACAGTTTTCCCTGGGGCTTCTAAATCAAAAAAAGAAGAGAAGGGACTCTTTGTTTTCCAGTTGAAAGCACTGCTTTTCAAAGATTTGGGGACAGATGAGTTTGGCAGTCAAGTGAGATCCAAATCTTATCTTTTCTATTAATTTATACTGGAAAACATGACTTTTTCTTGTAAGAGTCTGTGACTTTGGGAAGAGCCCTAGTCCACGAATACGCATCTGAAGGGCCAGGCTTCAGGGTTAAGCAGTTTAAGCAGATGTTGACTCTTTAAAAGATTAACTGAGAGCTTTGATAGCTGGTTTCATCAGCTCGTTAATTGGTTCCTGGGGAGGGGAAACCAGCCATACTACTTTTACTTATCTGTCCCTATCTTGTCCACGTTAATTGTTTGTTATCTTTTTCCTTGAGAGAGTAGAGCAAACCCCCTCATGACAGAAACACTGATGAACGGTAATGGTGCCTCTAAGATAAGACAGGACTCGCCCAGCCTCCTTTACTCAGGTAAAGAAAGCAACAGCCAAATCAGTCTCCTTGAAGAGCACTTGTTAAGTGAAGGGAGGATTGTTTAGTAGTCACACGGCAGGTGAAGTTGAAGGAAGTGAAGGAACAGCCAGTGTTTACTTTTTCCCCCAAGCTAGGAAGATTCTAGCGCTTCTCAAACTGTAATGTGCACAGAAATCACCTGGACACCTAGTTAAAATGCACATTCCACTTCTGCAGATCTGGGTGGAGCTTGATAGTCTGCGTTTCTAACAAGCTTCTGGGTGAGGTTGATGCTGCTGGTCCAGGGACCGTACGTAGTGAGTAACAAGGAATATCTCTGATTTCCTAAGTACCTTTAAAGCATAGTTTCAAAGAAGTTTCTGAAAGTTGACATTTTGGGGTTCTTTTTTGCTGGTCCTAGTTAAACACTAACGATAGCAATAATAATTACAATAACAATGATGATGACATTTATGGAGGGCTTAGTATGTGCAGGGCAAGCCTAGCCTAACTATAACTGTTACCATCTTATAAAAGGACCACCTGGGGTTTAGAGACACTAAATAACTTGTCCAAGGTTTCATTGCTAGTAAGTGGCAGAGCAGAAACTCAAACACTATCTGGCTTTATAGGTGGGCTCTTATATATGACACTCTCTCATTTTCCATTGTCTTATTTTAGGTTCAGTGGGGCTGAACATGCCAAGTTTGACCTTTGCTTTCAAAAAGGAGCATTTTCCTTGTGCTACAGAACTAAGCCAATGGCACAAAGTTATCCACGAAATCTGATGGGTGGTACAGGCAGACAATGAGCAAAATCTCAGCTGATAATGACCGAAGACAGGCTGCACTGATAGCAAATGTTCTTCCCACTGACTTGTTTTTTTACTCTGCAAAGCAGACACTAGATGAAGAGGGTGTTATCACCATAACATGAAGATGATTCAAAATGGTGAGGAGGTAAGAAAAATGTATCTGCTACATATTTTTAAATCAAAATCATGTTTTCCTTGAACAAAAATGAAAAAGCTTGGATAGGACGCCAAAAGCACAATTGATAAGAATTGATAAATTGGACTTCATCCAAATGAAAAATTATATGCTTCAAATGGTACCACTAAGAAAGTGAACAGATGAGCCACATGCTGAAAGAAAATATCTGTAAGTCATCTATCTGATAAAGGACTTGTATCATTACAACTCAATAATAACCTAATTAAATAATGATCAAAAGATTTGAACAGACATTTCACCAAAGAAGATATACTGATGACCAACAGACACATGAAAAGATGTTAATATCATTAGGCATTAGGGAAATGCAAATTAAAACCACATAAAAAAGACAATAACAAGTGTTGGCAAGGATGTGGAGAAACTCCCATACATTGCCAGTAGGAATGTAAAATACCTCCATTACTTTGGAAAACAGTTTCAGCCATGCAAAGGATTTTATTTCGTTATTCTAATTTCCTTTTATATTGGAATGCCATTTTTGTGGTTTATTTCACATGCTGTTTCTTTTGATGTAAGAATTTTTTTACATCAAAAAAAATTTAAAAATAATTTTTTTTTAATTTTTAATTTTTTTTTTTGTGAGGAAGATCAGCCCTGAGCTAACATCCATGCCAATCCTCCTCTTTTTGCTGAGGACGACGGGCCCTGGGCTAACATCTGTACCTATCTTCCTTCACTTTATATGGGATGCCACCACAGCATGGCCTGACAAGCGGTGCGTCGGTGCGCGCCCGGGATCTGAACCCTGGCTGCCAGCAGCGGAATGCACGCACTTAACTGCTATGCCATGGCCCTCAAAAATATTTTAAATCCTTTAAAAAGTGAAATAGCTAAACTTAGATCTTTTTTTGTTGTTGCAACTTCTGTTAATCTTATTTATCGCAAGCAGCAGTTCATACCCAAAACTATGGGTAATTAAATTTAAAATTCAGGTTTTCTATGGCTGAGTAGTATTCCATTGTATATATATACCACATCTTCTTTATTGATTCATCCGTTGAGGGGAACTTGGGTTGCTTCTGCATCTTGGCTACTGTGAATAATGCTGCAATGAACACAGGGATGCATAAATCTCTTTGAATTATTGATTTCATGTTCTTTGGATAAATATCCATTAGTGGGATAGCTGGATCATATAGTATTTCTATTTTTAATTTTTTGAGAAATCTTCATAATGTTTTCCATAGTGGCTACACCAGTTGGCATTCCCACCAGCAGTGTATGAGGGTTCCCTTTTCTCCACATCCTCTCCAACATTTGTTATTTCTTGTCTTGTTAATTGTAGCCATTCTGATGGGTGTGAAGTGATATCTCACTGTGGTTTTGATTTGCATTTCCCTAACAATCAGTGATGTGAACTTCTTTTCATGTTCCTGTTAGCCATTTGTATATCTTCCTTGGAAAAATGTCTGTTCATTTCCTCTGCCCATTTTTGGATTGGGTTGTATTTTTTTTTGTAGTTGAGTTGTATGAGTTCTTTATATATGTTGGAACTTAACCCCTTGTCAGATATATGATGTGCAAATATTTTCTTCCAGTTGGTGGGTTGTCTTTTCGTTTCATTCATGGCTTTCTTTGTCTTGCAGAAGCTTTTTAGTCTGATGTAGTCCCATTTTTAAATTTTCTCCTTTGTTTCCCTTACCTGAGTAGACATGATATTTGAAAAGATACTGCTAAGACCGATGTCAAAGAGTGTACTGCCTATATTTTCTTCTAGTTTTATGGTTTCAGGTCTTACATAGAATAGAAGCCACTTTTAAATATCTCAACATTTTATATTTACTTTAATATCCTTTTAAATAAAAATGTATGCATATTTACATATGCTTGTGTTTATTAATATTCCTTACCTTTCTTCTTTCTTTCCTGTACCATTTTTATATAGGATGTGGTATGGTGGTTAACCTTGCAGTTGAGTCCAAAGGTTTCATAATATTGAGATGAGATCCAAAAGAATTAGAGGAATGATCACCATGCAGAAATGCTGGACTTTGAGCTGGATGTAGGAACTGAACAGACTTTGTGTTGCCTTCTCTGGGAAGGGAGTGAATATGTTTGTGGCTCTACGGGATTTGGTTGTATAATGTTAGCTGGAAATTTTTGTTTCAGATATAAGTATAGAAAGGCATGTTGACAGCTAAAGGAGAGAACTATAGCAGACACTGTTATTTGCCCAGCAGCTAACTCCCTTTCTAATTTGCGGGAATCGCCCATTTCGTGTGCTCCATCTGCTACTATGGAAGCCAGAGAGAGATGACAGGTTGTCCCTCTGTCTTCCCTCTGGATACCAGAGTGGGAGCAGGTGAGCCAGGAGCAGCCACTCAGCTCAGGGCTTTGAATCTTGATTGAGTATCACAAGAGGAACATTAATGTTCATTCATGGCAGCAGTCTGTTCCTGTTTTAGGGCTGTAGTCCTAATGCTGTTCCCTCCACCTGGCACGTTTTGCTCCACCTCTCCCCTGGTTCCTCCTTTACTTCTTTCAGGTCTCTTCTCAAATGTCACTTCCCTGACCACCTCATCTAAAATAGTGACCTCATCTGCCTGTCATTCTCCATTCTCTAACTCTATTTTTCTATATGGCACACATCACTGCCTAGAATTATATATTCATTTTTTTTTTTGGTGAGGAAGATCAGCCCCGAGCTAACATCCAATGCCAATCCTCTTTTTTTTTTTTTTGCTGAGGAAGATTGGCCCTGAGCTAACATCCGTGCCCATCTTCCTCTACTTTATATGGGACGCCGCCACAGCATGGCTTGACAAGCGGTGCATTGGCACGTACCCGGGATCTGAACCTGGGAACCCTGGGCCCCTGAAGCAGAGCACGCGCACTCAACCGCTTGTGCCACCGGGCTGGCCCTATATATTCATTTTTAAATGGCTTACTGTTTATACTTTTTTCTACTAAAATGTATTCTCCATGAGGATACAAACATTCTGTCTTGTTCCCCACTTTATCCCCAGGGCTCAGAACAGTGCCTAGCACAAGTAAATGCTCAATACACTTCTGTTAAGTGAATGAATAAATGAAAACTAGTCCAGTGCTTGGCAGGCCAATACAAACCTGTTAAGCTGAGCTGAATTAGTATCAGTTCTCTATCAGACTTACTTGGGGGAAAACTGAGTCTTGAGTGAGCGACACAAAGGTGGGCACGTGATTAGAGCTCACTCCAGGCAGCAGTTCGATTCCTGCGTTAAGTTATGAAGCTATTTATTTATGAAGTTACTATGTTATTATCTTATGAAGCATGAACATTTAGCCATATAGACTTTAATTTAGAACGGCATCTGCCTGCAGGCCCTGACACAGCATCTGTCAGCTTCCACTCAAATACTTATGAAAACCAAGAAAAAGATAGAAACCAGCCCTGATGGATGATCAAATGCATTATACCAGAGGAATTTACACCAACTGTAAGTCAAATGGTGTAGAATTAGGAAAACAACTCGTGGTTCTCATGAAACAGTGCAGCCTGCTTCCTCAAAAGAAAGTACGAAACACTTCCTTCACAATTAATTGACGAAGGTTAAAAGAGCAAAACCGAAATACACGCCTAAAGGAATTAATGAAATGAAAGGATGAGTAAGATTTTCCTAGCATATGCAAACAAAAAGAACACAGAGGTGGCACAGTTATTTTCTGACAATTTGGAATCTGAGAGAAAAGCATCAGTGGGACAAGAGAGGTAATATTATACTGATAAAAGTTAGAATCCATAGCAAAGATAGAACAGTCAATAACCTAAATGCATCATTTATCGCAGATCCAGAAAAGAGAAATGGATAGGAAACAATTGTGGGAGTTTTTAAAACATTCATCATATACTTTTACAAATCTGCTAGTTAAAAAATATAATAGATAGAGGAGAGAATTTGAACAATAAAGTTAATAAGTTTCAATATGTATACTTGTACACAGAAACTCTTAGGCATCCATTAATGTTTATAAAAATTGACTATGTGTTAGCACATTGAGAAAATAGCTTTCCCAATAGAAAATATAGAGGTTGAAAATCCTGAACATAGTGCAATAAAATTAGAAACGAATAACAAAAGTATAAGACAGAAATCTTAGAAATAAGTAAAAATACTTTCCTCCAAATCATTGAGGTAAGGAGAAATAAAAAGTATACATACAGACAATTTGGAAATTAATGAAAAGAGAATATTTTCAGAAAACCACCAAACTCAAACTCTGACCAAAATCATTGGCCTAAATGTTTTCATTGTTAAATAAGAAAGAATAAAAAGAAATGAGGTGAGTGTTCAACACAAAACCTTATCAAAATGACAAAACATACACATTGGAAACAGGAGAAAAAATAATAAATATTAGAGCAAAAAATGAATGGATTTGAAAAAGAATAACCATACAATTGATAAATAATTCTATGAACTTAAAAAAAGTTAAAATGACAAATCTTAGGAAATTTTCACCCAGAAAAGGAAAGAAAACACAATAAATGACATTTCAAATGGAAAAGAACAAGGGAAAAACAGATGCTCTTTTTTTTTTTTTTCCTTTTGTGAGGAAGATCAGCCCTGAGCTAACATCCATGCCAATCCTCCTCTTCTTGCTGAGGAAGACTGGCCCTGGGCTAACATCTGGGCCCATCTTCCTCCACTTTATGTGGGACGCCTCCACAGCATGGCCTGACAAGCGGTGTGTCAGTGTGCACCCGGGATCCGAACCTGGGCCGCCAGCAGCAGAGTGCACGCACTTAACCGCTACGCCCCGGGCTGGCCCCCAGGTGCCCTTTTTCTATTAATATGTTTGAGGATTTCAAAGAAATGAATGATTATCTGAGAGCATATAAAACTACCAATTAATTCTGGAGTAAAACTGAACTATTTATCTAAAAATTATTTCTAAAGTAGCTTCAGGGGCCAAGCAAATGAGGTTTTAAAACCTTCAAAATATAGATAATGCTTATGTTTATTACAGTAACTTTTTCAGAGTAAGATACGCTGGGGCTGCCATAACAAAATACTACAGGCTGGGTGGCTTAAACAATAGAAATTTATTTTCTCACAGTTCTGGAGGCTGGAAGTCCAAGATCAAGGTGTTGCAGGTTTGGTTTCTCTGGAGGCCTCTCTCCTTGGCTTGCAGATGGCTGCCTTCTCATTGTGTTTTCACGTGGCCTTTTCTCTGTGCACCATACTCCTAGTGTCTCTTCTTCTTCTTACGAAAACATCAGTCCTACCAGATTAGGGCCCCACCCTTATGACCTCCTTTAACCTTAGTTACCTCCCTAAAGGCTCTACCTCCAAATAGAGTCAGATTGGGGGTTAGAGTGTCAACCTATGAATTTTGGGGGACACAATTCAGTCTATAACAGACATAATTGTGGATGAAGAGAAACCTGAAATTTACAGTTATGTCTTACAGAGTACATATATATACCGTTATGTCATCAGTAGTAGTAATAATAAATATTCTTTAATACTTTGCAGTTTATAAAATTTGCTCACTTATATTATTTCTCAGATCACTTAAGTGCCACCTCATCATTGAGAACTTCTCTGAATAGCACCCCCATGTATCATGTGCTATATGTATATGTAATAGTACCCCTAGTCGTTCCCTCTAACCTGTTACCTGGCTTTATTTTCCTTTTTGATATCTATCATCATCTGCCATATTTATTTGTTCAGTTTTTTATTGCCTGCCTCCTCCACCAGAAAAGGCTATCTGAGAGCAGACAGTGCATCTGTTTTGTGCACAGCACCTAGAACAATACCTGGCCCCTAGTTGGTGATCAATAAATTGTTACGTGAAAGAGTGAGTTATCATGTGATCATCTCAATTAACCTTGTGTGGGTGCTGTTAATAGATAAGGGATCAGAAGCTCACATGGTCGTGGAGAGGGCTTCGGGTTTCCAGTCCTATGCTCTTTCTGGTATCAGATATCAGTCTTCACAACTCATGCTCTTGTCTTAGACGATTAGATAAACATTTTTTTAGGGGAAAACCTTCACTGAGATATAATTCACATACTATATAATTCTTCCATTTAAAGTGTACAATTCAATGGTTTTTAGTACATTCGCACAGTTGAGCAATCATTACCACAATCAATTTTAGAACATTTTTATCACCCTGAAAAGAAAGCCCATACCCTTTAGGTGGCCCGCCTCAATTCCTCCATCACCCCCAGCCAGCCCCAGGCAAGCATTAATCTATTTAAGTCCATACAGATTTGCCAATTAACGTTTTTTTAAAAAAATAAATATATATAACTTCTAAAATTGCTTGTTGGAATTATTTCTAGATAGTTCATGTTTTTGTTATTTTGAATGGAAATTTATTGTGCTAGAGCTGTGCTGTCCAATAGAGCATCCACTCACCACATGTGGCTTTTGAGGACTTGATATGTGGTTGGTCCTGTTTCTTTTTTCTTTGTTCAAAGTGGCTACTAGAACATTTAAAATTACATATATGATTCTTATTGTATTTCTGTTGGACAATGATGTTCTAGACGAGACAAATTTGTCAGATGAGTTTTAAGTACGTATTTCACTTTGTATTTTGTAGTGAAAATATTAAAAGCTCTTGGGGAGAATTGAGACTGTAAAGGTAAATTACAGTAAATTGGGAATTGTGCTGTAAGGGTAAAATACACACCACATTTTGAAAGGGTAGTACAAAGAATAAAGAACGTAAAATATCCCATTGACAATTTTTAATATTGATTACATATTGAAAAGATACTATATTGGGTCATATATCTGAATAAGATTTAAGGATAAAATATGTTATTAAAATTAACTTCATGTGTCTTTTTACTTTCAAGTGGCTACTAGAACATTTAGAATTACATGTGTGGCTCACATTATATTTTTATCGGACAGTGATGTTTGAGACGGTACATATTTATCCAATGAGTTTAAAATGTATATTTCACTTTGTATTTTGTAGTCAAAATATTAAAATCTCTCAGAAAGAAAAATACTTTGAAAAACAATAAAGGAAGATCCAGGACAGGAAAGGATTGAGGATATATCACAGAAGTCGCGTTTAGCTTGATGTTCAAAGGTATCACAACTATAGCAACTAGGCATCACCTGCCCTTACCTATTCTAGTCCGGACCATCACAATAACCTCCAGGGAGTCTTCCTGCTTCTGTTCTTGCCCTCCCCCAGAGAACAATCTCTACACCAGTCAGAGTGGTATTTCCACATCGAAAGGAAGGTATTTTACATCCCTTCCTTGCTCAGCAGCCATCCATGGCTTCCCAAGGCCTTACATGATATGGGTTTCCCCTTCCCCTGCCCTTATCTCCCTCTACCCTTGGCTTTACTCCCTCGGCTCTGGCCACTCTGTCCCTCCACTGTCCCTCCTTCTTCCTGGGATATTCTCTCGGCCTGGTTTTGTCAGGGCAGGCTCCTTCTTGTCTTCTGTATCTCAGCTTCCTTTGCAGTGGGTTTTCTGCGTGTCTCATGAAGACTGAAAACTGCGAAACCATCCTGCCCAAGTTTAAATCTAAGCTCTGCCACCTGGCAGCTGTGTGACTCTGGGAGAGTTTACTTCTCTGTTTCAGATTGTTCTTCTGTAAAAGGGGACAATAATGGTGTCCTCAGAAGATTAAGTTAGTTATTACGTGAAAAATGCTTAGCACAGTGTCTGGCACAGAGTAAGCACATATTCACTTCATCATCGTCACGACCACCACCATCATCACTGCTATCATTAAATGTTTGGCAACAGGTGTCAGGGAACTTACAAAATGGGTGTCACTATTGATCAAACAATTCACTTTAAGGAATTTATCCTAAGTAAACAATTGGACAAGGACATAAGGATTTGTGTATATCGTGGGGTTAAAACATTTTTTTCTAATTAAGAGTGAAAAATTTGAAATAGCCTACATGTTCAATAAATAGCAGTCACAATACAGCCATTAAAAATGACCTAGATCAGGAATTCTTAACCTTTTCTTGTTCCGTGGACCCCTTTGGCAGTCTGGAGAAACCTAATGGATCCCTTCTCAGGATAATGTTTTGAACTGTATAAAACAGAATACACAGAATTGCAGAGGAAACAGATTGCATGGAAGTAAAGTTATCAGAATATTAAAAAGATGATAATATATTAATAAATGCTATTCTTTATTTTAAAAGCATAAAATAAAAAGATCTAGTAGTAGGTCTAATAGTTATAATTTTGTAGTAGTGGTAAACATAAATACATCAAGATAGCTGTGACAAGCTCGAGACAAATTCACAGGCAGTGCTAACATGACTGTCATTTGTTGCCTATATCAATAATGGGAAGAAACGTTAAGTTTCAGTTACAATTTGGTGAAAATAAAAATGTAATCTTTTTCTCCACTCAAATTCATAAAACCTCAGCTTTAAAACCCATGATCTAGCTCATGGGTCCCCCAACTTGTTCTGTAAAGGGCCAGCTAATAAATATTTTAGGCTTGTGGGCCATAATTTCTTGGTCACAAGTGCTTAGTTCTGCCATTCTAGTGAGAAAGCAGCCGTAGACAAAAAGTAAATAAATGGGTGTGGCTGTGTTCCAATAAAACTTTATTTACTCAACCAGGCAGAAGGCCGGATTTGGTTGGTGGGCCACTGTTTGCTTTCCCAATCTAGCGTACTATTTTCTAACCCAGAAAAATGTTCCTGAACTGCTAAATGAGAAAAAGCAGGTTATAATTAATTATGCAGTGTTTCATTTTGGTGAAAAAGTGTCTCTCTATGTATGTCTCGGTGCATATGTATATAAATACACAAGTCTGGAAGGACCTACTAAAATGTCAACAGTGATTATTTCTGGGTGATGGGAATATGAACAATATATTTTTTCTTTATACTTTTCTATATTCTCTATTTTTCTTTCAATCACTATGCATTAATTTTACAATCAGAAAAACAAGAATTAAAACAAATCAACTGGAAGAGGGTTTAAAGTCCCAAATCATATGGAGCAGAAATTCCCCTTTGGATCCCCCAACCCCTCCTCCTAAGTCTTCAGGGAGAAGGAGCTCACTGGCTTCCTTTTACTCTCCTGAAACAAGTACAGGTACTGATATTCTGTTTTATGCAGTTCAAAACGTTATCCTGAGAAGGGATCCATTAGGCTTCTCCAGACTGCCAAAGGGGTCCACGGAGGAAGAAAAAGTTCATCTGTCTCCTGTAGGGTTCATCCCACTGATGTTGATTATAACCCTCTGGGAGTTAAATGACTCAAGTTTAGTCTCTTCACTGCAGTTCTCTGAGGATTAAAAGCAAAATCCATATAGAGTCCAGCATAGGACTGGCAACTGGAGATCCTCTGTAAATGTTGATTCTATCCTTCTTTCTGTCTCTATAAGCCAATGTTATCAACATTGGTATCAGCTACCCAATCTCTTGTCTGAAATCTTCTCACTTCCAGAATGGGGACCTCTAGCTCTTTTCCCAATTCCTCGCCTATATCAGACCCAAGAGTCACCTTCTCTGCTCCTCCCAAGCCCTCTGCTTTATTCCCTGCTGGCAGAGCCCTAATAGTGTCAGGTGTTCACTTGGTGATGTGTTTTGGGAAGGTGATCCTTCTCCATCTCCAGGGAGGATTGAGTGCTGATTAGTATAAATAGTGGTTTTTCAATTGGGGTCATTTTGCCCTGCAAGGGACATATGGCAATGTCTAAAGACATTTTTGACGATCATGACAAGGGAGGTGCTACTGGCTTCTAGTGGGTAGAGGGTAGGGATTCGTCTAAACTTTATATAATGTGTAAAACAGGTCTCACAACAAAGAATTATCTTGTTCAAAATGTCCAGAGTGCTGTAGTTGAGAAATCTTGGTCTAAATGAATCATGGTAATTCCATTTCCTTTGCCAGGTGGTGAAACTGTGACCAGTGAGTTAAGAGGATGCTTGGGAGAAAATAACTTTTATCCCTGATATAAACAATGCATGAGGAGACATTGCCCTTCCTTTGGGTCTTTGGACGTTCTCAGGGAAAGATGTGATGATTGGAGCTGCAGTAGCTTTGAATCGTTAATACAAAGAGGATGACAGAGACAAGATATGAAAGACACCTAGGTCCTCAGTGACTGCTGAGTCTTGGAAACAACTCTGAAACCTCCTTAATGTTCCTGACTTCTTATTAGTGTGATAATTTTGTTTTAAACCTTACTCAGTTCTTTTTCTGTTCCTGGTAGCCTAATGCACTCTAACGGATATACTCCTCTATATGGCTTGAACCCCATCGCCAGCACTTCCTGGTGGACAATTCTTTGCCCTGAAGAGAAGTCTTAAGATAAGATCATACCACATGCTGGGCAGCGTCTCTCCCTGCCCCTGAGACCAGGACCTGGTGGGAAGAACACTTCAGCAGTGCAGCCCTGGCTCCCTTTCCTGCCAGCCCCAACAGCATTTTCTGCACGCTCTCTTTCCTAGGCCGGATGCTGAGGTGTTATAATTGGCAGCTGTCTCTCTGATCATTTGGTAATGATTTCAGCAAACTGAAACCCAGAACGTAACAGCTAGCTTTCAAAGCCCAGAAACTTTGGTTCGGGGAAGACCTCAGGAACACCTGTACCCCTTCTTTCAAAAGGTCAAGACTGAGCTCTCAGCCCTGTGTTTGGAGACGGTGACTGGGGAGAGAGTCAGTAGGGTGAAGAAAGACTTTCTGACCATAGAATGCCCCTGTATTGTGATCCCTGGTTACCCTTACTCCTGGTGATTTTAGACAAATTTTTCACATGATTGTGACTGAGTATAAAGGTACTTTTGGTTACAATGTCAAACCCACTGAGTGTAGCTTAGGAGTCCTTATTGGGAGTTATTGGGTCCATTACTTGGAAGACAAGGAGAGGAGCTGGCCTCAGGAAGGGGTGTGTCCAGAGCCACGGGTGTTGACATCAGCTGTGTTGATCTGACTGCTCCGTGTTTCTCTCTCTCAGCTCTGCTTCTCTCTGAATGTCACCTCCTTATCTTTTAAAGCAGAAGAGTTTTCTCCTCATGGCACAGAACATGGCCAAAGATCTCTCTGGTTTTACAAAATTTTAGCTTAGTGACCCAAGAGTGTCTATCTGTCTGTCTCTCTCCTGCTTATTTATAAAAATCCTAGGGGAGAACTTTGATTGGTTTAATTGAATTACACCCCCACCTCATGGGCCAATCAGTAGTCAGGGAGGTGATGCATGAATCATGTGCTCACTTCTGTGTTTGGCAGAGATGATGTCTGTCACCCTTGGAAAGAGTGTGGGAAATGTGTACAGGGCAGACACAAGAAATAGAATGTGAATTTGTGAAAATGTGAAATTGTCAGCTGTCCATCATAGACAATAGATTTTTAAACATTAGTGCTAGAGTGGATATGCAGGGTCACCTCCTCTAGTCCTCCATTTTATAGACGTAGAAATGGAGACCTAAAAGAGTTAAGGAGCTTGCTCAAGGGCACACAGCTTTATCAACAGAGCTAAGACTAGAAAGTCAACTGACATGATTGAGCCCCTAATGGGTTCACGATGCTGTGCTGTGTACACTAGCAGGTCCCCCAAAATTAAATACAAGTTAATTCATAGGCTCTTCTGATAAAGATTTTGCACTGGAACAACAGTTATGACAATGAGCTGGGTACCTACTATGTGCCAGCCACTTCATATGTTTATCTTGAACCTTCACAATCACCCTGAGTGGTCGGTATTATTTTTCTCATTTTGCAGACAATGAAAATTGAAACCTGGAGAGGTTCAATGGCTCACCCAAGGCCACGCAGTAAGATGTGTGGAATGAAGCCCACTTCAGACCCTAGAGCTCACACTAATTCCACTACACCACACTGCCTCTCTTCCTAAGCATCCGAATTTACTAGACTAACCACGGGCTAGACCTAAAGTGGGGGCATTGAAGGGAAGATTTTGTCTTAATATTTTTGCCAAATGGATGATGCTTCTTGGTAGTGACTTTAAGAGCAAGTTAAAGAGGAAAGTTGAGGAACATAGCTCAGATAGAACAAAAAACTGCCCCCTGTAGTTGAGAAGGGAGGTTTGGGCAGGTTGAGGGGGGCGTGGCCTAAGGATGGAGATCTTGTTGGCTGCGAGATCAGACCCCCTGGGGAGGCATTCTGTTCTCCCCTCTGGGCTCCTCTCAGAATGCTAACCATCAACATCATGATGGTAAGAGCACATAGCTGTCCTCTCTTGTGTGGTTGCCAGTGTCAGTACTGTGCTCTTCATCCTAATGAGGATGAATAAACTAGAACTAACTTAGCTTACAGAATTTCCTTTAGTCCTCTCAAAACCAAGTGAGGTAGAGAATTTCAATGGGACCCAGACACTCAGCAAGGTGAGGACCTTTGCCCAAGGCAACAAACACCACTGGCAGTGTAAAGAGGCTCTTTTCCCATTATGTCTCTGGCCTCTCTCTGTCCCTCCCCACCTCATCCCTATTTGCCTGTTGTTGACTCTGTCTTTGCTCCAGCTGAGCCCCTGCTCAGAGGGACATCACTCCTTTTCTTCGCAGTCATCTGTCAAAGCTCAGATGAGATCCCGCATCTTTGGGGGAAACATGCCTGTGACCACTTTATTCCACAGAACTCATTTCCTCTGCTGATGTTTTTCTTAAAAAAAAAATTATTTGAATTTTATTATGAATATCTTATTACACATATCTTGATTTAACTTACCACTTAACATAAAAAAGTATATACACCATTCTAACATACTACTCAAAATAGCCCCCTAGGTTAGGAAACAGAAGGCCACCACTTGCCTATTAGGCAACTTTGTTCAATCCCTCTTGGAACCTCAATTTCCTCAGTCCCAAAATGGGCATGATCTTATCAAGCCCTCAATGACTTATAGGGTTCTTGTAACGATTAACTCAAATATTGTATGGGAAACTATTTATTGTAGTTCTCTATAGTAGGGACTGGGAAGCCAAATGCCCACAGGAGTCAGGCAGCTAATGTCAATGAGAGAAGGAGTCCTGAGTGAGGCAATAGGGATTGGTGGGGACTATGGCATCTGGAGACCACATGTCCCATCTAAAAGCGACAATTGTCACTCAGCTCCAGCCAATTGCTACCAAGTAGGAATGAGGAGCCAGTTTTGCCAGAGATTAATTTTCAAAGAGAAATCAGAAATACAGGCTTTTTATGACATAGATTTTCAAAGCATTTTTTATGTCGAACAAAACCCGGAGTCTTTCCTATACAGGTAGCCAATTTGTAGCTCTGCCCTATATATGTGTATATTATTCCAAATTAGAATAGACATCTGGATGGATCCCTGAGTCATTTTCTCTACAATGTTTTCTTCAACATGTGTTTTGTGAGTCTGTTTTGTTTTCTCAATAAGACTGTGGGGTTTTTGAGGGCAGTTCACATCTTCATTATTGAAGTACAATTCAAGCCTGATTAATCATCTTGGTAACTGAAACTTGCTTGTTTATCTATTCATATGGTTCTTAAATTTCAGCATCACCTGAGTTTCTTGTTAAAAATGCTGATTTGCCCCAGCAATTCTACTCTTAGGTATATGTCCAACAGAAATGTGGGCACATGTACTAGATATGTACACAAATGTGCACAGCAGCACTATTCATAATAGCTGCAAACCAAAATCTATTTAAGTGTCCATCATCAGTCTCAGAATAAAATTTTAAAAATTGTGGTATATTCACAATAAACATCTATAGGGCAATGAAAATGAATAAACTGCAACTCCATGCAGCGACATAGATGAATCTCACAAATAATAATGTTGAGCAAAAGAAGCCAGATACCAAAGAATATATAGTATATATAGTATATGTTCCCATTTATACAAATACAGGAATTGGCAAAACCTAATCTATGGGTTATAAGTCAAGATAATAGTAACTGTTGGAGGGAGGTAGTGACAAAGGGGAACATAGGGTACTTCTGGGGTCCTGGCAATATTGCTGGTTACAGGGGTGTGTGAAATTCATTGAGCTGGACACTTATTTGTACTTTTCTGTACGTTAACATCTCAATGAAAAGTTAAAATGCTAAGTCCAGGGCCCGTCCAAGACTGACAGAATCCTTCCCCGGGCACCAGCAATGCAGGCTGTTCGAGGACTCCCCCTTTCAGAGAGATGCCGTGCTTGAACAACCACATATTTCCTCCTCCAAGGGGTCTCTACAAGCACTCTTGGCTAGCCCACCCAGCACCTGCCTTTCCTACTTTCTCTTGTTATATATTCCCACATTTTACTAGAAGAAAAGAGTGACATAAAATTAAGAGACATTATGGCTACAATCAAATAGTGGCACTTAAGGCAATGGAGAGAGACAGCTCTGATAATGTGCCAGCTTATAAAATACGGCTAAATAAAATTAACTGTTTACGGGGTGACTAATACGCCATATCCCCAGGGGAAACAGTCAAGTGTTCACCGTTGCTGAATTTCATCTGGATCCTGGTGTCCCTGGGGAAGGAAAGCGGGGCGGAGGCCAAAAGGATCTGGGCTTCTCCTGGAAGGAACAAGGGGAGATTCTGTGACCCAGGTGGGGACAGGGAAAGACCAGCATTGTAGCCGTTTTGGGAGCTGCACTTCCAAGCCTTGTTTGATCAGTGTGAGAAGGGTGAAGCTGAGAGATTTATTCAGGTTCCATATATTTACATTTTGTGCTCCTGCATTTAAGAATCCAGAAATAAATTGAATGTCAAAGGGAATGAATCCTTTCATCAGCTACAGGAAGCACGAGATTGTATCTATCAGCTTCATCTTTGAATCCCCAGCACTTCCCACCATGCCTGGCACATAAGAATGCTCAATAAATTCATTCATTCATTCAACATCTATTTATTGAGTACCTACTCTAGGGTAGGTACCATTCTAAGTAATTGAGACAAAACAGACAGAAGTCCCTTGCCTCAAGGAGCTTATGTTCTAAGTGGAGGGAGATCAACAAATCAAGCAAATATATCGCATGTTCCGAAGTGATAAGTACTTTCGAGAAAAATAAATCAGAGAGAAAGAATAGGGGGTTGGAGGGTTGAGACGGGTTGCAATTTTACCTGCTTACTAAAAATTTGAGCAAAGACCCAAAGGAGATGAGGGAGTAAACCATGTGGATATGTAAGGGAAAAATCTTTCAGGCAGAGGGAGCAGCAAGTGCAAAGGCCCTGAGGCAGGAGTATGCCTTGTGTGTTTGAGGATGTCAGGGAGGCTGGAGTGGTTGGTAAGGAATGAGTGAGAGGAGGGTAATAAAAAGTGAGATCTGACAGGTGGTGGGCTTGTGGGTCACTCGCTGTGAGGACTTTGGCTTTAACTCTGAACGAGACAGGAGCCATTGGAAGGTTTTAGGTAGGGAAATAACATGATCAGACTAAATATTGATTGAACTATTAGATATGGCAACTTACACACTACAAACTACTTTAATGTACATTATTATACTTGATCTTCATAATCACCTTAAGAAGTAGGGAGAACAGGAATTATTAGCCACATATTCCAAGGATAACATCATAGAAATTAACAGCATAGGCTTTGGAGAAAAACAGATCTGGGTTTGAATCCTGACTCAGCCACATATGAGTCAGGACTTTGTTTGAGAGCCAGTCTCGGTTTCCCCATCTCTGCAACGGAGACAATAACGCTATTGGGAGAAAGATTGGATAAAATTACAAATTTAAGTGCCTCGTTTAGTGTCCAGTACACATTGTGTTCAATGAATGACATTTGTTGCTATTTTTGAGCTGGAAGGGGCTGTAGAGATCATCCAACTCTGAGGATCTCAGAGACAGTCTCCAGAGAGCTGCATCAGCATCTGCTGGGGTAAATATACAGATTCTTGGGCCAATACCAGACCCACTGAATCCCTAATTCTGTTGCTTTGGATTCAGTGATTAACAATTTAAAGTGAATGAATCAACAGAGCAGAAGAATATAGAGGTTAAGGCAGCTCCAAGTTACTTAACCTCTCCAAACCTCACTTTTTTCATCTTAAACAGAGAATAATAATAACATCTACCTCTGAGGGTGGTAGAGACACCGCCTGCAAAGCTCTGCCAGCCGTACCTGGAACGTACTAAACACTGCATCAACGTTAGCTACTAGGAAAGGTTCTTGGAATCCTTCTCAGATGGTTGTGCCAGTTGTTGGCAAGCCTGCCGGCTGATTTCTTGAAACTGCTCCTTATTCTTTAAGATTCCATACTGTCTTCCACAGGAAAGACTCATCATGTATGAACATCTATAACCTCATAACTGGAGGATAAGGTTACCGAAGAGCGTGCTGTAGAAGCCTTTTTATGTTCGCTCCCAGGATCCCATCCTCCCCACCAGCCGGGGATTAGTGACTTTGGCTATGGGAATTGCTGTCACAGCTAGAGCTTTTGACAATGTAGTAGTTGTCTTTGGGATCATACTTGTTTTTCTGGGGGTACTATTTCTGGAGATCTAAACACGTGCACCACATACTCATGCTTCCAGAGATCCTTGGGAGGAGCAAGAGAAGCAGCCGAGAACATTCACCTTATCCGGTATCAAGTTCCACGTCAAGAGCCTGAACTGTTGGCCGGGACCTGGTTATAATCTCATATTTAAGCTGAATAGCTCGAGGCCTCCACCTTTGTTTTACGCACCACTCTCCAACTTGAAATAAAATTCAAAAAAAAGAAGAAAGTTTCTTAAAATTACATCGTTTTGACTTAAACTAACTCACTATAAAAAACAAAATGCATTTGCATTACTTTATTGTTTCACTTAAAAAAATCTAAAATTTAGTTTAAAAGCAACTTCATATCCAAAAGATTATCTATGTACCAACCAAATTCATCCTGCAGGTTCCCCGGTGCCACAGGTACCACTTATTCAGAGAACCGATGGACAGAGGACGCTAGGGATATAAAGGCATAATTTTAGGATCACGTCTCTTGCTGGTGCAAGTATGTCGCCTGTTGCTTGGGGCTGAGAGGGGGTAGATGGAGAAAGGGGCTGGTTCCTTCCAAAAAGGCTGAAAATAGACGTGTTGGTGCCAAGCTCTGGAACATTTACACGAGACAGGAAACCTCATCGTGCATAGGACTACTTTTGCCCAGGGAGACCTGGCAGCCAATTAAAGTGGTTGCCAAGCTGTGGGGGCCTGGAGTCTACAAGAAAGAGCAGATCTGCAGAGTTTAAGATTTATGCTCTAGGACCGTAGGCGCGCCACTCCGAGTACACAATTCACGTGCATTCTTGGCTGGCTCCTCCGGGTCCTCTTGCTTTTCTCTCTGCCTTCTTGGGTTAAAGTATTACTCAGGTATTTATGAAAAGGGAGCATAAAATTTGGCTGATGCCCAGCATAGTTCAGGGCAATCAACTTGCACCAAGCCCTCAAATACACTAGAATACTGATTTCGTTATTAAATAAGTGAACCAAACAGAATTACTACCAGCAGCAACCATTTATCAAGCACCTACCTTATGCCAAGACTGTGCTAGAGACCTTTTACTGTTAGCTTATGCACAGTGACTCTGTAAAATGGGGTCACGTGCAACTTAACCACAGAGCTGGGTTCAAATCCCAGCATGCCTCATGCTGAAGCCCCAGGATGCAGATGTTAAGACGACAGACAGGGTTTTAAAGACAGAGAGGAGGACAGCAAGATTCTGAGGAAGGTTACTCTACCAGTGAGTATGTGGAAACCGAGAATTTAATGGTATCTGTCCTCGTATTGCTTTGACTGAGTCAAGAACGAATGTGAAACAGAACTGTGTGTAGTGCTAGACCAGCCATCTGGGTCCACACCTAACAGAGTGAAGGACTCGTTAATACTGGAAGACAAGGAGGCAGGTTTCTTGGAATTAGCTCCTCTGCCAGCCAGTGACACACCTGCAGTATGAACGTAGTGCTTAATATGTGTCAGATGCTATTCTAAGCATTCTTTTCATGGGATAACTCATTTAACCCCTGAGGACACCACTCTCATCCCCATTTTACAGATAAAGAAGCAGAGAAATAAACTTACCGGGGTCACACATCTACCAGGTGGCAGAGCTTGAATTTAAACTGGGACAGGATGGCTTCACAATTTTCAGTCTTTATGAGTCACTCTGAAGATCCACGATATAGTCATTCGTCATTCTTCAGAGGCGTGAATTGAAATTCACTCGCTATGAGGGGCTTAACACAAGAAGAAAGACACTGAGCTAGCGACTGAGCCCAGCTCATTGAGCAATATCTGAATCTCGGAAAAGTTTTACTGTTTTCTAGTTAACCTAACATGCACCTTTTATGGAAAATTATATGCCACAGTATATGTGATAATTATGATGCTTTTGACTACATGTAACAAAAATACCAACTAACAGTAGTTTTAAAGTAAAGGCAATTAATTTTCTCATATAACAAAACGTCTGGAGACAGGTGGCTCTAGGTTAGTACAGTGCCTCAGAGATCCTTAGCATGTTGGTGATATCTCAAGGGCTGCATCAGTTCCAAGCATCACATCTTCACACCCCAGCATTCCAAAAAGAAAAGAAGGAGGCAGGGGCAAAAAATATTTCCTCTTTGTAAGGAGGAAAATTATTTCCTAGAAGTTCACCCACTTCCTTCCTGTCACATTTCAGTGTCCAGAACTGTGTCACATGTCAACTCCTAGACCAACGTTTCTCAATCTCAGCCTTATCGCCATTTGGAGCCAGATAATTCGCTGTTGTGGGGACTGTCCTGGGCATTGCAGGATGCTTAGCAGCATCCTTGGCCTCTACCCACTAGATACCAGTAACGTATTTCCAGTCATGAGAACCCAAAAATGTCTCCAGAAATTGCCAATGTCCTATGGGTGTGTGTGTGTGTGTGTGTGTGTGTGTGTGGGTGTAAAATCACCCGGGGGTTGAGAACTGTTGTCCTAGATCAATGACTGGCAAAGAGAAATGAGACCAACACAACTGGCTTAGACCAATCATGGATCTCACCCCGAGGCTGTACACTCTGCTGCCTGCAAAGAGTTCAGTTTGAAGGAGGTGTAACAGCTATGTGTTTGGCCATCATTCTCCATGTTGCTTTTTTGTTGTTCAAAAACAGGCTGTTACTGGAAGTCCAGGGGGAGAATTGAGAAGGAGGTTTTCTCTCTTCTCACGTCCAAGAAAGCATTCACAGGGCCTGTCAGGAAGAACCAGGTTACAGAAATGGGAGTCTCAGTGATATCTAATCTGCAGCTTTGGCGGCCACAGGAAAACAATGGGTAGTCAAGACTGCCAGCCCTCGTTTTACTGAGGAAATCTACACTCAGCTCCCTTTCTTTGGGGGCATTCCCTTCTTTTCTCCCCCCTCCCCCCCGCTTTTATTAAAACGAAAAACAAAACGCCTATATTTGTCCAGGGATATTTGGTAAACAAGGACTTCAAGTGGAAAATTCCTGTATTTCTTCCTCAATGACACGCCTCAGACATTAAAAAATACATGCCGGTTAAAGTAGAATTGGCCATTTTATTCCTCATGTGAAAACAGTTATCCCGTTGTAAATATCGTTATTGGAGGGTGCAAGCTTTAAAAAAAAACAGCCAACTTGTATTGAGCATCACCTATGTTCTGGAAGCTCTGATAAATTGCAGGACACGATGAATGCTCTGAAGTAGGTGTCAGGACTCCATATTACAGAGGAAGAGGCACAGAATTCAGCGACTTGCCCAAGTTGCACAGCTAGTAAGAGAAGGGGCTAAGCTCTGGACTCAGAGAGCTTGAATCATCACCCTTTATTATTTTAAAGCCACTTTCAAAAATGAAGATTATGGTTGTATCAAGCCAATGTCAAAAAACCTAGTCTATTTTATGATTACACACACACATAAACACACACTCCCCAAACAAGAATCACCCTGAACTTTTCAGATTATTTGTTTGCAAACCGTTGGTAAATTCTGTCAAGTTGGTCACCCACGGTCATTTCAATCTCATGCTATTTTTAAATTGTCAATCAGTCTTACGTGGAAGGTAAGATTCAGAATTTTCTGCTAGAAAACAATGCTTGGATTTAAAGGGTTACAAGTGTGACCTCTCAGAGTTTTAAAGAACTAGTCTTCAGATCATGGTTTTCATCAAAGTCATTTTCTATGTTTTTGTAAACATGTTTAATAAGAAAAAATTTAAATAGCATAAACAATATGAAAGATTGCTCTAAATATGGAAACATGGGGGCGAATGTTATGTTTTAAAGGCTCTCACTTATGAAAACACTAATTAAAAAGCCTACACTGTGTATCTTAGGGAAGGGAGACACTTCTTTATTGCTTTCTAAAAAAAATTTTTTTTCACTATCCTTTAGCAGTAAGAATGAAAGAATATTGAGAATTCTCAAACGGGAACTCAAATTTTATTGTTAAAGGGAAAACTCAGAGTCAATATGAAATTACTTACATTAAGGGCTACAGACTCGAGTGAAGGCTGAAAACTAATTATAATAAAGAAAATTCTGCTAGTTTAATCCCCCCAAAACTCTGGAGGCATAAAAACTTAAGGAATTGATTAATTTTCTTTTGCTCAGATACTTTATAATGATTTAGCAAAACAAAGTTATAAATACTTCAGCGCTGAATAACATTAAATTGGGAGTAGATTTGAACCTATTCCCCAAAGCCAGCTTGCCTCAGAGAGTCAGCAAATCAGGATATGCTTCAGCGGAAACGTTTATCCTGAATTGATTGGAGCAGAGAAAACAAAATTGGATACATATATTTTTAAACTTCTGCTCCTCATCATGTGTTCAGTGCATTTTCCCCTCTCATTGCAATTTTTAAAAAATCTGATTCAAAATATTTAATTTGGAAACAAAGTTAATCAGATTTTGTAGAACTAAACAAAGAATGACCCTAAGGTGGGTGTACATGCACATACAGTCGATTCTCACTATTTGCGGTGGTTTTGTTCTACGAAGTCACAGTAAACACTGAATTAGGGAATAGTGAATCATTGCCCCGGGGGAAACACAGGGTTAGGTTCCTGCGAGCCTTTGGCCATAAAGTTTTGTTAACTGGTCAACACATAATCTTGTTTCATATGTGTTTCTGTTTAAAGACATCTTATTTAACATATATTGTTGATTCATAAAATTGAACTTGCAGCCAACAGCACTATAACTCATGTCTGAACGAAGCTTATCCAACACACATATTTTCCCTGGAAGGCACATCACAGCCTTTTTAGGCTTAGGAACATCAGCTAGCACTTCAGCACTGCGCTTGGGGGCCACTGTAAACAGCAAAATCACCAATGAAAAGCACAAAAATATGAAAAACATCGTGTTGAATAGACTTTGCAAAGGACACTTGTTTCGAGTGTGAGACCTGAAAGAAGGAGGCGGAGTGTCACTTCCCTTGACCTCAGCTGGAATGTGCACAATGGCAACTGAGTTTTTCACCGCCCTGCACGTGTCCGTGAATGATCGCAAAAATGATGCTAGTATTGAATTTGTGGTTACAGACAAACTGCCTAAGATATAGGGTCGACCTATACCTTAGAAACGACCGCCTTGTCCATGTTTAAGACACTTCTCAGGCTTCCAAGTTAGAGAGCTACTTGCTGGATGTGTGTACTTGGGCAAAGTAGGTCGCTGCTCTGTGTCTCAGTTTTCTCAACTGCAAAATGAAACTAATTTTGGAACACACCTCTTCGAGTTGCTGTGAGGATTAAATGAGATAATCCATGTAATGATTCGAAAGCACAAATCTTTCTTGGGACAACCAGACACGTGATAACTCCCAGTGAGATTTAACATGTGACACACACAACCAAATATGAAGTATTATTGCCAAAAATGGTGAATGCCAATCAAGCCCCAGAGCCAACCAAGGGAGAGAGAGGAACCAGCTCAACAGCTCCAGGCTTTGGAAGCAATTCCATAAATTCAGAAGGCAGGAACTGTTCTAGATTATGAGATGAAGGGGACATAAGAATCAAGTGCAATACAAGGATAAACCAATTGCAAAAAGACACTTTTCAGACAGGGACATTTGAATACTAACTGGATAATAAACGGTATTAAATAATTATTGCTAATTTATTAAGTGTGACAATGATATTGCAGTTTTGTAGGAAATGTCCTTATATTTTAGAGACTCATACAGAATTGTTGAAGGGTGAATGAAATGTCAGGGATTTGCTTTAAAATATTATGGAAAGAAAAAGAAAAAAAGGAAAGATTGGGGAAAAATGCTGCTAAATTGGTTGTTTGACCAAAATTAGTAGTAAATTCCTTCCAAGTGATTGCTGTCTCACGTACTTTTGGAGCAAAGAAGGGAGTTCAGCTCGATTTTTCTATGTTGTTATTACGTAAAGAGCAAACATTTAAGTTTCAGAGAGAGAGGAGGGAGAGAGAGAAAATAATAGCTCAGTCAGCAGAGATCTGAAACCTCTGGGGTCCCTGAGATCTTTGAAGTGATTTGTGAGTTCAAAACTCTTCACAACAATACTAAGGAGCTGACACAGGCTGAGACCTAAAAGCTGAGAAAGAGGGAGTGTCCCAGGCAGAAGGAACAGCATGTGCAAAGGCCCTGTGGAGCACCGAGCATATGGAAGTCTGACTCCAATTGGTTCTGTGTGATGGGAACGTGCAGTTCACAGCATGTACATCGGGAGCAATAGCTAATGGAACAGTTTGTGGGGGAGGATGCCTTTGCCTCACATTTGCTCATCGGCACAGGGTTGAAGCCTTGAGACTGGGCTCCAAAACTCTTGCAAAGAGGTGGGAACCTGTCAAGGTTTGGAAGGCCTGCCTTAAAGGTGTCAGATGCTGTGCCTTTTCTCTCTTGTTTTCCCATTTACCTAAAAATATTGTTCTTAAAGTTACGCATGTTTGGCAAAGTAATAGTAATCATCCCAGTCCACCCTACAAAGCCCTCGAGAGTTTACAAAGCTCTTCCTTACAAGCATTTCTGCATTTCGATCCAACTTACAGAGCAGGAAACTAAAGTTCTGAAACACCAAGTATCTTGACTAGAGTCACCCAGTTAATGAGTGGCCCAGCCAAGACTCGAAGCTCGGTCTCTGGCCACGTCATTAATAAATTAATCAGTTCATTCAAATGCTCCTTGGTTCCGTACGGTTCTGTTGTAGGCGAAGGCTGAGGCTGCAAGGTGAGTAAGACACGGTCCTTACCCTCACATATTCAAGCCCAGTAGTTCTCCACACGCACACAGTGGGAGATTACAGACCCTCGGAGGCCTGTGTTCCTGCACGACCCATCCCGGACTCTGTCTTCACAAATGGTTGCTAGGTTCTGCCAGATGGGTCTGATATTGCATATTAATAGTGAGAACGACTGGGGTGATAAGAAAGAATCGCCTCCTGGGCATCTCATAATAACCCATTCTTAGAATTACATACTTTAAATCACATGTTTCAGGCCTCCTGTCTTGCCCCTTTCTAACCAACATTTCATACAAGTGCACCTCCAGTTAACTAAAAAAGGGCCAGTTTACGCGTTGCCCCTCCACCTCGGAGCTGTCGACGGCTCCCTGCTTTCTAAGGCGGCAGTGGCAACTTGGTGGGTTCACAAGCCAAATCTAGCCCTCAGGTTAAATCATGCTCACTGGCACAGAATTGGGGCCCTTTCCCTTGTTGGTTCTTCACTGTGTTTTAAATTTGAATTAGTCACCAACATTTACAAATAGGGAGAGTGGTACATACGGATCTGGATCTTGGCTTCTCTTGAACAATGGGAAGATCTGGCCATACTAGTCCAGTATTCCCCCATGGTAACAATCAGCTGGAGTATTGACTGGCCTCTTTAGGTGACTTAAGTGCACTCCTATTTGCCACAGTCCCCACCATTCTCTATTGTCCCTGGGCCACTGCATTGATTCACATCACCTCCCTGGTCTTGGCATTTATGTACACAAATTCAGGCCCAAAGGATCAAAGACTGTTTCCTTAGTGCTATATCCATGGCTCTCCATGACCTGGCCTCAACTCACTTCTCCTGCCTCGACTCCATCCCATCTGAACTTTCTGCTCTGGCAATGAGGAGATGATTGGAATTTCCCAGAATACATCATGCTTTTGCTTCCTGGGAATGCCCTGTACCCTTTTCTCAGTTCTGTTAAACCATATTGATCCTCCAAGTCGCAGTTCAGATATCATCTCCTCTGGGAGGCCTTCTCTGATGCTGAAGGTTGGATAAGGATCTCTTTATGCTCCCCTGGCTGCTTGTGCCCCCTCTAACCTATGATATTGAAACGATCTGCCTGTCCAGTGCTCTCCCTGAGAAACTCCCTCACTCGCCCAGCTCCACCTTTGTCCCCCAGCACCTAGTGCAGTGCCACGCACACATAGGGGTGGCTGTCATGAGAAGTCAAAGACCCTGAGCCCAAATGCCTCCAGTGGAGAAGGCCTTGGGGTCTCAGACTGGGGAATTTCTTAAAGTCTAAATCCCCTTCTGCAGGTTTTCCTTCCTTTTCTCTACGTGGCCATTCCAAGAGCCCCTGGAAGAAAAAGATCACTAGTTTGGTTTTATGGGGTGCTTTGGGCTTTAGATAGGAGATCACTTTTAAACAATGGAGTCTTTCTGGCTTCGTGCCTTTGCACACAGGATGAGGTCGAGGTGGGAGTGTAGGTGAGTCATGGGGGTGGTTCTTGGCCCTGCTGCAGTGCAAGGCTGTGGAGCCCACTCCTCAGGAAAGGTGCTCTTGGCGACTTGGGGAGGGAACCAATTCAGAGATGCCAGCCGGAGGCTAGGATGGGTTAAAAATTATAATTGCTTATGGCAGCTATTAATAATCACTCATTATTTAGACATGAAGCAATTAATTCACCACTAGGAAGCAGAGGTACTTAGTGAGGAATTCACTACCTTGCCTAAGGCCATCATTCGAGTGAGGGCAGGGAACATGGTAATCTAATTCAGAGAGGCTCTATTGCGGGCCGACTCTAGGAAGCTCGCCTGGGCGATAGGATCTCACTGAGGATGCTCGCTCTTCATTACACTGCGGAACATCCTCAGAGGGCTCCAGGGAGAAACTGATAGATACCTATGCAGCGGGAAGAGGAGAGTTTTCCCTGGACGATAAGAGTTACATAGCTGATCCCGTTTCCCTTTCTGTGTGAATTGCTGGAAAGCTTAGGCAAATTTATGACCTGCCTGTTAAAGCCTTCATGATATTCATTCTTGGAATAAGCCTCACTCTTAGCTCCCTATTCTTATTTTTCTTTCTTTTGGTCCACCTACTTAAAAAAAATAACCTTCCCACCTTGTCCTTTGATGAAAGTAATATAAGTTCATTTTTAGAAAATGCAGAAAACACAGAAAAACAAACACAAAATTAGTGGCTGTTTCTAAATTTTCCCTTTTATAAAAAGAAATATTTTGATAAACACTGTTATAGCTGAATCTTTACATATATATTGATCTTTATTTCAGTCAAATCCTTAGAAGTTCTCATGGGCTTCTAATTTTCATCTTGCTTTAATGTATCCCGTTGAGCACTCTTACTTTCTGGAACAAGCTGAGATGTAATTAAAGAGAGAAAGTCAGACACGCCTAATCGCTTGTCCTCTTCTCAGCACAACCTTCCATCAGTCAACTGGGATTAACAGCGCCCTGCCTTCACGTTCAGTTTCTCTCTAAGGCCTCAAGATATAAAGAATAGGAGATGTTCTCTGCCCTCAAGGGGTTTAAATTCTGTTAAGGAAACAAATGTGCACAAAGTTACCAAATACAAGGTTGGAGAAAAGTCTCTATCAGCAGTGACAGAAGGTGCTATCTGAAAAGCGCCAAAGACAGCAACTCAAGAAGGCAGGTTCGGCAAATATTTACTGTGCCAATTGCGATGTGCAAACCTGGGGATACAATGGAGATTAAGACACAGTCTTTGCCCTCAAGGAGCTCAAGGTCTGAAGGAGGTGAAAGGGTAAAGGGGGAGGGGTCTCAGAGTAGTTAGGTCATTGCAAAACGACACAGCAAGTGTACTTAGAGACACACACAGAATCTTTTGGAAGCTTGGAGGCCAGGCTCTTAAAGGAGAAGAGGGGGCCAAAACAGGCTTCCAAGAGTTTAGCCTAAAAAATGCAGAGAAGAACAAAAAAAAGAGGGAAGAGTGTCTTAGTCACAGAAGGGCTTTTGCAGAGAGCAGTGGACTCAAACCTTTTGACTTTGACCCACACTTAAGAAATTCACTTAAAATTTTGATCTAGTATAGACACGTTTTTTGTATATGAGTGAAAGAAAAGTTGTGTATCAATTCTTTCTTTAATACAAGCAAAATACTTTTTCTTTTAATTCAGTAAAAAGAGTAGGGTTACAATCCATTAAATTGTTGGTATGACCCACTAGAGTACTTGTGTGCAGATTGACCGTTATGGGACTAACCTGAAGGAGGACTTAGTATTTGAAAGAACAAAAATTAAATGAGGTAGTGGCTCCGTTTTGTGTAAATCGCTCCCAGTCTTTTAGAGAGATCTGCGCTGTTCAGGATGGACCTCTACCAATGGCGGGACAGGGCAATGGAGTTCCTAAAAGCTACCTTGAGGAGATTCATACAAATGATTAGGTTCAACCCAAAGGGGTGACAATTCACAGAGGTGGGCTGGCTTTGGCACAGTGGGTGGTTGATGAACTGAACTCCCCAGCACCCAGCCATCTTGGCACTGTGGGCGTGCTTTGGTGAAAAACGGCTTGCGTGTGAGAGTGTAAATGGAAAAAAGCCGTAACGTTAAAGCCCAAAATGAGACTTCAGGGCACTTCAGTAGGCGCCTGGACCAGTCAGGACAACCCAGTACATAATAAACGCGCCAGCCACAAGCAGTGGTGCAGGACGAGTCTTCAACAGCGCCCCTGTGTGTTCATGAGAAGCAATGGCAGTAGTAAACTGATCGGCGTAGACGTTCCTCCGGCCTGTGGAAAAGGAGCAACCTCCTTCCGGCTAAGGAAGATTCTGGGGTTCTTTGTCTTATGTGGGGAGATGTCTCGAAAGAATGATATAGAATATCCTGCTATTAAGGCAGAGATTAACTAAAAAAAAAAAAAGATATGACCAGATTTGAACCCTGGGTTTGTACAGCAGGTTGCAGCACATGGAATTGCTACATTAGCCTAGGTCCATCTAACTGAGCCCATATTCTTGAGCCCTCCACCAGTGTTCTTTAAGTCTGGTCTCCGGACCAGGAGCATCAGCAACACCTGGGAACTTGTTAAAAATGCAAATTCTCACTCCCTCAAGACCTATGAATCAGAAGCTCTGGGGGTGGGGCAAGCCCTCCAGGGGATCCTGATCCACACTAAGGTCTGACAACTATAGCTTATTGGTTGTCCTGACTCCTCCCCTTTCTCATCTTTAATCATTCTACGCTGTGCCTTGGCTGGCCCCTGAAATTAAAATAATAGTGGAGACAAGTAAGTTCATTAAGAAGCTGGAAAGGAGAGCATTGAAGACTCTGCTGAAGAGCTGGGGCTTAGTTTGGTACCGAAAGCTGGCAGAATTTGACCAGGTAGAGCACAGACAGGAGGATAAGCTAGGTGGCAGAGGAGAGTGGTATTAGCAGAGGCGACAGGCTGGCAGCCAGTGTGGCTGTAGGGAAGGCCAACCTTTCCCTGTAGATGGGCAACAAGGCTGCAGAGGTAAATTAGGGTCAGGCTGAGGTGGGCCTGAATTCTAGAATTAGATGCTAATACTTTATCTAGTAGATAGTAAGGATGCATGGGAGGTTTTGAGCAAGGGAGTCCTAATAATGCGTTATTTTTTTTTTGGAAAAAAGCAACAATGCACATTTGTTAGCTTTCTCTGTCAGTCCCTGTGCTACAGTCTTCCGTGCACGCTCTCATTTCATCCTTCCGACAACCTCACGAGGCACTAGTGTAATCCTCACTTTACAGAAGAAGAAACTGAAGCTTGGAGAAGCTTACACAGCTAGCTAGTGAGACCTGGGCTCAAACTCAGGCAGCCCAGCTCCAGAACCCATGCTCTTAAACACGAGCACAGTGTTTCTCAAACTTTTCTAGACTAAGCCTCAGAGTTAGAAATATAAGTTACATCACGAGCCAGGGCACACATACAAAAGTGCTAGGAAACAATACTTAACTCTCATGGACTCTGATTTTGTTTTTTCTATTTTATTCTATGCTCTTTTATTTTATTCTTTTCAAGTTTTTAGTTATGGCTTGCTAAATTGATTTTCCATCCTACTAATGATTGGGTTACAACCTATAGTTTGGAAAACACTGCATGAGAACGTACTACTTTACAAAGAAAAACCCAACTGATGGGAAATAGCAAGAATGTAAGACAGGATAGATGGCATTTAAACACATAATTGTTGGGAGCAGGTGGAAAGTGTAATGGTCAGGCATTTGGAAGAGAGAGAGAGGTGAGAATGTGATGGTTCTAAACACCCTTAAAGACTTCCAAGGAGAGGAAGAAGACATAGTTCTAAGCCTTGAGAATAAATAGAATTGAGAAAAAAAAATCAGGGACAAACATATTTATGAAATACTCCAACAATCTCCAGGCCCTGAGGGATTGAAGTCAGAACTACTAAATCTCGGTATTATCTGTAAAATGGGGTAATAATTGTTCTTACCTGAAGAGGTTACGCTGAAGCTAGAAGGAAATAATACATGTGTCATGCTTTGCACTTAGTTACTGCTCACTAGACATATAATGAGAACCACAAATAATTTAAAATTTCCTACTAGCCACATTTAAAAAAGTAAAAACAGGTGAAATGAATTTTAATAATATATTTTATCCAACTCAATATATCTAAAATAATGTCAATATGCAATCCATATGAAAATTATTAATGAGATAGTTTACAGTATTTTTTTCACATTATATCTTTGAAATCCAGTGTATATATTTACACTTAGAGCACATCTCAGTTTTGATTAGCCTCATTTCAGGTGTTGAATGGCCACATGTGACTAGTTGCTGCCATAGTGGATGGTGTGGGCCTTACACATCAGAAGTGCTCCATAAGTATTATTATTGTTATAATTATCATCATTGTTATTCAGTGTTGAGTAACGAGATCAAAGATGGTTTTGCAGGAGGGGGTGGTTGTGTGGAGTAGAGCACAGGAACATCCTCTTTTCCCGCCTTCTGAATGCCTGCTTGCTGGGATTTCAGTGCAGCTGAGGCCTCAAGTCAGTTAAGTTTGCAGGTCCCAGAGTGTGGCCAGTCGGGGCCCTTGGCATGATGCACAGACTGTGCGAGTATCAAGGTTTATAATATGGCCATGTTTATACTTTTGTTTCTGGTATGAATTAATAATTTACTTATGATATTTAATAAAAACCAGACATCATCTCATCGGTGTTTAAACAAAAACAGTGCTATTTATCTTATTAATGCTGGTAAGGTCGTCTTCTGCTGTTGGGTTCAGAGGGTGATGGGTGGGGGTGGGCAGGCAGCCTGCAGGTACTTGTGCCAAATGCTTCTTGGGCCTCTGAGTGTTGGCTTTCTGTTCAGGTGGGTCCCTGGTGGGCCACTGTTGAAGGTGGGATAATGGAGTGGGGCTGTGGAATCAGGGCCTTAGCTGGGTGGGAGCAAGAATGCCAGGTGCATGCCCAGGAAAGCTAACACTAGTACACAGCTCGGAGTGAGGGCCTGGTAGGTTCTAAGCACTTTATAAGTAGGATCTCATCTGTTCCTTCCAACTCCACTATAAGGCACCTACTTTACAGAGGAGAAACCCGCAGCTCAAAGAAGTGAGACAACTTGCCCAGCTCCATAATGGTTGAGACTGGCCTGTCCCCAAGGGTGTCTCAGTCCGTGCTCTTGACCACTTTGCTATGCTGGAATGTCCTCTCCAGACCTCGCTCACCAGAGCCACGTTCTCCTTGGTGTGGTTTTCTCCTGATTTGCAAGCTGACTACTAAGTCTGGTCAAACTGTTCTTTGTGAACGAAAACTACTTTCACAAACGAAGTGAACAGGTCTGAGTGGGATAGTGGATCCGGGTTCCCAGCTTTCGGGGAGGAGGGGGTTGGAGATTGGGTTCCAGCCCCTCCTTATTCTGCGAGAGACCAGTGTCATCTCTGTGGGGAGAAGCGTGAGAGCAGGTGCCATTCATCCCATTTTCAGGATGTGGATGTCACATCACCTACCATGTTTCAGCCACGCTCTTCTCCCTTGACTTCTTAAATTTGCCACGCTCTTCCCTGTCTCAGGGGCTTTGAGCCAGCTCTCACTTCCCTGGTCTCAGCTGAGAATGTCCCCTCCTCAGAGTCACCTTTCCTGACCACCCCAGGTAAGAAGCTCCCTACCATGGCGCTCTGGGTGGTTCTGGCCATTTATCACATACCCATTTGTTGGTTTATTTGTGGACTGTCTGACTCCCCATAGAATGGAAACTCTATAAGGGCAGAGAACACGTCTGTTTGGCTTATTCATGAACTCCCTGTTCTTAGCACAGTGATTTTGAGCCCCAATAGCCCCAAATAGGCTCTCAGTAATATTTCTCACACAAATGAACAAATCAAGATGGAAATCCCTCAAAATTCGTGCTCACTGTGTGAACCTGGGCGAATTCCTTCCCTCTCCAGGTCTCAGTGATCTCATCTGCGAAATGGCCTTGAGATGACCCCTAAGCTTCCTCCCAGCCCTGAAATTCCACAGGTCTCTGATCTGACATTGGAAACTGCCGAGCCCCACCCCAGTCAGTTATTTCGCCTTTATCGCCGGAGTACTTCTTTAGAAAAGGGGGTGGAGATGTTCTGGTAGAACCTTAATTCCTTTTTGAGCATTTGGGCAATTTTCCAATTCTTGTAATTGTGTTGGAAACCAGCAAAGTTTTTAACTGAGTTATTGATTCTGGAGTTTCGAGTCTCTGCCGGTGAGACCAAACCCAGGAGCTGGCAGCTTGGTATTCTTTTCTTTTCTTCTTCTTCTTCTTCTTCTTTTTTTTTTTTTTTTTGTAATATTGTGAGATTACAGGCCAGTCCCTGAATCAACAATTCTTTCACTTTATTATAAAGTTGTATTTTTAAATTTTGCTTTTGACTTTAATTGCAGCCAGGCATGAAACAAGAGAATGAGGGTGCCGTTCCAGATGAGCGCACATTCAAAATCATTCAAACTCTGCTTGGAAGAGGAGAGGAATATTAATAATGAGAACAAACAGGCCTTTGGAACCAGGCTGCCCCTCCTCCCTTCTTTGTAAAATGGAATCCTTCTCCTAACAGAGTAAATGGAAAAATCACCAGAGCAAACAAACGGGGGACGTGCTAGCACAATTGGTTCTTTTGGTCTACGCAGACCCAAATAAAGTGACAACTGAACCGTGTACATGATAAAACCAGATAATTCAACATTCATTCATTCATTCTTTCATCCAACAAATGTTTATTAATCACCTATCCTATGCCAGACTTTGGGCTGGGTATGGGGAGAAAACAGTCAATGAGACCGATAAAATTTCTATCCTAACGTGATAATAGTATTCATGATAATAATAATAATTATTATTATTATTTATACTTATTATGTGCTTGGCATAGTATAAAGGCTTTAAATGAATTTTCTTATTTAGTTCTCACAATGTCTTTATGAAGCAGGCATTATTGTGAGTCCTCTTTTAGGGATGGGGAAACTGAGTCACAGAGGAATGAGATGAGTTGTTCAGGATCACCTGGATGGAAAGTGGAGCAGCAGGGATGCCTCCAGAGGCTGAGCTCTTAAGCAATGGTTTTCGAGTCTAGTGGAGCAAGTAGGCGAGTGAATAGGTGATTCTAAAATGGTTTGAGAGTGATAAGATAGGAGACACAGAAAAGGCTGGCTGGGGAGGCTGGGAAGGATTTGTGCAAGACGTGGTGTCTCAGCTGAGATCTGAAGGGTGAGACAGAGCAGCCAGGCAAAGACTGTGGGGCATTTGGGAGAGCCGAAAATATTTCAGATGAGAGAGAAGGGGAGGAGAGGGACAGGAGAGGAATGGGAGATGAGTCTGGCAGGGTGGACAGGATGCTACATCATGAAGGGTCTGGGAGGCCGGGTGGAAGACCTTTGTGTCCTGGCAGTGACGGGAAGGCCCTGACATAGCCCCATCAGATTCATATCTTGGAAAGGTCATGTCTAACTGCTCTGTGCACAGAATGGACCAGAGCGTTGGAGGTAGAGAGACAAATTAGGTCCAAGGAGTGGTGATGGTGCTCTGTCATGAGGCTGGGGACAATGATGCAAAAGAGTAGTGTAGTGGTTTGAGAGCATTAGGATGTAGAAATTACAGGATTTGGGGGTAATTCAAATCTTCACTCTTCAAATCAGGCAGGAGACTTACTTTAACTACTTTGGTTGCCTGTGGTAACTGATAACTCTCCACTCCACTTTGTGCTGTATAGACAGGGTTACACATGAGAAAACTAGGGAACCTTCGGCCCTGTGAGGTCATCTTTTCTCGAAGTCCCAAACAAAGTTGATGTGAAGAATATACCTACACTGTGTTACAAAAGGTCTTTGCCATTGTTCTTTACACTGTTTTCAAAGTCCCTCATATGAATTTCTCTGCCCATTTATAACTAGCATCTCGTGTTTTTCCTTTTAACTCATGGTTGAGAGTGATTTAGATCACCATGTTTTACTTTTACCTTGGCTATCAAGAAGTTTAGGGTGAATTTTTATACTCATCATGAATATATTAGCCTAGGGGCTTGACCTGTATTTTTTCCCTTCTTTAAATTTAATTTCTATCATTTTATACTTGTGTCTTTTTTATAGTCATAAGTGGCCTCCATTGCTGTTTAGAAGAAGTGGTGTATAAAATAATAAGTACGAATTGCCCGTCTGAGAGTGAGGTCACAAGGTCTAGCTTCTAAACCAACCCCCTCCTCCCCTGTCACAGGTCCTGAAATTCCACCTTTGGACCCACTCTTTTGTGTTAGGGCATCACCTTCACAAGACCCTTGAGAAGCACACATATATCGTTTTGGAGGGTAATTTTTTGCACTATTAGTAAGCCAGAGCAATTAGTTTATTGAACGTAATGTCTGCCACTTAGCTGGGTGTAGGACTTGGAAGAGATGGGAAATGGGACAGGGACGTTTTGGTGGAGACTTGGAGGTTAGGGACACTTTGGAGGCTGGAGCTTTGTGAAGAGTTCAGAGTGGGAGGCCATGGGAAGACTGACCAGGTCACCACAAGGGAGGACAAGAGTCATTGGCAGGAGAAGAAGTAGAAAGCCAGAAATCTGGTCTGAGGAAAGTGAGTGAGAGAGTGGTCATCCAAGCCTTGTTTTCTGCCGTTGCATTGACACAGGCCAACCAAGCCACTTTGACTGACTTGAACAGAAAATTTGAAATACCATGATTAGGTGACTGCCCACGTGGAATGATGTTTAGGTTTGGAAAGAGATTCCCGCTTTCTCTTGTCCAAATATCTTTACTGCGTTTCCACTGTTGGTGGTTCATTCATTGTATCAGGTCATTGCTACATGATCTAAATGAACATCCTAAAATGTGAATACCTGTGAGTGGTGTCATACAACAAGGATGAAATCATAGAAACATACGCCTTTGAGTTGGAAGGGATCTTGGAGATAATTGATGGCAATCCTGATGTATGTGATAGCTGGGGCAACTTAACCACAAGGAGGATAAACTAATCAGACCAAAGTCACAAACCCAGACAGTAACAAAACTGTGATTAGAATGCAGATCTCTGCCTCTAATAGAAGCTCTTTCCATATTACGTGATTAGAGGCCAGTTTATATCTGATTCCTTTCTAAAGTAACAGCTGAATAAAAGGGAATGAGATCCAGGGTGAGTAGGTTTTAATACGAAAAGAGATAAGAGAGATGGATGGTAATTATGTGGACTTGCTTATGGAGACCTGAACCATTTTTGGGAACACATGCTGTGTCTGAGAGAATTGTCCTTTATTCACCCCACATGATTCTAGTGGGACCATCAGTCAAAGAGCCTAAAGTCACCTCAACTCCTATACCCATGTGTATAGGAGAGGGCCCATGACTAAGCCTGGCCAATCATAGTTTTCCATGCCAATTTTATAGACACTGGTACAAGCAACGGGTGAGTTCCAGATCCAATCAGAGTCCCTCCATGAAATAGGGTGTATGGAAGTCTCATTTCCTCGGTAAAGACTATTTAGCCTGGAACTATAAGTAGCCATCTTTCTCATGGCATTTGAAAGAGACTGCCTGAGTATGATGCCAAAACAGAAAAAAGCAGAGCCCAAAACAAGAAAAATGAGCAAGAATGAGAAGAAGGTAGGGAGAGGAGGAGAGAAGGAGGGAGAAATAGATTGAGAGAGAGATTTAGAGATTGAGACAGAGAATACAAGCGAAAGCAAGCATCTGGAAGAAATAATTTGAGTAACTGGATCCAGCTACACCTGAAGCCAGCTGCACTCCAGGATTTTTCAGTTTATGGGAGCCAGTAAGTACATTTCTTTTTTCTGTTTAAACTAGTTCAAGTTGAGGTTCTCCTATTTAACTGTGAAGATCCTGTTTACAGTATAAGCTTTTTATATAAATTATCCCACTTGATTTTCTCAACTACCCTGTGAGATGGATATTATTATGATCACCATTTTACGAATGTGAAAATTGAGGCTCAGGGATGTTTAGTGTTTGGCCTAAGGTTATAGAGCTTTATGACAGCAGCCTGTGTTACTCTTTATAAGATCCTTTCTTTGTATCTGCGAAAATCTTGCTGTTTAAGGGTTTAGGCTGAGAGGCCTGGACACCAGCTTTGTCCTTTCGTGGCATGGTGAGGGGCTGGTTGTCTCTTTGCTGACTGTTCTTCCTAACCTGGTGTATTCACGCATCATTAGCTGCTAAGATAACGGTAAGTAGATGAGAAAACTACACTTGGCCACGTGAAGTGGATTATTTGAATGCTGAATCTGGGCACGGTATGCTCGCTCAGCAGTCAGAGGCAGGCTTGTCTCCAGCTCTGTGTGGGTGGACGCTGTGTCAGTCGCCCGGACGGCCACCACCTCCTCCAGTACCACAGCAAGCCTCGATGGGAAGCACGACTGTGAGCCAGTCTCCTTTGAGGTCAGCGTGTGGTGCAGCCGGAAGCCTGTGGTCAGCATGTGGCAACACAAATAATATGCTCCACCAGTGTGAGAAAGCCACAACACAGCACAGAGGAAACAGTTCACCAGAACTTTCTACCTCACGTCAGCTGGGTAAGATGGCCGCCACAGCTGGGATTTGAATTACGCCTCTGACTTCACCAAATACACACTCCCTGGAGAATCGTGTTAAAAGACAGGTGGGCTGTGACAAAGGAGAGCTCCTATAAACACAGGCTTACAGGGCCTGACTCTCCCTGTCTGGTTTATTTCCCCCAGCACCGGGGCTGGATGAGGACACACAGACACATCCTTTTACTTCTGGGGCTTCCATCCGCTCCCTCAGAGAAGACGCCAAGTTCTGCACCTCCCTCATGAAGACACCCAGTCATGTGGGGTGTGACTGGATTGTTTTTTTGGACCGGTTCCTCGGATAACTCGGTGCGTCCGCCTCAGTGTTTCTTCCATGTTCCTGTGGGCCATATGGTCCAGCGCTGCAGGAAGAAAAGTCTGGGAGTTACCGTTCCTCTGACTTGTGAGCACATTTCGCCTCTGATGTCTTTTTCCTGAATGTGTTTCAGCTTGACTCTTCTGATTCTTTCTCTCCCATCTGGTTTCTATCTGACCCAAGCAGCTGTTTTTTCCATTTAAAATAACACACTTACCTCTTTCTTCTTTACATGCCGTGTTTTCAGTTCTGAAGTGCTTTTTCATATGGACTGAAACAGATTGGTTTTTTTTCCTTCTTCTTCTTCAAGAAAAGAAATACCTGTAGTTTGGTTTAGGTATGTGCAAATTCTTTAAGCAGATCTACAGAACAATTGCAACGAATGTCTCTGCTCCTCTGGCTATGATGCCGTGTCACAAATCCACAATCACTGCGCTCTGTGCACAGAAAGACTTGAAGCCATGACTAATAGTAGCAAAGCACCGTCTGTGTAACATGGTCAGTTGTGTATCATAAATATTTATAAAGACCATAGGAACCTCTCTCATACTGCAAAGAGATGTGCCCAACAAGAGTTGAACAGTAAGTGTTGGACGTTTTTGGAAAATGAAGAATAGGTGAGTTTTATTCCAAATGACAAAATGTGGCCCCCCCCGTCCCCTAACCTCCTGAATTTTAAAGATAGCTGGGAAAGCAAAGCCCTGGAATTTTCTCTGCTGATTGAAGAGTGGGGCGGAACACTTTGCCATCAGCGACAGAAGAATTTATTCCCATTTTAAGTAATGTTTACACTATCCGGCCACACCATAGGGAAAGGAATACAGGGAGAATTTGAAAGAGTGAGGTTCAATATTCAGGACAGCGGCCGTTTAAACAAGAGGCAGGGGAGTAAAGTGCTGGGATCAGAGGGAGAATCGAAGCCTGAACTCCCCTATTTGTCAGCTCTGAGACCTCTTGGTGTCCCTAGATTTCCCTTCCTTCTCAGGGTCTTTGCACATGCTGTTCCCTCCATGTGCAACATTCTTCCCTCATTTTGCATGGTGGTTCCCTCAGGTCTCTGCTTCGACGTAACCTCCTCAGAGAGGCCTTCCCTGACCACCCCATCCATGCAGGCCTGGCCATTTGCCTTGTTTGTTTCCTTCATTGCCTGAAGCACCAGCTCTTGTTACGTCTTTGTTTTCTTGTTTGGCATCTGTTGCACTCTCTGTAGGTCTTCATAATGGTAGGAACTGTGGTCCTCCCTTCCCATTAAAAAAAAATTAATAGACTTTATTTTTTTGAGCAACTTTAGGTTTACAGAAAAATTGAGCGCAAAGTACAGAGAGCTCCCATATACTCCATCATGCCCCCTCTCCCCCAAATCTCCTATTATTAACATCTTGCCTTAGTGTGGTGCATTTGTTACAGTTGATGAGCCAAGGTCGATACATTATTAGTAACTAAAGTTCATAGTTTACACGAGGGTTCACTTTTGGTGTTAGACATTCTATGCGTTTGTTAAACGTTTAATGACATGTATCCACCATTGCAGCATCCTACAGAATAGTTTCACTGCCCTAAAAATCCCTGTGCTCCACCTATTCATCCCTTTTTCCCTCGAACACCTGGAAACCTCTGTTCTTTTTACTGTCTCCATAGGCTTGCCTTTTCCAGAATGTCATACGGTTGGAATCATACAGTATGGAGCCTTTTCAGACTGGCTTCTTTCACTTAGCAATTCTTTTCCCGCCTCATTTTTAATCACTGTATTCCAGAGTCCCTGATGTAGGAGGTGCCTAGTGAATGTTTATGAAATGAACAAATGAATGAGGCTAAAGTTGTCCTAATTTATAAAATGGGTCTACTTTATAGAGTTGTGAGGATACGCAAAGGTAACACACGGGAAGGGCTGGCCCAGAGTATGGCCCCTGGGAAGCCCTCCACAGTGGCAGTTGCTATTTTTCATATTCTAAGGACATAATACAGGTCTTGGTGATGCTGGTGTATGGATGGGGAGTTTTTAGGGGCTGATAGCGTGTTTATGAAGCTCAGACTTTTTTCAAAGCTCTAGTAGGTAAAACTACAATCGCTCCATCAGCCTCTCTCTCAGGACAGTCACCCCCTAAAATTACGGGGCCCTGGGAAACTCACAGTGAGCTGCTGAGAAGATGTCTCTGATCATTGTTTTCAGTGCAAAATATTTCCACTATTTGCAATTATTCTGAGAGATGCTTCTCTCAAAATGATTCTGGGGCTCTGTATTTGAAATGTTATTTCTTTTCTCCTACATGATGTTTAGCGACCCCAGCGTTTCTGGAAGAAAATCTTCACACCGTGTTTCCAGTTTCACTACCTTTTGCCGAGGAGTGGAAATTCTGATGGCTTTCCCAGTGGGAACTCGATGAGACTGGCTTGGTTGTCAAGTGTGGCCTGCGTGTGTCAAGTCTCTATATACTCAAGTCTCTATATACTCTTCAGTCTTCTGAAAATTCCAGGTTGCTGAAATAACTTCTGAAATGTGAAACATGAAAAGGATTTCACAAGAGCTCCTGTCCTCGGATTATTTAAAATACTTTTGGGATACGGAACATTTCTGTGGTCCTTTTTGGGCTAAGACAGAAGTTGTGTCTTCAGTTCCTATGTTTTGTCTGTCTAATGCCATACATCTGGATACTTGGCAATGGCCAGGTGATTTTCGCATGAGTGCTCTGGCATTTTCTGGAGTGTTAGAATCATTGTTTTATAAAAATAAAGCGCAACTTTTTAGATTTTTTACATGGCTTGGGCCAGAATTGGTTACAAAAATGCAAAGCCTTTGGCATTTTAATTGGAGAAAAAAAATTCACCTTTTTGCTCTGGAAAGAAGAAAGTGCTACATTCAAATTAACAGAGTGAAAATTTAAAAAAAAATCCTTCATAGAATAATCTTATAATCTTTATAGGCTATTAGTTCTAATAATTTAAAATCCCTGTTGTAGTTTTGCAACTTTAGACATCAATGGGATGTCTTCTTGGGACTTGGCCTGCTTGAAGGTCAGATGAAACTCAAAGGTGAGACCAACTGGCTGTGGGTCAGAGGAGGGGTTGTTAACACTATTGCTTGTAGGGATCATTTGGACACTGGGTACTCATTAAAAACGCAGATACCACCCCCCACCAAGATTGTCACTTAATTGCCTAGGGGATGAGATGAGGTCCAAAAGCCTTCATGCATATGGGACCCAGAAATTTACTGGATTAGTGTTGTTTAAACTAATATTTACAGAGCACTGTTCTAAGAGCTTTGCAGGTATTCACTTATTTAATCCTCACAACAACCCCAGGAGGTGGGTATCTTTATTATCCTCATTTCTTTGGGGAGGAAACTGAGGCAAAGGAGTTATGCAGCTCACCCAAGGTCACATGAACCCAGCTGGCTAGAGAAGAGCTGAGATTCAAACTCTGGCAGTCTGGTGCCCGAGTCCAAGCTTTTAGCCACTTTGTTACACTGCCTCTCATGGGTTATCATTGTTTCCTTACTTTGAATCAGGATGACAGATTTTCTTTTCACTTTTTGTCTGGATGAAAATTTGCATCTATCTGTGCAACTTGTTTGGCCATGTTGAATAGAGCAATCAGTTGATACTATCAAGATGACCAGGCATATAGACATAGGACCATTTAAAAAGAAATGGATATACCCATTAGGATGGCTAATAATAAGTGTAGGTGAGGATGTGGAGAAACTGGAACCCTGGTGCGTTGCTGGTGGGAATGTAGAATGATGTAGCCACTATGGAAAACAGTTTGGGAGTTCCTCAAAAAGTTAAGCATAGAAGTGCCACATGATTCAGCAAGTCCACTCCTAGGTATGTATCGCAAAGAACTGAAAGCAGGGATTTGAAAAGATTCTGGTACACGAATGTTCACAGCAGCATCATTCACAACAGCCAAGAGATGGAACAACCCAAATGTTTACCAATGGATGAATAGATAAACAAAATTTGGTGTATATATCCATGCAATGGAATATTATTCAGCACAAAAAGGAAAAGAAAATTCTGATACCTGCTACAACATGGATGAAACTTGAAAACATATAGTAAGTGATATAAGCTAGATACAAAAGGACAAATATTGTATGATTCCACTTACATAAGGTACCTAGGTAGGCAAATTCATAGAGACAATTTGAGTAGAACAAAGTAGAACAAAGGTTACCAGAAACTTGGTGGGGAATAGGATAAGGTGGAATTATTGTTTAATGGGCACAGAGTTTCTGTATGGGATGATGAAAAAGTTCTGGAAATGTAGATAGTGGTGATGGTTGCACACTTTGTGAATGTACTTAATGTTATTGAACTGTACACTTAAAAAAGATTAAAATGGTAAATTTTATGTTAGGTATATTTTACCACAATAAAAAAAATAAGAAAGAAAGAAATGAAAAAGGGAGACTACCAGCCAAATGAGAAGAGACAGTGAGGCAAAGGGACTTTGGATTTGATTCAGATTCTTATCTCAGTTCTTGGCATTTTATCCAGAAAATTGTCCTCGTTGTTATCCATTTCAGTGTGTACATAGACACAGCTGGGATAACTTTAAAGAGACATCACTGAAATCCATCAAATGTTTATCTTCCCATAAGGAATAAAAGTGTTAATGTTGAAAAACATTAAAACTATTTTAAAACATTAAACTTCTAACAAATCCTAAGCAATATAATACATTAAGATTAAGAAAGTCCCTCTGATTCTTGCAGGGGGGTTTACCACAGCATTGCTATGACTATGGTGGGTGTTGTAATGGCCCATTCACAAATACAGGCACCCCAGTTATTGGCTCATCACAGGCACGTGTTATTGGAAACAGAATATACAACCTTGACCTCCGAAATGATGGATCCTTGCCAACTCAACTGAAAGAGCAACTTGTAGACTGTATCCAGCTAAGGGCTGTGGTTTGAGCAAAGACAAACATTACATAAAGCAGAGTTTGTTGTTCAACCCTGCTGAGGATGAGTAAAGTTCAAAAGAGCTCAGTTCAACATGTGTAATCAGATATAGACACCAAAGAATTAATATGGACCAGGCAACAGAATGTTACTGTGCATGGGGACCGAATTCATTATGAGCCATGATGTTCAGAAGACAGACTTCATGACTCAGGAATGAAGGAGTGGCTTCTGGTTGATAAAGGGAATGATCACACTTGAGAAAGATCAAAATTACATCCTGGTCAGGCTACTGCGAGGGATAATAAAGCTTATGGTGAATTCTAGTAAGTGCTTTCAACCACATGGTAGATAGATAAACTCACAGTGTCTCTATTCTCTTATATAGGGCACTTATAGAGTCTTTTTCAACAATTCCATTGAAGGAGCAATGTGCTAATCTTTGAGTCAGTTTATGACTTCTTAATGCTAGTGTCAACATCTAGACAGCTAGTATCTGCCACATAACTGTGTTGATGAGAACAGCTAATCAGAACAATTTAGGAAACCCTTTCTCCTAAATAAAACTATATAGGTGTGAATTACTTTATTTGCTTAACTAAATGGACAAACCAAAAGTGCTATTTACTTTTGCTCCGTAGTTGTACCTGTGGTCTCTCTGTTCACGATATAGAGAAAGTGGAATAATATTCATTTCTCAAATCTCTCAGACTCGTCATCTCTCTCTAACCATCACCATAATCCAAGCCACCCTCAACTTTCACCTGGGCTACTGCAGTAGCCTCCTAGCTGGTCTCCCCAAGTCCAGGCTGGCTCCCCTCAATCCAGTCTCCAGTCCCCAACCTGAGAGATCTCTTCAAAATGGAGATCTCATCATTTCACTTCCCCGCTTAAAACTATCAAATGGTATCCCATTCATTGTTCTTATAAAGCTTTTTTTTATTGAAGTATAGTTGACAGACAATATTATGTTAGTTTCAGGTGTACATCATAGTGATTCGATATTTATATACATTACAAAATGATCACCATGATAAGTCTAGTAACCATCTGTCACCATATAAAGTTATTACAATATTATTGGCTATATTCCCCATGCTGTACATTACAACCCTGTGATATTTACTTTATGACCGAAAGTTTGTACCTCTTAATCCCCTTTACCTATTTTGCCCAACTCTCCACCCTGCCTCCCCTCTGGCAACCATGTTTGTTCTCTGTATCTATGAATCTGTTTCTATTTTATTTTGTTTGTTCATTTGTTTTGTTTTTTAGATTCACATATAAGTGAAATCATACGGTATTTGTCTTTCTCTGTCTGACTTATTGCACTTAGCATAATGCCCTCTAGGTCTATCCATGTTGTGGCAAATGGAGAGATTTCATTCTTTTTTTATGGCTGAGTAATGTTCCATTGTAGATATATACCACATTTTCTTTATCCATGTTCTTATAAAGCTTTAAAAAATTATTAGGTCCTGCTGGACTTAGTCCGTTCCTAGCATGTGAGGGCCCCTGGTATCGCCCTTGACCCTGTACCTCATCCCACCCCCCATCATGATTGCAACAGTCACGCCAGCTTTCTTTCAGTTCTCTGAACTCACCTAACACTTGCCAGCCTCAGAGCCTTTGCCAATGCTAGTCCCTCTTTCTGGAACACCTTGCCATTAGTTTTGACTTGGCCTCCTCTTACTTCACATCCCTATTGGTTTGTCACTTTCTCAGAGAGGCCTTTTGAGAGCACTCCATCCAAATCAGATCCTCTGTGTTCTCTCTTTCTCTCAGATCCCTTTCCTCTGTAGCACTTATTACAGTTGGTAACTATGTTTTTATCTGAGTGATTTTATACTTAATGTCAGCTGTCTACTGTACATAAGCATAAAAGGGACAATATGTATTTTATTTATTAATGCATCTTCAGAATCTGGCAGGTAGGTAATTTGGTACATAGCGGTTCCTCAATAAATACTTGTTGAATGAGAAATATTTAATCATAACGTGCCCACTGCAGTTAGAAGGAAAATGTAGGTGGAGACGTCTTATAAACAAACCACATGCATTCTTTAGGGCTCTGAGTGAGTTTTATTAGTGTCCAGATACCTTGTTAAATTCTAAAATCACGACAATGAGGAGAAATCTGATTAATCATTTAAGCTTCATTTATATTTAACGTGACTTTCCCAAACAGATGGGGAGCTATGCCAGCCTTGTAAATAGATTTATAAAATTTGCACAATAAAAATGCACACAAAGCAATTCCATCATTTCCCCCCTTTTCTGCTTTTATTCTTCTTCAACTCATCATGACCAAGAATCAGTCCAGTATTTGGCAACAGGAGGTGTGGAAATGAACTGAGGACATGAGCATCCCTCAGAGTTCCCATTAGACCCACATTCTCAGGAAAGCCAATGTAAGAAGTGTATGGAGGAAAGACAGAGGATAATAAATGTCTTTCCTAACCATTGCTTAATGTTTTTTAGATCCACCTTGAGCAGGGCAGCCAGAACTGTTTTAAAAAATGACCCACTTTATTCTTAAAGCTCTCCAAGAGAAAGAAATGCCACAATCTCCATAGGGATGAGGTAAAGATTAAATCAGGTAATCCACGGAAAGGATTTAGCAAAGTGGTCGTCATATAGCAAGTGCTCAATCACACTGTCGGCGAGGATTATTAGCATTCAGCAATGCTGGGAGAGCCTCTTTCAAATCCTCAGTCTTGGAACCTATACTGAGTATCTTAGAACTCTTGTGGCCAAAAAGTTTTTGATAAATCAAACCTAGATTCCCCTCCCTGTCATTCAACAGTCTTTGGTACACTTTAATATTTCCTCTACTTTTCTTAAAATATGAAATTAGAAAGTATTAAGTAACTATTTCATGATGACTATGTCTAAGAGAGTTGCAATGAATTGTAGGATCCTAGCAATTAGCCAAATAGCTCAGCCTAGATTTTCCCCTCCTTTCTATCCTCGCCCTCCTTGTTTGGGTAATTGCATCAATTCTACACTTCATTTTGCATATATCCCCAGAGTCTCAGCTGTGCAAAAAGGGATGTCCTTTAATGATTTCCTTTGAATGGCTTTCCATCGGAGGGAGGAAGAGGGCCCCTCTTGTTCAAATACAAAGGAACCATCCATCCACCAAGACCTTTCTTCTCTGTTAAGCATCTCTTGAATTTCAAAGGAGGACTTGGAATTTCTCAGGCCCAATCTTCAACTGCAGCTCCCAGAACTGCAGTTTATTTTCTTTATCCCTTTAAGACCAGAAAACACTAAAGCAATGAAATAACTGTTCGTATTTTTCTTGGGTTCAAAACAAGACCAGATTCCAACCTGCTAATGCTTACCAGTTCACAGTAACCAGGCAGTTTATGATAATCAGCTCAAGAATACACTTTCCTTCCAAACAAGGATATGGCTACTAGCAGCAACAGCTGTATTTTGCTAGTCAATCCTCATGTTAAAGATTTACAGTTTTAAATTCTGTCACTTGGTTTGCCAACTGTTCCTCTTCCTGGAGCTGCCCAGTTGTTGCTGAGGGGCCTTGAAGTGGTTTCCTAGCTATTTAGACTCCCCCCTGAATGACAATGCATCCTTAGAGTCTGACTGAAGAATGGAATGCCCTGTTTATATCCACAAGACTTCACTCGCTCTCCTTCTTTTAAACATATGCAGAGTCACCGCAGAAACTGGAACCAGATTAAAAGAAAGGCTGGCTTTTAAGGCGAGTTTGAAAAACGTAAAGCTGGGAGCCGGCTTCGCGCTCTCTCCCTCATCCCCTCTCCTCGCTATGTGATTCATTTGTTCTAATCCATCACCGATTCATCATGCTCGTCCGTCAGAACCTTCAAAGCAAACCCCACAGCTGCTTTTGCCATTTTTCAGTGGGAAATAAAAGAGAAAGGGGGGAAAGTAAGGAAAACACATCACTACGTCCTGGGATAATGGGTGTGAAAAAAGGGTGGAGGGTAAGCTTATCTAATGAAACCCAGAGCCTTCCTGGGATGTGAGTTCTTGAACAAAGGATTATAACTGAGAGCAGGACCAGCAGCCAGTCTGCAATAAAGCTGCGGGGATAAAGCCTGACAGAAACAAAAGGTGGAGTGGGAAACTAGAGGAATGCAGACAAAATGATATCCACGCTAGCGGCCTTTAATACCTACAAATATTCGTAGACATTTGTTCTCTGTGACCAGTCTCTCAGCTTTCAGCTGTGCAATATAGGCATTGGGGGTGGGAAGCAAACATTTGACCCCTGTGCCCTTCCTTGCAGGCTGGAAAATGACAGATCTGGTAATTCACAGGTCTCATTTTCATAAGGGGCCTCGCAAGTAGCCTGCCGTTTAAACACGGCCGGTGAGTGTCTCAATCTGGAATATGTGATGCAGCAAGTTTTGCTCTCAGATTTAAGGATCAAAAAGCAAGGGCTCTGACTCAGTGATTTCACTTCTAGGAATTCAGCCTATGTATTTACAATCCATGTGAAATGCTACATGGAGAAGTTAATCTCTTTGTGATAGCAGGAGGTAGAAACAGCCTAAATGTCCATCAGTAGTGGCATGATAGGTACTTAGTAAGAAGAACGAGGAGGGTAAGCAGACTGTGGGAATACTATGGAATGTATTCCACACTGTGGGAATACTCAGCAATAAAAAGGAGCAAACTACTGATATGTGCACTGACATGCGTGAATCTCAAAAACAAGAGAGGACCTACTGTATGATTCCACGGATAGGAAATTCTAGAACTGGCTAAGCTGTTTATGGTAGGAAAAGAACACTAGTTGCCTCTGAGGAGACACCAGTGGCAATTGACTGGTAAAAGGCCTGAGGGAAGTTTCTGGGGTGACGTTAATTTTCTGTATCTTGATAGGGGTTTGAGTTATACAAATGTATTCATTTGTCAAAACTCAGTGAACGTATACCTACGATTTGTGCCTTTGTCAAAACTCAGAATATTTACTTAAAATTTGTGCATTTTATTATATGTATAGTGTACCTAAGAAGAAAAAACTGTGCACAAATATTGAACTCTAGCTAATGATATACCTGCTGAAGTATTTAGGTGAAAGTGTATTGATGTCTTCAATTTACCTTGAAATGCATAAAAAAATATGGTTTGATGGATGGATAGCAGAATGGCAGATGGGTGGATATTAGATGAAGCAAGCACATTAAAATGTTAGTGGTAAAACTTGGCTGGTGAATGCTCACAGGTATTCACAGTAAAACTACTTAAACTGTGTTTTATTTTGAAATTGTTAAGACAGTGTTGGGGGAAAAAAGAATGAGGAAGCTTTTTATGTCCTCATATGGACTTATCTCCAGTTTTATTGTTGAGTGAAAAAAGTAGTAGTATTCGCAGTGTGCTACGAATTGTAGAAAAAAGAATGAATGCATATGGGTGTTTGTTACTATATACTATACTATATACTATATATTTGTGTGTATATAGGGAGACCCTAGAAACAGATTACCATAGTGGTAATCACCCTAGAAACACTTACCCTAGAAGAGGGAGGCAGGGATGAGATGGCATATTTTAAATCGTAAGATAAATCATTTTATACCTTTGGATTTTGTATATGTGAATGGATTAGCTATTCAAAGAAAAAAAAACAAGAACAAAGACATATGTCTGAGTCATCTCAAATATCTACAACTGATTCCCCATAAGTGGCTGACACTTGGAATTTATTTTCTTAACATCCATTCATTCACCTGAGAGTCACTAATCTCTGTGTGCCAGGCATTGTGCCAGACCCTGGGGATAGGATAAGGGACAAAAGCCAGAGGTGGTCCTCATTCTCATGGAACTGACTGACTGGTGGACCTAATTAAAGGCCAGGTACATGTCCTATGGTGACCTAACCTAGTCAGGGGTGGGGCAGGATAGGTTGTGGAGGGCATTCTGGTCAGGAAAAACAGTTTGTGCAAAAGTTCTGCAGTGGGAGGGACCACAGTGGTTCAGGATGCTGAAAGACGGCCAGGATGGAGGATCACAGAGCATACAGAGTGCTGAGGCAGGAGATGAGGCGATACCAGTGGGGACCAAACATTCAGGATATTGATCTTTATCCTGTTATTTAACATCATAACTTACTTTTTGAACATCCTTTGTATGTCAAGATACATGTTTTTTCTCTCTGTATTTGCAATTTTTTTTTTCATAAATTCCAAGAGGACACCGGAGCAGAACTTGTTACAGCTCTTCCCAGGTGAAATGCATCTCACTAAATCTCCTGGCATATCAGATGTTCACATCTCTTTGTCCTTTCCACCTCAGGACACACTGGCCTGACTTCCAAGGGCTAGGGCCTGCGTTTCTTCGCCTGAGGGCTTTCTCTGGTTGCTGAAGTCCTCTTTGCCCCATGAGGCAGGCAGATGGACATCCTTGAGGGTTAATGTCCCCGGAGAGCAGCCCTCAACCAATGACTGGTGAGAGTTGGGATATTCATACCCTACCTTGTCCACTTTGGCTCTCACAGGCCTTTCTCCCTTTCCTCAGTGGGAACTGTGGAGAGTTGGCTTTGACGAGTTCAGTTGCAGAATTTGGACTTGGTTAAGATACTAGGTCTTTTGACCTCCATGCTCGAGTCTCATCAGAGGAGCACCTATTGCTTGTGACATTTTCTTCTCAAGAACACAGCTAGTATTTCTTTGATCTTTCACCTCACTAAATATAATCATAGAAGATACACTCGTTTAAAAATTGTATTGGCCAATGGAATATTAGCCATAAAAAAAGATGAAATCTTGATATTTGCAACAACATGGATGGACCTTGAGGGTATTATGGTAAGTGAAAGACAATTACCTATGATTTCACTCCTATGTGGAAGATAAACAAACAAATACACACATAGATACAGAGAACAGCTTGGTGGTGACCAGATGGGAAGGGGGTAGGGTAAGGGAAAGGGGTAAAGGGGCACATATGTATGGTAATCGATGGAAACTAGACTTTTGGTGGTGAACACAATGCAGTCTATACAGAAGTCGAAATATGATGATGTACACTTGAAATGTATACAACATTATAAACCAATGTGACTTCAATAAAAAAAAATTTTTTAAAAATCTGTAGATAAAAAAACAACAACAAAGGAAAAAAATTGTATTGGCTTCCATTTTCTATCAAGATGTCTGAATAACTCCTAGCATATGGTCACTTTATACTCTCCTAAATGCACCAATACCAGTATTCTTGAGATTATCAAAAACCAAATCAACAGATGCCAAGTAGTCTGGTTGGAACAAAAATATTACTTCATTTGACTAAGTATTTCTGAAAAACTTTTACCTTTAAACCTTTAAACTAATGTACATGATCGGCACAGCTAATTCTCCATATCCTGTCTTTTGCATTCTTCACTTGTTACTTTTGAAAAATTAGTGGAATTTTTTGCAGAGATCAGATGTGAAAAAATCCATGACAAAGTGAAATTTTCTAGCCTGGATGCTGACTTTTTATTAAGGTGTCATTTCCCTTCCTTAAGAAGAATGAGGCTGTTTTAGGGTGGGTCTCTGTGAATAACTCAAACAAAAACCCTTTAGTTTGGGAAGTCCAAGTACCAAGATAATTTTCACGCTGGGATTACTTGTCCAGATGGTCAGAGTGCAGTTTTCTTGGCATGCTTGTAAGAACACAGGAATTTTCAGGGGAAACCAGAGAACGTAGTACGGAGGAGGAGAGGTGAGGGAGCGCGAGCTGTGGCCGAGAAGTCAGAAAAAAGTTTTGGATTCCACAAAATGGCACAGGCTGGCTGAATTGGAATCAGTCCTAGTTACATTTGGCAGTGGTATCTCTCTCCCTTCTCCAAGAGCACAGACTTCCCTCTTCCCAGTGGGAATTACCTGGCTCTCCTAACAGAGAATGGAGGAGGAAAGCACCAGAGGGAAACTCACAGTTCTGATGGAGATGGTAACTTCAGTGCAGCAGAGACCACCACTACCAGGGAATCTGTGATCAACTCCTGTGTGCCCGCCTGGGGCGCTGAGCTAGGTAGGGAAGGAGGCGTGTCAAGGGAGAGGTCATTTCCAAGAGCTGTGTCAGACCTGGAAACACGGCTTGGGCAAGTGACCCTCTTTGATAGCCTCAGCAGCCACTGTTTAAAAACAGGAATAAGACGTGGTCGCAGAACTCTGAGATGGCCCCCCAGATTCTCCTGGTGGACACACACTTCTCCCCGTTCTTCAGTCAACCACTATTCTAGGCAAGGCTGTGAATGAATTTTGCAGACGTAGTTAAGGTCCCAAGTTAGTTGACCTTAACATAGCATGTTGACCCAGGTGGACCTGACCTATTCACATCAGTCCTTTAAAAACAGAGCGGCAGAGATGGAAGTCAGAGGGACGTATTTCTGCTGACCTGGAAGAAAGCAAATGTCCATGTTTGTGAAATGCCTATGGAGGCCAGGTGGCAAGGAGCCGTGGGCGACCTGTAGGAGCTGAGAGTGGTTGCTGGCTGACAGCTAGCAGAAAAATGGGGACCTCAGTCCTACAACTGCAAGGAAATGAATTCTCTGACAACCAATGTGCTTTGAGGAGGACCCAAAGCTCCAGAGGAGAACTGCAGTCCTGGCTGACGTCTTGAGTTCAACCGTGTGAGACCCTGAACAGAGGATCTAGCCATGCCCATCTAGCCGTGCCCAGACATCTCACCCACAGAAATTGTGAGATAATAAATTTGTGTTGTTTTAAGCTGCTACCTTTGTGGTAGTTTGTTACTCGGCCATAGAACAGTGGTACATAAGACAACAGTTAGATTCATAGCCAGAGAGGCAGAGTGGCATGCTGATCAAGAGAACATGCTCGGTCTTCAAACTTTTCTGATTAAAATCCCGGCTCCACCACCTGCTGGCTGTGTGATTTTGAACAGATCACCTAACCTCTCCAAGTCTCAGTCTCCTCATGTGTAAATGAGATGAGAATAATGAATAAGATTAAAAGAATGTTATCAAGATGAAGTGAAATAATGTGTATCAAGTTCTAAACATGAGGCATGGCACTTAATGAATGCTCAAAAAGTACAAGTTATCACCAGCAACCATGCTTTGTGGAACATAGAGCATGTGTTGGGCACTACTGATCTTCACAGAAACCCTGTGAGACTGGAATTATTATACCCATTTTACAGATGGGGAAACTGAGACTCAGAGAGATTCAATAATTTGCCCAAGGTTATGCAACTAGTAAGCGGAGGAGCCAGGATTAAAATTTAGGGCTCTTTGCCCCTAAATCCCCTCTGCTGAACCTCTTAATATTTTAAGCTCTATTCACGGTGAATAGTCATAACTTTTCAGATTCTTCTTTGGAGGAGAACCAAGGTGACAAGTTGGGATTCTGGCCTGCCAAGTCTTTCAAAATGAAGCCAAAATAAGGGGCTGACCCGGTGGCATAGCAGTTAAGTTAGCACACTCCGCTTTGGTGGCCCTGGGATCGCAGGTTCAGATCCTGAGTGCGGACCTACGCACTACTCATCAAGCCACGCTGTGGCATACAAAAACAGAGGAATACATACAAAATAGAGGAAGATTGGCACAGATGTTAGCTCAGGAACAATCTTCCTTAAGCAAAAAGAGGAGGATTGGCAACAGATGTTAGCTCAGGGCCAATCTTCCTCAAAAAAAAAAAAAAAAAGAAGCCAACTGTGGTCTCTGATCCATGGGATGCTCTCCCCTGTGTCTCCCTGCCCCCATGTCTAGGTACCTCCTGCTTCCCTTCAGACCTCAGCTCAAGTATCACTTCCCCAAGAAGGCCTTCCCTGACCCCACAGTCCGGACTAGATCCACCTTGACACATTCTCATAAAGTCCCTCTCCTTTGTAACAGTTCTCACATTTTATCATTATGTGCTAGACCAGTGGTTCTCATCTGGGGGGCAATTTTGCCTCCCAGGGGACATTTGTCTATGTCTGGAGACACTTTTGGTTGTCACAACTGGAGGAGGGTACTTATAGCACGAATAGGTCAGGGATGCTGCCAAACATCCTAGAAGGCATGGGACAGCCCCCACAACAAAAATTATTTGGCCCCAAATGTCAATTGTGCTAAGGTTGAGAAACCCTGTGCTGTATCTACATATATCTTTAAAATAAAAATGAGATCACATTGTACATATACTTTTTGTCACTTGATTTTTGCAAGTTAAAAGTAATTTCTGAACATTTATTTATTCTTTTATCTAATATTACTAGTTTCCTTCTGGTGAGCTGGTACATCCAGGAGAGGAAAAATCATTTCAGGCCATCACATAGCTTTCTACAGCATCATTTTTTCGTGACTGCATGTCATTAACATCAAATGGCTGCACCATAATTCCAACCAATACTCTAGTGTTGGATATTCAGATCGCTTCGTCTCCTCTTTTTTCTTTTTGGCTATCATAAACATCACCATCATGAACACCTTTATGGCTTAACCTTTTCACATGTCTCTGATGACTTCTTGAGAATCAATTTGGCTCTCAGTGCTTTGGAAATAATTTTGTGTCACCGAATTTAACCAAGATCACACAGCCATTTCAAGTGAAAAATGCAAGTCTTTGCTTCCTCCTGATAACACTGATGGGAGAGCCAAGGTTGTAAGAGAAGCGAGGCAGGATAGCCAATTCTCACTCGAGACGTGGTTTTCACATTGTCGAAACCTGCTGGGGCAGGCCAGCCTTTGGCAGGGAGTAACTTTATAATCTCTTCTGCCAGAGGCTTCCAAAAATTCTCAACTTCTTTTTGAGTTCCCAGTGAAGATTCTTGACATTCACTGAGAGTTAAAGAAGAAAAAGACGTGCTCGTGGGCAAATTAAAACAGCAAATGCCAACTGGCTGGAAGTCATCCTTTCTGTGTGTGAAAGGTGGGGAGCTTAGTCAAAGCCCTAAGTAAACAGCTTACGGGAAAAAAGACACGGTGTTTTCTTTTCTGAGCACTGGAAATTCAGGAACAACTTGCGTCAGTTTTTGTAAACTTCACAAGAGTTTGGGTATCATAATATAATGATCTTACTCCCGGAACAGTCTCAGAACCAATTACCAGGTGCTCTTGCCTGAAAGGCAAAGATGGCCATGGAACCAGCCCAAACCAGGGTAGATTTGGGGGACTGGTGGGGAGAAAAATGGGGTTAGAATGAACATGTTGGAGACAACATGGTGTGTTTGTAAAGATACCAAAATCATTCCCACTCTCAACTCTGACAATTGCTTGACTCTGTGTTGACATTTTGAAGTTGCCTTCTCCAGGTGAGCACAAGACAAAGGGAGAAAGGATCTGTTCTGGTCAGACAAGGAACACACCTTGTACCTGTGGGAGGTGACTCCTGGCATCATGTTCTCAGGACATAAGGGGCTGGGATGCAGGAAGAAGCCACCCAGCCCAAAGGCATTTAAAATTGTGTGGTTTTCCTGGGCATAAAGCATAGGAAAGAATGCAGGGGAAGGGAGGAATGTTTTGTTCATAAAATATAAAGCTAAGCAAATAGTGCAGGTTGGAAAGGAATTGTAATGTTTTAATATTGTGCAAAAGAATAGATGATAAATCCATTTAGAATTGACAGGAGCAGCCGTGTGAATAATCCAAAAAGCATTGCTTCAAGTCCTGAGAATGAATAATGTGATGTCTTGCCCCAGCATATTTCTCTTTCTAAACATGTTGCTTATAATTTATTGTTAAAATGAATGAGCATTCCCGGAGTGGCTGGAGAAAGGTGACCTGTATGTTGGGCAGCACGAAGAGACCTCCCTGGGGTCAAAACGTTCCTGCAGATAATTTATAGAGGCATCAAAGAGAAATGACTGTTGTGTTATTGTCTAGGACTTTTTTGAATTAAAAACCCTTGAATCCACTATTGTCCATTAATATTTTTAGTGTGATTATTCCAGTGCCCTGCACCCTTTTAACCCCTCAGATTTCATTCTCTGACTAGAGGACATTCACTGTCTCTTGTCACCTGGTTTCATCATCTTATTTGATTACTACTAGATGAAATTGTCTTATTTAATTTTAATTTTTTTTTTTTTACTTAAACCAGAACATAGGCTGTGAGGTTCAAGAGCTCCTCTGTTCTCTTCATTGTAGTATTCTCTGCACCTAATACAGTACTTAGCACATAGTAGGTGCAGAGTAAATACTGCTGAATAAATCAATACATGTTCTCATCTGATGCACTTTCTAGGGAGCAAGTCAGGGCTCCCTGAAGACTCAACGCCAGCTGAGCTCCCTTGAATGATCTACTCTCACCTCTCCTTCTGTTTTTCCTCTTTAAAAATTAAGGTATAAATTACTAACAGTAAAATCCACTTTTCTTAGTGTACAGTTCTGCAAGTTTTGACAAGAACTACATTTTGTCATGTAACCACCACAATCAAGATATGGAATTGTTCCATCACCACCAAAATTCCCCGTGCTCCTTAATAGTTAACCCCTCCCTGCACCCCCCCATCCCTGGAAACCATTGATCTGATTTCTGCCCCTAGAGTAGCAAGCCTTTCCAATCTGGCTTTTTCACTCAGCATAATACATGTGAGATTCATTGAGTTGTACCATTAATTCATTTCTTTTGATTGCTGAGGAGTGTTCCATTGTGTTGATGGACCACAGTTTGTTTATCCATTCCCCACTTGATGGACATGTCCTCATCTCCTCTTTTTTTTTTTTTTTTTAAGATTTTATTTATTTATTTTTTCCCCCCAAAGCCCCAGTAGATAGTTGTATGTCATAGCTGCACATCCTTCCAGTTGCTGTATGTGGGACTCGGCCTCAGGATGGACGGAGAAGTGGTGCCTCGGTGCGCGCCCGGGATACGAACCCGGGCCGCCAGCATCGGAGCGCGCGCACTTAACCACCAAGCCACGGGGCCGGCCCCTCATCTCCTCTTATATGGAGAAGCTGTGTTCTCACAGTGGCCAAGAGCAGAGACTTTGGGGTCAGCTGGACATGGGATTGAATTCAAGCATTTAAATGACACTTCCTAGCTGTGTGACCTTTGGGCGAGTCAGCAAAGTATTATGACTCAGTTTCCTCAAGAAGAGCAGTGGAGATAATTTACATAAAGTATTCAGCACAAGGGCTGGCAGATAACAAGTGCACAATAAATGGTAGCTCCAATCATTTTGGGCAGCGTGGGAAGAGGTCCTGCTCAAACTTCCCTTCCTCTGATCATCTCACCAATTTTTAGCCATTCAGTCGTTATTTAACTGGTCTAAACTTCAGTTTCTTTAACTGAAAAAGGGGGTAATAATACCAACTTCGTAGAGTTGCTTTGCAGGCTAAGTGGGCTAAGACACACAACTATCTTGCATGGTGGTGCCTGGCCCAGAGGAGGTGCTCAATAAACGGCCAATAGAAAATGAGTGCTGAGAGCGCTTGGTTAACGTGACTCTTATACCATCTTTAGGGCCCGCATGGGTTAGGAGGAAGCAGTGATGTTTAGGCGGGAGAGGGGAACAGGCTCTGGAGTCAGACTGCCTGGGTTCAATTCTCTGCTCTGCCCCTTCCTAGCTGAGTGACAGTGGACAAAGTTACTTGACCTCTCTGTGTCTCAGTTTCCTAATCTGAAGCATGGGGATAATAATACCCACCTCCAGGGATGTTCTGGGGATTACCGGAGATAACGCATGTCAAGTGCTTAGAACAGTGCTAGCTCATAGAGTTTAGTCAGCTGTGAGGATGCTGCCGCTGGTTAGATACTGCATGGGTCCGACTCTCCTTGATCGCCTGATCTTTAGGCATCTCTATCTTATCACTGAATAGCACAGTCCAGGCACAATGTAGGGGTTCAATGCATGTTTGCTGAACTGAATCTGGATAGTGTATCTCCCTTTGGATCACACTGTGATCTCAAATTTTATTATATATACTGAAATGCAATACAAAGCAATTTTTCAAAGGATACATTTTGCCAAACTATCAGCGATGAGATTCAGAAAAGCAGTTGAGGATATACATTACCCTTATAAAAGGCCTTTTATTAGGATGATCATGTAAAATTTTTCATACTGGCAATTCTTTTGGAGAATATCATCCTTGATTCTTCTAAAAAGCTTTTCAACATTTTACATTTAGCGATGGCTTGGTAGCCTTTGGAAATCAGATTTGTCTGTTTTCTGGCTCCAGGACTGGCCTGCTGTGTGACTCCAGATAAAGCTATTGCCTTCTCTGTGCCATAGGTGCTCCATCAGCCACCTTTGTGCATTGTAGAGTTAAATCAACAATTCTTGTAAAGTTGCATGATATCCATAAAGGTTATGGGTGCGTGTTGGGGGTGAGGGAAGGCACTATGAAAGTTGCTATCATTTATTATAAAGAAGTGAGGGGGCTTAGGCATTATTTGGTCAGAAGATAAGCTTGTGTAGACTATACTACTCACGCATGTCGGGTTACTAAGCCCTCATTGAGGTCTATTTATTCATTCATTTATTTTACATTCATCAAGCACCTACTATGTTGCCGAGTTATCAATAAGACAGTGTGTCCCCCAGCAGGGACACATACCCCTGGGTGGGGCATGAGGCAGGTTTCGCATCACATTCTGCTGGCGACTGTGAAAGGTTAGGGGATGCTTAGGATCAAAACTGGTCCAATTGGAGGAACCCTCTAAACTTTGGTGGAAACTGCCAGAAAAGAGGCTCGCTGTTTCCTCCTAGACATGACATCGGAAGCAGCTGCTGGTGGCCATCCTGCCACCCCAGGGGAGACTGTCCAAGAAGGAAACCAATACAGAGGAAGCTGGCTCAGGAACAGAGAGAGAAATGAGGTCCTAGTGACAGAGTCTGAGGCCTAACTCCAAGTGTATCTGAAAGCCCTTTCCATCCATGTGTCTATTAATGACCTTTCCAATTTTGTAAGTCAATCAACCCCCACCACCTTTTTTGGGGGGTGAGGGGCTTATGCTGGTTTGTGTTGGGTTTTCTAGTAAGAGAAAGAGTCCTATTTAATATTATAACCACTTACTGGTTATGAGATCTTGGGGTTACTTAACTCTGAGCTTCAATTTCTCCACCTGTAAAATGGGGATAATAATCTATAATTGTGGTTTTATTGTGAGAATTAGAAATGATCCTGGTATATAGTAATACATGAAGAAACACAGCTTTCTCAAATGTCACTATGACTACTCTGATCCTCCTGTTTGAAATTTCTAGGTCTCAGCACTCTCTGTCTCGCTAAGCCTGCTTTATTTCTGTCACACCTATTTTCTGTCTGTGGCAAAGTGATTTATATAATTGTCCCAACTAACGGCCTCCCTGTATCTGTATCTTTTGCTCTGTGACTTTGTAGTCCCCCACCACTAAGTCAGGGCTCTGTCATGTGAGTTTCTTTGGTCAATGAGATATTAATAACTATGGTGCAAGCAGAGACTTGAAAAATGTGTGTGCCTGTCTGTTTTCCCTCTTGCAGGATTGGGCTGTTCACCTTTGCATGTCTGCCCAGCCATGAGAACACGTCTGGCCAGCCTGCTGGAGGCAGGTGAGAGACAGATGGGCCAGAATGGCCTGGGTTGTGCCAGCTGACCCCAGATGACCAATCCCTCAGCTGCAAGCCTGCCAGATGCCTCTCAATCCTGTGAGTGAGCCCAGCCGAGACCTGAAAAACCACCCAGGCTAAACTGCTGATCTGCAGAATTAGGAGCTAAATAATGGTTAGAGTTTAAAGCCACTGAGATTTGGGGTGGTTTCTTATGCAGCAGAAGCTACCTGATACACTAACATATCATCTAGTTTACTCATTTGCTATATGTACTCTCTCTCTCCCCTAAAATAGACTATGAGCCCCATGAGGGTATGGATTTTTATCTGTTTTGTTCAGGCCTCTGTCCTGCATCTAGAACAGAGCCTGGCAGACAATAGGTACTTGACAAATACTTGTTGAATGTTAAATGAATAATATATAAAGTACCCTGTGAAGTGTCACTTGAGTCGATGTTTAACAAATGATAGCTAGTATAAAACCAAGCCCTGGTGGTTTAGTGGTTAAGATTCTACACTCTCATCACCATGACCCAGGTTCGTTTCCTGGTCAGGGAACCACACCACCCATCTGAGGATTGTCATACTGTGGTGCCTGCGAGTTGCTGTGATGCTGAAAGCTATGTCACTGGTATTTCAAATACCAGCAGGTCACCCATGGTGGACAGGTTTCAGCGGAGCTTCTAGGCTAAGACAGACTAGAAAGAAAGACCTGGCTACCCACTTCCAAAAATATTGGCCGTGAAAACCCTGTGAATAGCAGCAGAGCATTGTCTGATACAGCGCCAGAAGGTGAGAGGATGGCACAAAAAGACCAGGCAGGGTTCTGCTCTGCTGTCCACAGGGTCGCTAGCAGTCAGAATTGACTTGACGGCACTAACAACAACAAACAAAAGAACTGTTATAATGATTATGTTAAATATTTTTATGCCAGAGCCAATATTTTTTATCAGAGTCTTCTGTTATTTTTCCCACTGACATGGTTCAAAAAAGGGAAAGAAGACACGTGACTTCTTTGGGTATACGATGGGGGATGAGGGTTGGCAATGTCAGATAACAAGTTTAATTCTTTTTCTTATCAAATTGACTTGAGACTGTGGGTGTTATGAAGACACAGCCTCAGGCTCTTCATTTGTTAGCTCTGTTTGTGCCACCCTAGCAGCTCCTGTGGGAGCAGCTGGGCTGATGTTCATGTGTGTGGGTGGAGCAAAAAAAAACAGCAACAAAAAAGAGAGTCCTGTTGCCAGGAGTCCAGAAGGTAGACTTCCAGCAGAGACAATTTTCTTTCAAAAAACAATCATCACATTGAAGTAATTAATTTGTTACTGGATTGTCTGTTTAATTTGTCTCTTCTCTACCAGGCTGTGAGCTCCAAGAAGGAAAGGATCACTTCTACTTTACTCATCATTATCCCTCACCATCCACCACAGTGCACGTGTTCAAATCTATTTGTTGAGGGAATGAATCATGACTTTGTTCGTTTTAAGAACACAAGCTCCTAGAACTGAAGGACTACGTCTTTCCACAAATATGGTGTGAACGTGGCACTAGGGTAGCACTTCACAAGTGGGCAATCAGTCTCATTTTGGGGCAAATAATAACAAGTAAATTTTATTGAGCCATTACTATGTGCCAGGCACCATTCCAAGCATGTAATTCATGAATTCACTGTGAAGGGAGGTGCTTTAATAAGCCCCATTTTAGAGATGAAGAATCAGAAACACAGTAAGCCTCCCTCAGAATACTGTGATGTACCTAGGGCAAGTCACACTCCCTCTGAATTTCTGTCTCTCCTTTGTAATTTAAGGGGATTGGTTTAGAGCAAAGTTTCGTCCTATGTGTTCTAAGGAGAACTATAAATCTGAGATGTTCTAGGGGAACAATAAAGACTTTTGTGGTGAGCACACCTGTGTGCCATTCCACTTCCCTTTGGCCTATCTTATTTCAGTACAGCTGTGTGGAAAGTTTCATGCATGTTGCCAGGGTTCCATGTCAAGTGTTTCCCTCAATGTCCCCTTGCTTTTCAGCCTCAGAGCTTTCCCCAAAGCTGTGGAGGGCTGCTCTGCCAGCATGCTGGTGCAATCTGGTAAGTGCAGGGCCCCTAACCCCTCTGGGGCAACTTTCAACCAATGGAGAATGAGCCCTAGTAGCTTTGACCTTTAGTGGGACAATTTTTTTTTTTTTTTTTTTTTTTTGTGAGGAGATCAGCCCTGAGCTAATATCCGCCAATCCTCCTCTTTTTTTTGCTGAGGAAGACGGCCCTGGGCTAACATCGGTGCCCATCTTCCTCCACTTTATATGGGACGCCGCCACAGCATGGCTTACCAAGCAGTGCGTCGGTGCGCGCCCGGGATCCGAACCAGCGAACCCCGGGCCGCCGCAGCGGAGCGCGCGCACTTAACCGCTTGCGCCACGGGGCCGGCCCCAGTGGGACAATTTTGAGGCACATTTTATATGTATGGTTCCTCAGAGGTTCTCCAGGAATATTGAGTTCTGATTGGTCACATCTGTAATCAGCTCACTAATGCACGTTTCCTGCCTTTTGCTCTTTCTCTGTCTCATTCTCCCCACTTCTTCATCTTTTTTTTTTTTTGCTTGAGGAAGATTTGCCCTGAGCTAACATCTGTGCCAATCTTCCTCTATTTTGTATGTGGGTCGCCACCACAGCATGGCTGCCAACGAGTGGTGCAGGTCTGTGCCTGGGAACGAAACCCAGGTTACTGAAGCAGTGTGTGCTGAACTGAACGACTTGGCCACGGGGCCAGCCCCCAACTCCTTCATTTTTAATCACTGGAATCAACTCCCTATACATACATGCATCAGGTGTCAGCTGTACCTGAATCCAAGTCTTTGTCTCTACTTTTGGGAGGATTTAAACTAAGACATATGGTCAATTAATTTGAGAAAATATTGCATGCTATATTCCTCTCTCAAACATTCGAAATGCACATTAACATACAGTCATGTGTCGCATAACAATGTTTCAGTCAACGATGGACTGCCTATAGGACGGTGGTCCTGTAAGATTAGTACCATATGGCCTAGGTATGTAGTAGGCTATACATCCAGGTTTGCGTCAGTATACTCTATGACGTTCACACAACCACGAAATTGCCTAATGATGCATTTCTTAGAATGTATCCTCATTGTTAATGGACGCACGACTGTATTCAAAGCTCTGGGAAGTCTTGCTGCAAAGTAACCCATTCACCTCTTTTTAACTCAGGGTTTCCCAAACTTATTTGCCCACAGAAATTTTTATCCTTAAGATCTTACAAGTTTTCCCGGAATAAGTGTTCCATGGAATGTGCTTTGAGAAATGCTTGTCAGTATAATCTCCAGGATCCTCTTCCTTACTGTATTCTTCAAGTTGGTGGGTGGATCCAGTGGCCTCAGCTGCCACTCCCTGGCAGGGAGCCAACAACCAAATAGAACTCAGTAGATGGGAAATTTTTCTCAGTGCCAGAGAGCAGAGCCTTCAGACAAGGCCTCTCCGGAAACCGTCTCTTCCCCTTTTTCTTATAAATGGGATGGTTAGGCTGCTGGTGGGGCCAGGAATGCTTGGCTGACTGGGCTGGGAATGCAGCTGTGGGCATCCTGAGAAAAGTCTCCACTTGCTGATGATGCAGGAGCCTGGACCAGATGAACAGGAAATGGGTGCCAACCAGCCTTCCCCCCTACACTGTTCTGTTAACAAGCAGCCATGGGAGAATTTAATTGGCATGGGTCCAGAGGGGATAATTATTTCCTACGGTAGTGCACAGAGGGGCACTCAGGAGACCCAGCGATTGTGGGGTCAGGAGGATGTGTGTGGAAGCCTGGAGCCTGGGGTTTGCAGCCTCCGAGTGGGGGCTGGCAGGTGGGAGTGAAGGGGGCTGATCAGCAGCTAATCCATCTTCCTTCGCCCCTCAAAGTCTTGCATTTAAGTAACAGCATTTGTGTTCTTGGATTTTGGGGGTCAAGTTAGATGTATCTGAGAGAACAAATTGAAAATTTTATCATCTTCTTGTTTAATAAAAATGAAACCCATGAAAATAATAACAAAAATAGTAATATCAATTTCTGAATTCTTTGTTGAAGGATGTACACACACAGGCTTTTATCAAATCCATTATATTCAGTGATTAGTCTACATCAGGGTTTCTCAATCTCAGCACTATTGATATTTTGGGCAGGATAATTCTCTCTTGTGGGGGCTGTCCTGTGCACTGTAGGATGTTAAGTAGCATCCCTGGCTTCTACTCACTAGATGCCAGTAGTAAGTTTCTCCTCCCAAATTGTGGCAACCAAAAATATTTCCAGACATTGTCAAATGTTCCTTGGGGGGCAAAATCAGTCACAGATGGGGGCTACTGGTCTATGTAAAAGGGGCAGAAGAATATAATGGCTAAAGCACGGGTTTCCAGCCAGGCTGTCTTTGTCCAAATTCTAGTTCTATCGTTTATTAGCTTTGTGACCTTAGGGACATTATTTAACCTCTCTGTGCCTCAGTTTCCTCTTCTGTATAATGGGGATAATACTACTACCTAACTGATGGGGTTATTGTGAAGATTAAATACGTTAATATATGTATGGAAATAAATACTTATAAAGTGTTTAGCACAGTCTGACACATAGAAATCTCTCAATAAATGTAAACTCTTATTATCATAATCATCATTATTTTGCTTTTTCCTCCTAGATTACACACTCTTTGAGTGCAGAGACCAAGCCTTTTTATTTTTTGGTTCATGATGTCTAGCCCAGGCACACAATAAAGATTAAATTCAGGAAGAAAGAAGGGAAGGTAGGAAGGAAGGAAAGGAGGAGCTTAGCAACGGAACTTCCAGCGTGAAGACATGAGAGAGGAAGATCAAGAACCTTCCCCAGACAGCTGGCCCATGCACCAGAGCCTGGGGCTGGAACTCTTACCGTTTCAGGCCAGACTCTCAGGTGGAAGAGGGGTCAGAGGGAAGATTCCACACAAAACATCAGGGGGTGTGTAAAGGGATCTAAATGCAAAACTTCAAAGTGGGTAAACAGATGCATGGGGACAGGCTTGAAACTTCTTAGGCTGGAGGATGCAAGTGGGCTCTGCATTAAGTAGAAGCGATTGCTATAGCCTGGAAGAAGCAAGAAGCAATGCAGGAATGTATGTTGTCTGCTTGTGCTTCAAGGACTGGAGTATGGCTAACAGCATATTGTTTACTCCTCGATTCACGAAACTCAGGAAGTTCATTCACGGACTTGAAGTAGAACTCCTTATATAGAAGTGTGGAACAATTCAGCAGAAGGGGACAAGGCTTCCACTGGCCACCAGAGCAGTGTCTACCTCTAAGTGCTAGGTCCAGGGGGGGATCTGAAACAGCACTCTCCAATCGAACTTTCTGCAATGACAGAAATGTTTTGTATCTGGGCTGTCCAATATGGTAGCCACTAGCCACATGTGGCCATTTAAATTAAATTTAATTTAAAATTCACTTCCTGGGTCACACTAGCCACACTTCAAGGGCTCCATAGCTACATACTCAAGCTCTCCAAGGACACAGTGAGAGATGGTGGGCTCACTGCTCTCAATGGACAGGAGTGAAGCATAAATCCCTATGCCTCTCTACCCATTTCCACCTGCCAGCTAGGCTAAACACTGTCCCGATCTGGACCATTCCCCTTTTCTGGGCCATGAGGAACCTGGTATGAGGGGAAAGAAAGAGAGACAGAGGCAACAGCAACAATGATGACAATGACTGTGTTCCTATTACTGCTGCAATCATTAACAACATTTATGGAGTACTCAGTAAGTGCCAAGCACTTTCCTAAGAATTTCACATGGACCAGTTCTCATTGGGTAGGTCTACTCGTTACCCCTGTTTCATAGATGCAGAAACTGAGGTACCGAGAGGTTACCCAGAATCAACAAACCAGTGTACCGTGGAGCTGTGTTGTTAAGTGGGTAGAAATGTACACTTTGGAATTCGGCAAACTTCACATGAGACTGACTGAATATTTTTTGGGAAGGGATCCATCAGAAAGTGTTCACATTGGCTACTTTTGTAAAGAAGGCCTGGGGCTGAGGTTGGGGGTGGAGGAGATTTTTTTACTTTCTCTGTATTTATGTCATTCTGTACCATTTAAAAAAAAATTGATCAGTACATGCATAGCTTTCAGTTAAGAAAAAATACATCAGGGCCGGCCCCGTGGCTTAGCGGTTAAGTGTGTGCGCTCTGCTACTGGCTGCCCGGGTTCGGATCCCGGGCGCGCACCGACGCACCGCTTCTCCGGCCATGCTGAGGCCGCGTCCTACCTACAGCAACTAGAAGGATGTGCAACTATGACATACAACTATCTACTGGGGCTTTGGGGGGGAAAAAAAGGAGGAGGATTGGCAATAGATGTTAGCTCAGAGCCGGTCTTCCTCAGCAAAAAGAGGAGGATTAGCACGGATGTTAGCTCAGGGCTGATCTTCCTCACAAAAAAAAGAAAAAAAAGAAAAAATATATCAGCAGGGCTTATCTCGTTGCTGGGGTTGTGGTGGTTTTAATTTTTATTATTTTCTATGTTGAAGCAGTCAACTTATTTAAAGATGGAGAGAGGTCGCTTTCTGCATGGGGGCCGCCGTGGGTAAAGGTCAGCGCTTCTGACTGCTTTGTGGGTTAGCATTTTCCTCTCTCCGATGATGGGACTCAAGGGGAACTCACAGCAGACAATCCCATTCATGCCACAGCAGGTTCTTGGGCTGTTGACCCTGGAAGTATGGTGACTAACTATCCTGGTTTGCGCAAGACCAAGGTGTTTCCTGGGACACGGGACTTTCAGTGCTAACTGGGAAAGTCCCAGGCAAACTGGGGCAAGTTGATGACCCTACTTGGAAGTGGGAAAAAGATGAGCCTTTTTGGGGACTTCAACCTACACAGCTCCTTCCAGGAAAGGACAGCGTCCCAGCAGGCCGCTGTTCAGGTGGATGAGGGAATTGCTAAACGAAGGATATGACTTATCTCCCTGGCATTGCTTGTTTTCTACTCAGAAGTTCAAAGACAGGGCGTCCTGAGGAAACACTACTAGTTCCAGGAGCAGCTACATTATTACTTCCGTGGGCCCGCATCATTTTTGCCTTTGCGGGCCCCTTCCTCCTTAAAAAAATATTAAAAATATTTAAGACTGCATTTGTAAAAAGAAAAATATAATTCAGGCTGGATTCATGACTATACAGCTATTATTACTACATTTGTTTTTCTACTGATTTTAAAGGAAATTAAAATTAAAACATTTTTATGAACCCTTAAAAATATTGTGGACCCCAGGCATTGTATCTACTGTGCCTAATAGGCAAGTTGGCCCTGGTTCCAGGGCTTTAAAGAGAGAATGGGAAAAGAGGAAAGTTTGGCAGCATCTTGATCAGGGGTTCCTAATCTGGATGAACTTGGATGGGAAAAAATGTGTGTTAATTTTCAACCACCTCTAACTGAAATTTAACATTTCCTTCCGTTACAACAGGCAACAAACCATACCCGAATGGCAGTACCCGCTACTCCGCCGCCAGGAGAAGTGACAGGTATTTCCAGATCATATTACAGTTGTGGCGAGTGTATTGAGATAGCGTTTTCCCTCATCACTTCTTCCAAATTAGGGTGGTTATTAGACTGGCTGCTAGATCATGTTGTTTATGTGTTACTAAAGAAGCTCACATATTATTATATCGCAACTTTTAAATTTAAACACTGTATCAATATAATTTTTTCTTTATAATCCAATGTATTTTGTGTTGTGCATTTCAAAACCTCATTCTGAGAAGTGGTCCTCAGGCTTCAGCAGATTGCCCAAATCCACAGCAAAGAAAAGGTGCAGAACCCTACACTGTTCTACAGGTGTTCTGTATGTAGCTCATGAATCTGGTCCTTGGCTTAGTTTCATGCCTCCAGTGGGGAAACTCTTACTCAGCCTTCCCCACCTGACAGAGAGTCCAGGACAGGGTTAAAGCCTGGCTGGTAGAAGATAAAGTCACACCCCAGGTGTGCAGCCTAATAAGGTGTTAATTGGGAACCAGCTGAGCTGGGAGAGGAAACCCAGACAGGTTGCATTCGTTTTTTTTTTCTTGTGGTTTGGTTGTTGATAGAACATCATCAATCCTCCTCCCAGGTGGAAACAGGCTGAATGCCTCCCTCTTCAATGCTTTTTTTGCAGAAAGTTCCAATTCTGTGGTCCTGGGGTAGACCCTGAATTTTAGTTTAATATGTCTCATTTATTTATTTGTTTTAAACCTTCACTGAGCCCTTCCTGTGTCCCATGCAATTTGCTAAGTGCTTTACATGCATTACCTCATTCAGGCCTCACAACAGCTCCATGGGGAAAGCACTCTTATTATTTCTATTTTTACATATGAGGCAATAGAGGGAGGCTCAAAGGACCAAGTGACTTGCCTGAATCCACACAGGCAGCAAGTGGTGGCTGGGATCTGAACTTGGTCTGACTCTTCCCAAAGTCCCTACCTTTTGAACTTTTGGGTTATTTGTTTTTTTGGTTTTACTCGATAGAACTTTCTTAATTTTTTTAAATCTTTTTTTTTTTTTTGTGAGGAAGATCAGCCCTGAGCTAACATCTGTGCTAATCCTCCTCTTTTTGCTGAGGAAGACGGGCTCTGAGCTAACATCTATTGCCAATCCTCTTCCTTTTTGTTTTTCCCCAAAGCCCCAGTATATAGTTGTATGTCATAGTTGCACATTCTTCTAGTTGTTGTACGTGGGACGCGGCCTCAGCATGGCGGGAGAAGCGGTGGTCGGTGCGCGCCCGGGATCTGAACCCGGGCCGCCAGTAGCGGAGCGCGAGCAGTTAACTGCTAAGCCACGGGGCCGGCCCAAGAACTTTCTTAATTTTAAGGATATGGCACACCACAGGCACGTTGGTCAGTAGGCAGTGAGCACAGAAGCAGCTTGTGAATTACAGGCCCAAGATAAGGTAGAAAGTGATGGGTGCCGGAAAGGGTTAAAGGGGCACCTATGTATGGTGACAGATAAAAATTAGACTATTGGTGTTGAGCACCATGCAGTCTATGCAGAAACTGATAAATAATAATGTACACCTGACATTGCACAATGTTATAAGCCATTATGACCTCAATAAAATAATTGCAAAAAAAAAAAAAGATAAAGTGGAATGTGACTACACAAACACAGTGGGGTTGGTCTTAGGATTTCAAGCCCCTTGGAGTGGAGGACGACCTGTGTCACACCCAAACCTTATTGCTCTATGATAATCACAGAGGCTGATACTGGACTGGCATTGTGTGTGTGTGTGTGTGTGTGTGTGTGTGTGCGTGTTATTGGAGTGCTGGGGCTCAGAGAGAAAGCTATTCTCTTATGTTGAGATAAAGATCATACAATTCCTACACACATCCTTGAATTTTTAATTAAAAAGCCAAGAGGAGTCAAAAGGTACAAATTTCCAGTTATAAAATAAATAAGTCCTGGGGATGTAATGTGCAGCATGGCGATTATAGTTAATAATACTGTATTGCATATTTGAAAGTTGCTAAGAGAGCAGATCTTAAAAGTTCTCATCACAAGAAAAAAAATTCTGTAACTCTGTATGGTGATGGATGTTAACTAGACTTACTGTGGTGATCATTTCACAATATGTACCAATACTGAATCTTTATGTTGTACATCTGAAGCTAATATAATGTTGTATGTCAATGATATCTCAATTAAAAAAAGAAAAAGTCAAGGGGGAAAAAGTCACCTGTCTGTTCTCTATAACTGCGTGGCCAAGTTCAAGTCTTCCACGGCTGGAACTTTGAGACGAGTGGCTGGTTTTTCTCTGGGACACTGTAGGCGGGGTGGGTTTGCCATCAGAGTTGCTCTGTCCTGTGTCTGGGGTCAGCTTTGCTCTGTCCTACCTTCAATCACCCAGAAACATCAATGTTCAGATGCAATGACTCTACAAGGCGTCCACCCTTTGTCACCATCTGTTTATATCCCAAAGAAAGATTTGACATTGCAAACCACTGAAATTTAGAATAAGTGGAGCAAGGAACAATCCATTCCTTGTTTTAAATCAAGTTGTCATAATCCAAAGGCAAGCTCCAACTTTAATAACAAACACCCAATGTTATGACATTTTACCTTTTCCAACTATTTATGTAGGCACAAATATTGTGTTTAAATTTTCAACTATACAGTTAACATAAAACAGTCCACTCACTTGAATATAGTGAAAATAAAGCTAGTTATGCCTATTTTGTTTCCCTTTTAGGCCTCACTCATTTAAACAATCATTCATTCAACAAATGTCTGCTGAGTGCTCAGTGTCAGACACCGTGTTTGGCACAGCATATCCTAAAATGAACCAGAAGCACTCCTTGTGCTCTGAGCACCGTAGGGAAGCAGTAAGAAAAAGGAGGGGGCCACTTTTACACTGATCTGTGCTTTTTCATCTCTAGCATCTCAAAAAAGAGATCAGAAATGGTTTGCATTTCCTTTGCATTCTCTACCAAGCCCTGTCCCCCAAATCAAGCTGTGATGGAGTCTAGAGGCTGTACATTTGGAGTATAGTTTTTCAGCAGTTTTACGAATTAAGGCTGTGAAACCCAGAAATGAAAGTGGTGCAAAAAACAGTATTTCACAGTCACCCAAAGAAAGATAAAATGTGTGATGCTCAGGACTTGGCATCCTGATGCTTCATCCCACACTCAGATGGCAAGTGGATTTTAACAAGGAGCGGGGTTTGTGGTTTGGGAAATACGGCATTTTTACTGCCTTGGGTCATATTTGAAATATTTGCAGGCGTTTAAAATAGCGTAATGTTATTTTTTCCCTTGTCTTCAAAACAAACCCAGCAAGCTTTTATAAGTCATAACAACAAGCATAAAATTGGGACATTGGAAAATCCATGGGCAGGGCTTTGGAAAATCCATTCTCCCTCAGGACGGGTGTCTGGATTTGGGTGCAGAGGACCATGAGCTTCTTGGGGGCTGACCTGACCTTGAATGACCTTGGGATCCTGAAGGAAGGGGGAAGGGCTCCAGGGGCAGCACAGCAGGGATCCCCCGCCCAGCCCTTCTTCAGTGCAGAGATAAAAGTATGCACAGAGGCTTTGGGACTTTCCTTCTAGCCAAGATGTTCTGTTTTTCACTCTAGAAATTTCTTTGAAAGAAAAAATAACAATAATCCAGAGACTCATATTTATTTAAGTGACCAATTCCCAAAACCCGTTGCCCTGGAATTCTGTCCCGTGAGCCACGCTGTCTGGAGCCTATTCCTGCCAAAGGGCCTCAGGTGGGGCAAACGTTAAAACAAAGAACTGAACTGGCCTCAGATGCAAGTGTACTTAGCTTTCTGTTTATTAGAACAATGAAGGGTAATCAGTTTTTGACCAGAAGGAAATATGTAAGTTAATACATACATATATATTAATATATAGTAAATGTATGCTTATTTAGTAAACACGTCAGTTAATATTTCTGAGCATCTAGTAGGCCATACCCCAATTAATCCTTATAACAATCCTATGAAATGTGTACTATTCTTATTCAATGTTATTGATGGAGAAAACTGATCAACAGGGAGGTTAAGTAACTTGCCCGAGGTCACACAGCTAGGCGGCAGCAGAGCCAGGATTTGGATCTAGGTAGCTGGCTGCGGGGAAGGAGTCTGAGCCTTATTCTATGTTGCCATTACTCGCCCCATGCTTGTTTGCTAAGCCTAAATTTTAAAAAATTCATATCTCAGGTACCTGAAATTCTGAAAACCTGATGGCAAAGGAAAGTGTTTGATGGCTTTCCTTTTGATTTTTGCTATTAAAAAAAAAAAGACACAAGTACAAGTCTTAGCTTATTTGGAAAACATAAGAAGAGCAAACAAATTGAGAGTGAATTAAACCAGGTTTTCCCTCTGTCAACCCTACCATATCCCCCTCCGAAGTGCAAAAGAAGAAAAGAAGGGAAAAAGCTCTTTAATTGTCCCCACTATTTGAGATCATCTTTTCAAACTTTTAAATTCCTGGTCTTAGGAATGTGAAGAGGAAGAAGAAAAAACAATGCAGAACTGCTTTCAAAGCCTGGTAGGAAGAAGCAGAACTGAGCAAGCTGTGAAGCGCTGGGGCCGCCGCGGGGCTGGAGGCTGTGCTGGCGTGTGGCAGAATCTCTCTGGAAGAAAGACATGGGGATGCTTTCAGCATCCTGGGGTAAAAGACTGGAGAAGAAAGGCGCCTCTCAATGAATGGTGCTCAAAATCGGCTGGAAAATAGGGGAAACGGGCCTTCTCAATGAAAAGCCAAAAAAGTGCCTTTTTTGTTGATTCCCTCACTGTGAAGTGCTGCTCCTCCCTCCCTCCCTGACCCCTTCCCCAGCTCATCTCATTGGGCTCAGAGAAAAGGGTTCTTGTTGTAATCCCATCTGCCGGCGGCTCAGCGACATTCTTTTATCTCTGCCCAGGGCCTGGAAGTTGGGCTGGGGCTTCAGCTGCCAGAAATTTTGGGTTTCACATTGAATATTCCCAAGATGGGCATCTGAGAAATGTCAGTTAACATCAAAATTGCCTTCTGTAACGAAGAGCCAGAAAGTTTTCCTTCCCCAGCAAGGTCGGGAAATAATTCTCTTTTCAAGCTCTTGCCAGTACAAACTCCAGTCCACACTTGGAAGATCTAGCTTAAAGGGACAGGGACCACTTTGGTTTTACACTAAAACAAACAAAGAAACAAAAAAAAGATCTAATTTTAAAATTAAATTAAAGATGGAACATTAGTCGTGTTTTCTTCTTAATAGTGCTTGGTGTAACAATATCGCACTGTAATAAATTCGTAGGAACAGGATTTGCGGCTCTGGTGAGAGAGAGCAATTTGGGGGAAAGTTAAAAAATCACCAACAGAGGACACCTTGTGTGGCTGGCAAGTAAAAAAGGTAATGGGGTGGGGATGGAGGTCAGAGGATAAAGGAGAGAAAGAAGAATCTCTTAGAGAAATGTCACTGATCTTTAGAAAGTTCTGAAACAAAAAGGGCAAAGCATTCCTTGAGGTAGTGGGTTGAGCCCTTAGTATTAGAATGCACAGAAGAAATTGGGAGAAAGTCTGATTTTTAACCCTGCAGGAAATCTCTGCTCAAGATGATAATTTCAAGCATTGGTACATTTATCCCAAAGACTGGATTCTTGCCATTTTGCAGAGGGAAATTCAGGTGCAGGGATGGGCAGAGCTGTCTCCGCTCTGCAGGAAGGGTGTCTGCATCGAACACTGGCGCCTCATTAGTTCCAGGTCTGAATAGGGAGCAAGGCATCCGAAGGCAATAAGGACCCGGCCCCGTCCCCCGGCAAACCCTGTTTGCCGCCCGCCTCCCTCCCCCTGTAGTCCTTTGTTGGATGGATTTTTATCTAGGGGCGCGTATGGGAGGTGGGAGGGCAGGGAGAGGAGGGGGATTACGAGATGGGGGCTGGGAGAGTTGGGGCGCTAGGAGGGTGGGTGCGCCTGTGTGAAGGAAACAAAAGGACGGCTTTGGCTGGTGCGGCCCTGCTAACTGCAAGCTGAGGGTGACCGCCTGGAGTTAAGCACAAAGACTCTGTTAGGTCGAGAAGCCCAGGCAGCCCTCTCTCTACCTCTATTCTCTCCTCCCTTTGTGGAGAATAAGCAGATACCTTCAGGTCAGCTTATTTTCCCTTTCAGCAAGAGCTCTAATTCCTGAAGCTAGTGAGGTCTTTCTAAAATAAAACTGAGGACCTCACACTCTAGCCAAAAATCCTGCTAAGGATGGCCCATCGGCATCGGGATATGATGTGATCCTCACCTCGGCTCAGATGTAGGGGGACTGTTTCAAGGATCATCCAAAGCAGGACGTTTCTGAAAGTGAAACTGAGCTCAGTGAAAATTATGCCAGGGCAACCGACACATGCAGGGGCTGTCCCAGGCCCATCAAGATGTGTAGTCACTAACCCACAGGCCCTGTGCCGTCTGGCCCCTGCCTACCTCCTCAGCCTCTTCTCATCTCCCTCTTCCCTCTGCTCCATCCACGCTGAATTCCTTTGTGTTCCATGTGGCCTGTCCCACTTCGGGGCCTGGTGCACTCTTGTCCATCTCAGCTGTCTAGTGTCTGTCTGTCTTTCCCTCAGATTCCCACTCTGTCCAGGGAAGTTCTCCACACTGAAGTAGGCCTCCTTGTTTTATGGTCTCAAGGACCAGGGGTGATAACCAAAATATATAATCACTGCTGGGTAATAGGAATGAATGAACAAATGGATAAATGAATGAATAATAATCTCCCTTTGTCACAGTCAGCTGGGGCTGCCATAACAAAATAGCTTACTGGGTGGTTTAGGCAATACAAATTTATTCTCTCACAGTTCTGGAGGCTGGAAGTCTGAGATCAGGGTGTCAGCACGGTTGGGCTCTGGTGAGGGCCCTCTTCCTGGCTTGCAGACAGCTGCCTTCTCACCGTGTCCTCATGTGGTGGAGAAAGCAAGAGCAAGCTCTCTGGTCTCTTCTTACGAGGGCACTAATCCCATTGGGGAGGAGCTCCACCCTCATGACCTCATCTAAACCTAATTCCCTCCCAAAGGCCCCATCTCCAAATACCCCACATTGGGGGTTAGGGCTTCAACATGTGAATTTCAAGGGGGACACAGTTCAGTCCATAGCACTCTCAATTCTTTACATAAATTAAACTACATATTGAATAAATCTGCTTAGTGAATGATATATTGCAGTGTAAATTGTTCATCAAATCATTCTAATAATTTCCAAATTACTTTGTTGTACTATTTATTTTGAAATAATTATAGGTTCATGGGAAATTGCAAAAATAACACAGAGAGGACCTGTGTTCCCTTCACCTAGTTTCCTCCAACGGTAACATTTTATGTAACTGTGGTACAATATCAAAACCAGGATGTTGATACTAGTACAATCCACAAATCTTGTTTGGATTTCACCAGTTTTACATGTACTTACATTTGTGTAGTGTGTGTGTAGCTCTATGCAATTATATCACATGTGTAGATTTGTGTAACCACCACCACAATCAGGATACGGCACTGTTCCATCACCACCTTGTGCTACTCTCTTATAGTGAGACTCAACCCGTCTCCTTGCCACCCTCACCCTGTCTCCAGCCCTGCAGGTACTGATATGTTTTCCATCTCTGTAATTTTGTCATTTCGAGACTGCAATATCAATGGAATCATATAGTATGTAATCTGTATTTTAAAATCACACAGCATGTGACCTAAATTTTAAAAATAGTTGGTGTGGTGTCTTCTTTGATGTGGCTGTCACTAGCTCAATGTGTCCCTTCTGGGTAATGATTTGACATAGGAATCTGTGTTGATGTTTTTCAACAACTTCTCCATGAAACCCATAGTTGTGAGTTACGTGGCATGCTTTGTTTAGGCTAGGGGTGCTCCCTAGGTGGAGCGTGTATGTGGATGCTAGAACTTCCCATGTGATTGGAGAACCCCTGCCTCAGGTGTTGACAATGGTGATAGCTCTGAAGTTCCTTGCCTTGCTACCTGCAAGGCATCCCATCCCCAGAGACAGCTGCCCTGAAGCAGCAGGTGAGCCCTCCAGGTCCTGTGCAGGCCCTGCCGATCTCTTGGTGACAGAAAAAACTTATAACGTTTGCCAGTCAGTACAGAAATATTTCAACATTTTAACAGTATGTATTTGTACTGGTATATGTGTATTAAATATCAGCCCTGCATATAATTTTCTTTTAAACACACATCACCTTTTCTTTTTTTTTTTTTTGTGAGGAAGTTCAGCCCTGAGCTAATATCCGATGCCAATCCTCCTCTTTTTGCTGAGGAAGATTGGCCCTGGGCTAACATCCATGCCCATCTTCCTCTACTTTACATGGGACACTGCCACAGCATGGCTAGATAAGCGGTGTGTAGGTGCGCGCCCGGGATCCGAACATCCAAACCCTCAGGCCGCAGCAGCAGAGTGCGAGCACTTAACCAGCCCACAGGTCACCTTTTCAATATCCTGTTCAATGTCTGTCCTCTAATCTCCTTAAAGTCAGGAGCCTTCTTATATTTGTCATCCACCAGCATCTAGCTCTGTGTCAGCACATAGTACGCAAGCAAAGCACTTCTGCTGAATGAATAAGTGGGAATCTGTTTTGTGGAGAGCTTGTTGAATCTAAACTGATTTCTCTTAAGAAGAGACTATTCATTTCTTTCCCAAAAGATGCTCTTCCCTCAAATTCCACTGGAATTCTTTTTTCTTTTTTAAATCAAGAAAGAGGGGAATGTGGCAGCAGCTGCTCGCCTAAATGGCCTAGTTATGATGTTCAAAATGTGTCCTGCCCTCCTGACTGTTTTGAAATAAGCACAGGAAATTACGTAAATTGGCAATAAGAGTCCGACAGTTGGGATCGGGGAGGTACGCATGTTTGCTTTTCCAATTTTCTGCTCCCCTACCAAGCGAACACATGGAGTTTTGACCTTCCATATGTTTTTAATGCGTGTCGGAGATAAGTGTTCCAACAAGTTGGAAGCAACAGGTTGAGTGCTTTCTCCCTTATTCCATCGGGAGCTGCTTCAAGCAGGCTCAAGATCCAAGGGAAAGACAAAACAACCTCCCACAGCACTAGGTCTTCTCAGAAAGTCCTGGACTGCTATCCTTGAGTCATTTGTTCTGGAAATCTTCCCTGACTTGCAGGGCTGGACCAAGTGAACTCCTTGCCCCAAGCACCCTGTGTTGACCTCTCATGGAACCGACCACTGTGCTGGAATTGACCATTTTCTGGTGTGTCACCCACACCAGATTGTAAACCCAAGGGAGACTAGGGCCATATTTGTCCTCTTTTCTACCTTGTCCCCAGTGTCTGGCTAAATATCTGACCCAGGGTAGGGGCTCAGTATGTATTTGTTAGAGGAATGAATGAATGACAAGAAGGGAAATGACTATTAACCAGAGTTTTACGACAGTCAAAAAGTCACCTGGACTTTTGGCACCCGTCGTGTGTTCTGGTTCTTATTGCAAGAATCACCAGAGACCGTTGTCGTTAATCCTATAATTCAGTGGTTCTTAACTTTGAGTGTGCATTAGAATCACCTGGAGGGTTTGTTAAACTACAGACTGATGGGCCCTATTCTCCGAGTTTCTGATTCTGTTTATCAGGGGTAGGCCTCGAGATCTGCATTTCTAACATGTTTCCAGGTGATGCTGATGTTCCTGCTCTGTGACCACAGTTTGAGGACCACTGAGACAATAAAGCGAGGAATTGTGCTGTGATTGCATTTCTTTTAACGTTTAGATTTGCATTGCAGGATTTTAAAAAATGGCAGTGTTACTGCTTATGACGTAAAGTCAGCATTATTAATTAAAGTGTGATTTAAAGAACTTAGGAATTGGTATCTTTGACCTTGTGATAAATAGATGGGCTTTTCATCAACATGGATTCCACATTTGAAAGGCATGTGGAAAAAAGATCACGCGCTTTGGAGCCAGTGAGACCCGACTTTGAATCTCACTTCACTGCTGACTGGCAAGGAGACCTTAGACAGGTTCCTTCCTCTCCTAGGGTCTCAGAATTTTCATCTGTAAGACAGGGATGAAAAAGAAAAGTCTTTTATAGGGATAGTAAAAGACACTTTTCACAGTTTCTAGAAGAAACAATAAAAAACAAAAAGTATCCCTTCCTAGTAAAATATTAATTGGATTATGAGACTAAAAATAGTGAATTTGTGTAGCAAGGGATATAGTGTTTTCTGAAGCTATTTGCTCCTAAATTTTAGGTAGCGAGGATTTTATTGGAAAATTTATCTCAGTTTATTTGGTTACTGAGCTTAGATAGTAAGAGCTTGGATAGAGAGGGTTATTTGCACAAGTAAAGTGACTTTTTACAGAGGCAATGCTCAATAAATGATAGATAGAATAGAAAAACGGAATGCACGAGAATAATGTCTGCATAAGAAAGGTAGATAAATCATATGGGGAAGATCTCGTTACCTGAGTATTTGTTATTAGAGGACCTGCAGGTAGCAAGTTGTGAATGGAGGCAGAGATCATGGTAACATGGAAAATAGTCACCAAGGACATGACTAGTCCAACATTAGCTCCTACTCAAATCCTTCCTTGCTTAGCATATATTTTGCTCATTAGGTCACAGTCTTAGTTGATTCCCCTCTCCTGCTGTCTATTGGATGCCCACCTAGCCAACAGGCAATCACAATGCAAATCTACTTGAAAGAGAACAGCAAATCTTACAAATGGCACGGGATTTCATAAAGTTGATGAAAAGATCTTAGAGAACAATTCCAGTCACATAGAAACAGAGACCTAGCAGAGTTAGATAAATTTACATCTGAAGAAGAGAACGTCTAGAGGATGAGGTTATAACAGTTTCACAAGTTAATTATTTGGCTATCAAAGGATTGTGAGAGACTGAGAAAAGTGATGAAGCCCTCAAATATTTTTGCACAACTGACTCTCTTTTTGATAAAACTGCTGAAGTCCAACAGGAAGGGATGATGTATTGTGTTAGGACACATTTTGTCAGAAATATTATGTTCAAAACCACATGATTCTTGCTTTTCCTAAGAATTAGCATACATTACATTTATGACCCAAATCAAGGGCTGGCCAACTATAGCCTGAGAGCCAAATCTGGCCTGCCACCTGATTTTGTAAATAGATCTCTACTGAAACACAACTATGCTTGTTCGTTTACTTATGGTCCATGGCTGCTTATACACTGCAGTTGAAGACTTGACTAGTTGTAACAGAGATTTCATTGCCCACAAGGCCAAAAATATTTACTCCCTGGCCCTTTACAGAAAAGTTTGCCAACTCTCGACCTAATTTATTTTAAAATAAACTTTTCTTCTTTATTTTTACTTTTATTTTGTGAAGATATAGTTCTAATAATGTTTTTCCCTCCATTATTTACACTGGCATTTTGATTTCCATTTTAAGTTGATTTTCTTCTAGGTGATGCCTGGCCCTCTCCCCCACCCCATATTGTCGTCAGCTGATGAGGCCTCCCTGTAATTCAGGACAAAACGTGACTGTTCATGGAGATGAATTATTGCTGGTTCCCAACGTAAGAGTGCAGGGAACCAGAATGATAGTGTTTGAATGCTGCTACTTCCTGGCTATGAGTATGGCAAACTTCTTAACCTCTCTGGGTCTCAGGTTCCTCCTCTGTCGAGTGGGGATAATGGCATTAACCTTGGCCAGTTAGTGAACTAAAACAAGATAGCGAAGGTCAGGTTCTTAGCCCAGTCGCCGGCGCACAGGACACAGATGCAATGGTAGCCGTTGTAATTTCTATTTGGTTTGGAATGGCAGTTTACATAGCCTGGATTCTGAGCTCTAAGTTCCTTCAGGCACTCCTTGAGTTGCTTGCTGGAAGGCCCTTCTCTAGCACCATGGTTTATAAAGCCCTACTAGGAGTGAAGCAAGTCCTGTACCAAACCAACCAGTCTGGTTTGAAAAAGTAAGAGATGAGTTAAGAATTTATCTTCCCTTTTAAAGGTGCTTCCCTTAGTCAGTTGGTGTCATAAATATCTGCAGCAGCAGCAGCAGTTAGGAAACTTTTCACAACAATTCGACTCCAGCAGGCAGATCCAGCCCAACACAGCTTGTGAATAAATATTCCCAGATGCTCTGACTTCAAGAGGGGCGGCATTTTGTCATCAGGAGATGTGGACAAATATGACAATGGTATGGCAGTGATCATAGTGAGGGTGGTAATCAGCAGGCCAGGGGAGAGCAAGATGATTTCCCGACTAGATCATGGTGAGGAACAATACTGGCTTTATTCCTCCAGACCTTGTCCTAGTTTGTAATATTCACAGGAACAATTCTTGTTAAGCTCCCCTGCTAGGCAGCTTCTAAATTAGCCCCCAACAATCCTGCCTCTTTGTATTCATACCACGTGTAATCCTCTGCCCTTGAATATACACTGGACCTAGTGACTTACTTCTAACCAATAGAAACAGCAAAGGTGATGGGACGTCACTTCTGTGATTAGTTTACAAACCTGTCTGACTTCTGTCTTGCTAACAGACTTACTCTCCACTGCTTTCTCAGCTTGTTCATTTTCATGAAACAAGCTGCCACTGGGAGAGACCTACATGTCAAGGAACTAAGGCTCCATCACCCTCAATGAACTGAATCCTGCCAACAACATGGAAGTGAGTATGGAAGTAGATCCTTCCTCAGTCAAGCCTTCAGATGAAACTCCAGTCCCGAATGACATCTTGATTCGGAGCGGCCCAGAAGCAAAGGACCCAACTAAGGCATGCCCGGATTCCTGACCCACACAAACTGTGAGATAATAAATGTAGGTTGTTTGGGGTTATGTGTTATGCAGCAACAGGTAACTAATACAGATTTCTTCCTTAAAGTTAAAAAGCAGATAAAAGGCCTACATTTCTGCTGAGGGTTGGTGATTAGTTAGATGGTCACTTATTTGGTTTTCTCTCAGCTTTTCTTCATCTAACACTGATCTGTATTTAAGGACAGCACACTGCTGATAGATAATCTACGTAGCACACACCTCTGATATTGCCCCTCCCCTCTTTGGAAACCTTTATTGGCTCCCACTGACTGAAGGAAAGAAGCTCAACTTTTCCATTTGGTGTAGAAGGCTCACTTGGATATCTATCTTTTACCAGCTGCTAGAACAATCTTCCTAAAACACCAATTAGCACATGTCATTCTCATGCTACCAACCAGATTAAATCTGTGTCCCTAATAATTAGTGATGCTGAATATCTTTTCATGTGCCTGTTAGCCATCTATATATCTTCTTTGGAAAAATGTCTATTCAGATCCTCTGCCCATTTTTTTTTTCCCTGAGGAAGATTTGCCCTGAGCTAACATCTGTGCCAATCCTCCTCTATTTTGTATGTGGGTCGCCGCCATAGCATGGCTGCTGATGAGTGGTATACGTCCACGCCCAGGAACCAAACCCAGGCTGCTGAAGTGGAGCACGCCAAACATAGCCACTAGGCCACCTGGCTGGCCCCTCTGCCCATTTTTTAATCGAGTTTGTTTTTTTGTTGTTGAGTTGTCTGAGTTCTTAATCTAGTTTGGATATTAACCCCTTATTGGATATAGGATTTGCAAGTATCTTCTCCCAATTTGTATATTGTCTTTTTGTGCTGTTGATCGTTTCTTTTGCTGTGCAGAAGCTTTTTAATTTGATCTAGTCACATTTGTTTATTTTTTCTTTTGTTTTCCTTGCCTGAGGAAACATATTAAAAAAGATACTACCAAGACTGATGTCAGAGAGCGTAATGCTTTAGAACTTTGATAGGGATTGCATTGAATCTGTAAAATGTACGGACATTTTAACTATGTTAATTCTTTCCATCCATGAGCATGGAATATTGTTGAATTTCTTTATATCTTCTTTGATTTCTTTCAACAGTGTTTTATAGTTTTCAGTGTACAGGTCTTTCACTTCCTTAGTTAAATTTATTCCTAGGTATTTTATTCTTTTTTTTGTGATTATAAATAGGATCGATTTCTTGATTTCTCTTTCTGCTATTTCTTTGTTAGTGATACCAAATCTTGATACTGATACCAAAACCAGACAAGGACAACACAAAAAAAAAGAAAATTACAGGCCAATATTGCTGATGAACATAGATGCAAAAATCTTCAAGAAAATATTAGCAAATCAAATACAACAATACATTAAAAGGATCATACACCATGATCAAGTGGTATTTATTCCAAGGATGCAAGGATGGCTCAACATCTGTAAATCAATCAACATGATACATCACCTTAACAAAATGAAGAATAAAAATCATATGATCATCTCAGTGGATGCAGAGAAAGCATTCGATAAGATTCAGTATCCATTATGATATGAAACTCAGAATAAAATGGATATTGAAGGAAAGTATCTCAATATGATAAAGGCTATATACGACAAACCCACAGCTAACATCAGACTTGATGAAAAGTGGAAAGCTATCTCTCTATAAACAGGAACAAGACAAGGATGCCCATTTTTGCCACCTTTATTCAACATCGTATTGGAAGTCCTAGCCAGAGCAATTAGGCAAGAAAAAGAAATACAAGGGATCAAAACTGGAAAGGAAGATGTAAAACTGTCACTATTTGCAGATGACATAATTCTATATATAGAAAACCCTAAAGAATCTACCAAAAAACTATTAGAAATAATAAACAAATACAGTAAAGTTGCAGGATACAAAATAAACATATAAAAATCAGTTACCTTTGTAATTTTCTAACATAGGAACATATTTACCCATTCAAACACTAAATAAAACAATTGCAATGAAGGAAGAAAAGGTAATATCTCAACTCCCCTTGCTGGGAAGCCTTCCTTGACTCTCTCACACTGAGTGATTGTGCGATGACTTGTCTGTATATCTGTCAACATCTGTAGTCTCTGAGGTCCTAGAAATTAGGAATCATTCCTTACTTACCCCTCATCCCTGTCCCCCACTGACTAGTGCAGTACCTGCTACTTCATAGGCCCTCAATAACTGAGGAATAAAAAAGCTGCACTTCCTCACCACTCCTCAGACTGAAATGGTAACTGCTTCTTCTGTGGGCTCTGGACTTTCCTGCCTGTGGGCTGTGGCCCCTACTGTTCCCTCCACCTGCATTTTCTTCTCCCCCATTATCTCCTTTTTGAAGTCTCCTCATGTTTCAAGACCCAGCTCAGATCTCACCTCAAGAAGTCATCTTTTCCTTCTCTGATTTCTTGTAGTACTTCTGAGGATTTTTATTATTTTTACCTTTATATCAGGGATTGGCAAACTACAGCCTGTGAGCCAAATCTGGCCCATTGCCCCTTTTGGTAAATGAAGATGCCCATTCTTCTACATATTGCTTCTAACTGCTTTCCCTTTACAGTGGCAGAGTTGAGTAATCCCAACAGGCCTAAAGGCCTGCAAAAAGCCCCCATATTTACTATCTAGCCCTTTATAGAATAAGCTTATTGACCTCTGATTTATATCAAAATTATATCCATCAACTATTCTGCTCATTAAGACAAAAACTTGGATAAAAACTCTGTGTAAGATCCAGCCAAACTCATTACCCTGGCAAAAAAGGCTGCCTATCTCTCCTCAGAAACTGCTGAGTACCACCCCAAGGAGCATCCTCCTATTCCCCGCACCCCTCGCATCCTTTTCTGCCTCAGGTTGCAATTTGCTGTTCTCCTCTGCCTGGAACTCTGCTGTCCCCTGGCTGGTTTCTTCTTGTTCTCCTAGTCACACCCGAAGGCGCCTACTTAGAGAGGCTCCCTGACTCCCTAGTCTAGTTAGGTACCACTGCTAGTCGCTGTTGCAACACCGTGTGCTCCTGCGTGGCAAATACTGCAAACTGTAACTATTTTTATTTATTTGTTGAATTGTCTCTCTCTCCTACTAGACTATGAGCTCCTTGAGGGCAGGGACCATAGTTATCTAGTTTCACACTGTATTTGCAGTGTTTCGAATGGCGTCTGTCACACACGGGCTAAGAACTGTAGGAAATACTATTTACTGACTGACTAAACAGATGAGTGAATGAATACATCTTTGTCTCCAACACAGTGACTACCTGAGTGTCTAATAGGCACTCAAAACTATTTGTGGAATGAATGAATAATGTAAGAGAGGACATTTAATCATGATAATACTGATAAATGAAAGTAATTCACTGCATGGTTCTCTCGACCCTTTAATATCATCAGCTCATGGAAAAGAATAGCTTCCTTCAGCTCCACTTAAATTATTCAGGATAAAGGAAAGGAAGTAGGCTCTCAAGGGACATGCTAGAATATCCTTCTCTAATTGTGTGTGTGTGTGAAAGAGAGAGAGAGCTGTATCAGCCTGTGGGTCTAACTCTAGGTCAAGCGGCTGTCCATGGACTGGGGGAACAGGAGAACAGGCTAGCTGTAAGGCATTCTGTGCAAACCTGCTGCCAATGGACCATGAAATGTGTTTTTTCTTCAAAACCAGTAGTTCAGAAGTTGGAATACTTACTTAACATGGTTTTTAAAGCAATACAGTTTTGGGTTATAAAATTGATGCATGCAAAGAATTTAAAAGCTAAAGAAAATGTAAATAAGAAAATAAAACTTACCCTTAATCCCACCATCATGGTTGTCTAGTTTTTTCTTACCTACATGTGTTTTAGAGTTATTCCCCTTCCCCATCCCCCTGCCATCTCTCTTTCTCTCTTTCTTTGTCTTTAACACATTTGGGATCCATTTAGCATTCTTTCTTGAACATTATCTCTTAACATTAAATGTGTTTTGAAAACAACATCTTAAAGAACTATACTCTAGTCCAGTGAATTTACCCCAACCCCTCCATCAATTGTTTTCTGTTTATTGCTACTATCATTCTACAACTAACTGATATACAGTTCTACAATGAACAAATTTGGTAACTTTGCATTTCCTTTAACTAGATTTATAGAAGTAGCATTATTGGCTAAAAAAGTATAGAATTTGAAAATGTTGTTTATAGGTATGGCTATATTAATTGTGTGGGAATGATATAGATCCATGGTCCTAACCCCATTCATATCTATTTTACTGCACCCTCACCATAGACTGTCATCAATATTATCGCATTGTTATCACACAATACTTTTATATTTAATTAGAAAGGATCAATTAAAATATGTTTATCATTTATATCTCTTTTTCTACAAATTTATTCTCCCTCTCCAGGTACTTCTTTTGGAGCTTAAATATTCTAAAATTCAATTAAACTTAAATAACTATTGATATCATCAATTACTTTTTAATAATTATTATTGATATCATCAATCACATTTTATACTTAAAAAGTAATTTTTAATTATAACCTATAGAGTCATTTGATGTAAATAATCACACTGGAATAAACCTCAAAAATAAAAAGGTTGTACATTAACAGCTTACTTACCCTTGGCTGATTTACTGATCCATTTAAACTCCTTGGAATATTGAATACCTGGACAGAAACAAAAGAATGGATTTGAGAGGCTTAAATCAAGATCAAAGATCACACTCTAAGACAGTGATCCTCAAGGTATGGTATAAGGACAAACTGCTACAAAGTCACCCGGTGGGGGCTGTGTTTGGGGTGTTTGGCTTTACCCCACACCCACCAAATCAGACTATCTTGTTGACAAGGTGCAGGGCCTGCATTTTAATAAGGATCTTGCAATTTCAGAATCACTGTTGCTTTTCCTCTCTTTGCTAACTCTGTTGTGCTTTACCCACAATCTAGTGGGCCTGACACCGTGTGCCTATTCTGAGTGAGATAGTCCTCATTCAAACAGAGCTGTGACAAGGGGGATTTGCCACAGGGCAAGTTTTTCCTCTTTAGACGTTGAGATCTTGACTATACTCAAGAGAGGCCATGTGTTCTAGGAATCTAGATATAATAAATACAACACCCAGAGAATGATTTTAATTTGAGACTCTTTGAAGATGATCTGGACTCCTTTTCTGCCAATGGCAAGGCCAATCTTTAACTTGGGGGTGAAGCAACACTGGGGATGGGGGGTAGGAGGAGGGTGTGATGGGTGAGTGGGGCTCATAGAGCAAGGTGGAGACAAATCTTGGACAGGAAGCAAAAGGTTTGCCATAGAAAATGGGAAGTAAAGCCCTAGAGAAATTCTGAGTAATTTATGCAGAGAGAAAGTGTCTCTCTTAGCAATAGTCTTCAAATGTTGTTGCTCATGTGGCCCCTAAAATATTTTTGAAAAATGGTTTATCCCTTATACTTTAAAATTGAGAGCTAAAATATTTCATTCTAAGGGTAAATAGTTGTGTACTTTCTAGCATACTTTAAATGTCGATGTTGTATAATAAAAAGGGTTTTATTCACTCTTTTAAATTCATCCAGGAGAACTAAATACCACATGGATTTGACACATTGCTCCTTTTCCTGTCTCCATTCCACTCCCTGCATGGAATTTACTAGAATGTGATATATTTTAATGCTTGAAAGGCTCTTTATTGATTACTCTCTCTCACTTTTCTGTATCAAGAGTCTGTACAAAGTAGAAATTTAATATCTTTAATATCTTCTGTGAATTTGATGTGCTCAATATTCAACAATTTCTTCTGCATTATCATTACAATTATTTTTATTTCTATTTCATTGGTCAAAAAAACAAATGTATTATAAATTTTGGCACATAATTATAAACTGTAAGAAGTAAAATTTTATTGGAAGTATATATCTTAAATGAGATGGATGGGGCTTTTTCCTCCTATTAACTTCTGAATACTTATTGTCCAAATGAGCTAGGGTTCAGTATGAATTTTATTCCCTTTTTTTCTCTTTTAATGATAATTGCAAGAACTGAAAAACTTTTTTCACATAAGTAGATGGGAAGGGAAAGAGTTTTGTTATAACAACATCGCTCATTTCTTTAAACTCTTCCAAGTTATTTGCCAAAAATCATATGGTGATCTATCATCAAAAATTATTTTTAATGATCTACCACTGACAACTCCATCAGTTCATTCTTCAATTGTGTTGAAAGCAAAGAATTGAAAAGGATTTGTAACCCAATCATTAGAATCATTCACATTCTCAACACTAACAGCTAGATTTTGAATCACTCCTTTGTTTAGAGTCCTGGGTTCTTTTTACTCTGGGGGAATGCACCACAGTAAGATTCAGGGTGGGTGAGAGGTGGGCTTTTCTTTTGTAAAAGGAGAAAAAGGCAGCTGTGAAAGAGGAAGTGGGAGAAGGGACCAGCTGGGGCCTACAGCACTACCCCAGGGGCATGCTTCACTTTGTGTTTATGGAGTCCTGCCAGAGGTGTCCCCTGGAGTTGTGCAGTTTGAGGCCCTGGGAGGAGAACCAGCATGCCACAGGCATGTTCTCAGACAGAGCAGTTTTAAAAGCATCTAGAGAGGAGCTGACAATCTGGAAATCATTCCTTTAAAATCATTCATGCCAAAGTAGCCCTTAAAAATCTTTGTGGCAGCTATCACAGTAATAACAGATATCAGGCAAGAATCATCAGCGGAGGCTAGAACTGACAGGGGGAAGTCTGATGAACAGGACAGTCAGAGTCTCAAAGTATCTCCCCACAAAACATGAATTAATTACTTGTTAATTACTAAATAGAAAATGCTTGTATGTTAACTTTACAGTGGAGAATTGGGCAAACACTATATATGGACAAATGTCAGATGAAACATGCAGAGATATGTGAGTGATTCTCAAAGAAGAGGGTATAGAGACGTTCCTTTGCAGACAGGTAATGAGATTTTTGTGTTTATGCAAAGAGAGAGTGGGTGAAGAAAAGTTGAGAAACACTGTTATAGATATTAGCAGGAAACCCCCAAATCTGAGATAGGCATAAAATAGAGACAAAAGGATAGGCCATGGCATCTGATGTTCATTTTTGGTATTTTTCATTGAGTAAAATGATGATAACTCTTGTTCAGTGTAGCCAAAGGAATAACCTCTGTCCTGGCCAGGATTAGATTCTTCTAGTGTGTCCAACCATAATATGATCTGATCTCATATGGGCTATTGCATGCTGTGATGTGCATTTCTCAATTCTTGGTCCTTACTCTGAAATATTTGTCTTTAAGGCTTTATCAATTGATTTCTGCTATAGGCTTTGCTTCTTTCCCATTGACTTGGCAAATAATGGCTATTGTTTTGCCATGTTGGAGTTCTGTTTCCAACTAGAGCCCCGTTTCTGTCCAGATCCTTGATCTAAATATTTCTGCCACAGCAATTACTTGGAATGGTTACTGTTTAAATAAGAGAAGGCAAATTGGTTTCATCTCACCAACTGATTTGTAATAGGCCTCTTGGAGTCCTCTGCTAGGTAGGGTTTTGAAGATCTTCCTAGGGCTCAGTGGGAAAGAGTCACATAATTGATCAGTAAGGTTGGCTATGGCCTTGGGAAGAAGGATGATAATATACTTGGTATGTGGGGTGAGCAGCCTCTACCATGGCCCTCAATGAACTCCCTCCTGGTATTCATCTCCTTGAGTGTGGGTGGGACCAAGTGACTTGCTTGGAACTGATAGACTACAGAAAAGAAGATGAACTGTCCCTTCTGTGATTAGGTTACAAAAGACTGTGACTTCCATCTTGCTGGCAGATGCTCTTTCTCTCTGTCTTGCTGGCTTTGTTGAAGCAAGCTGCCTTGTTGGAGAGGCTCATGTAACGAGGAACTGAGGGTGGCCTTCAGACAACAGCCAGCAAAGAACTGAGGCTCTCTGTCCATCAGTCCTTGAGGAACAGAGTCCTCCCTCAGATTAGACCCTAGTCCTGGCCAACATCTAGATTGCGTGTACATATATCCAAGACCATGAGGTACAGGATCCAGCTAAGCATGCTGGATTCCTGACTCACAGAAACTGTGTATTGTTTTAAGCTGGCAAGTTTTGAGGTAATTTGTTATGTAGCAATAGATAACTAGTTTACCATGTATTTGCCATTCTTAGTTTAATCACTTTATGCACGTTATTGTGTAAGAAAAATAGTGGGGTGCACCACACACTTGGCAAGCAGGAAGAAACTATAGCTGAATTTAAGGGAGGGGATATGTAAACTACCAAGATCAATCACAAGAACTCAAGACACAGCAACCAGAAGCCATTTAGTGTAAAGGCAAACAGTTCTGGAGAACTCAGTCAATTTGGGCGGAATTCCACCGTTTTGCCACTCAGTTCAGTATACTTTATACTTCTCTTGTTGTAGCACTTATATTAATTCAGCATGATTCCTTAATTATCTCTCTTTTCCACCAGAACATAGGTTTAATAAGGACAGGTTCTTTCTCTCTTTCATTCATTGTTTTATTGCCCACACCTGGCTTAGTGCACAGCACTTATTAGGCTTCGGTAAGTATTTATTGAATGAATAAATGTTTATGTTTCAGTGAATGTCAATAAGTCACAAAGTATTGCCACACATTTCAGAAAAATAAGGACCAGAAATGGTTATAATAAAGATTTTTCAGTGCAGAAAGGGAGCAAGTCTTAGTAACTGGCCAACTGACTCATTTAGGGCATCTAATTCCCTAATACTGTCAGTTAAATGGGACATTACTGTAATAAGTACCATTAATTATTCATTGCTAACACAGCGTTCAAGGTCAAATGGAATCTGATGGAAAATCTCTTCACTGTGGAAAAATCACTTGCTGATTGTTATCACAACTTTCACTGCAGCTGTATAGAGCTTATGTCCTCCCAGCAGGGACTACAGCCACTAAGTCCATTTTATGGGAAATAAGCCAATTTCATTTATCTGATTGCACGTTTCTCTGCTGTTAGGAATTTCCTTATTTTTGCAAAGGGTATTATTTTTGTTTTGAACCATTATAAAGAGAGAGAAGGAAATAAGTTATGGTAAGATAGAGGCAGAATAAATAAAAACTAGATTATCTGTGAAAAAGAAACACAGAAAGCAAGTATCACCAAACTTCTGAGATAAAGCCCTGAACTGCCAAGTATAAGTTAGCCAATATAAAATCCAGAACCTACACAAAGGGGGTGAGTTTAGTATTTACTTGGCTGGCAAAATGGCAAATGGTAGTGATGTTTTTATTCACGGAGAACCAGAAACGGCATTTAGGCTTCTTCTCCTGTTGTTCTGTGTTGAGAAGGATTCTGACGCCCAGTGGGGGAGCAACATAACTGATTAATGATGGCACAGGGTCTAGAGCAGGTGTATTTATCAGTGTATTTACAAGTCCTGGATTTCTCTAATGGGATAAAATTAATCAATTTCAGGGTGAATTGTGATTCAGTGAAATCCAATTATGATTTATTTTCCTTATTGCAATAGTATTACCAGACATGCTTCCAGATTCAAAGGACTTGGTTTTTTTTTTAAATCTCTGCGCTTCTAGCCTAGACTTGGTTTTTACTTACTTTCAACAGGTTATTTCAGGTGAGGGAAGAATTTCAAGCTCTGAAATGTTATCAGGTTTCCCATGAGTGAAAAACACAGCCCATAAAAAAATGAATCATTTTTCAAAGGTGACAGAATCCACTGATGCCTCTGGCTTGCGTGTTTGCATTTCACCATAAAGCAATAACTATGTGTCCACTGGTGATTTGCTTTAATCTTAAGATAAATAAAACCTGTTGGAGCAGAAACCGGGAATAGAATGGTCAAAGTGTAAACAGTATTGCTAGTACTTTGTTCTCACATTGCACACGATTTCCTTGGGATATCTAGCCCTTCAGTAACCTAAATTAGTGCACCAGGCCTTGAAAAAAATGTATATAAGACACAATGAGCTGAAAATACTTTACAACATGGTCATCAAACTCGTAATATGTAGATTGCATAAAGATACTGAATATTTTTAGACAACCTCAGCCTGTAAAACCCTTCTTCCTCACTCCCTTGTGAAACCTGAGGTGGCCTGACACCTTGAGGGTAAGACCACAGGATCCTTCCATTTGGCAACCCTAAGGATGCCTGGACTTAGTTTCCTCAAGTTTCTGCTAAATATGTCAGCTGTGTGCAGCCTCCTACCCCTTCCCCTCAAATATAAGGTGTGGAGTAAATACATTCTCCAAGGCCCTGCCTTTATCACTATGTACTAGTCCCCCAGCTTGCTGAACTTTCATGTATTCAGTCATTCACATATAAATCTAATAAAAATGTATTTAGAGCCTAGGAATGCTAGCTGTTGACGTGTTGAAGATACAATGGTAAAGAAGAGAACAGGGTTGCTACCCTCATGGACAATATACTCTAGTGAGGAAGACAGAAAATAAATAAGTAAACAAATATTGATAAATTGTGTGTTACAAAGGAAATAAATAAGAGACCAAGAAAAGGAAGAGGGAGGGATTTCCGTTTCTGGCCATATGGTGGACTAGATGTTTGCAGAAATCCCTCTCAGTAAAGTACAACTAAAATGCTAAATAAAATACTGAAGACATTAAAAAAAAAAAAATGCATCGCTGACTGGGCAGGAGAGTAGGGGATTTTCCGGAGACCGGAAATGACCAGAAAGCAAGAATCATCAGGGGAGATATAACTCTGGAGTTGGCATTTGCCTGGGGTAAATCTTTTCTCTGGCAGCCTAAATCCTGGGTTTTAATCAGCCACATGTGAGAGACAAGAGGCAGAGCATAAGATTGAGCAGAGGTTGTGTTGATGGACCTCCATGTGAAGCCAGGAGACAAAAGGGCAACAGTCTTAATGAGTGAGTTAAAGTATCAAACCAAACCCTGGCCAGGAAGGAGACACTGAGCATATAGTGCCTGCTTCAACCTTGGCTGTGGGTGAAGAAAAAAGATAACATAATACCTCAAGAATTCCTTATCATAAACTATGGTAAGAGAGATTGCAGTTTGGGGTTAGAATCCATGCAACCAACCAACCAACAACCTCAAACCAAAAAATGTAATTTTGGGTGGTTCTAAGGTGGCTGGCAGAAGGAAAGTCACAAATCGTCTGTGCAGAAACACAACCAGGTTTCAATCCAGCTCTGAAATAATATCTGGAAATAACATTCCCAATCAAAACCACTACAAACATTAGGAAACAAAGCCATCATGAATGTAAGGGAAACAAGACTACATATAAAATTCCCAAATTAGTCAAGAGGAAAAATGGAATTAGGAAAGTCCTGCCCAGTCTGAAATGGAATGCAGTCAACAGAAAGCTTAAAATAAGATTATAGAAATAAATCCAAATCTATGTAGTCACAATCAAATAAGTGAAAATAAACTAAACATTTCCTTTTTTTCTTCTTTTGTGAGGAAGATCAGCCCTGAGCTAACATCTGCCAATCCTCCGCTTTTTGCTTGAGGAAGATTGGCCCTGGGCTAACATCCATGCCCAGCTTCCTCCACTTTATATGGGACACTGCCACAGCATGGCTTGACAAGCGGTGTGTCGGGGCACACTGGGATCAGAACTGGCGAACCCTGGGCCGCTGCAGCGGAGTGTGCAAACTTAACCGCTTGCGCCACCTGGCCTGCGCCAAACTAAACATTTCAATGACAAATCAAAGATTATTATTTAAAAAAAAATCCAGTGATACAGAAAGATTGAAAATAAAAGGATGGACAAAATATAACAGGTATTTAATTTACTAATCTAAAGAAAGAGGGGTCACCTGTATTTCTAGAAACAATGCTCTAGAGATAATGAGGGTCACTATATTTTGATAAAAGTTTCAATTTATCAGAAAGATAGAAGAATTCTAAACTTATGTTTCCAATAATATAATTTCAAAATATCTAAAGCAAGAGTTTTAGGACCACAAAGAAAAATTAGCAAGTCCCCTACTATAGTGAGTAAAAACTTTATCAATAATTGACAAAGATAGATAAAGGAAATAAAAAATATAATAGATAAAGGAAATAAAAAAATAATAAGACTATAGAAGATTTAAACAACAGAATTAGCAGGAATAATCTAGTGGACACATATAGAATACTACTCCTAACAACTAGAATAAACCATTTTTTGTGTATATACATGCAACATATATAAAATTTGGCCATGTACTGTGGCATAAAGCAACTATCAACAAATTTCAAGCAATTAATATCATACTGACAATGGTATGCTGGTAAACTACTTCTGTTGGAAAAGAAAAAGCTCTGATTTGTAATGTTTCCAGATTTCTATGATATAAATATTCCCACTATAGCTGATTTCAAGCTATCAATTTATTAACACCAGGTTTGCTAATTTCCTGAATCTTTAACAATCACATCTTGTAAGTTAGCATAAGTTGGCTGAAGCACTCTCTGTCTACAAAAAATGAAGTCATATATTAAAACAAAGGTATAACTACCCCTCCATTCATTTAGATATTAAAAACTCACTTCTTGGGGGCTGGCCTTGTGGCCTAGTGGTTAAGTTTGGCACGTGCCGCTTCAGCAGCCCAGGTTCAGTTTCCAGGTGTGGACCAACACCACTTGTCAGCGGCCATGCTGTGACGGGGGCCCACATACAAAATAGAGGAAGATTGGCACAGATGTTAGCTCAGAGTGAATCTTCCTCAGCAAAAACACAAAACCCCCCCCCAAAACCCCACACTTCTCAATGGCTCATATGTCAAAGAAGAAATTATAATGGGCATTCAAACTGAGTGGTAATGAAAATACCGTGTTGTAAAACTTGTGGGATGCAACTAAAGTGTTCTTCAAGGGAAATTGTATCCTTAAATAATATTTAAAATATTTAAAATATTTAAAAATAGGAAAAATTGAAATTAAATTAGCTAAGGTGCAACTTTAACAAAACAACACAAACAAACAAACAAAACCAGAAAAAAGCCAAAGAAAGTAGAGTGAGGGACATAATAATGAAAAGGTAGACATTAATGAATGATAACTCAAATACACAATAGATATGGTCTCCACAGACAGATATTGGTTAGTTTATTTAAGTGATATAACTGGCAAATTTCCTACAAGATTAATCAAGTAAAAAGAAAATCCAAACAAAACAGTTAAAAGGCAAAAAAATGAGAGATGTATCAAAAAATGAAAATATGAGACTAGTATGAATAATTTTATGCCAATAAATTTAAAAAATTCAGGTGAAATGGATATAGTCTTAGAAAAGTATAAATTACACAAACAGATAAAAGAAACAGAAAATCTGAATGGTCCTATGTGTTAGTATCTATTGCTGCATAAGAAAACACCCTACCGCTCCGTGACTTAAAACAATAAATATTTATTATTGCTCAGAAGTCCATGAGTCAGCTAGATTGTTCCTCTGGTATTGGTTAGGCTTAATCATACGTCTTTGGTCAGCTGCAGGTTGGAGAGGTATCTGTATTGATTGAGGTTGGACTCTCCCTCACACATGTTTCAAGGGCAGCTGGCTGTGGGCTGGTCTAGTGTGGCCTCAGGTGAGACAACTGGACTGACCTCCACATGGTCTCTCATCCTCCAACAGGCTAGGCTGAGCTTGTTCATGTGGTAGTAGAGGTGTTCTGAGAGAGTGAGCAGAAGTGTGAAAGGCCTCTAGATGTCTGTGGTCAAAACCAGTACAGCGGAAGAACTGTATTCTATTGGCTAAGAAATTTGCAAGGCTAGCCCAGATTCAAAAGGTGAGGAAATAGATACTTTCTCTTTCATGAGAGGGCATATATATAAAGAAGAATGAAGGATTGTAGCCATTTTTGTGAACTATCACAACCTCAAATCATCAAAGATGTTGATTCAGCAGTTAAAAAGTCTTCTCACTAAGAAAACACTAGGCCCAGATGCTTTTATTGGCAAGTTCTACCAGATATTCAAGGGAGAGACAAATTCAATCACAAAGAATCTCTTCAAAAACAGAAAAAGACTACACCACAACTCATTTTTATGAGGCTAGTAAAACCCAGACACCAAAACTAGACAAAAACAGTATGAGAAAAGAAAAATAACACCCCAAATGCACTGAAGATCATAAACACAAAATTCTAGGCAAAATTAAGGAAATAAAATCTGTCATGTATAAAAAAAGAGAATGCATCATAACCAAAAGGATTTATTTCAGGAAAGCAAGGTTGGTTCAATCTTGGAAAATCTATTAATTCACTACATTAACAAAACATAGGGAATAAATTAAATTAACTCCTTCAGATGAAGAAAAAGCATCAAATAAAATTCAACGGGGGCCGGCCCCGTGGCTTAGCGGTTAAGTGCGTGCACTCCACTACTGGCGGCCCGGGTTTGGATCCCGGGCATGCACCGACACACCGCTTCTCCGGCCATGCTGAGGCGGCGTCCCACATACAGCAACTAGAAGGATGTGCAGCTATGACATACAACTATCTACTGGGGCTTTGAGGGGAAAATAAATAAATCTTTAAAAAAAAAAAATTCAACAAATTTTTCTGGTAAAACCTCATGGTAACTATTAAGACTAGAAGGACACTTTCTTAATTAAAAAACCCCAAGAGCATACACATAAACCTTTAACCAAACCTCAGATGCAATGTTGAAATGTTAAAAACATTTCCTTTAAAATCAGAATCAAGAAAAGAATAACCTTTATTTTATTCAACATTGCTCTGCAGGTCCTAGCTTATGCAATAAAACAAGAAAAGTCAATAAATGTATAAATGTTAGAAAGGAAGAAACCAAACTCCCATTATCTGCAGATGACACATCTGTATAAAAAGCAAACATGGAAAATGATCCACAAGTAAATAGATATAATATGAGAAGTTAGCAAGCTTGTGGAATATATCTATATATGATTAATGACATTTCTTTGCACTAGTTATAATCAGAAAATATAAGTAAGATTCTGTTTACAATAGCAAGATTATCTATCTATCTTAGAAACAAATGTAATAAAATATGGATAAGATCTGATAGAGAAAATTATAAATGAGAAGTATGTAATTGAATGACCCAAATAAATGTAGAGTTAATCCTTATTTATGGATAGAAAGATTCAATTGTTTAAAGATGTCAATTCTTCCCAAATTAATATGTAGGTATGATTCCAACAAAAATATCAAAATGGGTTTTTAAAAAAAAATTTTTTTTTTTTTAATTTTATTTATTTATTTATTTTCCCCCCCAAAGCCCCAGTAGATAGTTGTATGTCATAGCTGCACATCCTTCTAGTTGCTGTATGTGGGACACGGCGTCATCATGGCCGGAGAAGCGGTGCGTCAGTGTGCGCCTGGGATCCGAACCCGGGCCGGTGTGCACTTAACTGCTAAGCCACTGGGCCAGCCCAGTTTTTTGGTTTTTTTTTTGGTTTTTAGTTGAACTCGATAGGCTGTTTCAAAAATTTACATAGAAAAGCAAGAATTGGCCAGACACTCCTTAGGAAAAAAATTAGTAAGGGGGCCTTGCCACAACATATATTAAGACTAGACAGAGCAGTGCTGGCCCAGGGATTGGCTAACAGACTACAGAGACAAAAGGTCCATGTGGGACCAGTGGGGGAAAACTGGACAGTTCAATAATTAATGTTAGGACCCCTAGTTATCCGTATGGAAAAAAAAAGAAACTGAATCCCTACTTCACAACTTTCACCAAAGTCAATTCCAGATGTATCAAGGGCTTAAATGTGAAATGCAAAACTTTGAAATTTTTAGGAAGAAATACAAAAGTATGTCTCCATGACCTTGGAGGTAGGGAATGATTTTTTAAACAAGAAATAAAAAGCACAAACTATCAAGCAAAAGATCAATTTGACTCATTAAAATTAAAAATTTTGCTCACTGAATGATCCTATAAAGAAGGTGACAAGATAATACAAAAACTGGGAGAAGATATTTGCAGTACTCGGAATTGAGAAAGGATTAATATGTAATACATAAAGAAAACCAGAGACAACTCACTTTGATAAGTTAATCTCAGAAGCCCCCTGTGAGGCGGTGACATGAAAGCCGAGGTCACAGGATGAGAAGGAAGTGAAGGGAGGAAGGGCATTCCAGTGAGAGGAAAGACAAGTTCAAATGCTGGGAGGTGGAGAAAGGACACTAGTGTGGCTGGAAAATAGAGAAGGAGAGAGAGGAAGGAGAGCAGCTCGGAGAGGCAGGCCATGGCCAGAAGAAGCAGGATGGCATATGGAGGAGCCAACAAAGGGTTTAATGGCACACACTTGGCTGCCGTGTGAAGCGTGGACGAAGGGCTGAGACTACCTGTGGGCAGACCATGGCACCTCCAGAATCCAGGAGAACAGTTTTCATAGAATCTCAGCGATGCAGCCACAGGGTCTTGGTTAAGGGCATGAATTCTGGAGCCAGATTACCTGGTTTCCTAACCTAGCCCTGCTCCTTATAAGCTCTTTGGCCTTGGGTAAATTACTTAGGTTTTCTGTGCCTCAGTCTCCCAGTCTGTGAAAATGGGTAAATAATAGTGCTCACTAGGTATTCTTAATCTTTTCTACGCCTGGAATACTGGGGCAGACTGGTGAAGCCTATGGATCCCTTTTCAGAAAAAATATTTTTAAATGCATAAAATAAAATACATAGGATTCCAAAGGAAACCAAATATATCAAAATACAGTTATCAAAATATTTAAACAGATACAGTCTTATATATATATATATATGTACTTATTAAATAACAAGAGCTATTAAGGGATATAATAGCTACTATAATTTTGAAGTTGTAATGAGTGAAAATAATATTTCAAGACATCTATAACAACTGTAATGTGATACAAAAAACATCAACAATTTCTACAGTTGTAAAGTCACAGGTATGGCCAATTCTACAGTGTGGTTTGTAACCTACATTCATAATTGAAAGAAATGTCAAATTTCAGTTAGAGGTTATTGAAAATAAAGATATATATATTTATAAAATATGCATATTTTATTATATAAAAAGAATATATATATATCTTTTCCTCTCATCCAAGTTGAAGGACTCTGAATTCTAACCACTAACCCCTTGGGTGTCAGTGGGTCCTAGGATAAAAACCCCTTGTCTCAGTCAGCTCAAGTTGCTATAACATATTACCATAGACTGGGGAGCTTATAAACAACAGAAATTTATTTCTCACAGTCCTGGAGATTGAGTAGTCCAAGATCAAGGATGCAGCAGATTTGGCATCTGCTGAGGAACTGCTTCTGGGGTCTCTTTTATAAGGACACTAATCCTATTCACGAGGGCTCCATCCTCACGATCTAATCACCTTCTAGAGGCCCTACCTCCTAATACCATCACACTGGGGATTAGGTTTCAACAGACAAATTTTAGGAGCCACACAAACATTCCATCTATAGTACCCCTGTTCTCAGAAAAAGCATTTCTAATAACACCTGGCACAAAGAAACTTTAGTTTTTGTTGTTGTTCTAGTTATTGCCATTACTTTGAGAGGTGGCATGGGTAATAGTGAAGATTTTCTATCGTACCAGGGCAGACAGCTTTGCCACATACTAGCCCTGCGACCTGGGCAAGGCAGGTCTGAGCCTCATGCACCCATGGTGACTTTCCCGGAAACCTTGATAAGAGAGCTATAGAAGGGAAGGAGGGAAGCATAGGAAACCTCTTCAGGACAGGTCTGCCAGTTACCGCTTCAGCCTAATGATGATCATTATTCATAAACTACAACTGCTCACTCTCTGGATTTTATTGCTTGTTAAGAGCTGAATATAAGTCCTTAATTAGAGTCAGGAGTTGGATGCATAAGAAACAGACATGGAGAACATCTGAAATTTTGAACCTAAAACAAAACTCTTTAAACATTATTTCTGTAAGAATAAAGCTTTATAGACTCATTGGGGAAAAATCTTTTTTTTTTTTTAATTTTGAGCCTGTGAAGTTTGGTCTGAACACGATGGTTCCATCATTCAGTTTTCCTGCTTCCTTGCAAAAAGCAGCCCTCCTGGATTCCTTTCTGGATTCTCCCAGATATATGTATTTATACTCGCAACATTTAAAAATACTTGCATACTTGCTATTTTTACTATCTTGCTTCTTCCCAAAGGGCTTGCAGGGTAGGTACCTTTTGCTTGAGTGAGCCAGACAAGTTTATTTTGCTTGCAATCTACATTTCTCTGCTGCAGGACTTCTCAGAGCCTCTATACACTAATGCACATGGGGAACCCTTGGGACGGGAAAGAGAAGTCAGCATTTCTCAAACATGTGTGACCCACTTTCTATCTGTAGCATTTCTCATAGGGCTAGCGGGGAAATGCCGCCTTAGAGATACACTTTAAAAGAAGAAATGTTTTTGTTAGGGGTGTTTGCGGTCACCATACTTACAAGATACTCAAAGCAAAAGCAGGGCAAGTTGAGGGTGGGACAGGGCTGAATCTATGGTGGGGACAGAGCTGCCTTAGGAAGAACCTATGACTTTAAAAAGATCATTTTATTTGCCTTATTCATCTTGTGATTGTTATAAAGACTGAAATATCATTCCCAGGCAGCTTGCTCTCGCTTGTTCTGGGTTTGGAGCCATTTGCTAGGCCCCGGGTCTTCTCAAATAGCTCAGAACATCTTTCCCTTTTCTGAGGTCTGCTTCTAGGGCGGTACTGAACGGCCAGATATTAGCTCTTTCTTCTTCCTTCCCACATCTCTTCAGCCCTGCTCCGCCCCCCTCCCACAGAGGTGCTGTTTGCTGAGATTGTTTGTCTAAACCAGGTGGTCTCAAGGAAAAACTGGCTGGCCGGCCTTGTGGGACAGGGCATGTGGGTGTTAACGTGAGTCATGTGGAGCTGCAGAGCATCTGGGCTGTCAGCAACCCAAGGCTCTATCTCTGCCCAACATGAAAGGATGCGGCCGCAAAACATTTCCCAGATGGGGAGTTGGCCTGGTGGATTACACAGGAGATTAAAAGAATTATTTTTCGGTTTCCCTGAAGAGTAGGTGTAAACTTGCTTCTCACTTGCTAAAAGTAAAAAGTCAGTCAGTTATTTTTAGAGGCATCTCTTCATCTATATGACCAACGTGAACCAACCATCTAGAGCCGTGGGTCCCAGTCGAGGATGAGTTTGCCCCTCAGGGCACATTTGGCAATGTCTGGAGACATTTATGGTTGTCATGAATAGAGTGGGTGGTGGGTGGGTAATACTACTGGCATCTAGCTGGTGGAGGCCAGGGATGCTGCTGAACATCCTACAATGCACAGGACAGTCTCCTACAACAAAGAACTATCTGGCCCAAAATATTATTGTCAATAGTGCTGAGATTGAGGAACCCTGCTCCAGAGCTTGGTGGTTAATCACAAGGGCGCTCGAGTCAGAAAGACCAGGGTTCAAATCCTGGCTTTATTACCTACTGCCTATGTAGCCTAGGCAGATCACTTCACTTAATTCTTTCTTTTGTAAGAGGAAGCTACTAATACCTACCTCATAAAGTACTTACAGTACAATGCCCTTAATATGATAAGATTTTACTATCATTGCTCTGTAAAGGGTACAGAATTGGCCCCACGAAAGACAAGAAGTTGACAGATGTAGATAGAATTTCATGTGCCAGGAACTACCGCATCTGTAGCAGATGGTGGGGGACAGTCTGTAGAAGAGACAGAGCATAAAGATGTGGCCCTAAGTCTTGTAGCATCTAGAACTGTATTGTTCAATAGAATGTTCTGCAATGATGGAAATGTCCCATATCTGCACTGTCCAATATGATAGTTACTAGCTGCATGTGGCTACTGAGCACTTGAAATGTTGCTACTGCAACCAAAGAACTGAATTTTAAATTTTATTTAATTTTAATTACTTAAAATAAAGATGAGACACATGGCTAGTGCCTCCTGGATTGGACAGAGCAGGTTTAGAAGAGGAGATGAGATGGATGTACGCCAAATATTGACAATCTATGACACAGTGAGGGGAGGGGCAGTTGGGGCACAGGCATTGAGGGGAAGAAGGCGTCGCTTCTGACCAGGCACCTCATGGAAGAGACTCTGGGAAAGGTGAGCTTACAGGGTAGACAGGCTTGTGACAGCAGGAATTGGGGCCACTGAGGGGGAGAAAATTCCAGGCAGGGGAAGCATGTGGCCAAAGACCAAGGCAGAAAGGAGAAGAACTCATCATGTCTGTTCAGAGGAAGGTCAGGTCCCAAGACAAGAATACAGCACCTTCTGAATGCATCAAACGTGACACCCGGGGTCCGGCCCTGTGGCGTAGCGGTTAAGCACGCACACTCCACTGTTGGCGGCCCGGGGTTCAGATCCCGGGCACGCACCCAGGCACCGCTTGTCAGGCCATGCTGTGGCGGAGTCCCATATAAAGTGGAGGAAGGTGGGCATGGATGTTAGCCCAGGGCCAGTCTTCCTTAACAAAAAGAGGAGGATTGGCATGGATGTTAGCTCAGGGCTGATCTTCCTCACACACACACACACACACACAAAAAGTGACACCGGAATGTATAGCACCCCAAATAGGCAACATGAGAGGTAGTTATTTGACAGCACATCTTGCTTTAAGCCCAGGACACTCAAACACAAAATGGAAAGGAGTAACTCGAAAAATAAAGAAACGCCATGTTTTATGGGGCAAGTTCTTACTGAATCTACCAGACGGTGGTGAACGTGGGTGTTGAACTCAGGTCTGGGTGACTTCAAGTACAATGTTTTCCACTCTGCTCCATGGAGGCCCAGGTCTGTGTGGGCACAGAAGTTGTAGAACTAATATGAGAAGCTGAAGGGTGATGAAGACAAACTCTGACAATTTGAGAATTTGCCTCAGGCTGCTCTGGTTTCCAGACTCCAGTTAAGGAGGGGATGACATGGATGGGCAGAGGACAATTGGTACTATGAATCTCCCTGTCTCAATCCAATTTTACTGCAGACACCCAGACATCGCCTAAAGCTTTTCCTAGAAATCTCTCAAGTATCGTGACTCTACCAAGCCGGACTCATTTAGTAGCTGCTGGGGCTGGACGAAGAGCGCCAATTGCTTTGAGGATTTTACCAGCAGGGGAGGGGAAAAGAATCTTTGCATGTGGAACCTGAGGTTTGCAATGGAGTTTGCTGCTGGAGAAAGGAAAATATGCCAAGCTGTAGTGTTCACTAAAAACAAATACAGGACAATCAGTCAGGCAAAAATTTCTCATGACAAGAGGATACTATCTTGTGCAAAACAAAACTGTGTCAGTTTTGGTTACTGGCTAGAACCAAAATTTCTTATATAACTGGAAAACAACTATGGCTCCCCAACCCAGGTAGATTTTTAGAGTTGCATATCTTAAAATATCTGGCTCAATCAACAATGAAAAATTCTGATGAATAAAATGGAAACAAAAATTTCATAGCCTGTGGACTGCTTATTAATCTTGGAAGGAAAAAAACAACAGGAGATGTCTCAAAATAAATATTTGGATGTTAAAAAAAAGAGAGAGAGAGAATGAGATATAAACCTTGAAAATATCTTTGAAAACTGAACACCTTGCTGCTAAGAGCCATCCCATAGAACAGTTAAAATGATGTTAGAAAACCAGAAGCTCGATGGCGTTATCAATTTGTGGATAGCTTAATTCATCTGGTATTAATACAATAATTTCATAATTTAAAGGGAAATTTCAAAATAACTTCTAGATCTCCACTTGTTTAGGAGTTAAGGTTTGTAGAGTTTTACTCCTGCTAGAATCCAGAACGAGAACTCCAGATAACATTTTTCACCTCCCTGGTTCACAAAGCCCCAGTCCCTATGTCTGCTCAGACACTTTGGATTAAGTCAGATGTGTTTTCAAACTACTTGGCCTCTTAATTTTTAAACCCTTGTTTATTTTAAATAAAATTTAATCCATATGTTTCTGATTCATTTACACTTAACTCATCAAAATGCTGTTTAATAAAAAGCTCTTTGATGTTCAAACTGCCTTTGGAGCTATTTTTAATAAGATTTTTTTTTAAGCTTCCTTACTTAGAAACAGAAAGTTTCATTTCATTGCTATTTAACAACTCGGGGTCCAAAGGGTTGGGTTCAGTTCATCATTTAAATGAAATAATGTATGTAAAATGCTTCATAAATTCTAAAGCAATTGATGCCTGTTAGTGATTAGAGATGCTATTGTTGTTATTACGACCACGCAGAGGACATAAGGTTTGAGGTTTCTCCTTCTCACAGTTGGCTGGAGTAGATCATCTCGTGGCTCTCTCCTATTTACAACATTTTCTTATTCCATGACTTTCTCATTCTTAGCAACACATACAATTAACATGTCAAATGACTGGAAAAGTAATAAAGGAGTATGTCTGAGAGAGAGCCACCCACACGCATTGGATCCCTTTGGTCTTGCTTGGTCCCAGTGTGTGTAACACGTTGCTCTGCAGTGGGGTTCAGAGTCTGGTTGGCTTTTGTTGACTTAGGGGTCAGGGAATTCTCAGTGTATTGTTTGCACGAATTGATAGACTTTGATGGAAAAATGATTCACTAAAAAGGAAGTTTTGTAAGCAGGCACCTGGGGGCAGGAGGGAGATAACCAGTGCAAGGTGGGGTCTGTTCCCCAGTCCCGTGGATGCATTCTAAGCTTTGTGGAGCATTCCATGGGAAAGCTGCAGTTGTTTTCAAGGGGGGATCTGAGAGACATGGGCACATACAGTGTTGCTTAGGATCATATGGCAAAATGTGAGGCAGAGCATTCTCCCACTTCTGGGTGGAACATAGTCCTGCCTTGTCCTCATGGGAATCCTTATACATTGATGATAGTGTCTGGTGGGACAGGGGGGACAACGGTGGCTGAGATTCTATTGTCTGGTAAGAGATGGCAGAGAAGTTTTGGCAATACACAGCAGTTGCCTGTAGCAGCCTCTTCCAGTTAAAGTTGGCTTAAGTACATGTGAGCCTTCCCTGGGGTCCCTGGAATCACTTTGAGGGGTGTGTGTCTATCTGTCTCTCCCAGGGGTCTCTATGACCTCATTCCTAGCTAGAGTCTGATGAGGCCTGGGGCCATTCAGGTTACAATGTGAAAATAGCAAAACGGCCATTTTGCTTCTCCTGTCTTGACAATTGCCCAGGAGGTCTCAACCACTCTTAACAAAAGTGAATAGGAAAACTTCGTCTCCTGGAAGTTGACCCCGATCTTGTGTGTGAAGCATATACTTTCAGCTTTCGCATGCTCTCCCTATGGCTTGCCCTGTTGCACACCAGGCTGCCTTTAGGAATTTGGAACCAAACATGAAACTCTTTATCACACAATGGAGGGAACCTTGCTCTGCCCTTTCGCACATCAGTCTTTCCTGGTGAATGGCTCCCTAGCCTTGTGATTCTTGCCGTATGGAACAATTGGCCCCTTCAGTTAACTTGCCAGCAGTAATCAGTTTTTTCTTCTAGCCATAAATTTTAACCATTCTTTTCTGAGGGGGAAGAAATTAAAGTAACAAAGGGAGGTGGCTATAAAGAACAGAACTGTCAGAATAGCAAATGTTTGAGTAATTTGTTGGGTCCTTGGTTTAGGGTTGACTGACTTTAGCGCTAATTTTGGTTTGGAGTATTTCTTGGGACAAAGAAGCTCTATTTGAATCTACATCTCCAGTGAAGATTGTGACTACAAGTGTGGAAAAGCTTATAAGAGAGGTTTTATTATAATTCAATGACTTAACTGATTTCTTTTTTTGAGGAGGAGAACTCAGAGGGCTATCTCTTTTTCATGAAACAAACCAGATTTTTGACAACACCCATGAAACTTAGTCCATTATAGACATTGCCTGAGAAAGCCACCTGGTCCAGCTAAATTGTAATAACTGCTCTGAGCATCTAATTCCACCAGGTCTTGTTTGAAAAAGAGGAAAAAAATTCCCCAAATGACTAATGCTTTTAGGTCAGGCAGCAGTTTTTCATCCTCCTCAAAGCACCTGGTGTAACCTGCTTGCTTTCAGTTCTTCTGAGAGCCTGTGGATTTGAAAAAAAGAAAATAGGATCCCCTAAGTCCACAGGGCAAGGCAATCTGCTTTCATAACGAAAACACCAAGCGTTTCCGAACATGTGGCCGGCTAAGCACCCTCCGTCAGGGTCAGATTTATGTGTTTGCTCTGGAACCAAGATTTTTGTACACCAGGCACAATACCTTGGAGTATTTACAGTGTAAGCTATTTTCCTAAAGCAAACAGCCACACTGCCGGGCTCAGTAACCGCCACCGCCCCCCCCGCCCCGCCCCCAACACAGGAGCCAGAACCTTCTCGAGGAGCAGGTGTGCCTTCAGTAGGAGGAGGCCTTCCTTGGGCCTGAACGTCTGAACATTTCCCCCTTCCAGAGATGCAATCTGATGACTTCTGAGAGCCTTTGAAAAGGCAATTCTTTTCTTATTTTCCCCTTGATAAGAAAAAATAAAGAAGGGTCCAGTTAGTACAATCTAAAGGGAAGGGCTGGTGCCTTCAAGAGGAAGCTGTAGATAAAGTCTGAGCTGTTACAAAGGCACTTTATCTCCTTTTTCTTTTTCTTCTTCTTTTTTTAAAGAAATTATCCTCCCCCTTTTCTGGCAGGGAGGGTGGAGGCCTTGATCAGGAGCAGAAATTTGAAAGGGAAACAAAAGGCAGAACATTGAGCTGCTTTCCCGCCTGGAATCTCAACGGTTCTTTTTGCTTCTGAGAAGCTCCTAGCTGGCTTCTGTCAGTGGAGGTGCAAAATCATCCACATTCCTGCAGACAGGACTTTAAAAAATCGCCTAGAGGTGGAATGAGGGGATGGAGTGATTCATTTACCTATTCATGCCATAAATATCTATGAAGTGTCCACTTGGTATTGGGGCTGAGGTTACTGTTGTAATGGATTTGGACATCACCCTTGCAAGGGATCAAAGATGTCTCTTTCATTAGTCGACCTCAAGACCTTCACAATTTCAACCATTCCTTACCCCTTTTGGAGAACAGACACTGATGGGCAGCTGTTAAGTGGAAATGCTATGTGAGGACAGTTGCTATTTTTCTATTATGTTGAAAAATCTTAGTTTGAATTATGGGATCTAACATAAGCTGGTGTCGCGGGAGAAGCACAATTCAACAGCCAGGAGAGTTGAGTTCTCATTCTGGCTCTGCTAATAACTAACTGTGATGTCATCACATGTCAGACTTTCTTCCTCTGGGCCTCAGTTTCTCCACAGGTACAGTGAGGGGGGAAGGATTTTTCCTGCTTTATGATTCTACAATTTGTTAATAGTTTAAAAGCAGATATCCAGATAAAGCATGATGGATGGGCTGAAGTCTTGGCATGTGGTCTAGTCTAGAAGAGAAACAGGCAGAAAGGAGGGAGTCCTATGCACGTGGGTTAATGATGCCCACTAACGATACATCAGGATAACTGGGGACAATGGAGGGGTGCAGGAAAGGCCAAGGCTATGGAGTCAGGCTGCCTAGGTTTGAATTCTGGCTCTACCACTATGTAGCCAGAGACAAGTTATTTACCTTTTCCAAATCTCAGTGTTATCATCTGTAGAATGGGTTAATATTAGTACCTACCATAGAGAATTGTTGTGAGGATTAAGTCAGACTACCCATCCAGCACAGAGTGCCTGAAACACAGGCAGTTCTCTCATCAGGGATCCTCACAGTGTGACCTGGAGACCTCTGGGGAGTCTATCAGGGGGTGTGTGAGGTCGAAACTGCTTTCATGATCATACTAAGATATTATTTGCCCTTTCACTCTTATTCTCTCATGAGTGTATAGTGGAGTTTTCCAGAGGCTGCAGGACCTGGAATATTGTCACAGATTGAATGCAGAAGCAGTTATGAGAATCCAGCTGTCTTCTGTTAAGCCAGTCATTAAAAAACTGGCAAAATATAAAATAATGCTACTCGTCTCTCATTTTTTTTTTGAAAATACAGTTATTTTTCATAAAAATATGTATTTTTTTGTTAGCATGTAATGACCTTATTATTGCTATTTTAAATACAACAATAATTACTTAACACCTAGTTTGAATTTCTACTATGGCACATAGCAGTAGTTCTAACTCTAATGAACAAAAGCTATTTGGAGTTGTCAATAATTTTTAAGAGTGTGGTGTTAAAAATAAGAAAAATATATTCCTGCATTAGTTTCCTATGGCTACACAATTGCTGTAACAGATACCACAAACTTAGTGGCTTAAAAAACCCAAAAATTTATTATCTTAATGTTTGGAGGTCACAGGCTAAAATAGGTCTCCAGGACTGTGTTCTTTCTGGAGGCTCCAGGGGAAGATCTGCTTCCTTGCCCTTTCCAGCTTCTGAGGCTGCCTACACCCTTTTGATTGTGGCCTCCTTCCTCCATCTTCAAAGCCAGCAGTGCAGCCTTGTCAAATCCTTCCCTCCTTTTGGGGTCACATCGTCTTTTCTCTCTCTAATCTCCTGCCTTCCTCTTATAAGGACCCTTGTGGTTATACTGGGCTCATCCAGATAATCCAGAACAATCTCTCCTTCTCAAAATCCTTAACTTAATCACATCTGCCAAGTCCCTTTTGCAATGTAACATATTCACAGGTTCTGGAGATTAGGACATGGACGTCTTGGGGGCCATTACTCAGCCTGCCACAATTCCATTTTGAATTATCTACAAATTGGATTCTTAACATATAAACCAAACAAAAGTATTAAAATTTATAATAATAGTATATATCAAGTTGAACTCAGATATATCTTTTTTACTCATTTTGTCAACAAATATTCTTGAAGATCTATATGTAAGTCTTTGCCCAATTTTTCATTCATCATCTTAGGATCTCTCTCCTTAATGATGTCTTCTCTATCTCCCTTGGGAGGGTTCCCTTTTCTCAGTATCTACAGAGTTTGGCCAAGAGTAAGAACTTCATAATTGTTAGCTGACATTATTTCAATTACTGTTTCATGTCTCTCCCCTCTGCTAGCCTCTAAGCCACATTCCCTACACCATGTTTCACAAAACACTTGTCCCATAAAATTATACCACATAAAAACAGCTCCATGGTCAAAACATTTCAGGAAACACTACATATTTTATCCTCCTTTTTGGAGATTCATGCCGCACATTAGCATATTAAAGGCTCTGAGAAGTTCTGCAGCATGGAGGGGTGGTGGTGGGGTTAACTTAACACAGCATTTTTCACATTTATTTGCCCAAGGAGTCACTTTTTCCTATAAGATTGATTAATGTCTCATTGTCAGAAACACTGCTCTAAGCTCCTTGGGATAAGGACCAAATTGTGTCCTTGTTGGTATCTTTTTGGGCTGGCCTGCTCCTGGGATACTGTAGGTACTTGATAAATATATGTTGAATGAATGCATTGAACAGGAGGAAAACAAGATTGATAAGACAAGATCTCTTCCCTCTAGTTGCTAAAAATGAATAAGACAGATGCGTAAATAATTATTTTATAGTAGTAGGTAAATGAAAAAGTGATCTAACCCAGGATCGTTAATAAGAAGGAGAAAATCAAATCCAAATGCTGACAACCAACCTAAGAGTTAAACAGAACTGAGGCAGGTAATTCAAGCAGCCCTTTGAACTTTGTGGACTGCCCTGTCTCGAAAAGGACACAAGAAAATTAGATCTGTGCAGCACGGAGCAGAATAGAAAGAAATAGCTGTCTTTAGATAAAGAATGAAAATTATTATAGAAAAGATTAAGCTAGGATGAAAACCCCAAGTCAGATCTCTCTTGCGCCCTGAGTGATGGCTGAGAACCCGGTACTCACATCCAATTGTGCCTGTGAACTGCAGGCAGTCAGTTTGCGGAGTGAACCCGTAGCTCGCTGCCAAAGGCTAGGCATGAATTTTTCAATCCCAACCACCATCATTTATCAGAAATGAAGGTTGTCTTGACACGGGAAGCAGCGGTGGCCCCACTCTGAGATGGCGCCAAAGGCCAGGGCAGTCACTGGTTTGAACCAGCCATTCCAACAGCTGCTCCGCTGCCTTGGGGGGTTCCTCTGTTGGTTGACTCTGAGAGCTAATTCAACCAAGGTCAGGAAGGGGCAACAGGCAGTCCTTCCTATGTGCTCTGCTAAAGTCACTATGGGGGTTGGGGGAACAAAAGCAAGAAGAGAAGGAAGTTGGTATGGCTCAGCAGAAGGGGCAAAGGATCTGGGGGCCACCAGGAGGATTTGGGTTTGAATCTTGGCATCACTGATCATGTGCAAGTTATTTAACCTCTACAAGCTGGTGTCTTTAGTTGAGAAATTTGAATGTAACTTCTGTGTAGGGTTATTGTAAGTCCTAGAAATGTTTTATAAAATGCATGTAGTAGGCCCTCAATAAATAACAGTAAGATAGCATTTATAATAAATAATGTTTATTAATTAACATTATATATTATATATAACAATATATTATATTTTATGGTAATGTAATAAAATATAATACATTAAAATATAAATGATAAAATTATCATAAATAAATCATAAATAATTTATCAATGAACAATGGCAGCATAACATCTGTGAATTACTAATATTTATTCCCCCATCCCTCTCTTAGGATTTCTTTTTATCCCATAACCATGTTCTCCATTTGGGAAGTTGTCCATTCTGGGTTCATTGCCTCAGGGAGTAAATGGGCTAGCAGAAAAGCAGATAATAAAGAGGCTTTTCTGGATTTTGAGTTTCAAATGTCAGAAAACGAAGGAATAGAAAGAAAGATTCATGACATGGACTTGTGCTGCCCAATAGGGTAGCCACTAGGGCCTGAAATGTGGCTAGTTTGTGTGTGCTGTAAGCATACAATATACACTGGATTTCAAAGGCTTAGTACAAAAAAGGAATGTAAAACACTTCATTACTAATTTTAAAAATTGATTACATGTTGAAATGACAATATTTTATTGGATTAAATAAAATATATTATTAAAATTAATTTCACCTATTTTATTTCTTTTTTTAATGTTGCTACTAGAAAATTACATATGTGGCTCACAATCGTGGCTCACATCATATTTCTAATGAACCGCAGTGGCCAAGAAAAAGAAGGAATAGAAAAGATTCATGGTGCAGACAATAGATTCGGGAGAAAATATATTGAGTCAGAGCAAGGTTTTTTGCCCCTGAGACTAAGAAAACATTCCTGGCTGGGGTGAGGAGGGTCAAAGGCATGCCATGAGGGCTACGATGCAGGTTTATTCCTTTGACCTGCATGACCCCTAACTCTCTAGCATGAGACCTGGAGAAGGGATGGCACTGTCCCCATATAAGCTTTTAGGATCAAGAGGCAAGTGTCCCAAACTTGCCCAGGCAGAGTTCTGATGTGGCAGCAAGTTTCCAGAGAAGAGAAGACCATGTGGGTGTCTCAGCCAGCTGGGTCTTAGCAGCCTCATTAGGTTTACCACACTCCCTGAGAAAACTTCCCATGCACCCCAGAGTGTGTCTACAGGCACAGAAAGGCAAATGCTAGATCTGAAGAGGCTTCATGGGTGGGAACAGGGGCTGACACACAGTGAGCTGGATAGACAGCCTGCTGGGTTTGTAGCTTAGCAGAGATTCTCTTACCTGGCTGCTGCTCTCGTCTCCTAGCTGCTGAAGGTGTTTACTGCTGCCACCTCACACTTGCACTCTTCTAAGAGGACTGCCCTTCACTGACTGGAATCACTCCTTCCAGGGAAGCCTGGACGGTCATGGAGCCAGTACCCACAGCTTCTGCCAGAAGGAGAGGTGTCAACAGGGGAGCAGATGAACCTCCTTCCGTTGCCTTGGAACAGTATAATTCTCATCCTTAGACATTAGCAGCAACTCTGGGGAAAGATGCAAGATCCTAAACAGGAAGGGATTAAGTTTCTTCCATCTTTGTTGAAAGGGGACTTGAAATAGTAATTAAGTCAAGGTGTAGAAAAATAAAATTATATTCCTTGCATACCTGAATCATGAGATTCACTCTTTGTTGTAATGATTACTAAGGCACAGCAAACTAATATAAAGGTGGGTGAAGGTGTATGTGAGAGAAAAAAAGTACATCTGGTGACAGATATATATGATTTTCTCGTAAGCAAAAAAAAAACAAAGAATTATGTGATATTAGGTTGGTACGAGCTATTGTTAATGTTGGTGAGAAATATTTACACATTCCAGTGGTTACATGATGCAATTTCCAGGTGGATATTAAATGTCCTGTAACGAATCTGGAACGATGGTAGTGACACCATAAATATCTTGTTAACAGAGCTACAACCTCTAAAAAAAAAAAGCTGTTACTGACTTTATTCATGTGGTCACCATATTTTCTGAAGAATTTTACAAACATTTAGATTTGTTTAATTCAAGGGAAAAACAATCTGGACTAGAGGAAGTTGCCAATAGTTCAGGGGCTTATAATTCTTCATGTGTGTCATTTAATAAGAGTCCATGTAACAGGTTTTTCTGTTTATATTTGTTGGACTGATTAATTAAATCAATTCCAGTTTACATTTTTATCGCATCCTAACTTACGAAGTATCAAATAAGAACTTAAAAAACCCAAATTTAAAAACAAAAAAATGTCAAACTCTCAAGGTTGTATAAAAAATAATCACCATTTTGCCAAGTATTTGCCAGCACAAAATGTGCTCATAAGCTCTTCCTCCCATCCCCACTCCCCCAAACTCTCATGTTCATTCATTAGTTTCCCTTAATTTGACTTAGAACTCTCATGCAGTCTCCACCACGATGTCCTTAAACTTTCTGCATCAGATCCCTTTGGGTCATTCACTCATTCAATTCAAGGAATATTTTCTGAGTACCTGTCACATGCCAGGTGCTGTGTTAGGCACCAAGGATCCAATGGTGAACAAACCACGTCCCGCTTTCATGAAGCTAACCAGGAGCAAACTGTCATCAACTGGGCTGACAGAGGACATCAGGCCTCCATTTTGAACCTGGATTCTTCCTGGTGGCTTTTGTTCTATGTAATACTTGTAGCTAGTCATAGAAACATTGATTAAAGTCTGCTTCCCACTGGGCAGGGTACTTGGAGTTTTAAAACATGCTCATTATTTCAACCTTACAATAACCCAATTATTCCCATTTTACAGAGGAGGACAACTGACTCCAAGGCCACACAGCAGACCAGGATTGATCCTAACTTTTCTGTTTTATTGCTTTCCCCCATGAAATTAGTAAATGGATTCTGTGTATTTGCTGTCTTATTCCTTCTGGTTTTAGAACCCCTCTATCTCACGGTGGTAACTTTCACTCCTGCCCTGACATGCCCTTGCTCTTGACGTCACATTGGAAGGGAACTGATAGGAATCGTGACAGTATCTAATAGAGAGAGTTGGGTCTGCCACTGAAAATCTTTTAGGACTAAAGGTCTGCATCTCCAACAAAGGACTGTCAGGTGCTGCAGCAAAGGTTGCTAGCATTCCAATAGGTAAATCTGCACCTTCTCCTTAAGAATGGAATACTCATTCTTTAGCTGAGACCATGGCCTCGAAAAGAAAGATTACATTCCCAGTCTCCCTTGCAGCTAAGGTGACTATGACATTGAGTTTTGGACAATGGTATGCAAAGAGAGGGGTCTGCTTAACTTCCAGGAAGTGTCCTTAATGGAAAGTGGTCTGATCTTTTATGTCCTTTCTTATTGGCTGGAACACAGACGTGAAGGCTGGGGCTCAAGCAGTCAGGTTGGGTCGTGAAGTAGAAATAGTGTATTGACACTAGCAGAGCAGGAAGCTAGAAGAAGCCTGTGTCTGATGATCCAGGAGCACCTACCAGCCCTGGACAGCTTACCTTTGGACTTTGCTTATATAAAAGAGAATTAAACTTCCGTCTAGGTTTCTGTTTCCTTGGGTTTGTGTCACTAGCAGCTTAATCTAATCCCAAGGAAACAGGCACTATGACAGGCTGGTGGGGAAATGAAAATATACCCCAGTGACTTTCCAGGTATTCTTGAGTCAGGTGGTTACTGATTCTCCCTACTTATGATGTTTGTCCATACACTGTCCTTAAGCCAGAATGAAACTTGACAAGAAAACAGTTTATTAATGATCAGAATGCATTCTGGCAACTGTATTTCAGGTGGCAAAACCCCTGCTCCTGGAAAATCCTGAGAGACTCACCCTCCCCTCAGTCTTTCTACGCTCTTTCTACAGCTTTCCCCCCAGGAAGCAAGCCTATGTTCAGGACAGCAGCCATTGCCTCTATCACCTCAGCCCTTGGAGTCACTTCCTCAGCCCCGAGGACTTACAAACTACACTAATTGCCTCATACTCAAGATGACTTTGTAAAAAGAAGCCCAGAGGACAGAGAACAAAGAACAACAGGATCAAAAGTGAAATTTGGAAATATTGGTATAGAATGGATTGAAGTGGGGAAAATGTCAAAATGGGGGCCAGGAGAAAAATTAGGAAGGCATTGAAATAACCCAGGAGACAAGTGACAAGAGCTGGAGGGCAGTGCCAGCAAGAATGTAAAGGAAGCAACAGCTTAATTATAATTGTTGTGGGTGTGAGATTTTGTAGTGATTATTCATGGAGGAGAAAGAGTGGCCAATCACTAACGAAGTCAGAAGAAGAAGGCAGAAGAATGAGAGCTAGCAAAGGAAATGGAGAAGGTATAACCACAAGGTAGAAGCAAACCGAGGAGAGAGGGGCATCCTCTCCACCCGGGAGAGAAGAAGGTATATTTTTAAAGAGGGGGTGGTAAACAGAGGACTAAAGACACCAAGAAGGACAAGGAAGATAACGTATCTATGGGCTGTGGCAAGATGGCGGTCATTAGAAATTCTCTCCTCAGCAGATCTGGTAGACCGATGGGCATGGAAACCAGATTGCAGCTGACTGAGGAACTAAGCCTTTTCTCCATCCTAGAGTAATGGAAGGCATGAGGTGAAGGGTTGTTTCCATGGGATTACAGAAACTGCTGGGACACAGACATCAGATGAAGGCAATTCTTATAAGAAGCTTGGTTTGATAACATAGAAGACTTCCAGTTCATACTTATGTTGTCTTTGGCTCATGGAAATGGTACAAATACAAAAACTTCAGCATGTGACTGCCCTCAACTGTTTCAGACATCTTGACTACTGCCCAGTCAGTTGGGCCAAAATCAACTAAGAAATTATGTACATGGGCGTAATAACAACATACCAAATGTTTACTGTCCGCACCAAGAGATAGTAATGAAAAGTTCTCTTAATTATGTCCTGTTTATATTTCCACTATCATGGCTAATTACCTGTTTTAGTCAATGATATGCATCACTATTGCACATGTGTCTCAGCGTATCTTAAACATCTTACAATGCTTTCTCTATCTTCTGGGTGTCCTTACAAGCCAAGATTTTTAATAGAAAAGCAATAGATAAATGGAAGATGATGGGCAAATTATAGAAGCCTCTCTCTCCCTCTGCTCTTTCACTGAGAAACATGATCACAGGCTGGTCAAATTTTTGTGTCAGAAGGGATGAAATTATAAATATTATTTAGTGGAAGAGTTCTCATCCCAGGAGTTGGGAGAAGCTTTTTTGGTGGAATATGGGAATTTTTTTCTAGTTACAAGACAAAATTGGATATCACCATCCAATGCATTTCTGTGAAACTACTACAATTTTGTTCCTTAAAACTTTTCATATGTGGCCACTATGACAACAGAATGCCTAGAAAATTGTATTTCTCAGAAAAAAACAGTAGACTTTGGGTTTCTATCATGGTAAGTTCCAGGTTTTTGAAAGAGTGATTGGCGGTTTGTAAAATAATTAGGGAAATACCTGCATTTTACGAATGGGAGAGACTGAAGTCTAGATAGAAAACAAGGGACTGTCACAGAATTGTCAAGTGTGGATACGGCAAAGTTAGAACTGGAATTCCAATCTCCTTCTTCTTCTCACTGACCTCTACCCCATCTGGTCCATCCTGGAAAGGCAGGTGTGATAGTTACTTTTATGTGTCAACTTGACTGGGCTAAGGGATGCCTAAATAGCTGGTATTTATACATAAATTTATAAATAATACATTTCCGGGTGTGTCTGTGAGGGTGTCTTGGGGAGAGATTAGCATTTGAATCCAAAGAAGGAGTAAAGATGGCCCTCACCAATGCAGGTGAGCATCATCCAATCCACTGAGGGCCTGAATAGAACAAAAAGTGGAGGAAGGGTGAATTTGCTCTCTTTTTGCTTGAGCTGGGATGTTCATCTTCTGCCCTTGGACACTGGCACCCCTGGTTCTCAGGCCTTTGAACTCAGACTGAATTATACCACCTGATTTCCTGGTTCTCCATTGCAGGCAGCAGATTGTGGGACTTCTCAGCCTCCATAATTGTGTGAGCCAATACCTATTAAAAATTTCCTCTCATATGTATCTCTACATATTCTATTAGTTCTGTTTCTCTGGAGAACCCTGACTAATGCAGCAGGATAGCTCAGGCTCTGGGGTCACCAAGACATCACTTTGAAGCCTCGATCCACTCTATACCTCATTTGGAGAACGGGATCACAGTAGTTACCAGTGTTCTGGGATTGTTTTCGATGGTTAAATGAGGAAATATATGGGAAGTTCCCACCCAGTGCTTGGCACATGGTGATTACCCAACACACATCAGCTGCCTTTAACAACACAGACCCAGAGCTGTCTGTGGCTTTGCTGGGTTTGTCCCAATACCAGAAAAAGAGCCTAGAATTCCTGTGCACGGAAATGTGATTAGTTTTCACCAGATTGCGATCTGTTTGCTCTTCAGACACTCGATGCTGGTCAGTTTCAACTTAGACCCAATCATAGCCATATTCTAACATCAAAGGCAAGTGGGTAAAAACATACTCCCTTTTTTGTTGTTTTCCACATATGTGTATCTAATTAATCTGAATTAATGGGTTGGCTACTACCATATGGGATCCTGTGACTAACTGAGGCCAAACCTCTGAGGCTGCAGAGCAGAGCAATTGGGAGTACTGTGTTTCTATCCCGTTGTCTGAATATTCTGGGCAAATTACTCAACCTGTCTGTCTCTGTTTCCTCACCCACAAAATGGGGGTAAAAAAGGACCTACCTCTTGGGTTATGAGGATAAAATGAGATGCTGCACATAAAGTGCTTAGCCAAAGAGAGCCCATCGTAAGTCCTCAATGAGTGGGCCGTTAGTATTATTTCTATCTCCCCTGTCATCCCCATCATCTCATCGTGGAGCTTCATTCTAATCAGGAACAGGATATACAAAGGTCACCTGCAAGTTATAGCACTGTAGAGCTGTATCAACAGCATCAGGCAAGTGGAAAGAGGGCCCAGGCTTTCTCCTCTACTGCAGGCTGTGCATCTTGTGGCTAAGCAGGTGGGGGTAGGATGGAAAGAAAAGACCTGCATCTAGGGTTCTCTGGGCCACTGAGTTTATAGCCTTGGCTTTCTTACATAAACCAAGTTTCATGGGATTAGACCTTGAGGGAGACATGGTCTCTCCTGACTGTAATTCCTCAGTCTCTCTGCTCTCAACCTTTCCTTGACTGGTGCTAAGAGATTTCCTGTTGTCTGATGGCTTACGTGTAAAGATCTCCATTCTGATTCCGGGCGCCTATTCTGAAGATGATGAGGATGAGGAAAAGTCATATATGTAAAGCAACTCTTTCAACGTGCACTGTGGACACAGATCACAAGGTGAACTTGTTAAAATGCAGATGGCTAATTCTTACCCCCAAATCTCTGGATTCAGTCAGTCCTGCGCATCAATCTGCACCTTTTCTAAGCACCAACCCAGGTGATACGATGCAGGATCATCCCTGAACCTCATTGTAAGAAACACGGTTCTAACCTGTGCTCACATCAATATTCTGTTGCTTTGAAGCTTGTTGCTTAATTAAGAAAACATTGGCTCTGGTGTGCGGGGACTGCCCGTGTTCAATCCATGTTAGCGTACCACCCATCCTCCCACCGCCAAGCCATTTCCTGAGATAGGCTTCAACATCAAGAAACACTTTAAAGTCCACTTTTAAAAATCACTTTAACTTGTTAAACAAAAGGAGAAATAGAAAAAAACATAGTATTTGAGAAAAAGAGTACCATTTAAATTAAAAAATTTTAAAAATCATCATCTTAAGATGCCAAACTTACTGATTTGGTCAATTGAAGAAAATAAGGTATTCAAAACCCACTGGCCAATTTGGTGAAAATTCAATCTAGAATTGACTTGTACCACGTAAAACAAACTCCTGAAGGACAGAGGTAACCTGGTGTAAGGGAGAGAGCACAGATATTCCCATCAGCAGATTTTGGTTTGAATCCTGGCTCCATCAATCCAGCCATGTGACCTTAACCTCTGAGGCTTGGTTTCCCGGTGAGAATAAGGGTATGGTGAACATTAGCGATAATGTATATAACTTGCTTAGCCCAGTTATTAGTATTATTTATGATCATTGCTATTGTCATTTTTCTTCTCTTATCTTCAATAAAAAAGTTGGGGAACATGATGATATTATCTTATAACTTTGCTATGAGGATTATTAAATTAGATAATTAATAAGCTACACATGTAGTGCCTATGATGTACCAGGTACTGTTCTAAGCACATTACATGCGTTAACTCATTTAATCCTCACAAGAACTCTATGAGGTTCTCCCTATTTTACAGATCAGGAAACTGAGGATCAGAGAGATTAAGTACATTACTCAAAATCACACAGCTATAAGGGGTTAAGCTGGACTGTTGTATGTGAAGAGCTCAGCTCAGTACCTGGCACACAGTAGAGTCTTCATAACGGGCAGTATTCATGGTATTGTGTATAGAAAGGACCTTTCCTAAGGGGTTGCCTTGGGAGAATCAGAGTCACGGCCGGTTGGAAATTCCACACTGGTCAGCGTGTTAGTACTGATGTCATGAAGATGGGTTCAGTGTTGCCCTGGTTGACAAAAAGAAATCTCTCTGAGCTCTGAACTGCAAACAAGAGTGGACGTATATTTATTTAAATAGGAGTTGGGTCAAATTCATCCCATGTGGTCCCCAAATTAATGATACCTGTCTACAAAGAAACTGAATAACTGTTCTACTTAGATATTTTCCCTTTTAGTCCTGAGAGAACAATTATGCTGCAAAGAAGCAGTTCTTAAGATGGGCTGGGAAAGAAAATTCTCTCCGGTAAATTATATTTTGATGGGCCAGCATTAGACACAATAAAGGCAGTGATATTTAAGTTGATCAGGGACAGATGTTTAACATATTTTATGTAAGAACTGTAGACACAGTTAACTGCCAAAACAGATTGTTTCCTGAAATATTGGACAGATGGAACCTAGAAGATGTACTCCTGAGGAGTCTGAACTCCTCAAGAGTGACCCTAATTAAAAAAAATAATTAGTTTTCATCAAAGCACTTCAGTGATTTCCAATTCTTTTGTTTCTGTTCTTTGTTCGCTTTGTCATGGCTACAAAGGTATTTGGGATGTAAAATTTCTCTCCTCTCTCTGTGTGTATGTGTGTGTTACATATGTGTGAGTATTTCTGGTTTCAAAAGCATACTTTGTTTTATTTTCTTTCTATCATTCACTGTGAGAAAATCAAGTGTGCAGTACATATTGTTGGCGGTCTCCCCAGCATCTGGTCCCCTCCCCTCTTCCCAACAGTCCCTGATTTCCATTTGGGGATCTGGGGTTCCAGGGATGTTGAATCCATGCCCAGCTCCATATCTTGTCACTACTCTGCTGGAAAGACGCTGATTGCTCCCTTTCTTATTCAGAGGAAAAACCCAGTCTTTCCATTGGGCTGCATGGCTCAACACATTCTGGCCCTGTTACCCCAACCTCATCTCCTACAGCTTCCCCCACCCCCTCTCTGCTCTGACCCTCTTGCTCTTCCTCCAACATGCCATGCATGCTCCCACCTGTAGGCCTTCTTTAACTTTCTGATGTTAGGGAATATCCCACTGAATAAAACAAGTAAAGACCTTGACTGAGTTGAACAGTTTCCCCTAAACCCTTCATTTCTGCTCACAGAAAAAAAACCCCAATGAAATCAGATTAATTTTAAGCATTCACCATTAAATGTTTCAAGAAGAGTTTGCACCAACATTGTGCCCTGGTAAGAATTTAAGAGGATGTGTATGAAGTCTTTCTTCTTGTGTTCATAAAGAACAATGTGCAATTCAGTTGTGGAGAGAAGGCTTTGTTGAAAGCAATTGAAAGAGTTATTTACTGGGTGGAGTTTGGGTCTTGCTGCGTTTACATAGCATTGGCCATTCTGCTGATAGTCACTTAATGAAACTTAAAAATAAAAACATCTGGAAAGTGTGCCAACCAATGCCTGCTTCACCAGTTCAGCCTTCTGGCTTGCCTCAAGTAATTTTAATAAAGTATGTTAACTCTACTAGGGTCTTGAAAGAATTCGTGTCCTATAATCTGGCGTTCTCCATTGCTACAAGAGTTTTGGAAATAGGCCCATGAATTTAATGAAATACTTAAAATAATACTCCAGGAGACTTACATCTTGATAATTATGCAAGGAGTTGTACTTCAGGTATATTATATGTTTCTAACATGAAGCATTTTGAAGGAGCTATGGTTACCAGGTTCAAATTTAAATAGAGTTTTTAATTCGCAGATGATCCAAAATGAAATGCATGCAACTAACAGTAGGGAGGGATGGTGCTACCACTCTCTTGAGTTTGCCTTATAATAACTCTGTTTAATTTCCTGTTTTAAAGAAAGAACTTGAATGGAATTTCTTCTTAAGGGATTGTTTGGTTTAAACCTGATCCTCTCAAATGCTTTCCTAAATCCCTCCTTTGAGGATTTGGACTCCGGACTCACCTGAAGGTATCATTTCAGTTCTTGGATGAGAGACACACTCTTCATCATTCCAAAGCAATCCGAGAAAGTCCTTCTCTGCCACAAACGACACCAGCAAGTGTACAAAGCCCACTTTGTTCTGTGGGAAATGAAAATGATTTTTAACAGTGCATCCTTGGACTGACATAGGAAGAGCCTCCACCTGGACATTAATGCACGTCAGAATCATTAATGTTCATAACTACAGTCACCATTGCCAGTTACACACTTGGTGTTCAATGTATCTGAGTCTTGCTTCATTTAATAACACAATATCTGCTCTTGCTAGCACCCCTGATCTGAACTTTTTGCTATTCAACTCAGCTAGGAAAATTAGTAGTCAAACCAGGGTCTAACGTCAAGGCCTTCATACTTCTTTTGCCCTGGGTAGTAAATGGAGCAAAAGACCTCCCACCCCATCCACCCAAGCTCTTCCCACTTTCCAGTGGAAAGATAACTCAGCGGTAACAATGAAGAGTCAGTGTCCAAGCAAATTCATTGGGCTTATGTATATGTCGGCTTTAGCAATACAGGTGACAATGACTCATTTTGAACCATAACACAAAAGATATGTGCAAGTCGAGTTATTGGAAAGTTATAGGCTTGACATACTGCTCACATAAATAGGAATTTCTACACACTGTCAAGTTAAGCAGACAACCCCTACAAATTCAATTAATTGTTGTGAGGCTAAACCAAGAGTAATTTAAGATTGAAAAAAAAACACCACCAGGAGAAATTGAAAACTACAATCAAGTAAGAGAGCACGGTACTATGCATTCTACCCCCATAGCTCAGTGATTCTGTTGATCAGACGGTGCCTATGTGCACGGTAAGAGCTTCAGAGCTCTGTGAAAGCCTGCCCATCAAGCAGCTCTCTTAGTAGAATTCAGAATTAAAAGCCAGCAACATCTTCTAGTTCTAATTAATGAATATCAAGTTTTAGGAACTCTGAATAACTCATTTATTAGGTTACAATCAAAAAGCCCTTAATCATACATAAAAATAAAAGTCCATGGAACTACATATCATTCACCTAGAAGCCCAACCCCCTACCAAAACACACACTTAAAATAATTTAACTTTTTATTTTGAGATAATTGCAGATTCACATGATGTTGCAAGAAATAGTACAGAGAGATCCTGTGTACCCTTTACCTAGTTTGCCCCAAAGGTAATATCTTGTAAAACTATAGTACAACATCACAACCACAATATTTACACTGATACAATCAAGATACAGAACATTTGCATCAACACAATGTCCTTTTACAGCCATATCCACTTCTCTCCCACTCCACCCTCTCCTTAACCCTGGGCAACCGGTAATCTGGTCTCCATGTCTATAATTTTCTCTTCCCAAGAATGTTGAATCAATGGAAGGATACAGTATGTAACCTTTTGGAAACTGCCAGATTGTTTTCAAAAGTGACTGTACCATTTTACATTCTCACCAGAAATGTATGAGTGACCCAGGTTCTTCACATCCTCTCCAGCATTTGGTGTTGTCTCTATTTTTAATTTTAGCCACTGTGATAGGTATGTGGTGATATCTTATTGTGGTTTTTTTTTTTTTTTTTTTTTTTTTTTTTTTTGTGAGGAGATCAGCCCTGAGCTAACATCCGCCAATCCTCCTCTTTTTTTTTTTTTGCTGAGGAAGACGGCCCTGGGCTAACATCGGTGCCTATCTTCCTCCACTTTATATGGGACGCCGCCACAGCATGGCTTACCAAGCAGTACTTCGGTGCGCGCCCGGGATCCGAACCAGCGAACCCCGGGCCGCCGCAGCGGAGCGCGCGCACTTAACTGCTTGCGCCACCGGGCCTGCCCCCTTATTGTGGTTTTAATTTGCATTTTCCTAAAGGCTGATGAGGCTGGACATCTTTTCATGTGTTTGCTTGCCAGCAGTATATCCTCGTCAGGGAAAAATCTTTTTATGTCTTCTGCCCATTTTCTAATTGGCTTGTTTTTTTCCCACTGTTGAGTTGGAAAATTCTTTTATAGTCTAGATACTAGTCCTTTGTTGCATATGCGTTTTGCATATATTTTTTCTCAGTCTGTTGCTTGTCTTTTCATCCTCTTACAGGTTATTTTGCAGAGCAAAAGTTTTTAATTTTGATGAAGTCCAATTTTTCATTGTTTTCTTTTATGGATCATACTTTTGAGGTCAAGTTTATAAACTCTTTGTCTAGCCCTAGATCCCAAAGATTTTCTCTTATTTTTTTCATATTGTTTCATAGTTTTCCATTTTGTATTCAATTTTGTGATCCATTTTGAGTCTGTTTTTGTGTAAGGTGTGGGGTTTGGGTTGAGGTTCAGTTTTTTGCCTATGGATGTCCACTTCCTTCAGCACCATTTGTTGAAAAGGTTATCTTTCCTCCACTGAATTGTTTTTACATATTTGTCAAAATCAGTTGGCATATTTATTTTGGGATCTATTTCTGAGTTCTATATTTGGTTCCATTGATCTATGCATCTATTCCTCTGCCAATACCACACAGTCTTCATTACTGTAGTTATATAATAAGTTTTGAAACTGAGTAGACTGATTCCTCCCAACTATTCTTTGTCAAAATTATTTTGATTATTCTAGTTTCTTTGCCTTTCCAGCTAAATTTTTAGAATAATCTTGTCTATATCTACCAACAATGTGCTCAGATCTTGATAGGAATTGCATTAAACCTGTGTAAAATTTGGGGAGAATTGACATCTTTACTTTGTTGAGTCTTCCAGTCCATGAACACAGTATGTCTTTCTATTTATTCAGATCTTCTTTGATTTCTTTCATCAGCAGTTTGTACTTGTCAGCATACAAGTCCTGTACATACATTACACAATATTTTTATTTTTTGAGTGATTTTAAACAGTATTATATTTTTAATTTCAGTGTCTATGTGTTCATTGTTAGTATATAGAAATAAAATTAATTTTTGTATATTTATTTTGTATCCTGTGACCTTGATAAACTCACTTATTAGTTCTAGAAGTTTTTTGGTAGATTCTGAGACTTTCTATGTAGACAATTGTGTCATCTGCAAAGAGAGACAATTGTGTTTCTTCCTTTCTGATCTGTATTCCCTTTCTTTCCTTATCGCACTGGCTAGAACTACCAGCACCATGTGAATAAGAGTGATAAGAATGAGCATTCTTGCTTTGTTCCTGATCTTAGGGAGAATGGATTCAGTCTTTCACTATTAAGAATAATGTCAGCTGTAGGTTTTTTGTAGATGCTCTTTATTGAGTTGAGAAAGTTCCTGTATTCCTATTTCTCTGAGAGATTTTGTCATGATAGGTGTTGAATTTTGTCAATACCTTTCTGCACCAATTGCTATGTTCATGTGATTTTTCTTCTTTAGGCATTAATATTTCAGATTATAGTAATTGACTTTTGAAGACTGAACCAACCTTGCATCCTGGGAATAAACCCCACTTGGTTGTAGCGTATGTTTCTGGAAGTTTTTACATTACAAATCCAATTTCCTTAAATTTTATGGCTATTCAAATGATCTATTTCATATTGAGTGAGTTGTGGTAGTTTGTGCTTCTTGAGGTATTGGTCCATTTCATCGAAGTTGTCATATATGTGTGTGTAGAGTTGTGTGTAGTATTTCCTTATTGTTCTTTTGAGATTTGCAGAGTCTGTAGTAATGTCCCTTGTTTCATTCCTGTTATCGGTAGTTCATGTCAGAGAACTTTCCTTAGCCATTCTTTAAGTGACAAATTCTCTTTGTTTTCCTGAGAGAATTGTCTCATTGTCCTCTTTATTGCTGAATGGATATAGGATTCTGAGTTGACAGTTCTTTTCTTTCAGTACGTGAAAAATGTTGTTCCACTTTCTTCTTGCCTCCATGGCTTCTGATAAGAAACACACTGTCATTCAAACTGGTTTTCCCCCATCCGTGTCATTTCTCTCTCGCTGATTTCATGATTATTTCTTTATGTTTAGTTTTCAGAAGTTTGCCCATGATGTGTCTTGTGGATTTTAGGAGGTTTTTCTTGTTTGGAGTTTGCTTAGGTTCTTGGATCCGTAGGTTTCTTTGTTTTGCAAATTCGGGAAATTTTCAGCCATTAATTCTTCAAGTACTTTTTAACACTGTCCTTTTTCTCCTCTCCTTCTAGGACTTTGATGACACAAATGTTATAATTCCACAGGCTCCTGAGGCTCTGTTCATTTTTCTTTAGTTTATTTTCTCTCCATTGTTCAGATTGGGTAATTTCTATTATTATGTGTTCCAGTTCACTGATTCTTTCCTCTGTCCCCTTCATTCTGCTGTTAAGCCCATTCACTGAGTTTCAAAATTTTGATTAATGTATTTTTCAGTTCTAAAATTTCCATTTGATTCTTCTTTATATTTTTTATTTTTTTTCTGAGACTTTTTATTCTTTAAATTTGTTTTAATTTTGTTCATGATTGCTCATTGAAGCATTTTTATGATGGCTGCTTTAAACTCTTTATCAGATAATTCTAACATCAGGGCCATCTTCATGCTAATGTGTATTGATGGTCTTTTTCCATTGTTTGAGATCTCCTTGGTTCTTGACATGATGAGTGGTTTATGATAAAACATGGATATTTGGGTATTATGAGACTCTGGATTTTATTTAAACCTTCTGTTTTAACTGGCTTCCTCTGACACTATAATACCTCCCCTTCACCTGCCTCAAAGACTTTGAGGTTCATCCATGCTGTTGTGTATATCAATAGTTCATTTCTTTTTTTAATTACTAATATTTGATTATATGTATATACTACGGTTTATTTATCCATTCACTGTTGAAAGACACCTAGGTTGCTTCAAGGTTTTGGTGATTATGAATAGAGCTGCTATAAACATCAATATTCTGTAGTTTTCAGCATACAGATCCTATTCATGTTTTATCGTAAAATATCTATATTTGGAGCTATTGTAAATGGTATTGTTTTTTTAAAAAAATTTAGTTTACAATTTTGCATTGCCAGTACACAGTTTGATTTTCTTATGTTCTTATACCCTGCAACCTTGTCAAACTCACTTATTAGTTCCACAAAGTTTTGTATAGATTCCTTGGGTTTTTCTACATAGACAATTATGTCATCTGCAAATAAGGACAGTTTTATCTTTACCTTTCCAATGTGTATGCCTTTTTCCCTTTTATTGTCTTATTGTACTGGGTCAGACTTTTAGTTTGATGTTGAATAGGAGTGGTAAGAGTGGACATTCTTTTTTTTTAAATATATCATTAATTATTTTTGTACTGATTACATGTTGAAATGACAATATTTTGATATATTGGATTAAATACAATTATTAAAAGTAATTTCACCTGTTTCTTTTTAGTTTCCAATGTAGCTACTAGAAAACTTAAAATTACATAGGTGGTTCACATTATATTTCTATTGGACAGCACTGGTCTCATTGGAGAATGTGTGCTCAGCAGAAATTTATCCAAACCCCAAAAAGTTGGGGTGAAATATGCACACTAATGAAAATCAAACATGGATCTGAATAGATGAATTGTGACTAGATCTGTGTCTATTACCTCACAGAGCCCAAAACTGCAATGGGCTGTCTGTCTGTTAATCCCATCCTGACCCCTTTTCCTTCTGCCTCACTGACATGCGTTGGGGATGATGCTGACTGACTGCGAGGAGCAGGGAGAGTGGACATTCTTAACCTGTTCCTGATCTTAGAGGAAAAATTCAGCCTTTCACCATTAAGTATTATGTTGGCTGTAGGTTTTTTGTAGATGTCTTTATAATATTGAAAAAGTTCCTTTTTATTCCTACTTTTCAGATTGTTTTTATAATGTTGAACATTTTTGTATCAATTAAGACGATCATGTGGTTTTTCTCCTTTAGACTGCTAATATGGTAGATTACAGTGATTGATTTTCAAACATTAAACCAGTGTTGTATTCCTAGGATGACGTCCATTTAGTCATGGCATGTTACCGTTTTATACAGTGTTGGATTCGATTTGATAATAGTTTGTTGAGGATTTTTGCATTTATGTTCTTGATATTGTTCTGTAGTTTTCTATTTTTGGAATTGCCTATTTGGTTTTGGTATCAGGTTAATGCTGGTCTGATTAAATGAGAGAGAAAGAGCATTATTTTTATTTTCTGGAAGAGACTCTGTAGCATTGGTGTTATATCTTCTTCAAATGTTTGGTAGAATTTGCCAGTCAAACCACATGGGCCTGTTTTTTGCAAGCTGTTTTAAATATAAATTCAATCTATTTAATAGTTTTAGGAGTATTCATATAATGTATTTTATCTTGGGTGAGTTTGGTAGTTTGTGGTTTTCAAGGAATTGGTCCATTTCTTCTAAGTTGTTGAATTTACGCGTAGAGTTTTTTTGTAGCAGTCCCTTATTATCTTTTCAGTGTTTGTGGGGTCTGTAATGATATCCCCATCTCATTTCTGATATTGCTCATTTGTTCTCCTCCCTCTTTTTTTCTTTGTCAGTATTGCCAGCAAATTATCAATTTTATTGCCGTTTTGAAAGAACTGGCTTTTGGTTTTATTGATTTTCTTTATTATTTTTGTTTTGTTTCATTGATTACTGCTCTTATCTTTATCATTTCTTTCCTTTTGCTTGGCTTGGATTTGTTTTGCCCTTCTTTTTTCAGTTTCTTGTGGTAGAAACTTAGATAACTGATTTGAGACCTTTCTCCTTTCCTAATATAACTATTTAATCCAACATATTTCCCTCTAAGCACTGCTTTAACTGCATTTTGCAATTTGTTTTTATTTTTTTCAATTTTTTTCAGTTTGAAATATTTTCTGATTTCCCTTGAGACTTCCTTTTTGACCTATGGATTATTTAGACATGAGTTGTTCAACTTCCAAAAGTTTGGAAAATTTTTTTTTGCTATCTTTCTTTTATTGATTTCTAGTTTAATTTTATGGTCTGAGAACATACTTTATATTTCAGTTCTTTTAAATTTGTTAAGTTTTGATTTACAATTCAAGATATAGTCCATCTTGGTGAATGTTTCACGTATAGTTAAAAAAATATGTATTTTGATATAGCTTGTTGGAACATTCTATAAAAATCAATTAGATCCAGTTGGTTAATGGTGTTGTTGAGTTCTACTATATCCTTGCTGATTGTCTGTCTACTAGATCTGTCTGTTACCAAGAGAGATTTGTTGAAGATTTCAACTATAATTGTGAATTTACCTGTTTAGCTTCTAGTTCTGTCAGCGCCTTTTTCAGGAATTTTGAAACTATGTTATTAAGCACAAAACGTTTAAGATTATGTCTTCTTGGTCACTTGATTCTTTTATCAGTATGTAATATCCATCTTTATCCCTGATTTTGTATATGAAGTATATGTTATCTGATATTAATAACACCACTCCAGGTTTCTTTTGATTAATATTTTCATGGTATACCTTCTTCCACTATTTTACTTTTGTTTATTTTTTAAATAATTTTATTTATTTATGTATTTTTTCCCCCAAAGTCCCAGTAGATAGTTGTATGTCATAGCTGCATACCCTTCTAGTTGCTGTATGTGGGACACGGCCTCAGCATGGCCGGAGAAACGGTGCATCGGTGCGCGCCTGGGATCTGAACCCAGGCCGCCAGCAGCGGAGCGCACGCACATAACTGTTAAGCCACGAGGCCGGCTCTTAAGTTTGTTTTTTGTGAGGAAGATCAGCTCTGAGCTAACATCCATGCCAATCCTCCTCTTTTTTTGTTTTTTGTTTTTTTTTCTGAGGAAGAATGGCCCTAGGCTAACATCTGTGCCCATTTTCCTCCACTTTATACGGGACGCCACCACAGCATGGCCTGACAAGCGGTGCATCAGTGCGAGCCCGGGATCGAATCTGGGTCGCCAGCAGCAGAGCATGCGCACTTAACCACTACGCCACAGGGCCGGCCCCTGTTTTACTTTTAATCATTATATTTAAAGTGATTTTTTTGTAGATAACATATAGGGTCGTTTGAAAAAATCTATTGTGACAATCTCCATCTTTTAATTGGTGTTTTTAGACTATTTAAATATAATGTACTAATTGATGTGTTTGTATTTATTACTACAATTTTATTATTTGTTTCCTGTTTTTCTCTGTGTTTTTGTTCCTTCTTTTCCCTTTTTCTACCTTTTTTGGGTGATCGGAACATTTTTAGCATTCCATTTTAATTTCTCTCTTATGATTTTGACCGTCTCTCCTTATATAGATTTTAAGTGATTGCCCTATCAATTAAAGTATATACATACTTAAATGTCAGACAATCTATTTAGAAGTAATATTTTACCACTTTATGTGGAATGTAGAAATCTTACCACCATGTACATCTCATTACATTCTCCCCTTGTTATAGTTATGTTATATATCATATCTACCTACATTAAAAACCCCATGTACAATGTTGCAATTTTTGCTTTCAGTCATCAAATGTAGTCTAAAAAACTCAACTGAGAATTCTTTATATTTACCCAGATATTTACCATTTATTTTGTTTTTCCTTCAATCCTGATGTTCCAATTTTTCCTTCTGGTGAAGAACTTTCTTTGGCAATTCTTTTAGAGCAGATCTGCTGGCAATGGATTCTCTTAGTTTTACTTCACTGAGACTATTTTTATGTTACCTTCATTCCTGAAGGATTTTTTCACTGGGTCTAGAATTCTGGGTTGACAGCTCTTTACTTTTAGCACTTTAAAAATGTTGTGCTACTTTCTTCAGACTGAGAAACCTGCAGCCACTTGACTCATTGTTTGCTTCCAGATAACGTATTGTTTTTCTCTGGCTGCTTTCAAGAAATTTTTTGCTGTCTTTAATGCAGTAATTTTGTTATGTTTGGTCTTGAATTTCTTTGGGTTTATCTTGTTTGAGTCTTGCCAAGCTTCTTGAATTTGTAGATAAATGTCTTTTGCCAAACTTGGGAAGTTTTCAGCCATTGTTTCTTCAAATATTTATTCAGCACTGTACTCCTCCTTCTGTTCTCCTGGGACTCTGATGACATAAATGTTAGACCTTTTGTTAGTGGTCCATATATCCTTGAGGCTTTGTTCATTTTTTAAAAATATTTTTTCTTTCTTGTTCATATTAGATAATTCATATTGATCCATCTTCGAATTCTCTGACTCTTTCCTCTGTCATCTCCAATCTGCTATTTATCCCATACAATGAGTTTTTTATTTTGTTTATTACATGTTTCAGTTCTAAAATTTCTGTTTGGTTCTTCTTTCTATTTCTTTGTTGAGATATCCTATTTTTTTTACTTATTTCAAGTGTGGTTGTGATTGCTTGTTGGAGCATTGATATAATAGCTACTGTAAAGTCTGTCAGATAATTCCAATATCTGTGTCACTGTGGTATTGACATCTGTTGATTGCTTTTCCCACACAGTTTGAAGTTTCTCTCATTCTTTGTATGCCTAGTAATTTGGATTGAATTCTGAACATTTTGAAGACTATATTATAAAACTCTGTGTCTCATTTAAATCTGATGAAAATTCTTGATATTTTTGTTTTAACAGGCAATCAAACTGATTAGATTCAGACCACAAATTCCAACCTATGGGCACTGTTTCCAACATCATTTCAATTTTCAAAGCCTTTTCAGTGTTATTAGGATCTGTCTCACATGTGTGTCACTCACTGGTTAGTTTGGGACGTTGGCTGTGGTCTATCTGTTAGTTCAGTTCTCATAGTCTTTGGTTTGCTGATTAGAATCAGACTCATGCATATGTAGTTCAGGGTGAGGCCATGTATTCACAAATAACTTTATGGAGTTGCTTTCTTGAGTTCTTCTTCTGCAATTCCCCTGGTACTTCTCAGTTCCCTTGGGCTCCTCTTCCTGGTCCTCTGGCCTGATAGTTAGGGCTTTAGTTACCCTTTCTGTCCTGCATATCTGTGACTGCACCCAGGTCTGGACCCTAGCAGTAAAAGGATAGAGAAAGAATCAAATGCAATGAGGGGTTGCCCCACTCCCTTGGGATCACAGGTCGCCCTATTGGAAAGAAAGGTGCTCTTCCCTCAGAGTTTTGGCTCCTGCTAGCTGCAGTTGCTCTCTGTCACTGCCACTACAGGATTACTTGGAGGACAGGGTGGGAGAGAACTAAAAGAAGAAGAAGAAGAAAAAAAGATAAAACAGGGGATTTCTATACTGTTTCTGAGTCTTAGGAGCTCCGTTTACCCTCTTCTCAAGCCAGGACTAGAAGGCTTCTACTGGAGCCATGTCTGCACCCCACTCTTCTCTGTGGGGTTTTAGGCTGCATTGTGTTCAGGGATGCTGGAGGGAAAAAATCAGAAACTTACAACTATTTTGGTGGTACTTCAAATTCTGGTCTTCTTCCCCAATCCATCTGCTACTAATTATTTTTCAAAGTCCTCAAATGCTCTACGCATTGTGTCCATATTTTATAGTTGTGTTCAATGGGAGATACAGGGTGGAGTGTGCTTATTTCATCTTACCTGGAACAAGAACATTAAAATATACATTTTTTAATTCACTTAACACATCATAAAAAGCCTTACACTATACTTTGAGAAGCACCAGTCAAAAGCAAGGTGGCTCCATTTCCCAATTTTTCTAAGAAAAGAAAAAGTACATGTTTATCAGTCTTTGAGCCATGACAAGGTACCATTAATTAAAAACTTGTGACTTAAGGTCTTAAATTCTCTAAGCAATTTAAAAAAACCATCTACCTGGATGATATTACTTTAGCTCTTGGTTGAAATGTACTCAAGACAGTGATTAAAAACAGACTTTGGTTTTTATCCAAAGTTGAGAAAAGAAAAAGTAATCTAAAGTTTGCTTTGTTATCTTTTGCATCTCTACTTGGGAAGACATTGTCCATTTTGTTTAATGTTGTTTAAATAAAACATTCCTTTTTGAATTTCGTATAAAGAAAAGGTTCATCACTTCTTATGAACTTACATGCTTCTTATATGACTTAGGTTTTCTTTTTGTCCTGCCTTTCAGGAATATCAGAACCTCATATATTCTTTGTCCAATTACACTGGCTCTCCTTAGGTAGGTTTCCTGGAACAACTGTTTTTCCTCTATCATGTTACATAGATCTTACTATTTTATACTTATTTTATTGATAGAAACTAAGTCATAAATGAATAAGATGCAATGGTAGAGTTATTAGTTTCCTCTCTTCTTTTTCTTTGTCATTTCTTTTGTGCTTTTTATCACACTCTTTTAAAAAAAATACAGTGTTGAACTTGGGTGATGAGTACATAGGATTTTATAACATAATCATATCTATTTTGTATATTCTTAAATTCTCCATAATAAAAAAAATTAAAAAAAAATACAGAATGTGAATTCTTTTCAAGTTCACACAGAATGTTCACCAAGATAAACTATATTCAGTGACATAAAACAAATCTAAAGAAATTAAAAGAATTAAAATCATACAAACAATATTCTCTGATTGCAACCGAATTAAAAAGTAGAAATCAAATGAAAGATATCTGGCAAAGACTGAAGACACACATACACATGTTTAGGATCTAGCAATATAGTAACTGGTTAATATATCGTGATAATGTTGAGTTTACTCCAGAAATGTAAAATTTGGTTAATTTTAGAAAATCAATGAACATAATTAACTATATCAATTGAAAAGTCATATACTCATCTCAACATAGGCAAAAAAAAAAGTTTAGTAAAAAGAATTGAAAATTATCCTTAAATTAATAATATGTATTTATGAAAAGGTAAAGCAAACTTAATATTGAACAGTGAAATGTTGAAAGCATTTCCATTACAGTCTGTATCAAGCAAGAATGTCTTCTTTTACCTCGTCTACCCAACATTGCACTGGAGTTCCTAGCCAGCCCAATCCAGCAAACATAAAAATAGTATAAAAATTAGAAATGACTAAACAAAACTATTATTCTTGATAATATGATTATGTATGTTAAAAATCCAAATAAATCTGCAGCTAAATTACTGATATTGAAAACAGAGTTTAATAAGGCCAGTAGAAAGAAACATTATTATAAATTCATTAATTGCATTCTTTAAAAAGTTTTTTTTCCCAGTTTTTTTGAGATATGGTTGATATACAGCACTGTATGGGTTTGGGCATTACAGCAGAATGCTTGACTTCTGTACACTGTGACATTAACTGTATTCTAAATATCAGTGTGAAACAGAAAATTTTAAAAAGTTTTAAGCTATCATTTAAAATCACATCAAAACTATCCACGATTGAATAATAAATCTAACAAAAGATATTTGAGAACCCTGTGGCAAAACTAGTAAATGTATAAAAAAAGTTAAAAAGATAAGTGAAATTATTATAACAGTGTGGCATTGGTATAAGGATAAAAAGGTGAACATTGAAATAGAATACGTAGTCCTGAAACAGACCTAGCACTCTGAATTCTGACATCTATGTTGAAGATGTAATCATAAATTAGTGAGGATGATTTTTGACAAATAGATATCTGGCAATGGATTAGTTATTAGTGAAAAGAAAGTTTACTTCTCACTGGATACAAAACCTCAAAATCAATTCTAGGTACACCTAGGAGTTAAAGGGAAAAAAAAATAAACCATGACTATCTAAAAAATAAGTTATTATTGACTCTTTATTTGAGGAAGAACTTTTTAAGGTAAAAACAAAAGACAACAATCCGAAAGGTTAAAGATTTTGTCACATAAACACTTCACACTTTGTCTTTTGAAAATAAAAAAATATAATTAATAATTCAACAACAAACTAGAAATAATATTTGCCACAAATATCACTGGCAAAAGGTAAATATTCTATGTCAATGTTACACTAAATAAATGAATAAAATGAACAGCAAGACTTAAGCAGATAAACAGTCAAATATCTTGATAAGTTACAAAATAAATGGCTAATAAACATGTAAAAGAAATATACTCTTCTTTAATAAGCTATTTAAGAGAAATCAGAACTACTGGATATTATTATTTATCTACTAAATATAATAAACAGTTTTAGAGAGAATGTGGTCGAAGTCTTTTTTAATAATAAAGGTAAACATTTTATCAAATTATTTCATCAGGAGCATCAAAGCTTTAAAATACTGCACATAGGATTCAGTAAATTCACTTCTAGGAGTTTATTTCAAGGATATGATAATATCTAAATAAATTATATAATTATATATTATATACATGAATTATATATGTGAATATACATATGGAATTATGTGATAAAGCCTTTATACCAGCTATTATACAAACACTCCAACAAGCAATTGTAAACACATTTGACACAAATAAAAAATAGAACATCTCAGCATAGAAATAGAAAACATAAAGAAGAACCAAATAGAAACATACAAGCACACAAAGATGTTTGCTGCAGTCTTAGGAAGAAAAATTCTGGAAACAAAATAATTGCGCAAAGTTATAATAATGGTGCAGAAAATAATAGCATATCCATATAAGGAATATTTTATAGTCAATATGAAATGATGTTTAAAAAAGTATTATTTTTCTCCAGGGGCTGGGGGTATGGGAGGAATAGGTATAGAGTTTCTGTTTGGCATGATGAAAAATTTCTGGAAACAGTGGTGATGGTTATACAATATTGTGAATGTATTTATGCCACTGAATTGCACACTCAAAAATGACTAAAATGGTAAATTTTGTGTTATATATGTTTCACCACAATAAAAAAGAATTATTTTAAGATGTAGGAAAACACTTATAATAAAAACAAGATGCTATGTTAAAAAATATGTTTGTATACATATTATAGGGAGTCCATTGCTATTTTTTCTTCCTATTAGAGTGTACTGATTCACAACTGGTGATATATATCAGAATCATCAGAGGAGCTTAAAAAAAATCTAAAGATGCCCAAAGTCTATCAATCTCGTATTTACTGAATCATTATTTCCAAAGGAAGTCTTGTTTTTATTTTATTTTAAAATTATCTTTAAAAATTAATTATTTTAAAATTATTTTTTTTAAATAAAATCTACGAATGATTTTAATGCACGTCCCTGAGTCAGAACTGCTCTTTTAGGTTATAGGTAGTCTTTAATATAGAGACTAAGAGGAAACCATAATTACAGTATAATCCTAATTGTGTCAAAGGAAAAAGAAAATAGGCACGTAAACCAAAAAGTTATCAGCAGAAATCTTTGTAAGATGAGATAAAAGATGACTGATATTTCATTATTTACTTTTTGTGTGTGTTACTTCAAGTTTTCTAGGTAAGTATTAGGTATATAATCAGCAAAAAAATTTTATGAAAATTAGTAAGGAAATCAATGAATTTCTTCTGAGGAGAGGTTTCACATTTTAAAAACTAGAGATCACCCTAAATCCCAACTTCTACTACACTGAGTGTCCTCCTTGTCACTGCAGCCAAATGTGTTCCGTCTGTGTCCAGAGTCAGCTGAAAGTGACAAAGAGTATGTACCTTTGTTGGGGTCATAAATGACAGATGACCAGTTCTCTCCTTCTCCCTTTCCCTCTCTGCCCTTGCCCATTACAACCACTGAATCCCTGGGCTATTTGGGTTGCAATCTCATAATATTTAGGGTCAGGGATGCAGCTATACAGGTCCTCAGGGCTGCTTCTGTGGGCGTAGCTTCTTTCTTTTTATTTAACCCCTTGCTTACCTTAGGGGCTTGAAATAAATCAGGCAGAGCCTCAAAACATCAGGTCCAGAAACAGATGTTTTGGCCAAAACTTCTGCGTATGAAACACATTCTTTCCTCTTGCTCGCCATAAGATAGCATGGCCACCTCCATCAGATTTCCATCACATTAAATCTTTTTTCTTGGTGTAAATCACTTCTTTCAGATGAGTGTTAACCATTTCCCAACCTTCTAATGCAATCCGGTTTTCCATTATAATGTATCTTTGTAACATTTATGTTTACACTTAAAGTGATAAACTTCAAGCTTAATTTTCTCCTTTCCTATTAGGTGATAGAAACCCTAAGGCACAGACTGAGGGTTAACCTATGTGAACTGCCTAGCCCAGTGCCTGGATTATTGTAGGGCTTAGTAAATGTCAGTTCTCTTGTACTGGTTTCTGAAGTCATACACTGAACACAGAGCTGCTATAAGACGCAGGTGGGAAAAATGTCATTCAGGAAGAAAGATTTTTGGAAAGCAAGAAGACTTGGTAAGTTTGTGAGCACGTAGAGTTTATTAAGGTGGAACTTGAAGGGCAACAGGTTGGTCATGCTCTCTTCCAAAACACCTTCCAAATTTAGGAGCTGGAGAGTCAGTCATTTAGGAAAGGTTCCAAAGTCCAAACCAAATGATATTTTTGTGTCAGATATTTTCCATTTGTCTCTCCAGATCCACTCTCTCTACTTCTTTACCAAACTCTGTGCTCCTGTGAAGCTGATCTTCACGGCCTCCATCAATGGGCTCCCTTGTCCTCTGACTTTCTGTTGATTGCAGCCAATCATGGACCATGCCAAGAGATCTGAGAGTGAGATCACAACACTTATTTCCCTTCTTCTTCCCTTGTTTCTTCCTCAACCGTTTGGGTGTGTCTTTGTGCTGAAGGCCACGCCTCCTGTCAGGCAGCCCTCAAGTACAGTTAGAGCTCTCCTCTCCACTTCCAGAGAGGTTCTGATTCTGTCTCCTTGCCCCTTCAAGCTCGGGTTGATACATCCCCTGTGTAGCTAAGCACAGGGTTCTCTACCACCCCTTGGTTTCCCTTAACCCTACCCACATTTTAATGAACAACTCTGCACTTGTATTAAATTCTCCTCAACTGTCCCATGGGAGGGAGCCCTATGTGTCCTGTCAAGACTCCGAGCCATACTTCTCTTGATGTGAAGGAACTTTTTTCTCCATTATGCCTTCACTGAAGACTAAGCACGTGGTCTGCTAGCCAAACGGCAGTGATGGCTTCAAGATGAGGCCTCTTTATGGGATCTTGTGGGATGAGGAATGCTCCACAGAGAAAGAAAAGCATGTGAAGCCAGAGGGACACGTTGAAGTCAATCAACACTCACAAAAGGCAGGATGCCAGTGCTCATCCCCAGCCCTCAGTGATTTTTCTGATGTAAATAAGTGTAGCTTTAAAACTACTGGCCACTGACAGTTTCTATCCAAAGCTTACGCCAATATCCAATCAACTCAACATCCAACTTGAGAGTATAGCAGGCGGTTTGACTTAGGTAACCAGCACAGTGTGTGTGTCGACTATTTGTGGTGTGCCCTGTTACTCAGTCTACAAACCCACCACAGTTAACCTTCCCGACTCCCCACGCAGCAGATATTATTACCACTTTACAGGTGAGAAAAGCAAGCTTTGAGAGATCAGGCAAGTTGCCCAGCATATACAATGAGCAGTAGAACCAGCATCCAGACACAGGCCCAGGCTCTGAAGGTTTAGAGAGCGTCAGGAGAGAAACAGCTTTGGACATAAAAAGCCTTGTAGTTAAGGCCTGGCTTTCCTGTTCTGGTTGGGTGATTTGAGCACCTTACCTAACTTTTCTGAGCCTCACTTTCCTTATCCATAAAGAGGATAAAACAGTGTCTACATTACAGGTTAACTGTGACTATCAAAGAAATAACATGAAGGAAAGAATTTTTAAAACTCTTAAGGGCTGGTAAAAATATGACTCATTCCTTTGGTTGGCTTTTTCTAATTCCCCTCGACCTTGGAGGTAATGAATCTGATTCCGTTTTCCATTTCTATTTCCATGAGCGATTCCAAGACAGACTAGTGAGGTTTGACTTCTCAATAGTAATGGTAACAGTAATAACAGTACCAGTAAAAACAACAATAATTATGCTTCTAATCACAACTCACATTTATTGACCACTTCCCACATGTCAGGCACTTTACTAGGGTCATCTCATTTCATCCTCATACCCACTCTCTGAGTAGACAACATTGTCATTTTCTTGGATGAGAAAACCAAGGTGCAGAGAGTTTAAATCACTTGCCCCAAGTCACACTGTTGAAGTGACCTCTGCCTTTAGAGCTGTGGTCTCTAATATAGCTGTCATTAATCACATGTCACACAGCACTTGAAATGTAGCTGGTCTGAGATGGGACATAAAACGCACACTGGATTTTGAAGACCTCATATGAAAAAAGAATGAAAATATCTCATTAACAATAGTACATTGATTACATATTTTGGACATATTGGTTTCAAACATCTATTATTAAAATGAATTTCAACCGTTTCTTTTTACTTTTGAAAATATGTCTATTAAAAAATTGAGAATCGCTTCTATGGCTTGTGTTATCTGTCCACTGGGCAGCACTGGAGTAGAGGAGGAGCTCCAGGTACCTCACGAGCCTTGGCTGGGCCCATTTCTAAAGCCACGCCACCTACAGCAGTAACAAAGAAAAGCAGACCTTTGCTTTCAATAACATTTCCAGCGAGCAGGGTAGAGGAAGGAACAAAACCCATATTTGTGTGGCTTTGAGAAAGCCACAGCTTTGCAGGTTTATCTTCACCAAGAAATGGATCTGCTTTGTGGGGCTATGGCATGTGCTTCTCTAAATAGTCTGATGGTTGAATCCAGCCTGAAAGCAAACATTTCAAAGCCTCTGGCAGAAGCGGTTTAGAGAGAGGCTTCCAAGCCATCAGGCCAGCAGATGATGTTTACTTCTTGTGACATAATAGTCAAGTCAAATTTTATTTTATAGCAGTTACTTTCATGTCCCAAGAATAGAAAAATCCCTTCAGATGACCAAACACCCCTGCACAACCCAAATCTCATTAAATAAATCTGTGGCTTTGCCTCTTTTGCGGAAAACACTGATTCTTTTTTCCGGTCAAGACAGGTCCTTTAACCTCCCGAGATGCTTCTTGCATTAGCAGGAGGAGAGTGTGTGTGTGTGTGTGTGTGTGTGTGTGTGTGTGTGTGTGTGTTTCTTTAAACAGATTAATTATGGCCAGGTTCAAAGGTATGCCACCAAGTTCAGCAGGGTGATTTGGAGAGCCCAATGCCCTCCTGCAAATGGTTGGCAGGGAACAAAGACTGGTAGAAACAATAAGCAATGTTGCCTTGCACGAAGGGCTTTACTCTTTCCAAAGTCCTTCTGCATCCACGATTTCATGGCGCCACCCTCCCCGCTAATCTCGATGAGGGAGATGAGGAAATTGAGGCCAGGGAGGGTTCTAGCTCAGCAATGGGAGAAAGGATAAAATTTGGAATCAGCAGGCTTGCACTTAAATTTTTGCTCTGCTTTTCTAGCTGTGTGATCCTGGGCAAGCTACTGAACTTCTCTCAGCTTGCTTGACTTATTCGTAAAATGTAGCTAATATAGACTTGAAAGGCTATACACTATGTGATTTCATTTATATGACATTTTAGAAGAGACAAAACTACAGGGACAAAATAAAAGTGGTTTCCAGGGGTTAGGGCTGGGCAGGGGGAGGGTTTGACTACAAAAGTTTAGCACAAGGGAAAGTTTTGAGGTAACAGAACTGTTTTGTATCTTCATTGTGGTGGTTACACGACTTGGTGCATTTATGAAAACTCATAGACCTAACTATACAGGAAAAAGTGAATTTTACTGAATGTAAACTTAAAAATATTTATATGGTAAAAAAAAAAAAATAACTGGGCTAATAAAAATGCCTCTCTCACAGGGTTGTTGTGGCGTTTGAGTTTACCCAGTAAACAGTGGAGCGACAACTGAAACTACTTCTCTCTATTTCTAACGTGATCTTTCTAAGTTTGCAGCTGCTGAACAGAAGTATAAGAAATGGAACCAACTAAATTTCATTTCAACTCTTACAACTGGTAAAAAGGAAATAGGACAAAATCCAGGGCTTTAAATGGAAAGCTGATGTAGTGACAGTTGAAAACAGACAGGAGACGGGCAGCTTATCCATATGCGCTTGTATGCCGTGAATTTACCCACAGGAGAACCGGGAAACCTCTGTCCTGCCTGCTTGCCCATTTTATCTTCCACTGGAGCCCCCCTTCCCAGTCTGACCAACTCTCAACTTTCTCACCAAGTTTCACACAGATCTAGTTGTTTCTTGGTTATTTTGTTTCAGGCGCACTGCCAGCTGGCTTGATCTGCCTACTGCTACAGAAAACAAATCTCTCCTCCATTTCTCATGTGTTACCGGCCTAACAAATAAACTACTGTCTAAGTTTTACACTGATTCCTGCAAATGACCCAGCCCTTTCCACACGGAATACTTTCTGCAGGCTGGGATTTTTAAAAAGAAGAACTGTGATTGGCAGCAGTGCGGTCCTCTGAGTTGGCAAAGGGTATTTTTAGCTATTAGGTTTTTATTAATTACACTGGCTGCTGTTGGCCATTGCTCTCGGTTTCTTCTGTCTTGCTGAGGGGAGCTTGTGGCTTTGAAATATAATTAAATCTGTTTCCAGCTCTGGTTCTCAGAGATTTCATCGTCACGTCTTCATTTTTAGGATGCTCTGAATTTTAGATGTGTTTGTGGCAGGACACAAGGAGAGAAACGGTTTTCCTCCCTCCTCACAGCTTGTGTTCTCTTCTGCCTTTGCCTGGGAGATGTGCTGAAGCTTTGTAGCTTTCCCTCGCATCCCACTTCCTTTTAAGGTGATTATCCATGCACAAAATGTAGAGTTTTAAGGCTCAAGCATCCCTCCTTGTGAACCGGAGTTGGGGCTTTAGACATGTTCTGGTGACCTCAGAGGACAAAACTAGGAACTTAAAGGGAGCTGGGTTGTGGAAGCTTCTAATTAGAAGTGCACTCAAATGCCTTGAAAGGTGGTGATCTCCCTATCAACAAAGGCATTCAAGAGGAGACTGGACAACCACTTGCTGGGGATCCTGAGAGAAGTTTTATGCATCTCAGAGGGGCTGGTGCTTTCAAAGTTCCTCCAAGCCCAAGAGTCGCTGAGTCCAAATGACTGCTTAACTTGAAAAGTAAGATACTGATTCAGGGGGAGTGTGGAATCAATATTTCTAATGAATCAGAAATTAGTTAACATAGTACTGGGCTGGATAACTTCTGTCTGTCCCTCCAGCTCTACTTTTCAACCTTCTAGAGGCTTCTGTGTTCTGGGAGGCTTGACGGATATGAGTTACATCCATAGATGTCTGTGTCCTCTGGCTTCCAGGTGAGTCTAGCCACTAGGGACCGCAGGAAGGTGATGTGAGGGAGGGAGGAGAGTGAGGCTGGGGTTCTCTTCCCCAGCTCTCCTGCTATGGATTTCACACACAGTGGATGTATTCCTTGGACAAAGTTGTCTGTCTGCCTGTCTCTCCGTTCCACTTCCTCCTCCTGTCCTTGCAGGCCTAGTGACAGATCTCCTGTTACTACCCTGAGTTACTGCCCCATCCCCTGCCGTTTCTCTGCACCCTGCCCACCCCTTTGCAGACTGTCCCTCTGTTAGACTCTCCTTGAGTGATCTGTTTGAGTGGGCCATCTCTCTCTTGGCAAGACTGTGACCGACACAAATATTAAACACCTACACTGTGCAGGGGAGAAGATGACATAGTTCTCACCCTCAAGGGCTTTCCAGGGTAGATATGGAGATAAGATGAAGATCTGGGGGGAAAAATGGACACATTGTTGTGGTGGCTGTTGACTACGTGAGTTCTTGTAACCCTAGGAGACGAGAACTGTGCCTAGAGACATGAGCTAACAAGACCAAATTCAGCTAAAAATAAAACAAACCAACTCTACATGAATTCAATCAAACAAATTTTTTTTGGCTTTCTGACCGACCAGATTGACCGAACGTTCCTTCTGGACTAGTTGCTCTGGTGTGGTGTTCAGACATGGCCCCTGACAGCACCGGTGTGATGACAAGGTTAGCCCGGGAGGAACGACACACCAAGGGGACTGGTGGTTTCTGGCAGCCGCAGGGCGACCTGGGAGGGTAGGGATCGGAACACACATGTTGGGGCTGCATCCCAGGATAAGATAAGGATACCGCCCTGCGGGACCCCCACAGCTGCCCGATCACGAAGCGGAACGAGGCCAATCCCTTAAGAGGGAAGCACCTGCAGAACCGTTAATAGGAACAGGGAGTCAATGTCCCTTCAGGGAGGAGAGCAGGGGGAGGAAAACTGTCATCTTCTCACAAAGAGACACGGAAAGCAGCGCGAGAGGCTTCACACCTACACCCCACTTTACAGAATTGGGTCACATGCTTTGTATGTAGTTGGAGCCCACAAACGTGTGTGTGGATAGCTTTGATTTTTCTGTCAAGCTCTCTCAGTTTTCCTTAGGCTAAAACCTAACAAGTCAGGGGTTACGCCCCATTTGTTCACTTTATCTCCAGGCCTTAACGCAGTATCTGACACCTAGAAAGTGTTTAATAAGTAATTGCGGAATGAAGGTGGCATTGATATGCCTTCCTTCACCTATGAGGTCACACTCCTCTTACTAGGCCAACTGCACGATTCTGATGCCCCATTCCTCATTACAGCATTTCTAAGGAGTTCTACCTCTGGGGATAAGTCTGAGAATTCTGTGGGTGTTCATCGGCATAAGGGGTCATTCTTGACGACTCTCCTCTACAGAGAAAACCCTGGAAAATGTCATTAGTCTGCCCAGGAAGCTCATATTGTGCTACTGTGTTTGTCATCATTGCCACATAGTATGGCTTTTGAAAGCAAGAGGTCCAGAAATGTGGAGTAGTCTTGGACCATTAAAGAAAATTTTTTGGCTATCAAGGCACACGCCATTGTTGGCCCAGTAGCAGTCTCACTGGGTCTTAGAAATGGGGAAATGAAGCCTTTCTCTCCCTTAGTTACATCCATCGCATCCTGTTCTATCCAATCTAGAAGAACACCAGCCCCTTCTCTCCTAGTCACTTTCTAGCCCCTAACCTTGCAACCAAACTCAACTTTCTTCACAGCACTTGTGACTACTTGAAATCATATTTATTTATTATTTATTTTCTCTCTTTCTCTGGAAACTAAGCTCCATGAGGGCAGGGACACTGTATCCCAGCACCCAGAATGTGCTGGGCACATGGTAGGTACTCAACAAGCTTTATTGGATGAATGAATGGGTCACTTTATGGTACTATATGGTATTATATTGCGGTATGGGGCCCAGTATGTACAATTCTTTAGTATACAGCTCTTTTAATACACAGGCACTCACCCATTTGGATAAGGAGAGATTTCTAACTTCAGCCATATATTGTTTGGAAAACATGATCCTGGCTTTGAGGTGAATCAACAGCAAGTCTATCCCATCCCTTATGGTAAATTCTCCTTCAGATACCCCAGTCTCCTCTGATCTATCCCAGTCCATCAGAAATACTGTATAAGGTAGAGCCTCAGAAGGTAAGAGGTATCACCACTTTTTTCCTAAGATTCCCCTTGGTCCCTAAGTCAGAGATGACCGCTTGTCTCCCAAACTCATTTAGCTATCTTCCTGGGCACACAGGTGGACTACATATCTCATCCTCACATGCAGATAAGTGTGGCCCTATGACTGAGTCCTGCCCAGTGTAATGTGGGCAGAAGCGAGGTCTGTGGACAGCTTCTCTCTCTCTTCCTCTGTCTGTCTACTACACTCAGAAGATCTGGCAGGGGCCATAGGGGAAGGTGGACCCACAAGAGAGAAAGAGCCTGGGTCTCTGATGCAGTACCCCTTAAAATTAATCTTTATGTGAGTGAGAAATAAAATTATTGAGTTGAGCCACTGAGGTGTTTAGGTTTATCTGTTATGGCAGGTAGTTAGTTATGCTAATACAGTTCCTAACTAATACACAAAAATGGTCCTCCAGCCAGAAGTATTCTATGAGTTTTGCAGGCGAGACATGGGGGTATGCTAGCCTTTCTCAAACCACAACAAAGAGGCCTTACTTGCCTTATATCTGCTACCCCCAAAGGGTCACTCTGAGTTCTCCCCAAGAAAAGAAAGTGTGGCTGGATGTTTCCACCACTATAAAGCTTCTGGCAATGACCACATGGAAAAAATTTTTTTAAATTTCATCAAACTGGGACCTCACTGCAAGTGAATAAATGTACAAACTTTTAGTGCTGGAAGCACTTGCTGTGGGGCAAAACCATATGATATGTTGAAAAGCATTTTTAGATCATTTTGCATTCATTGGAGGGGGTTGATATAAATGAGATAAGACATAGTCTCTGTCTTCCAGCATCTTCCAGCATCTTCCAGTCTACTGGAGGTAATAGATACTTGAATAACAAACTACAATGCCTAATAGGACAAAATGGCAGCAAATTATCAGCAATGTAATCTGGGTATGTAAAGGAAGAGATAAACTTTGACCTTAAGAATGAGAAAGATTTCAACAGTGTTCCTAATGTTCTTAAGAAAAAGGGCAAAATTTCTTAACATGACTTACAAGGTCATATATGAATTGTCCCCACTCCCCAATACTTCTTTGGTCTTATCTCTTGCCACTCCATTAACAATATTCTATGCTCCAGCCATAGCCACCTATTTTTAGTTTTAAAACTTGCCATATTCTTTCCTCCAAGTTTTTGGACCCTCGTTTACTACCTCTCCTTCGATACCCTTTGTACCATTTAGCATGCTATTGGCTATAAGTAACAGATACTGAAATACAATAATATTATCACATAAGAAATCTGGAGATATACAGATATACGATTAGTTCTATGATATAATAATGTAAAGACTTGAATTCAATCTTTCTGCAATTCCCTTGGTGTTTGCCTCATGGTAACAAGATGGCTGCTGCAGCTCCAAACCATACCCTCTTATGAAACAACCAAAAACAGGGAGGGAAGATGACACTTCTCTGTGATGACCTTACTCTTCAAGGAAAATCCTTCCCAAAAGTCCTTTGATGGCTTTCCCTTATATCTGCCTGGCCAGAAGGGGCTCATATGTACATGCCCTAGCTTAAAATGGAGGCTGGAATGTGAGCGTCTGGCATTTACAGGGGAAGAGGCTCTGCAAGCATGGAAGAAATGCAAAGGGCATAACTGTTGGATAAGACAGCAACAGAGCCTCCCTCTGGACTTCCACAGCCCCTAGGTCCCTCTATGGTCCATCCTTACATTGTACATAATTGCTTACTTGACTGTATCCACTAGCCTATAATCTTTGTTAAAGAAAGACAATTGTACTGAATGAATGAAATAGAAACATAGTGTTATTATTACCAACACTTCTAATAACAAAACAACAAATTGAAATCATTTCAGTATGTAACTGTTTTTACAACTCTTTTTTTTTTTTTTTTTGCTGAACGATCATCTGTTGCCAATCTTCTTCTTTGTGCTTGAGGAAGATTCGCCCTGAGCTAACATCTGTGCCAGTCTTCCTCTATTTTGTATGTGGGTCACCGCCACAGCAAGGCCATTGATGAGTGGTGTAGGTCTGTGCCCAGGAACTGAACCCGGGCTGCCAAAGCGGAGTGCACCAAACTTAACCACTAGGCCACGGGGCTGGCCTCTTTACAACTCCTTACTGACCCTTGGCTCCCTGGTGAAATCCTAATGGGTAAAACCTCAACCTCAAGGGCTACCAATTATGAAAAAAACAAAACAAAGCACAGTTGTCAAGTCTATACCATGTGGTAAGATGAGGTGGGGATAGTGAAAGCAGAGAACTTGAGAGCTGGTGCTAGCAGAGAGAACTGAGCTGGCCTGGTGGAGACCAAACAGGAATACGTATCATTTGGGATTCACTTGGTTGCAAGAAACAGAAAATTCAAGTTAGTTTACACAATAAGGTACACTTATTCTCTCAATAACAAGCAGTCTCAGGGAAGGCAGCTCCAGAGTTTATTCTGCTTGGTTATCCATAGGTAGCTTCCCTCAGGGTTGCAAGTTGGCCACCATAGTTCCAAGTTCTATATCCATGGTGTCCACAGAGGAACACATTTTCCCCTATGCCTCTTTTTAAGGGAGAAGATACCTTTCCCAGAAGCCTCCCAGCAGATTTTTCTTTATTTTTCATTAGGTGGCACTGGGTTACATGTGCATCCATAAACCAATCGTTGGAATGGATAATGGGATGATCATGACTGAATTAAACCAAGTAAGATTTATCTTTGTTACATGTGGACACCCCAACAAAATTAGGGGCTCTTCAAGGAAAAAAAGCAGGAATTGGAATGGCTGTTGGACAAGCAACCAATGACATACTACCAATGGCTACCTTGGAACCAAGCAAATTTCAAGTTTGTGGAACGAGTAAGTCTTATAAGGCTGAGTCTCAAACCACACCTGGCACTGTAAAAACCCTTCAGATGAAAGAACAGCCTGGGTCACAATGTTTGTCAACTGGTTTCTTCTGCTTCAGGCTCATATAGAGATTCATATCATTACTTTAGAATTTCTAGGACATGAATACAGAATAATTTATTACACTCACACCCTGTGGGTTACTTCTTTGCACAGGGGCTAGTTTAGTCATTTCTAAACACCAGCAGTTATGTACTCTGAACTATTCCAGAAAAGGAAGACACTGGCCCTCACTTTTTACTCTTATGGTTTAAGTCTGGGCGCTGGCCTCCTACTTCACTGGTATTTGAGCAGCATCTCCATTTTTATCTCATCACTTAGAGGAAGACTTCCTTTCTCCAGATTTGAAACTTTCTTTGCTTGGTCCCAAACTGTGAGGTAACACTTTTATTAAAAATTTTTAAACTGAGAGATGGTTTTCCCATCAGGTGGGAGCAAAACAGTTTCAGAATGGGTCCTGGTCTAGCTGGTCTGGAGGGACAATTAGTGTTGTTTATCTTCCATTGCCCAAGGCATGGCTCAGCTCAGGCCAGGAACTCCTTCTAACCCAGAACTTTACCTGTGGACACTGAATTATTCTTCTGCCTGGTCATCTGGGTCCTTCTTATTGAATATTTTGAGATTTTAAGTTAGGGCTCAGCAAACTACAGTTTGTGAACCAAATCTGGCCTGTCACCTATTTTTGTAAATAAAGTTTTATTGGGACACAGCCACAGTCATTCAGTTACGTATCATCTACGGTTGCTTTCGAGTTACAATGGCAGAGTTGAGTAGTTGCAACAGAGACCCTATGGCCTGCAAAGCCTGAAATATTTGCTATTTGGCCCTTTTCAGAAAAGTTTGCTGACCTTTGTCCAAGAGGGAAAGAACAAGTGAGAAGCAAGTAGTCTATAAGCAAGATGGATGCCCAAACTCATATAAAGAAATGCTAAACAAAAACCACAGAGAAGTTAAAATGGATTCAGATGGTTTGGCCAAAAACCGGCCACCAGGGATCAAGGCGGGCCTAACCAGGGCTCTGTTCAGCCCCTGAGATATATGGGCCCTTCACAGGGAGCTGAAGCAGTGCCACGTCTCCCTGGGAAGAAGCATTACACTTCTCAAGTGTTTGTGTTCCCAAATGTGAAACCTGGAGGAGGTTTTCTAAACTGTCCAGTTTAACTGCTGCAGTCAGGGTGTTTTGCCACCTGACACACACATCCATCAGAGCTGTTCTCTGGAACTTCTGGACTGGCCATAAAACACTCAGCCACAGACCTCCTTGGTTTTCAAACAGGAGCCCGAGAAAGACCACAGCAGAAACCTGTTTATACAACTCAGGTTTTCTTAGTAACATAAGGCGGACGTCAGACAAGTCTTCATCACTAACTGTGAGAACCGATTTCTGCTAGAACCTCAGGCCGGCAGAGTTAGCTGCTTAGTGTTCTGGTTTCTTACCTTTTCTTAACCAAAAATAAAATAAAGTCATGGAAAATAATAATTATTAAGCACTCATTTTAGACACTGCATTAAGCACTTTTTGTACATTATCTCACTTAATCTTCCCAGCGGTACTGTGAAGAGGGTACTATTACTACAGCACCCCCTTTTTATAGATGAGGAAGGTGAGGCCCGGAACAGTGTTTCTCAAACCTGGAAAGCTTGTTAAAACTTAGACTCCTGGTTCCGACCCCTAGACATTCCTAGTCGGCCAGTCTGGGGTGGGGACTGAGATTCTGCATTTCTAGCAAATTCTAACAGGTGGTGCTGATGCCGGCTGAGAATTTAAGTGAACAACCAAGTCTCATGACCACTGTGGCAGGGCCAGTTCTCAAACCCAGGTTTGCAACCATGACCCTTTATCCATTCTTTTAATCATTTTTGATAAATTGCCTCCCAAGAGCTCCAAAAAGAAGTGAATGAAAGGTATTCAAACACACACTTAGAAAATCCTATAACAAATTCAACAGATGCTATTTGCCAAATGACCCAAGTCTTTCTCAGTTGAGGTCTTGCATTTTTGGCCATCTTGGGAAGAGATGTTTGGATACTACACAGCCATGTAGCCAAATAAATAATCTAATTGGCACATTACTTTGGCCTAGAAGAGTAGATTCTTCAAAATTATCAATTCTAAGAAGTCTTACCCAAATAACCTCACTCTCACGCCTTTTTTATCTACTTTCAGGACTTGAGAAAGAGGTTATCGCCACACGATTTTGCTCCAACAGTTTCAGCTCTATACATCATACCTTCTCTTCCCATATAGAATGGAAATTGCTAAAGGGATGATTTTGTCCTGTCTTGATATCCCAATGCTATACTGTGCCCGGGTACACAACATTCAACGTTCTATAGTGTGTAGAGCATCTGGACAGTATGGCATAGTGTTAAGAATGTGGGTTTTGCATTCAAATTTTGTATTCACGTACAAGCATGGCTACTCACCATGTGACTCTGCTCAAATTCCTAAACTGTCTGTTACCTTATCAATAAAACCGAGATCAAAGTACTCCCATAAGGTTGCCGTGAATATTAAATGTAAAGCTCTCAGCCGTGGCATATGGAGAGGCCTCAAAAATGCTAATTATAAATTATTATATATGTAACTCTATCATATAATTACATCCTTATATATAATTAAAATTATATAATTACACATTAATATTAATCAATATATTAATATTATTAATTATATTACTAATATACTAATATAACTAATTATGAATTATAATATATTAATAAACATATTATTAATTATATAATTATACATGATATATACTATATACACTTACATATAATTATGTGATTATAAATTATTATTTAAGCTCTAGAGAACGTGGTAACTGAATGTGTTTTTTAGTCTAGTGTTTTAGCTGGAGAAACGCACATTAGTCCTAGATGTGTGTGTTAAGATATGTTAGCTCCAGGCAGGGATGTAGTGAGGTTCCCTGCTCATTAGCCCTAATCTCTCTGCTCAGATTATTTTCTTTCTGGAATAACTTCAAGTCTCTCTTCTGCTATGCAACTTCCCAGACCACGGCCATACTCTCTTGTTTCTTTGAACACACTACCTGTTGGATAAATTGTACAGATTAATTTGTACTCTTTCCTATTTTTTCCTGTGTACAGTCTTGTCCCTCCAGTCAGAACATACTCTCCTTGAGAGCAATTATTCATGTCAGACTTGTTTTGTACCTGCCACACCAGTTGATAAATATTTGAATGTAAGCATGGAGAAATATAATAAACTTAAATGTAACTTTAACTTTAAACTTTAAACTTCTGAAAAGAAGCAGGGTCTAAATTGTGACGCAAAACATGTTAAGTCCTTGCAGAATAATCACTAGTCCTAGTTTACAAAATCATATTGCCTTCAAACCAGCGCAAGTACAGAGATTGCTTAGGCTGTGTAGCTCTGAACGGGTGAGAGAGAGAAATAGCAAGGCCATTCTATTCTACTGCCCACAGCAACACTACAATTCGGCCCATGCTGGAGACTGGTGGTATAAACATTTCTTAAAGCAGATCTTGAAAGGGGCTGCAACCCCAAACTCACCTCTCCTTTAACAAAGTTATTATGTTTTGACGTTAGCCCAGATTAAAATGTCACAGGAATTTAGCAGCTGAACTTTGCGTATCATAAAGATGGGTGTTAGGGACATGCTCGAGAAAGCACAATGAATTTTACAACTATCCTTAGACAAGGTTTTATATTTTAATCCTAACGCATGACTCTCTATCTAGAGAAATTTCAACTAACTTGAAATATTGGTGTTGAGACAGAAGACTGGACCACCTGGGGGCAATGATTATGTTCCTGGAAGAAAATCAACACTACGCCCTGGATCGATGTGGTGACATTGCTCTGATTCACTTGAATCAGGATCTGCTGACCCATCTTGACTTCTTTACCAATAGTCACGGGAGAGAGAAGTTCTACTTTACGTGGCAACCGACAAGTAGGGCAATGCTTCTCAAACTTTCATGTGCACACAAATCACATAGGGATATTGTTAAAATGTAGATTCTGACTCAGTAAGTCTGAGGGAACCTGCGATTCTGCATTTCTAATATCCCAGCTGATGCTGATTCTCTCCGTCCAAGGAGAGAATTGCTACTTTGAGTAGCAAGTAGGTACAGGATGGTGGACTAGTTAATGAATAGCTGCATAGACCAACCCGCCTCGGTGCAACAAATAGGCACATGCACTGTTCTAAAGTGGATGGAAAAAAGAACCTTCTAGAAATGAAGATCAGGGAAGGAATTCAGTGGACTTTACAACAAACATCCTATCCAACATCTCCTCTCAGAGATGTCAGATTCACTAGCTCAAAGAACACACTTTCCTTTTTAACCTGCAAAGCAATGACTCCTGAGAAGTTGCTAGTTAGAAGGATGGAAAATGAGTGTGATTACAGGTAGTCACAGATTCTAGAGTCAGACAGCCCAAGTCTGATTCTCAGCTGTGCCACTCATTTACTAGCTGTGACTTTCGGAAAGTCTCCTTCTCTTGCTATGCCTCGTTTCCACAGCTGGAAAGTAGGGATAATAATCTGAGGGCTGTTGTGAGGACTAAAGAAAGAACACATATAAAGCACTTCACTCTATGCGTGGCACATACTAGTCAAGAAATTGTAGTTTTTATTTTTTAATTGGGAAATCAATCAGTCAAGAATGATCGAGGACAGGCTTTGTGAACACTACTGAGGTTTTTCCAGGGAAAACAGAATGAGAAAGAGACAGAGGGGGGAGGAGGACAAGGAGACACAAGCACAGCTCTCAAGTAAATTCCAGAATATACCTGAAGAGGCAAACACATACACATGTGGGATGATTTAATATTTCCACAGTAACATGCCAAGATGCATCGAATGTAGAGTTATAGAGAACACATAAGCCATTTGGAGAAAGCCAATGTTTAAAATGATATCACTAGAGACAGGAAAACTGAAGGAGACCCTAGACAAAGTCAGGGCTCTATAAACTTTTTAAAAAATGTTTCACTCTTGAGCAGGATATTGACGAGAGCGGCTGTCATATGGAAACTATTTTTTAGAAACAGCTGGCAGGACTACTTTGGAGGATTGATTTTTTTCACACAGATTTAACACACAACAAAATACAAGGTGTGTCTGACATGCAGGCCTGGTCAGAGATTAGATCACTAAAGATAAACGACCATAATTCCCATATTATTTCTGATTATGGTTTGAATGGGGCCTTTTAGGTCACAAGCCGCCATTTGCAAAGAACCCAAAGAAATTTTTGTAAAGCTCTCTGTTTTGATATTTTTCTCATAAAGACAACTCTGCAAACAAAAAAAAAAGAAAAAGAAAAAGAAAAAGAAAAGCTTATTACTTTTATAAAATTCCTCCATTAGTTTATTTTGTGATTAAATGTGACCATTTTCCTGGTCCCACAGACCAGCCTGCCTGCAACACTGAGACAGACTTATGGCTCCTGAAGAAGATAGAAGTCTTTAGGGAACGAGCTCTGTAGATGTGACTATTCTGGTCGCTGTGTCTGAGCCTGTAGATATACATGATCATTCTTCCCTGGAGAAGATAGCATGGAAAGAAGCACACTTACAGTTGATTCTCAATTTGATTCCATTTACTAGATGGGACCATTGAAAGCTATTTCAAGTAAGTTTTTCAGATTAGTGGTTTAGAGTCATTGTTTTAGTTTTATTAAGGAAAACGGTAAATTTCTTCTTAAAAATAAAGCAATTATTTTCACTTTTTCTTTCACTTTCTGCTTAAAGTCCTCTCTTCAGCTTCCCTCCTTTCTTTTCCTTCTTTATTTGGCAATTGCCTATAGCCTCACTTAGTATTCAACAGGCATTCCAAACTTAGTTAAGCTCAACCAACACGTGTTGACTAAGGCTGCCGAATGGTGAACAGGCACAGATGACTGAGACGTGGTCTCTGCCCTCAAAGAGCTGATTTTTAAAAAGGTAGACTGTGGGCCCGCCCTGTGGCGTAGTGGTTAAGTTCCCACGCTCCACTTCTGTGGCCTGGGGTTCATGGGTTCCGATCCCAGGCATGGATCTATGCATGCTGTGGCAACCTCCCATATAAATTAGAGGAAGATGGGCACGGATACCAGCCCAGGGCCAATATTCCTCAGCAAAAAAGAGGAGGATCGGCAACAGATGTTACCTCAGGGCTTATCTTCCTCAAAAAATAATAAATAAAAAGGCAGACTGAGAATAGTTCAAGATGGTCATGTAGGAAGTCCCTGAACTCACCTCCTTCCACTGACACATTGAACCTACAGCTACATATGGGATAATTTCCTCATTAAAAAAACTAAAGTCTGGCTGAGTGACAACTACACATCAGGCAGATGAGAAGAAAACTACTTTGAAACAGGTAGGAGAGGCTGGGACACAATCCTACTGTACACCCCACTTGGCATGGCAACCCACAATTGGGAGGGACCTCAAAACTAGGAGATTATAAGGAGTGAAGGGTTTGAACTTTATATTGGGCACTCCAACTTTTAAGACCTGCATCTAAGAGATGAGCCCCCAAGACCTCTAATTTTGAAAACCAACAGGGCTCGCATCCCTAGACCCACAAGATTGTGTGATCTGAGAAATAGCTCTTAAAGGGCTTGTGCTCTTGGACTCACTCGCCCCAGGGCCCAGCTCAGAGGCAGCTGATCATGCTGACTTGAAGTGAAGGAGGCTTACCTGCTTATGTTAAAGCATCAGCTTAGGGACAGGCATCTAATTTAACACATATATCTAGGAGTCTGCTGGAACATTCTCTGTGGATGGAGTCTAGCAGGCGCCATCTTTGCACTCTCTCTTTGCTGTGCACCAGTATCTCCTGGAAGGGAGATTTATATCCATCTGTTGCCCCAGTTATTGCAGCTGCCCCTCAGGGGTGCCTCTTGATTGCCTGGTTCTGGAGGCCGGGGAGCTTGTGTTCCTTGTCCCATGGGACTACAACAATCGAAGTCACCGAGAAGGGGGCTTAAACCCCTGTGTGGTGTCCTAACCTTTGTGGCTGCTGCTGGGGGACACCTCCATATCGCCTGGTTCTGGCGGCCAGTAGGGCTTATGCTTGTGGGTCCCACAGGACTGTAACCAAGGGAGGAGTTCTTAAACAGCTACCACCCCCAGTGCACAGCAAGAGGCAACAGCCCCAGGGGCTCTTTCTGTGAAAGAGGGCTGTTAGCTAATTCTCATAGCTGCTGTAGCCTGAGGGGCAGGCTTCTAATTAAACACACATCTAGGGACTGACTGTAATCATTTCCAGAGACCTCTGAAGGCAGGCGTTATCTTCATGCTCTCCTGCCACGGTCCAGAGTGCCAGTGTCCCCTGGAGGGGAGCTTTACATATGTCTGGTGCCCTGCTTTATTGTAGCTGCTGCCCAGGGGACGCTCTCTGATCGCCTGACTCTGGTGGCCAGGGGGGCTTGCATTCCTGGTTCCCACAGGACTGTGGCAATCAGAGAGATGGTTCTTGGCAGGCTACCACCACCAGGGCATTGCGCAGCCCCCAGCCTTTCTGTGAAGGAGGCCTCTTTGCTTGTCCTGGAGCTTCAGCCTGAGGCGCGGGCTTCAGGTTTGGCAGACATCTAGCGGCCTACGGAGCTGCTCTCAAGAAACATAGGCTGTTAACGCCATCTTGGTGCTCTCCCCCTGCCTTGCTCCAGCTTGCCGGTATCTCCCAGAAAAAAGCTTATACACTCCTCTGGAGCCCTGATTTTGTGACTGCTGCCCAGGGAACACCTCCAGATTGCCTGGCTCTGGTGGCCAGTGAGCTTACTCTTGCAGTCGCACAGGACTGTATATATTTGAATACTTTAAAAGCTGCTGCCTGAGGGTCTGGCTTCCAATCAGCCTGAATCTAGGTGCTGAGATCCTCCCCTTTGGCACACTGACAGGTCTTGGCCCATACTTAACCACTGGGAGCTATTAAAAGTATAATAGGCTGCTTGGACAAGCACAAAGTTTTGAGAGACAACCAAGAGCTAGAGCAGGGTTGAACAAGGTTCATCTACACGAGGCCACTCCTTCAAGAGTAGGTTGTTTCATTTACTGTGTAGAAACCAACAGAGAATCAAGCAAAATAAAGAAACAAGGAATAAGTTCCAAAAGAAAGAATAAGATAAAACCTCAGGGAAAAAAAAAAAAGAATGTTAACAAAACAAAGATAAGTACTTTACCTGATAAAGAGTTCAAAGCAATGGTCATAAAGATGCTCACTTTAGAATGGATGAAAGGGTAAAAGAATGGATGAACACAGTGAGAATTTCACCAGAGATGGAAAATATAAGAAAGTACCAAACAGAAGTCACAGAGCTGAAGAATACAATAACTGAACTGAAAAATATACTAGAGTGGTTCAACAGCTGACTAGATGAAGCAGAAGAAAGGAACAGTGAACTCAAAGACAGGGTAGTGGAACTCACCCAATCAGAGCAACTAATAGAAAAAGAATGACAAAAAGTGAAGATAGCTAAGGGACTTATGGGACAACATTAAACAGAGTACCATTTGCATTATAGGGCTCCCAGAAGGTGAAGCGAGAGAGAAAGGGGCAGAAATATTATTTGAAGAAATAATGGCTGAAAACTTTCCTGACCTGGGGAAGGAAACAGACATCCAGATCCAGGAAGCCCAGGGAATTCCAAATAAGAGGAACCCAAAGAGACTTACATCAAGACACATTATAATTAAAATGCCAAAGTTGAAGACAAGGAGAGAATCTTAAAAGCAGCTAGAGAAAAACGTGTTACATATAAGGGAACCCCCATAACGCTATCAGCAGATTTTTCAGCAGAAACTTTGCAGGCCAGAAGGGAGTGGCACAATATATTCAAAGTGCTGAAAGAAAAAACTTCCAACCAAGAATACTCTACTCAGCAAAGTTATTATTCAGAATTGAAGGAGAGATAAAGAATTTTCCAAACAAGCAATAGGTAAAGGAGTTCATCACCACTAAACTGGCCTTACAAGAAATGTTAAAGGAAGTTCTTTAAGCTGAAAAGAAAGGGTGCTAATTAGTAACAATAAAACATATGAAAGAATAAATCTCACTGGAAAGAAAATTACAGGCTAATATCCTTGATGAACATAGATGCAAAAATCTTCAACAAAATATTAGCAAACTGAATTCAACAATATATTAAAAGGATCATATGCCATGATCAAGTGAGATTTATTCCAGGGATGCAAGGCTGGTTCCACATAGACAAATCACCTCAGCATGATACATCACTATTAATAAAATGAAGGATAAAAATCATATGATCATCTCAATAGACACAGAAAAAGCATTTGACAAAATTCAACATCTATTTATGATAAAAACTCTCAACAGAGCACGTACAGAGGGGACATACCTCAACGTAATAAAGGCCATATGTGACAAGCCCGCAGCCAACAACATACTCAATGGTGAAAAGCTGAAAGCTTTTCTTCTAAGATCAGGAACCAGACAAGGATTCTCATTCTCATCACTTTTATTCAACATAGTATTGGAAGTCTTAGCCAGAGTAAGTGGGAAGGAAAAAGAAACAAAAGGCATCCAAATTGGAAAAGAAGAAGTAAAGCTGTCATTATTTGCAGATGACAGGATATTATATATAGAAAACTCTAAAGACTCCAACAAAAAACTGTTAGAACTAATAAACAAATTCAATAATGTTGCAGGATACCAAATCAATACATAAAAGTCTGTTGTGTTTCTATACACTAATAACAAACTATCAAAAAGAGAAATTAAGAAAACAACCCCATTTACAATCGCATCACAAAGAGTAAAATACAGGGCCGGCATAGTGGTTAAGTTCACGTGCTCTGCTTCAGTGGCCCAGGGTTTGCAGATTTGGATCCTGGGCGTGGACCTATGCACCGCTTATCAAGCCATGCTCTGGCAGGCATCCCACATATAAAGTAGAGGAGGATGGGCAGGGATGTTAGGCCAGGGCCAATACTCCTCAGCAAAAAAGAGGAGGATTGGCAATAGATGTTAGCTCAGGGCTAATCTTCCTCACACACACAAAAAAGAGTAAAATACCTAGGAATAAATTTAACCAAGGAGGTGAAAGACTTGTATACTGAAAACTACAAGACATTAAGGAAAGAAATTGAAGCAGACACAAATAAATGGAAAGATATTCCATGCTCATGGGGTGGAAGAATTAGTATTGTTAAAATATCCATACTACCCAAAGCAATATACAGATTCAATGCAATCCCTATCAAAATTCCAAGGGCATTTTTCACAGAAATAGAACAAACAATCCTAAAATTGGTATGAAACTGCAAAAGACCCCGAATAGCCAAAGCAAACTTGAGAAAGAAGAACAAATCTGGAGGCATCATATTCCCTGATTTCAAACTCTATTACAAAGCCATAGTAATTAAAACAGTATGGTATTGGCATAAAAACAGACACAGATCAATGGAACAGAATAGAGAGCCCAGAAATAAACTCACACATATACAGTCCATTAATTTATGCCAAAGGAGCCAAAATATACAACGGGGAAAGGACAGAATCTTCAAAAAAATAGTGTTGGGAAAACTGGACAGCCACATGCAAAAGAATCAAAGTAGACCACTATTTTACACTATACACAAAAATTAACTCAAAATGGATCAAAGACTTGAAAGCAAGACCTGAAACCATAAACTCCTAGAATAAAACACAGGCATTATGCTCTGTGACATCAGTCTTAGTAATATCTTTTTGAATATGTCTCCTCAGGCAAAGGAAACAAAAGGAAAAATAAACAAATGAGACTACATCAAACGGAGAAGCTCCTGCATGGCAAAAGAAGTCATCGACAAAATGAAAAGACAACCTACCAATTGAGAGAAGATATTTGCAAATCATATATCTGATAAGGGGTTAATATCAAAAATATATAAAGAACTTATACAACTCAACAACAAAAAACAATCTGACGAAAAAATGGGCGGAAGATCTGAATAGACATTTTTCCAAAGAAAACATACAGATGGCCAACAGGTACATGACAAGGTGTTTAGCATCACTAATCATTAGGGAAATGCAAATTAGAACCACAATGAGATATCACGTCACAGCTGTTATAATGGCTATTATCAAAAAGACAGGAAATGACAAGTGTTGGCAAGGATGTGGAGAAAAGGGAACCCCTGTGTACTGTTGGTGGGAATGTAAATTGGTGCAGCCACTATGGAAAACAGTATGGAGCTTCCTCAAAAAATTAAAACCAGCACTACCATATGATCCAGCAATTCCTCCTCTAGGTATTTAACTGAAGAAAATGAAAAACTAACTTAAAAAGATATATGCACCCTCATGTTCACTGCAGCACTATTTATAATAGTCAAGCTATAGAAACAACCTAAGTGTCCACTGATGGATGAATGGATAAAGAAAATGTTATATATATCGGGGCTGGCAGGGTGGCGTAGCAGTTAAGTGTGCGCGCTCCAGTGCGGCCGCCCGGAGTTCGGATCCCGGGCACGCAACAACGCATTGCTTGTCAAGACATGCTGTGGAAGTATCCCATATAAAGTGGAGGAAGATGGGCACAGATGTTAGTCCAGGGCCAGTCTTGCTCAGCAAAAAGAGGAGGATTGGCAGATGTTAGCTCAGGGCTAATCTTCCTCACAAAAAAAAAAAAGAAAAGAAAATGTTATACACACACACACACACACACACACACACACACACACATAATGGAATACTACTCAGCCATAAAAAAGAATGAAATCTTTCCATTTACGACAACATAGTTGGCGTTCAAGGGCATTATGCTAAGTGAAATAAGTCAGCCAGAGAAAGACAAATACTGTATGATCTCTCTTTTATGTGGAATCTAAACAAACAAACAAGTAAACCAAACTCATAGATACAGAAAATAGATTTTTGAATGCCAGAGGTCGGAGGGTAGGGAGTGGAAGAAATGGGTGACGGGGGTCAAAAGGTTAAAAAAAATAATCTCATACATGTGAATCTTGCTTTATACAATAGGGTATATTCCTGGAAAAAAAAAAAAAAGCAGACACAAAAATAGGTCATTTCAAAACAATATAGTAACTACCAAGTTACCCAGGCTGTGATGGGAAGCACAGAGGATGCACCTGTCTTTAGAAGGATCAGGTTTAGTGGAAGAGATTAGTCCTCAACAAGGAGTAGCTTTAATTGCAAACTCCTTTATAGCTCTTACTCTTTGTGCCTTAGTCTCCTCATTTGTACAATGGTGATAATAATAATCATTGACCTTTAGGTTGTTGTGGGGATATATAAGTTAATAAAGGCATATAAATAATTTGACCAATGCCCAGCATATAGAGTTTAAATAATTGGCTGAACTGTACATTGAGTGAGTGGCAGAATTGGGGTTTGAACCACAGGGTGGGGGTCTTGAGTCTGTTCTCTGAATCACAATACTATCCTGTGAAGGTGGGGAGGGATGAGGAAGGGTACGTCAGGCAGAGGGAAGAGAGTAGCAAAGGCATGGAGGGGTGAAATAGCACAGATAATGCTGGAGACACCAAGAGTCCTGACTTACTAGAGTGTTAAGTCCAAGGCAGAGGGTGACGGGGGATGAGGCTAGAGCATTAGGAGGGACTGGGACAGAGAGAGACTCGCACACAGAGGGACTCATACCCATGCTGAGGAGCTTGACCTACATCATCTGGGCAGTGGGTTTCAAACAGGGAGCGCAGGAGGTGTGTGCAGGGGAATAGGCAGCTCTCTAGTTTTGAGAGATCACTCTTGCAGTGGTAAGAAGGATGAGGCTGTGGGCAGAAAAGCTGAGAATAGCATGACCTGTTAGACAGAAAGTGCAGGAGACTAAATAGGGGATAAATATACCGCACTGGAGCAGTGGAAGTGAGATGGAGAACAGGGGCAAGCTTTGAGAAATATGCAGGCTGACAGGCAGGGCTTCACAGCTGTTGTAGCAGCCTTGGAAATGGCCTCTGATGATGTCTGCCTGCTCATAGTCATGCTCTTGTGTAGTTTCCTCTCATGTTGTGCCAGAGGTGGTCAGTATGACCAATTGCATATGGTAGAAGAGGTGATAGGTCACTCCAGAGATTAGGTTACAAAAGACTGGGCCTTCCATCTTGAGCTCTTTCTTTGGATCACCTACTGTGGGGAAAACCAGCTGCCATGTTTTGAGCTGCCCTGTGGAGAGGCCCAAGTGGCAGGGGACTGAAGCCTCCAGCCAACAGCTGGCTAGGAACTGAGACCTGCCAACAACATGAGTGAGCTGGGAAGTGGATTCTCCAGTTCCAGTTGAGCCTTGAGATGCCTGCACCCCTGGGTGACAGCTTGACTGCATGAAAGAGTGAGCCAGAACCACTCTGCTAAGTCACGACTGGATGCCTGACCCTCAGAAATTGTGTGAGATAATAAATGGTTGTTTTTTATGCTGCTGAAGTTTTGGGGTAACATGTTATGTAGCAATAGTTAACTCATACAGTTACTTAAGGAATGGTAGAAAGCGAAAGACATCTGTGAGGGTGTCCAGGCTTGGGTGGCTGAGTGGGTAGTAGTATCAGTAACTCAACCAGGCCCAGGGCCTAATCTGAACTCACAGTCTTCCTCCTGATGGGCTCCTCCTCCTGACTTCCCCACCCTATTAATAGTACCACTGTTCTCCCACTGACCCAGGCTCATAACTGCAGAGCCACCAGCGCCTGCTATATAACTGCTATCAAGGCCTGTTGATACTATTTTCAAATGCTGTCCACTTCTGTCTCTATCATTTCCCTCCACGCCAACTGTACTTTCCTTCCTCATTACATTTCACCACATCTAAGCTGTAAAATGGCAAAAACTTCTTTACTTCATCTCCTTGCCCTTAGTTTCTCCTTGCTTTACACTGATAAAAGTTAATCTTCCTTGTCATCTACCACTGCCTTATCAAATAAAGTCCAAGCTCCTTAAGCTTGTGTTCAAATCTCCCCATTCTGTCCCTAATCTCTCAGCTCAGCCCTCTCTCCTCATCGTACCCCCATTTGCCCAGCATCTTATTCAAACTGCAACAACTGACCAAACCTTTGCTCCTATTGTTTCTGCCTCTTGCAATGTTCTCTCCTCCTTTGCGTTGGGCGTTAGTTCTCTGTCATGGCCCAGTTTGAAATTTACCTCTTTCATGAAAACTTTTTGTATCTAAATAACCAAATATGACTTGCCTTTCCTTTGAGGTCCTCATAGGACTTTTAGATCTCTTTGGTGGTACTTGTATTACTTCTGTATGTGTGTTCTTGCCTTTTCTCTCCTACTAGATTTTGAACTCTTCTAGGTTGGGGCTATTTCTCACTCATCTTTCCCCGGCACATGGAAGAGTGCTCAATAAATGTTTGATGAGCGGATGAATTTGCTTTCATGGCTGAGCCTCCCTAGACTGAGTCAGCTTACCTTGGTTTGCTATGCTGTTTCTTACCCTCCCTTTGGTCAAAATTTTATCGTCCAACTACATAAGTAAACTATATGAATAAAATAATCAAATGAATGCAGTTCTCTGTATTTGCATCAAACTCGGTGCCACAGTGATCTATATCAAATAAAAAATAAATAAAACCAGTTTAATATTTACAGGTCTAGAAAAATCAAATCTGTTGACACATGGGAAAAATAGTTTTTAGCAACCAAAAGCCACCATTTATAGACTGCTCCCTGTGTTCCTGGTGTATGTGGGTGCTATACAATTCTTATGAATTCTGTATTTAATTCTCAAAGAAACCTAAGATACAGGGACTATTGTCATTTTCATTTTAGGGATGGAGAACTCGAAGCTTAGAGAAGTTGAGTAACCTGCCTGAAGTTGCACAGCCAGAAAGAGGTGTAGCTGGAATTTGAACTAAGGGTCTATGCTCTTAAATGTACCACCATTTCTGTAGGGTGGCAATTAATTAGAAAATTTTTGGGGGGAGGGTTGCATGCTTCTGATTTATTTTTCAAAAGTATTTGTCCTAATCAGAGACGGGATCCATGACAGAAGAGGTGGGTTTATACCTCCTTGGGCTTGCTGGGTATGCAAGAAGACTCTTCCCAACAGCTGTGGTGTGCCATCTCTACGTGTCCACCTTGATGTGCTTTTCCCAACACAAACTCTCTCCTCCTTTTTACTTCTGTCTCTCATACAAACTTTCTCAGAGAACAACCCAGTTGATCACAAGCTTGGTGCAAGAGCGCATCTAGAAAGACCCAATGTTGGGACACTTCGAGTCATCTAATTTCCTCTTTCTCCGTTAGGAGGCCTGAATGTCAATATGGCAGAGGAGTTAAGGTGAGCAAGCTCTGGCCCCGTCTGTACCAACAGCAAGTCGTAACCTGTCACAGCCTCCAGTATTTGTAACTTTCTTAAGGAAATGATGATGCCTTTGTCATCACTGTACCTCCTAGCACAGTGCCTGGCAGAGAGCTCAGAAACTGTTGAACTGAACCTCAGAGCTCTAGGCCAGTGCTGTGCATTAGAACTTTCTGCAGAGATGGAAATGTTTATTATTTGTGCTGTCACAGGTGGCTCTTGAGCACTTGGAAGTTGGCTAGTGCAACTAAGGAACTGATTTTTAATTTTTATTTAATTTTAATTAATTTAAATTTAAGTAGCCACAATGGCTAGTGACTATGTATTGGGCAGCACATATCTTGACTATAAAATCAAGAAAATAATTTGCAATCTGTTTATCTTACAGGGTTGTGGTGAGGAATAAAGGAAAGCATGGAAATAAAAGGCAGTATCATGTGATGAAATCGGATGACCTGGTTTAAACATCAGCTCCACCCCTGCTATCTGTGATCTTCAGTAAGTTTACTTAACCCCACTGTCTCTTACAGAGTGGTCAAGTAGATTAAATAAAATAATAGATATAAACTGCTTAGCATATCACTTGACACATAGTAAACCCTGAACAAATGATCACTTTTTTAAAAAAATTGAGAGTGTTCTGGAAAGCACAGAGCTCTGTATAGGCGCAAGATATGATTATTAGCAGGAAATGACATGGCCTATGATTGCTCCTGTGAACTGTGCCTTCTCTGGAGAGGACATGGTTGTGTAGACCTCTTCCCCTTCCACAGCCTCCCTTAGTGGTCGTGTTTTAGACAGCTCACACATATCTGATGCTTCAGATGCATCCCTGAAAGACTTCTCAGCTCCTAGAACTAGCTTGCCTCCTCTGGGGTGATGAGTATGCTGTTCCTGTCTGTTTCTTAGGTCTCCTCCTGCCTCCTGACACTGGTTAGTTTTCCTTGGAGACTTTGCAGCGGAGATGGGCTTTGTCTGGACAAGCAGCGGCTGGCCTGGCTGCTGCAACAGCAAACATCCTCGATTGTGTTGGCTGCTAATCTCCTTTTCTGTTTATGCCCTTAGGAGCCGAGGCTCTAGGCGTGTAGCACGTGGCTTTGCGAGAGAAAAAGCAGATGTCCCGGGACTGTCATTGCCATGGGCACCAGCCATGTTTGTGGTGTTGTTATTGATATGGCCCGAGATGGCAGGAGCTTCAAGTTGTCAAGGACAGTCCACTGGCTCTAGTTCCTGAAGCTGCCACCAACATTTTACAGTTCCCTGCCAGCTACCAGCCCAGGAAAGTTCAAATCACACTTGAAAGAAGCACCTCCTTCTCCCCAGCCAGATGCTGGAGCAAGAGAGCTATTCACAGTGCCCAGGAATCTATCCCAGTTCTCATTGCTCTATGGTCCCAACTTCACCTGCTGACCATTCTGCAGATCTATTCTGTAGGAGGGAGGCTGAGGAAAAGGGGGACTGGCTCACAGACTGTGATTACTTCTTTAGTAAATAATTGCTGAGGGAGAGGCAATGACAAGTGCTGATGCTTGTAGAGTGAGCACGGAAGCCAATCACTTGGCATCTTATTATATATTGACTTGTTTGTTAATTGTCTGCCCCTGTCAATAGAATGTAAGCTCCGTGAGGGCATGAATTTTGTCTAGTTTCTTCATCACTGTATCCCCAACTCATGGCACACTGACACTTCTTAATAAATTTGTGTTGAGTAAATGAATGAAGGATTCTCTCCTTATTGATGAATCTTTTAAACAAAATGTATCCAGGAAGCCTTTGACTACAAATCTCCCTGCAAAAGAGCCAGAAATATTGATCTGGCAAACACATTAAGTCCTTGACTCAATGATGCTCAATAACTTCCTTCCTTCCCTCCCTCCCTCTTCTCCACCTTCTCTCCTTTCCTTTCTTTTCTTTTCCCTGCCTTCCTTCTCTCCCTCCTTCCTCCTTCCTCCCCTCTTTCCTTCCTTCACTGGCTCACTTTTTCATTCATCTAATACTCACTGAACACATGAGCAGCAAGACAGCCGGTAGTGTACACCGATAAGACACAGTCTTAAACACATTTGTCATTGCTCATCCAGTGTGTTTGAAAAAAGAGGGGCTTCTCTACTGCATGAAGGATGAAGGTTTATTGGTGCTTGGAGAATTTGTTGAAAGATGGGATTAAAACTAGAGATACAGGTTGAACTAGGCAGTTTACAGCAATGTCCTGAAAATCACCCAAGGGAAAAAAATGTAAAAAGGGAAGATATAATCTTACTATGCTATTTTTATGATAGGAATATTTCCTGGACTAAGTCACTGATTCAAAATACACAACACAAATCCATTCTACTGAAAAGCCAAACTAAATTCTCCTTGAACATGAAGAATATGATGTCAGCTGGTAATATAAGGAGTTTGGGATCTGGGGTGACCAAAATAGAGTATATTGCTCTAAAGCAGGAGTCAGCACACTATGGCCCATAGACCAAGTGTGACCCACAAGCTGTTTTTATAAATAAGTTTTATGAAGGTAGTCATGCTCATTTGTTTACGAATTGTCTCTGGGTGCATTCATACCACAAAAGCAGAGCTGAGTAGTTTCCACAGAGACTGTATGACCTGAAAAGCCAACAACATTTACTGTCTTTCCTTTTGCAGAAAAAGTTTGCTGATCCTTGGTCTAAAGGAAAGATGATCTAATGCCAAATGAGATCCTTGAAAAGAAAACACTCCTCGCGTTGAGCTTGGTACACTGATGTTTATACACCTGCTTTCCTTATCAGTGAAAAGCAGCCAACAGTTCATATCATTACATCATCAACCCCCAATATGTTACTGCTCTCTGTGACTCTCTCTGCCGTATGGCCACTAAGTTAATGATCTGAGATAATTTTCCATAAACGAAATTGTCGAATGATCAAAGTATTTTCACTCTCGGCTTCCTACTGCACTCTCCTTTTGCGCTCTGACGCCAGAGCTGTATAAAACAACCGTTCTGACTCATGTTTATCCTGAGGCTTGGCTTGGCCCACAGCAGCCTCCTAACTGAAGATTTCTTCACCTCTGCTTGTTTTGTGGTTACAGGTCTCAAAATGCCCATAAACTTGATTAAACTTGTCCCTTCTATGCCTTCTCATTTCGCATGCAGATTGTTTATGGTTTTATGTTACACAATTCTTGATTTCTCAATAAAGAGATCAGCAGGTGGTATGCCTTTTTGTTTTCAAAGTTACCTCCCTGTGTAAAAATTTGGAGCCAGGTGTCTCTCACTGAGTTCTTCAGACCTAAGTGTCCAGACCTCCTAGGCCTTCCTTAAAACCCAGCCCTGATTTTTAAAAATTTCAAATAAATATTTTCAAAGAAGGGCCAAAGATTTTGGTCATTGTCTCTTCTCTTACTGCAATGCAGAAACTGAAAAATGGGATCCTCCTTCACTGTTTTGGTGATAAAACCTTGCTAGAAAAATAATTTAAACAGCAGTTTCCAGATACTCATTTAATATAATCCTCACAATTCTATAGAGTTATTTTCACCCTTCTACAAATGAGTAGTCTGACACTCAGAGAGTTCCAGTAACTTACCCAAGGACACACAGCTATGGAGATGCAGAGGCAGGATTCAAACCCATGCTCTTTCCACTCTTCTGTTCTTCCTCCCAACAAAAGCATGGGCACGTGGACTACAGAGTTTTCTGTGATCAAAACCTAGAGAAACGGTTGATATCCTGTGGTCAGAAGTTTAGAGAATCTTATCATAAAGAAGTTGGTTTACATAATCTTAACCAGCGTGCAATGAACAATTATTGTGGTGTCATTTCAAATGAATATGGAGATGGTGGGTGGAATAGGGAAGACAGAATAAATTCAATTTGATTTTTACTAGAGAACCAATGCGAAGGAAGAAGCCAAATCTGGAGGACAAGGTGAGGTGTGGTCAAAGTCTGTTTTAACAACACAAATATTCTTTAGGTCATGGAGAGTGTGTTAAAATGTAATGGATCTCACCAAAAGGTCAGTGATAATTGCTCTACAATCTAAAGTCTCTCCCTTCCTTTGGCCCCTTGCCTTTCCCTTTTTTTCCCTTTCTTCTCTCATTCGTTCACACATTTATTGAGTGCTGACTAAAGGTCAGGCTTTATGTGAGATCTTGGGGATATAAGGATGATATGACATGTATCTTGCTCTCCAGAGTCTTAAGTTTAGGGCTTTCTTGTTGAAACCATTCTCCCCATCTCCCCACATGTGGGGATGGAGAATGCAGGGGATACCATTGAAGTAGGTTAATGATTTAGTGACAGTCCCTCAAGGCGTTTCTCTGACTGTACCTGTATACAAGTTTCCATTAATGGTGATGGATGTATGTGTGCGTATTTATGTCTCACTTAACGTAGTTTCATGTCGATTAATATTGATATACATAATTTTTAATAGCTACATGGTATTGCCGATATGAATGTGCCATAATATATCAAAGAAGTCTCTTGTTTGATAGTCATTAGGATTTTTTTTGCTCGTGCAAATAATGCGGCAGTGAACATTTCTGAATGTACATATTTTGCCTATTACGATCTTCTTTGAATCTGTGTATCTTTCCAGTCCATACTACATCTTGGGGGAGGTTATGAGTTACACATACTTAATACACACTGTGTGAGGTAGTTCTTCTTTATACAAAGTAAACTTTGAGGCAAAGAACCTTGAATAATTCTGACATTTTTATTAGAGAAAAAGAGGAAGATGGTCTGACTATGAGATCATATGTGTAATGCCTGTAGCTCAGGGCCTTGGACATAGTACGTGCTCAGTAAATAATAGCCACTAATAGTATCATTGTTGTCATTATTTCTTTTGTTTTGGTCCATGTTTCTTTGCTGAAAAAGATCTGAGCATAGCACAGGGTGGCCTGAATCCCAGAAGACGCGAAAAGAACCACATTTCTAGTCCTTAAAATGTCTGACTCTGGCTGAAATCAGTGTGAGTTTTAGAAACCCGAGATGCAGTTCATTCAACCATCCTCTTTAGACACATAGTGAAATGGCTGTAAAACAGCGACATGGAGACCACATACTCGTGGTGGCTATAATAATGGTCTCCATGTTTTATTTGCACTAGAGAAAACAGAGTATGTAGTATTAAATTTGATACTAGAGATATTAGAAATAACAGCAAAAAACCTTTGCCCTTGTGACTCCCTGACCCCCAATCAATTGCCAGTCTCACCAGTCATGGCACCTCCCACACGAAGTCTCTATCACCTCCTTCGTGAACACAGTGAGACTTTCTGAATCAAAATCTTGTATCGTCTCAAAGAAATTTAGTTATAAATAATAATTATGACTACCATTTATTAAGCATCTGTTGAGTGCCTGGCACTGTACTAGATCCTTTGCACATGAGTCAATCAACATTTATTGAGAGCCTACTAGGGGCCAAGCATTATTCTAGGTGCTAAAGATACAGCAGTGAACAAGATACCCAGATTCCTAGCTTTCTTAAAGCTTCCATTCTAATAAGAGGAGATAACCAACAAGTTCATAAACAAACAAACAAAGAGTCAGTGCTATGCAGAGAATTGAAACACGTAATGTGACAGAGAGTGACTGAGTAGTACCCCTGTCAGAGGGGGTATATTTAAGCTTAAACCTTAATAAAAGGAAGTTCCACTTGATTGGGGAGGTGGGGGTGGGTAGTGAAGCCTGGTATCTGAGAAGTACTGTAGATATTAAACCAATTTGCTATTTTTCCTGTTCAACTTGAGGGGTGACTCAGGGGTCTCAAGGATTTGTGAGCCTGTTTTGCAGTAGAGAGAGAATGCCTTCGGGGAGGTTGTGATCACCGGCTAGCCAGATGGCTGATCACCGATCACCGGTTGGAAGGCCGGCCCTCAGCAGCCATTGATGCCCAGAAGTGAGATTGCCCAGAGGCTTATCGGGAGTGACCCCTTTGCTTCCCTGAAGCCCCTCCTGCCAAGATCCTTAGCTCTATAAAACCCCGCTGCTTTCTGTTCTAGGGGAGGTGGATTTGAGCCAACCCAGGCTCCCACCTACTTGTTTTGGCCAATTTGAACAAAACTTTCTCATCTCCAAGCATCGATGTCTCAGTGTTTGGCTTGCTGGGCATCGGGCACACGAACTTGAGATTAAGAGGTTTGGTATCAGTAGAATTTAATCCTCATGATAACTCTATCAACCTTATTTCAAAGAAGAGGAAAATGAAGCTCAGAGAGGCTAGGTAACTCCTCTATGATAGGTTTGGGATTCAAATACTGCTCCCACGTCCATGAATCCCCCCTGTGTCAGGAATAATGATGGTTGGTCTGTTCACAAATGTCTCTCTCAAGAGATCACAATGAGCGTGACTGCCACAAGGTGGGAGGGAAATAGAGAAGACAGGCAACTTGGGAAACAGAATATGAGAGTTTATTGTTGCAGATGTGACTAGCCTGAGTGAAATATATTTGAAAAGGGAAAGTGAGCTGACTTTCTGGTGAGCATCCAAAGGGCTTGTCCAGTTAGAGAACAGGGGATGGCCAGAGTCCATGCAGGCAGGGCCAGGCCAACACCCCAGTGGCCAGCGTTTGAACCTGCCTCTCTGTTGGTTTGGCACCTTCCTTTTGCATCACTGGAGGTAACTACTTTGGGTTCCTGAACTTCACATTTAATATCAATCTCTTTAAGAGGAATAATCCCTAAGACGACCGACCGTCTTTTGGAAGTTTCATAATGTGCTTTCCTTAGCTCATTAGCTTACTGTCCGAAAGAGCAAAATATGAAAAAAAAATTCTCATTAGGCTTGAATTCTTACATATTCTGGACTCATTGGCCATCTCTTCTTCCAGGGATGTTTTTCTATTTTCTGCAAGCTTGTGACCAGGGATTTATGATCATCTTAGGCGATCTCCTTAAAGAAGAGACTTGTTTCATTATTCTTTGTGTCATCCATGTGTTTGTATCAACACATTCAAATTTGAGAATCTCTGGTTTGGGACGATGGTTCTCAACCTTGGAAACATGTTAGAGTCACTCAATGAGATTTTAAAAATCTTGGTGCCCAGGCCATATCCCAGTCCCATCAAATTAGGCTGGGGAGGTGGGGGCAAAATTCAAGCATCCATAATTTTTAAAGCTCCTTAGGTGATTCTAACGTGCAGTCAGGATGGATATGCACTGGTCTGGAGCTTCTCTCTGGCACAACTTGACATATGGTAAAATTCAATACAGGGAAGTCAGCCCTGAATTGCATCTATAGAAATACATTATTTCGGGCCAGCCCGTGGCTTAGCGGTTAAGTGCGTGTGCTCCGCTATTGGACGCCTGGGTTAGGATCCCAGGCGCGCACTGACACACCGCTTGTCTGGCCATGCTGAGGCCACGTCCCACATACAGCAACTAGAAGGATGTGCAACTATGACACACAACTATCTACTGGGGCTTTGGGGGGGAAAAAAAAAAAGGAGGAGGATTGGCAATAGATGTTAGCTCAGAGCCGGTCTTCCTCAGCAAAAAGAGAAGGATTAGCATGGATGTTAGCTCAGAGCTGATCTTCCTCACACACACAAAAAAATACGTTATTTCAAGTTCCCAAGAGCCACCCTGAGGCATTAGTCATACTTTGTCCTTTGATCAGAGAGGCATCTTTACCAAACAGGTAGAATTTATGCCTGTAGTTGTCTTTACAGCTATGTGAGCATAAGAATTACTTGGTGATCTTGGTATTCATTGACTCAGCAGGGCCAGAGTGAGGCCTGGGAAACTGTATTTTTAACATGCACCTAGGTGATTCTGATGCAATTTGCCCGTGGTTCAAGTTTCAGAAACAATGCCTTACACCAGTGCTTCTCAACTAGGGGTGATTTTTTTCACCTTCAAGGGATATTTGGTAATGTCTGGAGACAGTTTTGATTGTCACAACTGGTTTGTGTGTTTGTGTGTGTTACAGGGATCTAGTGAGTAGAGGCCAGGGATGCTGCTCAACATTTTACAATGCAAAGGACAGCCCTCACAACAAAGAATTATCTGGCCTAAAATGTCAATAGTGCCGAGGTTGAGAAACCCTGCCTTAGATTAATATCTCTTCTGAATCAAACTTCTTCTCTGCTGGCCTCAAAGAAAAGGCATCACCCTCTTTAGCACTTCCATAGCTCTTTCTTGTGTTAAAAATCATCTTTATGTGTATGGCTCATCTCCCTGAGAGAAGAAAACTTTCTTCAGGCCAGGATCCTTGCTTCATTCATTTGTGAGTCTGGCCTCATCCCTCTTCCAGGATACAGTCCTCGCTCCATGAATCTTTATGCCATTTCAAACAAAACGCATTTCAAGTACTCTTTGGGACCAACCACAAAATGGCTTTGTGACTGGTAACCATACCTAGTGTCTACTGGGAGAAGGAAAACCCAGGAGCCTAATTTTCAGTCTAAAAGTTTAATACTAATCCTCCAGGCTTCCTTAAAAAAATGGCTCTCCATGTATTTTTTTCAACATTCACCAAATATTATAGGTGCATCTGGACCTGCCTGGGGTGTCTGCAGGCGAGTTAGCTGTGTGAACGTGAGGACCACCCAAGGAGCTCCACCATCACATGAGGAACCTCATTGGCTGTGTCTTATATAGCATCTGGCTACCAGTTGGCACCTTTGAGCAAATGAACCCAGTTCCTAAGCCAACCCTGAATTCCAGGAAATACAAATCCAGCGAATAACCTCAACACAGATCTGCAAGGGAACTGAGCAAGGAAACAGTGCCCTCAATGGTTCTAAAAATAGCCAGGTAATTACCTTTGAAGATCTTTTAAGAAGATGCACTTAACTGCACAGAGTGAAGCAGCAAAGCGTTCCTTTGTTCAGAGGAGCTGTCTCTATGTAGCCACAGACTTTGGAGTATTGGAAACCCAATCAATATTTGGGTACTATGGAGTTACTATGCTACTGGGTTGACCATAGGTAAAAACAAGAAACTACACTTAGTGGGGCTGACCTGACCACGTTTTTTACTAAATTGATCATGTTGTTTTCCATTCCAATTTTAACACTTGGCATGAATATTGTGGTGAAATGCATTCACTACTTTTTCACTTTATGTCTTGGAGCAATCTATCAGCACCATCAATTCTTTAAATGCTACTTTAAAGATATTCCATCTCCAGCAAGATCTGTTGAATACAGAAATGAAATATATCACAGATTGGTTGCAAAGTTCAACCAATTCAGTACTTTTCCTCCTGTGGTTAATCATCCATGGAATACTTTGTTTGCTCTTTTTTCTTCTTCGTGTTTTAATTTTTGGTCTTGGCAATATCTGCTAAAATGACTTGGAGTTATGAAAAGCATGAAAATGTGTTTGTTTCAAATAGTTGGCTAGGTTTTTCATCAGCCGGAGGCCCAGCACAGGTGTGAATATTTGTTTATAATCCAAACGCAGCAAAGTAAACAGTCCCATCTTGCACCACCTTTTTTCTATACAATGCTTTGAATATTTTCTTTGTGATGGCCAGTGACTTTGTTTAACTTTAAAAGAGGCTGAATGGAAAGGAAGGGCTTGGAGACTCCTAACTGTTTGTACAAGGGCCTGAAGTGACTGACGGCTGAACTAAGCTGGGCGTAGAGCCCTGACATTTTGTCAGCTCCCCCGAGGAGTCAGATGTGATGTCCACGGCTCACCTGTCAAGTGCTGATAGAAAAACAACTCTGTCATACGTAGCCTGTAAGGCTGCATACATGACCCCTAACCCTGGAACCCCTTCCGGAGTTTTCCACTGGGTATCAAAATCCTTTCAAATATTTCCAGCTGGACATCTTCTTGAGCTGTAACAGCAGCTCAGCATTTTAGCACTGGTGGTCATTGCTGAGGGAATTCTCCCTCCCCTCTTTTCTTTCTCCCCCTTGGCAACGATCAGTTCTGAAATCTTATTGATAGCAAGAGAGACGGCCTGCCCTCATTGTTCAAAACTCAGCTTTTGCCTCCCAGTTGAATCCAAGAGTCCTCTGAAAAACAGAGTATTTTTGAGGCCACTCAGATTCCTGTCCTCATCTCAAAGTTCTGAAATGCTTGAAGGATCCTGCAAGATGATAAACTTTTCCATGCTATGAAGTTCGCTGTCTTCCAAGGGCTTGTTTCGGTTTCCTTTTTTGTACAAGATGCAACAACAAAGAGCAAGAAACCCAGACGCCCCAAACACCAAGGTCTGGTGTTAAAAAACCTAGTGCTGAATTCAAGACAATTTGCAAGTCTTTTGATCTTCATTTTCTACTAAAGTGATAAACACCACCAAAGATTATTTAAAAAAAGGAAAACGGGAGAAAACCCAACATCGGATATATCCAGGAGAAAAGAATTCATGCCTAAAGTAATAAATATCCTACAAATGGAAAGGTGACCCTTCAGTCAGCATAGCAAGAAAATAAGTCAGATGACTGAGTCCATTCAGAGTAATAATAAATGAGTTTCATGGAGGAAAACAAAATCACCTTAAAACTATGTCCGTTGAACTCCAACAGGGTTCTAGAAGTCCTTGGGTCAGTTACAGCATTTCTCAAGATAAACTAAAATGGCCTTGGACAGCGTGTCCACAAACAAAAAGATCTACAACAGTCTAGTTTAAGCCAGAATATTTCCACTGCTTCTTCCAGAGATGGTTCCTTTTTTCTCTGGTTTCCCAGATTGTCAGACTAAAAGACCCAAGCATTTGCTGAGCACATGGAAGCTCATGTTCATAGTTCCTCTACAGAAATTTCCATTGAAACGAGCTAAAAATAACCAAATGAAAGGAAAATCATGGACTGTGTCTTTAGACAGTATTAACATTATTTCCTTTGTTTTATGGATGAAGAAATTGAGATCCAGAGAAATGAGGTGGTTTTGCCTCCAGATTATAGAGCTAGAAAATGACAAACTCTCAACAAGGACTTGAATTTCCATCATTTCTTTGAAGCCTTGTGCTTAAAAGTCACTGCTTATTTCTAAAGCTAAATTTATACATTGGTATATCTTAGGGATATAACCCATTTCATAACCTGTGATATTTTAGAAACAAATCAGAGGCTCAATTACATTTCTGGGAAAAATAAACTCTGAAGGATCATTATTGTTCTCATGATTTTTTTTGAGCCATTCATAGTACTATCTCCTGAAGATGGGAATATTAACTCAGCTAGTCCAAATGCTTGAACTAGCTGTTCACGTCACTGTTCAGTCTGATACCTGGAGTGTGACTGTTCTAGGACTCCTGTGCACGGAATAAGCTTTGTGGTCTGTCTAGCTTCTTTGGCAAGTCAGATTAGCTCTTCCGTCCCCCCTGTTGGAGCCGAGTCTTACTTTTTAGGCATTTTTCTCACATTCCTTTTCAAGAGACTTGTGTACCATCAGCCTGAGGTGGCTCCAGCTTCCTCAGCCACCAAAGCCCTAGACAGATGAGCCTCATTCGCATCACGTGGCCCAGGCACCTGCTTGGACTGGGAAGTCAACCAGCTCTCTCGTATCAAAGCAGTGGTCCCCTACCTCGTTATTCACGATTTAGTCTCACAATCTGGGAAACTGGAGGTAGCAGGAGAAAGGATCAATCCCTCTGGAAGGAACAATAGAAATGTCATAGGTCAAATGAAATTTTTGTAGATCTCTTGGTTTGTGAATACTCTTTCTGAGACCATTTAGTTCATCCTGAGAAACACTGTTCAAGTTTTGACTGCAAAGGATGGCGTGGCTCTGCTATCTAGCTTCTCCGTACAACAGTAGCAGCGGCATCACTTGGGAGCTCATAAGGAATGCAGTATCTTGGACCCCAGATCCACTGAATTAGAATGTGAATTTTAGCAAGATCCCCAGGTGATTCATGTGCACATTAAAGTTTGACAAGCACCTGGGGCTGGAGAGATCCACAGGGGTCCCTCTTCAATTGTGCCTCCCTTATTCCTGGGATCCATGGTCACTGGCTGAAAGCTAAGCCCTTTCCAACCACCTCTTTTTCTTCTCCGCTTCCACCCAGCTCACCCCTTCCCTTCTCTTTCAGTTTCCTTGTCCTGCCTATCCACCACCAACTCCCTTCTACTTAACTCCTTAGAATCCTATTTGTTTGACCTGAAATATCGCTATATATTGTAGTCTTTTTCCTAGAAACCTCTCATGCCTTAATAGAAGTCTCTTTTTCAAGTAGAGGCCGCTCACTCTTCCTTACTTTCTATAACTCAGACAAAAAGTAAGAATCAGATTTCCCCTCGCTTATCATGGATGCTTCCAGATCACATTCATTCTAGAACTTAATCCAATTGGAAAACAATCCAATTTAAAGAAAATGGGAACAAGATACATTGAGGCAATCCACAGATCCGGAAACATGACTCTCACACAAAAAAATGAGAAGATGCTCAACTACACTACTCATTAGGGAAATAAATGCCAAAACCTTAGTAATTACCATTTCACACCCAATTAAGAAGTTGGACCATATCAAGTAGGGATGATAACATGAAGTAATGGAAACTTAGACTCTTGGATGGAGTATAAAGGTTTATGACCACATCGGAGAGCAATTTGGCGGTATCTAGTCAAGTTAAAAAAGCCCTTACTTCAGACCCAACAGTTTCATTGCTAGGTAAGTCCAGAGCAACTTTTATCCAGATGCGCAAGAAGATATGAACAAAAATGTTCACTGGAGCAGTGCTGGAAATGACAAAAATTGGAAACAACTTAATGTTCACCAAGAAGAAAAAGGATAAATAAATTGTATATTCATGTAGTGAAAAACTGTGCAGCAGTTGTATGTGAATGAACTCCATGTAAGTATATGTGTGTGTATGTATATAGATATACATATACTGATATTTATGTATCTCAACTTTGGATGATTCTCAAAATTTAATGTTGAATTAATAAAAGCAAATTATAGAAAAATATATAGTATATCATTTACATAAAGTTTAAAAACATGGGAAACAAAGCTTTGTTTAAGGACACGTGTATGTGTAGTAAAAATATAAAGCTTGGCAATGACAAGCATCATATTTAGGACAGTAGTTAGTTTGATGGGAGTAGGAAGGGGGATGAATCTATGAGAGATTTACACAGGGGCTGCAATAGTGTTGGTCTAGAGCTTCATTTCTTAAGCTGAGTGACAGATACAAGGATATTGATTATATTTTCTTTATACTCTTTTGGGTATATGAAATATTGATCAAAGTAAATTAAAAGAAAATAACGTTTCCCTTTAAGACTACACAAATCAGTCATGCCACCCTCTTCCCACTCTCATCACCATCATATATTGATGAACTCTCACCCAAACCCAGACAATTTTCCTCTCCATCCTTCCTACCATCAGCTGCATGATTTCAGCAGCCCAGTTGCTCAAACATCAAATGACCCCACAGTTCCTGGTCCTCCTGTGCTCCAGCAATCTTCAACACCACTTGCCCTCGTAACTCACAGGCTGCATTTTGGATCTTGTCACCCAGAACATTTCTGTCCAATACCCCCCTGATTCTCTCTTCTTCTACTTCTATGTTCCTGCCTAGCTAATCTTCACATTGACCTCCTGGTGGGCTCTATTTCCTTAACCCACTTTATTCCCCCAATTCTCTCCTGAGTTATTTTTTTTCTTAACCAACCTAAACCCAGAGCCAACCTCTTAGAGCTCTAGTCACACCCATATTGCCTAACTCCAGTCATCCATTTTCTCTAAACCTGGCCTAGGAAGCTGAATAACACTAACAGAAACCACATATCAGTCCTGACCTGCATCATTTCAAATCCATTTTCTCCAGAGCAGCTGGGCTCTAGGCTCTGATACCAATCCCTGGTGCTCGATTCACTGGGCAATGGCTCCCCTTGACCCAGAATGGTGAGTTAACTGTGTCCTGCAGAGCCCAGGTTCCAGGGCGGTACCTCAGGAGAAGCTTGGAGGAGAAGTCTTCTCAGGCAGGCTCAGGGTCCCCATCCTCCCTTCAATCAGAGAAGGTCTGCTTTAACCATGTTAAATATTGGTCTTCCAAATAAGATTTCATCTAATCAAAAAAAAAGGGGGGGAGGGAGGGTCTTACTCTTTAAACCTTTTGGTGGCTTTCCATTGCACTGGGTATAGAACACAAACCCCTCCACACGGAGTCTGTGGGTCGTGGCTCTGTCTCCTCTCTGACCTCATCCATTGCTACCCATCCCTGATTTCCCATGCTGCAGTCCCATTGCCCTTCTGCTCCCACCTCTAGGCCATGTGCTGTTCCACCTGCTGACATACCTGTTCCTTCGTTCTGTGCCTGACTCCTCATTTTCAAATTCTTCCTTAAATGTCACCTCCCCTGCTCTTCCCCATTATTCTCCATCAAGCTACTTTATTCATCTCCTTCATAGCACTTCTTGCCATTGTTATCCAGTTCTCTGTTCACTTCCTCATTTAGTGTCTGTTTCTCCCACTACTAGATTGTACCTCCCTTGCAGGGAGGCATGATGTCTGTTGTGTTTAACAATTAGCAGCAGGGCCAAAGGGTGGTTTCTGCCCCTCCTCAAATCCTCACAGCAGGACCTTCATGCCAAACCACCCCAAATAAATAAGTAATAAAAGGAGAAATAGCACCCTGGCTGTGTACATGTGGCTTTGTGAGAAGTACCCCAGTGCTCCCCTTCCCAGCCAGATGCTGCCCCTGGATCTTTGCCACAGAGAAATCTGGGAGGTGCTGGGATCAGCTCATCCCTAGTGGATTCTATTCATATGCAAAGGAGGCACTCAAGAAATATTTTGTGAATGAATCAATAAATCTTGGAAAGTTTGAACAGCACCAACCTAGTAAATAAAGTTCAGCTCCCCTAGATCAATATGAGCAAGAAAAGTAGTTGGAGGTCGGTACTCCCTCTCCTCTTCATCAGCCATCACGTATCCCTATTCGTCCATTCCAGGACCAAAGACAACGAAACAACCAACCAACCAACCCTGCCTTCCAATGCGTTTTGCCACATTGAATCTTTGGACACAATGAATCAGGACACTTACAGAGTTAAGTGTTGAAAGAGTTAACTAATTTTGGAACAAATTGGTTAATTACCTAAGTGTTTCAGGACACACCTCAAGAATCCTCAGTCCATCTTAAAATAAGTGGCAAGTCTTCCTAGAGGTTGGAACAGCTGTCGTTATTGCAGTATGCAATGGCACTACAGGACACAGAGCAGCAGCGGTTACTTCAAATACATGAGGCAGATGAGATATGATCAGTAGGTAAGAAAGGCAAACCCCAAATCGAAAAATCTCAATTATACCTCTGTGTATGCATGGGTTGTCGTGGCTACACCTTTGCTTGGCAAGTGTGCTCAAGCATATTTTCTTCCTGGGCTGCCTTTCCCCTGGCCTGTTATGATTGTCTGCAAGGCTTAGAACGAAACATGGTGAGATAGCAAACATGTGGTTTGTGTGGGTGTATTTGTCTTTCTGTGCAAAAAAGATTGAGTCCTTTAGAAGAAATACACAAGCAGGAGTTGGCTTCAGGCAAAAGCAGGGTAGTACTGTGTGGGTAAGGGAAGCGGTGGTGAAGGTGGGGGGCTTCAGGGTGCTCGGGCATGTGAGTTGGGCATCTGGGTGAGCACAGGGATTATACTGAAATGGAGTGAGGTGGAGGTTATTGTAGAAGGGCTGGTGAGCACGGTGATTATGTAGCTACCTTGTCTTAAATAACTCAGGAACCAGGTACTGTGCCCTTCACTTAGGTTGCTTATTTAATCCTTTCAGAAAAACTATGAGATAGGTACTCTTATGATTCCCTTTTTACATGTGAAGATACTGAGGCGCAGAGATGTTAAGTAATTTGCATGAGGTCACACAGTTGGTGCTTGATCCAGGGTTTTTTTGTTTTATTTTTGGTGTGGAAGAGTGGCCCTGAGCTAACATCTGTTGCCAGTCTTCCTCTTTTTGCTCAGGAAGATTGTCGCTGAGCTAACATCTGTTCCAATATTCCTCTATTTTGTATATGGGACGCTGCCACAGCATGGTTTAATGAGCGGTGTGTAAGCGTGTGCCTGGGATCTGAACCTGCGAACCCTGGGACACCAAAGTGGAGTGTGTGAACCTAACCACTACGCCACCAGGCCGGTCCAAGGAGCCAGGATTTTGATTGAGGATTGTCTACTTCCAAAGTTTGGGCTCATAACCACTGTTTCATGCTCTGCCTCCAGTTGGCAGGATAGTCTGGAGCCCAAGAGAGAGGTTAAATTTAGAGCTGTAATTACAGGGGGAAATTTCTCAGAAGATAACAAGGAAAGAGTCAGTCTCTGGCAGCTTCACTAAGGTATATCATAAAGGAGAGACCTGAGGAGCACTGAGACTTTGTATGGGAGAAAGCATGTTCTGTTGTTCCTTAACTTGGGGATAGAATAAAAGAAAAAAAACTGTAAATCTGTGGCTGAGGTGCGGGAAAGAAGGGAAAAAGATATAGGAAAACACTAAAAACAATAACCACTAAATTTACTGACCAGTTTACCAAATGCTTAGAATTGCCCATGCTGGGTTTTGGTTAAGACTTGCTTCTTGGGCAACTCCATGACCAGGGTGGGATGCTTAAGGGATGTATACATTTAATGATGGTTAGTGATATTTCAGAGCAGAAGGAAGGAGGTCAGCTGGTTATCCGTAAAAGAGGAGTCAGTAAACATTAACATACTGTGTAATTCATGCCTCACCATCACCCAATGCATTATAACCAATGCCATTTCTACCTCTTAGAGCTTTGCTACTCAGTGCAATCTGTGGACCATCAGCATCAACTGGGAGCATCACCGCAGATTCATTGAAATAGAACTTGCATTTTAATAGAATCCCCAAGTGATTCATATATGCAGTAATGCCTGAGAGGTACTGTCCTAGAATTTGCATTGTGCCGTTTTGGTAACTTGGTGAACTCCTATTCATCCTTCAAAGCCCAGCTCAGATATTACCTCTTTTTTAAAGCCTCCTTTAGCAATGCCTGACAGAGTTAATCACTCCTTGTCTGCTATTTCTCTGGATCTCCTACTTATCTCTATCCTGTGCTCATCACACTGTGTTGTTTACATGTCCTCGAGGAGAGCGGCATCTTTGTATTCTCTTCTTTGTATTCTAGTGTTAGTCGGCTGTGTCACTTCAACAAGGTAGGTTCTAAAAAGTATTCAATTATTCGATTTAGTTACTGTTTTGCAATTTAAGTCCTTCTTGGACAATAGTTTTTAAAATTTCCTGTGCATAACAATCACCTGGCAAGCTTGTTAAACTGGAGGACAGTGGACTCCACCGCCCTAGATTCTCATTCTGCATGTTTAGTTGGGCCCCAGGAATTTGCGTGTTTAAGTAGCAGCTCTAAGTATTTCTGATGCAGATGGTCAATGTAAAACTCTGGTTTAGAAATATTTCTAAATTGGAGTCCGGGATGTTGAGCTTCTGGTCTAGTGGGCTGGTCCTGCCCTGCTTATTGTACTGGTCTCTACATCCTCCAGATCCGAAAGTGACCAAATTCATCAGCGAGGGAGCCACCAAGTAGGTTTGGACTATGTTTCAGGAAGGATGTCTTTATAGAGAAATGAAAATGTGCTCAATTTCTGGCCATAACAGTCTGAATTATTCAATTCTGTTGGACAACTCCACTGTTGTAGAGGTCTCCCTCCTGACATTGACCCACTGGCTCTTAGGACCCATTCTAATATTCTGGCAGCACGTGAATATTTTCCACATATACAGCTCTGATTGTGTGAGTGCTGCTATGTGCCAAGCAGTACATGACATTTTATTTAATTCACACAACAACACTAGGAGGCAAGGGACACTACTGCCCTTTTAATGATAAGGAAACCGAGCCTTGATGATAAGGAAACCTCAGGGATGTTTCATAACTTAGTTGGCATCACACAGTTAGGAAAGCACTGAGCCAGAAGTCACTCTGATTTGTCTGATTCCAAAGCTGTTGCCTCCTTCTTGTTTCTCTGTCTCTCTGTTTCTTCAGCTACACTTTCCACACAAAATCCCCCAGGGGTTGGCACAGCTGGGGCTGGATAGAGCCCTCCACAACGTCCATTCACTGTACTCCTGTTCTAAGCCACATCCGTAACCATTGTTCTCTAGCTGTAGGGTGTGTCTGCACTACAGAATATCTGGAATCACAAAGAAGTGATTTCTTTCCCTTCCTAAGAGAATTTTTAACTAGTTCAACTTTTCCCTTAGCTGGTACTCTAGTCCACGTGTACCTTCATGGCTGGAGTAATAGACAGAGAGACATGTATTTTTGAGTTGCTATAACAACTGAATCAAATCACAACAGAGTGGACACAATAAATTTTTGCAGTTGATTGGGAAGACAATTAAGCAATTGGATTGGCAGAGCCGTAGCTAATTAAGTTAACTACAGAAAGTTCTCAGGGAACAAAGCAAAATTGTTTTTTCTTGGGGGGTGTTGTTATTCTTGGGGGTAGGAGGAAAGAAAGGGTTCAATACATTAAGGAATATCCATAAAATGAGATACTATGCCAAAGTTTTTCAGTGTCTACTATATATAGGGCACAAAGATGAACACAGTAGGCATAATTCCTGCCCTCATAGAATTTTTTGTATATTGGGTGAAGCAGAACAATGTATAAATACTATCAAGGAAAGTCATCCGAGATATGTTGTAAAAATGCAAAACGTAATTTGCAGAAGAGTATATAAAAAGAGAAAAATGTAAAAAAATAGTCTATATGTTCGTGTACAAATGAATTTGCCAGATGGTTATATACAAGGTTATCAATGGCAGCTATCTTCATGGACTAGTTTGGGTTAATGATGGGGGAATGGAGGGGAAAGGTGGACTTTATACATCTTTGTGGTAGGGACAGCCAACTACTTGCCTTCAAATCCCTTCTTCAGTTAAAAAACAAAACAGAACATTTCTCATATTCCTTGAGGCTCAGCGTAGCCATGTGAGTAAGTTCTGGGCAGGCTGTAAGTGGGGAGTCTTGTGGAGGACAGTTAGGAAGCCTCCTTAATAGGGAAGCGACTAGCCCCTTTTACCCGTGTACATTTCTGCTGGAATGTGGATTCATGTTGTGGCTCCAGCCATCTTGAAACATGAGGAGATCTGGAGGTTGGAAGCCACAGAGAACCTAGGATGAAAAAGCATGAGTCTTCTCCACACCAACCCACTACTGCTCTGCTGTCTACTAGGGGAACCACGAGCCACATGTGGATATTTTAATTTAAATTAGTTAAAATTACATAAAATAAATAATTCAGTTCCTCAGCTCCAGTAGCTACATTTCAGGTACTCAATAACTACCTGTGGCAGCTCATAGCCAGCGAACGAGACAACATAGATAATGGAATGTTTCTATCATTGCAGAAAGTTCTGGTGGATAGTGCTGCTCTACTGCTTGCTTACAGACTCTACAAAGGAGAATAAATCCCCATATATTTATGTCTTTGTTACTTGCTGCTGAATCAAACACATACTATACAAATTCTTTTTTTACAAGAACATCTATCAATTTTATGACATAAAGTGAACTTAGGTTTAAATACACAATTGAACATCAAACATGGATTAAAACAAATAAGGATAGACTAAAAAAATCTGGCTTGATTATCTTAAAAATAGAGGAATACTGTATCAAAAAATAGATTTTTAAAACCCTAGATGTATAAAAGATCTCGAAAATTATAAACCTTTAGATTTGTTTCCTTGTTCAAAAGCAAAAGACTGGGCACCCAAAGTTTATACAACCTTCACTTTGAATTGACACAGACCACACACCAGGTAAGCGTATACATTTCTATAGAGTTATTTTCTACACATTCAGCTACGGAGCATATTAAGAATGTTCTGGGAGATACAGTTAACATTCACGGGAGACACTTTTATAAGGATAAGATATGGTCTGGTGCTCTCTAGCTATTCATCAAACTCGCTGCTGTTTGCATTTTGAAAATATACAATGACATTACATTTTAAATACGCTGAACTATATTGTGCTGTCTTTGAACCTGCAGCAAAATTATGATAGCATTGTGTATTTTTAAAGATTAAATATTTCTCATATTTTTGTGCTACAGCAAGCAAACCAAAGGCTTTTAGCATTCCGAGTCATGTAGACGATTTCAACAAGGTTGTTTATTCTTTGTTCAACGTGTGCGGGATTGAGGGGAATCATTTCCATTCTTATAAGAAGATGCCACCCAGGTAATCTTTGGCAAATGAATGTCAATGCATATTTTGATCTTTCTGGAAAATGCAGCATATAAAACCGATCCACTGGGCTGAGGTGACCAAGGACAGATAAGCTAAGATTCTGTGGTGGATACTTGTAACAAAGCAGAAAATCCTTAAACTTTCAGCAGGGCACCAAATGTAGTAAGTTCCCAAGCCCCGCATCTGGTACTTTGTCAGCACAAACCAAGGACATTTGTCATTTTTTCCCCTCCCCTTTGTGTGTGTGTGTGTGTGTGTATTTTATGCTTCAAGTCATGATGATTTGCTCTATAGGCTGTTTCTGCACATTTTTATTTTCTAATTCCACTGAGAGTCTTAGAGGCTCGTTGAGATGAGAGTGGAAAGCTGGGCAAGCGTGTTCTTGGGCGGCAACTGGTGCTGTTACGAAATCCCGTTTTCATCACACTGGGAAGGGAAGTGGTTTCCACTGTGGGCTTTATATCACCACCCTCTACTTTTTACCTTTGCCTGAGAAACGAAGAGTAGAGATGGTTGAGGGGGACAATTTGGAGAGAGGACTCCAGGTTCTGCTCCTAATACTGACCTAACATTTCAGAGTGTTGTGTATCTCCTTCCATCTCCATCAGCAGAGGCGATTTTTAGTGCAAGTTTTAGGATCTTGGGTTACTGTCCACTCAACACAACACCACAACTGACATCCAGAAAATATTAAAGAGCAATTTAACTTTTTACTGAAGTCTCTTGAAATGTTGCACAAAAGGAACTACATTTCCAACCCATGGAAACTTTGTAAAGTCCTCTTTCCCCCTCTTTGTCCATTGTCTCTGGAGTGCAACCAACTCTAGCTGCCTCGCCCCAAACCCCCTACTCTTCCCAATCTCCCTTTAGCTTGGCTCCTCTCTGACTCCTGCCCCTCAACATTCTGGATCTGTTCTTTTCTTTCATAAGGGTCTTAGTCTTTCCTAATGTAAAGATTTCTAGATTTTCTGGTATCTGTCAATTCTCCGTTTGCTATTTACCAGCATTAACATGACTGAAGGTCCTAGAGGGTGAGCAGGCTAACCCAGAAGTCCCCTGGGAAGCAGTGGGAGGGGAAAGCCTGAGAAACTTGCGTGCTAAATTTTGACTTACCTGGATCTCTGCTACAAAACCTCTTAACAATCTTTTAACTCATCCCCCCTTCTTCCTACCTCCACACTCCCTTAACTTGAGCTGATCTGCAACTTTGAGAGTTTCTTTCCAACTACTCGTCCCCACCCTAACAATGACAGCTTGTTCCCACCCTCTCTCCCACCTGCCTCTGCTATGTGACCTTCAGTGAGTCACCTCTCATCCTAAATCCTTGGTTCCTTCAGTTGGAGATGAGGCACCTGTTCTAGAAGGTTTCTGAGGATGCTCTTATTCTGAGGTTATAAGATTCAGGTCATGCCTGCTCAGGAAAAACAGACGTGACTTGGTTAAAAGTGAGCATCCGGGCACGGGTTACTCTTTCTACTTTAAAGTATTTTTTAATGGCACAAGTAAAACATGAGTATTTTTTCCTACACAAAATGAAAACATCAGAGATAAGACTCAAATTGTTCCTTCCTCCAACCCCAACCCATACCACCTCAATTTTTGAGATGAAAGAAACCCACAAAAAAAGTACCGAGTTTGATCTGTACTTTTTCTGACAAATTTTCTGTTTTTATACACACATGTATAGCCAAAGAAACTGTATAAGATTGTTTTGTGAGTTTTTTTCTAAAATATACTTGCTGTTTCTACACATTTCAGTTTTCCAGTTCCACTGAATGTCTGAGAGACTTGTCAAAAGGAGAGTTGAAAGCTGGACAAGTGTGTTCTTGGTAGGCAATTGGTACTGTTGTGAGTACAAAAATAAAAATATAAACAGTATACTGTTTATGGTTTTGCATTTGCTTTTTGTTTCCCTTAATATCAGTTAATATCAATTGTTACTACAGAAGAACGTAGATCATTCTTTTTAACAGCTGCATAGTATTCCATGTAATAGTAATAATTATACTAGCTATGATTTGTGGATTGCTGACTATTTTTCCACAACCATTCTTAATTAATTCTCATGAACTCCATGAAATAGGCAGCCAATATTTGTTTCATTTTACAAACGAGAAATCTCAGAACCAATATGAAAATACCATGTCTTCTTTCACCTACTGCTAGGCATTTAGGATGTTTCCAATTGCCTGCTATAACAAACATGCTACCAAACTTCCTTGCCCAGGTGCAGGCAGGATGAGTCTGTGAAGGGGAACAGCAGAGTTAAGGCATGTACATTTTTAGGTTTAAGAGATCCTTCCGAACTGCCCTTGATGATCTTATCAAGAGAGGCTGTGAACACTGAGAAGGAAGAGGAGGGGATGTGAAATGGGGAGCGGGCTGGGGGATGGGCGAAGGGACACGCCAAACTCCAGCTCCATCCGCTTTTCAATTGTGCATAAGGACAATCCTGGGTTAAAGCAGGAATTTTCCACTATTTCTCCTAAGTCTCCTAAACCCCAAGGCATCTTTTCACTTCTGCTCTCTCTCCCCAGCCCCTAGGACCTTCCCTCCACCCAGCAGTGCATCTGGGCTCCAGCTGTGCCAGCTTTGTTAGGCTTTGGAAAGACGTCAAGCCCTTCAGTATTTACTTTATCCTGAGAACATTAAGGAAGGTAGACAGGCCTCCGTCCCTATGCACCATTTAAACAGATGTCAGACCATGGATGTGGGTTCATTTTTCATTCTTTAATCCACAGGTATGAATTAAACCATAACCTGCCTCGCCGACACCACGGCATCAATATTTTCTCAGACTGAAACATGGTCTCCCTGTTCTTAGCCACCATTTACAAATAAACTTAACATATGGGGTTTGTCTTATGGCAAAGCAATGCAATGTGTTTTTCTTGACATACGACTCAATTCAAACACTAGGCAGGACTTTGATATTTCAGAGGAGTTTGCAGTTGGAGGGAATATGCTTGCTACCTTCTCTGTTAAACAGGCTAATTCCTTGAGGCAAATTTCCTAGACCTGAGACATCACAAGTTTCTCATATAATTGGGTTCCTTAAATCACAACATGTGTCATACAGACCCTAGGGTTAGTGCTAAATACTGAATGAGATATCTTAAAATAGTCAAACTAATAGGTAAAATGCATACAAGTTGGGAACATCCATGATGATATTTGCACAGTTTTCTCAAAGACCCTACAATGCTTGACCAATCATTCAAACACACCCCAATGTCACCACACAAACGGAGGCAAAGGAAAGAGGACATTGGACACATAGTAAAAGCTTGCACATACTAGCAAACAATAACAAAAATAATAATAACTACCACTTACGAGGTGTTTATAATATTCCAGGCACAATGCTTAGGGCTTTGCCTACATGATCATATTCAATACAACAGTCCTCTGAGGTTGGTATTGTTATTATCTCCATTTTACAGATGAGGAAATCGGCATTTAGAAGGCACGGTATTTTGCCCAAACTTATCCAACTATTTAAGGATAGAACTGGGATCCAAATCCACTTCTATCTGATTCCAGAGCCTGGTCCCACTCTGCTAATATATAATGAAGGCTTATTATTATATGTCATCAGAGAAAGGAAGTTTTAAATCCCATCTCTCAAAATACAACTACAATACTGTGAATTTAACCCCTAAGCAACTTCTCAACTTTCTAACCTGTTCAGGTCTTCGTATTCTTACCTGGTGCACAGAAGTAGCCTCCTAGCTGCTCACTCCATATCCTAGTTTATTCTCCAAGACTACTTAAGTAATCTTTCAGGTGGAAAAAACATCATCATATGCTCATTTTCTCAAAAATCTTCAGTGGTTCTTCTATGTAGGTCCTGCAATGGCCTGGAGAGTGTTTTATGGACCATGAGTGCTCAGTGGACACCTACTGAACGACTAAACATTTTCCAACTATCTCCTTCCTTCTCCTGACACAGTTTCTGAAATTAGGTAACCGAGGTCACACCTATAGATCTGGGCAATGTTCAATACTAGAAAAGTGCTGTCTTTAGAGGCTGAAAGATTTAAGCTCTATCTTTATTAGCTCCATGACCAGGGTAAAGTCACCTTACCCCTGATTCTTTTTTGCGCATGTGTCCCTCTTACCTGGTCAGTATAAAGTCAGAGGTGGTGTACCACCTCAGGCACATAGGCTGAGGTACATAGGCTTCTAATATCACTATTAATAAACATTGTGAAAACATTTCATCTGTCACTTATACCTTAGTAAATCAACAGATCTGGACCATTTCCCCTGTGACAGTGAGACAGGAGCAGGGCATTTAGGGAAGAAAACTTTTTGTGGGCAGGAAGGAGGAAGAAGCCCTCTTGGAACATGGATCCCTGCCTGGTAGAGGGCTGGTGGTGACAACGCCCCTGTGATGGCCCTGGCATCTTGGGAGTATCTGTTGGGGGACAGAAGCTCCTAGAAGAGGAAAGAAGAATGCTTAACAAGCAAGTAGAAAGGGCCATAGATACACTTTATTGACTTCACCCTTTTGGTGCTTGGGGCCAGCTTGGGATCCAAATTGAGCTGTTGTGTGCCCAGGAGAAGGAGAAACACAATGAGGGAGATACAGTTACCTTGGCCTCTGGTGTAAGCTATCCTTGCCTAACGCAACTTGACCCTGAGGACTTTGGGGAAATTTTCAGGTACCTGTTTCTGAGAAACAAACCACCCCCAAGTGGCAATGATTCATTATTTCTCTCAGTTTGGTGGATTGGCAATCTAGGTGGTTCTTCTGCTTCTCGCCTGGGATCACTCGTGTAGCTGCAGATATCTAACAGCTTGACTGAGGCTAGAAGGTCCGAATGACCTCATTTACATGTGTGGCAGTTGGTGCCAGCTGTTGATGGGCAGGGTGCCTCAGCTCTCCACTACATGCCTCCCTTCCTCCAAGGCTAGATGGGGCTTCCGCACAGCGTGGAGGTTTCGGGGTTCCAAAAGGGCGAGAGCTGAAGCCACGAGGCCTCCTATGGCCCAGGTTTCAGTACTTGTGCAACATCACTTCTGCCACATTCTGTTGGTTAAAACAACTCACCAGGCTGGCACAGATTGTTGAGGGTGGAGCAATGGACCCCGCCTTTTGTTGGGAGGAGGGGGAATATCGTAGTATTACAGAGATGCATGGACAGGGAGGCATGATTAACATGGGGCCACTGTTGCAACAATCTGCAACAGGGGATATTCTTTCCCAAATCACTATTTTCAGAAAGTTCTGTTCCTATCAGCCTAAGGGTTTTACCTACAAATTATCGAGATATTCGGTTTTCTGGAATCAACAGAATAGTTAATGGCCATTAGTCAGTTACTGACCAAATAAGAGGCAAGGTCAAGCCAGAAACTTGCTACCAGAGCATTCTGGGTCTTTGAATTGGCTTCTCCTACATTCCTGCTCCTTCTCCTCACCGAAAAGGATGTGGTCCTGAAAAGCACCACAGCAGTATATGGTGTTGATTTAAGGCTTAAATAAGGAAAAAACACAATTATTTTGATACTTTAAGATAACTTTTATCATCTTTAGGAAGGGGATCTAATTCTAAGAGCTGTTCTGTAACCATACTATCAACTCCATGGGCTCAGTCTTAGAGCAGAATCACATTTCAAGATACCAAAAGTATAAGTCTTTCTAACCTTGAACGGGTTGGGTTCAGGTTTGAGATCTGCCACTTGTTATCAGATTTAGCAGGTCTGGGCTGGGCCTTGGGCATGAGTATTTGAAAGGCTCTTTAGGTGTTTCTGATGGAACTTCTGGTTAAGAGATAAAGGTTGAATGAATGGAGGTGGCTATGGTGGAGAGCATGGAAGATAAGAGACCTGAGATCTTGATCAGGTAGATCACTAACTAGGTGTGTGACCTTGACAAAGGCATTTTACCCTCTGGGACCCATTTCTCATCTTCCAAACAAGGCGGTTGGACCAAATCAGTGTTTCTTGAAGTGTGGTCCAGGACCACCTTGGATGTTTGTCAAAATGCAGATATCTGGACCCCAATTAACATTTAATGAATTGGAATCTCTCAAGGTGGGGACCCAGAGACCTACATTTTAAAAATGTACCCTAAACTTTTCCTACAATAAGGCAGTAAACATTTACAATTATTTCTAAGTATCAGATTCTATGATAAGCTTTTTTTTTTTTTTTCTGTGAGGAAGATCAGTCCTGAGCTAACATCCGATGCCAATCCTCCTCTTTTTGCCGAGGAAGATTGGCCCTGGGCTAACATCCATGCCCATCTTCTTTATGGGATGCCGCCACAGCATGGCTTGACAAGTGGTGCGTTGGTGTGCGCCCAGGATCTGAACCTGTGAATCCTGGGCCACTGAAGCGGAGCACGCGCACTAAACTGCTATGCCACCAGGCTGGCCCCAATGATAAGCTTTTTTTTTGTTGTCATAATACGTACAAATGACATAAGTGTTATTATTATTATAGCCATTTGACAGATGAAGAAACTGAGGCTCACACTGATTAAGTGACTTTCTCAAGGTCTCAGGGATGGTAAGTTTGGAGAGCCAGGTTCCAACCCAAGCAGTGTGGCTGCAGAACCCCAGCCCCTAAACATTGTACACTCTGCCTTTCTTTCGAATACTGATTTTTGAGAGCCTCTGCACTGTAATGATTTCTGAGGCTCTTGCCACCTTGCAAACTTTAAGACCAATTAAAGTTCTTCCAAACTATTTGCCTATACTATAAGCAGTATGGCTTCCTGAAAAGGTAATTTTGTGGGGAAGGAGGGGAAGAAAGAGTAGGATTCACTAAAATAAACATGAACAGTTTTTATTATTAAGTACCTTTCTCTAGGCCATCAAGGCTAATTCATTGCCATACTTCATTATAGAAACTAACTGAAAGGTTCTAAGTAAGTACTTTCAGTCAGAGGTTGCAGTTAATTTCAACCTCAATACTTATTAATGTTTCTGACTTAATGCTGATTGATCATGAAATTCCAAGAAGTCACATGGAGACTGGTTTGTAGTTTTATGCTCTCATCTTCTTTTCTAGATAGACTATTGCAAACAGCCTTCTTAGGGAGTCCAGGAGAGGCATTTGTTTTGATTTTCCTCATTAATGTTTTATCTGTTCAGGATAAATCATGGAGAATGCATACCAGGCTGAACATTTGCAAGCAGGATCCGTAAAATAAAGTCAAATTCAGAAATAATCTGGTTATATCAATTCATCATGTCTAGCATTACTGACAATATTCAGACAATGTAATTCCTATTACACCTGCTTTTAGAAAAAAAAAATCTAGTCAGTAACCCAAAATTAAATTAACATTTTTAGTGTATATAATTTGTAGTTCAGAATGAGCTGTAATTATCATTTAGGGAAAACCATATGGAAAGCATTACCAGCCTTCGCTAAGTCTTGGGTTTTAACAGTGATCCATGACTCAAAATGCTTTATCCAAACAGGTTGTAAATTTTGAGACAAGCAAGATGCATTTCAATCATTTTTATATTAATTCCAAATGAAGAATTCATTGTCTTTTCAAATTATAATAAATTGGAAAGCAATTTCCCACTAAACAAATCAAGGAAATTGAAAAATTACTTCTCTGGGAGCTGTTTTCTACATCCTATTTTTTTTTAGGCTTTTTTTTAAGACATGCTTTTATTATTCTTGATGTGTATACTAATAGACATCTGCATTGCTCAAACAATTTTCTTTCTTTTCTTTAAAGTGGAAGGTGAACTCTGAAAAATGTTTAATGTTCAATGTAATTTCATTCTGGGGGGAGTCTGGAGCCTGCAATGAGAGCTCACATTTAAGAACCTCAATTAATATTTAGAAAATTAGCTCCCGAAGCTACTGCCTTTCTCTCTCAGTGATGCGCTTTACTTCCCGGGGAATCACAGAACTGTCTGTGTCATGGTGAGGCCAAGGATTCACCTACACTGTGCCTTGTGGGCCCTCAAGCGTCCTTCAAATTCTTGGGATTGTTAAATTAATCTGAGATTTAAAATGATGAACATAATAATCCCGTTGAATAGAGAGGAAATGATAACAAATGAAGGACCTTATTGAAAACCAAAATGGGGAGAAAAAATCAAAGTCAAGACATAGTGTGTTGCCCAGAAGATAACCAAAAGCAAATAAAACACGTTTAAAAAATGATTGCTTTGCCCTTTGAAAATCTACCCCGTCTATGTAGAGACATGGGAACATTCTCTGATGAAAAGAGAAGAGGGGCATATCTGTGTGCTGATACTTCTTAACCAACCCAGCAAAACGTTTTGATTTACTCTGGAGATTGACTTGGTCTCTGTTTAGGTTATCTGCACCCAGGACTCTCTGTGCAAGGCCTATTTTCACGGCCATTGACACTATGGAAATTTCTGACTTGATTTCACAGGCTTTTGAAAATGAGTCAAGAGCTTTGCATCCTGCAGGTTGTGACTTCTCCAAAGAGACTGGTTGGCGAGCACCAGGACCAAAGCACCCTCGATTTGAAGAAGAGCATCCAGTGGGTCTCATGTGGTGGCAGGAGTTTATTGATCTTTTAAAAGTCTTTTCTGAAGGTGCCATGGGGTTTCTCTGAAGGGTGCCCTGTTGGCAGAATTTGGGCTTGAGTTGGTCGCTGGACATCGGGATATTTTAACTTGGTGGTTCCCAAGTTGGGACAAATCAAGTGACAGACATATGACATCAAGCCACCAGTTGAATGACTGTTGTCTCTCATGGAATTGTCCTGTTTCTGTAGCATGAAGGCAGTCTTATTTCACTTAATTTTTATACTCTGGAGCTGGGTGAAGGAGAGAGAAAACTTCTTTCTTATATAAAAACTATTACAAAAGAATAGTTTTTATATAGGAAATAAGTAACTGTCACCAAGGGAACAATTTTCCTCACTGTTTCATTATTCCAATCAATCTTCCCAATTTGTGTCAATACAAATACAAACATGGACTTCTTAGATTCAAATTTGAAAGTCACCAATATACTAAGGACAACTAAGTCCAAAGCCAAGTCACAGACTGTCTTGGAGATCAGCTGTAGAACAATGTTGGCTCCAAAGCTCTATTCCGGATGGGAACCAAAGAGGGTTGGCTTTAGCCAAGCATATATACGGCTTGATACTAGCAGACTCTTCCCAGTAAGCTTTTACATAGTTTGGATAAAGATCATGAGAAAGCTCTTTATAGATTTTTACCAAGGGCAGAGAAGAGGACATTCTTTTCTTTTTCTTTTCTTCCTCTCCTCTCCTTTCTCTCTTTTTCTTTCCATATATTCAACCTGGTTTAGACATAGTAAAAATTTAGAACCACTGGAAAAATGTTTAATATTTTCCTTGATGATTCTCAGAGTAGTGATCCACGGAGCTGTGAAAAAAAGTCCAAAGATTCCATCCCATTTTTTCTGTCTATATAAAGTGCTTACATCAGTGCCTATTACACAGCAAGTATTAAAAATGTTTGTTATTATGATGATTACTGTGAGAAATAAATGAGATGATGTATGTAAATCCTTCAGCAGAATGCCTGCCACATAATATGTGCTCAATAAATGGTATTGGATATAGACATAAATTATTATAAATTATATAGTAAAGTATATAAATATATATTGTTGTTATTATTATTATTGTCTTTGCTGGCCAACTTCTGTTTATCCCTTAAAACCTCAATTTGAGTTCAGCCTTCTCTGTCACCCTCAAATAGAATTAATTATTCTATCTTATATAGCACTTGGGTACTTATATATTATAGGTACTTATTATATTGTATTATAATGATTTGTCCCCTGGTATGTCCCCTTTGATAGGTCACGAGGTCCTTGAAGGCTAGGATTATGCTGTATTCAGCATCAGACTTCCTACAACCCACAGGGCAGTGTCTGGCCATGTGGTAGGTGCTCGACAGACATCTGTTAAATTGAACAAAAACATGAGACTAGAGACAAAGGGAATACTCCCCTCTTTATGCCCAAATGAAGATGGGAATGTAGAGAATGTTTTTCTTTGAAAAAAGAAATCTCAGAGGCTTACTTGAAAATAGGCTGAGCGCTTACAGAAATGAGTGCCAGAAGCAACATATAAGCAACTCAGGCCTGGTGGAGCCCAGCCTTAGTGCTAGAAGTATCCCAGCCTCCTTCTTTGACTCAGCAGCTGCAAAACAGATGGGAATGAATGTGGCTCAGTCACGCTGCCACTGGACTAGGGTAAGGGGCCAGGCTCCAAAAGGAAAAGAATGTTTTCTCCCATGTGTTCGTCTGAAAATAAGATTTTCTTTAATGGTCGCCGCCACTGGACCAACACAACATGATGTGAGTTTTGGTACTCAAGAGGCAGAAAGGAAGAGTCTATCAAGCGCTGAAATGATCCCACATACCCCTCACGGCAGTTGTGAGGCTGACATGTGAGCCATCTTGCCTAAAGATGTCCTTTCATCTTCCCCAAGGTCTTGCATTCTCTTCAACCCACAGGGTGACGTGATTGGGACAAATGCAGTCAGAGTGGCGGGAAGGATCTGAGCAGAGATTCCACCCCATTATGGGGCGGAATCTGCAGAAAAGTGCAACAGTTTGGCCCCAAACCACTGCCACACAAGCAAAACTCTGAGCAGCTGTGTGTGGTGCCCCCCACCTCCAGTGCCCCTCAGGCTGAGAGAATGTTCTCCGTCTTTACTGCCTGGCTGCAAGAAAATTCTCCAAGTTAGCTGGCTACTGTTACCCACATTATCATGAGCCCCGTTCCTGGTCCACAAAACAAAGGGCAACTTTCTTCTTTCTCTGATTAATGAACTAATGGATGCCTTCATTCAACATCAACCGGGGTGTGTTTCAGACATGGTGTGAGGTGAGGTGACATACAAAGTTGAGGAAAGGGTTGTCCTCAAGGAACTCCCAATTTGACAGGGATTGTAAACATGTGAGTACAACACAGTGTGGATAAGTCCCCAAAGAAAAATATGTTCAAATAATTATCGATGGGGCGTAAGAAGAGTAATCGTGTTTAACTTTCCCAGCGAATGAGGAAGATGAGGGTCTTTGGTTCACTGGGGCACCCTGGAGGAGATTAGTACCAAGTGTGGATTCTAGAAGAGGAATTTGGTATCAGAGATGCCATTTCTTTACAAACTGTTCAAACAGCTATCAATTTTATGATAGGTCTCAGGAAAAGAGCTTGTTTGCATTGAGCTTTTCCTCATAAAAGCGGGTGGGTGGTTTGCAGGATTTTAATGGCATTTGTCTAGCACCATCATAGTCTTAATTGCCTCCAGGTATTAGGCCCTCACACACATGGTTCCAATCCAGAAAATTTTTCTGTATGGTAACCATGTGCCTGAGCCTCCCATTCTTGCATAGTTCAGCAGAAAGCACATCTAAGCTTGATGTTCCATTTCCACACATTCTGGACAGCCATGTGTTCCGACCCCACGAAGGTGCTCCAGCCTCTTCTTTTCTTTGAGAAGCTAGAGGTCAGGGCAGAGGAAATTCAAGACAGTTGATAGGAACAATGTGTTGTCTTGACCTCCAAACACAAACCCTGCTAGCATCACAGGTGGAGAAGCGGGATAGAAAATGGTCCACGGACAGAAGGGTTTGGGGACCTAGTCTAACCTCCAGGCGGTCTCAGACTATAGCGGATTTGTGAAAACTGCAGATTCTTGTGTCCTCGAGAGGTTCTGATTTCTATCCTTCAGAGTCTTTCAACTGAAGCATCTTTCAGGACAAATACATCTATGAGCAATAAGGATCATCTTTTATGGAAACATATTGATGTATGATGATGTTACCATGTCTTTATTTTGTTTCTCTGTCTTATTAAAAACCTCTTCTCTTTACCAGGGCTATAGAGAGATGGATAGGAAGGACTAGGACAGCTGGAAAGACAGAGAGTGGAGAGACACAAATGTAATATATTATGTCGGGAACCTCATAAGCAGCTATATCTCAGGGAGTTTTTAAGAATAAAACTTAAAATGAGGACAATATAATTCTGACAATTAAAAATTAATAAAATTCATAGATAAAATGAAACTTTCTAGTTATAGTACAGGATTGGCAAATTTTTTTTGGCAGATAGGAAATATTTTTGGCTTTGTGACCCTATAGTCTGTCACAACTTTTCAACTGTGACATCATATCTCAAAAGCAGCCACAGACAATGCATAAATGAATGCACGTGACTGGATTTGGCCCTCTGACAGTGGTTTGTGAACCCATGCTAGCAGATAAAATAATAACTGCTATTTCAATAGTTCAATACATTTTTTGATTCAAAAGAAGAAGTTGTCTTGGGACACACTTCCATCATCTTTCCAACGTTAATAGGCCACAATTTTGGGTTAAGTCAGGAAATTTCATGTTTTCTCTCTGAGATGGGAAACTCTGGGGCATGATTCTCCCGTCTCGCTAGTTCCATAAATTTGGATCTCTTATGTCTTTAAAGAAAGGAGGCAACTTTGTGCTGCCAGAGAACAAGAGATCAATGGATTTCGTGCCTTCTCTTGGAAGCCCAGTGCAAAGTAAGGACGCTGTGGCCACGTGGATAGCCCTTTTCCAGAAACACAGCTAAGAACCTGGGGAAATTAGATATAATTTGCCCAGAGGATGCATGGTCTAGTTTCTTTCCCTGCAAGATTAGCTCATACTGTGGCTTTTCATTATCTCACTAGAAATCTTAACCTTCAAAGAACACTTGGTTTGTACATTTGTGCCCGTGTATGTCTCAGCTCAGTGAAATTGTGGGTCAGGCACCAAGTTACAGAACCTCATTTGCGAATAGATAGAATAAAAGATGGGAAAGTTGAGAGAACTTCTCCTTAGAGAATTCCAGAAAAATAGTGTCCCGAGCATATTCCACACCATCCAAGCACCATCTCTCTGGTCTATGCTTTTCCCTTAGCAGAGATGTGAAAATAGAATGACTTCGATGTCTGATAGGTTAAATGAAAATCACCACGTTGCAAAGAAAATCCCTAAAAAGCAAAAATGTTTCTAAGCTCTAGCCATTGGGCTATTTATTTAAAACAATATTAGATAAAGCAAAATTCCTGCACAAGAAAAGGATGTGACAAGGCCCTCTGAGGTCATTTCAATAGGATTTCTGGGCCCTGACAAGTTTAACGGGTCCCAGTGTATCGAGAGAGACATTTCAAAGAAGGATTTTATTTTAGTCACAGCAATGACTCACTGTGAGAACAAGTGGGACAATAGCAGCCCAAGAACCTGCCAGTTATCATAGCAAGGAAGGGACATTTGAGAAACGGAACCCTTTCATGATAATCTCAACAATGTAATCTGTCAATGTGTGTGAAACTCCACCTCAGAGGCTGTGTGCCAAGTTTAAGGGCTGCCCAGAGGATGTGCTGGCCCCAGAACTCTATAGGTCACACACTTTTATTTTGCCACCAGCTTTCTGCCTCTAAAGATGAGCTGGGAAACTTCTTGTCCAAATTACATTTTGAAAAACCTTACTTCAACTTCAGAAATAGCAGCAAATGTTCTGAAATCAACCTATATCATTGGAAAATATTGGAATATTGTACAGATCCTTCCACCAGCCCAATCCCTTTGTCCTATCAGCTGTTGAAATTTCTTTTCTCTATTCTTACAGCCTCATTCATTTTTTTCCAAGCAAAGTTTATTTATACTGACATGCTCAAAACATGAGTGTTTGGCATGATGTTTTTTTTTTTTTTTTTTTGCTGAGGAAGATTCGCCCTGAGCTAACATCTGTGCCCATCCTTCTCTATTTTTTGTATATGGGATGCCACACAAGTGGTGCGTAGGTCCGCGCTCGGGGTCTGAACCCGCGAACCCCGGGCCACTGAAGCAGAGCGCACGAACTTAACCACTACGCCACGGGGCCAGCCCCAGCTTGATGAATTTTTAACAAAGTGAAAACACAAAATTAGCCAGCACTAAGATAAAAAAAAATCATTAGAACTCCAGAAATCAGCCCTTGGGCGCCTCTGTGGCACCACCCACTCTTCTTACACAATAGATCGCAGTATATCAAGGTGCTCAACTAGGGAGATCCTCCCCCCCAGGGCATTTGGCAATGCTTGGAGACACTGTTGGCTGTCACAACTGGGGAGTGGGTGCTACTGGCATCTAGTGAGCCCCGGGATGCTGCTAAACATCGTAGGATGTTTACATCCTACGTCACAGCCCTGTACAACAAAGAATTACCTGGCCCCAAATGTCACTAACACCAAGGTTGAGAAACCTTGCTTTACAAATGGAATCATGCAGTATGTTTTCTTTTGTGTCTGGCTTCTTTCGTTCACCATGATTTCTGCGAAATTCCTCCATGCTGTTGCATGTGTCAGTAGTGTACTCATTCTCACTGCCGCAAGGCATTCCCTCACTCACTTTTTAAAAAGGTGCTGTTTTCAGACTTTAACTTGAACACATTTTTCAAAATATACTAGTCTTTTACAAAATTTCAAATCTTAATTCTATGCCTTTGCTTTAGGCACCACAAAAAAATTGAAGTGCTGGTTTATTGTGAACAAAAATGAATACATTGCTTGCTTGCTTCTTTGGCTGAATGATTGGTTCATTTGTTCTTTTGTTTTTTCATGCATTCAATAACCAATAAGCAGCCATTTCCTGCCAGGCTCTTGTAGTTGCTGGAGGGTGTAGAGATAAACAAGGAATTTACATTCTGGTGCTTTTCTTTGGGTGCCAACAGAAGCATACTCAGATTCTAGGACAGGGGTGGGGAGGTGTCACCCTTGGGAGTAGAGTGGGGCTGGGTTGGGGCTAGTAAATACGTAAAAAGGATGCTACCCTTTGTTACCTTCTCAACTTGTTGCCTAAATTTGTTTGCACACTGTTTCCTCCTACATCTTCTCATCATCATCTTACAAACCACCTTAAACTGCTAAAGGGGCAGCACTTTTGGAGTGTGTGCTTAGGGAGAAGGAACTACTTCCCACAAGATACTGCCCACCCCCTGGCTGCACACTTATGAGTCTGTACAAGGGATTTTACCTGATAGGCAAAATAATAAAGCCCATTTGTCCTTCAGTCACTAAATGGCTAGAGGCGGTTCCAAGTTAGCGTGTCCCCATATAAATTTTTCATGAGTTACTAAAGCAAATTGCATTACCGTGATGTCCTAGACCAGGGTTTCTTAACCTCAGCACTATTGATGTTTTGGGCCATTAAATTCTGTTGTGAGGGCTGTTCTGTGCACTGTCGGATGTTTAGCAGCATCCCTAGCCTCTTCCCACTAGATGTCAGTAATACCACCCACTCTCCCCAGTTGTGACAACCAAAAATGTCTCCAGACATTGCCAAATGTCCCCTGGGTGGGGGGAGCAAAATCATCCCGGTTGAGAACTACAATCCTAGTGTATAGGACACATTCCCTTACCAAGCAAAAATTTCCAGTATTCTTCTTAATAAATAGCCCAGCTTAATAAAATTATTGGGATTTGAATACCAGCAGAGGGAATAGCTTCGGTATTCATTCTGTTTAAGACACAAAGCAGATTTAGGAACTGGAATAAACATAATAACCAATGAAATTATCATTTGGAGATCAGACTCAAAACAGCTATGGCCTGGCTCCTTGCTTCTGTTTTCTTGCATAGGCCTTCAGAATGTTTAAAGGTCAGCTTTTGAAGATAAACCTTTCAATTCATAGCCTCTGTTTTGGCTTGGACACAGGTTTAGTCTGGGATGGCTGGAAGACTGATATCTGAGTACATTTCCTTTTTGCTTAACATTTTGGTAGATAGTGTTTCTATTATGCTTGAATAGTCCATCCCAGGACCATGGTTCTCAACATTGAGGTTACTGAGCATCATAACATTGGAGGAAAATCAGCTCCTGGTAGATAAGGAAGGAAATAGCTAAAATTTGTTGAACACTTACTATCTTCCTGGTGCTGTGCTAATCACTTTACATGCTGATCTTATTTAATCCTCACAGCAATCTAATGGGGTAAATATTATTATGTGCATTATTCCTAATGAGAGAAGGGAGGTTAAACAATTTGTCTAAGGCAAAATAGCTGGCATGTGGTTGAGCTGGGGTTTGAACCCAAGTGTGGTGGATTCAAGAAGGCTGCAGATTCTTTGCCACTCCTGCCTTTGAGAGGCAGGGTTGATTTCCCCTGAGCTGGAACCTTGGCAGGCTCTGTGACTAGTTTTGACCAACATGAATGAGGCAGGTCTTAAGAGATCTGCAGTTTCCACTTTCGCTTGTCTTGGAATATTCCCTCACATTCATGGCAGCAAGATGCCATGTAAGAAGTTAGATTATCTTAAGGCTTCCATACTGTGAGGAAGCCCAAGCTAACGTGGAGCGAGAGAGGCCATGAGGAGAAGTAGTGTGTTGCCAGAAATGTGAATGAAGACTTCTTGGACCTTCCAGTCCAACCTGGTTTCTAGCTGAATGAATGACCCCAGCTGACGCCATGTGGAGCAATAGCTTCATCCTGCCAAGCACTGTCTGCATTCCTCACCCACAGAATAGTGAGGAAATAAAACAGTTGCTGTTTTAAGCCATTATGTTCTGGGGTAGTTTGTGCACAGCAATGGATAAGTAAAACACTAGGTTGGCTGACCTCCAACATCTAGTAGTTTATAGGAAGACTAGAGGGTAGAGGTCAGGAGAATTGACTTCTACCACCACCTACCTATGAGGGGAACAGTCTGTGTTCTCTCTCCAGGTCTTCAGATTCCGTAGAAGGAGTTGGATTAAGTTCTGCTCCCAGTTTTAAGACTCTATGATTCTAAATGTGTATATACCTAAATCTATAGATTATGGAGCATTGTCAGCTCTTTAGGTTGATTTTTCTGATTCATCAAACTTTATTTCAAGGAATCTTGCAAAGCCTATATTTTTGACAACTTTCTTTAAAGCTTGCTTTTCTTGTGGATATCCCCAGAATCCAGAGATTCCATTAATACTCTAACACTGTGCAATCTCTAGCTAGACAATTAAAGCAGTATTTCTCAAACTGGGGAAAAGATGTTATATGAATACACTTAAATAATTAATAGTTATATATTTATTTTATGGTTACCTTTCACTTATGGCAAATGATACTGGCCTTCAATTTATGCTAATGATAGACTATTTAAGACAACTTTAAGTTAAAACAGTGACTTGATTAAAAAAATATGAAGTAAATAATAGTAACAGTGGTATGAAAACAGAGCTAAAATAACAAAGCTGTTAGATGAATGACCAAAGTTTGGCAAATACTTGATGAGACAAAGAAAGATAAAATGCCATTGCAACAGGCATCTTTCTGTTTCTTTCTTTTCTTTCTTTTGTGAGGAAGATTAGCCCTGAGCTAACATCTGTGCCCATCTTCCTCTACTTTATATAGGATACCACCACAGCATGGCTTGACAAGCATCGCGTCCGTCCGTGTCCGGGATCCGAACCTGCGAACCCTCGGCCGAAGCAGAGCACATGAACTTAACCGCTATGTTACTGGGCCAGCCCCTCTGTTGCTTTCTTTTTGACCTGGTTATTCACACCTGGGGCTGGCTGTTTTGGCTGATCACACAAGAGAACCGCTCTTGGTATACAAATCATTACTCACCATGGCATTAATACCTGCACTACTGAATTTGTCTCAAGACAAAATCCAAAGGAAGAAAATGTGGCATACAAGGACAAAAAAAAAAAAAAAGAGAGAGAGAGAGAGATTGTGGAATATTAGAAGTTCGACTTGGAAAGCAATGGATTTAGATAGGAGTGTTATGTTTCATTTGGAAAGCCTGAATAATAATTAATGTGACAGGTCTTGGCTGCAAGGATAGACGAAGACATGGAGAAGCGTTGAGCCAGAAGTCAACTAGCAGGCTCTGATGACATGTGGGCATGAGCGTGCTGCTGTCTAGGATTGGTGTGTAGACACCACTGCAAAATCTCACCTTCGTCACCAGTCTTGGGCAATCTTATCTTGGATACTACAATTGCTAACCTGCAACTGGATGGTGATTCACGCTTTTCGTATTTGTAGTAATATAAGCATAGAAATAAATCTGCAGATATACGCATCAAACCCTTCACAGTAGTTACCCCTAGGGGTAGGAATTGGTGGGACATTCACACAATGTTTGAATTTTTACAATGAACGTGTGTTACATGTCTAAAAAAAGTTAAATAACAAAGAAAAATTCAGGTGTGTATGTATGTGTATAAATACATAGACACACACACACGCACACACGCACACACACACCTCTATGGGTTCCGTTTCTTTGGAGAACCCTGACTAATACAACAACCAATTACTGTATGTAAAAAACAAACAAATGCTAAGTTCCTTATGGCATTTGTCCCCCACAACAGCATTCCAAGTTAGACAGGCTCAGCAACATTATTCGCTTTGCTGAGTGAGGAAAGCTGAGCATATAAGAGCCAAATGCTCTCCTCCCCCCGGCCCCGCACACAGCCAAAGAGGTTATTCATAATACAGTGGGGTAAGAATCCTCTTGCAGCCAATTCTTGCTCCTGCAGAACTCGTAACATGGTGCCACAGACACCTCACCTTTTGCTCATTAGTATCTAACTCCAGATTGCTCTGGCATCACCAATGTGTCATGAAATAGACCTCACACAGAATGCTCCCACACACACCACTGAGATCTTCCCACCGTTGATACACAGGCGTGACCCTTTCCTCTCCTTTTGCTTAGAACCTGATCCCTGGCGGTTCTTTGTGCAGTATCTACCAAGTTATACGCGACTCTCCGACAAGTTGACTGCTCATGAGTTGACCGGCCACGCCCTTAGGCCTCCAGCAAAGCTGGCTGCTTAAGGGAGAGAATGAGAATTCAGACAAATTTTGTGTTTTATACATGTAGACACACATATATAATTTCTCAATTGATTTACCTATAACATAGGAGAAGTGGGAAAATTATCTTTCAGCGTAAAGGCTTCTAAGGGTCTTAATTCCTAACTGCTACTGAACCTTCTTGCTTTGGAACACACAGTTTCCCTTTAGTAACGGGGCTGGTGCACAACAATCTATGTTGTGTAAAGAAACCACAAGCAGGTACTGTCCTCCTACACAGCCTGACACATCCCTCTGGTTTTCTGGAGCTCTTCGATCCAGCTCCATTTCCTTCCTCTATCCTTACCTTACCTCAAGGCCAAACAGAGTGTGGCTTGGAGCTCTGGTGACAGGGTAAGCAAGAACCACTGTTTCAGGTTGATGTAAGTTTTACTCTGGAGTTCAGCATCTACTCCAAGCCATTTGTCCTTCACTATTTTTCAGATCTGAAGGTCATTTCACAGGTTACCAACATGTTTGCACAAATGATTGTGTTTGAAATTTACAAGATAGTGGAGTCCAGGTAAAGACTATTTCCTGAAATACTTATTATGATCCTAAGATTCAAAGAGAAAAAGTGATTTAGACAAATGGCATAGCTAGGGAGTTGGCAGACTGCTGTTTGAATATTCTACATTGGAGGCTTTCTCTTTAACCCCACATTGTGTAGTTCATTCAATCAACAATGTTATTTTTTTTTAATTTTTAATTTTTGCTTTTATTTATTTATTTTTCCCCCAAAGCCCCAGTAGATAGTTGTATGTCATAGCTGCACATCCTTCTAGTTGCTGTATGTGGGATGCGGCCTCAGCATGGCCGGAGAAGCGGTGTGTTGGTGTGCGCCCGGGATCCGAACCGGGGCCGCCAGCAGCGGAGCTCGCACACTTAACTGCTAAGCCACGGGACGGGCCCAACAATGTTATTTTTAAAAACACCTCTTATGTGCGTAATACAGTGATGAACAAAACAGACACAGTTCCTGCTCTTAGGGAACTTATCTTCTGCTAGAGTCTCTTTCTGAAACAAGTTACATCAGCCATTCTCAAACAGGAGTGATTTTTCCTCCAGAAGACATTTGGAATGCCTGGAGACACTTTTGGTTGTCACAGCTGGGAAGGGGAGGTGCTACTGGCATCTAGAGGGTAGAGGCCAGAAATGTTGCTAAACATCCTACAATCCACAGGGCAACCCCCAACAAAGAATTATCCAGCCCAAAATGTCCATAGTGCTGTGGTTGAGAATGCCTAACACAGATCAACTGTTTTCTTCAATATATGTATAAAGAATAGAATTTAAAATTCTTTTTTTCTTTTTGAGGAAGATTTGCTCTGAGCTAACATCTGTTGCCAATCCTTCTCTTTTTGCTTGAGAAAGATTCATTCCGGGCTAACATCTGTGCCAATCCTTCTCTATTTTGTTTGTGGGTCGCTGCCACAGCATGGCTGACAAGTGGTGTAGGTCCGCATCCAGGACCCGAACCTGTGAGCCTGGGCCGCCGAAGCGGAGCGTACTGAACTCAACCACTACACCATGGGGCCAGCCCCTAAAATTCATTTTAAATAAGGAGCCCCAAATACACATGATGCAGTTTCTATCATGTAGAAACTGTTTGGTGAATTAGAACAGGAAGTTGAAAATATTTCTCCAAAAGAAAAATGTTGAAAATACTAATTCAGAAAATGTGAGGGAAGACTTGTCTAGCTACACACAATATTGATAAACTGCTATAATAACAGCAAGATGCTACATATGAATACTGTTTTCACGCTATCGAGCCTCTGAACTTCCCAATAATCCAATCACAAGGAAAATGAGAATCACACATTCAGATAACTAAAAATCATTGCATATTCTGGGAACTGATTTTTCCATTTAAAAGCCTAATTTTCTGCAAAAGCAAGAAATCCTTGCAGGTAAAAATGATGTCTTAGTAAGACAGTGGGATAGCTGATTCTAGAGTTTTCTTTTCCAAGCAAATAGAGAAAAGTGGAAGTGAGGTTATGGTCCTGGGCCTTGCACCTGTGACCCCCAGAGCTACCTGGTTGCCCAACGGTGGTGTTGATTACCAGGGATTGGTGGAACAGCTTTCTCAGGCCAACACAGATAAGAAGTGGCTGGTCTAATTGAGTTTCCTTTCTTTTTGACTGTAATGCACCAGGCTTTTTTCTTAAACACAAATTTTGAGATGCTTATCAACTCTTATGGAAAGCATGACTGGGAAATTAAATAATAATAAGCAAATTAGTAGCTTGGAATAAATTTTAACACTACATCTACACTCATAAACATGTGTGACCTTGGACAAGTTATTTCTCCTCTTTGGCCTTTAATCTGCTCGTATGTAAAATGAGAAGGGTGGATTAGAGATGGCTTGTGAAATCCTATGAATCACATGTTGACAGAATAAATTATGCTTATTGTGATTAACAAGGGTGATCCCTCCTCCTCCTCCTCCTCCTCCTCTAGCTCTTTCTATCTCTCTTCAGCTTGGTTTTAAAGACAAAGTTTTTAATAAAATGAACAGGATGCCATTTGTCTGTGGAAAAAGCAGACTGACAACACTAGGTTACATGAGCTCATATCTTTGGGTCAAGTGCTAAAATCCAAATCAACAAAAACATATGAAGAAAAAAGCTGGGAGTTCATAGAACAAGGCCAGAGGTTGTGCCCCTATCTGATTTTACTCTGCTCTGGGTCAAGGTTGCTCTTCATTATAAGGGAGACCTATTAAAATTGCACTGAGGGTGCTGTGCAACCCCCTTATCAGGACTAGAAGGCTCCTGAAGCCCCCTCTGAGTGAAGCCATGTTCATCCATCCAACAGGGGTAGAGGCTGCAGTTAAGCATGGAGGTATACTCAGGTTCTATCTGGAATCTTTATTTTCTCTTGGGTGTTGGTATTTTGTGCTCATGGCTGGGTTGATTCTGTCAATTTGTGAGTGTGTGTGTGTTTGGCATGGGCCTCAAATCAAAACCGGCAACTTCTGTTCATAGACTTCCAATCCGCAAGGTTTTTCTGGAGTCACTCAGTTTTGCATCCGAAGTTCTAGGGGGATTCTAAAAAATGACTACCAAATCCAAGAAGAGAGATGCTGTCATCGTTTCCCTGCTGAAGATGATTGCAGGCCCTTCTTGGGAGTTGGGCAATGTCTTTGCCAGTATCGACTTCCCCTGGTCCTGATGCTCTCCCACCAACTTGAGTGAAGCAGGGAACCTTGGGGAGACCCTTGATGCTCAAGGCTCTGGGTTTGTTGCCCCCCAGCTGCCTTCCAGAGCCTTGGTTCTCACATCTTCATTGCGGTCTGGGGAGTTCCCTGGAAAATTTTGCCAGCAGAACAAAGCTTATTGTTTGTCCAGACAGTGCTTCTATCAGTCTCTAAACCAAACCAACAAGGAAGCGATTTTCATTTTGGGAATTAACGAGGAAAACAGAGCTTTCTTCACCCAGGGCAGGAATAAAATAGGCAATTTATCATCCAGCAATAAGATCCAGATTAGTCAATGCCAGTTATTATTTTATGGCCCTTAAAGAACCAGGTCAAACAAACTCTATGCCCCCAAGTAACCCTGAAACCAGGTGGTTCCAGCTCTTTAGGCTCCTTTCCCAAAAATTTGTACAGCAGCTTCCTGGAGCTGGCTGGAAGGAGTTGAGACTGTTGGAATTTGGCCTGGATTTGTAAATCTTTAGCTAACAGGGGCCTCATTCAATGCTTCTTTTAAAAATTGGAAAGATAATGTGTGTTATTTTTAAACTACCCTGAGGTTTGCAACCTTTTTGATTCCTTAGTCTCCCTGTAGAAGACCTTTGTTTTTCTCACCATCTGCAGCACCTCTATAGGTGAGCTGTAGAATGCCCCATGGCTTCAGAAAAAAAACTGTCTCATTGTTTGAGTCTCTCATACTTGTCTTTCAACATGTTGATGTGCTCTGGCTACACTTCTGGAAGCCGGCAGCCTTAGGGAGGATTTTGTGACCAGTATTATGATTTTGCTGTGAGCTTTTGCCAGTCCTCCTCTGACTCCCGTCGAGTCAGTCTTGTTGGGTCTTGATGCTTATTCTCTTTTTGTTTACTCCACAGGGGATTTCGTCACAGAGCCTCAGGGGATGGACTGCACACAATTTTCTGTATATATGATGGGACTCAGTCTCAAAGTGTGTTCCAAGTATTGGGCAATCAACCTCCTCCCCAAATGGTACTTTTATTCTATTTTTTTGCCTGCTTTCCATGGCAAATTTTGCCTCCCTTACGTATAAAAGAAGTTTGTGTTGGATTTTTCTCGCCCTGAATTGAGAATGATGTAGTTTGAGGGCTGGAAAGTGACTTTCTGGGGAGGTTTCTTTCTCTCTGTCTCTCTCTCTCTCTTTCTTCAGGACATCCTTTGTGTTGGTTCCATCATGAAGAATCTAGTGTTGTGACCAGTTTGAGAGGGAACCACTATAATTTAATGATTGGACTCAAACATTACAGATTTGGTGGAGTGAGTATCATAGGCTGGCTCTTGAGTTAGATCCATTCAATCCAGGTATTCAGAAGAGCTGGTATCTTTTCCACTCAAGCTTTTCCAAAATGATAAAGGACAATTCTTCCAATCAGCAGATCAGAGCACTACAGATGGGGGTTTTCCTATTACTCAATGGAACAGAACAAGGAGGCCTTTTATCATTAATCAACACCAAGTGGACTTGGGGAAGTCCCAATTAGTATTTCCGGGCCCACAGATACCAGGTCTGGGCTAATTCCAAACCCCAAGTGGTCTTGGAGTAAGGTCGCTTCAGCCCATTTGAAATCCTTCCCAAGAACATGAAGACTGCCCCCAGGTGAGTCCAGTCTCCATTTCCTGAGCACATTGCAGTTATTAAGATTGATATGTAGACTTGGCTCACAGTCCTATTTCTCTTTTCTATCCTTATCATTCCTTTAGGAGAGATTCAGATCTTCTTATCTGGTTTTGGAAACTATGATGAGCTCAGGCTACCTCTGCATTTTAGTTCCAAAATACAATATATGAAAGTGAATTCACAGCACAAAAATTCTTAAAACATGTCAACAATTCCATGCAACGTTATTTCTCTGCTCTGAATTCTGCAATGGCTCCCTACTTCACTCAGGGTAAAAGCTACAGTCCTTACAGGGACTTCAAGGCTCAAGGCTCTTGGCCACACTATGCCTTCTGACCTTGTCTCCTATGACTTTCCCATCTTGCTCACTCCTTGCTGTTTCTTGAACATACCAGGCACGTGCCTGCTTTGGAGCCTGTGCTTTAGCTGTTCCCTCTGTCCCCAGATATCTACATGGCTCACTGCTCATCTCTTCTAAGGCTCTGCTAACATTTCACTTTCTCAAGGAGGCTCTCCCTGATTACCCTATTTAATCCTGCAATATGCCTTCCTGCCTCCTCAGGACTCCTGATTGCCATACTCTGCGTTACTTACGTTTTCCAAAGCACTTAGAGATACTGTGTAACAATTATTTTTACATTATTGTCTGCCCCACTAGAATGTAAGTTCCATAAGGGCAGTGATTTTTGTCTGCTTTGTTCAAGATAAATACCACATGCCTAGAATAGTGCCCTAGTACTGGGTACATAGAAGGCACTAAATAAATACATTTTTTTTTTTTTGTGAGGAAGATCAGCCCTGTGCTAACATCTGCCAATCCTCCTCTTTTTGCTGAGGAAGATTGGCCCTGGGCTAACATCCGTGCCCATCTCCCTCTACTTTATATGGGACGCCACCACAGCATGGCCTAGACACTTGGTGCGTCGGTTTGCACCTGGAATCCGAACCGGGGAACCCCGGGCCATTGCAGCGGAGCGCACGCACTTAACCACTTGTGCCACTGGGCCAGCCCCTAAATATTTTAATTTTTTACGTACTGTTTTTTTTTTAAGATTCAACATATAAGTGAGATCATACAGCATTTGTCTTTCTTTCTCTGACTTATTTCACTTAGCGTAATGCCCTCGAGGTCCGTCCGTGTTTTTGCAAACGGCAGGATTTCCCCTTTTTTTATGGCTGAATAGTATTCCATTGTATATATGGTCATGGGTCACTTAATGACAGGGATACTTTCTGAGAAATGAGTCACTAGGTGGTTTTGTCGTTGTAAGAACATCAAAGAGTCTACTTACACAATCCCAGGTATTATAGCCTACTACACACCTATGCCATATGGTACTAATCTTATGGGACCACCATCATATATGTGGTCCTTTGTTGAGTGAAATGTCATTCTGTGGCACATGACTGTATATACCACATCTTCTTTATCCATTCATCCATCCATAGACACTTAGATTAATTCCATGTCTTGGCTATTGTAAATAATGCTGCAATGAATCTGTGGGTGGACATATCTCTTCAACATAGTGATTTAGTTTCCTTTGGATATATACCCAGAAGTGGATTGCTAGATCATACGGTAGTTCTATTTTTAATGTCTTGAGGAAACTCCCTACTATTTTCCATAATGGTTCTACCAGTTACTTGGTTTTTTACTGATCGAGTTTCTTCAAGCTTTAGGTCTTTTACCTCAAAGCAACCTCTCTGCTCCTCCAGTGATAGGAAAATTCAGAGCTCCAGAGATTTTATATGGACATAGTTGCTTGGTTCAGGTTGGGACTATCCTGGTTAAAAAAAAAAAAAAAGAATAGAAAAGCAACAAGAAAAACCTTCAGCATTTGTCAAGAGAATAGTGACCAGTTCCAAAAACACATAGTAAATACTATTCTTAGTACTGTGCCAAATACTCGGACTAGAGAGATTCTTATAACTCAGATCATGTATTTCTCTGCTCAAAACCATCCAGTGGCTTTCCATCTTATCATTAAAGCCAAAGCCCTTACACTGACACATGTGGTAGTTTGCACTTTGTCAACTTGGTTAAGCAGTAACCACTTTTCCCAGAATTGTCTTCCCCTGAATGGTTCTGGATCAGAGTCGGCCAAAGAGGAATTTGTGCAAGATTTGGAAGGCAGAAATGCAACAATGGCCATTACTCTTGGAAGGTCTTTGCAGTCAATATGGTGAAAGACAAACACAGGTGTGTCCAGCAGGTTCCAGGTGTTTCTCACTCTCCTCTGCTCCATGTCTAGCTCTTTCTGGCTACTGACCAATAGCTGCCTCAGGCCCATCTCCAGATGCTTGTCTGTGGACACACAGATGTGGTGGCTATGCACAGGCTACGGCTTTCCGTAGACTCCTCCGCCAGCTCCTCTTCATGGTCCTCCCAGCAGCTTGAGGTGCCTGGCTTCTAGATCCCCCTTGCAAGCTCTGGCTTATTTACCTGTACCAGGGCTGGTCAGTGACTCGTCTCTGACATCCAATACCTCCTTCCTGATTGTTACCTCCCCAGTATCTGTCACAATTGTGAAAAGTCTTATTCCTATAATAAAGTCTTTATTCAAAAATATTCATAGTGGTTCTGCTTTCCTGATTGAACCTTGACTGATGCAATCTATAAGGCCCCATGAGGTAGGACCATACTTAGTGCTTCCTCTGCCTGGGATGTTCTTTCTGTAGATAGTCATAGGGTTCATTTCCTTTCTTGCATCAGATCACTGTTCAAATATCATCCTAGAGTGGCACTCCTGATACAAAATAGTAGCTCTTTCCCTTCCCCATGCTTGGCTATCTCTATCTCCCTTACTTTGTGTTATTTTTCTTTATAACTCTTATCACCCCTTGGCATATTATTTATTTACTTCCTACCTGCCCTCCCACAAGGGATTCTTACCTACAGTCAACCTGGGAGTCTAGAAGGTCCTTGGACAGGAAAATAATCATATCCTTATTTTTTTCTACCCTCTAACTGAAATTTAACATTTTCTTCAATCATGAGTACAGACAGCAAACTGCATGATTTAGCAGTGTCTGTGACTTGTTATCAACAAGAAATCACAGATTTGTTTCCTGTCATATTGCAGTTGTTGGCAATATCTTGAAATATCACTTATGCCCATCACTTTCAAATTATGGTAGTCATTAGGCTTGCAGCTAGATGACATGTGATTGAAGCCTCCTTGACTAGAGATGCTCACAAGACATAGCTGGTCAATTAAAGGGCAGTTCTATGCCTAGTTGTCATTCAGCCACCAAATGGTGAAACCATGGCTTCTTACGTTGGTGACCCAGACATCTCTTTGCTTTCTAGGATTTCCTACTGACAACGTTAATCAATACATAGAAAGAGTGAGTTGTTTCTATTGTTCGTTAAAATGTTGTAAGACTGGACAGTTAAAATGAGAATTCTTAATTCTCTATAAGGCTGCATAGCCTTTTACAACAAGGATAAGCGTGCAGTCTAGGAACAAAGACCAGATAAGTTCAAATACATATGGTGGTTGAGATAATCAGCAAAGTGTGTTACTTAAAGTAACTTACTGCTAACAGACTGTAGAATAATATGAGTCAAGCACGGTGTTGCAAGTTACTGAATTTCAATGCAATTGTTTTCCCTTGAATTCCGTGTGTCTTGTTTTATACATTTGAAACCACTATTTTGAGAAAGGATCCACAGACTTCACGAAACTGCCAGAAGTCCATGGCACAAGAGGAGGTTAAAATCCCTTACTAGAATATAAACTCCAAGAGGGTACAGACTTTTTCTCTTCTGCTCATTGCAATTGTTCATTTCTTTTGCTCAGGAATCTACCATTTCACAGGATTTGATTAATTCCAAGAATAACCTAAGGCCAGATAGGATTCTGTTATTTAAATCCTCTTCTCACCTTGGTATCCTCCTCCTTACTTTTCCCGAGGGCCACACTTCCCTTTATCGGTATAGGTGGCAGATTCATGAAAGGAAATACATCCGTTGGAAGTGAATGGAGACAACATTCCTGAAGATCGTGCCCACAGGTAAGGGCTTTTCAGAACACAATGCCAAACCTTCACTGCAGCCCTATTAAAAACAACTTAAAATATCCTAACAACAAGAAAGAAACCCAGTAATAACTCATACTTTGGGGATTTCCATGTTGCTTTCCTTGCCCCACTGAAAGAAACATGGCATTGTATTCAGAATTAGTATTTTCACTGTTTTAAGAAAACTGAATCAAACTACCTCCTCTCACGCAGGTCTCAAGAATTCCAAGATGATGGACTTTACTGAAAACATCTAGCACCAGAGGGAGGCTCTCAGGGCCCCCATTGCTCTACTATTTGGGTAAGAAACTTGTGAACAGTTCCCATATTAAGAGAAAAAGCCATAGGAAAAAATGTGGTTTTAAGCACTGTGGTTCATTTCAATGAATGCAGCCAGGATACACAAATCAATTCACACAGCTACAGCGGAACATAAGTGGCAACCCCATCACCACTCCATCTGTGTGCAAACTTCCTAATGCACTTCCACACCTGCTCCCTCCTTTGATCTTCCCAACATCCAGAAAAGATGGGCTGAGCAGTTCCTAACAGATCAAAAGGACCCATTTTCTTATGATGGGACAAAATGATGGGAAAGGGAATTTTCTAAAGAAAATTACACTAAATTTGATTAATATCTGATTGGTAGTGTTCTGACATCTGATTAATAGATTTCCTAAGGTCCATTAAAAAATCTATATTTTCTTATCAATATTTCAAGGGAAGAGAACTAACATTTACTGATTTTTTATTACTTCTAGGCAGAATGCTTGTTGCTTGACAAATATCAGCCCACTTGAATCTCCCCAACTTCCCTATGAGGTCAATATTAGGGGAACTGAAGCTCAGAGGGGATAGGTGGTTTGCCCAAGGTCACATTCTTTCCATCCATCATAACATGCTGCTCTAGAGCTCACAGAATCTCCCGGACTTCAGCCATTTCATGCTATCTTTATGATCCTATTATTTGCTTAATGTTGTTCTTTAAATTGGCTGGCTTAAAAGATTAAATACATTAATTTAAAAAGGAAACTTTGCATTGTTGCTGATAATCAATAAGTAGTACCACTTGCCATAGGTTGAGGACTATTGTAAAAATAAATGCGATGAAAACAGTACAATGTTAGCACATGTCAGCCAGTTCTGGTCTTTAGTAAAAGTTCTGAACCTGAGGCTGCCTCTGCTAACCAGGGAACTAGCAAGTGCTGGAAGGTATCAAAGCCATAATTAGTGCATTAGTTTGCTAGGGGTGCCATAATAGAATATCAAAGCATAATAGAATGTCAACACCAGAAATTTATTTTGTCATAGTTCTGGAGGCTAGATGTCCAAGATCAATGTGTTGGCAGGGTTGTCAGGCCTCCTTCTGAGGCCTATCTTGGCTTGTAGATGGCCATCTTCTTCCTGTGTCTTTACATGGTCTTCCCTCTTTCCTGTCTGTGTCCAAATCTCCTCTTGTTATAAGGACACCACTCATATTGGATTAGGACTCACCCTAATGACCTCATTTTAACTTAATTACCTCTTTAAAGACTCTATTTCCAAATTCAGTCACATTCTGAGGTACTAGGGGTTAGGACTGAAATTATGAATTTTGGGAGAACACAATTCAGCCTGTAACAATTAGTACCAAAATGCTACGTTCTCCCTGGGATAATCAAAAGGGCTGAAACAAAATCAAAAAAGGCACTACTCCCTCACCATGTGATTCAGTGTTATTTAATGCCATGACCCAGAACCAGCTAAACTCTTCTCCCGAAGCACGGGTGGTCTTCGTCCCATGCTTTGGAAAACATAATACAGTGTGCTCCATTGTAGATATCTTTGTCAGATGCTGTTGACAGATCCCCTTGGCCCATGTTGGACATCATCTAAAATTTTTGTACAGCTCCCTTGCATGCAGCTGGCTTCTGAACTCAGCCTGAGGGCTTTCTGTGGTCTACAGGGCCTACTTGGCTAGCTTGCAGAGTGCAAGGAGTTAATTTCCACAAGAACAACCCTTAAATAAGAAGTTGATGGATAAATACCCCTGTGTCCTTATACTTTGTAGGACCAATTTCAAGGGTTTTCTGCACAGTCCCTCAAAGAGGTTCCAATAAAATTGAGCCCCAGTTGCCCAGAGCAGCCACTTGCTCATAACACACCCTTGATGACCTTTCCTCCCTTCTCTGTCTCCTCTTCCACTCCCTCACTGTGCTGCCCCAAATAAACCACTTTCACCTAGATCCTTTTCTTAGGGTCTGTTTTTAGGGAATACAACCCAAGAGTATATCTTTGGTTTTTCATATAAAAATGAATAAATAAATAAATGAATAAGACAAAGCAAAGCTATCTATTTGCCATCATTTCTAGATAATCAAGCCCCATCCTAGATCCTATATCACTCTCTGTCTTAGAATAAGGAGGTGAAGGTAGATGTAGAAGCTGGCAGGGAGGTGGACTGGTCTCTTAGGAAGGTTTCAATAACCAAGAGTTTGCAGAGTCCTAACTCAAGCGTTGATCATCCTCTTGGATGAGTCAATCTCCCTTCTCACTCTGGAAAACGGAAATTTCATATTTAATATGGCCTTACTAACCACAGTAGGTATGCTAATTTTTTTTTCTTTCTAGTCTTTAGACAATTTGGAGGATAATTTGATTACATCTGATCTTTCTTTTGTAGATTGGACTGGTTGGGGGTGGATTTTCTGATGATAAATTTAAAAGAAACTCGTCTGCCAGGAAAGGGAGAATAACCTGATTGCTCGTTTTACTTAAAAGTGAAGAGCTTTGATGATGCTGTGTAGACTTGACTTCAGAGAACAATATGGACAGAATTCCCTGCATACCTTTACAACATTCTCAGCAGAAGTTGTGTACCAAATACTAGATCCACAAATTAGGCAACAAACCATATGAACTCACTGAAGCTTATGATTCCCATTAAGCTTTTAAAAAAAATATGTCAACAGAAAAGGATAGAGAATGATATATTGAGTGCCCACTTACCCACAGCATAACTTCATAAAATCTTAACAATTTGCTATAGCCTCCTTTTTCCTTTTAAAGGAATAAAACATCACAAATATGCCTGAGACTCCCTCATACTTCTCTCTATTCTTATTCCCTTCCTTCTCCAGATGGATTTTGTTTTTATCATTCCCAAGACTGTTTTAATATTTTTACTACACATGCAGTATCATAAACTACAGTATCGCTTTGCATGTTTTAAAACTCTCTATAAGTGGATCATTCTGTTTGCATCATTTTACAATATGATTTTTTTTACTCAATATCATATTTTAAAGATTTATCCATGTTTACATGTATGATTTAGCTCACTCATTTTAACTGCTGTAAAACATTCCATTGTATGAATAAACCACAATTTGTTTTTCCATTTTCCAGCTGATAAACATTTAGGTTGTTTCCAATGTTTTCATATAACAAACAATGCCTCTACAAATATTCCTGGACATGGTTCTTGGTGTATATGGGCAGAAGTTTCTCGTAAGATATATGCCTGGAAGTGGAAATGCTGGTTATATACGATGTGTGGCTTCAACTTTATTACATACTGCCAAATTGCTCTATAAAGACCAGTTTATCATCCCATCAGCATGTCTGAAATTTTTCTTTCCCCCACATTCTCACCCATCTTTGATATTAACAGATGAAATTTTTTTCCAATTTGAGGTCTGTGAATAGTATTTCGTTCTGGTTTTAATTTGCATTTTCCTATACGAGTGATGGGAACGGTTTATTTAGATATTAGCTAATCCTTTGTGGGTTTATATGCATTGTAAATATTTTCTCCCAGTGGGTAAGTTTCTTTGCACCTTGTTTTTCATGTCCTCAGATGAATGGAATTGTTGAATTTTAATGTAGTCCATTTTATCCATCTTTTTCTTCACAGTTAGTGCTTTCTGTGTATCATTTAGAAAATCCTTCCCTACCCTGGTTTTACCTACACAATTAGGTCTAAAATCCACCTGGAGTTGGAGTGGAGAAGAACTCTGATTTAATTTCTTCCCTTATGGATACTCAAATGTCCTAGCACCATTTATTGAAAAGACACTCCTTTCTCCACTGTTCCAGATAGCTACCTTTATTGTAAATTGAGTATGCACATATACATGAGGATATCTCTTGATTCTCTACTCTGTTTTGTTGGTCTATCCATCTATCCACGTACCAACTCCACAATATTTAAACTGTTATAGCTTTATAACGTGGATATGCGCCAATGCAAATATTTCCCTCCACATCCAACTTCATTCCTCATTAATAATTGCCTTGGCTTTTTATAGCTGTTTCCTCTTCTACATGAATTTTAGGACCAGCTTGGCCAGTTCCATGAAAAGTTCTGCCTATTAAAATGGTAATTAGAATTTTTGGAATTTATAGATTCAAAGGGATAATTAATATTTTTATGACATTGAGTCTTCCTATCCATAAACATATCCCCATTTATTTTGGTTTTCTTTTCAATGTTTCAACAAAATTTTATAATTGCCTTTATATGGGTGCTACATTTCTCAGGTTCTGCCTAAAGGAAGGATAAATAGACTCCACCTCTTTTTTGTGTGTGTGTGAGGAGGATCGGCCCTGAGCTGACATCTGCCAATCCTCCTCTTTTTGCTGAGGAAGACTGGCCCGGGGCTAACATACCTGCCCATCTTCCTCCACTTTATATGGGACGCCGCCACAGCATGACTTGACAAGCGGTGTGTCGGTGCGCGCCCGGGATCCGACCCGGCGAACCCCAGGCCGCCGCGGCGGAGTGCGCGCACTTAACCACTTGCGCCACTGGGCCAGCCCCTAGACTCCCCCTCTTATTGGGAAATGGCAAGGTTATGGAAGAGTATGTGGGACCAGAAATATTGGTATGGCTATTTTTGGAAAATACGCTTTGCCACAGTCTGCCCTCTGGTTACAGTAATTCAAATCCCTGTCATATGCCAAAAAGCCTACCCTCTCCCCTAGAGTCTAATCCCGTTCTGGCCTGAAGTTCAGGCTCACAGTCCAGGATCTTGCCATCTGGATCATGTTCACATGCAATTGAGGCTTCTCAAGTAAAGCTTCTAGAGATGGTTCCCATTGATCTTAAGACTTGCGAACTCAAGAAACAATTTGGCTGATACATACATACACACACACACACACACACACACACAATATAAAATGTGGAACAGGTATAGAGTAACTGCTACAGACTCTTTCCTTAAAAAAAGTGAGAAAATGGGAAACACACAGGAATCCATAACAATTTTTATGTCCGGTAGGGTGTATGTTACTGCTGATTTGATTATGGTTCAGCGCAACCACCTGGCCATCATTCGCAAAGGCTCTCGGTTATGCTCTGCAAATCCTCTTTCCTTTTCCACAAAAAGTGGCCCATTTTTCAGCTAAATGGTTTTCTCAATCAGCTGTCTGCATGGAAAATGTTGACTAAATTTTCCTTTTCTTCCTAGCTGATACGACTCTTTAAAAACCTTGTGGATTTCTTATGAATCAATTTATAACACATTCCTTTAGAGAAGAGCTATACCCACAAATCTTGTCAAAATAAGTCCTTCTGTACCTTAGGCTTGCTGTAACACTGCTGACAGACCACACTCTAGATTTTTAAGTCTTCTCTTAGTTAACAGAGAGGATCTCTGAAGCGCTCCCTTAAGATCTTCAGGGGGCCTTTTGTCTGAGCAAAACAGCTCTTGAGGCACTGCCTTAGGTATTGCTGAGGATTTAACAAAGGATCTTATGATTTCACCCTGAGTTGAATCTTTGCTCTGAAGTTCTTTCTTAATTTGAGAATATTGAAGAGGCTGGGAATTAGAAATAATTTTATTTTATTATTATTATTTTTTTGGTGAGGAAGATTGTCCCTGAGCTAACGTCTGTGCCCATCTTCCTCTATTTTGCATGTGGGTTGCTGCCACAGCATGGCTGGATGAGCAGTGTGTAAGTCGGTGCCTGGGATCTGAACCCACAAACCCCAGGCTGCTGAAGCGGAGCGCATGAACTTAACCACTACACCATTGGGCCAGCCCCAAAATAATTTTATTTTTAAACCCATCAAGTCCTGGCTCCTTTATATTTCCTCTATATTTTACTTGAAACATATATCATTCCTTTTTTTTAAAAGTCATCTCTCTTCTTTCTCATTTTATCATAGACAATGGGAAGAAGTCAGAAGACGCTTTTAATATTCTGCCGGAAATCTCCTTAGCTAGATCATGCCATTAATTAGATACATCTTCAATTTCCTGCATTACTGCAGGAATGGTATTGCTAAATTTTCTCCCACTACATAATAAGGATTTCCTTCCCCCCAGCTTCCAATAACATTTTCCTCACCTTCCTTTAAGCCCTCACTGATAGCTTCATCAAGAGTCATTCCACTTCCTTTCACGGTCTCCTCAAGATCCTTTAGGCTTTCACTAACACCCTCCTTAAAGTTTTTATGGTTTCTGCCCACTACCTTGTCCCAAAGCCATTCCCACATGTTTTATGTTTTTGTTGCATCTCACTTCTGGCACCAAAAATATGTTCTTAATTTCATGGCTGTATAACAAATTACTCCAAAAAATAGTGACACAAACAATCGTTTATTTTATTCATGAATCTGCAACGTGAGTATGTCTTGGCGGGAGTAATTTCTGCCTACTTCACTTGGCATCAGCTGGGGCTGCTTGAAGACTGTGGACTGGAATCACCTGATGGCTCACTCACTCCCATATTTGGTGATTGATGATTGGCTATTGGCTGAGACCTCAGCTGGGGCTGTTGAATGAAACACTTATATGTGGTCTGTTCATGTAGTTTTTGCTTCATTAGAAAATGGTGGTTTAGTTCCAAGGAGAGGGAAAACAGACTCTACCTGTTGATGGGCAGTGGCAAGTTTCTGGAAGATCATGTGGGACTGGCAATATTGGTGTGGCCACTTTTGGGAAACACGTTTTACTATAGTTACTATTTTATATAGGATTGTCAGGTAGGTTTCTATAAAGATAACATTTGAAGATATATCTATAAAAGTGAGGGAGCGAGTCATATTTATATTTGGGTAAGAGCAGTAGAAACAAGTGCAAAGGCCCTGGGGCAGATTGTGATTGATGTACTTGAACCAGTTTGGCTGAAGTCAGGTGGACAAAAGGAAGAGTAGTAGAGGTAAGTCCAGAGAAGTAGCTAGGGCCTAGAATGGTCTTGTAGGTCATTGTAAAGACTAGTTTTTACTCCAAGCCATGGGGAAGGGGGTGGTTAACAGAGGGGAGATATTATTGGACTTATGTTTTAAAAGGATCACTTATTGAGGCACAACGCCCAGGAGTTTATAGTGTATTTGCCATCACTGTGAAGATCAGCCACATGGGGATAAATAGGAATGGGGCTTATTGCTACACACCCAGAGTATTCAATTATATTTGAGCCAAGAAGATGAGTGATACACCCTAGGCTCTTATAAATGTCCTTCTAAAATCTGTATTAGGCATTAATAATAATATTTAGCACCTTCCCCAAGAAAGCATTTTCCGATTTTGAAAACTTATATATGTGTGGGTGGCAAGTGTGCTGGATGTCTCCCTCCTGCCCTCTAGATTCCCTACCCCTCTGTACTCCACTGTCTGCCCAGGAGCTGACCTCTATGGACTAGTTCAATATCCTCTTGGACCTCTGGCTTCTAGGTGGGTGTTGCCAATGGAAAGTTCCAGCAGATATAAGGGAGGGAGGAGAGTGAGATCAGGCTATTAATTCCCTCCAACCCCTCTTTGAGAGTCCCTCAACTATGTCTTGATGAAGATCACAGCTTCTCTCAAGGCAGCTGTTCTATGCTATTCTCTCTCCTTTCCAGTAACCTCTCTCTTCCCCTCAGGCTATGGTGGTGAGGACTTCACTCCTGCTAGTCTCATTTATCCACTATCCCCTGCAGTGCCCCACACCCACACCATTGTAAGTAGACTGTTTGCAAATAAAACCTCCTCAAATAATCTTATTTTGCATGTGCCATCTGTTCTTATTGGGATCCTGAGCCAGTACAGCAATATTTAATCTTTTAAAATTCACACTAGAGTATCTGTGTATTTATTTATTTATTTATTTATTTTGCTGAAGAAGATTCGCTCTGAGCTAACATCCACTGCCAGTCTTCCTCCATTTTGTGTGTGGGTCACCGCCACAGCATGGCTGATGAGTGGTGTAGGTCCACACCCAGGATCCGAACCCGTGAACCTGGGCTGCTGAAGTGGAGCATGCCAAACATAACCACTACTCCATGGGGCCGGCCCCCGTGTATTTAGTTTTTATCTACTTCTCTCCTCTATTTGTCCTTTCTTCCTCCCAGCCCTATGGCCTATGGGAGTATTGGAATGTGTGTAGAGACATATACAGAATATCAGGAGGCAGTTTATTGAGGAGTACAACTCTTTAACCCCGAATGTAACATGAAGAAATAGATGTGCACCTATAGGTGTCCATTTGGGCATTAAATTCTGTGTAAAAATGGCACTTGAATTTTCCTTAGGTTAGCAGGAGAGTGGTGACCTCTTACCTGTTACCACCTCGACTCCCCACTCCCCTCACCAAACCATGTAAACTCTATTGTCACCTATGGACATTTTACGAGGAAACTGAGCAGAGGGCAAAAAGAAGTGAGCCACGCTTATATCTGAGGAAAAACTCTAAAAACACATACAAAAGCTCTGGGTGGGGACAATTTTGCAGGCCATAGCTTTGTAAATCTTAAACATGCTGAATCTCTCTTGCAATCAAAGCTAACATTAGTAAATTTTTCTCACCTAGTCCTTAGGTCTTTACATTTTTCTCCTGGTTTTCTGATCCCCCCCCCCCATTTTCTTTGTCTTTTTCCAGAGAAGAGCATTACAGAGAGAATCAAATGGTCAAGATTTCTAGCACATGGCACATTTCTACTTTTTTTAAAGAAAATTATTGTACAGTATCTTTTGACCAAACAAACTCACTTGGACAAAGCCCATCACTGGTCTGAGAAACTCCTTAGTTGACAATTATTGAAGGACTGGCTACATCTTTCCTCAAAAAGACCAATTTAACATCTGGCTTAAAATGACATTTGGCTTGTAGGCTCTGAGGCAGCCTCTTCCTATTCCTCAACAAAAGATCTATGAAAACTAAGGGAAATGCAAAAACTTAAACAACAACAGAAAGTCTAATGGGAATAATTCTTCTGATGGAGTTGGACCAAGAAAAATGTAGGCAAGCTTTCCTCATGGCAAACTCAAGCTTGGTGATGTACCAGAGTGGGTCTGAACAGAGGTGGGGATGGAGAGTTGCTCAGAGCTTATTCTAGTCCTGCTGTAATAGTTAAGAGCAATGTTCCCCAGTTACTCTGGCCACATAACAAATTATCTCAAAACTTAGTGGTTTCAAACAAAGATAGTCATTTATCATCTCTTACAATTTTTGCAGGTCAGGAATTCAGACACGGCATAGTAAGTACAGCTTATTTCTGCTCTATGAGGTCTAGAACCTCAGAGGGAAAACTGGATGACCAGGGCTGAAATCAGCTAAAGGCCCATTCACTCATGTGTCTGGTAGTTGATGCTGGCTCTCGAGTGGGGGCTTCACAGTGGCTGTCAGCCAGAACACCACACAGCTTCTCCATGTGGCTTGGGCTTCCTTTTTACATGGTGGCTTGATTCTAAGGGGAAATGATCTGAGAGAGAAAGAGAGCTAGGCAAAAGTTGTATTGCCTTCTATAATCTGGCCTTGAATATCACACAATGTGACTTCTAGCACATTCTATTGGTCAAAAGAGTTACAAGGGTTCGCTCAGGTTCCAGGAGAGGAACACGGATCCCCACCGCTTGATGGAGAAGTATTACCATATGTTATAAGAAAACATGTGGGATGAGATATACATTGGTGTTGCCATCTTTGGAAAATACAACCTGCCAAGATGGGGGATACCAGGTTAGACGGCCTGGGTTAGAATTCATGCTGTGCTACATACTAATTGTAAGACCTTGGGATAGTAAATTACTTGACCTCTCTGTACTTCAGTTTCCTGGTAGGGTTGATGTGAAGATTCAATGCGTTACACGTCAAGCAATTAGAATAGTACTTGGCACATATTAAGCGCTAAAAAATGTTAGGTCTTATTACCTAATGCAGTAGGAGAAGGGTTCTGACTGTGCCATCCACTTCCACCTTCCCATTCTCTAGTAGGAAAGGAGAGTCTTTAGCATAATAACAAGTTAAGTTACACTGTGAGAGATGCTTGATACTGGCAAAAGGAAAAGGGAGTTATTAGTCTCAGACATTTTCTTTTCTTAAAGAATCTGAAACCCTCAGCCTGGTCCAGATCCCTTGGAGGTCTATAGGAAACTGCTGACTGCAGTGAAAATACAGTCAGCTACAGATAAGAGCTCCCAAGTTAGACGGTCTGGGTTAGAATTCATGCTCTGCCACTTACTAAGTGTATGATAGTAGCAGCTTGCAGGACAGAAGATGAAGCTGAGATCCCATGAGGAAGAGAGGAGAGGAGGTGAGGGAAAACAGAAAGAAGGAAGACTGCTCACATTTCTGAACCTGATTTTGTATGCCCCAAAAAGCAGCACAGTAAGACTCTGCGTTCATAAAACCCTACTAAAGAGATTGGGTTTTTATGGACCCAAGGTTGTACTTCCATGCTTTCTAGACATTATGGACATAGGGAAGTTTCCTATTCGTCTACCTCTCCGTCCAGAGGAAAAGGCACCAAAATATCAACACTAGTTTTCCTGGATGATGAGATTAAAAGTGATTACTGTTTTAGTTTTTAAAAAACTTTTCCAAATCTTCTATAATTTCATAATTAAAATAAATGTTAGGGAAAAAATGACCTTCTGATACATAGCAACTATGCTTCCATATCAACAATGCTTCCGAGTACCAATTACTAACACACTCTCATCAGCACTGCAATGAGAAGAAATGGACTAAACCAACCATAGGAGTTTTCTTTCCTCAAGAGAGTTTGCTGAGTTTCTCTTGAACCAAAATCTGCAGAATGCAGATTTTGCACCAAGATGGGGTGACTTAGAGAATGGTGAAGAGGTCAGCTTCATGGCCCAGCTGGAGTGTCCCTAGTGACTGACCTCCTCAGAGACCCAGAGCCCCTTGACATTCACCTGTTGACATTTGCTGAAGAACCCAATGAGTTTCCCAGGGACCCAGCTCCCTGTGACTTGAATATGGCTTCTGCGATTTCAGTAGAAACCACCGTAGCCCATAAAAAATACAGAGCTGAGGGAGGCTGTGTGAAAGATCGCAGAGCACAGCCAAGCTGCACCCCCACCCCTCCTCTCTATTGCTAACAGCACACCCAGAGGTCCTTAGGGAGGGGAAGTACAATAAGAAAACACCTGTGAATTCCTTGCAGAACTCCCCTGAGGGCTACATTCCACCCTTTCCTCTTTTATAAAAGATTCCATTTGCTCCATCTCTGACCCCAGGGCATGGACAAATGGATGGAGGCCTGGTGTGGCTTCTCTGCTCTTGGCTGTGTTCCCTGCATCAATTAATCACCGGACCCCAGCCTGACAGGCCCAGCTCTTTTGCTGCTGCTCATCTTCTGTCTGTTCCGGTGATTACTCTAAAGCCTTCCCCAGATGCAAGAATTTCTCATTTTTTTTTTTTCTTCCCCGCAGCTCCACCTCATGTGCTGGCTACTGCACAGAGAGGGGCCACGGTTCTCTCCCACACTGCTGACTGTGGTCAGGAAGGATACCTGAACATCTGAGTCCAGGCTCTGTTATCCACTGGCTTTGCCACCTTGGCAAGTCACTTGACTTGCCTAAGCTGCCTCTTCCTTGGAAAGAGGATAATAGTCACTACCTTTCATCTTCAAGGAGTCATTGTGATAATCTGATCAGAGATTCTTAACTTTTTTTCTTTTTTTGCCATAGATCCCTCTGGCAGTCCAGGAAGCCTATGATCCCTTCTCATGACTGTGTTTTTAAATGCATAAAATACATAGGATTGCAAACAAAACCAATCATACTGAAGTACAATTATTGAAGTATTAAAATCAATTGATATGGAAATAAATGTTTCCCTTAATGCATTAAATACCAAGATTTAGCAGTGGGTCTAGAGACTACCACGATTTAAACTAGTGACGAGCCTAAATGCTATGTTCAGATATTTATAACAGTAGTGATGTGATAAGAAAATATCTGTGATTTCATTTGGTGATCAAGTCACAGGTCCCTTTGGGACTGTGGTTTGTTGCTTGCATTCATAATTGAAGAAAATGTTAAATTTTAGTTAGAGTCTAGTAAAAAAAATTTTTACCATTCAAGTTCATAGTCCCCCTGACATCTACCCACATGTTCCTGGGGGTCCATGGATTTCAGATCAAGAAACTGATAAAAATAAATGAGATAATGTATGTGAAAATGCTTTGTAAACTGTGCGGTTTGATGCATTTGAAAGATGAAGAAAGATCCCCATCCCCCTCCCCCAGAAAAGAAAATCCCACCAGGGTCAAGTTTCCTTGAATCTTTGGATTTCTTCTATGTTGCTTTCCTTGATGGGGGGATAACCATCCTTACAACATGAGTCATTAATATCCATTTGAGGACTGAGGAATCACATCTCAGAGTTACTCCATCATATTCCTTATCCTTAGGTTAAGCAAGTATGTCTCTAGTGGTGGTTATTAACTCATCCACATTAGAATGACCTAGGCGAGGGAGAGGGTAGGCGGTGTACACGCTAAAGATAGAGTATCTCAGGCGCTGCCCCAGTCCTACTGAATCAGAGGTGGGCCCTGGTGATTTTCCTTCTTTCTTTCACTTCAAATGCATTCTAGATGATTCTAATGCACACTCAAGTCTGAGAACCTCTCAGTGAAGGGAGGTTGCATCTATTATCATTACTGAGAATCAGAGCTGTTGTCTGGGCAGCAGAGAGGACGGGCAGATGATCTTCTGGAAATTTCTCAGGTTCATTATTACCTGAGCCCACATCAAATAAACCAGAACCCATGCTCCAAGGGGGCCCTGTAATCTTCTCCTCAAATATCTACCCCAATTAGGATGGCTGGAAAATAAACATCTGCACTCAAAGTGGAATCCCAGTTCTATCATCAGCTTGGCACTGCTAGGACCCTTTCAAGAGTCAAAGGGAAAAAACTCTCACACATGGTAAGCAAAGCACCAACAGCCTGTGTCCAGCATCCTACTGCGGACATATGTTGTGGAGTATCAGGAGAGCAACGCCTCAAACCTGAGATTGCCAGATGTGGAGTGTTGGTTGGGGGAAAGCAAAGGGGCCCAAGGGTGGAAGGGAGGTGGACCTCACTATGAGAAGCCTCATTTCATTTTGACCACCCATTCCCAGACACAAAGAGCCCAATTCAGGGACTGCTACATGCCAGGCACTCGGGGCTTCCTGATGTTTTCCTGGTCTCAGAGGCGGGACTGACAGAGCAGAAAAGAAGAACATTGAAGGCAGTGCGGTTTCTAAGCAGTTGCTGCCTGGCTCATTCTGGGAAAATATTTCTTTCTCTACTCAAGAGCTTGATGGTGGAAAAAGAAGAGATTTTCTCCTCCCAGAAAATGATGGAGACAGAATGGGCATAAATGGTCTCCATCAGGAGGAACTGATGATTTGAGAAAATATTTTCCCCATGCAGTAAATATTGGGGAAATCAAATGTATATGGCTGGTAGAGGGGGACACACAAAAATGCTAGCAAGTATTTTCCTCAAATGCCCCTTTCTTGAAGATTTCAGCAAGATTCTGGGAATATTTGGTGCTTTCTCCATATGGCACAACCCAGTACTTTGAGGGGATGGTTACGGAACCATTTCAAAGCCCTCGCTGGTGAGCCATCTGCAGGCTTCTCCTCCAGCTGTCAGGGATTCTGAGCACCGGGAGACATAGCAACCAGTGCATATAGGAGCGTGGAGCTATGTGAGCAGAGCACTCTTGTCAGCATCTGATGCTGCACCAAACACCGGCCCCACTCTCCTCTCCCCACCCCAGCAGCCTTGTTCTGTTCCTTCCACGTTGAGACTGCCTGTTCTGCAAAGAGAGTCTAGGCAACTTTTTGTGGGGTGAGGGGGGCTCAGTTTCTCCCATTTCCCTTAAATCCATACAAGCCCAGGCTCCTTTCCCTCGTTCCTACTGAAGAACACATGCTAAACACTTGGTTCTCCCAAGTGGCCTCCTGCCTGCTTTTTGCGCATTTGGGGGAGAAATAGAGCCTAAATTAGGGGGCAGAAAACTTTGGTCTGTGGGCCAAATCCTGCTGCTGCCTATTTCTGTAAGAAAAGTTTTCGTGGCACACAGCCACGCCCATTACTTACGGGCCGCCTATGGCCGCTTTCTAGCTGTGAAGGCAGAGTTTAGCAGTGACGGAGACTTCATGGCCTGCAAAGGTGAACACATATCCTCATTGACCCTTTATAGAAAAAGGTTTCCAACCCCCCGTTTAAATAATGGAGACATGAGTCAGAGCAGCTGAAAAATAGGGGATTCAAAGAGTTAAAGGAAGAAAACTAAATTTCTGATCTTGAGAGCAGAAAAACAAGAGAAACAGCTTGTTGTTTGCAATACAATAAGTAATACATGCTGGATACTTTCCGTGTGTCTAACCACTGCGCCAAACACTTGACATACATTCTCTCTTCTTAACTCTACGAATAGGGTGCTATTATTATTATTCCCATTTTACAGTGGAGAAAACTGAGGCCCAGAGATGCTGAGTCACTTGCCCTGATCCTCCAGCTAGTAAGTGGTAGGGTGGGAATTGAAACCCAGGGGTGATTCCAGGGCCAACAGTCTTGACCATGAGGCCATCCTGCTGACCGGGTCCATGTCATAAGAGAGCACAGGAATGGCTACTTCCTCGGCTGCCCAGATCAACGGTGCCCAAAGCCTTAGTACTGGCTGGCAGCGGCAGCACTATGACAGGAAATTGGGATTCCTGAGGTCTTCAATGGGCCCTTGAAGCTGCACTTAAAATGCCCTGGTGGAGAGGACTTCCCTGTCTGGCTGGTCATAATTGCTTTCCTTGTCTTCATCACTAGATTTTAAGAAGAAGAAAACCAGATATTATCAGTCATATTGCTCTTTGCTATTTTGAAAATTTGTTAGGGGATGAGGTTGAAACATCGAAAAATTAAAGCCCAAATCAGCATAATAAATAAGACTATTTTTCCATAAATGTTTGTGCATGGCCTTTCATCTAAAAGTCTCAGATGACTTCACAAGCAGTTACTATTTACTGTTATATTACTCCCTCGGGGACTGTAATGGACTGTGGCTGTTTCGAGACTTGAAGAGTCCCTTTAAGTTCTGTAATTTTTTCCTGTTTCTTTCTGGCTCAAGCAAGCATTTCACCAATATTTGGGAAAGAAAAGGTTGTGCACTGATTTCTCCTTGTTTAGATTGGCATTCACCTAAATTAGTATTTCAGGCACAGCCTGGGTTCAAAAGACTGTTGTTTACGCTACTGGGCATAGTTAAAAGAAAGAAAAAAACAACCCTCAAGGGCAAAGTAAAAGTAAAATAGCACTTATTTCACAATGTTTTGTAAGGATTGATGAGCTCAGATACACACGACATTTAGCGCAGTGTTGGCTACAGGGATGATGGGTCCACGCTCAGCTTTTCTTTCACAAGGAAGTTGGACATTTTTGGACTCCATCCACCAATAATTACATGTCAGAATGACCATTAATGAACGCTGACTTGTTGCCAGCTCTGTTCGAGGAGCTGCATCAGTGGCCTCCACAGAGTAAAGGATGAAGAATGAAACTTCGGATTCATATTTCTGTTTAATCTCACCCTGGTAAATTATTCTTGGTATATGCTTTATAATGTACACAGTATGCCATTCAGTAATGCATGAATATGATTAATAAGAAAATGTTCAACAATTTTTTAATAAAGGATCGTGTGAACAAAACTCACCATTTTACATTCCTTATCTCAGCCTTTAACTAGCAATGGACTCTCGGGAGTCACAAACTGGAATGCCTCAGGGGCCAGTGACTAAGCAGAGAGCACACGCCCCAACGAAAGCAGGCAGCTGCCGCAGAGCTCCGACCACCCATTCTGGCCAAGTGTCACTATGGAAATGAGGACCCAGTTTGGCCCAATCTTTAGATTTTTACAACGGAAGCCGAAAAGTTAATTTTTATGTGAAATCTTACTATTTTTGTGTAAAATCTCACTATACTGAAATACAGGAAACTTTAAAAAGCAACACAGTGCTGGCCAAAAAACTCTACAGCTGTCGGCCAGATTTGGCCGACAGTCTGCAAACTCTACCCTGCAAACTCTACCCTGAATGTTATATCCAAAAATTTCCCTGGTTAAATAGATTTGCAAAATGAAATAGAAAGGATTCTCCTTAGACATTCTCAATGCAGGTCAGTATATTAAATGCTCTGAGAAGCAGTGCAAGAATGAAATTTGTTCAACTTTGTTTAAACCACTGGTCCCCCAAATCATCAGCCTGTGGACTCTCTTCACTCTGCAGAAGTGTGGTTGCTAAGAATATACACTGGGAAACACTGCACTGTCTCATTCAGTCCTGCCAATAACTGTACAAGGCAGGTATTGCTATTATTATTCCCATTTTATACATGGAAACAACTGAGGCTCTGAAAGGCTAAGAAAATTGTTCAGGATCAAACAGCAAGTGAGGGACAGACTCTGTCTCTGACTTTAAAGCTGAAAGTGTTTCCACTACATTTTATAACTAAAGCCCCCCAAAAAGAGCCTGTGGGTTTTGTTTTTCCTACTACTGGTACAATAACAATTTCAGGATTCAGGATCTGTTCTTCGGCAGGATTGTTTAAGAAAACCCATATCCTGCAGAAATATATCAAATGACACTGGTTCCATAAACCGCATAGGCGCAGAGGTCTCATTTTATAGCCACGTGCTCTGATTAATATCACCTCCCCTGGGGAGGCTTTGTGGATCGTCTCCCCCACGCCCTGCCCTGCCCTGGGTGTTCTGAAATGGCTCCTCTGGCCTTCCCCTCTCCCTCCTTCCCTGAACTCCATCACCTTTCTCCCCACCCTACACCAGCCGTGGTTCAGATGGCCTTGGTCAGCCCCCTCTGCAGACACTCAAGTGGGAGCCAGAGGGAGGGGTAGGTCAGGGCCTGGGACGAACAGGGAGGAGATCTGGGAGGTCCTGCTGTGTGGGGCGGGGGCCTGGAAACAGGCTGGCGTGGCTGGAGTGGGGTCAGGGCTGAGAAGGGGTGAGGGAGGCCCAAATTGCGGCTGGCCCCTCTCACACCATTTGGACACCAGATGCAGAATGAGGGCTGCCATTTGGACAGCCTTGAGCCAAACCCCACTCCCAAGAGTGAGGCATCCGTTCCTGCTATGTCTTAAATGTCCCTGCAGAGGATCCTTCCTCTCAAAAGGGGAACTCACCCCTCCCTTGGCAATCACTCCCAGGCTGAACTAACCAGCCTTGAACGGAGGAAAGTTCATACGCAGCTTGCACAGGAACTCTTCCTGCTGTGTTTCTTTTCAGTGTCTCTCCAGAGGCCCCAAAGGACGTGAGTCTTGCCCTCCACATATTAGCCTTTGATAAACTTGAGGGCAACAGAGCAGAGCTGTTAAGAGCATCAGACAGAACTGAGTTTGAGTCTCAGGGCATTACTAGCTGTGTGACCTTGGGCAAGTTACTTAACATTTCTGTACCTCAGTTTCTTCATCTGTAAAATGGGGTAAAAACACAGTATCTCCAAGAGAAATGAAAGCATACAGCCCTACAAAAACTTGCACATGAATACCCAGAGCAACGTTATTCATAATAGCCTCAAAGTAGAAACAACTAAATGTCTATCAATTGATGAATGGATAAACAAAATGTAGTATATGCATACAATAGAATATTATTCAGTCACAAAAAGGAAAGAAGTACTGGTACAGGCTCCAACATGGATGAACCTTGAAAACATTATGCTCAGTGAAAGAAGCCAGTCACAAAGACCACATACGGTATGATGCCATTTACATGATATGTCTAGAATAGGCAAATCTATAGAGACAGAAAGTAGATTAGTGGTTGCTTAAGGTTGGTGGGAGCGGGGAATGGAGAGTGACTGCTAATGGGTATGGAGTTTCCTTTTGGGGTGAAGAAAATGTTCTAAAATTGATTGTGGTTATGGTTGCAAACTCTGTGAATATACTAAAAACCACTGAATTATATACTTTAAATGAGTGAAATGTATGGGATGTGAATTATATCTCAATAAAACTGTAATTTTAAAAAAAGAAGAAAAAAACCTCTAGTACCTACATCATAGGGTTATTGTGAAAATTAAATAACATAATGCCTGTAAAGTGTTTAGCACAGTGGCTGGTAAGCAATCAATAAATACTACCTTCAATAATAATAACAGTTTCAATGATAATTAACATATGGTTATGTTTATATCATATACTATAGTATATAAAACAATAATTATGATACACAATGTTATATGTAACTCTATGTTAAATATAAATTATCATCAAAATAATTTTTATTTTCATCCTGTCTCCTCCTCCTCTTAAAACTTTCTGATTTTGGAATAGTCCTCCAATTTTTTAACATTAAAATTATTTTTGAACATTTTGAATATTATGTTACATAATATATATAACATAGTATCATAACTATAATATATCTATTACTATAAATTATATATAAGAAGATATATTTCATGCTACATGAAAGTATATAATACATTGTATTGTATATGATATATTATAATTATTATGAAATATTACATTATTAGTAGTAGTATTCACCCTGTGACTTTTCTTCCTCTTTAACCTTTCTGAATTTGGAATGGTTTCCCCAGTTCTTTAAACGTTTCCTGGCCCCTAATATATTTGGAAAGAAAATAGCTCTGAGTTTGGAGAAGTTGAATTACAATCATGACTCTAATTCAACTGCCTCGTATAGTTCCAGCCAGGAAACAGAAAAAATACCCCGTGGCGCGCTCCTCCAGCTGGGCGGCTCCAGAGTGCGGAGAACGCGGCCGGCGGGGGACCCGGTGACGGCGACCTGCCGGGGCTTGTGCGTCCCGGGGAAGGGCCCTTTGCTCCCAGCCGCCCTCCCGAATCCCCATCCTGCCTTCCGTAATGGGATCCTGGCGGCTGCGGGTCCCAGATTGCTGCGCTCTCTTCTCTGCGGATAGGTGTCCCCTTTTCCTTAAAATGACACACCAGAGCGCCTACTTCATCTGATAACAAAGACATCATTGAAGCTGGGTGTCCGCCTTCCGCGGCCAAGCAGGGGACAAGACAATGACCTCTCCAGGAGGTGTTTGCTGCCTGGCTTCCCCACCGAGAGCTCCGCTGCAAGGATTCGGTCGGTCATGGGTGAATGCAAGACTTCTGAGAAACTCCAGCTGCACCGAGTTGCTACAACTTCAGAACCGTTTCCCCAAGCCAGGGACGAAGCCTTTTGGAAGGAAGCAACGGCAGCACCTCCTCCCCGCTGGCTCCACAGCTCGAGACAGTCAGTGTGGTTTTCAGAAACAGAACTACAGGGGCTTCTTTCTGGAGAAATGTTAGCTGGACCTGACACTCCCCTGCCATCTCAGTTTCCCTTAAGCCCTGCTAATTAGAGACCCGACAAGGATGAGTTTTCATCCTCGATGGACAAACGTCTCTGTTCATTTGTCATAGCAGTTAATTTGGGTGAAGAAAAGAAACAATCTTATTCTGCAGATATCTTTGGGGTGCTTGGAGGTTGTGCCTGACGTGGTAACAACTTTCATATATATACGTTTTTAAAAGTGCTTTTGAGGGGAAAAAGGAATACATTTACGAAAGCTGTTTTTCAGAAAGACTGCTAGAAGCAAAGTCATTTAGAGGAAAAGGCTTAGGCAAATTGGGCTCCCAGAACATCCGGGCTGGGCTATGCGGCTACAGTGAGGGCCACGGGTAGCTCATGCTGCTTCTCTGTGTGGGTGAGGAAAAGGCCCACACGACCATGTCCCAGGGCCCAGGGCTGATGAGTGGATGGTGGGGCTATACTTAGTTCTCTACTTGCCCCCTTGGTTGGGCATCATTGAGCAAGACACAGTCTGCCCAGCCATTCACGGGAGCTCTGGCTATGGTTCACCCCAACTCCTCCTACTGCCCCACTTAATTCTAAAAACAGAGTCTCAGAGATATAAACTGACTTCATCCAAGGTCCCACAGCCAGACAGTCACAAGGCTTTTCAGGGTGAATAGAGTCCTAACGGTGCCCCTTGGACCCAACAAGGAGCAGTGGCTGCCAAATGCCTCTCAGATGGCAGCATCTATAGAGGTTCTGTAGCGTTTTTGTAAAATCCTTGAGTTCTCAGATAATGAGAAAAAATAGACCCTGGAGGGAAACATTTGAACACTCACGCGTGTTGTATAGTTTTGAAAAGAGGAGAAAGAAAAGGATTGGACAAAAATGGGGAAAAATTTAATGAAGATGAGTTTTCGAAAGAGTGAAGCGTTGCAAATATTGTGATACAGACATATAGTGAGTATGGGTCTATATATCTGGTGTTCCTGAAGCATCATATTTCTTGATATCAACTAAGCCAATCTAATTTTATTCTGAGCCCCTATCCTGCCATACTGGTAAGAATCTTAATCTCAGGTTTTTTGGGGATTCCTCACTCTTGATTCCTAGAGTCTAACTCTGTGCTAAGGGATGGTGTGGTGGGGGGACCTTCTGGCTGTTGGACCACAGAGGTGACTTTGGGGATACTATTGTCACTATCCACAGAGGCTGGTTGTGAAGCTTATGGCTGCTTCATCGTGAAGCTTGGGAAATAGGGCTCCTTTGTTGGGCTGGCTAATGTGCTCCACTGAGCCATTTTTCTCTGGGATTCTGCCATTTACTCAGGGCACTACCAGGAAGCTGAACCCTGGGCCTTGTTCCTGCTTGCCCCACAGGACTCTTTCCTTCATGTCTCTCCAAGCCCACTCTCAACCCCTACCCTCTTTGCCTCTGTCCTCAAAAGGATAGCCTCTGTCTGCTCTCTGCCTTGCCACAAAATTCTGCCTCAGAAGCCCAGAACCCACTATCTGCTTAAATGAGGGAAAGAGTAAAGGAAAAATATGTGTAGATAAAACAATTAATTAATATGTCAAACTACTCTCCAGCCCCACAAACAGAGGATTCTGCTCCTGGGTGAGACTCTGAAATTATTCATCCTAAACCCCTTATTTTGCAAAACAGGACACAGGGCTCAGACAGACAAATTTTTACCTGTTTTTTTGTGCTTTGATTTAGGTATAGAGGGTTTTCTTAGAGTAGGTTCACCTGTTTCCTAAAGAATTATTTTTTGTGAGACATATTATGCTGTTTGAGATCATTTTTCTCAATAATGTTGCCATAAAGAAGAATTTATGTCCTGTAGATACTGAGACATATCTCCTTGGGGGGTTGTTGTCTTTGGTGATTTCACCACCCACATGCCAGCATCTCTCAGTAGTAAGACCAACAACCCTATAAATCCCCATTCCCTGCCCTAGCTTGACATTTAATATCTGACTATTCTTCAATTAGTCACATTCAACTTATAAACTGGGTCAGCTGAATGGGAAATGTGGACTTGTTTGATGCAGGGAGTAGCAATCAGCTTACAAATTCTTAGGTGTGCACTTCCTTTGAAGCCAAGATGGACTCTAAGGCAGGGGCCACAATAGGCCTGAGAGATCAGGCGAATATCATTGCTTACCTCCAAAGAGACACTCAGAAAGCAGAGAATACTTGGAAGGTGGGAAGGATTCCATGACAGGGCTTCTGAAACCAAGGGAAGAGGGAGAGTGGTAAGAGATGGTACTAAGAACGATCTCATTGCTGCTTCTTCATGATTCTCCTGGTTCTTACAGCCAGAGCGTAAGAACCAGGGCAAATTCCAGGCAAGGAACTTATTATGTAGCTATGGATACTTCTAGTGGGCCCAATACAACTAGCTTTCTCCTAAGGGAGAATTTGATATAAAAATAATGGATGCCAACTTTTATTCAGCATTTTATTTGGTCAGGTGCTGGTAAAAGCCTTATTTTGTCAGCCCTCACAATCATCTTATGAAGTAGGCACTGTTGCTATACCCATTTTACAGATGAGGAAGCTAAGCCAGAGGAGTTATGTTACTTGCTTTAGGTCACAGAGCAGAGCCATTATTTGAACCCATGTCTCTCTGACTACCCAGGCAGCAGCCTTAACCATTATGCTAGATTACCTCCCACTGAATGTACTGAATCCCTCAGCATGAGATGGTATACCCACACATTATGCCTTCCAGGTTAGAGAAGATCCAGATGACAAATTGAGTTGATGATAGAGTCAATATGAATTTTATACTATGTGGCCTCCTTGGAGTTCAGACTCAACTACATGTGCCAATTTGCTTGGGGCACTGTGAAATAGCATTGCTCAACTCCACTTAAGAATTTAAGTCTTAAAAACACCTCCCAGGAATTCCTTTAATGACTTCCAACATCAACATATGAGATGATGTCCAGAAGAATGGAGGGAAAATTAAAATCTCTGTGGAGAATGGACACAATCATACAGATAATGTCTACCTGGCATGCATAAGGACATTGTGGCCACCCTGTATAAAAATAAACATAGGATGTGTGTGGGAATCCACACTCATAGACCCATCCTTCCATTCACTCATTCATTCATTGATCTAACAATTCTTTATTGAGCACATATCATATGTTCAACATCATGAAAGATAGCAGAGCATGGCAATTAAGAGTATGGACTCTGGAGCCAGCCCGCTTGGGTTAGAAATTCAGCTCTGCAACTTATTGTTGGCATGACCTTGGGCACATTACTTAACCATCTAGTATCTCAGTTTTCTCATCTGTAAAATAGGGATAACTCTCCCTATCCCTCTCAACTCCTAAATCATAGTGAGAATTAAATGAGTTAATGTTAAATGAGTTAATACATGTAAAGTGCTTAGAAGTTGCCATAGTCCATTGTAAGCACTATTTAAGTTTGTCCTATGATTAAATAATATTTACTCAGTTGCTGAGGTCAAATCCTAAGAGCATCCTTCATTTTCCTCTTTCTCTTATTCTCTCTGCCCCCCATACATAATCCATAAGCAAGTCCTTGGATCTCTACCTCCAAAGATATCTCCCAAATCCATCTACTTTTCTCAGTCTCCACTGCTATCTGGTCTGTGCCCCATCATCTCTTGCCCGGATCACTGCAATGGCCACGGTTTTGCCTCTTTATAACCTGTTCTCCAAGGTAATGAGAATGATCTTAGTGAAACATAGATCATCCCATTGTGCCTCTTAAAACCCTACCGGTGGTTTCTCTTTGTAAATGGAAGAAAATCCAAAGTTCTTACCACGTTCAAAGCGAGGTGTTGCCAGATAAAAAACAGAACTCCCAGTTAAATTTGAATTTCAGGATAAAAGAATAATTTTTCAGTATAAGTATGCCCCCAATATTGCATGGGACATACTTATACTAAAAATTATTCACTGCTTATGTTAAATTCCAATTTAACTGAACGTCGGGTATTTATTTATTTATTTAGCCAAATCGGGTGGCCCTGCTGAAGAGGGCTCTGAGATGGAGCTCTGTTCACCAGATCTCACTGTACTCTCCCAGCCCCACAGGCCTCTTTTCCGCATTCCTTCCTTCCTCCTGTCTTAAGGATTTATTCTTGCTCTTCCCTCTTCTTGGAATATTCTACTCCTAGGTTTGCCGTGGCTGTCTGCATCTTGTTATTCGGGTCTTCCCTCAAATGTCACCTCCTGAGAAAGACCTTACCTGACTGCTCAACCTTTATTAGGGGGTTGCGGGGGAAGGGTATTTCTTTTTTATTTCACTCAGGTTTACTGAGGTATAATTGATTGTCTTAGTGAGCTTGGGCTGCTATAACAAAATCTCACAGACTCGGTGGCTTACAAATGGGAGAAACTTACTTCTCACGGTTCTCGAGGCTGAAAAGTCCAAGACCAAGGTGCCAGCAGATTCCATGTCTGCTTCCTGGTTCCTGTCTTCTTGCTGTGTCCTCACATGGGGGAAGGGACAAGGGAGCTCTCTGGAGTCTCTTTTATAAGGGCACTGATCCCATTCATGAGGGCTCCACCCTCATAACCCAATTACTTCCCAAAGGTCCCACCTCCAAATACCATCACATTGGGGATTAGGTTTCAACACATGAATTTTGAGGGGGACACAAACATTCATTCTATGACATTGATATACAGTAAAATTCATCCTTTTTAGTGTACAATTCTATGAGTTTTGACAATGCATACTCTCATGTAACCATCAACATAATCAAGATATAGAACAGTTCCTTCACCTCCACAAAATTCTCTCCTGCTACCATCAGCCCCATTCTCAAATCGTGGCAACCACTGATCCATTGTTTGTCCCTCTAGTTTTTCCTTTTCTGGAATGTCATCATAATGGAATCATACAGAATATAGCCTTTTGAATCTGGCTTCATTCATTTAACATATGCATTTGAGATTCATCCATGTTGTTGCAGATGTAGTACTTAGTTCTTTTTTATTGCTAAATAGTATTTCATTGTCTGGATATACCACAGCTTGTTTTTTTTTGTTTTTGTTTTTTTTTTTTTGTGAGGAAGATCAGCCCTGAGCTAACATCCACGCTAATCCTCCTCTTTTTGCTGAGGGAGACTGGCTCTGAGCTAACATCTATTGCCAATTCTCCTCCTTTCTTTTTTGCCCCCCAAAGCCCTACTAGACAGTTGTATATCACAGTTGCACATCCTTCTAGTTGCTGTATGTAGGATGTGGCCTCAGCATGGCTGGAGAAGCGCTGCATCGGTGCGCGCCCGGGATCCGAACCCGGGCCGCCAGTAGTGGAGTGCGCGCACTTAACCACTAAGCCACGGGGCCGGCCCCCACCACAGCTTGTTTATCTGTTCACCAGTTGAAGAAAATTTGGGGTTATTTCCAATTTTATGAATAGAGCAAATGAATATAACAAAATTTTATTTGTATACAGGTTTTTGTGTGAGTCTATTTTTATTTCTCTAGGGTAAATACTTTGGAGTGGGATTACTGGATCATAAGGTTAGTGCGTGTTTAACTCAATAAGAAATTGCCAAAGTATTTTCCAAAGTGGTTGTGCCATTTTGCATCACCATCTGCAATATATGAGAGTTCCAGTTGTTCTGTATCCTCATCAGCAGTATTGTCAGTTTTTTTTGAAAAAGGCACTTTCACACCTGTGTGGTAGAATCCCTTTGTGGTTTTAATTTTCATTTCCCTAATGACTAATGGTGTTGAGCATCTTTTCATGCACTTATTTGCCATCTGTATCTCTTCTTTGTTGTAGAGTCTGTTCAAATCGTTTGCCCATTTTTAAACTGGGTCACTTGTTTTCTTATGATTGAGTTTTGAGAGATCTTTCTATATTCTGGATACGAGTCTTTTATCAGATACGTGTTTTGTAAATACTTTCTCCAGGTCTGTGGCTTTTCTTCCATTTTCTTAGCTGCTAACCTCTGAATCTTAGGTAACTTCTTCCCTGTAACTCTTCTCCTCTGTAACAGGACTGTTTTATTATCTCCACACCACTTACCACTTTCCAAAACGATCTTGTTTATTACGGGCCACCGCTCACTAGAATGCAAGCGCCACGGGGACAAGGACCTTGTCTGAGTCACCACTGTATTTTCAGGACTTGGATCTGTGCCTGGCATATAATGGGTACACAACGAATACTTGTTGAATAAATAGTAATAAATCCACTAACCCTTCCCAAGTGCTCATTAGGCTCTAGGCACTCTGCTAATTACCTCTCATGATTTACCTCATTTAACCTCAAAATAATGCTATGAGGTAGATTCTATTATTACCTCCATTTAATAAGGATGTGCTAAAAATAATAATAATAAAACAGGATATGCTGGTTATTAAGCTATTTTCACTCCAAATCGTCTATACTCTGCCATGCAATGCTGGGGCTGGGACTCTGCAAACCCCACTTCTGTTTTGCCAGCAGCTCTCTGTTAGGTCCACCAATGGGGGACGCTAGAGGGACCTGGAAGGATGGAAGAGGGAGAAGGGACTTAATCCTGCTGGTTTTGCCTGCTGTTGCTGTCAGCATCTCTCCAGCTTAGGTTTTAAACTTGGCAGAGTCCATTGGTTCCAGTAGCAGGAGTTGGTTCCAGGTTGTGGTTTTTTTCCAATACCTGAACCAGGTGCGTCGCACTCACTCTGAGATGGCAGCACCAGCAAGTGCTCCCTCCTCAAAAGACTTAGTTCCAGCGCTGTGGGGCCCCTCCCCCAGGCCTCTCAATTTTTCCTCCTCCCTTCCCTTCCTTCTCTCCCTCTTCCCCTTTCTCTCAAGAGTTTCTATAAGTTTTAATAACCCCGACTTCTTTGTTCCTCCAACACCGGAGGTGGTAGCAAGCTTCCTGCAGTTACTGCCTCTGTGATATTTTAGTGTCCCTTTTTGGTTTTCTCATACATGGTTAATAAACCTTTAAGTTAAATTCTTTCTGATAAAATAATTGGGATCTTGACTGATGCAGGAAACTAAGCACAGAGAATTAACGACCATCAGACTGACAGCCAAGCAGGAGTACGATGCTTACACAATTAGCTTCAATAAAAAAGGAAGACAGTTAGAAATGCCCCTAGAGAGGAACCAACAAAACGGAGACCAATTTGGCAGTATCTAGTACAATGTATTACAGTGCATTCCCAGAACTCAGGAACATATCGTATGATGTTGGCAACTCCCACTTAGAGCTGCAGAGGAACAATTCTTAGAAAAGTGATGTTGGATAGACAATTCAATAAAGGTTCTTTTCATCATTGCTTCAGATCCAACCCAAGTACTGCTTCCTCCACGAAACCTGCTGTGGCAGATACTCTCAGATGCTCCCCAGTACCACAAAGCTTGTTACTCCTAGCCAGTGTTCTATGACAGAGAGTGGAAAAGCCAGATCATACTTTCACAGTGTCCCTTGGGTGGGGACTGAGGAGACTTATGACCCAGGTCTGGCCAATGAATTATAAGGAGAAGTACCTGGAGGAGGCATCTGGGGAGAAATTTCTTCAGAAGTGCAGAGTGTCCCTCATTAAGAGTCCCTCTCTTTTCTATGCTGCCCTGGCTACCTCTTGCTTCCTGCCCTTGAATATGGTTGAGATGCTTCTTTGCATTTCTGAAGCATCTTAATTTTCTTACTAGACCTTAACCTATTCAGGCCAGGAACTCTAATTCATCTGGATATTCCATGTAACCTCTAGTAGAGTACCTGACACATATTAAGTGCTTACTAAATGCATATGCATGTTCTGTACCTCTAGATGTGGGTTATACCTACACCTTATATTCACTGTTTAGAATTTGTATTGTGAGAGGAATCTTAGTTAAAAGCATCAGCTCTGGATTCAGAGAGAGCTGGGTGCATATCTTGGCTCAACTCCCTGTTAGCTAGGTGGCCCTGCGTAAATCCTTACATCTCTACATTTCACCAGGCTCCAAGTCTCAATTCAAATATCACTTCCCACATGAAGCAATCTGTACTCTCTCCCAAATTTGGAAGTATTATTTTCCTCTTCTTAACTCATCACTCCCTTTTCTGAAATATAGAATTTTTTGTTAACTTTTTTTACATACATGTGATCATTCTATATACATATTTCTGCTACTTGATTTTTTTTCACTTAATGTGCCTTGAAGATCTTTTTAGTTCTATATATATTGATCTACCTTATCTGCATAGCATTTAATAGTACAGATTTATCAGAATTCATTTAATTATTCCATTATTAATGAACATTTGTTCTTTTTTCTTCCAATTTCTGCGCATTATATAAAATTCTACAAGTAATGTACATGCTTCTTTCTACCAATGTGCAAGTATTTCTCTAGGGTAGACACCAACATGTAGACTGACTAGGTAGATAGATAGACACATTTAGAAATTTAACAGATTATATCAAATGCCCTCTAATTAGGTAGTAACAATTAATAGAGGTTAAAAGCATTCAATTGCTCTTTCTTTGACATTACTTATCTTCTCAGATTCTGGAACAACAGCTGCAAAGGGCCTTTCAACTGGACGGAACAGCTTGTTGCCCTGCTTTGTTACCCATCACCCTCCATTCCCTGTCTGTGGTGCAACGTAGTAGATGAGGGGAAAGAACACAGGTTTCATAGGCCACCAAAGGCTGGCTCTGGCACATTCTGGCTATGTGACCACGAAAATGGTACCAGACTTCTTGGAGCTCTTGTTTCCTTATTTGTGAAATTGGATGAGAAGACTTCCAGGATACTGAGGTAGCAGGTAATATTTAACCAACCTCTTGCAACCTTCTTCTCTCTTCCTCCTCCTTCCTCTATCCTTTCCTGTCACTCTTCACTCCTCAAAGTCTATGGGAAAATTATTCTATTTATACTTAAAATCAGGACTGATGAAGTGAGTTTGAAATAAAGATGAGCATTGATCTTCTGTAGAGAATTTCATCCTCTGAGACTGTTTGCTTCTACAACATGGGCGGATGTGCAAAATTCGTCTCTGAATCAAGCCATCAATCTGAGCAAATCCCTACCCATTGTAAGTCCCTAATTAATAAGCGTTGAACAGATGAATCAATTCTACTTTAACTACAGCAGCTCCAGGATGAGACTCTTTTGGGGTCCTGGGATTTCCAAAACAATAAAAGCAAAACCAATCCCTGTTGACCATTTTGACAATATGATAATCGAAGTGTTACCACTTCCATCCAGGGATGCAAACTTCTCAGCAAAACAAAAGAAAATTTCTGACATCAGCACTAAGAAAGGGGGGAGTGAAGTTCAAAAGGCTCCAGTGCAATGCCAAGGAGGAAGAAGTGTGGTGAAAACATAATGCCATTTGTCAGAGAGGTCAGATTCAGGAATCAAACTGACTAGTGGATCTGCTGAAGAAAAGCAGACAGAGTCCTTCAGAAACACAAGAAGAATAGAATAATCTCAGTGTCAGGTGCCATCCTAAGACCAAGTAAAAGGTGTCTGGACAAAAAGATGACTTTACAGATCTTATAGCTCCACAGAAAACGCAACTGGTCCAGGGAAACGTTACATTTAGGCAGATGGAACGCACAGATTCTTCATGAAAAACACCATGACGTTGAGAAAAAATTCAACATTTCAACTAGGTGAAGACTGCTTGGGGAGAGGTTGAAAAATTTAGCATATTATGAAAAACCCCCTGCTGGCATTTTAATAACCTGCATATTGAAAATGATTATTTCCCCCAAAAGGGAAACTTTTTAGCATAGATTTAAAAACACCAAGGATAGGAAAACTTTTCTTATAAATAAACAAACAACCTCATAGTGTCAATTGGAATTGAGCTTACAGTTTGAGAAACAACTAAATTCAATTAAACATTTATTTTATTGAGTACTTCTAATAATAGTAACTATATTATAACAATGATATAAATATAAACATATATTATGTATATAACATATATACATAATATAAAATGAAGTATATAATAGATATGATATATAATATGAATATAACATGAAATAATAAGAAATAATATAATTTAATAATATACTAATAATAGCTAATACTTATGAAATGCTTTCTATGCTCCAGGCCCTGTTTTAAGCATTAAAACAGGGAGGGGCTTTTAAGTTTACACAAGGAAACTAAGACTTAGAAAGGTTTTAACTTGCCAAAGGAGAAGCTGGAATTTTAACCAAGGTTATGTGCCTCCAGAATCTACAGTTTCAATGGTCCTAGTATGTGAGGTTCTGTGCTAGGCATTATGATACATGCCAGAGATTAAGTTAACTCATCCTAAAAGATGTTACAGTCTTGCTGTAAGACTGGAAGACAGATACACACAGACACAAACAACTACAATACCAGGCAGAAGAGAGAATGTATCAAGCAGAAATTCTGGTGGCAAGCAACAGAAACTAACTGTCTGACTTAAGCAGTCAAGGAATTTACTGTAAGGATGTTGATAACATCACAGAATCACTGGAAAAACTAATAACTAGTAGTAGAAAATGGACAGAGACAAAGTGAGACTATATGAAAACGAGATGCACATCATGGAAACTTCCTTTAACCAGATAATAACTATGTTTAATATTCAAAGAAGAAAAAAAACTGAAAAACGAAAGGAAAGTCTTTCTTGGTTTGTTAAACACATGGTATCCAGTGTTAAACTCACTGAATATGGTTTTAAAGTTTCTTATCTGCCTAGTACGATTGAGAATAAAAAGGAATTGTAAGGGTCTGGTTGATTTTCACTTGAGGCTGGTAAGAGGTTATATTTGGGATGTCTTATTATCATAGAGCTGTCAAAGTTTTCTGGATTTTGGAAAGAGGCAAAGCAAAGGATAGGTGAAAGGGATCATCACGGTCCCCAAAAGAATTTAAGTCTAAGTCTCCCTGACTTTACTAAATATCTAACACATGCCTCCCAATATTGATAATGATAAATCATAGAACAAACCCATGATCTTTTTGAGACAATAAGTTTTTCTCTTCAGAGATTATTATGGCACTAGGACTGATGCTCGTGAAACTTTAGAAGACAGCCCAGGCAAAGTGATGACATCGGGTAAATGATTCTCTTCCTGACTTTGAGTCTCTGCCACCCTGACCATCATACATATTTTATGGACCTGCGAACAGCACCTTCCTCCTTTTTCAAAGAGTATAAAGATTAAATTCACTTCTCTTTCCTTGAGCGCACACAGATGGCTTATCTGCTCTGGGGTTTTGATTGTGTTTTCAAGTCCCTACTTGCAACCTCTCAGAGCATATCTAAAAATAATCAGCAAAGCTGCAAATCCAGATTTTCAGATCAGGAAATATTCTGATTTATGAACTGTACTAGTTGGGTGTAACTGACAAAGCCTCATCACTCATCACAGGCAATTCCTCCCTAGCTCACTTCTCTATCCCTGTGCACGGCTCAGAAACCCTGTTTAAGATGAGATTACAACAACACAGCCTCATTAACCTTGGCAGCCCGGCAGCTGGCACTGGCTTTTGGCCCCTGAGACCAGCCAGAGAGCCCCGATACCCAGCTGTATTGATTGACATGATGTTCTTCTGAATGCAAAGCTGCAGTCTGAACTGCTTTTGGTGAAATTCCATTCCAGGCAAACACCTGGATTCAATCCAGGATTGAATTGTTCAAATCTGGATTGGACGTGTGCAGACATTTGCCTATCTTTTGAGAATTATTCTTCAAATGTTGGAAGACATCAGGGTTTATGTAGCTCCAAATCCAAAATGAAAAATGAGATCTGGTGTATGTGCTATGAATGGAGAAGGCCTTACTACCTCTCAGACCTGTGGATCCCTAATCAGAATAATCGAGTTTCCTCCTTCCCTTTCTCTTTTGCTTACTTCACATTCTCTTTCCAAGTTTCCAAGTCAACGCTATAACCAACTCAAAATAACTTCCTGCTCCTGATAGGAAGAGAAAAAAATCCCTTTGCTCCTCCAGTGGTAAGAGAAGGAGATGAATCTACCAGGGAAAGAAAATTTTCTGGCTATACTTCCCTGACTCGAGAAAGAGCAGAACTAGGACACAGGTCTTCTGACTTTGAATCCATTGCATATGCTAGAGTTGCAAATCTTTGTCTATAGTGGCCAGCTGGATAATATAAAAAGTGAAGCAGGCCATATTTGTCTTATGCTACTTACTGCTCACCAGATATTCTATGTGCTCTCATATTTCCCAGGCTGGCTTGCAGTTAGGTTAGGGCCATGTGACTAGTTCTGGCCAATGGGCTGTGCGTGGAAGCTGTCGTATCACTTCCAGGTCAAAGTTGTAAACAGCTGGTGAGTCACCTCTATTTCCTTCTTCCTTGGCTGTAGTGACTTTGGAGGTCACATCTTCCATGCAAATGGAAGATGGCTCCTGATCTACATTCTCCAGTATGCAAAGTAGAACGAAATCTTTATTATTAAGCCACTGAAATTTTCAAGTTTTGTCCAGAATGACAGCTAATGTTAATTACCCAAATGCAGCATCTTAAGTTGTATATTTGAATACATACTTTGTTTATCAAATATATAGACATGTTCCTCACTGTCCCAATGAAATATCTTGTCTCCTATCTTTCTTAAAAAAACTTAATATTGGTAAACTATATATTGGATAAGGGGTTAATATCCAAAATATATAAAGAACTCATACAACTCAATAATAAAAAACAAACAGTCCCGGGGCCGGCTCGGTGGCACAAGTGGTTAAGTGCGCACTCAGCTGCGGCGGCCCAGGGTTCACTGGTTCAGATCCCAGGCACACGCCGACGCACCACTTGTCAAGCCATGCTGTGGCAGCATCCCATATAAAGTAGAGGAAGATGGGCATGGATGTTAGCCCAGGGCCAGTCTTCCTCAGCAAAAAAAAAAAAAGAGGAGGATTGGCAGATGTTAGCTCAGCGCTGATCTTCCTCATACACACAAAAAAAGTCCCATTAAAAAATGGGCAGAGGAACTAAACATTTTTCCAAAGACATCCAAATGGCCAACAAGTGCATGAAAAGATACTAAACATCACTAATCATCAGGGAAATGAAAATCAAAACCACAATGAGTTACCACCTCACATCTGTTAGAATGTCTGTCATTAAGAAGACGAGATAAGTATTGGCAAGGTTGGAGAAAAGGGAACCCTTGAACACTGTTGAGGGGAACATAAACTGGTACAGCTACTATGGAAAACAGTATGGAGTTTCCTCAAAAAATTAAAAATGGAACTACCAGATGACCTAGCAATTCCACTTTGGGGTATATATCCAAAGGAAATGAAAACAGGATATCGAAGAGATATTTCATTGTAGCATTATTCACAATAGGCAAGGTATGGAAACAATCTAAGTGTCTGTCAACAGATGAATGGATAAAGGAGATGTGGCATTTATATATGCGATGGAATATTATTCAGCCATGAGAAAGAAGGAAATCCTGCCATTTGCAATGACATGGATGGACCTTGAGGGCATTATGCTAAGTGAGATAAGTCAGGCAGAGAAAAAGAATGTTGTATGATATCACTTATAAAACCAGAGAATGGTGGTTGCCAGGGGCTTAGGGGTGGGGGAATTGGGGAGATGTTGTTTAATGGTACAAACTTGCAACCTGTAGATAAATGAGTCCTGGAAATCTAATGCCTAGCATAGTGATTATAGACAACAATACTTGTAAAGTATTATAAACTTCGAAGTTGCTAGGAGACTAGATCTTAATTATTCAGACCACAAAATAGAAGTGATAATTACATGACATGGTAGAGGTATTAGCTAATGCTACAGTGGTAATCATATTGCAACATATAAATGTATCAAATCAACATGTTGTAAACCTTAAACTTACACAATGTTATATATCAATTATCTCAGTTTAAAAAATTAAAAAAAAATAATGATAGTAGCTAATATTTATTTTACCACGATGTCCCTTTATTATCCCCAGTTTACACATGAGGAAAACTGAGGTACAGAGAAGCTAAGTAACTTGCCCAAGTTCACACAGCAAGTAGAAGTAGGATTGGTAGATTTAGCAAATAAAAATACATGGGACATACTTATACCAAAAATTATTCAGTATTTATCTGAAATACAGATTTAACTGGGTTTCTGTATTTTATCTGGCAACCCTAAATAGGAGGGGCTACCAGAACTTGAATCCAGACAGTCTGACTCCCGAGACCATGAGCTTAATCATATGCTATTCTACCTCTCAGTTTTACACTTTTATTAAAAATGTGGGTAAAAGAAGTATTTAATTTTCCTCTCAACTCTATTTTTGACACCAAACAGATATAAGTGGATTAAGCACAATGATAAATGGCCAATGTGTTGGAGCCACAACATCAGACACATCACAGGGAGTAGTGGGGACTATGGCAAGTTTGAGACTATATGCTCCATCTAAAGAAAGCAGTTTCTTTTTTTGTTTGTTTTTTTGTGTTTGTGTGTTAGGCACTATTTTATTTTATTAAAAAATTTTTTTTATTGCAGTAACATTGGTTTATAACATTATATAAATTTCAGGTGTACATCATTATATTTCGATTTCTGTATAGATTACATCATGTTCACCACCCAAAGACTAATTACAATCCATCACCAAAAGGAAAGCAGTTTCTAAAATAAGGGTTGTGGATTGTTGCCATGTGGGAGTACAGGCTTCTTCAAAAGGAAACCAGAAATCCAGAGTTTTTGGTGATATTTTCCTATGTTAAGATATTCATAACTCAATTGAAATAATTAAACACTGAATGGATCCACATAGTTGAAGCCAAACAGAACAGGTCTGTAGGCTGGAACAAACCTGTGGGTCACTAGGTGTGACCGCTACCTTCACAGGAAGATCTTCCTAAGCCATTGTTGCGTTAGGTTGCGTTTTTCCTATGGAGGAGCTGGTTTTAGGACTATAATCTAAAACTTGAAATCATTATTAGGTGTATATTTAATTTAACTCAATGGCTAGTCATTGAGCGTCTGCTGGGACAAGGCATTGTGCTAAGCACTACAGGGCTGCAGACATGAGCAAGTTACATGCCCATTTTCCTCGTAAATCCTAACAAGGCAAAAAAGTAGAACACCAGAGCAGACTGGGGTAAAGCCATTAAGACAGGAGACTTAGCATGAAGTGTATTTGAACAAAGGAGAGGCATCTGCTGAGTCAATTTGGAAAGAGTTCATTAAGAAGATGACACTTTTGAAAGACCATGGACCAGCAGGATTTCAGTCAACTTAAGGAGAGAGTTTAAAAGAAAGGAAATAACATAAAAGAGGCATAGACTTGAGAAAGTTTTCAGTTTGGCTGGAGCAGAAAATGCTTTTAGAAGCTGGGGCAAGATCAGGATGGAAAATTAGGTCGAGGACGAGGCTTAGGCAGATTAGAATCGAAGTCACACACTCTCATGATAGATCTTGACGCCTTATCTCAGCGCCATACTTTCTATAATCCAAAGCCCTCACTGTTACGTTCTCAATCTGTCCACATGGGGAGCGTGGCTTCTTTGTATCTGGGAAAACTGAGTCAGAGAGGTTAACTAGGTTTCTCAAGGTAACAAAGAAAATCAGAGAGAAAGGTAAGATCAACACACAGATCATCTAAGTTAGGGGCTGTCAAACTTTTTGTCGAGGGCCAGATAGCAAACACTTTCAGCCTTGTGGGTCATACTGTCTGTGTTGCAACTGCTGAACTCTGCCATCGCTGGGTGAAAGCAGCCACAGACAATATGTGAGCGAATGGACGGGGCTGTGTTCCAATAAAACTTTACTTACAAAAATAGCCAGCAGCCTAGATTTGGCCATGGCTGCAATTTGCTGACACCTGGTCTGAATTTTTTCATAATGCGGTTTCATAGGTGCTCTGGGAGTTTGTCTGCTTTGTTCGTGGCTGTATTCCCTGTGCCTGAACAGGGCCTGACATCTAACGAGGGCTTAGTATATGTTTGTTGACTGAAGAAAGTCACGTTCCCTGAAACTTAATATATACATCAACAACCTGATTTAGTACATTTGGCCTGGAAGTCAGCCTTCCTACTACCTTCCCCCTCCGGCCATATTCAATTACATCAAGTCCTATTGATATTACGTTTTAAATATCTTTCTCCACATCCATTGTCCTCACCATCATTTCTTGCCTGAACTATATCGGCAGACTCTTAGTTTCCACTCCTGTTGCCATCTAATTCAGCCTCAACATGGAAGCCCAATCGGAATAGCAGGCACACCCTACCTAAAAATCAATGGAATCCCACCTTACTTTGAATAAAAGCTGAACTGTTAGTCTGAAGAGTCTACTCACAATGCAGCGATCCCTGATGACTCTCTAATCTCACCTGTGACATCCCCTGTACTCATTAGCACTCCACTCACTGTACTCTCTTCTCAGTTGACACGGGGCTCTTTCCTGCCACAGGGCCTTTGCACAGTTTCCTCCTCTCCATTCCCCTTTCCTCCATTTGTCTAGTTCAAAGATCTTTCAGCATTCAGAGCTCAGCTTCCTGGCTCTCTAAACTAGGTCAGATACCCTGCCTGCTCTCTCACAACAACCTCACAGTCTTTATTACATTTGTAATCAAGTAATGAAGTATCTGGTTCATTGTCTAATGCCTGTCTTCTTGCTGTGTTTGCTCACCAATGTATATTTGAGTTCCTGGCACAGTGTCTTCCATGTAGTAGGTACTCATAAGTGCTCGTTGAATGAAGACATAACATCATGGAAGCAGTTTTGGAGAGGACCTTAGCAGTTTATCTAGTTGCATCTTCTGCCCAGTGCGATATTCTCAATGACTTAAGAGGATTTATAAGGTGCTGAGTTTGTCCCTTGGCTCCTGCAATCTAAAGCAGCCCTATTTTATTCATTCCATGCACTACTCTAACAGGTACGTTGGTGAGAAATGCTACTTACAATCCTCAAAAGTGTAATTATCAGGTATCACTCTTATGATGAGCAAAAGTTTTATAAAGTTATCTTAAACTTATATATTGCCTTTCCTTCCAAACACAATGATGCTTATTAAAAATTAATTATTTAATGTTTTGTTATGAAATATTTAAAGCATAAAACACAGAATAAAAAATAAAATTGTATTCACCACTCAAGCCTGGTGCTTTAAAAATATCTGGCTTTTTATTCACCCATAAGTAATAAAGGAGAAGAAGTTATAATACTCAATTCCACTTTACAGATCGATTAATGAGCAGAGAGAGTTTAGATGACTATTCTGTGGTGATGGAGTTAGAAAAAGAAAGGAACTGGGATTATATGCAGCACAACTCAAATACCCACAGTCTGGCTCATCTTGTATTTTCCCAGATTCTGTGATAGGCCAAGAGTAGCTCTAATTTTCTGTTTACAACACTGCTGAGAAGTGGTGGAAATTAAAGTCTACTTGAGGGCATAATATAAATTGACCTTGAATGGACAGCAACCTCTTCTCTTGAGACATCATCAAATAAAATGATTCTTTGGGAGAAGCCACTATGACCTCTGTCTCACAAATGGAAAACCTGGAACAGAAGCAAAGTGCACGGCTTTTTCTGGACGCTGATGTCAAGCCGGCATTTCAGGTAGGTGACATGTGGACCAGTTATACTTTGCTGCTTCCTTGGTGTTTAGTTGTATATAAAAGGAAAATTTCAATCCTAGATTTTAAATTTCAGATATTAACACCATCTGAAATGAACTAAGGACAAAGGGAATACTCTTCATTGGCGACCTATTCTCTCTGTAATCTTTTTTTCCTCATCACCAGGCTAGGGCCCATTTCTGAAATGCTAGTTAGGGTATCTTGCAAGCCTGTCTGAGGTGCTGAGAAGTCAAGACAACTTCTAAGAGTGTGAGAGAAACTTGTTGATAAGTGGTAAGTACAGCTATTTTGAACCACACAATTTCCCCCATTGGGGATGTATGAACTCTAGCTAAACCCACTAGTGCCACCTATTGGAAAAATGTATTTTAATAAAAATAAAGTTGCAGGCTTAAAGTCTGTAATACTGGAAAATGCCTCCCTAGATGGCAATTTCCCCTGCCAAAGAAAAACAAAGGTAAGGCAGCTCACTGAAGGAAACTTAGGGGAGCTCTAGGTATTTTGTTTTTGAAAAAAAAAAGGCTTTCATTTTTCAATTTGATAGCAAAGAAAATATTAAATAATAATGAGATACAAGACCAACAAACACCATAGTTCAGGAATGGCTTTTCTACTAGTTGTCACATGGCCACCCCGAACGGGGGCTGAGTCTCGTGGGGTGTAAGCATAGAGGACTGTTCTCATGGGCTGGGGTAGGGAGGCTTTGTTTTTTGAGCTCTGTTCTAGAAGGACCCAGAAATCTGGAGAAGAGGCAGCAATTACCACAGGAGACCTTATCCACCTTTTTACAGCAAGGGAAAAGTTCTCTTCTCTTTTCCTTCCCTCCTACTGACCAAGAACACAATTTATTAGGTTACGAATGATAAAACGTCCCTTCTCACCTTCCTCCTCACTCCCCCCTACCACCGAAGTACTTTGAACACAATTTTATGAAATCTGTACAAACATCTTCGAGGGGGAAAAACAGTACAAAGAAGACAAGCAATGTATAGGACAATATGCATATATGATCTGTTGGGTGTAAATTAAAAGAAGAAGAAGAGGGGAAGGAAAAGGAGGAAGGGGAAGAAAGAGGAGAAGAAAGAGAAGAAGAAATAGTAATTCTGGCAAATGGCATAAACATTTTCCTGAGAGGAATCAAAAACAAAACAACCAAAACAAAAATCTATTTATGCCAAGTTATGGTTAGCAAAAAGGGGCTGGGTGGGGGGAGGATTTTGCTTTCCAGTTTATGTTTCTGTACTTTAAAATTTTTCTACGAATGTCCTTATATTATTTTTGTAAATTAAAGAAAAAATGCCGCAGCAAAGCTAATCTATGCTGTGAGAAGTCCAGATCAAGATTGCCCTTGGACGGGTGTAGCGCCTAGAAGGAGCCAAGGCGACTTATGGGAGGTTAACGATGTTTTTTCTTGATCTGGGAGCTGGTACCAGTAACACAGGTATGTTCAGTTTGTGAAAATTCATCAAGCTGTATATTTCTGATCTGTCCACTTTCCTGCATGTGTGTTCAGCTGGAATACAAGTTTCAAAACTGATGCCAAGAGGAATTCTTGGGTAGTAAGATTCTAGACCATTTGTTTTCTATTTCCCTGTATTAAAAGAAACTAATAAATGTTATAAAATAAATGTATGAAAATAAACTCAATTTTGATATATTTCTTTCCAAATGTATGTTTCAAATACATCTGTTGATGCAACATTGTGGTAGATGGAGTTAGAAAAAACTCAGTACCACCTGTGCTGAAAGTTTCCTTCGCACGTGTAGGAGCTCTCCTCTGGGGAAGCATAGGAGACAGACTTGCCAGTTTAGTCTGGTCTCAGATATCCTGGCAGGGAGACACGGCAGGGCCCTCTACCCACATGCCCAGGCTTTCAATAATCAATGCAAAAGCTTCTTCTTTAATGAGAGACTGTTCAGCGACTAGCTGGCCCAGCATCTACTCTCTGAATCAGGCAACTCTTCTCTCCCTCCCTGGCAAGGGAACCTCAATCGCTCCCTGTCTGCAGGAATCTACCAGTTCAGATTACCTGTTTAGCAGCGAACATTTGATGGGCTTGCAGATATGCTGGCAGATAAGTTTTCAAATGACTCTGCCTGCCGTGCCCTTTATTTGGAAGAGCCACAGTATACCCCTGCAGCTGGCGAACAAGTGCCCCGTATTTCCTATCAGCTTCTGATAAAGGTGAGGAACACCGAAGACCCAGGTAGGGTTACAAGAGAACAGTGCGCTTCACAAACGTCACCCTACCACCTGTTTTTTTGCATTCATGGTATTATCAATTGTGCTAAATGTACAGGTCAGAACTTTAATCTTATTCCACTCAGATAGCAGATAAAGTCTGTGTGAAACCAGTAAGGGCTTTTTCTATCATCCCAAGAAAGGAGTATTAGGGCCTAAATGCTTTGCTTTTGTAATTTTCCACTACATTATCCTTTCCTTTTAAAAAACAACTGATTAAGTTCTCATATGTGCTCTTGTTGATGGCAACAGGCATTCCAAGGTGGATTTATAGATTTACTTATCTTAAAAGCTGAGGCAAGATAGGAAAAATATATCTAGAATTTAAAAATAATATGATCTATTTCCTGGCATGATTTCCTAATTTTCACTTGAAAACTATGTGGAAAATGGACTTTATTTCAATAATACAAAGAAGTAACAGTAGTCACTAGAACAATAGTAATGTTAGCAGTTGTCGTTTGTCCAACATCTACCAGCAGCTGCTTTAGTATGCATTAGGGCATTTAATTCCCACCACCCGCCATTCTTACTATGCCAGAGAGGAAATAAGTCCTGAGACATTTGATAATGTGCCCAATGTCACACACACAGGTGGTAGGTATGTAGCAGAGGTGGGATCTGACTTCAGATCTTTTTTACTCTGAATGCCTGCTTTCTTTCTTCATGTGTTACAGTGATGTATTGTTATTGCCCTTGCCACTCTTGGAAGATTTAGAGCCAAACAATTTGGGGCTCACATTTGGCTTATTAGGTACGTACTTGTGGGGACACATAGGAACTGACTATTTCACAACCGACTTTAGGAGGTTGACAACTTAAGAGACAAAATCTTTGAACTCTAGTTCAAGGAGTCTTTGTGGGTCTTTGTGACGGTACGTCATTCTAGATTCTCATTGGAAGAGAGAGACTGGAGAACGGGTTCTACCCAAATGGAGTCTGATGGTCTTTGTGGTGACGGTGGTGGGGTGATTTTCTAGAATATAGATCTATTGGCTAAGATTGGAAAAGCTGGTTCAGGCCATGTCAGAGATGCTTGGGAAACCATATGGTGAAGAATTCCTTTTTTAGAAGGTTTGGGAGGTGGGAGGTGGTGATGGTGGTGGGAGCCTACTTTATTTACTTCCTAAATATCCAATCTAAAAACACACAGTCCCAGCCAAACTATCTTCTCCCATGGACTAAATTTATACATACACAAGAGCCGGATATCTAAAGTGAATTAAAGTATATTAATCTAGAAATGGTGTATTTTTAGGGTTGTGGTTATTTTTGATAGAGGTTGGCTGAGATGCCAGCAAATGAAAAGGAGAAATGGGAAAACAAATACTCTTTCCATTTAATCAATTCTTGGGGAATGGGGCTTGTGTGTGTACATATTTTACAGTATTTTCATCTTCGCTTGGCTTGGCATCCAACTCAGCGGCAGTATGAACTTTAAGGTCAAGTGGTAATTTGGTTCCAGAAGTTGCCATAGGAATACTGCTGCCCACAGAACGATGACGGTTTTGAACAGTGGATTCCCCAATGCAAGAGGTCATATGAGGCAGACTTTACAAAGTTTACATAACAAAGAGCAATTCTGTTAACTAAGATGATTAATTCCCGTCAGTACACATCAAACAGAGCTGTTACAAAACATTATTGTCTGGGTTCACATTGCATAGTGAGGGTTTTTCACAAGTTCCATTTCCAATAACTCTTTTGACAAAGCCAGAACTTTTTTTTTTTGAGGGGGCGGTGGTGAGCAGACGTTAATTTCCAGAGGAATCCATGAATGGGGACTGAGTAGGCTGCCTTCTTAAATGTGAGATATGTCGCACTGATGTTGTGGCAGGAAAAAGACAACAGCCCTTCTGAGGAATGGAGGCCTTCCAGGGACCAGGGATTGATGAAAAATGTCCTGGCAGTATAATGCCTGGATTGTCCTTCCCCTCTGAGACAATGGGGTATTTAAAGGGCTCATAGCATCACAATTCTAACTTACTCCTTTAAGACATTTTCAAATTTTATGTTTCACAGCTGACAGTAAAAGTGAGCAGAAAAAGCCAGTTTTATGAACTCTCTTGCAACGAAGTAGACAGCCTTACTTTGAAGATGCTATTTGCGTGCAAATATAGCTATTCTTGAAAGCCTTAACAATTCAATGAGCCCGTTTTCTGCTTCTTAAAAAGTAGTGACAGGAAGATGGAAAAAGCACTGAACTCCCAAACTGAAAGGTCTGACTTTGAATGCTGATTCTGCCAGTTATCTGGGTGATCTTAAACATGACACCTAACCTTTCCTCATTTCTGAAGAATAATAACTCTCTCTGAGCCTACTTCTCAGGGTTGCTGTGAAAATCAAAAGCAATATTGTATGCAAAGATAGTTTATGACAAAGTATTTCAGAAATAGAAATGATCATTAGCACTAATATCCCTATATGGACAATTCTCTGCCTTAGAAGAAGATTTTGGGGAGGAGGGTTTCCACAGGGAGGTTAGGACATTTGCCTTTGATTATTCCCCTTCTTAGGCCATTGAATCTCTTCAGCTTCCTGGTCATTTGGTTAAATTATCTGCTCCAAAGTGACAGCAATAATAGCAATAATAGTGAATCTTAGGGTGGGGGGGCCCATAATCTCTAACTAGATCCTTAAATTATCCTCATCTTCCAGAGTGAGCACATCACACACTAATATGCTTTCTGTCTTCTTCCTCTTTGGCCAACTTAGCAAAAGCAAATTGTCAAGATCAATGTAACTTTCTACACAAAAATGAATTGCATTGGCCTTAGCATCAAGGACCTAAGACCTCAGTTGCAAAAGTAAAATTCTAAAGCTGGAAGAAAAATGCCATGCTAACATTTAAATCTGAAGTGTTCTTTAGATGACAGGATACAGAGGGCCAGTTATATGGCAACCAAAGCAAATGGCACATTAAATTTGGGTGTATATTCCATATATGTTGTATGAATTTACAGAGCTTTGTGGGGGAGAGAAGCAGACACAAAAGTGGAGGGGGTACTAACAGTTATGAGTTCTTCATGAACTGTTTTCTTTCTCTTTCTTTGGCCAGTCATCTTCAAGAATCAAGTGAAAACACCACACCAGACTCTAAACTTATTTCTGGCAGAAGTGCACCATCCTCACATAGACCATAAACGGGAAAATAGAGTTTTCTATTTAAGATTTCTAGGATGGATTATGGCAGATGCCTGAGAAAGGTTACAAAACTTGTTCAGTGTCTTTTCCCTAGCAGCAATGTTGGTCAGCATTGGAAAGGGAAATTGCCTCAAAGGCCTGAAAGGCAGATACTCCCCTTTCTAAGAAGGTTTGCAGGCATTTAAGGTGGTCTCCCTTAAATTACGCAAACACTCAGCAAACACTCCAATATGCAGGAAAGGGAGGATAAGAAAACATTTTGTTTGAGAAGCTTCCAGATCCCGAGGAGTGACTTGTGGGATGAAAGGTTGGTTTGGATTCTGAAAGGTAGTAGATGTTTGCACCCATACTGACCCAGCGTGGGAGGGCTAGCTTCCAACTTGGGTAATGGCTGAGCATGTGAAAGTGGAAGTTTTGCTGTGAACAGTCAGCTTTAGGACATGCCCCTATAACATCCAGACTAGGATTCCCCTGATACCGCCTCCTGGGGCTTGACTCACCAGGTCAGTGCTCCCCCTTGTGGTGACTTCTGGAGCTGCTATCAGACAGGAAGTGGGGGGTGGTGGCGGGGGTTGAGAACATATGGCCTGGAGACGAATACTGGTGCCTTCCAAACTGAAGAAGGGGGTGGTGGCATTCCAGTTGCATGCCTGTTCTAAATAGTACATACGGCCTTCTCTAACTTTTAGTTCTTTGAGATAACCTTACACTGGCTTCTTTGAAATTCTCTTGCTTTGAAATTCTTACCTGAGTTCTCCCCACTCATAAATATCTTTCATTTGTCACATCTCTTGCTTGGGGTAAGTGGAGTCAAGCACAGCCCCGCTGATTATGGCATGGTGTCTGCACCAGGTGTCACACCGCCTGAACAGCTTGACGTGTGTGTTCATGAAACCAAACTATAACCTCCCCAAACTCAACGTCTTTGTTTCTTTTAATGCCGTCTTAACTTACCAATGTGTTTTAAATGGTTCTTGAGTGTAGTTTAAAAGACTGTGGATTACAGCTATGCAAAGGGCACCTATCTCACGTTTATTTAACCACAGGAGCAGCTTCCTTTGAAAATGGAATCAGTTATCAAACATATCATTTGTGGACCAATTCCTCCAAGGACTCATTCTGTTTGACCTTAAGCTGTGTCTGCCAATATTCATAATAGGTGTTCTAAGCAGCACCAAGAACTTAGTCGATGAAAGATAAAGCATGTCTTTGGTCTGTGACCTTGATTACAACATGTTTTGATGTGATGATATGGATTTATCTTGACGGACATTTGTTTGACCTCTGCCCCAGATGCTGTTTCAAATCAGAAGAAAATCATTTACATGGGGGAAAACATCCCATGAGTTTAAGTCAACACATTGGGAACCCAGACTATAATAGGTTTTTTTGGACATCAAATAGTAACAAGTCCCATGTAGCAAACATGTAATTTCAGGGCCATTATGAATATATATTATATATTCATTTAAATCAAGCCAAAATTATTACTAAGCATCTACTATGTGAAGGAGAAATCTAAGAACCTTCGTAAACGTTGTTTCTTATTCCACACGCCACGGTTTTAGCAAGTTCCAATAAATATTTGTTTTCCATTCATTAAACATTGAAAGTTCTTTCAGCATGCCGTACAATCGCAGGTAACTATTTGCCCTTCTCCAGGTTTAACAAAATGTTTCAGACACAGACTATCAAAGAATGAGGACTATACAAATGCCTCTCTCTGATAGTGGGACTCAGTGGCGACTTTAGTGGCTCCAAGTCCAAGGAAAGTTTCCACTGCCTCCCCAGTGCCCTCCTTCCACATGACTGCAGGAACTTGGAGAAGCTCCAAAGACTGAGACCAAGGTGACTGTCCTTGCCCTTCCAGCACGAGTCTTTGGAGGGCCTTTGCGCCAGCATCATAGGGGCAGGGGCTTTATAACCCTCTACTCTCTATTATCCTCTAGGCCAATCCCTTTGTGTTACAGAAGAGGAAACTGAGGCCCAGAAAGAAGTGACTTGTGCAAGGTCACACTGTTAATATCTCACTGTGCCAGGACTGGAGCCCTAATCCCAGGACTCCCATTTCTATGCTCTTTTCTTTCCATTAATCTAAATCATCTTTCTCTCTCAGATTTCTGAATAAGCTGCATCCTCTCTCACCTCTGAGCTTTCGCATACAAGCTGTTTGCTCTATCTGCAATTCCACCATCTCCCTATGCTACTTTTGGACTCGCACCTTGGACAAGTGACTGACTTATTCTGAAGAGCTTAGCTAAAACATCACTTCTTCTGGGATGCCCTTCCTGACCCTCTGAGATGGAGTTAGGTGCCTTTTCTGTGTGTTCTCCTACCATCTGTCCTGAAGCCAATTCCAGCATTTCTCACCCTATAGAGTAATCAAGATCTCCAGCACACTGCAGGCTCAACGAGGACACGGACCGGTGTCCTGCCATGGTTGCATGTTAACACAATGCCTGGGGCCCACTAACTGTATTTAGAATAGATGAGTGAATGAATGAGCAAGTGTTCTCTCCTAACAGAGTGAGGGCTGAAGGATGGATGCTGGTGATGGGTGGGGACCCAGTTCAGACAGGTGGGGAAATGGTAGAAAAGGAGATGGCTCTGTGAAGTCTAGACCCCAACTGAGCCTTTATCTGCGGTTACTCTCCTTTGAACCTTAGGATGTCTACTCTCCAAATTCTAATGATTTGGAATTTCTAGAGTGGCTTGCAACAAAGCCAAGAGGAATTTAGGAAGGAAATGCCTAAGAGGACTCTGCACACGATTTCTCTCTGTGTCTGCTAGAGAACTCTTCTCAGAATGGGCCCATCAAGGGTCTTCTCTGAGGCTCCCCTAGGATTGGGTGGGAGTTGGGCCTTTTATCTACAGGTCTGCTTGGCTGATGCCTCCTTTTTTTTTCAATCCCGGCTGTCAAGGGTGGGTTCTTGTTCCAAACTGACTACCCGGGTGCAGCTGACATGGGAAAGGAGAGAGAAGGATATTCTTGTACTAACATAACCAAGGTGCCCATGGGGTTCCAAGGGCAGGCAGCTTAGAGTCTTAGCAGAAGCATGGACCTCCTAGGATGCCTCCTCTGGCGAGCTGGCCAGCACTGTAATCTCAAGCAGCTTTTCTGGCAGAATTCTAGCCTTCGGCTTGGAGAGTGGATGTTTGCTGCTGTGCCTAGAGCATGTGCCTTGTTCTGGAGATCAATGCCTCTAGGCTTTGCTATCTCCAGAGCAATAAGGCTCTTGCCCTGGTGGTGGACTTTTTAGCATTGGCTATTCCATACTCCATGATAGTCCTCCTCAAAGCCCAGAACCCAGCTTGAAATTTCGGGGCTAAGGCAGGATTCGCTGAAATAGGACTGTTACTTAGCACTATTGTTTTCAAAATAACACAATTGTTGCTCCCCTAAGTGACTTCCCACACTTCACTTCTAGCATCAGTTTCCTCATCTGTAAAAGAACAGATTTGAATGAAATCACCTTCAAAGTCCATCAAACTTCTACAATTCTTCAATTTTATGAGTCCCTAGTTCCTCTCTCAGAATATTTTCTCTAAAATGCTAGTTTCCCAATCTGTGTGGATATACCCAAGATGTTCCAAAGGAGTAGGTCCTGACAGCCCATACTTACTGGCTGTAGAGGTCTTATTACCCCACAGTCAACTTCTTGTTTTGCAATACAAACACCTCAACCTCTGGCCCTCACCTGAGCACACATAGGACCTGTAGCTCCCCTCAAAGTCTTCTCCACAAGTATTCGAGGGGACACTTTCACCCTTATGGTATCTAAGTAGCTTCAAGCACTAGTGCTTCCTCTCCTGAGCAGGGAGCTCTTGACAGGTGGTGGCTGTCCCGTCTCCAGGCCCTGTGAAGAGTCTGGCCGCCTCCTCAGGAAATCAGGCTCTCACTCTCTTTTGCCACAGAGTTCCCTGCTGAGAGCCATGCTAAGCCCTCCATGCATTAAAGTCGTGCAAGAACCAGGGGTAAGGAACAAAGAATAACTTTTTCTCACGTGTGATGCTCTGTGAGCATTAGGGAGGCCTCAAACAGGGATTCTCAGCTATTAATTTGACCCCAAATTTAGAGAAATAGCACTTTCAGCATTTTTTTACAGCCCCTCTTTCTAAGACCTGGATAAACACTCAGAAGGCTCCTCCAGGAATAGTCACTGGAGTAAAGGTCAGCATGCCCTCCCTGAAACCCTTTTGTCCCTCTGATGGCTAGGTTTGTTATTCAGTTTATGCCACTTTCCGATTTACTTTGAGATGAGTCCTCTTGGATGTAGCTAAAAAGCCCGATTCAAAGAAAATGTGGGGCTCTTTCCTGAGTTTGCCAGACCGGCCCACCAGATTCGCATCCCAACAGTGGACATGGTCATGACCTAGGCTCCAGAGAGAGCCCAGTTGCATAAAGACTTTGGAACTCTTGGCATCTCTGTGGTCATTTCTCCACTCTGGATTGTATTTCTTCTTTGTCCTGTTCTCCTGATAAATCCTTATTCTGCATAGTGGTTTTCCTTTAGTGACTGATAGACCAAGAACCGGTTTATTTGGCTACGGGCCTCAGTTGAGTGCCCACAAGCTGTATCCTACGGGTCTTTGGAGAAGATGTTGACATTGCCCCTGCCCTAGAGCAACAAGCTGAGTGTTTGGAATAAGGCCACAAGTTTCAGGAGGCTTGCCAGTCCTAGAATGAGGGTGAGGAAGGGAATAGGTATGATTTTGGTAGGTCAATCACAGAGACACTCTGCTCTAAGGAACCTGCAAGTGTGGTCATTATTGAGCTTTCTGCCTAATTCACCCTTGCAACAACTATTTATCAAGTGTCCACTATGAGCCTTATGGACTGCATTGTGTTCTAGACACCAGGGATGGTGGTGAATAAGATGTGCCGACAAAAACTGGAAACCCAATGGGGTGTGAGTGAGGTAAGTCTTGCTGCTGGACCTCAGAGCAGCTCAATCATTTAAGAAGGAATATTATTTCACATTTAAACGTTGAAAGACCACCGATGTGCAGTACCTCACCACTCAGCCATTCCAGAACTGCAAATATGGGGCCTTGGAAAGCATTGCCCTAGGCAATCACGTGTAACAGGGAGCACATTAGACAGAAATCTCTGATTGATGAGAGACATGAGATAACATCTTTTAGGAAAGGAGACTGGGAAATCACCTTTGTTGGGGATCCTTAAAGAGAGACTAGATATCAGCTGGAATCACCATATTGACGTCTTGTTCTGCTTACGCCAGGCTGTGTTGTTGATAAGCAGGGTATGGACTCTGAGCCTGCTTTCTGGCAGCAAGAATGAGGGTGTGCTTAAGTTTCCTGCCCCTGTTGTCCAATGGCTTGGCTTTGAGAAATGAGAGTGAAGGGTAAATTTATCCAACTGACAGGTCAGACATCAAATTTAACCCCACAGCACTGACATATCAATAGATAACTTCAGGATTGCTTATTGCAACCTCAGAGTGCGCCTACTCTGAGCAACTGCCCGAGAAGTGCTAGAAGTGACTTCAAGTAAGGGCAGAGGAGGGCTTGGGGACAAACAAGTTTGAAAAATACTTTGCTGATCAAAGTCAACCGAGTCTCTTTCCCACACTACTCCTCAGAGTCTTTAATGTAAAATGTGTACTTTTTGAAGCACTGGGGTTGGGGACAGGAGAGAGCCTGGAGCAATTTGCAAACATATTTGGAAAAATGGAACCCTTCCCTAGAGGCACATCACATGGGGCCAGTGTTCTTGGAAAATGCTTTGGAAAACACTGGCTTAGGACTATGTTGTCATCAGGCTTGAGCTATAATTTAGAGCAAAATTAAGGGTGAAATTTGCCTTTTTGTCTATTTACTGAGACTTGAATTTTAATTTGAAGAAACTTTTCTTTAGCACTTTAATATTTTTGAAACTGCCATGCTACCCGTTAGAGAACATATCTTAAGTAAAGCAAAAGGTATTAAAGAAAAAAAACAAATAAAATTAATAACAACGACAGTGCCCTGAGTTCCTTGTATTTCAAAAACACATGTTCTTATTAGGCTTAATAGGGGGTCACAAAAAAACCTTAATTTTTGGATGATGTAGTTGATTTTTTCTTTTTAGGAATATTTACCATTTGCATTGTGAAGAAATTTTTTTAAGTTAGCTAGACATAAAGATTTCTCTCCAAAAAAAAAAAAAGATCTCTCTCCATAGCCATCTGTCTTTATAGCTATTTATCCATCTATCTGTGTCTATCAATCAATGATGTTTGTAGAGTCCATAAGGTAAAGTACGTAACCCTAAAAAAGAATTAACGATAAAATATAAGCTTTGTGGAGACATGTAGAGACTTGAAATTGTTCAAAAAAAACTTTAAAAAGGAGGAATATACTGTACAAGTTGATCAATTAAAAATGTAAATATGGTTTTATGATATTTAAACCACACTTATTAATATATCATTAAATATAAAATAATATTTTATAAATATAAAATATTATTAAAAATTCAGTAGGACTGCAGCAATTCCAAAGCCGCCTGGAGCGCTGGCTAAAGATGTCATTTCCAGGGCCCCAGTGGCAGAGACTCTGATTCAGTGGGTCTGGGTGAGGCCTGGAAACCTGCATCTTTAACCAGCTCCCCAGGTAGTTCAGATGTAAGGACGAAACAATATGGGTACAGGAAATATCTAAGGCTTTAGATAGGATGCATGCAACTACACGAGAATTTAAAGTGGCCAATATCACTTTGAAAAAACATTTAAAAAATATGCTTGATTATAAAATGTTTCTAGGCGGCTTGGGTTTTTCCATAGGCATTACAGAATAAGCAGATGTGGTGGGACAAACAGTCTGACCATGTTTCTCTATTATTCTCCTTTGATGGCAGCTGATGTGTTTCTTGTGTCCCAAGTTTATCTGCTTGGGGAAGAAAAGAGATTGGTCAATATTTCCAATTTCAGGAACATTTTATGTCGGCTTCACGCGTTGAGTTTTATGATATGAGTTTATGATACTGTTACAAAGCATTTTCCTCTATAAACACAGTTAATAGGACAGATTAGATTGGCCCTTCTGACAGATTAGATAAGTTTTCGTTTTAGCCTTTGATGAAATGCAGCAAGAGCACGAGGGACGGAGTTTTTAAATGTCATCCTAATACAAGGTTCTGGGATTCGCCCCTAACTCTGCCAGCGGCCCTAAGGAAGTTAACGAGCTGCTGGGGCGGTACGAGCTATCAACAGCAGTAACTCTCGTGCACAAAGACAAGGAAAGAGCAGTCCCTTTTCTCCCAGAATAAGGATGGTCATTGCTGCCTTGTACGAAGGCATCACACCATCAACCAAAAAAGGAGATACTTGCATGATCTCTGAGATTATTCACCACCCAGAGTGAACCCTCGATTTCCTTAATTAAAAATAAATTATAAAAGCAACTTCTGCCTACCCAATCAGTTATATATCTTTGCTTTTCTCTCCACCTGATAATAATGTGAGAAGAAAGGTAGAGCAGGAGTCTAGAAGAGCTTAGTATACAGAAGGTGAAAAATAAAAAGATTTTAATGCCAATGCTCCCCACGGGAAATGAGTGAACATGCTGATGAGTGTCTCCATCTCAAGTCTCGTTCACACGGCCTGGCAAAATATTTTGAAAGCTTGATAAGTGAGGCAAGATTTGTGCTTTCCCAGCATTATTGTTTTCCTTCTCCAATAGTGTAATTTTTGTGGCAATTGTTCAAATAACCAATCTACATTGGAAATTACTTTTTTTCTCTTTTGCCTTAGGGAATTGCTATCTCAGATTATTTTGATCAACTCTTCAGCCAGCCATAGTCGCAGGACATGGAAACAACCACTTTGCAGATATTGTCTTAGGAAATCTAAGTCTGAACAAGCAGAAAAAATTCATTAAGAGTCTAAAGACATACTTAAATTTTCATAGACTGACTAGCTGTATTGTTTGAATGCTTTAATCATTGTTTTATATAGTCTTTCAATTGAAATTTTATTTTAAGATAAATGAAGATTCACATTTGGCTGTAAGCGATAATACAATAATACCAATTCTGTGTACACTTTATCCAATTTCCCTCAATGTTAACATTTTGCAAAACTCTAGTATAATACCACAACCAGGACATCGACGTAGATACAATCCACCAATCGCATTCAGATTTCTCCAGTTTCACTCGGACTCGTTTGTTTGTGTCTTCATGTGCGTATTTAGTTCTATACAATTTTATCACCTGCATAGGTTTGTGTCTCCACCATCACAGTCAAGATAAATGAACAGTTCCCTCACAACACGGATCCATCGAGTTGCCCTTTTATAACTACACTCACCTTCCTCCCATGGTTCCTAATCCCCCTGGAAACCACTAAAATATTCTGTTTTTAAAGCTTTGTCATTTCAGAAATTTGATATAAATGAACTCATCATTGTGTAATATTTCAGGATTGATTGTTTTCCACTTAGGATAACTCCACTTAGGAGAGTCATCCAAGTTGTTGCTGTATCAATAGTCTGTTTCTGTTTATTGCTGAGTAGCATTCCTTGGCATGTATGAGCCATAGGTTGTCTCACCATCCACCTGGTGAGGGACATCTGGGTTGTTTCCAGTTGGGGGCTATTACGAATCAAGTTGCCAAGAAAATTCACATACAGGTTTTTGTGTGAAGATAAGTGTCTTAGTTCATTGGGGCTGCCATAACGAAGGACCATACACAGGTGGCTTATAAACAACAGAAATTTATTTCTCAGTCGTGGAGGCTGGAGGTCAGAGATCAGGGTGCTAGCATAGTCAGGTTATGGCCGAGCCCTCATGACCTCATCTAATCCTAATTACCTCCTCAAGACCCTGCCTCCTAATACCATCACACCGCGGAGTAGGATTTCAGCATATGAATCTGGGGGGACACAAACATTCAGTACCTAACAATCTTTTCACTTCTGTGGGATAAATGCCTGAGAATTCAATTTCTGGGCCACATGGTAACTGTATGTTTAGTTATATAGGAAATTGCCAAATTGTTGACCAGAGTGAGTGGTACATTCCCACGAACAATGTGTGAGTGATCCAGTTTCTCCTCATGCTCCCCAGCATTTGGTGTTGTCACTATTTTTTATTTTAGCCATTCTGACAAGTGTGCAGTGATACCTCGTTGTGATTTTAGTTTGCATGTCTCTAATGGCTGATGATATTGAACATCTTTTCATGTTCTATCTGTACATCCTTTTTTGCGAAATGTCTGTTCTTGTCTTTACCCATTTTCCAATTGGTTTGTTTATTTTTTTACTGTTGAGTTTTGAGAGATCTTCATACATTCTAGACATTAGGCCTCTGTTAGATGTTCCCAGTCTGCGGCTTGTCTTTCTACCTGCTTTACATGGGCTTTCCCAGAGCAAAAGTTTGCCCTATATTTTAAAAGTGTCTTTTCTGAGGAATTTTTTTGTACTAATTAACATTTATTGCTGTTTAAAGTGCACTTTGCTTCCCTTTCTGATCTGTAACTATAGAATAGAGGGAATTTCTTTTTCAAGGGAGATTATTGGGGAAATAGTTTTAGAAGAGAATGAGAAATTATTTGGGGTGAATTTAACGTGCTGTCTCAGCTTTAGCAGAGCTAATAATGAATGTTCTTCTAATACAGAAAAGAAAATGGACATAACTTCAGCAGAGGAAAACATGCTAGTGTCCGAGACTTTAGGACGCTGGTGGATGTTGTCTGTATAAAGAGAAGAAAATGCATCACAGGAACAATACAAGTTCAAACGGGGTGTTTAGAGAGAGAAGAAATCTGGTAGCGGGCAAACAACTGGTAAAGGGCTGGTTACCTGGAAGCTAAAGAATCCAGAACCTCAGATTCATCACAGCCATTACTTGAAAAGGAAAACTGGTTCCAATGAAGCAGGAAAAGAACCCAGTCCCTGCTGAAGCATTTAAATTGCTCTGGGTTTGGGGGTGTATGTTTGCAGAGGGTTTAGTTAACCTATTCAAGTTTAGATTTCAATTTCCTGTCTCCTAATTTGAGTTCAAGATCGTTAAAAGATATCTTATTAGATTAAGGGCTGAAAAATATCAAATTTGTGATATAATATAATCCTTACCATGCACTCTATGAAAATGTAAACACATATATACTTACATACTGCATATATAGATGATTTTAATACTTCTGAGCTGCATTAATAATAGAAGTTACGTAAAACATGTGACAGTTATTCTAATATAATTTTCTCACTACTTAAAAGGCTGTTTAGAAGGGAGAGTCAGTCTTCTGGTCACCTGCTAGACCTCTCCATTCGCAGGCTGTTGAGAAGGGAGAGTCAGTCTTTTGGTCACCTGCTAGACCTTTCCATTCTTTCTCAATGTGAAGGCTGCCCTCTAGTGTCCTGTTCTTTTAAGAATTAGTAGACGAAATCTGGTTGTGAGCAGATATTTGGATACAAATTGCTTCAGAGATCAGCTCCACAAATATTTGTTACACACCTACCACATGCTGATCCCTGATGACGAAAATCTACCTCATTCTAGAACTGCTTCAAACAGTGCCAGTTATTTCGAATGACCTTTGTCAGATACACATTATCAGACTGAAAGACAATATTATGGAACTAAGAGTGTAAAACAAGGGCTGGTATATCATCAAGTCAAATCAAGATATAAGGAAAACCTGCACCATCCTGTTCATATATTTAAAACAGTTATTTCCTGAAATGTTTACTCTTACAAACCGTTCTATTCAGAGATTGGTTCCCACCAAAGATATAATTTCTAAAAGGCATCAAATATGTAATATATTGGGTGGCAGCTTTTCGTGAGAATGATCTAATGAGGCTTTTAAACCTCTTTTAGAGAAAATCTCATTCACAAAAGTAGAAAAAATGACATGCTAAATCTCCATATGCCCATTGCCCAGCTCAGGCCATTATAGATAGTCTGCCAACCCAATTTCACCTGTACCTCTCTCTTCTACACCAAACCCTTTCATTTCAAATGATATTTTAATCAGATTAATAAATTGTCATATTTTGAACATCAAAATCCCTCTTCTAGTGCTTAAAATCTTCTTTAAAGTAGTATCCAATTTGCTGAACTCTATTTGCCTAAGGTGAGAAAAACAAAGTTACAGCAGATATGAGGGCAGTACAAGTGAGGTGCTGTAAAGGTGATATAAAAGATAGCCTTTAGCTAACTATTAACTATGACTAAGGCAAAAATGATGTCATCAAAAGACAGATGGAGAGAAAGAAAGAGAGAGAGGCATCTGGAGAGATGGAGAGAGGGAAGAAGGAAGACAAAGGGGAGGGAATGACGGCAATCTTAAAGAATGAAAAGAAAAAGTCTTTCTTACAGCCACCTCCTCCAAGAAACCTTCCCTAGTGGTTGGAATTGACTACCTTTTCCTCAGCTTGCTTTTTATTATTCCATTCTGCTTCATTTTAAATAAAATTCTGCAGAGATCTGTTTTCCCCAGTAGTTATATGCTTGTTGAGGGCTAGAATTATGTCTTCCTCTCTGTACAGCAGTCCCCCTTATCCATGGGGGATATGTTCCAAGATGCCCAGTGGGTGCTGAAACTCTGGATAGTACTGACCCCTATCTATACTGTGTTTTCTCCTATACATCATACCTATAACACAGTTTAATTTATAAACTAGGCACAGTAAGAGATTAACAACAACAGCTTCTCTTTGGCAGATCTGAATTGCTAGCATCTTTCGTGCTTTGGAGCCATTATTAAGTCAAATTAGGGTTACCTGAACCCAAGCACTGCGATACCACGATAGTCGATCTGATAACTGAAACAGCTACTAAGGGACTAATGGGCGGGTAGCATGTACAGCAGGATACGCTGGACAAAGGGATGATTCACGCCCTGGGCAGGACAGCATGAGATTTCATCACACTTCTCGGAACAGTATGCAATTTAAAACTTATGAATTGTTTATTTCTGGAATTTTCCATTTAATAATTTCAGACCATGGTTGACCACGAGTAACTGAAACCATGGAAAGCAGAACCATGAATAAGGGGGGACTACTGTATTGTCTTCTCTTCCCTGGATAATTCCAATAGCCTTCTAAGAAGTCTCCCTGTGTCTATTTTGACCCTCACTGTTTCTCAGATAGCAGTCAGGGCGATCCTGCTAAAACTTGATTGGGTCACATCCCTCCTTTATTCAAAACCTATAAAGCCTTCCCATTTCACTCAGGGTGAAATTGAAGTCCTTACAATGGCCACAAGCATTCCAACTATCCTCTGCCATGGGGCTTTTGCACAGCCTGTTACTCCTGCCAGGAACATTCTTGCCACTTGCCTAATTCACTCACCCTTTTCTAGTTTTTGCTCAAATATTATCCTTCTCTCCCCTACTCTAGCACTTCTCACCTTCCCTTACTCTACTCATTTTTCTCCAAAGCAAGTTTCACCAAATGGTTCTGTCTGCCCATTGGAATGTCAGCTCCATGTACAGACTGTGTCTCCATTGCCCTACTTAGAGCTTGTCACATACTAGATACTTCAGAAGTATCTGTGGGATAAATATTGAATGAATCATGTCTCACATAGCGTGTTGTCTATAGTAGGCACAATTAATAAATGTTTGTTGAATGAACCAATGAATGAATTATGACCCAAACTTGTTCTGAAGAACCAAACTGCCAGAGAAGGCAGGGGAGATATACTCAAAAAGCGAGGCCAATTGAAAGTAAATTTTTGAACACAGAGCAAGGCAGCGGCTCTATTAACTTTGCAAAATTCAGCAGTGAACCTACTGTATGAGTTCTGAGAAATCAAGTGAAATGTTCTGCCTCGTTCTGTTTCAGTACCCACTTGTGATTCTGAAAGTTGCATTCTAAGAGTTTCCTTAAACATCTGGCTCTGGTACAAATCCTTTGAAAAAAGAAGTTGGCAACCCCCACCCACCCTAAAACTGGCATACCCAACATTGGGTGTTTCAAAGCAGGCTTCTCCCTTACTAGATGTTTTCTGTTTAATTGTTTCTTGTGTTAAGTGGCAACAGACACCCTTTGCAAAAAAAGTTTCATCCTGGTCACCCTGCAGCAATTTCTTTGGGAACAAAATAATAAGTGTAGAAATATCAAGGGGAAAGCACAAAGGCCCTTCTTAAGTGGGTGGTCAATATCACTTTAATTCTTCATTGTAATTCTCACAAACCCAAAGCCCTATGAACTATTCAATTACTATGGGGATTTCCTCTGGGCTCCTTGCCCCAGCTGGTCTCAGGATGTTCTTGGCAACAGGCAGCTTGGGTAATGTTCTCTGAACACCTGTCACCTGCTTCATACAATAATCTAAATAGAATGTGAATACAAAAGGCCTATTATCAATTATGCAATGATCAGTTTGGCTCAGTCTGCATGTCTGTGTGGCCTCCTTTAGAGCATGTTGAACATTCCCTTAGCAGGCACATCAAAACACCGGAGACAAGAAAGGGCATGAAGAGATGGTTCTAACTCTGAGGTTCAGTTAAGTGAGTTTGGGCATATGGAGGTGATCAGTGGGTGCAGGCAGATGTTTGTGTGATGCTAAAGGCAGGGGATCTGGGCAAAGGCTGTATTAGCCAAGCTCTGAAGTGTGTGTGTGTGTGTGTGTGTGTGTGTGTGCATTTAGTGAGCAGTGCGTTCTCCTCTGATGTTGTACCAAATAATATTCAAACCCTTGGTATCAGAACCCTGGCTTCTTGCCTTTCCCACCATCTTTACTTAATGCCTGGCATGTCCAGGTTAACCAGCTGTCCCCATGGCACAGGACTGAGGAGACACGACTTTCATGGGAAAAGTCCTGGGCAAACTGGTACAAGTTGGTCACCCTATGTCATAAGTGCTCAATATTAGTTTGCACGGAGTCTATTTTCAGCTCACCAGTATACATACAACTGACCTACGATTCCAAGAGGGAATAAAAACCAATATTAAAGATATTCAGAAAGCAAAACTAGAGAAGGGATAAATATGAAGCCAGTGGTGTGTCAAGGGGTGGGGAGCAGTGGCAGCAATTTTCCCAGGAGTGGACAACAATGGGCCACAAGATCTGTAGAGAATTTTAAAACAATAATAAAACTGACTAACAGTCAGTCTGCTTTTAATTACCAGCCTGCACCAGCAGTTCTAAAGAAAGTTAGGGATAAAATACTCCTCCTGGCTGGGGCAGATAAGTCACACAGCACGCTGCTCTTTGTAGGCCACTGTATGGAGCAGAGATGCTGTCCATTATCTGAAAATGTCTTTTTCATTGGGGGCATGCTATGGTTGTGCCAAGCCCTTTACGTGCTTTTCTTGTTTAATCCTCTCACCAATTTGTAAGGAAGGCACTGTTACTTTTCCCATTTTTTAGAAGGGGTACCAAGAATTACAGATTCTCCTGCTTAAGGCAGGAAGTGGACAATCTGAATCCCAGGCCTGTTGGAGGCCAAAGATAATGCTCTTAACCCTGGCCCTATGTTGCCTTTGCGTCCAGCTCCTACGTGAAGACCAGGCTGAAAGCTGACTCTATAAAATTCCACACCCAGATGGAGGGCAGAGAGGTGGCACTAGTGATTCAGACATAAGAGTTGCTTAACAAATATTTATTCAATAAGTGAGTGAATGACTGAATACACTGGGGGAGAACTCTGGTGGCTTCATAGAGTTACCAAGCAGGACAGAATGTCATTTTTCATCAGTTTGGGGTTGCCAGAGTCCTGAAGATTTAGAACATGGAAGACTGACTGTTCCTGGTCCCTGTCACTCTCCTCTTCGGGGTAGATGCTTACACCAATGGATACCCGGTGTTGGGGATGAGCTGAACCAGGAAACACTAAATCTTTGCAAGGTTCTTCATCTTAAGACTACCTTATTTCAGCTTATAAACCATGTAGAATGAGTCCCAGAACTGAGATAGCTTCTGAAGGTTTGATGTAGGCAACAAAGCCATCATGAATGGGGTTCTCAAAAAGTCCTACCTCCTGCAAATCTGACCTGACATTCAACAAGGCTGATGCTTCCTGCTGTGCCTTTGGATAGTCTAATTTGAATACTTTTCCATGATTTTGGGGGTGGGCTCTAAACTAGAGGTTGCATACTGATGTTCCATGGCCCACATCTGGCTAGTAAACAAGTTTTGTTTGGCCTGCAGCACTCCAAAAATTTTTTAAATCAGTTGATACTTCAAAGAATAGGGAGACTTTGTATGAAAACTTACATTTCTGGCTTCTCCTGAAACCCTGGAAAAGCTAGACATATACCTACCCAGCACATTGGCTGAGGCTGGTACTGGGTGACTCCTTTAGACAAGGCATCTGTCTGTAGTTCCCACAAGTCCCACTACACTCTCTCATTGACTCAACTCACTTCACTCATTTTTGTCACCTGCCTGCTCCCTGGATGCACTTAAGCTTGTGATCCTTGCTCTAGATTTGCACTGTCCAATACAGTAGCCACTAACCACATGTGGCTAAATTTGTATTTAAATTAATTAAAATTAAATGAGATTTAAAATTTTGCTCCTCACTTGCACTAGCCACACTTCAAGTACCCCTTAGTCACATGTGGTTAGTGGCTACCGTATTGGGCAGCAGAGATTAGAACATTCCCACCATCGCAGGGGGTCTGTTGGACAGCATTGCTCTAGGTATTAGCTATTTCAGAGTTATGGCTGGCACCACTTAACCACCCACCCAACAGATTTTACACCCTGAAAAACCTATTATGACAAGAATAGAAGGAGGAGGAGAAGGAGGAAGAGCAGAAACCATTTGTAGAGTACCTACTCTTTGTCAAGTACTATAACAAGGACATTCCATGAGTTGTCTCATTTAATTCTTTCAACAGTCCTAAGAGATAAGGGAGATTATCATTCCGAAAATGAAATAGAGGCTTAAAAGTTAATTGCAGAATGTTGCATCGTTAATATATGGTGGAGCCAGGATTTAAATCAAGGTCTGTTTGGTCCTGGAACTCATGCTCCTAATGATCATTCAATAATGCAGAGTCCACAAAAATGGATCCACATCTCCATTAGCAGTGAGCCCACTGGAAAGTCAGGGAGAAGGGATGCAGTGCCCTTGGTCCATTGAGATCTGGCTGAAGCCCGCGCACCAAATTAGTACCATTAGATAACTTATATTCTTGGCCAATCCTAATGCTCAGTTCAATTAAAAACTGGAAAATGTCCACTTAATGTTGACAATTATTTCTTTATTTCTGTAATAATTCCACTGCTGCTTCTCTTCCTTGATTTGAGAATTCATAGCTGCCAAGTATTAGCTAATTTTAAATATTGATAGCTACTACATCTACTTATCAAGAAGGGAATTTATTTTGACATTCAAATGAAAATGACATTTTTTTAAAGAGAGTTTACTACTACATATGTGTTCCATTCTTATTTAGAAGTGTCATTTTCACAAATTAGACCTTACTTAATAACATTATATGCCCAGAATGGAAAAAAAAAGATAAACACTTGAGCTTTTGCCTACTATGTGGTAACAGGCATTACAGATCACTTGGAAAGAGGTGAGATGTTAGACTAATTAATTTCATTATGGGTAAGAATTTTGATATTATTTTCATGTCTATGGGCAAAATAATTATCACGGTCCAGATGCACAAAGATGTTTTTGTTGCTTCTCTGTGTATGAGTTACAAATTCTCCCTCTGTTTTCCCTGCTCTAATTGTAACCTTTTACTATGTGATGCCTCTTTTTTCACCAGCATTGTTTTCCATTTTCATGCTTCCAAATTATGATTTTCCTTTAAAGAACGCAACACATATAAAATCACATCAAGACTTACCATTAGCTGAAGAAGAGTAAAAAAATTTTTAATCAGGTAGAATTATTTTTAAATGTAAAGCGGATATATTCATTTGGTTTAAGTTTTTCTGTGTTCTATATTTGAAAATTATTTTGTAGTTTTCTCAACTATAAACATTTATCAGAAATATTTTTATGACAGGATTACTTTGCCAGGGCTCATAATTATCATCAGCTTTGCTTGCCAATGAAGAATGCTTTCATCTGGCTGAATTTATACATGGGATGTGGGTCGGAGATTCTTTTTTGAGGGAGATTTTCATTTACAGCCTAGAGGCTGGAGGAAAATTTTTTTTAAAGTAGAAGAAGACTTGATTCATAACATTTCTCATTTCATTTAGAACCACACATGATGCTGGTTCTCCTAAAAATGCAGTGGCTGGCATTGGTCATATTTTCCATTTTTGACGGAGCTTTAAAATATCTCTGCTTTACTGCTCTGACTCACATTTACCAAACAAATCTCCTACCAGTTTAAGAAGAGTTTTCTTGGGAGGAAAATATATAAAAACTAGATGTCGACATTAAAATCTGAGAGGGAAATGATTTCTCACTGCAAATATATCTCACTTAGTAGTAAATGTTGAGGTAAAGAATTTATTTATTTACTCTTTCAATTAGCATTTGCCAAGTGCCCATGATGTGGCCCTCAGTGTGCTCTAAGCCAGTGCTTATCAAGTTTAATGTACATATGAATTACCTGGGGCATTGTTATAGTGCAGATTCTGGCTCAGTAGATCTTGTAGATTCTGGAAGCTCCCAGGTGAGGTCAATGCTGTTGGTCCAGAGATCACACACTGAGTAGCGAAGATCTCCGCATCAGAAACATAGATGAACAAAACACAGCCTTGCAATAGGCTCTTGAACAAATGCAAGAGAGATGACTAACTAAAGACTTATAAAAAGAGTGGGTGGGTTCTGCTTTTGGTAACGTTTGAGTACTTCTTATTTGACTAACATACCAAAGAGATAACAACAATAAACTCTGGACAAACCAAAGAAAACTACTATCTAAAAGCATGGGAGAACAACCAGAGGAAAGCAGATACTACAGGGGAGTTGATACTTGGCAAAAAAAGGGAAGGGCACTCGGTGAGCTTCCTCTTTCTTAGTGGCTTTTAGCCGGAAGGCAGTCCCTACTCTGCTATGTGCATCAACTCAAACTCAGAGAGAAAGCCCTGCTGTATAATAGCTTGAAAATCAGATGTCAGAGTTCAGGGTAAGTATGGCAGCTGGAAAGTGAAGGGAGATATCATAGAAAGGAGAGAGAGTCCCAGATTTTGTGTATAAATCTTGTCCCAATCTGTGGCTGACCCCCAAGTCACATATATTTGGGGAAGACTCCAAGCAATCCAGTTAAGGCTAAAAGAACTAAAAAGATTTCAGCTACTGCTCATGGCAGGGAAGAAAAAGTTTGCAGTTTGAGTTCAGTAAAGTTGACTTCCTGCTTACAAAATAGTTTTCAAAGGAACATAACAGAATCCAGAGTCTCTTTAATGTATCATTCTCAATTTCCAGGCTATAATCCAAATTTTCTTGTAATATGAAGAAATAGGAAAATATGACCCATATTCAACAGAAAAGAGTATCAACTAAGACCAAACCTGAGATTAACTGGGTACTGGAAATATCAGAGAAGGATTTTAAAGCATCTCTTACCTGTTCTTATATGTTCAGGACACAAAGGAAAATATGCTCATTATGATAAAAAAACAGGAAATCTCAGCAGCAAAATAAAAACTAATGGAAATTCTAGAATTGAAAAATATGTAGCTAAAATAGAAAATTCATTGGATGATCTTAACAGCAGATTGGAGATGACAGAAAAGTCAGCCAATGTGAAGATAGATCAATAGAAAGTATTCAATCCAAGGATTAAAAAATGAACAGACTCTCGAGGATCTGTCGGACAATAGCCAAAGAAATAACATACGTATAATTGGAATCCCAGAAGGAGAGGAGTGAGAGAATGAAGCAGGAAAAACATCTGAAGAAATAATGGCCCAACATTTCCTAAATTTGGTGAAAGACATAAGATACAGATTCATGAAGTCAGTGAGCTCCAAGAAAGATAAATACAAGACTACCACACCTAGGCACATCATAGACAAACTGCTAATCATAATGGGAGACAGTATTCCCAGTGTCTAAAAGTACAGACTCAGAATCAGAAAGGCTTGCCCTGAAGCCTGCCTCTGCTGCTTAATGTCCATCTGACCTCGGGCAGATGACTTTAAGTACTTAGCAGATTTTTGGCTCATAAAGTACTTAAGAAGTTAAAGATAGACCATTAGAAGGATTGGGAAGAGAGAATTGGAGTTTGGGATAAAAAAAAAAAGGTAGAAATCAGGGAAAGATTGGTTAACATATGCTTACTGCTAACTCTGTATCCAAAGACTGATCCAACATGCCCTTATTCACCAGGGTACTGGTAGGTTCTCTCTTGCCTAAATAGGCTTAAGTTATCCTATGGTCTCCTTAGGCCAGCCGAAGATCACCAAAGACAAGGGGCTCCATCAAAGCGAGATTATTTCACAATGTATGTTCTTTCCCAACAAGCATGACTTGAAACAATCATCTCTATTTGTAATGTAGCAAAGCAACAGTGGGATAATATTTCTGAAATAGTAATTGATGGTTTTTCCCTAGTCTTTCCTGCTTTGCCTTTGTCCTTGCCCTCCTTCATCAGTCAAGTTGGAGCAAGGCTATTCCAGGCTCATTGATGCAGGGAAGGGATATGTTCCCTGGAAGGCAGAGAAAAAGGAGATTCTTCCCAGGTTCTGAGATTTAAAAGCCTAGGTCTTGAGGGGAAGGGTAACAATTCAGGGCTTAGTCCACGTATTTGGGAGACTATATGATTATTTAAGAGCAAGATTTTTGTTTGTTTCTTTGTTTTCTGAGGAAGATTAGCCCTGAGCTAACATCTGTTGCCAATCCTCCTCTTTTTTGCTGAGGAAGACTGGCCCTGGGCTAACATCTGTGCCCATCTTCTGCTACTTTATATAGGACGCTGCCATAGCATGGCTTGACAAGCAGTGCATAGGTCCACGCCAGGGATCCGAACTTGCGAACCCCGGGCTGCCAAAGCAGAGCATGCAACTCAACCGTTATACCACTGGGCTGGCCCCGACAGCAAGACTTTTAAACTCTCAATCTATAAAATAATTTTTGAGCTGAAGAGAAAGGAAAACTTTGATGGGGAAATAATAGAATCTTGGAAATGGTACGTCTTAGCACTTCTTATCATCTCCATTGCTATCACCTTAAGTCTGAGTTATAATAACGTCGGCTTAGATTATTGCAATAGCTTCCCAACAGGTGTATCTGCTTCTACTCTTGCCCCCTCCAAGCTCCTTTCAGCAGACAAGACAAAATGATTCTTGTTGTAACCTATGCCTCTGCTCAAAACCCCGCAAAGTCTCCCGCTGGTGCTCACAGTCAAAGTCAAAAAGGCCTTAGCAAGGATTACAGGACTCTATACACACATACTGCTCCCTCACTGATCACACTCTTTTCCATTTACTCTAGCCTCCCTCTTGTTGCTTGAATATGTCAGGCATACTACTATCTTCAGCACATCAGAATACTCTTCTCCCAGTTATCTACATGGCTCATTCACTCACCTCCTTCAGGTTTTTATTCAAATATCACATCCTCAATAAGGCCTGTCCTGAGATTCTCCATCCCCAACCTATTGCTCTTACTCTCTTTTATTTGGTCTTTTTTGATTGTGCTTTTAGTATATAGATCATTTACTTATTCATTTTTTCTATTGTTTATTGTCTACCTCCTCTTTTAGAAAGACAGAAGAGATCTTTGTTTTGTTCACTGGTGTATCCAAAGTGCCTAGCACAGTGTCTGCCATTTGGAAAAAGCTCAATAAAAATGAATGCGTCTTGAACCTCTTCCTGTTCTTATCCAGGGGTGAGTCCTGGGGAGGGAAAACAGGACTGGCAGGTAGGATTGGGGGATGTATGAGTAGAAGGGATCCATGCCCCCCTTCCCAGCCAGGACGTTGTGTTGGCAGCATATTCTAGAGAAGAATGCGGTGTCTATGTAGGGAGTGTTGGATGTAGCTGCATGGGATTTCTGTGAATAATATCTGTGGGTCTGAGAAGGACTGAAGAGGCAGAGGGCTTTGGGAAGTATCTATAGAGTTTCCCGTATGTGGAGCAGGAGTAGCAAAATGACTGCCCTTTGTGGGCAGCAACAGCAGGGAGAATTGTAAGACCCGAAGGAAATTTCTAGATGAGACAAAGGGTAAATTTTATGTCTGTAAACTAAGTACAAGGGTAGATATCTCAGAGGATATAAGCATAAAAAGGTGACAACTGAAGATTATAGGCTACCCCAACCCCTTACCTTTACCAAGCCTTCGCAGACTTTTTCTATAAAGGATCGGATACCAAATAGTTTAGACTTTGCAGGCCACATGTACTCTCTGTTGCATATTCTTCTTCTTCTTTTTAAACAACTCTTTAAAAATATAAAAAACATTTTAAGCTTGCAGGACATACAAAAACAGGCAGCTCACAGGCTGCAGTTCACTGATCCCAGGGAAAGAGAAACATTCTTTATTGACACATGTAAGTGGAATAAAAGCTTAAAGCAGAAGTTGTTTGGGAAAAATAAATAAATTTACATTTCTTACACATTGAATTTATGGATTGAGGTTCAAATTACATAAAGTAGCTTCAGATTAAGCAAGATATTATCCTTTGGCTCAAATGATCAGGAAGAAGTATGGTCAGCTGCTTCTCTGGCTCCAAGATGGCCCAAGGGAGGAACTATGTTTTGTCTGAGGGTCCTTCCAGGCCTACCAGCCCATGGGAAAGTCTGGCAGCATTAAGGGTGTTCCAGTTATTAATTGCTGTGTAACAAATCACTCCAAAACATAGTGTCTCAAAACAACAACCATTTTATTACATTCCAGATTTTATGAGTCAGGAATTTGTGCATGGCTTGACAGGACGGTTCTTCTGCTCTCTATGGTACTGATTGGGGTCATTTGGTGGTATTGGCTAACAGATGGGCTGGTCTGGAGATCTGTGATGGCTTCACTTTGTGTGCCTGGAGCCTTGGCTGGAAGGCTGAGCCTAGCTGGGACAATGGCAAGGAATGCCTACACATGGCTTTTCCAGCAAGCAAGGGTAGTTGGACTTTTTCACGGTGACTTAGGGCTCCAAGAGTGAGTGTTCCAAGAGAGCTGATGTAGAGCAGCCAGTCTTTTCAGGCCTGGGGCGCCAAACTCTCACCAAATTCTATCGGTCAAAGTAGTCACAGAGCCTATGCATTTTCAAGGGAGAAGAGATTCCCTGCTCTCGAAGGGAGAATTATCAAACATTTGTGGCTATTATTAATCTATCATCAAGTGAAATTAGCAATATTTTATCAAGAATAAGATCATGGTGAGTACAGTTTCATGGAATGACATTTCCCTTCCCTAATGCTACCAAGGCATGGGAGGATGTTATGCTTACAAGAAACATACATTTTAATTTCGTAGTAGATAAGAAATCCAAATCTTTTGTTATTCTACACTTTACTGTAATTCTTAACAAGTGCCAGTGGGGTAAAAGCAAGCAGAATTGATTTGGATTCTGATAGAAGTTGGGAAGAAAAACGTAACGAAAAATAAAGAATCATGAAATAGGGTTATACAGGAAAAGAGGGCAGAACAAAATTTGTTTCAAAGAAGAAAGAAACTGAGATGTACCCAGAAAGAGAGGGAAAGTAGTGAACTCATTTTAGGGGAAAAAAGGAGCAGAGAGCAAGAGAGATAGAAAAATAATTTCAAAGTCAGTTGAGAGTGATGTCAGCATCATGGCTGACATGAGTTGTTTCCTTAGTCTCTCCCCTTTAAGTTATAAATAAATGGACACTCATTAACCAGCAGAGGATTCCCTGCACAGCACAACAGGACATCTGAGAGATCCATGCAGCTATACATCTGAAGGTAGGAGGACTGGATCCCCAGGAGGCAGTTTAACTAGGTGAGTGCACCCCTCCCTCTCTGCAGTGGCAGCTAGCCAGGTTGTGGATACTCACACAGCAGCCAGGTGTGACGTAAGAGGAGGCAGGGACAGCCTGCCCTGCACAAATGCTTTCAGAGTTGCAGCATAGCCCATGGGAGTGCCCACCATGCTCTGGCAACCCCGCTGGTTGGAACTCTTTACACCAAAGGGTGGTGCCTCAGCCCCCATGAAGATGCCCACCTGCTGAGCACAGCACAGGCAAGAAGGTGCCCTGCCTGCTCAGACGGCGCTCCTGCCCATGAAGCACAGCAGCCCACAGGACCCACCAAGTGGTGGCTCAGCTCCTGTGTAGGTGGCCCTCCTGCCTAGCATGCAGTAGCTCAGCTGCTCCCCTGCTGAGCACAAAGGCCCCACATATGGTGCCCGACTCACCCACCCAGTGCCAAGGCCCTGCCTACATGGGTACAACCTGCGGAGTGAGTGTGGCCAGTCCAGGAAAATGCAGAGTAGCCCTACCTGCACAACTTCCAGCAGTCAGGGCAGGATCAGAAAACACATCCGCTGCGCCCTCCCATTGGGGGCAGGCGGAATCTATGAACTGATACTACCACAAATGCACTAGTAAAGGATCAATTCATCAAACAACATGAAGAACTACAGTAACACTTCAGAGTAGAAGAAAAATGACACGTCTCCAGACACCAATCCTTAAGTCACAGAAATCAACAATCTAAATGGTAGAGAATCCAAAATAGTTGTCATAAAGAAACTCAATGAGTTATAAGAAAACTCAGAAAGATAGTTCAATGAATTCAGGAATAAAATTAATGAGCAGAAGGAATACTTCACTGAAGAGATCGAAACTTTAGAAAGAAACCAAACAGATATTCTGGATATGAAGAACACAATTAATGAGATAAAAAATAATCTAGAAACCACAAAAAATAGAGCTGATGTTATGTAGGTCAGAATTAGTGATTTAGAGGATAGAAATATAGAAATGCTTCAGGTAGAGGAGGAGAGAGAACCAAGATTTTTTTAAAAATGAAGAAATTCTTCAAGAAATATCTGACTCAATTAGGAAAAGCAATATAAGGATTATAGGTATTCCAGAGGGAGAAGAGAAGGAGAAAGGAGCAGAGAGCTTGTTCAAAGAAATAATAGCTGACAACTTCCCAAACCTGGGGAAGAAACTGCACTTACAAGTACGTGAAGCCAATAGAACTCCTAACAAGGTCAATGCAAAAAGACCTTCTCTAAGGCATATATTATTAAAACTGGAAAAGTCAATGACAAAGGAAAAATATTAAGGGCAGCAAGGCAGAAGAAAATAACCTACAAAGGAGCCCCTATCAGGCTTTCAGCAGATTTCTCAGTAGAAAACTTACAGGCTAGGAGAGAATGGAATGATATATTCAAAATACTGAAAGACAAAAACTTTCAGCCAAGAATACTCTATCCAGTGAAACTATCCTTCAAATACAATGGAGAAATAAAAGCTTTTCCAGATAAACAAAAGCTGAGGGAGTTCATTGCCACTAAACCTCCCTTACAAGAAATGATGAAGGAAGCCCTCCTACCTGAGACAAAAAGGCAAAGGTTTACAAATCTTTGAGCAAGGAGATACATAGACAGAGAAAATAAGAAAATTGCAGGTCTCTATCCAAATAGGTTAGCAAACAATTATAACAGAACAGATAAAGGCAAGCAAAGCATCAAAAATAACTGTCGACACTTCAATTTAGTCACAAACTCACAATATAAAAAAAGAAGAATTTGTGACAACAATGACTCAGAAGGGGAAGAGTAGAGGGATGGAACCTGCTTGGGCTAATGAAGATAAGATGCTATCAGAAAATGGACTATCTCATCTGCGAGACCTTTTATGCAAACCTCATGGAAACCACCAAATAAAAAATCAGAGCAGAGCCACAAATAATAGATAAAGAGAAAACCATCACAGAAAACTACCAAACTGAAATGGCAGTCAGAAATACAAGGGAAGAGAAACAACAAAAATATAGAACAACTGGAAAACAAGAGATAAAATGGCAGTATCAAGCCCTCACATACCAATAATCGTTCTAAATGTAAATGGATGGAATTCTCCAATCAAAAGACACAGAGTGGCTGGATGGATTAAAAAACAAGATCCAAGAATATGCTGCCTCCAGGAAACACATCTCAGCTCTAAAGACAAACACAGGCTCAGAGTGAAAGGATGGAAGATGATACTCAAAGCAAATGGCAAACAAAATAAAGCAGGTTTTGCCATAGTTGTATCAGACAAAGCAGACTTCAAGATAAAAAAGACAATGAGAGACAAAGAGGGGCAGTATATAATGATAAAAGGGACATTCTACTAAGAGGACATAACACTTATGAATATATATGCACCTAACACAGGAGCACCAAAGTAAAGCAACTACTAAAAGACCTGAAGGGAGAAGCTGACAGCAACACAATGCCAGTAGGGGACCTCAACACCCCACTTACATCAATGGATGGGTCATCCAGACAGAAAGTCAACAAGGAAACAGTGGCCTTAAATGAAACACTAGACCAGATGGACTTAGATGTATATGGAACATTCCATCCCAAAATAGCAGAATACATGTTCTTCTCCAGTGCAGATAGAACATTCTCAAAGATAGACCATATGTTGGGAAACAAGGCAAGGCTGAATAAATTTAAGAAGATTGAAATCATATCATGCATCTTTTCTGACCACGCTATCTGACCATGCTATGAGAATAGGAATCAACTTCAAGCAAAAAGCTGGGAAACCACAAATATGTGGAGACTAAACAACATGCTACTGAAAAACCTTTGGATCAATGAATAAATCAAAAGAGAAATCAAAAAATACCTGAAGAGAAATGAAAATGAAAATACAACATACCAACTCTTACAGGATGTAGCAAAAAGGGTTCTAAGAGGGAAATTTATAGCAACACATGCCCACCTCAACAAACAAGAAAAATCTCAAATAAGTAATCTTAAACTACACCTAACAGAACTAGAAAAAGAAGAACAAACAAAGCCCAGAGTCAGCAGGAGGAGAGAAATAATAAAAATTAGAGCAGAAATAAATGAAATGGAGACAAAAAAAAATAGTAGAAATGATCAATGAAAACAAGAGCTGGTTCTTTGAGAAGATAAACAAAATTGAGAAACCCTTAGCCAGACTCACTAAGAAAAAAAGACAGAAAACTCAAATAAATAAAATTAGAAATGAAAGGGGAGAAATCACAATGGATACCATAGAAATACAAAGGATTATGAGAGAATATAATGAAAAACTATATGCCAACAAATTGGATGACCTAGGAGAAATGGATAAATTCACAGACTTATGCAAACTCCCAAAACTGATCAAGAAGAAATAGAGAATCCGAATAGACCACTGAGTAAAGAAATTGAAACTGTAATCAAATACCTCCCAAAAAACAAAAGTCCTGGACCAGATGACTTCTCTGGAGAATTCTACCAAACACTGAAAGAAGAGTTAATACCTATCCTTCTCAAACTATTCCAAAAACTCAAAGAAGACTGAACACTTCTTAACTCATTCTATGAGGCCAACATCACCCTGAACCCAAAGCCAGACAAGGACAACACAAAGAAGGAAAATTACAGGCCAATATCACTGATGAACGTAGATGCAAAAGTCCTCAATAAAATATTGGCAAACTGAATACAGCAATACATTAAAAGGATCATACACCATGATCAAGTGGGATTTATACCAGGGACATAGGGATGGTTCAACATCCACAAATCAATCAATGTGATACACCACATTAACAAAATGAGGAATAAAAATCACATGATCATCTCAATAGACGTAGAGAAAGCATTAGACAAGATCCCAAATTCATTTACGATAAAAACTTTCCATAAAATGGGTAGGAGGAAAGTACCTCAACATAATAAAGGCCATATATGACAAACCCACAGCCAACATCATACTTAACAGTGAAAACCTGAAAGCCATCCCTCTGAGAACAGCAACAAGACAAGGGTGCCCACTCTCGCCACTCCTACCTAACATAGTACTGGAGGTTTTGGCTAGAGCAATTAGGCAAGAAAAAGAAATAAAGAGAATCCAAATAGGCAATGAAGAAGTGAAACTCTCAGCTGTTTGCAACTGATATAATTTTACAAGTAGAAAACCCTAACAAATCCATTGGAAAACTACTAGAAATAGTCAACAAATACAGCAAAGTTGCAGGGTACAAAATCAATTCACAAAAATCAGTTGCATTTCTATACACTAAAAATGAACTAGCAGAAAGAGAAGTCATAAATACAATCCCATTTACAATAGCAACAAGAAGAATATAATATCCAGGAATAAATTTAACCAAGAAGGTGAAAGACCGAACACTGAAAACTATAAGACATTATTGAAAGAAATTGAAGAAGACATAAAGAAATGGAAAGATATTCCATGCTCATGGATTGGAAGGATAAACATAGTTAAAATGTCCATATTACCTAAAGCAATCTACAGATTCAATGCAATCCTAATCAGAATCCCAATGACATTCTTCATGGAAATAGGACAAAGAATCCTAAAATTTATATGGAACAACAAAAGACCCCAAATAGCCAAAGCAATCATGAGAAAAAAGAACAAAGTTGGAGGCATCACACTCCCTGACTTCAAAATATACTACAAAGTTATAGTAATCAAAACAGCATGGTACTAGCACAAAAACAGACACACAGATCAATGGAACATAATTGAAAACCCAGAAATAAAACCACACATTTATGGACAGCTAGTCTTCAACAAAGGAGCCAAAAACACACAATGGAGAAAGGAAAGTCTCTTCAATAAATGGTGTTGGGAAAACTGGACAGCCACATGCGAAACAATGAAAGTAGACCATTATCTAACATCATACACAAAAATTAACTCAAAATGGATTAAAGACTTGAATGCAAGACCTGAAACCATAAAACACCTATAAGAAAATATAGGCAGTACACTCTTTGACGTTGGTCTTAGCAGCATCTTTTGCATACCATGTCTACTCAGGCAAAGGAAACAAAAGAAAAAATAAGCAAATGGGACTACATCAGACTAAAAAGCTTCTGCAAAGCAAAGGAAACCATGAACAAAACAAAAAGACAACCCACCAACTGGGAGAAAATATTTGCAAATCATATATCCGACAGGGGTTAATTTCCAAAATATATAAAGAACTCATACAACTCAACAACAAAAAAACAAACAACCTGATCCAAAAATAGGCAGAGGATATGAACAGACATTTTTCCAAGGAAGATCTACAGAGGGCCAACAGGCACACGAAAAGATGTTCAACGTCACTAATTATTAGGGAAATGCAAATCAAAGCTACAATGAGATAAATTGTCTTTCACCTGTCAAAATGGCTATAATTACTAAGACAAAAAATAACAAATGTTGGAGAGGATGTGGAGTAAAAGGAACCCTCATACACTGCTAGTGGGAATGCAAACTGGTGCAGCCACTATGGAAAATAGTATGGAGATTTTTCAAAAAATTAAAAATAAAAATACCATACAATCCAGCCATCTCACTACTGGGTATTTATCCAAAGAACACAAAATCAACAATTCAAAGAGATTTATGCATCCCTATGTTCATTGCAGCATTATTCACTATAGCCAAGATGTGGAAGCAACCCAAGTGCCCATCAATGGATGAATGGATAAAGAAGATGTGGTATACATATACAATGGAATACTACTCAGCTATAAAAAAGACAAAATTGTCCCATTTGCAACAACATGGATGAACCTTGAGGGTATGATGTTAAGTAAAATAAGCCAGACAGAGAAAGACAAACACCGTATGATTTCACTCACATGTGGAAGATAAGCAAACACATGGATACAGAGAACAGATTAGTGGTTACCAGATGGGAAGGGGGTGTGAGGGTGGGCAAAAGGGGTAAAGGGGTATATATGTATGGTGATGGATAAAAATTAGACTATTAGTGGTGAGCATGATGCAGTCTATACAGAAACTGATATATAGTAATGGCACTTGAAATTACACAGTATTATAAACTAATATGACCTCAATAAAATAATTGAAAAAGTCAGTTGAACACAGGAAAAGGAGAAATCAGGACAAATATGTGCTTGAAGCCAAAGAATTAAAGTAAGATTAAACTTTGATCTAAAGATTTCAACACAATTTAGAATTGTTTCTGAGGAATTCAGAGAGTATAGGAGAATAAATTACTGCAAAACATACAACTAAAATTTGAATAATGTTCCTTTCAGTATGACTTAGTAGGAAAAATGTTTGATTTTATAATAGTAGTTATTATTATTATTTATCTACACTTGAGAAGGAACAATGTAGAAGCACCTAGGTTTCCAATCCAATTTTGAAATATAAAAACAAAAGGATCAAACGCAAACAGCCCAACCCCCACCCAAAACACTCCACCAATATTTTGTGCTGTCTCCTATTTTAAAGTCTGTTCTCACAGACTTTCACTCACTGTGAAAAAATGAGAAAGATCTATTTTCTGTCTGCCTTGTAGCAAGAAAGCAGTTGCCACTGTATTTCCTTGCAGATGGAAGTGTTTTGTTCTCTGGTGCTCCTGAATATGCATTCGAGCCGTGAAGCCTGGGAAGGTTGTGACCAAAAGACTGTCCCTCTGAAATGGTGGCTAACAGAAACAGTAGGCCCAACACAATTAATCTAGGAGTGGCAGGGGTAGAGGAAGCAGCAGCTGGAACAACCCCAGAGAGGACAAACCATAAACAGACAGGCAGTGAGAAAGAACACACACGCTGTTTTCAGGAAAACTCCAAAAAGATGGCCCAAGTTGGGAGGATATATTTATTTCACGAACAACAATGCACCATCTGAAATAATCAGTGTACTTATTCCTTATGTGCCCTTTCTCACCCCAATTTTCTCCCTTCCCCCACTTCAGTCCCCTGATATTTTTCCTCAGATCAATATTCAGAGCTCAGTGTTTAGAAAACCTATAATGAGCTGGATTTTCACTTCAAATGTGGAGAGTTTTTTTTTTTCAAAGAAGGGGGAAAGCACTACTGTCTACTGCACTCCAAGCTTTGTAGCATAAAATCTGACATGTCAAAGGCAAGAGAAGAAAGAAAAGGCAGTGAATGCATGTGCCGAGGGAGGAGGAGACCAATGTCATAGCAACGGCATTGTGTCTTGGAAACAAAAGGAGGATTTGGAGAAACTTGAAGGCTCCCAAATAAATCTACACACAAGTAATTTACTAAGTGGCAAGCTGCAGCCCCCAAAGGGAATATAACTCCTAAAATTCCAGAGAGAATAAATTTCTCAGCTGCACTCTACCTTGGTCTCCAGCATTCCAGTTGGAGGTTGAACTGTGGTTAAATCTAGATGGAAACTCATCTATTGTGGTAGCAAAAACAGTTCAGTTTCATATGACTGATTTTGGGGGCAGATCCCTTGATGTGACAATGATGGCTTCTTTGAAAGACTCTCTCAGTTGTGAATCAGAGATGAATAAGTCAGGCAAATATAAGGCATGGCCCTACAAATACCGCTGATGTACTGATGGAAACTTCCTCATAAAAAATACTGTATTTTTATAGGCATCAACTGATTCCACGGCTCTGTAAAGAATATCCTTGTAGAATTTGCGTAGTGTATGCACTTGCATTTACAAAAGTTTATCGTTTAGAATAATTAAGCAGGGTTGGGGGAGGGAAGGATCTTTAGACTAACAGGAGAAAACATGATATGGGGCTTCAAAGAATCACAGAATGCTGGAGTTGGGAAGAAGGGATCTTAGAGATTATGTAGCTCAATCTAATTTTACTCAAAACCAGAGATGGTTAATGATTTTCCTAATGTCATATACCTAGTAAGTGTTGGAACCAAGACTTTAATATGGGTCTTCTGACTCCAAATCCACTACTTTTAGACTATCTAATTATTTTAGCCTAAAAAACTTCCGTGATATTGATTGCTTATGTTCTTGCATTAATCGGGATAAGTAACTGCAAGATTCTGTAATAGACCAACTCAGTGGCTCAGCAAACAAAATTCATGTGAAGTCAAGTACAGTCATGTGTCACTTAATGATGGGGATACGTTATGAGAAATGCGGTCATTAGGTGATTTCATCGTTGTGCAAACTTCACAGAGTGTACTTAGGCAAACCTTGATGGTATAGCCTACTACACACGTAGGCTCTGTGGTATAGCCCACTGATCCCAGGCTACAAACCTGTGCAGCATGTTACTGTACTGAATACTGTAGGCAATTATAACACAATGGTAAGTATTTGTGTATCTAAACATATAAAAGGTACAGTAAAAATATGGTATACAAGATAAAAAATGGTGCATGTATATAGGACACTTACCATGAATGAAGCTTGCAGGACTGGAATCTGCTCTGGGTCAGTAAGTGAGTGAGTGGTGAGTGAATGTGAAGCCCTAGAACATTACTGTACACTACTGTAGAGTTTATGAACACTGCACACTTAGGCTACACCAAATTTATTAAAAATATTTTTCTTTCTTCAACAATAAATTAATCTTAGCTTACTGTAACTTTTTTACTTTACAAACTTTAAAATTTTTAAAAACTTTTTGACTTGTAATAATACAGCTTAAAACACAAACACATTGTACAGCTGTACAAAAATATTTCCTTTATATCCTTATTCTATAAGTATTTTTTCTATTTTTAAAATTTTTTATCTTTTTTTACTTTCAAACTTTTTTGTTAAAAATTAAGACAAAAACACATGCACTAGCCTAGGCCTACAGAAAGTCAAGATCATCAATATTGCTGTCTTCCACCTCCACATCTTGTCCCACTGGAAGGTCTTCAGGGGCAATAACACACATGGAGCTGTCATCTCCTATGATAACAATAACTTCTTCTGGAATACCTCCTGAAGGACCTGCCTGAGGCTTTTCTTGAGGAGGTGTCACTCTTTCTAGAAATATGTCCATAATAGTTTGCTTGGTTTCTTTTTTTTTTTTTTGTCATAGATTTCCTTGTAAGCAGATAATGCACGATGAACGTTCTTCTCTACTAATGAAAACCTTTTGGTGTTGGGGTCAGTAAATCCAACATCGTAGTCAGGTCCACCCTTTTCTTTCATCATTACAAACAAACTTTTTGCTTTGGCTATGATCATTATGATGCTGAGAGAGACACATTTCTGTGTCTGGTCTTCAATTCAGGTCATTAGAAGTTTCTTCATGTCTGATACAGACCCTTCCCGAATTTTTGTTAGTCTCATTGCCTTCAATGAAGCAGATTGTTTAACAGCTTCCATCACTTTGTTCTTGTTCTTCAAGATCGTACTTATGGCGGGGTGGGACATGTCTGACTTGTGAGCAATAACCGTCACTGACTTTTCATCTTCGTAGCCCTTAATTAAGTTTCCAGGTCAATCACTTGACATGGCCTCTTACTGGCAACTTTAGCAGTGAATTTTGTATGCTTAGGAGCCATGATGAACAAAACAACATGAGATTGAATCAAGCACAAGAGAAAATGATGCCATCGAGAGACATCTAAACACAAGATGTATGAGACTGCTGCCAGTGTAACACAGCATATTTTTTTACAGTAAATATTTTTTTATAAATAGAAAGAATACACTGTAAAATAACAATAAAAATTATGGTATAGGAAATACATAAACCAGTAACATAATCATTTATTATCATTATCATGTATTATAGACTATACATAATTGTATGTGTTATACTTTTATGTGACTGGCAGCCCCCTAGGTTTGTTTCCACTAGCATCACCACAAATGTGTGAATAATATGTTGCACTACAATGTTATGATGGATACGATGTCATTAGGTGATAGGAATTTTTCAGTTCCATTATAATCTTATGGGACCACTGTTGTATATGCAATCCATCATTGACAAAACGTTGTTATGTGGCACATGACTGTACAGGTAACTGGGGCCTCTTCTGTTCCATGAACTAGAGAACCAGACTCCCTTTAATTTGAACCACTATCATATCAACAGGTGGCTTTAGATCACAACATCAGTGAAAAAGAGAATGTAGATCAGCACACTAATTCTTACATGCTTCAGCCTGGAAGTTTTATGTGTTATTTCCACTCACATTTCATTGGCTAGAATTAGTCATACGGCCCCATTTAAACCAAAGGGGTCTGGGAAGTATAATCCCCTCATGTACCCAGGAAGGAGATGAGAAATAGACATGGGTGAGCGCTTATCATCTCTTCCACACATGCATACACGGTTTTCAAGAAGCACACAGTAAAGAAATATTACTATAAGAAGTATGGAGGCATTCTAGGCGATTAGACGGTAAAAATAAGACAAATACTGTTGGATTCCCAAGGGGAAGGGGAGGGAAATCCCAACTCACCAGGTCTCGGGATGACGCGGGCCCACAGACACAGAAGACCGAACTTGATGCAAACGCAAGAGGTTTATTGAGCGGAGCTCCGGGTCGACTCGTGTCCCTCGCAGGAGACAGAGGGGTCGACTCCGAGCCTTAGGGGGCAAGTTCTTTTATAGGATTTGGGAGCATAAAGCGGGAAAAGGTTGGCGCGGTTTTACATGATTGGTTAATTCAAAACATTCAGACAGTTACATTTTATGGCGCGAATTGCTACGGCGCGAAACAGCTATCAAGGTGCACACACATGTCCCCACCTGGCCCCCCTCCACCCCGACCCTCCCAAACTTATCCCTCTGTAGCACTCCCTTGTTCTCAATTTTCTCTGAACAGTTTAGGGTGAGTCTTCCGCGAACAGAGTCAGTTGGGATCGATAGACTCTATTCATAGAAGACTCGCCCCAACTGCCCCTTAAGGTGTTAACATATTAAATTTTTAACATAATTTACATCCTTCAATACTCACTAAGAATTCCACTAAATTCTTACTGAAGCACGAAGGCCTGGCAAGAAATACTGATGGTTCATGAATTCATCTCTTTTAATGCAGTCATTCTAAATCCCCAAGTCAGGCCTCACAAACATTATGATCCAAAATATCGGCCACATGCTTTGTCTGTAAAATGCTACAGATCAGAACTCTAAATTGGAGCCCTCTTTCCAGGGCATTTTGTAGCTTTCAGTTGGTCTCATGTCAGGGGAGCTGTGCCTCCAATAAAATGGATACAAATATTTCTGAAGCTCATTGACGGCTGCTCCAAAGCCAGGCCAGAGCCCAGCCCTGGAGAGCATGTGCTTTGCTGGCACGTGGCATGTCCTGCTCACATGGTCTAGGGTGTGCCTGGAGAGTTTCTAATTCTAGAAAACCACCAAGTTTAGCCATGGGCTGTTCAAGCTCATCATCAGCTTCTTGTTTTCCTATTTGTAGTTTTTAAGACACAATATTTGCTGCCTCCTCACCCATTTTGTTGAAGGGAACACTGTAGTGGTGGTTAGTGGTGGTTTACCAGATGCTAGAACACTAGAATAACAGGAATTTAAATTTCCTGATAGAAATGCATTTTGAGTTGGTTGTGATATTGAAGACTTTCATTCACACTCACACACACACACACACACACACACACACACTATAGAGACTTTTTTAGAATGGAGCTTCTCAGTCTTTAATGTGCAAACACATTATATTGGATATTGGTTAAATGCAGATTCTGATCCAGAAGATCTGGGATGGGTCCTACAATTGTGTCGGTCCAACAAGCTCACAGGTGATGCCAATACTGCTGATTCCTCCAGTGGATCAGTCAAGCTATAGGTATCTCACACAGGCCCCCTGGGATTCTTTTCTCCAGGTTCATTGTATGCAGTCCCCAGGGGTTACCTGTTTTGCTGTTAAAGCCTCTGAAGGATTGCCCTTGGGCTATTGTTTATGTCCTCCCCTCTCCATTCTCTGCAATTGGTATCCAGTGGCTCACAGATACAGAGGAACAAAAGCCTAGCCTCCTTGCTGGAAGATGGGACAAACTCTGGAGGTGATATCTGCTTCGGAGCTTCTCAGCAGAGTGGGATCAGGCTGGAACTAGACTTCACCTGAAACCACATCCTTACCCTATTCTGCTTCTCTCTTCCTTAAAGGTTTCTTTGGAAAGCACTTCCATATAAAATCCCACCTTAGGCTCTGCTTACAGGAAACCTGCTTAAGACATTCGCAGGCCACACTTTGAGAAGCAGGTCCAGAGTGCTCTAGAATTAGCTGAAGTAGGGTGTAGTAGACTTGGGATCAAACAGATTGGGTTTTTAAAAATTTAACTGATACCTGCTCAACACAAGGTTGACATAAGGGAAGCCATACTGTAGAAAATAAATCATGTTGTAACTTTGAATGACCTCTGACTAACTCTGTGGATTTTATGGCCCCTGCCAGCTGCTATAAGTTGATAACTTTGTTCTTTTGACTTCCTTAGGAATGTAATGACCCCCAGGCAGAGAGTCTATGCTGATAGCCATCATCAATGACAACTGAAAGATCAGAGTAGAGGGCATTGCTCCAGCCTCTGATGCAGATCAAGTAAAACAAAAGACTGTCAGGAACTAAGACCAGATGGATGCCTCCAACCAGAGATCAGATGGATGCGCCCGCCCTGAGACTAGATGACTCCCCCACCCAGAGACCAGCCCTCTATATAACTGGCCTGTAGTCTTTGTTCTGTAAGATGGTTCTTTCAGACAGTAGTCGGCCATCTTCCCCCTTGCTAACAACCTATAATAAACTGTCCTTTTCTCTCTGCCACCATCTTGCCTCTTGATGATTGGCTTTTGTCTTGTGGCGAGCAGATCATGCCCTTTGTGCGGTAACATAACGAAGCATTTTTTAACTCTTACTCTAAGATAGGAGTTGTTATATGCTCTTTAGAAATATTAACTCACTGATTCTTCATGCAAACTCTCTGAAGTAGGAATGATAATCAGCTCCATTTCACAAATGAAGAAACCAAGAGACCAAGTAAAGCGAACAAGGTTATCCACCTGGAAAGTGGCAGAGCTGGGAACTGAATTCAGACACCCGGTTCCATAGTCTGTGCTTCCAACTGCTAAATGCCCACTTTCCCCTCCTGTAACTGTGGCCTGTACTTTTACGACCCCCCACAGCCTCATCTGTACAATAGGAATAATATCTACCTTTGGGATTATTCAAGGATTAAAGGAGATAATTATACAAAGTGCCCAGTACAGAGCTGAGCACATTTTAGGTGTGTTGTTGACTTCCTTAAACTAATCTCTTTAGTACTCACCTGGGATGTCGATGTCACCTTGCCAACCAAGACTCACATCACACTTTAAAGACTATTGCCCAGCCTGGTGTGGTGTATATGTTCTTTTGGTAAACAGCATCAGGTTTCAGGTCCATTTGCGTTTATATAGTTTGAACTTTTTGACCTTACTTGTCAAAAGCCCTACTAGATGAGGCTCATTGTGCTTAACTAGAGAAGATAAACAGGGCCCAAGTCAATTTCAGGCATGCTGAGATTTTGCTTTTCAGAAAGCTGATGGAAAATGCCTCTCATTCAGATTGAGGGAGATGACTCCTGAGGTACAATATGCAGACCCTAGAAACACGTCAGGGTCTTCTAGATGGACCAAAGCTTGACTCAAAATGATGTGTGGAACACTGCCTTGATGAAATGGTTACTTCCAAGTATACTAAGAGCTGAGCTCTTCCAGAAGTTTTGGAAAAGAAAGACTGACAGACCTAGTTAAGATGCTGGAATCGCCCGTTTGAATTAATTTACAACACATACCAAGAAGCAAGGAGACAGAGATGGGGGTTAACACACTTAGGATAGAGTTCAAGTGGGATAGAAGGATCAACCCTGGGATAGGTAAATGTTCATATGTCATGTTTCTCTCTGTGTTGCATCAGCCTTCCCCACTGGTCATGAGGACCAGAGCTGAGGTTTAAGCAAAGGGTCTGGCAGATTGAAGGTGCCCATAGCCAACACACACAATGAAGGACATCTAACATGGAAAAATTAGTTTATAAAAAAGATGTTGGCAAAAAAAGATGTTGGAAGATCTGAAAAATGACATGGTGAGACAACCCAGGGATTAGTAAAAGTGGAAGCATCTACTGTCCTTAGGGCTGAGGGACAAGGTGGGCAGGTACTTGTTATCAGAATCCAGGAACCACCCTAGCTGGAGGTGGGACCATGAAGGAGATGATTTCTGAAGCAGAGAGAGAGAGAGAGAGAAAGAAGCACCCTGACGTCTCCCTTTTCCTGTTTTCTCTCTTGACAGTGCCTGCCGTGGGCTAATGTAGTCAGAGGCCAGTTGGCAAGAGAGCCTGGAGAATGTAGAGGGCAGAAGCAGGTCCCTGCAATGCAGAGCAGAGCAGAGGACGAGTGGTGAATAGGGACTTGTGTGGTACCCCAGTTAAGTTACCTGGTAGTGACGAGGTAAGTCCTACTGAACGGGGAACCCATGGAAACTCTGGCTTCTCTAGCTCCCAACTTAAACGTGAGAACCACTAAGCTAATAAGTCAATGAATAGAGCTATTGATCTGTTATAATAATTATTATTTTAGAGCCAACCAAGTACTGCTTTATGTGTCAGATTAGACCCAATGACATCAAAGATTTTTATCATCCTGTGATTTACCTTCAAGATTCTATGAGTTGAAGAAAAATTTACCCTTGAAAGACTAAATGAGGTTTTAAAAGCCAATTCGTATATTCATCCATGGTGGATAATTTTAAAACTGAGATGCAATCACTATTTTGAGAAGAGATCATTCAAAGAAACTAAATACTAGTAGAAAGAAAAGGTCTTATTATATTTATTATTAAGAAAAGAATTCCAATTTTAGCTGCAAGTAGAATATTCTTGCATTTAATGATTATGTAGCAATTGGCTAAGGAGAGACAAGAGGATATTTTTATTTGTGATGAGAGTGGCTTTACTTAAATCAAACAAACCAAAAGGATAATAGTAATGATTCACTGAGTATTTCCTATGTATCAAAAGCTATGCTAATTGCTCTAGAGCAGAGTTTCTCCACACATACACTATTGACACTGTAATGAGGGCTGTCTGGTGCACTGTAAAATGTTTAGCATCATCCTTGGCCTCTATCCACTTGATGGACCCTTCCCCTAGTTGTGAATCAAATATGTCTCCAGACGTTACAAAATGTCCACCCTGGAGGGAAAACCGCCCCTGGTCGAGGACCACTGCTCTAGAGGCATTAACCTGTTCTTATGCCCAGGCCACAAATAAAGAAAATGAGGCTTACAGGGAGTAAATTATGTGCTCAACCTCATGCAGACAGTGAGTGGAGCAATCAGGATTCAAATCCATATCCAACTCTAAACGTGCTACTTAATCTCAACAGGGAGCTTTCTTCTCTTGTTTTACTCCTTCCTTCAGATTTTCTGAGAAGTATTGGAGGATGATTTTTTAATTTGGAGAAAAATATCAGGAAAAGCAGCAGTTATTTTTGGATTTGAATCTACAATGAGAGATTAACTGGATTTCTGATGGGATGGTGGTTTTATGCTGCTTAGTTCACAGAAATTTGGAATGTAAGAAGCGTCAGAGCTCATCTGTTCCCAAAAATGCTATTGTAGACATGCAAACCCTTAGAAACAGCATCTGACAGCACCTGGTTCATTTCAGGGGAAGAGAGGGACGTGCTGAAAAGCCTCTCTACTTTTGTGTGCTGTGATTCTGACTGAAGCTCCTTTCTCTCTAATGTTGTACCACTGCAGTCAATGATCAATTTCTACTTCATGTAGCCAAGGTCAGGTGTGTGGGAATAACAGGCTCTCTACCAACACCATGTAGGAATGATTTATTGCTTTTCCAGAAGAGGATTCTTGACATTTTGAAAATGTAATGTAGTGCAAGAGTAATTAAGCCAAAGGTAGACTGCTGAACAATTGATTAGCATTGTCAGAGAAACATGATTATCTTAGATGCTTCAAGACCTGATTTTTGCCAGCTATGAATTAAAGGTTAGTAATTAAATTTATGGGCCACGGCCACTGTCTCCAGGTGGCATTTCACATGGGAGTATTTGTGTTTTGAGAGGACAGGCAAATAAAGCAAACAGCAGTTGCCTCTTTACTAACAGCTTTTGGTTAAAATGTCTCTTCAGAGACAAAAGAAAAATAATATTGAGTCAATCTTATCTATAAATCAAGTTATTGCTTATTATATCCAATAATGTTTTTAACAAGCAAGTTCTAGCTACCTTTCAAATAACCAAATCAAAGAGAGAGAGGTAAGTTTAATAAAAGGTATTCATACCCATCAGACTAATCTACCAGTGTGAGGGAATATTTAGTTATGAGTCATCTCTTGTTTTCTCCATCAAGCCAGGCAGCTCCTTTCTGAAAACTGTCCCTTCCTCATTCCCATCCTTCCATCCACATACTTACAGAAGCAGATATATCACAAAACACGACTTCTCTCCTCTGGCCATATTGATGGGTCCAGGGGTAGATACATAACCCAAACTAAGGCAATCAGAATCCTTCCCTGGGGAATTTTTTTTCATTCAATGATTTTTAGTATATTCACAGAGTGTACAACCATCACCGTAATCAATTTTAGAACATTTTTATCATCCAGAAAGAAACCCCATGCCCATTAGGAGTCATTCCCCATTCTTCCTTTTCCTCCACATCCAGGCCTAGGCAATTGCTATTCTACTTTCTGTCTCTATAGATTTGCCTGTTCTGGACATTTCATAAAAATGTAACCATACAATATATGGTCTTTTGTGACTACTTTCTTTCACTTAGCATAATGTTTTTGACATTCATCCATGACATAGCTTATATCAGTATTTATTCATTTTTATGGCTGAATATCACCCCACTGTATGAATATACCATATCTTGTTTATCCATTCATCAGTTGATGGACATTTGGATTGTTTCCACTTTGGGGCTATTATGAATAATGCTGCCTGCTATGAACATTCGTGTATAAGTTTTTGTGTAAGTTTTGTTTTTATTTGTCTTGGGTATACACCTAAGGAGTAGAATTGGTGGGTCATATGTTTTGAGGAACTGTCCAACTGTTTTCCAAAGTGGCTACACCATTTTATACTCCCATCAGCAACGAATGAGGGTTCTAATTTATCCACTTCCTCACCAACACTTATTATTGTCCATCTTTTTTTATTTCAGCCATCCTAGCGGGTGTGAAGGAGTTTCTTATTATGGCATTGATTTGCATTTGCCTAGTAACTGATGATAGTGAACATCTTTTCATGTGCTTACTGGCCATTTGTATATCCTTTAGGGATAAATGTCTACTTAAATCTTTTCCCCATTTTTTGATTGGGTCTTTCTATTATTCGAGTTGGAAGAGTTATTTATATATTCTTAATAGAAGTCTCTTATCAGATATATAATTTGCAAATATTTTCTCTCATTCATTAGGCTGTCTTTTCACTTTCTTTCAGCAGCAAAGTTTAAGTTTTGATTTAGTCCAATTTATCTTTTTTTTTTTTTTTGAGGCAGGTTGGCCCTGAGCTAACATGTGTGCCAATCTTCCTCTATTTTGTATGTGGGATGCGGCCACAGCATGGCTTGAGGAGCAGTGGGTAGGTCCATGCTTGGGATCCAAACCCATGAACCCCAGGCTGCCTAAGCAGAGCATGCGAACATAACCACGCCACTGGGCTGGCCCCTATTTTTCCTTTTGTTGCTTGTGCTTTTAGTGTCTCATGAGGAAACCATTGCCTAACTCAAGATATACTCATATACTCATGTACTTTCTTCTAAGAGTTTCATAGTTTTAGCTCTTCCATTTAGGTCTATGATCCATTTTGAGTTAATTTTTGTGTTTGGTGTGTTGTAGGGGTCCAAATCCTTTGTTTTTTTTATTTGGGTGTCCCAGTACCATTTGTTGAAAAGACTACTTTTTTTCCATCAAATTATTTTGGCACCTATGTAGAAAGTCAACTGACTATAAACGTAAGGGTTTGTTTCTGGATTCTGAATTCTATTCCATTGATCTATATGTCTACCTTATTGATGCCAGTACCACATTTTCTTGATTATTGTAACTTTGTAGTAGGTTTTGAAATCAGGAAGTATAGTCCTCTGATTTTCTTCTCCTATTTCAAGATTGTTTTGGCTATACTGGGTCAGTTGCATTTCCCTATGAATTTTTTGACGAGCTCGTCAATTTCTGCAACAATGGTGTCTGGGATTTTGACAGGGATTCTGTTAAATCTGTAGATCCACTTTGGGACTATTGCCATCTTTACAAATACTAAGTCTTCAGATCTATGAAGATTTGGAGGAAGATGGGATGTCTTTCCATTTATTTAGCTCTTTTTAAACTACTTTCTGTAATACTTTGTAGTTTTCAGAGGACAAGTTTGTGCATCTTTTGTTAAATTTATTCCTAAGTATTTTATTCTTTTTCATGCTATTGTAAATTGCATCTTGGGGATTTAAAATAAGGATTAAGCAATCCTAGCCTCAGTTTGTCTAGTCTCTTTGGATGGCAGAAATGTAAATCTAGCTAATGTTGGTGACCATTTTTTGCTTTGTGGTAGAAATACAAAAAGCCATAACAAGCAGACACAGAAATGAGAGATGGAGAAGACTCCCAGGACTTCTTTTGGTTTTGGAGGCTCTGATTTTAGGTCAATTTTTAGGCCAGATGCATCTCTATCCTTTATGACAATCCTTTGCTTTTGCTTGAACTACTTCCAGTGTGATTTTGCTGTGCCCAACTAAAATTCCCAACTAACACACTATTAGCATGCAGAAAACAGAACTGCTCTTGTTGGTAGGAAAGAAATGGGTTGCTTCAGTGTCATTTCCATCTCTCAGCTCTCAGTTAATCACTCATTTTATCTCAAGTGAAATAAACAGCATAATATTTTAATGGTCATCATCTATCCCATGAAATTACCCATCCACATTAAGCTTTTTGGCACTCTTATCATGTTAAACTACCCAAATTATAATAGAAGTGCCTAAGCTATGAGAACTGGCACTAGATTTATAGAATCGAGCAGAGGGCTTAATGCATACCTCTGTTGGGCAGATAGTTCACCAAAATGTGATAGTTGTTGGAAATTAGCAACATAAAGTGAAACAGTTTTAGAAATCTTTTAGCAAAGTCACAAGCCTAAACCCCCTGCTGCTGTTTGGGTTCTAGACCAATAATTCTTAAACCTGCTTTTGATACATGCTTGTCACCAATTATCTCAAAGGATATTATGAAATTTTCAAAATACATCTAGGTTCAATTTAATCATTTTAATATACATTTATAATGTATAGATAATACTTTGGGAGTATGTCATGTAAGTCCTTCCTCCTGCCATTGTGAATCATATAACCAGAAAGATAGCATTCCAGCCAATGGATTTTATAAAAGTTCAAAAAAGCCCAGATCTGGGGCTGGCCTGGTGGCATAGTGCGCACTCCACTTTGGTGGCCTGGGGTTTGCAGGTTCGGATCCTGGGCAGAGACCTACACAGAGCTCATCAAGCCATGCTGTGGTGGTGTCCCACATACAAAATAGAGGGAGATTGGCAGAGATGTTAGCCCTTTAAACCACTAAACCATATCTTTGATATGGTAATCCAACTTCTATAAAATTATTCTAAGAAAATTATCAAAGATGTGCAGTGAGGATGTTCAATACTGCATTACCAATAATAGCATTAAATGTAAAGACAGACTAAAGGTACAATAGAGATTACATACATTGATTTTAGTCCATTCACACGATGGAATATTAAAGAGCCATTAAGAGTAATGTTTTAGGACTTTTAATGACATGGAAAAGTTTTCTCAATACAGTAGGTAGAAAAAGGTACTATTATATAATATTCCAATTTGGTAAAATAAATTTTATATGTGTCTATATTTATGCACAACAGAAAACCTAGAAGGCTAACAAATTATCTTTGAAAATACGAAGGTTATTTTATTCTTGTATTCTTTTGTACTTTCCATACAGCATTTATTATCATTCTCATAAGAAAAAGTGAATGTTATCCCATAAAATTTATTTTTAAAAAAGTAACAAATAACGTAGATGACAATGATCTCTTCAGGAGACAAAACAGTGTTTGATTCTACCTGAATTGAAGGAGACAGTGTCCTAGATCTGGCTCAGCTACTGAGTCCTCTCTACGGATGAGAGAAAGAACAAAAATCCTGTGTCCTTATGTGCCATTTCCTGTCTTAATAATACCTGTCCTATCTATTTTTCAAGGTTGTAAGAGGGAGCTAACTTAAGAAGCTACTTTGAGAAATATAACAAAAGTCTAAGATATGATTATTAATGATCATTTATAAAATAACAGGTAGTAATAAAAGTGTAACATTAATGCTTCCTTAGCAGACATGCAGCCTATTATAACTGCATAAGTTAATATCAGAACTTGTTTTATAACAGAAGGTAGATTTTTATGAGTGTTTTGGCAGAATAGCTTCTATTTTCCCAAGATTCTTAAGGTTACAAGAACTAAGAGACCTCGGTCTTCTTTTGTTCCCTTTGCTTCCTTTTAAAAGGAAGGGCAAGGTAAAGTGTGTACTAATTAGTACTATACTACTGCGAGAATTTAGTTATTTAATGTAGTACTTAAATATTTTATTAAAATATTAACCAGGATGTGGGAAAGCACAGAGGGTAACCCTAGGTATTCTGTTTTCTGCAATAACCCCAGCAGCACTTTCTGGCTTCTAGAAGTGCCCAATTTGTCACACTTAAAGTTCCAAGGCCAGTGTCTTCTCCAGCTTCCCAGGATTACTTTGGGCTCCACAACCCAGACCAAATACACAGAACTTCTACATCCACTGCTTTGGCCCTGAACCAGTGAGACAGGAGATATCAAAGAGCCTACAAATCCTTTCCTTGTGGTCCCTGTTGACAGATTAAGTTAAATCACTTCCAAAGGGGAGGAAACAATTTATTTTCTTTTTTTAGTAAAAATATATCATCATATCACATCATATATCATATCACATCATATCATATGTCATACCATGATATAATATCAAATCTCTTCCAATGAACCAACAGTCAAGAGTTCAGTGTGTGGCAGAGTCTGACCTCAGATCATCACATAATTTAATTCTCCCCACTACACCAAATTCATCAGAGTAATCAAGTTCCATAAACACAAAATATATATACAGCTAATAGTTAATAATAGTATACCAAGTGCTAAAAACCACTATGTTTTTTCATTTTGCAGATGAGAAAACTGAGGCCCAGGAAGACTTGCCCAAGGTCACACAACTTACAAGTTGCAGAGACAGAACTCAAATAAAGATTAACTTTATCTTCATGTGTGTTTCACACGACTCTTTACACAGATTTTGGGAAACGGACTGCCTGATACAGAAAGATATTTATTCCTATCTGAAGTATATAGGGTGATTACACCCTCCAGCTTGCCAACAGCACAAGGCCACATACACTTAATACATTATCTGAACCAAAAAGCTGTCTGAATGTCCACTTGTAAGTTTCAATTGGTGAGAAAATCAATATTTCATTAGGCTGTATGGAATTTGGCAATTATTCCAAGGGATATTGTGATGGTTACAGAAATAACATTAAAGGATGTTCCACAACAAGGGAAAAATATGATAATACCATATAGATTCTCAACACAGTGGTAAGTGAATATGTAAGAGTAGATAAATTTTAAAAGATGTCAAGAGTAAATACACAGATTCTGACTCTAGTAACGACCAAGTAGCTCCTAACAGACCAATCCTCCTGCATAAATATTAAAAGCAAGTATCTAAAGGTGTGGGAGAGTGGCAAAAAGCAGGTATATATTGAAGGAGAATCACCACTTGGAAGAGGGGAATGGTATGGGGTGCATTTCCTGATCTTTTACAGTTTTCAGCCTGATGGAAAGCTTTAGTCTGTACATTTCTTGGTGGTTAAAATTCAGATAGAACACTTGCAGTCTTACTGGCTTGAAGAACCAGAGAACAAAGTTCAGAGCAACTACAAGTGCTGGAAAATGACGGAGGAAATTCCAAAAGGAGAGATTCATAGAGAGAGAGCACCAATTTCTATGTATAAATTTTCCCCAAATCTCTGACTGATCCCTGAGCTATGCATATGTGGGGCAGACTCCAAGAAGCCCAAGTCAGGCTACAAAAAAAGTTCATTAGGATTTTCACTGCAACCTACTGTAGAGGAGACAGAGAGTACAGATTGAGTTCAGTTGAGTTAAACATTCTTTAGAAAAAAGAAATCAATACTCTTCAGAGGAACACAACAGAATGTAGAGTCTCTCTGGATCTAATTCACAATGCTTATAATATTATCTAAAATTACTCAACATAATAAAAAATGAGAAAACATGATTCATTCAAGAGAAAAAACAATCTATAGAGACAAACTTCAAGATGACTCAGATGTTGGGTTTAACAGATAAAGTTTATAGAGAAAATTCTAGTAATGAGTAAAAAGAAAAGAAATCTAGCAGAAAAAAGGAAACTACAAAAATGAACCAAGTATACTTTCAACAATAGATTGATCATCCAGACACAAAAATCAATAAGGGAACACTGGACTTTAAACTACACATTAGATCAGATGGACCTATCAGACATTTACAGAACATTCCATTCATTAGCAGTAGAATACACGTTGTTCTCATGTGCACATGGAACATGATGCAGGATCATATGTTAGGCCACAAAACAAGTCTTAATAAATTTAAGAAGACTGAAATCATATCAAGCATCTTTTCTGACCACAATGATATGAAACTAGAAATCAATTACAAGAAGAAAACTGGAAAATTCACAAATATTTAGAGATTAAACAACATGCTCCTGAATAACCAATGGGTCAAAGAAGAAATCAAAAAATATCTTGAGACAAATGAAAATAGAAACACAATATACCAAAACCTATGGGATGCAACAAAAGTAGTCCTAAGAGGGAAGTTTATAGTGATTAACACCTATATTAAGAACAAAGAAAGATCTCAAATAAACAACCTAACTTTACACCTCAAAGAACTAGAAAAAGAAGAACTAAGCCTAAAGTTAGTGGAAGGATATATCAAGCTAGTTGGATATTTAAACACTTCTCTTTCAGCAACTGATAAAATGGCATCAAAAATCCACTAAAGATGTGGAAGATCTGAACATAATATTAACCCCTTGACCTAGCTGACATTTATAGAATACTCCACCCAACAACAGCAGAATATACATTTTTTTCAAGTGTACATGTACCATGTACCATCATACATGTACCACAGCCATAAGGTGGGCCATAACACAAGTCACAACAAGTTTAAAGGGATTGCAATCATCCAGAGTGTGTTCTCTGGCAAAATTGAAATTAAATTAGAAATCAGTTAAAATAGAACTACATAAAACCCAAATATTTAGAAATTAAACATATATAAACTTCTATATAATTCAATTATTAAAGAAGAAATCATAAAATTGGAAAATATTTCTACTAAATGATAATAAAACCATATCAAAATATATGGGTGCTGCTAAAGAAATGCTTCAAGGAAAATTTATAGCTTTATATTATTACATTAGTAAGGAATGAAGGCTTAAAATCAATGATCTAAGTTTCCAGTTAACAAATTAGAAAAAGAAGAGCAAAAATAATCCCAAAGTAAATAGGAGAAAGGAAATAATAAAAATTAGAAATCAATGAAATAGCAAATATACACACAATCAGGAAAATTACCAAAGCCATATCCCTAACTAGATTGATACGTGTGTGTGTTATCCTAGGCATTAAAAGGATGGTTATGGACTATTATAAACAACTTAATCCATAAAATTCAACAAGCAAGGTAAGTAGACAAATTCCTTAAAAAATACTGATACAAGATAAAACAGAAAATCTGAATATCTCTATTTCTACTAAAGACGTTGAATTCATTCTCAGCAAACTCCAAGCCCAGATGGTTTTACTAGTATTTTTTATCAACTATTTAAGGAAGAAATAATACCAATCATACAGAAATCATTTTAGAAAATAGAGAGAATCCTTCCCAACTCATCTTGTAAGGCTAGCACAACCCTGTTATCAAAAGCTGACAAAGATGTTACAAAGAAAAAAAATTACAGAGAAATATACCTCATAAACATAGATTTGAAATCCTTAACAGAATCCTAGCAAACTGAATCCAGCAACATGTAAAAAGAATGCTGCATCATAACCTGGTGGCATTTATTCCAGGAATGCAAGGTTGGTTTAACATAAAAAAATCAATTACTGTAATTCACCATATATATAGAATTAGGTGAGCTGGCTTACCTATATGACAAAACATTACATGGTCATTAAAAAGATCAAATTTAACCTCTATATATTGTCCTGAAAAGAGCTTTATCATATATTGTTAGTGGGGGATGAGGAGAAAAAGAAAAAACCAATAAAGTAAAATGTATACAGAATAAAGGCTTATGAGTTAGTGTTTTGTTATCGTTGCTGTTTTCAATAACATGTACACAGAGGAGCTGCCTTTTCCTCATAGTCCAGCCACATTTTTGGAAAAAATCTAAGAACAATCATTTCTAAAGAATCTGAAATATTTGCACATGAATCATTACCTACACGGCATGACTAAAAGTTAGTCTTTTAAAAAAATTTGTTTATTTATTTTCATTGGAGTTCACAAAGAAGAATTCAAGTTTCTGATAATTAAGAGCTGATGTTGTTATAGAGAAAGACAGCAACATTTCCTTAAGACGTATGAACAAAACTGATTGACTTCTCAGAGGATTTTCATTCTGTCTTATCAGGTACCAACTACTGATAAACAGGCCAGAAAAAATGACAGCAGCTAATTTATTGAGGGCTTACTCTTTACCAGGCACTAATATGAGCACTTTACATGCACTACTTCATTTTGCTTTATTCTCACAACAATCCTAATGCTATTACCCAATTGTACAGATGAAGAAAGGGAGGCACAGAGAAGTTCAGTAACTTGCCCATGGTCACATAGCAAGTAAAATGGCAGAGCCAGGATTTGAATCCAGGCAGCTGGCTCCAGAGCCTGTGGTGAAAACAAAACCTATGGTTTTGTTAGACATGACTCTGAAAAACATTTTACCTTTGATGTGCACGTCTTTGGTACATTTAAGAATATTTTTTAGCTCAAACTGTAAAGATTAAAGTGCATTATTTTATAACTACAATAGCCTATAAAACAAGTCATTTAAACTCATCCATCCAAATATTTACTTGAGAAGGAAATTAACACTTTCCACAAAGGGAGTGGTTAAGAGAATAATAAATGTGAGGTGAAATGCTTGAAGGAGGCAGAAATGAAAGAAAAGAGCTTCCTTGGAAAGAAACTCAAAGGAACTCCCTGAGAGGCATGGGCATATTACAGCAGATATTCATCTTTCCCAAAGGAGAGGGACCGAAATGTCCCCAACACTTCCCTTCTGGAATGCCACCATAGCCTATAATGCAGTCAAGGTGACCAACATTTAAGGATGCCTTCAGACACTTCAGGAGAGTTTCCAGACTCACAGTGAGTGGGCCAATGCTGAGGTAGGGCTGGGGATACAGAGGAACACAATCAGAGTTTCAGCTCATGAGCAATTCCCTGTCGAAGGTGTTCCTTTGCTTCCCAAGGCATCTGTGGAACATTTATTCAGAGTCTTCCAGGCATTAGGAATGTAATATCTGGAATAAAAGCACCAGATGAATTCCAGTTTTCAGAACTACGGGGTATGAGTCAAGATTAAATATTGATATTATGTTGGGTTTGTGTCCAAATTAAATATTGAGATTACATCATTAGATAGGAGTTATTCCTTATCTATGATTTCTGCCCATCCTTCAGATTTCACGATAAATGCAACTTCCAGTTATTTTCTTTCATAATCTTTATTAAAGTTTGCAATTGTAGCATTGTTTGTCTGTCATTAATTATTTGTTTTCTTGTTTATTGCTTGTATCCTATGCACCAGAAGCCAGGAAGCTTGCCAGTTTTATTCAGCACTGAATCCTTATAACTGTCTAAATCCTAGAATAGTGCCTGGTAAAAGGAGGAGCTTAATAAATGACTAAATGAATGAATGACAAGTGAATGAAGGAAGGAAGGAAGCAGAGTTTAAATGTGGATGTAGGGTGATCAGTAAGCCTCAGTGGCTAGGTAATTGACTCATGCCCAAATACTAGTTTTGTTGTCTACAGTATAATTCCACTAAGTGGTTCAGCAAAATTATAAGCAATTATATTCATCTGCCTGCTGCAATCTCTTGAGTTTTTGAAATTGGAAAGATCAAGAGTGTAAATTTTGAGAATCTCGTGTGCAGCAAGGCAAACTCTAGGGCATATAAGAATTACCTGGGGAGATTTTTAAATGTCCATTCCCAGCCCCTACTCTGCCAATGATGTGCTCTACTAAAATGAACACAAAGCAAGGAGTCAGGAGACCTGGGATCAAATCCTGACTCTGGAAAGACTACATGAACCTGGGAAAGATATTTCTCTTTTGCGTGCCTCTCCACATGAGCAATATGAGAGGAACAGACTAAATAAAATTTGACTTCCTTTCTCGCTATGGCATTATGTAGTTCCGTGGGTCTGTACATATTTGAGCACTACGTTAGGCCTTGCATGGAGTATAAAGAAATATAATTTATAGTCCTTCTTAAACAGGAAGAAAATAATTTAAATAATACAAAAGCTAAATAACAATACCACATTTCTTGGGTTCTAAGATGCAAATCTTTCCTTCCACTTTTAAGGTTTTAGAAATTGAGATATATCTTACAATTGATACTAAAATAAACCTTCAAGGAAGAGGAATGAATTGTGACATAGTTATCTTCCTTTGTGTATTAAGTGAACCGATCCATTTCTAGAAGGTACACCTCAGTTAGGGTGATCATTTGAATCTTACCTGAAACTTGGACACCTAAGGGTTGCTTAAAATGTCTTCTAAAATGATAATACTGTGTTGCAATACTGAAACAAACATTTATTGGATAAGTAGAGGACTGCTGTTAACATAGCAGGCAACACCAACAACGGCAGAAGCATCTGCCACATTTGACAGGATGATTCAGAGAAGTTCAAAGTGAGGAGAAGTTGGCATATCTGATTTATCCATCTTGAAAGGCTATTAGGCAGTTGCTGAACACCTACCCATCAAAAACCCTTCCCACTTTTAAGAGAAGCTAAATATGTAATTACATTTAAGGAGAGAGGAGAAAGATATGCTCAGTCAGATAGAAAGTGCAGGAGAAGCCCCAGTATGCTCCAATACATCTCAAGATTATTCTACGAGAAAGCAGGTCAGTGGTTGCCTGGGGAGAACCACTGGTGGGGAGTGGGAGGGAGGGATGACGAAGGGGTACAACGAATCTTTTAGGGGTGATGGGTATGTTCATTACTTTGCTTGTGGTTATAGTTTCATGGGTATATACGTATTTCAATACTCATCAAATTATTCATATTAAATATGTGCATTTTGGTGTACTTCAATTATACCTCCAAACACTGAAAAGGGGCTTATTCTGTCAAAAATAAGGATACTACTAAAGAGGTCGTGGTCACAGGGATGGATTATCAAAGGCAGCATGGAATGAGATGTCACACCAAAGTGATTCAGGAGAATCTTCAGACTCTGAATAGCATCTGAATATCGCCAACACCTTCATCACCAACAGCAGCCCATATGAAGTGCTCACTCAGCCTGGACCAGGCATTCTACAAGGCAGTTTACTTGTATTACCTTGTTTAATCCTCACAAACACCCCAGAGGGATTATTTTACTACTATTCCCATTTTACAGAGGGTGAAACAAAGCCATAAGAAGGTTAAAACTTGCCCTGGATCACAGAAGAACTAAGAGGCAGCAGATGCAAGATTTGAACCCGTCAGAATCTGTGTTCTTAAACCACCACTCTGAGTCGTCCTCAGCACTGGGAATATGATACTTAAACATTGTTATTCGACAGGACTTTTCATACTGGTACTTAAGGATAGAATAAGGAACAATGACATTTCTTAAAAAGTTCTATGCCTTTTGCAAGGCCTGCATCAATATATCAAGTCTGTGGCACATTAGAGGGTAGTCACAAGTTGAAAATCTATCTCGAAAAGAGTACTCAGGGGCTTTTGACGGGTGTACAGTTTGAGTAGTATGCAGTTAGGGTGTCCAATTGTGAGGATCAAGGGGCAGAGTTGCCTAAATTTTGGTTTGGTTCTTTAATTACTTTTTAGAAAAAGGAATGGTGAATCAAAGAGTCTAGAGGGACTCGGAAACATTGAACATTTCCAAACATCTTATTCTGCATAAGGTATATATCCCTGGTTGTTGCCCCGTTTTATTATTACTGTGATAAAAGATACATAACATAAAATTTATCATTTTAGCCATTTTTAAGTGTACAGTGTAGTGGCATTAAATATATTTGTTGCCTTGTTTTTTAAGGCAGTATTTCATTCTGGCGAGACAGCAAGAGTGGTGGTTAAGGGCACAGGTGCTGAAGTCACACAGGTTGGCATTTGATTTCCACTTCTGACTCTTAGTAGTGTATGACCTTGGGCAATTTAATAACCTCTCTGTCAGTTTCCTCATCTGTGACATGGTGATGATAAAGACCTACCATATAGCACTATTGCAAAGATTAAGCAATATAATGTGTATAAATTGCTCAGTATAATCCCTGGCATGGAGTAAAATCTTTCAGTATGTTATAGGAAATTGTAGCTACAACTTTATCTAGCATTTCTGTGAGTCAGAGGTTCTTAACCTGGGGAATGTGAACCGTAGTGGGTCATGGGTTGGGCTTGAGGGGATCTGTGAGTCTCCTAAGTGATGTGTAAATATACGTGTCTTCCCTCTGAGAGTGTTTGGGAAACAGGTCCACAGCTTTCACCAGATTCTCAAAGTTAGAAGTACAAGGGCAAAACCAGGAAACTCATCAGAGAAATACATATAATCAGATCAACCTTGCTTCACCTGCTACTCAGAGGCCTTTGATCATTGACCTAAGTTTTCCCCTTCCCTCTGCAGAGATTATGGGTGGGTAGGAGAGCAAAATGCTTATGCTTTGACTTAGGGCAAAGGTGTTGAACCTAAGGGGGTATGATTCACACACTCCCTAGAGTCGTGGCCTGCAGTCTGTATAACTCTACTACTTTGCCCCACACTCTTAGCAGAGTGTAACTGCAAGCTGAGTGTCCTGGGGACGCAATGCTAATTGGCCAGCAGGGTGGCTGAGGGAGTGTGAAAGCAAAGCCATGGGCTCATAGACTTCAGAAGGTTCGGCTGCCCTGGGCCCTCCCGTGTCCTTCTGTACCCCAGCTCTCCGTAGCACATTGCACACGCCTCTAACAGCATTTTAATGTACATGTGAATCACCTGGGGATCTTGTAAAAATGTCGACTCTCACTCAGTGGATCTGGGGTGGGGCTGAGATTCTGCATTTCTAACAAGTTCCCAGGGGACCGCACTTGGCGCAGTGAGGCTCTAACCTCTTCATGTTGTAGTTATTAGTTTACTTGCCTGTCCCGCCAACTGTCTCTGGGCAAACTGAAGTCAGGGACAGGACCTTATTTGATTCTATTTCCCAGGGCCTTAGTACAGAGAGGATACATAGACATTGAAAGTAAATGCTTAATAAGTGAATGAATGAATGAAAGAAACACACACCAGGAGAGAAAAGAGCTTTTCTCTGGAGGCACGAAGGTGTTTCTCTAGTTGTGACAACTGGACACACTTTACAAGTACCTTTCTTAGATACTTTCTGGATAATTTTCTGCCTTTAAGATGAAAGTTTCCTTCCTCTCTAGGGCTCAAGGAAGGTTCCCTCTCCCGCACCAGAAAAGGGGGAGGAAATAGAAGTCACCACGCTGACCACTAACAAAGGGGCTTCAGTTAGTCAAACACCAATTCTGAGAGAATAAGAATGTTTACTGTGTCATTGTGCAAATGCTGCCCTGAGCATAAAAATCTATAGGACATGGACAGATATTCAGAGAGTCATTTTATACACCTTGTTTTAGAGTAGGCTGCTCTTTGACATGGATTACAAGGTTTAACTTACGCAGTTATTTTAGCCTTTACTGCTAATGCATGGGAAGCAAAGACTCAGGGAAAGAAGCAGGAAGGTCTTGGGAAGGTGATTCACTGAGGCAGACACAAAATGGAGTTGAGGGGCCAGCCCAGTGGCGCAGTGGTTAAGTTCACGAGCTCTGCTTCGGCGGCCCGGGGTTCACAGGTTCTGATCCTGGGCGCGCACCAACGCACCGCTGGTCAAGCCATGCTGTGGCGGCGTCCCATATAAAGTAGAGGAAGATGGGCATGGATGTTAGCCCAGGGCCAGTCTTCCTCTGCAAAAAGAGGAGGATTGGCATCAGATGTTAGCTCAGGGCCGATCTTCCTCACAAAACAAACAAACAACAACAACAAAAAAAACAAAATGGAGCTGAGAAGCCCAATCAACTTCTGTCACTTATATTACACCAGGTGGAAAGAGCTGTAACTCCAGGGGTGACCACGTATTACCTTTCCTGCTCACAGTCATAGCTGCGCTGACTTGTCAGTGGAACATTTCACAGAGATGGAGAATGCAAGCACCATCAGTCAGAACGCTGCGCCTAGATGTCACACTGTGTTGTCAGGCAGTGATGAATCACACTGGAGCTCTCACATCCACTTTCCCATGACCTCTGAGCAACAAGGGGAAGCTCAAGAACAATTCTGGGCGTTCGATTTCCCTAACAAAGCAACAGAAGGCCCAGATTAAACTGGCCTCTTTGAAACTTAAAAGGAAGCACCATTTGTCACCTTTTAAGGGGGCAAACTGATTAATGGGCAGTGAATAATCACAAGACAATTCCCTGATTAAATGTGTAGCCATTGTAAATGCAGATTCAAACCCTTAGAAAGAAAGAAATGCAGACCTTTCTTGAGTTCAGCTGACTCTGCTTGTAAGTTGCGTATTTTTAAAGAAAGTAAAAATTGCAAAGGCAATTTTTGAGGAAGCATGTAAGAGACACATGGAGAAAAGCAAACCTTTAGCACAAGTTCTGAATGCAGTTAGCTTACTAAACATGGTCCTGGTTGTTACAATCCATCTTTCACCATCATCCCAACAAGGGCCACAAAAGCTGGAAAAAGAAACCCATCTTCACCAAAATGTCAACACTGAAGATTTCCATGATGATGATGATAATGGTGATGATAACTAAGTTGCCATCAACTGGGTGCTCTAAGCATTCTTCATGTATTAAATTGTTTACTCCTCATGATAATATAAAATTGATGATTATTTAACCCCAGTTTTACAGTTGAGGAATCTGAGGAATAGAGACTTTAAAATAACTTGCCTAAAGTTACACAGCTGGCTTGTGGCAGAACTTAAACTTGGGTAATCTGGCTTTAGAACATGTGCTCCCCCCGCCCCCTGCCAGCTTTATTGAGATATAATTGACATATAACATTGTGTATGTTTATTATGTACATGGTATTGATATGATACATATTGCAATATGATTACCACCATAGCGTTAGCTAACGCCTCCATCACATCACATAATTACCATTTCTTTTTTTGTGGTGAGAACATTTAAGATCTACTCTCTTAGCAACTTTCAAGCAGAGAATACAGTATCATCAACTATAATCACAATGCTGTACATTAGATGTCCAGAATTTATTCATCTCTAACTGGAAGTTTGTACTTTCTAACCAATATCTCCCCATTCTTCTCACCCCCTAGTCCTTGGTAACCACTATTCTACCCTCTGTTTCTACAAGTTTGGCTTTTTTAGATTCCATGTATAAGTGAGACCATATAGTATTTGTCTTTCTCTGTCTGACTTATTTCACTTAGCATAACGCCCTCAAGATCCATCCATGTTGCTGCAAATGGCAGGATTTCCTTCTTCTCACGGCTGAATAATATTCTTGTGTGTGTATCATTCATTCATTATCCATTCATCCATTGATGGACACTTAGATTGTTTCCATATTTTGGCTATTGTGAATAATGCTGCCATGAACATGGGAGTAGCACATGTGCTTTTAATTCCTCCTGGTATTGATATTGATGATGCTAGCACACTAAATGCTGTGCTTTTCATATCACATGATACAATGCATATCATATCTTCTAAAAGATGTGTTTGAACTAAAGATGCTTGAACTTTGAGAGGCTTCACCAAAGGGCTACATGACCACTATCAAGGGAAGCCAAGGGTGGTGATTTCTGCTGCCCAGCATCCTTTACACCTTCCACTGTTAATAGTACCTTGAACTTCTTTTGAAGCATCTAATCTCCCATTCTCCCAAGATGCACAGTCTTGTTTTGATGTCAAGGGGCAGACAAGTGGCCTGAGTTACACCACTTGGAGTCATCCTCTTGGGAATTCAAATCTTGAGCAGAGTAATGCAAGGACAAAACCAAACAAACAACAACAACAACAAAAAACCATATGAACATCAACACAAACTGATACTTGGAGAAGCTGTTGATTTGATTCTGCTACCTGGATCTCCAGATCCTAGAGCTACCCTGGTTTGTGCCCTTCTGAGTCCTGTCCTTCGTTGTTGCTTAGATTCTGTGATCTTCTGTATGCCTCAACAAATTCACTTTGGGCCTAAGTTGCCCAGTTTCTGCTGCTTGTAATCATGTAACCCTAGCTGGTACACCAAGATTACGTATTCAGATATTCTAGACCAGTTGATACTGAACTACACATATCTCTGAGTTACTTTACAGAAGCACTCTTGGTCACCAAGGGGAGTGCTTAGGTAGGAATCAAACAAACCTGCTGATGAAAGTCAATGTGGCCACACATTTTTAAGAAAGATAGCACATTAGAAATGTCCCCCAAACTCTCAATGCAGTCATTTCATTAACTTAACTGAGAACTGAATCAAGAATCAGAAGACCTTACTGCCAGACTCAGCTCAGCCACAAAAAGACTGTGTGTCCTTTGGCAAGTTACTTCCCCTCTCTGAGCTTATTTCACGTTTGTAAAATTAAGGAGGGGAAGGTCTTTGAGTTTTCTCTTCGTAAGTCAGAGTTTCTAAGGTTCTAAATGAAAAACATATGCCTTAGAAATTAATGAGGAATTGAGTAGATGCATCTCAAGACCTCTTTTTCCCGAAAACAGACATTTTTCTCATATGGATTGGTAAGATGGAGTTGAGTTCCAACTTGACTCGAAGTAGAAATCTTATGGTATCCATGTTATAGAGAATCCAGTATCTCTCCTGTGCCTGTAATGATCTTACTACTCAAGAGGAGAGCTCCCAAGGTTAGAATTATTCAATAGCTCTTCTGTCATTGAACTGAAATCTAGTTACGGACCAACCCCAAGGAGGTCAGCAATGAATGTAATTTAATTCTTAGCTATTAATCAATGAGTTTTAGATTAATTTGGATCTTTGAAGAAACTTTGCATTGAAGGAAAATTCATCATGAAGCCTACAGGATTATATTGTTGGCAACTATTCAAACTTTATGGTTTCAAGGTTCAGATATATTACTACAGAGGAACAAAGAAAAAATACATCTCTCATTTGAAATAAACAGTGTTGAGTCCTGAAATGTATCTATCTTTTCATCATATTTCCTCATCTTATTTTCCTCTGATCTCCAAAATCACCCAAACCACAAGCTTCCTAAAGCTACTCCTGACCTATTTCTGCTTGTTCTAGAGTTCACTCCTTTGGCAATTTAATGACATCATTTCCCAGCCTTGTGGTCAGTGGTCTCGAGCAGAGCAAAATGGTCAATTGGTACGGTGAAAGGCTAAATATCAACGGATTCAGATCAATTCTATCTAGAGTGAAATTCACCAGACAGGATAAGAGAATATAATTGATGGAAAAAGTTTACTTCTTCCAAGTATCATGAAAACTTAGACACACAAACTTAAATAAAACATAAAAATTACTAAGACATATATTCCTATATCGATGTAGCTTTTCTTTTAAAAATAATTTCAGAAGACATTCTTGACTCAATCATTATTTTTTCTGATATTATCCACTGGCATTAAAATTAAGTTTAAGATTAAATGAGATAATATATGGAAATCCATTAGCACAACTTTGGGGCTTTACAATAGCTGTCAACTCTTGACCTCTGACATTGAACCAGGCACTGTCATGAACTATACTTAAATCACATCATTTGATTCTTACTGTCCTTTAAAATGGGTGCTATTACTATTGCATTTTCTTGATAAGGAAACTGAGGCTCAGAGCAGTAGAGTACGTGCCCCAGGTCACACAGCTAGGGAGTGGCAGAACTGGGGTTCACATCTAAGCCTCTTAAGAATCATTCTTTTAGCTACTCTGACATGTTAACAAATTCAAGGGGAATCTGAAGGAAAAGGAAATAGACTGTGGTTTCTTGAAAACTTTGAAATATTAACTGAATATTACGCCAAAGGGAAAAAAGCATTTTCCCCTTGTAAATGGCATGTTATGAATTACTGACACTACTGTGTATGTATATATGATACCTGATGTCTTGTCCATGAGCTACCAGCATACCTCATGATTTTGCATGTGACCTGATAGTCTGGGGTCTTCCTGGTGGTATGGTTTAGAGGGGAAGGGAGATTGCCAATGATAATATTGGCTCCTTGTCATTAAGAGGTAAAAGCTAGAAGTGTTGTGACCTAAAGCAGAGATCTTTTTGGACAACAACCACTGTTGGCTTGGACTAGAGATTGCATCCATAAAAGGATCCATCTGTGCAGTCTCCTCAGGAGGGGGTCACATATTTATCTCCAGAGAATTTGACACAAGCCATTTGTCAGTCACGGTCACACGTGCTTGGTATTGCCACGCTTTATCCTTTTAGTCAAAGCAATAATTTCTCGTTGTGAGAGAGCAACTGTGGGGTGCCAGGTGTTGATATTTTAGAAACAAACAGCGGTAGGGACAGCTGTGGTGGCAGATTTCAATTTTTTCAGCCAAGCTGGTGATAGCATAGTATGCCAGATGAATTTAAAGAGTTTCAGATACAAAGTTTTTGCCTCTCCACAATAATGTATGATTTGTGATGACCTTTCTCTGAAGGACTCTCCCTGGAATTTACCTTCATTCTGAGGCAGGGCGCTTCAAAGAGTGGCTGCTCTAAGGCACTTATACCTCCCGAATGCTGTCAAAGAGATCTTTAGATTTTCCCATGCTGAGGCTCTTCACCATTGTGCTGGTTCTCATAATTGTCATTCATCAATAAGCCCACTTTCGTGTCAATTCAAATTCAATGTGACATTTGCATTGCATTCACTTTCCTTTGTGCATCAATGTCCTTCTGAGCCTCACAAGTGCTGGCTATGACATAATTATTACTGCTTTGGGTCATAATCATTTGTATGTTCTGATTTAATTAAAAGAGAAATAATAACTTTAAGAGATTTTTGCAGAATCTTTTGTTTCTCAGGTAAAAGCAGTGGAGACCTAACAAAAACAAGTCCTCCCGATTCTTCGATAGGTAGTAAAATCAGGCCCTCAAATAAAATGAAATTTCAGTGTAGTACAGGACTAGCAGGACATTACTTTGATATTTTAATAGCTCAGTTTAGTGGTTTTAGAAAACGCTGTGTTTACATTGGTACTTAACCTCTTTGAGAATCTTATGAAAGCCATGCACCCCTTCCCAGAAAAAGATGCAAATATGCTCAAAGTTTTGTATACACTTCAGGTTTTCATGGATCCAGTGAAAGCTTTACAATGTGTGCTCTGGACCAGTGCTGTCTAAAAGAACTTTCCGTAATGTGCCCAATACAGTAGCCACTAGCCACATGTGGTTGTTGAGCGGTTGAGATACACAGGTGCAAATGCAGAATTGAATTTTTAATATAATTTATTTAAATGTAAAGAGTCATGTGTGGCTAGTGGCTACTATACATGACAGCTAGCTCTAGACTAGAGCTTCACAGACATCAAATTAAGAACCCATTTCATATAGATTCATTTTTAAAAACAGCTTTATTGAGATATAATTCACATACCATACAATTTGCTCATTTAAATTATATAATGCAATGGTGTTTAATATATTCACAGTTATGCAACCATCACCACAATCAATGTTAGAACATTTTTGTCACCTCAGAAGAAACCCCAAACCCATCAGCAGTCACTCCCCATTTCCCGCCAGTCTCTCCTAGCCCTAGGTAACCATTAAACTACTTTTTTTCTGCAAAGATTTGTCTATTCTGGACAGCCCCTATAAATGGAATCATACAGTATTTGGTCTTTTGTGACTGGCTTCTTTAGATGATTCTTTAAATGGTTCTTTAAAATGTTTTTCAGGTTCATCTACAATGCAGTATCTGTGATATTGATCAAGATGTATCAATGAGCATGATGTATTAGTACTTCATTTATATTGTTGAATAATATTTCATCGTATGGATAGAATACATTTTGTTCATCCCTTCATCAATTGATCAACATTTGAATTATTTCCACTTCTTGGTTATTATGAACAACGCTGCTATGTACATTCATGTACAAGCATTTGTGTGCATGTATATTTTAATTCTCTTGGGTATATACCTAGGAGTGGAATTTCTGGGTTATATGGTAACTCCATCAATAACATTTTGAGGAACTGTCAAACTGTTTTTCTAAGTGGCTATACCATTTTATGTTCCCACCAGCAAAGTATGAGGGCTCCAATTTCTTTACATCTTCACCAACACTTATTATTATCTATCTTTTTTATTTTAGCCATCCTAGTGGGAGTGAAGTAGTATCTTATTGCTTTTGGTTTGTATTTCCCTAATAGCTAATGATATTGAGTATCTGCTCATGCACTTATTGGCCATTTGTATATCTTCTTTGAAAAAATATTTGTCCAAATCCTTTGTTCATTTTTCAATTGGGTTGTCTTTTTATTGTTGAGTTGTAAAAGTTCTTTACCTATTCTGGAGAAGTCCCTGAACATAAACACATTATTTGTAAATATATCTAATTCTCTGGATTGTTTTTTCACTTTTTTAAATGGTGCTCTTTGAAGCATAAAAGTTTTTAATTTTAATGAAGTCCAGTTTATCTTTTTTCTCATCAGCTGTGCTTTTGCTGTCATATCAAAGAAACCATCACGTGATCCAAGATCATGAAGATTTACTCCTGTTTTCTTACAATAGTTTTATCTATTTATTTATTTATTTATTTGTGAGGGAGATCAGCCCTGAGCTAACATCCATGCTAATCCTCCTCTTTTTGCTGAGGAAGACCAGCTCTGAGCTAACATCTATTGCCATTCCTCCTCCTTTTATTTTTTCCCCAAAGCCCCAGTAGATAGTTGTATGTCATAGTTGCACATCCTTCTAGTTGCTGCATGTGGGACGAGGCCTCAGCATGGCCGGAGAAGCGGTGCATCAGTGCACACCCGGGATCCGAACCCGGGGCCGCCAGTAGCGGAGCGCGCGCACTTAACTGCTAAGCTACGGGGCCAGCCCCCGGAAGTATGTCTTCTATGGCTTTGTTCTTTTTCAAGACTGTTTTGACTATTCTGAGTCCCTTTCATTTCCATATGAATTTTAGGATGAGTTTGTCAATTTCTGTAAAAAAAAAAATTCAGCTGAGATTTTGATAGAAATTCTGTTGAATCTGAAGATCAATTTGGGGAGAATTGCCATCTTAACAATATTAAATCTTCTGCCTATGAACGAGGATCCGCATCCCTGAATACAGTCATTTGAAACTCTTCTCCAAAAATCCTGTTCCACAGCATTTTTCCTTCTTTTGCTTCAAACTTTTTCATATCCATCCGCTAACACAGAATTATTTCAACTCTAATATTATAGTAGTAATCATTATAATAACATTATTTTTATGATATCTCAGCTTATTGTTTCATTCATTTATTCAACAGTTTTTTAATTGTGTGCCTACTATGTTCCCTACACTTTTCTGAGCATTCATGACTTCATTAATTTGAGTCTTGTCTCCTTTTTTCCTGGTCATTCTAACTAAAGGCTTGTCCATTTTGTTGATCTTTTCAAAGAACCAACTTTTAGTTTCATTGATTTTTTGGCATTATTTTGGTATTGTTTCATTAATTTCTGCTCTAATATTTATTTTTTCCCTTTTTTTTTTTGCTTGCTTTAGGTTTAGTTGGCTCTTCTTTTTCTAGTGTCTTAATATGGAAAGTTAGCTTATTGACTTGAGACCTTTCTTGTTTTTCAATATAGGCACTTATAGCTATAAATTTCCCTCTAAGAACTGCTTTAGCTGCATCCCATAAGTTATGTTTTATTTTCATTCATCTCAAAGTGTTTTCTAATTTTTCTTACAACTTCTTCTTTGAACCTTTGGTTGGTTAGACATATAGGTTCATTTTGAAGTGTAATTTGGTTCAATACGTTAATTACGGAAGGGAAAAATACCAATTTCTCACCTGCTCTGCTTTGATTCTTAAAAATGAGTCATTAGGATTCAGCAGATAAACACATTCTGTACTCATCATGTTAATTTTTACTACTACATCTTTGTACCACTTCCAAGCTTTATTATGAACATAAGTCTCCTGGGTACTTTACTAAAATGTGAATTCTGTGTGGGCTCCATGATTCTGCATTTCTAACAAGTTCCCAAGTGCTGCTGATTCTGATGCTGCTGGTTCAGAGAACACACTTTGACTAGGAAGTCTCTATGCAACTCTTTGAAATGCCCTTTCCATTTAGGTGCAAATGGCCCTTTTCCCAAAAACTCTTGCTTGCCCCTTCTCTTTCTAGCCAAGGGTGAATATCCTTTTCTATAATCTCTAAAACCTTCCGTATGCCCTTTATTTCTATTTCTCCCATTCTTGTAATCATTTCTTTATATATATTGTTTTCTCCCAAAGGACTATGACATGAAGGAGAGCAGGGTCTCTGTTCTTGTCATGACTTTGTCTCTATTGTCTGGCATAGTGTTTGAAGGCTCAGACCAGATGCTTATTAACTATCCATTAAACCAATAATGATAACTAACACTTAATTTGTGTCTACTTTGGGCCAGCACAGTGCCAAATGCTTTGCAGACATCATCTCATTTAATCATCAGACCAGCCCTACAAGGAGGGTCCTATTATTATCCCCATTTTGCAGATGAGAACTGAAAACCTTCTTGATGCTCATGATTAGTTGAATTTGATTCTGGTTCCCTTAGAAAATTAAATCAGTCCAATTTAACAACACTGAACAAATCCCTGAAGACTCTAATACATACTACATTTTATTTGTGTATATTATGGCAGCCAGTTCAGAAAAAGAAAAACAGCAAAACACTTTTTCCTCTTATGCCTGCATGGGACAGTTAAACAGGTGGGCAGCAACACTGATAGTGCTTTTACTCTAGTTCTGCCCTGACCTCAGTGTATTTGCCACCCATCTTGGTCTCCTGCCTCCAGATTCCTCTCTTCTATGCTTCCCCTAAAATGTGGATTTGATCATGTCACTAGCTGAAGTTTTCAATGACTCATAGTTGTCCTGTAAGATAATGTGCAAATTCCTTAAGTCAGCTTACAATCTTCCTACAAGCAACTTGCCTAGCATCTTCCCCTGCTGGAAGAGTATACTTCTGGAATCCAGAATAACTTCACTCCCCAAACAAGATATACTCTACTCCTTTGTGTCTTTGTGCACTCTCTTCCCACTGCCCTCAATGTGCTTATTGACCTGTCCCTTGCCCACTCATCCTTCAGGATCCAGTTTCTACCAACTCTATTGAGAAATGACCTCAACTCCACCCCGGGCTCTAGGCTTCTTCCTTTGTGCTTCTTTAGAATTATACACATACCTCTGATATTGTAGTTGCCACATTTTATGATAGTTATCTATTGATGTCTTCATCACTAGGCTATGAGCTCCTCAAGAACAAGAAATGTCTCATCTTTCTACTTCCAGCACCCAGCACAGGAATTGGCACTCACACAAATTTGTTTGTTGAGTAAACAAGTTTGGTCAAAATATAAGTGATTCGGGACTAAGACACCAACTATTAACCTTATCTACAAAAAGAGTTCTTTCACATTCACTCCCAGAGCTCTCCATGTGTCCGATTTCTATAGTAAATATCACATCTGCTTTGAATTAGAGTTCTATTTGTGCACGGGATTGTGAGTTCCTCAGAAGGGCTGGAGTTACAGCCCATTCATCTTTGTATCTCACAGCTCACATAGGACAGTGTCTTGCACATAGAAACCGTTGTGTAAAGGTTTGCAGAACTGAAATGAGCTTAACTAGCTTCTCTGGTTTTAGCCAAGTTATTATAAAGCCTCCCACTACTCTGGGGAAATAATTATCTCCAACACAGGAGTGAAGGATCTATCGAAATGCTGTTTGATGTTTCACACTCGCACATTCCTATGGCAGGAGACATCTTCGAAACAGATGGGCGTACAGTCTACTCTGATTACATCGGTCAACACTTGACCCAGATACCAGCAATATGGCGAGTGTGAGAAGAGGAGAGTAATTTTAGAAGGCAGAAGTCAATGGAAAAGGTAGTAAAGATTCACAGAGGGAAATATATTTCAATTTGAAACAGTGTTCATAGCTCCACTCTCTTTTTCCTTTGTTGTATCAGAAATGAATTTGTGGGTGAATATCAGAACATGGCTCTCTTAATGACTTCTTCACAGAGTGGTCTCCTGCAACCTCAAATTCACTCTTTTTCTCACTCACCATTCTGCAACCATTTACTGAGCATCAGCTAAGCATGAAACACTGTTCTAGGCACCACTAGGACAGAAGATCAGGTAGAGAAAATATAGAATCAGAAAACACTATCGGGTACTCTAAAATGATATTTGCAATATCAAGTGCAAGAAAGATCATATGCAAACAGCAAGAATAACACCAGTAACTACTTTAGGCCATATGGGTTTTTAAATTCAGACTTGCTATTGGATATTGCACAATCAATAGCTGAGATAATGATTCTAATGGTTATATATTATCAAAACATTTGCTGCTCTAAGACAGTAATAATTGAAATGAATGTAACTGCTCCTAGGATGAAGACAAATATTAATATGGCCACTACTTTCTTCATCATCTCTGAACATTCCTTCCCTTTTCCTGGTGATTCAGCCAACTCGGGCCTTTGTTCAGAGTCTTGAACACTTTCTGCTCCCATGATAAAGTGTGCACATACTGTTCCCTCTGCCTACAACATTCTTATATCCCCTCCCACATTCACACGAGTAACCCCTAGTTATCCGTCATGTCCCAGCTCAGTGTCATTTCCCTGACTTCCCTAACCAGGTTATACCCTCCTCTCATATACCCTCCTAGTACCAGACACCTCTCCTACAGAGTATTTATGGAAGTTACAATTTTTCTTAATGTTATTTTTATTTACTTCTCTGACACGTCTACTAGACTATAAGTTTCATTTAAGTAGGGATACAATTTCTTTTTGTTCACCACTGGCTCCTCAATGCTCAGCAAAGTGCAGAGAACATGGTAGGCACTCAATAAAAATTGTTGAATAAATGAATAAAAAATAAGTTGAGGGGTCATGAAAAATAATATTACTATAGTGATTACTATTATAATATTAGAGTTTGAAAATGATTCTATGTTAGCAGATGGATATGAAAAAGTTTGAAGTGAATGAAAGAAAAAAGTTATGGAACAGGATTGTTGGAGAAGAATCTCAAATGAATATACTCAAAGACGCAGATTCAATGTGGATTATGAAAACATGAAGAATGAGAGACAATTCCATTTGTTTATAACGTATCTTAACAGGTGAATTTTAAGAACCTTCCCAAAAAGCTATGATGGTAAGAAAAATATGGGCCATAGACCTTTCAAACTCTAAGGAAAAGGAAGCAGTGACACAGGCAAAACATCTTCACATTTATGGTAGAAATGTAGACTCCTCCTGGACTGAGTCTGAAAGACACATGAGAATATAACTGTTTTGGAGATCAATCTAACTGAATCCACCCTGAAGATTTCACCAATGTGAACTATGAACTAAGTACATAAATTATGTATGCAAGAATGAAGTGAAGGTGTGGGTATGTGGAAATGAAAAACTGTGATTAATACAACTGTCAGAAATTAGAATGCTATGCCAGTTGGTGATTTGCCTTAAGCTTCTCTCCCTGAGAGCTCATGTTGCAAAAGATGCCAGTTGTTCAGTTTGTCACCACCATTTGTTTTAGGTGGACCACCTAGAACTGGGTCTTAGACTCAGTTCTGCATTGAAAGAAGTAAGAAAACAGCTTCTTCTTAGCCTCAAAGAAGGCTGTAGGCCACCATATCATATGCATGGCCAAGTGGAACACAGGTCAATAACCAAACTTTCCTTTATGAAAGCAGCTTACAGAAAACTCTTGGCTGGGGTGGTGTGAGTGTTTTCCAAAGGTGATGTCCAAAGTCTACAGGGATCTAGCACAAAGGAACCTGGTTCCCTCAGCAATTACAGAGCCCCTTAAAAGAATAGGCTTATACCCTGATGATTTAAATGCTCAGACAGGAAGCAGTTCAGGGGATTGCCATGATGGGAAGTCCCCAGGCCCACGGGAATAGACTTGCTCTGAAATGACATTCTGACCTTTTTTCCACCTCTGTTCATCCTTATCCTCCATCCTTTCCTAATCCTTGGTACCACATGCCTTCCTGGCTCTGTAAGTGTTGAGCTTCCCTGCAACATGACTCTCGTAAAGAGCCTATGATTAATTACAGAAGAGACTAAGGCTTGGATAATCAATTGTGCAATGCACCTGTTCATAACCAATTTCATGCTTGCTGTCACCCTCTTAATGGCACATGGCCAATTTCTCAAAGGCCTGGGGTGAATTTGCACATGTAGAGTCTGCAGAAAATCCTCTTGGCATAGTGTTAGTGGTAACAGAGAGTTACTCGGCTACACGATACTTAATGGAATAACAGAGAAACAGAGAACTTTTCACCAAGCATCAGGAAATTTCATAGCCTTTGACATAGCATTAACATTTTGCTTTTTAAAAACTACTCTAAAGAAATAATCCATATACTGAGAAAAACTATACACACAAAGATTTTTTTGCTGCATTTTTATAATAGCAAAGAAATGGAAACAAATCAAATGGCAAAGATAGGAACTGTTAAGTAAAATGTGGTACGTCCACCTGCAGAAATTAAGCGGTTATCGTTGATGGTAGTTATCAAGATCAGGAAGCAAAACGAAAAAAACCACTTAGGACTAATATGAAGCGAAAAAAATTCAGAATAAAAAGTTAAATGTATATGTGAATTATAAATAATAAAATATACACATAATAAAAAGCAGGCAGGAAACACATTAAATTGTTCCCAGGAGAGTTTTTAAATTGTGGGGCTGTTGGCTATTTTTATCTTCATCTTTATTTTCTAAATGTACAGTCTTGTGAGCATGATTTTTTAAAGAGAGCTCTATGGAGCTATAAATCATACGCTATAAAATTAATTCTTTTAAAGATTACAATTCAGTGATTTTTAGCATATTCACGGAGTTGTGCAATCATCACCACTATCTAATTCCAGAACGTTTTAATCATCCCTAAAAGAAACTTGGTACCCTATGCTAGCCATTCCCCATTTTGCCCTCTCCCTAATCTGCTTTCAGTCTGTCTGGATTTGCCTATTCAGGAGAGTCGATATAAATGGACTCTCACAATATGGCCATTTGCATTGGGCTTCTTTCATTTACCATAAGGTTTTCAAGGTTCATTCATGTTGTAGCACCATGTAAGCATACCCATACTTAATTCCTTTCATGATCAAATAATATTTCATCGTATGGATACACCACATTTTACTTATCCACTTATCAGTTGATGAACATTTGGATTGTTTCTACATTTTGGCTATTAGGAATAATGCTGCTATAAATATTCAAGCTACAGGTAATTGTTTTCATTCATTGTGAGTAAATGTCTAGAAGTAGAATTGCTAGGTCATATGGAAACTCTATGCTTAACTTTTTTGATGAACTGCCAAACTCTTCCAAAGTGGTGATGCCAATTTACAATCCTGCCAGTAAGCTGTGACGGCTTCCAATTTCTCCATACCTTGTCAACACTTGTTATCGTCTGTCTTTTTTATTTTATTGTCTAAAATAAAAATGGTGAAGTGGTATCTCACTGTGGTTTTGATTTGCATTTTCCTAACGATTAACGATGCTGAGCATTTTTTTCACGTGCTTATTGCCCATTTGTATGTCTTCTTTGGAGAAATTTCTATTCAAAGCCTTTACCCATTGGGTTATTTGTAGTTTCATTATTGAGTTGTAAGATCTCTTTTTATATTCTTGAAACAAGTCATCAGATATATGATTTGCAAATATTTTTTTCCATTCCATAGGTTATATTTTCACTTTCTTGATGACATCCTTTGAAGCCCAAACATTTTTAATTTTGATGAAGTTTAATTTATCTATTTTTCCTTTGCTACTTCTGTTTTTGATGTCATATCTAAGAAACCATTGCCTGATCCGAGGTCAGGAAGATTTATTCCTATGCTTTTTTCTAAAATTTTCATAATTTTAGCTCTTAAATTTAGGTAGATCATACATTTTGATTTAATTTTTGTGTATGGTGTGAGAAAGCAGTCCAACTTCATTCTTTTGTATGTGGATATCCAATTGTTCCAGTACAATTTGTTGAAAAGATTATCCTTTGCCCATTGAGCTTTCACGGCACTCTTGTCAAAAATCAATTGACCATAAATGAAAGAGTTTATTTCTGGACTTTCAATTCTATTCCATTGATCCATATTTCTATCCTTATGAAATAGCACATTATCTTGAATACTGTAGTTTTATAGTAAATTTAAAAATTGGAAAATGTGTGTTCTCTAAGTTTGATCTTCTTTTTAAAGATTGTTTTGGCTATCCTGGGTCATTGTATTTTACATGAATCTTACAATGAGTTTGGCAATTTCTGCAAAAATGGCAGCTAAGATTTTGATAGAGATTCCACTGAATCTGTAGATCAGTTTGGGGATGTATTACCATCTTAACAGTATTAAGTCTTTTGATCCATGAACCTGGAATTTGTTTCCATTTCTTTAGATCTTTCTTAACTTTCTGAATGATGTGTTATAGCTTTCAGTGTATAAGTTTATGTACTCCATTTGGTAAATGTATTCCTAGGTATTTTATTATTTTTGATGCTATTGTAAACGAAACTGCTTTCTTAATTTCGTTTTTGGATTATTCATTGCTAGTGGATACAAATACAATTAATTTTTGTATTTTGATCTTATATCCTGTAACCTTGCTGAACTTCTCAAATGTGTGATTTGAAAATAAGAATGAACCAGCTAAGGAGGAGGAAGATTAGAGTTCCCCTCAATCGTCCACAAAGGATGCGAATACTCTGGGAATCTCTAGTTAGGCCCAAATACACTCATCAACAAATATGCTGCCCACTGGGTGAGAAGAAAAAAGTGGGAACTCAGGAAACTTATGGTTCTGGAAAGATGGTGTACTCAACTAGTGCATCTAGAGAAAGTGGATAAAATATGATATAATTTGTGCTATGGACTAAATAGCCCTCCAGCCATATGTTGAAGCCCTAAGCCCTGATGTGATGGTATTTGCACATGGGGCCTTTGGTAGTTAATTAGGTTTAGATGAGATCTTGAAGGTAGAGCCCCCATGATGGGGTTAATGTCCTTAAAAGAAAAGGAAGAGACCAAAGTTCTCTCTCTCCACCAAGTGAGGACACAGTGAGAAACTGGCTGTCCACAAACCAGGAAGAGGACCCTCACTAGACATTGAATCTGTTGGCACCTTGATCTTGGACTTCCCAGCCTCCAGAATTGTAAGAAATAAGTTTGTTGTTTAAGCCACCCAGTCTATGGTATTTTGTTATAGCAGCCCGACTAAGACTATTTGTTGGTATATGGTTGAGATTATAAGAAAGAAAGGCAAATCCCCAAGTGACAGAGTAAACAGCAACACAGATTTTAGAGAATCAAAGCACCAGGAAGTGAGTGGACCCTGCACCAACTCTGAGAGATTTCTGGACTGGCAGTAGCTCTCGGTTTGGCTCTTCATGCCATAAGAACAGAAAATAAATCCTAGGGCCTGATAAGCTGGAGAGAGAGAACCAAGATCCTGAATAAAGCTACGCCCTCAAAGAGCATAACTCTGGTGCAAAGAGGACAAATAATCTCCACCCACTACTCAGGGAAGTGATAAGGGAGCTTATTTCTGTGTCTTGGCTTTGAGTGGGAAAAAGTTAAATTAAAATTTCCTGGGATAAATCAAAACTTGGAACTTGCTCAGGGATCTAATGTACAGCATGGTGATTATAGTTATCAATACTATATTGTATATTTGGAAGTTGCTATGAGAGTAGAGCTTTCACCATAACAACAACAACAACTCAAAGTGGTAATTATGTGAGGTGAAGAATGTGATAACATTTATTGTGGTAAACATTTTACAATATACATGTCTATCAAACTTACATAATATTACATGTCAATTATACCTCAGTAAATCTGGGGAAAAAAACCAACTCTGAACCTACACCCCTTGTGGATTTAGAGTCAAACTGTGTGGAACAGGTACCCACCCCCCTTCCACTGAGAAAGTAACAGAAACTGGTATGGCCCAGTGGTAACCCCTGGCTTGTCTGAGAAGGGACCATAAAAACCACCCTGAAAGGGCACTTCAATTACCTAGGCCACATGTGATTTACATACACATACACAAAACAAGTCCTATTTAAAATGAATATACAACCATACATAACAAAACATAAGAGAAAATGATCCACCATGACCAAGACTCAGCAAACAAACAATACCAATAAAAACTGAAGGATTAGAATCATAAAGACTTTTGATAAAGCTATAATATGATAGAGACAGCAAGCCAACTCTATTTAAAATGAGTAAAAGAACAAAACAAGGAGTAGAAATCAAAGGACATGCACAAATAAACAATAAGAATATATGTAAAGTAATCCAGTTAAAGACAGGAGAGCAGGTTCGTAGCAATGTGGAGAGAATGGTGGGTGGAAGGAGAGGGAAAAGGCATCTGGGCTAATAAAATGTATCTCTGTTTTTCATTAGCCGTGTTTTAGTTTCAAGGTATTAGGAAACACAATATGCTTTTTGGTAAACGGCATTGTATTTAAACTCTGGTGCCCTTATTCCAAATAATTCAAACAGCTGTATTTCTTCAACCAATAGCGGGGAGCTCTATAATTAGAGCATCGTAATAGATCCTGGATCAGGAGTCAGACAAGGATAACCAGGTGTCATAGCCACTTAGTTCCTTATGCTTTAGGAATCACATACCACTGATGGCACCCCCTTATCCCCTACAATGACCCACTTTACTTCAGCTCTGACTAGCACTGTCTGAACAAAATCTATTCTTTCTTTGCTACTTTCTATTTAAAAAAAATAAATAAGGCATAGATGGTGCTCTATTTTTTAATGCTTTCCTCCTTTAGAAGCTGGTACAAAGACTCCCAACTTGGAAACATATTCAGGTTTCATTTCAGATATTTTCATATTTCTACAATCAACGGAATTCTTCAGTGACAGTGATCTGTGTACAGTAATTTATAACCCTTTCTGGCTATTCAAGTCTTTGTCACATAGACCTTTGTCACATGTTCAATAGACCTGATTATTTTACTTTTTTGTACTGTGAATGCTTTGTTTCTTACTCCCTTTTTCCCCTCAAAATTATTCAGTTCATTTTCTTTCTGCTCCACTTAAAAAAAAAAAATGCTGCCTATCCTTTAAGAAATTTGTGGCTGCTTATGAATGCATAAAAAATGTATTTTTCCCTTAGAGAAAACCTAAAGCTCCTGAATATTAACTATTGGACCAACTTTAAAGTTGATCCACAAACAGGATTCTCAGTATTCATATTTTCACTTTATTTTCCTTAGAAATACCCCCACAACAATTCAAATGAATAGTTCCTCAGAGTCACTTTCTTTATACTTTAGATGAGGACAAAATATATTCTTCCTTTTTAAAAGATGCCAAATTCCCCAAGAGTTACAATTCATACCTTTTTTCCAGATACTTTATGATTTTCTTACTAGAAACACAAGCACAGAAACTAATCATGTGCCAATGACTGAACACTTGGGTGCTGAAAATCTTGCTATCTGGAGTTACATTTGTTGAAGAACACTTTTGCCCTTGGGGGCAGGCAAGTTGGGCACTAGGAAGCATTTAGTAACTTCCCCCTGCTGTAAAATCATTAGAAGTCACTAAGTTTTCCACTTACAACTAAGTTCTTTCTTAATCCAACAAGAAGTGGTCCTATTCTGTCAGAGAAGGGTCTGGGTCCTCCTGAATCACTTTCTCTGTTGAGCTTGTGAATGCATCTGTTGGGCCAATTGGATTGAGACTGTCAAATAGGGGCACCTGCATAATTATGCCAAAATAAAATGTACTTGCTTTGATTCTCCATTGAAAAATAACCTGTATGAAGAACTCCCAGAAAGACAGAAAGAAAAGGCCTCTGAAAATCTGCTTATTCATCAGAGCAATGAGAACACTGGCAAAAAATTGTCAAAATCAACTTTTCAGAACTCTGGAAATTAACCAAAGGCTTGCAATAACCCAAGGGGTGTTATGTAGAAAGAATGGTGATGCTCAGTAAGAACAGGGAGCTTTGTGGCATTTTATCTTGCCCTAAACCCACACCCCTCACCCCAGTTCCATGGTAGCCTTGAAAACCAACAATCTCAAAACTAGGATATCTGTGAAAATTAGTAGCCTACCAGTCACTGGTGGGGACAGAATGGGTTTAGAGCTTCCAAAAAGCCTCATTCCTAGAGAGTTTTCCACATTTGACCTGTCTGGCAGCTACCTGGGAAAACCCACTTGCAGGGCTTGTATTTATTTGACCTGACTCAGAGCTTGCTCAGTGAAAACAGTCTTTTCTCTGGGGCATTTGTCAAAAACAATCAGTGGTAACTGTTCAATATCACAGCTGTCAGAAGTGAGGATATCAGTTGTGGCAAACAAAAGACTGACCAAAAAACATAAAAGGAAAAGTAGGGAAATGAGATGTCCATAGGGGGTTTTGAAAAGCTCCAACATAATTCTGGGGAATCTAGAAGACCACAGGCATGCATAAGGCTGAACACATGCCCAGAAAAAAACTGAGAAGACCCTAACCTCTAGCTGACCTTGAAGCTCCACACAAGAGGGAAGTGAAGGCTAAAGCAGGGTTGTAAACCACCTGCTAGAGCACACCCCAACATTGAAGGCATGCCCCAACAAGCACACAGAATCCCTAGGCAAAGGCTGAGAGACTTATTTGTTCAAAGAATTTAAGGAAATTTCTAGCTAATCGTTAACTGCTAATCTAACTGAGCTGAGATTTCACTGGTCACATATGACAAAGAATACAAACCGTAGAGAATTAGTTCAGGAAAGTCACTAAACAAACAAATAGCAACATCAAGAACAACAACAAATAGCAACAACAATAAACCTTAAAAAGGGGGAATCTGATTATAAGAGTTGTAATATTACATTATTTTAAATATCTGGTTTTCAACAAAAAATTATAAAAAAAATAAAGAGAAACAGAAAAACATGGCCAATACATGAGAAAGAAGCAGTCACTAGAAACTGTCTCCAAGAAAGTATATTGGATATACTAGACAAAAACTTGAAATCAGCCAATCCAAAGAACTCAAGAACACAGTATCTAAAGACCAAAAAAGAAAGTATGTGTATAATGTCTACCAAACAGAGATTATCAATAAGGAGATAGAAATTATGAAGGAGAAACAAATAGAAATTCTGGAGTTGGAAAGTACAATAGCAACTGAAAAATTCACTAGAAGAGTTCAACAACTGATATGAGTTTGCAGAAGAAAGAATTAACAAACTTGAAGATTGAGATTGAGATTATCCGGTCAAGGAAGAGAAGTAAAAAAGAACAACAACAACAAAATTAACAGAGTCTCAGAGACCTGTAGCACACTGTCACGTACACCAATATATGCATAATGGGAATCCCTGAAAGAGAGGAGAGAAAGCAAGGGTCAGAAAGGACATTTGAAGAAATAATGGCTGAAAACTTCCCAAATCTGATGAATAATATTAATCTATACATCTAGAAGCTCAATGGACTCTCAGTAAGATAAACTCTAAGAGACCCACACTTGGAACACCATAATCAAACTGTCAAAAGCCAATGACAAAGAGAGAATCTTGAAAGTAATAAGAGAAAAGTGATTTATCATGTACAATAGATCCTCAATAAGATTAACAGCTGATTTCTCCTCAGAAACCATGGAGGCCAGAAAGCAGCAGGATGACATACTCAAAGTGCTGAAAGATAAAGACTGTCAACCAAGAATTCTATACCTAACAAAATTATCCTTCAAAAACAAAGAAGAAATTAAGACATTATCAGATTTGAAAAAAAAAAAAAGTAAGAACTCCTTCCTAGCAGACCTGCCCCACAAAAAATACTAAAGGGAGTACTTCAGGCTGAAATGAAAGGATACCAGACAGCAATGTGAAGTCATATGAAGAAATAGAGAGCACAAGCAAAGGTAAATATAAAAGAGAACACGATGAATTTTTTTGTTTGTAACACTTTTCTTCTCCTGATTTAAAAGACAGCTGCATAATGCAATAATTATAAAACTGTATTAATGGGCTTATAATATATAAAGATGTAATTTGTATTATAATAATAGCACAAAGAAGTAGGGAGGAAATGGAGCTATACAGGAGCAAAATTTTGTATGCTATGTTAATCCAAACTAGATTTTCATAAGCTAAGATGTTAATTATGTAAGTATTAAGTACTAATTATGTACTAAGATGTAAGTCTCAGGGCAACCACTAGGAAAATAACTCAAAATATATAGTAAAAGAAACAAAAAGGGCAATTAAAATGGTATACTAGAAAATATCTATTTAACACAAAAGAAGTCAGTAATGGAGGAAGAGAGGAGTATAAAAGGATATAATACATGTGGAGAGTAAATAGCAAAATGGCAAGTATAAATCTTACCACATCAGTAATTAAATATAAATGAATTAAAAACTCCAATCAAAAGGCAGAAACTAGAAGAGTGGATAAAAAACCTATGATCCAACTATATGCAGTCTATAGGAAACACACTTTAGATTCAAAAATTTGAATAGGTTAAAAGCAAAAGGATGGAAAAAGATACAGCAAGCAAACAGTAACCAAAAGAACACTGTTGTGGCTATGGTATAAGACAAAATATCAGTGGTTAATGTCATAAAAAATACTTTATGACAAAAAAATGTTACTAGAGACAAAGAAAGACATTTTATAATAATAAAATGATCAATCAATTAGGAGTATATAATAATTATAAACATATATGCATCTAACAACAGAGCCTCAAAATATATGAAGCAAAAACTGACAGAACTAAAGAGAGTAATAGACAATCCTACAATAGTTGGAGACTTCAATTCTTCACTTTCAATAATGGATAGAGCAACTAGGCAGAAGACAGACAAGGAAAAGGAAGACTTGAACAACCCTATAAACCAAACTAGAACTAACAGACACCCACAGAATATTTCACCTAAGAACAGTTGAAGATACATTCTTCTGGAATGCACATGATACATTTTCCGAGATTAACGACATGTTAGGTCATAAAACAAACCTTAATAAATCAAAAAGGATTAAAAGAGGTACATCATGACTACTCTTTCAGAAATAATAAGAATTATAAAGAAATACTATGAAAAACTGTACAACAACAAACTAGATAGCTTAGATGAAATGGGAAAATTCCTAGAGGGACACACACTAATGAAACTGACTCAAGAAATAAAAAGTCTGAATAGATATATAACAAGTAAAATGACTGAATAAGTAACCAAAAATTCCACAAGATAAGCCAGGCTCTGATGGCTTTACGGGTGAAATCTATCTAATGGTTAAGGAAGGATTATTACTAACATTTCACAAGCTGTTCCAAAGAGTAGAAGAGGAGGGAACACTTTCCAATTCATTCTACGTGGTCAGTATTACCTTGACACCAAAACCAGACAAAGACAGGAAAAGAAAAGAAAACTACAGCCCAACATCTCTTATAATTTATAAATGCTAAAATCCTCAATACAGTACTAGCAAACTAAATCCAGCAAGACATAAAACAGATTATACAAAAACTGACAGAACTTCCCAACAAAAGTATAATTTTATCCCTCAGGGATGGAAGATTAATTGAACATATGAAAAATCAATGTAATATGCCATATTAATAGAATAAAGGCCAAAAATCACAGGATCATTTCAAGAAGCCTAGGAAAAGCATTTGACAAAAATCCAACACCTTTTCATGATAAAACATTCAACAAAATAGGAATAGACGAGAATTCCCCCTACCTGATAAATGCTATCCACAAAAAACCCACAGCTAACATCATACTCAATGGTAAAGGGCAGAATGCTTTTCCTCTAAGATCAGGAAGAAGACAAGGATATCCACTCTTGACAACTTTATTCAAGATTGTACTGGAGGTTTTAGAACAATTAGGCAAAAAAAGCATTCAGATTAGAAAGGAAAAAGTAAAAGGATCTCTATTTGCAGATCACATGATCTTGTATATAGAAAATTCAAGGAATCCACTAAAAAATTATTAGATCTAAAAAGATTTCAGAAAGGGTGCAGGATACAAGATCAACTAAAAAATTAATTGTATTTCTAAACACTAGTAATGAATAATTCTAAAATAAACAATTACATTTACAATAGTATCAAAAATAATAAAATAGGAATAAATGTAACAAAAGAAGTGTAAAGCTTATTACCAAAAACTATGAAACATCTTTGAAAGAAATTAAAGAAGACCTAAATAAATGGAAAGACATCCCATGTTCATAGATCAGAAGACTTAATATTGTTAAGATGGCACTACTCTCCAAATTGATCTAAAAACTTAACCTAATCCCTATCAAAATCCCAGCTGCTACTTTTGCAGAAATGGAAAAGGTCATCCTAAAATTCATATGAAAATGCAAGGCTCCCAGAATAGCTAAAACAATCTTGAAAGCAACAACAATCTTTTCGAGGTGATGAAAATTTTCTGAAATTAAATAATGCTGATAGTTGCACAACTCAGTGAACATAGTAAAAACCACTCATTTTTACACTTTAAAAGGGTGAATTTTTGGTACATAAATTACATCTAAATAAAGCTATTTTTAAGAAAACCTGTGGCAGACATATCAGGCCAAATGTGTTGATGGTGTAGAGTTTAGTTTGCTTTCCTCCTATTTCTTTCACACTAAAAGATGTCGGTGTATTTATGCTTTATTTAGAATCATTGATCCAGAATTATTTTCTAGAAAATAATATTCAATGTCTGACTTCAGAGTAATTAGTCATTACAGAAATGGGTGTTTCTAAGAATTTTTCATTTTGGCCATAATGAGCAACATTCACTGGGTGTGATCAATTCTGGCCCTGTATATGTTCTTCAGTAGAACTATGACTTTAAGGATCTTCATGAAAATCAAGAGGTCTTGTTTGGGAAAGTGTTCAGTGTGTAATATAAGTTCATCAATAGAAGGTCAGAATTGTTGGAAGCAGACCAGATGTCAAGGTTTTTCACCCTCCTGGTTAAAATAAAAGAAGCACATTCAAGCATCTTGCCTATTCTTCCACGCCAGATATTGGTCTTTGTAAGATCAGCTCATCTGGACTCCTAAATTATGGATTGCTGACCTTCAAAACACTAGGCTAACAAGTTTCCAACAATAAGTAATGAAATAAATATTTCATGAATGGAGAGCTGCAGGCCTAGATCACTAACTCTAATTTCAGATTCCATTTCCCTGCTGTTTTCTTTTTTGACTTCTTAGATTAAGGAGACACGGAAGAAGAAGGGGGGAAAAAAGCCTAAGGCTATTTGAAGAAACCAGTTACCACATACTGAAAGATTCTTTTAAGGTGTCTTATCTGTTTTGGTGAGAATATTAAAGAAAGGAAAACGGTTTTGCATAGTGAAGTTTATAGTAGAAACAAACCAATAATCAGAAGCTAGAAATTTATTTTAGCTTTTGATTTTTAGAAAAGATGGTATTGTTACCACACAAAGGGCATGATCTACTCGCTGTGAGACAAAAGCCAATTGTTAAGAGGCAAGATGGTGGAAAAGATAGGGCAATTTATTACAGCTTACTAGCAAGGGTGAAGATGGCTGACTAACATCTCAAAGAACCATCTTACAGAACAAAGACCACAGGCCAGTTATATAGAGGGCTGGTCTCTGAGTGGGGGAAGCATCTGGTCCTATGGTGGGGGCATCCATCTGATTACTGGGTGGAGGCATCTGGTCTCAGGGTGGGGGCATCCATCCGATTACTGGGTGGAAGCATCTGGTCTCAGGGTGGGGGCATCCATCTGGTCTTAGCTCCTGACAGTCTTTTGTTTTACTTGATATGCATCAGAGAGACTGGAGCAACACCCTCTACCCTGATCTTTCAGTTGTCATTGATGATGGCTATCAGCATAGACTCTCTGCCCAGGGGTCATCACATCACATTCCTAAGGAACTCAAAAGAACAAACTTATAAACTTATAGTAGCTGGGAGGGGCCATAAAGTCTAGAGTTAGTCAGAGGTCATTCCAAGTCACAATATGGTTTCCCCTCTATAATATGGCTTCCCTATATCAACCCTGTATTGAGCCGGTATCAGTATTGACTTTGAGATAATCCACTCAAGCTCCCTCTCATGGACAATTGGCACCAGGATTAGTCTCGTCACAGGAAGAAGTCATCTCATAAGACATAAAACTGTCTATCAGACATGCCATCTATATCAGCTAAGGTTAGTGCCATGGTACATACCACCAAGAACGAGGACTGATAGGCAATGCCAACCAAAAGAACATTCCCTTGTGTTAACATGGATGGGATGCACATATTTAAAGACATGACCCAGAAGATGGTGGAGCTAAGAATGGGAGTTTTGTGGAGAACTTATGTGGAATCATTCATAACATTGAAAAACTATTTAGCTGCCACTTACTGAACACTTCCTACACCCTATCTCTTCATATATGTTATATTATGTGGTAGATGCCAGTATCCCTATTTTAAAAAGAAAGAAACGGAAGTTTAGGAAGATTTATTAACTAATGCAAAGTGACCAAGTTGATAAGGTTTATCTGGGATTTGCACCAAGATGTGAGATTCTAAAGCCCATGCACTTGACTATAATCCTGTATTGCCTCCCCAACCTAAAAATGGATCTCATCCAGTGAAGACCTCTATTAGAAGGACAAAAGCAGAACATTATTCGTTTGTCTTTTCCAAATAACTGTCAATACTGTGTACAATTTTCTTTTATTCTACACATATATATTAAGTGCCTACTATGTGCTTGAAACACAGTCTTTAAAACAGTGTACTTTGACTGAATGGAAAAATGAGTAGGGTGAGAAGTCAGGGGGGAATTGCACTGTATCATTTTAACTGTTCTGAGTGGGCACTTTAGCTGGACTTCATGCTAAGGATCTCTTTACAGATAGGTTTATTACCATCAGACAAATATTCTGAATGATAAGAAAAATAGCTGTACTTCTGTACCACAATGATTTTACATATAAATACTCTTATATCTACTTGGATTGTTATATAATACACAAATCTTTTTTAGTTAACTCTTAAAAGACAGCTATTGGTCTTCTGATACCATTTTAAAAGGGAAAATAAAAATATATTGATGGGTTCATAACTAATTCCCCTGTAGAATAATTGCCAAAGGCAAATCATATGGTTGATGATGTTGTTACCATTTTTGCTTTTCTCTATCCCAATCCCTAATGTGTGTAAGATGAAAAATTATTAGCCCAAACGCAGGCCTGAAAAGATGGAAAGTACCTAGTGTTGAGTACTTTGTCCTCCTTAAAAACCCTCTGCAGCTTAAAAAACTTCCCACGTGCACAACAGAAGGAATTCAGCTTTTATCTGACAGGCAGTTTAAAAAGTTTGACCTCTGGCTTCCTTTACATCACTGGAGCTTAACTTTTCGTGTAGTAAGTGTCCAGCATACTTTTTTTTTTCATGCAAATGTGCTTGTCAAAACTACAAACGGGCGTTTGATCAAAGGTCAGCCTTTCTTCATATTCCTCTTTGATAAAGAAATTTCTATTTCATCTTTGGCTTTCAGGCCAGTTTGAGAAAGTGTTACCTGACAGAGAAATTACTGATGCATTTCTTCCTGGTCCTCTATAAAGTTTTTCCACCTCCCTCCTTTTTCTTTTTTTTAAATCTTATGGGTGTTTCAATTTAAATATGTCTTCACTTTTTAATGGGGTACTTAAATTAGCTGTAGAAGGAATCTGAACTCTGCCTGCTTGTTAACCGAGGTTGAATTGCTGGTAGATAACACCCAGCAACTGACAGAATAATCACCAACCTTTTTATCAGCAGTTTTATGTCATGCTTAACTTGTAGAGCTTGTGTATAGATGTGCCTAAGAAAGGAAAGTTGTCACCTAGAGCCAAATAAGGACTTTTTTCCTCTCCAAATACTCCTTTATCTTGCTTTCTGAGAAGAATAAGGAAAAGATGAACAAAGAAATTCTTAGTTTGTATAAATATACTATTTTTCTGTAGCCAGTTGCCTCAGACTGCAAACCCAAGTTGAGTTTAAACAAAAACACTCATTCATTTAGTGTATTTTCAGTAATCAAAGAGAAAGTTAACTATGAGACGCTACAAGATAGGCAAAATTCCACTTGAGTTTTCATCAGGACTGTCTCAGCCAGTTGTAAATGGTGTAGAGCCTTGAAAAACTCAGTAAGATGTTAAAACGTAGCTATTGAAAAATTATATCGCTGTTTAATATTGCTGTTTTATTAAACTTCACTGTTTAATAAAAGGAACAGCAACTACTGGAAGGAAGAGACTTTGAAAGGAGACAGACAGAGTTGGAACCCTAGCCCTGCCACTTCCTAAGTATTTGACCTTGCATAACTTACTGAGTTTTCTGAGAGCCAACTTGCTCATCTATAAAACAAGGATAAAGTTCCTTACTCAGGAGCACTCAATAGATGCTACTATTTCCTCCTTTCCCTTTTACATATAATAAATATATTTATATATAGTAGATATATATAATAAATTAATTAAATATAGTAATAGTGCTGTGGGAAAGGCAGGTGAAATATTTTTCTTCATTACCCATTAAAGAAAAAAACGGAAGATTAGAGAGGTTAATTGACCTGCTCAGAGTCCCATTGCTAAGAAGCGAGCCAAAGATTTGTGCTCAGACCTTCTCTCTCCCCAAGTAAAGAGCTCTTTCCTCTCTTCTTAGAAAACGCAACAGAAGGATTTTCAGAATTCCTATGTAATGAGAAATCCGAAACTCTTCTCCAACAAATACCTTTGTCTACTTACCTCATCTCCATTCTAAAAGTTTTATCAATTTAGTTAGCACTTTTTAAAGCAAGCTGTTACTAGTCCTGTCCAATCTTACTGATTTAGAAAATCAGATTCTTGTGCACCAACGAGAAAGTTTGCTTCCCTATAGGTCAGGTGTAATGTCTTTATACTTTGTCCCCAGGATTCTAAAACCCTCTGGTTACTGTCTAAATGCACCACCAATTGCTTTTAAAAACAGATCTAAGGGGTCCCCTCAGTGGGCACATCCAGGCAGAATCCTTGACCTATGTGGTCTGTCTCAGGGCAGTGTGTCAGGCAAAGATACGACAGACCCACGACCCACAGAACTATTGAGAGCTCAAACCCCTTACTTGTGTCTTTCCAAGCTCAGGAATATAGGAGGGGCCTCTGTAGTACTCCACAACCTCCCTTCCTTTCTGATCCACTTCCCTCACTCTGCACGCCCCCCTAGAGTATCCAGCTTTTACTCCCCCAATCTTCCCTTTATACAGTTCTCTGGTCCTTTATCATGTAGATTTACAAGGCATTCTTTCCTACATAAGAAGTGTTTCTCTTTAGGATTAGGAAGTAGGGAGAAAAAGACCTACAATTCTGGGATTCTTTTCCTTGAGGTGGGGAAGCGGGGGTGGGGGGTGGGGGGTGGGGTGGGAGGCTGAGAAAGAATCCCTTCACACCAGATTGATATGAGCCCTTCTGTGCTGCTATAAGCGTCAGCTCTAGTTTTGTGGGTAAGAGGGAAAATTGTGGGGGGCAGGGGTTGTTTAGGACAGGGAGGCACCCCTGAGCAATCATTAGTGAATAAGGTCACAGGTGGAGAGGAGTAGGAAATTCCCCTCTGCTCTGATGTTTAGGGAGAAATTAATCAAGATACTGAAGTAACAGGGCCAGTAGAAGCCGCTAGTTAATGGTCTTGCCAAGCTAGTGGTCTTTATTTTGCTGGATGCCACTCTCTCGGGTGAGCTGAGGCTCATTTTGAGTCCAAATTTTTCAAAGCTGAAAGCCACCCTCCCCACCATGTGGCTTCACTACAGTCAACACCTACTGGAAGGGAATGAACAGCAATCTGGTGGTGGAACAGAATTACTCTTCACTTTTTCATTTCCCTTTTGTTCTTGGGAGTTAGGACAATGAGCTTGTATTAGTAGGTAATGTGGTCATTGAAATTGCCCAAGACATTGGGATGTGGTCCCCTAATTAAGACCATTAACATCACTGGCGGGCATTCAAATGACCCAGGGCTGCTTTCTTTCAGGGTGATGATTATTTTCTTCCCTTTTCTTTTAAAGAAACAGAAGAGTCTGGCTGCACTCAGAGCTGCTTGCAGGCTTCCTAGCTAACGGGTCTCAGTGACCCTGTGCCCGATCAGCAATGATCTGAAAGGGAACCCTCTTAGAACCCCAAATCCTGCACCCTACAAGTGCACACAAGTGAAAACCAAGCACCACTTTATGAACAATTACTGGTTGTGAATTTGATAAATAGCAGTGGCATGATCTACCATTTCCTACACATGTGTTGTATCTGGTTGTCAGATATCTAAGCTAAATACCTCTAATGGGATTCTTTTTGTTCTAATCACAGCTTTATTCACCCATTTAAAGTATAGAATTCAATGGTCTTTAGCATATGCAGAGTTGTGCAACAATCACCATAATCCATTTTAGAACAGTTTCATCACTCCAAATGAAACCCTGGACCCATTAGCAGTCACTTTCCGTTAACCCTTAACCCCTGAGCCCTAAGCAATCTTTGATTTACTTTCTGTTGCTATATAATGGAATTCTTTTAACTCCTGCTTTTCAAGCCAATGAAAGGAAATCTATATCTCACAGTGGTGAGGAGTGTAGATAGTGTTAGGACTGGGATCAAGCACACAGGTCAGAGCTACAGACAGTCTTAGTGAACTGAGTAAGAGCCAAGCATCTAGGAAGACATATCTAGATTTAAATGCTGACTCTGCATGGGCTAGCAGAGTATTTTCAGGTAAGTTAATCTTTCTGAATCTGTTTTCTCAACTACAAAATGGGAATAATAATAATTCTGACTTCTTGGCCTTGTTTTGAGTATTAAATGAGAATGCATATAAAGCATTTAGCAGCATTCCTGGAATATTGTAAGTGCTCATTACATGTTAATTAACATTATCATACTTATTCTTATTATTCACAAAACTCTGCAGAATGGATTCCAGTTTATAGAATAACTCATCCTGCTACAGCTTAACAGTTCCACCTTTCTCCTTCTGAGGTGACTGCAGTTGTCACTTAACAGTCAGTTGCAAGAATGGCTTTAGAGTAGTGCAGGAGATGGATGCCAGACCACAGTGGGTCAAGGAATAAATGATCACTGAGCAAATGAAAGTTGCAAAAGCAGACTCTTCTATCAAGAAATTGGGCTACAGCTTGAGGGGGAAGGTCTCTGTAGATGTAGAGGGTTTGCCGATGTTTGTAGACCACTGGGAAGGAACCAATAAAAGGAGTGAGACTGGAGATGCCTGAGAAAAGAGGATCAAGATCATAAGGACAAGCAAAGAGGCAAGGCCATCTTGGAAACGGACATATCATGTGAATAATTGGATAAGCATTTTTCAAAGTCACAGCTAAGAAAATTAGGCTGAAATGCATGTAGTTTGTTTGGGGATGTGATCCCAGGGGGGCAGGAGTACAGGAGGGCAGGAGGACAACAGGAAGGAAGGCAAGTTTATACAAGGGGTTGGCCTCCTCTACAGGCAGCTGGTGCTTAATGCCACCCAGCCTTCTGAGAATCTCATAAAACACGTTTCAGAACTGCCTATCTAGGGGTAAAAAGAGAAACATTTATCTTTTGTCTCCCTTTCTCCTAGGTCAATGATGGTCCACTGGATTAACTCCTTTGTATTTCTGGGATGAAAAGTTGGGTTCCCAAGGGTATCCCATGATGTGGCTTCCAAGAAGCCCCAGGGATGAAAGCAAAAGGTACAGGGCTGTGGCCCAACTGGAGGGCTGTGCCATTGTATCCGGGTAAAGCATGTCAAAGCCTGCACAGAACCGTCACCAAGCAGCGGCTGGGTTAAGAGGCAGGGCTGCGAGGATTCTACAGTGACTGACAAGAGATGTCCCACCTGGAGAGCTATCATTCTTGAAGATTTGTTGTACACCAGGCACTGTTCTAAGCACTTGACACTAACTCATTTACTCCTCACCAACACCTTTTATTGCACATGTGAAAATTGAGGCACAAAAACTTAAGAAACCCACTGGAAGTCACATAGCCATTAAGTAGCAAAACCAGGAGTCAAGACCCAGCATGTAAGCTCCTACCACTGCACTGCATGATTAAAGGTGGGGCAGGGGAGTATGTGTGTATATGGGGGTGGAGTGGGTATCCCACTGACTCACATTTCTATGGCTCTATCCCCTCAACAGTCCATAAACAACCTCTACGGAACTCTAGGTATAATTTATTCTTATCTAGACATCCCAAGATCATGCTTAATTCCCTCCGCCTTGTTCCCCAAAGTAAAACAAAACCCAAAAGAGACCCAGCTGCTGAGTCAAGGTTAGCTTGGAGTCCCTTTGAGCTGTGAGATCTCCTGCTTATTAATTCTTCACTGGATACTATTGAAATCATTTGGTGATCACCACTAAGAGTCACTCCCAAAGTGTAAGAAAATTAACTTAAATTCAAAAAAGAATTTAAACTTTCAAATACACCTAGAACAAAAAAAATTTTTTAATGTAGCCATAGCTACATTTGACTACTGAGACTTGACATGTAACTATTTCAAACTGAGGTATGCTGTGTGATACCCATTGAATTTGAAAGATTTAGTACAGAAAAAAAGGTAAAATATCTCATTAGTATTTCTTCTATTAATTAGACGTTCAAGTGATATTATTTTAGATATATTGGGTTAAATCAAATATATTATTAAAATTAATTTCATAGATTTCTTTCTCCTTTTTTTTAAATGTGGCTACTAGAAAAGTTAAAGTTGCACATGTGCCTCACATTATATGTCTATTGGATGGTGCCACCCTAGATAATCTGACCTCTGCTGTCTTCCCCAGCCTCGTTGTCCCAGTCACTACTCTTCAGTTATCAGCCATGTTCTTCCTAAAACACTCCAACATGTTCCTACCACATGGCCTCTGCAGTTGCTATTTCCTCAGCCTGGAATGTTCTTTCTTCACATTTTCCCATGGTTTACTTCTTCATGTCATTCTTGACTTTTTCAGAGGAACATTCCCTAACCACTCCACATAGACAGTGTCTCCATCACTCTATATCCCTTACCATGCTTTATTTTTCTTTATAACAGTCAAACTGGGATTGTGTTCTCTGTCATTGTTCTCTTTATATTTTATTGGAAATAAATGGACGGATGGGTGGAATGAGTTTTTGTGTTTTTTTGTAACCAACTTTTTGGATAACGCCCAACCTTTTAAAATAAGTTTCCCCCCCTAGACGGACTGTTTCATCTCGTGGCCTTGGCCTTTCAAACCTTTCTTAGCTCCCCCACATTTGTATCACATCTTTCAGTTCACGTTGCAGGACCAGACTGGCTTGCGGCTCAAGGATCTTTACAAGGGTCTTTTCCCTCAGAAAGGGTGTTGACTGCTCTGCCTTCCAGTGGGTTCTCTCCCATCCACAGGCGCTGAAGCTGTTGCTCTCCATCTGTGTCCTCTGCTTTTAGTGACAGTAGAGGGCAGCAGAGTCCTTTCCACAGGGGCATTTTGAGGAAAGATCAACTAAGACTCAGGATTGTGTATAGTTAAAGTTAAGCCCCTTTCAGCGAAAAATAGCTAATGAGTCCTATTATATTACTTTACATTACAGCAATGGCATATATCCTTCCATCTCTAATTATATAGATGATTCAAACTTCTGAAGAAATGGAATTTTTGTATTTGGAAGATAGAGTGTTATAGCAACCTTGTTTGAAAAAAACTATTGTCTTATTATTATTTATTTTCTATTCCCTAATCTCCTTATTAAATATTTATTTTATCTGGGTTTTTATTTCCTTCTTTCCATTTTATTTACAGTTTAAGGGTTGGCTAAGGGGCTATAGGACTGGAGTAAGTTGATATCGGTGGATTCATGTTTGGTCTACATCTCATCCTGGACTTTGAGGAATGAAAGCTGGTTTGTAGCACACAATTCCTGTATTTACCTGTAATGACTACTCTGAAGGGGAGACGGTCCTAACTCTAACTTTCCACATGACCCAGCAACAAGCGTCTGTACTAACCCATTACAGCACTGAAAATTTTCAATAAAAAACAGATATATAGCACAATTGATTAATAACTCAGAGGAGTGAGGCAGATAAAATGCTTGTAGATCTTTCAGTTCTGCTAGTCACTCACACTGATATGCTTCCTAAGAACATAAGAAGAAAGATTCAATTTCCCCAAAAATATTTTTTAAATCTAATAGGTAGTGAGGGTGCTTGTAAGGAATTACCAAGTCTTGCTTAATTAGTGATTTTTTTTTTTTTTTTTTGTGAGGAGGATCAGCCCTGAGCTAACATCCGTGCCAATCCTCCTTTTTTCACTGAGGAAGATTGGCTCTGGGCTAACATCTGTGCCCATCTTCCTCAACTATATATTGGACGCCGACACAGCATGGCTTGACAAGCGGCGCAGTAGTGCGTGCCCGGGATCCGAACCCTGGGCCACAAGCATTGGAGTGCACACACTTAACCACTATGCCACAGAGCCAGCCCCTAATTAGTTATCTTACAATTAACTCTTAGCTAGAAACTTCAGTAAACCAGCAGTTAAGGGTGTTTTACCTGCTCAATTTATTTAAACATTTTTTAAATTTTCATTACATTTACAAAAAGGATCACAATTATTTCTTCATTTCCATATTTCATGGACAAAAAATGGTTTAGAAGAGACCACTTGACCTTGGCATGTTGGTCCTGAAAGTGAGCAGCTAGTGACTAGAAGCTTTCTCCATTAGCTCTACTCGGTAGGATTCCACCCAGGTGTTAGTTTGCTGGGTCTCAGGAACTGAGTTGTGATTCACAACTGAATTTATTCTCACATTGTGTCCCTCTGTTTTGACACCTAGTACTTACGCGGATATCTGCTATCATGTTCTGGTTGCCTTTGTGGCGAACGTTACATTCTCTAAAAATTCTGTTTAGGAAAAACAGCCCCCAGATGCTTAGGGCCAGAGGAGACAGACTTGACTTTGCTAAGCCATAATCATAGTTATACCAACAGCCACTGGAAGATTTTGTGGCTGTTTATGGCCACACAAATCAGTCTCAGGCTAGATTGTCTGGGCTTTGTTTGAATTTGATACTTAACTTTGAACTCTAGGTTTTTGAAAATTTCCACTCAGTCTCAGGAATATAACTTTAGGAAATTGGATTCTCAAGAGATGGCAGAAGATAGTGTTGGGCATGCCTTTTAGATATAAAATAGGATGAAAGAGCTTCATCCTGCTGAAATTATTTACCATTGGAGCCTCTGAATATAAATGCACTCCTAAAGGCAGTGAAGCTTAAGGCAGCCATATGAAGGAAAATAAGAAAAGATTTCTATTATTATACATATGAGATACTGAGAAAGAGATGAGAAAAAAGCTACAAGGAAAACATAAAATAGATGTAGGATAGACATTCCATTTGGAATATATCAAGATACTGTCAGGGGAAAATTCTATTTTCACTTATAATAATTCTATGCAACACACATCAACCAACCAACTCTTATTTAAAAAGCTAATCCTGGTTTAAGAAGTGGGAAAAAGATCTTTACATTCTGAATCTGTCCTTGTAGTGAGAAAGAGCTGAATAATGATTTGAACTCTTATTGATAGGCATGAACTCAGGACATTTGAAGAATATATTCGATAAAAATGCAATGCACTCTCCTTTGTGCCCCATATGGTACTAGATACTGTGGATGCAAAAATGATCACGAAGGAGAAAGACAGCCTCTGGCCTGGCAAAGTTCAGTGTCCAGTGGGGGGAGACTGAACAAATAGCTTAATGTGTTTATTAACAAATAATCACAGTATAATATGATAAGTGCAATAGCCAAAATAATGGGCAAACTGTTGTAGGAACAGGAACAAAGAGGAGACAACTCCTGAAAAAATCTTACATACTTACCCATTTGAAACAGTTTGATCTGAAAACAAATCAGCATATCAATACACAAATACGAAGGTTAGGCGACTTGCTTTGCAACTTCAGTCTAGTTTTGAGTACTACTACTTCCTTACAAGGACAGGCCCAATAATTTAGTTTGTATGGCTATATGGGATTCCAGTTTTATTAAGTTACTCTGTTAGAAAACAGAGGTCTCATCTTGCTTATTTTGGGGTTCCTCCCAGCACCTAACACTGGGCCAAAAATTTTGGAGCTAAATTAGATTCGGATATGGGTCAGATGAAGTAGAAAAAGATAGGTTACTCATTGGTGATACCCGAAGCAAAACTGGATAAAGTACTAATAAAAAGAAAATTGCATATATCCCCTTTATATGGTCATCTGTCAAAACTCCACGTTAAATACACTCTTCATTGTATACACTATGTATTGTATATACTATATATCAAAAAGGTAACCTTACAACTTCCATCACTTGATACAGATTGCTATTTTTTTTTGACCAAAAAAATACCTATCAAATAACTAAAAAGGAGAAAACTCTGACACAAGATATGAATTTGGCATTTGTTCAAGATATTTTCTTCTTTATAAAATGTGGACTAGATTACAAAGCATGGATTTATCTAGGATGGTCTGGCATCAGGTATGAATGAAGCCTTTAAAGTCTGTAGGAGATTTCAGTAATGAATTGTTTTTTCTCTTGGAATTAATGTCTGACTTTTCATAGGGATAGGTGCATTTTTAAATTTTGTTTAATTAGGGTAAAAAAAAAAAATGCCCTCTCCAAAGCATCAGCAAGCAGATGGGGAATTTATTTTGGGTGGTAGTGGTAGCTCTCTTTTGGAGCCCTTCTTCCAAATGACATCTCAGAGATAGATGCCAACTAGGACCGACTGAAATTTGGTTCTCTGTTTTTCCACAACAGAAGCTCTTAGATCAAGAGCTCTCCATGCAAGGAGCCACTTGAACCACCACGTAACCACTGGCTTTGCACTGCTCAAAACCACGTGTAACTGCTCATGATAATCATAACACATTGTACTTTCGCCATACATAATCTTATTTGACCCACAAGTAACAGCCAACTTGGTAAATCTCACTCTCCAAATACGGAACCAGCTTACAGAGGTTTACAAGAGATGAAAAACATGAACCATGAGCACAAACTTAGATCCTCCATTAACTAGCAATGCTGGGCTCATCTTGTAATGTTTTGCCCTCTAGGCATGGTGTTTTCTAAAGCTGGAGAAGATGCTGTTTATTTCATGAACCCACCCTTTGTGGGTACTTTACATTGCTAACTACAGCGGAAATCATTACCTATCCAGAGCAGACACCATCAACAATGATTTCCTGTGAGTACATTACTGGCAGGATTTGAGAATGTTTCCGTTCCTGAATTCTGAAACAAACATTTAATGAGCTTCTGTTGCTCTGAAGACATAGTATTCAAAGCACACACCCTATATATATATCTGTCCACTCTAAAAAAATTTACAATCTACTTGCAGAGGCAAATGGTATATGCAAAAATTTAACCAGAGTTTTGGGGCATATTTAATTAGTACCCACGATAGACTGGACCGTCAGCTCTAGGTGGGCAGGGATTTGTGTGTTTTGTCACTGCTGTATCCTGAGCTCCTGGAACAGTAACAGGCACATGTTCAATGCTCAATAAAAAATTTTTCTAAATGAATGAGCAGCAGAGGCAATAGGTATGAGGGGATTCAAGGGTAGAGACCTATGTGGACGGAGAGGTCCTCAAAGGCACCGTGGAGCAGGGGAGATTCCATCTGAGTCTTCAAGTATATAGAGTTTAGGTGGGCTTATTAAATTAGCACCTTATTTATTCGATGTCCCCTACATGCCAGGTACTAGGGAGAAGGCAGTGCAGAAGGCAAATCCATCACTTAACTAGGATGATCCTGAGAATTTCACTCAGAGTCTAAAAGCCAGCCCTATCTGCCAAATATTTCCTAAAATTCAAAACATGTATGGAAAAGCAAAACTAGAGTGAAGTAATTAAGAAATAGACACCAGCCTGAAAACAAGCAGTGTAGCTGCAGAAAAGGAGAGCGTACCAAGTCCCTTTCTGGTTTGTCATTCCTTTCATTTCTTTCTAAACATGGTTGGAAAGTTCTGGGAAGGAATGGAAATTCAGAGGGACAGCAATGCTGCCCTCTTAGTCACTGCACTGAGGAAGGGATCCCTGTGCCTTTGTTTTCCAGCCTGGAGGCTGGTCACACATTAGGCATGGTCGCCTGGCCTTTGTTGTCTGTCTAATGCCGAGTTTCACTGCCTTCAGCTCTCTCCCAACCTGTTCCCAGCCGCCACCCAAAGTCAACAAACGCCACCACACAAGCACGCACTGGCTGTCTATGTGAGTTTCTGGAAAATCAACTTGTTTGTTCTCCATCATTTCGCTTGCAAATCTAAAAATTACCCAGGTGGCTATGGGCTTTGGAAGTTAGCAGGTACCTGAGGCCAGAAAAATAGACACTGAGAGGAGGTCTGAAATCCTTCCACCACCACCTCCCTAGGTAGGAAAGCCAGATGCAAGGTGCCAGATCTTCGATGGTAGGGATCTCTCACCATTCTTCCTGTTCTAGGCAGCTGACAGTGTAATCTGGCATCCTGGTTGCGGCAATTCAGCCGTGATTATTTGTTCATATTGCTGGACTCATGCTTTGGAAAGATATTAAAAATTAACAAATATAAATATATGTGTATATATATGCATGATATATCTTTCACTTCCATTGCCTCTTTACTTGGAAATATGGTGAATTTAGGAAGCCTGTGGGACACACTGTTAAGGCCCTAAGCTTTGGAGTCCAACAGTCTTGGTTTAATACAAGTTCCTCTGTGTACTACAAGAGGTTAAACCATTTGTGTTCCCACCTATATATTGAAGGATAGCAAAACATCCCTCATAGCATTGTTGTGACAGTTAGATGGGATCATCCAATGTGCTGCTCATGGTCCCTGAGGTAGTGTGCATATTAATAAGTTAGCTATTACTATGATTATTCTTTTTTTTTTTCCCAGTCTTGAGCCTGACCTCAAATTAATCACTTTAGTCTTGCTTTCTTTGTTGTTTATCCTAAGCAGTTAGGCCAAACACCCTAGGGTAGGATTTCTCAACCTTGGCACTTGACATTTTGGACCAGATAATTCTTTGTCGTAGGGGCTGTCCTGTGCCTTGTAGTATCTTTCGCAGCATCCCTGGCCTCTACCCACTAGAAGCCAGTAGCAACACCGCTCCCCCAACTGTGACAACCAAAACTGTCTCCAGACATTGATATATGTCCCCTGGGGAGCAAAATCACCCCTGGTTGAGAACCCCTGTGTTAGAGTCATTCTTGACTCCTCTCCTTTTTGCACATGCTTTCACCTAACATATCAACAAACCCTGTTAGTTTTACTTTGAAAATGACCCTTTCTTGCTCTCTCCACTGTTACCACCTTAATCCGAGCCACCGACATCTCTCTTTGGCATTACTGCCTCAATCTCCTGGTGGTCTCCTCATCTCCTAGCCCTCACCTCCACCCTCACTCAGTTCCAGCCACATTGGCCTCCTGGCTGCTCCTTAAACACAGCAGACAGACTCCCACCTTTGAGGCGGCTGTTCCTTCCGTGTGAATCCCTCTTCCTCCCATTATCTTCATGCCTCACTCCCTCACTGTCAGCCCTCTGCTCAGAAGTTACCTGTGAGGTGAGGTCTTCCCAATCGACCCCAAATTCCGGAAACTCTGACACTTCCTAGCCCCCTACTTTCTGCTTTACTTTTCTCCATCTAATATAGTATATTTTATTCATTTTGTTTGTCTTCCTTCACTAGACTGTCAACTCCACGAGGGTAAGATTTTTTGTATGTTGAATTATTGACCGTGTTCCTCAACACCAGAAAAGTGTCTGGCCCTTGGTGAGCACTCAAATATTTGTCAAATGAATGAATACATGTATTACTATCATTTAAAAATTTTTTTTAAATTGTGGCAAAATACACACAACATAAAATTTACCATCTTAACCATTTTTAAGTGTACAGTTCAATAGTATTAAGTCCCTTCACATTGTTGTGCAACCAATCTCCAGAACTCTTGATCTTGCAAAACCGAAACTCTACATCCATTAAACAACAACTCCCCATTCCCCGCTTCTTCCCAGCTCTTGGAAACCACCATTCTACTTTCTGTCTTTATGAGTTTGACTCTAAGTACCTCATATAAGCGGAATCACAACAGTATTTGTCTTTTTGTAACTGGTTTATTTCACTTAATGAAATGTCCTCAAGGTTCAACCAAGTGTCAGAATTTCCTTCCTTTTTAAGTCTGAATAATATTCCATTATATATATATACCACATTTTTTAATCCAGCAGTCTGCCAATGGACAGAAGTGGAATTCCTGGATCACATGGTAATTCTATTTTTAATCTTTTGAGGAATAACCACATTGTTTTCCATAGTGGCTGTACCATTTTACCTTCTCACCATGAGTGCACAAGAGTTTCAATTTCTCTACACGCTCACCAATGCTTGTCATTTTCTCTCTCTCTTTTTTTTTTATAGTAGCCATCCTAATGGGTGTGAGCTGGTATCTCATTGTGGGTTGATTTGCATTTCTCTAATGATTAGTGATACTGAGCATATTTTCATGTGTATCACCACTGTTTTTAACAACTAGGTCCCTCTTCTTTGCAAGGGTTTATGGCTTATCCAAGCAGTGTAATATAAATCTCCATCTCTCACACCCACTGGTTGTTCCACTCTATGCACCTTAGGACTTTGCTTCTCTGTCTGAGTCTTTACTCAGCTGTCTTCACTGGTTAGTGAGGAAGGAGGCCACCCTTGCTCATTTGAGAACACACCAGAAACCTGTGGATTAAAGTCCATTTTTGTCCTCTCACTGACATCAATCTTTATGCTTCTACAGGCAATTATCTCACAGCAAAATTACAAGAGTAAACAATTAAATGTTCAATTTAGGACATTTATTGGTAAGACTTTCAGCAGCTCTCTGAGTGGATGACTCACTCAGTTGATGACTCACTTACATAATTCCAATGTAACACTTGTCAATCAGATGTTTAACCTGAGAACAGGGTTTCTTTCCCCTCTATTTCCATTTTTTTCTTTTTCTGATCTTGCGACATCTCAACTTGGAAGAGTTATTTGCAGTCACTGACTTATTTTAACTATATCTTGTACATATTATCCATATTAATTAGTAAAATCCTCTTCACTAAAATCTGGAACATGTTCACATGTGCTTACTAGACACCTATTGTAGATGAAGAATTAATGAAGGGATCTCATATCCTCATGTTAATTTTTTTCCATTTAGCATTGATGACTTCCTCTAAAACTCCAACATATTTCCTCCAAGAAATATTAATTTGTGCATATAAAATTCTAGACTGATCTGTCTTTGAGAGCTCATTCTGGACAACACTGCTCTTTTTTCACTATGGTTAAGGTTGTGTTGCAACAACGACCCAAGGATGATTATATTGTCATATGACAATATAAATTTGCACATATTCTAAGCCTCAAGGACATGAAATTATTGACTGCCCAGAAGGTACATGGTATAGTCATCTTTCCCTTCTTTACTGTCTTCCTTTTTGTCCTAACTTCTCCTTGAATTCCTCTTTTGCATTCTCTGTTTGCTGAGGTTTCTATTCTACCTCTCAGAGAGCTCCTTCTCAATTTCTTTCACGGGTTCCTCTCCTTCTTTTAGCTTTTAAACATAGGCGCTCCTCAAATCTCTTTGCTCAGTCTCCTGCTTATTCTCTTACTTGTTAGCCCCATTCATTTCAAACTTCCATTTCCATTTCTCTGCATGAGACCCAAATCCATGCTACTAGCATGGCCTTTCCTGAGCTCCAGACAGGAATCCCCAGCACTGGCCAGGCATCTTGTCAAAGCCACCACATCACCCCAAATCCACTCCTCCCTCCATTCCTCCTTTTTGCTTGTTGACTTCACCATCCTACTAATCTCAGTTTAGGAAACTTCAATATCTTTTCTACTTTCATTTCCACTGCCAACACCAAGTAGATAGAGCTTAAAGCATTTAAAGGAAAGAAAGATTATTTTGGGTTGGAGGACTCAGAGAAGGCTGCAAGGAAGAAGTGGCTTTGGAGCTGGCCTTTAAAGGATGTAAAGAAGATTAGTTAGGTAGAGATGAAGGGTGGAAGAGAGCTTTCAGAAAGAGGATGAAAGAGGCCATATTTCAGGAGGAGGAGCGTTAGCTGAACTGGCTAGAACAGACTGCAGAGAGGAAGAGGAGTTTAAAGTAAAAATCATGGAGAATCAGGAATTTAGAGTAACGAGTTTAACATGAAGTGAGAAGCCCTGAGAACCCAGTAGAGTTCCTAGTAGGAACAACACCATTTGAATTTACAATCTATTCTATTGTATCCCGTGTTTTACCTTCCCTGGGAGACTTCAAGTCCTTGGGTAATATCAATCTCTCTCTCTCTCTGTCTCTCTGATTCTTCTCTGTATCCTCCAGCATGTTACCCAGTGCACTGGAATTCAGTAAATGTCTGATAAATGGATAAATAAGACAGTAATGCAAGTATAAAGGTACAGTGAGCACAGACAATAAACTACTATAAAAATAAGTGCTCTATTTAGTACTTGAACTTCTTAAGCTTTTAGGCTTCCCCTCTAACCATGCAATGTGTCACTTATCCATCCTCCTTTCTCTCACTCAGCTAACCAGTCTTGTCTACTTGTAGTGTGTCAGATATGATGGATATAAAAGAGTAAGGCCTCAAGAAGCTACTTGTGGGAATCAGAATGACATGTAAACAAACTCTGAAATATGCTGCAAGGAGGGCTTTGAGAGAAAAATGCCTAAAGTTATATGAAAACACACTGAAAAGAACAACTAGCTACCTAGAATGACATCTGAGCCCCACAGACCATTCATTCAAAAAATATCACTCCTATGTGCCTGTCACATAGCTGGAGGTATCCTGTGTGGGATATACACTAAGTCAGGACTCCTGTTCCTAAGACCTCTTAGTCTAATTAATAGTAAAATACTCCTGTCTATTAAGCAACTGCCATTATCTCATGGACCCTCACATAAAGCCTTTATACAGATAAAGACATTGAGATTCAGAGAAGGTAGGTAACTTGCCCAATTGGAGTTAGAGTTGGTTCCCAAGCTCATGCTCTGTTTACTACACAATGTCTCTCAGGAACAGTAAATAGAAGGATATACAATGCGTTACGAGAACTTAGAAGAGGGGATAACTAAGGGAGAGTTAGGGAAGTCTTCCTGGAAGAGGTAGGGTTTTATAGCAGAATAGCAACAGGATGGCTGTTACCTGTTAATTGCTCTAATGAAAAAATTTTAATATCAAGATCTGGTGATAGAATGTTTTTAACCAATCCAGCTATATACTCCAAGGAGCACAGAGGTGTCATTTTACTGTTTTGTCCCATTTGGGTACCCGAGATTGTATGTAGAAGGGATTTAGGGGTGACATTTCCAGAAGAGTTTATTTGTCCCAACAAAAGTCTGTTGCATGAGGCCTCTTCTCATATCCCAACACGATAACAAAAATGCTTGGGGCTCAAAGTTGACTACATATTGCTACAGAAAACAAAGCCAGGGCACCAGGGAAGACAGGCTCATCTTCCTTCCTCACTCAAACATTGCTCAACTGATATAAATCAATTTATTTGCACTGGGTTTGAGATCAGACATTTGAACCTTACGCGCATAAAAGGCAAGTCACAATATCCCTCGCCTGAATAATTCATATTGTTTGTAACAGCTCTTTGAAGGCTTTCTGTTAAACTTGAAGATTAGCTTTTTCTTTTTTTCTTCCTTAATCAGAGCTTATTTTGAGTCAGTTTGAACAATTCCTCAAGCTGGACTCTTCAACTATTTGATTCAGTGTTTTTGGGACTTGGAAGCAGGTTGCTGCTGGTTCTTAGGCCTACCGTATTATTCAACACCTTTGTAAATGATGAATAGGTTGAAAGCCTAGAAGGCTATTTTCTAATTTCTCAAGGGTCGCTTTACCACCTAATTTTCTTTTCATCAAATGTTATTTACTGAGTAACTCCAATCAACTGCTTTAGTATTGCAGCTTGCTGCGATTCTAGCAGATAATAAATGTCAGCATGGGGAGGGTAAGAGATCTGAGTCTCAAATTTAATAATAGTGTTTGTTTGAAATTGGCTCCACTTTCATCACACTGAGTCTCACAGGGGGCAAGACCTTTGCTCAGTCATCTTGATAAGATCCCTGGGGTCCCTGTTGGTGTCTCTAGGATTTGCCACATGTACAAGAGAAGAAAAGATTTCAAAGATCTAAGAAACAAAGCGATCTATTATTTGTCTTGAAAATCACATTATATTCTGTGTTTTACATACGCAGTAGGCATATTAATGTGCAGTCTATCAAAGACATGGGAACAAAGATATTAAATTAATATGTCACATAGAGCCTAGCAGGAAAGAATCATTTCTACTTGGAAGGTAGAAAATTAAAGTGGGAAGTGTCAGTGGGCAAATGCGTGGAAGGCAAGTCACAGTCGCATCTTCTACACCACAGTAACCATTAATCATCAAACCAAGCGCTCTTCCATGCTGAGTGCAGATGCAGCTCAGAATCCTTCTCAACACTGTCCACCAGGGAGAGACTGCTGATCTTGAGCTGCCATGCCGGAGGAAAATTTTAGCCATTCCTGATCTCTTAGGTAAGTTACGTGCAAATAGAGGATAGTTATAGGCCAATCCAAGAGGTGGTCTTAGAGATATTCCCTATTAAACACTATATTAAAATAACCTAACAAGATGGGGGGTTCCACATAATCATTTCAGCATTGGTAGTATGCCACGGTTCCTGTTGCAGCGAGTTTTCCATGACAGCTCAGTGCTAGTATTTTATCTCATCAATAGCTAGCTTATTGCACTGTCAACTAGTTTACTTCATTAATAGCAATTTTACGTTATTAATAGCAGGCTCCCACCTGCTTTGAAGCTTTTGGCCAAGATCTCTCGGTTGGCTCCCCTGACTTTCAATAGTGGCATCTGTGACCTTTATTGCCCAGAGCTTCTAAATTTTGTACTAGCCCTTAATTCCCATCTCAAGTCTTTTATACCTGAAATACAAGGAGTGGTTTCTGCTTCCCCATATGAACTGCAGGCAAACAAGTGATATTGTATTTTACCATTTTAAAGTCTCAAAAATGCAGATTTTTTCTATTACTTTGAGCTCTAAATATGGTAGCTCTTCATCCACATGCTTATTTCTCTAATCGTGCCTTTAAGTATGACATTTCATGATGTTATTTCAAATCTATGCCAAACACTAGTTGCTTCACGTGTGTTGAGTCTTGTCCTCATAAGCAGATTTTTTAGTTCTTTGAGAGTTGAAGTGAGGACTACACAGTATTCTTATTCTCCTTCTGACCTTGTGGTTTTCAGAATTTATGAAAAGCCAATTGAGAGAAGAGTACAATTTATTTCAAACTAGTACTAGAAGGTATTTTACCATTGAAATGAATAATGTCAAATGTCAACTTTATGGCCTCACTCAGAGGACTGCAATAGAGATACAGACATACACATTACCTTCAATACTATGGGTATCTTCTATTTGTCATCTGCAAATGAGTGAGTATGCTAGCTTGTCTACTGTCAGCTTGGTATGGGATAAACGCCGCCCCCCCTTCTAGGATTATTTTACTCTGATGTTTAACAGGGAATTAACCACTAATAGGCTCACTACCAGCCATCTAACGTCTCTTCTGTTTTTCAGAGGAGATATCAGGGTCTATATCCCTGAATCCCCATCCCCATATAGTTCTGGATTAGAGTTGGCCATCAGGAAGTACATGTATAAGATCTGGAAGGTGAAAGAGAAAGAGAAGCCTTTATTCCATCAAGGCAGTAGCCAGACATGTAGACAGAGATATTTCACAGCAGCTTCTTGGTGAGCTCATGAAAAACACATGCTTCATGACAGCAGCAGGAATTGGTGGGAGTTTCCCAGAGACTCAAAAATCATGGCAGGCTCTGCGTGAGCTCCACAGAACCACCTGCTTCAAAGCTTCTGGCTGAGATCTCTGTGTGCCATCCCCAATCTTTACTTCCCCAGAGCTTTTAACATTTGTATAAGCCCTTAATTCCTATCTTAAATTCATCACACCTGAAATATAGAGTAGCATCTCTTTCCCTGTCTGAATATTTCCTGACATAATAAGTGAATGAATAAATGAATGAATGCCCAGAATAGATATCATAGGATTATTCTAGATTGCTCATCATACTATAAAAGCAATTGAGACATACACATTTGCTGCTGACCAGATATTTTTGAGTTTTCCATATTTCCCATTCTCCTTTGCAGTTGGTTGGGGCCATGTGATTAATTCTGGCCATGAGAACTGTCTGTAGGCAGAAATGATGGATCATTTCAGGCCCAAGGCATTTAAGAGCTTCTCGTGCTACCTCCACACTCTGTCACTCTTCCGCAGAGGTCCTGTGTTATGATGGTACAACTACCAGATGGTAGAGCTTCCATAAGTCTGAGTCTCTGAATGCTATGAGAAGCAGAGCCGACTCATTGATCTATGCTGAACATGTAACATGAACAACAAACAAACCTTTGTTGTGTGAAAGCTACTGAGCTGACCCCAGCCTAGCCTAGCCTATTTCACAGGTATAGACCTACTTTTTAAGATACAGTAGAGCTTATTCCCTAAATTTTGAAACCATAAATGCACCTTCTAAATGAAATGTACTAAATTATTATAAAAAGAATCCTGCTGACTTTGTGTCAAATTCATAGAATGCAAGTTAACAAGAAGAGTAAAAAGGGGGCCAGCCCAGTGCTGTAGCAGTTAAGTTCGCGTGCTCTGCTTCGGCAGCCCAGGGTTTACAGGTTCGAATTCCAGGTGCGGATCAATGCACTGCTAATCAAGCCATGCTGTGGTGGCATCCCACATACAAAATAGAAGAAGATGGGCACAGATGCTAGCTCAGGGCCAATCTTCCCCAGCAAAAAAAGAGGAAGATTGACAACAGACGTTAGCTCAGGGCCAGTCTTCCTCACCAAAAAAAAAAAAAAAAAGAGTAAAAAGAAAATCAGAGGTAGTGTGTGCAGATACATAAGCAGACACACACACACACATATGTAAAGCACTCATTTAATTGTTAAGAACTACAAAATAACTATTGATAAATGGATAGAAGATGCAAAAATATAATTCATGCAGTGAAAATATTAACTCCAAACAAACAAGGGAAAGTATTCTCCTTTACTGGTAAGAAATATACAAACTGAAATAAGCTACTACTTTAAAGTTATGAGATTATCAGTTAAATTGCCCATTTTAAAAGGATAATACTTCAAGTTGGTTGGGTTCTAATAGGAAAACTTGCTTACCCAAATTTTGGGACTCGTAGTATAAACACGTTTTTAGAAAGGAATTTGGCAAAAAACGTGATATAAAAATGGTCCTAATAATTCCAGTCTGATGAATAATTGAAAAGTGGAAGAAAGCCATACATATGAACAAGCTTGTTGCCAACATTGTGTATAATAATGTAAAAACATAACATAACAACTATGGTGTGTTGACATGATATGATGCTATATCGCTACTAAAAAGACAACATAGAGCAGATTCTCAAACTTGACTCTGCATCAGATTCATACACTGTTGGGCTCCAGTTCCAGAGATTCTGATTCAGTGGATCTGGAGTGGGAGCCGAGGATCTGCATTTCTAACAAGTTCTTAGGTGATGCTGGTCCACACTCGGAGAACCCCTGGCATAAGGATTACAAAATATAGGGCAATACAATGCGAAGTGAGGAAAAGGAAACCTTGAAGTCATGCGCTAAGATGCATCCACTCGATAATGCGAAGAGACATTTCAGTGAAATAGTTGTTAAGAGCACCGGATGAGGAATTGGCCAGCCTCATCGGAATTTCAGCTCTGACGGTAGATACTGTGGCCTAGTGCTCTGGTCCTATAAACTCTTCAAAGGCTCTCTAAAAACTGCTTTGAGAGAAAAAAGGACTAGCAAAATATACGGAGAAAACTGTAAGACAGACATTAGTATTTAGATGTCTAAAAACTTAACCTTGGGTTTATTAGTCAATTGCAAGTCAACCCTTAATTATACATAGATTTGTGTGCATTTAAATATACTTGCTATGGTATGGAGTGAGGCCTCTGAAAGTAAGTAAAATGGCTTTTAAAAATTTTTTGTCATTAATATTTACATACCAATCCCAACCAGTCAAACATTAATCAATGACAAAGGAAGAGTTACTTTCATCCCACTGCCATCCATCAGTAGGCTTCACTCACTCCATCTCCCACTAAATGGTGTTGGTTACACTTTATTCCATGAAGGATCTACTCTCCACACAACAGCCATAGCAGATTAAATCAGATATATCACCAATTAAAACTGTCCAGTGGCCTCCTATAGAAGTTTGAGGGAAAGAAAAAATCCAAACTCTATAAGTACAATGACCACACACTCTGGTTTGCCTAAGTCAGACCCGGTTTTTACCTATTGTCCTGGATTAGCTATCAACAAAAACCCCTTCACTCAAAAGTGTTCTAGTTTGGAAAACGAGGATAAGGACAGGGTTGCCAGTTAAAATAAAATACAAAATATTGCATGGGACATACTTAGACTAAAATTTTCTTCATTGTTAATCTGAAATTCAAATTCAACAGAGTTTCCTATATTTTTATTTGCTAAATCTGGCAACCCTATTAACCCCATGCAACGGCCCCAAGGGTTACGCCCTTGCCTACCACTGTGTTGACACCGCCTCTACCCCTCTTTGCTCCAGCCCCACTGGTCCTGGAATGCCTTGAACCTCCATGCTCATTCCGTCCTCTGGACCCTGCACCTGCTCTTAGATCTCCCTGTATTGCTCACCTTCTTATCTTCACTCAGCTGACTCCTTCTAGTCAAGGAGTCAGTTCAGAAAGACCTTCCCTGATCACCCCAACAAAAGAAGCCCCATACTTTCCCCTCTTCTGTCACCATAGAAAATACCAGCATTTGTTTTCATGGCTGTCTGTCTGTTCCCATTAGGACAGATATTCCACAAAATCAGGGAACCTTGTCTTTCTAGATCACTGCTGGGGTGGCATATACATGCCTACAGCACCGCTTGGAACAAAGTAGCTACTCAATAATAATTGTTAAATGTTAAATGGATGAATACATGTGCATCAAAATGCAGGGTCTTGAGTTCCTACGCATAGGAACACACACATACTTTTTCCCTAGAAAGAGGGTCACATTTCTTTAGAAAGAACTAAGACTTGAATCTCAGCTATTTCCAAATGTGCAATGGTGGTGCACATGGTAATGGTTTCATAAAGTATGTTAATCAAGGAACCACAAAAATCATTTAATCTAGGAGGTTTCCTCACCACCATCAAATGTTGATTATATTTACATAGAAATTGACTCATTATCATGCAGCTGATAAACATTGCTGAAGGGAGAGTCTGCAGAAATGTATTTGCCAGAGAGAATCTCCAATTCCAACTGCAGACAGGAAATAATCATTTTAAAGGTTGCCATACAAAAAAGTGACATTCCTGTGTCATCATATTTCCTTTCCCTATAGTGGAAGCAAAGATTAATAAAGTTAATAAAAATAAAGCTACCATATTAAAAATAAAATGTTAAGAGTATAGAAAAACATGATGATAGATGTTGTGATAATGTCTAAAATAAGGACCTAAAATGACTATTTGAGATTCTAAAAATCTATTTAGGATGTTAAGCTGTTAAAAACATTTTAAAAGATAGGGAATAATGAAGTGATTCCATGCATCCTTTAAGTGAATGTGTATGTATGAAACCATTCTCTAATTGTGTATGTAAATAAACACACACATGCATACACTTGAAGTAAGTAAAATTTCGCTTTCCATTTAAATTTAAACACAAGGTATGAAACGTATATTTTAAAATTCAAGCACCATATTCTCAGTCTGATTTGCATTCTTCCACGTATTTTATTTTAAAATAAGCCTCCTCTTCATTAATGCTGCAGATAATTTTAATGAGCACAAACAGCTCAAAGCAAATCTGGGCTCCATATTGATCTGCAGTTGAAACTAGTACTAAGGCTGTCACACCAGCACCCCATCCCACAGGAGGCTTCCCCTGGCCTGTTCCACATTCGAGGTTCAGACCCTTTGGTTAAAGAGCTACCATATGGCATATTACATAAGACCAGCAGTTAGAGTGGAGCTGATTCTATAGCCCTCTCTTGTTCTAGGGAACATTTTGTGTTGAGGGGTTAAGCCAATTTCTATAATGCAAAAATTTAACTGTTATCTGACGAGATTTTAAGACTTAATTGAGATCAATATAGTGATTAATTTTTCTTTCTTCTGATTTACCTCTCAATGTCACTCAGATACATGTGAAGTTGCTAGCAAAAATAATTCTAGCAAGTGATTTTCTAATTATAAATAATCAGCTCATGATTATATAAAGAGGGTTTCTACAAACTCTGCCTTCAGTTACATCAAAAACTACAGTGATAAAAGGTCCAGTAAAATGTGCTGAAGATGAATTAATAATTGTTCAGAGGCAAGCTGGGAAGAACATTCTACAATTTAATGTGTTGCTCTTCAATGTCAATTTCCTCTATAGGATAATCTCGTGTTAATTTAAAAAGACCCCTAGATTGAAGACAAGGTACGGCATCTGGGGATTCAGGGTGGCCTTCATTTGACTCTGGATAATGGAAGATATTTTTGTTTACTTCACTCCCTAATGAAGGCAAACCTCCAGCTGACACTGTCAGCAATGGCTGAGCGCACTTTTAGCACAGAGATTGTGTTCTATGCATTTTTATTCTCAGGCTACTCAATAATATAGTTAAATTCAATACAAGGAGAATATTCTGTTTGTTCTCACATGGAGCAGACACAACTCTGTCATCATTCATCTGAGCTCTGTTTAATCTGGCTGTGGATTGGGGCACAAGGTAGACAGAGTATGTTAGGTAAAGATGGAAAAGACTAAGCAGGTGCCTTGGCACATTCAGTCGGGAAAGAAGCTATTTTGAAATTTTATAAAAATACAAACGTCATGTATCTGTAGATGTATTTGATCCTAAGATATTTAGTTATATTAGAACTTGCTCTATAAAAGAATGCAGTACGGTGCATAAAGGTAAACTATATATCAGGAGCATTTTTCCAAAATTACTGAGTATATTACAGTCTTGTTTTAACACCAAATAATAGTCTTTGGCTCTTTTTGTATGTGAAGTCAAAATTTAGCATTTATTTTTCCAGACTTCAATCATTACTGTAATTAAAACAACAAACGACACAATTAGTAGAAACATTTCTTTCTGTGTTTTTACTTATGTAGACTTATACAAAGTCCAATTTAACGAAAAATTCCAAAGCTTACAAAAATAAGAAATACATTTTTTCCAGCTTTATTGAGATATAATTGACATATAACATTGCGTAAGTTTAAGGTATACCATGCGTTGATTTGATACACTTGTATATTGCACAACGATTACCACCATAGCTTTAGCTGCCACCTCCATCATGTCACATAATTAGCATTTCTTTTTTGGGGTAAGAACATTTAAGATCTACTCTCTTAGCAATGTTCAAGTACATTCTACAGTATTATTAACTATAATCACCATGCTGTACATTAGATCTCCAGAAAGTATTCATCTTAATAACTAGAAATTTGTACCCTTTGCTCAACCTCTCCCCATTTCCCCCACCTGCCAGACCCTGGTAACCATATTCTAGTCTCTGTTTCCATAAGTTCAGCTTTTTTAGATTCCATATAAAGGTGATATCATATAGTATTTGTCTAAGAAATACATTTTGATCCAATATCACACATTATACATTTTTGTTCTTAATTTTTATCTTAAAACTACCTCAAACTTACAAGAGTTATAAGTACAGTACAAAGGACATTTTTTTCTTGAGCCATTTGAGAATAAATTGCCAGCCTGATACCCATGGCCCCAGAGCGTATTTCCCACAAACAAGGACATTCTCCACTATAATCATAAAACATTCACAAAATAGGGAAATTAATATTGATATATTACTACCATCTAATCCTCAGATCCTATTCATGTTCCTCCAGTTACCCCAATAATGTCCAATACAGCAAAAAGATGCAGCTAAGAATGAAATGTTGCATCTAGTCGTAATGTCTCTTTAGTTTCTTTCAGTCTGGGAGAGTTCCTCTGCATTTTTTAAACTTTTTTGACTACAACACTTTTAAAGATTACAGAGTAGTTATATTGTTGACTCTTTCTCAGTTTGTGTTGGTCTGATGTTTCCTCAAGATTAGACTCAGCTTATGAATCTTTGGCAGGAGGGATGCTGTGTTGTTTTCATTGCATCCAATCAGATGTCACATAATTTCTATTTGTCGCATTACTGATGATACTCACTTTGATCACTTGGATAAATGCGGACTCTGCCATATAGTTGTTCTTTTTCCCTTTGTAATTTATAAGTATTTGGAGGAGGTACTTTGAAACCATGTAAATATCTGATTCTTCATCAAACTTTCGATTTATTCATTCATTTACTTATATCAGTATGATATTGGGGTTCCTGTTTTATTCACTGGGTTATAATCTGTGACTATCCTTATTTATTTTGATGTTCACACTGTCCCAGATCTGGCCAATAGCAGCACCTTTGAGCTGACGTGCCCCTACCATTCTTTGAGCACCTCCCTGCTTTCTGGCACAACAAGATATTCCAGGTTCATCTCCTCCTTTGCTTGCCCCAGCCTTAGAATCAGCCATTCCTGAAAGAAGTACTGACTCTTTTTAGTGGAGAATGATACTTAGGAGCCAAGATTTGGGTGCTAGCTGTGCTAATTGCTACTGGGGTGTTGTTGCTTGCAAATCTTCTTAGTGGACAGAGCTAGGAACACACACACACAACTATACACATACATAAATTCATATGTGTATCAATATAAGTGTGTGCATACATATAATATATATACACATTTACATCCATCTATATTATAAAAATATATGTATATTTACATATATCTATATAGATGGATCTATATATCTCTCTATATATTGATTTTTATAACTATCTATATATTGAAATCTATGAATTCATACCAATACATTTAATTTCAATCCAACATCACAGGATTCATTCTTGTCTTCTCCCTTTCCATATTTGTATTTTCCTTCTCAGATAGTCAGAAACTAGGCTCCCATAATACTCATTTGGTCAATTCCCCTCTATGTAACCAATTTCCCATTTCCACCCCATCCCTCCCCTATGTTGATGCCCTCCTCAATCCAGTGGGGCCCTGACTCTCCTTGTTGGGCCACTCTCTTATGTGGAAGCCCTTTTCACCCATCATAGGCTCTGATGCCTCATGCCAGACCATCCTATGTGTAGACAGCCTGTTCACCCACATATGCTCTTGCTTCCCATGGGAGCCATCTCTTCTTCTGCATGGGCTCTGACACCAGGGTGACTCTTTGCAAGGATCCCTCCTCACCCCACTTGGGCTTCACACCCTGTGGCAGGCCTTCCAACTCCATGGACGCCCTCCTCATACTGCTTGGGCTCTGACTCCCCATGCTTGCCCACACCCACCAAGATGGCCTCTTCACTCTGCTTGGTCTCCTGGACCCCACACCAGGCCACTCCTGTGTGGAAGGCCTACCCTCTCCGCCCTACCTCATTGCCTTAGGCCTGGACCATTAGGAAAGGGAAGAAAACAGAAAAGAAGGGAAAAGTAAGAGCCATTAGATTCTTTTTAAGACTTATTGTAGTGATCATTTCACAATATATACATATATTGAATCACGATATTGTACACCTGAAACTAATATAATGTCATATGTCAATTATATCTCAACTTAAATAAATAAATAATTTAAAAAGAAACAATAAAAAAAATCCCAAGTATGTCCACTCTTCCCACATCTATCAAACATTGTATTGGAGGTTCCAGCTACTATAATTATCCATATGAGAAAGGCATTCATATGATAAAGAGATACATCTGTCTATTTGCAGTTTAAAAAAGTCCTCAAATTGACACTCTGAGTGTCCATCAAAGGAAACTAGAAAAAGAAGAGCAAATGAAACCCAAAGCAAACAGAAGGAAGACAATAAATGTAAGAGCAGAAATTAATGAACTAGAAAACAGAAAAACAATAGAGCAAATCAATGAAACCAAAAGCTGCTTCTTTGAAAAAAAAAGATCAATACAATATATAAAGCTAATTAAGGCAAAAAAGAGAGAAGAAACAACTTAACCAGTATTAGGAATGAAAGAGGGGAACTTATTATTGATCCAACAGACATTAAGGGGCTAATTAGGGAATATCATGAACAACTTTATGCCAATAAATTCAGAAAAAATAAGAATTAAAAAAATAATTGTTGTCATCAAGGAAATAGAAAGGAAGTCTTCATTACACATTTAGAAACAACAAGGTAACACATGCAACTAATGAAAATTCAGGCAGTTCCAAGGAGCTCAGCATCCGCACCCCAACCCTGGTTCCATTTGCATGCATATACAAACATATGTAAGCACAGGTCTTCCCTTCTTACACACAAATGGGATTATACTACATTAACCGGTCTACCATTTTTTTCTTTTCCCATTAAATATACCTTGGAGATATTTATATGGCAGCACAACATATTATTTTAATATTTTCATAATATTTTTCTGTTTGAATTATGAACGAATAGCAGTCTTCTACGGATGGACATTTAGGCAGTTTCCAATCTCTTTTTCTTACAAACAGTGCCGCAATATACATCCATGTAGAAACATCTTTGGGTATGTGTCTATTCACATTTTCAATTTTTAAAAGTTTACTTAGTCTTAAAATCAAGTAGTTCAAGTAAACAAGCATGTGAAATGAAGGCTACTTAAAAGGCATTGTATCCTATCTTAACGGTGAATTAGTTTTGTGCCATAGCATGTAAGGTTAAAAGGGTATAATAAGATCATTTTGTCTACATAATAGATTCTGCCTAAATCCTCCTTCATAACAGATGAAGGAAGTTCGAGGGGGAAGGTCAAAGCAATTTATTGACAAAGCCAGGACGAGCACCCATGAGCCCAGACAGGGCCCCACACAGGAGTAAATACCACAGGAGCAAACTCCCAGACTCCAGGAGGCTATCCTCTCACTATCTTAGTGTCGCGGGCAGCTCTCCCTGGTACTGCATTGCTTACATTCACGGAGTCCTTTACATTCCAGGCAGTTTACTTTTTGACACAAGTGGGACCCTGAAGTTGAAATCAAGTTCAACTTTTTGCTTCTGTTCTATTTGTCTTCCGGCGCTAAATCAATGACTTTGTTTTCAACACTTAATTATCTTTTATCATCCCCAAATACATCACATGTAATGAAAGACAAGATCAATCAGGAAGAAGAAGATCAATAAAGATAAACCTGAAAACAGAACCTTAAAGAGGAAGCCTACCCAGGGAGGAGGATAAAAAAATAAAATAAAACAAAACAAGGTAAAAGTGGTTCAAAGGGGCAAATTACCTTATAAGAATTGAGAGAAAAGGCCACTGGGGTACAGCAGATAAAACAGACAAATTGGGAGCTTAAGCAGGTATATGCATTTCCCAGATAGGATTTGGAATAAGAAAAACTTGGAAATCTCGAGGAAGAAGGAAAAAGCAAAAGCATTGGCTTGCTCTCCTCTACCTTCAATATTTCATCAGTGTCAACTAATATTTCATCAGTCCCACTAAATCTTTTTAAATCTCCAACTGAGCAGTTATATTCGAATTGCATTAATTAACTATTATTTTAAATTATTGTTTATCATACTCTTGTCTCAACTAAATACAAAAGAAAAAAATAACATATGAAGAAAACACAAGAAAACACACAAGTCTATCCTCACAAGGAAAAACTCCCATCGCAGTAAAACAACTGTTTAACAAATTAAATTAAATTAACGTGGTCCTCGATTTATGACAAAGGAGATAACGATAATTTTTTTAAAGTATGTAATACACATCTGAAGTTGATCCTTCATGTCTCATATCATAGAAATAGCAACCTACAGGAATTTTTAAGTAAATTTTTCACAACTCTAAAATATACCAACTCAAGTTTCCGATGATTCTTAAGGTAGTAACAGCTTTAGGGGACTGCACTATTCCTTGTGGTTTCCTTCCACCCTGCCCACACATTTATAAATAGTTCCTTTATTAAATCCTCCTTGAATTACCCCAATTCCAGTGTGCCACCTGTTTCCTGCTGGGACCTTTGCTGATATAGAGTGTGAGTGTGGAATGTTCTTTTAGGGAGCTTGGCTGTAAAGGGAAAGGCAGAAGTAGGTATAAGTAGAGGAAGGAACAAGATGAAGTCATCTCTTTATTCTTTTAATCTGTTAGAACATGTGTGCATCATATCATGTTACTTTAGAGTACAAAAAAATAAAGCCGTATTTAAAAAAATTCTTACAATGACATCTGGCTCTAGCTTTATTTGTTGAGATGAGGAGTGGCTCTCTAGAGCTACTCTGGGCTTGCAAAGTTCAGGAGAACGGGGCAAACCCTGATCTTCTGTCCCTGGGCATTACTAAGGCAGGTGCTGCTTCCCCAGAGCATTCTGATCCTTTTGGAAGTAGGTACCCTTGGGTCTTAGTTTAGCCAAGGGGACCGTTGATGAGGCTCCCAAGACCTCAGATACCACTCCACAGCTACTCCTCCCAACTCAGTATCTCCTGGGTTGCACTGTGCCTCAGGCCACCACCACATGTGGACCTGGCAGCCTTCCTGCCCTTCCCAGTAATTGGAATCCATTTCTCACCATCTCTGGCTTAGACAACCAAATGGATTCCAGGTGGAGCTACTGATCATCCCTGAACACCCAAGTATCAGAAGAAACTAAAATTAATGTGCATCTATGACATTGTGCCTGGGGGGTTTGTTGTATATCTCATTTAATCCACACAACCAACAAGGAGACTGAGGCTCAAGCACGTTAAGTGGCCTACCCAACGGTTGAGAGCCAGTAAGTGGGAGAGAAGCTGCTGAGTGAAGTCCAGTCTTTCTGACATAGTGTGACCTCCAAGTTTCAGAGCTACCACTAGTGAAGCTCTCCCAATTGGAATGTTTTTTCCCACCTTCTCCCCCTATTAGAACCCTCTGCTTCCTTACAGTAAAGCCTCGATTTTCATCTCCATTGAACTCTCCCATGGCTACAGTAAACAGGGGTGGTCCCTTCTCTCCCTCAGACCCCATAGCACATTCAGTGTCTCCCTATCACAGTTCTTATCACATGCCATCTTCATTACCTGCATTTATGTCATCTTGTAATTACTAATTGCACAGCGTTTTTGGGAGCCAAAACTGAAAGTATATTATTCATGTTTGATCCTCAGCTCTTGCACAGGATCTGATAAATATAAGATGCTCTATCAATGTTTGATAAGGGAAGAAAGGAAGGGAAAAAAAAATAATTTCTCAGAATTAGACTGTCCCACCACCATCCATGGATATACATGGCATGGAAAAAAACATATGCTTTGTCTGAGAGGAATGCTTCTAACCATGTACTATCTAATCATGCCAAATTATGGGATGTACCATATGCACATGATACTGGGAAGGACAGATTTGCTAAAATGTCAGTGAAAAATAACATTTAATGAAAATACTATTAAAAATAGTGACAAAAAGTACATCAGGCCATATGGTTCTGAGATATAAAATTAATTTCTCAAAATTGACCCAGAAAATAGAATTCCCTGAATTAAGGTAAAAAGGCTTAGCAGCAAAAATGAATTCTTTTTATATAAGGAAAAAGATAAGATAAAATAAAGAGGACAGACTTGTGAAAATAGAAGACTAAAAGAAAGATTAACCATTTAAGATCAACAGTGACTTCTAAGATTCTAAAGCTCAAATAAGAATTTTTAAAAGTGGCTTACAGTGTTTATATATTATTTTTATGGTGATTGAGATTAATAAAAACTAGCACAAAGTAACACAATTAGGGTCTAAAATTGTTATTTTCAGTGTCCTAATCTAGAATTAAGAGGAAAAATAAAATATTTTAATAGCTACATATTAGAAATATAAAGTGTATATTATTAGCAAGATCTCACTTAAGAGATGTGGAATAAAATGATTTCTTTCTGAGGAGTGGAGTAAAATCCATTTACTCTCCTCAATATGTCAGCTTAGGTTTTAACAAAATTCCTTCAGTTTTCTCTGTGTACATTTGTACGAAATACTACAGCACTGAGAAGCTAATTAAAGTCAAATCAAAACACTAAAAGGGTAATTATTACAAGGATATAACACTCACAGTTCAAGATTCTGTCTTTTCACTGATTGCATTAAGCATGAAATAGAAACCAACAATTGTCAGAAAAAGCGGGGGTGGGGTCTGGTGGGGGGTGGGGTGAAACGGATAAAGGGGCACATGCGTACCGGACCAGAGGGCAACTAGAGTTTTCGTGGTGAACACGATGTAGTCTATACAGAAGTCAAAATATAACGACGTACACCTGAAATTTCTGTAATGTTATAAACCAATGTGACCTCAGTAAAAAAAAAAAAAAAGAAAGAGAAAGCAGAATTGTTCATTTCAGAAGTTTATGAATAGTGATCCAGTGGTTAGATCCAATGCTGTTGACCACAAAACAAGATCTACTTACCAAAGAATGTTAAGGTGATAATTTGTAGACATTTTGCACTTAACTAAGGAGTAAGAGAATCCAAGAGGTTCATTTTAACCTTGCGTATATAGATGGTCCCTGACTTACCCTGGTTCAACTTACGACTTTTTGACTTTATGGTGGTTTGAAAACGATATGCATTCAGTAGAAACCGTACTTTGCACTTTGAATTTTGTTCTTTTTCCGGGCCAGATATATGTGGTATGTGATACTCTCTCGTGATGCTGGGCAGTGGCAGCAGCCGCAGCTCCGAGTCAGCTACATCCTCATGAGGGTAAACAATTCATACGCTTACAACCATTCTGTGCCCACATGACCATTGTGTTTTTCGCTTTCAGTACAGTATTCAGTCAATTACATGGAATATTCAACACTCTGTTATAAAATAGGCTTTGTGTGGATGATTTTGCGCAACCGTAGGCTAATGTAAGTGTTCGGAGCACGTTTAAGGAAGGCTAGGCTAAGCTATGATGTTCGGTAGGTTAGGTGTATTAAATGCATTTTCAACCGAAGGTAGTTTCAACTTACAATGGGTTTACTGGGATATAACCCCATTGTAAATCAAGGAAGATCTGTATTTAATCAGTTTATTTCAAGAATCTTCTTCTTAAAAGTAACCAAATACAAAACAGGCCTATTTTTACTGAGACACTAAGTCCCTGAGCTAATTACCATAAAATGAATGAGTTTGGAACATATGAAAGAAGACGTGCGAGTGTTTTATCTAAAGAGAGTTCAAGAACCTTTTTATAAAGAAAACAGATTCTGACTCTAAGGCATTGGCATATGTGCAATGATTATAAAATAAGTACATTCAGGATGGTGAGTAACCTCCTCCAGTTACTGATTTTGTTCTCTAAGACTAAACAAGACACTTGGTTTTAAGGGTAACACCAACAAAACTATTCCCACACAGTTAATGCTCCATTTTGGGAAGACAATCTGTTGCAAATTACTTTATTAGGAGTTAACTTGATGAGATCCAATCAGAACAGACTGTGGTTCAACAGGTCTTATTTGTAAACCTTTTTAATAAGTGATGTTGTCACACACTTTGCTATTTTAGCTTTAAAATCGAGGCTCTAAAAGGAAGATAATTTTAAATGCTAGTCACATATTCCTTTCAATCTATTCACTAAAATCAGTCTTGAACTTAACGCCAAACTTCTATAGCCATCCTCTTTAGTAAAGCAAGATTACTAGCCTAAAAATACATGTTTTGTAATATAGAAAGTGAAATAAGTTTGTATGATGATTGATGTTTCTAGCTGATTGTTTCCCTGATTTGTTCATTCAATTTATATTTCTTGAGCACTTAGGATTCAGGAAGTGTGCTAAGACAGAGGCTAGAGCAGTGAGCAACGCAAATTCCATCTCTGCTCTCATGGAACTTACAGTCTAATGGGGAAGACAGGAAATGATACTTGCACAAAAGTGTATTTCTTTCATGCAGGATGGTGAAGTAGAAAAGTCCCAAGCTTTGGAGCCAGGCAAACTTGAAATCAGATCCTGCCTAGCGGTGAGGTTGTGGCCACATTTTAGTTTTCTTATTTTTAGCAGAATAGGGATTGTGACACTGCTATAGAGAATTCTTCTGAAGACTAACTGCAATAATGTCTGGAAAAGCCTGACAATTAATAGATATTCAAATCATTCTCTTTTCCTCCCTTATTAGCATTCCCTCTCCTTTATTTTCCATTCACATAATACTGAGTAGCAAAAATTTGACAGTGAAAAACCCTTTTCCTCTATTCAATTCAAGAAGTTATTTCATAAAAAAATTCACTTAAAAACAAAAGTGAAAATAATTTTCTTAGTTAATAAAGAGGTTATCTATATTGAGAATAAGTGCATATTGAATTTTGTTATCAATTTCCTAGTCTATTCCCAGCATTCATCCAAGTTCTTTACAATTGAAAGCATTAAAAACAAATTAAAGTTTTCATTGCCTTAGGGAAAACTGGATTTTATATTTAAAACAACAAAGCTCACAGAAAGCAAAGAATAAAGTACATACACTGTGCTATTTCCTCTTAGGTATAAAAAAAACCCATGTTTATGGAATTAAAATTATTTAGGTCTATACAATCAATATAAATTTGAACAAAGCTAATGCAGTTAAGGCAATTATTGGTAGTTTATAAGAATAACACAATTTTTTTTTGCTTACCAGGGTCACTGGGTAAAATAAAATATTAATCTTCAATGGAAGTGTTCATGCATATTAAAATTTCTCTAGGGTTTTCTTTTAACTATATTTTTAAGACATTAAGTAGAAGACTTAATCTTGCACGTGACATTATGAAGAATGATAACCATACCCATTTTTAGGACTCTTCAAGTACTGACAGTGCTTTTTTAAACCCTGTAGACTTAACTCTGAGCATTTGAATGTATTACAGATCATTTTAATATGACCTTCCCTCGAAGAAGGTTTAGCATTTTGCTTATAATCTAAAATTCCGATGAGGAAAAGAATCCTGCTGCCTTTTCTTCTTGAGATGTAAAGAAAGAAAATAGATGTCACAACTCCAGAATAGCACCTTGTTATAGGAAGGAAACTTTGAAGAAATAACTGAGACCAATTCCCTTATGATATTGATGAGAAAATACGAGAGGTTTAAGGTCCCATTTCAAGTCAGTATCAGAGTCAGGACTGGAGCTCAGTTTGTGGTCCAGATATGGGCGTGGCTCTGAGGGTGTGGCATGTGTGTATGTGTATATGTGTGTGTGTGTGTATGGGATGGTCCACACGTGTGTGTGCAATCTTGTGTTTATCTATTTCTTCTGCGTATCGTGTGCCAACTAAGCACTTCAAAATGTCTGCTTTACTGAACGGTAGGAGGGAGAATTTCACTATTTATCTCAAAGTAGTTTTGAATCCAAGTTTTGGGTTCACACATGTTCTTCCACCATTCCAATGACACTTGAAAATTTCTTATTTTATATCTTTTTAACTATTTTAAAACAATAGTTAAAGAAACAAATTACAGGAACAACTAAATGTGTTATACACCAAATTTTAACACATTAGAAATCTCAATACATAAATCTTTGCTGCTAAATTCACTCGATTTTCTGCAGGCCTTATAACAAAGCAGAGCTCACAGAGCAAAGGACCTCAGGGGCCAAGGAGGCAACGTGAGGAACTGAAGGCAGTGAGGACTGTGAACTGGTGCGCAGCCCCATCTAATCCAGGCAGCTGATTGTTGCCTGAGGAAACGCAGAGCCAATGGTGCCACGTCTTAATTCTTTCAAGTAAAGAATAGAACTCCGTATCTTTATGAAAAAAATAAGTAGTTAAGGATCCAACCAGTGACTGGCTTCATTATCACCTGCTCTAATGAACTGAGTTATTAACCATAAGGTGAAAAAGGCAAGTCAAATGAAAGAGGAATAGCACAGCATCAGGAGCCACAAAGTTCTGGGTCTGAAGGCATCTCTGTCTTTTAGGAGTTTCATGACCACCTGCAAGCACTTAGGTCAAAGAAGACTCAATCTGCATCTGTTAAGTAGAGAATAACAATACCACCTCATGGGCGTCAGTGCAAATTAAATGAGATAATACACACAGATATCGTGGCACAGTGCCATGCATCTAGTAAACCTCTCTTATTATTATCATCACCATTATTTCAGGACTATTTCTTTAGGGCCACACTGAATGGAGTCATATTCCACTATAATTCCATATAGCAAACAGATGACAGCAATCTATGTGAAAAACAAAAAAACCCAAATTCATATCTATTTTTGTCTTTTAATACAAATTGAATGGTTTTATAAAACAACTTAATTCCTTCAGTGTACTTAGAAGTCAAAATTGTTTTTATAAATCCAATATGCACATAATAATGACAGTATATTTATAGGAAGAGAAATTATAGGAAAAGAAATTATGCGATGAAGATTTCCCCTGACATAAAACATTGACTATTGTTTCCAGCTGTAGTCATTTATGTAGTAATGAGCATAACCTGCTTGAATTCTTGAAATTCCAACTGCTGTTAGACCTTTTAGAATCTGTAAAGGCTATCATTTGTAGAGCAACTTTTCTAGAGACATTTGCAAGTGATTTTTTTTTTTTGTGAGGAAGATCAGCCCTGAGCTAGCATCCATGCCAATCCTCCTCTCTTTGCTGAGGAAGATTGGCCCTGAGCTAACATCTGTGCCCATCTTTCTCCACTTTATATGGGACGCCGCCACAGCACGGCCTGAAAAGCAGTGCGTCGGTGCGTGCCCAGGATCTGAACCCGGGCTGCCAGCAGCGAAGCGTGCGCACTTAACCACTACGCCACGGGGCTGGCCTCTGCATGTGATTTTTATTTTTATTTATTTTTATTTTTTTATTTTTTAAAGATTTTATTTATTTATTTTTCCCCCCCCAAAGCCCCAGTAGATAGTTGTATGTCATAGCTGCACATCCTTCTAGTTGCTGTATGTGGGACGCGGCCTCAGCATGGCCGGAGAAGCGGTGCGCGCCCGGGATCCGAACCCGGGCCGCCAGCAGCGGAGGACGCGCACTTAACCGCCAAGCCACAGGGCCGGCCCCTGCATGTGATTTTTAAATTTTCTTCCACATCAAATTTTAATAACTTGGGAAGCTTTTCTTCCCCCCACCAAACTACAGATAACCATCTGTTTCAACAAAGTTGTTCAATAAAATTGTTCCCACTCCAAAGAAGGGACATTTGTTAACATTAGGGCTTTTTGTTTCAACCAGCCTGTCATAGCCAGGCCAAATCCATTGTGCCAGATGGGGTGATCAAAAAAGGCAGTACCATATCTCAAGGAGTTTATAGTCAATATAGGAAAAGGAGATGAAAGTTCCAAAGATGACTTTTTTTTTAAAGCTACTATAAATTTAAGCTTGTGCATAAAATAGTTAATTATAATAGTAAGTTAATTGTACCAATTTAAAATGACTATGAAAAAACAGATTCAAAAGATAAAGATTTATATAGTTCTTTTGCTGTTTAGATTCCAACACATTTGTAACTTTTTTAGCCTTGCTTCCTAAATAAATATAAGTATACAACAGCACTTATCACAATAGTTATATAAACTTTCCTTTGCAAAGTTCAGAGGTCAAGGAAACAAGCCCCCAGGGACCTGAATCTCACACACACACACACACACACACACACACACACACACACACCATGCAGAAGCTCCAGGAGACTCCAGTAAGATGAAAATGGGAAGATGGGGCTTTTTTGTAAGTGGAAACAGGAACAATGGCTGTATTTTCCTCATTTCTCCCAGGGAAGTTCTGAAGTACAGAGCATCATCTTTTCCCTCAAAATGTTCACGACACCCAGGTATCTAAGGCTGAAGCCCAAAGTTCAAAAATTGCCCTGGAGCTTGCAGATTTCCTTTATGTCCAATCTAATACTTATTGTACAAAAGGACCAATTTCTGAGAAGCCAGACGACAGGGACCGCAGGTGAGAGTCTACTAAAGTAGCCTGCTCTGTACCGTCAAAGGGCCGGCTCTGACATGCAAATGGGTTCCAAGAAGTTCGTATTCATACAGACTTATCTGAAAATCCACCTCGGTTTAGTTTTATTTCTCGATGCACTGGAGTATCAAAATTCATTTTCCAAAAGATCAAGACAAATTTCAAAAGAAGAGAAAAGCACCCGGAGATGACTAACTTTTTGTATAACATAAAGAATACACCTTGCAAAAGACAACTAGATTCCTAGTCCTCAGAAGAGAAACTTAAGAACATCAAAAAGAGCGTGCCCTTTCATTCCGAGCAGCGCTAGGTGGCAGAAGAGAGTCGGTTAAGCGTCCAGACTCTCCCGGAGCTGCCGCCAGTGCTGCTCTAACCTTCACCTTCTCCTTGGTATCAAAGAGAAGCCTTCAGGCTGACCTGAGTTCCAACAGCGGCCTCTTCGTTAAGGGGAAGCTGCTGTGAGCTAAATACAACCTTTGAAACCTTTCATTGCAGCTTGACTCGTGGATTAAGCCCGCATGGAAGGGACCTAGCTGGGCACCCTGTTCTTAAGTCTCTAGCAGATCACGTGTCACGATACAGTCCCACATCAATGAGGGAAACACGCCCGATGGGCAGTTGGGGACCCCCCGCCAACAAAATGCTGAATTACTCACGATCCCAGGAGGAAACGCTGAGATGGCGTCTGTTTTCTGGCATGCCGCGGGCTGGAATTGGTTTCAGCGGAAACCGCCCTAAAAAGCTTGATTGGAAGGTCCACGAGGGGGAGGCACGCAGGAGAGGTGTGTGTTGTTCGGTGGGTTCACAAACCTGGAAGAAGGAGTTCTTTAGGAATCGAGCTTCAGCAGCCACCCAACCCATCTAAGCCTCATTCTCTTTGTTTCAAAAATGAGGCTAATAACAGTACTTATTTAAAGGGTCGTTGTGAGGAATAAATGAGGTAGGTGATCCACGAAAAGTGCTTTGTTAAAGAAGTACTCAATAAATGTTAGCTATCATATTACCACCATCAAATGAGACAGGGAATGCGAAGGTTTTATAAAACAAAGAACAGCCGTCATTATCATCATTATAATTATTACCACTCGGCTTATGCCCTCTATGCTTCATCCAAACCACTCCGCCTGGTGTTTTCACAGGCACGCCCTATAATTTCTCCCCTTTCTTTAGCATCTGGAGCATAAAATATTATGCTCTTGCTATGGAATCATAAAAAGGTGAGTCTGTAATCTGCCTCTGCCATTTACCACCTATGTAACTTTTGGCAACTGGTTTCGTGTTACTGAGCCTCAGTTTCCCTACCTGAAAAACAAGGATAGTAATAAAAGATTTTTCTTCATGATGGCATACTGACTGTTGTAGAGTAAGAATTCACCAGATATTAACTCCTATTAGTAATGTTAGTATTACTATTCACTTCGCTTGGCATATTCTCCCCATCTAAAACCTACTTTCTTTAAGGCTCAGTTTAAAATCTCCTCCATTCACCCACACATCCCTTCTCTCATGTAACGCATATTTTCAAGTCTCTTTTATACTCTGGGGGATTAAGAAATGAATTGGACATGGCTCCTGGTATCAGGGAGCTCCTAGTATGGGAGCAGAAATAAGTCAGGGCGATGTAGTGTAGAGTGTTAAGTGGCCAAAGAGACCTTTACTTTCAAGATGGTGTTAATTTCACCTAGGAAGACTCTAGGGAGGGAGACAATGTGTACCACGATAATTAGAAGCATGACGTTTTATGTTATAGAGATCTGGAGTTAAATCTCAGCTTTGCCATGTGTTAGCTAGATAACTTTGGATAAGTTATTCTCTCTGGGCCTCAGTTTATTCTTCTGTAAAGTAGGGATCATTGTAAAACTTGTATGACTGAGGGTGAAGTAAAAATTATATATGGAAATCACTAAAATGCTACAGAAGTTTCAATAAAAGTTAGCTATTATTAGTAATAATGGTATTAGCATTGGTAATATCATCATCAAGCCTTTGTGATGGGGACACTGAATATGGTTCTTGAATTATGAGTGGAATTTGAACACAAGGCTGGGGAAAGCAGATGAGGGAAGAAAAACACTCAGAAGTGAGAAAGAAGGGAAAATTTGAAGAAATCAGAGAGTGGCTCAATTTGGCCTCATCTAACGCTAAAATGTGGAGTTAGGGTGGCCATCTGTCCTGGTTTGCCTGGGACTGAAGTTTCTCCAGGGAAGCGGGACTTTCAATACCAAAACTGGGTAAGTCCTGGGAAAAGGAGGATGAGTTGATCACCCTACACTTAGAGGATTGTGGCCCAGCAAACAACGGTCTTGAAGGCCATGCGAAGGAGTTTAGGCTGTATTTGTAGGCAATTGGGAGCTCTTGAAAATTCTTGAGTAGGGAAGTAACTGTTCAAAAGTCTTTCAGGCAATCTACAAAATTAAACGTTTATCTCTTGTCCCTGCCAAATCAGTCTCCTCCCACAGTCCTTTATTTGTCTGCCCTCTAGCAGTTATCACAGGTTATCTGTGTTAAAGAGTTGTGTGTGTGTCCTCATAATTGTACAATATAATCTCCTTGATATCAAGATTGGGTCTTCACTATTTTATCTTCATGTTATCTCATATATAATATAAGCTCAAGATATATTGAATTAAATTGATAAAAACCTATGATTCCATACAATACAGTATTAATTGATGTTTACTATTCATCTCAGTTCAAAACTGAACATCAGTTTTTGGTGTGTCTAGTAATTATTCTTCTGGTGACACATAAAGTCAATCTATTAAAATATTGATTGGCAGATCTACCCACAAAATAATCCTCTGTAAAATGTAAGGGAGTATTCTCCTCTCCATTAAAATTTTAAATTGAAGAAATTTTTCTTATTCATTCATTCAACCAGCAAATGTAGCTTAATAGTACTATGTGCTGGTTCCTATCTTGGGGCCTGAGATACAAGTCAGGAATTAAGGTTACCCACTTTATTAAGTGGCCGGTTAAATCCCTGTAAGGCAGAGCAATGGGGGAGAGTTTCCATGAAAAGTTCAAGTTAGTTTAAGGTGATTTTCAAACGCTTAACTATCCCTATGGAAAGGTCTGTTTTAAGTACTGCCAAATCAACAAATCATGTAGAAAGCATTTATTTACCTCTATGCATAGGGGACTGCAGAGGGAACCAAGATATATTAGCCGGTGAGATAATATAGCATGGTGGCTTAAAGCAGGGGTTCTAGGGTCAGAAAGACGTGGATTCAAATCCCAGCTCTGCATCTCACTTACTGACCTTTGACAAGATGTTAACCACTCTGGTGCTCAGTTTCTTTATGTTCAAAATGGGAATAAAATAGTATCTACCCCATAGGGTTGTTATAAGAATAAAATGAGATAATGCATGTAAGGCACTTAGCGCTGTGAACACATTTTATGCAATGAATATGTTTCTGAAGCCGTCAGATAATCTAAGCCTGGCCCAAGCAAAGGATGAAATGTGTTTCTATTTGTTGGCTAAAAAGGGGCTTCCTTGTAGCCAGTTCATCCATCCATCCATCCATTCATTCATTCATTCACATAGTTTATAATCACTTAGCTGACCAAGCTTTGAAATTATATGAATCTTGACAAATTTTGGGTTCCTGGGTTGGGTTGGGTTCCTGGGAGGCGGAACTCTGGGTGAAGATGAGCATTTGAGAGGTTTATTAAGGAATGGTGTTGGGATCAATATCTACAGGAGAAGCAAAGAAGGCAGTCATAACAAAGGCCCCAGTCAACCCCACAGGCTGCTCTGAAGCTGAGATGGCTCTCTCAGGTTGGCCAGTGTCAGGGCTTTCATTCTCCTGTTTTAACCAGTCCTTGGAGGGAAGAGGGTATGGTCTTGAGCAGGCAACTCTCTACAGATGAGGCAGTCTCTGGAGAGACACTGACTGGGGCCTGTCAGCCCATTTCACTCCCAGCAAGCGGTGAATAAGTCCTAAAGGGGGGTCTCAGCAGCAAAGCACCCCACCCACTCCAGGAGTGACTGCCATGATTGCAGATGCTGTATGTAAAGTGAAAGTATACATTTTTAAGTGACATAATTTCAAAATAATATACATTGTTACCTTACTGTGTATGTCCCCTATTACCGCTATGTCACCTTTAGCTAATTCTTAATTTCTCATCTTTTTACTGGTTCCTATCTCGTAGTATTTTGGTGCAGATTAAAAATCATAGAATGTATGTAAGGTACTTTGCAAATTTCCTGGTATGCAGCTAATGTCTGGTATGTGTTAGCTGTTTTTATTAGGAAAAAGTCTAGGAATATAGACGGACTCAGTAGTAAATGAAGAAAAGAAAACTATGTTAGAATTCTAAAACTTGCAGACTGATTTAAAGCACTGAGCCGGCCACTGCCAAAGTTTACATTATGGTATTTGACTAGTGGGTGTCTCGGTCTGGTTTTATGTCAACATTAAATAAAGGTTTGGGTTTTGGCTCCTAGTGGGAAGTCTAAGCTAGACTGTGAACATTCTTCTCTCCCTGTTATGAGAGGGTAATCTGAGAATGTTAGAATTATACTCTGTCCGTTTGGGGAATGAACACGTAAACAATGATAACAAGAAACGGATAGAACCAAGATATAATAAAGGATCTAAATTCAAGATACAGGGTGTTTATCTCCCAACTAGGTCATCATACCAACAAATTTTTTAATATTCATTATCTCACTTGAATCCTTACAACATGAGTTCTCTTAGGCAGAGACTAAATTTCTTTTTTTGTTTTTAATATTTATTTTTATTTATTTTTTTGTGAGGACGATCAGCCCTGAGCTAACATCCATGCTAATCCTCATCTTTTTGCTGAGGAAGACTGGCTCTGAGCAACATCCATTGCCAATCCTCCTCCTTTTTTTCCACAAAGCCCCAGTAGACGGTTGTATGTCATAGCTGCACATGCTTCTAGTTGCTGTACATGGGACGCGGCCTCAGCATGGCCGGAGAAGCGGTGCGTCGGTGCGCGCCCGGGGTTCCGAACCCGGGCCACCAGTAGCAGAGCGTGCGCACTTAACCACTAAGCTATGGGGCCGGCCAGAGACTAAATTTCTGTAACTGCTTTTTAACTTACTGAACATAGAATCAGCACTACAGACAGAATGGTAACATTCCTTTTGGCTGTCTTAGTAAAGAGAATGGTTATTTTTAAAGTATATTTCATGTACCTATTTGTAAAGATAGATTCAAAACAAAGGCTTCCTACTGGTGCCCTGCTCCTACCTCCTAACCCTAAAATAGGGTTCAAATGCTTAATTTGAAATCAGGTAGTATGTCCTGTTCTGATTTTGTTTCATTTTATTCTGTTTTGTTAGCTCCACAAGTGCCTAGAGCAGTGCCTAGAATGCAGTGGGTGCTCAATAAAAATTCATTGATTGACTGAATGAATGAATTTCAGAGCTGGAAAGGACATTAGTGATAATATAGTCCTCATTTTAGAATACTGTTTAGATAGATGGATGCATATGTGGGAGGCTGCAGAGCTGTCTGAGTCAGAGCAAGGACCCAGGTCTCAGAACTCCCCAGAAAGGCCCTTTTCACCACAGCACACTTCCACCTTTTGTACTCTGAGGACCCAAGTAAATCTGCTCATAGCATTGCTTGTCAGCCATTCCTACCCAGCACATTCCTTTTCTTGGAGATATTTGCTTCTCCAAAGGTAGAAGTAAAACAGAGCATGCTTTCCTTATGTAGAGCCCATAAAATAATGTTAACACGTCCCAGTTACCTTCACACACTTTTTCTTTCATATTTTTGTGAAACTTCCTTTTATTTGTTGGATGTGTCAGATGCCTCCTTTAATCATTCCTCATAGTTCTGAGCTTCCTCTTAATTATCCAATTGATTCCACAAATTTGGGATAGGTCTAGATCGTACATTAGACAGAGAAATGAGGACAAGAGCAAGCTTGAGAGATGTGAATCTTTTAAAAATTTATTATAAAAACCTATATACTCATCATCAAAAGAGAAAAATATTTTTTTGAAAATCATCTATGATCCACCCTAACATAGCAATGATAATAACATTCTGATGAATTTCTTTATACTCTTTTTCTTTAGGTATGTTTTCCCGTAGTTATAATCAGAGTGCACTGACTGCAAATTCTACTTTTTCACTCAATATAATAATTCCATGTTTCAGCATAGCCTTCGTAACTATAATGTTCATTGGTTGTACAATGTTCCATTGAATGCATATATCACAGCTGACTTAACCATTTCCCTAAAGGCGAACCTGAATATTTTCCAATCATTTTATATTATAAATCAAGCAGGGATGAATATTTTGGGTCATATATCTTTTTCCATATTTTGGATTGTTTCCTTAGGATAAATTTGTAAAGCAGAATTACTGATTCAAAGGGAATGGATGTTTTTATGGCTCTTCAAGCACGTATTGCCAAATCCTTGTGTGGGGGCATAGAATTCTGAGTTTAATTAAATTAGGTGAGGGAGCAGCAGTGGGGGCTTCCTGTGACCAGTATTGTCGGGCAACTAGCTGAGTCCAATAGTGTGAACAGAGAGAGTTGTTCTGAGCAAGGGTCCACCTTTTTAGCCCAGCCTATGGAGACTTACTACACTTCTGCTGAATCAGAAAGTTATTTCTTAGAAATCTACATTAGAAGCTTGAGCTAAACTGCAGTGTTGACTTTTCTTACTCCTGTTTTTGATCTGTGACGGTTATCTAATAAGCAAGAGGAAAACGAAAACTTTTTGGATAAACACATTTTCATGCCATTCCTTCTAATGAGGTTCAACAGGTTCTGAAGCTGCAGCTTAAAGAGATGGAGTATTATGGCTTTGAACATTTCTGTAACATTAAATCACACTGTTAGAAGGCACTATGGCTTAGAAAGAGGCTCACAATCCAATAGGGTTCTCAGGGGCCCGGGTTTACCATGTGCACGTAGAAGTAGGATTGAGTGTTTCTTCTCTGCACTCAAGTGGTCATGCTGAGTTGGAACCCTTAGGAACACACCTGTGGAAAGTAGAAAGGGACCCCTATCTGTTCTTCAACCACATACCTAATTATTGAGTAAATAGGCAATTTTATTCCTGCATGTTTATTCCTCAAAGCAAGGATTTTATGATGTCCCAGAGAGTGGATGCAAACGGATGAAGAATTAATATCACCTCCTAGCATTTGCATATTCTTCACAGTTTTATAAGTGTTTTCACATGTATTACTTTCACAAGAGCCTTGAGAGTTAAGTACTATTTTTATCCCCATTTTACAGACAAAACAGTGAAGGCTCAGAAGCTTCAAGTGATTTCTCTTCAATCACTTGGCCAGCAAGCGGCTGAGTCATGACTAAAATTCCTGTCTCTGATCCCAAATCCTGTATAATTGTTACCCCCATCACCACAAAGCAACAATCACAGAAGTATATTATGACGATTAAAAATTGGGATCCATTTCAAAGTAAACCTCTGAACCTGAAAATTAAAATTGATGGAAAATGCAAATAAATAATAAAAACTTGGGTCAGAATTGTCACAGAGCCCAAGGCAACAGAGAAAACTAGAGGAATAAAATAACCAAGTTCCAAATCACAAATGCAGCTACCACTGAGGCCACAGAAGAGTTTGGGATTATGCCCTAAAATACCCACTTCTTTTCCATTCAAACAGCCTTTCCCCATGCCCAATTTCTAACCATTCAGAAGACTGAGATTATACATTTGACCTCACAGTCAAGATTTCATAAGTATATACATTTTGTGCTGTCTTTAAATCATCAGTGTGTCCTTTGGAATGTTCTTAAGATTTTAAGAGACCTCTACAGTTTATCTAAGCAGCCCTCAGCCTTCTAACAAATGTGGATTATTATCCACAGGAGGGAACCGAGGTCTGGAAGGTTGTGATTTGCTCAAGGTCCTCCATCCAATAAAGATAGAAGAGAGAGAAAATGGGTGGGCCTCTCACAGAGGACGTGCATTTCCCAGCGTGATGGATGGAGAACCAACTTTTTCCTCTTTCCATAGTCTTTCCAGCCAATAAAATAGAAATTCTGCCCTATTGGAAAGGTTGAAACTGTCACCTCCTCAACATTTCTCATGGGAAGAGAAAAGAATTATCTAGCTGATGAGATGACAAAAACTCTGACATCCATGGTCTAGGAGACATTGATGACTTAAACATTGCTCTGTTCCTGTGGCTTCACACTCTCCATGTCCCTGGACTTCTCTTGTGCCCGGCAGACACAGTTTTGTACCCCCAGATTTGAGGGGAAGCATTCAGAATTCCCCTTTAAACATTTGTCCATGTTATGTTCTCCAATCAGGCATGGCCAGATATAAAGCTGGTAAACTGATCCTGTCTACTTTCTATGCCATTCTCAAATCCAGAGAGGATGAAGGTATGAATTAATTGGCTTCCTTAAGAACTTCAACAATTTCCAAGACTTAACTTCCTTTAAAGTTTGACTTATAATTCTTACATACATTAAGAGAAGCTCCCTCAACAAACCTCCTCTTAGCAATTTGCCAGATCAGTTAATGCTCTCTAACCCAGTGTTTCTCAATCTCAGCACTACTGACATTTGAGACCAGATAATTCCTTGTTGTGGGAGCTGTCCTGAGCAGGAGAGGATGTTGAGCAGTATCCCTGGCCACCATCTACTAGATCCCCGTAGCACTCCCTCAGTTGTGACAACCAAACGTGTTTCTAGACATTGCCAAATGCCCCCTAAAAGGCAAAACTGCCAGTGCTGGAGAACCACTGCTCTAATCCATCATGAACACAGAATGCTTGATAACCACGACCTGCTGAGCCCTCCAGGTTCAAAGATTCTCCTCCAAGATGCCCATGTCCTCCTGATCCCACCTATTAGTTGAGCTGTGGACTTATCAAGTGTCAGTTGTATATTTCAAAGATATTTATGTCAGTTGCACTGTTGTAATTATGTAGTTTACATAAATATCACATAATCCGATGAAATACAAGAGCAAAATAAGAGAATTTTTATTTCTATTTTAAGTCGAATAATTAGAAAAGATTCCACATGGCAGAGACAAATGATATTTCTTCACCATATCTCTTTTCTCCAGGATATACAACTAAACAATTCCCAGCCTCCCCTGGTTTAGGGGGAATCCATGTGACTGACTTTTAGCCAATGCAATGTGGGCAAAAACGGTGAACATCATTTCTAGGTCTGGCACTTAAAATTCCCCTTACTCTCTCTTGTTGCACCTGCAAAGAATCTGGACGAGGTCTTTGATGGCCTAAGGCAGAGGTTTGCAAACTTTTTCTGTGAAGGGCCAGATAGTTAACATTGTCAGCTTATTCGTTTTTAAAAAAAATATAAAAACCGTTCTTAGCTTGTAGACTGTACAAAATATGCCATGGGCTGGATTTGGCCCCAGGACAGTAGTTTGCCAACCCCTACCCTCAGGCATGAGGCTGCAACACTATCTTCCATAAAGACACTTGAGAAAAATTCCTATCAAGTAAGGTATAGGTAAAACAACTGTAAATATTACGGCGGATTGCAAAAGCCTAGAGTAATTCTGCATGTAGATTGTTTCAAATCTCTTTAAATTCTCTTCCTACTTTAAAGAAATTGAAAGTGGAAATCTTAGATTCTGCATGATAGATACTGTGTAAGGAAGAAAAATAATGAAGATTCCAGTCGGCAGACTTGGTCCAAGGAGAGGCCGTGTTCTTACACCAAAAGACTGGTGAAAATGAACGTTGATGCTTTGAATTAAAATGAAAAGCTTAAACTCTGTATCATGTTTGTATGATTCTCTATTTTAAAGATTTTTATTCAAGCAAGAGGGCTTCTATTTTAACGATCTTTTCTGTGAAAACAGACTGAAAGGAGATGGCAGGATAGGCTTCAAAGAAATAGGACAGTCCCACAATACTGATTCCCTTGTACTGGGTTGTGGCTTGGACATCAACTCTCCTAGAAATTGATGATAATACAATTGTGGCAATGTTCTAGATGCAGAAGTGTTAGAATCTCTAAATATCTGCCATACAAAGGTGTACAAAAACAGCAGTTAGTACACTATAAGACAAATGGACGTGGGCCAGGCATAAGAATGAGCTAAGGAACATCAAAAAAAGAAAAGTGAGTCATTAGTTCACATTAATTTGCCTACCTATTCTCATACATCTTTCAAAATTGAATTAGAGCTATCCAACATGTGAAAACTCCACACAGACTAGCTTTAGTACTCATCAAGTATTAACTATACAGCTTACACCATCCTCTCTCTCTCCTGTAATTCCTAACAGCTCTCATAACAAAATGCTTGCAATTGTCTTAATCAGCTTGGGCGGCCATAACAAAATATCATGGACTGGGTGGCTTAAACTACAGAAATTTATTTTTTTTCACAGTTCTGGAGGCTGTAAGTCCAAGAACAAGGTGGCAGCATTGTTGGTTTCTGATGAGACCTCTCTTTCTGTATTAGATATAAGGAAACTATCCAGAATGGAAAAACAGAGTTGTAAGAAGAAAAAAAGTAGCAAAGAATATGATAAATATATGTAAATATAACAAACTTTGAACATATAAAGCAATAATGATAATGTGGGGTTTAATTATGTCAAATAAAATTCCTACAATCATGCCATCTATATCAGTAAGGAGATAAATGGATTTAAAATGTTTCTAAGGACCTTAAACTTTCTAGAGAAAGGGAAAAAAAGTAAAGATTAACAGCAGACCTTTATAAGTCAACAATCCATCTTATATGTGTTTTAATGACTAAGATTATTACTAAAAGAAAAAGAAAAGTGCTTATAACTTCCAAACAGAGAAAAGAAAATGGAATGATAAAAAAATACTTTATCAATTAAAAAGAATAGAACATATTGGGTGGGCAGCCCGGGTTCGGATCCCGGGCGCTCACCGACGCACTGCTTCCCCGGCCATGCTGAGGCCGCGTCCCACACACAGCAACTAGAAGAACGTGCAGCTATGACATACAACTATCTACTGGGGCTTTGGGGGAAAAAATAAATAAATGAAAACTTAAAAAAAAATAAATTAAATACACAATAATTACATTAAATCTAGAAGAAGTGTTCTAATTAAAGTTCTTCAGACTTGGTTAAAAAATATGTGCTATTTATATTAAAAATATGTACCAACTTAAATGTAAGGATACAGTAAGGTTTAAAGTCAAAGGAGAAAAAATTAGATCATGTAAAATTGAAAAAAATTGAATTAAAAAAACTGTTGCTATATGAATATCAGACAAAATAGACTTTAAGATGAAAGGCATTACTAAAATAAGGAATGTCACTTTGTAATTATAAAGGTTGAATTTTCTAGAAAGATAAAATAATTCTTAATTAGTATGTACCCAAAAATATGGCCAAAAGATATATTAATCAAATTTATTTAGACTGTATTTAAATTATAAATCTGTTCAAGCTTTCATATATACAAAATATATATACATATATATCAATTATATATATATAAATAATTGATGTATATATTTCAGTAGGGAAAAACATGGGGGTATTTGGTGACAAAGTATACCAAAATAGAAGAGAATATTTCTAATTGGTGTTTAATCTCCTTGCTTTAATCCATGCCTTAACCCACTGAATCCATTTGATTAGCGTGGGTGGCAAGTGCAACAAAAGTTTTATATTTTACCTCATTCCTTAATCTATCCGTCAGTTTAGACCATTATTCACTAGGTAAAGCCAGGACCAAACGTCCTTGGCAGCTTCAGAGATGTAGGGAAAGTTGAAATGGGGTTGAAAGATATATTGGTAAATTGCATTGTTCAGTGTGGTATAAAACATAGCATGAAAAAATACATCGATCATAACTTAAGAATCTTATAGTAATTAAAATCATTTTCTTAAGAAATCATTTAGGTTTTCCTCAGTTATTTTTGAGACATGTTTATTGCTATTTCCTTTAATACTCTTTTTTTCTAGAACAAGAAATAGGCATAGACTTGACAATTCTTAGAATAACATGAAGATATTGAGTCTTCTTATGAGCCTTGGCATATAATGTTATTCTTTCTATGTAGGCAAACTGTGTGATGTTTTTCTAAAGCAAAAGTGTTAAAATATACTGTGATTTGACTTTAGTTTATATGGTGATTTTATTTATCACTAGTCTTTTCAGTAATACGGCTAAAGATTCAAAAGATAAAACTGTTTCCTCTTTTCTCTACTAACAAATTTACATACATATGTGTACATGTGTAATATTCTGTGCAAGCCTCCACTCCTCCAGTTAAAATGATAGTTTTAATTTTAACTTTCTTTTATTACAGAAGTCATTAATTCACATTAGCAACATGTGTTATATTTTGAATAATTATAACTTTATGTTGTTACCTATACATTATTTTAAATTTTTTTGCTTCCTCACTGTGTCTTAACATGGCAAGGAGGTGGGGAAAGGGAGAGAGGGAGGGAGAGAGAGAGCTCTCTGGTGTCTCTTCTTCCCCTCATGACCTCATCTAAACCCTTGTGACCTCATCTAACCTAATTATCTCCCAAAGGCCCCATTTCCAAATACCATGGCATTGTGGGGTTAGGGCTTCAATATATGAATTTTGGGAGGACACAGTTCAGTCCACAGCAGCAATCATCAAGGAGGTCTCCAAGGTACAATCCACTACATGAATTGTTGGGTTTCGCAGCCCAGTCTGTGGCTAGTGAGCCAAGCAGCTTAGAGCCCAGTGCTGATGAATCAAAGTCAACTCAGACTAAGTCATTGTAAAAAAAAAGCATACCTTCATTTTCACCATCCGTTTTTTCTTTTTGTAAGGAGAGGAACCAGTTGACATTGTATGGCTAAATCTAGAACCACCCATTATCATTGTTGGAAAAATACTCTGGGGAGAGAAGCATCATCAACTTCATTTAACAAAGATTTAAATAGTGGGTTCCATCATACCCAAATAGTCGTTCTTACTTCTGTCACATTTCTTTAAGGAAAAAACTAAACTAAAACCGTTTTTATTGTCATCTCATTTCAAGATTTCAAGCTTAGATGGTAGAATTTCATTCTTTCTACTATCTCACATATCTGGGGTTTTTGTTTGTTTTTACTTTTTCATTTGAAATGTTTAAACCTGCAAGAGTAGTACAATGAATTCCCATAAACTCTTCACTTTGACTTACCAAAAGGTTAACATTTTGCGACTTTTGCTTTACTCCTGTGTGTGTATATACTTTTATGCTTATTATTTGTGCCAAATCATTTGAAAATAAGTTGCAGGAATCATGACCCTTCTCTCCTAAAGACTTGAGCCTGTATTCTCTTAGAAGAAAGCTTTTTACTCATTAAACAGAGTCCAGAGAATGAAGGGAAGAAAAGGCTAGTATTCACCAAAGACAGGTGTGAAAGGGGCCTATTTTTTTATGAAGAATTTGCATGGCAATTAAATTTTCCCTGTGACTGCAGGAGTCATAAAACAATTCCAAAGTGTGTTAGGCATGTTCCTTTGATCTCTTGTAGCCTGACTAATTAAGAAAGTGTCTGGCTTGTATTTGCACTACAAGTTTCGACCTCCTGAGGAGTCAGTAGGCTAACACAGGTGGAAAAATTAGCAATTTATTGATTTGGTACATTCCAAACATACTTGAAGTTACCTTAAGCTGTTTCTGAGACCCCAAGCTGGGTACATTCTTGTAAATGATGGTATTGGCTCCCTCTCAGCCATTAGGATTAATGTACTGCTGGGCCAGGGTTTGCCTTCTGATTCACAGATTAACAACCCATAAACATCCTTTTGCCGGGTACCACACCTTCCGTTCTAGAGCCAGTCCTTCTGCAAGCCTCAGGCTTGAGGCTCAGACTAGGAAACCAAGTTTGCCATCTGGAAACTAAATTTAAACCCAAGTTGATGCTGAAGGCCAAAATTTCCTCAGTGTAACTTCCTTATAGCTCTTAACATTTAAGTATAAAAAGTTCCTTCCACTTGCCTCCCTTACCTCTGCATTCATTTGTGTTTGACAAAGCCGGTCTCACAAACTCCGTAATACCCCTGAGCTTTAACACACCTCTCCCTTGGTCACTTACCTTCAATCATTTCCTGACTGCTCGTATCTTGGTAGAATGTTCTTAGAGAAAGGTGCTCCTATCAAGAAAGTCTCGCAATAGCACTCACATAAAGCTTATCATCCAGGGTCAGCATCTAATTAAGTCATGCCACTTTATTTTTCATTGGGACTAGACCTTGCTTAATCAAGTTGGCAGATTTGTGGTACTGTCTGTTTTGAAGAGCAATGTTTTAAATTTGAATTTCAAAGTCTTTTTGAAAAAAAATTGAAAATATAGTCAATTCTCTCATGTGGATTTCAAAATGGATGTACCAGATCCCCACTTCTGAATAAAGTATCATATACCTAAACACGAAATGTGTGATGGTACACTTGGGCTTCCTGTCATGAGCATTGGTATATATAGTGTCAACTGCAGACATGCCAAAGGCATAATTTTCATTTCAGTGGATTTAGGAGCGTGTGTAAGAAAAGTGTCAAAATTACCATAGACCAGAGTTTGTCAACCTGGGCACTATTGACGTTTGAGGCCACATAATTCTTTTTTGTGGGGAGCTGTTCTGCAAATTTTAGGATATTCAGCAGCATCCCTGGCCTCTGTGTGCTAAGTGCCAGTAGCAACACCCACACTCTAAAATGTGAGAACCAAAAATGTCTCTAGACAGTCCCAAATATCCCCTGGGAGACAAAATTACCCCAGAGGAGAAGTTCTGCAATAGACGGCTTTGGTTTATTTTTCCCATATGACTGGGGTAAACTTTAATCTTAGCAACTGCTGGTTTGTTGTCAAGTCATATGTATATATGCCACAGATCGCCGTCTTAACTGCCAGGTCACTGACAGTAGGTACTAGGTCTTGTTTATTCCTGCATCACTAAGTGTCTAGCACAGTCTTTGTATGGTATGTTTGTCATTGATGCTGATTCTCAAATATTTCTGGCTTTCCTCCTTCTGAGAACAAAATTGGACTTCCCATCCTATTTGCAGTTGGGGGTGGCCACATGATTTTGTTTGGCCAATGAAATGCGAGTTGAAGTGATATGTGTCTCTCCAGATGGAAATTTTAAAAGCCAGAGCACAATTTACCACATGCTTGCTTTCCTTCTGTCGTGGTGACCAAGAACATTTGCGATGTTGACCGCTCTATGAGTCTGGGTCTCTGAGCGATTACAATGAGCACAGCCCCCTGCTCACCAGGGTTGGACATAAGCATGAGTTAAAAATAAAACTTGGGTGATTTAAGCTCCTAGAAGTATGGCATTGTTTGTAATCACAGCATATTTTAGTCTATCTTAACACATACATGCTGGTTTTAGTGTCACAGACATTTGGATTCAGAGCATCTATGAAGGCAGTTTGGTTTTTCTTCTCTTACCCTTAGCAAAGCTAGAGATCACTGATGATGAGTCTATGCCACAACAGTGAGCTGGGAAGATAGCTGCATCTCTGGTTCCTGCTCAGGTTTAAATATGATTAATCTGCAAACTGGTTAATATGCCACGAAGAATAAAAAATCAATTACAGTAATTACCTGGAAAATTAAACTGAATTTTTATTTTACTATCAGAGTACCACTACTGATAGTAAATACTGTATATTATATATCAGAGTACCAATACTGATAGTAAATACTAATAATAACTAGTATCTACTGAGTGCTTTCTTTGTGTCAGCTACTAGACTAAGTACTGTGCATAAATCTGCATAAATTATTTCCCTTATTCCTTATAACAGTTCTCTGAGGTAAATGCCCTTGTTAGCCCAATTTGAGAGCTGAAGAAACAAAGGCATGAAGAAGTTATCTGCGGGCCGGCCCCGTGGCTTAGTGGTTAAGTGTGCGTGCTCCGCTACTGGGGGCCCGGGTTCGGATCCCGGGCGTGCACCGACGCACCAGAACAATGTTCTAAGTGTTCTGGCCATGCTGAGGCTGTGTCCCACATACAGCAACTAGAAGGATGTGCAACTATGACATACAACTATCTACTGGGGCTTTGGGGGGAAAAAAATTAAAAAAGGAGAAGGATGTTAGCTCAGAGCTGGTCTTCCTCAGCAAAAAGAGGAGGATTAGCACAGATGTTATCTCAGGGCTGATCTTCCTCAAAAAAAAAAAAAAAGAAGTTATCTGCTTGTTCGAGGTCACAGCTAGAAAGTGATTCAACAGGAAATTGAAATGCGGTAGTCTGATATTTGAGCCTGTGCGTCTGGACGACTATGATAATCTACCTCCTAAAGAGTGATTTCTAATCTGATTCTGCAGAAAACCAGGCAGAGCCACAAGTTAGGGCTACATGTTCTCTAACAAGGAGGCCTTGAGCAATGGTTGGAAAAGAGCAGGCTATTTGAAAGGATGCAAGAGCAGGAGAAACCTGGCGCTTCTCCATGGATTAGGATAAACTGAGTTAACCAAACCTACTGTATTTAAGTGAATACATTTCTTTCTTAGGGATTAAACTGGATATACAAGAGGGCCCATGTAAGACATTTGTGTCTTATGTCTTCGGTTTTGTGTCACATCCAGTGTTCTAAGTGTTCTAATTTTGGTTCCAGACCCATAGAAAGCATTCCACCACAATTATGAGTCTTGAAGTCTCTATTATATTAATCTGCTTATCTTTAAGATTTACATACAGTAAAGTAGCTAATCTCCAAAGACAGCCCCCAGGGAATCATACATCCCGGGTATTCACGCTCTTGTGTAGGTCCCTCTCACAATGAATCTCGTGCTCACAAGATGACCCAGTGAGCCCCCACTGCAGTCAAGTTAACTACAGTTGACAGATAGATTTGGGGTAATTGTTTACCTTGCCATTTTCCCTTTACAAGTCTTCCCTTTAAAGTATTACTCAGTTGAGTTCCCTTATATTTTGAGATTCTCCCAATTTTCATTAATATTAAACATTTGATGGAGAGATAAGGAAGAGAGAGGAGACAAAAGTTCAACTGTTGGGAAGCTTTGCAAACTCATTCATGTATTAATTCATCCACTGTGTTACTTTCCTATTGCTGCTGTAACAAATTACCACAAGTTTAGTGGCTTAGAACAACATGAATTACCTTACAGTATTGGGTGTCAGAAATCGTAAAACCAAAGCATTGGCAGGGCTGCTTTGCAGGCTTTAGAGGATAATCTATTACCTTGCCTTTTCTAACTTCTAGAGGCCACCTGTATTCCTTGGCTCATGCTCCCTTACTCCATCTTCAAAGCACATCACTCACCCTCTGTTTCTGTCATCATGTCTCCTTTTTCTGACTTTGACTCTTTTTTCTCCTCTTATAAGGACCCTTGTGATTACATTGGATATGCCTAGATAATCCAAGATAATCTCCCCATCTCAAAATCCTTAATTTAATCACATCTGCAGAGTCTCTTTTGCTATATGAGGTAACACATTCACAAGTTCTGGGCATTAGGACATGGACATCTTTGGGCAGCCACTACTCTGCCTAATACATCCATTCACCATTTGATATATTCATTTATGCAATTAATTATGTGAACATTCATTAAGCACCTAACATATATCAGACAATGAACTAGTGGATGGGAATGTAAAGAGGAAAAAGAACTGACCAGATATACAGAAAGCAACACACACAGACCTTAAAAACAGAGTAATGAGCAAAAAATAAGAAACAGAATAAGATCCATAGCACAATACCATTGTGTAAATCACAAGGGCACATAAAACATCCGTACATGTTTTACAAGAACAGATATATACACAAGGATCCACGTCAAACCAAATAATGGTTGTGCATGAAGTGGAAGAGGTTGGGAGTAGAGATGGTGGAGTAATGAGAGGAGCACATACATAGCACAAGAGTTGGGGCTTGTGGACCAAAAATAATACTGTGTTATAAACAGCTCTGTGCACTGGATAGTTAAAAGGAAGATAAACAAAACAGTTTTAAACAATAAACATAGTATATCCATGTCAACTGCAATAGAGCTGTTAACGACGTGGGAGAACCCACAGCACAGAAGAGCCCAGAACAGACAGGAGCATGTTGTAGAACAGTGGTTCTCAGCTGGGGACGATTTTCCCCCAAGGACATTTGACAATCTCTGGGGACATTTTTGGTTGTTACATCTTGATGGGAGGTGCGACTGGCATCTAGTGGTTAGAGACCAGGGATGCTGCTAAGTATCTGATCGTGCACAGGATAGCCCCCCATGACAAAGAGTTATCTGGCTGCAAATGTGAATAGTGCTGAGGTTAAGAAACTGTGGTAGAACAACCAGAAGTAAAAATTAAATATCCCTAAAATTATTGTGGTATGCCAATAAATTTGCTTTATAAATGTTTCATTATTTGGGAGATTAAAGTACAATCAACTCCTCATCCTCTATATTCTCTTTGTTGTGTTTAATGTACCTGATGCTTTTTCTCCATGAATTTCAATTCCTGTGTCTACACGCTGAAGACCACTGCCCACTGATATTCCCTCCCTTTAGGCTTTTAATGATTCCATGAGCTTAAAAAAAAAAATTTCAGATCATGATTGAGGTTAGAAAGAATCAACAATCATTGTTTAATTCCATTAGTTCCCCTTGGTTTATAAGCCAGTCTTCAAACCGTGAAGGGTATTGATGTCTCACATTTTGACGGTGGCTTTGGCTCTCGCAATCATTCTAAGTTTGAATATTATTGAATAACTCAAGGGTTACAAACCCTATTCAGGGTCTGTAGTCTTGTACAATAATTCAATCTTGCAGTAGAATAGTGAAGCACAGTTCATTTAATAAATATTAATGGTTAATATATATATAAAATACATATATATTTCACTTAATTATTTAGTGGAAAGATAAAAAATACTAGATTACTATACCTCTAAAAATATCAGTTTAGTCTGAGAAAGTCAAGTTATTTTAACAGTATGACTATTACCCTTCTAGCTTTTCCTTTTGTTTCATTTCTTGGGGCATAAAAGTATCTCAAAACTGTACCAATAGTGCTATCCATTTATGACAGATACTAGCAGATACTAAGTGATCATGTGTTTGACACATAACTAGACGTGTTTAATGGAGAAAAAAATCCTACATCTCCTTTTCAATACTGTATCTTATTCCCAGGGACCTTTATGTACTCTAATCAAAAGGGAGTTGGCTTTGGAGCCAAAGATCCCTATATGACTATGGGCAAGTTACTTAAATTCTCCAGGCTTTAATCTCTTCATTTGTAATACTGTTCTTATAAAACTTAATTAAAATGTGAAATAACATAGGTAATACACAGCCATTAACTTTCCCTTTCCTCTTTCAGTTTCTGAATTAAGCCCCATCAACATTAAAGTGTGAACAAGCTAATGCTTTACCTTCTAGGTCAAGCCAAGATAAAGCAAATAGGTAAGAAGATACTCTACCACTTTTGTGAACACTGCTATGGTGTATATCCTCCTTTGACTCCCAGCTTAAATCCCACACTCGCTGAACAGAATCCCTTATCTCTTCTGAAATCCTTAACATTAATTTTCTGAAATACTTGTGTTATGCTAACTAGGGCTGCCTTCAGCCCTCATTTTTTAGTTGATTTTCATATGAATATGTTTTATCTCCATGGATAAACTATAAAGTCTTTGAGGTCAGGAATCATATACACATATGACATAAGGTATATAATATATATGTATGACATAAGGTATATAATATATATATCTGACATAAAGGATATGTATATGTATGACATAAGGGATATATATATATATATGACATAAGGTATGTATGATGTATGTATGTATGTATATACCTACGTCATATGTGTATGCACCTTCGTCTATTCAGGTTGCTATAACAGAATACCATAGACTAGGTGACTTATAAACAACAGAAATTTATTTCTCATGGTTCTGGAGGCTGAAAAGTCCAAGCTTAAGGTGCTGGCAGATTTGGTTGCTAGTAAGGGCCTGCTTCCTGGTTCACACGTGGCTGTCTTCTCACTCTGTCCTCACATGGTGGAAGCTCTCTGGGGTCTTTTTTTAAGGGCACTAATTTCATTCATGAGGGCTCCACCCTCAAACCTTAATCACTTCTCAAATGCCCCACCTCTTAATACTATCTCAATGGGGATAAGGTTTCAACATGAATTTTGAAGGGACACAGGCGTTCAATCTCTATCTCTATCTCTATCATCTATATCTATTGTTTCTGGTATCAGAAACATTGCTTTATACAGTGCTTGCCCAGAATGCAGGTTTGGGGAGGGTAATAAATATTTTTGAGGAATCAAATATCTCTGCCGCTAGTTTTATAGTCTCTTTTTTCACATACATGCAAAATTTCAAATACTTAAAAGACAAATTAATGTGTTTTAATATCCCCCAGTATGATCAAATTCAATGATTCACAAAATGCAATCTTCTAGTTATTACCATGTTGAATCCTCATATCACCTCAAAGGGCATAAAAATTAAAATACAACAAAGGCCAGTAATGTCCAATCAGTAAACCTGATGTTAATATCCATTTAGAGTTTTGTTGTTAAACTAAATCATATGCAATATATAAGACTCTAGAAATTATCAAAAAGACACTTTTTCAGTATGTGATATATTAAATTTATATTCAAATAATTACTTTTGTTGCTTCATTTTAGGCATTAATCCAGCCAATATGAAAGTCTTTAGCAAGGAAAAATGTCACATTTTGTTGTAGCTGTAGCCTGAGAACGATAAATATGTAAGGATGTCATTTGCCAAAAGGTAAGAGTCACAGATACTCTCTCTTTGCTTTCATTTTATATAGCTCTGGTCAATTTCACAGCCTCAAACAGTACTGAACAGGGAAATTGGAAAACAGCAGAATCGATTTGCAGAAGTGAAGTCCTATTTTCTTTTACACCTTCTTCATCAGAATTGCTATCATTCTTATGTTGTGTGGTATTGTTATCGACAGTAGCCTGGGCACAGCTGATAATCGCTAAAAGTCATTCTCTTAAAGTGGGAGCAGAAAAAAAAAAGGCAACTGTGCAATTTTCTCATTTTCTAAATTTGCTGCTTTCATAATCCTTCATCTTTGCTAGAATTTAAATCTAAAGACTTATTCTACTCTCAAACAACCATGATAGTAACAATCTTCTATGCATCTGGTTCCTAGGTAATAAAAATTAAAATAATAAAGCTATAAATGTCTAGTTTGAACTCAGTATAGGTCCCTAAAATATTCTGGTTTGTTTTTTCAATTTTCGTCCTTACTAAATTTTACTTTAAACTGTAAATATTTGAGAAAATTACTTCAGAGGACAATATAATACTTAATATATTAAGAAGAAAACAGGTTTACTTTCTCTTCTGCCTTTCTAGATTGGCAGTAGGTTCCTACTAAATTTCAAATCAGAGCTATTTGAAAACAAAGCTGTAGCCTTTGGCTATTTAGTATCAACCCTGAAACAAAATCTCCTTTGTGTTCTTAAAGATCATTGAGAATGAATAGTGTGGGACTATTGGCTTAATTTTTACATCCTCCTACTTGTTCTGGTTTTTTTTTTTTAATGCATTTCTAAGGATGAAATCTTTACTATGTAATGCCATCTGCCCAGTAAAATGGAGTCTATTTACAGTGTCATATAAATGGCAACCTTGTAATTATAAATGTTCACTTTTTTCCCCTACTTATATTTAGATTGTCCTTTGTTCTTTGTATTCTGCTTAACCGCAAATTCAGAAATTTTTGTCAGTGGAAGAATCAGAAAACTTTCTTTTAATCAATTAAACAATATTGCCAAGTCTGTTAGTTAATTATGTGAGAATTAAATTAAAAAGAAAATTGGCCAAATTTCTTAAGGCTTAGATAGGTAGGCGGCTACAACGAAAACAAAACACAAATAAGAAAACCTCTATTTTAACAGGTTTGAAAAAGTTGCCACATAAAACACACAACACAATTAAATTTGAATTTCATATAACAAATGATATTTTACTTTAAGTATGTCCCAAATATTGCATGTTCTGTATTTTATTTTGCTAAATCTAGCAACCCTAAGGATTGATGCCATTTTTTCTTAATACCATCAATATTGTGAGCAAAACCCTCACTGTTTTCATAAGTTATAAAGCAACAGCAATGAACTCATAAAAAATGGAATTTAAAGTTCTGAGTAACAAAAGTTAACTTAATATCATCCATGCAGATCTGTGCATATATGCTTTTCATAAAGAAGAGTTAAAAGTGCATATCAACATCCATATATTCCAGCCTCTGGAAAACACCAATTCTTGTTAACTTGCACAAAATTATAGTACTTTGAGCTCCAAATTTTGCAGCAGACCTAGGGGACAGAACTGGATTGTTCTTCATCATTCTCTCTCTTTCTCAATCACAACTTAAATTCCAAGATCCTTCATCAAGAAGTTCAACTGTTTGATCTTTTCAGTGTTAGAAAAGCTACACACATGGACGAACAATATCTCTACTAAAAATTCCTTCCCATTCACTGATAATACTTCCTTACATTTCAAAGGTCTAGAAATAGCACTTCCAATGATAGCTCATTTGTGCCTTACATTTATTTTTAAAATATTAAGTATCTATAAGGTGCCAGGCACCCTGTTAGATGCTAGAAACACAAGAGAAGTAAATCAAAACATCTTAGTAAAATTTTTGCTTTCTTGCAAAAGGCTTGCAGCCTATAAGGCAGATAGAATTGGAATTATCATTCATATGTTACAGGTGAAGGAGCTAAGTGCTCAAGAATTAAAGGGTATTATCCAAGGTCCCATATTTAGTAAGTAGAGAGCAAGGGCTTCAGTAATCGTCCCTGGCACCAGGCTCAGGGCACTCTCCAACATTTCTGCAAAGGAAATCCCAGACTACTTAGTATCTTAACCCCTCCATTTTCCAGGAGCAAAAAGGAAAGCGTCTTAAATCCCTCTGTAATGTTCACGTGCACTTAAAAGTGGAACAGGTGTTCTCTGTGTGTTCAACAAAAGCAAGGCATGAGTGGGAGTTAAAGATCCTGAGCAGCCGTTGTAACCAAACCAAGTTAATTTGTGGAAACCGCAGCGCTCAGCCAAGGCGATGCTATTTCAATTGGGTGTCACAGGTGACTCATCAGAGATGGCTTGCTTTGGGGCCTTCTGATATTTTTCTTCAGGGTGGGGTGTCAGATTTCCTTCGCATTTTTGGACAACAGCCCTCTTGTCTGTTTCCAAATTTTTCTGGTCTCACAGCCCTCACGCAGAGCCCGCTTTCATACCGGAAGCTAGTCATTGGCAGGAGGTTTAGGGAATGAAGAACAAGGTGAAAAAATGAACCAGGGGCCTGGAGAGAGACCTAAAATGGGGGAAATTTGCACTTCAAGAGCTTTCTCTACCCCAGCCCCTCAGAATGACAGCTCTGCTCAGCCAGAAGACTACCTCTCCCGGCAGGCACTGCGCGCCCCACGGACACAGGCTGGCCGGCTCCCTGCTCCCCACCTCCGCCAGAACCAGCCAATAGGAATCCCTGGCTTGAGCCTCCGCCCGACCCGGACCACGCGGGAGCGGGGGCAATAAAACTACATTTCCCGATGCACCTGTGCGCACCTCATGGCCAATCGGCGCCCGGAATTCGGAGGCTAGGGGCGGAGCCGGATGGATGGGCCACCCCATTGGCTAGGGGAAGCTTAGAAGAGCCGGAACCCGGGAGAGAGAGAAGCGAAATGACATTTCCTCTTTAAATAGCTGGAGCCGGGGCCCCGTCGAGAAATGGCCGCGTCGGCAGGTGGGTCGCGTGGTGGCTAGGGAGGTGTGTTGCGGGGGAGGTGGGCCGGGGGCCAGGCTCATGCTGCGAGTTGAGGAGGTGGCGATGAGCAGTTGGAGACAAGGATGGAGAAGTGGAGAAGGATGAGGGGAAAGAGGATGGATGGAGTGGAGGGCGGTGGGCAGTCCGGCCGAACAGGGATGGGGAGGCCGGGTACCCGCCGCCGCTCCGACCCTTTCGGGAGGAGGTTGAGGGGACACTGGCGGCCGCCGTCCATTGAGCCTCCCTCGTGAGGCTCCTGCCTCCGTTGTCGGCTGTGACATTCCGGCTCTCGGCGGAGTCGCCGCAGACACCTCGCCTGTTCTGCTCGCATGGTCCCTCCGCGAGCGCGGCATCGGGCTCGCCGGGCTCCCGGAGGAGCAGCACGCTGGTGTTTGAACTTGCATCGCAGCTCGCTCTCTCCCAGATCCTACCTCGCGGTCCCATTTGGTGGTGTATGTATACATACATGTATTTTTGTAAGGGGAAAAAAACAAGCCAAACAAACAAATCCGCGACGCCGTAACTGGCTCCGAACTTCTTGTGGTTGTACGATTTTTCTCCTCCTAGATTTAAGTAAGTCTTCCCCAACACCGAATGGGATTCCATCTTCAGACACAGCCAACGATGCCATGGACCCCTTCCATGCTTGCAGTATTCTTAAGCAACTCAAAATAATGTACGATGAAGGACAGTTGACAGACATTGTAGTGGAAGTGGATCACGGGAAAACATTTTCCTGTCATAGAAACGTTCTTGCTGCAATCAGCCCTTACTTCAGGTATGATAATGGTAGAAACTTCTATCGATATTTGCACTGAGTTCCCTTTCTCCCTCAATATTGCCCACTTGATTATGTTATTGAGATGCGACAATGAAATGAAACCAATGAGTCTGTTTCCTGAAAATAGATAATAGGCCCTATTCTGTTAAGCCCTTGTTTTTGACCTAATGGATTCTTCCAGAATTCAGGTGGTTGGTTTTTAAGTTAGTGAATATGTTTTTGTTCGTTAATTTCAGGTAAATAACCAGAAAATCTAGAATTGTGCTGCCCAGTATAGCAGCCACTAGCCACATGTGGCTATTTAAACTTCAATTACTTAAAATTAAGTAAAATTAAAAATTCAGTTCCTCATGCATACTAACCACATTTTAAGTGCTCAGTAGCCACATGTAGGTAGTGGCTGCCACATTGTACAGCCCAGATATAGAGCATTTCCATCACTGAAAGTTTTATTGGACAGTGCTGATTTAGAATTTGTTCCAAAAATTTATCCATGATGTGTATTTCTTTAGTGCATGTAACTCTTTTAGGGTTTAAAACATAATAGCCTGTTCTTTTAAAAACACATTACCATTGGATAGATTGTGTTAATGCCAGCAGGGTAAAAGCAATAAAATAAAAATAAATGAAATATAGTTTCTATGTGCCTTAGGCCTTAGACTAGTGATTATTTCCAAGATATCCAGAAGTATTTTTAAGCTAAGTTTTCATTTTCATTTATATTCATCTTTGTGTATCATACAACTGAAAAGTAAAAATTCAAAACTTGGGTCTAAAGAATAATTTCATACTCTAAGAAAAGATCAGTGATAAAGGCAGTTTCCTGCTTGAATTTAACTTCTCCTTTTGTTTCAAATGCTCACTTTTTTAAGCCTTTCAGTATTCAAAAATGGTGACAGTGAATGACAGTGAAATAATTTTCTCAATCAAACTCTGTGCTTTTTCCTTTTGAAGGTGTTTACCTTTATAGGGCATATAGCACTGTAGTGTTCCAGACAGTAGTTTCTGGTTCCTCTTTCTCAGAATACTGGGTTAAATATAGTCACTTCAGTTTGATGCTTGTGATGTAACCATTTAGACTTGCCTAGGGTAGGTCACTGGACTATTAAGTATTAACCGTCATGAGGCAGTGAGCTGGAAATAAAAAAGAAGAAACTCATGTTCACAGAAGGTATGAAGTTTGGCCTGGTAATGGAAGCTGCTCGTGAGATTCACTTATCCAGAGCATCTGTTAGATGTGGTTAGGTCATTTATGCATTTCAATATATGTCACAATTACTATTTATCAAGCTCTGGGCTAAGTATATTGCTTTATATAACCTTCACAGTCCTGTCTCTGCACAGTTGTTATTCCCATTTTACATGTGAAAAAGCTGAGGCTCAGGAAGATTAAGTGACCTGCCTAAATCATCTATCTAACTAGTAAGTGGCAGAGGCCAGATTCGATTCCAGAGCCAGGCATCTTAGTCACTACATAACTTTTAAGAACAAGAGTGGGTCCTCTTTAAAGTCGCCTTTCAGAGGTTTTTATTGTATACTAGATTTGAATAGTAAAAAAAACAGAACAAAACATTGAAACTTCAAAGTGAAAATGTCTATATCTTACCGAAATTTTATACTCTGGCTTATATTATTTAAATATCATACTTAATTAAAATTAGTTTTGAAGACCTAGACAAATCACTTTAAAAGAAATATGCTACAATAGATTTTCTTAATTTCCAAGAAGTTTAGGAAATGCTTGGAAAACTTTCTAAGCATAAGATATGTGAATTCAAATGAAGATATTTGGCTAGAAAGCTTAATGATTAGGTTCTTATCTCCTGCTAGAGGTTTTTGTACAGAAGTTTCTTGGCACCGGTGCTGCTCCTTATGTGAGATCTAGAAAGTCACACTTAATAGCTTCTAAGTCTTGCATCACTGGTGGAAGAATTAGAATAGCTTTAAATCTGGCATGGCTGTTTCATGATCCCAGTGACTTGTCAGAATTAAAATTTGCATGATTATTAGAAATTTTTTGCTGCTCAGAATTTTGTGTGAGGGAGTGCTTCCATTTTATATAGAGTTTACATAAAGAACCTATTAGAACAGAGGAGAACTCATCAAGTGTCACACTGCTCCGGTGTGTGAGACCAGCCCAGTCAAGTCAGTAGGAGTTCCCATGTGGTAATGGTCTCCTTTGGGAGTTAATCTTTGCCTCATGAAGGGCTTTATTTTTCTTTTTAATTGGTAGCTGTACAGCTGAGTTTTTCAGAACCTGAATTGAAAACTAGCTTATACATTGGAACATCTAGTTTTCAGTCATTGAAAAAAGCCTATGTGAGGGGCCGGCCTCACGGCACAGTGGTTAACTTAGGTGCGCGCTCTGCTTCGGCAGCCTGGGTTAGTGGGTTCGGATCCCAGGTGTGGACCTACACCACTTGTCAGCCATGCCGCGGCAGCAACACACATACAAAATAGAGGAAGACTGGCACAGATGTTAGCTCAGGGCTAATCTTCGTCAAACAAAAAAAGGAGAGGATTGTCTCCTCAGGGCAAATCCTCCTCAGCAAAAAAAAAAGCCTATGTGATATTAAACTTAAAATTTACATTGTAGAAGTGAAAATAGGGTTCAAAGATGGTTAACCCAGGCAGCAAGCTGACTTATTGTGTCTTTGTATACCTCCAATATTTCTCATATTGCATTTTTAAATTAATTTCATGTATTTGATGGAGACTTCAAAAATGACTGGAAATCTTTCTATTTAAGGATATTTTTCATAACACAGCACTTAAAATGGGAAGGGTCTGGACGTGAATAATCAACTGTATCACCAATGTTAGGTCAATTTCTTCAACAGATAGCTATTAAGTATCCTAGGGCACACAGCCCTTTTCTCAAAAGGCTTTTAAAAGAGCTTTAGATTTGATTTTTATATTTAATTTTAAGAACAGCCTAGAAAGAAACCTTATAGAAGGGAAAAGAAAGGCAAATGATGTTTGTCAATGACTAATACTTAAATAAAGAGCCAGGCTTTTGGCTACTTGATGTTTTGGCCAAGAAAGTCCCATAAATGCATATTTTAATTCTAAAAACAAAAAAAACTCGGTCTCAAAGGCAAGTTTGGGATTTAAAAAACCATTATCTCAGGCCAGCCCTGATAGCCTAGTGGTTAAAGTTCGGCACTCACCCCTTTGGTGACTCGGGTTGGCTTCCCAGTTGCGTTAAGTATACCACCCATCTGTCTGTTGCCATGCTGTGGCCGTGGCTCACACAGAAGAAGTAGAATGACTTAGAACTAGGATATACGACCATGTACTGGGGCTTTGGGGAGGAAAAAAAAAACCAAACCATTATCTCCAAAGAATCAGTTAATTCTTAAGCTCTCCTTAGAAGTAGGCATTATATTAACCCTACCATAATCTTTATTTATATACAGATATAACTACGTAAAATATGGTAACTTTCAGAAAATTAAGTTTATTTCTTTAAGCAAAGGTTTTCAAAATGTCCAAGGATAAGTGAAGTGATATTCTTTATCTTCCTTATAATGATTAAGAAAGCACTCAAAAGATAATAGCTTTAAAAAGGAGTAGGGAGAGAATATGAACTTCTGAAGACCATCTTGTTTTTTCTAAGATGAAGTTTTTAAAGATATATTTGGGGCACAAGTTGCCTTGTAAATTTCCACTGGGACCTGAAAAGTTTTATTAGACAGTCTCTGCATGCTAATGTATCACATTAACACCCTCTAGGTACTCTTCAACTTTCTGACTAGCCTGGCAATTTAAGATCTCAAGTCCCTAAGGCAATTTGACCAGAAGCATATAGGGGCTCCAAGGAAAATAAGGTGTCCTGGAATATTCCATGGCACTTTTGGTGTGCTTTAATTAGGTATACTCTCCTTTTCTCAGAGTTGGCACAACGTGGACTGGTCCTGAAAATAGGGTTTTTGAGATTAGCCAGAGTAAATCCTTCTGCTAGATGATCAACTTTTATTTGCATTCAGAATTTCAAGAAACACATTAGGAAATATTTTCCATTTTCAGAAGGTTATCTTTGTGGCAACTTTATGTTTTGAAAAATTCCCCACAATAGTTTTTATTTGTAGCACACATATCATAGTAACCACTCTTTCCTTCCTAGATCTATGTTCACTAGCGGCCTTACAGAAAGTACTCAAAAAGAAGTTCGAATAGTTGGTGTTGAAGCTGAATCGATGGATTTAGTGTTAAACTATGCCTACACCTCCAAAGTTGTTCTGACAGAGGCCAATGTTCAAGCCTTGTTCACTGCAGCTAGCATCTTCCAGATTCCTTCCATTCAAGACCAATGTGCTAAGTATATGATCAGTCATTTGGACCCACAAAATTCTATTGGGGTCTTCATCTTTGCTGATCATTATGGTCATCAAGAACTCGGAGATCGATCAAAAGAATACATCCGTAAAAAGTTTCTATGTGTCACCAAAGAACAAGAATTTCTCCAGTTGACAAAAGACCAACTGATAAGTATACTTGACAGTGATGATTTAAACGTAGACCGAGAAGAGCATGTTTACGAAAGCATTGTAAGATGGTTTGAACATGAACAGAATGAAAGAGAAGTGCACCTTCCAGAAATTTTTGCCAAATGCATACGTTTTCCTCTGATGGAAGATACTTTTATAGAGAAAATTCCACCTCAATTTGCACAGGCTATAGCCAAAAGCTATGTAGAAAAGGGACCATCCAATACCAATGGCTGTACACAGAGACTTGGAATGACTGCGTCTGAAATGATCATATGTTTTGACGCTGCCCACAAACACTCAGGAAAGAAGCAAACAGTGCCTTGTCTAGATATAGTCACAGGAAGAGTGTTTAAACTATGCAAACCACCAAATGACCTAAGAGAAGTGGGGATTCTTGTGTCACCAGATAATGACATTTACATTGCCGGAGGGTACAGGCCAAGCAGCAGTGAGGTATCCATTGACCATAAGGCAGAAAATGATTTCTGGATGTATGACCATTCCACCAATAGGTGGCTATCCAAACCATCCTTGCTTCGAGCCAGAATAGGCTGCAAACTGGTGTATTGCTGTGGTAAGATGTATGCAATTGGAGGTCGTGTTTATGAAGGCGATGGGAGAAACTCACTAAAATCTGTGGAGTGCTACGACAGCAGAGAAAATCATTGGACAACTGTTTGCGCAATGCCTGTTGCAATGGAGTTTCATAATGCTGTGGAGTACAAAGAGAAGATCTATGTTTTACAGGGTAGGTGCCTGAGTGATTTAGTTCTTCATGAAAGGGTAACAGGTCAAATTGTGGTTTTCTTACTTATACTAAAACAGGTGTTTGTTCCTGTTGACTGAGGAATACCTCTGGCTTTCTTATCATAAACTATTTGTTGGAACAACCTGTTCTTTAAAGAACCTATAAAGAAAATAAATTTTGAATCAAAAAAGGCAGATATTTTTAAGTTACTAAAATGATCCTGTAAGTTTTTTATCTTCTTATTGTGTTTTGACATCATGTGGAATAAGTATTTTTGAAAACGTTCTTTAATAAATAAGAGTTTAGCATTTTGGGAAAACTATTTCAGAGCTGTTTTTAAGACTTTAAACAAGAAAGCAAGTTTGATACATAACTTTTTTGCTCTTCAATAATATATAATCAAGACATGTTGTAGCAAGTACTTTTCTTATGGAACTTTGGGAATCAGTTTAAAAGAGAAAAAAGAACAGAGCATCAACTGAAGTTATACTATTCAGTTACCAAAGAATTTTGTATAAGCTTTATGATTGCAAAGGTTAGAAAACTTAATTACAAAGAGTTTGAAATTACAGTCTTCAGATTTTAATTTCACTGCAGTTTATGTTGCCTTCCACAATACATTGTTGTCAATGAAAAACTTTGAGACGTCACTTTTTTTTTTTTTTTTTTTTTTTTACTTTTATCATTATAAGAGGGACGAGGGACTATCTAATATACTTAGTTTTTTTTTTTTTTAAACTATTGAAGACCAGAACTCTGGCAAAGATGATACAGTAGAAGTAGAAACAGTGACTGGGTGAGAATAAATAAGACATTTGATCCAAAGTTCTGATTTGTGATAACTAATGTTTTCCTTGTGTTTGGTTTTTTACGCATTTTAGTTGCTTGAATGTTATATGCAATGTTGATAATACCAACATTGTTATTCCTCTACTGTTTCTTAATTGTTTATATAGAAATGTTTCCTCACACTTCTTCAAGAAAACAAGGTAAAAGGGGCAACTTCTGTGTAATTACATGTGATTTTTTAGCTCTTATCCAATTATATATTTTTTAATTATGTTTTTTGCTCTAATCTGTTATTTGACTTGAAATCTCCTAGAAATGCCTGAATCCATTTGTTTGAAGTTCAATATAAAGTTAATTCTCCAGAAGGAGTAGTACTCTCTAGTGCCTTCTTTTAGTTAAGTAGAAGCACAGGCTTTGTTGGGGTTTGTTGGTCTTGGTGAAAAATGGAATATAAGAATGGATGTTTAATCTATTGAGTATGGTTGGATAGGTTATATCATCCAATACGATGAAGCTCTCTCTCTATATTTTGGTCTTATTGGCTAAGCAGTTAGTTAATAGAGATGGAATTAATTATAAGACTCCCAGTTGGAAGGTAAAGGTTGTGTATTATTGTAAATACTAAAGCAAAGTAACAATGAATTAATAGAAATTCGGAGTTGGAATGAACATTGTTTAATCTGAGATTTATATAAGAGGGATCTGAAGAGGGTTTTCTTAATTGGTTTTAAATTTAAAGAGGATTTTAGATTTTAAAAATCAACTTTTTGTGTGTCATCTTTCCTTTCTATAAGAAATTTGTAGAGAGGTAGTACACTTCAGAAAGTTTTAATTCTTATCTTTTTTATTAAGAATCCTGTTACAAGTTAGTCAATGATGTGCAAGCAAAAGGTATTTTAAGGAAAATTGAAATTAAAGCGTCACTATTATTAAATAGGCAGTTAAATTTGTAGATAAGAGTAAACCTAGTTCAAAACAGTTTTCAAGGGGAAGCTCAATTTAGAAGCAGGTATTTCTAATCTAAACAAAGCCTCTTTATATAAATAAACTTGACATGAGTAGTTGGAAGCTTATGTTGTACTGTCTGTGGCTTTTGGAGTATCATTTAATCTATTCATAAAGGGTTCAGATTTTTATTACAAGGATTTTATACAAATGTTATAATTAGCAAAACTTGTAAATCTTCACTAGTTTAATTCTTTCAGACATTTTTACATTGGCAGTCTGACTCAGCATACCCTTTTATTGTCAAAATAGAATTGAAAGTGACTCAAAGTCAAGTCTATGAACCACATATGTCTTTTCTATCTTATTGAAGCCATGTTTTCTCTTCTTGAATATTTGTCTTTGCATTATAGCAACACTTAAGATAAAACACCTTAGTGGCCCATAGATAAAAATCTGAGCAATTCCATGTACTGTCTTCTAATTAAATAATCAGCACACAAATTTATAATGGCTTATTTATGATGAAGCTAGATATATATTTTTATCTTACTGGTTAAGCATTAGTAATAATGCTCTTTTAGAGCTGGCTTAAAATAAATTTTCTGAAATATACAATTGGATAGAATAAATGGAAGCCAGCTCTTAACTATTATTCTGCCGTCAAGCCAAAGTAACTCATCATACCTCCCCAATACGATCACCTCAATTCAGATTGACTATAATATTAGGTGTTATGTTGTACCATGGAATGAAGAACTTTTAGGTTATTTTGTAATCTCATATTTAGTGTATCTCTGGAGATTAGAAAGGAAATATTTTAGAAAAAAAATATTTGTAAAATTATGCTCTTTAGTCTTCAACCTTAAAACCAAAAAGAGACATGACAATGTACATATTCTTGTTTTCTTTTCTCTTTTTAGGAGAATTTTTCCTCTTCTATGAGCCTCAAAAAGACTACTGGGGTTTTTTAACTCCCATGACTGTGCCTAGAATCCAGGGCTTAGCAGCTGTATACAAGGACTCTATTTACTACATAGCTGGAACCTGTGGAAATCATCAACGTATGTTTACTGTAGAAGCCTATGACATTGAGCTAAATAAATGGACTCGTAAGAAGGACTTCCCCTGTGATGAGTCCATAAATCCATATCTTAAACTGGTACTTTTCCAGAATAAACTCCATTTATTTGTTCGAGCTACTCAAGTGACTGTTGAAGAACATGTCTTCAGAACCAGCAGAAAAAATTCCCTTTACCAATATGATGACATCACTGACCAATGGATGAAAGTGTATGAGACCCCGGATCGGCTCTGGGACCTTGGCCGGCATTTTGAATGTGCTGTTGCTAAACTCTATCCTCAGTGTCTTCAGAAAGTACTTTAATGAGTAGCAGGCCTTAGTGAGCTCACTGGCATTTCCTACTTGAGGAAACATAGTCTTACAATGATATAAGAAGTGCTGTCAGTATTGAAGAAAGCTGAGAGAGTTTACACTCTACATGGAAATGGGCGCTCTTAAAGATTACAATGTAGGGAGGGATTTCTTTTCATCCTTATAATGTTTTCATTTCATTAAGCAAAAGGTAACAAAGTGCAATTATCAGCATTATTTTTTTCTGGTATAAAAGTAATCATATCATTCTAGAATTTTGTGATAAATAGTCTCTGAGATACCAGATGAATTGACAACTATGCACTCTCGTAAGAGCAGTTAGGGTATTATTGGTTAGAGATATCCCAACTAGTTTGATGTGACTTTTTATTTTAAATACGGGTAAAAATCTGAGGCAATATCACTAGGACTTTAGCTGTGACCTCGTCAACACAAGAAGTACTAACTTAGATCCTCATTCTTCATATATATATATTGGTGTACCATTTTCAAATGTACTGAGATTTAAATGTGTTCTGTTATTAGAGTAGATGGAAAGAAAAACAAATCAGTCCCAGAAAGAGCTTTTGGTCTGATTGTTTCATAATTCCCATGTAACTTTAAGTTAAGCTAAAGTTTTAGAGTAGCAGTTTTCTGTTGATAAGTTTTTCAAGTGCTAACACTGTCTCATTTTTAAAAATTCCGAGAAGGCCTCACATTCGCAGGTGGCTGGTGCTAGTTTAAGTTAATTCGTGTGTTTAGCTAGATAGATTTAAAATGTCTGAGCCTATGCTTTCCTTTTAAATTGGTATGTTAGTTTTGCAGCCATATAACTTTACCTGTTGAACTCTTGTGATTTCACAAGATTCTCTACTTATGGGATAGCAAGATATGGCCGCTTACTGGTCTAACTGGACTCAATCTTAGAATAATGAGAACATTATATTCAGTTTGCACTAACATGGGCCATTTTGTTGCCTGACCTCCTTTTCCATCCTCTAGCTGTCCAGTCATTATCGGTACAATGAAAGGTAACTTATTTCTCTTCTGCACAGAGCATAATGTGAAGTTGTACACTTACTATTTTCCAGAAACGTAAAACTCCTGCAGTGGTCTAATTTAATGGCTTTTAAGTTACATATGACAATTGAAACCTCATTTTTTTTCATTTTTGCACTTAAACAATGATGAATAGTTTTACATTGAAAACTTTGTTCTAGCTGAAGGTGATTGAGAAGGAAAAGAGTGAGTGAATAGAACCATAGCATTCTAAATCACTTTTCATATTTAACTGATGAATTTCTAACAGTCAGTTAGGAATATTAACATGAAGGACAAAGCAACTCATTTGTAATACCTAGGGCAGATATTTGGATCAGTAACTTATTTTTTACTATGCCTAGAATAATTGATACAGGAATAAGTATAGGCTGGAATCTGTCCCCAACTAGAACATTTTGATTCTCTTAAAGAAAACAAACTGGCATGGTTTGTGTTAAAAACTCTTGCACCAATTGTAATGTGATACTGTGAAACAAATTTAAAGCATTGCCTCTTTACATCACATACCTCGTTTTTCAGAAACTTTCCAAACTGCTTGTCCTAGACCTCTACAAGTAGGGAATGGTTTCTGAAGCAGAATTTAAAGTGGACAGCATTTATAGAATTAACGTTTTAAAATCTAGTCTTGGGAAGCTAGATATGTGGTTTCTTCTTATTGGCCTTGATAGTGTGTCTATAATCTCTTTATAACTTTGTTAACCAATAACCTATTTTTTTCTCCCCAGTTCTTTATCTTCTGTTTTCTTTATCTTCATGCTATTTGGGGGCTATTTCTGTGAGTTTTTTGAAGCATCTTTACAGTGTTGCATTGCAGAGGGGAGGAAAAAAAATAACTAACTTTTGCAAGAGATGTTCATGTAATTTATTTTTGAAAGCTTTGTTGAATATCTAAGTTTCCTGCCGCTTTTTGACAATCTTCTGTATTTATTTAGAAAAACGTGTTACTTGAAAACATGACATAGGACATTGTGTTAGCAATTTACATGTGCCGTATGATATATAGGAGTACAACATACTGTGGGTAATTCTACAGTAGATTTATTCTGTTGATCTGCACAACAGCTGACCCTTTTGCTATAATAATTTATATTGAGGGTGTGCTCTAGTATAGTGTGTTAAAGCCAAGGTTTAGAATTTGCTACAGGAGTAGAATATATATGGAATTTTGTATGAAGAACTATTTGTTTATATAGCTGGGATATTTTGCCACTTTTAAAATGATTTCAGAAGTCCTAGAAAACGAAGATTAGTAATATGTGTGGGTATATGTTTAGATATTTAAGGTACATTTGCATAGTTTGATGAGAATATAAGTAAAAGGCACAATGGGTACTACAGAATTAGAATATATGTCTACCATATGGCAGTCACACTTCACCTTTATTTTTGCATTTGAAGAATATATGTAGCACTTTCCTATATATTTTTTACACATTGAAAACTGGACTTGGTATAACTTTGCTATAGGAAAGGAGAAATTGTATTCTTTTTTTCCCATCTTTGTTTTCTGTTATCCTACAAAGTTGATGCTTAAGTGTCAAGCTGATTTCATTGGTGCATGAGAAAAAGTGGATGTGATCTGCAAGGAATCAGATTCCCTATGTGAAGCAGTTTAAAATGGCATTCAACGTTCAGTGCTCAGGTATGTAGTAAGTACTGTAGTCCTTTGGGGGCAAATGTGTAGATATTTTTAAACATTTTGCCATAATTGCACAATTTTTTGCATTTTTACCTGATGGCATTGTTTCTTATAATAATAAAACCTTTTCTGATTGAAAACGTCCATTGTAAATTGACCTTTGACTATTGAGTTTTGCAGAATTAAAATTTGGAGGAAATCATGAAATACCTTATGTCATGGTGGAATGGAATGAGATTTTAATCTAGCAAATATTTGGCCTCTGGTACAAAATGAACTAGTTAATATCACCTTATATAATGCTCTTTAAATTCTAAAGCAAGCTCACTTGTATTGGTAACTCCCCTGTTCCTTTTCTTCTGGCCTAAACTCATGTTATTCCACGCCTCTCTCTCACACTTCATATCCAATCCTTCAGGAAATCCTGCTTCTTCTTTCAAAATACACCTACACTCTGACCACATACCACTTGCACCACTGTCAGCCTAGTCTAAACTAGCCTACTTCGTGTGCCTTCTATCACCCATGACCCCTTGTAATCTATTCTGTTCTCTGCACAGTAGCCAGAGTGATCCTGTTAAAACGTAAGTCAGAGTACATCCCTCTTGGGCTCAGACGCCTCCAATGGCTTCCCACCTCCCTTCGTATGAGAGCCAGACTCCTTCCTTACGTGATCTACACTCTCCAACCCCAGCTTTTGGACCTCATTGTCATTCCACTGGCTCACTCTATTCCAGCCACAACTGCTGTTCCTCAAACATGCCAAGCCCCTCCAACATCAAGGCCTATGCCCTCGCTGTGTCTTTTGCCAAGGATGTTGTGACAACTCACTTACTTTATTCAAGGCTCTATTAAAATGCCAGAGAGGCCTTCGTTGACCACTTTATGTAAAATAGAACACCCTCCCTCCAGCTCCACCTCCACCCATAGCACCTGTCTTTTCTTGCTTTCTTTTTCTCATATATTTCCCTATTGAAATGTAAGCTGCACCAAGGCAAGGAATTTGTTTTATTCATTATGCACCTCAGAGCAGTGCCTAGCACACAGTAGGCACTCAATAAATGTCTGTAAAAAGAAATGAATTTTAAGTCTCAAGGCATGCTGAGAAGTGGTAGGACCAGTACTACCATCTCTGTTTTATCAGATAGAAAACACAAAGACCAAGTGAATTGCTTAAGGTCATCTAACTGATGAGGGGACTCACCTGGGATCAGAACCGAGATTGCTACTTTTACCTCAATCTAATTCCTACATGCTACGTTAGTTGCAAACAAAACTGATAGAAAAGATAGGTGATCTGTATTTTGTGTTTAATTTTAGTCTCACCTTTTCCCCAACATTATTATTTAAAATATCTCCTGTAATTTGTAACTGTGATTGATTCTCAACAAGAAAGTAGCTGAGGTGGGAAATACCTTCCCTTTGTCACCCCACCTGCACCTCCGAACATTATATCACTGTTGTAATGTGTAATATATCACTGTCATGTGTTCTGTCCCTTGAAGAAGTTGAAGAAAAACAAAAAGAAGAGGGTTGAGAAATACTGATTTAGAGTACTGTTATTTTGGTTCTTGAGTGAACTTTAAATGACTTGCCATGTTAAAATCTCGGTTGCATATCTGTGTTTTTTATTGAAAAATTATTTGCAAATACAAAAATTAAAAATAAGTGGTCTAGGATCTCTAACTCTTCAGAGGAATGCTGTGAATAACAGCACCTAGTCTTTTTGAAGTGAAATTTGGAATTTTTTAAAATGGATTTGAGTGGGGGGAAAACTATTTTCCCTCTATTTTATACTTCTAGGACATACTAAAGGTTCTTGACTTGTAACTTTGGTAGAGAGAGTTTAAATGGTTTTCAATAGTAAACATGAAGAGGCAGCAATAACTACCACCAGTTCTAGGGAGTATCGAGTTGATGTGTCCTTAATTCTCATTCTCCACACTTCGTTGCATATATCTCTGATAGAAGATCCCAGAAGCAAGAAAGCTGGGCATCTGGCTCGTGGGTCAGCTGATTTTCCTTCCTCTCTTGGTAACCTGCTTTAGCCCACTTTACTGTGTGTACACTTAAGGAAGCTACTCGACACATTTTCACAAGTGAATCAATATGGCTGCCGTCTCAGAGAGAAGGTGTAGACTTTCCAGTCACAGAGTAAACATTTGGAGATTTAAATTACTATGCCATAAGGCAAAAGTTTAATCTATGAAAACGTAAAATATTTCATGACTGCTGAGGGGGGCACAGTCCAGTATGACTTAGGTAACCATAGACACAATATTTTCTTCCACTCTTCAATCGTGTATTTTAAAACACTAAAATGATACAAAATATGCAATCAACTTCCCAGTAGCCACAACCTCTATTATTTAAACTCAACTTGCTTGAGAACTCTGCTATTAGGTGTTTTGGATCTCATTGAGATGCCAGTCTACTGACCCTTCTACTTTTTCCGTTACCCATCAGCCCCTACTTGGGACCTTTTCTGAACTTACCCAACTTAAATTCCATGATGCGTTCAAAATAATGTCATTATACATCTCCTCAGTTCCCTTGCCTCAGTACTGCCTGACAAAACCCCAACCCTGAATGATGCCAGCTATGAGCCTTCTCTGTGCCTGGCCCTAAGTAGCAGAATATTTGCTGGAGAAATCCCATTGGTCAAGCTGCCCCACTTTAAAGTGATGTATCTCCCATGGGTTCTCAACATGGGGTAGCAATTTTTAACTTTTCTCAAACTGCCATATCTTTTATCCCTCTTGGTTCTTAGCTCTTTAACTTTCTTTACTACAAGTTGAGAAGATAGAAGCCTTTATATAGGCGCTCCCTCATCTCCCCACCATCTACCCAAGTTTTTCTTCTCTTCCTCTCACAATGGAGGAAGTGTGCTGCTTCTACCCATGGTTGTATGTGCTCCAACTCCCATGCACTCTCTCCTCAAGGCCCCTTGCTTACTCTTCCAACCTTCTCCAGTGCCACTTTCCTCCTTCCTGCCTATTCTTTAACATACTGGCTGTTGCAGATGTTGTGGGTGCTCCTCCCGTATACCCTTGGCACTCACTATTCCCATGCATATTGACCTTTATGGCTTCCAATTGCATCTACCTGCAATTCTGGCTGGCTGCTGGACCCTGCTTATTCCACTGTAAGGTAGGCTGAAAGTGCCCGGGAGTTAACACCCCTGAGGTACAGCTTTCAGCTAATTCCTGATGGGAGGTGCTTCATAAAGACCCTAGCTTCTCCCATAGGTGGGATAAGTGAGGCATGTTCTACACTGTCTCCTCGAGTTCCCCAATGTGAATGAGTCTGAGTTGCCCATAATACTCCTGCTTAATAACCACACCTTCCCTGATTCACTTTCCTCCTCTCCTACCAATGCTTCTTGGGACCACCCCCCACAGTGAACTACTTGTACTCAAATCTTTGTATTCAAATCCTTATTCCGGATTTGCTTCTGTGGAACCCAACCTAACACACGGCCATTTTTTTCAATTCCTCAAGACTCCTATATTATGAACTTTGCTCACGCTGTTTGCTGTACCTGGAAACTTCTTCCCTTCACCTCTGCCCTTTGCATGACCATTTCATTCTTATTTTTCAGGTCACAAAGAGATCTTCCCTGAAAATTCTAGCAAATAAATACCGTTGCCTTGCTTGATTTCACCATCCAAAGTGTTGTTTTCTCCACAACATTTTCCTGTTTCCCCACTAAACAGGAAGTTCCATAAGGGCAGGTTCCAGGTCAATTTGTTATCCAATGTGTCCCCAGTACCTGGAAAAGAGCCTAGCATATAATGTTTTCTTTTTTTTAATAAACTTTTAACTTCAAAAGTTTTAATTTACAAGAAAGTTGTGACGATAATACAGACAGCTCCCATAAATCCCATACCCAGTTTCCCCTAATATTAACATCTTATGTTAATGGGCCAATATTGATTCATTATTATTAACTAACATCTATACTTTATTAAGAAATCCCTAGTTTTTACCTAATATCCTATTTATATTCCAGGATCCCATCCAGGATATTTAACATTGAGTTGTCATGTCTCTTTAGGATTCTTTTGCCTGTGACAATTTAAGAAAAATTAAATATTTTATTTTACTTTCATCTATTCTTTCTCTGACACTGTTCATTTCTTTATGTAGATCTAAGTTTATGACCTATTTCATTTTACCAGTTTCTGAAGAACTTCTTTTAACATTGTTTGCAGGGCAGGTCTGCAGGTGACTAAATTTCTTCAGATTTTGTTTGTCTGAGAAAATCTTTATTTATCCTTCATTTTTTTAAATGCAGATAGGCAGGCAGGAGCCAAGGGATAGACTCATAATCTGTTTTTGTTGTTGTTTTCGCAGGGGAAGATTTTTTTCTTCCTTTTTGCTCCCCAAAGCCCCAGAACATAGTTGTGTATAGTTGTTAAGTTCCTGGTTCTTCTATGTGAGCCAACGCCACAGCATGGCTACCCACAGACGAGTGGTGTGGTTCTGCGCCCGGGGAACTGAACCTGGGCCTACGAAGTGGAGCGTGCTGAACTTTAAGCGCTAGGCCATCAGGGTTGGCTCATCCTTCCCTTTTTAAGGATAATTTTACTGGACTAGAATTCTAGATTGGTAGGTTTTTTGTTTCAATCTTTTAAACATTTCATTCCACTCTCTTATTGTTTGCATAGCTTCCAAAGAGAAGTACTGTGTAATTCTTATTCTTGCTCTCCCATAAGTAAGGTATATTTTACATCTGGTTCCTTTCAAGATTTTCTCCTTCTCTTTGGTTTTCTGCAGTTAGAATATAATATGCCTAGGTGAAGTTTTTTGGTATTCATCTTGCTTGATGTCCTCTGAGCTTCCTAGATCTGTAGTTTGGTGTCTGTCATTCATTTTGTAAAATACTCAGCCATTATTACTTCAAATATTTCTTCTGCTCCTTTCTCTCTTTCTTCTCCTTCTGATATTCCAATTATGCATATTTTATACATTTTGTAATTGTCCCACAGTTCTTGGCTATTCTGTTCCATTGTTTTCATCCTTTTTTTCTCTTTTCATGTCATTTTGCAAAGTTTCTATGGATATATATTCCATTTTTTCCTCAGCCATGTCCAGTCTACTGAGGAGACCATCAAAACCATTTTTCATTTCTTTTACAGTATGCTTGACTTCTAGTATTTCCTTTTTTTTTTTATAATTTTATTTATCTATTTATTTTTTCCCCAAAGCCCCAGTAGATAGTTGTATGTCATAGCTGCACGTCCTTCTAGTTGCTGTATGTAGGACGCGGCCTCAGCATGGCCAGAGAAGCAGTGCGTCGGTGCGCGCCCGGGATCCAAACCCCGGGCCGCTAGCAGTGGAGCGTGCGCACTTAACCGCTAAGCCATGGGGCTGGCCCCTAGTATTTCCTTTTGATTCTTTCTTAGAGTTTCCATTTCTCTACTTACCTTACCCATCTGTTCTTGCATGTTGTCTGCCCTTTCCATTAGAGCCCTTATATATTATTCTGAGTTATTTTAAATTCCCACTCAGGCAATTCCAAAACCTCACACATATCTGAGTCTTGTTCTGATGCTTGATTTTTCTCTTCATACTGTGTTTTTCTGGCCTTTAGCATGTTATTATTTTTTGTTGAAAGCCAGACATGATGCATCAAGTAACAGGAACTGGGGTAAATAGACCTTTAGTGTGAGGATTTATGTTAATATGGTGAGGAGTTGGGCTGTGTTTAATGATTGCTGTAGCTATCAGTACCAGAAGCATCAAATTCCTCTAGGGCCCTTGTTTTGTCTCCCCTTTTTACTTTGGGCTTCCCTAAGTACTTCTCCTCAGAGAGAATCTGTGTCTTGCAGCTCTTTCAGCTATAATCCACTCTTATTATATGGAGCCCTGTTGGTGGTATGGGATAGGGAGAGCATTGTAAAGCCTTCCCACTAAATCTCAGTCTTTTAGTGGACCTATGTCCTGCAGCTGTGACCTTCACAGGTGTTTCTCCAGTAGTCTAGCTTGTTATTTTCCCTTGCCCAATCCTTCCTTCCCTACTGCAGCATTCCCAATCTATTTCTTTGAAGCCCTGATCCCTATTGACTGTATTTATTCCTTTTCCCCTTAGGTGAGACAGGAAGGCCAGCTCTTCTTCCATCTTTTATTAAGCTCTGTCAAAGTATTTTTCTTTGGAGAGTAGGCCTTTGTTATGGAAAGGGATCTGGATATATTTCATAATTATTACTCCTCCCCTCCTGCCAGAGCCACATCTTTCTTAGATCTTTGCCATGTGGACCTAGAGGGCTTCCTATAGATAAAGGCAACAAAATACATGTGAGGGCCCCTCTAAGGCTACAGTTCCCAGGAGTTCCTCACTTTCATGCTAGTCCACACTCAGCCTCTGGCATTCATCAAAATGGCCATGGAAGTGTTCTCACCAGTTTATGGCTCTTGAGACTTCTGGTCTAGAAAAACAGATCTTGACTGTGACTGTCTAGATTCACCTGTACTCCAGATTTTAGGGTGACTGCCTTGCAATCTAATTTCTCTGATGGGTCTGAGAAAAGTCATCGATTCTCAGTTTGAATAGCTTTTACTTGATGGAAGTTTGAGAGTGACAACCTTCAAGCTGTTTACATTTCAGTGCTGAATCTGGAAGTGCCTATAATAAGTTTCTAATATATATTTGTAAACTAAGTGAATGAGTTATTCTTTACTTCATATGTGAATATTTTATGCCCTCTTTTTATATGTATATTTCACAGTAAAAAATAAGTTCAAAAGTCTCCTTTATAAAACATGTTCATACACAGTCATATTTAAGTATCTCTTGTTTGTAATTTATATGGTCATGGAATTATTTAACATATTGTTCCATGACTGTTGACTCTCAAATAGCTAATAACCCAGCTTTCCAGGACCAAATTAAAATTATATCACATAATTTAATTAAAATCTTCAATCATTTTGAGATATATTTTTATCATACTCTTAAAGCTAAACTGAACATTACAATGTAATCATTTTAAATTATCTTTATCAAGTATATACAGAATATTTTCTATCGGTTAGTTTGTTATAAATAAATGGGATTTAATAGATCCTTTCTTCCTTTCTTTGCTCTTCCACAAATATATGCAGAACTTGCATGATTTGCTAAAAAAAACAAAAACAAAAAACTAGACATAAATATTAACAAATAGAAAATGTGTAATATATTTTCTAAGTATTTTATACTGGTCTTATGGACAGGAATTATAGTATTTTTTGGTGACTATGAGCAGATTACTTAAACTCTCAGAGCTTTTGTTTTCTTATATATAAAGTAGGGCTAATGATATAATGCACTTTATAGAGTTTTTGTGAGGATCAAATAAGCATTAAAAACTCTCATCACAGTGCCTGGCACATAATGAACACTCTAGAAATGTTCATTGTTGTTAGTATTATTAATAACTATACTGCTTTCTTTTGGATATACTTAAAACATAGCCTTAGTAGGCCAATATTTCCCTAATAGCTAATATAAGGTATATGCTACAGAGAAGGGTAGCCGTTTGGACTCTCATTAATGAGACTGTGCCCATAATCCAGGCATGAAAACAATTTTCACAGTTTTACAGTCACACAGTTCTCACTTTCAATCCCGCACTGTGCATTTCTAAAGGACTGAAATTGAACAAATGGTACTTAAAGCAATTTATACAAGGCCTGCACCCTGTCTGCAAAATAAAAATAAGCAGTTTTATTGTTGTTGTTTCTTTGTTTTTAAGAAGTGAAAAGGGCCTGTCCTTAGAGTTTATCTTGTCCTCAGTTCTCATTTAGGATAAGGAGCTAATAGAATTCAGGTCACACAGATCAGTTCTTGAAACTTGTGATCAAAGATCATTTAAGGATCAAAAAATAAGGTCAAAACACCTTATACCAACACTGAGATTAGGATGTCTGAGACCTGTTCACAAGTCAGGTGGCCAAAGTTGTCTTTAAGTTCATACGCCAAGAGGAACCCATACAACACAAGAAAGGATTCCCTTGTAATCAGTGAGCATCTGAGATGGCAGGAAATCCATGGATGCTCTCTGACAACTAGTCTATAGCTCAAGAGTTAGGTCAAGGTTAGCAACGGAACTTAGGAGTCTGGCATCTATAGTGCTGGTTTTAGTTGAATTTGACTGAATGGATGCATTAGCTCAAACATATAGTATAAAATGAGAAGAAAAAGTAGCTAAGAACAAAATCTGAGAGATTCGATTGAAGGGGCAGAAAAAAGGCAACTGGGAAGTTATCAGAGGAGCAACGAACCCACGAAGGAGTCCTGCAGGAGTGAATTTCAAGAACGAGATCCAGACAATAAGGGAAATGAAGACTAAAAAGAGGCTCCTAGATCTGGTTAAAGATTAGAAATGATGGCACAATTTCAGCTGAGTGCTAGGGATGGAAATCAAATAGCTGTGCATTAAGGAGCAGGTGGAAGGTGTGAGTGGGTGAGGGTGCAGGCGCTCTACCCAGGAAGCCTCGAGGTAGGGAGACTTTGAGACATGTAGGCCCTGGAGACATGGAATTTAAAAAAAATCAGAGCACTCAATGCCTTGTCAATAAAAATAGGAAATATTCGTGCAGAAAGTCATAGCCTATCCCATTTCTAGACCATTCCCAGTGGAGAGTTCTATAGTAGCCCTGTGTCCCCTCAAAGAGATGAAAACCACAGAGATATGAACACACACAAACCTACAGGCAAAGAGTCCGGACTGATGAAAGACAAACCCAAACCCCCGAAAGAAATAGGAGCAGAGTGAAAAAAGACAGAGAAAAATACTGACCCAAAGAGAAATGGACACACTTTTTGTGGCCTCTCACTTTTCTGCAAGAGAATGCAAATGTTAACAGTTTTTGCAACTTCTTGCTACTTTGCCCCACAGGCCAGATGAAATTCAGTTAAGAGCCAAATCTGGTTCCCATCCCTGACCCAAAACATCTGGTTTGTGATAAGTACTCGAATATCCTCTGTTTTCTAAAGTATGTGGTGGGTGTGGTGACGGTAGAAGTCACAGGCAGAAGAATAGATGAGCTAATCAGAGCCTGCATATGTGAAGGTGGGGAGGAACTGGGTACTTTCATGTGGTATTTGTGTAGCTGGAGAGGCCAGGGAGAAGGTACCCATCACTAGGCCCAGCCCTCTATGAATAGAGTTTCCTGGATCTCAACCCCAGGTTGTACAGTATGTGCCTGGAGCATTTGGTCCTGGGACAATTGTAGTCCACAGTTTATAAAGCCACAGTTGAACTATAGCTGGGAGTAGGAGAAAGAGGGAGGCAATTTTGGCATGTGGATATATACGTTTATAGTCATACATAAATGTGATATATAGCAAAATATGTGCATCTATATATGCATGTCTTTTTTGAAGGTTTCTAAGAGATGGTTACAATTTTCTCTTAAACCTACTTTCCACTGTTCCAAAAATAAAGTACTATCCACACTTTACTGGGCACTGAGCTGTACAAGTTTGATTTGCTGTTCAGCATGACAAACTCTATATTTTAAGTCTGCATATCCTATTTATCACACGTCTATGACAATAACCTCCCACATGAAAAATATTTTAACGTTTATGAGCCACTGGCTAATATCTTATTCTTGCATGACACTTTCTACTTTTCAAAATGCTTTTGTATATGTTATCTTTTTAGATCCTACTCCTGGTCCTGCTGCCATCTGTCACTGCCTTGGTTTTTACTGTTGAGGAAACAAAGAAACTGAAAGGAAATTGTTAAATTTATGGGATCAAACATAGCTGTAAATGAAAGTGGATATATTAAGTTCCTCCCAGTCCCCAGTGAGCGGGGACCCAGGAGGATGGCCCCAGTGGTTTATTCAAAAACAGAAGATGTTGGTGCTAGGACTGCAGACAGTTGGAAGAGAAGCTAGTGTGGGATGTAAAGATAGTGAGCTCACTTTTGGAAGAGCTGAGTTTCAAGTGACAGTGGGATAACTATGTATAGATTGCTGTGCAGAGAAACAGCCAGGGTGGGCGTGGAGACAGGAAACTGAAGGGAGGTGATAGGTCAGGCGAAGATGTGGATTTGGCAGTCATCCATATCCTGATCAGAGCTCAAAGCCCAGAGCGTGTGAGTGTTCACGGAGGGAGTGTGGAGAGGAGGGCGCGGGTGAAGGCCAAGGCTTGGAAGGCCCATGTGAGGCACAGGGAAGGGGAGAGAGCCTTTCTAAGGAGCCAAGAACAAGAGCAGTCCTGAGAGAACCAGGAACATAGCACTGAGAAGGGAAAGAGGCCACAGTGTCAAGTGAAAACTAGGTGTTCAGTATGACAATGACCTTGAAATGACTCCTGAGAACTCAGTAAAAGCTTTCCTTCATTAGTTTACTGTTCAGTGTAAGTTTTAAATTATCACTCTGAAAAACTGTTTATTCGTATGGAGTAACTAGATGATTTAATGAATCGGAACACCTCACTCCCTAACCAATCTGGCTCAGAGGAACTTGACTCTGTTTTTTAATGAGTGTTGACTGGTTGTCCTCTCACACCTCTGCACCTGCACTCAGTACCTGGTCCTCCTATGCCCCCACTTGTATTTGAATCTCCCGAGGGCAGGGACCACTGCGCATTTAATCTTGAGCATACACGAGCACTGAGTGGGGTGCCTGGCAGACGGGAGTCCCTCAACTATTTGATGAACAAAGGCATGCATGTCCCTCTTCTACTTACCACGGGTTTCTCTTTCCTCTCGGGGACTTTCAGACTCCACATTACCCCACTGTTTGGAAAGATACATTTTCAGGCTTAGCAATGATTGGCAAACATTTTCATATGGGGCTTGGCATTTAACATCCGGAAAGTTGTGAAATCAATTTGCTGCAGATAAAGATGGACAGATGGAAATATCTGGTGCTTTTCTACACATGTGCAATATACATAATGAGATCATTGCTTACTGTGCTACACTGAACTCTGTTTTACCAGATTTTAGGAAGAGTATTGTCTTTTGTTTTGGAGCAAGAGCACTCGGGTGGAAATACTCCTCCTGACTGAAAAGAGGAGCGAGCTTGGAATATTTATCCGGATAAAGTGTTTCACACACTTTTCCTAAACGCTAAAGTCTCTTTGAAGATTTTAGATTTCCTTTTCATTCAAACAATGGTACAGTTGCGCTGATTCCATCTATTTTGTCATGTTGTATGTGGTGGATGAGGGTAAAGAAAAAATAAAATTAACAGAGATGGGAGAAGGGGAAGGGAACTAACATTTTTTTAGTCACATGTGGAAGCTCATCTTGGAAACTAAAGGATCTGTGTGCAGCATTAAGCAGGTTGCAAAACTTGATTATTGTAACTCAGATATATGTGGGATAGTAATTTCATTATTTTGAATATTATCCAATCAGGCCATCCTTCTGGATCCCCGCTCACTAGGGAGTGGGAGGAAATTAATAAAATGTCCACTTTCATTTCAAGTTAAGTTTGATCCAATAAGTTTAACAATCCCCTTTCAGGAGCCCTCAATTTCTCAGATAAACACACCTAGTTTTATCTCTATCTGACCAGACTGTACTACCAAATCAGTGTGGCCATGGCCCAGGTTGGTGTGGGGCAGCCCAGGGGATAATCTTGTCCAGAATTCTAAAACAAGGATGAAGGATGAGCTCTGCTGTTGATTTTCCTGCCACATCTCTCACACATCCTCTCTTCTCTTTGAGAGGGAAATAATGACACAGTCATCTGGACTACTCAGTTCTTTTCCTTCCTGTATATGTTTCACCACTCTCTCTCTCCTCCTAGAGTCTTGTCTTACAGAAACCTCTATATTCCAGGTAAATAAGCCTAGGGTGGTATAGGAATGGAGAGCTTTCCCTCAAGAGAGAAGCTGGGCTTGCAAGATTATTTTCTTGCTGCAAAAATCCTATTTTGCATGCCATAAGCAAAGTATTGCTCTATTCTTTGTCTCTGCAGTCTGTCTCTAAAAAATTCTAACCATCGGTAGAAGATAATTAACTCCTAGGGGCCAGGGAAAAATTCTTGAATGGCAAAAGAAAAAAATATTCCCTGAATTTAAATATACATTCTTAAGTTTTTTCCTAAAAGCCATCAGATCATTCTCTCTCTCTCTCTCTCTCTTCCCAGAGACCTCAACCAAGCATCCCAGAGTCCTCCACCTTCAGGCCCCAAAGCCCACTACACATTCTCATTTCAGAACTCTTCCTGCTCTACTGTGTTGAATGTACAATTTCCTCTTCCCTGGCCTCTGCCTAATTTTACATGAGCACATTCTCTAATATCTACACTACTATTTATACTTACTCTACCTAGCCTTTCCCATGCAAATGTCTAAAAGTGCAAGGAAGGTAAGTGGGAGAGAAGAGAAGCAGCAATCAACCTTTCATGTGCCAACCAAGTCAGATGAGTAGAGATAAAGCAACACTGAATCACTGAAGTATTTGTGACACAGGAAGCCACTCCAACCTCCTGCTAACCCCAGAATGAAGAATGCTAGAAACTGAGGAATGATATTACTTCCAGGACAGAGGATGCGATGGATTTGATAAGAAAGTACTTAAAAACAAGATATCCAAATTAAAGCACTGGCAGACTGCTCCCCCAGACCATCCCTACTCTGTTCTTGAGTCAACCAGTTGGCCAGGATAAACTGTGCACATTCAAAGAAGAGTACTATGAAGAAAGGAATAACTTTGGGATATATGCACTGATACTACAAAGAAAAAAAGAGTGAGAGAAAGAAGAAAAAAACAAAACAAGCAACTTATAGATAATGAAAACATGACAGCAGAGTTACTCCAGGAAGCAAAAGAAAATTTCAGACACATACTAATCTGTATTCTCATATTAGTTGAGGAAAACATATACTATATAGGAAAAAGAGGTAAAGAAATGATAAGAAGACAAGAAAGAAGATGAAAAACGTGCTAAGAGAACCTACTGAAGAAATGAGAGCTCATGAAATCATTGCAGAAAGCAGCAGTAGAAGAAACAAAAAATAGAGAAGACTGCTGAAAACAGAGCCAGGGACACGGAGAAAGACTTTTGAAAATCACACAGGAGAAAAGCTATATTCTCATACTGATACATGCAAAATTCAGCTTCTAATGTGAACAAAAATACTCAGTAATCTAGGAATAGAAATACATTTGCTTTGGTTGATAATACCTTAGCAGAAACTCAGACCAAACATATGTCTTGGGGTGACTGTACAGGCATTCCTACTAAAGTCAGGGGAAAGAGTGCTGTTATTTATCTCTGCTCTGGTAGTGCTAACCATGGCAAAATTAGACAAGGGAGCAAAATAGATTTTGTGGTCAAAAAAGAGATGAGATTATTTATCTGTGAATGATTAGTTTGCCTACCTAGGAAGAAATCTAAGAGAATCAAACTGAACAGAGTAGAACTAATCATACAGTTCAGTGAGTTGGGCAGAGATCGTAGATGATTATTAGTATAGGAATCAAAACACTGGAGCAGGCAAACAAAAGAATTTTTCAAAATAATGATTTTAAATGATGATCTGATTTTAACCTTACATTCAAGGTGGTAAGTAATAAATTAATTCAGCTTTTTGGAGGATAATTTATCATTATCTGTCAATATTTCCTAAAGCACATAAACTTGGATCCAAGAATCCCACTCCTAGGAATTTGTTCCAAAGAAATTCAGCACAAGTAAAAACATTTATAAGAACAGTAATTGTTGTATTATTTATAATAGCACATAGAAAGGTGTTTTAAAGACACAGAAACATATATTTTAGATATTAAGAAAAAAATCTATGTACATTGTATAAATGTATCCAATTTTGGTAAAAGTGCTGTGTGTATACATACGTATGTCTGTATGTGTACCTATATACTTAACTCTCAATAGCGTTTACTTTTAGAGTCTAGGAGAGACAAACACTCTTATTGTTTCATTTTATATACTTCTAGTCATTTTTTGTTTCTAAGTAGTTTTATATATTTTGTTTTTGTTTGTTTGTTTTAAACAAAGAGAATGTATTATTTGTTATATAAACTAAACAAAGCTAACACTAAAACTCCCTGAATTCAAACCTGAGCTCCATTACTCACTGGCTTTGTGATCTTTGGCAAGTTACTTGAGTTTTCAGTACTCAGTTTCTTGATATTTAACATGAGGATAATGATAGCACCCACCTCATAGAGTTGTTAGAGGATTAATAAGTTAATATACGTAAAATATTTAAAAAGTTCCTGGCATATACTAAGCACTCTGTGTTAGCTATTATTTGGTGGCACTTTAATAGTGGTGAATTATTTGCCCTAATTTACTTTTTTTATGAGTTAATTTTTATAAATAACATATTAAATAAAACTTTGATATATTTTGTCATAAGTGCATCCCAACTTACATGTTTTATAAAATTATACTTCTATACTGCTCAGGTGAATAAATTGATTTTTTATATCAATTTTCTCATTTTTATTTTTCTTCAATTTTCATGAAGAAAATATGATGCACTACTTAAGATATATTACTTTTTTGACATATCAATCTTTTTAAATAAACATAATATAGAATTTTTACCTCACTTTTAGCCTTTTATCCATTTTATTTTCCCCCAAATTTCATCGCTCTTTAATTTTATGCAATGACTCTCACTTCCAGAAGGCTGTAGAACTTTGAACGAGTCCTTTCAGGAACCCAATGTAAGAAAAGAAAATAATTATCTTTTGTTAAAAAAAAAATAAGTACCTTGAACTTCTTATGCATATATTCTTATGCATACATCTATGTAGAGAAGGTAGTAAATATTTTGTGGTTATATTTTTATCACCATCTTAATTGAAAAACCAAACAGTTTCTCCTCTATCTCAGGAATGATATGACCCTGAAATTGTGCAGGTTAAATCCTGGGTCCTTCTGGCTTGGTATCTTCTATCCAGTTTAGAAAAACAATGTGTTTTCATCATATTCTGGGGTTAGAATTCTGAGAAGGGGGCAAGTTAGTGAGAACGAATACTCTAACAGCTCTTTTCAAGTTACAACTCATAGTATTACTTTAATTCTTTTGTCTGAATAACTGTGTTGTGAATCTTGAGAGAATTTTGACATGCCTATTTTAATTATGGAACAAAAATTTGTCAAAAGTTCTGTGATATTTACCCCTTCACATCTATTTTAGATCTGAAGCTGATCATATTTAGGGGCCTATCAGATTAAAATTCTAAAATTAGCTTTTTGGTAGAGTTAGATGTAGCATTGGTGATATTTCATAACTAATTTGATAGCAGATAGAAAGCTGATTGGCAAATGAACGTCTCATACTTCCCAAAATGTACAATATATACTGCAGAGGATTTTTTGTTTTTGTAATCTTTAATTCTTTCCTAACTTTTTTTTTCTTTTAAAAAATTTAATCTGGGGCTGGCCTAGTGGCGTAGTGGTTAAGTTCACGTGCTCCACTTCAGCAGCCCAGGGTTCACAGGTTCCGATCCCAGGTGTGGACCTACTCACCTCTCATCAAGCCATGCTGTGGCAGCATCCCACATACAAAAAAATAGAGGAGGATGGACATGGATGTTAGCTCAGGGCAATCTTCCTCACCAAAAAAAAAAAAAAAAAAAAATTTAATCTATGTCCTTTCACTGTCAGGAAGTCAGGCTAAATGAAGCCATTCTAGCTGCAGGAATTTAACAGAAATTTTATTAAATATCTCCATTTCAGAAATGTTTAGTGCAGAACTAAGCCTACTAAGGCAGTTAATTGGAATTCTTTAGAGTTAGAAAATATAGAAAAGTTAAGTGAAATATGTGAAAATTTCTTACTATTAATGTTTTTTCACTTTTTTCTGTGAACTTTGTTTCAGAGATGCATTTCTAACTTTTTTACTACAATTTTGTAATAGTCATGCTATATTCATTTTAAATTGGATGACAAAGTTTCTTCTACTTTTAAAACATTTTACCAGCTTTTACATTAGTTACAAAGCCATGATTTTGAAAGTGAATTTTGGTTTTTGATCATCAAATCATGACTCTTTGCAAAGGGTCCTTGAAAGAGCAGCTCAAAGCCTTCAGGTGGTTGAACATCTAATTAGCAGAAAGAGGGCTGCCTTCTCCCATCTCTGGCGAAGGTGAGTTCATAACTGTTCCTTAGCATCACCTGGACCCCAAGTCCTCCCTTAGGTACATTACATTCTTGTCTCCTTGACAAGAAGCCCATTTCTTCTCATTGATGACTTCATGGGTGTGGAGAACACCTAATAGCATCTTTTCTGTGAAATCTTCACATTATTGAAAACAACAACTGTGATGGTTAATTTTATGTGTCAACTTGATTGGGCTAAGGGATGCCCACATGGCTGGTAAAACACTAGTTTGAGTTGTGTCTGGGAGGATGTGTCCGGAAGAGATTAGTATTTGGGTCAATAGACTGAGTAAAGAAGATCCACCCTCACCAATGTGGGCAGGCATCATCCAATCCATTGAGGACCTGAATAGAACTTAAGGTGGAGGAAGGGAGAAGTCTCATTCTCTCTTCTCGAGTTGGGATGTCCATCTTCTCCAGTGCTTGGACATCAGAGCTCCTGGTTCTCATGCCTTCAGACTTGGACTGAATTACACCACTGGCTTTCCTAGTTCTCCAGCTTGCAGATGGCAGATCATGGGACTTCTGGCCTCGAAAACTGTGTGAGCCAATTCCTATTATAAAATTGTCATATATATCTATATATATTGTGTTGGTTCTGTTCCAACAGGAACCAATTGGAGAACTCTGGAGAACTCTGGTTCTGGAGAACCCTGGCTAATACAATAACCATGCCATTTCTTTATTCTTTTCCTATATTTTATCCCTTCGAATAATTCCTCCCCTTATCCTGGACCCTCTCCAAATTACTTTACAACTATGCTTATCTTTAAGTGTTTGACAAGTGCACAATGTAACAGGAGGAGTTCTCTTCAGTGTTTTTATTCCTTTTAATAAAGCCTGGTATCATTTTGGTTTTTCTTGCATATCAAGATCACTTTGAGGATTAATATTCAGTTATATTTTTCCTTCTCTGCTAACTCCAGCCCTTCCACTTCCTTTATTTTTATTTTTCCCTAAAAGTACCATGGTAAACTTATTTCTATTGAATTTAATTTTATTTTTATAGATAATCTTGTCCTTTAGTAATTTTTAGTGCCTTTGCCCACCATGCCCTTGCAAGAACTCTAAGTTCCAGCCATACCAAACAGCTTGCATTTCTGAGAACCAACCATACTTTTTCATGCCTGAATACCTGAGCATTGGTGCACCTCCTTCCCCTTCTCTACCTGGGTACTTTCACTTGTCATTCAAGGCAAACCTCAAGTGTCACCATATTTAGGAAGCCTTCCTCACACCATCCCCAGTCTAAGTTAAGTGCCACCTCTTTGTGCTCCCAGAGAGCACCCTATGAATTCTCCATCATACCACTTGTTGGTTTATGTGTCCATCTCCGTGACTTCTTTGATGAAGACAATGATGAAGATCTCTTTGTGGGCAATGACTGTGACCTACTCATATCTCCAACCCTTGGTGCAGTATTGGGTACACAATTGGGTGTTTAAAAATGATTGTGGAAGCAAATTAGAATTTTAAAATGTATTACTGTTGTTCAGAACATTGCAATCCATATTAATTTGATATCATTTACAAATTACATATTCTGAGTTCCTTCATTTACAGATCCCAGAAATATGTAAGAAATAATATCTAATATTCATTGAACATTAACTATGTGACAGGTACTATTCTAAGACCCAAAATATTAATTCATCTAAGCTTTACAACAACCCTATGGAGTAGGTATTATTATTATTCTCACTACAGATCACGAAACAGACTTGCAGGAACATTAAGGTTCTTGCTAAAGATCACACAGTTGGTGAGTGAAGTGGGGAAACTTCAACCAAGACAGTCTGTCTCCACCTTATACCACACTGCCTCTCCTATGTTGCCACGGTCATTTGATAATACAGTTCAATTCAGTTCAGGTCTATTATCAACATCTTTTGAATGATGTGTCAGCCATATGTTAGACACTGAAACACAGTGATTCCTGCCCAAGGGAATCAATAATCTTGAGGGGGAGATGACTGTATAAATAACTAAAATACTGTTGTAAGCTCAAAACAGGTGTACATAGTAGAGGAGTAATAGGAGCTTGTCCATTGTCAATAGGAGTTACCTCTTGTGATGTAACAAGTTACCCCAAAACCTAGCAGCTTAAAACAATAAATATTTATTATCTCACTGTTTCTGTAGGCAGGAATCTGGTTGTGGCTTAGCTGGGTACTTCTGTTTCAAGCTGTCTCAAAGAGCTAAAATCAAGGTGTTGGCCAGGGCTGCAGTTTCATCTGAAGGCTCAACTGGAGGAGGATCATGTGGTTGTAGTCAGGATTCAATTTCTCATGGGTTGTTAGATTGAGGTCCTCAGTTCCCCACTTGCTGTTGATTGGAGGCCTCCCTCAGTTCCTTGCCATGTGGGCCTCTCCATAGTGCACTAGCAATGTTTGAGAGATCCACTTTCTCTGCATCCTCACCAGCATCTGGTGTTATCATGAGTTTTCATTTTAGCTATTCTGATAGTTGTAGAATAACATTTTCATTGGGGTTTTACTTTAGTCTCATTTCTTATGTGTGGCTTTTCTGGTATCTCTACTGATTGCTTTGAGTACTCAGTGAATTTTGTCCACTATGCCTTAAGGGAACTCAAATAATTCTCAGCTTTGTGTGAGCTCCAGGAATTGTTCATCTAACAGCTCCCAGTAATTGTCTATCTACCCTCTTGCACATACATAAATTGGTATTCAGCCAAAGACTCAAAGGGACCCCTATGCAGATTTCTGGAGTCCCCATCTTTGGAGACTTTAACGTGTATGTTGTTAATCCTTAGAATATTCCGGTTTCTCAATTCCTTTATTTTTCTAGATCTAGCAGTCACCTCCTCTACCTTACTCTAGTTCTTTTGGTTAAAACAGATCCTTCCATCTTTGCTTCTTATCTCATCTTCTGTACATTCTTCAAGGCCCAGCTGGCAACCTGTGGTAAACTCAATAATGGTCCCCCAAAATGTCTACATCCTAATCCCCAGAACCTGTGAATATGTTACCCTACATGATAAAGTGGCTTTGTGATTATATTAAGGATCTTGAGATAGGGAGAGGGTCCTAGATTATCCAGGTGGGCTTGAGGTAATCATAAGGGTGCTTATACAAGAAGGAGGCAAGAGATTCAGGGTGAGAGAGAGAAGATGGAAACACAGATCAGAGAGGAGAGAAGATGCTACTCTGCTGGCTTTGAGGATAGAGGAAGGGGCCACAAGCCAAGAAATGTAGGCAGTCTCTAGAAGCTGGAAAAGGCAAGGAAACAGATTCTTCCTTAGAGCCTCCATAAGGAATGTAGGCCAACTGACACCTTGATTTTAGCCCGTTGAAACTGATCTCACCCTTCTGACCTCCAGAAATAGAAATAAAAAAGTCATGTTGTTTTAATCCACTAAGTTTGTGATACTTTGTCACAGCCGAGGAAACTAATACCTACCCATCACGTTCTTTCACTGGCCCTTTCTGTCTCCCTCTTTTCCTTGGCTCCTTCCTGCACCTGCAAATGCTCTTGAGCTTCTCTAGAGTCTTAGCTCCTGTATTCTTTAGGACAGTCCTTCATCATCCTCCTTACTGCTTCCATGTCCTTGTCACCCACTCGCCACTTCCTTCTCTGTAAACTGAGTTCCCTGCTCAACACTCATTGAAATTTCTCTTTGGAATTTAACTTATAAACTTATAACCCACGGACCTATCCTTTGACTTCCTTCTCAGTGTCTCTGCAGCATTTTATAAAGTAGATTGCTCAACCTACAATCTCTCTTTTTTAAAATAGACTTTAGTTTTTAGAACAGTTTTAGATTTACAGAAAAACTGAGAATATAGTACAGAGGGTTCCCATATACCCCCTTTACCAGTTTCCCCTATTGTTAACATTAGTATGGTATATTGGTTACAGTTTACAAATCATTATTGATATATTGTTATTAACTAAATTCTATATTTTATGCAGACTTCCTTAGTTTTTACCTAATACCTTTTTCTGTTCCAGGATCTCATCTGGGACACCACATTACATTTAGTTGTCATGTCTCCTTAGGCTCCTCTTGGCTGTGACAGTGTCTCAGAGTTGCCTTGTTTTTGATGACCTGACAGGTTTTAAGAGTCTTAGCCAGGTATTTTGTAGAATGTCCCTCAATTTGAGTTTATCTGATGTTTTCCTCATGATTAGAATGCGATTATAAGTTTTGGGGGAGAGGATCACAGAGATAAAGTGCTGTTTTCTTCTCATCGTGTTAAGGGTGCATACTACAACATGATTTATGACTGTTGCTGTTGACCTTGGTCACCTGGCCGAGGTAGTGTTTGTCAGGTTTCTCCACCATCAAGTTCCTCTTTCTCCCTTTCCATATTCTGCTCTTTGGAAGCAAGTCACTATGCACAGCTTGTGTTTAAGGAGTGGGGAGTTATGCTCTCCCTACATTTGCTTTTAAATCTCTTGCCTTGAATTTTCTTACAGACATGACCTTGGTTCGTTTTCTCTTTGCCACTTTGATATTCTAAATATAGGTCTAACCAAATGTCCTTTTTCCCCCTCGGTAGCCCATCTCATCCACTCCAACGGCTTCTCTATCTTCTCTTTCCTGCAAGAGTCTCCCAAAGGTGCACGCTTATCCCTGGCCTCTCTCCTGAGCTCCAAACCTGCATATCTCTGTGATATCCACCTGCGAGCATCGGCAGCTCAACCTTTCAAAAACTGAACTCTTCATTTTCTCTCCCTCTTCATTTCCACTAATAGCTTCTCTAATTGCTGATTTGTCCACTCACGAAACCTCAGAGTGGTATCAAGTCTTTCTTGCCTGTACCTATTTCAGTAATTCATCAGTTCCTGAAATCCTCCATATAAAATATCTCTCATCAACTTCTTCTTTTTTATCCCTAGGGTCAGCCAGTGTCAGGGCCTCATTTGCTCCTCTCTAGGTAGTTTCGGCTGGTATCTGATCATATGCCTCTTTTCTCACTCTATTCTATGCCTACTGTCAGATGATTTATTCGATACAGACAAAGTGATGGTAATCTGATGTAAACATCTCTAGTGGCTCCCCATTAGTGAATCTCTCCCTCCCTTCCTCCAGCCCTTCTTCCTCCCTCCCTCCCCCACTCCCTTCCCTCGCACACCCACTCCACCACCACCACCACCACCATCAATTATCGAATGACAAGCATTTTACTCAATACTAGTGGAGGAGAGACAAAAATTGTTGAAATGTGACTCCTGTCAACCAAGGTGAAGACACATTCTTCACTGTGACATGTAAAGCACTGAGCAGTCTAGTCCTTACCTCCAAATACATCCTCTGCTCACTGTTATCAAAACATGTCTTTATAAATGCTGCTTTAAACATATTATTTAATCTATCTAGAACGCTCTGCTTTCTGAGAAAACCCTACTACAAACACACAGAGACACAGACACACATACACACACCTAGTAATATCTCTCATCTTTGAATTCATGCAGCATTCTGTTTATCTTTAACACATGGGCTTTTCTTGTGCTAAATTATAGTCTTTTGTGTACATGTCTTTTATCCCTTCCCAGACTGGTGGTACCTCCAGGCAATTGCTGTGTTTCAGTATCTCTTATCTCCTCTGGGGCTTGCATAAGTGGACACTCAGTAAATCATTTTGACAGATTACCTCGCTTTGCTCATTACAGAGAAGTCCTTGAAATGAGCAACAGTACCTAGATAATGACTGTAAACATTGCCCTGCGTCCCACACAGCGCTATCAAGAATGGACTGTAGTTTGCGTCCAATTTGGTACACATCAAATAATTATCTGTCTGGCATATAAGTACCATTAGAAATTATTTTCTTTTATCTCTAGAAAAAACGTTAATAATAAGAAACAAAGTGGCACACACAGCCCAGGGTGTCTGTAGCTACTTAAGTAGCTTTTATTTAGCAGCTTTTTAAATCCCTTGCCAGCAAAGATATTTTAAGCACCTCTCTACTATTTAATTGTATACAATCACCATAGTTTTAGGGTTGAACTTCTAAGTCATTTTTGTCTCTTGTGTACTTTCCAGAATTCATTTCAGACACAATTTCCAGTTTTGAATAATAACATTTAACATCAACCGCAAGGTAAAAGTTGTAGGACAACATAAAAAATGAAGTCACTTTGTGTGTGTTTCCCATTGGCAAATTACTGTGTTTTTTCTGCCACCAGGCTTCATCTAATGTTGTGACCTTTACTGTGCTAATAGACAGCAAACAAAAATCTGCCAAATTGTGATAAAATATAGGTTTTAAATATAAAATGAATTAAGCTAAGAAGATTTATAAAGGTCAAAAGCATGGAAAGAATTAAGTTGAAAAAGTGATTTGTGTTTGACACATGTTGTACCAGGTTTTCTCCAAGGTTATCTTTTGAAAACTTAATGCTTAATAACTGTACCAGGGAATGTTTTTTTTTTTTTTTAAGCAACACTATAGTAGTGTTGACTAATGTTTGCGCTCAAATGTTAGTTTATTCAACAACTCTTTTTTGTGCACCTAATATGTGCCAGGCTATGAGGACATGCTAGTGAAAAACTCAATAATGATTCCTGATCTTTTGCAACTTTAATAGGTTTAACAGGAAATACTGAGAAGCAAACGTTCAACTGTTCTGTACAGCAGGGTCATGCTGTGAAGGGGGAAATGCCGGTGGAAGGTGTACATATCTCACTCAGATTTCCAAGGTGAGCCCTAAAGACAAGATGGAGTTTGCCAGGCATAAAGGAGGGGGAAGAGTGTTGCACACACAAAGGGCATAAAAAGTATAAAAGTACAGAGGAGAGCGAACAGTGTGCATTTTGAAATTGAAGGAAGTTCATTATGGTGGGAGAGTCAAGTCTGATGGTGTAAAAGACTATAAATTGGCAATTCTCAACCAGGGATGATTTTGGCCCCCAGGGGACATTTGTCAATGTCTAAAGACATTTCTGGTTGCCACAACTGAGTGTAGGGGGAAGCTACTGACATCTAGTGAGTAGAGGCCATGGCTGCACAATGCACAGGACAATCCTCTACAACAAAGGGTTATCTGGATCCAATGTCAGAAGTGCCGAGGCTAAGAAACCCTGTTATAGACAAACCTGTAGACTTAAATTGGGTTAGGTCACAAAGCTAATTGAAGGAATTTGGGACTTATTCTGGGAGTCATGGGGCACCACTGAAGGATTTAAACACACATTTTTTGTCACTCTGAGAGCCATTCTATTATTATGACTGAAATTAGGTATTTATATTTATGTGGCGTCTCACTCACATAATCAGCAAATTGTGCATACTATGAATTACATCTCCCAGTCTTACCAAGGACAAATTAGCATCATTATGGAAAGTTTGCTAGAAGTTTAAAAGCAAAAAGAAAAGATCGCTTAAGTCTTTGGTCCTTGCCAATCACAATATAATTTTTAAAAGTGCGCATATTTATTTTATTGAACTCTCTCCTGCCACACAGACTCAAGCACCAGCACCCACTCTCATGACTCTGAAGCGCTGCTGGAGGTCAATAGAAGATACTGCAGTTTCAACTGGAAATTTAAAAAAACTTGTACCTCCAGAGCAAAGAGGTGTCATTTAAAGCTCCAGAACAGAGTTTCTTAATCTTTTTTTAATTTCCAGACCCTTTTGAACAGCTGATGACACTAATGACCTCTCTTTTTAGAAATATGTACTTATCCCCCCAAATATAGCATCTAATTTCAGGGGTTCACAGATCCTACAGATACAGTGATTTCTCATATGATGCTAACCTTCCCTCAAATACACAAAGGCCTGATTTATAGCAACAAAAATTTGCCAAAGGAAGTGTAGCATAATTTAGAATCAGAGCTTTCTCTCTCTTTTTCCAGAGACAGCTTTGCATTTTGTAATCAACAAGGAATTCTTTTCAAAAATGCTCACCCAGATGCCATTTGTGTCATCTTGTAAAATATAAGTAATATTGCATCACAGCAAAAAAAAGTCAATGGAAATGAGCAATTTTTTTTTGATTCATAACAAAGACAATATGTTGCTCTGGTTACAATAACCTCTGTGATGAACAGTTCTGTAAACCATGAAATTTCTGCTGATTCTCATTCATGTAATCATTACTTTTTCTAAAAATAGTGATTGATTATTGTCTCACTGTCTTATAAATGGGAAGAAAAGGTGAATTGATCTGTGCTTGAGTTCACTACTATTCTTCTCTTCTACAATCAAGTACCAAACTTTCAATTCTCTTTACCCTCTTTCACCACAGATGTCCCAGTTACCTTAATCAGGACAGAACTGTCCCCAGAATACCCACACCACTGTAAAAACACACACACGCTCATCTCATCAGCTCTTTGGAGGAGATAATACATGCTTATTTAAATGTTTCTATCTTTACTGATACCATCACCATCAACCCAATATATTTTCTACTTCTTGTCAATACACCCATCATTTTCCTCACTTGCTAGTTCGTACAAATATCTGAGTGTACGCTTTATCTCCAATTCTCTCTGGGAGTTCTAGTAATTTGTTCACTTGAATCAAATTCCATTATAACAACCTGAATGTCCCACGATGCTCTCTAGATTGTACTCTATAAACATTAGGCAGGAGTTAACAGCTAGTCAGAATCAAGGTGTCAGCTGGGACTGCAGTTCTCACCTGAGACTCAGGCTCTTCTTACAAGCTCACTGGTTGTTTGCAGTGAGCATTTTGCAGTTTGCATTTCCTTCTCATGCTTTTCACACGTCTGCTTCCATCTTCAAGCCAGGAATGGCAGTTAGAGTCCTTCACGTGCTTCCAATCTCTGTCTTCTCTTTCTGTCACATTTCTTTGACTCTAGCTGGAGGAAATTCTCTGCATTTAAGGGCTCATGTAACTAGATTGGGCCTACCTGGATAACACAGGATACTCTCTCTTAAGGTTCCTAACTTTAATTACTTCTGCAAAGTCCCTTTGCCATGTAACATAACATACTCGTAGGTTTCAAGGATTAGGGTGTGAATATCTTTGGAGGGCATTACGCTACCACAGAGACCAACAGGCAAAAAGTGTCATGGACATTCAGAGAAAGAGAGAGAGAGAGAGAGAGAGAGAGACCACTTCTAATTAGAACTATCATGGAAGATCAAAACCACAACGAGATAGCACCTCACACCTGTTAGAAGGGCTATCATCAAAAAGACAAAAGATAACAAGTGTTGGCGAGGATATGGAGAAAAGGGAACACTTGCGCACTGTTGGTTGGAATGTAAACTGGCACTGCCACTATGGAAAACAATATGGAGCTTCCCCAAAAAGTTAAAAATAGAACTACCATATGATCCAGCAATTCTATTTCTAGATATATATCCAAAGGAAATGAAATAGGATCTCAAAGAGATATCTGCATCCACATGTTCATTGCAGCATTACTCACAATAGCCAAGATATGGAAACAACCTAAGTGTCTGTGAACAGATGAATAAATAAAGATGTGGTATACATATAGAATGGGATATTATTCTGCCATGAGAAAGGAGGAAATCCTGCCATTTGCAACAACATGAATAGACCTTGAGGGCATTATGCAATGTAAAATAAGTCAGATAGAGAAAGACAAATACTGTATAATATCACCGATGTGTGAATTATAAAAGTCAAACTCATAGAAACAGAGAGTAGAATGATGGTTACCAGTGTATGGGGGGTGGGGTGAGGGAAATGGGGAGATATTGGCCAAAAGGTACAAACTTTCAGTTATAAGATGAGTAAGTTTTGGGGATCTAATATACAATATGGTGATTATATATAACAATACTATATTATATACATGAAAGTTACTAAGAGAATTGATCTTAAATATTCTCACCGCAAAAAAGAAACAGTAATTATGTGAGGCAATGGTGGAGTTAGCTAACACTACATTGGTAATCATTTTGCAATATATAAGTGTATCAAATGAACATGTTGTATACCTTAAACTTATACAATGTTATATCTCAATTGAAAATAGATAAATAAAAAAATTTTTACTAAAACCAAATGATAAAAAGAAAAAAGAACTACAATGGAAGAACTATCTAATTAGAACTATTAGAGGTAGGAAAATTCTAACTGGGCCTCAAGGTTTGGGTAGATTTTTGATTGGTGGAAATGAAGTTGGGGGGCATAGAGATTTGAAGTTGGGAGAGTTTGGAAGAAATAGTGAGTACTCAAATTTGGGGTATGAAGGATGAAAAAGTAAGTTGGAGCCAAGGAGTAGGGGACCTTAAATTATTGATCAACAGCTTACTCTTACCAAGAATATAACCTATACCTTTAATACCTTAAATAAGTATTAAAATTAAAAATTAAATAAAAACATTCCTTAACTGCTGCAAGTGAATTCCGAGAAAAGGCAATTTTACAATGGTTGGATAAATTTATCGGCAGGAAGTATAATGTTGTGTTATGATGCAGGTTGTGGGAAAAGTCTGAGAATTGATGAAGCCAAATACAGAAATGGTACCTCTTAGCAATTCCTAACTAAGGACCTTCCATTCAGATTTTGACATTTCCTATGAAGTAAAAGTTTCAGATTTTACAGATGTTCATGCTCAAACATCATTGTAAATGCCTGCTTCCACCTCAAATGTGAGTGACTTGCAGGTTATCTCTTTTCCCCTTCATTCATAAAAATAATCATGTGTTATGATTTGAAAAATCTAGAGATGAAAAAAATTCAAAAGATATAATAGAAGAAAAGCTCTGGTTTACAATAGCAATTGCAAAATAAAAGGGAGTGAATTTAAGAAATATGTAAGACTTACATGAAGAAACCTTTAAAACAGTATCAAAGATTACAAAAAGACTTGAATTAATGGAAAGATGCATTTTGTTCTAAAAAAGATTCAATATCATAAAGATATCAATTCTTCCTATGCTGGTATAAAATTTAATGTTATAATACCAATAAAAATAACAACAGTGTTCTTTTTTTTCCCCCACTGGACAAACTGAATGTAAAATTCACATGGCAAGATAAACAAGAATATCCAAAAAATAACAATTCTAAAAAAGAAAAACAGAGTGGTAAAACTAGCCAAACCAGATAATAAATCATACCCTAATGTTTCAATAATTTGAACACTATGGTAGCAGTCCAAAACTAGAGAGAGAAATCAATGAAATAGGATAGAAAGTACAGAAATAGACCCAAACATTTGCCATATGATAAAAAAGCCTTTTTAGGTCAGTGGAAAAAAATATGGATTGGTCAATAAATTACTCAAAAAAATCCAGTTGTACTGGAACAACTGGATAGCTACCTAGAAAAAAGTTATATCCATACCTCACATTGATTTACAGGATGTATTTCAAATGGATCAAAAATATAAATGTAAAAAGTGAACTCATAAAAGCACTAGAAGAATCTGCTAGAAAATTCCTTTATGATCTTGGAAAATCAGAAGCCTTACAAGAAAAAGTATATATGATTATATTAAAATTTTCTTCATAGATAAAAGCAACATAAGCTGGGCCGGCCCCATGGCTTAGCAGTTAAGTGCGCACTCTGCTGTTGGCAGCCCGGGTTCGGATCCCAGGTGCGCACCGACGCACCGCTTCTCCAGCATGCTGAGGCCGCGTCCCACATACAGCAACTAGAAGGATGTGCAGCTGTGACATACAACTATCTACTGGGGCTTTGGCGGCGGGGGGGGAGGGAATAAAAATAAATAAATAAAAAAGCAACATAAGCAAAGTCAGAATACACTAGTTAACTGATAAATATATTTGTAACAATATTTGAAATAGCAAAAGTGTTGTAAACATTTAAAATTTCATCTGTGGGGTCCAGTTAATAAATCATGTTTGATCCATACAATGGAATAGTATGCTGCTGTAAAAAGAGTAAGGGAGTTCTCTATGTATTGTATTGAAAGACCTCCAAGATATATTATGAAGTGAAAACAGCAAAGTGCAAAATACTGTTTTAATATGCTATGTTGTATAAAAAAGGGAGAAATTAAGGATATATATTTATATTTTCTTGTACAGAGATGGAGAAACTTCGGAAGTATACATAGGAAACTAATAATAGTGCTTATCTGGAGGTTGGGAAATTGAAAGGAAAGGGTCATAGGTGAATGTAAGATTTTTTCTGAATCTTTTTTTATATTATTTGGTTTTGTATTACCAAATCAAAAATTTAAATAATAGAAAAAGACCTAGTAATACTTTTCTTTTTCTAGGCAACCCTAATTCAGTCTATCAATTTTATTAAGTTGTCATAGGGAATATGTACCAACAGAATTCCTTCAAGGCATCATAATTCTACAACATCAATTTAAAAGAAATCGACCCAGTATGTTGTGCCAAAACACAAAAATGATTAAGCAATGCTTACTTTGACAAGGGTAAAGTCCTTTTGGGTTTTGACCTTCCACAACTCTCTTAGCCACCGCCGAATAGTCTGTCACATTCTTGTAGCTCACTGAATCCATCCATTGGGCTATAAAATAAAACCCCAGGAATCTGGTGAGCCAGGCTGTGGGCTCTGGGGCCAGGAATTGAGCACGTCAATCCATGACCAGAGTACAGAGTTAGCAAACATGAGGGACACAATACCCTAAGTTGGCCAGGATCCCCACTCTGAATTTCTTTCTCTGCATCCCTGGCCTCGGTGAATCTACCCTGACCTCCTACCTTTCCAGAGCCCTGTGAATTCCAACATGATATAGAGTCAAAGGAGAGAGAGAGAAAATTAGAGAGAGGGACAAAATTGCCATTTTTGGGCGTCACATACGTGAACGGTATTTTCAATTATTGAAATGTTTCGGAGAAACTGCCTTATGGTTCCATTTAAAACTGTTTTTTTATATTATGTCTAGGTATGTCTTTCTTTAAAAAGTTAAATTCTGAGAAAAGAGGCCAGATCCTTTCAAACAGGGCAAGCTGTGACTCTGAAGACCGTTAATGTGCACATCGAGGGCAGACTGCAGAAGGGAGCAGGCAAGCTTAGAATACATGAAATTCCATTCCAATTAAGAAAGGGCCCTTGGAAGCACCTCAAGCAAGCTAGAATTACTGTCATGCCTGTTGATGTTTTAATCTCTCCTTGTCTATTGGGCGAGAGGCATACAAAGGAGGAGAAATAAGGCAAGTAACTTGAGAAACCAGATGAAGTTTTTTTCTTTATGAATTTTAAGTAGAGAGAGGCTGGCTGAAGTTGCACTGAGATTACGGTATAAATGGTCTGAGAAGAACAAAGGCTACAGTGGTTTTGATAACTGACCATGGTGGATAAGATTTTAATTCCTTAAAGAAGCCCTAGAAAAATCGAAAAAATCAGATTGCAAGAGACTCGCTCAAGGTTTGCAGGGAAATCTGACGTTAAATTAAACAACGAGCAATAGAGCTGAAGATGAGTTAGAAAAACAGCCAATCTTACCTGGTATCTTCTTTAAGGTTTTCTCTAAATTGTGCATCTTACTTAAAAAGAGCAATTCTTCATGTTTCTGCCGTCTTGTTTAATAGAGAATTCTACTTCAGATAAAGCCAGAGTAGACAATTTGGCTAAATCCTGTGACTGACTTAATCACGATGGTGGGAAGATATCAGACCTTGAAGCTGTAACTTAGACATCACTATGAGTAGGATGACAGTTTATTCAAACAGTAGGCAGAGGATCAGGAGAAATTTAGAGGCCACTGAAGTGCTAGCATGAACATCAAATCTACAAAATAACCTTGGTTAATACCATAGATAGTAAAACCACTTTCTTTTAAACACCTCTTGTTTTTTATCTGTTGCTTTGAGGACAATGCTGAAGTAGGCTGTTTAGGCAGATGTACTTTTTAAAACGAGAATCAGGTCTTAGGTCTTCAGAGCCTAAACAACAAGAAAAGCAAATAAAACTTTAGGGGTAATCATTGAACAATCTTAATGCTTACTTATGCAACTTAAGAGCCAAGAATTTTGATCTTTGTATTATCTGAACACAGAAGTTTTCAAAAACAGTGGAACTCATTTTTTCAAAAGCTGTTTTACAGAAACTAGATACACAAAACAAACAAAAAATAGAACATTAGGAGTTTTACCCTATAAGTTCACATTTATAACAGTTTTTATTTATTTACAAAACCAGAGAAAATAATTAGGCTGTTTTGACAAACTGATAATTTGAAAGCAAGGTTTATTATCTATCACAGTTTTATGAGAGTGGCAGTCTTTTATCAGCTTCAACACTCAACAAATTTTTGTATTTTGTTTTGTTTGCACAATAGGGAGAAAATCCTAATTCATTAAGTAGAAGCAAGTAACATTCCTCTAAACCACTCACTCTGCATCCTCAGGGTACTGGACAATTAAACTGATTCTGAAATACCACAATGGATGCTAGATGTTTTGCTATATTTATTCATTAATGTTATCTAACTACTGCTCACATAATTAAGTGGGTAAGGGTTCAAACTTCAGAGAAGTTGATAAAAAGATACAATCAATTTTTGAGGGGTAGAAAATACTTTACAAATTTATCTTACACCATAATATGATGTTTGGTGTAGTTATTTTTAACAATCTTTTGTATACTTCAATGATTATATTAAATAGTTACTTAAAGTTTCAAAATAATAAAATGGATTGTTTTTTTGCATGTTAAGTCCAAGATTTGGTTTCATTGCTAATAATGCCTGCAGCTGTAAAAATGGTACTACGGCAACCTGAATAGCCTAATGAATCTTATTCATATTGTAAAAATTATTGGCAAGACACAAAACCGGATGCTAAATGTATAATCTAATGTGACAGACATGCACAGTCCTGATTAATAAAAAAAGACATGTATGCAAGGCCACATAAATTTTAAAAGATTATATTGCCTTTATTAGAATTTCAACTGTATGCAAAAATATGTCAAAGCAAACACTTTTGAAATTTGTACCTGAATGATTCCACCTGAGAGCACGAGATCAGGCAACAATGCTCTCATGTGTTAAAATTTGGTATTCGACACTTTTGAACAAGTGGGTTTGTGTGTGTGTTACAGTTTAAATAATATCTAAAAATGTATGAAGTAATGTTTGAATTAAACAATCCTGGGACTTGAAGCACATTTTGAAATATCTTTTAAGATATCTCAATAGTGGAGTCAGAGTTTTGGGACCTAGGGTTGGAAACAATTAGTACAAGCCTAAAATCCTGAGCTTTCGTTTGGGTGTATAAATCCCATAAATCTCTTAATCACTCCTAGAGCACGCTTTCATCTAATTTTCCCAAGGGACAGTTATCAAAGCAATTCTCAGAGTTGAATTAGGGCATGTTGGAGCTCTTTAGAGGATAGCCTTCACGTACTTCTCATAAATCAATATGTATCCCAAGCTTGCCTAATATAACAACTGTGTTAAATTCATTTCTTCAGAACGTTGTGCTATGACAGTATGTCTTCATACTGTTATGACAGAGAGGCTGAATTACTTTTCTAAAAAAATGTAAAGTTAAACCTTCGTTAAGTAAATCACAGAGAATATTTTATGACCATCTCACAGTAAATTTTTATGGTTTGCCCTTTAGTTAATTTTATCTTTTGTCTATATCAACTAAAGGTACTTTATTTACGATGTTATGAACTGTAATAACTATTGATGAAGATGCAATACTCTGACTTTTCTCAGTAGACTGGTAATCCAGTTGGAAGCATAAAAATCATTGATGTGTGTATCCTTTCCATCACTGATTTGACTTCGAGGCAAATTACTGGGGTCTATAGTTACAGCCCGATTACAACTTTCATTTGCTGTGTCAATTAGATAGCATGAATTGAAACCCATTAAAAATACATCATCTTCATATCTCAGTTTGTTCTCCTTCCTGTTGCTCTATTTTAGGAGAGTAATAAGCTCTGGTTAGCATCTCCTTTCTGTATGCAGACAACGTAAAACATGTCACTTTCTTCTAAAGCATTCATGCTAATGATTTTAGCGATTCTTGAGTCTTTATTTTTACTCACATTTTCCTCATTATGATAATTTATCAAGCCATCTGTGACTGATGACATCACAACTCTGACTTCTACTAGCCATCTTCTTCCTGCTATGTCTTTATGTTGATCTGTGAAAGTACCAAGAGAAATAAATCCTTTCTTTGAAAAAATGTATTTTATTGTGGTGAGAACACTTAACATGAGATCTACCCTCTTAGCAATTTTTTAAGTATACAATACACTATTGCTGACTCTAAGTACAATGTTGTTTTCTTTTTGCCTCTGCATTTTAGTGGCCAAGCAAAGCTCTGATGGAGCATGGCACTACCTGTCATGGTGGATAGCAGCATGGGAAGGCAAAAAGATCTTCAGGAGGGTAGGTCCAAGGACTCATTAGTGAGATGCGGGGAAGATATACTACTGTATTAGAGGTGAAATCAGCTAAAGGATTCTCTGGACAGCCAGAGTCAGCAGACAAGTTGAGCCTTCTTGTTCAGATATATTTTAGCTGGATAGGAAAAGCTTATGAAATATCTATTAAATAATCCATCCACATCCCCAGATATGGGAAAATGTTGTGTTAGCAGATTCTTGGTATTATAGAAAACCCATTTTTCACCAAGGCACAATAAAAAGGCTCTGTTATAAAACTAATTCTTGTTTAGTGCTGACCTAGTAAGGGATTAGAAGAGAGTCTGTTGGTCCAGCCCCATGGCTTAGCACGCTCCGCTGCTGGCGGCCCGGGTTCGGATCCCGGGCGTGCACCGACGCACTGCTTCCTCGGCCATGCTGAGGCCGCGTCCCACGTACAGCAACTAGAAGGACGTGCAGCTATGACATACAACTATCTACTGGGGCTTTGGGGGGGAAAAAATAAATAAATAAATAAAATTATAAAAAAAAAAAAAGTCTATGAATCCAAGTGGGAAAAATCTAAATATTTATTATTGTTTTTGGAATGAAGTGAAATAGTAGTCAAACTATGATTCTCTGACTCAAGAGACAACAAATTTATCTCAGTCTCCCGGTTCTTTCTTTGCCGACCAGTGCTTCCAGCTCTAACGCAGCACCCCATTGACAGAAATAAAGCAGCAGCCTTGAAAGAGTGGATGTTTTTCTTTCCATTTCCTAGTTCCCACCTCATCTATCATGTAGGAAAAATTAAGTACTTTGCCATGTATTCCACCATCCAGAAAAATACCTATGTATATATATTAGAAAGCCCTTAAAGAAATGGAGCAGGTGATACTGTCAATATAATTTAGAAGGCATGACTTAGCAGGGTTAATCAGATATTTTCTCCACAGGAAGGCACACAGGCAGTGCCTCATCTATTTCATCTTTGACAGGTTATATAGGGAGAGGTCTAATGATTCTATCCATTCTCTCTCTCTCATTTTGCTTCACATAACATACAAAAAATGTTTCAGGTGGATCAGAGACCAAAATGTGAAAAGCAATACTTGTAAAATATTTTTTCAGTCTTTAGGAGAATATTTTTATGATGTTGAAGCATAAAAGAGAAATTATAAAAGAAAGATTGAGGGGGCTGGCCCGGTAGCATAGTGGTTTAAGTTTGCGCCCTCCGCTTCAATGACCTGGGTTTCATGGGTTCGGATCCTGGGTGCAGACTTATGCACCGCTCATCAAGCCATGCTGTGGTGGCGTCCCACATACTAAATAGAGGAAGATGGGCACAGATGTTAGCTCAGGGCTGATCTTCCTCAGCAAAAAGTGGAAGACTGACAACAGATATTAGCTCATGGCCAATCTTCCTCACCAAAAAAAAAAAAAAGAAAAAAGAAAGATTGATAAATTTGACCACATGAAAAAAAAATTTTGTGTATTAAAAAAAGACACTACATGGGGCAGGCCCAGTGGCGCAGAGGTTAAGTGCACGCACTCTGCTTCGGCGGCCCAGGGTTCACAGGTTCGGACGCTAGGCATGCACTGAGGCACTAGCTGTCAAGCCATGCTGTGGCAGTGTCCCATATAAAAAGAGGAAGATGGGCACACATGTTAGCCCAGGGCCAATCTTCCTCAGCAAAAAAAGAGGAGGATTGGCATTGGATGTTAGCTCAGGGCTGATCTTCCTCACACACACAAAATAATAATAATAATAATAAAAGACACTATAAACTAAGTTACAAGACAATGACACATGGGGAGAAGATATTTGCAAGATTTTAAAAGAAAAAGCATCATTATCTAGAACTTGTAAATAATTCCTACAAATCAATAAAAATTCAACCCAATAGAAAAATATGCAAAGGATATGAATAGGTAATTCAGAGATGAGAAAACTCAATAAACATATTAAAATATGCTCAATCTCACTCAGAATTTGGGGAATATAGATTAAAACTACAATGACAACATTTCATGCTCTAAAACTTAAAGGCCGATGAATACCAGGTCTTAGCAAGCATGCGGAGAAAGAGGGAACTTTCATAAACTTCTGGCAGCAGTGTAAATTGGTACAACCACTTGAGAAAGTAATTTGTTAATAATTAGTAAAGTTGAAGATAAATATACCCACTTTCAGGTATACACCCTAAATCTTCCACACGTGCATAAGGAAACGCATAAGGATATCCATTACAACAATTGAAACAACTAGGAGAATGGACAGATAAATGATAGAATTCTGTATGGTGGCTAAAATGAATAAATTTGCCTTATGCATATTGAAATATAATATTGGGTGAAGAGCAAGTTTCACAATGTTTATTATACTATTTATGTAAAAAAATTAAGTACAGTTTATGCAGCAAATATATACAGATATGTACAGGAAAGATACAAACCACCGTTGGGATAGAGGTTGCCTTGGGAGAGAGAAATATGGAGAGGATTAGGTCTAGGGGAAGTAAAAAACGGATTTCAAACTTCTCTGTAATATTTTATTCTTTAAAAACAATTGCTGAAGCAAGCGTGACAAAAGTTAACATCTATCAATTCTGGGTCATGAGTACATAAAAAAATACCATACTATTTTCTGCACTTTTCTCCTTATTTTAATGATTTCATAACTAAATGATAAAATGGTAGCTGTACATCTTAAAGATAATAGTTCAAAACCCAAAATCCCCACTACTCAAAAAATTTTAAATTATCTCCCAAAATAACAGAAGATATTTTAAAAATTAAATAACTGAATTTAAAAATAATAAAACCTGAACATTACATAGTAGGATTTATGGAATGTGGTCAATATGTTCTTTAGACAAAAACTGATGGTCTTTAATGCATTTCCTTCAAGAATTAATTCATAACAACTACTATAAAACCTGAGACAAGTAGCTGAAGGGAATAATGGAGATGATTGTAGAAACTGATGATTTCAAAGCTGGGGCTTTAGGAAAACAAAGAAAATGGACAAATTTCTGAAAAATCTAAAAAAATAAGGCCAAAACCCTAATAAGTGAAATTAAAAAGAGAAAAGATGTGACTATAGAGATAAGAGAGAAATAAAAATGAAAAGAGAATACTATGCACACTGATGTAACACATTTGAAAACATAATAAAAGGAATAATTTTTCTGAAAAAATTACATATAAAATCTTGACTCAAGAAGAAATAGGAAATTCAAATAAAAGATAACCAAGGGAGAAATTAAGGAAGTTATCAAACACTCTTGCCACAAATAATATTATGAATGAATTCTTTAAGATTAAAGCAATAAATAATTCTTGTGCATTATAAACTATTCTAGACCACAGAAAAATATGAAAAGTTACCTACGTCATTTTCCAAAGTTAACAAATCCCGAAATCTACATATGTCAAAGGCAGCATTAAAGTGTATTCTATAGATCTCTCTTTCTACGGTATAAGGTGCACTTTAAAAAAATAGCTAACAATAGAATTAACCAATATATTGATTCATCATATCAGTATGTTAATTCATCAATAGAGCAAATAGGAAAACCATGAAGCAGTCTCAAAAGGTTTTAATGGGCACTTTGATGAAAGTTAATGCTCCTTACCTATTTAAATATCTCTTTAAGACTAATATTCAAACTAATTATCCTTAATAAGACAACAATTTTCCATTTCAAATTAATAGCTAATATAATACATAAGTATGAAATGCTAGAGGCATTTGTGTTAAATTAGAAATAAAACCAGAATTCCCCATCTGGCATTGTTCTTGAAATTTTGGAAAAGACAAAAAATAGAAAAAAGTTGTACATGTGGAGTAAAATAGAACAAATGAGCATTATTATTTGCAGGTAATATATTTTTATTTAAAAACCTCAACAAAATCAATTGAAAGTCTATTATAATTAACGAGCATAATAGAGACTGTACATATACACATATCCACGTATATATCTCTCCAATTATATACATATACCCAATCTCTACATAAAATATGTATATGTTTACATATAAACATATGTATGCGTGTATATTTTATATATATATATCCTGGTAGCTTTTCAACACATCAATCAGAAAATATAATTTGAAAAGAAAAAGACATATTACACACACACATATACACACATCTCTCTCTTTATCTATCCCATTAACAGTAAGAACAAAAACACTACTTTAGAACAAACCTACATGGCAATGTTAATAAAATATATGGGGAAAATATCTTACTGATTAAAAAAATCAACTGTAAACACTAAGAGAAAGCAACATCGTATGTTTTTATATAGAAGAAATAAATATTGGAAGGATATTCATTATTCCCAAATCAATATATTAATACAGTAAATTTTTTTTCACTGGATAAAATAATGCTAAAATTGATCTAGAAGATTAAAGTGAGCCCCCAGCACAGTGCCTAGCTCACGGTAAACACTCAAGCATGAAAATGTGTCGTGGAGCCATGGAAGGGGAAGTTCAAGAAAAAGGAGACGTCAACACATTTGAAAGATCAAGAAAACGAGAACAAATTTGGTAATTAGGATGTCGATGTTGGGTTTCAAAAGAGGGAAACAATATATTATCTGTGTCCTCCCCACTTAGTTGAAACAACTGAGAAATCAGCCAAAAAGAGTGAGGCAAATGGAGGCCAAAATATCGCCATTAGTACTTCCAAAACTGATATTCTAGAATGTGAGTGCCATGATGCAGGCTCCTGGCTGTCCTAACACAGCAGCCCAGGATTAGACAGTTATCAATCTAGTCTCAACACCAGCTGAACCTGGCTGAAAGCAACTGAGAACACATTCTCTCTGGTCAGACTTGCTGCTAAGAGAGAAAACGGGGTAGTGGTCTAATACCCATCAGCAGTAGACCAGAATATTCACCTGTGGTCATATTACATAGACTACCGTTCGACGTTGAAAAGGAATGAACTTCAGCCACACTCTTCAAGGATAAACCTTAAAGACATAATAATAGCAAAAGAAGTAACTCACAGAAGAATCCAAGCAGTATGTTTCCATTTATATAAAGCTCAAAACAGACAAGCCTACACAATACATTGTTTAGAGATATATGCACAGAGGGGAAATTTTTTTAAGCAGGAGGATGATTATCACAAATGTCAGGAGAGAGGTTATCTCTGGGGCCAGAGAGGGCTGATAACAGTCACATACAGCGGCCTTCTAAGGCGCTGGTTATATCCAGCTTCTTGAGTGATCTGTAAATATGTATTTTATATATTCTTTTGTATGCATGATACATTTCAAATTGAGAAAAATGGAGAAATGGTATGAAAAATAAGAACTGGAAAACCCTTCTCTCTATAATACCTACACCCTGATTTTCCTTTACAAAGCATCATAATTAATTAAACTTTTAGCTATTTCTTTTGGAAAGATATCAGTTGACCCCTTTCCACCTTTGGCCACAACTTTTTTTTTTATATGTTTCTTTTTTATATATATTTATTTCTTTTTAGTGTGTGCATGTGAGGAAGATCAGCCCTGAGCTAACATTCGTGCCCATCTTCCTGCAGGTTATGTGGGATGCCGCCACAGCATGGTCTGACAAGCAGTGTCGGTGCACGCCTGGGATCTGAACCCGGGCCGCCAGCAGCGGAGCTCGAGCACTTAACCGCTATGCCACAGGGCCGGCCCCTGGCCACAATTATTTTAACTTAAAAAAAATTAATTATAGGGGCCTCCCAGTGGTGTAGTGGTTAAGTTCACATGCTGCATTTCAGCAGCCCAGGTTTCACCAGTTCAGATCCCAGGCACGGACCTATGCACTGCTCATCAAGCCACGCTGTGGCAGAATCCCATATAAAGTAGAGGAAGATGGGCGTGGATGTTAGCCCAGGGCCAATCTTCCTCAGCAAAAAGAGGAGGACTGGCAACAGATGTTAGCTCAGGGCTAATCTTCCTTACAAAAAAAAAGAAAAAAAATTATTTATAAGTTCACAGGAAGTTGAAAAGGTAGTACAAAAAGGTTCACGTATCCTTTACCTGGTTTCCCTCAATGGTCATGTCTTACAGAATTATAGTACACTATCAAATCAGTAACTTGACATTGTGTGCATAGTGCTATGTCATTTTATCACAGGTGTAGATTTGTGTAGCAAACATCATAGGTGTAGATTTGTGTAACCAACACCATAGTCAACACACAGAACAATCCCATCACCACAAAGATTTCCCTCATGCTACACCTTTATAGTCCATCCACCCCAGCTGCCCATCATCCCTAACCCCTGGCAGTCACTAATCCGCTTTCCATCACAAAAGTGGAAGACGCCACATTTTGAGAATGCTATGTAAAGGGAATCAAATAGTATGAGATTGGCTTTGTTTACTTGGGATAATGCCCTTGATCCATCCAAGTTGTTGAGTGTATCAATAGTTCATTCCTTTTTATTGCTGAGTAGTATTCTATGGTATATATGTACCATAGTTTAACCATTCACTTATTGAGGAAAATTTTGATGGTTTCCAGTTTTTGGCTTTTACAAATAAAACTGCTCTACACAATCGTGTACAGATTTTTGGGTGAACGTAAGTTTTCATTTGTCTGGGATAAATGCCCAGGAGTGCAATTGCTGGATCATATGGTAAACGTATGTTTAGTTTTTTTAAGAAACTGCCAAACAATTTTCCAGAGAGGCTGTATCATTTACATTTCCACTAGCAACGTACAGGAGATCCATTTTCTGTGCATCTTCACTTGTATTTGGTATTGTCACCATTTTTCACATTTTAACTGTTCTCATAGGTATGTAGTAAGATCGCATTGTGGTCTTAATTTGCATTTCTGTAATGGCTAGTTGGATTAATTTCCTATTGCTCCTGTAACAAATTATCACAAACTTACTGTCTTAAAACAACACAAATTTATTCTGTTACAGCTTAAGGGGTCAGAAGTCTAAAATGGGTCTGCAGGCCATTTTGAGTTAATTTTTGTGTAAGCTGTAAGGTTTGGATCATAGTTCATTTGCTAACAGTTTCTATTTCTTTGCTGAAACTTTCTATTATATCTGTTTCAAGTGTGTTAGTAATTGCTCAGAAGCATTTTATGATGGCTGTTTTAAAACCCTTGTCTGATAATTCTCACATCTGTGTGATCTTGGTGTTGGCATATCTTGATTGTCTTTTCTTGTTCAAGTTGAAATCTACTTGGTTTTTTGTATGAGGAGTGATTTTCGATTGAAGTGGTTGTGCAGTTCCTTAGGTCTGAGGTCTCTGCCTTTTTCTCTCTACCTTTCACACTCTTCTTATGTCTGGGTTTTTTTTTTTGGTGAGGCAGATTGGCCCTGAGCTAACATCCGCTGCGAATCTTCCTCTTTTTCTCGAGGAAGAGTATCCCTGAGCTAACATTGGTGCACTCGTCCTCTATTTTGTATGTAGGATGCCGCCACAGCATGGCTTGATGTGTTGTGTGTAGGTCCACCCCTGGGACCTGAACCTGCAAACCCCAGGCCACTGAAGCAGAGTGCGCAAACTTAACCACCACACGACTGGGCCACCCCTTGTCTCTGCTTTATATATAATGTCTAGGACTTTTAGATGTGCCTAGCAGAAGGAATAAGGAAAATTATGTCTACTTTATCTTTCCAGAAGTGGAAGACTCCACAAATTACTTTTAATGGCATTTTGGTTATTGAGCACAATTATGTCACAACATTTGAATTAAAAATTGCTTTTTATTAGGTCCTATTGCCAGTGGTTTTGTATATACACTTGCTTGCAGGCCAGTAGTTATTGCAGGTGACCGCATCGGTGCACTGGGATTTATAATTTCGATATTTAGCTCCAAAATCATAGGATGTATATCTGCATTGAAGGAGTTTTAGATGTTAATTAGATTTTGAAATATACAACTTCTAATATCTTTCCTCGATAGTCCTAAGAGTTTTAAAAGCCAATGGACTTGGCAAAAGTTAAAATTCTTGCACTTTATAAGAATCTGTCCCATATAATTCTTATCTCTAACCAGAGTTGTCATATTTGGTTGTACAGATTGTGCACTGCAGAACTCCAGGGTGTGAAGTACTAGTCACAATATTTTCTGTTGTAAACAGGATACAGGAAAGGAAAAATTATCATAGCATCTGGCTTCTAGTCCACTGTCACCTTTCACGATCTTCATTAGTCTTACGTATTCTTATTTGGTTTACTAGAGCAGAGTGACTCGTTCAGAGTTATCCAGCAATCCTCAGGTGCAAAGTTAATTAGATTCTAAATCTCCTAACCTCTCTCTTCCTTCCATACATAAACACATTGCTTAAAAAGTACCCCTGGGAGCCCAAGACTTTTTAAAGGCTGCAGTATATAGACAAAAGGAAGTGGAGGGGGGGATTTACCGCTGACAGCAAGGTGATATTTCCATTAGGATTTCCTTCCATTTCAAGTTCTAGATTTGAGGCTAACATATATCTGGCCTTGTAAGGAGCAAGTAGTTCCCAGCCTCATTTCTAGACTCTCCATATATCCCCATGGGTTGGAGGCTCCCTGAGGGAAGTGATAACTCTGTGCTCCTACCCTGCCTGAGGGAGGGAGGTCAGAAGAGGAGACATGGAGGAGAAAGCAGGTGTGAGAGCCAGCAGTGCCAGGGAGGCTGAAAGTTTCTCTCTTCTCCCCTGGTCAAGAGGTAGATAAGCATGGATATAGTCCCTTCATTTTCACCTTTTTCTTTTTGAGACGGGGCAATAACATAAGGAGCAAAGCACGGGAATAGCATCTTTATTTTAAAGCAGAAAGCAAAAGCATCAGTGAAGAGGACTTTACATTTTCACCCTAAAATACAAAAGTACCCAGAAAAGAAGAAATGTGTGAATAAATATGGTATCTTGATTTTTTTTAAATTAATATTATTAACTCAGGAACAACACTGAAACGTCAACTAAATGAAATGTTAACACATTCCTAAATAATTGACTTTATAACGTAAAATATCAATTTTGGAAGGGCGTCTCTAAACGTTCTTAAAAGAATCAAGCATTTCTCGACAGTTAAAAAACATGCATTTATATAAAATACAACAAATGGATTACAAATTAGTTTTAATTAATCACTAAAACATGGAGACTCCCAAACTTCCAAACAATATCTATTGATAAATAATTAAAAGTAAAGAGAATATTTCTTTAAATAGTTTTCATAAATCATACCTTTCTGGCATTAGCTTGAAGTAATGAAATTTTACTTTATCTCAAACTCAAATTCTGATGATGTAAAAGTTAGCTTCTCTGGGTCTCGGGATTGTAAAGTGTATCCTGCTCTGCTTTAGCCATTTAATAAGGTCATTGTGAGTGTAAAATAAGGTAGGAATTTGGAGAGCATTTTGAAAAAAAAATGTGTAAGTTTTTAACGTGGTTGCTGTTGATTTTAAATATTCTTAAGATTAAGGCCAAAAACTTTAACATAAACTATAAAGCATTGTGTAATCTGGACCCCCTTGCCTACCCTGCCCACATCAACCCCACGGCTCCTCTCTAACATGGCTCCATGGCATTGGAAGAGGGGCTGCATGGCTGGAGCATGTGAGCGCCACCTATATGCTAAGTCTCTTTTCTTCTAGAGAGGAAACGGTTGTATGTAGAGTATGAACAATTCCAAGAATTGGCCTTCATGATATCCGTCACTGAGAATGATTTCAAATACTTACAAAAAGTCATCTGCTAATGGCATTGCAATGACAGGAATTCTGGTGACCCTGGCCTCTCTGCTTCCCTTTAACTAGGTGACGCTAGAGCTATGGCTAGAAGGGGAGTTTATCCTCTCAGGTAGAATTCTCTCTAATTGTTGGGTATCAGGGATTTTTTAAGGGCTCTTCAGCCTAAAGGCAAAGAAAGCAAGGTCAGTGCCTTGGGAACGGAGTGGATGAAACTAAACTGCATCAACTGAAAAACACATGGCTCCTTTAACATTGGTAATATCGTAGACTTTCCCTTTTAAAGCATAGAACTTTGCTAAATTTTCTTGGTTGGAGATGCAAAGACCATTTTAAGTCCTTCTCTTCTGTATTAGTTTGCTAGGACTGCCATAACAAATACCACAGACTGAGTGGCTTAAACAATATAAATTAATTTTCACACAATTCTGGAGGCTATAAGTCTGAGATCAAGATGTTGGTTGGTTGGTTTCTTCTGAACCTCTCTCCTTGGCTTGCAGATGGTCTTCTGCTCCCTGTGTCTTCACATGGTCCTTCCTCTGAGTGTCTGTGTTCCATCTCTTCTTCTTTAAGGAAACCAGTCATATTGGAGAAGGGCCCACCCTAATGACTTCATTTAACTTAATTACCTCTTTAAGGACCCTATCTCCAAATACAGTCACAATCTGAGGTACTGGGATTTTGGACTTCAATATACGAATTTTGGGGGACACAATTCAGTCCATAACATCTTCCAAGGCTATTTCTGATAGATCAGTTAGTCCTTTGGAATGACCCATTCATTGCAACGTCTTCTCATAGCATTGGTGCTTTGGTGTGTGGTTTCCAGACCTTGGACTTGAATACTGGCAACATCTAAAAAGGGTTCAGCCTTTACTTCCATATGATAACAGTGTGGTAATTCTGTATATTGAGGTCATGTAGATTGGGATGAATTTTATAGAACCCATACTCATTCAGTAGTGTATTGTGTTTTTGTTACAATGGCTTTATTGAGATGTACTTCATGTACCAAAAAATTCACCATTTAAAGCGTACAATTCATTAACTCTTGGTATATCCACAGAACTGTGCAACCACTATATCTAATTCCAGAACATTTTCATCCCTGTCTCCCCACAAAACCTCCATGCCCATTAGCAGTCTCTCTCCTCTCCCCATTCCTCCAGCCTTTTATGGCCACTAACCTACTTTCTGTCTTTATAGATTTGCCTATTCTAGACATTTCATGTAAATGGAATCATACAATACGTGGCCTTTTGTGACTGTTCTCTTTCATGTAGCACAATGTTTTAAGGTTCATGCATTTTGTAGCCTGTATCAGTAGTATGCCATTCCTTTTTATTGCCAAATAATATTCTATTGTACAGATAAATGACATTTTGTTTGGATATATCATATTTTATTTCTTCATTTATCAGGTGTAGGACATTTGCATCGTTTCCACTTTTGGGCTATTATGAATAGTGGTGCATGAATATTCATGTACAAGTTTTTGTGTGGACATATGTTTTCATTTATCTTGAGCATAAACTGAAGAGCCGAATTACTAGGTCATATGGTAACTCTGTGTTTAACATTTTGAGGAACTGCCAAACTGTTTTCCAAAGTGACTGCACCACTCTACAATCCCACCAGCAATGTATAAGGGTTCCAATTTCTCCACATTCTTGTCAACACTTGTTATAGCCCGTCCTTTCTATTTTAGACATCCTAATGGGTCTGAGAACACGTACTATATAATTTCTAGCCTTCTAAATTTGTTAAGGTGTGTTTTATGGCCTAGAGTGTGGTCTATCTTGGTGAATTTTCTACGTCAGCTTGAGAAGAATGTGTAATCCACTGTTGTTGGATGAAGTAGTCTATAGAGTTCGTTATTTGAGTTCGTTGAGTTATTAGAGTGCGTTGATTAATGGTGCTGTCGAGTTCAACTACATCCTTACTGATTTTCTGCCTACTTGATCTGTCCATTTCTGATACAGGGGTGTTGGATTCTCCAACTAAATAGTGGATTCATCTATTTCTCCTTACAGTTTTACCCATTTTTATCTCAAATTTTGACTCTCTGTTGTTAGGCACATACACATTAAGGATTGTTATATCTTGTTGGAGAACTGACCACTTTATCATTATGTAATGCCCTCTTTATCCCTGATAAATTTCCTTACTTTGAAGTCTGCTCTGTCTGAAATTAATACAGCTAATTCAGCTTTCTTTTCATTAGTGTTAGCATGGTATATCTTGCTCCATCCCTTTACTTTTACTCTAACATGTCTTTAAAGTAGATTTTTCTTGTAGACACTGTATAGTTATGTTTTGTTTTTTGATCCACTCTGACAATCTCTGTCTTTCAGCTGGTATATTTAGACCATTGACACTTAAAGTGATTATTGATATAATTGGATTAATATCTACCATATTTGTTACTATTTTCTATTTATTGCCCTCGTTCTTTGTTTCTGTGTCTGTTTTCCACACTTTTACCACCTTTTTTAGTTTTAATTGAATATTTTATATAATTCCATTTTCTCTCCTTTATGAGCACATCAATTATACTTTCCATTTTAGTTTTTTTAGTAGTTGTCCTAGAGATGTAATATACATTTACAACTAATCCAAGATCACTTTCAGATAATACTATACCACTTCATGGGTAGCCCAAGTCCCTTACAATAACAAGATATTCCTAATAACTCCCTCTTGTCCCTTGTATCTTTGCTGTCATTCACCTCACTTATACATAAGCTATAACCATCAAATACACTGTTGCTGTTATTATTTTGGACAAACTGTTATTTGTTAGATAAATTAAGAATGAGAAAAGCAAAAATTTTAACTTCACCTTTACTTATTTCTTCTCTGTTAAACACTATCTCTTTCCTTATGTAGATCTGAGTTACTGAATATATCATTGTTATTCTTTCTAAAGAACTTCTTGTAACTTTTCTTGTAAGGCAGGTCTACTGGCAACAAATTCTTTCAATTTTTATTTGTCTAAGAAAGTCTTTATTTCTCTTTCAATTTTGAAGGATAATTTCACAGGATATAGAATTCTAGGTTGGTGGTTTTTTTCTCTTAACACTAAATATTTTACCCCACTCTCTTCTTGCTTGCATGGTTTCTGAGGAGAAGTCAATGTAATTCTTATTTTGCAACTCTACAGGGAAAGTGGGGGTTTTTTTGGCTTCTTTCAAGATTTTTTATTTATCTTTGATTTTATGCCATTGAAATATGACATGCCTAGGTACAATTTTCTTGCTTTTTTTTTAATTGGCATTTATCATGCTTGGTGTTCTCTGAGCTTCTGGATCTGTGGTTTGGTATCTGACATTAATTTGGGGAAATTCTCAGTCATTATTGCTTCAAATATTTCTCCTGTTCCTTTCTTTCTTCTTTTCTGGTATTCCCATTACATGTATGTTACACATTTTGTAGATATTCCGAAGTTCTTGGATATTCTGTTCTATTTTTTTCAGTCTTTTTTCTCTTTGCTTTTCAGGTTGGAAGTTTTTATTAACATATCTTCAAGTTCAGAGATTTTTTTCTTCAGGTGTATCCAGTCTACTAATAAACCCATCAAACTAGCATTTCTTTTGTATTCTTTCTTAGAATTTCCATCTCTCTGCTTATACGACCCATCTGTTCCTGCATGTTGTCTACCTTTTCCATTAGAGCCCTTAGCGTATTAATCACAGTTGTTTTAAATTCATGGTCTGATAATGCTGACATCTCTGCCATATCTAAGTCTGGTTTTGATGCTTGCTCTATCTCTTCAAACTGTATCTTTTGCCTTTAGTAGGACTTGTAATTTTTTTGCTTAAAGCCAGACATGAGGTACTGAGTAAAAGGAATTGAGTAAATAGGTCTTTATAATGTGGTGGTAAGGTGTCTGGGGAGGGGAAGAGTTCTATAGTCCCACAATTAGGTGTCAGTCTTTTAGTGAGCTTGTGCTGCTCAAAGCTGTGAACTTGACAGATGCTTTCTGTTTTTTTGCCCCCTGCCTTAGGCGGGAGACAATGGCTACAGGAGCGTGGAGTTGGGTATTTCCTTTCTCCCTGGTCAGTTAGGCTCTGATAAAACCTTAATAGGTTGAGCTTTGGTCAAACAGTTTTTCTTGAGTTCAGGCCTTCTTAAGAACAGAATGCTCTGATGTATTTCACCATGGCTACTTTCTCCCTCTCTCTTTCAGATCTTCACTGTGTAAATATCTCCACTTTACAGCACTACAGCTGGTAGAGCTCCTGGAAGTAAAGCTCACAAGAGTGTGGGGGCATCCCTAAGACTGGATCCCTCTGGGGTTTTCAACTCGCAGACATGTCCACGTTGAGCCTCCAGCACTTTATCAATTACAGTTCAGGTTTTCCTATCCCAGCACTGGTTCTCATGGAGGTTTCTTCTCATGGAGTTTTCTGCTCCAGTAAGTTGTGATTCTCTGTATGCACCTGTCTGTCTTTCCAGTTTGGGGCCAGCAAGGTTTTCCCTGTGATCTCAGTTCTCTGATGGATCTAAGAAGAACTATTGATTTTCAGTTTGTTAAACTTTTTACTAGTCATTAGGATGGAGTGACAACTTCCAAGTTTCTTAGATGCCAGACTGGAAACTAGAAGTCACCAGAGAAAATTTTAGCTTCTGACACCTACAGCTATAGCAAATAGTAAACACAGCCTAATTCACAGTCAGATTAACATAAAGACACACACACTAAAGGCTTATTTGCCTCAATTCCTTTTATCTACTATGTCATATCTGGCTTTCAATAAAAAAGGCTTGTTAATATAATGTGAAATCTCTGGAGATCAGATTTTCTCTCCACTTTTAGGGTTTGTTTTCATTGTTTGTTGTCATGGTTGTTGTTGCTGCTGCTTGTTTTGTGACTTTTCTGGTCAAATTATGTAAAGTCTGTATTTTTCTCATGTGTAGTCACTAAAGTCTGTGCTTGGTTAGCTTAGTAGTTAGGCAATGATTGGATGAAGACTTCCTTGAACCAGTAAGTCTTCCTGCCTTTGCCACAGGTCTCTTGATGTGTGCTGGGGCACACCTTCGATGCTCAGGCTGGCAGTTTAAAACTCTGCCTTAACATTCACTTCCTGCTTGCATAGAGCTCACGGTGAGCCAAATGTTAGAGAAAAGGCCTTCTTAGGTCTCTCCCGAGCATCCACACCACCCTGCGTATGCTTGTGTTCTAGGTTCTCAGGAGTATGTCTGAGATTTTCAAAGCCCCCTGTAAGCTTCTAATTCTCTAGTTTTTCCCTTTAAGTGTTTTTGCTAGGTTCTTGTTAGCCTCAGCTGATATCACTGCATCAGGCAAGAGTGTTGTCAAACAATTACTGCTGATTTTTTTTTGACCTATGCCCTGCTGACCGGGGCTGTTTCCACAGAGTGAGCTCTGATTCAGGTTAAAGACAAGTGCTGAAAATGGAGCTTCTCTGGGGAGTTTTCAAACAAGTCAAATAGTGACTGTTCTCAGGGGATGGTGCTTTTTGGGGGGGACTCCAAACCTGTTCTGCCCCCTCCAGTGACTGCTAGGCTGTTAGTTTTCATAGCTACTGTGGTTGTGAGGCTGTTTATCATGGCCACGGTAGAGCTGGAGAGATGAGGATGGAAATAGGAAGATAAAAGCCATGATGCTTGCAGTTCTTACTGAGATTTAGCAGTTTTTCCTGCATAAATAATCAAAGGATTGTTTCCTTTGGTTAATATCCAGAGTTCTGAAAATGCTGATTATTTCATGATTTTTGTCAGTGTTCTCATTGCTTAACGGAGGAGAGGATGTTTGGAGGTCCTTATTCCACCATTCCAGAGGTGCTTTTCCTGAATTGTGTTAACGGCGTATGTTTTGGTGTGATTGACTCACTACCATTTGAAACTCTCCCAGTCATGGTGAGAACTATCTGATATACAAGCATTGCTGGGAATCATCTTGCTGGGAATGTTTTACTATCATTACTTGATGCTCAATTTCTCCTCATGCCTCTTTTCTTAAATGTAGCTACAAATGGAAAATAAATGAAAGAAGTTCTGCCAGGATATAAGAGAATGAATGCTAAATCAGTTAACCAGAAAATCCCAAGGCTGAAACTGATCAACTCATCAGATCCAAAAAATTAAAAAGATTCAATTGTTATCACTTTCAGATGGATCTAGTTTTCCTTCAAAGAGCATTCCAAGTGAAAATACTATGTTACTTTTAAAAATAGAAAGAATTGCAAGAGCACATGTGTCAGGGAGAGGGCAAAGGGATTGCTTTTGCTTTTTCCTTATTTTAAAACATTTAATAGCTCTCTATTTTTTTCTTAAGAGACCAAGACATTAAGATAAGATTTCGACTTTAGGTCTGAGCTAACTGTGTTATATAAAACACAGTTAAACAAATATTTTTTAAGACTAGGCTGGACTTAAGGGAATTAATTATATTAAATGTGGTAGTAATAATTTAGCAATGTTTTAATAGAAAGATTATTGGGTAGTATTTCCTGTGATTTAAGATAGCCAGTCTTGCCATAAAGTTTGGAGATTGTGGTGCTTTATATCAGATTAAGCACCAAGGTTCTTATTATATAAGACACTTCCTATTTATAAGCTAGGAGCAAAGGGAGGTGATATAATTAAGTGTCTAAATTAATTCTATAGAACAACTAAATTCAGACCACTGCAATTTAGAATGTCATTATTCTCATAAGGATGAGCCGAAGTTTTTCTTTACTCTCTTTATATTAAAAAAAAAAGTCTGCAGAGCAAGTTAATTGAATAAGTAAATTCTCAGGAATAAACTATAAAATGTAAGAACATATAAATCATTAACTTGCTAATTTAAATTATTATTATTTATCTGTTAAGCAGGTCAGAAAAATTCCCTATTTAGAAACACTTTCATAACTGTATCAAGGTATTTATTTAGTCATTTATCCATTCAATAAACATTTATTTAATGTCAACTATGTGCCAGACAATTGCGGGCTAACACTGACAAGATAGACATGGCCCTCACGGAACATGGTAGAAGACACAGCTCTTCACTCCACTCCATCTTCCCTAAAGTCAACAGAAATCAAGCAGATGCAAGTTGAGATAAGTGATATGAAGGAACCAAGCGAGGCTGATATATAAATAAAGAGTAAGAGTGACAAGTGTCTACTGTAAATAGCGCAGTCACGGGAGACCTTTCTGACGTAAAGGATGAGAAGACTGGGTGACAGAAGAGAAGCATGTTAGTTAGGCGGAGGGAAAGCATGAAAAATTCTGAGACTGGAAAGAACTCGGAATATTCCATGAACTGAAAAAAGGTTGATGATGCATAGTAAGAAACTGGGGGTAGGGGAGACTGAGAAGGGCGAGTGTCACACGATAAATTTGGGGAAAGAGGCAGGGTCCAGATCAAGCAAGTTCTCAAAGGTGATAATGGATGAAGTTCAGGGTTTTCCCCTCAAAGATACAGTGCTTACATCTATTCAGCAAATAAAGCAGGAATATTTGGGGCTAAATGGTAGAAAGGAAAACCCTTAGGACTTGGTTCCTTTTAAATTAAAAGAAAAACATTGCTTTCGAAAGTATCTCTGCCAATGAATTAGATACATTTGCATTCTCTCTTTTGGTAAATGGAAGCATTTGCATGCAGCTCAAAGGACTTCCAAGTCAGACTCTCATGGCCTAAAGCATCTCAGATAGTTTAATAAGATGGAGCAGTTTTAGGCTCAAAATCGAAGAAAGTCTCAATAATAATAACAATGGCTAACATTTATTGAGTACTCACTATAAGTCAAGCACTGTTATTAGCGCTTTATATGAATTAACTCATTCAATGTCCGTAACCCTGTGTAAATACTATTATTATCCCCATTTTAAACATGTGGAAACTAAGGCAGAAAGAATTTAAGTAACTTCCCCGTGGCCATGTAGTTAGAAAGTGACAGAACTGGGATTTGAACCCAGGTAGTCTGATATTAGAGGCCAGGCTGTGTCCACAACAGCTCCCTGATTACTCCTAGGGTAATTCCTGATCCTACTCCGAGGTTTGGGCCAGCCACACTGTATGCTGGAAGCTCAGCCATCAGCTTTTGAAGGGGAGGCTCAGCTGCCAGTATGATAAAAAGCTGACTTGTGTCAGCTAGGTGGATTCACTATTATAATGAGGATTACAAGAAAAGAAAGTCTTTGGTGGAAAACCATGTTAGATGACCTGATGCATATGCAGAATCTGAGCCAGAAAGGTGCCTATGAGGAGGGAGATGGTTGCTTAGGTCATCCAGTCTTAGAATGTGATCTCTCCTCCATCTCACCTCCTGAAATAGCCTGGGCTGATTCATAAAGGAGGTGGCCATGGAATTACAAGCTTGAAGGTCAATGCCTAAATTTGCTAAAGAAAGGACAGAATGCTGTTTGACACGAACACATTTTTTAATCATATTTTTAAAATTTTGACTTTTCAACTGTGCTGATTGAAAAACTCTTATGCCTATATTTTCCGTTCTAAACAATTCAGAAATATGTAAATTTTTTAGAAATAAGATTTTCCTGCAGAATATACAAGATGCTTATTTTCAGTATATATCAAAAGTTTATATCTTAGAAATTCTTTAAAGTTACTTTCAGATACCTTTTAAAAATTAAATGTTAATTTGTAGACTAATATAATCTATCAATGAATTTTGCAATTCAAAGTGCATATGTTAAAATATAATCCACTAAAGGAAAACGTTAATTTCCCATTTCTTTTTCGTGTAATAGGCTGATGACCTTCCACTGGAGAGAACATGAAATCACAATATGTGAAGAATCAAAAGAAGTCTTTTAGAACAAGACATGCAGAAATCTCCTGTTTTCTCTTGAAATAACATTTTCTATCTTCTAAACTTAAACTTTATTTTGTAACTTATAGGAGTGATTATCGATTGTCATGGATCTGACAGCTATGGGTTTGTTTGTCCTAGCAGAGTTGAATTATATTCTGAATTTTATTCTGTTTTATGATGACCTATATAACAGAATAACTAAGAAGGAGAGAAAAGAGAAACAGAATGAATGATGAAAGACTACAAGAAGACAAAAGCATAAATCAAAAGATTAAATGTATAGTTGAGAAAGATGATAAAAGCAAACTATCTAAAAGAAATGTAAATGTATCTTAATTACTTCATTTAAACATATGATGTTAACATAAAATTGAAATTAGTTTCTGAACACTCCAAATGCTGAGAAATCTTCAGAATGCTCTAAGTTATTGCCTTCCTATACCCACAGTTAATCATAACTAAATATGACTTTACTATTAATGATTCCTAAAAACATGTTAACATTCAGAGTATTGACATTTACATGAAAATAATGACATTTTTACAAGTACTAGAGATACAACGATACAAGGAAGTCACTGTGGATTTGGTATTTTATCAATAATTCATAGCTTCCCATTTTTAGGTATCAAAGTATCACACTGCAAATATGATATTGTTTGAACTATATTGAATTTAAAAACATGATACAAGTATAATATGCTCAAAAACCTGTGTTGAGATTAATACTGAAATTACATGGAGCTAATAACAATTCACTAGATCTGTATGTGAGTCAATAGGTAGCCCTGACATATCAGAATTGCCTTAGAATTGAAACCATATTATTCCATCTGGATAGACTCCCACCAGACAGGCCTAGTGTTCTAAAACATTTGCGAAGAAATATTTTGGATTCTAGCCACTTTCAGTTAGTAGTAAATCCATGAATCTTTGCTCATTTCAACTCTATTTTAAGTTTTCCACCCTTCTACATGGTCAACGATTTTAAGTAGACACTGTTTTTCATTCTAAATTGTAATATAGTATGGTATCTTTTCAAATACATACCTTGATAAGTTGGTTAGAAATATTTATCATATAAAATATATAGACACTTTCTTATCATACATGCTATTTTTCTCTCTAATCTATATTAATAAAACAATTTGAAAAAACCCTGTGTATAGTTCCACAAACATTACCTGATTTACTCCGTGAAATGTGAACATCACAAGTTTTCTACCTAAAATCAATTTAAACTTGTTCTTTAGAACATAAACAGTCCAGAGACAATTTTATTAATTTTAGATTGGTAGCTAAAAGTGAAGTATATTTGTGGCTAGAAATACAAAAAGTTCTAGTTAATTTTATTTCTTATAAAAGTTATCTTCATTTTTTAAACTTTCCATCATATGACCAATTTTCAAGAAAAGTTTAATTTATTAGTAGTATTTTGCATTTTGTTTTTCCACTTTTTATTTCAAAGAGAGTTTAGAATCTGTTATGATATTATATGTTTCAAACATCAGCATCAACTGATTTCAATAAATATAGTGAGGTCCATCATTTAAGGAACTTGATTTGCAAGTAAAAGTAGTAACTATTTCTGTATGTACAAAGCCTAACTCTCCATAAAATTTTCAAGTTTATGTCCTTTGTTGCTTCATATGATTCAATCATTTCCCAGAGAAAAGCTTCAATTACAAAGAAGAAAACATTGACTTAATAAGCAGAAGAGAGGCAGGTTTCAAAAAAGGATGCTCAAAGTATAAAAAATTATTTGGATATGAAAATATGTTGGGAATTCTGCACTGGAGAGAACACAAAATCACAAATATGTGAAGAAAGGCCAAAAGTAGTTTTTTAGAAAAAGTTAATAAGAGCCGATGGAAGATAGAAGTAATGGATGCAATTCTTGAGGGAGCACATCCTTGAGAGTCTGATTTGTGTCACTTGACTAAGGAGTTTCTCAGTCAAATATGTTGGGGGCATGATAGGCTAAACAATGTTAAAATACCTCTTCGCTGCAGGACTTCTCAGAGCTTGCAATATATACGTCATTAATTACCAAGAAGACACATGTAAGAGTAGGTAGGGTTTCTGAAACAGCTTTGACTATGGAATTTTAATTTATTTTTATTTTTGGTGGTGCACCTCACAGAGAATCTATAAGAAATATTTTGGGAAATGCTGTGGTAAATGTTTATGTCACCAACTTTATTATAGGATACATTTGAGGTTTTATTTAAATCTTAGGCAAATGAAGTAATATTACATGAGTTTCAACTCTATTAATACAGTTATTTAGCTTTGTAGATTACCTTGGAATGAAGGAAATTTAATCTATTTTGTAAAATATAAAATTCTGAGTTAAATGAAAGATACTAATCTTAACTTTTAAATTCTAAGTAAAATCTCCAGCAATATAGATCAATGGAGTGGAATAGAGAGTTCAGAAAAAGGCCCATGCAGATGTGCTCAATTGATTTTGCAAACATCTTTGCAAAGACATTTCAATGGATTTTATCAAAATAAAAACTTCTGCTCTGGGAAAGACACTGTTAAGAGAATGCAAAGACAAGCCCCAAACTGGGACAAAATATTTGCAAATCATACATCTAATAAAAGACTTGAATCCAGAATATATAAAGAGCTTTCAAAACTCAACAATATGAAAATAAAAAATGCAATTTTGAAAATGAGCAAAAGACCTGAGTAGACATTTCATCATTGAAGATATAAGGATGGTGAATAAGCACATGAAGAGATGCTTAACATCATTAGCCATTAGGGAAATGCAAATTAAAACCACAATGAGATACCATACTCACCTATTAGAATGGTTAAAATAACAAACAAAGAGACAGGACCAAAAACAACAACAATAAATCTGACAATACCTAGTGCAGGGCAGGATGCAGTGCAATTAGAACTCATACACTGCTGGGAATGTAAAATAGTCCAAGAACCCTGCAAAATAGGTTAAGAATTTCTTATAAAGTTAACCATTCACTTACCATATAACCCAGCAATTCCACTCCTCGATATTAACCCAGGAGAAATAAAAACCTGTTCACACAAAAACCTGTTCATGAATGCTTATAGCAGCTCTATTCATAATCATCAGAAATTGGAAAGGAACCAAATGTCGTTCAATGGGTAGATGGATAATCTGCGGTGCATCTGCACAACAGAAAAAAAGGAATAAAAAGGAACAACATTGGCACATGCAACAACTTGGATGCATCTAAAATACATTATGTGAAAGAACTCTGCATGATACCATTACATGACATTCTGAAAAGGCAAAACTGTAGGGATGGAGTGGTTACCAGGAGTTAAGGGTCAGGAGTCTTGATTGTGGCAGTGGTTATACAACTTGATCCATTTGACTCATATAACTATACTTTAAAAAGAGTGAATGTTACTGTATGTAAATTTAACAATAATTTACAAACCTCACCAACAATGAAAGGATGGAGCAGAAGGAGAGAATTTAACAATCTGTACAGGAAAGTATTTGGCACAAAGGACAAAGGATCAAATATTAGCTGCAGTTACATCTTCAGTAGGGTGACAATATAAGTTGTCACCCAAACTAGACACTTAAGAATGAAAAGGGGCTTGTTTAGAATGGGACAACAAATTAGGGCTGTCTCAGGCAAAATGGGATGTATGGTCACCTTAATATAAGGGAAATTAGAAAAATACATCAAACAAAGAAACTATTAAGGTCAACGTAAATAAATGTTACTTATGTGGCAACATTCAAGAATGGTTGCGATAACGTGCGGTGATTGGGAAAGCCACATGCAGAAAAGATTTTGGAGTCTGGAGTCATACAGGGAGATCTGAATTATGGAAACTTCTCTGATGTTTTAATGTAACAAACGTGTTGAAAGTGTATCATCTCTCCCTATGTTGATTAATTGATTATTGATTGATAATTGATTATTGCCCATTTCCCTATATTGACGACTATAACATTTACAAACAGATTCGGTTTGGGCAAGACTGAGGAAGAAGTGGAGATAGCCTGGGAAATCTTGCACCCAAAGCTAGTTTTGACTAGAAAGAAGAGCCAGGAAGCAGTGTAGAGGAGCAGCAATTGGCAAAGAAAGTGGTTGGCCAACAGCTTGTATTGGCATAAAGTCAATGTGTGTAGTGTGCCCGGGACAGGAAAGTGAGCCAGTTACTTACTGATGGGAGATCTCTTGTTTTCCTGAAGCTATAAAATGAGATGTGTTGAGGTACAGAATTAATCAAATGGACATCTAAGGTAAAATAGAAATGAACTCAGAAAGAGCAGAAAATGTCAATGGATTCAATCATTCGACAAGTATTTATTGAGGGACTACTACGTGTGAGGCACTGTCCTAGGTACTGAGGACACAGCAGTGAACAAAACAGGTCAAGTCTCTAACCTCATGTGGCTTACTTCCAGTAGAGAAAAGAAACAATAAACGTGTGTGTGTGTTCAGTAAGTTAAAATTCTGATAAAAGCTAAAAATAAAGCAGGGAAGTGGATAAGAAACATTGAGTGTGGCTTAAATTTTAGATAGAGACACCAGGAAAGGCTTCCCCAAGGAGATGACTGGGGTAAGGACTGCAGTGTGAGGGAGCTACTGTGGGACTGTCTAGAGGAGGAGCCTTCCTGGCAGAGGGCACTAATTGACTAGATCTAGTTTCCTTAGCTACAAAGAGAAAAAGATATAAGTTCCTTGAAGTAAGAGTTTTCAGAGTGTGCTTTGTAGAAGTCCAGGTCATTTAGTGAGGGCTCTGTCGGCAGTTTAGTTATATCAGAGGTAAAAATAATAGCACACACAATAAAAATAATAAGCAAAGATGTATTTTGCTTAAATAGATTTGATGATTTTGAAATATAAGATATGACTGCTACAGAACTGTGATTAAGCATCACTGCACATGTGCTGTGAGGTCTGGGCTGAACAAGGTTGACGAGTTCATCTCAGCTAACGTTTAGTTAACAGGGTGGGGATAATTCCTCTAATGTGTTTTCACATCATTTACCTCTTACCATTTACATTTGTTAATTTCCCATTTTTGTTTGCTGCAATTATACTATATTATAATCACAATTTATAAAAATGGTTCAAAGGCTCTTAAGTGGTTCATTGATGTATAAAAGTGCCAGTGTAATAACTACATAAATGCTATTTCAGAACAACCCTGTGGATGTAATGAATAGGACTTATGGATGAATGTAGGATTTGAACCTGATTATATAGGGACAAGTGAATCTTCAACATAAGGATTTTGCTCAGGTAGCAGAAAGAGTGTGAATGTGAACTAAAAAGATAATCTAAATATTTTCTCCTAGTCTTCACTAGGTTGCTTACTAAGAAACTTTGAGAACACGCCTTCATGTCTGTTGCTTTCCTTGCTGCCAAAAAGGGTAAACGCCATACTTTATCTGAGAAGCTTGTAAATACAACATTAACGACATATAATATCTGGATGGAAAGGAGAGAAAACTCTCGGCAGATTCCTCTACGACCATGCTGGACAAGAGCACAATCCCAGTGACGCACAATGTGGAAGAGGACCACGCGTGTGTGCTAAGTTGGATGAAATCACTAAAATACAAAATATGAGTCTCCTTCGTCCACACACACCTAGTGCATATATGGTGGAGGAGTGCTCGACGACTTTTTATTCTGCTTTCCGCCTGTCACTCATGCCACATAAGAAGAGATTAGTCATTTAGCCAAAGCTCAATTTGCTTGCCAGATGTAGACTGGAAAAGGTATCCTGTGGCCAGCGCTGATGGGACAGCAGTGATGTAAGGGCCAGCGATAGCACTCTGGGAACCGAAGAGTGCCAAGCTGCACACTGCTTCGTTCATGGGGAAGAACCGACCTTCAGTGACGTGCCTCCTGATCTTGACTCAGCACGGATGGCTAGAGTAATAGTTGTGAGTATGATTAAATTGTGGCCACCTAGTGAATGCAAGTTCAGTAAGGGAAGAAATGGCAAGGAGTTCAAGACTGTTTTCCACATTAAATCACTCTGGTTATCCACGGCAAAAGTGCTTATGTGAATTTTTTAAAGTTATGTTTAGTGAGGTATAATTTACATACCATCGTATAACTGCCACTGCAATCATGATATAGAACAGATCCATCACTCCCAAAAGTTCCCTGTGCCCCTTTTGTACTCAGCTCTTCCCTCTCATTTCCAGGCCCTGACAACCACTGATGTCTGTTCTGACCCTACTTTGGCTTTTTCCAGAATGTCACACAGTATGCACTCTTGGGGACTGGCTTCTTCTCAATTATATGTGAATTTCTGGACAAAGAATGAGATAAAACATTATTTCTAAAAGGCAGTAGGGTTTATTTCTTTGGTTTCATGTGGTATGCTCAAGAGCAGAATCTCAGTAGGATACCTTACATCTCCAGTACCTAAATGCATCACTTTACAGCAGAAACACTAGGATTAACAACAAGATCAAACTGTGGAACAGATGTCTTGATTAACAAGAGTCTGACTCTTTCCCACAAATTAATTGTTTTTTCACTTTTTTGAGAAAGAAATCAATGATCTTATTGACCATTAAACACACACACAAACGCTGCAATAGAGTATGAAAAATGTTTTCCTGAGTCCCCAAGCAACCAGAAGATGGATGATGAATCTGTTAGCTATTCTCTTTCAAGTTACTTATGCAGTCTTGCATCTTTTGAGTGTGATATGTATTTGATGGCACATTGTAAATGGTCTTCAGTGAGAATCTTGTACATAATTTTTTGGTCAATTCATGTTCAATGAGAATATCAAACTGTTGAAGCCAAAAATCACTTGCCACCATTTTCACCTTTAGTTTAATATTCATATTTTATCCATAGTTTATAAAACTTGCTCATCTGTTTAGTTTTTCCTTATTTTATATTCATATCATCAAGATTATTTTTATTACCCTATGTGGCACAAACATTTTGTATAATTAGCATGGCACACAACGTCTTTCAAAGAAACGTTTTCTTTATAGTTTGATTCTGCTTTCCTTTTTCCATGGACTAAACAAATGAAAACTCTCAGTTGAGATTTTCAGGAAAGCACCCAACTACAGGCTGATCCAATGAGTTGCCATGAGAAATTGAATACGCAAATCAGTTTTACACGCACATTTATGTAGGAAAAACACCTGCACATCTGGATTCCCAGCAGTCCCTGTTGATTAATATGCATGTAACCCAGAACTGCCCATTGCTGGGTAATAAGAATTTTAAATACACTTGGCTTATTTTCAAGTACATCCCCGGGTCTTCAGTACTGCAATTAAATGTGCCAGGTTAGATGCTCATTTTATATTAAATCAACATCCTACCCTACGAAAGAAGCTCCACTTTTGTATTCAATACGTATTTTTTTTTACTTTGGGAAAAACAATGACTCCAGTTAACAGCCAACAATGGGCTTTACAATGTAAAGAAAACCATCTGGTAAACTGAAATGTTTTACAGAGTGATTTTTTTTTTTAAAAAAAGTAGGAGAGATGGCTCCTGCCAAGCAGCAGCTGAAAGCCCAGATGTAACTGACAAACACAAGCCAGCTGGCCAGGTTGCCCCCGATGAATGCTCTCTCTTTTTTTTGCGGAGTACTTATAAAATTCAAATTGTACATGTATTATCTCACTTGGGCATCTACAAAACCTTGGAGGTAGGTAGCAAGAAGTAGTTTAAATTTCAAGGTGGAGAAATTGAGACTCGGCATCCCACTGTCCCATTCAAGACCCTCCAAGCAGGTGGAAATAGACGTCAGAAGTAGAGCTGAATATAATTTATTTCCTCCGCTCAGGCCTCTGCCACCATGCCTGGTTGTTCCCTTTTGGCAGTGCTCAGTCTTGGGTCTGTAGATTATGTATTCTATCTTCACTAGAAACAAAAGCTTTAACCTATGACCTTTAAATTTAAATAAAATCATTTATACTAAACTGTCTCCAGGAATCTCCAGGTAGAAAATCTCCAGGAATTAATTACCTACCACACCGGACTCTGAAAAATATCAAGTTCAAACTGGTTGATGATACTTGCAGGAAGGGGTTACAAAATAAAACAGTCTAAGAAATATTTAACCGTTAAATCTGACACATCTTATGACAGTCTCCTGGAAAGCATAGTTATTGTGATAATTTTAAGACATTATTTTTTTTGTACCTCAGGATTACCATTAACAATCTATCATTAAAATCTTAAATTACTATAAGACAATACTAATGGAACTTGGTTTAAACCCGCGTGCATTTGGGGGTTTACATAAGTTCTTTCCATATGTCAAGCATTACATAGTTACTTTCATTTTGCTTAATTTAAATCTAAAAACAACTTAATGAGATAAGTAGTAGTATTTTCATTTTGCAGATCAGGGGAGTAAGACCTAGACAGAGTGAGTGACTCGTTCAACTTGATTCAGTTTTTACCTGCCCCGCCCAACCCTGCCAACAAGGGTGTTCCTTCTCCTGCCCTTCTTCCATGCATTTCACCTTCTATTTACGTAAATATACTTTTGTTCTTCTGAACTCAGGCAAGCATACATGATATAGTGAAGGAACATTAGTGAAAAAAAGCAGTCAATATTTAGTCCCCCAAATAAGTGGCCTAGTTAAAGACTATGAAAAGACATGACGACATCAATAAAATGTTCTAAAGATTTGGTTCTAGTTTTCTAGTTTTCACTTTACTAGTTTTGTTTTAGGTCTCCTCTAACTTTTGGAGTTACTGGCTTTACATCACTTCAGCCACCTATTTATAACCACATTCTTACACTTGTTAGTGACATTTTTCCACTTCTGACGCTGTAAATTCAGACATTCTAGTCTCAGATCACAACCTCCTTTTCTTCCAGTTCTCTCCATTCAGAGAGAATTCAGTTCTTTGTTCCACACTGAGACCTACAGTTCTTTCTGGTTCCCCTCACAGCCTCATTCTTGGTTTCTTTCGCGATTCACTGTCCAGCCTAGAACTGGTTTCTCTTCAATCACTATCTTGCAAATATCCTTAACCCCCTCTTGTCCTTCCCTTACACTTTGCTGACCAAAACTCCAATGACATTTGGATGAGTCCCAGAGTCTACCTTCTCCACGCCCAGATTGCTGAGACGTGTTGGAAACTGGGGCCAATAGAGGTTTGTGGTCACTGACTTCAAACAGCTTGTGCATTTTCTCCAACAATCCTATTTTTATTCTTAGTCGGTTCATGCCCATTTTCCATAGCACTCATGTCAGATATTCTCCACTCTCGTCAAGCCTTCAATTCCACATCTTGTATCTTATTCTTATTGTACTGTCTTAGCTGGGATTCTCTTAAAACCAAAGCCTGAGGCAATACTTAAAAGCTCATGCTTTATAGGGAAGTGCAGTCATAGGGCAGTGGGAGTGAGGGAAAAGCAATTTAAGTCAAGGAAGGATGGAAAGAATATACAAGGTGATGCATCACTCAGCTGTCTACTTCTTCATGAGATGAAAAGAGAGACCAAGAGGGCTATCTCTTGAAAGGCTATACAGAATACAGGTATTCCAGAATAGTCTGATGGAATGAGGAATGAAAAGGGAAGTTTCTAATGGTTTCTGCTCATCTCTTGTCTTTTGTCTCTCACTGGCCAAATTTTACTTCATAGGTAGTTATCTCCTCCATACTTCTCTCTTGTGGCACTTTGCACATTTTCAGAAGGTTCTTTCTATCTGCTCCTTTTTATTCTCTCCTTTTTGGGACTCTGTTGACACATATATTTGGCTACCTGAAGTTTCCCACAGTTCACTGATACTCCTTTTCAATTTTTATAGCTATGTCTCTGATTTCTTTTAGATATTTTCTATTATTATATCTTCAAGTTCCCTAATCTTTCCTTTTGTAATGTCTAATCTGTAATTATTTTCCTATCCTGTGTATTTTTCATCTCAGACATTGTAGTTGTCATCTCTAGAAGTTTGATTTGGGTATTTTCTTTAATAAGTCCCTACTTATAGTCAATTCTTCCTCTAGCTTTGTGAATATATGGAATAAATAACAGTTTTAATGTCCTTGTCTAGTTAGTCTATCATTTGTGCCATTTCTAGATGAGTTTTGATTGATTTTTCGCATCATTATGGGTTACATTTTCCTGCTTTTTTGCAAGCTTGGTAATTTTTGATTAAATGCCATATATTGTGAATTTTAGCTTGTTGGGTGCTGGACCTTTATTTTTCTCTAAAATTATTCTTTGGCTTTGTGTTGAGACAAGGTTAAGTTGCTTTGAAACAGTGTGATCCCAATATAATTGATACTTTTAGTTCCTCATGTGTCCTCCCATACCCCCCCCAAGAGATGCAGTAGGACTGGGTTAGGCACCTGTGTCCCGGGTCCCCAAACCACCCAAGGTTCTATGACTTGCTAGAACTCACAGGACTCAGCATATGTCATACTTGCAGCTAAGATTTATTACAGCAAAAAGATAGAAATAAAAATCAACAAAGGGATGGGGCTGACCTCGTGGCATAGCGGTTAGGTACGTGCGCAGGTACGTGCGCTCCACTGCTGGTGGCCCTGGGTTTGGATCCCAGGCTTGCACCTACACACCACTTGTCAGGCCATGCTGTGGCAGTGTCCCACATAAGATGGAGGAAGATCGGCATGGATGTTAGCTCAGGGCCAGTCTTCCTCAGCAAAAAAGAGGAGGATTGCCATGGATGTTAGCTCAGGGCTGATCTTCCTCAAACATACACAAAAAAATCAACAAAGGGAAAAGGTACCTGGGGTGAAGTCTGGAGGAAACCAGGTACAAGTTTCCAAGGATCTTCTCTGGGTGCAGTCACACAGGACATGCTTAGTTCTCCCACTAACAAGTTGTGACAACACATGTGAAGTGTTATGTACCAGGGAAGTTCATTAGATACTAAGTGACCCGAGTTTTTATTGGGGGCTGATCACACAGGTAGACTTTGCCTGGCACGTACCAAGATTCCAGACTGCCAAAAGGAAACGAAGCCTTCAGCATAAACTACATTATTTGTATGAGTAGTTTAGGCGCAATGAGCCATTCTTATCAGGGAATGGTTGGAACTCTTATGAAATCTAAGATCTAACTTTGTAAGCAGGCCTTTTAAGGATAAACTGTCTTTGGCCCGCTATAATAACTCTTCTGCACAGGGCTGATCCTGTAAGTTTCCATAGCACTTTATACTTCTCCTATAAACCCACTTGTTCAATTGCCTGTCTCCCACAGACTGTAAACTCTGGGAGAAAAGAAGAAAGGCAGATTGTGAATCTGTGAGAAAAGAAACTATTTCTGTTTTGTTTAATAGCGTGTCTCCTGTGCCTAGCATAAAGTAGATACTCATTAAATACTTGTTAAATGAAGACAAAGGGTTACTATTGTGAGAACATACAGTCAGTCCTCTGTATCCGAGGTTTCCGCAGCCGCGGATTCAGCCGGTACCCGCGGATACAGGTATGGAGGGCTGACAGAGGGACTTGAGCATCCGCGGATTTTGGTATCGCAGGGAGCCCTGGAACAAATCCTCCGCAGATACGGAAGGATGACTGTATAGAACTCTTAAAACTATAAAGAAAAATGGGCAATGACGTAGTGTTCACTAATAAGCAAATATATCTAAATTTAAAAATTGAGAGACTTTTTTCATGTATCCAAGTTAAAAAATATTAATATGCCAAGTTAAGGATGTGATTAAATAGTAACTGTTATACATTGCTGACAAGAATATGTAAGTTATATAAATGAACAATTTAGTAGTATATGTCAAGAGTGTTAAAATGTTCATAATCATATCTCAGAAAATTCCACTTACAGTAATTTATCATAAAAAACCAATCAAGAGATGTAAAAGACAATAAAGATGTTAATTGCAGCATTATTTATAATGGCAAATATTTGCAAACACCATAAATACCCAATGATAGAGGAAAGTTAAATGTATTATGGGATATAAATACAATGAGATATTAAGAAGTCAACTACAGATTGTTTTCAATAAATATTTTTTGACATGGAAAAACACTCAGTATAATAAGTGAAAAACTCAGAATTTCCAACAGTAAATAAATTTTGATCCAAATTCTGTTGAGATATATATTATATATTATTAATATATGTATTATATATGTTCATTTACATATATAGTGTTTTATTTAAAAATATAATAAATTTGGGTTACATATGCTAAAGTAACAATAATTACTTCTGAAGAATATATTCACGGGTCATTGGTCTTTTTTTATTTTTATGTGCTTACTAAAATGGGTATATTTTGTAATTAGGATACACACACACATACACACACATAGGTATACGGACTTCCATACAAATGAACATGTATTTCCTAATTTGTTTAATTATTTTATCATTGGACAATAACTACTGCTGGGAGAAGGATCTCGTATTAAAAGTCGTATATGAAGCACTCAAATGAAAATAAAGTATACTTGTAAATACAAGAGGACCAATTCTTACAAGAGACATTTGGGGAACTCAATGATTCTTAGCTGGTACTAATCTGATAGTACTCAGCATTATCAATATTATATTTAAAGATATACTTTTGACACTGTAATTGTTTCATTTCAGTGATTAAATACTTTTCCATCTCTGCTTTCTACTCCCCTTGTGAAGTTAGGGTTATTTATATCTCATTCTGAAGCCTGGTATATTAAGATATTCACAAGATATTTTAGATTACCTTTGAAATTTTGATTTTACTAGCTTTCCTATTTTAAATTTTAAAGTATTTGCTTTCAAAATGTGAGGGAAATGTGCAATCATTAAAGGTTAATTAAATTTCTCCAACCTGGAAATCTGAATATTCTGAATACTTATGTAGGATTAAAGGATTTGGGGATACACACACACACACACACACACACACAGACTTGTAATTCTGGCTCCAAAACCCTCGTAAGGATGGCTGTGTAACTTGATGAAAAATGATTTATTAAAAAGAATCTTTCCTGACAAGTTGTATTCTCTGCAACCTCTGTCATTTTCCTATCTAAATATAATGTTTGCATTTCATTCAAACCATTATGGACAATGGATGTTTTGATTCGTGGAGCTGGGATGCTGAATTATCTCCCAAACCTGGCTTCTTTGTCTTGATTTGGGTTCCTCCTAAGGCAAACCCTGAGCCAAGTATTTGGGTGCAAGGCACTTATTTGGGAGGCAATACCAGGAGACACGATGAGGGAATGGGGAGCAGGACAGGGAAGAGAGAATGCCCACGAAGCTCACGTTAACGATCAGACCACTTCTCTGAGGGCAACCGAAACTCATTCTTGCTTAGAACCCTCTGAGAGCCTGTGTGGAACACACCTGAGAAATGTCCCACTTAAGGACAAGGAAGCTGGGTATGAATCCCATTTATCCATGACTATTTCTCTGTCATTGCTTGAGGGTCATCCCTGGGACATTAACTTTTGGGCCTTTCCAGCCGCCCTCATGAGCAGGACACACAGGTTCACAGGCAGAGAGAAGCAGAAGATGCGCCTTAGGTGGGAGCTGTCTGCAGGAGTCAGAGGCACTAGCTATACCCTCCGAGTGGAAGAAGATACCGTGAGGAAGAAGAAGTAATACTTTGGCTATTTTTCTTTTACAGAGACTTTGGGCCCAGAGTCACTAGTTCTGTCTCCAGCCTTAGCTCTAAGGAGCCCTGTGACTTTGAGCCGGTTACAGAACCTCCCTCAACCTCAGTTTTCTCATGTGGACTAGGGTTTTGTCAGAAAAAGCATCTGAAACTTAGAAATAGGCAAAAGGATTATTAGGTGTTCCTTCAGTGCCGTGCAGCTTGATTTTCCACTGACTGGGCTATTATACAACTCTGCAGCGGCAGAGGTTACTTTGTAGATTTTGTCCTGTAGAGACGCAGATAATTCTGTCTGGTAGAACTGATCACCCCAAAGGTGACAATAATGGCTCTCTTGGACATTATCCCGTTTTGGATCTAACACGGAAATCTTATCCTAACATTACCTATAAACCTCTGGCTTTTGAAATGTTCTTTGGACTAGTTTTAATATCTCAATGGCTCTCATTAATTAATGGATTGAATAAAATATTTGGCATATATTCACTTTATATTTGCATGACAGTCATGGTTTTTGCCTTTTTGAAACCTATACTTGAACAGTTTCAAAATCTTGTTTTAGCTGTGAAACTCTCCTGTCTAAGCTGATGTAGACTTGCCATTTGTAAAACAGATGAGCGAGCAGGGAGTGGGGCACAGACATGCCTTCCTCCAGGCCCCTTAAGAGATGGCAAGTAGCCTGTCTGGCTCTCTGGAGTTGAGTGCTCCATGTGCTCTTCTAAATGACCCCCAGGTCTCTTCTGGCTCTTTTTTTTGCTTTCACACCCTTCTTTTACAAAGAGGAAAGAGGAAACAAACAAAGACCATCCAAATGAGAACAAGCAAAGGCTATTTGTTCAGAGCTTTCTATACAAGGGAGTCAGCCACCATCTCTTGCATTTGGTAGAGACTCAAAGGCTGTCAGGGGAGTGGAAAGCTTTGTAGTGGAAGAAGGGAAGGCTTCAGGTGTCCTCTGATGACAGGCTTTTGGCATAGGGAAGCTGGAGGCGGGCTAACTAGAAGCAAGGCATCCTATGCGATGGGTTTGGGGGCATATTTGGCTGTCTCTTTTTGGTCCTAAGTTGTAAGCCAGGCAAATATTGGAGAAGCTGTCAGTTACTGATTAAGTACTGACTGTTTCGGGCTGATTGCCACAGAAATTGTGGTTTGGCTTCCTGGGCTGGTTGCTGCAGATTGTGAGTCAGAGTTCTACTTTTATATACGGTCTGGCCATTGTCGATTTGTTTATTCAGTATCTCAAAACTGAGGCTTAAGTATATTAAGTTATTTGAGGTCCCGCATGCAGTGGCTAAGGTAAGACTCCATATCTCCCATGAATTCCAGCCTTAGGTTCACTGTAAAGAGCTGAAGTGACTTTGGTTAGGAAGTAACACAAATCCCTGAGGCCCAGACTGACTGCCAGCAAGTAGCAACAACGAGGAGGGCTTGATAGAAGAATTGAAGAGGGCAGCTTGTGAATACACATGAGAAATGTGTATTCTTCCACCCATTGAGATTTCAAAAGGGGTTGTGAGAACGGAAAACTGAGGGGTGGCTTGAAGTTGGCAAAAGTCTTGGTATTTATGTGCCCTCTGAAACCTCAGGCCAGTGGAACCCACGAGAATGAAGGTTATGTCTACATTTATATTCGGATATTTCACATTGGACCAGCCACATTCCTTTCTCAGAAATCTGCAAACAGCCCTTCAGATCAGAGCTTGGCTTCTTTCCTTATCTGAGAACAGCATTACAAGCAGGACAAAAGTAGCTATTGCCATGGGGATGGATCGAAAGACTCTTTGATCAGTCATTCCACTCACGCAAGCCTATCCCTAAACCACGGATGGTAATGAAAGTAATTTAACATACATCTATAATTAATTTGTTACACTTTTCCCGCTGCTGGCAAATCATACTATTTTAGAAAAGTTCATGGAACTAATCTCCCAGAAGAGAGATGAGATGGAAAGTCTTCAGAAGTGAATGGTTTTGTTTACTCCCAAACATATGAGTTTTAAGAGCCAATTTTGGCTATGGATCAGGGTTAATTCAGTGTTTCAAATTTGTCTTTTAGAAAACTGTATGAAGTTAAAGATCTTCCCACCAGATACACAGGAGGTCTGAAGAAAAAAAACCATTTTCCTTCTCAAATAGTTCCTATGATCTGGTAAGGGGAGCAGATGACAAATTTTATATTCTCTTTAATGTGAAGACAATATAAAGTAACATTTGTTAGAAAAAATGACTGTAGATTTATTTATTCAATTGCATCTTGAGAATAAAGAGACATTCCTGTTATGGGTATGACTTAAGCAATTTAGATGACAAAGATACATGCTCATTAAGTTTAGAGGTGACCCAAATTTGGCCTGACTGCTAAGTAAGGGGACCAACTCATCCTGGCTTGCCTGAGACTCTCCTGGTTGTAGCACTGAAAGTTCTGTGTCCTGAGAAACTCCTGTAGTCCCAGGAAAACTGGGATGATTGGTCAGCCTACGTAAGATTTCAGAAGATTTGAGCTTAAACTGATTCAATTTTGAAAAATGATGAAGGGTGTAATATGGAATTGAAGCAGGACAAGTCCTAGGCTGTGTCCTTATGGATGGAAAATAGATTTCTAAAACATGGGATAAGGAAAAACTGAGGGGAGAGGTCACAACAGCACAAGATTCCCAGAATTCGAGATTTGAGGAAATCATTTAAGAGTAACCTCTCATTTAATATCCAGATAACAACACAAGATAAGGCAAGACCTGACTTAGATTCTTTGATCCTTTTGTCTATTTCTTCCATTCCACTAGGTTTTTTTGTTTGTTTCTAAGAACATCTAGAGCAGTGGTTCTCAAAGTGTGTTGCCTAGACCAGCAGCAAGGGCATCACTGGGACACTTATTAGAAATGCAGATTCTCAGGCCCCAGAGTTACCAATCTGAAACTCTGGGGGAGCAGCAGAAATCTGTTTTACCTAGCCCTCCAGTGATTTTGATGAATGCTAACAGTTGAGAACCATGGATCAAGAGCAATCCTTCCTAACATTTTTCACATCATGGGATACATCAAACACGATAATTTTTAATATAGCATAGGGGGCAATAGGTGAGGCTACTTGAGGCTGTATCCAAGGGCTAAAATGTCACTTTCACAGCATAATTGCAATCAGGCATTCAGGGTTTATGTTTCGGCACACCAGATGGGAAGGGAACAGATGGCTATACCTTCTTTACCCACATGCCTGTCACTCTTTCCCACCTGTGATACCAGCCAATAACCAGTAACTAATAAGCAGTAACCAATAATGGACTCTTCCTTGTTTCTGATGATCTTCAAGATTCCAGTAAACAAATGACTTCAAAATTCCCATGTGCAGACAAACCATAAAAACTGAAGGCAACCTAAATAGATCTTCACCTCAACTGTGTTTCCAGAAACAGATACCCTAATCCTGGGGGCATCATGCGGACAAATTTAGTCAAGGGACAGTGAAGAATGGACCAGAAGAACAGATGAGTCATGCCCTGGTTTTGAGCCACATTGCATTGCATCCTTTTCTGTTTAATTTAATTGAGTGTCTCTTGTATTTTAAGGAAAAGAGTGAGTTTGTCGTTTTTTTTCCAACATCCAAAGGCAACTTTGCCCCAAGTGTCTGAGAAGGAGTATTTTACTCATCAACAAACCTGAATCTTGATCCCACTGACAATCAGAAGTCAAGGCAGGAGTCTGGCAGTGAGTCCTCAATGCCCAAAAGAGCAATGGATTGGGACAACAACTCAATAGAACTCTCAATTTCTTGTTGTAAGGATTTCAACTTCGTGAAGGAATAAATGATTTGAATGAACTAACTTGTAATTCAGGATGGATGATTTCAATATATTAACCAATATGTTTATATGGGGAGTGGTGTCAGAAGATACTTAGCCTTAAACTAAAAATTTAGATATTCTCATATTGGAAAGTATCCAGAAATATGTTTTAAATTTCAACAACCACAGCTGACTCCTTCCAGAGAGCCCTGAGTTTATTTAGCATAAGGCTTTGTGAAGATGTCAGCTACAAAACAGAAACTTTCCTCAATTTGAAGAAGCACATAGTTGATTCAGCTATGAACCAAATTAGATAAAGAATGTCTGTCTAATTAGGAACAACTTCCAAAGCATTCTTTTCTTTTTAAATCATCAAAACAACATTTTCAGTCTCAGTAGAGAACACGCATCTTCTAGTATACTCTTGTTTCATCATCCAAGTTAATTTAATTGTGAGATAACTTTACTTCCATAACTTTTGCTTTTTCAAATTAGGTTGGCATTGTAATTGCCTTTGAGTGGTCATGACACTGAAGACTTCATGTAAGGTCAAAGAGGTACACAGGTGCAAAAATAGATCAATTTCCACAAAAGAGCTGAATTCCAAAGCTATGCTTATGTTTAATATACGGTCTTCAGCCAACATTTTTCTTACTTGGGGGTATTTTTTGTTTTTATGAATGTGGAGTTGATAACACTTTTGGTATCAACTAAATAAATAAATCATCAAATAAAAATTGGTTTTATTTAAACAAATTTCAAGGATATAGAAATTAATGAGCCCATGGAACACAATTTTAACTTCAAACTTGTCTCTTAGAAAAAAGCAATAGAGCAACAGCAAGCAAATGTGTTGCTTGAATTCATTCTATGCATTCAATTCTACGCAGAATTCATCCTACAGGTATGCGCCACTTGTGTGTGCCTGCCTGATGTGATTTGAGGGATTCTGGAAACATTTTCCTCCTTCTGTTTGATAACTATGCCTGTATCTGAATTTTTACTCTGTGGGGAGGTTGAGGGGAGAGAAAGAAAGAGAGAGAGAGAGACACAGAGAGAGAGAGAGAGAGAGAGAGAGAGAGAGAGAGAGGTGGGGGGGGTGCCTCTCTAAAATCAGCTTTTTTTTTCCAAATGCAAATATGCCTGGAAGGATTTTTACTTAAAGTAATTTACAATAAGGTATGGGCAACTTATCCGAGTTACTCTCCTTTCTGAGGGAGAGAGACCAAGGGTAAAAGGTAAAGACCTCCAGTAAAGGAGGGAGGAAAGGTGATCAAAATGCCAACTTCTCAGTTTTGTTCAGGGTCTGCACTATCTAGGTACTCCCAAACTAGCATAAGGCATTAGATATTTTCACAAGGCAATTCATCCAAATAAGATGAGAACTACAATGCTGATGAGGATAATGGAACTATAATAACATTAAATATTTACTGAGCATTGATTATGTACCAGGGGATACACTGGCTTATTGTCTCATTTAAATCTTACCTCCGAATACACTATTATTACTCCAATTCAAAGATCAGAAAACAGAGATTTAGAAGCAATAAATAACTTACTCCACCACACATAAGAAATACTTGGCAAAATTAGGAAATGACAACTACACGGCTCTACCCAAATGCCAAGACCTCCCCTCCCCATGGTTGTGTGTCCTGCTCAAGGAGCATGAATTGACAGGCTGAGCTGTTAAGAGGAAATTTCAAAGGCCCACAGTTAACAAGGAGTTAATTTTCCTTTGCGTTAGAACATACCCTAAATTTGGGGGAAGGTGGTTCCTCAGATGGGCAGGCCTCTGCTCTCCTAAAAAATTCCAAACTACTCAAAAAGCCCTTGATTCAATCCAGAACTCATCGAGTTTGCTCTGCCTCTGGCCCTCTTCCAAAGAGCTGCTATTTACTGGTTCTTCAGATCTGACCTAATTTGGAAACAGGCAGCACGGTTCCCTGGAATGGCTACCTCTGAGGGCGGCCCTTGGAGCACAGTTTGCACCTCTCACAGACAATCACACAGCACAAGTCTCTTGTTCACAGATATCTGGATGGTGTTTTACCAGGAAGAGTAAAATGGAGAGTTGAAGCAATTTTCTAAAACAGTTTAGGCAAAAACTTCAGATGAACGATGCTGATGTCCTACAATGTTCTCCTTAGCCAAGTAATTGTCCAACTCTTGACTCTTCTGCACCTGAACAATTTTTTTTTTTTAATTGAGTCCACAGAGAGAGTTTATACCACTGGGAACAACTGTAAATAACCCAAGAGCCATATGGCTCTGAAAAGAAATGTCAGCGTCCAAATCCAGAAGCATAACTACTGGAGGCCTGAACAAAAACATCCTCAATTCCAATAGGCCATAGTCAGACATGCTTTCTTTATTTCTTTGAAGGAGAATTCCTATTACCAGATGCAAGTTGCGAGCAGAAAAATCCTACCTTTCTTTTAATCTGAGTTCTCCCCTCACCTAAGGGTTACATCCTTCAGGGATTCTTGCAGGGTGGGATGGAAAAGATGTAGGAAGGCTACAATGCCTGATTCAAGGTTTACACTCCTTCTTCAGCATGAACCCAATACTTTTTCTCATAAGTGTGCCATGAAGAATAACTAATGAATGATCATAAACCACCCAGACAACTTAGAGTGCGGCATAAGTGATGAATCCTCTTTTTCTCTCGTGGCTTTCTTTCCATTTTACATAGAGCACGGAGGGTCTGGGTTTTATGTCTGTGCTCTATGTGATCCCTGAGGCCTTTTGCAAGTAACAAATGCCCCTCCTCAGCTAATACACACCTTGGAGCCCCACATGCCTGTGTTCAGTGGAGACCGCTTTTATAGATGAGGTTATTGCACGTGATTCCACCTTCTGTGGTAATGACCTTGTAGCTTTTGAATATGTGAAGAACAAGCTAATGAGAAGCAGGCCCCAAAATGTATTTCTGCTCCATAGAAACAGCTGCTGAGCACAAGGAAAATCCAGAACAGTTTTGAATTAGGCATCTGTCACTGTCAGAGTCAAGGCCAAGGTTTCTCCAGAATCCATTTGGAGGGAAAGAGAATACTGCTTGTGGCTATCTACCTTGTTAAACAACAGCAGAGTCTCAGAAATTCATATAAACATAAATTCCCTCAATCTTTGTGTAGGGAAGTATAGAGAGCAGAAAATGAGTCACAGGAGCCATTTGCTGAAGACTCAGGTAAACAACCATCTGTGTAACCTCAGGGTTACAACCTTCATAGCAGAAAGGAAAGGTAATAGGGCCTCTTTCCTGAATAGCTGATTGTTAACAGGAGCCCAAGAGAATGGATGAAACTGCTCTTTGTTTCAGCTTCCAGTTGTTTAATTCAAATTGGATAGAAGCCACAGGAGAGATGAGGATCCTGGGGTGTCTCCTCTACACTATGAAACTCATTCCAGCTCTGTAACAGCTATGGGGATTTCATTTAAATCTACACTACCACTTCTGGTTTCAGCTTAGATATGTAATGAAATTGGGAGTCAACATTCTTGTTATTACAACAATAAAAATACGGACAAAATGAAAATCAATGACTTTTGTTGGATCTATCAGAGTACCAAAGTTGCAAGGCAAACTGCCACTCCAAAAGACAGGGCCATCCAGAGGGACACTGTCAAGATATGCCTTTCTGGAGCAGAAGCTGCTGGAGCCATAAACTGGTGAGAACATTTCAATGGAAAGTTGGAAACGCTGGAGGCTGAGCGTGGACTAGTGTGAGACTGAGAAACTCCTGGGTGCCACAGTCTTAGGGAGGCTCAAACAGTTTTGTGGCTTTTAAGTCTAGGAATCTACCAGGTTTTCACAGTGAAGATTCAGGAAAGATACCCTGAGACCCTGGAAGGGGTAGAGGAAGAATAATCATTGTGAAATATGCCTAGAGCCTTCTACATAACAAAGGTCTACTGTCCAGGGGAAAAGACTTTGCCAGAGTCTTATCTCCGTGGGGTTAAGGGTATTTCTCTCAGCCCGCTCTAGCCTTCCTATCTCAGCGAAGGGGAAGCACATAGTCAACAGGGGTCAGGCTTCAAGGATAGATTGGAAACATTTCAACCAGGGAAGAGATTAGGAGGCAGGTGGCAGAAAGCTATAATACAGGAGAAACACTTGTGAAAGTCACAGGCCCACCAAAACACTGAGATTTAATTGGAAGGTCATAGAATGCTCTCTCATTACTCACACCATACCACCACACTTACAGAACTCTGATATTCACAGCTGGTTACAGCCGAAATAATTGTGAGAGATGGTCTCTCTCTGAGTAGGAGCACTTAGGGAAGCCCAAAGTCAAGAGAAGGGACTCAAACAAGGACACTGAGGAATTTGAAGCCTCTGGCTTCTATAGATATGGCAAACTTTAAGCAGCCCTCCTGCTGGCCCTCCTGGCCCTCCTGGCCAGAGTAACATAAATCCTCATACTAAACGCCTATTTACTTCAGTTCTTATTACCCGATACAACATGTCCAGCTTTTAATAGAAAATTACAAGGCATTCCATAAAACAAAACAAACCAGAAAACTACACAGTCTGAAGAGACAAAGGAAGCTTCAGAACCAGACTCAGATATGATATAGATGTTGGAATTATCAAACAGGAATGTAAAATAACTGTAATTAATATGTTAAGGGTTGCATGGAAAAGCAGACAACATGCAAGAGCATATGGGTAACATAAGAAGAGAGATGGAAACTCTAAGAAAGAACCAAAAGGAAATGCTAGAAATCAAAAATATTGTAACAGAAATGAAGAATGTGGTCTATAAATACCACTTAAAAAGAGAGATTGTCACAGTGGTTATAAAAATGCATTCCAACTACATGTTGTCTACGAGAAACCCATTTTACATATAAAGACTCAGGTTAAAAGAAAAGGGATGGCGAAAGATATACCAAATTAATGGTAATCTAAAGAAAGCTCGGCTGACTAAATTGATTTCAGACAAGGCAGACTAGAGAACAAGAGTGATAAAGAGGGGCATTACATAATTGTAAAAGGGACAGTTCTCCAAGAAGACATGACAATCTTAAATGTATGTACAGTTACGAAGACAGCATCAAAATATATGTGGAAAACACCAAAAGAACTATAAGGAATAATAGACAAATCTACCATTACAGTTGGAGACTTCAACATCTCTTTGTCAGTACGTGACAGACCAAGCAGGCAGAAAATCATGAGGACATAGATGATCTGAGCAGCACCATCAATCAACTTGATCTAATTGATATTTGTAGAGTAATCCATCCAACAACAGCAGAATGCACATCCTTTTCAAGCTCACTTGGAGCATTCACCAAGATAAACCACATTCTGTGGCGTAAAACACACCTTAACAAAGCTAAAACAATTGAATTCATACAAAATATGTCCTCAGATGACAATGGAATTAAACTAGAAATCAATAACAGAAAGATATCTGAAAATTTTCCGAATATCTGAAAATTAAACAACACACTTTTAAATCAACCATGGGTCAAATAAGTCTCAGGAGAAATTTTAAAAATATTTTGAACTAAATGAAGATGAAAACGCAACTTATCAAAATATGTAGGATACATTGAAAATAGCTCTTCAAGGGAAATTTATAGCATTTAATGCATATATTAGAAAACAAGAAGAATCTAACAACTATAATCTAAAGTTCGACTATAGAAAACTAAAGAAGTACAGTTTAAATCTGAAGCAAGCAGAAGAAAAGAAATAATAAAATTTAGAGCAAAAATCAATGAAAGTGAAAACAAACAATAGAGAAAGTCAATGAAATTAAAAGCTAGTTCTTTGAAAAAAAAAATCGGTAAAATTGATAAACCTATAGCCAGGCTAACCAAGAAAAAAAAAAGGAGAGAAGACACAAATTACAACATCAGAGATGATAAAAGTTCATCACTATTGACCCTTGAACATTTAAAGGATAATAAAGGAATGCTATGATCTCCTCTATGCTCATAAATATGTTAACTTAGATAAAACAGACCAATTTTTTGAAAGACAAACTATCAAAATGCACATGAATAAATATATAACAGAATAGCACTATATCTTATAAAAAACTTGAATAAATAATTTTAAGCCTTCTCTAAAAAGAAAACTAGACCCTGATGTGTTCACTGATGAATTCTACTGAACATTTAAGGTAGAAATTATACCAATTATCCATAATCTCTTCTAGAACGTAGAAGCAGAGGGAACACTTCTGAAATATTGAATCTAGCATTGCCGTGATATCAAAACCAGATAAAGGCGTTAATCAAGAAAGGAAAACTACAGATCAATATCTCTCATGGACATAGATGCAAAAATCCTCAACAAAATATTAGCAAATCAAATATGTATTTATAAATACATATACATACAAATACATATGTATAAAAATTATACATCACAATCAAGTTGGATTTATTCCAGGTAGGCAAGACTGGTTCAATATTCAAAAATCAATCCATCTAACCCACCATATCCAACAAGCTAAAGAAGAAAGATCATATGATCACATAAATTGATGCTGAAAAAGCATTTGACAAACTCGAACATCAGGTCATTATAAAATAACTCTCAGCAAACTATGAATAAAGAGAAACTTCCTCAACTTAATCAAGAACATTTACAAAAAAGCTACAGCTAACATCAATCATATTAATGGTGAGAGACTGGACACTTTCCTTCTAAGATTGGAAACAAGGCGAGGATGTCCTCTTTCACCATTCCTATTCAACATCATACTGAAAGTCCTAGCTAGTTCCATAAGACAAGGAAAAGAAATAAAATGTATACAGATTGGAAAGAAAGAAAGAACATCATCTTTATTTGCAGATCACAGGACTGTGTAGGTGGAAGATCTGAAAGAATCAACAAAAAATTAATGAATTAATAAGTGAGTATAGCAAGGTTATAAGATAAAAGGTCAAGATATAAAATTCAATTGCTATTTTATATACCTGCAATGAACAGTTGGAACTTGAAATTTAAAAAAATACCATTTACAGGTGTACCAAAAAAAGAAAAAAGAAAGAAATACTTAGGTATAAATTTAACAAATTATTTCCAGGATCTGTATGCAAAACACTAGAAAATTCTGATGAAAGAAATCAAAGACATAAATAGAGATATTCCATATTCCTGAATTGAAAGAATCAATACCATTAAGATGACAATTCTTCCCAACTTGATCAATAGGTTCAATATAATTCCAACCAAAATCCCAGCCAGAAATTTTGTAGATATAAGCAAACTGATTCTAAAGTTTATATGGAGAAGAAAAAGACCTAGAATAGCCAAAACAGTCCTGAAAAAGAAGAACTCACAATACTTGACTTCAAGACTTATTATAAGTTTACAGAAATCGAGACAACGCAGTATTGGCAAAAGAATAGACACATAGATCAAGGGAACAAAAAAAGACCTACACAAATATAAGTCAGTTGATTTTTGACAAAGGTGTAAAGGTAATTCAAAGGAGAAAAGATAGTCTTTTCAACAATTGGTGTGGGAACAATCAGATGTCTCTATATAAAAATATAAACCTAGACATAGCTCTTACAAATTTCCCAAAAGTTACCTCAAAATGTAGCATAAACATAACTGTAAAAGGCAAAACTATAAATATTTTAGAAGAAAACATAGGAGAATATCTACATGACCTTGGGTTTGGTAATTAGTCTTTGTATACAACACCAAAAGCATAATACGTGGAAGAAAAAGTTGACTTTATTAAAATTAAAAACCTCTTTTCTTCAAGAGACACTGTTAAGAGAATAAAAAGACAAGCCACACACTGGGAGACAATATTTGCAAAATGCATGTCTAATATCAGACTTGTATCTACAATATACAAGATACATGTGTTAAAACTCAACAATAAGAAAACAGGCAACCCAACGAAAAAAATAGACAAAAGGTCTGAACTGACACTTCACCAAGAAAGATATAAAGATGGCAAATACGCATATGAAAATATGTTAAACATCATTTTTCATTAGGGAAATGCAAATTAAAACAATAATGAGATACTACTACATACCTGTTAGAATGACTAAAATCCAAAAATATTGACAATATCAATTGCTAGCAAGGATGCAGAACAACAGGACATCTCATTCATTACTGTGGTGAATGAACAACAGTATAGTCATTTCAGAAGAGTTTTTCAGTCTCTTACAAAACTAAAATAGGTTCACTACATGTTCCAACAATATTGCCTCTAGGCATTTACCAAACTAATATGAAAATGCGTGTCCACAAAACCTAATATGTGAATGTTTGTAGCTGCTTTATTTATAATCACCACAAACTGGATACAACCAAGATGTCCTTCAACAGATGAATCAACAAACTGTGATACATTCATACAATGGGATACTATTCAGTAAAAATGAATGAGCTATTAAGCCACTAGATTTAGAATTGGAGAAAATTAGGCAGAGGGTAGAATTTGATGCTGTAGATCTGGGCTCTCCGATGTGGTAGCCACTAGCCACTGTGGTCATTGAACACTGAAACGTGGCTGGTGTGATTGGGGAAGTGAATTTTTAGTTTAATTTTATTTAAATTAAATTTGAATATACACATGTGTTTAGTGGCTGCCATATTGGGTAGTCCAGCTCTAAAACATCAAACCCTGCACCCCCTCCTCCCAGCAATTTTCTCCCCAATTCTAGTGGCTTTTTCCCTCTCTCTCTGTTCTTTATTATGAGGATCAATTTAGCCTTTCTCCCTTAGTTCTTATTTGATGGTCTGTCATGGTGGAAGGTGGTGGTTTGGGACGTGGAGATTGGGGATAAGTTGAAAAGTTGACCAAACAAAGACAATACCCTACTTTTTGTAGAGAGCCAGACACTGCTGTAAGCATTCTGCATGGATTATTTGATTTAATTCTCACAAAAATCCTTTATCTAAGTACCATTATTATTTCCATTTTATAGATACGTCACCTGATGCACAGAGAACCTTGCAATGGTCACACAGCTAGGAAACGACAGAACCAAGTCAAGTTCATGTTGCAAACCACAGTGCTATATATAGTCCCTCCTGGTATCACCCTATCTTATTCGGCCAAGGGACTTGAAATATCATTAATTTCCTTCCAGTTCATGAGAGTTGGGAGCAGCAGCTTCTGGAATTTAGGCATTATTAACAATAAGTGTCTTTGTTCAAATAAGTACATCAGTTCCCTACCTTACATCAGGGTCCTAACGGAGTGGGGCATAGAACAGCAAAGGGCTGATATGGGCCAGAGAAAAGAGAAGACGTCCATGTGCTTCAAACATTTGCACTGATCAGGTCATTCTCTAGGTCAAAAACCTTCAGTGGTTCCCGGCAGTCTCTGCATCAAATGTAAACTCCCCAGTGTGGTATCTGTGTCTAACTAACCTTTATCCTTATCTTCCGCTCGTTGGGTGATTAAATCTTTTGTAATCCACTGATCACTGAGCTCTTCTTGTACCAGTCTTCTTGACTTCTTAATTTGTGATTAGAGCATCTTACCTCTGCGATGTAGGGTGTTAACTTTTTATTCATCCTTCCCAATACTTCCTCTCCCTCCAAGCCTGTGTAGAATACACCAACCCCTTAATGTGAGGCTGAGTCATCTCCTTTCTATTTCCACTGCCACTGCCCTAGCTTGTGTCCACATTACCTGAAGCACCACAGTCTCTTAACTGCTGTTCCCCTATAACCCACCTCCAAAAATGCTTCCTGTAGCTGCTGGCTTGGTTTTCCTAGCATAGCTCAGCACCTCAGACTTTTACTCGTTTGCTCAAATCTTTCACCCTTTTCCCACTGCATGGTACTAGTAAATGTTTCCTGCCTCCCTTGATCCTAGGCCTTTTTGCTTTTCCTCAAGCACGTTGGGTGTTTCCATCCCAGGGCCTTCGCATATACCAGGCTGGGATACTCTGTCTCCAGATGTTCAAGTGGTTGGCTCTTGCATCACAGACAAGTCTGTGCTCAAATTTCACCCTCTCGGAGAGGCCTCACATGACTAGCTGATCTAATCTAGCCCCTCCTTTATTCTCTTTTCCCTTACTTCACTTTATTTTTCTTTGAAGCATTTATCATTACCTAACATTATATATCTATTTTTTGGTAGTCTTCCTATTAGAATATAGTTCTGTGAAGGCCCCCTTATCTGTTCTATTCACTGCTGTCCCCAGCACCTAGAACCGTGTGGAGGCACCCAATAAACATTTGTTAAATGAATGAGAACATGTGAACTAGAAATCAGAATAGCTCTATTATTCACACAACCTGATTACACGGGACAGAAAACTACGACGGCAAAACTTAACGTTTGCAAGTGGTAACAACCTTTATACTTTATGAGTATTGCTTCTCTAGAACTGTATTTCCAAAACTGTGCTCTACTGAATACTTGTCCTGCACACTTCATTGTGAAAAAGTGTCATGTGGATAAAAAAGATGAATAAATGCTGTACTCCACACCCATTTCATGAGGATTCACTATATTAGCACACTGAAGGCTCCGAGCAGTCTTGTGGTAAATGAACTGGATTAATTTTATTTTAAAATTTCTTAAATATATATCATCACAGAATCCCTTCTCCAAAGACCCCCTTAGAGTGACTCCAGTTGGCTTGGTCACCTGACATGCAAGAATTCTATCCCAACTTTTCCTGATGCAGACACTGTGTATCCTGGCAGAAGGGTAGGCAGGCATATGACCCACGCTGGGCCAATCATAGTGCCTCATGATTTGTCTAATGGGTGGGCACATGAACCAAGCCAGGCCAATCAGAAGACATGCCTGAGAATTAAAGGCTGAAACTGGGAGACAGACTTCCCTTGTGTCTCAGGCCATACATCCAAGGCTCTAACTCTTAAGTGGCCTATTATACACTCTTCGCTACGTGGAGAAAGGCTACCTATGGCGGGAGAGAAGCCAACATTCAGGGAGACTTAGACAAGGGATGGAGAGAAAAAGAGGAAGAAAAAGTGAATAATTGAGAATAATAGGGAGAAATACTAGCCATATGGCATTCAAGTCTCTAAGTCCAGTCATCCCTGAAGCCACATCCACCCCTGCCCTGATATTTGGTTACATAAGATAATCCAGTCATCGCCCCTCCTACTCCCCGGTTTTTAGACTGCTTCACTGATATACATCTGACACCATTTTCTGCCAAATATGCTTTGGGAAATCCTGTTCTATGGCAACCTCAGCAATAAGCCTGGGTTGTTGACCAGCCCACTCAAATTTTAAAGGACAACAAATGACCAATCAACCAACAAGAGCAAATGATACACTTGTCTCTGAATAATACACAGATTTTATAAACATACTTCCTGGATGAAATCTACCGAGATTCTTAGCTTCAAGTCAGAGCAAAGTATTCACACACACAGTGTGACCCTGTGCAAAGACCAGCGCAAGCACATACAGATTCTGTTGTACACAATTCCAATGGATGGGGTGGGTGCTATTCACAGCAGTCTTTGGGAGCTTTTTAGTCTGGCAAACCTGGGCATGTGAGTCCTCTATACCTCTATTATTTTCTGCCCAGGAAAGCAAGACACTTGCCCAATACTTCTTTATGTCCTCCAACAGCATCTTACCCCAAAAAGGGGCTTAATTCATGTTTGTGGATTGAATGAAACTCAGGCTGGGCCTGTTCTTTACTAACACGGTTATAGTCAAGGTTGACTTAAGGAATTCTTAATAAAATTTATTTTCAGCATATTACTTCATGAATGCTATCCTTGTAGACTCATATATATTCAGTGGTTGCTTTTGAGAAATCTAAAAATACCGTCCCTTGGCATTTGCCCTAGAACAGCGTGCTGCCTTGACGTAGCCATAACAGTCACACCATATGGGAGAAACCTGGGTACTCTCAAACAGACTCTTCTTTTAGGATCAAGTCTGCTGCTGTTGTTCGGGCTTGCAGCCTCCTGAACTCTTTATTTAGGTACAGCATTCCAGGGCTATTATTTCACATGTAGAGGGATTTTTAAATAGCTTGTAGTTTGGGCTTTTCACCACTAGAGTTCAATCTTGCTCTTATCTAGATGATTTCGTAAAAGAAAAATAAAATAAAACATCACCCCCTATAAAACAAAACAAAACAGAAAGAAAACCTCCAAAGTGCTTTCTCTAATTCAAATCCTGACCTTTGGCTACCAAAAGCTGACTTTATTAATGTGCTTTTTTTCCTGACACACTTAAGATGTCCTAGTTGGTATTGTCATCAAGTATAAAATTCTTGAATGCCTTTGCTTTGTTACGAGTAATTTGTCAATGCTTGATAAATACTTTCCTTTTATATTCAGTTTGTTTATTTCTAAGTACAATCTTCAGCTGTAAGTACCTGGCTGATTTATGGGAGAGCATGTTTCTGCTCAGTGGAACTAGGGGCCTCATGGCAGGGCAGTGAGAGCTACAGTAAACACAACTGCTGCTCTGGGTTTCAAAGTTGAGCACTCATTTTTTAAGAAGTTTTCAAAAAATAATTTAGATTTCTCCATGAACCTGTGATTTCCAAATTCAAAAACTACCACTTTTTCTCTTCCTTTGTACCCATTTTCTTCAGATCTATTTCTGATGAGACCAAAAGCAAGTACAAGGATATAAATCCCAAACCTTGCTTTCTGTATAAGCAGTGCCTCCAACACTTTTCATATATGCCTGGAGCATCTCAATCAAGTGAATTTTAAAATCGCAGTTTTATGGGATGCTGGCGTGTGTATATCATCCTTCTAGCTTCTTAGGCCCTGCTCTTTAAAGTATCTCTTATGGATCGCAGACAGCACTTGAAGGATACATTGAAATGAGTTCATCTTTGCTGTATGTAGAGGTTTGCCCAGAGGTTGAACCCAGTTGGGACAGAGAGAAAAATCACACTGAGTTATATAATATTCTTTTTTGGACACAAGGCTGAGGAAAAATTTGAAAATTCCATCTCATAATCCAAACTTTGTTTTATAAACAACCCAGCCCCATTTTACAAATTAAGATGCAAATAAGCGTGAGGTATGTTTTCCCATTATTTACTTTTTGAGGGGAGGGGGATGGTGGGAAATAACTTGAGTGTAAAGAAAAAAACATTGACAAGAGAGGCACCAGAGATACAATTTTGTCATAATTTTGCTAAGAGTCAAGCTAAAACTCCCAGGACATCTAAAAATGATGCTGTGACAAATTAGAGATATATAATAATAACTAATATTTACTGAGCATTTATTATGTACTTGATTTCATGTCATCTTCACAACAGCCTCATCACTCAGGGTTGCTTCTCAGTCCCGTTTTACAGATAAATAAACAAACTAATCAACATAAGTAATTTGATGAGGGCCACCCAGACAGTAAATGGTGGAGCTGGCAGTCAAACCCAGGTGCCCACCTGGACAATGTGGTCGATAAGGGTTCCACATTCCTATGGTCTGAGATTTTGAAGTTACCACATGATGAGGAGAATGGTAACAACTCTAATATAAAGAGTGGCCATTTCCAGGCAGAACAACAAGAAACTTGCAAGAGAAGATCAGCAGGAATTAGACAGTAAATCAAGATGTGCTAACAGTGAATATTATCATCAACTGGGGTTTTGCCACAGACACAGACATCCTGCTCAAATAGCTGAAGTATGTAGGGTCCACCATCTCTAACAACAGAGGGCGTGGTCATGTGGCAAGAACTTCTCTTACCTTGGCTGAAGTTTTCACCAATTATTTTTAAAGGAGAATCTTAAAATTGATCTTCAAAGCTGACTGTGTGGTATTTGCAGCTGTGACAAATAATTATGCTCAGTTTGGCTCTATGATGAATTGTCTACCTTCTCATTCCATAGTAGGGCTTGGGTAGTACCATCTAACCTTTCGTTATCATTTTTAGATTCTGAATTAAAGAATTCCACCTCCCACCAAAAACTTATTACAAGTAGTTACCCATGATGAGCTATGTGTCCATTCATTCATCAAATATTAAGCACCCACTACATGCCAGGCACTCTACTAGGTGCTGAGAACATGGAAGAAAATCAAACCAAACCAACAAACAAACAAAAAAAAGCAAATAAAAATCTCTGCCTACATTCTGGTAGGAGAGACAGAAAATAAACAAACAAGTAAGCAAACATATAGTATGCATGATGACTTTTTTCCAAGTGCCATGGAGAAAAGTAAAACTGGGAAGGGAGATAAGGAGTCCTGTTTCATTTTATTTGCTTGTCTTTTTTTTTTTTTTTTGAGGAAGATTGGCCCTGAGCTAACATCTGTTGCCAATTTTCCTCCTTTTTTCCATTTCTCTCCCCAAAGCCCCAGTAGATAGTTGTATGTCATAGTTGTACATCCTTCTAGTTGCTGTATGTGGGACACTGCCTCAGCATGGCTTAATGAGTGGTGAGTATGTCCACGCCCAGGATCCGAACCAGTGAGCCCCAAGCCGCTGAAGTGGAGCGGGCAAACTTAAGTGCTACGCCATCGGGTCAGCCCCTCTTGTCTTGAAATTTTAAACAGGGTGGTTAGGGAAGGATACTAGCAGTAATAATAATACTAATAATAGTAGTTATTATTATTGAGTCATTATAGGCATCGTGGCTAACATTTATTGAGCGCTTACTACGTACCAGGCCCCTTTAATTTATGTCTCATTTAATAATCATCACCACTCTTTCTCACAGATAAGGAAAAAAGACCAGAAAAATCACACAACTTGTTCAAATCACGCAGCTAATAAGAAAATGTTGCAGACATTCTGAGTCAGACTCCAAGTTCTTAATACCACCAGAATGCTTCTCTTTGAGTATCTCTGCTATCTACTATAAATGCCTACATAAAATACAACGCTGAATGAACCACACTAACCTAATTTTCTAGTTCTGGTTTATTTCACCCATGACAACATAAAGATTAGCTGCTTATTTTCCAATAACTCCTTAAATACACTGTTACATGGAATAGATTAAGTTAATTGGAATTATGGTTTCTTCATATGTCTAGAATGTGTACCCCCTCTACAATAAAATATTTATAGCAGCTGAAAAAATTTAGTGCAAAATAGGCTATCTGGAAGAATGATAAATTATAAATAAATGGATTTTTAGTAGGCTGTGCATGGAAAGACAACTGATTTAAATCAATTAATAATAAAAACAAAGTTCATTTGAAGGGGTAGGGGGTGCAGGCAGTATCAGGCATTTGAGACAAACTCATTACTACTATTACAAACTGAGTTTGGCTATACATTTCCTAGCAGCTAAGACAGAGAGAAAACCACACTAGGTTACATAATATTCTCTCTGTCTCTCTTTTTTTTTTTTTTTGACAAAAGAAGGCAGAAAAGTTTTCTTGAGAGAAATTTTTCCTTGTAACTGAATTCTTTTAAAGGGTTCATGAGCTAACAGTGAAGAATATCTTCAACTTTGTAGGAGGCACAGACCCCTGCAAGAATGATTTTTACTAACCTTCTATAATAAATGAGAGCATAAATGAAGTTGGTATTTCTGGGGGGAAACAGCTGAGATAGTATGATCCAGGTATTCTGTGTTCTGCATACCTTATTTAGTAATGGGGTCAAGAATAGGAAATTGGATAGTTAACATATCCATGGATTCTTCCTCAAAATATTAATTATAATAAGCAAATTTCTGGCATTTGCTATATTAAAATCAGTTCCATGCCTGGCCAAATTATAATAAGACTAACCAAAATAACAACAGCTGCCTCAAAATGATAGTAGCACCTAATGATTATTGTATACTTACCGGGAGCCAAGATCCGTGATAAACATTTCACAAGCATTGTTTCATTTAAGGTTTCCTACGACTCTGAGTTAGGTACCGCTATATTTCCATTTTAAGGGTGAGAAAATTGAGGCTCAGAGAAGTTAGATAAGTTCCCCAAATTTGCCCAACTTGTAAATGGTAGAGCTCAGATTCAAACATGGTCAGATTGATTCCAAAGCTTGTGTTTTTAACTCCTACTTTGCGGTTAATCTGCTATCTTTAGTATAATTATTCCATATTTTTACTGAGACAAACAGTCTCAGTAAAATGTAGATTGCAACAACCTACAGCCATAAGACCTAAACATTGGGATCAGAATGCATAGAGAAAGAAGCTTATGTGTTCCCAACTTCCTAGATAAAAATAACAAGTATAAGAAAAGTGACAGAATCATAAAAATTACATGAAATCAGCTCTACTGTTTATTAAGCTAGAAAAAAGAAACAAGGAACAGCTCGGGGCACGGGTATAGCTCAGAAAGGATCCCTCTTCAGATCCCCAGATAATGAAAAACAGCTGTGACTCTTGGCCGACTGATATTTCAGAACCAAGGACAGAGGCAGACATCCCTTCCACGAGGGGGCAGAGTGGTCATTACAGTGGGAATGTTTATGAGCTGAACCTGATTCTCCAACAGGCAGAAGACCAGCTCAATTCCCATAACCTCAGAGTGAGCAACCAGGGGGCCAAGAGCCCATGTTTGCCCCAGATAATAACTTTGGATCTATATAACGATTTTTGCAAGCATGCAGTGGACACCTCAGGTTTTGCACTTGGTAAACACAGCAACAAAGAGCTAAAAAAAAGTGCAAAATAGGGGCTGGCCCCGTGGCATAGCAGTTAAGTTCCGGCCCTCCGCTTCAGTGGCCTGGGGTTCACAGGTTCAGATCCCGGGCATGGACGGATGCACTGCTGCTCAGGCCATGCTGTGGTGGTGTCACATATAAAAAGTAGAGGAAGATGGGCAATGATATTAGCCCAGGGCCAATCATCCTCAGCAAAAAGAGGAGGATTGGCAACGGATGTTAGCTCAGGGCTAGTCTTCCTCACACACACACACACAAAAAAGTGCAAAATATTAAATATTAGAAAAGAGTTTTGGACAATGCCAGCTTGAAACTGCCCCACCTAGCCTCTGTACTAAGGTTGTTTGATTTCATATTTACCTATTGACTGACAGTAATAAATGGCCTTTCTAGGGCATTTTTGGAACTAGCCTTATCTAGGCTATTCAAAGATCAGGAGGGGAAGTTCTGGGAGGAGTATAACAAAAATGGTTAAAAACACAGGCTTTGGAGTCCAACAGACTTGGATCTAGACTTGATTCCATCACTTCTTTCTATGTGACTTTGGGTAAGCAATAACCTCTCTGCACCTCAATTTTCTCAACTACAAAATAGAAATAATAATAATATGCATCTTACAGGATGTTATGATGACTAAATGAGTCTGTAGAGTGCTTGGCTTAAAGCCTGGCACACAATGCTCAATAGATGATGATCACCATGATGATGATGATGTTCTGCTTTGTGGAGAGAGAAATAATAACCTCAGTGCATGTCAACTTACATTACTCAAAATAGTTTATATATTTCAAACAAATACAAGAAATGCATATAACCATTCAATAGTTCATTTACTCATTTATTCATCAAGCTTTTATTAAGCATCTATTGTGTGCCAGGCAAGGTAAATACAAATGTAGTCGTTAAGATCGCTCACAAATATTCCGGCACATGGTAAGAATGGCTTTAGCCAATGAAATGATATGCATCATTGCCATGTAGAAGGTTCAAACATGCGTGTGATTTTCCATGCTTTTCTTATCTCCCTCAAAACAATACATAATGCTTCAGATAGTTTTGGCTCTGCCAGCCTGGGTCTCTGAATGAGAATGATGACAATGTGGAGGAGAGACTCTAGCTGATACTTGATGGACATAAAATGTGCATGAGAAGTCAACTTGTTTTTAAAGTCATTTAAATTTAGGGTCTTTTACCACCTCAGCATAAACCTGGACTATCCTGAATGATGTAAAGCTGTTGTTCTTAAAGCAACTCATAACATGGGATCCAGAGGTGGGGGGAGGAGGGCAGCAAACAGGTAAACAACCATCTAAACTGTAGTGTAAATGCTATTAGAAATATAAGAGCAAAATGTTGTGGAGCAGAAGCCAAAGCAATAACTTGTGATGTGATGTGAGGGAGAGTTGCACAAAGAAAGTGATATTTTATTAGACTTGAAGGGGTAAATATGAGCCTATCTGGTAGAGAAAAATCTGGTGAGGGTACAATGTGGAACTCCATTCCAAGCAGAGGAGACACTATCTGAGGAGACAATGCAAAGTCACAGAGTCAGGGAAATCTAAGGCCTGGGGGAGGGAGATTGTTAATAATTCATGCTGCAACACTCTAAGAAACACTGAGACAGAGGCAAGGCAGGTGATGAAGTTACGTTCTAATAACCCAATGACAATATCAGTCTTACTAGCATACCAACTCAGATGGTACATCGTATAATATTTTGCTTGAATTCTACTTTTGACCAACAGACACAGACAAGAGGCAGTAAAAGACCATATACGTTGGTAAAAAAAAATGTTGGACTGGAAATCAGAACCTCTAACTGCTAACACAGGCTGTGCTACTCACTCGGGGAAATCTGAACACATCACTTATCTTCTCTAAGTTTCAGTTACCTCATTAGGAAAACCAGTGGCATGGCCTATATCCTTACTAGTCCCTTGTAACTCTAAGACCATATATTTCTAAAGCATATTTGAGAACTTCATTGCCCTCTTGAAGAGACTCCAATTCTGAGAAAAATCAAGCTATTGGCATGATTCTACAGGGAGAGCTATTGGCTTGCTGTCACAAAAGCAGCACAGATTGCATCACAGTCTGTAGCAGACCCTGTTGGTTCCCACCCATATCTCCTTGGGCATTACCCTTGTAGCACACTCTTAAATTCCAATGGTCTGAGGGCTTTTTATGGTGGTCAGGGCCTCCTCTGCCCCACTAGATAGGGTGGAAATCCAGAGAATTAATGTCCCTTGGAAGCAGTCATCAACAATGACTGTTGTCAGTTGGTATATAAGTGCTCAAGCTCCCTTCTCTCCAGGAAGGATAAATCTGAGGCTGGATATCTTCTCCAGCAGGATTAAATTTCCACAACTCACAGTGATAACTGGTCCGATAATGAACTTTTTGGCTGCCTCCCTCTCCCTGTGTCACTCCTCACTCATCTACAGGGGTTTTCTGTTTTCTCTTCTCAAATAAACCACACGCATTTGAACCCTTGTCTCGCATTCTGCTTCTAGGCACCCCAAGACGAACGCTAGCACATGAGTGAATGTACTCCTACACTCTTCTATCAATTATTTTTCTAATTGGGTATAAATTTACATTCCACACTTGGGTGCAAGTATAAACACATTTTAATTAATTAAATCTGCCTCTGAACTTTAATTATTATTTGGGTGTCCCTGTTCCTTCCACTACCTCAGGAGGCTAATGCAACTGAGAAAACTTGGAGAAAGACCTCTGGCCTTGGTCCACTATGGTGCTCACTGTCTCATCTAAATGCCCATTGTCCAAACTTTCTTGGTGATTCAAAGGTGAGTAACTCCACTCCCTCTGTGCCAAACTGGGGCATGGAAAGTTTTCCAGTTGTTTACAAACATGTGCAACTTGGTGGCCTTACCACTTCCTGGGCACTCTGGAAACCTATCATTTCTTCTTCTGTGGGAAGCCCTGTTCTGGTTCAGGGCACTCGACCCCGTCCTCCCCTTCAATTTCCAGTGTGGGTATCCATCTCCTCTGACTTTGAAGTAATCTAGCCTACTTTTTCATAGGATCTGAAAGACAAAACTATATCCTTCATGTCTGAATGTGTGAGTTTGTGTTGAGTATGTTATGTGTGTGTGTGTTTGTGTGTGTGAGAAAGAGAGAGAGAGAGAAGGAGAAGGAGAGGGAGAGGGAGAGGGAGAGGGAGAGGGAGAGGGAGAGGGAGAGGGAGAGGGAGACAGAGACAGAAAGAGGATAACTTAACTCTCCTGAAAACTCAACAGTGCCCTCTCTTTCCTGGAGAGGAGAAATAAAATGTCTCATTTCTCCTTGATAGTCTACAGACCCCCAAAAGAAAAGAAAGTAATCACTGTTGAGGTATCTGTGGCTGTTATTGTTGTTGTTACAATAACTCATCATGTTACCTTGTAAAAGTTTGAAGAACTTCATGTTTCTAGGACCTGGCAGGAATAGGAAAAAAGGAAAGGAAAAGAAACATAATCTCTTAGGACAGAATAGGAGTCTTCTAAATATGACTCTTCATAAGAGGAGCTCAAATCTTCAAAAGTTACATTCCTTTAGGCATTTAAATTGTGAGTAGGTTGTCTATTTCTTTATGTGATAATCATGGGAGAGAGAACCACTGATAGAGTGACAGTAGGTTAGAGGTTTGATGGCTATGCCACTTGCTGAGAATGATTTTCTTTTTTTTATTAGAGATAACTAAGATTTCAGACATTAACTCTAGTAACTGATATGGCTATTTTAATAAACACATTGGACACTGAGTCCCTTCAGATGAATGAAAAGAAGCCTTTTTAGGGGTAAAAAAGCCTTCTAATATGGGTATCTTTCATTTTCAACTAGTCAACCTCTTTTCTCTATACACTATAACAAACAGCTTCAATGCAGACTCAAAGAGTTAAATATCTGAAAAGGGGTAAATTTACATACATGAACAAGGATAGTTAGTTCTGTTAATGAGACCAGGCTGCTAATGATATCAGAGTCACAAATTTGATGTCTATCAGATTTGTCAATTTCCAGCTGATCTATGACCACATTCTCTCCTATCAATCTGTTACTGACCATCTCCCTAGTGTTACCAAGAGGTAACTAGTTATGGGTCTGGTTATCACCTCAAATATTACCACCAAAAAACCAAAATCAAAACAAAACACTTAAACAACAAATTCAGCTAAGGATGGAATGGAACAGGAAATAAGTGAGTAGCTAAAATATTTTTTATTGGTAGGATGAGGTTATAAGTGATTTACTCACTGGTAGGGCAATTCCTGCAACTCTGCTTGAGTTACTTATGAACATAATCTGATTCTAGTTGTTATGGCAACATACAAGAAAAAAAGTGCAAAGAGTTCACGATTAAATTTTTCTTGAAATGATCCAAAATATTAACTGTAAGTATGAGAATTCTGTAGAAAATGTTATTTAAACTCTTTCTCAGAGCTGCACCTGTGTCGCAAGGGCTGTCTGCCTGCAGCTGTTCAGGCAGAATAATCCCTCTGAGATGAGAGCAGACAAGCAATGAACATTTGAAGAAAAAGAGAAATCTTGCTTTGCCCTCAGGACATCTCTTTCTAACTTCCCCCTCGATTAATATGCAAGGCATGAAACATTAAATGTCACATCCATGTCATACCCTAATGCCTATGCACTGTGGAATCAAAGTGTAGAATTCCTTTTGCCAACACGACTCTGGCTAAAAAAAATCCCATTAACCAGATGAAAAGGTCAAAAACATAACTCTTAGTTTTCCTTCAAATTTTCTACCAAAATGAGGACAAATTGGGGGAAAAAATTCCCAGGCTTTTAAGACATCATTTTCTCAGTTTTCTAGTGGAAACTAGTGCCCTGAATAAAAAGGTCACGAAAAACCATCAAACTCTCTTTTATCATGCCTGAATAAAAACCCATAGCTTCATCCAGGAAAGGAAACCCATAAAACCTTTTAAGGAGAGAGGTCACTGTTGTATCTTCCTTTAAAATATTTTTTTATTGCTATTGTTTTTCAGAGGAGAGGCCTGATATTTTTCTCCTAACCATGCACTTAATGATAGTGCTAAGAAAGAAAGTGAACCATTGATCATTATTTCCATTCCCAGCCAAACAGAATTCATTCTGTCAATGTTGGACCATCAGCATTTGATTCTGCACATCTCTTGCACATGATTCTCGAGTCTCTATTTCTTGCATTGATGAGAATTCAATTGGCTTTGACAGAGTTTACGTGAGAATTTGAACAAGGCTAATTTTTGCCAAAAACTGTCTGCAACTGTCATTATTCCTGTGTGCAGGATGCTAGGTGGGGTTAATATATACTTCTGCCCACATCTAAGCAGATATGAGTTATAAAGGTCACCCAAGCAACATCTCTATTCCAACATGATTACCACATAGGCTTTGGGGTAAGTATCTAAGTGATGGCAGAGTTGTAGGGTCCTGCTCTGTGCTCCTGGGAGATATATAAATACTCAGTTGTTCCTAATTTGTTGTAAAAGACAGGCCTTTTGGATTAGCTTTCTTCCAGTCTGCTACTCTGTAATTCATTCATTCATCCTCTCTTCCCCTCTAATGTGGAAAGAATTCACTCTTCAAATTCTGCACTAGTGGTTTCCATCTTTGTGTGTGCAGCAAACTTTCAAATACAACACTCCTGAAGTGAGCAATAATTGCAACCTAAAGCTTATTACAGTAGGACAACATTTTGTGGCTTCAGTAAATCTTTCCTTGATGTTGCATTTTTTTCATGGTGACCCTCGGAGCTTATTTTTTTAAGTAAAACTGTTTATTTCCCTGATTGATTGGAGACTTGGATCCTGGGAATGCAGTAGGGAACGGACAGACACAGTCCCTGTCCTCATGGAGTTTACGTCCTGGTGATGAAGACAGGCGTTAAGCAGATAATTACACAAACTATTTAGTTGCACTGTGATCAGTTAATGGGAGAAAAAGACAAAACAAGTGACAAATTTAAATACTATTACAGATAGACATTTTCTCTCTTTCCTCTCCACCTTCTCTTTCTCCTTTAAAGAGCTTGGGGGAAAGTGATCAGTGTATTCTGTTCACGTTACCAATCACCAACCACTCAATATTCTGACGACACCAGATGTCGACTCCAAAATGAATGGCAGCTGGTCTAGTACATGAGAAACAGCACATGCAAGAGCAGGCCTTGGCTCTTGAACGTGCTCTGAGACATCTTGGAGGATCTTGGGGAATTGTAGGACAAGACTAGCAAGTGGTGCTCCATCAGCCTGCACCCACTGGGCATTTCCTGTGGCTTCAGAATGCTCCCAGCGATACTGCTTTCTCTCATAGCCTTTATCAGTACAGGATGTTCACCAAAGCCAGCATTGTGCCCTTGTGACCAACGCATGCTGCTGGTAAGGGGAAAAATGGAAATAGTATTTGAAACCCTTGCCATTGCAGAAAGATATGTGAACTCTGGGGAGGAAAAAAGGCAACTTTCAAGAGCCAGGGAAAAAGCACTGGACTTTTTTCCAGGACGGAGACACAATTCTTGTCCTGGCTCCGTTACTAAAAATTTGCTCTGAAACGGTAGGCAGGCCATTTCACCTCTCTGGGTCTCATCCATAAGTGAGTGAGTTGGTTAGATCATCTGTAGGAAACATGGATTAATGAAGTGACTAACAAAACAGACTTCGGGAAGAGGCAGATGTGGATTTGCATCATTTCTCTCCCATTTTACTGGATGAGTAACTCAGGAGATTACTTAGTCCTTCTAAACCTCAGTTTCCTCCTCTGTAAAATGGAGATGACTATAGTACCTACCTCATAGGGTTGTTTTAAGGATAAAATTAAATAAAGTGCTTATCACAGGGCCAAGCTAAGTGCTAAGTGTTAGCTATTATTTTTTACATTTTTAGAAAATGTATATAATTGCTTTGTAATTAAGGTAAATGAGTATTCACATAACTTTTCATGAAATGGGTAGCCATAATAATGACATTGAAAGATTCTGCTTGCCATTTCTTTTTATCTGTTTGTACTCTTGAGGTGTGTGTGTATATAAATCTATGCATGGATGAATAATGACACATTTATTCAGTAAGTATTTACATGGTACTTAATATGAAAATAACTCTCTGCTAGTGCTATTACCGTGGAGATACAAGTAAAATATAACTTTCGCTGCTTAAAGCATAATTGGAGGAGTGAATAAGATAAACACAAAATAACTAAGAGTCCAAAAAAATAATCAAATTAGAGGAAAAATGGCAAGTTCTATGGGATACATACAAACACACACCCCACTATTGCTTTTCTGGCTTGAGAAGAGTGTAAATCATAAGTATAAATATAAATATAAATTTGGACTTTGTCTTAAAAGGATTAACCATAGAAGTGTTGAAGGACTTCTATTAGACAGCCTGTCTCATACAACAGACGTCTGATCTATAATTAAAGAAACGCTCCTGAGTGTGTATAAAGTATAAGCCTTTCTTCAAAAGGTATGTTGTGTCATGAAAGGATAGAAAATGAAATATTAAAACTTGTTTTAAATTATATTATGTGTCATCATTTTTAAAATTTATAGTTTGGGGGCTTCTGTCAAATAAGATTGATTTGTTTGTGGTATCATCAGTTGATTAATAAAAACAAATGTTTCTGAGATGTGCTAGTCTCTATATAGCAGAGATGATTGTTATTGTTTGAAAATATGAAGAAGATATTATTTCCTCCTCAACCAGTGGTCTTGGTTATGAAATTTGATTTTTTGCACTTTTCTAACCACATTATAATTTTAATGATAAAAAGGTATCATCTGGACTTGATTTCACCATAAACTGCAGCTTGATTTACACACATGTATTGTGGTGAGTGATTCCATTCTCCCCCTGTATGTAGCTCACTGACAAACACACCTGAGGGCTGTCAATCAGTCAAGTCAGAGGATACTGAAAAGCCAGTGCCATCCTGTACATCACTTCATCCTCCAAACCTAGTGGACATCTCGAGTCTGAGACACCTTTCCACAAGGTCCCAATGGGCAATACCCAGACCACTGCCTCAGTGAAACTGCATCCCTGGTAAGCCTAATTTTTCCAAGAAGCATGGTGGTCACGTTTGTTTCAGATGCCATCTTATCACAAGATTTCATATGCCATCTTGTCGAGATGTGACTATATCACTTGATAATCTCTACCTACCCCCGCTCCAAACTAACAAAAAAAACAGAAATAATTTTCTTTGAAATATCACAATTACTGATTATTGTTCAGGACAGATCCATTCTTTTAATTTATTCACATGCTCTTTCAATTTCACCTTTTCCAGGATAACTACCTAGCGGATTCCCATAAATAGATGCAAAGACAGGAGCTGAGCTCTGGCTGCTGCTCTTCTCCATGAGAGACTCTTTACCAAAGCCTCAGCAATTGTCAGCTGTTCACTAATTACTGCTGTTTGCAGGTATTTAGTATGTTCCAAGCACTGATCTCCGCCCTGTACATGGATTACTTTATTTAATCCCCACAGCGATCCATGAGGTGGGGACTTTCATGACCCCTGTGATTCTGATGGAGAATGAGGCTCAAAGAGGTTAAGAGACTTGTCACAAGAAGCCAGCTAGGAACTGGAGGAAGTGGGATAGAAACCAGGAAGTTCTGGCAGTGAAGCCATGCTATTATCTTTATACCGCAAGTTTGTAACTTACAGTTATACAAGCAGCCAAATACTGAATGATCACCCTGCATTGAAATAATTTTCCTAACTACTGCATAGTTTATGGAGTGGAATGAGAACAGGCTCTGGAGTTAAGACTGCCAGCTTCTAATTTTTACTCTACCGCTTACTATCCATATAGCCTTGGGCAAGCTACTTAACCTCTCTGAACTCAGTTTCCTCCTGTTCCAGAATGGGAAAAATAATAGGATCTTCTTCCAAGGATGTTTGTGAGGATTAAACACAATAAAACAGACCACATGCTTAGTACAGTGCCATGTGCCAAATGCTCAATAAACAGTATTGATTATCGAGTATTCTTATTCAATAAGATAAAGACTCGACATTCAGTTGTCTAAGGAGATACCAAGACATCTAATACTTAAGGACTTGTTGGGTGAGGTTGTGGAGAGGAAATCAGGAGACAGGGCAGTTTGTTGCAAAGAAAAAAAGAAAAAGCCAAAGTACTTGGAAACAGGTGCTTGAGGAGCAGTTTCAGCTGAACCCATCACAGAGCTTCCAGCCCTGTGGAATTAATATGTTTTCCCTTTCCTATTAAGGATTCACATCTGGATATAAAGTTCAAATGCAGACTTCGTCAGAACAAGAGTGCACAGGAGCTGCTTCTGCTGATATCTTGGCTGCTGTTCATGGTGCCCGGGTTTTACGTCTCTTGTTTTCACCTGAATTATTTATCCTGAGCATCTGTGTTACATTATCTTTACATAATGTCACAACAGAAATGGGAGAATGGATGCTCGCTTCTCATTCACCCACAGACAGGGAGTGCGCCCTGCAGCTTCCAGGTGTCTTTCCTGCCTTTCTTCACTCGCTTATCCAGCCCTCTCCCACTGTCAAGTGGGGCACATCCTTTCTCCTTGGGGGCTGAGTGAAGCCAGACTCCAGTCAGTGCGGGGATGACAGACAGTTTGCAGCTCCACTTAAAGATAAGGCCCATCGATCTTTTCCAAGAGCTCCACAGCAACCCTGATTTCCTAAGCCACCTATACTGCAGACTGAATTTTCTTTTTCAGCCACCAAGACACAAATGTCCTCTGTACGTTGGCTGGAATCTCATGGCCCACAGTGAATCAGAAACTTCCTGGACACCATGACTATTTGGCAAGCTGTTTCAGAGAGTCTCATCTAGAGTTTCTACAGTGAACCTAGAAATAGCAATAACAACCCAACAAGGCTAATATTTAGTAGGCACTTAATATATGCTAGGAACTAAGTTGTATGCTTTATATTTTCTCATTTAAATTTACTACAAGACTATGAGATAGGTATCTTACCCTCATTTTAAACAAATGGAAGAAAATGAGGTTCAGAGAAATTAAGTGACTTGCCCAAGTTCACCACTCAGTAGGCACCAGAGCTAAGATTCAGTCCCCAAACTCAGCTCATGCTCTTTCCCACTACTTTTGATTAGTGTTTGCATGGTATGTCTTTTGCCATCCTTTGAATTTTAATTGGTCTTTATCTTTATAAAGTGGTTTTCTTGTAAGCAGCATGTAGTTGAGTCTCATATTTTATCCAATTTAACAGTCTCTGAATTTTAATTATATTGTTTAGACCATTTACATTTAATGTGACTATCACTATGTTTGGATTTAAATCTACTTTCCATTTTACTATTTTCTGTTGGTCTGATCCGTTCTTTGTTCCTTTTTTACTACTTCCTTGCCTTCTTTTGAACTGACTACTGTTTATTATTTCATTTTATCTCCACAATTGGCTTACTTGGCTCTTACTATTTATTTTTTTTAATGGTTGCTCTAGCATTCATAATACATACTTATCACAGTCTACCTTCAAATAATATTATATCACTTCATATATTACGTCAGAAAACATTCATTCCTCTCTCCTGTCTTTTGTACCATTGTTACTATATATTTTACTTCTATGTAGTCTATAAACTCCATGTTATTATTTTTTCTTTAAATAGTCAAATATCTTTTAAAGACTCTTAAAAATGAGGAAAAAAAATCTTTAATGTTTACCCACATATTTACAATTTTTGTGCTCTTGATTTCTTTGTGCAGTTCCATACTTCTACCTGGTATCATTTACTTCTGCCTGACAGAAGGACTTAAGTGTTGTAGTAAAAGACGTGAGGCTCCATGGTCTGCCTGTGGCTGTTCCTATGAAGAAACTGAATCCCACTGTCAGCATCAGGGGTCACTGCATGGCGGGTGATGTGGACCATGTTGAAGCAGGCAGCTGAGCCACAGCTGTAGAGTTGTTTACCCACACCCATAAACTGGGAACCTTGGATAAAGTCTGGGATGGGGTCCTGGAGTGGAGGTCTCCATCAGGAAGCCCATTTCAGCACTTTTTGGGTCTCCTTGTGCTTGAACAGTCCTTGACTGAGACTAAACTCAGATTGCAATAACATTCCAGGAATCCCATCCTATCCTACCTCGATTTTAATGCCTTTCAGGAGCAGATGACCGAAAAGTGGGGGACTCTGCCAGCCAGCTGGATCTTTACATCAGCTAGGAACCCAAAAAATGGGTCTGTGTCTTCTATACAGGAGCTGCCTATCAGTCATCCAAGGACCGGGAACCAGTTCAGCCTTAGGAAATCTGTTCGGTGGTGATCATACTGCATGGAGAACTGGGTCTGAAGCCAGGCACTGCCATGGCCTAGCTCCAAGAGCTAGTGATGACTATGATGGATAATAATGATGATGATAAATAACACTAACTGAGGATTTGGTAAGGACCAAGCACTGATCTAAGAGCTTTACAGGCACTGATTCATTTAATCCTGCTAATAACCCTACAAAGTAGATCCTATTATTTGTGATTATTCCCACTTCTAGGACACAGAGAATTTAAATACCTTATACAAGGCCATATGGTTCTCAAGTGACGGAACTGGGATTTTGACCATGGAAGTTTGGCCTGAGAGTCCACACTCTTAAACACTACTCTAGAATGCTTCTAAGCAAGACGGAGCTTCTCACTTTGCCCAAAGCTGCCTCACTTCCTTCTTCACAAACTCTAGGATCTTGGGTTTTTCTCCCTACTGACTCCCAAAGCAGCAGTGGTTCACTTGGTTCCACCTGGTCTGAAAGGATCTCATTCATTTGGAGCAGGAGGAAGCCCACTGAGTCTCAATGTTTCAGGGTCTCATTTGTGGCTTCTCAACGTTGACCAAGACTTTTCAGACCTCTCTATCCCCGGGGATGTGTAGGGAAAAGGTAGGGGATGCATATGGAGTTCATGTTTCTTGTGTTTCCCCAGCAGATAGGCCCCACAATGGGCCTGCAGATTGTGGGAACTTCTGGCCCAGCTAGGACTTTAGGGCTCCAGCAGCTGAGCCTTCTAGAGGACTTAGCCCTCAAAATGAGTGATATTTGCATAGTAAGGCTCATCAAAATAGGCACAACTTGTAGAGTTGAGTTTCGGCAGAAAGCAGAAGCCACAAAGACATGGCCCTTTTGGATTTGGAGCCTAAGTTAAACAGGCCAGAATTTTCGTTGGCATGGCATTCTTAGAGGAGAGATCTGGGGTATCATTCTTAAAGAGGAGGTATTTCCAACATAGCAGCTTAGTGGTCTTGGAGGTCCTTTGAACATGACATGCAGAAGCAGAAGCTGAAGTGTTGGCATATTGAGAAACTCCTGGTAAACAGGGAAGATATCCCATTCCTTGAAGATATGAAGCTTGCAGCTGCAACTCATCTGGAGCTGGTCTTGGGGAAGTCTTGGGGTTTGGACTGTGGAGATGAGGCCAAGACCTGCTTCTGGACAGGGCATGGAATGTTCTGCATGAAAAGAAAAGAGGGATGCTGGGATCTCATTTTCCTCTGATTGCTGAATATCTTCTCTCTTCTTGGGGACTGCTTACAACTTAACTCAGTGATATCCCAATTCAGATCTCACCAGTCACAACACTCTGCCTATAAAGTCAGATGACGAGGTGATCCTCAAGGTGGCTGGGCTGGCATAGGAGATTCATGGGAAAGGAGAAAATGTGTGCCATCTGGCAAGCTGTTAATATGGGCAATTTTGCTGCTTGACAGTCAGTATGTTTATTCCAGAACCTCTGTCCCAAGTTCTTCCTTCTGTCCCATACACTGAATTAGGATGCTATCAAATTTTCCTGCAAAGAGAGGAAATAACATCCACAGAAAACTAGCTACCTGATCTTGGGCATGAGCACCAGCTCTTGTCATTAACCAAGCACCTCACTATCTGTGATTCATACACCTTTCTGAGACAGTGGGCAAGGAGAAGGAGAAATATATGTGACGATGTTTCTTGTGCCAGTCTTAGCCCCACAAGACAATCCGCAGCCCCTAAATTAATGTTTTCTATTGCGTTGCTATGACTCTGATACAATCCCTGTCCTAACAATGAGATGGATTTTTAAAAATGGATGGTACATGATGGAGGATTTGAGTAATCATGATTGGTGACAAAGGTCGATGAGAGAAACCAGTAGGGCCCCTGCACTTGGGCAAGAAAGTCTCCAGCCCTGGGACCCTCACTTTCGAGGCTTTGCATATCAAAATACTAAAAAATAAATTTATTAAAGAACACACGGGCCTTCTGTCACTCAGGACTCAGCCATCTGCTCCATTGCAGCATGATCCCCAACCTTAATCATCCACTGTTGTGGCTGATCCTGCTCAGGTCCAGGAAAAGACTTCATATCTCCTGTATACTCAAAACAAAAAATGATTGCTTCCAAATATTGTAAAGATGTGTGGGTAGTTGCTATGGAATGTGGAGAGGTTTTGAGAGATAGAAGAGCTAGGTAAAAGATACAACAAAATAGCTTGTACAAATCCTTCTCTTAGATTGTGAGAATGCAACAGATTCTTGCATAAAGAAGTATCATTTTCTATTAGCGTTGACTGTCCATTTTCTGGATACTCTTGGTTTTCCAATTTATGGTTCTGGAGATATACACAAATTAGCATGGTATTCACTGCAATTGCATATGGCAGGTGAGGAATATTTCACAATATTCAATTATCCATATTATTTCTAAACATGTATGTATGTTGGTCTACTCTAAATATGTCAGGCATGAACTGTGTCACTGATGCTTTATATTGGCAACTAGGGGAATATTGAAGTCTAACACTGCAAATAGTATTATTTTTATAAATGTAGACAAGATAATTTAATTAAAATAAAAGACTTTAGTTTCTAAAAATAATTTTGAGTTATAATTTATAATTAATATTTTGACTTGATTTTAGCAGATACTTCTGGATAATTCAGAAAAATAACTTTTTGAATGCATTTGAAAATGATTTTAAGTTTATATTTTTACATTTAATTTAATTTGCATTTCTAATGAAATATATTCAATATAAGCAGATTGAATAATATTTCATTTTTTGATCCTTTAGATTATTACTATCAAATATAAAATAAGTGAAAATTATTATTATAACAACATAATTAGCAACTTTGCTGAAATGAAGGCCAGAAACATAACTTTTACAACAAATATATAATCGTTTAAGAACTATGTCTTTTGTTACTCATGTAAACAACACTATCTTAATAACAGACCACCCAGAACAGTACTCAGTAATAATCAGTTGCGTTTCATATTTGGCAAACTATAAGTCCTATAAAAAAGATACCTTAACACATATTTTTGATTTTGCATAATGAAGATTTACTTGCCAAGGTAGAATAAATTATGTTTTATTTAATAGTTTGTTAGACTGATTTATAACTTTAAAACATTTAGAGCTATTGCATCTGGGCTTCCATCTATTCTCTTGCCCCAGATCCCACAAATGTTAGGGTCATAGGTAAGGGAAACAAGAATTCTTTCCAAAGTCACAATTCGTGATGTGTGTCTCTTGAAGAAGTGACCATGATGACCCTCTGAAGTACTATTGGCAGTGTTGTCTCTTAGACTCACCCTCAGCCAAAAACTTTTAACTTCACATGAGCAGTTCCATTTTTATAGCTAAAAAGTTGTGGACATCGATTTACTCTTCAATTAACCTTGACAAACTTAAAGGATTTTAGGATTTGAAGAACTTGGAGTTCGTTTTTGCAAACACCACCGGTGAATCCCGTTCACACATCTTTCACTGACCTTGCAAAGCCTCAGGGATCTGCTCTGTTGCTGTCTCCTCTAGACCAAATGGGGTCTCTATCCCTTTTCAGAGCCCCCTGCAGCCCCTTAAATTTCTCCTCTGGACCTTTCTCTACCTTAGCCTCCTCTCAACATCAACCTTCTCCTGCTCTGTTTCCATTCCTCCTGGGCTTGCTCTCAGCCTGGCATTAAGGCTTCCCTGAGCCCTAAGTGATCTCATTAAGTCTCTTGCCATGGAAAGGAGCAAGGTGCGAGTAGCTGAGAGGGCTTGTCTGTGTTCTTGGAGCAGAAAGATGCTAAGAACTCCAGACTCAAGGAAGTGCCCCAAGGCAAGAGGAGCATTGTACAGATATCAGTTTCTTTTGCTGCAAGATGAGGGTTGAGGGCAGAGGTGTGGGGAATCGCAACTATGTGGACTGTCTCAAGATAAGTTACCAGGGTCACTATAACAAAGCAGTTTGTGATTACATAAGAGGCAGGATAATTTATATAATAATTTATGTTTATTTTTGCTGTAGTTTTCCCTCCCATCTATTCCAAGAAAGTAGCCAGAGTCTTTGTATTTCTTGTGCTGAGAAATTTTGCAGGGCCAAATAAGAAATGGCAGGAAGTTGACTCCCTTTCATTTCTTTTCTGAAAGCTTAAGCTCATGGAAAATAGGATATTAGGAATTTCTAGGGAAGGAGGAGGGAGAGGTTGCTATCTTTGAAGACAACAAGGAAAGAAAGAGTTTTTTTTTTACCCCTAGACTGAAAAGTGGATGGAAGCTAGGAACCCTGTGAACAGTGGGGACCCATGCCTTGCCCCATGACAGTTTCCTACAGATAGACCCATAGCCTTAAGGGCATGACTTCCATTTTACATATCTTCAGGTATGCTTAAGAAAACTGAGTCTCAACTCTGGAATTCCCATTCTTGGATGTGTCCCCCAAATATTATCACACAGGCAACTGTGTAGGGATAGACGATGACATCAGTAATAACCAGTGTGGACAAACTGATGTCTTGAGGGTACAGGAAGCTCTAATAGTGACTGGGACTGAACTTCCAGCCAGTCCAGTAGAATGAGAGCTTATGGTTGGATGTGAGGTTTCTTCTTAACTTTTAATATTGGACTAGTTTTAGATTTACAGAAAACTTGCAAAGATAATATGGAGAGCTGCCATATATACCTCACCCAATTTCCCTACCACTACCATTTACATTCCCATGGAACATTTGTCAAAGCTAAGAAATGGACATTGGGACATTACTATTCACTAAACTCCAAACTGCATTTGGATTTCACCAGTTTTTCCACTAAGATCCTCTTTCTGTTCTAGGATCCAGTACAGGGTACCACACTGTGTTTATTTTCATATCTCTCCAGTCTCCTCTGATCCATGACAGTTTCTCAGTCTTTCCTTGTTTTTCATGACTTTGACAGTCTTGAGGAGTACTGGTCAGGTATTCTGTGGAGAGGCCCTCAATGGGGTTTTTCTGATGGGTTTTTTATGATTAGATTGGGATTACGAGTTTTGGGAACAAATACCACAGAAGTGAAGTGCCCTTCTCATCACATCATATCAGGGGAGTAAAGTTTCTAAGAAAATTCATGATTGTTACACATCAGAATTTGTAGATGAAGACTCATAGATGAATTTGTAAACAAAGATTCAACGTTATTTATACATTCATATATAAAAGGAGTTTAGACCACCACCTAAGAGAATCATTACTCTAACCATTATAATTGAAAAAGAATTCAACAGCTTCGGCAGTTCTAGGTTGGTAAACATTTTCATCAAGCTCCTAACAGACCTTCTTATGTGTTCCACTGTGATTTTGGAACTATTTAGATAAGGATTTCTTAAGTATTTGAGGAAGCTTGTTGAAATCTCATCAAAATCAACCTCCCTACTCTCTATACTATTATTGGCTCTTTTGGCCAAATAAAATCAGTTTTGTTTGAGTTTTTAGGACAAAGAAAAAAAAGGTACATAAGCCCTAAAACCAAAATACACCATGTATCAGGGGCTCAAACCAGCATTTTCTCTTTGTGGTTTCTAGGATATAGGAACTTGTTCATAATAACATATCTAAACTGGGTTTTAATAGTGTGGAAAAAATTTAGAATTCTTGATAAGAACCATAAGAAGGACAATGACCAAGGTTATTAAAAAACAATTATTCCTTACCTCATTTTCACCAGAGCTTTCAGCCCTCAGCATCATTCAGGTCAGCATGTAGGCATTAATCAAAATGTTTCCTCTAGCCTTGCTGGAAATTCTGACCCATGGATAATGATTGATGGTCCCTTCCCAGGAACTGGATGGCTGTCTCCCAGAGAAGCTGAACATCTGACCGGGGCAGAGAGTATTCACAAGGCTGAGCAACATGCATGCATCTGTTCCATCAGGATGACACCCCACCTTTCTTTGTCACACTTCCTTACTCTTACAAAAGACTTTCTGGATATTGACATACATTTCCTTCACTGGATGTATAGAAATCTAGAGACTTTACAGAATAGGTGTTGGCTTAATTATTATTATTATTTTAAATAGAAATGTTCTGCTCACCAAGGAATGCTGACTGATAGTCTTTAAGTTGACAAGTTTTGGTGTGTAATGTTGGAGTCAATAGAGTAAGAGAGAGGGTTCAAGAGGTTGCAGGTACCCAGAGTTCAGTGCTGTCCCACAGAGCAATGATTCAGTATACTCCTGGTCAGTTTGGGAGCAAGGGTACCATCTTTTGTTTTTCTCTGCCCAATAAGCACTTGCACACCACCCTGCTCTCTTCTCCATGGGAGGTAGGGAAATCTTTGTTTACTCCATAGTGAAGTCTCCGCCAATGGCAGACTTTCCCATTGCTTATCTTTTCATTCACAAGGCATAGTTTAGTAATATTTTAAAGGAGAAAAAAATAACGGATGTGTGCAATAGTTAAAACACCCAGTGGATGTCAACAATGCAAGTTTCATCGCAGTGAGTAGGTGTCAGGTCAACGTGAGACAGGCTGGGTCTGGGCAGAGCTATGTAGACAACAAATCTTAAGAACAAGGAGGAGATAACTATACCAGTGAGTCAACCCCTAATCGTGTGCTGATTTTAGATAATGAATCAGTTAGCCCCTCATTTCTGTGAATGCAAATCCTATGCTAAATGAGATTGGCTTATACTAATGGGCCTGCCAGGTATAATTTAGGTTGAGCAGCTAACACAAAGATAAAATGAAAATGCATGGTTAATTTTGTTCTCCAAAGAAGTGGAAGGAATTGTCTGGTTCATGCTCAAGCACAAGTTATAGTTGTCCCACTAGCACTTTCATTAACATGGGTCAGTGGAACTAGAATGTAACATCCATGCAACATCAGCAATGCAGTCAAAACATCTCTTGGAAGACAAACCACAGTCTGTTGGGATCATTGTTTAACTCTGCACTGACTTTGCCACTGTGGAAGTTTTTAGGACTATTCCTACAAGCTAAGGAGAAAGGAATAGTGTCAAGACCAAAGTCAGTTCTCCTAAGTTCCTCTTCTTTGTTAAATACTTCCAATGTGTTGTTCAAGAATAGGAAAATGGCAAGCTGGTCAGAGAAATACTACAAGATTTAGAAGATATTACCTTCTATGTGCCTTCACAAAAAGAGAGAGAATAGTAATATTGCCAAGTTGAATATCTTAAGTATATCTGGCACTTTGTGAAATTACGTGGATGGACATCAGTGCTAAATCCCAAATTCAGGGTGAAAAATCAAATTCTTATTTAGAAATATCCAGTACAAACATGATTTGAGTCTATTTCCCATAGTTCCTAAGTCACATCAGACTGCCCTTGGGGAAAGACATGGACTTTTTCACACCCTTGACATTTTATCCACAGCCCACAAAGTAGAAACACAATATAATGCCTAAAAATAAGCGTACGCTCTGATCTAGTAATTCTACTTCTGTTTCTATCCCACAGAAATATCTGCTTTAGTAGGTAAAGAGGTATGTATACGAGCGTTCACTCCAGCATTGTTTGTAATGGTAAAAAATTAGAAACAACTTAAATGTCCACCAATAGAGAACTGACTATATTATGATATGTCCACATAATGGAAATCTTTCCAGCAGTAGATCTACACTTCCTAACATGGAGAAACATTTGTGATTTAGTACGTGATAAAAAATGGATAAGTTAAAAATTTGTGTATAGTACAATCTCTCTATTAAAAATGTGTATGTATGTATACTTAAACACAATTATTTACATATAAACACAGAACAAAAAGTTTGAAAAGACATTGCTTTGAATGTTAACACATTTCTGAATGTATAGATTATAGGCATTTAAAATTTTTTTCATGTTTCCATAATTTGTACACATTTTAAAATAAGCATATATCACCTTTTAGAATAATAAAATAAAAAAGATTAAAGCATACACAAAGTCCACATACAGAATTACAGATTATAGTTGCTGACGGGAGTGTAGTATTCATCAAATGTTATCTAGTTAAGACACCCTTCCATTTTACAGAAGAGGAGACTAAGACACAGAAGAGAAATTGAATTACCCAGGCCACAGATTTCTGACTCTCTCTCCCATCATTTTCCCATGTTAACACTCCAGCAGTTACTCCCTTAACAAGGTGATTGATGTAATTGGTTGATATTGATGTGGAGGAGGCTTAGGGTGATCTCATTCCACTGCTGAACTATGGCAGAAAATTTCACAGTGGGAACAGAGATGGTTCAGTTTTTCCCTCTGCACTAATTATGCAAGCCTCTGATTTACATTGATCAGGACATCTTTTTGTGTAGCAACAGAGTTGATAGAAATTGCCAATGTAAGATTTCCTCTGACTGGGAATGTATTTAATTACCCCGACATTCAGTGGCTATTTTTTAGTGTTCGTTGAGAGAAACATTTGCCCTAAAGACACAGTCTATTTATATTTTCTTAATTATTTTCTATAATGTCCATCTTGATAGAGTCAGAGCTGAAGTTAATAATAAAAATGTTCTAGACAGAATTATTTTTCTCCTCATAAGTTTGGAATGTAAAAAAATTTACTGTTAAGAAAGAAAGTACGTCAATAATGAGGAGTTTGAAAAAATATTTTCTGTAAGGGGGCAAAAATGGTCACAGCCAAAGCTCAGATTCCAGTTCCGTATTCAGTTTGGGGTTTGTGAAGCTGTTATCTCTTGATGATGGAGTAGCTAAAAAAGGGGGAAAAACAGGCTATTGGAGCTTCATGATTGTCAAAAGACCATTACATTTTTCAATGTGAAATGGAGCCAAACTCTTGCATTTTTGCCCAATTTCCTAATTCAGAAGTTCACCAAGAAACAACCATGAGTTACAGTAACTGGTGGTAGTATCTTCTGTTATCTTACCAGGGCCAAGAACCAAAAGTTACACAACCCTGTGCATCTTTATCAAAGAATTAGCAGAGACAAAAATAGTCTTTTTGCCTCAATTTCAACGTCACCGGACATCAATGGAGTTGTTTGCACATAATGAGGGGAAAAAATAAAGATCGTGGGGGAGAAATAACTCTACCATCATCTTCCTTGCCAACAGCTTACTGCCTACAGAGCTATTACTCAGAGAGAAAAAGTTTTGTATTTATTAGGTAAATCAGAGTCAACCCAGGAGGAGTCTGACAGGAGACATTTAATTTCCTCCCCAGTAGGACATCTCATTCAATAGACGGTGGCTCAGCCCATCCTTTATCCACTGCCTTCTCTAGAAAAGTGGTGTGAACTGTAAATTGACTGCATTAAGTAACCAGAGCACTGAACTTTGTTGTCCTAGGTTTGTTTTTCTTTCTTTTCTTTCCTTTTTTTAACCGTCTACAGAATGAGTTATCTCCACAGCAGTATGACTCAGATGTTCTGCCCTTTATCTTTCAGCACATTATCTACCTGGCACAAAATATTCCAGTGTTAAAATTGTTGGACTAAAAACATGGTTCAAATACCATTGCTCTGTGAGGATAATTTAAAATTTTTCAGTACATCTAATTCTCTTGAAAATATGTGGCCCTGAAATACATGAGAACACTGACACACATGATTGAAAAAGCTGATTAGAAGCTTAAGAATAGTCTTCCCTATACACCTTATTAAATGCCAATATAATCTCTTCCATGCAATATAATTATGCAATATATATATAAAGAGCCCTGGAATGGAAGACAAAACACCTGGGTTCTAGTTTTGGTTCTGACTTGAAATAGCTGCCTGACTTTGAACAAGTCACTGTGTTAGTTTTCTATGGCTACTGTAAGCAATTACCACAAACTTAGCTGCTTAAAACAACACAAATTTATTATCTCACAGTCCTGTAGGTCATAAGTCCAGTAAGCTCCGTTGGTTTCTCTGCTCCGGGTTCAACAAGGCTGAAATCAAGGTGTGGCCAGCCAGGACACTTATCTGGAGTCCCTGGGGAATTATCTGCTTCCAAACTCATTCATTCTTTGCGGTTGTTTGTAGAATTAGGTCCATGCAGTCGTGGAACTGAGGTTTCCTTGCTGGCTGTCAGCCAGAGTTATTCTCAGCTTCTAGAGGTCACCTACGTTCTCTGATTATTGGTTCCCTTTATTTTCAAAGCCAGCAACAGTGGGTCGAGTCCCTCTCAGGTTTCAAATCTCTCCTGCCTCTTTTGCTGCTGCATCTTTCTGACTCTAGCCAGAGAAAATGTTCTGCGTTTATGGGCTCAAGTGATTAGACTTGGCCCACCCAGATAATTCAGGATAATCTCCACATCTCAAGGTCCAACCTTAATCACAGCTGCAAAGTCCCTTTCACCATATAATATGACCTATTTACAGGTTCTGGGGATTAGAGTGTGGACGTCTTTGGGAGGACCATTATTCTGCTTCTCTCACTTACCTTCTGGGCTGCATCAGCTTCTTCCCTCTAAAAGAAGGGGGTTCAATGAAATCAGTGTTTCTTAAAGTGTGCAAAGCCTTCCTCTATAAGACCTGGAATGGGGGACCTGGATGTGGATATGACATTAAGTCACACTGAGTCACATGTTGAGATTGTTGTTCCCCTGTCAGTCTCTTTCAAGTCTTCATACTAAGACAGGGCAAAAGCCTGTTTGGTGCCAGTATTTCTTTTAGACTGCTCTAACATTTGCTTATTTCTTTCTTATTGGGGTGGAGGTTGGGAAGAGAAAGAGGAGAGAGAAAGGGGCTCAGGCCTCAAGTTTGGGGGCCAATCCATCTAGTTAACTTTAACAAGGTGATTTTGCTTTTATTAGATTCATTTAACTGCTATCTTCTGTTTATAGCAAATTTATATTGGCTTTCCATTTATGATATTCATAAAATTTTAAAATCAGTATATATAAAAAATAGAGTCAATTTAAAAAAAATATCAAGTAAATAATAGCAGATACACAGATAATACCTATACTGTAAAGGTGGTGTAAGAGTGACAGAAGATGTGGACATTCTGCATTAGATGACCTCTTAAATTCCTGTAAGCTTTAAAGAAATCAATTTAACCAATAGGAAAATGGGCCAAAGCTTGAATAAGCACTTCAAAAAAGAGGCTATCCACATGGCCAATGCACATATGAAAAGATGCTTAGCTTTATTAATAATCAGGAAAATGCAAACTAGAACCATAATGAGATATCATTGCATGCCCACCAAACTGACAAAAATTAAAAGGTCTGACACTACTACATGGGGCAAAAATTTATAGCAATGGGAACTCACATGTACTGCTGAGGGATAAAAAGTGGTACTACAGGGAAAACTTGTGAAAGAGCCAGAAAAGTTAGTGTGTCCTGTCTAGTGCACCCTTCCAGTTTACCGCTTTCATTGTCTTTGAGCAATTTTACAACTCTGTAAATTGTAGAAAACTGAATTCTTTTCAGCATTCTTGATGCTTACATGTTTCTCTGTTCTTTAGATTCTTCTTTAAACTGGCTGTAACACTTATAGTTTCCTTCACTGATTAATGAGTTAAATAAAATCTTTGACATGTGTTGACTTTGTATTTATATGTGAGTCATGATTTTACATTTTTTAAAAATATCCTTTAATAGTATAAACTAGAAAATAGTTGAATATTAACAACTAAAGACATGCATAGCCCAGAAACTCCATTTCTATGTATATATCCTAGAAAAACTCTTTCATACATACAACAGAAGACACATACAAGAATATTTGAAGAAATACTACTTGTAAAAGCCAAAAAAACCCTAGAAAAACCCAAATGCTTCTCCACAGTAGAATGAATTAATAATTTATGATATATTCATATGATGCAATACTATACAACGAAAATGAATGAAGCACAACGATGCACAACATGGATAAATAAAGAACGTGACATTTAGTAGAAGAATTTGGACACGAGAAAACACTTACAATTCCATTTATATAAGCTTCAAGAAAGAGACAAAGCTAAACTATAGTGTTTATGGATGCATATTTAGGTGGCAAAACTACAAAGGAAAGCAAGGTAACAAATATCACAAAAGTTAAGATAGTGGATAACCCTAGAAGGGTGACACGGCAGATGTGGGGTACTGGCAACACTCTATTTTGTAAGCTAGGTGGTGGATACGTAGGTGTTTCTTTTACTATTACTCTTTAAAATGTACATGTATCTTCTATGTTTTCCTATATATATAACATACTTTACAAAAAAATCAAAGTCAATGAATCTACTATTCTGGGTCCTTTGGATAAATAAATTGCTAAACTGAAGTTTTAGAACAAATGACTATCAGAGACTATACTTTGAACCCCAAAGCTGGTACTTGATAATTATTCCTTCGTGGTAAGAATGTACCTCATAGAGCCTAAGCACAGGTTCTAGCCCTAAATGGCCTGCAATGCAGAAGGTCTCATAACACCATTATCCCTGCCTTCTCTTCCATATTAAATTGTGGGATGAGGGACAGAGTAACAGGAAGCCATAGGAGCAAGCAGCAGCTTCAATCTGTCCCAATTTCTAGAGGAGGAGAAAGCACCTCTGCAAGGTCTTGCATCAAGAAAGAAAAGGAAAAAATGGGGAGAGTGATAAAGGAACAGGGAAGAGACACCTTGGGCTCCAATGTCTTTGGGGGGTCCGATTTTGAACATATTCTACTACTTGAGATAATTAATTTATTCTATGACAGTAAATGATATTCTACATTGTTCCCTTTACCCTGCCTCTCTACCTCTCAGTTCCCATTGGTTTTGGATATTGTTTATTAGAATATCAATAGATTGAGATGTTAGATATGAATGCATGTTGTAACCTGTAAAGTATAATAAAAACGGTACAACATAGTACCTGGTACCATGAATGTACTTGTTCAAATTTACCAATGCTCGTTTGGGTAGTTTCATGGAAGAAATGATTTTGGCTGGTAAAACTCAGGCAAACCTAGATTTTAAAAAAGCATCAAAATTACCTATAAACCCATATATTTAAAGATATTCTTAAATATACACCTAGGTAGAAGATAAATGAGGACATTCTAACGTCAAAATCTAAACGCTAATCCAAATTTCTCTGGATGTTAATATTAAATCATGCAGAGCAGAACCCTAGCTGTGTTTCAGCCCAACACTTGATAGAAACTACAAATTTCCTATAATCTAGATTTTCCATTATTTCTTTAGTTTAGACTGTACTGGAAAAATTAATTAAACAATCTGCAGGATAAATGAATGGCTCTATTTGAAAAATCACTAAGTAGAATGTCAGTGTAATGAGATTATAGCTAGGACAAAGAACTCTCTCTTTGTAAATGACCATTTATCACCCTCATAGAAATAATCTCGTAAAAGAACGAACGTCCAATTCTAAAGCTGCTTAATTATTCAGGACAATTCCTCAATTAGGGTGCCTAGAAACCTTCAACCACCACGACAGTGAGCTCTATTTTGTCTCAGAGAACCCCTAATATTTGCTCAAAGAGATCTTTCTTTAGCTGTGTCATCTACTACTATAGTCACTACCACTGATCCCGTGACTATTATGGCTGCTACTACTAAGGGCTACAGGTCTCATTTGTTGAGCACTTGCTTTATTCTATGCTTTGTATGTAAAGGCTTGAACCAAGTAGACGAGCCATTTACAGCAGCATCACCTCTTAGGCAGTTAGTTGCTGATGGTTGCATGTAAGTTGGAAATTGTGTACAGTCAAAATTACTCTTGAAATTTCTTTAAATCACCCATTCAATGTAGGTAATATTTTTGTCTATGAACCATCTCCTAAAAAGTCAACAAAGTCAGCTTCTCCTGCAGCATTAGAACTAATCATTTTTCAGTTACATGAAGTAGTGGGATAATTTGAGGAGCCATGTGTCTGAGTTAAATGGGAACATGATGTGATCTCTATTATTTTTTTAATATCCAGTACTATTTAATAAGCAGTGATAAATCTACCCTCTCTCTTTCTCTTCAAATTGGATTCTCTATATAATTCGTTTGGAATCAATTAATTTATGCTTTAGGGAATTTGTAAGCTTAAATGTATGTGTCTGAAATCAAAGAGCATTTGCATCATTTGAGGACCCACCGGCTCTATCATGCAAAGTCTGGAGTGGCTGATTTGTTAGCTTATTCATGACTCAAGTCAAGCTCTCAGGTATTAATTTGGATGGCTGGAGACCCTGGGATTTAAACCAATGATTAATGAGTCTTTAAACAACTGGCTGCTGTGAGTAACTCCCCAGCTCAGTACTATCTTATTTATTTGTTTTTAAACACATCTCAACAAAACAATAAATCTTGAAGAGAAGGTTTTGTAAAGAGAGAAATAACACTCATGGAACATTTAGAATATTGATTACCACGACCATCCCAATGTTCTCATAATAATTATTTAGTGACGTTTTAAAAGGTACAAGATCGTAGATGCTTTGCAGACCATGACTTTGGATACATTTCAGTGCAGGAAGAACTTCCAAGTTCTGTCTTCCTCAAGACTAACAGGGGAGAAAAGCATTGAGTTCTGGACATCAAATAAACACAAAATAAAGTTCTCTGTTCTTTCCAAGTTGTTAGTTTTCCTTGTGTTTCTTCCTCTTGGTCTCAGTTTTGACCAAGGACTTTCTCCAAGCTACCACATCTTTGAAGCATTAACCTGTTGTATAATACTGAGCAATTGATATTGGTGGACCAATTTTAACTTTTTTAAACACTTCTACAGCAGCACCCATCTTACCCGCCCAACAGTCAAATATGACTTTCCTTATTTCACTAATGCAAAACATATTTAGATAGAGATCAAGTGGCGTATTTAAGATTCCATAGATGTCCCACATTGGACAGGAGCCAGAACCCAAGTCTAGCTTCTAATTCTGTGCTCCTTCAGCCAAGCTGAGCCCTAGTACTGATTGGTTGCATAGTCCATGTCTGAGTTTCTGGAGTTGTCAAGAAAAATCTCATGAGATATATTTCAGTAAGTTCCAGACTCATATTCTATCCAATAGCCTACCTCATCTATACTTGGTGAATAAACATCTCACTTTTTTGGTTGTTGTTCCTTACAGTTGTAGGAGAAGAAAAACTTCTCCTCTACCCTCTTAGGTTCAGTGCCTGGGGAACTTGTGAATTAAACTGACAACAGACAGATTAACAGGAGAAAAGGCCTACAAATGTATTAATTTTTAATTTTACATACAGAGGGGCATCACAGAAAGAAGTGAATACCCAAAGGAGCAATGAGATTTGAGCTCATTGAGAGGCTCTCAATTGAGCTCTTTTGAGAGGCTCTGCTTTTAGGCAGATAAGGGATTTCAGGAACTCAAGTGCCTTCAGCACAAAATAATCATTACGCCAAAGTGGCATATTTTGGGGTGGAATATCACGATCCCCTTCATAGCCTTTTAAAAATACGGGTTTATTGAGGTACAACTGACTCACAGCACATATTTAAAGCGTGCAAGGTGATGAATTTTAGCCTGTGTATACATATGTGAAACCAACACCACAATTAAGATAATGCATCCATTCATAACCCTCAAGAGTTTCCTTATAGCCTGTTGTAATCCATCCTACATATCCAAGACAGAAATTTTCATTTTAAACTCCAAACATGTTTCTACCTTAGCTATTCCTATCATAGCAGATTTCCCTGCACCCATCTTGTTGCTAAACCCAATGCCCTGCTCCCCCATGTATGTTATCTATCAGCAAGCCCCAGATACTCTGAACCCACTCACTTCTCTTCATCTCTCTGGTCACCTCCCTGGTCCAAGCCACTTGGTCTACACTTTGGCTATTTAACTGGTCTGATGGTTCCATTCCTTTTTACCACAATCCATTCTTGATGTAGCAGCTAAATTGATCTGTTAAAAAACAAATCCAATCAAGTCACTCCCTTGCTTGAAACCCTCCAAGGGCTTTTAGCTACTTTTGCAATAAAATGCATAATTGTCCACATGTCTTACAAGGTTGGTGGTAATCAACTGCTACCAACCTCTCTGACCCCATCCCCTTCCACTCTACTACATCTCCCTGCCTCCCTCCCCCACCCAAATCCCTGCCCTCACTCTACTCCAACATCTCTGGCTTTCTTTCTGTTTCTAGAATAAGAAAAACACAGGAACACTCATTCCCCAGTTTTAGATGGCTGGCTCCTTCTCGTCATTCACATCTCGGCTCAAACGTCATCTCTTTGAAAGAGTCCTCTTAGACCTCAACATCCCTACTCCTTGCCTCCAAGTCATTCCCCTATTCTATTTCTTCATAGCACTTCTAGAGTTTGGAATTATTTATATTCTTACAGGTTTATTATCTGGCTTTGCTACTGGAATGTAAACTCCATGAGAGCTATTGTTCACTCCATTCTTTCACACTAGAACGTTCTAAGCTTTTCAATCATTATCTCATTCCATCTTCATGACACCCTCATGAGAGAGGACCATTATCATCACTGTTTCAAATCAAGGAAACTAAGGCTTGGAGCATTTAAGTAATTTTCTCAAGACCACACAGCTAAGAAATAGTGAACCCAAGTAGCCTGGCTCCAGAGCCTTCACTTTAACCTCTCTGTGTGCTGCCCAAACAAATGAGTTTCTCGATGCACTCTTATATTAAACAATACTCATAACATCTACGTTCAAATCCTAATTGTGTAGTTTTGGACAAGTGATAGACTTAACCTCTTTAATTTTGTTTTCTCATCTGAAAAATAGGAATAATGTAGAATGTAACTCAGAGGATGATCATGAGTTTAAATTAATATAGGTTGAGGGCCAGCCTGGTGGTGTAGTGCTTAAGTTTGCACTCTCCCCTTCAGTGGCACGGGGTTCATGGGTTCGGATCCTGGTGCAGACCTGTGCACTGCTTATCAGGCCATGCTGTGGCAGGCGTCCCACATATAAAGTAGAGGAAGATGGGCACAGATGTTAGCTCAGGGCTAATCTTCAATTAGTGTAGGTTGTGGTTCTCAAAGTGTGGTCTCTGGACCAGCAGCAGCAGCATTACCTGGGAAATTGTAAAAACTACAAATTTTCAGCCTCATCCCAGACCTACTGAATCAGAAACTTTAGGGGTGGGGCCCAACCATCTGTGTTGTAATCTATCCTCCCGATGATTCTAATGCACACTAACCTTGGAGAATCATGGGTAGGTACCTTTTAGCTACTGTCTGGCACAAAATAAGTGAAAATAACAAGCGCTATTATTAATATAGCCAAGTAAATAATCCAACAGTATTCTCACTGGGGATATAATTGACATGTTAGCAGGACAATTTCTTGTTACATAGGACTGTTCCTCACATTTCAATATGTTAAGCACACTTGGATCCTGGGCGCTAAATGTTAGTTGCAACTCCTCCTCCAAATTTTGTGACAAACAAAATATTCCTGCATTTCCAAAAACCCCCTGTAGTGGGTGGGAGACTCAGTTATGTCCCCAGTTAGGAAACAGCTCACTAAGGAGAAAGGTCCTCTAACACGGTTTCCTGTTCAGGTTACAAATGGACTTTTGTCAAAGGGAGATGTGGGTGTGACTGGGAAAAAATTTGAGCGGCCAAGCAACACTGATATTTTGGATCCCTGAATTGCCTATAAGGACAGCATTTTTACCCGGCTCTGCAGGGAAAGCAAAGAGGAGTCAGAAATGGTTTATGCCCTCAAGGAGTTTCAGTTTAATTAGAGGAGTTGAAGTCATTGCAAAAATAACTATATTACATGGACTAGTGGAAGTGTCTAAGAGATGACCACTGATATTGGAGTTCTGAAGCAATGACCATTAACTGTATAGGAAACAAGGGCAGATCACTTGATGAAGTAGTATTTGAGATGATAAATAAATGCCTTTGGCTAAAAGAATTTAGATTTCCTCAGTGAAGTGGAAGTGAATAATGACACTTTGTCAATTTTTATGGATAAGAATAGACATATGTATGTGGATGAAAGAGAAAGTGAGAGATGCAAAGACATGAAGCAAATCATGAGCAAAAGAATCCTTGCAGAACTAATGATCCACTGTTTCCCACTACAAACCAACTGACAACGGTTTTGAAAATGCTAGCACCATCTTAACAATCCCAACAGTTCTGGGCAAATTCTTATCAATAGAGATCTCTGTGTTTGCTTATCAACCAGGGAGAAGTTCCAAAGCCTGTAAACGAACACTGCCTCTCTCATCAGAAATGGAAACAGATGTTCCCATAGAATTGTAAAAGTGTTGACAGATAAGCTGAATGTTTTTTGTTTGTTTTTGTTTTTTTTGGTGAGGAAGATGGCCCTGGCTAACAACTGTACTCATCTTCCTCTACTTTATACATGGGACGCCTGCCACAGCACGGCTTGATAAACGGTGTGTAGGTCTGGGCCCGGGATCTGAACACGCAAACCCTGGGTCATTGAAGCAGAGTGCACGAACTTAAGCACTATGCCACTGGACCAGCCCAAAGCCAAATGCTTTTGACTTTCAAAATTCTCATGCAGTCCCTAGTTTTGGTGTCACTGCAGAAATCCCAGGAAAGGGGCGGTGGGAGCTGAGGAGTGAAGACAACCTTCAGTGCTCGTTTGGGATGTTGGGGTCTCCTTAAGGCTGGTATGGCCAATATCTGGAGTACCCACTCGAATCAATTGTTAGTGTGAAAAGGACTGCGAGGCCACAGTTAGCAAGAAAGAAAGCCATAAATAAATAGTAATATGTATCTTGATAAAGTGTTAACTTGTGATGGAGGGAACAAAGTTTTTCTCATATGTTTCTATGTGGTGGTAAAAAAGGTCTTATACTACTCTGGGGGGGAAGTCATTTGATCAGCAGTATAATTGAATCTGTATTATATTGGGGCCACTTGATATTGGAGTTTTGCTGAAATATTTAATTTCTACTTAGACACATAGATTCCAATCAGAGTCTTTCAACTTGATATCATGTTCTTCTCTCCATTCTGAATTAGACTGGAAGTGATAAGCTGTACTATATTTGTTTGTTAGTTCATTCATTCATTTAGCCAGTCAGTCACTGCCCAGGCTAACCATTGCTGTGTAACACATCACTCCAAAACTTGGCGGTTTGAAACAACAATAATCATTTTTCCCTCTCTCCTAGTTTCTATGTGTCAGAAATTTTGGAAGGGCTCTGCTGGGTGCTGTTGGCTCAGGGTCTCTCATGTGGTTTCAAGTCAGACGGTAGCTAGAGCTGGGAGAGTGCGGGGCTGCAGCAGCTGGGGCTGGAGGGGCATCTCACTCTCTTCGTGTAGTTTTAGGGCCTCTCCATGTGGGTTAATTTGCACTCCAAGGGAAGGTGTATCACCTTGTATGACTTAGCCTCTGAAGTTATGCAGTATCACTCTCCACTATATCCTATTGGTTACAAGCCAGCCAAAACCCACCCACCCAGACTGAAGGGGTGGGGAATTAGTCTCCACCTCTTGATGGGGATGTGACTAGGTTTTAGAAAAAGATGTGGGATGGGAGTTATTATTATTGCCATCTTTGGAAAATATGATCAGCCATCATCACAAATATTTATTGAGAATCTACTATGTATCAGGCTACATATGCACTGAGAATACGGTGAAGAGGACAGACAAGGTCCTTTCTCCTGTGAGGTTTATACTCTACTGAGAATGAGTGAAGAGACAATAAGTCAATAAACAAGAAAGCTAATTTTGGATAGCGATAAGTGCTATAAAGAATATTTAAAAAGTAGAGTAACTGGGTTTTGGAAGCTTTAGATGAAGATGGTCAGGACAGGGCTCCCTTAATCAGAGAACTTCATCATGGGAAGGAACCAGTCACATGGAGACCTGGGAGGAACAGAATTCTAGATAATGGAAAAACAAATGCACAGCACATGAAGTAGGAATGAGATTGGCATGTCTGAGAAACGGCAAAAGGCCTAGTGGCAGGAGCAGAGAAAGCAAGGCAGAAGGTGGCATGAGATGAAGACTGAGAAGTAGGCTGGGGACAGATCATGGAGAGCTTCAAGGCTAAGATAAGTAGCATGGATTTTGTCCTGGTCCCCATAAAAGTTCGATGAATGGAGTCACTTACTCTGCTTGTTCACTGTTAGAACCACAATGCCCAGAACTCTACCTAACACACAGCTGGTAACTGAGATCTGTTGAATGGAGAACGAATAAAAGAATACCAAACCTCAAGTCAACACCCGCCCACATCCCAAAGCCAGCTCCACATGGTGGGGACATTTTCCAAGGCGACAGAGTGGTTGAGATCTCACTTTAAATCTTGAGCTTAAGACTCTGGGCTGGGCTACTCAACTGCAACTATTACCACCTAAATGAAGACACATCATAAGGAGCTAATTATAATGTGCCATGCCCTACTTTTGAATAATTAAATGTTTTATTGTGATGTTACAATTTGAATTTATTATCTTTTGCTGGGGAACAAAATTAAACATAATGAGGGCTGTTAGTCTGCTCACAGTTCTGCTTGTATCCTGTACCTTACATCATTTTTACCACTTTGATTAATGAGTTTAATTTACTTTGACTAGAGTTATGTAGGAATCAGTAGAGGGAGGAGATGAGACTGTTAAAATCCTTTTAATTAGACTAATAATGCCAAATCTGCATGTGTTAACAAGGGTGCACTATTTTATTAATTAGCTTTTGTAGGTAGTTTCTGGAAAGGTAGCAGAGTAGCTTTGAAATACTCTTGGTGGTACCAGGAGATCTATTAAGTTGACAAACAGAGCATGACATTACATATTCGCTCAAGGAGAAGAGCCTTTAGCTCTTCTCAAGGTATAGAGAATCACACATTATAGATGGACACATCCCTAGCTTGTGGTGTGAGATGTCTTCTGTTTGCCCCTCCAAATCTACTCTTTCTCCTTCTACTCTCTGCCCCAGTGCTGTCGTGCATGGACCATATCAACAGGGCTCCCCAGCACTCTGCCTGCTGGTTCGATTGGCCAATGGAAGCCCCAGCAGGAGATCAGGATATTTATTCCTTGGCTTCTCTCCGTTGGGATCACGAGATGTGTCTTTAAAGCTGAGTGTGTTCCTTGACCTAAGATAACTGCTCCTCAAGACAATTTTCCCTACACACTCTCTCCCTCTGGGTTCTGCTAACATCTCTCTATTTGTATCTCCTTCAGGCCTAGGAGAGGTAATAGCTCTCCCTCCATTACTCAGCCCAGGTCCTTGCACTACCTCCGTGTCTCTCTCACACCCTAACCCCATCTTCGCAATTGGTTCCTTTGAAAATGGACTCTCCTTTAAATACATGCTCTGAGTATACCGTTTCATGGTGGGACCCTGACTGATGCCCCTTTGTTAATGCCAATGTTTGATTTATTTTATTATATTTTGATTTTGTACAAGTTTCATTAAAATTGACTGCATCATTTAAACAGGCTTCCATGTTTGTTTTTGAGATGAAATAGGATTATAAAGAGTTATTCCTTTTCATGTGTAAGCTTTCTCTACCGCCAATATTTGTTTTAATAAGAAATCAAAGTATTTTTGGTGGAGAGTGGGTGGGATACCATCTTTAATAACTGAAACAAGTGCTTCCAAAAATAAAACATTTTTTAAAATGTCCCAGAATATATTAAATAAATATCAGAATTCAATCAAAAAATTGGCTCTTGGGTCACTATTTTTAAAATACCACATCAGTTATTCTTTATGAGAGGAGTGCATAGGCTTCAATGTTTATGTGAAGTACATATTAGAAATCAATATTAATACAAAAATCCATGTATGTTATACACATGTACATAGAATGTGCCGCAAGGTTTTGAAGCTCCAACTATTTGAGGAGAAAAATGTAATGAAGCTTCTTAGCAGCAACTTTTGAAAGTTAGTCACAAGTTTCTTTTCAAGTTTTCCAGAGAGATGCTGGCACATGGGTCTCTGTAGGGTGAGTCCTTAGGCCTTGATCTCCTTTGCTTGACTCCCAACTTCCATTCCCACACACCTTCTCCTACTCCTCAGAGGTTTCAACATGTTCTGGGTGTCCCAGCTGGCGTGTGATGGAGCTACTAGCCTACCCACTACCCACTCTTCAATTAAAACTTTGCTAACAGATTTTATTGGGAACAGAAATGGGGCTGGCCACATAATGAGTTTGGCCACTGAGATATAAGCAGCAGTTCTTGGTAGAGTTTCTGGAAAATAATCTTTCAAAATATGCATTTTTCCCCTTCCCTTCCTATATCCCATCTGGAAATTGGATCAATGGCTGAAGCTCCATTAATCATTTCACAACCATTACCGTGAGAATGGATGTCATACCCTAAAAGAGAAGGGGCAGAAAAAAGGAAAAATGCAAGTCACTAATGGTGTCATGGACCTGCAGCAACAGTCCCAGATGACTCACCACTGACTATGTTAACATCTCTCTTGTTTAACCCACTGTTACTTGGAACTTAATGAAATTTCTAAAATTACCCAGAAGATACTACCCTTGGTACTGTTTGTGCCACTCTTGAGAGAAGAAGGGATTATTTTATGATTGAGGGAAATTTCTGAAATACAGGCTTAGATGGCTTCCACTCCTGACACGGGATTAGTGTATGGACACAGCCATACTTTTCTACCTGGGCTTTTGTCCTAACCAGACTACAAAATTCATCAATTCTCAGAATTCCCCTGTAAATTTCTGCATCTAGATCTTTCTCCAGGTTCTTGGTATACTTCTTCACCCTTCTATAGGATTTGTAATTTCTTTCAATAGTCTTATTAAATATAATATACTATGTTGAAATTTTATAGACTAGCATGTGTAATGACTTGTTGAAATTCATGGTCTTCCCTGCTAGATTGTGAATCCATGAGGGCAGGGACTGTGTGTATTTTGTTTCCAAGGACCTAATACAGTGGCTTCAACAGACGTATATAGAGATAATGAATGAATAAAAGAAGAGATCAATGAACAAATGAATGAAAATAAGTTAGAACATGAAGACTTTTTAAATGCTGAAGCAATGAGGGGAACTGTATAGTAGAATTTAATTTTGACTAAGGCGGGCAGTGGGGAAGGGGATACTGACTGAATCCTGTGTGTATGTGAGGTGGAGGGGGCAGGAGTTTAGAGTCCAGAAGACAATGTCTGTGAACTCTATTCTGTCTTGTTCCAGAAGCCAAAGTGTGACAAATACCCCAAGCCAGGAGGAATGGCCTTGACAACACAAAACAATCTCTAAATTCTGGTCAAGAGTATCTAGGCCCATCACAACAAGAACAACAAAAAAATATTTTGGTCACTCTTCAATCAACAAATGACTCCAATCAGTATGTAGTAAGAGTGGGAAAACCTGGGAAACAATAACCCATTTCACACTGTGCCTGCTACCTTGGACCTTCCCGGCCCCTCTGCTGGGATTTGCACATTCTCTTCAACAAGGCGCTCCCAAACCCAGGGCCAAGGCACATCTGGAGAGTGTTTCAGGGTTTGACAGTTGTGCTTTTAAGTATTCCTGCCCTTCTGGTTTCTTGTTCCACTGGCTCACTACAAGAAGCATTATGTAATCATCTGACCCCGAGCCAAGGACACAGGTCCACAGAGGCCCCGGCTAATGTGGGAACATAGCTTGCTGCTTTGCGGGGCTGAGTCTGCTGGGCTAAGCAGCTTCCTAGGACCATCAGAGGGTTGGTGTTACTCATGTACAGTTGTTCCATTATATTCTTTTCCTAAGAGATGGACTAGCCTTTGCAGATGAAGCAGTTATTTGCACTTCCATAGTTCCCAATGGGCCTGTTTATAACATATCACCAAAATGTGTTCCATGTCGACTCCGGAGCTCTACAAGGCTCCATGAGGTGATGTAAGCCCTCCTCTGGTCCGGAGTTCTGAGCCACTGAGATTTATGTGAATCTGCTTAGCTCTCAGGTAAAAAAATCAAAGCTACAATTGGTCAGATTTTCTTTTCTGGCAGGAGAAACTTTGCTTATATCCGTTCTTTCAGATGGTGCCAGGCAGTGAGCAGGTTGGCTATAGGTGGCAGTAAGACAGATGGTGCAGTGTAAAGGACACTGAGTTAAAAGTGAGGATGACTTTCTCTGTCATCGCCCAGGCTCTTGATGCTGAGATAGGGCTCAAGCAACTCCTCTTTGGAGAAACCTTCCCTGACCTCACTACTCCCTTCCCTACCCCAGTCTGGGTTTGATAGCCCTCTTCTCTGCTCCTGTAGTACCTGGAACTTTATCAAGTACTTGGAACAAGGTCAAAGTGCACACACATCAGAAGGTAGAATGAGGATACAAAGCACTCCATTGTTCCAAAAAATATAGTATTTCTCATCACTTCCAGTTTAAAATATCATCTTTCATGTCAATACAATCCCATTTGGATAACTATCTCTTTGGTATTGAAGCCTAATTGCTTCTGGATTCCTCTATTCCTTCTTCCTAGGTTCTTGCAGGTCAGGCATGACTAAGGTCCCATCCCAACACTGGGGGAAGGATGTCCAATATGCTGCTGCTTCCTGTGCTACCTGGCTCCTTACTGGCCTCCATGGAGACGTCCCTTGTTCTGCAAGTCCCTGGCCGTCCTATGCTGGTGTCTGCTGAGGTGTGCCTTGCCTTGCCTGTTCTTCACAGCTGGCTCTCTCTCATGAAGTCCATGGTCCCCCTCCAGAGCCTTCATCTGATATTACTACACTTAGCACAGAAGATCGGAAATGTATGTTACACTTGTGAACATGGCAATGAGTTTGGATACTCTTTTCTTCTGACATAAATTTGCTCTTCCTAGTTGAAAGAAGACGGTTTCTTATATATTTTGCCTTTTCAATCACCAACAACAATTTATAGTGAAAGAGTCTGCTTCTCTGCAAAGGGACAGACTCAATCTGCTTATAGTTGTGCATCAAAAATTTACTTAGGAACAACTATGTGTTGTTCTTCCAAAACCTTGACCATTTAGATTCATTAAGCGCTACACTTGAAATGAACAAGATTGGTAATTGTATTTTAATTAAGTGTTTAAATACTTAAACATGTTACTATTTGATTAATAAACATTAGAGTGAATTCTAGCCTAGGTACAGGTAATTATTACCATTGTTGTTGTTTTTCAATAGATTAGGACTTTAAATGAAAACCTTGAGGAACTGTAAGTCCTGTTTTTCAACTTGTTTTACAAAGAAAAATAGATTTCATGCACATAATCAACTAGTCATGTTTAACTATACACATCACATTATGAAGAACATATTTGCCTTGAGCCAGAGAAAACAGAATCCCAACCCAGTTCATCTTGAATGCCTGCATCCCAGAATACTGCACAGAGATTGACACATGCATTGGAATTATTTATGAAGCTTGTATACTTCAGGGGATGAATATCTCGAAGACAAACTCAGAATTTTAGTAAGTTAAATCCTGACCTTTTTTTTCCTACAATAACTGAAAACAGAGAGATAAATTATCCAAAACAGCAGATAATCTAAAAATAAATTTAATTGCAGAATATATTAGACATTTAGCCCCATCCAGAAGCATCTAATTATGTTTTACCTAAATTCATATTTAAATTGACTTGAATAACGCATTAATGAGGGGCAAGCTAAGTAATTGGGTAAATATGAATCTGAAACAAGATACACAGGCAAAGCGGATTCAAAATCCAAATATAATTTCACTTTTTGTTGCTTTTCAACTTCGAGGCAAGCCTATATATTAAAGAACTACACTTTTTGCATTGTTCTCAGAGGATATGTCTTTTCTTTTCCAGATCTAAGCAACTCAAATATTAAATAATCACACAATATAGCCAAACACCAGTTTTTATTTCATCAGTCCATATCCACAATTAGCCCACAAATTTGTTCTATATTTCAACCAAACTTAAAAATTTGGACTTGCCACAAATGACTTATAATTTCCTAAATCTGTGTTATATATTTTCTTTGTCAGACACACTTTCTCAGCCTTTGTCACATGATTCAACTCAGGAGGGGATGGTAGAAATGGCTTCTGAAGTTTGGAGCCCAATAGAAATGGCAAAAAAAGCAAAGCACTGATAATAGCAAATAATAATGAGGCCCTTCCTCTATGATGGTCATTGTGATAAGTGCTTGATGTGCATTATCTCACAACACTTTGCCTAGTGTTAAGGTTCGGCAAGTGTCAGAAATATTTAAGGCTCTGCAGAGCAAAAACAAACTGAGCTTGTATCTCAAACACCAAAAAGTACATTACACTCTCATATTCTGGGAAATCAAAGGCTCAGAGCAAGGCAGAAGGAAAGAAATAATACTGTTAAGAAAAAGCACTAGACAGATCATGTACCTTAAGTAAATAAATAAGGTGCAATTTACGAGCTATCACTATCTTCCACATTCGCCTTGTTTTGTGACTTCATGCAAGTACTAAAGCATGTTTCACAAATCTTAGAGTCAACACAAGCCTTGGGATTAAGTGTTACACACTTCGGATGAGTTAAGCCAAGCTCTGTGGTACAACAACTGACAATCAAGTCCTTGTTTCTTTATACTGGACGTTGGAAAACACAACAGATAGGATCTGTAACTTATAAGAAAAGACAGAACAAAGTCACTGAATGTTATGAGACCATTGCATCTAGTTCTACCTTTACACAGAGTTCCGCTTATTCTTCTACCGTGAATTTCTTTCTGCGTTGTAGGTTATACTTTGTAAGCTTGTCTTAATCTCTCTACTAAACTCTAAGCAATGTAACATAAGAGATGGATTTATTTCTTCCTAGGAAAAAATAAAGCCACAGCATTTAGCCCAGTGTCCCAGACATGACTGAATCTCAATAACTATCTCTTGAATTGAATTTTGTCTGTAGACCATATAGACACAAACACACTTAACAGTCATTTAAGAAACAGGATAGCCTCATGGTCAACAGCAAATTGCCTAGGTTCAAATCCTGACTCCAACCCCTCAAACTGTCTAACCTTGGACAAATCTCTCTGTGCCTCTGTTTCCTCATAAGTAAAATTATACTAATAATAGTGAGTTTTAAATATGTTAACATATGTAAAATACCTCAAGCAGGGCTGGCATGCAGCAAACACCTTGCAAGTGTTTATTATTATTATTATTATTATTATTATTATTATTATTGTTCCTAACTTAATTGCCTGTGAAAACTACATTGCGTGGAGGTTCCAAAGAAATGGAAGATTATAAAAAAGTTTTCATGCCTCAAGAAGGATATTGTTTGCAAGAGATGACAAACTTATAAATCTTCCTCCTCCTCTTCCTTGCAGTAAAATATGGGAACCCTCTACGGAAATGTAATCTACTCTCTGTGATGAGAGTACTCCTGTCTGTCCTCCCAAAATACTCATGCAAACTAAACAGACAAAACTTATGGAAAAAGAAACAGTGTACATTTTGCCTCTTAAGATGACTGTCTGATTTTTTGTCGGGCTTTCCCTCTGATTTCACTTCGGTTCAAGATACAAGACCCAGGAATGTTTTGTGGTTGGTATTTGGTTGAGGATAGAAAACAAATCCAGTGGATAACTCTATCTCATCAGGCGGCAGAAAATCATGACAATTTAATAAGGCATCAGCCTGGCTGATTAGCAGTCTACAAATTACTATTTTTCTTTTTAGTGCTGATTAGACATAAGATGCTAATCTTACTTTGAAAAGCTCAAGAATAGCAGGTGTTCCACACACAGATCAATAATGACTTTCTTCATCAAGACCTTCTTTCCTCTCCCACCCTTCTCTCTCCTCCTCCCCCATATCTTACTATACCCTTTACCACCTGTGAGGAGATTATGTGTTGTAGGATTAGTGAGGTGCCCAAGGGGACCCAGCTCAGCCTTTTCCTCCAACTCCTCCTTGAATAAAGGCCTTGTCTATCTCAAATACTTCGTTTACCATAAACGTTGCTTAGTGGAGCTCTTAACACACTTCGTTCAATCGTTAGCAGATCAAGTAGACCAAAAAACAAGGATATAGAAGAATTAATAAATAATAGATAATTTTGGTTTTAGAGATATGCGTTAAAATTTATTCCCTAGAGAGACTACACTTTTTACTAGGCCACAAAGAACACGTCAACAAAATCCTCAATTTGGAAATTGTACAGGCTTGTCAGATTAGCAGAGAGGAAAGTAGGTAAGGGTCCAGGCTGAGTAAATTTTTTTTTTGTGAGGAAGATCAGCCCTGCGCTAACATCCATGCTAATCCTCCTCTTTTTGCTGAGGAAGACCGGCTCTGAGCTAACATCTATTGCCAATCCTCCTCCTTTTTTCCCCCAAAGCCCCAGTAGATAGTTGTATGGCATAGTTGCACATCCTTCTAGTTGCTGTATGTGGGATGCGGCCTCAGCATGGCCGGAGAAGCAGTGCGTCGGTGTGTGCCCGGGATCCAAACCCAGGCCTCCAGTAGCGGAGCGTGCACACCTAACCGCTAGGCCATGGGGCTGGCCCCAGGCTGAGTAAATTTTGAGAGGACCGACCTATGTAAGGGTGGGGAAAAGCCCCTCAAAACAGGGCCAGGGGGCGTGAGAGTGGGGGTGGGGCCAATGGTACATTTTGTGGAGGATGGCATCTAACAAAATGGCACCATCATTTGATTACCCTCCCCGTGAGGCTTATGGACAAAGACTAATGTTTCAGTTGCATAATTCCTGTTGTTTTCTCTAGCAACCTTTCATCTTAGTCTTAACAAATGCTGCACCAATATGTTACTTTAAAAATTGTTAAAATGTGACAGTTTAGGGGAATATGCTCTAGTGGAGCTCTTGGCTCATGACTCCTTCCACTTGCAGCCATTCATCTGGTTCAGTTCTAAGAGCTTTGACAGGAGAGAGAGAGGCGGGAACATATCTAAGAACTGGGCTGGAAGGCCACTGGAAATCAAATTTTGCTGAGCAGAGCTATTTTGGTTATTATAGGCAATTCAAATACTTACTCTAAGCAGCAGAAATATGAAGATGATTTAAATCTGGTCTTGCCCTCAATGTGGTAGGGGAGAAAGAGAAAAAAACAAATAAATAAAGTCTAACCCAAAAATGGTTATAGAAATGTTATCGGACCAGGAAGGGAGCACTGATTGGTGGGCAGTGAGAGGTGAGGACAGGGGTTATGGGCAATATAGGGAAGAGGCAACTTTTTTGCTAGTCCAAGGAGACAAGGGTGAGTAACAAGCCTGTCCTGACTGAGGGAATAGCCTTAGCAAAGTCTTGCAAACAAGCAAGAACATAGTCTGTGGACAGTTTAGGGAGCCCCAAGGACCTTCAAAGTGAGTAGTTCAGTAACTAGTTACAGTAGACTCACGCACCACGTAACAACATTTTGGTCAACAACGGACTACATACATGACAGTGGTCCTAGGTGTGTAGTAGGCTATACCATCTAGGTTTGTCTAAGTATACTCTACAATGTTCGCACAAAGACAAAATTGCCTAATGACACATTTCTCAGAACATATCCTTGTTGTTAAGCTAACACATGACTATGTGTGTTTATTCTGATGCTTCTTCAACACCCAGGAGGAAAAAACCTGAAGCTTTTCTCTTAACACATCTCATTTAAAGCAATCTGCTTCTAAGATTTTTTTCAAACCCAAGGGTAGAAACATCACATATTTACCAAAGCTCTTCAAGAGTACTCAGGAGACAGAGCATCTGTTTTTCTCTTCCAGTTATCCATAACATTTCTGGTTGTGTCCTTTTTGTCTCATAAAAAGAAACATTTTATGATTATAAAAGTAGTATACACTTATTGGAAAAATATAGAAAAGCATAAAGAAAATAGAGTCCGTCATAACTCCATCACCCAAAGATAACCACTGTTAATATCATGGTATATGTTTCAATGCTTTTCTTCTATATATATTTACTGTATATCAAACAAAATTTAAATTATAAACAAAATTACACAAATACATTTAAGAACCTGCTATATTCCCTTGTCACTGCATTTTTTTCTACAGTATCATTAATTTTGCATAGTATTCCACAATGTGGATATTCTATTTTTAACCATTCTTGAACATAGAATGTTTCCAATTTTCACTACCTTTGGCCATTTTTTGACTAATTAGAACTTCTCTGGCCTTTCTCTTTTCATGTACAAATCCCCTCAGAGTCTATGCATGTAGGGCTGACCGGGCCCCCTCTTTTGGAGACCTGATAAATTTGTCTTCCTAACCGAGCTTGTTGAAGGTAAGTCTGGAGCTGGGCAGCTTTCCCTGCATGACACGCAGTGTCTATGAAGAAAGAACACATATCTTGCATTACAGGATCCATTGACTAATATGTCTCAGGGTGGGAACATCCCTCCCTATCCCACTGCTGTCCCTTCTCTGTACATGAAAGAAAGTATAGGATCTCTGACTGGACACGGTGCTCCTTTGAGCTGATTTTTATTATGTGATAGTTGCTGGCTTTTCTAAACTGTAACTGCTTGTGACTCTTTCCCCAGCAGTCAGATAACCATCGTCCTGTGGGAAAATTTAAGGGAAGAAATTCAGGTTATGAGAGGAGAAACATGAGGTAATACTTTGCTATAATAATCCTCTTACTAGCTGAAGTCCAAAATGCAAGACTGTGTTAAATAACATGATTAGAGTTAAATAAATAATGACAGCTAAGAGAGAAATAGGCTACGGAGATGTTATTTCAGCCTATTCGGGAAAGAGATGAGATGTTGCTCATAGGAAAAAGGCCCCTATATTGAGTATCCAAATAAAAGAAAGAAAAAAGAAATAGATGAGTATGTTAGAAGAAGAGTATGTTAGAAAAAGGAGCTGCATAATTTTAAAGAAAATGTGTTACACAATGGGATCAGATGAATGGGAGGAGGTGCAATTGTGTGAGCAGTTCTGGGTTTCTTGGTTTAGGCCAGGGATCTGCAAACTATTTCACTTAAGGACTAGATAGTAAATATTTTAGGTTTGCCAAGTCCGACAGTCTCTCTCACTATACAAATCAACTCTGTTGCTGTAATGAGAAAGCAGTCATAGACAACACCTAAATGAAAGAGTGTGTCTATGTTCTAATAACACTTTATTTATAAGATCTGGTGGCAAGAGGGCTATGGCCCACATGCCATAATTTTCTGACCCCTGATTTAAATGATCAAAATGGTTGCAGCTCTCAACTTTCAGTCCCTTTCTCTATAAAATGGAAGTCATACTTTCCTAGTTTGGTTGTTATGAGGATTAAATAACAATCGTGCAAGATCCCAACACAATGCCCGGCCCAAGATCCACCCTCAAATGTTAACTCACACACCACCCTTCAAGTCAGTGATCATTAACCACAAGGGAGCATTGCTCAGTTAACCACACATACAAATTAAAGACAGACAAGCAGGTAGAAAAGAATGGCGTGATAAATGGAAGTCAGTTATTGATTTTGGCTGTGATTTTTCTATACACACAACTCAGGACAAATCATTAAAAAGCATCACCTTGCAAATTGAAGAAACAGAGCAAAGTACAACTGCAAAAACAAATTGAGTCAAGTTGATATAAGGCGATTTCCATGACGATAAGCTCATTTTCCTCCTTGTCTTTAACGGAGCTTTTCAAACTTTTAAAAATATCCTTACTTTTAAGAAATGGAAATTAAATAAAAAAGTAGAAGCAGAAACTTATTGGCACAGATGAGTTATACTTCATTAAAAGTGTAAAATAGCTCATTTGTTCATTTCAGTCAGGATGGCATCTTAATTTTGACTGGAAGTGGAGTCACTCTGGTTTTACTTCAAGAAGTTCTCAATAGCCTCTCTTCATAGCACCACTACAGACCCTTGGAAGCATTTTTAAATGAGGTAATTTTATTTTACGCTGGGTTTCTTTTAAAAACTATTGTCTTTCCCTACATCTAATTAAAATAAATATGTAATAGAGAATTTAAAGTTTTAATTAGGGCATAGATCTTAAAACAATTATTGTGTCATTAATAATTCGTTAACTGATTTTCTTGCACAAAATGAATAAAAAGATTTTTACACTATGAAAAATCAATACACATTACTCATTTACATTAACAAAGCTACACAAAGCACTCGGAGCCTTCGATAAATTATTCCTTCTGTAACCTGGAGGAGTCTGGAGAGTGATTAACTATTTATAATCTAGTGGGACCTCACTTAAAAGGGAGAAATCTTATCGATGACCAGGTACTTGTATTAATGTCATTTAAATGCAGAACTAAATAATATCGAAATGTTAGTGAGTGGAAACAGATTGATAAATTCCATAAGTGGAACCAAACAATGAAAGATAGCTACCATCATGGTATTCTGACATAAATGGTTCGAAACTCTATTTGAAAAGTTAAAGTCTTAAATTTTTTTCCTAAAGCTGTGATTAAGGTTCTCCCACTCTTCACCAACCTCCCCCACTCCCCCATATTTGGGCTCTCTTTCAGGCCACTTAACATCTAGGAGACACGAAGACCAGTGGCCTTAAAATTCAATCTTGAGGGCATCCCAAGTAGTATTTTCAGAGTGGTATTTTCCCTATAATTTCATGTAATATTGTTACAGGAGAATCTGGGAAGCACAACAAAACAAAAACAACAGTCAAGATAGGTTTTTTGGGTCAAAAGAGGAAAGGCTATGTTATCATAAAAAGCCATTAAGAGGGAGAAAAAATATTCGGCAATTCTAATTTTAGCCACATTGTCCCTAATTGATCATTTGGAGGCCGAAGTGGACCTACACATGAAAGCAAAAGGCCCAGGGCCATGAAACGTCCAGTTCCACTCAGGAAAAACTGCCTAAGGGATTGAATGAACAAATGCATAATTGCAACAGTGACTTTGGGTCCTTGTTAGTGTCTGAGTTGTTTCCCGAGCCCATCAAGGTGACAGATGATGGGAGGAGATGTAAACACAAGTTCCTGTTGGGTTATTAGGTAAGCTCTCAGTTAGCATGGCCAGTTTTGATAAATGGTAAGTAATGTTGATGAAATTAAACCATCAGTAAAGCCAATAAATAATCTGTGAACATATGGGTGAAAGAGCTATTCCTGGGGCCTTGTGAGAAATTTGCTCCAGGATCCTTACAAGGATTGAGAGAGAATTTGTGAAATTTTCACCAACTTTCCAAGAAAAATCATTGGACAGCAGATTTGTAGCTACTTATCTCAGTTCTCACAACCTGGCCAGAAAGAACCTCTTGGGGTGGTGAGGAGCGGATGGATCTGCTGCTGGGGCACCTGAAAGGCTCTGCATGTGTTTGCAGAACATGTTGCAATGTCAAGTCCTGCTGTAATGAAGCAAATTTGGACTTAGAACACCCAAAGTTATTTTCTGCTGCTTGAATGCTATGAGCAGAAAAGATGCAAAAAGCAAAGTTCATAATATTTTCAATTTTCTTCTATTAACCCTAAAATATTAGATAAAATAATATTATCGTTTATAATTCTGCTTGCCACAGGTAGAATTAGGTATAACGTTAGTGTTTTTTGAGGATCATAAAATATCTTAGTCCTACCTACCAGGAAATATAAAGGCATGGATACTAACAAAAACATTGGTTATTATATATAGGGAGGGTAGCAGAGACCGCTGGTTATCCTCCCAGTATCCACTCTCCCATTCTTCCCAAGTGAGAGGCCCCATGAATTCTAGATGAGCTCATAGCTGAGTGTGGCCTGGTGTGTCACTTCTGTCGAATAATATGTATGGGAAAATTTCACAGGGCATCTGCTTAAAAGCAACCAGAGCATGCCCTTTCTCCTCTTCTTGTTTGCCCCACCTTCCTTTCTGCTTCTAGAATGTGAAAGAGATGGCTATGGCTGAGGCAGCCAGTTTGAACAACGCATCGTCTTTGGAAATGGAGACCAAACACATAGAGCATTGAGATGAGAGTCTGGCCCGGGAAAACCTCACAAAGTAGGAGTGGAGGTTGTGTGGAGCCCTTACAGGAGTGGTGGTTCTGAGACTACTCAGTAGACAAGTTCATGGTCTGCTGTAGCAAGTGAGGGTTTGCATTTGGATTCTGCAAAAATCTTAATAATAACCATGTTCGGCACCCTCAGGGATGTATTTCCTCTTGTGATGCAATTTTGCATCTGGAGACAAATTTCCCTACTTTTTTCTTCGTAGTTTTTGAGTTTTCATTGCTAAGACCTTCTCCTTTCCAAGATTTATTGAAAAAAATTATTTATAATTTCCCTCAGAACTGTTTGGTTTTCTTTTTTAATATTTAAATTTTTTGTCCATCTGGAATGAATAGTACTGTAGTTATTTATATAGTAGAGTATGTGTATAATTTATAGTAAAGTTAATTTTAATGATCCTCCAGCAAGCATTTTTCAATACTTCCCAACCCTGACTATTATAGCCAATTTTTTTGTTCTCAGAAGGACATGAATTTATGTTTCATAGAAGAAATACAAATAATCAATAAACCTATGGAAATGTTTCTTTATTTGCAGCACTAATAAAGATGTTTTGCTTATTAAATTAGTCAAAATTAAAAAAATAATACTGACTTGGGTATGACGAGACAGGTAATCTCTTGTCCTGATGGTGGGAGTGTGAAGTACTTTCTGGAAAGCTACTTGGCAATATGTTACAAGAACCTTATAAAAGTTCGTATTCTCTTATCTAGTAATTCCACTTTAGGAAATCTACCCTATGAAATTTTGACAAAGAAGTTCAAGGATATTTATCTCAGAATTACTCTTCGTAATGAAATATTACTAAAAAGTCTAAATGTGTCTCAACAGAAAAATTAAGTTTTGGCACATTTATCACTGGGATATTACACAGCAATGTTGTTTTTAAAAAGTTGATAATGAAATGGAGCAGTGGTTACAATACAATGATAAATTTAAAAAATAGCGTATATGCTGTAATCTTAAGCAGGCACAGAAAAATGACTTGAAGGAAATGTACTATATTACCAGTTACCTTCTTGCGAGGTGAGATTATGGTTTCATTTTATTTTCTGCTTTATGTTTTTCTGCATTTTCAATTTCCCCACAATGACAATGGATTTTTATTATAATTATAAAGAAGGATTAAAAATATAAATATGATTCTGGGTCCCAGATTGAACAAAACAAGAAGTAGCTTTTCTTTTCTTTTTTTTTCCATTATTTTACTGAGGCGATAATGGGTTATAACATTGTGTAATTTCAGGTGTACATTATTATTTATCAGTTTCTGTATAGACTGCATTGTGCTCACCACCAATAGTCTAATTTTTATCCATCACTATATGCATGTGCCCCTTCACCCCTTTCGCCCACCCTCCAACGCCCTTTCCCTCTGGTAAACACTAATCTGTTCTCTTTATCCATGTGTTTATCTTCCACATAAGTGAAATCATGAGGCGTTTGTGTTTCTCTGTCTGGCTTATTTCACTTAACATAATACCCTCAAGGTCCATTCACGTTGTAGCATTTCTTAAAATTGACTTAACCAAGATTTTCTTTCTCTGGGTCTGCTACATGTAACATTATTACTGTTTTGCTGCCAAATCCAGCATTATCCCTCTCATTAACAACTTGACAAATATGAAATGAGTTATAAACCAATTATAAAAAACTCATCACTGCCTAAGAGACAAAAAATAGCATTAACACAGAAATGCATCTATTTGTGCACTAACAATCTTGATGATTAAACTGCCTGGAAAATGAAGCTCCCATCCTTTAATGTACCAAATCAGGAAACCTCACCAGAAACTTAGTCACTTTGTCATCTGGCAATATGATCTCTTGGTTGGTTAAGTACTCAACGATCATTAAACTTTATTGAGCAAAGACTGGTTTTACTTAAAAGGCTCTGAAAGTTCAGAAAGCCAAGAACACAGAAATATTGATATTTTGGTATTCTAGAATTGGATTGATAGACTCAATAAAGAGAGACATAACCTTGGATAGCATAATAGTCTATTGACATGGTTGAGTACAGAACAAAATCATACTTTATTCTGATTCATTCCAGATTTCAATTTGCTATGAAACCCTAGCAGGTTTATTTAAAATGACCCTAAAGCACGCCCAAAGATTTATCTACATAAGTATTCCTCATAGCAGTATTTATATTGAAGAAAATAGGAGAAAATTTAAGGTCTAACAAGTGAGCTTTTTTATATAAATTATGTTTCTATATAATGAAATCTTATGCCATCATTTCAAAAGATGTTGTCTGGGCTGGCCCGTTGGCATAGCCGTTAAGTGCGCGCGCTCCACTTCAGCGGCCCGGGGTTCACAGGTTCAGATACTGGGCGTGGACCAACACACCACATGTCAAGCCATGCTGTGGCGGCATCCCGTATAAAGTAGAGGAAGATGGGCACGGATGTTAGCCCAGGGCCAGTCTTCCTTAGCAAAAAGAGGAGGATTGGCAACGGATGTTAGCTCAGGTCTAATCTTCCTCACAAACTAAATAAATAAATGTATAAATAAATAAAAAATAAAAAGATGTTGTCAAGGAATACTTAGTGAAACGGGAAAACATAAACAACATATATTAAATAAAGATGTGGTTATCAGATTGAAATGTTTATATATAATAATATACATATATAGTATGTATAATTTTCCCATTCCTATATATATAAATCCATATATATGTATACTTATGCATAAAAAATATATTTTGCACCAAATGTCATCAGTAGATAATAGTATCATAATTTTTATTTTCTTCCTTTTCTTTAGCTTCCAAATTTCTTGCAACAAAAGAGGAACCTAAAGTCTTTTCAATCTTCTTGCCCATGAACCCGTCAACTAAATTATATTAATAATAAAGACATACTTTAATATGTATTAAAGTTTAGTAACAGAAGCTAAATCTCAATAATTCTGAAATATTTATTCACACAAGTGGGGACAAAAAGCTATTTTAAAACTACCAGCGATTGTTCTATTAGTGGTAGTACATTACTATTCTACAGAGGAGGGGAGAAAATCAGCCTTTCAATGGAACTTTGATTATACGAAGGCAAAACCTTACTGGAGTGGCCAGGAGTTGAACTGAGATTAGGAGGATTTAAACTGCTCTGTATGATATTGTAAAAGTTTGTCTTTGTTCTGTGTTGAACTGTCCCTCTGAGGTTTTGTTTAATTGAGAGGTGAGCACAGAATATGGAGGAGGGGGCAGTGAAGGAGGAAAGTTTGTTTCTCCTTCCTACCAGGGTGGACCAGCGCTGGTAGGGAAGTTATCTCAAAGGCTTGAGAATACCTAGATTCCAAGTATGCAGAGCACAATCAGAGGCATGATCAGTGGGAGACACGATTAGAAACTTCCCTGTAAAGCCTTGGCTTTCCACCTTCCAGAGCTGCCAACCTACTTTGAAATGTAAGACACATAGTAACTACAAACAAGGATATGCTCCTTGTCAAGGAATATTAATGATCTAAGGTGGCAGAGGCCTGAGGTTATAGAAATAACCTGGAGGATTAATATTCACTTAGATTTAGAGGGCAGGGCAGAAATATGCTTGCCTCTCCATCATCTGATATTATCTCCTATATCAGTTAAGAATGTATTTGGATTCAGGTAACAGAAAACTCAACTAAGAGTGGCTTAATGTAGTATTCCATGGAACAACAAGGAAGCTGCTATCACTGGTTTACCTATTGAATGATGTCACCTGGGACTCAGTCTCTTCCTTTCCACTGTCATCCATAGCATCCTGGGTTTTCATCCTTGGGTTTGCTGCCTCATAATTGCAAGGTGGCTGCCAGATCCTTACACTATATTTACATTCAAACACAGAATAAAAGGAAAAGAGACAAGTGCACTGGTATCTTTTAGTAAGAAAGCAAAAATTTTCCCATAACTTCTATCCTTACCACCAGCAACTTTCTGTTAGTTCTGTCAAATGGACATCCCTGGCAGAAAGAGTGGCTGAGAAAGTATTTCATTTTTTCCAGCCTTTTCAGGAGGTGGGTCAGGGATAGTGGGCTTAGAAGTGACTCTATAGCCAAACAGGATCTCTCCCACTTCTCCTTGTGGCTTTCACATTTACACAACAATTTTTTATCATTTCTGATTTTTCTCTTGGTTGCTCCCCACAACTGTTACAGAATATCTTTAATTTTCCATTTTGTCTGATAGGTCCAGGCACATATACACAAAATTTGGTAACTTGCAATCTTCAAACACAATGGTAAACTTACTGATGGTTTTGTAAATTAGAAAGCACAACAGGGCAGACAAAGCCCTTGGACAAGAAAACATCAAAAACATTTCTTTCTGCCATGGTGATGGGAAGATCGTGGGATGGGGAACTGCCTGATTCCGACAGGGTGGCCAATATTATCTTTTATCTGCTTCTCTTGCTTTATTTACCTCAAGACACTAGGAGGGCACAGCTGCTAGAGAGATGAATCCTGGTGCTGGAAACAATGAATACTCAAAAAGTAGTCTATATCAGTGTTTCTCAAGTGTTTTCATAACTGTCTGTCTAAGAGCCTTTTTAGATATGTTTTCCTAATTGTTGCCCCCGTAAAATTTTAATGAACAGATATACTAAATATCTGTCTATGCACTGTATGCATATCTGTACTTTATATACAAAAAGAGTAAGATTGTTTTATACCCCCTCCCAACTCTGAGCCAATTTTTCCTCCTCTGGGGATAATATTGCTCCCTTGGAGGATGCATGCCTATATCATAAATACTTCTTCTAAGGGAGGAGTGAATCGAGGGAATTAAGGAAAATATGTGAACTAATCCTTGCAGGATGATAAGAATTGTACATGCAGAGATGGAAGGAAAAGCAAGAGGCATTGTGCGAATGCAGGAATAAAGCTGAGGAGGTAGGAGATTGCTAAGCACATATCAGGGCATGAAGAAGTGAGCAACTCAGCTGGTGTCACAGGTCTATATGGGCAATAAAGAGAAGCAATCCTCAAAAATGTAGTAACTCTCAGGCTGTGCACTCAGGGATCTCAACATCAGGCTCAAGAGTATAAACTGTAACAAATAGGCAATTCACTAAAGGGAAGTGAAATCATTAAGCAATGGTGGTTTGGATGATAATTTCCTATTTGACTGGTCTCCACTTTATTTTTTACTTTCCAAAACAACTGCTTCTAAATTAGAATAACAGCAAGTCTATCTTAATGATCTTTACTAGTGCAGATGCGAATCCCTCTAGGTTCCTACTGGACAAGAAACCTTAACTTATGCGGATAAACAATGAGTGGATCCCTACCTAAGCAGCACTTGAAGACCTAAGAGTGTAGTAAAAAACAACTGAGTCAGGAAAAGACCGTATACATTATCAAATGGTAACCTCTCCCCTGAGCTTCTTACTGCCAGGAAAACACCTAGAAGCTGCGGCATGAATAAAAGTTGCTGTGTATTTTACTTTTCTTCCAAAATGGTCATAATTAATTACGTTGACACGAATACACAAGAGGTTAAAGAGGAAGGCACCACATTGATGAGAAGACAAAGCCATTCTTGCCTAATACACTGTAGAAATGCGTGTAGACCACTCACCCTTGTGAAAGCAATCTTTCTAATGCCTCCAAGGTCAGTAAGACTTCCGTTGAAAACAAACTAAAAAGCTACTGCATGAATGCAAATACACCAGGGTCACATTATGTATTTAATTTAACCAACATTTCAGAAAAAATTATGTAATAAAAATGAATGTGAAACTCATAAGACGTCTTCCATTTCCTCTCTCTAGTATTATTTCGTCCCCCTTAGAATAACTCCCACTTTGAGAAACACACACACACACACACACACACACACACACACACACACACAGAATGGGATAATTCCAAGAGGTGTGCATTAAAAATAAAAGTGAAATCTGTCTTGGGAGGGATCAATTAATACATTACAGCTAGATAAATTCCTCTTGTCCTTGAGATATTAGATCAATAAATCAAAAGACTATCCTATAGAATTGATTGATCCTTTTTTCTATAGTCTGGGAAACTCATCTGTATAAGAGCTGTGCTCAGAAGCAACCAACTCCACCATTCTGAATAGACAGAGGAAACCACGCAATGAGACGCAGTATCTTTTTACTCCAAGATCAGAATGCAAGACTTGCATTAGTTTATAATTTATTTATTTTCCCCCAAAGCCCCAGTAGATAGTTGTATGTCATAGCTGCACATCCTTCCAGTTGCTGTACATGGGACGCGGCCTCAGCATGGCCAGAGAAGCAGTGCGTTCGTGCGTGCCTAGGGTCCGAACCCGGGCCGCCAGCAGCAGAGCACACGCACTTAACCGCTAAGCCATGGGGCCGGCCCTAGACTTGCATTAGTTTAAATTTCCAGTTCGTCCACGAACTAGACATGCTACTTTGGGGCAAAGTGTTGAACATTTCTGAGTATCTAACTCCTCATCTATAAAATGAATTGTTGAGATGATTAAATGAGATGATACACATAGAGCCCCCAACAGTGTCTGGCACAAGCTGGAAGGTTAGCATGCCTCTTCCCTAGGACAGCATCATTTGCGCGGAATTTCATTTATTTTTAATTTTGAAACAGTCTTCTAGAATTTACTACGTGCAAGACCCAATGCTAAATGTTTTTTCAAATAGTAACTCATTTTATTATCCTAACAACCTTATGAAGTAGGTATTATTGTCCTATTTCACAGATGAGGAAATGGAGGCATAGAGAAGCTAAGTTACTTGCTGAGCTCATCCAGCTACTGACTGGAAGGACCTGGGATTAGTACCCACAGTCGGCTCCAGGGTGTGTGGTCCTAAAACACTAGGCTATCACAGAACATACTCTACTAAACAGATGCTTAGGGTTGGATCCTGTTCTCGCCTTCTTCACTGCAGTACTCCTGAGTGGGTCCAGCTCAAACACCTGCTGATCGGCTAAAGGAATGCACAGTAGCCCCTCTAAAGACGTGTGCTGAGTTGAATATCTGCCAGCCTATCTCCCAGCATCCCCAGCAATACAGGAAAAGGGAACTAACCAACGGCCTTCTATGTTCTAGTCACTGTGTCTCAAACTTTAGACTCTCATTCAAGTCTCAAAACCATCCTATAAGACGCATGGGAATATTTCCTTTCTCTGCTTGGAGAAATCAGAATACACAGAGAGACCACTTAACTTCCCAAAGTCACATAGCTAATCAGAAGTGCAGCCATATCAGATCCCCAGAATTCCTGCTTTTAAAGCTCAGGCTTTTTCCAACGTACTTGGTGGCTTCCCAAATAAGATCATTAGTGGCAATGTGTTTTGTCATAGACATGGCCCTTTCCTTCACTTAATCCAGGTCTCTGCTAAGACACCATCTCAGAGAGACTTTATATGATTTCCCCATATAAACTATACCCCATTAACTTGCTATCATTTTACTCTGCTTTATTCTTCATTGTATTACTCATTATTTGACATCTTATTACATTTTTTATCTTCTGTCCCCCCAACCTAACGGTTACATTCTAAGAGGGCAGGCAATTGTCTGCCTTGATCACATTCCATCCCAGGGCCTAGAACAGTACCTGATACAGAGTAGGTACTCAAAAAAATATTGCCCAATAAATGAAGAGACATGCAGGAGATTCCAGTAATAGTTTGTTATTATCCTTATTATGATTAGTAGAATTTTCTTTTATCAGGTAAGACAGTTGGGACATAGCTTTATTTTATAAGATAAAACCATTGGGAAATTTGAGTAAACAATGTTGGTTTCAAGCAGATCAAAACACAAAGGCCAAGCAACACCCTTAACAACCAGGAGACCACCATCTGAGACAAGGATGTCCTCCAAGGAGGCTGAACGGCAGGCACCAGTTACCAAACAGAGCCCCAGTTTTTACTCCTTCTAAATTCTTGTGTGCTCAGAAATATCGCTCTGCTGCTGATCATAACTTGTCTTAATTTACCTCTCATTTTTCCATCAGGAATCAATTGGCCTTGGTTTATTTTTTTATCACTTTATTTACATGTTTCCTGCAAGACTGAAGCATTGATTTTCCTGAGATAACGTTAATAGGATCAATAAGCCACAAGGATCATGTATCAAAGTACCATCTCTTCACGCCTACCCCGAGGCAGGAGGCGCTGCGGGCAGACCGCCTCTGCTGAAATCCACCCAGCTCCTGTCACTTCTGAAGGTGGTAGGAAGGCACCATTGCTTACAAATTATGAGTGAGCTCAAGCAATTTGATGACCCAGATAACACGCCAAATACAGCGCAACTGAGAACTGTGGGGAGTCTGGAAGCCTAAAGTCATATTTGAAAGCTATCTTTTAACAGTCTACACCACGGACAGAATACGTGGGAGAGGTAGCCAGGGGCAAGGGTCATGCAAAGCATTCGCTCCTTTGTTGGAATCCTATTTTGAGTGATGGGGGTAAATGGGAACAAGCCATTTCCCAGGTGGTCTTACCTTTTATCTACTAACAGAAGCTTCTAGTTCCAGCACGTCCAATGCAGGCAGTGAAAGGAAGCCAGAGAGCCCACTGTTTAATGGCAGAGCTCATCGGGCTTTGCAGACAGTTATTTGAACATCAATGTGGCCTCGATTCCTCCTGTCTCTCAACTCCAGCGCCACCTGGGCAGGTAGGCTTGCAGTCCCGAAAACACCCAGGCCAGAGCAGTCCCTCCCACTTCAAACATCTGCGGAGTGTCTCCACCATTACAACATAAAGCACGGAGTCTTTAACTCTCTGGCAGCATCAAGTAGGGACTTGCCTAAAAGCACAGGCTGGCAGCAATTGCTATCCCTCCCACCTGAGCTGATAATCGCTCCACTCACCTGTGGTTCCACCCCAGACGTTCAGTAGACTCAGCTGGAGAGCTTTTGGAAACTAGATTCCCCTGTCCCACTTCAGTCCTACTGCTGAGGAGGTTGCAGGTGGCGGGGAGGGTGGTAATTAGAGAACAAGAATCCATATTTTTAAATACTCCCAAAGGATTTTAATAGGACTCTTCAACTAATGTATATTTAAGAACAATTTCTCCAAAATTCTAATGGTTCTCAAACACAGCTGCACATTATCTGAGAAGCTTTTAAACAATATTGATGCCTGTGCCTCACTCTAGACCAGGATTTCCATGTTGTGGGCAGCTGTCCCTGGCTCCTACCCAATAGATGGGCTAGTACCCTCCCCTCCCAAGCAAAAATGTCTCCAGACATTGTCAAATGCCCCCTGAGAGACAAAATGCCCTGCCCTTCCTCGCCCTGGTGGTAGTGACTAGTCAGCTTATGTTTTCAAGATCATTTTAATGTGAAGTCTTTTCTGACTTCATCTCCGTTAACACCCATCCATGCCCTTATAATCCCTGGTCACTTTGGTTGATAACGCATTACCTTCAATATGTACGGGCACATGTGGTTCAGGAAGATTCCAAGTCTGTGTCCTGAGCTACATCCCGCTGGCCCATATTTGTTATGTTACATGTTCATGGCTAAGATTTGCATTTGCATTGACTTAAAGAAACAGTCCACAAAAGGAATGGACAACTAATCATAAATTACTGATGAGGTTAGCAATTTTTAAAAAAGCAAATTAGAATTGTCAAGAACATTTTTTTTTCTCTACCAATTTGGCAAAATGGATTCACTCATTAAGTGTCTCATGAACGTCTACAATGTGCCAGGCAGTAAGCAATACAAGCATGGCTGCCATTATGGAGCTCACACTACTCTAGAAGGGAAGGCAAATGACATGCCAGGTTACACATCAAGTAAGATCCTGTTAGATAGTCTTAGTGCCATGAAAGAAACACAAGAGGGTGACATGGGGTCAGCCAGTGGGGCGGCAGGGGGCTACTTTACAGCATCTGAGAAGACAAGTTGAGTGTAAAACTGGTGCCGTCACACTCTGCTGGTGACACAAAAATTGGTACAGTCCCTTAGGAAAGTAATCTATCAATATACATCAGGGGATATAATAATGTTCAGTTTATCCAATCACTTAACGAATATGAGGCAACTCTGCACACATGCCCCATCAACACCACTGCTGGGACGGTATACCAAGGAAATTTCTAAAACACTGTAAAATATCCCAATATTGCAAAAACTTCACAATATTTTATAAAACTATAAGTTGCTGAATTGTCCACAAAAGGAGATGGTTGGATAAATTCTGATATATTATTAATGTGGAGAATGCTTAAAATATAATGTAAAAAAGTTATATAATGTATAGAATGCTTAAACTATGATCAAAAGAAAAATGAACAGGTTACAAATATGTCTCTACACATTGATTGTATGTAGGACTAAACAGGTAAGAAAGATTGAGAGAAAATTCAACAAAATGATAACAATGATTGTGCAGGAAGTGGCTTTTACTAGGGTTTTTTTTTTTCCTACGTTTTCTGATTCACTTTTTTAATAAGTTACCAAAATAACGCTTCAGACTTTTGATCCTGCCTTTTGCTCTAATTTTTACCCATGCAATCCAGATCTGATTCCTCTTTTGAGGCTCAGCTCAAATGCTACATCCAAGCAGCCTCACCTGACTGGCCTGGTCCTGGTCATAATACATTGCTCTCTGCCCATTGCTTCCCAAACATTTTGCCCTCCTGTTGTGGGCTGAATTGTGTCCCCTAAAATTCTTATGTTGAAGCTCTAACCCCTAGTACCTCAGAATGTGACCATGTTTGGAGATAGGGCCTTTAAAATAGTGATTAATTTAAAATGAAGCTATTAGGGTGGGCCCTAATCCAATCGGATTGACGTCCTGATGGATGAGGAAATTTGAGCATACAAAGAGACATCAGGCATATGAGCATAGAGGAAAGACCACGTGAGGACACAGTGAGAAGGTGGCTGCAAGCCAAGGAGAAGGCCTCAGAAAAAACCAAACCTGCCAACACCTCGATCTTAGACTTCCAACCCTCAGAACTGTGAGAAAATAACTTTTTATTGTTTAAGCCACCCAGTCCATGGTATTTTGTTATAGCAGCCAGAGCAAACTAATACCTTCTTATTGTAATTCTAATAGAATTACAGTTAGCAGTATGCTTATCTTCCTGTTCCACTAGCTAATTTGCTTATCAAACCCAGGGCTCTACCTAATTTGCCTTTATAGTTAACTCCAATGTCTTACAGTTCTCTACACATAATCGTCATTCAATAAATGTTGGCCAAAATGATTTTTCTGACTTTTTTTTCCTTAACCAATCTTGGGACACCATGTCTACAGAATTTTAAACAAGCAGTTTCAAAGAATACAAACTTCCAGTTATAAGATGAATAAATTCTGGGGACCTAATGTACAGAATGGTAATTATAGTCAACAATATTGTATTATAAACTTCAAAGTTGCTAAAAGAGTAAATCTTAAATGTTCTCACCACAGAAAAGAAATGGTAATTATGTAATGGACGTGATAGAGGTGTTAGCTAAGGCTATGGTGGTAATCATTTTGTAATATATAAGTGTATCAATCAACATGTTGTACACCTTAAACTTACACAATGTTATATGTCAGTTATATTTCAGTAAAGCTGGAAAAAAAGAATTTTAAACAAGCAGAAAAACTAAGTGAGAAAAAAATCAGCTCAAAGGGAAAATTGATATCCTGCAAAAACTACAAATAATCCATTGGTAGAGATTCTCTATAAAATATTTGCATAATCAGCAGTTATTTCTACTCCAAAATAAGCACGTTATGTTTCAAAAACTAGGCAGCTGTGAGGCCCACAAAATCTTTTTTTTTTTAACATTTTTTATTATTTATGTATTTATTTATTTATTTTTGTGAGCTCAGCCCTGTGCTAACATCTGCCAATGCTCCTTTTTTTTTTTTTTTTTTGCTAAGGAAGACTGGCCCTGGGCTAACATCCGTGCTCATCTTCCTCCACTTTATATGGGACGCCGCCACAGCATGGCTTGCCAAGCAGTGCTTCAGTGTGCGCCCGAGATCCGAACCGGCGAACCCCAGGCCGTCACAGCGGAGCGCGTGCACTTAACTGCTTGCGCCACCGGGCCGGCCCCATTAAAATCTTTATATTGAGTTTCAGCAGTGTTGAATTCTCTTTCCAATGTCTCTGTTAACACCATGGGTGTATTTTCAAAAGAATAATTTGGCAAATAATCTACTCTAGTTTCCATACGTTGAAAATTCACTTCTGAATATGTTCTAAGTTCTGACATATACCTTCTTATATTATGTACGCATATATTTTCCAGGTGTGTAGCTCAATTCCAATAATGGTGTCTTTCATCTCAGCATTTTAAAATATTTTTGATCCTTGCATTTCAAGGTTTGGTCTATGAATCAAAACCTTTGTCATCACCTTTTTTGAGTTTGCTAGAAATGCAGAATTTCAGGCCCCACCCTGACCTGCTGAATCACAATTTGCTTTTTAAGGAGATCTCGAGATGATTAGCATGCTCATTAAAATTTGAGAACCACTGCTCTAGAATATGGGCTCTCAAGATTAAATGACTTGTTCAATCTTTCCATCTTTTCTATTTGTCTGAAGAGATTAAAGGATTAGACTTTTCTATAGTTAGAACCAGTGCTATTGTAAAATTCTTTATGGTCTTTGCTTGTTTTTAAGCAAATATAAGGACAATCAGGCAGGGTCATTTTGAATTTAGAAAGTGTATCTAGTTTGGTTTTTCTGGATTTATCTGTAACTTGGAGACAGTGTCCTAGATAGGGGGATAGATGGTATAAAGAAATCCAGTGTCCTTTAAATAAATCACAAAGTCAATAAAGAAATAGGTGAAGGTACAAATAAAAAATTCTTCAGAATCTTCCTGAAATGACTTAAAGCCAACCTAAATATGACAGTCCAATTTTAAAATAGGAAAGTCCTGAGTTTCAAGGGTAACAATGAAGGTGATTGCCAGAAGTCATTTTTCTTTAACCTGAGATCAGTCAAACGCCTTTTAAAAAAGGTTTTGTACTCCATTAGTAATTGTAAATAAATATTCCAATGGATATGAATATCTCTATGATGCATGAAGACAAAATATTGACTCTTTCTTTTCCCCTACCTCCAAACCCTGATTTCACAGAAGAATTCAATTGTATTTATGGCTCATGAACAAACATAATTGTAAAAAGGCTTTGTGGATATAAAAACATTTCTTCCCAGGAGCTCAAACTGCGTTCTAGACATTGTCTCATTAATTGCTCCCTTAAATCTTTCTCATTGATTTTTATATTTTTTGAACTAACATGATCACTGTTTTGTGCATGTGAAGGAAAGAGTTCACTTCAGTTAGAATTTGAGATCTCAAGCATTTTTACAACTGTGATGTTAAATCTCAATTGACAAGGAGTTCCTGGAATGGTTTCAAAAAAACCAAGTGACCTAACAGGGTTATTTATTTATTTATGTGTGAACTAGCCAAAAGTTCTTAGGATGTCTTACGTAGACTGTATCAGGAATGTAAACATTCGACTAATGTACCCTGGCTGTATCAACCAGGAAAGATATGTCTGAAGATTAGAGATGTGCAAAAGTCTCATTTTGGAGAGGGGAAAACAAAATGCTAGTATACATTATTAAATAAGCCATCTAAAAAAATTATGCAGTAATTGCTAAGGACCAATAGGGGTTCACCAAGAACGAGGTCATTCCAAACCAGCCACGTTCCTGATTTTGACAGAATTACCAGTTTAGTAAAAGAAGGGAATGCATAAATGCCATAAAATTCAACTCATAATAATAAGTCTTCTTCATTGAGCACTTCCCACGTGCCAGAAACAGTAGGGAGCACTTTATAAACATCTTATTTAATCTTTTGAAATCTATGAGAAAGCAGTATTACTGACAATTTGTGTATGAGGAAAAGTAACTGGTCCACAGTCACAAGGCTATTCCCCAAAATAATATCCCTATGCATCACATGATATTATTTTCAGCAAACCCAATTTGCTTGTGAACTTATATGGTCAATTGTTCTCCATCTGAGTGATCTAACACTTGGTCCACAATTTCTGGTATATTGTTTCTATTCCTAAGAACAGATATTCAAACAAAGTAAGAAGATAAGAGTAAGGAGTAACCACAATGAGATATCACCTCACACCCATTGAGATGGCTACTATCAAAGAAACAGAAAACAACAAGTGTTAGTGAGGATGTGGAGACATTGGAGCACTTATGCGTTGTTGGTGGGCGTGTAAAATGGTGCAGCTGCTATGGAAAATAATATGGCGGTTCCTCAAAAAATTAAAAATAGAATTACCACATGATCCAGCAATTCTATTTCTGAGTATATATCTAAAAGAAATGAAATCAGGATCTCAAAGAGACTGTACAGTTAAAAATGGTTAAGATGGTATTTTATGTTATCTGTATTTTTATCACAATAAAAAAAGAGTAAGGAACGTAAGAATGAAAAATACTGGCTCGAAAATCTATAAATAGTTCTTGATCTCTATCAAGGTTAATGTAATTTAATGGAAGAATAAAAAGAGAGCGTAATAGTTTTATCACTTACTAGCTGTGATTTACATAATGTCATCTTTTGATATTACTGAGGCCCAACCTTCTCATCTGTAAAAGAGGTTAATGATATCTATCTTTGCCCCCACTTATAGGCTTTCATGAGGATCCGAACAGATGGAAGTGCTTTGTAAACTTTAAAATCTGCTCTGAGTTTGCTTCATCCATTTCCATTGCTTTTACTCCAATCTGTGTGCTTCTGTCTCCTTAATCTAAATTTCAGCTCACGTGGCTCTCTTAGATCCATTCGTTCAACTGCCTCTATGTGAATGTCTCAGGGGGCCCTCAAATTTGAAATGTTCCAAACTGGATTCATTATTCTCCCCTCAGCCCCATTTCTCCTCTGAGGATCCTTATTTTGTTGAATGGCACCATCGCCTAATGAGATGGATTTCCTCCTTCCCTCTGAATGACACCCACATCTAATCAAAGACCTGTCCATTCTCTTGCTCACCTTTGCACTTACTATTTCTTGAAGTCTTTTCCTAGCCAACTCCTATTCACCCTACAGGGCTCAGCTTATACTCCACCATCTCTAGGAAGCCTTCTTTGATATTCCCAAACCCACATCAATTATGCCTCCAATGTGCTCCCATTTATTACCCTGTACCTCCTCTATCACTGCACTTATCACAATGTATGGAATTACCTGTTTGTCAAAATCTCCATTAGCCTGAAAGCCCAGGGAGGAAGATATAAACTATGTCCATTTCACCACTTTGTCACATAAGCCTTCTGTTGGCATACCAGGTGTTGGAATGTGAGATGTAAACAAAGCAGACATGATCCCTGCCATCTATATGGGGAGACAGACAACACAAAGTCAAACAAAAATTTTTGAAATAGATAAATCCTATGGTGATAACGATCAGAGTGTAGATTAGACAATATTAGGGGGAGGAGACCTACTTTAGCTGGACAATCAGCAAAGACCTCTCTGTAAAGGTATCATTTAAGCCAGGACCTAGGAGTTGAGAAGGAATCAGCCATGCTTTGGGCAGAGAGAAGAGTGTCCACACAGAAGGAAGAGTTTATGTGAAGACCTGAAAGAAGGAAAGAGTTTGAGGAGTTTGGAGAACTGAAAGGAACCCAGTGTGGCTATTACGCAGGAAAAGGGGAGAGTGGGCCTGTTAAGTCAAGACAGATAGCCATGGGTCATGCTATTCATCTTAAACTTGATCTGCAGGACAATGGGGATCTTTGAAGTGTTTTAAGCAAGGATAAAAGAGACAGGACTCAATTTAATTCTTAAAAAATGATCATGTTGACCAACAACTTACTCTAAAATCAGCAATTAAGGGGAAATATTCAGGCATTTATCTTGCTTTTTCTGTATGAACTATATTTTGGGGAAACCAAATAGCCCTAGTTGATGAAAAAAATTCTTTACAGAAGAATTTCAGTTATTAAATGTAGAATTATAAAAACACCATTTTATAACCTCCACATGAAACAACTCATTCAAATAACAATCATCAACAGACGAAACTTCTAGATGAAAGGTTATGTGGGACCTTTACCAGGCAGGGATAATAAGGCAGCCACTCTCTGGACCCACCAATCAATCTTAGCAACAATGATCTGATAGAGTATGAAGTACATAGAAACTACAAAAGAAGTATTTTTGCCCCAAAAAATTGAATTAGAAATTATTCAAACTTTTAGAGTTAATTTACAGTTTATAGGGACTGTAGAAGGTAGAGGAAGAAGTTCAACACCATATGAAAGCAAACAGACAAATCCAGAAAACCACATTGTTCCTAGGACATTCTACAGGATAACCGACCCAGCTTCTACAACAAGTCAATACTATGGAAAAATAAATAAAAGGAGAGAGTATTCAATAGTTAGAGACCTAAGAAATACAACAACACAAGGTAATTTGCAGACCTTGTTTGTCTCTTGATTCAAACAAGCCAACAGTAACAAGATATTTCTTAAACAAGTTAGAAAATTTGAATGTGGACTAGGCATGGGATAATACCACAGAATTATTGTTAATTATGTTGGAGGTATAATAGCATTACACTTATGTAAAAAAAAATCCATATTTTTTAGAAATGCATAATAAAATATATAGATGTGAAATGCTGATGTCTGGGATTTGTATGAAAATACTCCAAAGGTTAGGGTGGGGGTGGAGGAGGCAGACACATGAAGCAAGCATGTCTGAATCTTGATAATTTGGAAATTAAAAAGATCACCTAGCATGTGTGAGAAGAATGAGTTAGAAGAGTATAAGAGTTTAAGTAGAGAAACGTCTCCCATGGTCTACATGGAAAATGATGGTCGCTTGGACTGAGGGGAGGAACACATAGCAGGTCCTCGGTAAAGATTTTGTTAAACGAAGCAATGATAATGATGTAAGTTTTATACACACACACACACATTTTTTTAAACAAATGTAAGAAAGTAGAATGTGTTCTTTTTGAAAACCACGTTAACTTCAAAACAAAATTTAATAGGAAAAGGGCTCCTAGACTCGGGAAGCCTAGAATTGTTCAGGTCACACTCTGCCCAAAGAAATCTTCCCCTCTTAGCCTGTAATAGTATCTGGAATTCAAATATTATAGGTAGTTAAATTTTTGATAAAAATTGTTGTTGCTAAGAGTCCTTGGTCTGTAATGACTGTGATGGTTTTCTCAAATTATTGGACATGAGAAAAGTCAGCCACATAAATCAATGACCCTACTCATACATGACTTACCTTCCAAGGCATTCTCCTTGGAATACACAAGAGTCAAGCTGTTTCAGGGTATGGATGTGTGTATGTATCTAAGGTTCTCACACAGAGCTTCAAGATCATTTTCTTAATACCTTGTTATTTGACTCGCATTAATATTTAATATTCTGGATTTTTCCTTTGTTCACTTCATTCAATGGAGAATTCAGCTGAGTACTCTTAGCCTCATCTGGCCAAATCCTTGTTTATGGTCACCACATTTTGAAACAAACCCAAGCGCTGTGGCTAGAATGGAAGCCGGGAATGGCACCACCTCTTCTTCTGGAGACTTGGACTTCTGTTGGACTTATTTCACGAAAGTAAACTTGGCCACTCTCCCAGAGGTCAGAGTTGAAATTTTTACTTTATGGAATTGTGGATTCTGGGAAAGGTCTCCCTCCCTGTAAAATCCTTTATTTTTAAAAACCAGTTAGAGACCAAGTGATAGAATTAGAAAAATACCATTTTTCAACCCCTACGTGAAATAACTGATTCATGTAACAATCATCATTGGACAAAACTACTAGAAGAAAAGTACTAGATAAAACTACTAGATGACCAAGGATTGAGTTGCAGAAACTCTGTGAGAGGAAAGTAGTCTGAGGCCTGCGGAGACGCAGGTGTACAAGGTGACATAAGGCAATTGTTCGGGATGCAGTGAGGCCCCAGAGAGTGGGGGCAGAATGGTCATCTGAGTCTTGTAGATTCTGGAGACAAAAGAGGAACATTTATCTTTAATGACATTGACTACAAACACTCCGACCTGGCAGTGCCACCCCTTAGGAATTCATTCTAGTTGAATAAAGATAGAAACAGGTCAAATATCCAACCATAGGGGATTTGTTTAAAAATGACATTAGATCCATACGATGAATCACATTGCAACTATTATATAAGAAAATATAGGACTATATTTACCGACTTTAAGTGATGTTCCTTAGACACTTACCTGAAAAAAGCAGGTGAAGCAGCAGTCTGCATGCTAACATTATATTTTTATATAAAATGGCCTATTTTCATATGGAACATTCTCAAAGAATTTACATTAAAAGGCAATAGGAGTTGTCAGGGGATAGAGTTTGTTCCGTTCTACATTACCCTTTGTTTATTCAATTTTCTAGTTTTCTAACATGTATTCCTTATATCCTTTAGAATAGGTGCACAATTGACTATCGTGGCTAATCTCCACAGTTAAAGAAGAAATAGTGCATCAGAAGGGACAACAGAAAAGCCGCCTTTGGGAAATAAAGGAAAAATTGGGTTCTAATGTCAACTCTTTTTTTGAGGTATCAGGGTATATATAAAAAGGTTTCCCAAACTAGTTCCATAAGATGTTAAGAAACGGGGCTGTGTTTTTTTTTTTTCTTTTTTTTTTTTTTTTGGAGTAGGGAGGAGATGCGTTAGTGCTAAAATAATATTAGAAAAAAACTGAGGAAAATAAAGTTCTTCATTGCAGAATTTCTCCGAACCCTGAATGTATTAATTTTCATAGTCATAGAAAGTTTCAAGAGAAAAAATACTTTTTGATCATGGAACCCTTTTCTCTGTCCCACACATTAATACCTCATTGGGACGTAGCTTGGGCATTCCCACACAATGAAAAGACTGGCGCAGAGGTTATGAGGCGAGCTCACCTAATCGTGTGAAGCAGCAATTTCCTTTAGCTTCGGGTTCTTTATTTGTAAAGTGAGTGCAATATGACCCAACTTTCTATATTAATGGGAAACAGATAACAACTTCCTTTCGTGTGAGGCCTTCAGTTTCTGAAGGGACTTTGTCGGATATGCTATCTTAGGAGATGTCTCCAATGAAATATTTCTAAAAGTGCTTCAGAAGTCTGAAGCATACAAAATGAGGTAAAAATAATGTTTAATAACAGTGATAACACTAATCATATACTACCATTTAATCCAGAGGTCAGTACATTTTTTTCTGAAAAAAACCAGATAACTAATATTGGTGGCTTTACGGACATGCAATCTCTGCCACAACTCCTCACCTCTTCTGTAGTAGTTGTAGCCCATATGTAAAGTAGTGTGGTTGTGTCTTACACAGGCTATGTTTTACCTACAAAAACAGTCAGTGGGCTGAATTGGGCCCATGGGCTGCGTGTCGTTTGCCAATCCTAGATAATCCACTGAGGGGAGACACCAAGAACTTGTTTTGACGTGGGATTCATGGGGTCTGTGTACTTTTTGTGTTTCCATAGAGAGAGAGAGATTCTTTAATCAAGTCTACTTCATTTACTATGGAATAAATGTGCATCTGTTCTGCCATCCTCTCCCAAAACAAGAAGAAAATGAGGAGGAGAAAAAAAAACCCAAATGGTAATGAGGAACAAGGGGACATGTATACTAATTTAGACCTAATGAAACCAGATTAAGGTTGTCTTTCTGATTAAAATTAGGAATGTTTGATAATTCATGCTAGTAATTTGGAGGATGACGGCTTTCTCTAAGTGTGTTTATTTTTAACATCATTACTTATCATTTGTGAAGGGAAGGATACATAAAATTGTTGTCTCGATTAATTAAAAGAAATAAGCTGCTAGAGGAAAAAAATGTAGAGTTTTGGAGAAGCTCTTTAGTTTGTGTTGACATGTACCAACATCATAAATGTTAGATTGAATTAAGCAAATATTGGCTATTTAGCCAAATTAGTCAAAAATGTTGAATCACTTACTTTTTTACTTTCAATATATTTAAGATTTTAACCTTATAAAACCTTAAGTGCAGACTCACAGTTTTTTTTGTGTGAGGAAGATCAGCCCTGAGCTGACATCCATGCCAATCTTCCTCTTTTTGCTGAGGAAGACTAGCCCTGGGCTAACATCTGTGCCCATCTTCCTCTACTTTACGTGGGTCACTGTCACAGCGTGGCCTGACAAGCAGTGCCTCGGTGCACGCCCGGGATCCGAACCCGGGCCGCCAACAGCAGAGCACGTGCCCCTAACCGCTACACCACAGGGGTGGCCCCCGGACTCACAGTTTTCAAGCAGACATCTTCAGGTTGGAATCCCCTCTGTCTGCACCATTGCTCGTCCTTAGATCATCCTTGATTTATGTGTTTGTGTGATAAAGCCAATTGATGCACTTGGTTGAAATTCCAGATTCTGCTTGAGACAAAATGAAACAACCATTTTACATCTACCAATGTGTATCGTTTAAACACACCTAGCAAAAAATTGAGCTGTAGTACTCATTTTACTTCATTAATATGAATAAAATCACTCATATAATTCAATTTTGAGGAGTTGAACACTCATTTGGCAGTACTGTAAAGCCTAAGTACCTATTCTGCTGTGCAGGGCCCTCCACACCAGGCAGTAGCCTTTCAACACTGTCACGCACCGCCTTACACCAAGCTCCGTGATGCAGCCCATCATGGTTCTCTAGATACGCTGTGCTGTCTGACCTCTTTATCCTTCTTCCTCTCCCTCACTTATCAAATCCGAAGTATCCTTCAATTCCAACTCAAATTCTCCCCCTAAGAAGTCTTCATGGATGACCCAGCCCAAAGTGATTGTTCCTTCTTTGGATTCCTAAAGCATTTACTTTTGCCATGGGTCATTTGTCACTTAACAGATATCACCTTTGGGTGTTTTTTTTTTTTTTTAAATAAAAAAACTGTACATGTTTAATGTATACAATTTGATGAGTTTGGACATATACATAGTATTTGGGTACTATGTAATGACAGTATCATTGTGGTGATACTACCACTGCAATCAAGGTAACGAACATATCCATCACCTCTGAAAGTTTCCTTGTATCTGTGCATGTATTTTTGTATGTGTACCTGTGTAAGTGTGCACGTGTGTATGTGAGATAAGTACAGATCTCTAGAAATTATTCATCTTGCATAACTAAAACTTCATACCCATTGAGTAATGACTCCCCATTTCCCTTCCCCCAGCCCCTGACAGCCAGCATTCTATTCTCTGCTTCTATAGGTTGACTATTTTAGATCTTATATAAGTGGAATCACACAGTATTTGTCTTGATGAGATTGGTTTATTTCAATCAGCATAATTTCTTCCAAGTACATCCACGATGTCACAAATGGAAAGATGTCCTTTTTTAAGGCTGAATACTATTCCATTGTATGTATACACTACCTTTTTTTTTTTATCCATTCATCTGTGGATGGACATTTGGGTTGTTTCTGTATCTTGGCTATTGTGAATAATGCTGCAACAAACATGGGGGTGATCTTTGTTTTTTTTGTTTGTTTTTTTGGTTAGGAAGAGTGGCCCTAAGCTAACATCTGTTGCCAATCTTCTTCTTTTTGCTTGAGGAAGATTGTTGCTGAGCTAACATCTGCACCAACCTTCCCCTATTGTGTGTATGGGACGCCGCCACAGTGTGGCCTGATGAGCAGCGTGTAGGTCCACGCCTGACCCCATGAACCCCAGGCCACCGAAGCGGAGTGTGCAAATTTAATCACTACACCACTGGACCAGCCCCCTGTGATCTTTGTTTTTTAATGACAATGTCTCACCATAGCTCCTAGAAGGCAGGGACAATCACTTTTAAAGTTGTATCCTCAGGATCTAACATATTACCTGCATCTTATGGTCATTTTCTTAGATATTATTTGTTGGGAAAACAGCTGGGTGGATGAACAGGCCATCTAACCCAATGAGATTGTAAAGGCCATGACTGGCAATAAATATATAGTGATTGTGATGGTTAATTTTATGTGTCAGCTTGACTGGGCTAAGAGATGCCTAGATAGCTGGTAAAGTGTTATTTCTGGGTATGTCTGGAAGAGATTAGCATTTGATTCAGCAGACTGAGTAAAGAGATCTGCCCTCCCAAATTAGGCAGGTATCACCCAATTCATTGAGGGCCTGACTAGAAAAAAAAAGGTGAAGATAAGGGCAAATTCCCTCTCTCTTCCCGAGCTGGGACATCTATCTTCTCCTGCCCTCGGATGTCAAAGCTCCTGGTTCTCAAGCCTTCAGACTCATACTGGGAGTTACACCATCAACTCCCCTGGTTCTCATGCCTAGAGACTCAGAGGGAATTATCTCACCAGCTTTCCTGGTTCTCCAGCTGGCAGATGGCACATTGTGGGATTACTTGGGCTTCATAACCACGTGAGCCAATTTCTATAATAAATCTCTTCTTATATATATATCTCTATATATTCTATTGATCCTGTTTCTCTGGAGAATTCTGATTAATGTGATTTAGCTACTTTTACATTTGTGAAACGATAGTGCCCTCTCATGATTTTAAATTCTAAAAATGAGTTTAAGACATACACATGGAATCTCAATGAAATGAGAATTCCAAAATGAAAAATCCAAGATTTAGGTAATCTGCACTAAAAAACAGATATTATGGAACAAGAATTTAAAAAAACAATAATTAACCTAACACTGTAAGCTTAGAGAACACTAGAACATTTCCAACTGAAAATCATTGATGAAATAATACAAAGTTTTGTGAGAACAATGGTTACAAATTTTTTTTAAAGTTCAAATCTACAAATAAAAGTCAATTGGAGTAGGGAAGTTGCTGTCCAGATAATTTAGGCAGGAAAAGCTGCAACGAAGGAGACGTCATGGGTGGTGAGGGGGGAATGGCAGAGGTGAGGAGAGCAAAGCGTGCTGTGACCAGTGGTTCACACTGAACTATAATCACACTGTTTTCTACTTTATTTTTCCCCCCATCAATGGTCCAAAAGATGTCACCTGGGTGAATTTGGTGGGGAAAAATTATATTTGCAAACATAATGTGGTGTAGGATTTTTCTTTTCCAAAAGGTGTTGTTTTTTAACCAGGAGAAATTAATTCAATTCCTAGGTGTTCATTTAATTTATAATTGACCAGAGAATGTTTGAGCATGTTTCCATTCCTTATCAAACTGGATTAAAGAATTGGAAAACAAGAAGTTTCACCCCACACTGAAATAACTTGTCATTTACTGATTCTGCTTTTTGTTGTAGCCTTTCAAAGACCCACACAATCACAGCGTGGTCTGACTCACACCTCAGATGTTTCCTACGACTATAAACCACCATACTTGCTCAACTTCTTACCTTAGTAGAGTTCTCTTGTGCCTCACAAATGCATACATACAAATAAAGGCAAATTACAACAACACGAATGCAAATATAAGGTTTGCGATCTTATAGATAAGGTAGTCCAGATTACCTTAAATTGGAGACACCGATTTTGCTATTCAGAGGCTATATGAAAAATATACAAAACATATATCCTTACTTCTGAAAAAAATAAAAATTATAACATCCTGCTGAGATAATACAAACTGAGGTGGGAACTATATGCTTGAGTCCACTGCCATTCTCCATCAAGACTAAAAGGGTTTCTCAACAATTTTATCCTTTCTAAACTGAGATGCAGGGTGGCCCAGAAACAACCGGAAGTTAGTTAGTTTGTAAGCAATTGGTGGGCTCTGCTTTGGTTCATATTTCTCCATCTTAATGTCCTTTTCCCCAAAGAACCAAAAAGGAGAAAGTTGAAACCCTGAGAAGGATAATACAGCAAGTTGGGGAAGGGCAGCCGGCACAGTGATAATTAATAATTTAATAATTTAAACATGCTCTTCAAAGTGGAGCGCCTGAGAGGCTGCCGTGCTCCGTCATCATGGAGGCAGGTGCGAGCCAAGGAAGACATTCTGGGAAGTGACAGAGTCCCTTTGGGAAAATTCTGATCAAAGGAACCATTAAGGGGGTCTTCCAAGGGTCAAACTGAAGTCCTTTCTTCTTTTTACTTCAAAAAATCACCCAATTCGGACATTTTTGTTGGAGTATACATTAGCAATTAAATATGTATTTGCCTAGCTGAGCAGAAACTATAATTCTCTCTTAACCTTCTACACTCAGATTTCTGGTAGGTTTCAATCACAAGATGTCACTAAATATCAATGTTGGTTCCACAGAAGTGTCATGAATGAGTCTGCCTAGATCGTCACGCCCTCCCTAGTAGCTGGCATGAGGCGTGGTATAGAATTTGTGCTCATGTTGAATCAATATGTTCATATATTCATACAATACAGTCACAAATAAGCTTTAATTCTGTAAGGAACAATAGATAAAAATAATTTTGGTCTAATTCCCCACATTTTACAGAATAGGAAATTGAGGGCCAGAGAAGCTAAAAAACCATATAAAAATTTGTGCAATATCACACACAGGGATAGCAAAAAAGGGAAAATTAGAAGTCAGGTTTTCTACCACCTAGATTAGTGCTCTTTCACTACTTTAAACTCACAGCGATGAGGATTTGAAAATGTCACTTAAGTACCAAATGCCTGTATGTTAAATCTGCTAAATGCCTAGGTTCTCAAATAAATGATTTCCTTCACTTCTGGTCAGTGGATTTTGGTTTCCTATCACAATCTAACTCTCCAAAATCAAGGTCAGATGGTAAGGACCAAAACCTCTGCAGCTTCCTACGTCGGCTTTTGAATCTCAAGTCCAAACTCTGACCCTGTAATTCCCTGACCTTGTCTGAACCTCATTAACATCAGCACGTTTGAGGTCCTGAAAAAGATTATATTTTGTTATCATTAGCATCACTATTAGAGCGCCAAGAGCATTAATTTGTGGTTTTAGATGGTGAGTTTTCTATTTTATGTTTTCATTCATGCATTCATTCAGTCCCTACTGTATATCTAGCACTGGATGCAGTAGGGAAGGCAGAGAAGGAAGCAAATGTGTAATAAAAAATTATACTCGTGAGAGAAGACGTTACAGTCTACTGAGGGTTCAAAGGAGGTCGTGTCCCTAAGGGCCAGGATTTGTAGCACAAAGGATTCATGGGAAGATAACCAGACAGCAGATGTGGATGACAAGTCAGGATATTTGGCACGTGTAGGGTATGGAGCCTAAGAGCACCCTTACCAGGTAGGCATGATGAGCATGACAAATCCATCCTGTCCTGCTGGGGACCTGCACCCTGTTCACTCTGACTAGAAGAGGCTTCAGGCGAGCCGGGGACAGGGATTAGGGCTGGTACAACAGGAGGGGCCAGATGGTGCAGGATCTCATGTGGCACACCAAGAAATTAGACTTTTCTTTTTTAGTAGTCAATATGAAGCCATTGAAGGGCCGGCCCCGTGGCCTAGTGGTTAAGTTCAGCGTGTTCCGCTTCAGTGGCCCCGGTTTGGTTCCCAGACATGGACCTGCACCACTCGTCGGTGGCCATGCTGTAGCGGTGACCCACATACAAAATAGAGCAAGACTGGCACGGATGTTAGCTCAGGGCAAATCTTCCTCAGCAACAACAACAACAAAAATATGAAGCCATTGAACGGCATAGCAATATACTAGAAAGCTCATTCTGGCAACCGCTTGGAAGTTGGAGTCTAGGCAGGAGTTAAGAGAGAGCAGGAACAACTGGACAAAAAAATCTGGCCAAGTATTTGACTAAGTTCTGCCTCTCTAACAAGATCAGAAGTGCCTGGTGGCCAGGGCTTATGTCAGCTTAATATACCCAATATCTGGCATATAGTAGGTGCTCAGTAAATATTTTATTAAACAAATGAGCTCAGAACTGTATCTCAGGTGTCTCTCTAGGAGGAATATCCCTTAATTAAGTCACACAGGCTGAAAATTTCAATACTCTCTTTTGGGGCCGGCCCTGTGGCTTAGCGGTTAACTGCGCGCGTTCCGCTGCTGGCAGCATGGGTTCGGATCCCGGGCGCGCACCGACGCACCGCTTGTCCCGCCATGCTGAGGCCGCGTCCCACATACAGCAACTAGAAGGATGTGCAGCTATGACATACAACTATCTACTGGGGCTTTGGGGGAAAAAATAAAATAAATTAAAAAATTTTTTTAAAAATACTCTCTTTGAACTATAAATTAGGTTGTTTTCTGTGTTTTTTTTGTGAGGAAGATCAGCCCTGAGCTAACACCTGATGCCAATCCTCCTCTTTTCTGCTGAGGAAGATCAGCCATGGGCTAACATCCATGCCCATCCTCCTCTACTTTATATGAGACGCCACCACAGCATGGCTTGACAAGTGGTGCGTTGGTGCGTGCCTGGGATCTGAACCTGGGAAACCCGGGCCACCAAAGCAGAGCGCGCACATTTAACCACTGTGCCACCCAGCCGGCCCCTTAGTTTTTAATCATTATAAGGGAAAGAACAAGGGCCAAAACGAAAACAAAAATTGCATTTTTTTTTAATGAAGCATGCCTATTAGCAACAGTCCCTTAAATATGGTGCATGAGAGGAGCTGACAAGATTTTTCCAGCAAGAAAAGGGGGCAACTGGTTTTACTTAGACAAGAAAGATAGTTCTACAAAGATTTAAACAACAAAGCTACTTAGACCACAAAGTAGTCAACTGAGTGATTCCGGGGAAGTTGAGGCTCTGCTTGCATGATGCTCACAAGCTGAACAATCATTGCTCCTGTCAGCCAGCCATCAAGATGGTCTAGGAGCTCTCACGCACTACTAATGCCCAGGCAGACTCTCCTCAGTGCTCCAGGTGTCATCAGAGTGATTGTGGCTCATCAGCTGCTCAGAGACAGGCAGGGGAAGCTCTAGCTACTGTTTTTTTTTTAAACCAGAGCCTACCCCGTGCTTGGAGAGAATAACTTACAGGGACAGGAAAATAATGCTAATGGAAGTTACTCTTTCCTGAGTGCTGACCATGTCCGAGGCACTGTGCTTAACATTTTACAGGCATTATCTCACTTAAGCCTCAAAAAATCCCTAGGAGATAGGGACCATTATTATCCCCAGTTTACAAATAGGGCAGCTGAGGCTCAAGGAAGTTAAATAATTTGCCCATGATCAAGTAGCTAGGAAGTGGCACAACTAAAACTTGAATCCATGCCCAGATATCTACTCCCAAAGCCTATCCTCTTTAACCACGGTTATAGACTGGATTTAGCAAATAATAATGAGGCCCTTCATTTTGACAGCAGCTGATTTCTAACTTTGAGCCTCTTTTTGTGGTTGAACTCAGAATAATCTTGTGAGGTGGGTAAGGCATGGGTTATGGTCACCCTTTGACAAGCTAGGGGACTTGCGCTAGACAATATAGCGTAGTCTGCAAGAGGGCTGGCAAAAGAATTGTTTGGGTTCTACTCACAGTAGGACTCTGAAAAAAACTGCTTAGCCTCTTCTGAGCCTCAGTTTCCTTTTTTACAAAATGGAAATACTGCAGTGCCAACCTCAGAGTGGTTGAGAGGATTAAATATGACAATGCATGTGCAAACTTAAAACACCTACCACATACTAAGTACTCAATAAACGTTAGATATTAGGAGTATTGCCCCCAAACAATTAGCTGATAGTAAATGTCTAGTCAAATAAATTATTTTCATTCCATTCAATTCCATTCCATCCAATCCAATTTATTTCAGCTGATTATTGGGTAGCCAGCAGGTGTCAACATTCTAGGTACATATGATGACTCCTAGGTCCTGTGTGTTTCCCTTTACACTCTCATTTATCCATCACTGAAACCCCCAGGTGAGAGCTCGACATTAACACCTTAAGTATCTCTGGGTGGTATCCACCCAGTTCTACAAATATACTTCTTCCTTTCCGTTGTTTCTCTTCACCATTGTCCCCTTCTTGAAGAATGTGGGACTTCCCATCCTTTCTCCTTCATTTGTCTTTGGAGTCTATGCCTCAGAGCACCACTGGCACTCAGAAGCCCACTGGGCATTGCTCAGCCCTGCTCATAGCCCCTAAAACAAGAAACCAGTGACCCTAGTAATTTTCATTTCAAGGAGTACAGCTTTTTGAAAGCTCTAGGATGAAAAAAGCTATAAGATGGCCATCCATGTGGGAATGGGAGTGGACTGCAACTACGAAATGAGTCCGAGCCAGCACTGCAGTCTCCCGCCTGATATCAGTGATGAAACACATTTAAAAACCATCACAGAGATAGATGGGGGGCTCTTCAGTGGCCTCCTTCTAGCTAAAAGGCTTCCACTTGGGTGCTTAGGTTGGTGCAAGTTTGTTTAAGATGCATAATTCATAAATACACAGCAGTACCCCCGAATAACTTTTCACTCCCCACCTGCTCATGATTAGATGGACTGACTGCATGTCACAAGAGGATCACTCTTGAAATCTGTCATCACCCCACTTTACAGCCTGGGAAGGGCCACTAGCTATCCATCTCTTTGTTGTCTTTACTCCTTGATTGTCCCCGTCAGATATCTGCAAAAATGCCCTGCCAGGTAAAGGTCTTACTTCTCTGCACGTAGTTCCAGAGTCTAAAACAATGAGAGCATCTCTGAATCAACCACATTTTCATCCACCACTGTTATGCCAGGAAGCAGGAACTAACTTCCTCTGACTCTTTGTTTATTGCATTAAAAAAGGGGAGGGAAATTAAGAAGGCAGGGCATAAATTCAGCACTGCTCCTAAGTACTTTTGATTGAGTCGACACAAGAAAACTATCTCCTTGGAATCCATGAGGTTGCCCCAGATTATTTGTCATTCCAATGCCCAATGATGACATAATAGTCAATTTGGAGGTGATTTATGGTGCTCCAGGCAGGACTGATAAGGCGAGCTGCACAATAGGGTTATTTGGGGGAGGCATTGTTAGTGCTCTAACCTGCCCCAAACATCATTTTCTTAGCATACTTTGATGATTTTTTTTCAGTATGACAACATCAGCCCCTTAAAAAAAATCCATCAAACTAAGCTAGAAGACAAACATTACTCCATGCCCTGAAAAACTACCTTCTAGTTCAGCCAACAGTTGTTACCACTAACGGAGACCCTGACTGTGGTAGTTTTCCACCTGATCATTGTATTTCAACCTAGATACAGGCCCCATGCTCATTTCCTGGTCAAATATGTAAAAAGGAAAGGGTAACAATGAGGTCATATTAGCTGTTGTCCATGATCAACATTCACGTAAGGAGCTCAATACAGTGCCCACCTATGTTATTCTTTACAACGACTCGACATGGTAGATTCTCTTGTTATCCACGTCTCACCCCCGTTTCCTCATCTGTAAGAAAATCTAAATTATAGCAGTAGCAGAAATAACACCACCAATTAAAATACCAACAATGGTCGCCTTCTATGAAGCATTTACTAGGAGCTAGGCACTCTCATTTCTCATTTTCACTGTTTCTTTAACCCTGATGTAGGTGTCATCATCATCTTCATTTTTCAGACAGGAAAGTTGAGTCAAGGAGGTCAAGCAACGTGCGGAAGAGCACACAGCTAGTGAGTTGCAGATAGGACTTGAACACACGCCTGAGAGACCCCATCCATAAAACCAGACATTGGCTTGCCCAGAAGGGCTCTCGAGAAAAACTCCTTACCCAAGTGTGGACAGGAGAAACCACACCAAAGGAGACGCCACATCAGATGCAGATTTCGGTTACCGAGCAAGATGGAAGCTGCCGAAGTGCTGACAGCCCCCGTGGCAACTTGTTTTATTTCATTAAATCCACTAAAATCTGAGGAATCCCACCAGCAAAGGGAGTGGCCTGGCAGTTTTAATACCCCCCATGGTGAGCACATGAGTTAAGGGCTCTGTTAAGCCAAATTAAGGTGGGGGTTGGCAGCTGCGATGGGCCTCAATCTTAAAGGGACACACAATGTGTGCGGATTTTGCCTCCTTAAAGGAATTTTATCAGCCCAAGTAAAATGAAATAACCCTTTTCAAAGAGTTAGACAAGGACATTTTTCTCTGGCTGCTTTGAACTGCTTTCCCTTATGCATAGCTGCCACTTACTGACTCCTTACTAATTGCCAGCCACTGTCCTTAGAAACACTCGGTGTACGTTATCTTATTTAATCCTCAAAACAGATCTTGAAAACAGATTCCCTTATGACTCCCACATTTGCCTGACTTTCGGGCCCCTCACCTGTTTTTCTAAGATTTTTCAAAGGTTATAGTGGAAACTTTAAAAATTCTGTTGCTTGTGTGAGCTGAGCACATGGACTCTTTATTGCTGTCAGCCTCCCAGGTGAGCTGTAGCTCTTGAAAGGGGTTCACTGATCCTCGGCTGGTAGGGAGAATAATTAGATAAGAAGCAAGGCTTTCAGCCAGACTCATCTTTTGCCTGATACCTAAGTCAACAGTTGGTTTCACTGAATTAAACCACTTAGAAAACACTTGACACCTAAATGTAGTCAATCCTGTTTGGGGGTGTAGCTGCAGTCTTAACCCTTTCTGATACAACCTGATCCGTTTTCAGAATGCTGTGAGGACTCTGGGGTCATGAGCCTTATTTTAAACCTTACTTCAGTCAAAAAACCTTCTCAGCCCACTCATCCTCATATCCTCAGTTTCCTCATCTGTGTAATGGGATTATTAAAGTCATTATAACAGACACTTTTTGAGTGCTTATTATGTGCCAGATACTGTTCTAAGTGTTTTCCATTTATTATCTCATTTACATGTCACAATCATCTGATGAAGGAGGAACTATTACTGCCCCTGTTTTATAAATGAAGGAACAAAGGCATGGCGATTAGGTAGTTTACTAAGTTCACACAGCTAATGAGTGATAGCTTGGGTATTCAAAACCTAGTGGACTGACTCAAAGTTCACCCTCATGTCCACTACCCCTGGGGTTCTCCAAGTTGAGTATGCATCAGAATCACCTGGAGGGCTGATGGCCCAGTAACTGCACATTGATCTGCCCAGGGCTCTGCACCCAGGGTCAAGGCTGCAAACGTAACGATGGCCATGGAATTAAGAGTTTGCAACTAACAACAGTTTATCAGAACCACAGAAATAAACATAAATTCAACTCAAAAGGCAGACAGGCTAGTATGTAAAGTTGTGGCTTGCCTAACACACTAAAATAGACCTAAATGAGTGATTCTCTTACTACATCCTACCAGTAAACTTGGCCTGAAATATGTATTAGTGAATCTACTCATCTGGAATATTTCATACTAAAGTAGCAAATTTGGCTTATGCCCAGTGGCCTCATGTTCAGAGAAAGCTTATTTTTGCCTTGAGGAAGAAATATGATTTTTACGCTAAGCTTTACCACTAATGACTGAGATATTAATCTAATTCTATTGGGACATCCTTTCAACTGAGATAGGCCTAGTGACATATCATGTGTGAATCATGGGCATCTATGTGCATATCTATAAAGACTACCCTCTCACCTCATCTCACCTGCAGCCTAGAGAGCAGATTTCCAACAAGAACAGTTCCCACAGCTGTGAATACTAATCGTACTATCATTAATACTGGTTCTCATGTACTGAGTACTTACTCTGTGCCAGTATTGTCTTGGGCCCTTTGCATCTCATCTAATCCTAACTATTACCATAAGAAGTAGTTACTGTGATGATTGATCTCCATTTCACAGATCAGAAAATTGAGGCAAAGAGAAGTTAACACACTTCTCTAGAACTAGAATTTGACCCAGAGGCTGAAAGACTCTAGAACTCATGATTTTAACCAATGACAGGAAATAGATAAACCCCACATTTTTGCTTCTTTCCTCAGGTGAAAGCACTTTAGAAACTAGTTCTTTTCCAGCTCAATGGAACATTGGTTAGTTGAGAGAGCATTGGCTTGGTGTTAATGAGTAGGGGCATTTTTGCACTGCATACTAAATGCAGAAACTTACCCTCTTGGAAGTAGGCGGCGTTTTTGTAATGTCCAAATAGGCAATACCCAAATGCAGAGAACCAAAGTTTTTAAATTAAAAGAAGATATATTTCTTACCCTTCTCCGCTTCCAAACTTGTATAACTCCCGACTCTTTGGAATATCTCCAGGCCTCAGCCCTCTTCTTTGAGCTCCCCAGAGGCACACACTCCAGCAGGTAGGTGTTAACTCTGTTCCCTCTCCCTGTCCCCCACCTTCTCACCACTGCTGATTGGATCAGAGAAGACATCTGACTCAAGCAAGGCCAATCAGGGCTCTCTCACTGGAATTCTGAATTGGCTCCATGGTAGAACAGAAAAATTGGGAAACTCAAAGGTTATCATGTGACCATGTTTGTCCATTCATACAAAGCAGTGGGAAAAGCCAGTAGTCTACAGAGAGAGAAGAAGTGGATGTACAGAATGAAGTAAAATTAAGAGAACTTGCAGCCCCAGATGAAGAGCTTGATGGCTGTCCACTTCCCAGTTCCAATTCCTCACTCTGCCTAAAGTGCATTCCTGGCCTTGAGAGACACCTCAGGGTCCTCATGGTAAAGTCCCTCATTCCTCCTTTCAAAACTTAATCTAGATTAAGTGAGTTTGTATTATTTAAAACTAAAAGGGCCCTGATTTGGGCACAATCTAAATAAATTTAAGGGCAATTAGCTCCAAATTAAAGCAAGCAGAATTCACTAACAGTTCCTCGAAGGGAAAACAGTCTCATTGCTTTTTCTCTTATTTAAAAGGATCTTCTTGAAGTTGGAATGCCTTGTTCTTTTTTTTTTTTTTTGTGAGGAAGATCAGCCCTGAGCTAACATCTATTGCCAATCCTCCTCCTTTTTTTCCCCAAAGCCCCAGTACATAGTTGTATGTCACAGTTGCACATCCTTCTAGTTGCTGTATGTGGGACATAGCCTCAGCATGGCCGGAGAAGCGGTACGGCAGTGCGCGCCTGGGATCCGAACCTGGGCCGCCAGTAGCGGAGCGCGTGCACTCCACCACCAAGCCACGGGGCCGGCCCTGCCTTGTTCTTTACTGTAAAAAATTGAAGAAAGGTTCCAGGCTTGGGACCCACAGAACCAGACCCTGAGACGAGGCTTTGAGTGGGAGTAATTTACTTGGGAAGTGATTCCAGGAAGCACCAGTAGTGGAGGGGAAGTGAGACAGGGAAGGGAAGGATGACAATAAATACCTTTTTTTACCAAAAAAGGTAAAGGTGTTGTTATCAAACTGTTACCACCATGAGGAAGTGAGGCTTAATCCCTCTGGGGAACTCTAGGAGTCAGTGTAGACTACATCCAACTCATGCGAGGGCACAGAGCTGGGGTATCTATACACCAACTCCCAACAGAAACTGGTTGAGGGCCACTGGGAGGGAGGGTGCATTTCCAGCCTGCTGCTTGGCAGCCAACCCTGCAGTGATGGCCAGAAATCCCTCAGGGGAAGATACACAGGTCCAGGGAGCGGGAAGACCTGGAGGTATGCAGTGAAATCGGAAAAGCAAGTGAATATGGGTGGGACACCCACGGCATCTGCTGCTGGCTCATGTAGAAAAGCAATACAGAGGAAAGACTTTAAAGTGTATCCCCAATAAGAAGTTTGTTCTAGTTGACTTTCTAGAGGGAAGTGATTAAGGGTGACTAAAATTTGGTACCGTTTTCAGCATTTTGTTCCTCCCCAATTCTTTGTTCTCAGAGAGTCTTTTTTCCATTAACAAGTGGTACTAGGCAGGAGATGTGCACTGTGGGATCTTCTGGGCCATTTAAATGGGGCTGATAAAACATCCTTGACTCACAGCTTGAGCTGGAGGAAATAATTCCAAATGTCCCCCTGCATTTACCTCCTCCTTCAGGCCTCACAGCTGGAGGAAAGGGGACTAGTTGAAGGGTCACCCCCCGGCCCCACAGAGTGGTAAAATGTTTATTCAAAAAGGCCACAGAGAAGACTGCAAATCTTGACATGCTTTGTACATACGCCGAGTAGTAGAGGGTAAGAGGCTCTTGGTAGAGGCCAGTGGTCCAAAGCCCAGGGAACGGCAATTTTTCCTTCCTAACTACCCTCTTAAGGAAATATTGGGAACAATCCCTTACTTGGGACTTACAGGCGCTAAACAAGGAGAGAAGGGGGCACACAGGGCTTCGCAGTTACCCTTGAGTAAGGGAGTGAGGCTAACATGAGTTTTGTCTACTATGCTGAGCTTGGCTCAGAATTCATAATGGGAGTCATTCAGCGGCTGTTGGGCCTCCTGCAGGTGCCAATGCTACCTCTCTGCTAAGAACCTTCTTGCTTTCCTCTGCTGCTCCATGTCCCTAACTCCCTTCAAACTCCATTAAAATTCCATCCCTTCAGATCTCCCAGCCTCCCCGCCCTGACTTCTGGTCTCTGGTGGTTCTTTTCGTGTGTGTGCCCACCAGCATCTGAAGTTGTTCTATATATAGGTTTCCCTATGTATATGCCTCAGCTCTCTACTAGTTAATAATTAGTTTGGGGTAGAGGTATAAGAGAATAAAACAAGCATTATTTTTATCCATATGTCTCACTGTCTGTGGTTCAATATTCTACAATAATAGCATGGTGGTCGAGCATGGATCTGAAGCCAGCCTACCTGGATTTGCATCTCAGATCTACCTGTAATGCTTATAGCTATTTGTTGTGTAACCTATCTGGGCCCCAGTGTCTGGCACAGTTAGTATTCCATAAATATTTGCTGTACGGATTGAAGAATGAATAATAGAATGAATGAATGAAGTGGAATATGATGTCCCCTAAATGTTGAGGGTTCAAGCAGCAGGCCTACCTGTAACATTTGTGGGGCTGGTACAGGAGAACATATGAAGGCCCCAGCATGGCTCCTTAAGGGAGCCACTATAAGGGGCCTTGCATAACGCTGGGTGGACACTCCAGCCTGTATGTCCAAGCTCTGCTGTCATCTCCAGTAAAGAGCAACCCCTAGGCCACCAGCTAGGCCTATGGGTATGTGGTCTTAAAACAGACCTGGAGAAGAGGACCAAGGAAGCGGACCTATGGCCATTTGGGCAGAAAACCTGGAATTCCAGGTACTCAGAAGTGGCATCACCACTGAATGTGCACACCTCTTTGCCCTGCAGATTCCCTTCCTGTGCGGAGTGCACAGCCAGAGGAGGGTCAGAGCGCTGCTCTCTACACAGGTGCATTCATTTTGTAAACACTCATCAGGCTGTAAACTTATAATCTGTGCATGTTTCTGTATATGTTATACTTCGATACAGTTTGAATGAAAGACATATAGGTATATAGATAGTAAAGCAAATTATAAATGTTAACAATCGTTGAATTCAGATAGTTAATGTAACTGTGTACTTTGTATTAATCTCTCAATTTTTCTATGTGCTTGAATTTTTTAATGATAAAAAGCTGGAAAAATTATGACAGTGGCAAATACTCCCGAGGCAAGGTCAATGATGCTATGAGACCTCATGACAGGGGAACGGACCAAGGCAAGGAGGTCAGATTACTGCGGGACCATTTGGAACCTTAATGTGAATTAGTAAAAGGCTCTGCTCCTGCGTATTAACCCTCTGGACTCACAGCTTACAAGTCAACTTGTAAGAATTAGAAAAAGGCATGCTTTCTGCCAGGCAGACCAGCCCACACCAGGGCACCTGGATTCGGAAGCAGGCACTCTAGCATCGTAAACAGCCTTGTCTGGGAAAGGATTTGATGAGAAGTTAATTAGGTAAAGAGGTGGAGAAGGAACTTCCCAGGCAAAGGGATCAGCACGGACCAAGTTCCAGAGGTGGGAGTACACACGATCAGGAGTTGAAAAGCCCAACATAAGTGCAGAGAACTCCCAAGAGCCTAGTGTGACCTAAGGCTGGAAAGAAGGCAGGGAAGAGAAGAAGATTTGTGAAATGAGGGCACTGCAACTCCCTAGTGCCAGGCAGACATGCTGAAAACACTGGGCTCTGACATTGGCTAACTCTGATTTGGGGCTTAACCTATCCAAGTCTCAGCTTCCTCATCTGTAAGATGGAAACAATCTTATATTAGAGGATTAAATGAGGTTTGGCATGTAGATACATGGAACACAACATTTAATAAGTGTTCATGGCATTTCTTCTTCTTCTTGTGTTCACCTCTCTCTCTTTTGGCATTTACCCATTCTTCATCATCATCCTTGTTGTCATGGCAGCTAATACTTATAGCCCATACAATGTGCCAGGTACTCATCTAAGCACTTCACGTGTATTAACTCATTCAATCCTCATAACAACCTTTTACAATATAGGTGCTATTACTGTTCCCATTTTACAGATGAGGAAACTGAGGCACGTTAAGTGATTTGGCGAAGATCACACAGAAAGTGGCTGAGCCGGGATTTAACTAGGCAGCCAGCCTCTGGAGTCTGCATGCTTAACCACTGTGCAGGATTGCTTCCTTCACAAATAGGCAGGAGGGAAGAATGCACACATTGAAAAAGCCAGATACCCCCAAATTGTCCCTTCTACATCACACCAGCTCTACGATATAGCTCTGGGGCAGAAAGTGCGACCACATTACTAGCTTTGTTATGGACACTTTTCTGTGTACAAATCCCAGGGGCTAAGATGCTGCTTTGGATCTTTTTCAATCCATCCCAACAATTTCCTCAACCTTGAAGCAAACCTGAGCTGGGAGAAAAATGAAATCAGCCCTTTGGAATGGCAGCATCAATTTTTAACCACCACTGTCGCTGAGTGTTCGAGTTGCAAAGCCTGGGGAAACGTTGATCAGTCACGGGCTCTGTATGACACGGGGCTGTGAAATTAGTCCGGGGTTTCAGAAAGTGAACCAATCTTTCCTCTTTTTTCTCTTTTCCACTTGAAGGAGCCATCCAACGTATCTCACTACTTGAGCCCAAATGAAACTGAACTGTTTTTGTAATTCTGGGCTATCTAGGTCAGGGGCCAGTCGGACGACAGAAACCTCACTGGCTAACTGAACAGGGAAACTTGAATATAAAGAATTGTAAACTAGGAGAAGGTGGTTAACTGTGGAGAAGGGTAAAAGCAATTCTAAGGGGCCCAGAAGTAGCAGGAGAGAAAGAGCAGCTCCTCCCTCCAGGCTGAGGAAGAGTGGGCAGTGGGGAACAGACGACCCAGATTTCGGCCTATAGGGCAAGATTCAGACCTCTTTGCAGAGGGTGCGGCTACCACAGAGCATGCAGTCAGCCTGAGGGCTCCACTGGAGCTGGTCCGTATAGATCACTCAGCTTCCACACTGAATAATAAATAATAGGAGACTGAAACCAGGAAGGAAAGTGTCTTCCTGCCTCTAGAGCCTTGCAGGATCATTCCAGTGTCCTCTTTTGACAAAAGCTAACATTCTGCCAGTCAGCAAAGGGAAATGTTTACAGGGTCTAGCACCAGTATCACAAAATAGTGAAAGAACAGGGATTTGCAGCTGAGGGACAGTAAATTGATAACTAGCACATGGGCATATATGAAGCAGTCAGACCATGGACATTAGCACTAGCATACCATTACAGTTAATCCTTTTGAGGGTATCTGTATCTATTTCAGCCTCCTTAGAAGTAATGAAGGAGCCCAACAGTTATACAGAGTGCGTGTGCTAATTTCTTCCTCTGGTACCATTGTGTTTAAATCTTACAACTGTGTGTGTGTGTGTGTGTGTGTGTGTGTGTGTGTGTGTGTGTATAACTCATGCTCTACGGAGGTGCCCTGTCAATTCCATGTTTCATGCATCATTATATCCCTAGTACTTAGTATAGTGCTCTGCATATAGGAGATACTCCATGAATATTTACTGAATGAATGAATGCTTGGCTTATCCTGTGGCACATCTTGTGCTATACAAAGTGACAAAAAGAGGTTACACAGAGGTACTGGAATAACTGGATACCCACATACAAAAAGATGAATTTAGACCCTTACCTCACACCATACACAAAAATTAACTCAAATGGGTCACAAACTTAAATGCAAGAGCTAAAACTACAGAAATTTTAGACAAAAACATACAAGAAAATCTTCGTGATCTTCAGTTAGGCAAAAATTTTTTAGATATAACACCAAAAGCACAATCTATAAAAGAAAAAAAATGATAAATTGGACTTCATCAAAATTAAAAGCTTTTGTCCTTCAAAAGATATTGTTAAGAAAATGAAAAGACAAGCCACAGACTGGGAGAAAATATTTCAAAAGTGTATATCTGATAAATGACTTATATCCAGAATATATAAAGAACTCTTACAACTCAACAAGAAGGAAACAAACAACCCAGTTAAAAATGGGCAAAGATAGACAGACATTTCACTAAACAAAATGTATATTTAAGGCTAATAAGCACATGAAAAGATGCTCAACATTATTAGGCAATGGGGAAAATAAAAATCAAAACCACAATGTGATACCACTTCACACTCACAAGGATGGCTACAAAGACGGTGGGGATGTGGAGAAACTAGAATCTTCATACATTGCTGGTGGGAATGTAAAATAGTACAGCCACTTTGGAAAACAGTTTGACAGTTTCTTAAAAAGCTAAACATAGAGCTATGATATGACCCAGCAAATACACTCTTAGATGTCCGAAAAGTAATTAAAATATATGCCCATGTAAAGACTTGTATGTGAATATTTAAAACAACACTATTTACGAAAAAGTAGAGAGAATTCTGATGTCAGTCAAATGGCGAATGGATAGACAAAAATAACGTATCCATACAATAGAATCAATTAAGTAATAAAAAGGAATGAAGTACTGATACACGCTACAACATGGATGAACCTCAAAAAATTATGCTAATTGAAAAAAACACAGAAGACCGTACATTGTATGATTTCATTTAAATGAAATGTCCAGAAAAAGGAAATCTATAGAGAAAGAAAGTAGAACAGTGGTTGCCTCGGGGCTGAGGGAGGGAACAGGGATTGACTGAAAATGAATACAACAGATGTTTTGGGATGAGGGGAAGTGTTCTCAAATAGGATTGTGGTGATGGTGGCAAAACTGTAGATATACTAAAAATCATTTAATTGTCTACTTAAAATGTAGAATAAAATGGGTGGATATTATGATACATAAATTACCCCTCAATAAAGCTGTTTTAAAAAAATTCCCACTGTCCAGGCCCCTCTCAGCCAAATTAAATGAAAATTGCTGGAGTGAGATTAGGCATCAGTAATTTTTAAACATCTTGAAGTAACTCCAGTGTGCAGACAGTGTTGAGAACCAGCGGTCTATCACCATGCTACTCAAAGTGTGGCCCAAGGACCAGCAGCATCAGCATCTCCTGGACGCCAGTTAGAAATGTAGAATTTCAGGCCCCACCCCAGACCTCCTGAATCAGAATCTACATTTAAATAAGATCCCTACATGATGCAGATGCCCATTAAAGTCTGAGAATCACTGCTTTCTTACAATGGATTTATTATAATCTTTAATTGTTTGTTTTATGTATTTCTTTGCTGTCTACCTCCAGGAGAGTTGGTACAACTCCACACAGAATGCAATGTAAATAGAGCTTCAATCAAATTTCTGAGAAGGCAGGGTCCCTGTCTGCCTTGCTCCCTGCTACTTCTCCATGCTGAGCAGTATTCTTGCCACAGAGCTGGATCTAAATCACACATTTGTGGAATAAATAGAGAATCGTCTCCCTCTACTCAATTTTCCTTTTCTAACTATCAAGCTCCTACTAATATTCAAGACCTAGATGAAGGGTGCCTTCACTAGCTCCTGGGGAAGAGTCAGTTTCCCCCACTCTGTGACCCTGCTGGTCCTCTGTTCGCTCATCAGGACAGCAATGAGAGCACTGAGCCTCATCTCCCCATTGAAAGGGCATCATTAACCAATGGAGCTGAGCCATCAAAAGGGTTGGAGCTTTTCTGCACAAATTAATGAATTAATACATCGAAAGTATTCTACTATCATGAGAGTTGTACTTAATATTATTGTGTGTCTACCTTATGGGGACACCCTGGTGAACAAAAACAGTTGTGGCCCCTCGTCCCCTTCGGGAGTTACACTTCACCATGGGAAATACACCTTATCCAAGCATAAAGATGTTGGCCATCTTTGTATGTTAACGAATGCCAACCTTCTCTTTTCTTATGTTTTCTGTAGTGTTCTTTGCTTTTTGTATGCTTCCTAGGGAGAGCCGATGCTTCCTGGTAAAGCAAGACCCAGGGCCAAATGCAGGCCCCCAAACGCACAATCTCACAATCTAATTTGCAAACCCTCCCTACTGCACGGAGGCTGACTCTCTTAGTTTGGATTCTCCTAAAGCAGAGGCTGAGAGGGAGATTCCAGGATAAATAAATTATTTGGGAGGTACCAGGAAAAAGCAAGAGGGGAGCAGGTAAGTAAGATAGGAAAGGAATGAAGCACATAAAACAAGGTGTTATCAAGTCAGAAGCCACTGTGGACAAGTGGAACTCACTCCCCCGGGGAATTGTGGGAAGACTATAGGTCAAGATTGAGAGAATTATCCCAGTTGAGGGGCAAAGAAGCTGGACTATTTTCCACTGGCTTCCCATCTGTTATTGGCTGAAGGCTACTTCTGGAACCATTAACTCCAGCATTTCAGATTTGCCAAAAATGCTCCTTTAACCTGGGGAGAGGGGGAAACAGAGATTTGCAGGTGTTTAAAAGCAGCAGCTTTCCATAGGTAAGGTGCATGCTGGGGAAATATTCTCTGAGAGGAAATATTGGGGGGAAATGACAGACTCTTTACCCGGAGAACTAGGATGTGAATGGACAAGGGAAAACCCAACCTTCAAGTTAGTGGCTTGATGAGGCTAACCTTAGAGTACTGAAGTATTCAGGTTCAGAAGGGTTCTGGTGAATCATAGAAAAACAACTTTGCCTCAGAGAGGCCAAGTCTGTAGCTGGCAGCACGGAGAAAAAGCAAATTGAGTTAAATGGAAATGACATTTCACTTACCTTGCCATCCACTCTGATGGCCACCTACAGGCCCTCCGAGGAAACATCCAGTGACCACCAGCCCTGACCTCTGTTGTTAGGCTAATGTCACAGCTTTGCAGATATAGCTCCAAACCTTATCTGGGGTGTGTGCTTGTGGACGTGTGGTGTTTGGGGGTGGCAGAGAGAAAGCAGGCACTTTGGAGCCCCATTGGGAGTCCAGGACCCAGCCCACTGATAGGCAGTTACTAAGTAGCGCTGAAAGATGGAAGTCAGCCAAGCTGTCCTCTCATTTTAATGTGGCAATCTTCCCAGCTAAGGTCTTTGGTGGCAAATCAAATGTTCTATGACATTATTTTCCAATTTCAGGCATTTCCCCAGCTGGATTCTTGAGTGGTATATTTTCCAAAAGTTCAGAAACATTGTCCTGCTTGCCATCTGCCTTGATGGCCTGACATATTGGACACTGACTCTGGGACCAAAACATGTGTGGCCCAAGGACACCATCCTGCCACCGGCTTATGGCATCTGAGAGATGATGGAAACACAAACCTCTCACCTCAGTTCAACCAAACACCGTGACTCCAGGCAAATGGCCTCTCTGGCCTTGCTGTATTTATTTAGCACTTGCTAGGTGAATGTAGATTAGACTCACCCTAAAAACTTCACTCTTTCCCATTCTCCAATGAGTAATATGACAGTTTGGCCTTTTCCAATATGGTTACGTGGCATCTGTAAGATATTGAAGGCACTTACATGCAGCGTTTTAGTACCAATTTGACCTGATTAGGTGTGTTGTCAACAATTGGACCTTGAATCCTAAGCAGGGGGTTTGTTTTTTGCTCTCGCCGCCTCTCCAGCTCTCCTGTGCATCATCGTCTAAATTTTAGGGGACCGCATCTAAGAATAATTCATGTTCTTCGAAGGGAGCAAAGAGGAAGGAGCACAGCTGGAGCCAGAACTTTGCAGCTCTCTCAGGAGCTTAGCCTGGAATAGCTGACAAGGACTTGAGCCAAAAATTCCGCACCCATTAGCCAGCGTGATGAAAAGCGATTAGCATTTAGCACAACCATGGCAACCTTTAAATCCAAACAAGCCCCTGCTCCCAGCTCCCTGTAAACCTGCCCAATTCCAGCTCTTCTTGATGCTGATGTCACTAATTGGTGACACACTCATTTCCATGGCTTCCCCCGCCTCCACTGCCCGCAACTTTGATTTGATCCTGGAGGGATGTATGTGTGTGCAGCTGGAGGGAAAGCAATGTGAATGAGAAAGGGGAGCGGCAGAGGGTGGAATGAAGATGTAGCTTTAGCTAATCACCTTGGCAGATATGAGACAGAATTCTGAGGACACTTAGCATGGTCTGGACCCATATAGGCCTGGGAATTTTGTGATTGAGGTAGTGCTCCTTCTGATGGATGAATTGGGTTGAAAGGAAGTGCTTATGAGTTGGTTAAAACCGGACTAGTGCTGTTTTTACTCTGATTAACAAGGCATGGTTATTCATCACTCAGCTATGGCATCTGAGAGTTAAAAGTCTGGTCCACTCTCCTTCTCAACGTAGGAAGCACCCCTACCACAGCCATGACAGCTGGTCAGCTACCACCTCTGCTTAAGCCAAGGGTGGCAAGTTCAGCTACCTTCAGGGGCATGGAAGGTAAAACCGATGAGTGAAATGGAGCTGAGTCTAAAACAGCAGGGAGAAGTGGAGTCTGAGGAAAACCGAAAAGCACATGCTCCATGGTACGGGAGCAGCAGCTTCCCATCTCTAGTCACCTGTTGAAATGCAGAATCGAGGGTATTGTGTGTGTGTGTGTGTGTGTGTGTGTGTGTGTGTGTGTAAGAGAGAGAAAGAGAGAGACCACAATCATCTCAATTAAAATTTTTTAAAAACACCAAACTTTAAGGAAACGCTGAGTGGGCAAACTATATCCATCCATACGCCAGTGATGGTCTGCCCGCCACCAGTTTACAGCCCTGGCTTAAGCAGATGACAGGAAGCACACCTCACAAAGCAACCCACTGCATGTAACAGCTTCTTTCATGTATTTACTCCTTTACAAATATCTTGCACTATTGGTCCCATTCATTTTTTCTAACTTATTCACAAATTTTTTAGTAAGCATTTACTCTGCTCTAAACACTCCTCTAAACCAAGGGTCACCAGGAATCCCTTGGGACAACCCAAGGAATAAGACAAGCTTTCTTTCTTTCTTTCTTTCTTTTTGCTGAGGAAGATTAGCCCTGAGCTAACATCTGTTGCCAATCCTCCTCTTTTTTGCTGAGGAAGATTAGCCCTGAGCTAACATCTGTGCCAGTCTTCCTCTACTTTCTATGTGGGACACCGCCACCACATAGCTGGTGAGTGGCGTAGGTCCGCACCTGGGATCTGAACCTGCAAACCCGGGCCACTGAAGCAGAGCATGCAGAACTTTAACCCATAGGCCACGGGGTCGAGCCCAAGACAAGCTTTCTCATGGAGGATCATTGTACCTCCTGGAGGATAATTCCCCCATCCTTATCCCCAAGTTTTCTCTTTCTAGATCAAACAGCCCCATTTTCTCCAACGTTCCCTAAAATGTCAAGGTTTCTCTTTTCAATTCTAGTTTGTTAAAATCCTTCTTAAAATGTGGTAAAAGTAGTATAAAGTACTAGTTATGGAGCCCCATTCTGAATGTGTTACAATTCACAAATTTTGTTAAATTCTTTGCTGAACATATGTAAATACATTGCTGTTCAGTATACCTACCACCCTTTTTTGGTTTATCTGGGTTTTGGTGTGGGCACATATCTTCATTTCTAAGAATCCCGTGACATAAAGTACTCTATGGACATCTCTGCATGCAGCAACTACAATCTGTCTTCATATTCTCCGTAACTTAATGGAACACAGTACATGCATAGCCAAGCTTATTTGCTTTCTTGTGCTTGTATTTCCAAAGATCACAGATTTCATGCTGAAGTGCTACATGATATAAGCATTTCCAGGAGCCCTTGAGGAAAATAACATTAATTGCCTGCGACTCTAATTGGCTTTATGACAGTAGCCAGGCCAGTGGCTGGGAAAAGACACCCCAGAACAGCTGTCAAATACACAACCTGGCAGAGAGACGTCAAATGGCCAAGAGCCCTTCCTGAATAGAACTGACATTCAGGAGGCCCACACAGACCCAGCGATCAGAAAAATCTCCCTCTATGTGATGATTTTCAAATCAGCTTAATTTAAAATTGTTTCCGTGGAGCATGCAAAACCTGTCACATTTGAGCTCTGGTTGGCAGTAAGCTACACTTGGAGGAGCAAAACCCCAAACCTACTAGTCATCAACTGAGTGTTTAGGAAGGTACACAGTGATTAGGCCACGATTATATTATTTATCCGGCCTTTAGCAGGCGTGTATTTTTGTAATTAACGATGATTTGGAGAGGACCAAGTGGAAATCAACAACCTCAATCTGCCAAGAATAACAAGTTTTAGTAATCATACAAGTATCCTCAAATGGTTGTCCTGTTTCTCTCCTATCTGAACATTCATCAGAAATTGGGCATAAGCGCTGTCTCTTATAGTCTTTTACCTCCATTATATATGAGATGAAAAAGCACAGGCCTGTAAGAATTGTTAATGTTGGGGGTCAGTCACCCCCCTCAGGGTCTGTGTCACTAAAAGAAAACCAGGTTGAGAATTGGGAGATCGAAGTCTGAATCCTGAATCCTATTGCTTAATATTGACCAAGTAATTGACCCATCAAAATGACTTTCAGGGAGATTCAAATGCATATATAGAAGCAAACTGAAAAATATGAAGTACTGTGCAAAAGGATTGAACTACTATCATTAGTGCACTTCTGTTTCTCAGAATCCCCTATTCTAAAATCTTAACAAATAGGTACAACTGTCTTCCATCATGTTCTTTTTTTTTTCACCAGAAGTACAGGATCAGTTGTCTAAAGCCACTTCTGTTTCAACTTCGCTCTCTCCCACAGTTTGCGAAATATAGATCCATGGGCTAGATTGAACCCACAGAGATATTTTATTTGACTTGCAATGTTTTGTTTGTTTAGGTTTTTTAAATTGCCTTGCCTGTCAATGTTTTATATATGGGATTTTTCAGACTGATATTTTCAGCTGGTATTTTCATACGCAAGTTCAAATCTCCTACTTCTACTGAAAAAAATGGGAAGGTTTGGCAATGTTGCCTTGGATTCCCTACAGCTGGAGCTGAGAAGCAGCTGCGCACAGGGCATGTTCTCTCCACTACCCCACGACCCCACCTGGCCTGCCTCTCGCACTTAGGTCTTCTGTCTGAATCTCAAAGGCATTCCGATGTCAACCCGTGCTCTTCCTTTGTTTGTTTCAGAGACAAATAGCTCTCTAAAATATCAAAAAGGTTGGCAGCAAGAAGAATAAAGAGAAGAAATGAGACAGAATAACCAACTTACTGGACATGAATAAAAAAGAACAGAGATATCAAACAGCTACTATGAGAAGCAGTAGAGCAATGTAGTTAAAGGTATGAACAAAATACTAAAGCAATATCAAATCACGGCTCCAGCCCGTACTAGCTTAGGAGACTTACTTAAGCTCTCTGGGCCTCAGTTTCCTCATCTGGAATATGAGAATACTAATAGTTGTTTTTAGAATTCATTTAAATAACAAGGATTTCCTAAGCACGCACTATGTACCAGAGACTCTTCGAGGCACTGGTGATGCAACAATAATCCAAACAAACCCCGTACTCGTGTGGTTTATGTTAAATGAGTGAATCCATGTTAAGCACTTAGAACAACATCCAGCACATGATACTCAATCCATCTTAGGTATTATTATTGTTATAATTCACAATATGCTGCCTACTCAAAAGTGATTATTTTAATCAGGAATGGTAAATCTGTTCAAACTTGTATTTTATTTCCTGATAGTAGCTACCAGAAATACAGTGTTAAGAATGAGTCTGAGGCCTTGTCTAGGCTCAGTAGAAAGGAGTGCAGTGATTGATTATTGATGTCTGACATGGGCTTGAGTTATGTGTGTGGAAATTTGCCTGGAGGTTTTGCCAGCCTGGTTTAAAGAATCCCTAATTTCTGTAAATAAAATTTCTGTAAATGCGAATTTCTGCCTCTCTTGTCAGTGTCGACAGTCATTCTGAGACTTCTGGTTCAGGGAGAGATAAAATCATCATTTCCAAGCTTTTTCTTTTTAGCAGGCAGCTCAGAAGGGCAAGGCCACGTTCTGCTGTTGCAGATATGCTGAGAACACGCAAAGCTCCAAAGGCTCCTCGCCTGCAATTCGGGAGACTTGAAGATGTCTGTTCCAATCACCAGCCGTGAAGATAACCCTCTCAGAGCTACAGACCCAACTCAAGGGAACGGAAAGGCCTGCCCAGTGAGGATATGTTTCTTTTCAATAAAATATTTAAAAGGAAAGACAGAAAGAAAAGAAGAACATTCCAACAAATCATACCACAAAACCCAAGCATTCGCTCCTGGCAGGCCCAGAGGCTGAAACTCGCTGTGGCAGCACCTGTGCCCTCACTGACATCTCAGTTTGCTTCCCCCGTACGTCTGTTCTCGTGCAATTCCAGACCAGGCAAGGTGCAAAGTCATCGTTAAGTTTTCTCATTCACAGCCAAACCCAAATGTTCACTCTTTGCAAACTTCTCATGGCCAGAAATGAAATAAAATCTTTCCCAGAGATATTAAATGTAAACCTACCAGGCTCCCTGGAAGCTTGCACCTGCCTCCCCAGCCCGAGGCTTCTCTCCATCTTCCATCAGAACTACACGTGGCAGCCAAGTTCACAGGGATAAAGAATTCACAGCCACAGGCTGCTGGTAAGAGAGGTCACTGGGCAATGAAAGAGAGGAAGCATGTCTGAGCCACCAGGTTCAAGGCGAACAGGCAAGGTGACATCCGGTATTAAGCAGACACATGCAATAATGTGGGGAGGTGACCCTGCACAGTGGCTCAGATGCAGTCTTCCAGATCAGCTCCCCTGGCACCGGGGATGCGGGGTGTTTGAAAATGATTCTCGCCGGGCTGCTCACCCATACATTCCATTATAGTTCCAAAGGATCCATATTGTCTCTGTCCAAGTAAAACAGAACTGTGTTATGCCAAGGTAGGGTGATTTTCTGAAAATGTGACAGCAGAAAGTGGATGGCCTCTGGGGTCCTCCTGTTCCCCACGTGGCACTCTGGGCTTTCTTTCAGAGCACCTCTCCTGGCATATCATTTATGATTTACTTGTACAGCTACTCGTTTACTATCAGTCTCCCCCACCAGTCTAGAAGCATCCTGTGGACATAGACTGGGTCAGTTTTTTTACCACTCTCTCCCGATAGCTAGCACAGGGGCAATAAACCTTTTCTTAAAAGAGTGATATAGTAACTATTTTTGGCTTTGCATACCAGAACGTCTCTTTTGGGACTCCTGGACTCTGCCGTTGTAGCTTGAAAGCGGCCATGGCCAATAAGTAAACAAATGGGCATGGCCACATTCCAATACAACTTCATTTACCAAAATAGGCAGTGGGCTGTATTTGGTCCATGGGTGATAGTTTGCTGTCCCCTGATCTAGCACAATAAATCACTAATATATCTGCATTAAGTATAAAATAAGTATGTTCATCTCCTTGTTGCATCTCAACAAGGACGAAAGACTTAAGTAACGTATGGTGATCAGAAATCAGGATGGTGGGATGGGGCCTAGGTACCAGAAGGGGACCCAGGAGGCTCCTAGGGTTGAGGGTGTTCTGTTTCTTGGTCTGGGTGCTGGTACACGGTGAATTACTTCGTGAAAATTCATTGGTCTCCACATTTAAGTACTTTCTCTGAATGCATGTTATACTCTGAAAAGAGTTTACAAGTTAAGAAATAAATACATAAATAAAATAAAATAAGGGCTAAAGACAGAAAGCAGAGCATCACTGCCTGCTAGATTTGAGCTTCCCTGAGGACAGCTAATGAAAAAAATGGTCTCTCAACCAATTCTGAGTATAGACCTAGAGGATGGGCTATATTGCCTCCTGGCAAACACAAGCTAAAATATGGCTGTTTGGTCTAGCAATTCCACAGATAAAGTTAGTGTCCTGATGATGAAATAACCTTTGAAACCACAGAGACCTGGAATCTTTAGGCACTCGGGGCCTCTGATTTTTTCATCCCTAAAATAATCGTGTCTACCCCCAGCTCTGTTGTGAGAGTCAAACTAGACAACGTATACAAAATGCCTAGAACAGTGCCTGGTGTTAGTTCATGCCTATGATTAGCACCCAATGAATGTCAGCAAGTGTCAGCTAAAATGAAAAAAGACCATACTGGAAAGAAGGTGGTTGGGTATCTTTCATTTGCCCCCCTCATCCATTCTTCATCCTTCTCTGCTCCCTGTCCTGAGGTTAGCCAGCATGAGCCAAGTCAACAGGCTCTGTTGCCTCTTCTGGTTTCCAGCGTGTGAACAGAGGCATGAGAGAGAGCCAGGTCAGGGTATTTATTTCCCCCGCTTCCTCCAAGCAGCATCCCTCGATGAAATGGATGTACAGCATCCCCTTTCACACTGCTGCTTTGTCTTCAATTCCCCTTGCTTCCTCAGGCCAATGGGTGCTAACTGCTCCCTGCTGATAATAACTACAGGGTACTGGAGTATTCCTGTGGTTTTCCCCACACTGTGCCCACATCTTTGTCCTCTGTTTCCAGGACTCTGACTAATGCATCAACCATACGTCATGAGCAAGGCAGGAAAGTTTCTGAAAATAGTAAATTGTGCTTTCTTTTGGCTTACCTCTGGGATTTGGGGAAAAAAGGGGTATTTTTCTCTAAGCCCAGCACAGAAAGGTTATAAAGCTTTGTTTGCCAGATCTGGGCTTTCTTGCCTCAGGAGTTCATTAAGCCTGAGTTTATTTTTCAGATATGAAAACAGCAGTTCCCGGCCAACCTCGACACACAGGCTTTATTTGGGTGTGGATGCTCAGGGAGATACACTGGTGCTGAGAGCCATCTGGCTTGCACACAGTAGTGATGGGGGGTTTTGAGACAGCCTGGGGGCTCACTCCCACTCCCAAGAAGAAGGCTTCTTGTGGCATAGCTGTGGTTGCCCAAGGCCTGAAATATCAGGCCCAGGGGTTTTTGGAACCTCGGCAAAGAGCTCCCACTCCAAGTGCTTTGCGCAAGTATCTGATCTGCCCTCTTTGAATGCATACATGGGCCTGATTGAGTCCTACAGCAGTGACCATGACATGGTGACAATTAGAGGCTTTTCTAGTTAGAATTGTTGGGACCGTGTAAGCCCCTCAGGATTTCTCCATAATCTCAAGGGAGAGTAGAGGCACCTTCTAAACCATAACTGGATATAGACAGCTCTACCTCAGTGATTCTGATTTCTTTTGGTATGACTTGACTTGGGCCCCTAAACTGCATCTTTCACATGTACCCCAGGGACGCCGATGTGAGTAGTCCACTGAGTACAGGGAGGTATCGTAAGTATCCCCATTTTACAAAGGAGGAAAATGGAGCCTCTGAGAGCCTAACCTGCTCCATCTCAAGGTGTTTGGGGTCCAGGCTACTGTCGGTTGAGCAAGAAAAGCTAAACAAATTGCCCTTTCTTGTGTGTGGAGCACTTTAGATGCACAGTTCTTACTGTATTCTGGGGAATCCCGACCAAATCCAAAAGTTTGCAAAATTCCAAGAACTGAGTGGGCTTCTACTTTCCTTCACAGTGGAGTAAGTTGGAGGGCTGTGGCTGGCAAAAACCTTTCCCCAAATGCTTTTCAGGTAAGACTGGTCAGGAACACCTAATCTATGTAGGTGCCGAGCACAACCAAGAACTCTTTCCCGTCTCGCTATAAGGCGCCAAGCTTAGAAAATCAAGTAAAACAATCAACTTGGCTGCTCACGAAGTCAGCAAAAAATGTTTCTATAATTAATCTCATCAAGGCAGTTCAGTCACAACATTAGTGTCAATACGCTCGGAGAATAAAAGTAAATTGTAGACTGTCTCTACTTTGCTTATCTTAATTTGGCAACCATTTCCTTTGAACCTTTAATAAAAGTCACAGGTATTGATAGGGTTCAGTCTTTCCATCCTCCCTTTTCTATCACTCCCTTTGACCCCCCCCCACACTTGAACGTATGTTTCAGTGTTCTCACAATGCTTATATTAAGTATAATTATTGTACTAGCAGTATCATTAAGTAAAATGTTTGGGTGGTGGGAACTCTGGTTAATTGAGTGCAAATGGAGAAAAAATTTTAATTTTTTAATTTTAAAATCTTTCTCTTAAACATCTTTCTTCCTTCCTTACCTCCTTCATTTCACTCTCATTCCTATAGACAAAATGGACATAAGTATCAGCACACAAATATCCAAATTTATATAGAGAGAAATCAATATAAACAATCATGGCTGCAAAAGGGTTGAGAATGCATCAGGTTTCAGATATGTGAAATCAAGACTGTGATTTGGCACTAAGTTTAGCTCTGAGCTCCCTGGCAGGCAAAGCAAAATAAGAAATAGACCCTATTTTCTAATTAAAAGAAGTAAAGTAGTTCATAAGGAAAGATAAACATTTGGGGGGGACCTAGGGCACTAAAACCTAGTAATAGTGACCTACAGGAAAGGTTTATGTGACTTTTCATTTGTCAAGTTGGACCAATGTGGTGTCACATCATTGGACTACTGTGATTTGGGCAGAATGAAATCTCTTCCCCTCTCTTCTCACCCACCCCTCCACACAGGTGTTCTACTTGATTTTGTTAACTCTTTTGACCAGAAATTGAACCTATGATGAGATTGTCTTGGTTTATAAAGGTGGTCAATGACAAATCAGAGAGATTATGGTCCTATTCCCATCCTCTGTTAATTTCACCTTTTTATTAAAAAACAAACAAACAAATATCGCAGCCTTGACACCATCCCCTAAAAAATGCTTCAAAATCACCTAATTATTCCAATATTGGTCAGAGACCCAAGGATGAGTCAAGCATGATAATACTGTACTGGTGTAGGAACTACAGGACTAATGCACCAAACTGCATTTTCTAGAAAACTTTAAGTGCTGCATACTAATTTTTCTGAATTTTAGATTATGCATGGCTAAGGAGATCATAAATTATGCTAAAATAAAGACCAATTAATTCTTTTCAACTCAAATACAGATCTCAAATATTTAGTTGCATTTTCCCCATAACCATCAAACTGTGGCAGAAATTTGATATTACCATCTAGACTTTTCTCTTTATGTGAAGAAATCATAATGATCCTTGGTCAGATTATATGAACCGATTTTTAGTTTATAACCTGGTGAATGTATTTATATCCCATGTAAGTACTCTTCATTGTTCTGCAAGACTAGCCCAGGAACTTTAAAACTCGGAAGGTCCTTGTCTTATTTGCTTTGCTTAAATTTCATCCACTATAATGCCTTTAATTTCTAACTTCTGTCTTTACTCTTTGGGTTTTAAGCTATGTGTCTTTCAAAAGGCAGACCTTCTCAGCTATTATAAGTGGAAAGTTTTCATATTTTATTTTGGAATCACGGGAAAACCAAATATATTCAGTAGAAAAGGTACAAGATCTGATGTCGAAAGACCCATATTTGATTCCTGGCTCTCTCCTTTACTGCGCACTCATGAAATATACTCAGATTTCTTAGCCTTTCTTTCCTAATCTGTAAAGTGGGTATAAAAACAATAATGACTATCTATTAAGATTGATTTGAAGATTAAGTATGCATATATAAGAAAGTTTATCAACCATAAAATTATATTCACTTCTTACTTATTGTTATTATTAGGCCAAAGTTGTTTTCTGAAGATAAACACAGAAAGTCACAATGATAATAGGAAACGTTATGGAACGGTTGCTGTGTGTCAGGCATTCTACTAAGCACTTTAAATATGTAAACTCATTTGAACCTCACAGCAATCCTGATATGGTATTATTATTATTCCCATTCTTCCATATGACGAAGCTGAGGTACAAAGAGGATAATCAACTTTCCAAGGTCATACAGTCAGTAAATGTCATAGCTGGGATTCAAGCCCCAGCATTAAGTGCATAGGCTCTTGATTATTTTGCTGTATGTCCTGAGCACATGACTGCAGTAAGTATTCTGTATTGGGGATGTTAATAACTGTTATACATATACAAAATAGATTCCATCATCAAATAAGTTTAGGAAACATTAGGGTAACAAAGTTAAATAGATTTATTGACTGCACAACTCCTCAGATCCTTTAATGTGCACTATGAATCTCTAAGAATGAGGTATGAGGGGCAGCACTTCCCAAGACCAAATTGAACCAAACCTGTTTCTTCATGACCATCTCAAAGGACCAGTGTTCTATGGAACACATTTTGACAAACGCTGATAGATAACGTATGATAAATAAGTCGCAATGACATACCACTTGGGGGCTTACAAAACAATCCTTTGAGGTAGAGGAGACAAGTATACACTAACTTCATTTATACAAGATTTCCATTTTTTATACAATGTAACGTATTAAGTTGGTTATTCAAAGTAAAAAAGGTAAGCATTGCAACCCTCTTTTAAAAATGCATGTGTAAAAAAATTTTTGTTTGAAAGGAGCTGCAGGAGATATATTTTTTTCTTCCCCAGGATTGTTCTCGGAAGCTGACACCTGGAGAAGAAAGATGCCCAAGGAGGAGCTGGGCTTTCACACACCTTGCTGCCGGGAGATACTATAGATCACTCTAGGGCAGGACTGAGGGAGCGCTAGGAACCAGCTGTCTGCAGGTGATTGATGACAGCAAGATGACCTGTTCACCCCTCCCAGGAATTTCTCTACCTAGGCATCTGGAATTACCTCCAGGGCATATGGAGAGAGAGGGGGATGAAACTGGTTCCAAATCACTTAGACGCTATGATCACCTTCATAGAGACACCCCTCCGCCCCACGCCAAGTAAATGAATCTTTGCTTACTGAATTCTTCACTTTCTGTTACTAACAGCAACTTACCATCACTCCTCCCCGCCACAGACCCACCCACACACCCTACTCCCAATCAGGGAGGAATCACCATCCAGCTATTGCTAACTTAACACAGAGACTAAAATAAAATAGCTTGAAGATGTATGGATCTGGTCAGCCTCATTGAGTTGTGAATCTATAGAAAAGGTTGTGGTGAACAAACATTTGACCAACTTTTTAGAACCCCATGAGTCCTTAAAAACCACAGTGGATGTGGCCCACCGGACCATCAGTACTAGCCCTCAGCTCCATCCCATAATATGTGCCTACTCTGCATAGTCACAGTAAATCCACAATTATGTCAGGATATTCCTAATGGCATGAGTCCAGAATTTCAAGAGTCTGTAAGCTCATATGAAATAGATGGTGATAGTATCCTTGTCTACATTTTGGCCACAGTATGCCACTCCTCTGAATGATTCAGATAACTAAGGGACAGACTTTACTGTTACTATCCTCATTTCTTCCTTCACTCTTCTTAGCAATCCGGGTAGGTCTTGCCTGGAATTCACCTCACTTCACTCTTTGACCCTCTCCCTGCCCAAGCACCCTCCTGTCATATTATAATCTTTTTTTAAGAACAGTAAGAGTATAGATGGAGATTAAACTTTCAAAACAAAAACTTCCCATTGAGAAGTGAAACTACCAAAAAAACTACTACTCCCTGCACAGTCTCTCTTCACATGCATGCAGATTGGCACCCCTGGATGGGATCAAAGAATCGTTTCCTTGCAGTACCTTGTAGGAGATCAATGGCATCTGTAATATAACATTTGTGCCTCAATGATGTTGAGTTTACTCAGGCCAAATATCTTGAGACTGAACAAGAGTTATAAGAGTACTATGAACCAATGGTTTCCTGAACATATTGATGAATCTGTTGGGCACATTATTTCACAGGTTGAAATAAAAACTGATTCAAATGTTGAAATAAAATCCTTAATCTTTCTAGAAAGGTTGCAGGAGAAGCATGGCGAGAAAGTAAAAGAACTGTGTTGGAATGGATATTTTTGGTTAACTCTGGTGTCAGCTGGGTCCTCTGAAAAGTAGATGCTAAGACTGAGTTAGGAGTACAGAAGGTTTACTGGAAGTAACATTTGTGAAAGGAAAAGGGAGGAAGCAGAACTGGGCAGGAGGGTCTTCAGACTATATATAGATCGGGCAGCCCAACAGGACTCTGCAGAGCGTAGATTGCTCTTTAGAGCAGTCTTCCACCGGACAGTAAAGGTTAAGAACTAGTACCACTGTGCTGCTTTGTCATTAGCTGCGGCTACCCCAGAAAAGCATGACCTTGGCTCAAAAGCTAGGGTTGACTGAAGGAGGTGACAGCTGGAGGCTATCAGCTAACCACACATCTTACAGCTGAGGAAGGAGCTTGTTCTTGAAGTGGGATGGGAATTACATGTCTGCTATGACTCTCGACATGTATTCCATCTCTTCCTCATGGTGGAGCAGATATATGATTTGCATTAATACAGAAGAGCCTCTAATTACACACTCAACACTGGAACTCTCATTGATGCAAGCTGCTATAAATATAAGCAAAGATACACAACAGATCAAAAGCACATTAAATATGACCACAAAAGGCATTAGCGGTCTCTTTGACTTATGAATAGAGTCTTTCAGAACTGAACCTACTCTCAAGTGAGGAGCCTTCTAGTTACAGCCTATAGATTCTGACAACATATTAATTCATTACCAATCAATAATGATTTAAGGTAAAATAACTGAAAGATAACTGTTACCCTGGAGAACTAAGATCAGTAAATGGGATACATGACAGATAAGTTACAGTGATGAAGAAAAGACATTCTAGGCAGAAACTGACAAACATAACCATAATGAGAAATTCTATCACATCTCTTTTAGTCACTAGTAAATCAAGCAGACAAAATGATTAAAAATATAACAAAGATTTGAGTATAATTAAAAGTTTAATTTATGTTGATGTGTCTTAGACACAGGCCTTACAGAAACAGCTCCAAAAGCAAAGACCAAGAGAAAAAGAAATGTGGAAATCTCTGAATTGTTCACCTTTCTCCTCTCTTTATGGGTTTCTATTAACACCTCTGTCCTGTCCTCACAAGCTTGCTGCAGCCATAGCACACATGTGCCTTGCGCTCCGCACTCCAGATGCTCTCATCATCTCCATGCCCCATACATGTGCATTGAAACCAATGCCCTCTGTCCTTGGGCAGCTGTGACTGTGCCCGCATCACAGCTGTTGTGTGCCTTGGCCAGTGGCATAGGCAACTAGATTCACAGGACACAGGTCACTTGGTATTCATGGGTTCGACACCTGCAGGTCTGATTACACATGAGTGCTCCAAGGTCTTTGGAATGTAGTTACGTGTGATTTTCCTGAAGCCTGAAGTTCTGAGGGTCTGACCCGGGTGAACTGAGCCTGTCTGTGAACTTAGCAGACAGTCCAGCACCCACCTGGCCACTGGCCTCGTTTCTGCTCATCAGAGCTTGTAATGTGTCTCTCTTTAGGAGCTTGGGGGTTGATTACGTTTTTCAATCACACGTTACTACATTTTATGGGAGGAAATTTATTTTCTAGGAGTACTACAAGTTTGGATATTTTCGAAGCTCTCTCTTGTGAATGTTGGTACATCTGATTTTTTTAGAAAAAATTTAATGTAATTAATCTATGTAGAACCCTGCCTTTCACATAAGGCATATGATTTCTTTCCAAACCTTCATGGATCATTCATAAAAATGGACCACGTCTAGCTCACAAATCACAAAAACAAAAATAGAGAAAACCACAAAGAGTTAGAATTAGAATTTGTATTCTGCAGACCAATTATTTAATAACAATTAAAATAGATATCAATGACAAATATGTAACTAAAATATTCCCCCCAAATGTTAGTAAGAATATCAGTCAGCATCCCAACAGAAAACATACGGTTCACTCAAATCAGGATAATCCAAGGAGGGCTTAATGATGGGGATATTTAAAAAGACGTGGGCAGATGTAGGGAAACCACAAGGAATAGTGAAGCACCTCAAGGTTAATAAGAGTGGAATGGTTACTATCCCTAGGTCTAAAGAGGCAAGATGCAGGAAAAGCAATCAGAGCTTAGAAGAAAGAAGTCACGTGAGAGAGCCATGTTGAGAAGAGAAGTGATCTTAGGTTGAGGGTATAGCCATCCTGAGCTGTAGAGAGGCAGCAACATTGACTCTATTCCTAGTACATTTGCAGCCACTTCAACTGCGCCACAACACACCATAGACAACGGCGACTCTTTAGTAGGCTGGAAAGCGGTGTGTCTCTTTATTGTCTTCTCAGGAGGCCCAAGTAGACAATATGGAGGTGACCTGGAGTATTTTCTTTTCAGTAGAAAGAGAGGCCTCTTCAGTGCCACCTTATCTGGTGCAGCAGATGAGGACAGTCCAAAAGAACAGTGCCTATATCAAGATACTGCCACAAATCTGCTGGCCAACTGCCTTTGGGGCAGTCAATTGGCCTCAGGGTTTAGGGGAAATGGTTGGCTATGGGGTCTTCTCCACTGAGATTGGACAGTCCAAACCATGATCTGAAAACTTTCCATTTTTACCCTGGAAAAATCTCTTCCAGGCCTTTTCTATGGTATCATTAAACTCAAGCTATACCATCAAACTATGACCTTTATTTTCAAACCTTTAGATTCATCTGGGTTTGATTGAATCCTTGCTTTTAGGGCAGTAGTTCTTTATATAGGCCTCTCAGATGCCTATATTCATCTTCCACCAGGAACACAGAACTTGCTTTAAAATCACAATAAACTTTTGTAAGAAGTCATCTCCAAACATTCTTATGCCACCACTGCTTCCACTTCATCCTGCCATTAATTACACCCAGCATCTACAGGGGCAGCCCCCGATAATTCCTGGAGCATGGCAGCTTGGAACTCTCAGTACTAATTCATTTTGCATTAGTGCTCAGCAGCAAAAAATCTTGATTCCTGGCACAGAGACGTAAATTATTCTTACAGTACTATACTTAGACGCTTTGAGTTTAATTACCTTGTAATTTCCAGGTCATGTTATTACCATGAAGTTACATGATTTTGGAAATTTATTTACAGCGTATAAAAAGAAAATGACTTTGGAAGTGAATGCTGCTAAATTGGTCCCTTGTAATAGCTCTTTTGTTCTTGTTTAAAAAAAATAAAAAGCATTCCTACTGGAAAATGTGGGCTGCTCAAATGCTTACTCTTTTAAAAGTCAAGAATCAGAATCTTGAGTGAAATATGTGAGGTCACTTAAAGAGAAGTTGAGGGTCTTTGAAGGGTCGGGCAGGCAGCCAGCTTTCAGAAACTGAAAGGGATCCAATAGAAGAAAAAAGGTAATATCAGGGCCAGGAGTTTGGTCAAAGTCTGAAATATTGGTAAAATTTAGGATCCAAGGGTCAGAGGTTTCTAAACAATTAACAAGTTTTGTTCAATGGAAATTCACAAAGGTCTGGGATGGCCTGAATATTGTACTTGGTAGACACTATTCTATTCTGTCTGTGTATATTTATATAACATAAGGGAATAAAGTGAGGCATTATTGGTATCTAGGGGGATTCAAGACTCTTTTCTTCCTTTCTCACCCCTAACCTGATTCCTACTTCCCTAGGATCAGTAGCAATAAACTTGGTCTCCCAATAAGGGAAGAGTTGCTGAAATTTAGGATGTCAATGGGCCGGAGTTTCAGAGGGGATAAAGGTCATCTCATATGTGGGCATGGCTTCTCCTCTCTGTCTTCTTTGCTCCCCACAGAGATGGTAAGAGCCTTGAGCTGTTCCTGCAGGACCTGGTATCTCTCTGTCTCTCCTTAGATGCAATATTTCCTTTCTGTTGGGTAGCTTTGGGAGGGAACCTAGGCCAGCTTGGTCCAGCTCCATTGCTCATTCTTGGTAGACATTGGACACCTCTTTTCTCATGATAATTGAACCAGAGTCTTGTGTTTGAGTATTTTGGGACATGGGGGGACAGTCAGAGCCATCCTTACAACCTGCTTTATCTGATGCTGATTGGGCCTAACTTGTTTGGAGAAAGGAAACTTCAATTTGGTCAAGCTATCTTACTAGAACTCTGCCTTGGTGTTTAGGTTCAACCACAATGATACCTAGTCACCCTGTCACTGATCACTGTTCCTAGGCATGTATTTCTTATGAGGATCTCATAGGGAAAAAGGGTGGCTGGCCCAGGGCAGAATTTGCATGTTTCTCAGGCCCTTGGCCATGGGAACAGCATGTAGCACATTAGACATATCCCAAAGTCCAACAGCCACCATTAAGGGTCCAGCATATACATGGATGGTCAGTTCCTATGAATATATGGCTCATTTTTCTCAATCTGTATTCTCTCTCTGGGGACCTTTTTCCCCTTCCTTTGCATCAAAACACTGTCCTTTCCCTTCTCTCTAGTTACTCCCCAAGCAACTTGTCCACTACTTTCCCCAAACTACCTACTGGCTACTCCACATTATTTCCTCATTATCACCCTTGACTTCCAGCCTCTACACCACTGCTAACCATCCTACAAGCTTCTTATCTCCCAAGCAATACCAGGGAACACTCAGAATATTTTACTGCCCATCTGAGAGCTAAGAAAAATGATATGCTAATTAAGAAAAAAATAAATTCACCATCAACAACAATTGATTATTCTCTGACTGACACTGACCATTCTCTTACTGAAATGCCTAAAGGGGGCATTTTCAAATTTTCAATGACCTTTTAAGAGTGAAAATCCTACTTTTAAATGACATTATGTGCTAAAAAAGTTCCTAAACGTTTAAACATGACATTACAGATCCAAATGTTGCCAAATAATAATTTTAAATAAATAAAGATTTTACACATACTGCTCTATTTACTTTTTGCTTGCATTCCAAAAAACTATAATCAATCAGTACAAATAAACAATGCTGGAACCAAAAAGACATGACATATTTAGCAGCTTGATGTTTTATTAAAGTTAAACCAGCTGGTGGTGTCTCAGTAACCAAAGCTATATCCCAGCTCACTAAAAGTCTGTAATGTTGCCCTGCACTGGAAGCAAAAAAGTCGTCATGTGAATTGAGCCTACAGGCAGTAGTTATCTAATTCTTGCTAACCTCCAGGCTAGAATTTTATGTTGGGGGCTACATTTTATACATGGCTACCTATAGATTTTACAATTTCTGCCCTTCTGAAAACTAATTTGTAATAAAAATAAGATTATGTTCTGCTAAAGAAAAATGTAAATAAATTTTTCGACTCTCTATTTTGTAGTAATTATTGTTACTAAGGTCCTCAGATATCAATGCCAAAGACAAATCTAAAGATGGAGTGATAGAAATTACAACGAGACAGTGTCCCTCAAGGACTGAGGAGGTAGCATCCCCGCATCAAGAAAAGCTATCATGATAGTGAATAAGCTATGGTCTCTTCCACCAAGTTGAGTCCCTTTAACAGGAGATATACATGTAGTCATCACATTCTATTAATTTGGTATATTTATATAAGTTACTATGGGACTATAGAGGAGAAGCAACTAATAGCCTAGTTAGCTGAATGGTAGGCATGAGATAATGTTAATGGTTCATGAAAGGCTTCACAGAGGAGGTGATATTTAGGCTGAGTCTTAAAATATGGATTGAAGATTGCCAGGTGAGGAGCAGAGAAAAGCAACATGTACCACACATACAATACAAGGGGATTGGAAAGGGTCTGTACAAAATGTTAGTGTCCTCTATTAGAAAAGTCTATAAACATTCCCCGCTCATGGTCCCTTCTAGAGATCCTGTCCCACTCTCAGCCCCTGGAGGTGGCAACCTCAATGCACTGCAACCTGCTCAGCTAATACTGATGGCATCAAACATGGATACCTCACCCAATACATTGGTTGTTAATTACCCCATCAGACGGTCTTTAGAGAATTTGAACTAATAGACTAGAGGTACCAAAGCTGAAAAGTTGAGACAAAGGCAGCCATATCAAGCCATCTGTGTGCAGGGCAAGAAAGAGGAAGCTGGTCCAGAGATAAGCAAGAACTGAACAGACTCACAGAAAAAGGCAGTAATGAAAGAACCACATGTATTTTGTTTCTTGACTTTTGATCTTATATTAGTCAAAAGACACCAGGTAACACTACAGCAGGGGCTGGCACCCTATAGCCCTTGGGACAATCCAGCTTAGGGTCTGTTTTTGTATAGCCTCAACTAAGAACTGTTTTTACAATTTTAAGAATCATAAAGAAGAAGGAGGAAGAGGATCAACTACCTCTGTGGCCCCAAAGCTTTTATAGAAAAAGTTTGCCAACCCCTGCACTATAGAAACAACTACCACCAAATCTTAGAAGCTTTTAACAAGATGGTTCCTTTCTCATTCATGCTGCCTATTGCCTTGGAGCTTTACTCCGAGTCCCCTTACTCAGGAAAGGAGGCTGACAGAGCAGCCACCATGCTGAACACCGTCCAACACAGTGGCAGAGGGAAAGAGTTCCTGAAAGTCTTGCACCAGCAATTAAAGGCTCCAGTCTGGAAGGGATCCACATCACAGTCATGTAAAATATATTGGCCAGGACTAGTCATACAGACCCACCCAATACAAGGCGAAGTACGATCCCACCATGTGCCATGAAGGTGGAGAACCAGAAATATTTGAGCAACAGCACTAAAGATTAAAACAGATGCCTGAAAATGGTTGTATCCACACCTGAACCACTTCTGAATAAGGTTCTGTTCCTTAGAATGACAAAAAGACCTGAATGTAGGGAAATTGCTGGACAGGAGCTATAAAGTTAGGCAGGTATCAGATAAGGAAGGGTCTTGTATGTCATACCATAGAGTTTATAGTTTTTTTCTATGTTCAATGGCAAGTCTTAATAGACTCCAGTTAATAAGAAAAGGGAGCACTGTAGGTTTTAACCAAGGCGTTACATGATTAGACCAGGATTTTAGAAATATCACTTTAGCTGCCACATGGAAATATAGATTAGAAGACTTATTCAGTGAATGAAGGATTGAGTCAAAATGGGGGGCCAGTTAGGAAGCTATTTCAGTGGACAAGTCGTGAGTAGATGTGGATTTGAAATAAAGCCGTGTTCAGGAGAATGAGCAAGACGCTTACGTTGAAAAAAAGGCATAAGAAGTAGAATTTATGGGACTTGTTGCCAAGGAAAATGGGAGGCAATAAAGAGTGAGGGAGCCTGAGGTTTACAGCTTGAACAACTAAGTGAGTGTTAAGACTAATATTAGATAGGAAAGTGGAGGAGAAAGTAATTCACAGGCCCTGTCAATCATGCATGGTCTCTGAAGATTCTAAGATTGACTTTTGACCTAATAACCTGACTGCATTCCTCTCTCTTTGAACTTTTCTTTCTGGATAAGTAAGGAATAAACTTCACATCTTCAATTCTGTTCAAATTGTGATCCTCCAGGAGTGGTTCTCATGTTTCCTGATTTCTTAAGTGCCAAGTGGACAGCAATCCTACCCTACAAGATGCCATTCTGAAGTGAATTGTGGCACACAGCAGAGCCTTTATCTGGTTTACTTCTTCAACTGATACTGACCACTAGGCCCTCAGTTGCTTGTCATAAAATTGGTCATGTGAAAATGGAAGACGTTTACTTTGCTGCAGCTTAGCTCAGATTTTCCCTCTGGAATAAATTGAGGATGGAGTTTAGTGCTCAGCAGTAGCTAATTAAATAAGTTGATGTATATGAGGCAGATGGAAACATAGATGATTGTTTTAAAAACAGATTGAACACAGTTCTTTTGGGATATGCTAAAGATGCAGGTTTATGCAACGAAAATCAGAGGCACAAATCCTGGGAGGCAACAGATCTCAGATGCCTGTGCAGGGATTAATGAAATGCATTAATGTACCATTATTGTGGCAATTTTCATAGTGCATTGAACTATGTACTACTAATAAGGGTCAAAACATTGAACATGTCATTTAATGTCATTGAACATACGTACTATAATGTAATATCAATAAACCATATATTGTATATACTCTTCTGTGTTTCCAGACTTTGTGGCCCCAATGTTTGTAGGCTGTAACGATTGTGATGTCACTCAGATGTCATTTTCCTTTAGTGCCTATAGTGATCATTTGCCTGGTGGCTTTCAGATCCATTCCACACTTTCTCCATTCTGCTCTGTATCACAGGAAATGGAAAGCTGAAAACTACAATTCCCAGGTTCCTTTGCTATCTGGTTTCTGGGAAGCGTTGAATGACTGGAGAGCAGGAAGAAAGGAGCCATCAGGATATTTCTCTCTTCTCTCTGCTTCAGGTAGCATCTTGTCAGTGGCTGCATCTCGTGCATGGTCCCAGTTCCTGCTGGATACACATTCCCTCTGTGCTCTTCACTCCCTCTGGGAAACCCCTGCTTTAGCCCCAACTCACACTGAGTAGCTACTTCTCCAGAATTCCAGCTTCCCCTGACAGTCCTAGCCACGCAGTCCCGTGGGCCAGCCCCTCCTCCAAGGTTTCAGCTCCTTCCAGGCATCCCTGACTCCTGGGTTCTGAAAATACCATCTTCTCACCTCATCCTCCAGTTCTTATTTTTTTTTTTTTCAGCATTCAAAATATTCTTTATTGTCTGCATTTTTTTTCAGAATTTTTTTTTTCAATTTTTTGTTTATTGCAGTAAGATTGGTTTATAACATTGTATAAATTTCAGGTGTACATCATTGTACTTCTATTTCTGCATAGATTACATCATGTTCACCACCCAAATACTAATTACAACCGATCACCACACACCTGTGCTGAATTATCCCTTTTGCCCTCCTCCCTCCCCCCTTCCCCTCTGGTAACCACCAATCCAATCTCTGTCTCTATGTGTTTGTTTATTGTTGTTGTTATCTACTACTTAATGAAGGAAATCATATGGTATTTGACCTTCTCCCTCTGACTTATTTCACTTTGCATAATACCATCAGTGTCCATCCATGTTGTCCCTCCAGTTCTAACAGTAGCAGCACCTTCTTGCAGTTGTTACCCTCTGGGCTGGCTCCCCTTTCCTGTTTACTCTCAGCTCTTCCAACACCTCTGCAACTGGATCCCTGTATTTTTTTTGTCAGCTTTATTGATGTATAATTGACCAAAAAAAATTGCAATATATTTAAATCATAATATATGTAAATAAAATTGTGCTATATTTAAAGTGCACAGAGTGATGTAGTGAAAGGATTCTCATAATAGAGTTCAGTAAGCCTAGATCCCTATACTAAGCTCCTTCTACTGAGTATCTGGCGAAGGTTCTCTATAGAGTCCAGGAAGATGGACCAGAGCACGCAAGATGGCTTTCAGGGGACTCTGGAGTTTCGAGGCTAGGTCAGCAACACAGGCACAAAGGGACAAGATTCTGAAGCCAGGCTGTGGTGGGAAGGAAACCTGCACTTCAGGGGATCTTTTGCTGAATGGATATTTCAGAAGAAAGATGAGAAAAGGCCCTGGATGGGCTCCTTTTCTTCTACCTACCCCACCCCTCCCCCAGCTTTTGATTTTCTCAAGGTGCAATTCTCAAGCAATAATGGAAAATCCATGAACAACCTATTCTCCACATCCTTACACTAAAACACACCTTAAGAGAAAGCTTGCCTGCTTCCTCTGAGAATGAAATTGAAAAAAAGAGAGGCAATAATAGATTAATAAATTATTGAGAGCTAAATCAGTGTGTAAACAGTATCCTTTAAAAGCAATCTTTTGATGACTTTTGTAGGACTGAAAAATGAGCTTATCTAACCTCTGTTAAGTTGCCTAACTCTGAATATGTTTGTTTGATTTTTTTTTTCGAGACAGGAGAGAGCAACATATTTTGCTAGACTCAAAGGGCTTAGAACACCCAGGCATCGTGAAAGCAGATCATGAACAGAGGCAGTTGAGCCTAAAAGTTAACTTTACAGGCTCATGAGTCCATTTGGCCTGGGTTTGAATCCCAGCTCTTCTGCCCTCCAGCTGTGTGACTTTGGACAAGTCACTTAATATCCGTGCCTCAGTTTTCTCCACTGTAAAATAGGGATAATAGCATCTACCTCTGTGGATAGTTGTGAAGATTAAATGAGATAAATTTTGCAAAGTAGTACCAAAGTACTGTGTCTGGTTCTCAGAAGATCTAAGAAAGAAAAGAGCTGAAGGAACATGAAGGCTTAGTGTCTGACTCTTAACCACTGGAATGAGTAAGAATCATTGAGATAGTTTGTTAAAAATGCAGAACATTGGGCCCCAACTGCTGAAATTTTGATTCTAAAGGTCTGAGGGTGAATTCTAAAAATCTGAATTTTTAATAGATTCATATCCAGGAGATGTGAACGCATAATGCCCTAAGATCTCACTATGAGAAACACTCTCATTTTCACTTCATTCTCTACCTGTCTGCAAAATTTCCTTTGAATCTACTATTTCCTTTACATTAGTGATTTATCTGAATTCTAAAATTGTTTTCTTGATACATCATGATAGTCAGGAGAACAGAAAGCAAATGAGACAGCCTGGACACTAGCAGTGGTTAAGCCACTTACTGACCACGTAGCTGTGGAGAAGTCACTTCATTACTTGAAGCCTTAGTTTCCTTGTCTAAAAAATGGGATACTAATATTTGTCCTATATACCTCTCAGGGCTGGTAAAAGGATCCATGGAGGAAAACGATATGAAAGCATTTTTTAAACTAGAAGGCGCTACACCAATGTGAGTTATTATGTGGAGCCAGTTTGATTACAGTCTCAAGTTATTGAGTATAAACACGGAAGAGTTTGATTTTTCCTTTATTTGCTACTAACCATGTGTTGTCAAAGCTCACCTTTCTCACTCTAGACCAAACTCTTTTAATATCTCTCATGTCAAGTCCATGACTTTTCAGTCATTTTTGGTTATTCAATCAGTCTCATTTAGGTGAAGACTTAGTCTTTCCCATCTTCAAACTCATATTCTATTCAGCTCAAAGTGTTTTTCCTCTCCTCCCATCACAGGCTACACTTATGTTTGGAGTGAAGGGGGTACGTGCCCCCACACCTCACATCCTATCCCCAACCCTGCCCTTACTCCTCTGCCTTGGGACAGGGAAGGAGAAAACTATTTTCTGATGTGTTTTCATCGCAGCACCACGACACACTGGCTGCTCTCTTTGTGGGTGGTAATGACCACTTCCTAATGTGAACTACTCTATGCAACATTGACTACATTGGTCTTTCCTGTCTCTGTGTCATGAAAGCTGATGGTTCATGGTCCAAAGAGTCATTGTATGCTTGTGCAGGCCCCAAAAGGCCAACCAGGTGAGGGACTCAATCCCAGCCAGCTTCCCTAGTATTGATTATTTCTCACAGGATTTGCCCACATTTTCCTGCTGGTGGCATCAAGCCATGTCCTTTTGATACAGGCCCATTTGTCTCATACACAGGTGGTCTCCAACAAACCTGAGGCTCCCACTCTCGTCTTTTCTCCACACCTCAGTTCAGGTGGCCTGGGGGCATAGATCGGCTCCATCTTAGGGACATACTCTCTCCAGTAACGCCTTTTCCCCGACATTGGGAGCACAAGCATAAGCAGTGAGTCCAACTGCTCCAGGAGACAACCAAGGGGTGATCATGATGCTTCTCTTTCCTTCTCACAAAACTTATAAGTTTTTAAAATGATTTTCTCACTCATCACTCTCCCGTTATACTTTGGCTTTGGGAAGGGAAAACAAATGAGTCCCACCCCACTCTTATTCCCCAAAAAGAAGAGAAGGGACAGTCAAGTGCAGTTCCATTAAACTGGCTTTTTTCAGTAAATCCTGTAATAAATGATTATCATTTGGCTGAATATGAGGGTACAAGGTATGTTTTGACCTCAGATAGGGGTTATTATCAATTCCTCACAAAGTGGAAAGATCCACTTAGGACCCCATAGTACCTGATCAATGATAATTATCAATAATAGCCAGAATGTCTGAAGATTCCCCAGATGTGGGCCTATAGCAGTCATTAGGGCTGTTTGCTAATATGTCTGGACTCTTCCACTGGGTATATGGTAGGACTGTACTTTGCCCCTTTCAAGTTTGATATGGTCATGTTACTTGATATGGCCCAAGAAATTGTGTCAGTTCTGGGAAGAAAACTTTAGGACCCCGTGGGCCATCTCCACATTCCCATTTTCCTTGTCACAGCAACCAGCAACGTTCCCAACGGTCTAGCTCCCATCAGCCTGCATCACTGAGGATGACTGTTGGTGGACATGAAGTGGACATGTAAGTTTTGAACCTCTGAGACTTCTGGATTGCCAGTGCAGCATAATCTAGCCTAGGCTGACTAATACAAGGGACTGGGTGGAAGTCAAAAAAACGAAAGAGAAATTCCCAAAGATAATCCAGCTAGTTCAGTATAGTGAATATACAACGAACAAGCAGGATGTCACACATCTGCCTCATCTTGGAAGACCTAAGAATAACTGAGAACAAGGAACACATCACATTTGTCTACAGAGGATAAGGAACAATCCCAATGACTACTTTTATTAGCAGTGGCCAAACTTCTCATTTATTTGCCACGCTACACCACAAGGTCCCATACTGTGGATGCTCTGGTGATAATGGAGTGAGTGCCAGTGGTGGAGGTGCTCACATATTTGGAAACTCAATGTCACTTCAAGTGGATATGAATAATGGAAAATATTTATTTTCTTCATTGAAGGGTTTTGTGTTTTGTTTTGTTTCCTTCAACTGACAACGTTTGGTAACATTGTAGAATCTGGAAATTTCCAAATTTTAATAATTTGTAAAGATCCTCTTAAAAAGCAATAAGACTTTAGAGAATGAAAAGATAATCCATAGATAGAGAAAATATTTGCAAAACACATACCTGATAAAGGAATTGTATCTACAATATACAAAGAACTCATAAAACTCAACAATAAGAAAGCAAACAACCCAATTTAAAAATGAGCAAAAGATCTAAAAACAGACACCTCACCAAAGAAGATACATGAATGGCAAATAAGCATGTGAAAAGATGTTTAACATCATACATCATCAGGGAATTGCAAATTAAAACAAAGTTAATGTACCTCTATATACCTATTAGAATGGATAATAATTGCCAACAATACCAAAAGGATATGGAGCAACAGGAAGTCTCATTCATTGCTGGTAGAAATGCAGAATAGTACAGCCACTCTGGAAAATAGTTTGGCAGTTTCTTACAAAGCTACACATAATCTTCCCATATGATCCAGTAATCATGCTCCAAAGTATTCACCCAAAAGAGTTGAAAACTTATGTCCACACAAAAACCTGCACATGAATGTTTATAGCAGCTTTATTCATTGACAAAACCGAGGAGCAACTAATATGTCTTTCAATAGGTAAATGGATAAACAGACCGTGGTACATCCACACAGTGAAATATTATTCAGCAGTAAAAAGAAATGGGCTGTAAAGCCATAAAAAGACATGGAGAAACCTTAAATTTATATTGCTAAGTGAAAGAAACTAGTTTGAAAAGGCTACATACTGTTGGATTCCAATTATATGACATTTTGGGAAAGAGAAAACTATAGTTACAATAAAATATCAGCAGTTGCCAGGGGCTCAGGAATTGGGAGACAGAGATAAATAAGTAGAGTAAGGAGATTTTTTAGGTCAGTGAAAGTATTCTGTATGATACTGTAATGGTTGATACATGACATAATGCATTTGTCAAAATGTATACAACTATACAACACAGAACCCTAAAGTAAACTATGGTTTCTAGTTAATAATAATGTTTCAATATTGGCTCATTATTTGTAACAAATGTAGCACACTAATGCAAACGTTAGTAATAGGGAAACTGGGCACGGGGAGGTATATGGGAATCTCTGTACATTCTGCTCAATTTTCTGTAAACCTAAAACTTCTCTAAAGAATGAAATCTATTAATTTTTTTTAAAAAAGCAATAAGGCAATTATAATCAACTAGTCATTATTTCTATACAGTGATTCTTGAAAAGTGTTACTTGATGTGTTTTAGAAGAAAAAAGTCAACTACTAGCGCTAGTGATTGAGTTGATAAATAAATGAAGTATTTTGCATGTTATGAGAGAAATATTTTGGAATCAGAAAACCCTAGCTCTGCCATCTTGCAGGCTGTGGGACCTGGGACAGGTTAATTAATCGTGCGGGGTTTATACTTTCTTGCCTCTAAATTGGAGCTAATAATGTGAGACTCAGAGAGTTGTCACGAAAATTAAATGAGAGAATATAGGAAAATTCTAAGCTTTGTGACTGGCTCAAAAAATGCCAGAGATGATGGTCACAAAAATGATGCTTAGGAGGAGAAAGAAGAGAAGGAAGAAATAGCTGATTTGAAGATTTAAGAGGACTTCACAGTATTGCAGGTTTTTCATATTCAATTACCATCATTACTACCATCAGCAACCTAAGACTCTAGATTCAAGTATAACCCTACAGGTTAGGAAAAATGAAAAGAAAATAAAGTGGAATCTTTAAAAATAAGTTCAAATTGTGTATGAATCATATTGAAACTCTTCCTTTTTATAAAAGAGAGGAAAAAATTCATCTAACTAAGCCTTAAGTAAAAAGAAAATCTCTGAAGATTTTCCTGAATAAAACTATAAGCTTTGGGGGAAAGTTGATATTTTGCCTCAGTTTCCACTTTTACTTTCATTTTAAATATCTCTGAAGAAGACTTAAAATCTAATCAGGACATATTAGAGTTCCCGTGTTTTTTAAAAGAATTTTACTTGATTCTTTTACGACTTATTTTCCTCCCTGATGCGAATGAGACGACAAACAGAAGCCAAGGAGCCTGGTGGAATGCCCCAGTTTCCACAGCAAGGGCTGAAAAGCTTTAATTGTCTTAAATGAAGAGTCCTGTGCCCTGGATTTGCTGGAGAACCTCTATTTTAAGCGACTTCTTTTATTATTCTGTTTCAGGGACTCTATTTTTCAAAGCCCTGATTTTGCCTGGATCCCAAACTGTATGAAGTCATATGATTTGGGGCTGCATTGGGTCTAGTACTTAAAACGCTAGAGAAGACTTCACATGTTAATAGAGAAGACTTAGAAACTAATTACCTCATTAGATTGGGGGTAAACTAAGGCCCAAAGAAAGTAGAGTCTAGCTCCACAGCTAGTCCCAGATAAGCCAAGATTTATATTCAGATCTGTGTGACATTAGAGATCACACTGGTAACCACACATTTAATTTCTGGGTTCTTGAACCCCGACACCCAAGTGGTTCAGTCTTTGGGATGAATCCCATTCCAAAAGCACAGCTCAGTGGGCAAAATTAATTTATAGAGAATCCCATTCTTTGCTCAAATCTATCAAGAATATTAAAGAGTAGCAAATGCACAGTCCAAACACATGAAACCCTCATTCTTCTCTGACCCTCAGAGCTAACAACTGCCCCATGAGAACCCTCAGACTACATTGCCAACTCCTTCTTCATCCCAGGCCAAAGGACTTTCTTTTTTCTTCTTACTCACTTTGGTAAAGTAGATCAGCTCACTACTGTAGGCCTCAATCCTTTCCCTTTTCCTTCCTTCTTCTCATTTCACTCTCCACTCCAACCCCATTCTCCCAACTCTGCATCCCCAAAGCCCAGCGAACCTGTCTTATGAAGTCAGAGCTTCCCTAAGCAAAAACTATCCCAGAACCCTTTATTTTAAGCAAATCTGGGGATAAGACAAGAGTTGAGCATTCTCAAATTGTAAATGCTAATATTTTGCCTTTCTTCACACTTATGATCTCCCATATCAGGTCCTAAAACTCACTCATGTCTGAATCTCTCATATACAGTTTCTGGTTGCTGTCCTAGATTACACTGCAAGGGACAACTCTACTTTCTAACATTACCTATTCAGGCTTTTGTGGTAAGGCTTTATACACTCAGAAATTTAGGAAACTTGTTTCCAACAATTACCCCTAGGATACACATTAAATTTTTATCAGCCGTTATGGCAGATTATATTTTCCAAAAATGGCTGTAATAATACATATCCCAGTCCACATGCTCTTCTTAAGTGTGACTTTGACACTCCTCCATCAGGAGGTAGGGTTGATGTTCTGTTCCCTAGAATCAAGGCAGACTTTTGTAAGTGGCTCAGCCAACAGAATACAGTGGAAGTGCCAGTGACTTCCAAGGCTAGAATGTAAAAGGCATTGCAAATTCCACCTTTCTCTTGGATTGCACACATTGGGCAAACCAGCCGCTATGCATTGAGAATATTCAAGCAGCCTATGGAGAGGAACTGGTGCCCCCAACCAAGATCCAGCACCAAATTGCAAGGCATGTGAATGAGTCATCTTGGAAGTGGACATTTCAGCCCCAGTCAAGACTTTAAATAACTGTAGTTCCAGATAACACAGGACTGCAACCATATGAGAGACTCAAGTGAGAACTATCCATCTTATCCCTTTCCAAATATCTGACCAATAGAAACTGGGAGAGATCATATATCAATATTGCTATTTAAGTCACTAAATTTTGGGTTGATTTTATGCAGCAATAAATAAATAAAGCAGGCATTAACGCCTAATCTTAAATTTGTCCTGGCATTGAGTAAGTCAATCCAGGCTAATTTTAATGTAGCTTTCAGGGAAGGAAGAGTTTTGAAAGTGTTAAGGCCAGAATGGGGGATGGATTTTCCTATTGCCCCAAGGAAACAGAGGGCACTGTGACCAGAGAAAGGTGCCCCAAGAAGATGAGTGAATTCAGAAAATAGACTAATTCTCAGCCTGTCTAAGAGGCTGCCTGATTGACATAGTTGCTGTAGCCAAGTTCTAATTCTCCGGATGAGGAAGAGCATTTGGTGATGGAGGTGAGAATTTAAATCTTTCTCATTGGATCCCTGAGTGGACTCAATTATTCAGGGATCATAACATCCAGACTCTGTGCCCTCCTTACTGTGTTGGAAGAAAAATCCATCCACCAAGAATGGGCAAACAGGGACTTCTGAAGCCGGCTGTTAAAGAATTCTGGGAGTCCAACAATAACCTGATGGTGACTTCAAGTTCAGGGAAGCATTGATATTTCTTTGAGGGACACAGGCTGGTCTGGCAACCATCAAGACATGTAAGTATCACTGAAGGAGGGATGTGGTTTGCTGTCCAGAAGATGAAGAGAAGCTGTGAGAAAATAAATGATTTTCCAAATAAGTCATTTTCTTGGCAATAAGGATAGAAGAAAATATCTTATATTTGTGGAAACACAATTTTTGGTTTCCCTGCTTCCCTCCCTTCTCCTGAGGACCCACCTGTCTTTTCTTTGGCTCAGGTTCCCGCTCTGCATTGCCTAGACTATCTCATCAAACACAGGAAAGGAGGTCTTCCAGATACCATTAGAAGGAAAGAATTGGGGCTGGTAATTCATTTTCTGAAATACTAACTTCGATGTGAAACTGGGTAATTCTTCCCTTTGACCTGAAACAGCAAACAGCTGTTTGGGGGAAACTCATTCTGAAATATGTTTCTGAGTCAGTTGGCCCCTCTTATCTGCAAGGAATAAAAGATCACTCAGGTTTCCTCAAGCCTTGGGGATCATTATAAGAATAAGTAAGGAAATAAGCGAGATAGCATAGTAGATACGACTTTGCTTCTTGACACACAGATACAAGAAATATCACATTCTTTAATTTTTCTAAATCAAACCAAATCTAGTATCACCTTCCCCCATGCCCCACCATCACATTGGTGGAGAAATCTTAATTATTTTGGAAAAATGGATGAATAAGAACCCTGGAATCTATGGAAGTCCAGAAAGCTTGGGAAAGAGCCTCTAACGTTCATAGTCCATTGTGGGTAGCAGTTGGGATGTTCATTGACTAAATTCCTGTAATTCATTCAGAGATGCTCATGTGTCCATGCCCTTTAGGATTTTAGCTCCCAAGGCCACAGCATATAGTGCTTACTCTCCAGACATGCACAGGCCATCATTATCACAGTTCTGCCTCTCCCAGGTGCTGTGTGGGAGGGGATGCTCCCTTCTCTATCATCTCAAGGAAGCAGAACCCATCTCTTGCTCATCAACCCCAGCCCTCAACCCCTTGAAGCCTGTCCTTTTGACAGTGCCATACCAAGGGTGGCTGGTGAGCATACCCAGTCTCATGACAGGTACTAAGAGGGTGACTTGTCTATAAAAATTGTGAAAATAATAATAAAATCCATAAGTCGCATTTTTATTATACCCAGCAGGCAATTTACAAATACTCTTCTCTGCCTAGGGGCAGACCTCCGCCAGTTCTCATCCTTGGGATGCCACTCCCTTTTGAACAATTAAGCATTGTGTGCCTATGAGCCTCGGTTTGGAAAACAAGCTCTCTTAACTCTTTCCTGCCACAAGAGAAATTTCAACCTTTTGAATATGAGGAGCGTTATAACCTAGGGTCATGGGAAGAACAAGACCTACAATACAATCTGGCCTCATGAGAATTAGCATCTGTGTAATCCAGTTAATCCTCAGTATTGTTGTTGCATGGAGCTTTCCCACTGGACTGCCTTTGAGTCAGGTACCCACCTCTGGCTCAATCAGTGGAGGGGCAGGGTTATAGCATACCCCGATGTTGATTTATGTGGAAGGAACCTAATTTAAATGGGATGCAGGCATGGCAGATATTGTAAGGCTTAACCTGTACAATAGAATTTCAATGTGTTGGGTGCCTTTCAAAGTGGGCAGGACAGGGAAAAGTGATGGGGCATGCTGGAGTGGCACACTGCATGAGCTCTTTGAATTGCCTTCACATGTGGTCCACACAGTTGAATGAGACCATGTGAGGTCAGCATCCAGGGCCAAATACCTACTACTGCCTGGGGAAACCTCGTTCTGCCCCTTAATTTCCCTACCTGGAAAGGAGGATTAACACCATCAAGATAAGTCCCCCAGAGGATGTCTGAAGAGATAATAAAAAGGAATAAGTGACTTCAGGGATAGAGGATACTTATCCATTTCATAGCTTAAGATACATAGCTTATTTCATAGCTATTACCAGTTTAAGGTACCATTTAATAAGGAGGAAAGAACGAATTTAAAGCAGTGCTACTCAAAGTGTGGTTCATGAACCAGCATCATCAGCATCAACTGGGAACCTGTTAAAAACAACGCTGTGTTGTTTTAACCAAATGAGAATTTGGAGCTGTTTATTACTGCAGCAGATCTAGATTGATACAACTACAAATCAAGGCTTGTGACATGGACCAAAACTAGTACTTCAAGGAAATGTGTAGCTCTAGATGCTTACATAAGAAAAAGAGAGAGGCTGAAAATTAACGAGCTAAGCAACTAGTTAAAGGAATTAGAAAGAGAACCACCATCTAGACTCAAGCAAAGTAGAAGGAAATTTTTTAAGTGAATAAAAAAACCACAATGTTTAAATAGAGGTGATACATTAAGCCAAAGTCAGTTCTTTGAAAAGACTAGTAAAGTCAAGAAATTTCTAGTGAGGCTGATCAAGAGACAAATAGAGAAGACACAAATTTGAAAAAAGTCATTTGAATGGAAAGCAGCTGTATTGATCAGGATAACTAAAACCAGCCACTCTAAAAAACAAGTCAAATCTCTGTGACCTAAAAACATTCTTGTCAGTCCAGTGCAGTCAGTTCGCTCTACTTGGTGGCTCTTCTCCAATGGTGGCACAGATTGCAGAATTGTCCCCAATGATATTCAATAGGAGCAGGCAACTGCCCCCGGGGGCAGTCAGGACCAGGATGGATTTGAACTGTGTATCTGGACTTCCAGAATTCTAGCCAACTAGCTTTTCAGAAAGGCTTGCTGTCATCAATTCATTAACTTGAAAGTAATGCACCCACATATTTCATGTGCTTGAAATTTTTGGACCACATGTATTGGTTATCCTGGGGTTGTGTTGTATTAGTGATAAAAAAGTAAGTCACAGAAATACTTACAGTACATTAACATTTTATAGGGCTTAAAAGCAAACAAAATCAAATAATATATTGTTTAGAAATGTATACAAATGTAGTAACACTATTTTGTAAAAAGCAGAAGAATAATAAATGCAAAATTTAGGATAGTAGTTAGCTCTGGGGCTATCTACAGGTGGATTCAATGGTATTAGTACTGTTCTAGTTCTTGAGTTGGAAAAAGCATTCTCAGTATTCATTTTGTTATTGTATTTTATGTCTCACTGTGTTATATATATTCTTTTGTATGTATTAAATACTCTTTCTAATTACCCTCAGTTTCCATTTGAATTTCTAGATCTTAGCTTCTCAATTCCTTAGCTTTTCCATCTATGAAATGGGGATTATAAGAATAGCTTCTACGTCCCTCATTAGGAGAATATAACGGCAAATGAATATTTTGAGATCTTAATGCAAAAGTTTTCATCCCTTCCAATTTCCTTGCCTTCTCCAAAAGAAGGTAGACTTATGACAGTGGAGAGAAGGAAAAAGAAACTTGACAGATGTTGTGTTCTTGTTTTAATATGGCTGCATAGTTAATGATCTTATGATCACGCAGAACAGGCTTTTTTCATCCTCTGGTTCCATTTCGTGGAGGTGGGACACCCTGGGCTTTGTCACGTGTGAAAATCCATTAAATAAGTTTCTCATATTCACATCAGAAGAGAGCTGTGCAACGAGAGAAAAGAAAGGAAATAGGGAGAAGATGGAAGGGAGGTCTGGGCCCAGGATGAGAAGAAGAGCGAGACCAAGTGGCTTTAATGACAATTTTCCTCCTACGAGCTGCAGGGAGCCTATGAAAAGCTGAAACACATCTCACTTTCTAATTCTACTTGTCCCCCCAAGAACTATTGATTCCTTTAAGTGACAAACGGGTCCTCTGTAGCAGTGACCTGAAGTCACTAACTTGTGTCCAAAGATCTGTCTCTCCACTCCCAAGAATATACTTCACAGGTCCCAGAGAAAGAAATTATTTTTTTTAATATTAATACACAAAAACAGGAAACAACCCCAGTGCATATTTTCCAGCTAATTCTAGCACAGAGAGTTAATGAGTAATAATAGTTTTATTAAGCTAGAGCAATTGAGGCAATATTTATTCATCTGAAACAGCCTAAGAAATGTAAAGGATAAAACAAAAGGCATTGCAGATTGGGGAAAATAAACAAGCAGCCAGTGAGGGTGAGTGGAGGTTTTTGAAGAAGTCATAAAATGTACCCAAATGCATAGGAAGAAAATTAAAGATCAAAAGGAAATTACCATATTCAAGCAGTTCTGCCGTACACAGACTCGCCTCTCCTGGACTTCGAGGGGAAAGCAGTCAGTGCTAATAATTAAGAAAGTCTGCACTTGTTTTTTTAATAAATATTTCATGATGTGTCATCTGCTTCTAAGAGGAGCCATAACACACCACAGCCACTGCATACTTAGCAGTTGTGGAATGACAAAAACTCGACTAATTATGCTAAGATCATACAAATTTAGAACTGAAGGCAGTGGAAGCTGACAGGCCACGTCAAGGGCTATGAATTTGGATTATACAAAGAACTCCAGCAGTTAGCAGTGGCAGCTTGTTATGCGCTAGGCACCCTAGCGGGTCTTACTCACTGGGGCACCCTTGCCAAGAATCCTACAAAAACACTTTTTGGCAAGAACAGCACATCAGGGGCTTTCAGAAATGAGTGGAACAAAACCAGAAGGGTCTCAATCCCGCCTTTGCCTCCATCTCTGAGAGACCTAAAGCCTCAGACTGCACATACCACTGCCTCTTCCAACCTTTTTGAGTGTGGGCAATTTCCTAATCTCCGTGAGGTTAGGTTTCCTTAATTCATTAATTCCAAGACCATGTATTGAGCACCTACTAAGTGTCATGTACTCTCTGGACACTGGGAACACAGCCATGAACAAAACAGACATATTTGCCCTTGTGGAGTTCTCATTCTAGTAGAAAGACACACTATAAACAAAGGAACTGTGTTATATTTTAGGCAATGACGTGTGCTAAGGAAAAAGATAAATTAGGGAAGGGGATCAGAAGTGTTGGAGTGGGGTGTTTTAGTGTTTGGTGTTCTAGAAGGGGGGCCAGGAGAGGCCTCACTGAGAATGTTTGAGACAAGCTTGAAGGAAGTGAAGAAGGAGCCATGTGGATATCTGGGAGCAGAGGATTCCAGGCAGAGGCGGCAGCAAGCATAAAGGTTCTGAGGAGGAAATGTGCCTGGTGCGTCAGAGAAACAACCAGGCTGCAACGAGGCTGGAGAAGGGTCAAGGAGGGCAGGGTTGCCAGAACAGGGACCATGAGAAGGCAGCAAATCATGTCAGTCCTCATAGATCAGTTGAGGACTTAGCTTTTACTCTGATGAGATGGGCAGCCATCAGAAGGTGTACAGCAGAGGGGACCAGTCATCTAACCCAAGCTTCCAAAAGCATTTCCCCAGGCTGTTGTGTTGAGAATAGACCATCATGGGGCAAGGCCAGAAGCAGAGAGACCAGTCAGGAGGCTCTTGCATAATCTAATAGAGAAATGATGGTGGCTTAGACTAGGGGGTAGCAGCAGAAGCCCAGACAAGAGGGGTTCAGAGATAGAGCTGAAAGGATTGTTTCATGGATTAGATGTGGGAGGTCAGACTAAGAGAGGATTCAAGGATAACTCCAAGGTATTTGGCCTGAGCAATTGAAAGAACAAAGTTAAGACTTACGGAGATGATGTATCTGGAAAATGAGCACATTTAGAGGGAAGATGAGGAGCTTGGCTTAGGTCACGTTCAAATGCCTATTAGATATTAAGTAGCTAGTTGGGTACATGCGTCCGAGGTTCAGGGGAGTGGTCTGGGCTTGATATATTGTTGGAAGTCCTTGGCATCTAGACGGTGTTTAAAGCCGTGAGGCCAGATGACATCACCTGGGGAATAGTGTAAATAGAAAGAACTAGAGAACAACCCAGGATGGAGTCTCAGGATGTTCTACGTTTCTGTAAAATGGCAAATGACGTATCTGCAAATGGACATCATAATATCGTATCTCATGAGTTGTAAGGCTTCATGAGTGAACACATATAAAACACCAAGCATACACATCCTAGCACAATAGCCTCAATACTAAGTAAATTTAAACAAAACCAAATCACCCTGATGGAGACTATAATAATTCCCATTATCCAGAAGCAGAAAATAAGGCTCAGAGGAGTTTAAGAGCTTTCTGCCTGATCTCATACCACTAATGAATTTTGGAGATGAGATTTGAATCTGATTTTTCTAACTCCAAATCAAGTATTTTATCCTCATTTGCCACATGCTTTCTTGCTAACGAACAAGTCACATGCCCATCTTCAAGGAGTTTACATTTCAGTAGTGGGGGAGATAAGGCAAGAGTGTGTAAATTAAAAAGATTTAGGGGACAATCAAAAATGGGAGGATTCCTAGAACCCGTGTCCTGGGAGCCCTGGTTGTGGGAAACCTTGGTCTCCTCTTCACGTCAAGGCCGTGGGGTGTGGCCCAGCGATGCTGCCTTCTTGGTAAGGACCTCATGGTTATTCATGGGGAGAAAGTTGTGAGGAAGGGTCCCCCTGCCTAGCCCTTAGACCAATAGGAATACTGGCCCTGGTGTTATTCACTGCACCACCTTGGAACTCAAGATCGGCTTGGAGTGACCACAAACAATTTCTCCTACATAAACACAGGGCACGGTCCTCCTTCACTGGAAACCCATTTCCTTTTTGAAGTTTCTTGGCACACTGGTGGGGGAATGCCTACAGACAAAGCTTTCCCTTTTGCTCTAGGGACAGAGTTATTCTGGCTTTGTGTGAACAACCAAAAAAGCAATTCATTATTAAATGGTCATTTCCAAGGTCTTAAATCTTCCTCAATCAGAACTAGAACCACAGAGCAACACCAATTTGGGATCAGTGCCAACACATTATATTATAATCATATTATCTACATCAGGCTTTTACATCTTCCTCATTTCATTCTAGGACAACATGGTAGAGGTTGTAAGACTTCTATTTATTATCAGTATCCTCATTTTATAGAAGAGGAAACCGAAGTTCAGAAAGGTTCTCTGACTTGCTTGTGGTTACAAAGCTAAGAAGTGATGGAGCAAGGATTTGGACCCAAACTTTCTGATCCCACATCACCAGCACTTACCACAGTGACATGCAATTGCCTAAGTTTCTGTATTTTGCTGTCATCGCATGGCGAGGTAGAAACAAAGCAGGGATTTGAACCCAAATCTTCTGTTTCCTCTTTCCCAGTATGTATCCTAGGAACATCCAATCTCTCATAGATAAATAACCTTTAAGAAAGGCCTTAAATTATTTTTCTAACTAAACTTCCTGGGACGGAATTTAAGATGTACTTATATGATCCTGAAATTTTCTCTACAGCAAAAAACCCATAATTTTGATGTTCTAGTATTTCAGGAAGGTTGGTTTTCAGTGGCCATATACATTCCCTAAAACCCAGAAATACTTATCAACATGATCCTAAAGTGTCTTTCTCAAAAGGATTGACCAACTCATGGATGTTTTTTTCACCAAATTGAAGCAGTTGATTCGTCATTGTTAAATGCCAATTAAATGCCTACATGTCTAATTTCTACATCTGTAGTCCACCCCAGATAAAAGTTCTCAAATGTCAGTAGTTACCCACATGCTTATTCAAAACCCCAAATCCACACTGGTCCCACACTTTCGTGACTGCCTCCCTCACTCCCCATGTAAACATTCACTATTTGCTAAATGTCCTTGTTGTGCCAGCCAAAAATAAGTCTCTACTCACTCCAACCCACTCAGATAAAGTTTCCCTTCAATTTTGCTTCCAAATGTGCAAAAGGAGAATGGACATCACAGAATTTGGGACCCAGCAACTGGTTTTTATAAAGCCCATCTGATTTCTTTTTCTGCTTCCATATAATTAAGGAAGAAATACGAGCATTGCCCTAACTAAAAACCTAGGCAAGATTACTTAGTACATCTCAAGTACAGTTTGTTTTATGTAGAAAGAATCTGTCTGAGCACTGTGGAACTTGATTTTTTTTCAGGGGGGAGGGCAGAAATTGATGGAGAATTTGCAACATGGGGTCAATTCCCATATCCTGCTGGTCACTCTGTGCTTCAATATATGTTGAGGACAGGAGGGGAAACCAGCATTCTCTCAACTAGTTCTTTGCCAGCAACACTCTACCATTGTACAAATGGGCCAGAAAGTAGTTTTGAGCTGAAAACCTGGAGCTCTACAAAGATACAACACAGCTATTCAATGTCTGCCAACTAACCTCCCAGCCTTGGTATATCCATCTAATGAGAAGAAGAAATAATATGGCACTGAAGATGCTCTTCAACTTACTGGTGAATATCCTTCCTCCTCATTTGAAGCGGAAAAGGAAAAACATCGAAATTACCTCTCTAGGTCCTTTTGTCTGAAGAAAAGTGGATGTAGAGGAGCAAGGAAGACTATTTTCCATCTGCCTGCCCAAATCCCACCACACCAGCAAGTTAAGCACTCTTGACACCAATGCCATGGCCTCTGTCATCAGCTACAATGGCTCCTATTCTTCTCTATCCTTTATCCTGACTCTTTCCTTCCCTCCCTATATTCCTGAGCAAACTTAGCAATTAAACATTAACCAGCTATTATAATTCTCATTTTATGCTTTAAGAAGATTATTTATGGAATTGGAAAAAAATTCATGATAGACCATTAGTGAAAATAGGTTTCAAAATAGTAGGTAATGCCTGATCCCAATTTTATAGTGGAAAATAAAGAATATCTAGAAGAATACCAAAATATTAACAGTGATCTTCTTAGACATCACGTAATCATGAGTGATTTTAATATACTTCTTTTTTGTTTTAACTAAATCCTTCTCAATTTTATAAAAGAAACACATTACTTAAAAATTACACGTTATCAGTCCATTGCAATAAGCTTAAGAAACATAGTTGCCTACCTATTGTGTGGGACCTTATAGTACATACTAAAACAATATGTAAGGAAAGAAGTTTCCTTGTCTTCAAAGAACTTACAGTCTAGTTAGCTGGTTGGAAGACATACAATGTGGAGGTGACCAAAATGATATGAAACAGAATTTTGTTTTTTAAATAAACCCTTTATTTTAGAATGCTTTTAGATTTTTAGAAAAATTGAGCAGATAGTACAGAGATTTCCCATATACTCCACATCCAGTTTCTCCTGTTAACATCTTATATTATTATGGTACATTTGTCACAATAGACGAACTAACATTGATACATTACTATTAACTAAATCTCATACTTTATTCAGATTTCCTTATTTTTTACCTATTGTCCCTTTTCTCTTCCAGGATCCCAACCAGGATACCACACTACATTTAGTTGTCATGCTTCCTTAGGCACCTCTGGACTGTGACAGTTTCTCAGATTTCCCTTGTTTTTGATGGCCTTGACAGTTTCCAGGAGTACTGGTGAAGTATTTTGTAGAATGTCCCTCAACTGGAACTTGTCTGATGTTTTTTCTTGTGATTAGTCTGGAGTTATGGTTTTTTAGGAGGAGGATCACAGAGGTAAAGTGCCATTTGGATCATATCACGTCAAGAGTATATACTATCAACAAGACTTCTCATTGCTGATGCTAACCTTGGTCACCTGGCTGGCTGAGGTAGTGTTGGTCAGGTTTCTGCACTGCAAAGTTACTCCTTTTTCCCCTGTCCATACTATAAATACTCATTGGAAGAAAGTCACTATGCATAGCTCATGCTTAAGGAGTGGGGAGTTATGCTCCACCTCACTGAGGGCAAAGTACATACATAAATTATCTGGAATTCTTCTGCATAGGAGATTTGTCTCATTTCTCTCTCTTTGCTCCATTTATTTGTTTATTCATTTATGTATACCAGTATGGAAACATAGATATTTATTCTATACTTTGAGTTATAATCCAATACTACTTCATTTTCTTGCTCAAATTTTCTCAGCTTTGGCCACTGGGAGCTCTTTCTGTGTCCCTCTGACATACCCCCTTCATTGAGGGGGTTTTGTGTGTGTGAGCACTTCCTTACTTTCTGGTACTACAAGATGCTCTAGGCTCATCTTGTATACTTCCTGCCCTCGTCCTAAAATCAGCCATTTCTCCAAAGATCTTTGGTTCCTTTAATTGAAAAGTGGTATTAAAAACCAAGATCTGGGCTCTAGGTGTGCTTATTGCTACTAGGGCATCACTGCTTCTAGGCCCTCTCAGCTGACAGAACAAAGAGATATATTTGAATATACTAACCCAAGTATACATATATATTTCTATGAAGATTTCCACATGTAACCATCCGTATTTCTACTAAGCCAAACATGAGTTTATACTGATGTCTCTCTGTCTGGCTGATTACCATGTGGATCATTCTAGTTTACTCCTCCGGCTTATTTGTAACCTCCCACTCCAATAGTGAAAAACCAATAAAATCAGAATGTCTGGGAATAGGTCCAAGGCATCAACATGTTTTAAAGCTCCCCACCTCCACACTCCCCCACCCTATATTAGAATATATGCTGCCAGAGTTGAGAACCGCTGTCTTGGTCATATTACACTAATCTTTGATCCTAAATCCCCAGTTCCTAGTGCCTGGTATACAATAGGTGTTCAAAAAATACTTTTTCCTTACATGAAGCTGAGACTGAGGTTTGAGGTGATGTAGACATGCTGTGCGTGTGGAAAGGAAAGAAGGGGTGTATCTGAGGGTAAAGGGCAGAAGATACTGCCTGAAAAATAAGGGATGCTCAAACAAGTTGGAAGATACAAGTGAGTTGCAGCAACTGTCCTCATGCACAGAAACGAAATGAGTGTAAAGGCCCCTGCTCTATGTTTTCCCATCTACACAGAGGTGAGAGGAGAGAAAGCAGGCCAAAATTCCAGCAAGTATGCTCAGCTCTAAAGAATAATTTCTTCACTGTAAAGATGTAAAAATAGAGAGCAGTCTGTGAAACACTAGCCCCTGTGAATCTATTAAAAACTCCTGTAGCCGTTGCTACTGAATTAGGTCAGCTGAGAGATGCAGCTTGGAAAAGGAGTTAGAACTGTTAAGAAAATGTCTTTCAGCCTTTCTTCCGCCAGGAAACAATTAATTTCAAGACCTCTACTCCGTGCCAGCAGCATGGTCACTCATTACGGGTTGCATTTGTTGGTAAGATGGGCATGTTATGCCAAACTCCCTATCAAAGCTCACCTCTTTCTCTCCCAGTCATCCTACGCATGCGCGTGAGCACCACAGTCACATATTACTCTCCCAGGAGAACTCAGGGCATTGCCTAGAGCAGGGACAGGCCCACTCGAATATCTGGCTGCTGCCTACCTTGTCTGCAGCTCCTTGCACTACTCCTCCCCTCTCTCCTCAATCCACACTGAGCTTCTGTCACTTCTTCACGTACCCCTTACTCTTGCTCACCATGAAGCCTTCGCACAAGCTGTTTCCTGCCCCTCTTTCATCTTGTTACCTTTTTTGCATCCTTTCTATCTCAGCGCAAACATCACTTCTTCAGGGAAGCCCTCCCTGACTGCATAACCTGAATCAGAGGCCCCTTTGTTTCATGGCCTCATAGAACCATGTTCTTATCTCTGGAGCAGTGATCTTAGCTTATAGATATATAATTACTAGTGTTAGTCTTTGATTACTGCCTGTATCCTCTTCCAGACTGTAAGGCCATTGTCCCAGTTATTCATTGCTGCATAACAAACTACCCCAAAATTTAGTGGCTTAAAACAACCACCACCATAGTTTTGCTGCAATTTGGGCAGAAGTTGATGAGGACAGTTCATCTCTGTTCCACATGGCATCAGTTCTACTGGCACTAGAGGATACACTTCTGAGAACGCTCACTCATATGGCTGGCAGGTGGTGTTGGCTATCATTTCATCTGCACACGAGCCTTTCCATGGTGGCATGGTAACTGAGTTTCAAGAGCAAAAGACAGGAAGTGGAGGTTGCAAATTTCTTAAGGCCTGAGACTAGGAACTGGCAGAGCATCATTTCTGGCATATTCTATTAGTCAACAGTCACAGGCCCAGATTCAAGGTGAGGAGACACAGATTCCTCAATGGGAGGAATGTCAAAGAATTTGGGGACCATACTTTCAAAATTTCACAAGGATTTTTTTGTCTGTTTCCTTCCCACTGACCCCTGAGCATCTAGCACAAAGCCTGGCACAACAGAGGCTCCTGGTTGAATGAGGAAGTTCATTCTTTTTTTTTTTTTTTAAAGATTTTATTTATTTATTTTTTTCCCCCCAAAGCCCCAGTAGATAGTTGCGTGTCATAGCTGCACATCCTTCTAGTCGCTGTACGTGGGATGTGGCCTCAGCATGGCTGGACAAGCCGTGCGTCAGTGCGCACCCAGGATCCGAAGCCTGGCCACCAGCAGCAGAGCGCACGCACTTAACCACTAAGCCACGGGGCCGGCCCAGGATTTCATTCTTTATGCCCTTTGTCTGTGCACCAGGGAGCCTGTGCTTGGCCACAGCATTTCTGAGCTGATTCCTAGCTCTGTAACCGTCTGATCTTTGCCTACAAGCCAACCTGTCGCGCCCAACCAATACCTGGGAACCTCACACGGGAGGAAGCCAATTCATTCAAGCCCACTCCTTGATTCCTGTCTCACTTTCTTACAGTTGTGAGGGAAGACAGCAAACAAGTCGCTCTCAAAATTAGCAAAAATGGCAATTACAGATACTTGCCTGAAAACACTTGTACTCTAAATTAGTTACACATGACTAAGGCAAGTAATACCCACCTACAGTTGACATTCAACACCACCCACAGCAGAGCTCCCAGCCGCTGAGCTAAAACCACTGGGGAAATCAGCCCTGCATAAAGCTTGCTCTGAAAGAATCTACCCGGATTTAAATCCTGAACATAGCCTCATTCATTCATTTACTGTGATCCAGCCTCCTTCTCCACTCACAGGCCTGATTATAAAGGGAAAACCCTTCTTGAGCACTTACTATATGCTAGGTACTCTTCCAAATGCTTTCTATGTGTTAATTCATTTAATCCTCACGTCATCCATCTCATAGATTTCTATTATTATCATCCCCCTTGTGGAGGACAGCTACTAAGGTGGCCCCATGACACCCACCACCTGGTATTCATGCCATCGTGTGGTCCTTTCCTCTCAAGTGTGGGCAGGATCTGTGACCTGCTTCTAACCAATGTTCTGTGGCAAAGGTGATAGGATGCGTGTGATCATGCTGTAGTGCAATCTTGCTGGAGTCTCTCTCTACATTGTTGGTTTTGAAGAAGAAGTGAGCTGTCGTGAGTCTCACAGCCACAGGAGATGAATTCTGCCAACAACCTGAGTGAGCTCGGGAGTGGACTGTACCTGGTGGAGCCTACAGGTGAGAACTCAGTTGTGGCTGACATCTTGATTGCAGCCTTACAGAGAACCTGGCTAAGCCATGCCCGGACTCCTGACCCATGGAAACTGCGAGATAATAAATGTGTGTTGTTTGAAGCCACTGAGTTTGTGGTACTCTGTATACAATAATAGATAACGAACACACCCATTTTACAGGTGAGGACAGTGGGGATGTTAAACATGTTGCCCAGGGGATCTCTAGGCTTTATGTTTTTTTGTTTATAATTTTTTGTTTATTGCAGTTTATAACATTGGTTTATAACATTGTGTAAATTTCAGGTGTACATCATTGTACTTCTATTTCTGCATAGATTACATCATGTTCACCACCCAAATACTAATTACAACCCATCACCACACACATGTGCTGAATTATCCCTTTTGCCCTCCTCCCTCCCCCGTTCCCCTCTGGTAACCACCAATCCAATCTCTGTCTCTATGTGTTTGTTTATTGTTGTTATTATCTACTACTTAATGAAGGAAATCATATGGTATTTGACCTTCTCCCTCTGACTTATTTCACTTTGCATAATACCCTCAATGTCCATCCATGTTGTCACAAATGGCTGGATTGCATCGTTTCTTATGGCTAATATTCCATTGTGTATATATACCACATCTTCTTTATCCATTCGTCCCTTGATGGGCACTTAGGTTGCTTCCAAGTCTTGGCTATTGTGAATAATGCTGCAATGAACACAGGGGTGCATGTATCTTTACGCATTGGTGTTTTCAAGTTCTTTGGATAAATACCCAGCAGTGGAATAGCTGGATCATATGGTAGTTCTATCCTTGATTTTCTGAGGAATCTCCATACCGTTTTCCATAGTGGCTGCACCAGTTTGCACTCCCACCAGCAGTATATGAGAGTTCCCGTCTCTCCACATCCTCTCCAACACATGTTGTTTCCTGTCTTGTTAATTATAGCCATTCTGACGGGCGTGAGGTGATATCTCATTGTAGTTTTGATTTGCATTTCCCTGATAGTTAATGATTTTGAATATCTTTTCATGTGTCTGTTGGCCATCTGTATATCTTTTTTGGAGAAATGTCTGTTCAGGTCTTTTGCCCATTTTTTAATCGGGTTGGTAGTTTTTTTGTTGTTGAGATGCGTGAGTTCTTTATATATTTTGGAGGTTAAGCCCTTATCAGATGTATGGTTTGCAAATATCTTCTCCCAATTGTTAGGTTGTCTTTTCGTTTTGTTGACGATTTCCTTTGCTGTGCAGAAGCATTTTAGTTTGATGCAGTCTCATTTGTTTATTTTTTCTATTGTTTCTCTTGCCGGGTCAGACATGGTGCTTGAAAATATGTTGCTAAGACAGATGTCGAAGAGCGTACTGCCTATGTTTTCTTCTAGAAGTTTCACAGTTTCAGGTATTACATTCAAGTCTTTAATCCATTTGGAGTTAACTTTTGTGTATGGTGTAAGGTCAGGGTCTACTTTCATTTTTTTGCACTTGGCTATCCAGTTTTCCCAACACCATTTGTTGAAGAGACTTTCTTTTCTCCCTTGTACGTTCTTGGCTCCTTTGTCAAAGATTAGCTGTCCATAAATGTGTGGGTTTATTTCTGGGCTTTCCATTCTATTCCATTGATCTGTGTGTCTGTTTTTGTGCCAGTACCATGCTGTTTTGGTTACTATAGCTTTGTAGTATATTTTGAAATCAGGGAGTGTGATACCTCCAGCTTTGTTCTTTTTTCTCAGGATTGCTTTAGCTATTCGGGGTCTTTTGTTGTTCCATATAAATTTTAGGATTCTTTGTTCTATTTCTGTGAAAAATGTTGTTGGAACTTTGATAGGGATTGCATTGAATCTATAGATTGCTTTAGGAAGTATGGACATCTTAACTATGTTAATTCTTCCAATCCAAGAGCACGGAATATCTTTCCATTTCTTTGTGTCTTCTTCAATTTCTTTCAGCAATGTTTTATAGTTTTCGGTGTACAGATCTTTCACCTCTTTGGTTAAGTTTATTCCTAGGTATTTTATTCTTTTTGTTGCAATTGTAAATGGGATTGTATTCTTAATTTCTCTTTCTGCTACTTCGTTGTTAGTGTATAGAAATGCAACTGATTTTTGTATGTTGATTTTGTATCCTGCAACTTTACTGTATTTGTTTATTACTTCTAAAAATTTTCTGGTGGATTCTTCAGGGTTTTCTATATATAAAATCATGTCATCTGCAAATAGTGAGAGTTTCACTTCTTCCTTTCCAATTTGGATCCCTTTTATTTCTTTCTCTTGCCTGATTGCTCTGGCTAGGACTTCCAGTACTATGTTAAATAGGAGTGGTGACAGTGGGCATCCTTGTCTGGTTCCTGTTCTTAGAGGGATAGCTTTCAGTTTTTCACCATTGAGGATGATATTAGCTGTGGGTTTGTCATATATGGCCTTTATTATGTTGAGGTACTTTCTTTCTATCCCCATTTTATTCAGAGTTTTTATCATGAATGGATGCTGTATCTTGTCAAATGCTTTCTCTGCATCTATTGAGATGATCATGTGATTTTTATTCTTCATTTTATTAATGTGGTGTATTACGTTGATTGATTTGCAAAAGTTGAACCATCCCTGCATACCTGGAATAAATCCCACTTGATCATGGTGTATAATCTTTTTAACGTATTGTATGCGATTTGCTAGTATTTTGTTGAGGATTTTTGCATCGATGTTCATCAGTGATATTGGCCTGTAATTTTCATTTTGTGTTGTCCTTGTCTGGTTTTGGTATCAGGGTAATGCTGGCTTCGTAGAATGAGTTAGGGAGCTTCCCCCCCTCCTCAATTTTTTGGAAGAGTTTGAGAAGGATAGGTATTAAGTCTTCTTTGAATGTTTGGTAGAATTCACCAGGGAAGCCGTCTGGTCCTGGACTTTTATTTTTGGGGAGGTTTGTGATTACTGTTTCAATCTCCTTACTGGTGATTGGTCTATTCAAATTCTCTACTTCTTCTTGGTCCAGTTTTGGAAGGTTGTATGAGTCTAAGAATTTATCCATTTCTTCCAGATTGTCAAATTGGTTGGCATATAGCTTTTCATAGTATTCTCTTATAATCTCTTGTATTTCTGAGGTGTCTGTTGTAATTTCTCCTCTTTCATTTCTGATTTTACTTATTTGTGCCTTCTCTCTTTTTTTCTTGGTGAGTCTAGCTAAAGGCTTTTCAATTTTGTTGATCTTTTCAAAGAACCAGCTCTTGGCTTTATTAATTTTTTCTATTGTTATGTTAGTCTCTATTTCACTTATTTCTGCTCTGATTTTTATTATTTCCCTTCTTCTACTGATTTTGGGATTTGTTTGTTTTTCTTTTTCTAGTTCCTTTAGGTGCATTGTTAGATTGTTTATTTGAGATTTTTCTTGTTTGTTGAGATAGGCCTGTATTGCTATAAACTTCCCTCTTAGAACCACTTTTGCTGTATCCCATAAATTCTGGCATGTCGTATTTTCATTTTCATTTGTCTCCAGGTATTTTTTGATTTCTTCTTTGATTTCTTTGTCGACCCAGTCATTGTTCAGTAGCATTTTGTTTAATCTCCACGTATTTGTGGCTTTTCTGATTTTCTTCCTATAGTTGATTTCTAGTTTCATACCGTTGTGGTCAGAGAAGATGCTTGGTATTATTTCAATCTTCTTAAATTTATGGAGACTTGTTTTGTGGCCTAATATGTGATCAATCCTGGAGAATGTTCCATGTGCATTTGAAAAGAACGTGTATTCTTTGGTTTTTGGATGGAATGCTCTGTCTATATCTACTAGGTCCATCTGTTCTAGTGTGTCATTTAAGGCCAATGTTTCCTTATTGATCTTCTGTTTGGACGATCTATCCATTGGTATAAGTGGAGTGTTAAAGTCCCCTACTATTATTGTGTTACTGTCTATTTCTGTTTTTATGCCTGTTAATAATTGCTTTATATATTTGGGGCACCTACATTGGGTGCGTAGATATTTACAAGTGTTATATCCTCTTGTTGGATTGTTCCCTTGATCATTATGTAATGCCCTTCTTTGTCTCTTTTTAGTTTTTGTTTTAAAGTCTATTTTGTCTGATATGAGTACTGCTACCCCAGCTTTCTTTTCATTGCCATTTGCGTGGAGTATCTTTTTCCATCCCTTCACTTTCATTTTGTGAGTGTCTTTAGGTCTGAAGTGTGTCTCTTGTATGCAGCATATATATGGGTCTTGTTTTTTTATCCAGTAGGCCACCCTATGCCTTTTAATTGGAGCATTTAGTCCATTGACGTTTAAAGTAGCTATTGATAAGTATGTACTTACTGACATTTTTTAAGTTTTTTTTTTTCTCAGTGTTTTAGTAGTCCTTCTCTGTGTCTTTCTCCTTCTATACAGAATTGATGGTCTCTTTAGTTTGACCTCTCTCTGAAAGCTCTACTCTTTAACTCCCCTCCTCCCTCATTTTATGTTTTTGACATCATATCTAACTTGTTTTTTGTGCATTTGTATCCATTACCCTCTTATCATGGAAATAGATAATTTTTCCTATTTGTGGTCTTCTCTTTTCTCCTTAAATCAGTCCCTTTAACATTTCTTGTAGCACTGGCTTTTTGGTGACAAACTCCTTTAATTTTTGCTTGTCTGGGAAATTTTTGATCTCTCCTTCCATTTTGAATGATAACCTTGCTGGGTAGAGTATTCTTGGCTGTAAGTTTTTTCCTTTTAGCACTTTAAATATATCATGCCACTCTCTTCTAGCCTGTAAGGTTTCTGCTGAGAAGTCAGCTGATAGCCTTATGGGGTTTCCTTTGTATGTAACTTGTCTTTCTCTTGCGGCTTTTAGGATTCTCTCTTTATCTTTAATTCTGGACATTTTGATTATGATGTGTCTTGGTGTGGGCCTCTTTGGGTTTATCTTGTTTGGGGCTCTCTGTGCTTCCTGTACCTGGATGTCTGTTTCCTTCTTAGGTTAGGGAAGTTTTTATCTATTATTTCTTGAAATAGATTCTCTGCCCCTTTGTCTTGCTCTTCTCCTTCTGGGACACCTATAACATGGATGTTAGTGCGCTTGATGTTGTCCCAGATGTGCCTTAGACTGTCTTCATTCATTTTAATTCTTTTCTCTTGTACCTGTTAAGCTTGGGTAATTTCTTCTAGTCTTTCGTCCAGCTTGCAGATCCGTTCTTCTGTATCCTCTACTCTGCTTTTGAGTCCCTCTAGTGAATTTTTCATTTCCAGTATTGTATTCTTCATTTCTGATTGGTCTTTTTTATATGTTCCATTTCTTTGTTGACATTCTCACTGAGCTCATCTATTCTTCTCCCCAGATCAGTGAGCATCCTTAACACTCTTTGTTTGAACTCTCTGTCGGGTAGGTTGCTCATTTCTGTTTCACTTAGTTCCTTTTCTGGGCTTTTGTCCTGTTCCCTTACTTGGAATGTATTCATTTGCCCTCTCATTTTGCCTCTTTCCCTGTGCTTGTGTCTACATATTAGGTAGGTCAGCTACGTCTCCTGCTCTTGGATAGGTGACCTTATATAAGTGATGGCTTAGGAGGCCTGCAGTGTGCTTCCCTCAGTTCTCAATGTTCCAGGGGTGACCCCTATGTGGGCTACGTGTGTCCTTCTGTTGTGGCCTGTTTGCTTTCCCTGTAGGCACCCAGGGAGGCCGAGTTATGCTCCTGGTCAGCTGTAGTAATGCTCAGCTGCTTGTAGTTGTTGTGGGCCTTTCAGTCTCTTTATCAGGTGTGGGGAGCCCCAGCACAGTTGGCTGCAAGTTCTAACACCACATTTGTGTTGCAGTATTTCTTTTAAGTGAGTAGGCCCCCAGCGTGGCAGGTTGTTAGGTTCATGGGCTTACAATTGCTATAAGCCTCAAGCCTTAGGTCTCTTTTCAGCTGTCTGAGGATTGCAGCTGGGTGGGGCTGGCCTCAGGCCCGGGAGCACCCAATTGTTTCAGGCTTTGGAAGGTGGGGCAAACCCCCTATGTGGGTCTTTGAGAAGCACAAGTCTTCTGCAGCTGACAAGCCCTGCCACCCACAGGTCCACACACACAGTTAACACAGTCCTGCCCCGTGGGCGTGCCCCGACCTCCTGAAGTGGACCCAGTCTGTCCACGGTGGGAGCCCCACACACTCAACCATCGCCCCACACTCTCCACCCACTCCTTGTGCACACCTTGCCCCACTGAAGTGGGCTCAGTTGCCAGGCTGCAGAGAATCCAGTCACCAATCTATGCAGGCCCACAAGTTGCCTGAGGGCTTGTTGTTGGGTGGGGCCAGTTTCTAGGGTGGGCTGCCTGCCCTGGTTGAGCTGGATTAAATCTGTGCTCTAGTGGGTGGGGCAGACCCTGGGCTAGCAGGCCCCAGGGAGAACTCCAATGGCGTCTGTGTCAGCATGCCCACACCAGGCCACAACAATGGCCGCCACCAATGTCCCAGTCCCTGGAGAGGTCTCACCTCTCACCAAGATGCACTCAGGGCCTATCAGGTGAGTCTCTTTTCACCAAAGCACCATGCACCATTCTTTCTGGTGATTTTAGGTTGCTTTCTCAAATGGGTGAGTTTGCATGTGGGCCTTTTAAGAGCTGGTTTTAATTTCTTTGTGAACCAGCTTTTCTGGGGGTACTCCCCAATGTTTCAGTAGCAGGCAAAGTCAGATATTATGCCACTTGTCTCGATTGTGCTGGGTCCACAAAACGCCCACAGTGGGGGCGCTCCCTGGCTCAGGGCACCGCTCATCCAGGGAGGGCTGCAGACCTGTGGGCTGCTCCCGGGTGGCCGTGAGGCACTGCGGCTTGTGAAGGTGGCATTTTTTCTCTCCATAAGGGAGTTTCTGCCTCTTCCACCTCAATTAGGATTGTCCTTTGTTGCAGGAGTTCCTCTTATGCAGTTTTCAGTTCTGTCTCGGGGTAATTTTTCCACGAATAGTTGTAAATTGGCTGTGTCCACAGGAGGAGGTGAGTTCAGAGTCTGCTTACACCGCCATCTTGACTTCTCCTCTCTAGGCTTTAAATTGGTCCTTCCACTGTAGGAGAATAATTGTTCCAAATAATAAAAAAAGCTACCATTTTTGAACACTTACAACATGCCAGGCATTGTGCCAGGTGCTTGAAATGTGTTATTTCCTTTAACTCTCAACAAAAACCCTGTGCAAAGGGTACCACTATCATCTTATTTCATAGCTAAAAAAAGCCAAAGTCACAAAGGTTAATTTGCTCAAACTCACAATCTATTTAGTGTTGGAACCTGAATATGAACACAGACAGCTTACCTCCAGAGCTCATGTTTACTCTTAAATCTGTACTATATTACTTCCCGGAATGAGGCAAAGTAACTGCAGGTGTGTCCCGATAAAATAGGAAGGCTCAGGCCTCTGACCTAGGCTGGGGTTCCCAGAGCTGAAGCTGGGCAAAGAAACTAAAGCTGAAGGTGAAAACTGGCTATCAAACTGCAGAGCATAGAGCTAAGATAGTACTCAATGGAGAAGCCACAGAGAACAAGACAGTCTTAGAAAAGTGTCATCCTGAGGGCTCCAGGAAGGGGACTTCAAAGATTGTGAGTGAGGGAAGAACTTGGAGATGGCATCCTTATTAGGAATGTGCACATTTGTGGTTACTAGAGCTGAGAAAGAGGGATACATTCGGCCTTTTGTAACCTTGGCTGCTTCCCTCAATCTGGCAGGCTCAACCTTATGGGTGTCAGTCTAGAACAATTTGGCAGGTAAACTAGACATGCCCACAGAAACTTGTCCCTCAGCCAGGAGCACCCTGTCAATCATGCAGTTATGAAACAGACCATGTAACACTGGAGCACAGTACAGTACATTCAGACTTGCTAGGTGGCTTCAGGCCAGCTCTAAGTGGAACCTGCCACCACCCTATGGCCTGGCCATTTCAAAAACATTGAGGAAAGCTGAAGGGAGAGGGCCAGGTAGAAATGGAGTCCAGGGGCTACATTTCTCAATTTACCTTGACCTAGATTCTGTTTGTTCTGACAATGTAAAAGGCTCTATGCCCAAAGATGAACAAGACACAGTCCCTCCCCTCAAGGAAGTCATATTTGAGCAGAAGAACTCATAAAAATCAGCAAACAACCAGAACATGAGAAAGTCGATGGTAAGCCAGAGCAGAGGTCCACATGGAATGCAGTAGGAACAGTAAAGCAGGAAAGACTGATTCCCCACTGCAAGACTGGGGAAGGCTTCATGAAAGGTGGTATTCAGCATGATTCTGGAGAAATAGTTTAGTCCCAAATAAGTAGAAGTAAGGGGACGGGTTGTTCCAGAAAGAGGAAGCATTGTATCCAAAGATATGGAGGTGAGAGATACAAAGAGTATAGAGATAGCAGCAAGAAATAAATTTGACTAGAGTGTGAGGGGTGAGGTCAGAAAGGGAGAAAATAGGCTGGGGCCAGATCATCTGGGATTTTGGATGCCAAAACAATAAATAAGCAAAATAAAGACATTTGATCATTATCCTATAGAATGGGGCATTTTAAAAAATTTTGAAAAGGCAAATATTTAAACTTGCCTAACATTTAAAGAAGCATCATTTCTCCTTGTATGATAGAGTCTTAGGTAAAGAAGGGCAGTATTTCCTAGAATCTTCTAAGAAATACTGACCACATGCAAGTTTCCATAATATAAAGAATCCTGCAGTAAAATAAGAAGCATATATTCCCCTCCTGAAGATCTGAAATGCCTGTTAGGATATTAGAAGCACTGGGGAGTCCCGCAGTAGGAAAACCTATTTAACTGTTCCACCCAGTGTTTTTCCAAGTATTTCATTACTGATTTTTTTTCTTTGAACAAACACACGTTAATATCTCTTGCCACCTCAGGACATATTGTTGGAGGGGGTGCATGGTCTATGTTTTTTAATGCTAAAAAAGGAGCTTTCTTAAGGGGATGTCCAAGTCCTTATTACTCCTTACCAAAGGGTTAAGAGGACCATCGCTCTCTGATGTTTAATGAGTGAGTTTGGCTAAAAGCAATGAACTGAAGAGGACTCTACCAAGTGGGCCATCATCTAAGAAAACATCAGTCTTTTCTGCTTCAAGGAACAGAAAATTTGCAGCCTTCACTGTCATGTCAGCTATTTGAAGGCCCCACATGGACTTGTCTCGATACAAGTAACAGAGCATTCCACATTAATTACAAGGGTCCATTAGAAGGCCCAGGAGTGGTTGTTCAGGCAAATAATTGGGGCAGGACAGATCTGTAAAAGCACAGGGCCTAATACATATCAGACCAAAACTGCCAGGGGTCTTCATTGGGATCAGGAGCAAGATTCAGCCATAACATGATTCATAGCTGCTGCTTCTCTCTTCCATATAAACATTTCGCGCCTCATGGAAGGATTCTTTACCATCTATTCCAGGCAACAGACCTGAAGACACAGCACAGAAAGGGAGCATAATTTGGCTATAAAGATGTTGTACTAAGTGATTTTATATAACTGAAATGCTGGTTCCTTTACTACATCCTCCCACTCATTTTACAACCAGTGAATATTTTTCTGAACTTTTGTGTTGTATTCCACTCAGCTGCCTCTGCAATCTTTTTTGCCTATTTTTCTGCCAGAGCCACAAGAATAAAGCTGTCATATGGTCTGCGAAGCCATTTTTCTTGTCTGGCAAATTGTCTAGAGACAACAATAACCTCCTACCTGCTCCACTATATAATAGAAGTAGGCTATCTTAACAAAATAGAATTTAAATATTCTTTCAATCTGTGTTATCTATAGGCATCTAAGGATTAAATGAGTGAAAATATATTTCCCCAACATTTGTTGACCTTGTTCCAACGGGAATGGGGTAGATATTCCTATTAAGCATGCCCTCGTATTGACACGCTTAGAGAAATGTTTTATAGCTCTCGAACAGGGATATCTCAAGGTATTTGAACTGTAATAATAAATGTGGCTGCTCCTAGGGGAAGAAGGATACAGCAAGAAAGTGCCCCAGAAGAAGACAACTAAGAACTGAAGTGAGCTAATGGTACACAGTGGTTAGGCTTTGAATGTGATGAGGATTTATGGTTTCAATTAGTGCTGGGGAGCAATTTTAGAAAGTTATTAGCAGGCGACTGGCATTCTCAAAGATGGCTCATTTGTGTATTGCTCAAGATTAGCTGAGTCTTTTAGTTATTTACAAACACACATGGTAGCTTGCACTGAATGTGCGGAAGTGACTGCAAGATTACATATTTGGAGCTCTTTAGCAGAGACGAAGCCTGGTGCTTTGGTTTCTTAGTGTTCCTGTGTGGGCAAAGCAAAACTCAATTTTGCAACATTTTCTCCCATTACAAAAAAAAAGTTTGAGTTTCCCCACCTGTTCTAAACTCTGATACACTATTTCCAATGACTTGCTTCCACACTCAGCATACTCTCTCATATTTAAAATTCTTAAATGCCTCAAATACTCCATGTTGTGCTGTCTCGAATACAAATTAATTTTTTAAATCTCCCCACTGCAATATTTTGCACTGAAATCCATAAATCTTTAAGTTGGAGTGTGCACATTTTTTTCTTTTAAAGCCTTTGGGGTGTTATTCACACGGTGCAAAAAGGATTCTCAAAGAGATTAGAATCCTGGTTGAGGCATTTGCAAACACAACATAAAGTGCTCAATCGCGGAGCATGAAAGCTATGCCTGGTCCCCCTCACATCAAACGCCAGGGAAAGTACTACATCGCCTTGAGCCAGCCAACCTTGACCTTAGCGTCCCATGGGCCCCTGAACAGTTTCCCCAGCCCATTCACCTGGGAAATACAAGGTAACACTTCCCACACATGGATGGGGCCCCTGAACAGTTTCCTCAGCCCATTCACCTGGGAAATACCAGGTAACACTTCCCACACATGGTTACATTTGGATTCCTCATAAGACGGCAAGCCAGGGACCATGTTCTCACTACAGGACAATAGCAACTGTTTCTCATGAACCTGTTCTATGTGGCTATCGAGGATATGGTTCTTCGATCCCAAAATTCAAGTGGGTAAGAAATATCTTTTTCTTCATTTTCCCTATTTAAGGATATTTCCTTATTTGAAAAACATACATTTTAAATAAAAAAATATATCTTCCTAAATCAGATTAATGTACCCAAACCTTTATTCCTTCAGCTGAGGGAAACTAGTGTGTGACTGGAATCTGGGAGATTTATCTGATAGAAAACAGGAGCAGGGCCTGTTGACATTGACTTGCCCCATTCCACTATGGACCCTTGAAGTTGAGTGTCCTTCTACTTCTCTGCCAAGAGACGTACTGTTATGCACCCATTCCCTTCTGAGGTCCATCTCCTTGTTCCTTGATCCTCTGGTGCATAAATAAATTCAATCAATTCTGGTATTTACACAAGGTCATAGGAGTAGAAATCGCAAGAAGATATTGGTTTTAGCCCTGCAAAAATCCAAAGGCAAAGAGAAACCAAGGGTCTGGCTCTCTGTTTGGAATGGAGGAGAAGATAAGAGGATCCAAACATGCTAATATCTCTAAAAACTTATCCTGCCTTCAAGTCTGTTGCAGGTGTAAGGAGGTGAGAATCCCATTCTTCACCTTTCCTTTCCTACCCAGGAAATGAGTGTCCTCCTCTCAATTTTGATTATCTTGGGCCTTGGCTGGGGGAGGCAGGAATGTTCTCTGAGCATGTGCACTTGGATTCTGAGCCATGGGGAGATGAGGACATGGTTTTGATAGTGGGTGTGAGTAGACAGCTATGGCGCTGACTTCAGCTTTAAGAGATTATGGCATGTGCATTGACCAATCAGAATGGACATCCATAAAATGAATTCTGGCTATAGAAATGATGTGGCTGTACTGGTAAATATTGGCTGCATGTTAGCTCTAGAATTTTATAAGTATTGGGTGATTTTATTGAACTAATTAGAACAGCCTTCTATGATTGAGCCAGGAAAGGTACTAAAAAAGTAACCACCCCCCCAAGTCAGAGATATATAAAAATATAAAATATTGTGAAAAATATAAAAATAATATGAATTGTACATGTGTTTGTATGAATATTTATGTATATGCCCATACATGTATACATATATACTTATACAAACATTTATATATACATCTAAAAGTAAATAACAAATAACAGCTTGACATTGAAAATTCAAGTCCATACTTCAGAGATTTGTCAACCAAGGGGAGAGGGAGCTGGGGTTTTGATCCACCAATTCCCATCAGTCACTGATGGAAAGCTGCTCTGGGAGCCTTGTGTAAATTCTCTGGCACTTGCAGCCTGTCCTAAGAGTATGGCAGCTGAGTGGGCTGGCTGCATGGCCAAAGAAAGCCCATAGACAAAAAGATATAGTAGGTTGCAGTTGGAAGCCATTGGGTCTACTAGCATGGAAATGGTGAGAGCTTAGGGGCTATGGGCGAGCTAACATTGCTTCAGGAGCCAGCTGCTCTAGGCTGACAACAGCCCAACTTCAAGTCCAATGAATTAAAGAAGACCCTCAACTTCTAATAATTTGAATTATTTTGACAAAAGTTCTGGAACATAAATTTTATAGTTTTTGGTGGGTTTAAGCGAAATGCTGTGGTTGGTTGAGCCTGGGCCATGTGACACCAGCCAAATAACAGGAAGAAATAAGAAAAGTAGGGAAGGGTGAGTCCTCTTGGAAACTCAGGTATTGGTGTATCAGGAGTAGGGAAGAATAGATATAAGGCAGAAAAAATAAATCCAAGAAAAAGGACCCCACTGATGTTATAACTATCAAAATACAAATACAGTCTTCTCATTGCCACCCAGCCATGAGTGTCAAGTCACTAGGAACGCATGACAGTGTCTTAATCTCTAAAATGCCAATGGTGAGGGTCATAATTTTATGTAATCTCTACCTGATGTAATTTCTTTTTTGCACTGGGTTTTGACTGTAAGGGTTGAGAGACCTTGGAAAAAAGAAATTCAGGTACAAAGGGCCCAGAAATAAACCACAGAGGCAAACATCAGCCTAGTTGTTCTTTCATACCACGGAAAGGTGGAGGGGTTTTAGGAAATAATTGAGTTAGTCAATCAGCAGCTTAGGATGGTCTGGATATAAGACTATCCATTCTATATTTTGCAATATAAAGGCCAAAACAATTACACACTTGATCTCCCTAAGGAAACAAAAATAAGGAGAGAGACCTAGAAATAATGACTGTTAGCACTGAAAGACATCTTAACCAACATAATATTTTACCATTTCCGTATCTGATCAATCACATAATGGGATATATCATTTAAAGTTCTTTGGAAGAATTGTATAATTGTAAATTAAGAAAAATTCAAATTGTATGCTTATATACTAAAGAAAAATTACATTCTTATTACTCCAAGAAAGACTCTCCCTTCCCAACAGTTCTGATAAAAGTATTGACCCTCAGAAGCTCTGATTGAAACAAATGCCTACTTCTGAACCAAATATAGGGGCCAGGGGCCAAGTGGTCTTCGCAAATGGAGATTTCTCATTTCCAGGCCATTTAGAGAAACTTAAGTCAAGTCAGAAACATCAGTATGAACTCGTACTAGTATTCCCAGGCTTGCTTTGATATCTGCCTGCCTGGTTTTCTTGTAAGTAGGGGTTGGGGAGGTAATAATGCTACTTAACCTAAAAAATTTTGTACTAGTCTTCACTACATTTATCACTGTTTGATAAATGATACTTCCTGATGGAGATAGCATCACTAATTTGTGAGATCTTGTGTTACTCTGTGATACTTGTGGAGAAATATACCTCACATGTGGATGCTAAGGATTTTTCGTATGAGTACACAAATTTGAGGATACTGTAATACCGTGTGGGATCTGCAAAGAAGCTAAATGAAGCTGAAATCTACTTTATGTACTCTGAATTTTAATGTGCAGGGAACAGCAGGCTGTCGACCAATACAAATTGGCTTTAAAAACCAGGCAGTTAATCTCAAGGCAAATAATCTGTTATTTTAATAATTAATTAACTCCTTAAAAAAGATGGTTAAGAAGCCAGTTACCAAGAGGTTTAAAATATAGTTATTTTATTGGATTCAACTTTAAATGAAAGTTTAATGTTTAGATGCAGACAAGTGAGGATATAAATATTTTAGTAATAGGTTTAGATTATTTTGGTAATGAATTTAAAAGACCATTAATGATAAGTTTGCAGCAATTGGTAAAATAATCGAGGTCAAGGGAAGATTCAGAATGGTAGATGCCAAGGGTATTCAGGGAAAATAGGAGAGAATAACATGGAAAGGAAATGGTCGGGATACATTTATTTCCCTTGGTTTTGTGCCAAAGTTTCATTGCATTTTCATCATGATTAGAGCGTCATGAAGCATGTAAAAAGAATTTAACAAAACAAATTTATCAGTGAACTTTTAGTGAGAACTTTTTTGTTAAAAAAAAGAGTTTAAAATAGAATAGGTAGAGAATACCAGCACCAGACGGAAGGAACCAGGTAGACTTCATAAAGTCTGGGTTCTAGATTCAGTTCTGACTCTATAGATGACTTTGGACAAGTCTTCACCTCACTCTAGCCCAGTTCCTTTTGAAAATGAAGGGGATGAACTAGATAGTCCCACATATCTGGTTGAGCCTTAAATTATGTGATTCTATACACCACTTTTTAAAAAAGTTAATGCATCAGAATTCCAAGAAAAATCCTAAATCAGAGATCAGTAGCAATTGTGGATATTGAAATCTATTCATATGAGAAATAAAACCAAGTTGTAAACATAATTGAACATTCTCTCAAGCTAGTTTCATATTCTTCAACAGCCTGCATAGTATTACTTGAGTGATGTTATTGAATAGAAATTAAAAGGCAATAACAAACATTTTTAGGAGTCATATTATTTCCTTTGACAAATGTAATATGTGTTTGGAGGCAAGAAAATAGCATTTCGACTCTGCTTTCTTTCTTCCCTTTTTCTTCTTCTAAAGTCTATTGAGTTCCCCATCCTTTTTGGAGAAGCTAAAATAAACAAAATCATGTCTAATTCACATACAGTATCTCCTTTTCACAAGACTCCACTTTTGTACTGGTTCCATCCCTGCAGGTTAGCAGTTTAGGGAATAGTATTATTTGTTAACTCCAGGTGCTAAACTGGTTCAGTCATAAAGTACTTTATTAAAAATACTGTATTTCATAAACACAATCTCTGCTTTTCTTTTATGTTCCTGTCTTCATAGATGTAAGGAAAACTGGAACTACATTCAGAATGCTTTAACTCTATACTAAGAAGAATGAAGTCACTAAAGACTAAAAAAGACATTTAGGTTTCTGGTTTGTTCAGATAAATGGTGATTCTATTCATGAGCTGGAGAATATTAGAAAAGAACCAGATTTGGGGGGAAAGATGATGAGTTCAGCATGTTTGTGTGCATTTAAGGTGACTTGGAGAAGGCCAAATGGATATGTTCTAGGAGCATAGAATATATGAGTCCAGAGCTTAGTAAAAAGGTCTGGGGGTCGAGACATCAATGTGGAAGCATGTCCCTCTGGTTAATTAAAACAATGGGTCCAGGGAAAAGAGTCTCTGAGGAGAAAGTGCCATGATGTAGATCTCGCCCATGTCTCACCTCATTTATACCCTGTAACAATCCCATGAGTGAATACCTCATTTTACAGATAAGGAAATCGAGGCTCAGAGACAAGCAGACAAGAGCTTCTCCCGTAGTGAAACATTCCTTTTTTCCTTCATCCTCTACTTTTTCTTAAGACAAAATGATAAAATGTGGCTATTCCCTCCCTAGACTCCATTCTAATCAGAATAAGCACTGATAAAATAGCAGTCACTGATGAAAATCAGTCAAGGAGGAGATTTCACCCATGGTTTCTCAATGAAGAACTGTGTGATTTCTACTCTGGAGGATGGATGCTATCAGATAATGAAGAGAGATCAAATTTAAGGGAAGAAAAGCTACAAGCCATCCTCTTTGAACAATCAGCTATATGGTGAGAAAAGTTTCATATTTGTATTCTTATTTCTCATTCTTATTTTAATCTTGCCAGCCCAAGTGTTTAATTTTCTTGCAATCCTTTTTCTATTATTATCTTTCCATTTTTATTAGGTGTCTGTCACTGGACTTCTCTGTGGTTGGAATTCCAATGCCCCTTATAGTTTTCAATGCCAGCTCAGATTTAAGAATTACATCATGGGTTTTTTTGTTATTGACCTGTCCAGCTCTCTTCTTCCTGTCATGTCAACCTTGACACTGGAAGGCTGGAAGCCAGTCACCAACGCGTACACTAGTATTTACTACTGGAAACATAGGGTGAGATGTTGAAGTCTCTGGGGTTGAGGACGGAGGAGCTACGCAAGTCAGATAGTATAGGGCAAACACCGTAATAGCTTGAAGTTTATGCTAAGAAACATTTCCAAGACCCAGACAATCCCCATGGAAACAGAGCTTTGCTGATGCAGTTACATCAGAATTCTCTTCAGTAAATAATCAGTGATAGCACATACTTTCTTCCTTTATTGCCCTTGTAACAATGGTGAATTTTCAACAGGAAAGAGAAAACAAAAGGAGAGGCATGCTATTGATTCCTGAGTGATAAGGTGAAATGCCTTCTAGAAAACCCCATCAACAAATAAGAGAAGCAGCCATGGGAGTTTAAAGCTGAAGGGTTTTTAAAAAACCAGACAACAATGGATAAGCACATTTCTTTCCAGGTTGGTTGGCAACTCACTGAAGAGGCTACGGTCCTAGGTAGCATATTGCCACTGGTGAATATTTACCATGTCCCGAATATCAAGGCTTTATACTAGGCCATGACCAGGGCTGGGTCTAAGTTCTGTTGGGCAAGCTTATATTATGGGGAGAAGAAGCCGAGTGGGGACAAGGGAATCCTTTAAGACAATAACGTAAAATCTTGAATACCGAATTAGGTACAGGGCATTGGAAGGGCCCCAAGCAAAATGAGGAGCCCTGAAGTTTAAGCTTCACTGGCTTCTTGGTAAATCCATGTCTGATTCTAGAACTAGAGTAATAAATAACGATAAGCACAATAACAAAAGTAATGGCAGCAATAGCAGCTACCGTATGCTGAGTGCCTAGCACTGTGCTAAGCACTTTACATGCATTATCTCATTCAAGCCCCACCATAAACCCGTGGATTAGATACCAATTTTTTCAGATGAGAAAACTGAGGCTCAGTGACTTGCCAAAGGCACGCAGTGGTGGGATTAAATTCGAAATCAGAGATTCTGACTTTAAAGCCCAAGCTATTAATCACCAAAGTATAAGGTTCTTAAGAAGTTCTCAATAGTATTATGGCAACATTAAAAGATGTACTTGAGATAGTCTTACAAAGTTCAGAGAAAGTTTTTTTCTGGAGGAGACAACACCTAAAGCATGTCTCAACCTCGGCACTATTGACATTTTGGGCTGAATAAGTTTTTGTTATGGGGAGCTGTTCTGTGAATTATAAGATGTTTAGGAACATACTGGCCTCTACCCACTAGATGCCAATAACATCCTCTCCTCAGTTAGGATAGTTATAAATGTCCCCAGAAATTCCCTAATGTCTCCCGGTTAGGGATGGGGGGAATCACCCCATTGAGAACCAATGACTTAAAGAATGAGTAAGAGGTAGCTAGGTGAGGAAGTGGGGGGAGGGGCATGCTGAAAGAGTGGGAAACAGCATGATATGTACAAGGAAGGGCAGGCAATTTTATGCTACTTAAGGCTAAAGGGCAAAGCTGAGGACTAGTTGGTGGTGAAGCAGGAAGGGGTCAAATTACAGAGGTCATTATATGCCATGCTAAGAAGTTAGAGTTTTATCCTATCAGAGGGGATGGGATACATAAAACTATCATGACATCTGGTAATGACATGATGAGAGGTACATTTTTCAATAGTCACTCTGGTCTCTTTGTGTATAATATATCTGAGTGGAGACAAGTCTAGTTCAGTTAACTTTGCCCTTTTCTATTTTAAATGTGGGTTATGCCCTCCAAGATGTCTAGAAACTATCTGAAAGTCCTAGAGAAAATAGAGAATGGATGGCTTACTGACAACTCACTTCCGCCTCTGGAAGCAGAAATCTCAATACAACCCTACCAGGTGGTAGGCTAGCAATGCCATCCTCTGATATGATATGCTGGGAAAGCCTTTCTTGTTAAACAGCAACATCAGTTTTATGAAGGAAACAGGGCAGGGAACAGACAGAGGCAATCATGGAAAATCTGTATGAAATATCCACTCTCTCTTCACCTGTGCTTAGAATAGAGAAGGAAAAGTACAAGTGTCCATGAGGATCAACCACCCAATTTACTTCCAGATTGAACCATCTGAATGATAAGAGTAGCATTTTGATAGTATGGCAGACATTGTTCATTGCCTATCCAATAACCATTCTGCACTTTGTCCTTATTAACAACATCCTGATTTTGTGCAGGCAATAATGTTGCATTCCAAGCTAAAATTACTTACATCCTCAGACTCCTATGCATCTAGAAGTGGTCAAGTGACCAGGCAAATAAGATATATGCAAGTATTGTTGGGTGGGGCTTCCCCCCAAAACTCACTGGTAAAGGTATATCTAGAGTTAAATTCAGAATACTCTAATATTGCAATGGGGGTGGGTAAATAACTTATAATTCTAGTATAAATGTTAAAAGACAAAAATATTAAAAATAACTATAACTGCAATAATTTGTTAATGGATAGGCAGGTAAAAAAATGTGAATTATGACATCAAAAAAAATAAAATGAGGGGCCAGCCCAGTGGCGCAAGCAGTTAAGTGCGTGCGCTCCGCTGCAGCGGCCCGGGGTTTGCCGGTTTGGATCCCGGGCGCACACCGACGCACTGCTAGGCAAGCCATGCTGTGGCGGCATCCCATATAAACTGGAGGAAGACGGGCATGGATGTTAGCCCAGGGCCAGTCTTCCTCGGCAAAAAAAAAAAAAAAAAGAGAGGATTGGCAGATGTTAGCACAGGGCTGATCTCCTCTCAAAAAATAAAAAAATAAAATGAGCAGGGAGGAAAGTAAAAATGTAGAGCTTTTATATGCATTCAAAGTTAAGTTGTTATTAGCTAAAAATAGACTGTTATAACTACAAGATGTTTTATGTAACCCTCATGGTAACCACAAAGCAAAAATCAACAGTAGATACACAAAAGATAAAGAGAAAGGAATCAAAGCATTCCACTACAGAAAATCATCAAACCACAAAGAAAGAGAGCAAGAGAAAAAGAAAGGAACACAGGAACTACAAAACAGCCAGAAAACAATTAACAAAACAGCAATAGTAAATCCATACTTTTCAATAATTACTTTAAATGTAAATGGATTAAATTCTCCAATAAAAAGACACAGAGTGACAAAATGGATCAAAAAACAAGACCCAACTATATGCTGATTAAAAGAGACTCATTTCAGCTTTAAAGACATACATAGGCTCAAAGGGAAGGAATGGAAATAAATATTCCATGCAAATGAAAACCAAAAGAACGAAGATGTAGCTACACTTATATTAGACAAGATAGATTTTAAGCCAAAAACTGTACAAGAAACAAAGAAAGTCATTATATCATTATTTAAAGAGAACAATTCACCAAGAGAATGTAATAAATATAAATATTTATGCACCCAACAGCAGATTATCTAATATATAAAGTAAATATTAACAGAGCTGAAGGAATAAATAGACAGCAATATGATAATAGTAGAAGACTTCAATACCCCACTTTCAACAATGGATAGATCATCCAGACAGAAAACCAATAAGGAAACATTGGACTCAGACTACACATTACACCAGATGGACCTAAAAGAGGTATACAGAACATTACATCCAACAGCAGCAGAACACATATTTGACAGATCATATGTTAGACCATAAAACAAGTCTTAGTAAATTTAAGAAGATTGAAATCATATCAAGCATCTTTTCCAACCACAATGTTATGAAATTCAAAATTAATTGCAAAAAAACTGGAAAACTCAAAATTGTGTGAAAATTAAAGAACATACCCCTGAACATCCAAGAAGTCTAAGAAGAAATCAAAAGGGAAATCAAAAAATATCTTGAGACAAATGAAAATGGAAACACACCATTCCAAAACTAGGGGATACAGCAAAAGCAGTTCTAAGAGGAAAGTTTATAGTGATAAAAGCATACATTAAAAAAAGAGAAAGATTTCAAAAAAACAGCCTAACTTTACACCTCACGGAACTAGAAACAAAAGAAAAAACTAAGTCCAACATCACTAGAATGAAGAAAATAAAGATCACAGCAGAAATAAATGAAATAGACACTGAAAGGACAATGAAAAAATCAGTGAAACTAAGAGCTGATTTTTTGACAAGATACACAAAATTGATGAAACTTTAGCTAGACTAAGAAAAAAAGAGAGAAGACTCAAATAAAATCAGAAATCAAAGAGGAGATATTACCACTTATAATACAGAAATATATGGATCATAAGAAACTAGGATGAACAGTATAGGCCAACAAATTAGATAACCTAGAAGAAATGAATAAATTCCTAGAAATGTACAACCAACCAAGACTGAATCATGAAGAAACAGAAAATCTGAACAGACCAATTACTAGTAAGGAGATTGAATTAGTAATCAAAAACCTTTCGACATAGAAAAGTCCAGGATCAGATGGCTTCACTGGTGAATTCTACCAAACATTCAAAGAATTAATATCAATCCTTCTCAAACTTTTCCAAAAAATAGAAGAGGAAGGAACACTTCCAAGCCAATTTTTCTCGGTTGGCATTACCTTGATGCCAAAACCAGAGAAGGACGCTGCAAGAAAAGATTAGAGGCCAATATCCCTAATGAACATAGATGCAAACATCCTCAACAAAATATTACCAAAATAATTTCAACAATACATTAAAAGGATCATACATCATGATCAAGTACGATTTATTCCAGGATGAGAGGATGGTTCAACATCCACAAATAAATTAATATGATACACCACATTAACAAAATGAAGCATAAAAATCATATGATCATCTCAATAGATGCAGAAAAAGCATTTCACAAAATTCAACATCCATTTATAATACAAATTCAACATAATGGGTATAGAGGAAATGCATCTCAATATAGTAAAGGCCATATATGACAAGCCCACAGCTAACATCATACTCAAAGGTGAAAAGCTCAAATCTTTTCCTCTAAGATCAGGAACAAGACAAGGATGCCCACATTTGTCACTGTATTCAACATAGTATTAGAAGTCCTAGCCAGAGCAATAAGGCAAGAAAATAAATAAAAGGCATTCAGATCAAAAAGGAAGAAGTAAAACTGTCTCTATTTGCAGATGACATGGTATTACATATAGAAAACCCTAAATACTCCACCAAAAAACTGTTAGAACTGAAAAATGAATTCAGTGAAGTTGCAGGATACAAAATTAATATGCAAAGTTCAGTTGCATTCAATACACTATCAGAAATAGAAAGTAAGAAAACAATCCCATTTACAATTGCACCAAAAAAAAAAAAAGATACCTAGGAATAAATTTAACCAAGGAAGTGAAAGACATATACACTGAAAACTATAAGACATTGATGAAAGAAACTGATGAAAACACAAATAAATGGAAAGATATTCTGAGCTCATGGACCGCAAGAATTAATATTGTTAAAATGTCCATACTATTCAAAACAATCTACAGATGGGATCCCTATCAAAATTCCAATGGCATTTTTTAGAGAAATAGAACAAACAATACTAAAATTTGTATGGAAGCACAAAAGGTCTTGGATAGCCAAAGCAATTTTGAGAAAGAAGAACAAAGCTGGAGGTATCATACTTCCTGATTTCAAACTATATTACAAAGCTATAGTAATCAAAACAGTATGGTATTCGAATAAAAACAGAAACACAGATCAATGGAACAGAATAAAGATCCCAGAAATAAACCCATGCATATATGATCAATTAACTTATGACAAAGGAGCCAAGAATAAGCAATGAGGAAAGGACAGTCTCTTTAATAAATGGTGTTGGGAAAACTGAACAGCCACATGCCAAGGAATGAAATTAGACCCCTATTTTACACCATACTCAAAAATTAACTCAAAATGAATTAAAGACTTGAACATAAGATCTGAAACCATAAAACTCCTAGAAGAAAACAGAGTAGGTAAGCTCCTTGATACGGGTCTTGGCAATGATTTTTTGGATTTGACACTTCAAACTAAAAACCTTCTGCACAGCAAAGGAAACCATCAACAAAATGAAAAGGCAACCTACATTATGGAATGGGAGAAAATATTTGCAAATCATATGTCTGATAAGGGCTTAATCTCCAAAATACATAAATAACTCATACAGCTCAATAGCGAAAAAAAGACCCCAAACAAAACAATTAAAAAATAGGCAGAAAATCTAAAATCTTTCCAAAGAAGACATAAAGGTGGCCAAAATGTACACAAAAGGTGCTCAACATCACTAATCATCAGGGAGATGCAAATCAAAACCACAATGAGATACCACCTCACACCTGTTAGAATGGCTATCATCAAAAAAGGCAAGAATTAAGTGTTGGCAAGAATGTGGTGAAAAGAGAATCCTTGTGCATTGTTGGTGGGAATGTAAACTAGTTTAGCCACTATGGAAAAGAGTATGGAGCTTCCTCAAAAAATTAAAAACAGAATTGCCATATGATCAGCAATTTCACTTCTGAGCATTTAGCTGAAGGAAATAAAAACACTAACTGAAAAAGATATCTGCAGCACCATGTTCACTGCAGCATTATTTACAATAGCCAAGATACAGAGGCAACCTAAGTGTCCATTGACGGATGAATGAATAAAGAAAATATGGTGTATTATATACAGTAGAATATTATTCAGCTATAAAAAAGAAGGAAATCCCACCATTTGCAGCAATATGGATGAAACTTGAGGACATTATGCTAAGTGAAATAAGTCAGACAGAGAAAGACAAATATCATATGATCTCACTTATATGCAAATTAAAAAAAAAACAAGCTCATAGATACAGAGAACAGATTGGTGGTTGCCAGAGGTGAAAGGTGGGGGGTGGGCAAAATGGGTCAAGGTAGTCAAAAGGCACAAACTTTTAGTTATAAAATAAATAAGTCCTGGGGGTGTGATGACTATTATCGGTGATTATTATAGTTAAAAATACTGTATTGTATATGCGAAAGTTGCTATGAGAGTAGGTCTTAAAAGTTCTCATCATAAGAAAAAAATTTTATAAGTATGTGTGGGAATGAGTGTTAACTAGACTTACTGTGGTGATCATTTTGCAATATATACATACATTGAATCATTATGTTGTACACCTGAAACTAATATAATGTCATGTATCGATTATATCTCAATTTTTTAAAAAGTCATACCAACATACACTCCCCTCAACAGTATTTGAAAGCACGTAGTCTTAACATTTTTACCAGCAGTGAATAATATCAAATCTTGAATTCCTACTAATCTGATAGATAGAAATAAATAAACAAATAAAAGTAATGTTTTGAGTTAATTCTGAGCAAGATTGAATATCTTTTGTATTTTTTATTCATTCTTTTAATTTGCATTTCTTTCATTACTGTTAGGTGGGTGATTTATCATATGCTTATTGGCCATTTCCACTGGGATTACCTGTGTTTTATAACGTCCCTTGTAGGAGCCAAGGAATTAATATTAGGCTACACCTCAGTGAAGGGCTATTTTCAGAAAGCCAAATAGTTGTGAACTAGTTTGCAATTTATCAGTTTTATTTGACCCAAGATTACCGAGGATGCCGGCATGTGTCTTAGATTATTCACCCTAAATATGAGATACCTCAGCCAGCCTTTTCATAAGCACAGTGAGTAGACAATTTGGGATGTTTTTTCTGTGATGAGATCTTTCTTCTCTGATAGAGTCTACGTCAATGGCGGTGGGACAATTCTTATATTAGGGTTGATAGTCTTTGGGTATGAAACATAATAAACTTTTTACTTTTTTTTTTTCACTTTGAGGCAACAGGAGTAAAGTATTGGGTTTGAGAGCAATCAGATTACCAGCATAAATTGGATAAGATCAGCTAATGGAAGGGGCTCCTCTTCCATTAATTTCCGTTTCCCCTCTCTTTCTGCTCCACCCCAAATCCAAAGGGTCTGTTCATCCTGTTCTCCCCCTCATTCACTAAGCTGCAAGCTCACAGTCGTCTGAGAACACCTATAATAGCCAAACTCTCTCCTGCCTCTGGGACTTTGCATTTGCTGTTCCTTCTTCTAGAGCTTTCCGCAAGGCTGGCTTCTTATCTTCCTTCAAGTCTCTGTCAGAAGGTCACCCTCCCTGAGGAGCCTAACTTGGTGCCTACCATAGGTGGCCACAGTTATCTTTTATCACAAGACTCTGTTGTTTTCCTTCCTGGTACTGATCATAATTATTTATTTATTTTTGTGTGTGTGTGAGGAAGATCAGCCCTGAGCTAACATCCATGCTAATCCTCCTCTTTTTGCTGACCTAACATCTATTGCCAATCCTCCTCCTTTTTTTTTGTTTCCCCAAAGCCCCAAAGATAGCCGTACGTCATAGCTGCACATCCTTCTAGTTGCTGTATGTGGGACGCGGCCTCAGCATAGCTGGAGAAGCGGTGCGTCGGTGCCTGCCCGGGATCTGAACCCAGGCCGCCAGTAGCGGAGCGCGCGCACCCAACCGCCAAGCCACGGGGCTGGCCCTGATCATAATTATTTAATTGTGTGATTTTTTTTTAAAAATGTAAAATGTAAAAATAAAGTAATTATTTTGCTTATTTATTTGTTTACTTTATAATTTATCCCACTTGAAAATAAGCTCCATGAGAAGTAGGATCTTGGTTTTCTAGTTTGCACTGAATTTACAAAATACATCCTTGTCTTGTGCTTGGGCTATGGAAACATTCCCAGGCCTTCATGGGAGTTGAATGATGGAAATCTGCTTCCCTGGGCTCAAGTGGGCTGGATTACAAAGGCAAGGTTTCTTGTTATGACGTTAGTGAACAGGAGAAAATTTGCAATAATGCACAACCCTCCCCGCCCCCCGCCAAAATAAAACCCGTGCAATTATAAGCACTATTGAGATTATGTTTCAGGTTAAAAGTATACTTGCTATCAATTTAGCTTGCGTTTAACCAGAGCTATAATTAGGCTCACAGTATGAAAAGTTCTATCAGTTTACACAGACACTTGATTGCTCAGTTCATCATTACCAAATGTCTACAAAAATAAACTGGAAGCGGGAGCATAGCTTTGACTCACTCTCCTGCTTAATTACATTTATAGAGAGAGGCAATTGCTCACATATATTATTCACGGTTTAGAAATTGCCATTTAACAATATTTGCAAATGAACAGCACCCACAAAAGGAAAGAAGAAAATGAACAATATGCTTTCATTAAGTGTGTGTATATATAAATATAAATGTATATTTACATATAAAAGATGTGATTTTATTTATTTGTATTTACCTACAAATATATAGATGACTTATATTTATATTATTTATATTTATATAACATATATATCTATATACATACAAAGAACAATTCTCCTGATTCATTAAGTGCAAAAAGCCCAAGGTAGTAACTGTTCATGTATAACTAGATACCATTTTTCATAAATTACACAGTCACTACATTACAAATATTCCTCTTTATCTTGCTGGTAATTGCCATGCTTAAATTGAACGGACTGTTCATAACTCACAAGGAAAGGAAGTCTGCATCCTTTAAGGGACAATTCCAACTGGAATCTTAATCTCTTCTCATATTCCCTCTGCTTGTGTGTTTCATTCTTCTTAACGTCCTCAGATATTTTCACACTTTATAAAAGAAATTACATCTCTCCTCTAAAGTTGAGAAAGGCTGGCTATTTAGAAAAGGTCAAGAAATATTCTTTCCCGAAAAGTATTCTTACTGTCTGATCACAACTCATTTGCTCTACACCTTCAATTTGAGGAGTACATGTGACAGAGCATTACAGTTTTCATAATTGCCCTGTTGCAACTATGGACTAACATCAGAGTAGGAGAGAAGAGATACAAGAGGCCATTGTTTAACTAACACATTTCTTCCCAGAGCAAGTCTTTGGAATTCACACAAAGGCTTCCAACAAGTTGATCTTGAAGATCAGTCATATAACAATAATAGCCAGACACAATCTACAGACCCTTTCCCATAGTGTCTCTATTAGAATGGATTAGATATACGGCCTCACCCATATTGGAGCAGAGAAAAACTGAGGAGATAGAAAGTGAGCATCCTTAAGAACCTCTTAGAAACCCTCTGGGTTTGACTGCTTGGCCATACAGCCTAGAAGCATGTGGAGGTTTAAGGTAACAAAATAGGTAACAAAAGGGAACCCTTAAAAATCACCCCCGAGGCATGCAATGACAGCCAGCAGCTGAATTTGATCATCTCCACTGACAAGGCTAGTGGGATTGTCTACCACCACCAATTCTTCAGGATTACCTGGACGAGGAGAACTGGATGACCAATCTTTCCATAGCCTGCCCCTATAACCTCATTACCCGCCTCTAAGCCCTTGGGTAAAAAGGCCTGGGACTCCAAGGAAAGCTTCCCAGCCACTCACGCTTTCCAAAGCCACTGCTGCGATGTTGAAAAGAACGAGGAAGCAACAGTGCCCGCTTGCATCTCAGGGCAGAGAGGGTGAGAGGGAAGCCTCAAGAGACAGCAAGGAAGCTGTCTGCTGCTCCTTTCAAAGTACAAAAGCCACTTTCCCAACGATTCAAAACCACTCTTCAAAACTCTCCCTTCTATTCAAACCTACTCTATTCATTTTTACTGAGTAACTAAACGTGTCCTCATTTGCACAGTACTAGCCACTGGCTGGAAAATCATCTTTGTCGTGAAAGAACACCCAGGATGTGATTCAGAAATTAAACTAGAAATTTCACAAGACTACAGTAACTGAAAAGTGCTTCCTCTTTCCAAGGCCCCACTTTCCATCTATCCTAAAATGTGGTGTTTTGTTGTATTCTGACAAGATGTGTTGACTCTCATTCATATAAATTTGGCCTTCAATATGAAGATAAGTAGGGGTGAAATATGTAAGTATATTGAGCGAGAGGAATAAGCCACATCAGTTCCCCAACATTCTTTCTAATCCACGTGATCTTTTCCTGTGGCTGGCACTGCAGTCAAGAAAGACTTTTTGTTTGTTTACTGAAACATAAATCTGCCAGGAGAGCCTAACTCTAAATTACTGTTGCATTTCTGATGGAAACCTGCCACATAATTTAAATTTCAACAGGTCTACAGGTTCCCATATTCCTTATTTGTGACTCACTACCTCACAGACGAAGTGCATTGTATTATCATTTTAATAAACAGTTTTTGAGTGAAGGTCATTTTTCTTTGTGTCCAAGTTCCATCTGTTTATTTTTTCTTTCTTTTTACTGACATATCCTGAGATCCAATAAAGAGCTTTGAAAGTCATTTCATTTCAAAGGTAGCCATCACGTTTCAACAGCCAATAAACCAAATGACCAAATAGAACGATGTCTTCAAACTGCCTAAGAGGCGGTGAATGAGTGACAATTCTGGTTTGTCACTTCGTCTGAAGGGAAAGGATATTGCTGATTCCTCTTGTCCAGCCACTTAGTTGTGAGTAAACATTATTTTTTAGAAAATCAGTTTTCTTGGGTTTTCTCATCAATGAAGTATTTTCCCCAGAACGGTAGATAATTATCCAGTATGTTTGAGAAAATGGAGTCCATCTTCACGATAGAGATGGTACTTAGGTATGGATTGAGTCCAATTGGATTCACCGTCCCAGCTATGAAGAAATGGATATCAAGCAATTTTTAATCTTGTATGAAACAAAAAGATTAAACTGTCAATATTACAATGAACTACCATGACGAGCACTATGATAGAACTGCACACTTGGAGCTGCTTCTAATGATATGTATGCAAGGAATAGATTTTTCCTGATAACGCATGTAATTAGAGCAAAGAACAAAATGTTCTGTTCAAATTCATGACATGCCCAACTAATAAAGGAAGAGAGGATAAGGCCCTTGCTATTTATTTGCATGAAAAAGCTTCAATATAGGATATACTTTAGAGAAATTAGTTTTTAATCTAGGTGACTAGATGAGATTTTGACCCTGAACTGTTTTTTGAGTTGATCTGTGAGAATTTATGCAGAAATAAGACTGTGATGCTTACAAACCAGACAGGCATTGCTTTTTCCATTAATTCCTAAATGTCTCATATAGCCAAGAGAAGCAGAATATTGGTCCTTTTAAAAGCCCACCGTGCTTTTATGAAACATAATCAGCAAGAGTTGATAGGAATCTTAGTAGGAATGTATTCTTTTTAAATTTAGACATTCAAGAAGTTAGATACATTGATTCAGCAGTGATGGTTCTCCACTGACCTGTATAAAACAGAAATCTACGGTTGTATATTGTTATGAATATATTTGAGAGGCCTCTTGCTATCATAGCACCAGCTCTTCAGGGTGAATTATGGACCACACAATAGGTACTTGAAAGAAAGCTTTATATCAACTCTTGTACTTATTTTTCCATGATAAAGGTTAGCGTCACATCCACTGGATATATGCAAGAAATTGCTTTTAAGAGTAGAAGTCTTTTCCTCGTTTTAAAAACAACAACTGATATCAACATTATTTGTACAATGTATCATATAACTGCAGAAATCTACACTTAGAATGCAATAAAAAAATAACTAAGCATGGGGGCCGGCCCCATGCATAGCACTTAAGCGCGTGTGCTCCGCTGCTGGCAGCCTGCATTCGGATCCTGGGCCCGCACCGACGCACCGCTTGTCAGGCCATGCTGTGGCGGCGTCCCATATAAAGTGGAGGAAGATGGGCACGGATGTTAGCCCAGGGCCAGTCTTCCTCAGCAAAAAGAGGAGGATTGGCATGGACGTTAGCTCGGGGGTGATCTTCCTCATAAAAAAAAAAAGCTAAGCATGAGTTAAAAGGCAAATGTCTCATGTTGTATGGCTAACATCACTTGAAACACTAACAAGTAAGAATAACTGTCATATCCCCCATGCACATATGAAATATGAAAGTAGTCTGGCCCATGTTAGTAAAAGGCACCAAGATCCACTTGAACACCCAAGCTGGAAACAGAGGAGTCATCTTTGCTTCCTCCCTTTACGTTCCCTCCCACTTCCAAACCATCAACAACTTCTGTCAATTCTCCCTTCCAACATATATCAGCAAGTTGTCAATTCTTTCTAGCTCCATCCTGGCTCACACCATCATCCCTGGTTGCCTGGTCTCCAAAGAAAATTTTTTTTTTTTTTAGTTGTCTCTCTCTACTTGGCCTTCTTTAGTCCATCTTCCACAAAATAGTGAGAATAATCATATTATGTTGATCTGGCTTAAAATCTTCATTGGCTTCCCCTTTCATTTAGAATAAATCCAAACATATTAAACCCAGAGCCTCTGAAATCCAGCCTCTGCTTCTCTGTCTAACCTCATTTCTCGTGGAGCCAACACCACCATAGCCACACCCCTCAGCCATCCTCAAGTTCTTTCCTATTTCAAGGCCTGCTGTTCTCTTTGCCAGGATCAGTCTTCATCCTGCTTGTTTCCTCATATCGCAGCTGAAATAGCCTCTCCTTGGAGAGACCTTTCTTCATTGCAATACCTGGAGTAGATCTTGTCCTGTTCAGCAGTTTCTTCAGTTGTACTTACCAAAATTTGCAATGATTTTGTTTGTTGACCTTTTCTTTGTTGATCTTCCCATGAAAATGTCAGTTTCATGAAGGCGGGGAAGACATCTGTCTTGATCACTGTCGTATCTACTTAGTAAGTCCTCAATCAGCATTTGTTGAATGAATATATGAACTTATTAAAACTCTGCTTTCATAGACAGAGGCTGCAAAAATGTAGAGATGCAGATAAATTCCAGAGGGAAAAAAACTGTCTTGATTTGTTTTCATGTTTAGGGAGCACATGTTTTCTTTTTTCCCCACCCTAACATAAATGTTCAATTATAACTAATTTTCACAAGGGGAAAGTAAAAGGAATAGATATTCTCACATATTGCAATCACAAACCTTACTCAAAGTGTCTATATATTTTTTATTTGTGAGTGGGCAAGCCAGATTTTTCTTTGTAAGTGAGCTAGACTCTTTTGGAAGCTTTGCTATGTCTTTTGGGCCACTTAAGTAAAAAGAAGATACTAGAGTTGTTAATGCGAACCCCGAGTGTCGCATTTATTGCCAAAGAACATGCAGGCTGATTATATCCACTTGTGTATATTCACTGCACAGAACAAGTACAACAGGCTTATAAAAAGAAAAAAAGGGGCCGGCCCGGTGGCGCAAGCGGTTAAGTGCGCGCGCTCCGCTGCGGCGGCCCGGGGTTCGCTGGTTCGGATCCCGGGCGCGCACCGACGCACTGCTTGGTAAGCCATGCTGTGGCGGCGTCCCATATAAAGTGGAGGAGGATGGGCACAGATGTTAGCCCAGGGCCGTCTTCCTCAGCAAAAAAGGAGGAGGATTGGCGGATGTTAGCTCAGGGCTGATCTCCTCACAAAAAAAAAAAAAAAAAAAAAAAAAAAAAAGAAAAAAAGTTCTTGGCTGACATCACTGAAATCTCTTACAAATCAAGCTACAATAGAGACCTGAAGAAACTATTTTATAACAATATATAAGGAAAAAAGATTTTGTGGACAAACATATATTTTAAGTGGACCAAATATTTTGCAATGTCCTTCTATTTATCTTGAAGTACTATTATCTTCTTCTTATTCCTTGCTCAAAGAAAAATTTGAAAGCAAGTAAAAAATAGTTGATGAACAAACTACCACTATACTTGATAAACTGGCATAATTGCCAAAAGCAAAAACTTTATTCTATGTAACCTGAAACTTAAAAATTTAGCAAACATGGACATATTAAGGGTTATAATGCAAATTTTATGTAAATTTTAAATACAAAATGGTTGATTTTGAAGAAATATGTCTAACAACAATGGTTATGAGTAGAGTCTTTTCTGCAATTGGGGTCAATTTAATGGCAATTTTTATAAAAATGGCTAAAATATAAGTGAATGGAATGTACTTTCCTATAAACCAGGGACAGACACTGTCAAATATAATTCATCCAGTCAAATATATCTGCCTATCCACTCAAGGTTAAGGCACTGGGGAAATTCTGACCTCTGATTTTATTTTTAAAGCCAGAATTCATTTCTATTTAAAAATGTTCAAGAGACTTTAAAAAGACCCAAGGCCCAAAGATGTCCAGGTTTAACTTAAAATCAGACTAGGGTAGTGTCTGTTAGTTCCTCCACTGGCAAAGCCTCAATTTGATCCTAGTTAATTATATGCCCTGATAATTCTTCTGGTTAGGTAATGGTAATTTCCTCTGACTCCCAGCATCTTTCATAAATGGCCATTAGTCCATGAACAATGAAAAAAGCAATAACAGAAACAATCATGTAGGGATTGAAGGGGAAGAAGGGATCATTCCCCCCAGAAAACATCGCCCACCCCACATTGAAGAAATACCAACCACCCAGATGTGGTGTAGCACAGTTGGGCAAAGAGGCATCTATAGAGCCTCTATGGTTCATCCACTGGTGTACTTCCCTGGCTTTAACACAGTTATGCAGGTACACACACGATCCCATGAACTTGTGGGTCCATACATGCATGTGTGTATATTTCACCATAACCAATGTAACAGAGTAACAGAGTAATACTGCACAATTCTGGGCTTTTAGAGCAAATGGGAGAAGGATATCACGAAGTCTATGTTTCTAGAATCAGAAATATCCTTCAGCTTGGATTTAATCAGCTTCTTCCTCCAAAGGAATGGGGTCTGAAAGTCATCCTGTGTCTGCAGCTCAAGCAGAACAGATAAAAAAGACCTATGAGAGAGAGAGAGAGAGACAGAAGCTACAGGACCGTGTAACCAGAAGAAGGCCTTCTGCAGAGGAGTCACAAAGGCATCTTCCTTTAAATATTAGGGGGAAAATCCCCTTCCTCAAAAGCTAATCTGCATCTGAAGCTAGAGGTCTTCTGGTGAAGTAACAGATCTCTGCTTGGAGAATAACAGACACTTAAAGGAGAAGATTTAAACTCCTGGCCAAAGATTTTCAGCAGCTGCTAAGAAAAAAAGAAGAAAAGTGAAATACTAGAGCCTCATTGTCACCACACGTGCACACAGTGCAGTCTACTTTGCTGGCCCCTGTAGGAATTTGAATCCAGCAAATCCTGACACAGGGATTTCAGAACACGTGATTGATTGAGAAGGCTCATAGGAGAAAAAGAGCCAGGAAGAGGGGCAGCACAGGGCAGGGGAAAGAGTGAAGCGAAGCTATGGTCTCAAATGGAACCCAGCTTTAGCTTGATCCCAAGAGCAGCTCTAAAGCACAAACTGCATCCCAGAGTTGGTCCCCCTTTGAAGCAAGAGGGCCAGCCTTTGTATCCTGCATTAGGCATTTACTGTGGGCAGCTCCCAGAGCTGGGAATAACATTCCAGGTGAAAATAACCTTCTCTGCGGAGAATTCTCTGGTAAAGAAAGTAAATGTCAGCCATTAGCAACAGTACTCATAGCAGATGGGAGATGAATGAACCTTTCCAGTAAAGAGGATCATGGCATCAACCACATCCACTATAGGTATCCTAGTCGTAAGTAGCCAGTTGGACTACATAGACCATCCTCCCATATGCAAAATTCACTCATGATTTTGATGTTTCACAAAGGCAGCATCATTGAACTCTGCCTTGACAAGACTTATTCTGTTTGGATGCGTTATATACCACAAACAGAGCTATAGTAATACCTCATATTGTCCATCTCTTAATAATATACACATAATCTTTATCTATGATTCAATCCAATTAAATTCAGCAAGTGGCTACTGAGCACTTACTATATGCAAATCATGGTGATGTATCACTTGGTCTCCCTAAGCACTCTGTGGGTATAAGCAGGCTAGATCTCCTTAACTTCATGCATAACACATTAGAGAACACAAAGTCTACCAACCACAACTCCTTTAAATATCATTGAGAGCCTCAGAGGGGTTAATTTACTTTTCGAAAGTCACAAAGGTGAAATGTGGGTAAGCCAAAACTTAAAAACAGGTTTTCTGATGCTTTCTTTGCTTTTGAATAAGTATTCAAACCAAAGTATTCATAAGTAGGCACTTGTAAATAATAAATATGCATGGTCCTAGAAGGATAAAAAGAAATCATCCAGCAAACTTTCTTTAAAACTATTTAGTTTGAAATAATTATGGATTCACAGGAAGTTGCAAAGATAGTACAGAGAGGTCCCTACACCCAGTTTCCCCAATGGTTACATCTTATATATATTATAGCATAATATCAAAGAAGGAAATTACATTGGTAAAATGCATATGTATTGTTCAATGCCATTTTATCACGTGTAGATTTGTGTAATCACTGCCACAGTCAGGAAACAGAACTATTCCATCACCATGAAGAACTCCCTTGTGCTACCCCTTTATAATCACACTTGGCCACACCTTTCACCATCCCTAACACCTGGCAAACAGTAATCTGTTTTCCATGTTTATAATTTTGTCATTTTGAGAATATTACATAAATGGAATCCTACAATATGTGACCTATTGAGATGGGCCTTTATCACTCACCATAATGCCCTTGAGTTCTATCCGAGGTGTTTCATTTATCATTAGTACATTCCTTTTTATTGCTGAGTGGTATTCCATGATATGGTTGTATAACATTTTGTTTAACCATTTACCTACTAAAGGACATTTTAGTTGTTTCATTGGTTTTATCTATCATTTTCTATATTCAATTTTATTAATTTCTGTGCTTACATTTATTATTTCTTTCCTTGTGCTCTCTTTGGGTTTATTTTGCTCTTATTTGTCTAGTTTCCTAATGTGGAAGACTAGATAATTGATTTGAGGCATTTCGTCTTTTCTAATCCCATGAGTTATTTAGAAGTGCATTGTTTGGCTTTCAAGTGTTTGGAGATTTTCCTGTTTTCTGTTTTTCATTTCTAGCTTGAGAACATACTCTGTATGATTTCAATTCTTTTAAATTTGTTGAGGTTTGTTTTATGGTCCAAATAATGGTCTATGTTGGTATATGATCTGTGAATGCTTGAACAGAATGTGTATTGTGCTATAGTTGGGAGGAGTGTTCCATATGTATTGATTAGGTCTTGTTGGTTGATGGTATTGATGATACATGCTTGCTGATTTTTCTGTACAGTTGTTCTCTCAATTGTTGAGAGATGGATGTTGAAGTCTCCAACCATAATTGTGATTTTGCCTATTTCTCCTTTCAGTTCTACTAGTTTTTGCTTCATGTATGTTGTGACTGTGTTGTTTAGTACATACACATTTAGGATAGCTATGTCTTCTCAGTGGATTGACATTTTTATCATATGTATTGTCCCTCTCTGTCCCTGGTAATTTTCTTTGGTCCAAAGTCTACTTTATCTGATATTAATGTAACCACTCCTGCTTTGTTTTTCTTTTCACTTTATAAATAATAGCTTTATTAGTATATAATTCAGATACCTTAAAATTCACTCTTTTAAAGTGTACAATACAGTTGTTTTTAGTATAATCACAGAATTGAACAACCATCACTATTATCTGATTTTAGTACATTTTTGTCACCAAAAAGAAGCCTCAATACCATTCCTTCCTCCATCCAGCCCCTAGCAACAATAACCTACTTTCTGTCTCTATGGATTTGCCTAGTCTGGACATTTTATATAAATGGAATCATACAATCTGTGGCCTTTTGTGACTTACTTCTTTCACTTAGTGTAATGTTTTCAAAGTTCTTCCACGTTGTAGCATGCATCAATACTTCATTACTTTTTATGGCTAAATTATATTCTATTATATGGATATACCACATTTTATTTATCCATTCTTCAGTTGGACATTTGCATTGTTTGCCCCTTTTGGCTATTATGAATAATGCTACTATGAACATCAATATATAAGTTTTTGTGTAGATTTATGGTTTCATTTCTCTTGGGTATAGCTAGGTTTGGAACTTCTGGATCATATGGTGACTCTATGTTTAACATTTTGAGGCACTGCCACACTGTTTTCCAAAGTGGCTTTACTATTTTACAATTTACCAATCATGTGTGAGAATTCTCATTTTCCACATCCTCACTAACACTTGTTATTGTCTATCATTTTGATTTAGCTATCCTAGTGAGTGTGAAATGGTATCTCATGGTGGATTTGATTTGCATTTTTCTCATGAGTAATAGTGTTCAGTATCTTTCCATGTATTTATTGGCCAATGGCATATCTTGTTTGGAGAAATGTTTATTCAAACCCTTTGCCAAGTTTTTAAATTGGGTTATTTGTTGAGTTGTACTAGTCCTTTATATATTCTGGATTTAAAAGTCCCTTATGGTATATATGATTTGCAAATATTTCTCCCATTCTGTGGATTGTCTTTTCACTTTCTTGGTGGTGTCCTTTGAAGCAAAAACATTTTTAATTTTGATGAAATCCATTTTATCTATTTTTTCCTTTGTTGCTTTTGCTTTTGGTGTCATACTTAAGAAACCATTGCCTAGGTCACAAAGACTTACTCTTCTGTTGTCTTCTAAGAGTTTTATAGTTTTATCTCTTTCACTTAGGGTGAACATCCATTTTGAGGTAATTTGTGTATGGTATCATTAATGTTTGCATGGTAAATCTCTATTCATCCTTTACTTTCAATCTACCTATATCATAATAATTAAAGTGAGTTGTTTGTAAACAGGATAGAGTTGGGTCATGTTTTTTAATTTACCTGTCAATCTCTGTCTTTTAATTGGTGTACTTAGACTATTTATATTTAATGTAATTATTGATACATTACTGCTTAAGCCTGCCTTTTCATGCTTTGTTTCCTGCATTTCTTTTTTTTTTTCCTCTATTTTCTTTTTCCTGTATTCCTATGGGTTACTCGAACATTTTTTAGAATTCCATTTTGATTTATCTACCCTGTTTTTTAGTGTACCTTTTTATATGTATAGCTCTTTTAGTGGTTGTTCTAGGTATTACATTGTATATGTTATTACATAACTTATCAGTCTACTGGTGTCATCATTTTACTGGTTTGAATAAAGTGTAGAAATCTTACATCCCTTTATTCCCATCACCTGCCCCCATTTAGAATATAATTGTCTTAAATATATCTGTTCTCTACCTACTTTGAGATACACCTTAGATATTGTTATAATTTTTGCTTTAATTGTCAAGCATAATTTAGAAAATGCAAGAAGAGAGGGAAAATCTATTATGTATATCTATTATATATCTATTATATATATAACTCAGTTTATATATATATATAAATTTCCCTCTCTGTGTTGTTCAAATTGCATGTTTCTATTACTCTGTCTTCAAGTTCACTGATTCCTTTCTCTGTCCTCTCCATTCTGTCATTGAGCCTGTTCATTTAGTTTTTTATTTCTGTTCTAGAATTTCCATTTTGTTCTTCTTTACATTCTCTATTTCTTTGCTAAGACTTTCTACTTTTTCATATATTTCAAGTGAGTTCATAAGTGCTCAATGAAGCATTTTTATGATGGCTGCTTTAAAATCTTTGTCAGACAATTTTCACATCTTTGCTATCTTGGTGTTGGTGTCTATTGTCTTTCCTCATTGAAGTTAGGATCTTCCTGGTTCCTGGTATGATAAGTCATTTTTTTTTTTTAAACCTTGACATTTTGGATATTATGTTATGAGAACTGTATCTCATTTAAACCTTCTGTTTTGGTAGGCCTCCTATGGCACTGCTCTGGCAGGGGAAGGGGATGCCACCTCAATACCACAAGTTGGGGTAGAAGTTCAGGCTCTTGACTGGCCTTCTGTTGATACTTAGTGTTGAGGAAGTCCTCACTACCCCAGAGGGGAAAGGGAGGAGCATCTCTTTATCACCAGATGAGAGTGAGGATGCAGTTTTTCTGTGGTGTGTGGCTGATATAGAGCAGTTATTTCCTAAAAGTATTTTTGTCTTGTATGGCTTCCCCTTTCCTGGTCCTTCAGATAGAGAGAGCAGGCTTTTCTGGGGGCTTGTTTTGTTTCACCCATTGGCATATCTGGGTTGCTAGCTTCTTCATCCCCAAATCTGGGATATATGAGGCCAAAAAGAAAACTCTGGGAACTCATCACTATGTCATTCATGGGTTCCAAGGTCCCTGGCTGGTTTTCCTTCTTTTCTCCATCTTTCAGAGTCTTCTTATGTTGTTTAACCTATAATGCCCAGGGTGTTTAGCTGTACTTATTGGGAAGAATAGGAAAAGATACATCTATTTCATCTTTACAGAAGCAGAAGTTCTCATTTAGAAAAAAATTTTGAAACCTGTTATTCAAATCCACACTGTCCAGATTGGAGTGGGATTTATGATTCTTCTATGATCTCATTAGGTGCCCACTTCCCTTGCTCTAAATTCTTCTTTTGCCATAGTTGAAGTCATTTCACTATGATGTGTTAGAATAAGAAATGTTAATCTTTTTGGGGAGATCCAAACCCAGCCTTTGCCTAGTGATTCTTGCCAAAATTAGGAGCCAATCACAAAGTTTTTGAAAGTCTTGTTTTTTGTTCTCAAATTCCTTCAAGCTTTTCTTATCTCTCAGTTGAGTTTAGTCTTGAGTATTTTATGGCTTTTCTGTTACTTAATGATTCTCAGAGTCGCAAATCTATGTAAATCTTTTACAGAATCTACATTACTAAGATGACTGTATTCAATGATATTAAATCTAAGCCATATAAAACACTCAATAGTAAGCACAAGTCTATGATTGGTGAGTTGGTATGTCAATAGGTTGTGACAGGAAACAGAGAGCATACTCAAGATAATTAGAGGAGGGTTTATTTTACAAAAACTATTCACAAAAAACTATTTACAGGGGCCGGCCCCGTGGCTTAGCGGTTAAGTGCACGTGCTCCCCTACTGGCGGCCCGGGTTCAGATCCTGGGCACGCACCGATGCACCACTTCTCCGGCCATGCCGAGGCCACGTCCCACATACAGCAACTAGAAGGATGTGCAACTATGACATACAACTATCTACTGGGGCTTTGGGGGAAAAAAAAGGAGGAGGATTGGCAATAGATGTTAGCTCAGAGCCGGTCTTCCTCAGCAAAAAGAGGAGGATTAGCATCGATGTTAGCTCAGGGCTGATCTTCCTCACACAAAAAAATAACTATTTACAGAAAACTACTTAAAAAAATGATATTGCAAGAGGAGCTGGCCTGGTGGCGTAGTGGTTAAGTTCACACGCTCTGCTTGGGCAGCCCAGGGTTTGCCAGTTTGGATTCTGAGCGCAGACCTACACACCACTCATCAAGCCATGCTGAGGTGGCGTCCCACATAGAGCAACTAGAAGGATGTACAACTATGACATACAACTATCTACTGGGGCTTTGGGGACAAAAAAGGAAAAAAGGAGGAAGATTGGCAACAGATGTTAGCTCAGGGCCAATCTTCCTCAAAAAAACAAAAATGATATTGTAAGAATAAAGCATTAATGGCAGCACAGCTGTCACCATACCCAGGCCTGCAAAAATGGAGAGAGTAGTTACCACCACCTGGAAGGAAAGAGTGGTGCAAAGTCTTCTTTGAGAGCAGTTTAGAGAAAATGCAGGCCAAGGCAACCTCAGAGGGAGGATGAATAAATATCCAGAACTTTCTTTCTTCTCCCTCTCCAATCTCCTCTTAGGGCTCCCAATGGTTACACTCAAAAGGAAGCCAGAGGACAAAGAAGCTCACATCAGCTCTTAGGACAGAAAGCCAGGTGAAAAAAAAGGTACATAGGGGATCTTAAGGGGCCAATAGAAAATATTCATCCTGGGTAGTTTGTTTGTTAGTCTCCAGGTACAAATAAGACCAGATTGGCTAGGTGGGTGCTGAGAGAGTGTTTGAGAATCAATTTTTGAATCCTATAAAATATTCAGACTAATATTACTAATTTGAATAAGTGGAAAGTCACAACTTCCACAAAAATTAATGCATATGAAATACGGGTAATGGCTTTTAGCTAGTGTCCCTATAAATAAAATATAAGATAACCTGGGCTCGGAGTTTCAGGTTACTCTCTGATGAATTTACTTGGGAAGTTAATCATAATTGTCAGGCAGAAACTATTGAATAACTTTTCCAGTCTTCCAGTTTCTTCTCTCTAGCATCTCCCATGGTTTCTGGTGCCCAACATCCATCCCATATTCACCTCATAATACAGAGAAGGATGAAAAAGTAGGTGAAGAAGGTGACACATGGGTCCTTTTGTATTCCTACTTTCTCACAAATTTCAGCTGAGTAATCGAGTGTATGCATTCTCTAGCATTATCACTACAATATTATTTTTAATCTCCTAATATAGTACACAATTAGGAGATCCTTTTTTTTTTTTTTGTGAGGAAGATCAGCCCTGAGCTAACATCTGCCAATCCTCGTCATTTTGCTGAGGAAGACTGGCCCTGGGCTAACATCCATGCCCATCTTCCTCCACTTTATATGGGACGCCGCCACAGCATGGCTTGCCAAGCGGTGCGTCAGTGCACGCCCGGGATTCGAACCGGCGAACCCCGGGCCACCGCAGCAGAGTGCGCACACATAACCGCTTGCGCCACCGGGCCGGCCCCAGGAGATCCTTTTTTTGTTCTGCTTCCTTGAGCTTGAATAAGTATGGAATCACCTTTGAAAGCAGTGTGGCTCTATCTTTAGTATTCAAATGGTATCGTATCTGCAATTACCACAATCTTTGAGATACAGGGAGCATCTCAAACCCCATGACCCATGACTGATATTAATGCCAACATCTTCCCTTAGAACGGGACACAGAGCAAATAAGAAATAGGAAATAAAGATGGACTGGTGATTACAAAAGAGTCAATAGACTACAGAACCTCTGTCTTCTTAGAGGATACACTGAAGCCAACATACTTCATGAGATAATGCGTTCCAGAGTGGAAAGCAGGGAGGGCAACGGAGAGAAGAAATAGTCTAGGACACTGATGTTAAAGGAAATGAAACTTCCAGAGATGGAGAGTCAGTAGGATGCCATTCAATCCCATCTGTCACCACATTGACAACGGAGAGGGAGAAGAGAAAAGGAGCAATTTTTTGGAAGAGTATTGAACAACCTACTGAGAAAATGCATTTTACTAAAAAGTACTGATTTTGAGACAATTTTGTACTCTACTGAGGAGGATATAGAAACTACTAATATCACTTAGTAGATATGAGACCATAATGTAGCATACCAAATCAATTTTGCTGTAATTAGCTCTGGTTAAATTATTTCATTTCAAGTGTTAGATTTTTCTCATTAGAGTAATTGTTTTAAGTAAGAAAAGACGATGGTACTTCACTGTTATGTTCACTTATTCTAGTTTTTGGTATTGTTTAATTTGTCTCTTTATTGGTGGATAAAGTACACTACTACGTTTTTATATTGAAAATATACATATTTTTAATGAGATAGAGAAGTAGAAATTCCTGAAGGTTTTATGGTTTCCCATGAGGGTGTGGTTTCTCTAACAGCTAGTGGCTGAAGATTCAGGTAGAAAGACGCCAGGAAACCTAACCCTGGATGAAAGACATTTGACCTTGATAGCATTTGACATAGTTTAGATACGTTTTTTCATTCTAAGAAATGACAAATGGGGGCAAATAATACACAGCTTTTGAAAAAATAAAGCCAAAAGAGGCATGAGATCTGCACCTCTCTTCACAAAATTATGGTTTGGAGTGGTGAGGATATTGTCATTCCCAACAGAGCATTCACCGATTGAGCAAAGAGCCAAATCTACCCATTTTCATGAGGGTATTCAGAAATCTATGCAATGGTTCTGAAAGTATGCTATATACTGTTCAGATAGTTTCCATGGTGGCCTTATTTGTTCCATGGTGTAATCGCCCCCCAATTTCCCTTCCATTTATTGTCTTCGGCATTTGTTCTACATAGCTTTTTAGTAACTGCATACGGAGAAGTCATAATAGGAACAGGGGCTGAAAGGACTGATGAATTCCACAGAAACAGAAACACATTTTCTCCTGGTGCAACTTGTCTTCAAGCAGTGTTTTATGTCCATGAAAAAATAACTTGCCATTAAGAAAACAACACTACTCATTTTAATTAATGCATTTTCTGTAAGTGATCATTAAAAAGGCCAGATAAGCCAGTGTTTACAAATGCATATTTTTAGTAGGTGTGTTTGACTACTCCATAGATCTTGTGCTCTGCCTAATTGTTCCTTTAAAATATCCTGATTTATTATGATTAAGTGAAAACTAGGGTGGACCGTTAATTGATTAAATTTGAGTTAAACCCAGACATTAATAACAACATTAGAAAAAAACATCTTTGGTCTACATGCTAAAAAGAGAGCTTCTGATGTGAAATTTTACCTTCTTTCAAGCTGACTATACCAGGAATTAAAACAGGCAGCCCCTGGGTTGAATTCAGCCCACATAGTGTTTTCTTTGGAGTGCATAGTATTTTAAAACAAATTGGAATTAAGTGACCAACATTTGAAAATCAAGAGATTTTACATTAGATCAAGACTGTCCTTGATTTCAGTTAAAACATGGAAAGTTCAGCAACACTGGTTTCATGTCACCTCTTAGCAACAAAGAGCCTGCAATCTGCAGGGACTCTTTAAGCTGACCCTTCAATCAGGTGTGAGCTATCTATTTTGTTAAGTTTCCCACTCAGTCCAATTCACTCATTCATTCAGATAGTCATTCATATAGTCATTCAATAAATATTTCCTGAGTAACTACCATGTGCCAGAAGACATTGTGCTAGATTCTGCCCACCTAGGAAGATACAGTCTTAGGGGAAATGGATAGTAAACAGTTCTATAAAATTGCAAATTTAAAAGAAGGCTATGATGAAAAATGCATAGGGTGCTGTGAGAGGATTTGCTAGGGGGACCTCAAGTATTCTGAGGGTAGAAGAGGAAGGATCAGAGAGAGATTCCCTGAAGAAGAAAATCTCCAAGCTGAGACATGAAGGGCCAGGAGAGGTTAACTATGCCCAGTGTGTTCTAGAGAGAGAGAACAATAGGAGGGGAGGTGAAGGGATGATAGATTGTTCAAGGACCTGAAAGATATGCACAAGGTGATGGCTGGCACAGAGTGAGGCTGGGGCAGGTGTACACAGGATCAGACCAGGAATCTTATGGGTCATGTTAAAATGATTGGCCTTTGTCTTTAAGAGCAGTGGGTAGATACTGAGGACTTTTCCAGAAAATATGTAGCAGGAGAATTGTGTTTTAAAAATATTCTGATTACTGGTAGAAAAGGGTTTGTGAGAGGGAAGTATGGAAGCAATTGAGGATGATACGCACTAGAGTTGACCCTATAGAAAAATGATTCAAAAATGGACATGGATGTTAAAAACTTGAATGAACCTGGAAATGACACAAGGCCATAAAGGGACACCATTCATTTGCTGCTTCAGATCTACTCTACCCTGCAATGTACCCAGGAGGCTGACCTACAGGGACTTCACCCACAGCCTCCCTCACTGGCTGCATTCTAGTTGTGTTCAGCAATGGGTGGCACCAGCACGAGATCAGAGGGAAACAGAAGAGTGAGGTCAGGACATTGATTTACCCAGCTCCCTCTCTGCTGGATTGTTAGTGGTAGGGTTACTCTTCCAAAGGGCATGGCTCTTGTAAGACTATACTCTATCCAGCTTCCTCACCCCCTCTCTCTCCCGGTCCTTCAAGTTTAGGGGCATTCCACTTCAAGCTTATGGCTTTCCACTGTTGCCCAAACAAAGGTTTCATCACCCATTGTTAGTTTCCATTAACTTTGCCCACACATTTCTAAATAGCCCCTTCACTAAACTCTCCTTGGTTACCCGCATTTGAGGGTACCATTTGTCTCCTGCAAGGATCCTTCACCTTAACCCAAATTATGACCATTAGTTGGAAACAAGTCCAGCTAGGTGCTTTGTATAACTCCTAATCCTAGTATCTTTAAAGGTAAAGACACAAAAGTAGTGATAATAAAGTCACAATGACAAATCCAAAAGAAAAGCATTCAAGAGCCATCATTCTGCCTGCCATCTCTCCTGCAATGAGGTCAAGAAAACATCAAGAACAGATAAGCATATGGGACAGATGTGGAAAGGGAATTGTAGCGGATGGTGTTTTGTAGTGGATGCTGTTGTGTGTTGCAAAGATACCTCCTTCAGCCCCGCACCTCATTCCTCACTCTTATTTGCTGAGAGTGTGGGTGGCTGATGGGTCTCAGCTGTGTTGCACTCTGGGACATGCCTTTAGTCGGACAGCCTAAAGTTGATGAGGGCATAGAAAGGCCCATGTAGGCCAACTTTGAATGGGCATCCCAACTTCAGCCTAAGGTTCTGTTGCAACCACAACATCCTCTCTCTGCCCAATCCTGCCTCCCTGATCCCTCACAGACATTGATCTCAGGGGCTCCCCAACAAACTTCCTACATGCTAATCTCTATTTCAAAGTCTGATTCCTGGGCAACCTGACTTAAGACAGGTATTATGAACCATTTTCTTATACAAATGTGAAAGCCTCAAATGTCAGAATTTCATGCTGAGGCATGATAATCAAAAGGTATAGTGAATTTTATAAAAGTCCACATAGTGTTGATATTTCAATATGGACTTGTATACTAGGAACTAGTAGTAGCCAATATGTCTTTTTTTTTTTGTGGTGAGGAAGATTAGCCCTGAGCTAACATCTATTGCCACTTCTCTTCTTTTTGCTGAGGAAGATTGGCACTGGGCTAACATCCGTGCCTATCTACTTTTACTTTACATGTGGGACATCTGCCACAGCATGGTTTCATGAGCAGTGCGTAGGTGCATGCCCAGGAACTGAACCTGCGAACCCCGGGCCACCAAAGCAGAGCATGCGATACCACCAGGCCAGCCCCCAACATGTCTTTTATGGAGGCTATTAACACACAAATCCTGTGTTAAAAGTACAACACACGTGTGGTTTTGGAAAGTAGTATTATTTTAAGGCTGATTAAGATGAATGACACTCTGAGAAATGTGCCCCATGGAGATACATCTCCCTCAGTAAGCTGTGGAAATGGGCAGACAAAGGTATTTGATACTATACGGATCTCCCCTAGGACCTTTGTAAGTTTAGCTACTGTTTTCTCAGCTCTTACTATATCTTAGGCCCTGTGCTAAGTGCTCCATGGGCATTGCCTTATGTAATCCTCAAAAATAACCATATGAGGTAGATGATTTTACTATTCCAACAAGTGTAGTAGAAGAACACCAAGCCAAATTTAAGACAATGTGGGTTCAAGTCACTGAACTTCCCTAGACGTCAGCTTTCTCAGCTGAAAATGGGTATGAGAATTACCTACAGAAGTGGGGTGGGGACTAAATGAGATGCAATAGGCTTATGGAAATACTTTCCAAGGTCAGCTGTTATGCAAATATTACAAATGATAATCAATGTAGTTTACGTTGGTGTGAATGAGTGAGGGAGTGTGTGTGTTTGAGAGAGAGAGAGATTGAGAATTGGTATTCAACAGACCAGCAAATTGGCACCTTCATTTTATCCATGAGCAACAGTGATATAGGAATTAAATTTTCCATTTCAAACTATCTGACACTAACAAGATGATCATATGCCAGTAGGAAGAAAAAAGTAGGGTATGATATCAGAAAGAAGACAGAGTTGAAAGACATTTTAAAACAGAGGACATGCTTTCTGCTGCCCCTTTTTCCTTTCTACAACCAGTATTGATAATTATTATTGTTATTATTCAAGGTAGAATGTGACCCTTTCTACAGTCTACTGAGTGCATGGGTCCCTCTGCTCCCTGCCAGTCAAGAATATCTTCACTTGACAATACTCCACCCACTCTCTTAAAAAAGTTACCCGATCAGAGTGCTTTTAAATCTTGCCAGTTCACTTTAGAATGATAAAACACCCATCGCCAAGCCAAGTGCAGTTTCCCAGCCGCGTGTCATGGTGATTGGTGGGATTCCTGTCAGAGTTTTGTAAGAAATACAATACATTTCATTTCTATCATCTGGAGTGCTGGTTCACTGGGAAACATTTATAACTAAAGCTGTTGTTCATATGCAGGCTGTGGAAGAAGAATGCAGCTTCAAATGGGAAACATGCTGAAAACCTACCTGCATAAATTTAACTTAATAGTACTAACTTGGGTGGATAGATCATTGTTCACAGGCCTAGGTGAGAAAAACCAGTATCTTAGAGCCTGAATTATAGGGAGAGGAACATTGGTTTATAGGACAGACTTCAAATACAAATGCAACACAGAAATTTCCATAGATTCTGTTCTGATATAAAAAGAGATGTTTTTTGAGAGCTTTGGAGAAGGCACTGCATGAAGTGGTGACCTGGTTGGAAACTCTGCACTTCATATGACAGCAAGAAGAAGAAAATCTTGAGAATGATTTTTCAGGAATCTCAGGGAGTGTTTAAAAATTTGGCATTGTTAGTGCCATAGAGTGGGGGATCAGAATTAGCCACCTCAAAATATGTCTCTTTACTTTGATTATTTTCAAGAACAAAAGACTATGAAGGAAACTTTGACCTCCCCCAACTGTGTAAAAGAAATTTAAGATAGAAGACCTGTCCCCAGGAGAGGCCATCACCATAGATAACCCTGGGTACTGATATACTGGGAGGGTCCTTGCCAAGCCCATTCTTATCAAAGTTCTGTTTACCAAACATTTGCTTTTCCATTTCCATGTGAATTGCCTTCCTCCCCTTTGATGTCCTAAACCACTACCCCCCACACCCTCCTTTGTCTTTAGCTGAAGATGGTATTTAAGATGAGAGCCTCCACCATTTTGTTGAGTTACCCAATTTTTCATGGGTCTCTCCCATGTATACGTTATAAAGCTTTGTTTGATGTTTCCTGTTATTCTGTCTCATGTCAGTTTAATTCATACCCCAGCCAGAAGGACCCAGAGGGTAGAGGATTTGTCTTCCTCCCCTACAATAGTTTTATCTGTATCTAGACAAAAAAAGTGGGGGGGAAGAACCTTCTAGTGTTCTAGAGTTCTCCTGGGAATGGCCTAAATTCTCATTCATTTATTCATTCATTCCTTCATTCAAAATACAATTTTTGAGCAACTACTATATTCCAGGTTCTGCGCATAGGCTAACTATGAAAAACAGAATAAGGCATAATTTTTTGTCCTCAAAGTGCTCACAGACTTGGCAATCATAACGTTAAGTGAAGTAGATCCTCTTTCTCTTTTCTAGGCAACAGATATTTCTTCACTCTCAACTGTGCATGTCTCATGACAGTTAAAATGAGAGAATGGAAAGGAATTTAGAAAGGATGGAGAGAAGAGGGGAAGAAGAGAAAGAGGAAAAAAATAAAACAAGGAGAAAATCAAAGGCAATGTTATCATGGCTGCTTCAGGGAAGCCAAATCTTGATGCAGATTTGAGCTACGGTTGCCGCAGAAGTGATCAGCTCAATAGCACACTTGGATCTTTGTTTCATCTTCCCCTACCTCTAATCCTCTTCCTTGGGAAAATTTCTAAAAATAAGTGACTACATGCAAGCCCTTCTCAAACACCGTATTTAGGGGGAATTTAGCTTAAGACAAGAAACATTTAGACAAAGTTTAGCTGAGGCTGGGTCCACATCCACTGATCTCTGGCTAATTTAAACACATAGAGATATAACAGGTACCATGGCCCAAATAGCTGTATCTATGAGATCAGGTCCAGCCTCCTTTGAAAATAGTTACAATTTTATTTTATTATTCAGCATGGGGCAGTGGACCAAGTTCTGAACTGACAAATAAGCAGATGAAAAACTGCTCAACACCATAAGTCACTAGGGAAGTTTAAATTAAAACTCCAATGAGATACTACTATACATCTGCTAGAATGGCTAAAATCCAAAAAAAAAAAAAAATTCTGACAATACCAAGTGCTGGTGAGGATGCAAAGCAACTGCAATTTTCATTTATAGCTGGTGGGAATATAAAATGGTACGGCTGCTTTGGAAAGCAGCTTGGCAGTTTCTTGCAAAATTAAATGTACATTACCATATAATCCAACAGTCCACTTAACCTAAATATCCTTCAGTTGATGAATGGATTAAAAGAAAATTGTGGTACATCCATGCAATGAAATACCATTCAGCAATAAAATGGAATGAACTGATATATGTAACAACAGAGAGACTATGAAATGAATTATGGTAAGTGAAACAAACCAGACTCAAAAGGCTACATACTGTATGATTCCATTTATATGACGTTATTACAAAGGCAAACAACAGAGACAGCAAACAGATTAGTGATTTTCTGTGGCTGGAGTTGGGGGAAGGGTTGATGACAAAGGGGAACGGGGGAATTTATGGAAGCTATAACTGTTCTATATCTTGATTATAGTGGTAGACACAGCACGATATTTGTTTGCCAAAACCCATTGAAAGTTACAATAAAAATGATTCAATTTTATTCTATGTAAAATATACTTCAATAAACCAGACTTAATAAAGAGGTTAGGTAGCAACCACCAAAAACATTCCTGAGAGTTTCACCTATTTTTAATTTATCTGACCTCTAAAGATATAGTTAATTCTTTTCAGACAAATATAGTATAGAAGTTTACTTTCTTCTAGAATAATATAGAGTTCACTGTTAATCACAGCCAAAAAGCACACCCGGGAGAGAGCAATATATATCATTCTCACTGAATGGAAGGAAAAAAAGAAGTGACTATGTGGATAAATTATATAAAGACACCAAGTTGAGAAAGTTAATAGCAAATTGCCTTGATTTTCTTACTGAAGAGGTACTGTTAAGAGAAGAAGGAGTGAATTAAAAAGTAGGAAAAATATTCAGAACAACTGATGAAGAAAGGGGGAAATAACATTAGTTAGGAATGAATAAAGGTCTAGAAAGAAGAATGAAGAGTTTAGAAATATTAGCAATAGTTATAGGCAGAAGCAAATACACACAAGCCAGAAACATTCTTTTAATTCTAGTTCCTCTGATTATCTGGTTAGGCAAACCTATTGTATGCCATGTATCCTCTCCCTTTCTAGCTGTAGCTTCTTAGCCTAAGAAGAACCTCCATATTGTTTTCCATAGTGGCTGTGCCAATTTACATTCCCAGCAACAGTGCACAACAGTTCTCTCTTCTCTGTATCCTCACCAACGCTTGTATCTCTTGTCTTTTTGATAATAGCCATTCTAACAGGTGTGAGGTGACATATTGCAACATGTAAGTGTTTCAAATCAGCATGTTGTACACCTTAAACACACACAATGTTACATGTCAATTATATCTCAATAAAGCTGGAAAAAAATAAAAAATAAAGCCTAAGAAGAATCCTGACTAGTCTTAACAGTGATGCACTTATGAGCAAGCATCCTATGGATGCACCCACAATAACTTCAGCTTCACAGTTCTCAGAGAGGCTGCTTTTACCAAGATCTCTAAGTCACAATGACCAGAATAGTAGTTTCCAGGAAGCAAGTATATGCTTGAGATAGATAAATATAAACATAAACTTGTGTGTGTCACTGAAAACACCATTCTGGTGTAGAAAGAGCAGTACTAAAATCCTCTCTTTACTCAGTAGAAAAGGCATGATGATAAGCCCAGATCCTATTCCAGAGAGAAGAGAACGAATGTGATTGACATAACAGTACTCAAGATAGCACACAAAAGTATTTAGCGGGCTTCAATATATAAATTAAAAGAAGCCTTCGGGGCCAGCCCTGTGGCTTGGCGGTGAAGTGCGTGCGATCCGCTACTGGCAGCCCGGGTTCAGATCCTGGGCGCACACCGACGCACCGCTTCTCCGGCCATGCTGAGGCTGCGTCCCACATACAGCAACTAGAAGGATGTGCAACTATGACATACAACTATCTACTGGGGCTTTGGGGGGCGGGGGAAGGAGGAGGATTGGCAATAGATGTTAGCTCGGAGCCAGTCTTCTTCAGCAAAAAGAGGAGGATTAGCACGGATGTTAGCTCAGGGCTGATCTTCCTCACAAAAAAAAAAAAAAAGCCTTCAACCATATACTTGTACTCTGTTCCATCAAACTGAACACATTTCCTAAATTAGCTGAATAGAAAATTAAACTATATCACAAGTAAATAGAAACTAGAACCCACATTTCAGTAAGAGGTAATCCCCACAGCTGTAGGAATAATCACTCCTATACAAAAAGTGATTTAAAATAGCATTCCTAGAAGATAAAGTTTTTATCCTTGTAGAGAATGAAAGGTATAGAAGAGAAAGTAAGGTCCCGTAATCTACTGATATTCAAATGCAGTTTCTAAACTCACTTTAAAAACAAAACAAGTGCTGCTTTGTTTGATTTAAGAAAAATATCCACCTTTGTTCTTTCAGGATTAGAAAAGTAGTAATTTTATTTTCAATTTCAAAACAAGAAAAAATCGACAATTTGAATTTCTAGTTAAAAATCTTCCCACAAAGAAAACTAGTCTTCACTAGTGAATTCCACCAAACATTTAAAGAAAAATATAATACTAATCCAGATAAACTAAGCTAGGAAATAGAAAAAGAAGGAAACACATTTCATAACGCCATTATACCCTTGATACTAAAACCAAAGACATTACAAAGAGATAATTCCAAACTAACATCCTTTATGAGCAGAGAGGCAAAAATCCTTAACAAAACATTAGTGAATTGAATCTAGCCGTTTATAAAAAGGAGAATACATCGTGGCCAAGTGAGATTCATCACAGATTGGCAAGGTTGGTTTAACATTCAAAAATTAGTGTAATTTACCACATTAATAGACTAAGAAAAGTCATATGGTTATCTTAATAGATATAGAGAAAGTGTTCGACAAAATTCAACATCCAGTCAAGACAAAAACTCTTGGTAAATTAGGAACAGTAAAGAAAGGATCCTCCTAAACTTGATAAAAGGCATCTACAAAATAAGTCTACAGCTAATATTCATATATATTTTGTTTCCTCTAAAACCAAGAACAATTCAGGATGTCCCTCTTACCATTCTTGTCTAACACTATATTATATTTCATTGTAGCTAAGGCAATAAGGGAGGAAAAAAAGATAATAAAAACATACAGATTGGAAAGAAAAGAGTAAACTCTCTTTATTCACAGATGGCATGATTGTCCTAGTAGAAAATCCCAAGAAATCTACAAAAATGCTATGAGAACAAATAAATGAGAAACTTCTAGATGAAAACATAAGAGAAAAATCTTTGTAACTTTGGCTTAGGCAAAGATTTCCTAGGACACAAAAAGCATAAATCATAAAAGAGAATTTTGATAAATTTGAATGGTGTCAAAGTTAAAATATTAAAGGACAGTGTTACTAAAATGAAAAGAAAGCCACAGACTGGGAAAAATACTTGCAAGAAGTATATCTAATAAAAAATAATTTTATCTAGGATACAAAAAGACTCTTACAATGCATTAATAAGTATATGAAAAATATAATTAAAAAAATAGGCAAAAGATTTTAACACTTAACCAAAGAAGATACAATAAGAAGGCACATAAGCACATGAAACAATAATTAACATCATATCCATTCGGAAAATGCAATCTAAAACCACAATTAAATACTATTACATCCACTAGAATGGTTCAGTTAAAATGCCTAACGACACCAAGCATTGGCAAGGATGTTGAGCAATTGGAATCTCATATAATTACTAGCGGGAATGCAAATGAAACAGACACTTTGGAAAAAGAGTTTGGCAATATCTCATAAAATTAAATATACACTTATCCTGAGGCCCACCGGTGGTGTGGTGGTTAGGTGGGCATGCTCCACTTCAGCGGCCCGGGGGTTCGCAGGTTTGGATCCCAAGCACGCACTGACACATCGCTTGTCAAGCCACGCTGTGGCAGTGTCCCATATAAAGTAGAGGAAAATGGGCATGGATGTTAGCCCAGGGCCAATCTTCCTCACCAAAAAGAGGAAGATTGGCATCAGATGTTAGCTCAGGGCTGATCTTCCTCACACACACACACACACAAATATATATATATATATATATATTTATATATACACACTTATCCTATGATCCTGGAATCCCTCTTTTGGGTATTTTCCCAGGAGAAATAAAAATATGTTTCCACAGAAAGTCTTACATGCAAATGCTCATATCAGATTTATTTATAATTTTCAATAATTCACCATAAATCAAATATCCATCAACTAGATAATAGACAAATTGTGCACATCTATACAATGGAATATTATTCAGCATTAAAAATGCAACTACCGAGGAATGCAACACCATGAATGAATCTCAAAGCAGTATGCTAAATGAAAGAAGACAGAAATAAAAAAGTACTGCTTTCAGTTTAGACATTTATTAGGCCATATAATAAACCTCAATAAATTTAAAAGGATAGAAATAATACACAGTATGTTCTCTGGCCATAATGAAATGAAATTAGAAATCAATAGCAGGAAAATTTCTAAATATGTGGAAATTAAACAGCATACTCCTAAATAACCAATGGATCAAAGAAAAAATCAAAAAGGAAAACAGAAAAATACTCTGAGATGAACGAAAATAAAGACATACCAAAACTTATGTGATGCTGCTAAAGAAGTACTTAGAGGAAAATTTATAGCTGTAAATTCCCATATTAAGAAAGAAGAATGATCTCAAATCAATAACTTAATCAACCACCTTAAAACACTTGAAAAAGAAAAGAAAACTAAATCTAGAGTAAGCAGAAGGAAGGAAATAATAAAGATTAGAGCAGAAATTGATAAAATAGAGAATAGAAAAATCATAGAGAAAACCAATAAAACCAAAAGGTAGTTCTTTGAAAAGATGAACAAAATGTCTAAACCTTTAGCTATACTGACCAAGAAAAAAAGAGAAAAGACTCAAATTACTAGAATCAGAAATAAGAGGGGACATTACCACTGACCTTACAAAAATAAAAAGGATTATAAAAGAATGCTATGAACAATTGTATGCCAACAAATTAGAAAATTTTGAGGAAATGGACAAATTCCTAGAAAAATACAAATTACCAAAACTGACTCAAGGAAAAATAGAACATTTTAATAGATCTATAATAAGTGAGGAGCTTGAATTAGTAACCAAACTATATCCACAAAGAAAAGACTAGGCCTGGATGATATTACTGCTGAATTCTACCAAACACTTCAGAAAGAATATCAATTCTTCACAAACTCTTACAAAAAACTGAAGAGACGGAAACATCTCTTATTTTATGAGGCCTGTATTATCCTAATATCAAAACCAGATAAAGACAAGAAAACTACAGTCCAATATCTTTTGTGAATATGGATGCAAAAATCTTTAACAAAATACCATCAAACTAAATCCAGCAACATATAAAAAGAATCATACACCACAACCAAATGGGATTTATTCCAAGAATGCAAGGTTGGGTTAATACCTGAAAATCAATCAGTGTAATACATCATATCAATAGAATTTTTAAAAATCATATGATTATCTCTGTAAATGTAGAAAACGCATTTGACAAAATCCAACACGCTTTCATGAGAAAAACACTCAATAAACTAGGAATAAAAAGGAACTTCCTTGGGGCCGGCCTGGTGGCACAAGTGGTTAAGTGCGCGCACTGCGCTGCAGCGGCCCGGGGTTCGCCGGTTCGGATCCCATGTGCGCACCAACGCACTGCTTGGCAAGCCATGCTGTGGTGGCATCCCATATAAAGTGGAAGAAGATGGGCATGGATGTTAGACCAGGGCCAGTCTTCCTCAGCAAAAAAAAGAGGAGGATTGGCAGATGTTAGCACAGGGCTGATCTCCTCACAAAAAAAAAAAAAAGAACTTCCTCAACTTGACAAAGGGCATCTGTGAAAAACCCACAACTAACATCATACTTAATGGTAAAAGACCAAATGCTTCTCCCTAAGATCAAGGACAAGACAACGATGTCTGCTTTCACCTACTCCTACTCCACATTCTACTGGAGGATCTAGCAAGGGCAATTAGGCAAGAAAAAGAAATAAAAGGCATCTGGATTGAAAAGAAAGAAGTACCACTATCTCTATTTGCAGATGACACAGTCTTGTATGTAGAAAATCCTAAGAAATACACTTAAAAACTGTTAGAACTAATAAATGAGTTCAGCAACGTTACAGGATACAAGATCAAATACAAAAATTAGTTATATTTCTATAAACTTGCAATGAACTGACTGAAAATGTAGTTAGGAAAAATTAGGATAAATTTCATTTACTATAGCATTGAAAGGAATAAAATCATTAGGAATTAACAAAAGAAATGCAAAACGTATACTCTGAAAATTACAAAAAATTGTTGAAAGAAATTTTAAACAATCAAAACAGTTGGAAAAGCATCCCATGTTCATGGATGGGAAGATCTAACCAACTTATTGGCAATACTTCCCAAACTGATCTACAGATTCAATTCAATCCCCATCAGAATTTCAGCTGACTTTTTTGTAGAAATTGACAAGCTGATTCTAAATTCCTATGGAATTGAACAGAAACCAGAATAGCCAAAACAATCTGAAAAAAGAACAAAGTAGGAGAACTCAAACTTGCTGATTTCAATACTTACTACAAAGCAATGGTAATCAACACAGTATGGTACAGGCACAAGGGTAGACACATAGATCAATGGAATAGAATTGAAAGTCCAGAAATAAACCCATATATCTTGGCTCAACTCATTTCGACAAGGGTGCCAAGACCATCAATGAGGAAAGAATAGTCTTTACAACAAATGGTGCTGGGCCAACTGTATAACCTCATGCAAAAGAATGCAGTTAGACTCTTACCTCAAACCTTCCTGACACAAAAATTAACTCAAAATAGATCAAAGTCCTGAATGTAAGAGCTAAAACTACAAAATCCTTAGAAGAAAGCAGGAGTAAACATTTACTGCCTTGGATTTGGCAAAAGATTCTTAGCTATGGCACCAAAAACATGAGCAACAACCAAAAAAATAGGTAATTGACTTCATCAAAATTAAAAATGTTGTGCTTCAAAGGACACTATCAAAAAAGTGAAAAGACAATCCACATAATGGGGTAAAAATTTTGCAAATTCTGTACCTGATTTCTATTTAGGAACTTTGCATCTAATCTAATACAAGGAACTTGTATCTAGCATAGATTAAAAAAAAACTCCTACAACTTAATAATAAAAAGAAAACCCAATTTAAAAATGGGCAAAGGATCTAAATAGACATTTCTCCAAGGAAGATACACCAATGGCCAATAAGCACACGAAAAGTTGCTCACCATCATTAGTTATCAGGGAAATGCAATTCTAAACCACGAGATACCACTTCACATCCACTACAATGGCCAGAATTAAAAAGTCAGATAATAACAGGTGTTGGAAAGAATGTGTAGAAATTAGAATCCTCATATACTGCAGGCTGGAATGAAATATGGTGCAAATGCTTTGGCAAACATTCTGGCATTTTCTCATATTAACATAGAGTGAACACAGAGTTAACATACGATCTAGCCGTTTCACTCCACTCAGGAGAAATTAAAACATATGTTCACACAAAAACCTGTACATGAATGTTCACAGTAGTATATTCATAATAGCCAAAAGGAGGACACAATCCAAATGCCCATCAACTGGTGAATGGATAAACAAAACGTGGTATATCTATATAATGGCATGTTATTCAGCCATAGAAAGGAATGAAGTATTGATACATGCTACAACATGGATGGACCTTGAAAACATTTTGCTAATTGAAAGAAGCCAGTCACAAAAGACTGCACGTTATATGATTCCATTCCTACGAAATGTCCAGAACAGGGAAATCTGTATAGACAGAAAGTAGACTAGCACTTGCTTAAGACTAGGGGAATGGGGAGGTAGGGGAGCAACATCTAAAGGATATGGAGTTTCTTTTTGAGGTGATGCTAATTTTCTAAAGTTGACTATGGTGATTGTTGCATGTATCTCTGAATACATTTAAAAAACACATTGAATTGTACATTTTAAATGGGTAAATTGCATGATATATGAATTACAGCTCAATAAAGCTATTAAAAATTTTTAAAGAGCATATTTCCATTTATATGTAATTCTTAAAAAGGCAAAATTATGGTGACAATAAGTAGATTGGTCATTACCAGAGACCAGGAGTGGGGAGAAGGGGTTGTCTGCTAAGGGACCCAAGGGGAATTTTTGAGGTGATGGAAATGGTCTATATCATGATTGTGGTGGTGGTTACATTACTGTATACATTTGTCAAAACTCATCATTTGTATATTTAAAATTGAAGACTTTTAAAGTATGTAAATTATACCACAAAGCTGATTTTAAAAAGGTAATGTTAAAAAAAGAAATACCAAGTGGTTTAGGAATTTGCTAGTCCATAATTCTTCTAGATAGAATCAATGCCAAGTGATGGACCAAACATTTTGATACTCTTGATAAACACTAAATACTTTATTTGTTTCTTTTAAAAAACAGATTTTATATATCATTGCAAAGTATTTCTCCATTAGGCAGGTAAACAGACATTGACACATTTGGTCATAAATATGCCCAAAAAGACAAATCTATTTTTTGGAAAAAGATTCTTAGTTATATGATGGAATCTATAAAATGGAAATTATATCTATATGCAAGGAATTTTCTTCCCCAGAATAGTTCCTCAGAAACAGGGAGTTTCATTGCATTCAAGTCATTACATGTTCTCTCATTACAGGGTGCTTTCTCAAATGCTTTGTTTTGAACCTGGCAAAATTGGTTCTTTAAAAAAAAAGAGAGAGAGAGAGAAATTTAACAGATTTAGTATTTTTTAGTTTTTCCGGGAAGAATGATCTCACTGTGGCAAGACAGGATATCACTGTAAACAAGCCTTTTAAAAAGCAATCCAGAAAGTGATTACATTGTGGAGATCAGGAACATAAACCTACAGACAAATGATGACCCTAACTTACTTGTATGCTCTAGCAAAATTACTACACCAAAGCTGAATGGGGTTGAATTTTAATAATCTAACATTTGAGGTCCATGTGCAGTGATTGTAGTTGTTATTGCTATTAGGCAAATGTACAGTCGTGAACTCTGAGCCTAACTTACTGGCTCTTGCTCTGACTCAGGAGAGGGACTTAACAGACCAACAAGTATGCCAGAACTAAATAGGAAGCTACATCTGGCTTTGTATCTCTGACTTGGGACCAAGACATCTGCTCATCAGAATTGTTGCCAATTTCACTGTTAGTGGATGTGCAGTTTTCACCAGGGATACTTTGAAAAATCAAAAACAGACCATTAGTTTCCCAGAGAATGAACAAGAAGAAGAATATAGCACAATTTTAAAGGTGGTGGTTTCACACACTGAAAATGTTATTTTCCATTATAGAGGCCAAAGAGCATAATGGTTGTGAAACATGGCTTTGCATCTTGGATCCACCACTTATAAGTCATTAACCTCTCTGTGACTCAGTTTCTTCTTCTATAAAATGAAGACATTAGTAGTAGCTATCTAGAGGGTTGTCATGGGGCTTAAGTGAGTTAGTAAATGTAAAGTGCTTAGAAGAATGCCAGGCACTATACAAGTGCCATTTATCATTTGTGGTAGGCTAGTCATTATCCCCATTTTACAGATGGGGAAACTGAGGCTTAGAAAGAGTGAATGGGTTACACAGCCAGCCAGTGACTGAGCCAAGACTAAACTCTCCAACTTCTTACTCTAGTGTTCTGCCCTCTCTATAACACATCCTTCAATTCAGAATCAAGAAAGATAGGCTCATCTCACTCAACTGTAAGAAAAGCAGTTATCAAGGACCTATTCACTTTTTGACTGTGACACTCTAGAAACTGCAAGAAATTGCTTAGGCTATTAGAACATTGCCCTTAAAACTTAGATCAGTATTTCTCAAATTATGGCATTCATAAATCAACTAACAGATTTTCAGACATGCACATCACCTTGTGCAGTAAATTAAAATATGTAAGAATGTAACAGCATTTACTATTTAATGATAATAAAAGTTAACATCAATGAGAGAGATGGTTTTTGTAATACACTAATAACATAATCTAATAAGTAAGGCATATACAGCCACTTGCATAATAAGTGACATGAGCTGTAGGATAGCTGCCTCACCCCTTCAGTTTATTTTTATATCCTTTATTTCTATAAAATGACATCCAGGCCAACTAGAGACCCAGATTACAGGGAAATTTCTCATTGGAGACCATGCCAGGTCACAGTCTGATACTGAAGGTAATAACCACATCACATATCACCATCGAATGCTGGAAGACTGACTATTTAACTTGAAGCATCATAGGGAATGGAATCCTAATCCACTCTGTTGTCTTCAGCTCTAGAAAGTATTTTTCCTTTTGTTGTTGCAGCTTTTGGATGGGTTTTTAAGCATGCTCTATAATATGTCAATGATTTCCTTCACAGATAAGTGGGAGGAAAAAAACACCAAGATTTGAAAAGAATTAAATTTGCAAAGACTGAGGTGTTCTCACTAAAACTTGTTGTTCTTAAGAAATCCTGATGTCTTGTCTTCAGTAATAAAAAATGACAATATTTCCTTGAAACAATGGGTGCATGCATTCAAGATTCTGAAAATCACTAAAATCTACCACTCGAGCAAACCTTCTGAAATCATAGAAATAGTTTTTATTGGCATCATCAGTGTAATGAAGAAAAGTATTTTTTAAATCTCTTCTCTCACTTTAGAGTTCATGTAAGCATCTTATTCCTCAACAGCAGTATGGAAAAGTAGAGTTTTGAAATGGTTACATACGCATAGTACTCTGTAAAGAGTTAAAATCAATTTCCATGATTCCATAGTATTCATGTTTTTTTTTTTTTTTTTACTATCTCTTCAATACTAAATCAAGATCCAGAGACATATTATTGACTACCAGTTATTCTTTGTAAATAAAGTGGTGTTGGATTGATAATCAGGCACAACCCTTTTAATTCAAAGTCCTTCATTGAGTCACATGTAGCTGGTGCTCTTTGGGTACTGTTTACCACATACATTTTCTACTCCACCTCATAGCTGTAGAATGACCACCAACCAAATAAGATCTGTCTTCTGTAGAATGGATGCTCGTGGGTAAGTAGAACAGAAAATCATTCAGCCCTTCTCTTAGATATACTATGCATATACTGAGAAACCTCAGCCTGTTATCCATTTGTGATGCAAAGCACATGCCAACTCCCACAATAGTGCTTTCTGTTCCCCAGCACGTGCCGCTTGCTTTCTGTAATGGCCGTCAGTGTCACCTGATGAAGAAATTGTGCTGGAAGTTCACTCAGCTCTCTTTCTCCAAGTGTGTATGTCACTCACTCGGCATACCACGAGGATGCAACTCTGCGTGATGCCTCTAGTTTCGTTCCTTTCTCTGCCATTACCAGTGCAATTCATCCATTTTTGTACTGGAAACTTTATTTTGCATTTCTTTTTCTGAGAAAACACAATTAGTTTACCAGCATACTATTTGAAAAAGTTATAAAGCATAAAATACATTTTGGCACAATTATAAAAAATTGATAATGCAATGATCATTGGGCTATCTGCTCATCCAATAAAATCTAACTTTTGGATGTTCATCGTTGTATGTCTTAGACATATTTTGCTGTCTTGGCTGCCTGAGTAATCTCCTCATACCTGTGAGTTTGCACCAGCACACACAGATTCAGATTCCATATTTCGTCCTTAGGTTTACAACTTCATCGTAAGCTGCAGTAAATAATAAAAAGTAAACAATTTTACTTTTCCTATCCTTACTTTTAAGCTTGAACTATTTCCAGCCATTTATTCATTTTAGTGAATTGGTGGCATAATGCGATAGAATAACAGCAAAAATGCACACAATAATTATAAATAATAGCACCGAAGTCATAAAATTATTTTAGCTGAGATGAAATAAACCATGCTATCTTGGAAAAGCATTTTAAGAAATCCTTTTATGAGGCCTATTAAATGAAACTAGGTTGATTCTTGAATAGGAAGGTTGTTGACTAGTATTCTCATTTGCCTCTCCATCTTCCTATTTTAGATCTCCCTTAGAAAGTCACCTTCACACAGCCTCATACGAATATTAACAGCTCCATGTTATCATTCGTCTCATTTGAAAATTTGATAACTATTAGGAGATAAATTTTCCCCTATCAAAAGGGCTAGCTTTTACTTTCGTTTTTAATGGCTTATGTGCTCACTGTCTTACAATCAATATTTTTAAAAGTTATTGATGGATATTCCAAATACTGTCATTTTTATCATCTGTAAAGAGGTAACTTTGTAAAATGAAAGAACCATAAGGGACTACCTTTGCATATTCTACGCTATAGAAAATCAGATGTACTGTTTTTAGAGAAAAAATAAACAATGTTGACAAAAATCCCATACAGAGATCTCTAATGCCTCTGGCAGGTAGTCACCGTACCAGCTGCAATCTTTTTAATGGGAATCATTTTGGCTTAATCCTTAATATTTAATGGAATGATGATTCAGCCAAATGGAAATGTATACTAAAATTAAAAATTTGCTGTCAAATATTTTCACCATAAAATACTGTTGTGTGAAATATTTTAATCTGCTACTGATATTTGACACGTTGATATTTTTAGTATTTATATAGTTATCTGGAACATTCAATAATGTGTAATTTAAAATACTTATCATTACTAAAAACACAACAGGGAAGTAGTTAAAACTTAGGCTTTGATGTCAGATTGAACAGGGTTAAAATCCTGGCTTTTTGCAAATGTCGTGATCTTGACCAAGGAATTCAATTTTTCTAAATCTCAATTCAAGCTGCATAAGGGTAAGGACATTATCTACTGACCTCATAATTATATATACAAGATTTACATTGAACAGTACAATCAATGACTGAAATAATAAATTTAATAATGAGGATAGACACCTACTTTACTTCATGGCATAGATGTGAGAACAAAATATGATTAAGCATGTTGAGCACAGATCTGGAACATGAATATTAATAATTAGTTATTAGTAGGGTGACCATATCATTCATCATACAAATCTGGATGCTTTTGAGAGTAATGGGGCACTACAAACAACTACACAGAGACAAAATGTGTAAACTAGGACCATTCCAGTTGAATCGGGGTATGTAGTCACCCTAGCTCTTGCTGTTATTATTAGGCACTATAGGAAACCACGAGCAGAGAAAAATACACAATTATAGGTCTTCTTTGAAAACACCTGCAATGGAGACAAATAGCGCCACAGTAACAGTGTCTAATCTGACACACAGTCCCCCCATCTACTTGCCTGAGGCATTAGAGAGAGGAAACAGTTAAAAATAACTTCTCCTGGGTCCAAATTTTCATGTTCGTTGTTTTGGGTTCCTTTAATTTACCAAATCTAATTAGAATAAAAATTCTCTTTCCAGATTCTTTATCAAATCTCTCACAGTGATTGTTTTATACCTTCATCCTTCATAGACCCATTCCTGGCCCTGCCTTCTCTAAGTAGAAAACTTCACTTTCTAATTTAACAACAACTGACTTATTAACCTAGGCTTCTCAGTCAACATTTTGTCTTCCTCGGGATCTCTCTGTAACATCACCTTCTCTTTTTTCCACATCTCCTGTCTCCAAGGAACACACATCCTTCCTTAGGCCATGACCCAACCCTCCCATGGGCTATTCATCTCATAGGCTCTATGGTGTTCTCCATCAGTCATTCACTTCCATCTTATTTGCACCTTCAATAGCTCCAGCTTGTCAAGATTCAGAAGCTCAGATTTTATGCTCCAGATTCAAAAACTTAGGCTCCTATTTTGGCTTTTCAATGTACTATTCTTGTGATGTTGAGAAAACTGTTTAATATCATTGAGCCTCAGTTTCTTCATAGGTAAAACAGTAACAGTAATAACTCCTTCAAATCATAGGATTGAGGATTAAATGAGATAATGCATATAAATTAAATGCATTAAATTATCAGGGGATCTCTGGGCAAGATAGCGCCTTAGATTTAAGCACTGGTACACTTCCTCTGCTCTAAGCAAATACCAACGACAGGCAGAATATGAAAAGAGAAAAGCAGTGAGATATGCTACGGCTCAAAAACAAGATAAGTGTACCCTGAACCAGAAATAGAATAGAAATACAAAGTAATAAGTGGAGCTGAGATTGCAGGCCTGTTGGACTCTGTTTCTGAAAGTGGGCAGTGGCTGCCAAGAGCTAGGCTCCTATGCGTTAACAGGGACCGAAAGAAATGCACAGAAGAGAGGCGGCTGGAGTGAGGTTCAGCGCTAGAAGCTAGGCATAGGGTAGCTGGGGAAAAAAGTTGCACACCACTACACAGGACTAAAGTGTGGAGCAAGCTGTGAGTTTCAAGAGGCAAGATGACAAATACAGAGCTGTGTGAAGGGGAGCTGAGTCAATATCCCCGATGTCACAGGGAAGCAGGAGCCTCAAAGTGACATTATAAAGACTCCAGGTCCAGCTGCCAAATGTCAGCCACTGAACGAGGGAGAGAGAGAAAGGAAAAGAGGGAAGTAGAGAGAAAAAACAAGAAAACAAACACAAAAATTAAAATACTGGGGGTTTTTTGTTGGCAAAATTCATTTTTGAAGAAATTTATTTTACAGAAGAGTTTGACAACAACTTTAAAATAAATCTTTAGGATATTTAAAGACAAATAAGGGAATAAAAGCTATTAAAGTAATAGATTATGACACATAGACTTAGAAGACAAGAAATGATGACTAAAGAAACTGATGAAATATATCAGGAAATTCAAGTATTGACTCTTTTGGTGTATGTTAAACAACATTGTGTTTAGATTAAAAAAACAAGATGGGGAATAGAGCAGATTGGTCAATTAAATTATGATAAGAAGGAGGATAAACGTAATTTTAAAACTTATATTTATTGAAAATATTTATAGTTAAGTAGGTACGTGGAAAAAAATTAAGTGTTGCTACTAAAACTAAAGAGTACAACGGATGCCTTCCATATGTGTTTCTTACTGCTGTATAGCAAATTACCACAAATTTAGCTGCTAAAACAAATACATTCAATATCTCAGAGATTTTGTGGGTCAGGAGTCTGGGCACAGGTTATTTGGGTCCTCTCTGCTCAGGGTCTCACAAGTCTGCAACCAAGTGTTGGCTGAGCTGTATCCTCATCTGGAGCTCAATAGGGAAAGACTGACTTCCAATCTCCCTCAGGTTGTTGGCAGAATTCATGTTTTTGCAGCTGTATGACTGAGATCCTGGTATTCTTGCTAGCTATTGGCTGAGGACCTGGTCACAGCTCATCGAGGGTGTTCTCAGGTCCATAGTTAGTTTACACTATGACTCTTTGCTTCCTCAAAACCAGTAGGAGAACCTCTCTAACTTGTTTTTGACCTCTAGACCTTCATTTGAAGGGTAAATCTCATTAGATAAGGCCCAACCAGGATAACTTCCCTCTTGATTAGCTTAAAGTCATTTGATTAGAGAGCTTAATTACATCTCCAAAATCTCTTCACCTTTGCCATATAATGTACCTTAATCACTGGAGTGCTATCCCATCATATTCACCAGTCCTGCCCATACTAAGAGGAGATTACACAGGGTGTGTTCACCAGAAGGTGGGAATCTTAGGGGCCATCTTAGAATTCTGCCTACCACAGTTTTCCTTCTGATCCCCAACAATTCACATCCCTCCAAAATACAACATTCATTCAACCTCCCAAGGTTCCCACAAGTTTCATCAGCTCACAGTCCAGCAATAGGGGGAAAAAAAAAAAGAATACAGTAAATTTTATCAACTGAAAGGAGAAATAAAAAAATAAAAAAAAATTTAAAACATAATGAACAGAATAAGATGTAGAAAGAAATACAAATAAACCAATTATCACAATAAATATAAAGAAATTAAACTCACTTTTAAAGATATATAGATTTTCAAGATGCCTAAAAAACACAAAATCTAGCTATATGTTTCTTAAATTGGGAAAACTAAAACAAAACATCAAAAGATTAAAAGTAAAGAAATGAAAAAGATATGCCACTAAAATGGTAACACCCAAAATCTGGGGTTATAATATAACATCAGACAAAATAGAACCTAAGTCCAAAGAATTACTGGGGATAAAGAAGAATACTAAAAATGATACACAAGGAATAACTCCCCCAAAGATACAATAATCATTACCTTATACACGTCTAACAACATTACCTAAAATATATATAAAGACAAATTGAAACTGGGAGCTTTCAACAAAACTCTATTAAAAATGAATAGAACAAGCTAACAAAAACTTAGTAAGGATAGAGAAGATTTGAAAACAGAATTATTAGGTTTGATTTAATAGCAATATGTTGAATTCTGTGTACCAATACATTCTTTTCAAATACAAATGTGTCCTTTATAGTAATTCACTATATCATAAAGAAATGTCAACAAACTTCAAAGTTTCACTATCATACAGAGTATGTTCTCTGATAGTAATAAAATTAAACCAGAAATCAAGAATTAAAAAATAGCTAAAAAGATAACATATTTAGAACCTTAAAAAATTCACTCATATAGGGGCCGGCCCAGTGGCGCAAGCGGTTGGGTGCGCGCGCTCCGCTGCGGTGGCCCGGGGTTCGCTGGTTCGGATCCCGGGCGCGCACCGACGCACTGCTTGGCAAGCCATGCTGTGGCGGCGTCCCATATAAAGTGGAGGAAGATGGGCACGGATGTTAGCCCAGGGCCGTCTTCCTCAGCAAAAAAAGAGGAAGATTGGCGGATGTTAGCACAGGACTGATCTCCTCACAAAAAAAAAAAAAAAAAAAAAAAATTCACTCATATATAATTCACAAGCCAAAAGGAAAATTACAGTGAGAGAATTATAAAATAATTAAGACAGAACACCAATGAAAAGGCAACATAACAAACTAATGGCAAGTAGATCAAAAAATACTTAGAGATAAGTTTAAATGCATATGTTCAATATCAAGAAAGACTAAATATAAATGAGTTAAGTATTTAAACTAAGGATCTATAAACATATCTTAGAAAAGGTAAACCCCAAAAATCAGAAGAGAGGCTGGCCCGGTGGCGTAGTGGTTAAGTTAGGCGCGCTCCGCTTCGGCAGCCCGGATTCGCAGGTTCAGATCCCAGGCACTGACATACACCACTCATCAAGCCATGCTGTGGCAGCTTCCTCAAGCAAAAAGGGGAAGATTGGCAGCAGATGTTAGCTTAGGGTCAGTCTTGCTCACCAAAAAAAAAAAAAAAAAAGAAAGAAATCAGAAGAAAAAAATAATACACATTATCAAGCAATGAATAAAATAGAAAACAAAAGTGCAATAGGAAGGGTTAATAAAACCAAAAATTAGTTCTCTGAAAACAGATCTCTAGAAAGACTAATAAAAAAATGAGAGAAGGCATAAAAAAATAAACAAGAACAAGAACAAAAGGGAGACAGAAACACCACAGATACTAAAAATTCATTAATCTGAGAATTAAGGTAATCCTATTCCTCTTGTTAGTATTTGAGGTAGGAAGAGACATATGGCAATTCTTGTGAAAAAGACAAGACAAAATGGGAAATTTTGCTAGAACTCTTCCAGGAAAGCTGTTTTGTTTTTTACTCTTAGGACATGTCACAAGACAAGGAACTTCCTCTTCCTGTTTTTGGATGTTGTTGTCTCCAGAAGTGATGCTTGGTGCTATGGCAGCCATATTGGATCATGAGGACAAAACCAAGGGAATCAGAAAAGCTAACAAGGATATTGCTGAACCCCCAAAGTAATCAACCCCCGAACTACCCTACCTTCAGATTCCTGTTATGTGAGATAATACATTCCTTATTGTTTAATTAGCTCTTATAAGAGTATTGTATGAGTTGGAGCCAAAAGCATCCCAATGGACATAGCATTCTGTAAGCTGTTTCTTAATTTTATTTTAAAAAGAGGTATTCAATGTAAAATCCACAGCTTTTCTTCCAAACAGAACAGAATAATCTGAGTAGCCTTCTTTCTTAGATAGCAAGACGCTATGAACATTACACTTTTTTTTTCTGTCTTTCCCTCACTTGTTAGGAAAACAACCCCATGGTCCCCTCAGATTACTGACATTTGGATAAGATAGCATGGAAAGGGTGAATTTTCTTATCTCCAGACAGAAATAGAAACTACACACAGGATTTTCTTATAAAACAGAGAATGGAGTGACTATAATATAGCATAGACTAGAAGTCAGGACTCTTGGGTCTATTTGTTCAGTCTTAGACTTCTTCTAAGATACTGGGGAAAAAAATCACTCAAGAACCTCTTGGCACCATTCTGGGCTGCACCTATAAATGGTAATTATACTTTTCTATTATAGAGCTCTCTATAATCTATTGTGATATGTAACTATCTCAAAGGAGTAGTTGACAGCTTAGTTAATGCATGGAGTATAAATCACTTTGAGCTTCTCACAGGAATGCAAAATGTACATTAAATCCAAAGTCTAGCAGTACAGGAAGGGAAAGAGAAACTGTGAATCATGAACACGGCACTAACAGATGCCTTAGGGTAGGGGTTATGTGGAGTACAACTGCAGCCTGTAGTTGAAAAAGGAAAATGACGCAACTGATGGGATGGCTTAATTTCTAAGGCAGGGCTGGGGAGATAGCTGAGACAGATTTGTGCCACAGAGTTGCAAATGGGTAATTGTGTGCAGCATGGCAACTCTGGTAGAGCCTATGAGGTCCAAAATGGTCTGGCCCTTGCCCACTTCTCCGTTACTAATTATATTAATGGCCCAATTCTTCATCCTTTCCTGTGCCCATGCCTTCTGCCATGGGATTTTAAACAGCTCTCATGCAGAAGTAGAGTATACTTATGGTATCTTGAGTCTGAATTTGGTCATGTGACTTGCTTTGGCCAATGGGATGTTAGTAGTTGTGATGCAAACAGATGCCTAAAAAGTGCTTGCATGTTTTTGATTTTGCTCTTGCTCTTCTGTGACTGTGCGGAGAACCCACCTGGCTAGGATGCTGAAGGATGCGACATGGGGAACAGAGCCAAGTCGCTCAGGTGTCTCAGCCAAAGTCAACCTAGATCAACCATCAGCCAGCTGGTTTGCAGACATGTGAATGAGCCAAATCAACAAGAGCCCAGCCTAAATCACTGACTCAGACTCAGGAGCCAAATAAACGCTTATTGTTGTAAGCCACTGAGTTTTGAGATGACTTTTTATGCAGCATTCTTGTGGCAACTGATTGGGTACACTCTCCAACACTTTCCGCTTGCTCTCTGTACTATTTAAGAGAATGTGCCATGTCCCCTGCACAGGATCCTTGCACATGCTATTCTCCCTCTACTTAGACCTGTCTCTTATGCTTCTCCCCCTAGCCATTTACCTTAGTCACTTCCTTAGTTGAGTACATTTATTCATCAGTTCTCAGCTCAAAAGTAGCTACCTTGGGCAAGCCTTTCCTTTCATCCCTGGGTAAGTCACATTTCTTTACCATATATATTCCTGTTACTTTATGTCAGAGCACTTTTTACTGACGTCTCTGCTAATAATTATACTCCCATTTTTGTGATATTGATTTTAAGTCAGTCTCCTACACTAGATAGCAAAGTACAAGAGTTTAGAGGACACAACTGTTATCTGGTTCTCCATTGTGCCTGAATGCAGTAGACAATACCTAATAGAGTGACTAGCACCAGTTTTTATTGAGTACAGAAAGAAGTTGTAGCAGATGGAGCTATCCTCCACCTTCTGTGGGTGATGACAGTTAACGACTTACACCTGTAGCCTTCTCCAGAGGCATGTCATTGCGTGACAGAAGCTGCCTTATTCAGAGGTACGTGAGAGGCGACCCAAACCAGCCCTCTCTTCCAGGGGGTGCCCATAACCAATGATTGACTGATGCAGGTATTGAATAGTCCAGCCTGCTCCCCTCTGGGTGAGACACCCTCTGTGGTGCAATTCATGCTCTAGAGCTCCCACGAGATCAGGCTTAGGCTAGATTTCTCCTGAAACCACATCTCTGTCCAGTCCCTTTCCTTGCACCATGCCATTCCCCTCATCCTCGTTATGCTTCTCCGGAGAACTTGACCTCAATAAATCATTTGCATAAGAATCTTTCTTTCAGGTTCTGCTTCCAACCAAACCCAACCAAAGACATGAGTTCAACTTGAGCATTCCTTGCTTATTCAAGAAGGAAAACTGAATTAGAACCCTGAAATATTACCTATTGGGATAACTCTTTGGATAGAGAAAATAAGAGCTCACTTTTCTCAAAGGGCCCAGAAATTCACATTTAATAATTTCACTGTTGTGGGCCGGCCCCGTGGCTTAGTGGTTGAGTGCACGCGCTCCGCTGCTGGCAGCCCAGGTTTGGATCTCGGGCGCGCACCGCTTCTCCGGCCATTCTGGGGCCACATCCCACATACAGCGACTGGAAGGATGTGCAGCTATGACATGCAGCTATCTGCTGGGGCTTTGGGGGGAAAAAATAAATAAATAAAATCTTTAAAAAAAAAATAATTTCAGTGTTGGTTAGAGCCGCTATGGTTATTAATACTAGCTCTTTCAAACATAAGATTTTTAGTGAGTAGGGTTAAGTGCGCATGCTCCGCTACTGGCGGCACGGGTTCGGATCCCAGGCGCACACCGAGGCACTGCTTCTCTTGCCATGCTGAGGCCACGTCCCATATACAGCAACTAGAAGGATATGCAACTATGACATACAACTATCTACTGGGGCTTTGGGGGGAAAAAAGGAAAAAAAGGAGGAGGATTGGCAATAGATGTTAGCTCAGAGCCGGTCTTCCTCAGCAAAAAAAACAGGAGGATTAGCACGGATGTTAGCTCAGGGCTGATCTTCCTCACCAAAAAAAAAAAAAGAAAAGATTTTTAGTGAGTAAATAAAATGTAGGAGCATATAGCAAAGTTTTATTCCTTCCTGGAAATGTGGATTACCATAATTGTACCACTATACAATAATACATTTCTTAACAGAACAGTCCAGGTAGAGAGCATGTTTGATATCTGATTACTAGGATTTTCATCTCACATCTATATGTGGGTTGCTGCTTTCAGAAGATAATTAAAGAAGAGGTGATGGTGGCTGCAAAAATGTCCATAATATAATGTTAAAAGAAAAATGATACAAAGTTACACATAGTGCAATCCTAAATAGTAAAACAAATCTATCCTTCTATCTATCTAGGCATTGAAAAATGAATGAAAGGAAGCATACCAAGATATGAACAGTAGCAGTGGAATTATTAGAGATTTTAATTTTCTTTTTTACATTTCTTTAATTTTAAAAATTTTAACAAAAAGCATGACTGTATTTTTTTTTCATGGTAAAAATAAAACAACTCAAAATGAGTAACTTAGCAAAAAGATCTTAGAGAACAATGGTATTTTTCTTTTCTAAATGAACTCAGTTCAAAAGTCTAAAAAGGGGGTCTTCCATTCCTGGGAAGATGAACTCAGTTAAAATGTCTAAGAAGGGGGTCTTCCACTCCTAGGAAGATGGACTAGATGTACCTTCCTCTTTTCCTCCAATGAGTAAAACTAAAAATCTTGCACATTATGTATTAAACAAATGTAAGATGACTCTGAAAGGTGAAGAAAAGAAGATCTCCTAGGTACCTCAGGAAACAAGGAACAACAAGATGGCAAGTTTCCTGGGTTTTCTTCTTGTCCCATGTATTCCACACTTGGAGCTGGCGAAGCTGGCAATCTGGAAATGCCCATGGGCACAGACAAGAAAAGCCCCAACAAAAGCCTGTTGTCTTTGCCCAAAGGACAAGAAAAGGAACAGCCTAGCAAGACAGAAAATATCTAGACTCTACTTCAGCCAAACGCTACAGAAATAACCTGTGACCCAACCCTACCCAAGCCAGCAAAGGCCGAGCGCGGAGCCTAGACTTCCCCCTTCACCAGGCTGTAAGGAGATGTCTCACCCTCCTGTGTTCATGCCAAAGTGACTAGCTATTATAACTTCACCTAGCCCAGGAAGATTCAGAGCTAAGTAGATAAATGTTTAAGATATTCAAATGTTCAATACTTTTGCGTAAAATATGGTATTTTGTGCAGTTGTCATGTGTAAGAAACGTTTAGACTAACAGGTCAGCATCATGTTTCCAATCTAAAATGTGTGACTGAGCATTTGATAAAGACTTGGGATTTTAAATTGAAATCTTACTAAGGATACAAACAATATCAGCACATTTAAGATAATTTGAGAATGACTATTTTTAACTTTATTTGACTTATGAGAATTACTTAAGCGCTTAGGATGGCTTGTCATAGAACTGAGAAGACTCGAAAAGAAAATGTAATATAAGTTTGAATGTTTAAAGGCATTTCACTAAGTTTAAAAATAGATCAAAATATGAATCAAAGGCCCCTTAAAAGTGATTTGTTACAATTGGATAGATTATAGAATAAGATCTATAAATTTAGGCAGTAGGCTTTAAAATTTATAACTTAATCAATCAATAACTTTTTAACCAATTTAAATATCTGAAAAATCTTTTCAATGCACAAAATCTGCCCACAAAGATGTAAAATCCCTCACATTGAAACATTACATGAACACATGGTATGATTATCATCGACGGAAAATTCTTGTTAGGTTTTTCTCGTGTTTCATTTTCCATCACTTCTCCAAGGCCTATGAAGTCCCAGTGAGTAGTTCTAAGCACATCTGGATTATCCACTCCTTGAGTAGAGGGTTCGTCTTTATTTAACCTGTTTTCTGCTATCAGCTGCCATGTTGCCAGGGAAGAGCAGATGTTAGACAAACATTTGTATGAATGAAATTTAATTAGCTACATTTTTCAAGCTCTATTTTAAAATGGTGTATGTCGGGACAGTGATCTTGAAGAGGTTTTTTGTGGCACACTTTCAAATACTAGAATTTTAGAGACCATGTTTCAAAGGATGAAGAGACTCAGAAGAACCTGCAACTCAGCAGCCATATTTGCAACTTGAGCACTAAGGTGATGACAACTCTGAGCAGCATTTGGTCCTCTCCAGCACTCTGGGAAGAATTGTTGACTGCTTTGAACATGCTTTTTTATATACTCAGGAGGCAACATTCTGCTGCGTTCCTTTTAACCAGTCATGTTTCTGAGGTGCTGGCTTGTTCTTACACTACACTTGTTCCTAAACAGCAAGTTTTACCCCCACTAAATGCCTCAACCTAGATCCACATACTGTTGGCCATTCATCACTGGAACACAATGTGGCATCATTTCAAATATTAGAATTTTAGACACCACATTTCAAAGGTTTAATGGACTCCAAACAACATGGAACACACCATTAATACATCACAATTCGTAGAAAAAGTAATTTCTATGTATTGAACAAAATCGAGGGGCATATCCATGAAATATATGCTAGTTGAGAATCACTAATTATTCCAATCCTAGGCTTAAGACTAAAATTGGCACTTATTGTGAGACACCATAGTGTAAAATGAATGAGATTTTTTAATTTAAGCGTTATTTAAATAGACTGGTTTAAAAACAAACTTTTACTTTGGTGTGTGTTGACCATATTTTATTTTCTTTAACAAATTTTTATTCTTCCCAATAGAATATTATTTAAAAGAACAGTATAACTTACATAAGTTTTCACTCTTATAGAAGATTTGCATTGCAAATTAATCCAAGACCCCTAACAAGGGACTGTATAAATGAATTTGTATCTTTTTAAGTTGAATACATTGATCTATTAAGCAAACTCTTCTCAAGTTTCACTTTAAGTAATATTTTTCTATTGGTAACTTCATTTCAATTATACCAGTAACCCATATTTACCACAGTAAATACAATTAAATCAGGGTTTCTCAGTCTTGGCACTACTGATTTTCAGCTAATTGATTTTTTGTGGGGAGGGCTGTCCTGTGTGGGAGGATATCTAGCAGCATCTTCAGTGCTATTAGGAGCGAGTGGCATTATCCCAGTTGTGACAAACAAAAATGTCTCCAGATATTGCCAGATGTCCTTGGGGGAGCAAAATTGCCCCCAGTTGAGAACCACTAAGTTAAATGAAAAGAAAACAAAATTACCTATTTCTCCCGGTGGTTAAGATTTGCTGCTCTCACTGCTGTGGCCTGGGTTCATTTCCCAGTCATGGAACCACACCACCTGTCTGTCAGTTGTCATACTGTGGCGGTGGCTCACACAGAGAAGTAAAACTAACAATTAGGATACACAACGATATACTGAAGCCTTAAAAAAAACACCTATTGTTCTACCAAACCTAATTAGTTTATAATCTTATGATCAACTTTTTGTGTATACATATATAAACATATGGCTAAATTTTTTTAAATGATGATATATATTGTTTAGTTGCTGTTCTTCTGCAGCATCTATTATCAACACTTTTTCACAAATAAGCCTATGTCAACTTCAACATTTTTAATGGCTACCTAGTATTCCACTGTTCGGACAGAATATAATTTATTTGTTCAATTGACTACTTTTAGATACTGAAGTTATTCCCAATCTTTCTTTCTCCCAGACAATAATGTGACAAAGTGTTCCTTTGGTTGGTTAACATATTCTTTGGTAACACTCTTTCCCTAAGAATTTTATGGATTCTGTTTCATTGGCTTCTGATATTAAAAGTGGTTGAAGAGAAATATAAATCCAGTATGATTGCTTTTCTCTTGTATTTTCTCATTTGCATGTTCAGTCAGGACACCCGAAGGATTCTCTCTTCATCTTTGCAGTTGAGAAATTCTGTCTTTAAAGTATCTATTTTTGTTGTTGATATTTCCTGGAATATAGTGTTCTTTTTCAATATTTAGGCACTGTCTTGACATGAGTACAGCCATGTTTGGCCGCTCCATTGACCTACAGCCACCAGCACAAAAAGAAATATAAAAGCTGCTTTCTGCGTGGTGGAAACTGGCCCTTCTCCCACGGAGGGAGTTGCAAGTTGTAACATTTCAAGGCTCTTGGAGCGTCGTAGCACGGGATGGACTGGCCATCTGTGCCGGGCTAAGATGATAACCAAAGAAAACAATGCATGTACACAACTGCTGGGCTGGGACGCTAGCCAAGGGGCTCAGTGCACCTACGCCACTGATAACCATTTGTGCATGGGAACACTGGATGCTTGCTCTGTAAACTCTGTAACTGCTTATATAAACTGCTGGAGACTGAGACCCGGTGAGAGTTCCACCTGTGGAAGGGATGCCTTGCCCAGGATGTGTGATCCTTGCCCAGGTGTGTCGATTGACAGGACTCTCCCGGCAGTGGGGCATGGATGTTGTGAGTAATTGATTTACTGTGAAGTAACTGATTTGATGTGTTCTCTTTTCGGTCAACCTGGTGTTTCTCTTTCCGGTTGATTTGTGTCATTTCCCTTCAGTCGATCTGGTGTTTCCCTTTCCGATTGATCTGATGTTTTTCCCTCTTATTATATGACCTATTCAGATCTGCTGCTATCTCAGCCGATGTGGATGTTTTCCCTTTCCAGTCGAGCTGGTGTTTTTCCCTCTTATTATTTGACCTATTCGGATCTGTTTGCAGACTATCGCCTTTACTATCCTCTATATAATAAAATATACCTTCAGTCCATTTGTTTGGAGTGGAAAGTGTCTTTTACGTCTCCGATCGAATCCCTGAACCTCTCATAACAGGCACAATTCCACATTCTTTTCAGTGAAATTTTCTTCTATTATATCTTTACAATAATTGGGACAACAGTTACCCTTATGTTGAATTATCCCTGTGTTTTTGCTAATTATTTTAATTTCTTCCTTTGCATTTACTACGAATCATACAATCCTTCATTTTATGTCAATATTTCAGTTTTTCTTTTCATTTGGTAACTTCATTTTTTTTTCTTTTGACTACTTCATTTAAATTACACCAATAACCCACTTTTACTATGGTAAATTATTAAATGTGGTTAAAGCAGGGTTTTTCAACCTTGACACTATTGACATTTTGGGTTGGAAAATTCTTCACTGGAGTAGGGGGTGGTTCTCCTGTGCATTGCAATACATTTAGGATTCATTGACCCTTGTGACTTTTTTTATTAGTTCTTGAATATTTTTGTTCTGGTCCTCAATTTGGTTTCCTTATCTCCTTTTTCTTTCTCTGTTTGTTTCTAAGTCAGTATTAGCACATTTTTATTAACTGAATTAATATTCTTAAGTTCTTCTATACTACAAAGCTCCTCCATTGAATTGTTTTTCTATTTCTTGAGTTACATTTTTCCAAAGGGAATTATTTGTCCGTTACGTTCTCTCTCTCTCGCCTTTACTGTGTAGCACAGACACCATACTCTTTTTTTCTTGTTCATGATTAACACAACCCACTCCATCTACTTTCTCTTTGTTCTGTTACAGTGTGTGCAAATTCTCTTTGATTCCCCGCCCACCTTATCTGAAATTAGCTGTCTACCTCTCTGAGGGCTGAAAAGTGCATATTCCAACTCCTTTACGGAGTCCACGTGCCAGTGGTGGGAATACTGGGGGGTAGATGGAAACTGTTCAGCTGACCTGTCTGCGGTCTTGGAAGAACCATGCCATGCTCTCTCCTCTGTGACTTTGCTAAACGTCCTGGATCAGGGTTGCCTTGCCCTAGTTGGGAGTGTATGCTGTTACCACTCCCACGACCTTGACAGTGGTAAGGGGAGAGACCCTCTGGCAACGGATCGTTCCTGCTTTCAGCACAGAGCTTCCAGGCTTTGCTTCAGCCAGACAGGGCAGCCCAGGTATTCCCTCTTCCTGTTTCACCTGTCACCACCCAGCAGCCATTTCCAAATTCTGAAGAGGGACAACCACGAATATTTTTAAGGTTGTTAACATGTATCAAAAAACTGCCCTCCAGAAAGGTTTTAGTGATTATATAGCAACTGCCAAATTGAAGAGGAGTATCTATTTCTCTAAACTCTTGCCAAACTTGCTTATTAGCATTCTTATTGTTAATACAACTGGATTATTTTTAAAATTAAAAATAAAACTATGAGAAAACATAGTTTAATGCATTTTAAGGTATTCAAATATTTTACGTATTTTGTGTGTGTGCGTGAGGAAGATTAGCCCTGAGCTAACATCTGTCACCAATCCTCTTTTTGCTGAGGAAGATTGGCCCTGGGCTAACACCCGCGCCCATCTTCCTCTACTTTATATGGGACGCTGCCACAGCATGGCCTGACAAGCGGTGTGTTGGTGCCCAGGTTCCGAACCCCGGGCCGCCACAGCAGAGCGTGCGCACTTAACAGCTATGCCCCTGGGCTGGCCCTACATATATTATTTGAAACCCACATGCAATATTCTGAAAGCTTACAAACATCAACATGCCCACTCGTTACAAAGTGCGTAACATTCTAAACAACTAACAGAAATTTAATCCTGAAATTTATATAATGTTAGAAACTAATGTTACCTCAACAAAATTAATTAAATTTAAAAAAAATTTAAAGGATTCTTATTTAATTAATGTGTAAAAATTCCCATGAAAGGCATCTTTCAAAGGCAATCATTAAAGCAACTATATAAAACTAGTGGTTATTTAAAAAAGAACAATAAACTTAAATGTTTCAAGACATAGTGTTGAAGATGGGAAACAATAACTTTTTAAATAGAGGTCGAAATATTTTTCAAAAAGTAATATATTTTTCATTGGAATCCAGAAGAGTTACTACTATTCCTTCCATGAACATACACACACACAAAATTAACATCAATTGGTAAGGTTGCTTGATTGTATACATGAGATCACATAAATGAAAAGTGGGAAATAAAACCCAATCTATGCTTTTATTAACATATGCAACTCCGAATACAAGGTCTCCTATCTTTCTATCATCTATCTAAAACAGCTTTATTCAGACATAATTCATGTACTATAAAATTCACTCTTTAAAAGTGTACAGTTCAGTGGTTTTTAGTACATTCCAAGAGTTGTACAATCATCACCACTAATTCCAGAACATTTTCATCACCCCAAAAGAAAACCCTATACCCATTAGCAGTCACTCCCCATTCTCCCCTCCCTCCAGTCCTGGCACCCACTAATCAACCTTCTGTCTCTACAGATTTGTTTATTCTGGACATTTCATATAAATGGAATCATACAATATGTGGCCTTTTGTAAATGGATTCTTTCATTTAGTATAATGCCTTCAGGGTTCATCCAAACTGTAACATTCATATACTTCATTCCTTTTTACGGATAAATAATATTCCATTGTATGGATATAGCCGATTTCGTTTATACATTCATAGGTTGATGGACATTTGGATTATTTCCACTTTCTAGAAAATTTTTCTGCAAAATGTTTTTATTTCAATGAAGTCCAGTTTATCCAGTCTTTGTTTGTCCCTTGTGCTTTTAATACAAGGTCTTTTAAAACTGTTTCTTCCCCTCCCCCACTTTTTTTTTTGCTCAGGCCAAATAATTTTAAGGATTAAGAGCAAACAAATATTTAACATTAAGGGATAATTGAAAACAAACTCCAACTAAGAACCTTCAAATCTTCCAGTCTCTCCTAGTCTCTGTCTGATCTCAGAGAACAGATCTCTAAATGACTGCTATACAGACGTGATTTCATTCCCTTCTCCCTTAGTTAGGAAAAGAGTTAGAAGCGCTCTCAGTTAAAAAAACATGCCTCGATGCACTGCCTCTGCAAATACAAGACAGGAACAAGAAAAAAAGAATATTTTCCCATAGTTGGCATATAAAACCTAATTAATTTTGGATTTGTGAAGTTTGGCAATAAGACACCTAAGAATTGCAACTGGCCTATATTGAATATCAAAATATGAGATAAGATTACTGGACCTCAGGTTCTCCAGAAGGGTGATGTTGCTAACTAAATTCTCTCTTATTGCGGTGATAATACTGTCTTCAGTCTTCACCTCTCCTGCATCTCTGCATTTTGTCTTGGGGGCGGTCATGGTTGTATATCAGGAAAGGCAGTGAATTGATGAGAAGGCACTTGGAATTAGGTCCCTAGAAAACAGCCCCTGCCTTATGAACTGTGGGAGAACAGGAACGCATTCCCACTGTAGTCCACACATCATGGCCAGCTGATAGGGCGATCTTTCAGCTTTTAGGTTTTGCTTCCCGTGGTATGGGGTACACCAGAGAGGCAATACATTCCAGAACCCAGTCTGCTAAACATCCTTGCCTCCAACATTCTTGCAAATTACCTATGACTATAAAGAGCACAACTATAGTGAATTTGGGTCCTTACAAGTTTAAAACAGAGTTAGTGGCTTTGCATTTAGAAGATCAGAGTTTCAATCCTGATCAGCCACATATTAACTGTGTGTTCTTGGTCATGTTCTTACCTTCCCTGAGATACAGTGTTCTCATCTATAAAGCAGGAATGATAGATTCAGAGTTGCTAAGATGATTAAGGTCACATAGGTAAAGTTCCAGGCATACAGTAAGCACTTAATCAATGTGAGCTCCTCTAAACGAAAGTAATGCATGCTAAAATCCATTAGATTTAGACTACAGAGCTGTGCTGTCCAATATGGTAGCTACCAGCAACACATGGCTACCAATTAATTGAAATTACATGAACTTTAAAATTCATTCTCAAAGCTCAATAATCACACGTGGCTAGTGGCTACATATTGTACAGCACCAATATTTTATCATTGCCATACTGCATCCTGCAAATGATCCTGCAAATGATCACAGAAAGTCCTATTGGGCAGTGATGCAATAGAAGAAGCGATAGAATTACACAAGAACTAGGGTCCAGAAGCCTAAATTTTTGCCACTAACTATATAACTTTAGTGGAGCAATTTTATCCCACTATGTCACAATTTCCTCAACGGTAAAATGGAATAAGCCTTTGCAGCAATCTTGTTGGGATCAGGTGCACTGAAATCACTGTTTTCCTTGATTTCTCATCATCTTCCCAGGACTCCAAGATTAAATTATGCACAACACAGTCTCTAGCAAAGACCATTTTGAGGACAGCTCGATAGCTACAGGTCTTTGGGAGTTTAATATTCATAGCCATGATTTGATATTATTCCAAAACACCTGTAAGTAGTTAAGAATAATATATGTTCAAAAGCACACCAAGCTACCTGCAGGCAGTTCTCGTGGTGATGAAGAGACAAATTAACATAACTGAGTAGGTTTTCATTGGCAAATGGCCTTTTGTAGACTGGTAAGCTCTCACATGTTTTAAAATAGAAAGATCAAAGATCATATTTCCTACTTATTCATTTGTTTCACTTTAATGCCTAAATCTGCCTTTCCCAGATTGGAAACAATAATCTCTTGATGTCATTCTGGGGGTAATGTATTTTTTTTATTTATCTAGAGAAGGGGTTGGCAGACCTTTCCTGTAAAGGGCCAAATAGTAAATATTTTAGGGCCATAAGGTCTCTATCACACCACTTAACTCTGCTCTTGAAGCGTGAAAGCAACCATAGACAATATGTAAATAAATGGGCATGGCTGTGTGCCAATAAACTTAACTTACTAAAACAGTCCCTCCGGCCTTAGTTCAACTCAGATCCAGAAGGATATGTAGAACATACCTTTCCTCACTCTTCCCCATTGTTTTTCACCACTATGTTTTTTATTTAATTTTTGAACATACTGCATCCTGCAAATGATCACAGACTTTTAAATGTTTAATTTAGAAATGTCAAAACATAATTTTTCTTCTCATTTTTATTAAGGCCTTGAACAAAAAACAATACATTTCTTTAAGATTATAACTTTTTTTTCCCTCAGACAGGAAATTGAGAGGGATGGACACAGCATATAAATTGTAAAAGAACTAATTAAAAATGATTCACAGATCTAGGCAGGTCATTTAAAGTTTCCTGGCTACTTTACTAATTCATGAATTGAATTACAACTTAAATGGAAAACCAAAATTGAGCTAAGTGCTTCAATGCCATTATATCTTACGAGGACATTACTGTTCGAGACAAATAAATTAAGGTCAAATATTTAGATCTATAGCACCTATACAAAAAACCCGGTAACTTGTATGCATGGGTAAAAAGGGACTCCAAAGAACTGGTGAGAAAGTAATAGAATAGAATCATGAAATTTTAGAGGTGGAAGTGTCCTTACGGAATAATTTGTTCAACTTCATTGCTTTACAGTTGATGGGTGTGGTTGACATCTCTTATTTTTCCTTCCCAGAATACACTGTTTTTTTCTGATTAGAGCTCCAATATTCCTTACAGAACCACCTCCTCCCTCCCTTACTCTGGGTGAGGCTGGTCTCATCCTCAGGTCAAGTGGACTCATCAGAGCCCTGTAAACTCCTGGCCAGAACAACTGGTTCAGGGGTAGGTTCTTGACCCCAAATTGGGTCATCTTTTTTGTGTGTGTGAGGAAGATTAGCCCTGAGCTAACATCTGTTGCCAATCCTCCTCTTTTTGCTGAGGAAGATCGGCCCTGAGCTAACATCCGTCCCATCTTCCTCCACTTTATGTGGGATGCTGCCACAGCATGGCTTGACAAGCGGTGCGTCGGCGCGTACCCAGGATCTGAACCTGTGAACCCCGAGCCACCGCAGCGGAGCGCGCACTAACCGCTATGCCACCGGGCTGGCCCCTGAGTCATCTCAATTCTGGGATGTCTCTTAGAATTACCACGAGAGAAGCTTCCTTCCTTCCTCTTTCCTTTCTCACACTCACTCTTTTTCTTTCTTTTATTCTCTTTCCTTTTCTCTTTCTCTCCCCCCACCTCTCTCCTTCTCTTTTAGAGATCCTAAGCTTGAGAATATGTACCTGGGATGGCCAGCATCCTCACTGCCACGTTGTGGAAATGGCCTGCCTGAGAATGAAACGGGCACAGAGACAAGCTGGTCTGAGATGCAGAGTCCAAGTTCTGATGGCTCTGAGTCTCTGGATCCAGCCTTCACTGTAACCAGAAACCTCTGTTTTTGAGGTTGAAAGTTGAGTTTTTGTCACTACAAAAGAGTCTGGACAAATACAATAGGTTAATCAACTCAAAGAAGTGAATGCTGATAAGTGGGAGGGTCAAGGCTTTAATCTCATCGAAATGTGATGCTTGTTCTAGGAGATTTACATGGTAGACTAGCAAGTCTGTTAAAATCTTGCATGCAAAGCAGTTTAGATAAAAAGTGTATACTACTCTGTAAGCTCCTGGGACATGGGGTACCATGCTTAGATTGCCACCTCCTTTCATGAATACTCTTGCTAGGATGAGGCCAAAGTTAAAAAATATTGATCAGATACAAAGGAAACTATTTTTCATATTTACATATAGTGAGACAAAGACTTGAAGGGGATGCTGAAGGGGGGGTCAGAAATATAGGCCATGCTGGCGTAGGTGATATATGGAGGACTTCAGACCCACTACCCACACAAACTGCCTGATTCCGCTCTGTGCCATCAGTCAGTATAGCTGGGTCTACACACACACACACACACACACACACACACACACACACACCAGTAAGTCATTCCACAAATATTTATGGAATCTATATTGTGCTCAGCACCAGGGATAGCATTTGAGAAACAGAAACTCAGACAACTTGGAGCTTCCAAGAAAAAATAAAAAGTTTAATTCTGACAACCACTTATTTGAAAATAAAGGGCTATTTGCTTGTTATTAACCCTTTTATAAAAAAATCACATGAAAGATTTAATTCCTTTATCTCCTCCTCCAAATTTGATTGATCAGAAACATCAATATATACAGTGAGTGAACACAGGCCTTTAAAGGACAAAAAATTGAAATATGCTGATTTTTGCCTGACAAAATATATATTATTTCTTTTATTGTACTAACTAGCTATTAAGCTGTCAAAAACAAAACCACACCTAAAAAGACATTGTTAATATTTTTCATTCATTGTGTAACATAGGAAAGGATATAAGACGGATCTATCAAATGGTTTCTTTCTCCATGGCAAATATGAATCTATAAAATAATGACTTTTTAGCTTTTGTCCACATGTGAAATTTATGAGAACAATGTAAACTGGTAAAAAACAAAGAAGTTTGGTCTGCTACGCATTTGTGTTTTTTTTTTTTTTTGTGAGGAAGATCAGCCCTGAGCTAACATCCGTGCTAATCCTCCTCTTTTTGCTGAGAAGACAGGCTCTGAGCTAACATCTATTGCCAATCCTCCTCCTTCCCCCCCCCCCCCCCGAAGCCCCAGTAGATAGTTGTATGTCATAGTTGCACATCCTTCTAGTTGCTGTATGTGGGACGCGGCCTCAGCATGGCCGGAGAAGCAGCGCGTCGGTGCATGCCCGGATCCGAACCCAGGCCGCCAGTAGTGGAGCGCGCGCACTTAACCGCTAAGCCACGGGGCTGGCCCCGCATTTGTATTTTGAGAGGAAAATTGTTAATGCTGGCAGCTGAGCCTCATTAAATGGGAGGAGTTTATGTCAGTATATTTCCTTTAGCACTAGGCAGACTGAAGTCACATTTTAACCTGTTATACATTTGTGACACTTACGTGGACTTCTGGTTTGTATACAATTTTTATTCTTTCATTGAATAGTCTCCTAACAGAAATGGTTACTGATAAAGTTGAGTGGAACTGAAATAATCCTAGGACAACCCAAATTTCCTAATTTTGAAATATGCCTAAGACACCAAGGCTAGTGTTTTAGTAAAATAAAAATTGTTTGAGGAATAAAATTGACGAAAATGAGAAATATACAGATCTTAGAGCTTACAAAACATAAGATTTTATTTAAATTCGTGTACAGATAAAAATTTACCAAAATTTCAACAAAAACCTAATTCAAATTCTTCCCCACCACAAAAATGGACATTATGTAAAAAAAGCCACATTCTCTCAATTACATTTTCCCAGCTGGTAGATTCTGGGCAGAAAGGGGAGGGGAGAGAAGATACCGACACTCACAACACAATTTGATCTTCTGTGACGTCTCATCTTGAAATGACTTAATTGAGGAGATTTCCAAAAGAATCAGCATTCTTCAGTTTTGACATTAAAACGGAAGTTTCTACTCCAAAATCACAAATAAGGCTTCTGGCTTTATTTTTAGTGTGAGGTAAACAGTATATTCAATATTAAGGCAAATGGTAGAATACATGTATGAGATATTAGTGTGGACCTTCCACTGTAAAATATATTTTGGAATATCCATGAATTTTCCAAACATGTTGAAATTAGAAAATTGTAAAAACTGTTGCAGTGTGTAACAGCTCTTTGTTTGAATGTCTTCGCTTCGCCTTTCTGATAGTGAATATGTTAAATGTAATCTGGTCTGAGTTTTTTATGGCCTGTGATTTTTGTATTACATAGGACTAAATGTTCACCAAAATTGTAAATGAATCAGGGCCTGATTTCAAATTCTCTCTCTCTATATATAAACTGTTTGGCCACACAGACTACTCCCCAAAGTTGGGGAAACAAGGCCTACGGAGCAGGTTTACCATGACAGCAAAGTATGAGAACACAGGACATTAATTTAATAAAGACTATAAGTGAAATCAGATTATTTAGGTTGTTTAGAAATCTTATTCAAGAAAATACAGATTTAAAATTTTTCATACAGTGATTGTTGCTCATCCCCTCCCCCTGTTTTTTCCCAATGAGATAACCATTTCCTTCACAGTGATGAGAAAACCATCCCTTTTTATGGGAAAACGGACTTCTTCCTCCAAGGCATCAGGAGAAAGGCATCACTTCTTAGTCACGCTGGCCACAGCTTTCTTGGCTGCATCCTCCAGGTCGACGGCTGAAGTAATGGGAAGCCCGCTGTTATTGAGTATGTTCTGGGCCTCGTGGACATTGGTTCCTAGAAGGGGTGGGGGTGGGGATAATGGTCAGTTACTGAAATGAAACAAGGTGGTGCCCTGGGAAGTTTTGTACAACCTGAGACCACAGGATACCCGGCTCTCACCTACACAATTTAATTACAATTCAGTTTCAGCTTTTTATGATCCAGATCTGGCTATTTAGATAGATCCAAATGACAAATTTATTTTTTTCCTCTTTTCACCTCAAATGTCTGGAATTAGAAAGATACTGCATAAATTTTTTCTGGCATTTAAAAAAATGGAAATAATGAGGTTCTTATTAAGACTGTGAATAGAGACAGATAACCACTTGTTCAACTAGTTTGAAAGAGGAAAATCTTCTGAAATGGATTTATCTCTTGATTGAATAGTCTAAATACTGAATCTAAAAAAAAAGCCTTGTGTAAAAAATGAGCAAGAGAAAGGTAAATCAGGGTGTTGGGATGGTATGGAAGACCTAGAGTAACACAGCAGGATGCACAGACTCATCTATTTATAGCTGTATTCCTTTTCACCAGGAAATGAATGAAATACAGGTTCTAATCAATGTCATTGACAGGAAAGATTATGTGACAAGATCTATATCAAGGGGTGGTCCAGCTAGAAAAGAAGATGAAAGACAGGACTTGCAAGAGACTAATGGACTTTTTTTACTGATAACAGCTGACATTTCTGCTGATAATCCAGTCAAGTGGATTTCACGTGGTTTGGGCCCATTTGTCTTAAAGCCTTCTTGAAATGAAGGGTCCGAGTCGTGACCTAATCTGAGATTTGAAGTTCAGAGAAACTGCCCTCCTATGGCCACGAATCCACTGCTCTGGAGACAATGACAGTATTCAATGCGTCCATTCCTGCTTCCTCCTCACTCTATATAACAAAAAGGGCCGGGGCCCTAAAAATGAGCATTGCAGCCTCTAATGATGTCTCTTGGCCATTCCTGGTGGATCAGTAGCATTTGCTGGCCAACCCACCCCACTCAAAGGCGTGCTTTGGCGACTGACTATTTAACATGCGAACTGCTTTTCTGTTCTTTCAGACTGAACAAGCCCGGAGGAGAAATGTGATAAAATTTAAGTCTAATGAAATAATCTCATCTTACATCATTTCCTGTGCTTTTATCTAGGTAGCAAGACAGAGCCTATTTATAAACAAAGACCTTGCAAAACAGGCCTTGGAGGACCTAAGCATGCAAATAAAAAGGAGGTGCTTATTGGCATGTTTCATACAAAAAGGCAAAGGCCGAGTTAAAGAGAAACAGTTGGACTGAAAAGGTGATGGAGCGTTGATTGTCCCAGGACCCTGGGTCCACCAAAGCAGTGCTGAGGGGGACACTTGGCACTGGGTCATTGGCTCAAGGCTACTTGCTGCTGCTTGACACAGGAATCTCATGAATGGCCTCTCTGGAAAGCAACAGCTCGAAAGGCAAGGAAGTTGTTACCTGAGACCCCTAGCCTCTCATCCTGGCTCTGCCGCGTATTAGTTGTGTAGTTTTGGGTAAATCATTTAACTCCTTTGAGCCTCAACTTCTTTATCTCCAGACATAACATTACGATCATCTGCCTTATAACTAATATTCATTAAGCAATTACATATGCCAGACATAATGCTACATGAATTACACACAGCATATGAAATCTTTACAATGACTACACCTGGGGCCTATGAACCCTATTTCACAGATGAGATCATTGAGGCACAGAGAGGTTAAATAACTTTTCATACAGGATATAAGTGTCAGAGATGGGACTTGAATCCTGTTCTCTCTAATCACACAAACTTAAATGTCCTAAAGATATGCTGGTCTGTTTCCCTGTCTGTAAAATGAGGATAACAATGCTGATAGCATAGGCTGCAATGAGAAGCAAATGAGATAATACATAGGAAAGCCATTTTGTAAATGGCAAAGTATCTGCGGCCGACCCGGCTGGCTGTCCACCAGAGATTCATGCTCCTCTTCTACCAAGGAGAGCTGTTGAAGCTGCCAGACCAGGAACCGTGTTTTCCAGGCCCCCTGCATCTAGGTGGGGTCATGTGACTGAGTTCTGGCCAATGGAGTGTAAGTGGATATGAAACACATGTCCATAAAAATCTCCAATACTCTCTGTTTTTCCTGTCTGTCTTCTGGAATGTTGCCAACCAGGACAACCCTGGAAGGCACCTTTTTAAGATGGCAACAACTCCTTCAGCACGAATAACTGGGGAGCAGAGCACCCCACTCACTCACCCTCTCAAACTTTAAATGAATAAGAAAGAACCTTCTATTATGTTAAGTCTCTGACATTTCACCATTTATCTGTTGTTACAGGAGCTAGCATTACTTTAACATATTACTTTGCAAATGTGGTAGGCAGCTTCTAAAATGGCTCTCAAATGACTGCTCCCCACCTCCTGGCGTTCACACTCCTGTATAATCTTCCCCCCTTGAGTGTGGGATGGATCCACCAACTTGCTTCTAACGAACAAGAATACAGCAAAAGTGATGGGTGTCATTTCTGAGAGTAGGTTACAAAAGGCCACAACTTCTGTCTTGTTCCTTCTCACTCTTCGTTTGTTCTCTCTGATGAAGCAAACTGCCACACTGTGGGCTGTCCTACAGAGAAGCTCATGAGGCAAGGAACTAAAGGCAGCCTCCAGCCAAAAGCCAGTGAGGACTGAGGCCTCTGGTCCAACAACCCATGAGGAACTACATCCTGGCAACAACCGTGTTGAGTGCGCCTCGGGTGACTCTCCCCAGTCAAGCCTGGACATGACAGTAGCTCTGGCCAACCCCTTGACTGCAGCCTCGGGAGAGACCCTGAGCCAGAGGACTCAGCTAAGCCACACCTGATTCCCCATCACAGAAACTGTGAGATAATCAATGTTTCTTGTGTGAAACTGCTAAATTTCAGGGCAATTTGTGACACATTGGTACTTAGCTAACGCAGAGTTAAGATTTATTATTTCATTAACACAACCTCAGTGTGCATTTTGATTCATTTGGTAAAGTTTCAGCCAAGGTCCCAGAGGTTGAAAAGTAGGACAGAGGGTCCATCTGTGGCAGCTGTTGGATACCAGGCTAAGGAATTCAGACATTAACCTGAAGGCAGGGCTTTCCTGTTGTAATGACACAGTGTGAAGCAAAGCCCTGACTGATACAGAAGTGAATTGGTCTTTGGACCAGAGGGTGAATGAAAGTTAAATATGTAAATTTCTCTCTCCTTCAACAGAGATGTGGACTAGAATTCTCTCCCCAACTGGCCTCCAATCTGCCAGGGAAGAAATCTAAGATACAAAAAGTCTCCTCTCCCTCTTCCCTTTCTCTTCAGAGTGCCCTCCAATCTCAACACACGACTCCAAAGACCCCAAGCCATCACCCTAAGACACACACTCATCGGCCTGAACATTCCTCATCTTCTGGCTCTACCCTTCCTTGGTGTGAGTCCTCCTGCGGGCACAGATCTTATCCAGCCCTGTCAAGCTCTCTCTAACTGGACTGATAGAGGAATTAGCAGTGCCAGTAGTAGCGATAATAATAATAAAAGCAATAATAGCAACTATCACTTAGCATGAGTCACACATTGTTTTGGGGTTCTAAGTGCACTAGCTCATATCTTCCTCAATCACAACGCCGAGACAGCTGCTACTATTATCTTCCCTTTACAGATAAGAGGACTGAGGCAAAAATTAGTTAAAGGCTAAAGTCTAGCTAGCATGGCTAGTAATAGCTAGGATGTAGTGGAATGAGCATTCAACGTGCTCTCTCACTGGTTTGAATAATTTCTGGAACTAACACTTGAAACAACCTTTCTGAACCTTAAATAACTCCTTCTTATGATTTTGTAAATATATATCATGATAATAACGTTGAGAATAAAAAATCTCTACATTTTTGTGGTTTACAAAGTCTACCCACATTACTCTATTTGACCTGTACAATGACCTTCTGAGCTGGGTGTTTATAAATCAGCTCTTTTTTTTTTTAGCTCCGAGCACTGAGGTTTAGTGACTGACAGGATTCAGTCTCAAAATCCTTTGCTCTTCCCATTCTATTTTGATTTTCTTGCGACTGCTGTTTGGCATTTAAAATTTGCAGTATTTTCCCAAGCATGAGATCATCTGAATCTCAATGATGCCATAAATTATTTAAGAGCAAGGATCAGGTACAACTAGGGTGTCTGCTCTTTCCAACCTCCCCTTCTAATTAAACCTGCCCTACCCACTGTCTCTTGCTCGAGGAGGGACTACAGGCTCTCTGCCTAGAGGGAGACATCCACTGTTCCCAAGATATTGACTGCACCTGATCCAAGGGCGGTCCAAATACAGATGTTGGTGATTAGCTTGGCCAATTAGATTCACTCTCCTGAGAATCTGACCAGGTAGTAACACATGAAATAGAAAGTAGGAGCATGAAAAGGACTTACCAGCCACACGTAAGCAGGCAAGAGAAAGGCAGCACAAACACGCAGAGAGCAGTGGAGTCAAGTGTACAGACGAGTGCCGGAGGGCTGCTCCTGAGGTCTGCCTCTGACCCAGATCCTCCTCTTCCTGGGGGCCAGCTTGACTGTGGTTCCCCCCCATTCTGAGAACTGTTTGCTCAGTTTGCCCTGAGTTCCCTTCCATGTGTATGGATGAAATAAGCTTTTGACCATTTTATTTTTTTGAGACTTCAATGGGCTGCTCTTCCTTGCAACCAAGTAGCCGCACTAAATTAGTTCCTTAATTTTAACACCCTCTTCAGCATCCAACTAAGCACCCAATATTCCCAAGGGGAAAAATGATTTACAATTCCATGAACCTCCCAACAAGCTAGGCCTTTGGCCTTGCTGTGCCCTCCACTGGTGCTCTGTGGCCCTCTCTGTTTGGCTGATACCCCAACATTCATGAGCTCTCTCTTTAAATGGCATTTCTTTAGGTATATCTTCTTGCCACCACCTCCCAATACCCAAAGTAGAGCAGAGGCTCGTACAATGAGCTTCCAGAGACCTTGTACTTCCAGAATCACAGCACTATTGGGATTGCTTACTGACATTTCTTCCATCCCCACTAAACATAAGCTTCATGAAGGCTGATGTTTTGTCAGGATTGCTTACCAGGATCCGTACATCACACAGGATGTGCTTGTTGATGGACTGAATAACTATGGATGCACCCATACTTACAAAGTGGGCTTGAGGAGGTGAAGTGGGGGTGGGTACTTTTCTGACCACCTTGCTCGCCCAATGCACCCAAATAACCTTTTATAGGGTTGAAACAGAAACCCCAAATGGCCTGCGGGAAAATAAGGAGGAACTGTCCTGAGCTTTCTCAGGGTTCTCCTGGGGCTCTGGTAATGGCCTCTTTCTCTAAGAAGGGCCACGTGGCAGCTGGCTGTGTTCAGTGTCCTCGAGTGAGGACTCCAAGCTGCCGCCACTTCCCTCCCCCGAGCAGCTCTGTGTGCCCCAGGCAACTGGGGCCTTGCTCAAGGTTACCCACCAGTGGGCAGGCCCAGGGTAAGAGGAGGGGGAGCAGCTCTCCAGAAAAACACAGCCCTTCTCTCCTTCCAGCTGCTCCTGCAGGGCCATATCAAAACGCCTAATTGCTTCATAATTCCAGGATCCACTAAAGTGAATTTTAATTACACTTTCAGTTACACTTTAATGACAGCCTTAATTATTAAGCATATAGTAGGCATGCTCAGAACCAAGCAGTTCTGGAAGGGATCCTCACATTGAAATAGGAAGCTTAGGCATAGGGCTCTGAGAAGAAATGGAGCATAGACAGAGGGACTGTAGCCAGATGAAGATCTGTCACACAAGGTGTGGGGGTCAGAAACAGAGGCAAGAAAGAGAGAGAGAGACACACACACACACACACACACACACACACATACACACAGAATGAGATGAAACAGAGGCAGCAGAGTCAAAAAGAATGAGACAGAAAGAGAGGCAGGAGAGAAACATAGAGAAAGAGTAACAAGAGATACACAGAGGGAGAAGGGGAAAGGGATAGAAAGAGGCCACAGACTTAGACAGACAAGCGACGAGAGAGAGGGAGATGCAAAGGGGTAGAAGAAGAAAACGAAGAGGAGAAAAAGAGAGAGCAGAGACATATGAAAAGAGAGAGAGAGTCGTGAGGAATAACACAGAGAGGGACAGACGCATGAAAAGAAAAAGAGAGGGACTGACAGAGTCAAATAGTGAGAGTGAGGGGAAAAAAAAAAAACGAGCTTGCCAAGTCCCTTCCGCACCAGCCCCTACCCTGACCCTGCCAGCACCTCCCTGCCAGCACCTTAGAGGGCTCCTCCCAGGACGGCAGGGCCGTCCGTGGACAGGCCAGGGAGAAGCAAAGCCAGGGCCGGCCCTGCTGCCCACTGACCCTGCCATGGCTAGAAATTACAACTTGCTTCCTTGTTCCTGTTGAGAGAGCAGCTGGAAGGGGAAGTGGGAACTCACAGAGACGAGAGTTAAAAACAGCAGCCACTGAAAGGAGGTCACTGGAAAAGAGAAGCAGAACAGAGGACGCCCTGGGCAAAGGCTTGCTAGTTTGCGGATTCCTTTGGTTAACGATATTAGGTGAATATTTGAGGTTAGTTCCTTCTTGATTCACCAAGTGGCTGACATCTACTCCCCATCCCCTTCTCTGCCTTTATTTCTAAATAGAAACGATCACAGCTGCTTTAAACGCCAACACGGAATTAAGAGTTCCAAAGAGAGCGTTTACGCCTATGTACCCAATTACAAAGAAAATTGATCTCTTCCCCACATTTAAATAGAACTGCTGACATGTTCTAATATTTATTAAATGCTGCATTGCTTTTTAATGAGGCTGCAGGACAACACTTTTAATAACCACCTGTACAGATAACTGATCAACTCACGCTGGCGAACTTCAGGCACTTGTGAATATCTGCTTGTTGAAAGCCACTCAGCTACATGTTATCTACCACTGCACGCCTTAGACATGGCAACGCATAGAGAATCAAAGGGGAAGGATTCTAAAATGAAATCTTGCTCTGCTGGTAGAGGATATTATTAAAAATATAATAATTATTATTAAAATCTTGAAAATTCTCCACCTCTTCTGCCTGTTTTACCACTGACTTCCCACCACTGGGTGGAGTGAGAGAGCTGTAAACAGAGATGCAAGGTTCATTTATCAAAACTTGTTCTTTGCTTTCACTACATGTGAGAGAAAATAATGGTAGTGGACACAAATTACAGGGTTTTGTTCAAAAGGTGCAGTCCTTCCCCCCTCCCCTCCAGGCCAGCCTTTTAGCACAGGGCTGTGAAGAAAACCACTCTTTAGTCTGGAAGTGTATAGAAGCTGTCTTTCTAAACTTATTATTTTAATAGGAATTCAAGTTGTTTTTTAAAGAATACAATAGTTAGCACTTATTGAGTAAATACTAGGTACAATAAATGCTTTTTGGATACATGACTTAAGGGGTTCTCAAGTATCATATCATGTTTATTTTCGTAGCAACCCTAAAGTCCACATCATTTTTATCCTCATTTTACAGATAAGGCACCCGAGGCCCTGAGAGCTGAGGAAGCTGCCCAAGGCCTCCCAGCCAGTCAAAGGCTGAGCCAGGACTAGAATCCAGTTCGCCTGACTGCAAAGCCACATAACGCTATGCAGCCTGGCCTTTCAGTGCTAGAAGGAGTCACAGGGATCCTTTAGGATAAGTCTCTGTTTCTACTAGAGGAAACTGAGGCCCAGAGCTGTTAGATGATTTGCTCAGGTCCAACGACCAGTTGGCCTGACAGGTCTGACTCGGTCTGGTGTTCCAAGTCAGGGCTGGCTAACTACGGCCTGCAGGCCAAATCCTGCCCACTGCCTCTTTTGGTACCACGTGTGAACTAAGAAGAGTTTTTACATTTTTAAATAGCTAGGGAAAAAAATCAGAAGAATAATATTTGGTGATACATGAAAATTACATGAAATTCAAATTTCAGTGTCCGTAAATAAAGTTTTGGTGGAACACAGCCAAAGTGACTCATTTGCAGACTGTCAATGGCTGCTCTGTGCTACAAAGGCAGAGCTGAGCAGCTGTGACAGACGGTATGGCCCATAGATCCTAAAACATTCTGACCCCTGCTCTAAGTAATCAAATGTTTTTTTTTCCTAGGAGAGGGGAGGTCAGTGGAAACAAACCAAATTCTATCAAGTAGCAGATTCTTCCTAAAATGTTCACTGCCCCTGTGTCCTTGCTCCTCCTTCCTTATTCTCCTGTCAAGTGACAATCAAACAGAGGAGGTCCATTTTCTTGGTGACATGTAAATTTAGACAACTTATCACATCTCTTTTGTCTAATTTTTGGAACGCTAGAAATGGAATAATTCACTGGGGATCAGAGGTAAGACTCCTGATGATTTAGCAGCCCTCACTTGTTTGAGACGATGGGCGTCCAATATCTAGCACTTGGCTTGGCACACTGCAGCAGCCAACGGAGTCTCCGCATATGGCCTCAGTCGAGTTACCCACAAGAGCTTAGATAATATTGATACTTAACATTTATTGAGCCAGGGACCGTTCTGAGGTATTTTAAAACTCATCTGCACCTTACAACAACAGCCTCTAAGGCTGCCATATTTTTATTCTCATTTTCCAGATGAGAGAGCTGAGGTTTTAAACCTGGCTCTGTTACTGACTAGCTAAGCGACCTGAGAAAGTTACCGCAGTTGGATGAGTATCTATTGAAATGCCTTGTATCCCTCACATTTCATAAAAATTAAAGATGATATAACATATCCTGTGGAGTTGTATCCTGTTCACACCTATTTTCCTCGATGATTTCTTCTCCCCTGGTAAGGAGAAACCGATGCCCAGGGTGTGAGCATGACAGTCATTCCTATGATGACAGCAGGAGTCACCAACTTCAGCGGCAAGAAGCCGACGACCAGGTTCTTCTCTACAAGGTTTCAAAGAATGGTGTGTATGTGCTTATGATCACTCAAGCAAGGCTCAGGACCAAGTCTAACATATATGCACTGAGGGCTTATGCTAGGTGCTTATGCTTTTGCTTTCAACTATGTTAGCCCTCAAAAAACCAACATACATATTAATGTAAACCAAAGGTACAGGAGACAAACTAGAATGGAGTGAACTCTCCGGCAAGCAAGAACACTCTACAATGCTGTACCTGCTAGGGAGAGAACTGTTCTTTTGAAGAAGGAACGTTCAATATGCCTGAACATCTGCATGTGGACTTTCCTTTCATACCTTCCTTGAGTCTACCTTATGGCTTTCAATCCACATATAGTCTAATGCATGGGTGACCAGGGATTTTCAAAAGTAATTTTGGCAGTGTGAAACTTTTGTCTGAAATGCTAACTTTGGAACTTCACTGTTGCCTAAGAAGTGACATCACTGCATCACTCTGCATGATTCTGTACTTACGTGGGGGAAATCACTGAGTGGACCTCATTGCTAATATTTTCCTTGAGAAAAAGTTAGATTCTTAATATTCTTAATATTGCCTGCCAAATTCTTTCTTGACTTTTACAAAACCTTCAAGAGCTGAGAATGGAGGGATATTTAGACACAATTCCCATGGGAGTTCCCAGAATTCTAGGTCTTGCTGCTGGTCTCTTCTCTATACCAGGCTGCAAACCATGTCCCACTGTCTGTCTTTGGAAAAAAGATTTATCGTGGCACAGCCATATCCATTCCTTTCTGTATTGTCTACATTGCTTCTGCACTACAATAGCAGAGATGAGTTATTGCAACAGGGAATACACAGCTCACAAAGCCTAAAATCTGGCCCTTTACAGAAAAAGTCTGCAGACCTTTCTCTATACAGCCCAAATTTTTGGCCCTGTGGCTACAGAGGATAAGAACCCAGCCTCATTTGGCACCTTTCCAGCTTGCAGTCCCCACTTCCCATTTCTGATACAGTGGGCAGTTATATTTCTAGGGAAGAAAATTCCACCTACTCTTGCTCTCTTTGAATCAACAATAACAAATACTTGGCTCGAGTGCCCCCACTCTCCTTTCTCACATCTGTGGTGGACAATAAGGATCATCAAACTCTTTTTCCACTGAGCTAGGAGATAGCCTCAGTATCTTTATTGGCACAACAGTGCGTGCAGCCACTGCCAATAAACAGAAGGTAGCATGAGATGAAAGCTATTCGTCCTCCCTGTACTAAAACATTCTCATGGAGTCTTTCTCCCTAGGTAGCTCTGCGTCTGGACAGCCTCAAGGTGGCGTTCTCTAGGAGAGTCTTATTAACAGGACACAGTTGTCACCTGTAAAACAGCACAGACCAAATCTACCTGTGTGTTTCTTCCCTGATAGCAATGTGCTCTCTCTCTCTCTTCGATGACAGATCATATATGACTTTCAAGTGTTACACAAGGAAATAGAGGCATGAAAAACGAACTAACTGGTCACTCAGGAAATACCCAGGGACCAGACGATGGTGTTGTGATATCATAAGCAGGACTCAGGATATGCCAGTCCCCAGACAGGCCATGCTCTAAGACCCCTCCTTATTAAAGCGCCCCCCCTCCCCGCCCCAGCCTCTGCTCAGGAAACAACTTCAGGCTCTTGCGTTTGAAGGGAGGACCACTGCCTAGATGGGGGTGAGCACCTGACTAAAAGGCAGCCCACTCCTGGGGTAGACCGATGGCCTGTGATGTGCATTAGGGGGGCATTTCTTTCCATGCAGAGGGCAGTCATCAGCACGACACTCTTGGTCTCTTCTCTGACCATCACTGGCTCTGGGGTGGCCACAGAGAGACTTATCTGATTGGAATGTTTGAAAGGAGCGAGTTGGCACCTGTAGCCCGGCCCCTTCCTCTGTCTTTCCTTTTGAGTATGCTGCTCACAGTGAGGCCAGGTCATGTTCTACCCCTCCAGGTCCTGCCCTGGGGGTGAAAGGCCCACCCAGGTCCAGCAGTGCCTGTGACTAAGTATGTAAAGCTGCCTAATTCTGGGGTTTGGAGTTGATGGTACACCATAACATGCATCCTTCACCTTCTTCTTTATCAGTAATGAAGGTGATATTTTGGTCTTCTTAGTCCTTTATCTTATTTCTCACCAGGATCAGAACCCAGATGGGGAAGGATTTATTGGGTTCCCTGGTTGGTAGCGCTGTGGACAAGAGGGGTGACAGCTATTAGGTACGCTTCACAGACTGACAACCTATGGGACCTGGACTTCTAGGGAACACAGAGGGACCAGGCTGGCCTTAGCAAGAGGCCGAGTGGGTAGAGGCACCAAGAAAGAATGAAAAGAAGTGAGCATGTCAGAGTAGGGGCTTTCCAGGTACAAGTCCATTAAAGCTTACAGTAAATTTCCTTTTTATTAAGGTGGTGAGAGGGTCCCAAGTCATTACATTAAAAAAAAAAAAATGCTGCATAATACAGAGGCCGTCTTCCTTAAAGGAGCCCTTGCCTGTAACTACAATGACTGCTTTCTTAAGGGGCATTAGAGGGCGTTCTCTTAGGTAAGGAGCGGATGTCCAACACGGCATGAATTTCAGTTACTCACATGAACTATCCAGGGGCAAAATGAAAACCCAAAGTGCCAAATATGGTAGATCATCTGTCTGGAAACTTAAATATTAGATCCAAAAAAGCTTTAACTCGACTAATACTTTAGGTTAGGTCCTGTGAGACTTGGTCTAATGTTTAAGGGTGGCAAAGTTTAAGCATTCAGAAGTGTTTATCAGTTTAGACAATGAGAGGATTTAAGGCTTGATGACACAACAGGATTGTCTCCAATTTCTCATCTGGTTTAACCTGGTGATGACGAATTAAACACCAGGGAGGAAAAACAGGGAGAAGATGATAGTGATTAAAGGGAGCAGAGGCCATGGATGTCAGTGTGAAGTGAAATGGGTCCCAGTAGGGATACACCCACTGGGTCAGTGGAAGAGGGAGGAGATGCTGAGAGGCGAGTGGGCACTAGTAAGGCAGCAAGTAAGGTGAGGAATGGGATGTGAAGAAAACGGGGACCAGGAGAATCGAAACAGAGAGAACAATGAGGATCAAACACAAAGAGGAGAAGAGACGGGCACTGACAGAGAACACCTGACCCCTCCTCCACAAACCACATTCCCAGTGACAGCAGCAACAGAACTGCAAAGGAGGCAAAGGAAAGATGTGCTCAGAGAGGCTGGGGGTGGAGGTGGGGAATAGGTCCACCTTGCTTTGCAAGAGAACAGGGATTGAAAAGAGGAGAGAAGGTGAAAACTCAGTACAGAGCACCAAGTTGGGGCTGTTAACAGGCACAGAGCCAGACCCCTGGGCCTGCTGGGCATCTGCATTCACTCCACACAGGATCATTCCACTACTTAGCTGGGAGTCCCTTATGCTCTGTTGACTCTGGGTATAAGCAGCAAACCTAGGGCTCAAACACTCTGAATGAAAACTTCTCCAAGCTAGTCAGTCACAGTCAATCTGCCGAAGTTGCCTTGTTGACGGGAGTCAAAGGAGTAATTACCGCTCTCCTCTCTTGATCTCACACCCTAGCGTAACTAAAGACTTGCAGAATGGACAGCTGCCAAGCAGCTGAAAGCTCTGCGGCTGTCTTTTAACTTTAATATTTGTAGGTTTCTTTTCCCCTTTAGCAGACCAAAGCATCATGTTAGCAATTCTACCGTGTCCATGCTAAGAAGGCCACTTGATTTGCATTCCTCTGGTTGTGGCTCTGATTTGTCAGTACTTCAGAGAGCAAGGATAAGGAAGTGTCCATGGAGAAGAGGTGCTGGTGTCTTGGTCAACAAAGTAAAAGAATTAGAATACAAAGTTTTGGACTTAGAGATGTTTATGTTCTCAACAACTTTAGAGAGAGTTTATGGAACATTAGAGAGATTGGCAAAGAAAAGGAGGGGGACCAGAGGGGACTTTTCTTTCCAAAGATATTTGGCAAAAGAGAAGCAAAATGTGTATGTTGCTGAAACAAATCTTTTGGTATGGGATGGAAAAATCAAATTGAGAGGATCTAGCTAAGAATAACAGTATCCAATCTACAAAATATCCAGGCACATTATTATTTTTTTATGAATTCATCTTGGAATCATAATGAGCACCTGAGAGAAAAGCAAATTCCTCTTCAGGCATATTTGAGACACAGAAATTCACAGCATATTTACTGCAAATTATATGGGATAATAACAAGGAAAAATGAGTTCTAAAAAAGAAGTTCCCTGAAGATGTTGGCAGATTCTGATCTAGAACTGTAAAACCACTCATATGAAATCCAAAGCTTTGGCTAAAATACATACGCACATTGAACACACTGAGCTGTCAATAAATGTCCGTACATTTCTCAGCAGTACCATGGGTTGCGGTGAATTAACCATCTAGGTAATTTTTGTGTCACGTATGTATACATTTCAGAAAGGAAAAAAATAAAACTCATTTCAGATTATTTGTTCTTTATTCATGCCAGAAATAACTGCCTACAAAAGCTAAACTCCCTCCCAAAATGTGGTTGTTCAATTTACCCAGAAGTCTTCTAAATAACAATAATCCTGTGTCTCAGCTGGTGAGTTCTATTCTGATAAGGCAAGTAAATACATGTAATTATAAAGTTACCATTTTCAAAGCGGAGAGTAATCCTTTCCTTATCCACTGGTAAAACAGCTTGTAATTATTATACAGCTGAGAACAAAGATTTGTCCACAAAATCCCACTAAATCAAGTCTGATTTGATTGATTAAAACTTTTCTCATCAGGACATTTCTAATACACTGTGTGTGGCAACAGAATCTTTAAAATGTGGGCCACAAATTGCTGAGAGTTGTGACACGGATCCTGCATCTTCTAAATGGTCACATAACAACCAAGAGGGACCACCTTCTTTATTTATAGCAAGTAGATGCTACTAACAAAACACATTATTGGGCTTTTGAAACGTCTGTTATCTTGGTCATTAAAAATCCCACATTTGTTCAGACTATATAGCCATGTGTCAGAGTACTTGAATCTTAGAAAGCATTTAATAAATGTTAGAAATAATAATTATTTATTATTGTAATTCAAACTCCAGTAAAATTTTCTATCACACCTAGTTTTTATGTGTCACTTGGCTTTATCAAAGACCCTGGGATGAGGGACCCTCCTTTCTCATCTCATTTTCATTAGCTAGACAATGGTGTGTGTCCTGGGAATGTGAACCAATTTTAATATTAATATGAATAAAGATAATTGAGAAGTTCATCAGCTAAAAGAGAAAGTATGGGGTTACGTCAAGGCAAACAGAAATTACCACTAGAATTGTCCAAACTGTGCCTGCCTCTCTGTACCACTGTCTTTCTCTGTCACCACGGACAATGAAGAGTTGCTCTGTTTAGAAAAACAGAAGGAACCTAATCATACTCTACGACTGATTAAAATACAAGTGAACGTGGAGAGATCTGTAGGAGGAGCAGAATTTATGTTCCAACTCAGAGGAAAGCAAATGAAAAACTTAGGTTGAGTATAAGAGAAATTCCTCAAAGGTCCCTGTAGTTGGCAACTTTTTCCCCATGGAAGCACTGAGAACCAGACTTTCTGTGACAAGAGATTTTTGTTTTGGGTCAGCTTCTCATTTTAACTGAGTTGTACTGCAGGGGAACAATATCCAGTGCAGCAAGTCCTGAGTGTGGTTTACCGAGGGCCTTCGGAATGGGAGCGACAGCATTTGTCTGTCACACCTCTCCTTGGGTTGTCCCCTGTATTCCCACTTCTCTACCTCCCCACTCATTCCGTCTAATATTACAGCTTCATCTCAAACTAAGGATGACTACACCCTAAGGTAATACTCTCCCATTCTGTGTAGTTCCCACTTCTGACTTTCCCAAGTCCACCAACTATGCCATCATTCTCCTGGTCGTTACATTTAAAACCCCAGGGCCCCTTTTTCTCTCAACCCCTTTTCTATCTCCACTCTTGTCTCTAACTCCACTTTTACTTCTATATCACAATCCTGCTTGGGTTTTAGAGTCTATCTAATGTCACAGACGCTAGCTACTAACTTGATTTTCCCACTCTGTCCTTTTAGCCATAACCCGTTGCTGCAAAGCCATTACTCTCACGAGGACAGCCTTCTGATCTACTCAGGTCCTATCTTTCAGTCTTTACCACTGTCATGATCCCATCACCAACTCCCAAGTATGAAACAGATCTGATGATTTGCTTTTGATCCTCTACTAAATTTCCTCCTCATTCCTTTCCAATGAACCAAATCTTACTTATTTCCGTGCTCAAGTTGCAAATTCTCCTTTTATAATGCTTCTTTGCTAACTCACATCTCTAAATGTACTATAATTAGAGTAGTCAATAATAAGTAAGCTTACAAAAGTGGGTATGCCAATGAAAGTGGGCTGAGCTACAAAAGGCACTCAGCTTAAGAGACACAGACATTTCCTGGTGTAAAGAGCACTGGCTTGGTTTGTATTAATTACAAACCAAGGGCCTTTAAGGATAATAATGTCTCCAAATTTCTGTATTTTGTTATTTATGATCAGTGCCAAAAGCAGAGCTAGAGCAAAATATATCATCTTTCCCTTGTTTATTATGCAAGACCAATACAATTTTGGGATAAGTCTTATCTTGGTGTGGGCTGCTGGTTTGCCAGAAATCACATATACAGATAGATATTAGTGAGTGTCCTTGGTCCTACCATGTTGAGTGTGAGAACCTGTATCTATCTAAGGACATTTATCACACAAGATGCCAATTCCCACAAGAGGAAGAAAAAACACGGGCTAGGACTCCAGAAATGTCAAAAGCTCTCCTGCTTTTTCTCTTTGATAAAGGTCCTAGGTGCTTATTATAGGAGAGGGGCTATGATGGAGAAAGGAGGGCAGTGGCAAAGAAGGTCACCATGGATATTTTTAATCTACATAAATTTGGGGGACAGTATCCTCTTTGAGCTCATCTTGAGTAGTCACATTCAATTCTCCATGACATAGTGGACACTGTAAAGCATCAACATTTCTGAAGATTCCACAAGCCACGCTGATGGCTGTCTGGGATGCCCAAATGGCTACTGCTACTAAGACAGAAATAGATTCTATTAAGGCAAACTCTGGTTAACACTTTATATATTATCTTGTATTTTTAATTTTCCTTTTTTTCTTTTTATTTCCCCAATTATCTAGTAACTGAGATCATTTCTTATATTTCTATACATCTTCCTTAATGCCTAAAGCTCAGCGACCTGCACATAGTATTTATTATATTAATTAGTTAAAAAGCCACAGGCATATACTCTGGAAGCACATTAACTTAAAAGATGCAAATCCGATTGTCTAACAAACTTACATTCAAGGCTTCTTCCTAGTAGCTCAGACCTCTGACACAGCCAGCAGAGATTATAAGAGAGATTATCTTGGACGTGGTACTTGGCATATTTCAACACGTGTATCATCCAGATACACATGATGGGGATATGTTAAATAAGAGGGATCATTTAATACTTCTGGAATACTAAGAATAGTGTGAAAATAAGAGAACAGCTCCTTTTAATCTTTTGGGAAAAATTAAAAGGGTAACTTTCTTTTCTAGGAATGTACTAATAACTAATCATTATGGACCTCTGCTGATAACACAGGCACAGGAAGGATCCCGAGACAGAATGAGACCACCATAGTAGGCATTCATTTCTAGTCATTTCCAAGTGACAGACACTTGTGTGATTTGCTTCTAGAGCCCTGCTCTCCTTTAAGAACACAAGAAGAGCTGACTTTTAGAATCTGAGTGAGGGTCACTGGTCACTTTGACCCTGAAAACACCTAACACATCAACATTTTCATCAGAATTTTATACCCACACTCATGAACCCATTAACTCCTTGATCAACTGTCTTTTCATTACAGCCTTGCAAATCATTTTCCTTTTACTGAAATTGTTTTATTGGGATCAACTATGTTACATTTACATTTTTAAGATTTAATTCATTCAGATGTTTTAATATCCATCTTAAACTTTGCCAAATGGGGATTCTGCTATTTCCATTTTTCTTTTGTGATATTTCTGTCAAGTCCATATGGTGCAGATCTAAGTTTGTGAGGCAGAGTCTCAGGGAGAAAGAAAGCAGAGTGGCAGAGAATGAGAGAAGAAAGAGACGCAAAGGCAGAAGCAGAGAAAAACAGGCTCCAGCTGTTCTGGAAGCTAGACTTCAAAGGACGGAGATACAGAGCAGGGTCGAAATATCCCTGGACTTCACCTTGAGGAGAAGAAGGTCTCTAGGGAATTACGGCACCAAGGCAGAACTTGGGGAAATTGAGCTGTCCCCAGAATGATGCTGTTGAAATCCACTCAAGGGGGCTGCCTGATCAGGGTAATCTGAATTTGTTGATGATGTTCTTCTGCATAGTTCTCATATTAAAGTGTCTGTTTTGGCTTCTCTACTACAGTGGTTCTCAAAGTGTGGTCTACAGAAACCTGGGGGCTGTCCCTGACAGAAAAACTATTTTTATGGTAATATTAAAATAATAATAATTAAAAAATAATAATACTCTGTTGGCATTTCCACTGATGAAGCAAAAGTAACGGTGAGTAAAACTGCTGGCATGTTACCATGGAATCAAAGCAGGGGCACCAAACTGTACTAGTGGTCGCTGTATTTTTCACCACGACATACTTGCGATAAAAAGTTGCCACATTCAAGTTAAGAATTTCCTTAATGAACAGTAAAAATATTAATTTTATTAAATCTCAACCCTTGAGTACACACCTTGCTAATAATGCTCTGTGAGACCAAGCACTCTGCTGCATACTGAACTATGATGGTTGTTCTGAGGAAAAGCATTTCTACAAGTGTTTGAGCAGCAAGTTAAACCACCCACTTTTCCATGGAACACTATTTTTTCTTGAAAGAATGAAGGACACACTATGGTTGTTCAGACTTAGTTATCTGGCAGACATTTTCTTGAAAATGAGTGAAGTGAGTTTGTTACTTCAAGGAAAACAACTGACTATTTCACGGCTGCTGATAAAATTTGTACTTTCTAGGGAAACTCAGAATTGTCAAAAACATGCATCTGGTAGCTTGATAACTTCCCAATACTCAGAAGCTTTTCTGATGAGAATGGTATGATATTAACAAATGTGAATTTTTTGATATCGTATTTTGAAGTGTCAACCTTTAGAAGATCTGCATAACCCCAAATTTTCCATATGATCAATGCATGATATTACAAATCATGCATGTGTAAAATTCACTTAATGTGCAAGAGAGATCAATGAATTTTAATATAACAGTATAAAAAGTTCATTGAAATAGTTTCAGATTCCACATTAAAACTAATCTAATCTTTAATAAAGAAACTATTACTTATAGACTTTAGTGTGGCACCAAAGAAGAATATTCAAAATTATATAAAATCATTATTAAAAACTCCTGCCTTTTCCAAATACATAACGCTATGAGGCCAGATTTTCTTCATATACTTCAATCAAAACAACATATTGCAACAGATATAATGTAGAAGCAAATATTGAGCTAGATATTAAAGGGATTCGCAAAATTGTAAAACAGTGCTGCTATTTTTATCAAAAATTTAAAAAGATAGTTATTTTTCATCAAAAATGTAGTACATATATTTATACATAAAATAGATAATATAGAAAACTAAAATTTTATTACTTAAAAAAATAGGTATCTAAAAACTTCCAAGTAGTTATTCCTATTATCAAATTAATTTATTAATCAATTAAATTAATTAACAAATATCGACAGATGCAACCCAAAATAAACAAGAGCTCCTTGGAGTTCTCCATTTTAACAAGTAAAGGAGTCCTGAGATCAAAAAGTTTGAGAGCCATTGCTCTCCCATGATGAATGATTCTTGGAGCAGCATTTCTCAGAGTGTTTTTCCCAGAACATAATCTCATGACATGATTCCTAATGAAAGTGCTCCACTTTGGAATAAGTTTGGAAAATCTGGAGAATCATAACATATGCCATTCTTGGAGAGCTGCAATCCATATTAGTCTGTTACAGGCTCAGAGAGGTACTGCTGTACTGCATTTATTTCCTTATGTTGTCTCAGGAAGTTTGTGAGTGCAGCCCACGCTGGTCACCTGATCCCGGAGAAGGAACGCTGGCACTGTGGAAGTCTACCACAACTTACCTTCAAGCCGTACCACCAGGGGCACCTTGAGTTCCAGCTCCCGGCAGGCTTTGGTGATCCCATTGGCAATGATGGCACAGTTGACGATTCCACCAAAAATATTGACGAGGATGGCTTCAACCTGAAATCGAAAATAGGAAGGTGTCCGTCAAAATGCTGACAGCTAACATTCTGAAAAATAATTGGCTAAACAATAGAGACAATTAAAACAAGACTCCCTTTTTCTTTTTTTTTTTTTTGTGAGGAGATCAGCCCTGTGCTAACATCTGCCAATCCTCTTTTTTTTTTTTTTTGCCGAGGAAGACTGGCCCTGGGCTAACATCCGTGCCCATCCTCCTCCACTTTATATGGGACGCCGCCACAGCATGGCTTGCCAAGCAGCACGTCGGTGCACGCCCGGGTCCGAACCAGCGAACCCCAGGCCGCAGGAGCGGAGCGCACGCACTTAACCGCTTGCGCCACTGGGCCAGCCCCTCCCTTTTTCTTTAACACAGAACATAGAATAATAAAATAGAAGTCCCAGAAAATATTAAGAAAGTTAAAATTTAGTACTGAATTAATAAATATCAATATATTACATTACCATATTATCCATAATATTCCATCACTCACTTCTCTGAACTCAAAATGAATTCAATCACCACTCTTTTATTATATACTGTCTTCTACTTTTTCTTCTATTGTTTTCTGGAAATGTTCTTTTGTGAGTAGTGTCGTTTAAAATTTCATGCACTTATGTCTTTTCTCCCCGTGGTTTATACTTAAATTTTTATCTGTCATGGTGCCTCACGGAATATTTCAAAACTAGGAACTTGTTAATTATTTGTTGTTTTGTATTAATAGATAAAGATTCAAATTTTTCCATGCTTCCTTAATATCTTTTTGATATGCTACAGGTATGTATTCAAAAGTCAGAGGCAGTTTAATTATCTTGGATAACAACCTTTTTGATTAAAAAAAAACACCCCCAAAGAAAGAGATATAAGCTCATACCACAAAGAAGGACATAAGAAAAGTCAAGCCACTGACAGGAAACTTTTCAGAAATGTAAATTTAAACCCATCATGTTACCCTGTTTGTACATATTCCATATTCAAAGCCATGTGGGCCCCAAAAAATTGCACTTGTCCTGACTTGATAAATAGGCATAAGAAAATCCTGTATAATTAACATGAAGAACGAGATAATGAAGAGAATTCATTACCTAGATTAATTGATAACACCCACAGAAAATGGCTATCAATCAAGCTGGAAGCATCAAAATTCCAACAATGGAGTCACAATTAAATTATGCTACACTAATTGCAAAGCATATACGTGTGTGCTGCATGCCATTTTTAAATCCTGTTATTTCAATATGCTAAACTAACTACACGAAACATATGAGAAAAGAATACCTTGCATTTGTTCAGCACCTAACTGTTTTAGAAAGTGTCTTTACATGAACTCTCATTTTTTACTTTGATCCTTGCCAGAAAGCCATTCAGTAAGTAGAGTGAGAGTTGCCCCTCTATAGCTGATCAAGCCATTCAGAGAACACACACGATGTGTCTCAAGGTTACATAGCTAACATGCAGCCGTGGTGAGGCTCAAAGTCAGCTCTCTAGATTGCCTATTGATTCTTCATTCACGCCAGCTGCTAGAGCTGGGACCATGGGCAAGGTACATACCCATCTTGAACACGATTTCCACATCTATAAAGTGGGAATAATAGTACCTAGTCCATAAGGTTGTTGAAAGGCCTAAATGAGATAATACATGTGAAATGCTTAGCACATCCCTGTAAAGTACTTAATGGATATTTATTATGAAATTATTTCAACAAGCAATGATGAAAGTGGGCAGGTTACATAGACAGCAAGTAAGAAGTCAGAAAATCTCTTTCAATGGACTGCAGCTAAGTTGAATTCAAATTTAATAGAAACACAAACTTATTAAAGTTCAGTAAAAAGGTAATGTCTTAAGAACAAAATAAATGAGCAATATTTTTAAAACCAATTAGAGATTGGGGCTACTCCCAAAAAAAGAAATCTTCCATTACTATTCACAGCAGGCTGACTGGTAAGCAGAAGCCTGCTTTCTAATGAAAGCTATTAAATGCTGTTAGCGTTGAGACTTGGTACAGCAGTAGTTTCCAAATAACTGTGGGATGGAGAGGAACTTGCCAGAACAATGGAAGAAAAAACACTCAAGAGCAATGATGACTCCATGGGGTCCAAGAGAGAAACTCAGGAACTGGGAGGCTTACTCAGCTTTGTGTAGAAGAACTAGGCTTTCTAGTAAAGTACATATAGGTCCCTGTACATCTCTGCCATGTCCCAACCTACACAATCTTTAAGGATGAATTCAGATGTCAACAACTTCTCAAAGAAGCTTTCCTGTCTCATTAAGTTAGAATGAATTATTCTATCTGATACATCTACAACAGTATGATCATTCTATAGAGCAATTAAATCATACACAACAAATTTACGTGAATTTATCTACATAGGCAGGAGCAGGGGACAAGACAGAGGGAAGATGCCCATGACCCTGTTATTCAATGCTACTCAGTGGGTGTTGCCTTGGAGTGAATGTCATATATGAGCTGTGGATCTGGTGTGGCCTCAGTTGGTATCCGTTCCCATGAGTCTGTCCTATGTCAGTATCTCATTGTGTTTAAAAAGCATCTGACATTAAAGATAGATACTCTTCATAAACCAATTTTTAGCTAAAAGCCAACCACTTCAACTGGCATGGAACCAAGGTAAAACACTCTTTTTCAACAGTGCGGGAATAATTGGCTTTGTCAGACTTATGAGAAATAGACAGTCGTTCTCCAATGTAGTTTATTCACCTTTCACCCTGCATCCCCATTCCTAAGAGGCAGCTCCCTTGTGTGGGTCACCTTTGTGCTCCTCTGCAACAGGACTATGTAGTGTTTCCATCAGCAGCTAGCATAACCCATGACGTGGAGTAATCATCTAATAAATAATGGTTTCAAGAGTGAATGAATTAAATTAATTTCAATAGACACTTAATGATCATCTCCCTTGTACCGGGCACAGAGTTAAATGCTTGGGATATGGAGATGAATAAGATATCATCACTGTCCTCAAGGAATTCAAAGGCTAGTTTGAGATCCAGACCAGTAAACTGATAATTACAATCCTGGGTCTATGAATGTCTCTCAGAGCTAAGACCAGGGCAGGACCCATGATGCAGACTGCTGTGACGAGAGAGGCTTTTTCGAAAAGGTGATGTTGCAGTTGACAAAGAGAAGGAAAGAGCAGGAACTCAGCTAGAAGGAAGCAGTCAGGATGAAGGCAGAGCTGTCACTCAACTTGGTTCATTCAGGACCTACTGGATGAATGGGCAAGTAACCTGAGATGATGTAGGTGAGGCAGAGAGCGGCAGGTGCCAGAGGCCAGGGATGGGACCTTGGCTCTTTCGGCTTATTCCTTCCTTTTTCAGAGCTGGGTGAGGGCAAGTCTTAAGAAAGTTGCCTCTCTTGGGGGTGGAGAGGGAGTGACAGGAGAGAGAAAGAGGGACAGAGAAAAGAATGAGTGCATGAGCGAACATGAGATGAGAAACATAGACAGCCAAGAGGGAGAGTGAGAGAAGACAAGCAGCGAGAAAGGGAGAAAGAAGGAGAAAGAGTTTCATCCATACTAACAAAGCAGTTAGGATTTTTACAAGAGCAACAAGACAGAGGTACACAGGCTGCTTAGCTAGAGGAAAGAGGCTTGTTTAGGACACATGGTGTACCGCAGAGTACTAAGAGGAAAATCACCACCCTTGGTGGGAAGACCCCACTCCACCAGGGATGATGCCATTCTCTCCTATGAGAAAGTAATTTGCTGCAGTCACGCACTTTAATGGAAATCCGATTAAAGGTTTCACTCTGGGCCAATTTCTATAATTAACTACTGTAATCTGCAATCTCAAACTGAGAATGAAATTAAGACAGTTTGAAAATGAAAGCCCTGTGACATCATTATTATTATTTAGCATTTATAAAGCATGTCAAATTTTCGATGTGTGCCTCATGTGTTTATGCATTATTACAACCACTAATTGCTATTCCATGACAACATCAATAGCAACTTTTAATAGTCCTTTTTATTTTATTTTTTCCTAGCTAAGAGAATGTTAAAGTCAGTGCTAGGTCTACTTAAGTACCCAGAGACTCTCCCAGAAGATTCTTAAGTGCTTTTAGGAACAGAAAAATTTTTCCAAATTCTTGGGTGAGAATTATGAGGGTTGCTGTTTACTATTTCACAAAAGTAAAGAGCATCTAGCGAGGCGGTTACGGTGCCAGATACACTGCACGGGTCCCCAGACCCCAAATGGCTACTCCCAAGGTGAGGTCTGTGGTAGCTGTGCAGGTGGTTGGCAGTCCAAATGCAGGTTTTTCAAATCTCTGTGTTTGGCTTTGCAAAATATACTCTGGCTGCAGATTTTAGTCCACAATTAAAAGTAAAGAATGAACTTCAAAAGAAGAAAAGCTACAGCCTTTGGTATTTATCAAGCTCCTCTCAACCCCAAATAAATGAACAAACCAACAAAAATCACTACTAAAACTCTTTCTTGGGAAAAAAATCTTTTTGAGTATCTGATAAACATTAAGGAACCCCAGTCAGATAAATTCACACACAACAATTTTTTTGGATAATTTTAGGTAAGTCCTATGACTAAACTGCTCCTATAGGATCTGGCCTCAGAGGCAGATAATGGCAAAGGGTAACATATAGCATATGCATATAGGACAGGGTATGAGTTCCAGGGGAATTGTGAATTCTTTGCAACTATTTACAAAATTTTGTTTCAATGTGTACTTTTCCAGGAAAAGTGTCCATAATCTTTAAGAATCAAGATACTACTAATAATCACAAATATAACACTAGCTAACGTTTACTAGGCATTTAGCAGGAGCGAGGCAGTTTTTGCAATTATTTTACATGTATTAACATGTTTTAACACATGAATAGCATATGAGGTGGGTATAATTATTATCCCCATTTTACAGATAACAAAACAGAGGGTGCTGAAGATCTGGATTATCACTGGGGCTACAGCTTTATCTACCATCAAATGTCTTTCAGAGCCAGCAAACCTATTGAGGACCTATGACATATACTGTGCTTAGTATTTACTCATTCATTACCTCAGCAGATTCTGCCACAAACATGTGAGGTAGATATTACCAATCCCATTTTACAGATGAGAAAACTGAGGCTCAGAGAGGTTAAAAACAACTTGCATCAAAACATGTAGCCAGGATGCTGTCAGGATCAAAAGTTCAGTTCTTTGTCTTAAACATTATCCTGACTCTTTTTAATGAAATGTAAATATTGTCAGATTGCTCAAAGAGAAGTCGGTCATTTATTCAAAATATATTCTTGAGGCCTACTCTGTGTTAGGTACTCTTTTACCCATTGAGTATGGTCAGTAGCCAAGATGGTAAGAAAGATTTTTAAAAAATAGACAAAAATGTTCTATATCTAAAACTGCAAACCATGATAATAGTTATGAGGGGTAGGGAAACACTGGGTACCCTGAGATCACAGGCAGGACCCATGCTACCCTTGGTGGTCAGAGAGACCTCTGCAGCCAGTGATATTGAACCTAGGACCTGAAGTAGAGTCAGAAAGAGGCTAGGCAGAATAAGAGAAGAACACAAAGTACCTCAATACAAGAGAACAGTATGGGCAAAGGTCGAGGGGCAGAAAAGAACGTGGTGTGTTTGAGAAACTAAATAGAACCTGGAGTATCAGGTAACTGGGGCTTGAGAAGTGGAGTGGTGGGAAATGAGATGGACCACTCTGGCAGGGACTAAATCACATAGAGTCTTATAGCACAAACACCATGAGAAGGAGTTTGAGAAGCCTTTGGTTTCCAGACACCTACACAGACTTCGGGAGGCTGGGAAGTGAACTATCATTTGTTCAGCATCCACAATGTATTTACATTAAGTTTATATGATAGGTTTTATGACCTCCATTTCATGGATAGACTGAGACTCAGAGAGTATAGGGTCTCATAGCTATTAAGTAGTCACAGTTCAAACCAGGTCAGTTTCACCATGCCAGATGCAGGGCCGTCTTGAACAGCGGGGCAATCTTAGGGGGCACCACTGACATATACCAGGGGCTGGCAAACTTTTTCTGTTAAGGGTTAGTCAGCAAATATTTTAGGCTTTATGGGCCAGTGTGGGTCTCAACCACTCAGCATGAAAGCACTCACAGATAATATATAAATGAATGTGTGGTTGTGTTCCAATAAAACTTTATTTTCAAAAACAAGTGATGGGCCAAATCTGCCAACTCCTGACATAGACATGATTTGGTTCATGGTTACTGGCAAATTCACTGTAACCACCACCCCTCCTTCTTTGCATCATTTGATATTACTTTGATAGCACTTTTCAGACGTTAAGTTCTCTTCCTTCGTTGCACCATTTTCTTGCCATCACTGACAACATTAAGGTACCCAGGCTGTAGCGGTGGCTGAATAAATAAAGGTGTCCATGTCAACTTTAATTTCATTCCTTTGCAACAAAACATGTACGTTTAACAAGTTCAAAAAATGACTTGAATGCCTTCACTTTATTCTGTTTCTCTCCCTGACATTTGTTGGAAGGAACAAAGAGAAAGACTTCAGCAATTAGCCAGCCATTTTGCAACAGTTATTGCAAATGGTTAAGTACTGTACTGCACTTAAAACATACCGTAGGGTATACATCAAGCACAGTAAGTGCAACTATTGGGTTTTGCCTCTGCTTATTTCAATTCAGCATGCTAATTTAATCCCATTGCAGTGGGCAGTGCTGATAAAAATCAAGCAAGCATGTTTATATTAGGGAAGATAAGGACTTTTAATCACAGGTTATTTTAATTCTTGTTTAAGTATCTGTTTTTGTGGAACTGTTTTTCTCTTTTTTCTTATTGTTTTTATTTTCCTGCTGAATTCTAATCATGTCTTCTAATCCATTGGCAGCCAACAAAGGAAAATAAATGGTGAAGGAAATTAGATGCAGCTTGGATAATTGATGTTTGTATGCCTGGCTTTAATAAAAATACTCTACTGAATTAGAGGGGAGTCTAAATGGATTCAGTCAATAAGGAAGTGATTCAGGTGAGGAATTCAATCTTGGGCTTTGTTGTAATCTTACAAATAAGCTGACAGATCAGTACAATTGGGACCAGGCTTGCCTTCTGCTGAACTCGGGGTGAGATGCTCTGGCTTTTCTACCTTTGGTTTGCTCTTGAAGTTTGAAATTATTTTCTTTTGTATGAATTCAAACACTAGGATCCTTGGGTTAAAGCAAATGATGTACCCCCAAAATAGCTACAAATGGCATGAGAACGACAGTATTTCTTAAAAAACACCCTCCCATTTTGCCCTTTTAATTTCTTCCAAGGAAAAAATACTTTTAGTGAGTTCACAATCCAGCCTGAAAATCTTAGAATCAAAAGGAAATATCTTAAACATCACCTTTAATACCAAACCACATCTTGGCAATTTTAATTACTCCATCAAGATAAACCCATTTATTTCAACTTTGGAATCAGTTATTCCAAAACCGATAGCAAAGAAATAACATCTGATGGATGAACAATATTTGGATGGGGTAACATTAAGCTTAACCTCAGAACAGTCAGGGTGAACCGATGGAAATGTGTCTAATTTGTCCTTGATTTGCCTATTCTCTTCTTCCTGAATTCTTCACCCTACTTATATCTTGTAATCTTCTCCACACTTGAGTAAGTGAAATGGTTTGGAGGATTAATATTTATTGCATGTTAATTCTCCTAGGTGCTAGGTATTATGTACTATAACTTTCCCTGATAAGTAAACCGAGACTCAAAAAGATTAAATAATTTGTTCAAGGGCATACAGCTACTAAGCTATGGAGCCAGGATTAGGAGCAAGTCAGCTTTACTTCAAAGTCCATGCTCTTTCTCCTCCCTCTGGCTGGCTCTCTAAAACCAGTGATTTCCATCATTAGTCAAGAGCCCAGCTCGATTACAGCCCTATTTCCAAGCTTCAAGGGCACGCTCTTGAGTCCAATATTTTGGTGCCCAGCTATTTCTTGCTTTCAAATGTCACTGCTCAACTAAAACACATCATAAGTAAGATATCTTACATCGTCTTGTGGGGTAGTGAGTTTTGGTTCTTCACAACCCAATATGTCTCCTATTTACTGATAAAAGAGTTGTCCAGAACTTGTGATCTGCAATCTCTCCTTAGATAGGACTGCTCAGTGGTGATGACGGTCTAAGAGTGGGTCCTGGCCTTCAAAACCTAGAGTCCGTCCTGAACTGGGATAGACGTTCCTACAAGACCCTTTTCTACAGACTGATAAGCCCTTTTTCTCTTTTCTGACACATTGAAATTTATTCCTTTGCCACTATTATTTCTAATTACGATGAGTAAAATTCTAATGGAGAATTACACCATTTGAGACATCATATCGTTGATATAGATTTTAAATATCAGGCAATGAAATGGCCACTGGAAGGTATGGTAACTCTATGAGTGGCTGTTTGGAGTGCTGTGTTTAAAACCATGATGGGGCCATGTCCTGGTTCAGTGGGAGAGATCTGTGACATATTAACAATGCTTGCCATGGCAGTGGAGGAAAGAGTCATATCAAGTGTATTATATATTTGTCTCCTAACTTTGGAGTTTCATAACACACAGTTTGATAATTAGAACTTCAAGATTTAGTCCGTCAACATTGCCCCTCCTTTAATGGCTTCTACAAAGGAAATATCAGACACTAAGGAAACCCAATTCACATCCAGCATAATCACAACAATCCTATTAATTATGTATGTTTAAGTATATGAAAACCAAAAAATTTGAATATCACCTTCCAGTATTAGATAGGATCAAGGCACCTTCCATTACAAATACTGGCTTATTTTAAAATGCTGAAAAATACCATGAATACTGCACCATATAAATTATAAAGCCCTACTTCCTCTCCAGATGAGTGCCTGTTTCCTGAAGTCAAAGCTTTCTAAAGTGTGTTCTATGAAGCATTAGGCCTGGGTAATGCTCCATGAAAAAATCATCTGGTCAAATACTATGGATTCCAGCTTATGAGAACTTTAGTAGATGATCTGTGTTCTAACATACTATTTTAGTCATATTTTGCAAAAGAATCAAAGGATTGGAAATTTGATCCCCAGAGAGCTGGTAAAAAGGTATTCAGGGGCTGGTGCATTGGGTGATTAGGTGGCACAAGGATCTAGGGTCCTTCTCCCCAAAGATGCCAATCATTTCACTATTGGGATCATGTTTAGAAGTTTCTGCAAAACTAGAAGGCTTTCATAATCAAAAACAGCAACCATGAATGCCTTGGCCAGTCCACTGGCGGGATACAAATGCTTCCCCAGTTGCCAGCAAACACAGTGGTGGTGGTGAAGTCAGCTATTAACAGGATTTTCGGGAGAAGGAAAAATCTAAAGATGGAAATATTGGTTGCCACTATAAGCAGGCAAAGGAGACAAGGAGTTAAAAGGACTGAAGAGCACAGAGATTTGAGGGAACAGCAAAGACATGTTTTTTATCTTTTACAGCGACATTTCCCATATCCTTTTGAACTGAGAATCAGAACCACTGCCAGAATTACAAAAACCACTTGGACATTTAGAATGGCAAATGCAAGGTTCTTTGAGTGCCGTGTGTTTAAAATAGCTCTTGCAAAAACTACTATGATGTGTAATTTGGCCACAGAGGCATTTGAAGCTAAAAGACCAAAAAAAAAAAGAGCAAAGAGATTTTGGTCTTACCTTTCCACCAGGAAGCATCAAAAGGCTTTAAAAAGCTGGGGGGGGGAGGGGGGGAGGGGGAGGCATACAATTCTCACTTAAGAAATGAGCTCTGAGAATTGACTGTGAAGAAATATTTTGGTTACAAAACTGCCTTCCTAGCTTAACAGATAATTGCTTTCAAGACAAGATACTCATTGCTCATAATGCAATACCTATATTTTATTTGTAATGGGAGCTACATTGGTGAAGATTAAGAATATTTATTGGCACATTCTTTCTGAGTAGTATTTCGTCCAATCATCTCAGGCTTATGTCATCTTGATGAATGTCAATATGTATACTCCATCATCATTAGTTAGAGAGTTAATATAGAGAACACTCATTAAATTGGCAACTTGGTGAAGGACCCATTTATTATTCTATAAACAGAATGTCTATCCATCTATTGTTGTAATGTAATAGTCTCCACAGGGTAACTGTTCCTACACTAAAAGAAAAAAGAAATGCTTCTATGGGTGATTTCTTCGCCTTTATTCATGACTGACATCAATTAAAAACAAAATTAGCTAAGCAGGCAGAGCCAAAACTTAGGACCACACAGATTCACACTTCACACCACAGAGAAATGAAGATAAATTTAGTTAATAGCAAAACCCACTGTTTCTGTAAATAACAAATCTAATGTAAGATGAAGGTGGCATATAATGATTCTGTGACGCTTCATACATCTGTTCAAATAAACCTATTTGATCATTTAGTTTTCTGGAAAAACAAAGGGTTGACAAAGATTCATATCAAAACTCCTAATGGATAAATATCTGACTGGGAAAACTAAAAATATAAGCTTCCAGCTAAGATCTCAATAAGTTATAAGCTATTTATTATACACTAAAATTTATATTAGAATTGTTTTAAGTAAAATAATTTTAAAAACACATACATATGTTTCTTCTCATAACAGATCTCACTGGTATATTTGTCAAAATCAGTTTACTGTCAAATTTCTTTGTAAGAACAAGCTTCCAACCTATTTCCTAATATCTCACCCTTTGTTCATCCCAGTAAAATGATCTTCAACCCCAAACCTCACACTCAGAATCTTAAACTCCAAAACTGTCATTGAAGATAAAACTCCTTAGCATCAAAAATTTAAATTCAGGTAAATTAAGAAAAACAAACAAAAACAAAAAAACTTCAAGAAAGTTACCCACTAAAACATTTGTAATTATAAAAATCAACATCCCTTTTGAATTAGGGCTCCCCTAAAATGCCTGGGCAGGACTGGTGCCTGGTCATATTTAATATCAAGAGGAGAGGAATCTATAGAATTCATTCTGCATTTACTAGCAACATCAGATGTCACTGTCACCAAAAAGCATCCTTAGCTGTACACAATGTTCCAAAATTACTCATATCACTGTCTGTCCTTGCTGTAATCTGTTGTATGGAAGTCTGATCTATTTATTTAGCTGTTCAGCAAACGTCAGAATGCCATGTCTGGAGCAAATTAAAAACTACACTGGCAAAGCACTCCCCACCGCCTGCTAGGAATGAAATTTAACAAAACTCTTTCCACCTCAAAGTGTCTAAATCATTGGTTGGCCACACCCTCTCCTACCCATGGTTAACCTTTTGTAGACCTCCGTAGAGTTCTCAAGCTGTTAGACTCCCTTTACAAAAAGATTCTAGAATATTCTATCCCCTGAGGCACATGTTCAACAGACAATCAAAAGGATGTCATTTGGGACCTATCTGTGCTGTAAATCATCTGTGTGCCTTTCCAGCTCCATTCCACCCTTTTCCACCTTGCTCTCCTTGGTCCTAAAGGGTTGACTCTAGGGGCTACATCAATGGGCTCCTTTCCTGTCTGGTATCTAGGAAGCCTTGGCAGGAGGAGACAGAAGTCAGGGTGTTTACATTCCTCCAGGTCTCTCCCAGTGAGGTTGTCTTGCATGGCTGTGTCCCTCCACAAAAGGTCCCTGATCATCTCAAGAAAGCCTTCATTACAGACTTTTTAGTCTGGTCAAGTAACCACCCCCTTCTCTCCTCCTTTTGGTTTAGGCTGTTAGCTCCAGGTTCCTGTACTTTCTCTTGTGATTCCTGTACGCCCTACCCACATTCTCATTATCAACCCCTTTGTAAATAAATAAATTCCTCAATATACCATGACTTGAGTGAGTCATCATTTCTTGGAGACATTGGTAACAACATCCTATTTTGACCAACCCAACTTGAATTTGAGAAAATCCATTCATCTGAATCTTCTAGAAGTGGAAGGTTAATTTTTTGCTTAGTTTTCCCCTTTCTACAACATATCCATGATTATGAGTTAAACAATAAAATTAAAAAAAAAATGTGAACACTCTCAACTCAAGCCATTTAATGAGTATTATCAAACACTTCTTTCTCTGGTTCTTTCTGGGAGATGGCTAACACCTAAGAATTTGAAATTACTGCTCATTAACTGTCTGGATCTTCACCCAAGGTAAAGGCAGAAAAAGGAAAACAAGCCAAATGCTTTATTATCTTGGGTCCTGTCCATTATAAATGACAAATGATAGCTTGTCAGGTGAAAACGAGCTTCTCAGCACTGAAATGGCTTCATTTGGTTTATTAGCTGCAAACGAAAACTAAGGAAGGTCCATCTAGAAGGTGACTTGCAATCCTTATTTTCAGAATAATGAAAGATAGGCTCAATAAGTTTGAATCCCCATGTGGCCTCCCAGTCTGTCTAAAGGAGGAACACAAGTAACACGGAGACAAACCTGAAAAGATGGCTAATAAGCAAAAATGTGGATCTGCAGCCTTGGACAAAAGATGATATTGAACTTCCATGAAACTCCAATGACCCAGTTGCAAGGAGTGGCCTCACATTTATCTCAAAAGTCACCTTATTCTATGAAGTAAATAAACTGTGTCATTGAGCTGTTAATAGTCAACAATAAAATATACCTCAAGGGAATAGGCATACAACCAAAAAAACATGTAAGGAAGGAAACAGAAGCTTTCAAATTACATAAGATGCACATAGCTTTTCCGGGAAGGGAGGAGAACCTGATAAGGCCAGACATGCACACACACACTACTGGAATCCACATGGTTTAGACAAGCATTTGCCTTCCCTATATGTTAGAGCTTCCTTTTCTCTTCCCTATACCTTTAACTTATTCTCCGAAACACGTGGACAAAAATCCTTTTATGTGCAGAAGCCCACCTCATCCATCTTACCCATGTCCCTCAGCATGGGTTTATTTCATTAATGTGTATTTTCCTATGTGTTAGATCTAAAAGGTAATCTTGAATCTATTTAATACTTGTTTATGTCCTATCAAAGTAGAAGATCCTTGGATTGACATATACATTTCTATAAATGCCTTGAAGTGCCTCCTTTATTTCCTTTTATTTTTATAAGATTATCCTGAATATCATGTCCAACTTTTCACTCTAGAAACCTAGTTACAGGTTAAAGTCTAGTTAAAGTCATCTCCCATTTCTTGTTTGCCCTAACCAGTTGACGCTTCCCATAACGCCCATTCCTGCCGCACAGTGCACTCTGTCAAGTTTCCTTTCATGCTGCGTCATCTAGCTACACTCCAAAGTTCTGATCAGCTGACTAGCAGGACTGTAATCTCTGCCCAGGCAGATTTCAGAACAGGAATTCTTGCTCAGTTTCATGCTGTAGTTCCAAATGGCTGTCTTTTTGGATGCAGAGGGTAGGAGGTGGAGGTACTCCTTACGGGAGATTATATTGACTGACTAAACTGCAGAATCCTAAATTGGAGAGAGGAGTCACAAAATCAGCACCCTCGAGGGCCAGGCAGATGAGCAAATGAATAAAGACAGCCTGGATTCAGACAATAGAAAATACTTTGACACACTGGAGAAGACATGCCTTTTCTAAAGGGGCTGTTGCTACATAATCCATCCAATTGTTGCCATGGGAATGTGGGCCTCGTGTGCCCAGACCTCTCCATTTTTTAAAAGCCAGAAATCTGGATTGTTTAAAAACATTGAGCTTACTTGACAAAATGTATCTGAGAGCTAAAGTCCTCAGTACTTTACCATGGTAGCTGCCTCACTACCCAGATGTTTCAGCATCCAGGAAGGTGCTTTCCAGACCAATATGCTTCTTTTCTGCTGGTGTCACCACCCTCTCCACAGTTTTCTGATGTTTCCTCTCTCCCAAAGGATTTAAAAATCTCTGCGTGTAATGAAATATTCTGGGGGAACACTGTTGCACATGTGAAAGAAAGGATGTAGAATAAAGCTATAATGGGAGAAAGAAATTAAGCAAGTTTGAAGAGGAGTCTCCAGCAGGAGTTCTTAGGCTAAAGCAGAGGGGAATGAAGAGTTAGAGCATGAATCCACAGATAGTAAGAACAATGTTAATGCCAGAAGTAATCGCTGACACTTACTGATCCCTTTTTAGATGCCAGGCACTTCTCTAAGTATTTTAGATGTGCTAACTTACTTACATCTCACTCAAATCCTACAAGAAAAGTGACTGTTTTCCCTATTTTACAGATGGCACACAGCACAGAGATGTTAAGAGGCTTCCCCAAGGTCACACATGTGGAGAATGAAAGACCCTAGCCTGGCTCCACAGCTACTACCCCATAATGCCTGCCCTACACTCTTTCACAACACCTTCAGTCACCACATTGGCGTGACTTGGCTCAAGTCCTTGGCATAGCTTGAAATATCTTTTCTACACATATAAATCGAACATGAAGGGACAAATCCTCCCATGAAGATCATCTTCTGTGATGGTTCTAAAATATGTTCACAAATTCCTTAATGCTCCTCCCTTCAACAGGTACAGCTTAATTTTCCTCCTCTTGAGTGTGGGCTGGACTTAGTGATTCACTTTGAATGAAGAGAATATGGTGCAAGTGACCATGTGTGACTTCTGAGACCAGGTTATAAAAAATGCTGGAGCCTCTTCCTTTTGCTCTCTCTCTCTCTCAGATCACTCACTCTAGGGAAAGCCAGTTGCCATGTCATAAGGCTACTCAAGCAGCCTGCTGGAGGGTTCTAGGTAGCAAAGAACTGAGGGCTCCTGCCAGTGGCCATATGAGTGAGCCATCTTGGAAGCAGATTTTCCAGCCTTAATCAATCAAGTCTTTGGATGACAGTAAACTTGGCTTACTTCTTGACTGGAATCTTATGAGAGACCCTGAGGCAGAACCACCCTATAAATAAAACCCAGGTATCATTTATCAAATAATTAGAGGTTCAATTGTTGGCTCATGGGTGGGCAAGAGTAGAATTTAGCAAGGATTTAAGTGTCTTTATTAAAAACATGATGAAATTGAGTTCTTTCAATGGAATATATTTAACACTTGAATTTATGGAAATCACAGAATAAACATGGATATAATTTTACTATTTACTGACTGCATGTAAGAATTAAGACTGTAATCCTTTGTCATACTGAGATATACTAAACTGCAAGTACTAGGAAGTGACGTGGAGTTTTATATTTTGTTATAGGATGATTTTCTTAAATTTTATATGTGGAAAAATTCCACCACGATAATATTGCTTTGGAACATGTGAGTTATTTTTTGTTTTATGAAGATGATATACAGAGAATATAAGAGAATTTGATATCACATTAATACCTTATTTCTCTGAAAAAAGTAAGTTCGGTTGTTTTCTAAAAAGTTCTGCTACATATGCCTTAAATACACTATGTGTTTAATGAGAAGTACTGTGGAATTAACATTACAATTCCTTCTTTTAAAAATTCCAGGAAATAATCTAAATTTTTTAAGTACATTAATAAATATGGGACTATCCACATACAGTTTAATCAATGTCATGATGAAATCTACTTCAAACTCTCAACAGTTCTGATTGTGGTGCTTAATATAGATTCTCAAAAATTGTTAAAATATGTGATATACTGTTACAATAAGTGAGTTAAGGCAAGATCAATATGAAACATATTGTGACAGGTATCCAGTAGAGGCCAGTGTAATTCAGCAAGGAGAAGGAATTTATAATCAATCCCTGTGGAAAAACTAACATTATTTCTTCCACTTAAAAGCGGAGCTCTTGTGAATTAGAGGAAAAAAATGATGAAGAAAGCTTTTTTGAGTTTCTGAAGAGGAGGTTTCACAGGGTAAGAAAGATGAGTTAAGAAAGGATGAGTCATGAAAAATAGGGGCAAAGAGAATTCTTGCCTCCAGAAAAAAAATAGTACTACCATATAATGTTTGATGTTTCACCAATGTAAGCATAAATTTTCAACATACTTGGTTTAACTGTAAGCTTTTCCATAAATGTTTCATTTGGCAATGACATTAGAAATAATTAAAGATCTTGAATACCTAGAAAGTGCCACAGTAATCTCACTTTCAGGGCAATTATCATTGCTAGCCGCCCAGACAATGCCAAGTGTTTTGAAGAAGGGTGAAAAACTGTACATTTGCAATTTCCTTCCCTTAAACAATTTTATTCAGAACAAGTACCAAATAGTTCCTTCTCAAACATGGAATAATTCACATAAATTCATCTAGCACTACATTCATATTGTATAATACATTTCTTAATAATGGTGCTACACGATGCTTATAATAGTTTTTAACAAGGAACTGAACCAGCTTCTCAAAACTAAAAATAGGAGTAGAAATGAAAATCTGATTCTTTGGTAAAGCTTAGACAATAATAGTTTGTAGGATCCTGAGTAGGAGATTTTACTTTATAAGAGTGAAAGCTGAACAATTTAACACATAATCTATAGAATGTGTACTCTTTCCCCTCTCCTCTGGCAGAGAAAGGCACCTTATGTAAAGTGGACATGCCGAGGAGATTAATGAACCATAAAATCTCAGAGGCAGACAGGACCTGAGAGGTCAGCCAGCCACAGCTTGAACCTTTTCAAAGACAGGGAGCTTCTTCCTTTGCAAGGTGGCCAATTCCATTGTCAAAGCTATAATTGTTTGAAATTTATTCTTTCATCCTTATATCGAGGGACCTCATCTAACACACAACAAAACGCTGTTCCAATTCCTGAGGTCAAATACAGGAGGCAAGATACAAAGATAACACATGATCCTGATTTTAGGGAGCTGTAAAATTCCACCCATGCAGTTCTGACTCTAACCTCTGACCCACAAGTACTGGCTCTATCAGTTACTAGCTATGTGAATTAGTTAACTTCTTCGGGCTTCAGTTTTTTCATCTGTAAAATGAGGATAATCACGGTACCTACCTTGTAGGGTTGGTCCCAGGATTAAAAGAAATAATTCAAGTAAAGCACCAAGCCCAGCACCTGGCAAATGGTAAGTACTCAGTGATTGTTAGCTATCATTGTTAGGCACTGTTTACTTGATAAATAAGCCACTCAGTATTTACCAAACTCCTATGAGGTATGATTTATTACTACTATTTTTCGAGACAGGAAAACGGGCTCAAAGAGGTGAAGTAGCTAGTTAGTGATCAGACCACGGTTTCAGCACAGGTCTGTCTGACTACAAAAGCTACCACCACACCAAGCTGCTTTGATGAAAAATAAGGTGAATTCCTATTTGATGTGACAGTCCTGACATACACGGACAAGAGCTTTCTTGTGTCCCCAACTTTCCCATTCTCTGACCTAAATATGATTAGTGCCAAAACCTAACCACAAGACCCTTTCTTTCCTACGCACAGTAGAGCAAGGAGTCCTGGAGGTGGACATGGTGGCAAACGTTGAAATTTCACGCCCCCAAGCCCTGCTTCCAGTGGGCTAGCTCATCTGCCATTCAGACCTCTCCTCCTGGAGGCCCCATCCTCCTGGTTAATTGCCACCTCTGTAGAGGTAGGGCATCCCTGTGCCTTCAGTTGTTCCTCATAGGACGGGCACAAATGGCCTGGATAATAAAGAGCAACGAGAGAGAGCGCTTGCCCCAAAGAGAACTATCTAGTTGGGAACAATGGCACATAGATGAATGCTATGGGAAATGTGTTCAAGTGATAGTAGCTCTCCGGATTTTGCATCCATTTAAATCGTTATGTACCCTCTAAGCACATTATAAAAAGTATTTCTGCACATCAAGGCCAAGGACAGGATACAGTGGCATGCCACTCAACCTTCCAGGTTACTTGGTTTCTGATATTGCAAAAGCCTATTTCAGTCAGTTATCCTCCAGAACCAAGCACTTACTATGTGTCAGGCATTGTGCTGGGCCCAGGGCCTAAGAGGCTGCTGACTCGGTACTATCATGAGAGGAAGCTGGCATTCTATCAAACCAGCTATTGATTTACTCTTTATAGCCTGTTTAGAGAAACAAATTAAAACAGCTCTAAATCATATGTCTTTAACTTCCTGAAGAAATACCCCACCACACCCCAAGGCAGATCACCAGGTCAGTTGTTATCTCGGTCTCTCCTGATCAAGATTTTCTACTCCTTTCAATTTACCTTTGAGAAGATGCATTTCTGCTTATTCATTAGGAAGGAGAAAAAGAACTTGGCCTCCAAACTACATGAGAATCAGACCATCCATTTGTCTGTCTCTGGCTCTGAGAAATGTGGCTGAGACCATGAACTGTAACTTTAATAAAAATTATGCCCCTTTAAGCCAGGAAGGTCTTCTTCCAGATATACTTTCCTCTGGTAAGGCCAGAGGAAACAAATAATTTAAACCCAAATCTCAGTGATTGTTTTTGTAAAGTCTCATATGGGGAATATCTTCTCCCAAAAGTTAATAAGAAGAAAATATACGTTGAGTTGATCCCCAATTTATGACAGTATGATATGCAATTTCCTGTTCGGTGCCAAAAACAAGGTCTCTCCAAATTAGTGTCTAACTAATATACAACCATTTAAAAACTGTTATTGATACGATTCACAGAGTAGACAAGCAACCACAGGAAAAAAAATAGGATAATTGAGGAAGTGGAAAAAAATCAGACTGCAAAGATACATGATCAGATGAGACAAATAAAAAGCTACTGAACCAGACAATCACGTCACAGAGGCATGTACGTCTTTAAGATGACTAAGAAAAGGTAGAGGGAGTCATCAAAGACATTGAGAAGGCAGGGATGGTTTGAGTGCCTCATAGAGAGAACCAATTAGCATATATTAGGTTTCATGGGGAAGCTATAGGCACTGAAACTGGCAGCAACCCTAAATTAGTGTGGTCTATTATTATCACCACCCAGAACCCAATTCATCTGCAAGGGCATGAAGTACCTGCTTGCCATCCTAAATTCAGAAGAACAACGGGAAAAATGCAGTGGGGTAGAAAAGGGAAAATAGAATTGGATTTATTCCAAGGAGACTTATAATCCAGTGTAAGGCCAGGCACTTGCCATAACTGGTGCAGCTTGCCTAGAAAGAAAGCAATAGGCTAACCTTACTGGAATGTACCAACTTAAAAATTTTGTGCGACTTTCTTTTATAACAGTGCAACGTACCATAAATGGTAGTAAGTGAGGAAGAAAATAGTCTAGAACAACGTTTTTCAAAATAAATTAGACAGTTTATTGGTAGATTATCTAAAATTTTTTCTTTTTTAATCTCTGGCTTCAGGAAAAGTGAGAGAAACAGTAAAAAAGAAAGTGGGAGGGATATTATTAAGCATGAATGCAGGATAGAATGGGAAATAGTAAAATATTTTCTTGCTATTGACTTAAAGAGGACGATACACCACAAAGTAAAACTAGTGGACTTTCTCTGTTATTTTGTTCAACAGAGGGAACCTCAAAGGTACCACTCAATCTACTATTATGCTACAACATGACCTAGACACATGCTAAAGAGCTCTTTTTATATTTCCCAAAACAATCCTTCTTTATAGGCAGGATGATATAGTAAAAACCAAACAAGCAAAGAAACATACAACCATACACATGCTAGTTGTGTGTTCCAACTAGAGATTAGTAAGAAACATGGGTATCATCCTTTCCTGTTCCACTGCAGTAAACTTGTTTTCACCTTCAGGCACATACAGGTTTGTCAATAACCATAACTCAGATAAACATGTAACATCTAAGAATAGGTGACTTTTTGTTAAAGGCATGACTCTGTGTCAGGTATCATGCTAAGCACATCATAAGGTATTAGGTCATTTCACCCTTATAACAAGTTCAGGTGTTGACACTGGAGGGCATGGTGGTTAGTAACTTGCCCAACAGCTGCTTGATGTCAGGGCTGGAATTTCAATCCAGGTCTACCTCACCATAAAAGCCCAAACTCTTACCCAACACGGTACACCACCTACCACGTTCAGAGCCCCACCATCCTGCCACCTTGAGGGTACCCCAGACCTCACTACTATAGTACAACATGACCCCAGACACATGCTAAAAGGATGCCGTTTCATATTTCCCCAAACAATCTTCCTTCAGTAAAAAAAAAAAAAAAAAAAAAAAACAGCAAAGAAGCAAGCACCTGAAACATTTTACTAGGGGTGAGGTGGGAAACTTGGGTCTTTACTCTGCCCTGAATTAGGTATGGGACCTTGGAAACATCTCTTCATCTCTCATGGCCTCAATTGCACCCTCTGTTTTGGAAATTGGAAATTCTCTGTGGAGAAATGATCCTGCGCAAATGTACTCAATGTATAATCAAGTAATATGTGCCAATCATGGTAAACGCCACCAGCACCAGGCTACTGCTTTTATTCCACTGTGATACAGTTATGTAAACTTAGTAGTACTACAAGCAGGACAGATGATAAAGAAATATTCATTGGGAGAATGGGGATTAGAAACTCAGTTTTTTCATCCACCCCTATATATCTAGGTCAAAACTGGCTTCTATGGATAAATGAAGATTGAGAAAAAGAAATGCAAATTGCAAGAGTTTAATTAGAGAACAGAGACACTGTCAGGAGAACTGAATTGCATCTTTTGGCATAAACTGGACTGGAAAAATAATTAATGTGGGCTTTTATAAAGCCTATTTTGGGTTATGTTGAGGAGCCGAATATTTCAATGACACGCATTTCCAATTCTTAGAATTAAAGCAATGAAGAGCTGCATATTAATCAGCCTAAATATATGTACATTTCTCCAAGGTGGGAAGAAGTTTACTCAAATGACACGAGTAAATGCAAAACAAGAGTGCGTGTCTGTCATCTCTACCTGACTCTCAGAGACTAAGCTTCAAAAATTGTTTTTTTACCCTAAATAGCCTTGAGAGCAATCAAGTATGACAGGGATAGGAAAGGAAAGAACATTCAACACAAATTTACTAAGATCCTACAATGTGTCTAGCACTGGGATGAGGTGTGGGGATAGAGTAAGTTGATGACCACAAAGTCATAGTTTGCCTTTATTGATTTCATAACTCAAGTGGTACACTGAATCTAGAGAGAGTGGGAAAGAGACTTCAAAGGAACAACTAAGAATATTTCCTTAAAAATGGTAAAATTCCCATTTAATAGCTACTTCACCATCTACTTAGGATGATATCTACAAGGGTATCGCCATGTACTTTTTATTGTCTGTGCATCTTCTTAAAGGGCAGACAGCTGACAGAGCATCTGTAGAGTTTACACTGACTAAGTTTCTTCATCTACACCAAGGGTCAACAGTCAGAAGTTTGCAACGACACCCATCACATCAAGCTGAAGACTCTAGATCTGAGAATGGGACGTAGGGCGATGTGGCCAGCGCCTTTGGAGACAGATTTATTTGGCTAAAGAAGGTGGATTTCCTTGGATCGGGCTACCAAGTTTGATTCAGTCTCATTTGAGGATGGTTAATGGGTGTATCCTAAGAAATGATTTCATGGGGCCTCCATTAGAGGTTAGGCAATACTGATAAGAGTACTCAAGTCTAGACACTAGAATTCCCTCCTCCTTCTATCTACCAACTTAATTTTGGCCCTTTCTGTGCCTGCCCCTCCTCAACTCTCTTTCATCTCAGCCCAAATGCCCACAAATCAGGATGCCTTTGCCAAAACTTGCCTGGTTTTCTATCTCTCTCTCTCTTTTTTTATTCAAAAGATTTTGTCAAGACTGGGGCAGAACTTCCTCCCTCTGTCCTCTACTCTAAGATAAACGCCTTTAGAAATTTTAACATTTCTGACAATAGAATCCATCTTAGAAGGGATGTCTTCCTTTACTGAAAGGGGTTTTGTCCCTGAAGCACTGTTATTAAAACAATAATGTATCTTATGATAGTTGGGATTCTAGAACAGAAGAAACGCTGCATTTCTGTGGTTTAGGTCCCACCCAATAACAGGACTAACACTAACCACATGCCAGTTTCTCCTCCTCTTCCTCCACTTCATGACGTCTCTCAAGGATTTCATGTATTTGGCTCAAAATGAATTACAGAAATTCATAAGTACCATGATTTTGTTTTCTGTGTACTCAACCTTTAAGGATTACTTTACTAGAATGTAAAAGCAAATGATGTCTCATTCAAAAAGACCACTGAGTGATATCTCTTAGGATCTCTTTTAAGTTGTCATCCATCTGGAATAATCTTGTAATTCTCTTCAACATTTCTACATAATTCCTCAATCTCTATAATATATAATGGTGAGAGAACTCAGCCCACTGGGACTGAAGAAGAGGAAAAAAAGGTGGATATAAGGCCAAATTTATCACCTTCTCCTCACAACCCTGATTATCTTCTTGATGTCTCTTTTCTGTTCAAGGATTCAAGGATTCTTTATCATCCCAATTATCCTCCTTTGGATGGACTTCAGTTATCAATGTCCCTCCTAAAATGAAAGATGGTGACTCTTAACTGCCACTCTCTGCAGCTACTTATGGCCCAGAGTTAATATAGGAAATATTTAAGACGATAGACTATGGTGTAAAATTACCTGGGTTCAAATTTGGCTTTATAACATACCATCTCTGTGGTCTTGGGTGAGTTATGAACCTCTTCTAAACCTCCGTTCCTTGGCTATACGTAACGCCTTCTGGTATAATAATCCACAAAAAGTGAAAGAGGCTGGCACATAATAAGAGCTCAGTAACTGTTGGCCATTACTAACATCGCCACCATCACCACCATCATCACTACTCTTGCTGCCTGATGGGTAACTCCAAATGAATACTGCTTCAGTGTAACAGTGGTTAGGAAGTGACAACAGCTTTCCTTGGTCTCCATGATTTGGCCCCTTCTTACTTAACTGAATGTCTTACCTATCATTCTACTTTCTTCTAATCTGAACAATCTCTTGACTGTCTTCTCTTGCTTGATCATCCAGTGTAAACGGCCTCACTCTTTCTCCTCCCCTTCCCACATTTCTCCTGCCTCCAGGAATCTGCTCATTGTGCCTACCAAAGGTCTTCAACACGCAAGCACCTCTCCTTCCTCCTCACTTTTAGTCAGATAATCATTTCACATCTGATTAAGGGCTCTGTTAGTTTTAAATTCAATGCTATATAAGGTTACTATGATTTATGGCTTCCTAACTGACTCATGAATTTAATTTGTCTTTCTAATTACAGGGTAAAGAGTTCCCTATTCTTATTTGGTATTGCCTTCTTGCACTTCGCAAAATTCTGGGAACACAGAATAAGAACTAGTTAGTGTCAGTGGACTGACTCACACTTATGTATTAAGTATCCCTAGAATTAATATTAGGAACCTTGGAAAGTGAAGTAAATCTTTCCTGGACACCACGGTACTGCTTAGCATTACGGTTACTGAGGTTTCTGGCAGTCTAAAATAAAAGAAATATAGTCTCAAATCGAGACTTGTAAGATGTTTCCATAAGCTCAAAAGTAATTTAACGTATACAGAGGAATTCCAGCTCAGGAAGAACCTGCTTTTCTGTAGTCTAGAACACAACATATTTACTAACTGACTCACTTAAAATAAGTAAGACACAACTGCTATGTGAAAGGTTCTGCACTAGACAGTAGTGGAGAATGTTAAGGAGTTCTAATCCAGAGAGACAAGAACAGAGGACTGTCAAATTTTAGTATTTTATGGTACTCTTTCCTGAGCTAAAAAATGAATAAACAAAACAAACAAGGAAACAAACAACAAGAAAACCCTATCATTACTATTATTTCACTAATTATAAAACCCAGTATCATATTAGCACCTGGGGTCATTAAGGTTGGTTTGTACAATTACAAAAAAAAAAATTGACAGTAAATAGACATACAAGTCAGGATTTGTTGGCTGAAAGAGTGCTCTAATTACTACACAAAAGGCTAATAATGTCTATGCACAAACAACTAAAACTCATTTCAAATTCCATTTGTTCAGAATGTAGCTATGGACTTATCTGAAATTTACTTTTGCATTATCTAAGGAAAAGGATTTGCTGAGTCAAAATTATTGAAATTAGACTGCAAAGAACATACTTAATATATTTAAGGAAACAAACTTTTCTCTAGCATCCAAAACTTCTCATTTATAAAGACTTGATTCCTTAATAACAAGAAATTCCTTGCTGTTATTTTTATTTATTTATTCCTATTTGGGATGGTTCATTTCACTGTACTAGATACACAAAATAGGCTATTTAAAGGGGGCATTAGAGATTATTTGTTAAAAAAAGGGTTGTTAAATCGAACACTATTGAGAAACACTGTCACAGATGGTAAATTCTTTATAATTTGGACGTTTTTTATTGAGGTATAATTGACACATAACATTACATTAGCTTCAGGTGTACAACATAATAATTTGATATTTGTAGATATTGTGAAATGATCACCATGTCTAGTTAACATCTACCACCACACAGTTACAAAAAAATTTTTTTCTTATGAGAATTTTTAAGATCTATTCTATTAGCAAATTTCAAACATGCAATAGAGTTTTATTAACTATAGTCACCATGCTATACATTACATCCTCAAAATATTTATTTTATAACTGCAAGTTTGTACCTTTTGACCACCGTCACCCATTTTTTGCCGCTCCCCCCCCCCCCCCGCCCCACCTCTTGTCTCTGAAAACCCCACCAATCTGTTCTCAATATCTGTGAGCTCGGGGTTTTTTTTTGTTTTGGGGTTGTTTTTAGATTCCACATGTAAGTAAGATCACACAGTATCTGTCTGTCTCTCTCTGACTTATTTCACTTAGCATAATGCCCTCAAGGTCCATCCGTGTTGTCACAAATGGCAAGATTTCATTCTTTTTTTTTTTTTTGAGGAAGATTGGCCCTGAGCTAAAATCTGTTGCCAATCTTCCTCTTATTCTTTTTTCTCCCCAAAGACCTAGCACATAGTTGTATATCCTAGTTGTAGGTCCTTCTAGTTCTATGTGGGATGCCACCTCAGCATGGCTTGATGAGCGGTGAGTAGGTCCGCAACAAAGATCCGAACTGGCGAACCCTGGGCTGCCGAAGCGGAACGCACATCCTTAACCACTATGCCACTGGGCCGGCCCGTGGATTTCATTCATTTTTATGGCTGAATAATATTCCATCATCTATATATATACCACATTTTCTTTATCCATTCATCCATCAACGGACACTTAGGTTGTTTCCATGTCTCGGCTATTGTAAATAATGCTGCAATGAACATGAGGGTGCATATATGGTTCTGAGTTAGTGTTTTCATTTTCTTCCGATAAATACCTAGAAGTGGAATTGCTGGATCATGTGGTAGTTCTATCTTTAATTTTTTGAGGAACCTCTATGCTGTTTTCTATAGTGGCTGCACCAATTTACATTCCCACCCACAGTGCATGAGGATTCCCTTTTCTCCACATCCTCGCCAACACTTGTTATTTCTTGTCTTTTTGATAAGAGCCATTCTAACAGATGTGAGGTGATATCTCATCGTGGTTTTGATTTGCATTTCCCTAATGATTAGAGATGTTGAGCACCTTTTCATGTACCTCTTGGCCATCTCATGTCTTCTTTGGAAACATGTCCATTCAGATCCTCCGGCCATTTTTTAATTAGACTGTTTTTTTGCTGTTGAGTTGTATGAGTTCTTTATGTATTTTGCATATTAACCCCTTATCAGATTATAATAAGACAGAACAAAAAGATTCTGAGTATTACCGGAGAGACAGGATAGTTTTTTTCTAAATAATACTCTGATGATAAGTAACAGTTCCAGTCACCTAAATCATAGATGCATTTTTAGTGCTCTTCTCTTTTTAGCAAAAATTATTTGCCTTTAGAAGTAGCCCACCAATTCACACATGAAACTGAATCTATTGCTGTAAGATCTGGTTTTAAAATAACTTCAAGGAGGAGAGGTCCTTGACAGGAAAGTTAACAATAGAAACCAGGTCACCAACACAAGACCCAGACTTTCTTTATTGTTCATGGACACAAATGCTTGGTTTCAGAAGTGCATTGTTATCAAGGAAGCAATTGGCCAGCACTACTTCTTTGAGGAAATTATATCTCTGAAACTAATGCAGTAATGCAGTCAACTGACTCCTCCAAGTAGGTAGGAAAAGTCAGTTCAACCTTCAAACTGGAATTAAACATAAACAAATAATAATCATTTAGGAGTCAGCAACTGGTGGCTTGGTTGGGCATTGGAGACCAAGTGTGCTCTCCTTAGTTGGTACACTGAGGGCAACTGACCTTAAGAACAGCAAGAAGGGATGATGAATGGTCTGCTCAGACTCCCTTTGTCCCAACTGCATTTTTCAGCTGTCAAAAGGTGCTCCATCAGGGGCTGGATTTAACAATGGGAGAACACCCAGGGGGCTAACTACACATTCACCTATACCCTTGGCAGATGACAACAGCATCTTTACTTTCACACCTGGCAACACTAGGTTGCTGGTCATTGTTTTGCTGGTTTATTAAACTTGTTTCAATAAACAAGCAGCAAGTAACTGGCTACATGGTACATTAGGGGGAGAGTTCCTTTATGGACAGCAACTGGTCTTAGTAAATGCCATATTCTGGGTGTCTAGGTCAGTGTTATAGGTGATAATGCTAATTTTATGATCACCAAGGGCTACCTTTCTAGATAAACGCATATGCGGTGATAAAACTCTGGGCAAACAGCTGTGAATAAAACTTTCTGTGGTCATCTGTGAATATTCTAGCTACACGGTAGGATTTATCTATTCCAAATTTGTCTGAGGACAGAAATGGAACCTTAGTTATTTTTATAACCCTTCCACCTTGAAGTCCATTCCATAACACCAAAGTTAGAGTTTGAAAAGAAATGGTAGCTTGGTACATATTTATTGAGTTGAATTAAACTGCAAGGAATGTCTAACATTTCCTGAGTTGTCTTATCTTCTTAAATCCTTTGGATGGATAAGAAATAAAACTGAGGTGGTACCTTGTCATGCTGGACAGTTCTACTTGAAGGTGGAGGACAGTCAGTCTGTCTGTCTATTGTCTGTCCTTTTCACTGTACTTCTAGGGGGAAATTGCTGCTAGTCAATTCTTCTAGTAAAATTTCAAAACAGCATTTCTATAAAAGCTACCCACATAAAACATTATTTTATAACCATGTTAGAAATTCTAAAGTAGATCTCCAATAGAAACTACTTCATATGGCTTCCCCCAAACCCTGGTTTAACGAGTTTTAAAATATTTAGCTGGAATGTTACTTGAAGTTTATTTTCTCATTCCATTTACCAGTTGTGACCTAATCTGCAGTTGGAATTGGCTGAAAGTGACCAATTTTATTCAGTTAAAAGAAATTTCAGATGGAAGGCATGATGCCCTCTCGACAATAAAAAGTTGCTGAGGTAGAGGGTAGGTGTCAAGGGGAGAAAATCTTTTCTTGCTGTAGAAGAAACAGTGGCCTGGGATCGAGTTATTGAGTGACTATTCTCTTTTTAGCCACCATGTAGAGAAGAAAGGCTATTTCTTCCTAAACAGAACTGAGAGTGAGGTCGAAACTGAGTAGTGAGGTAGAGGGAGCCTAACACGTTAGCTAATTAAGCAAACTGCTCCAACACCCAGAGGGACAGACAGTTCCCCAGGGAATTAATAATAAATCCAGAGATTGGGTAAATTAAATTTAAAGTCTAAACCAGGTTCATATTAGCCAGGGATTGTGAGGTGCAAAATTTATCGAAAAGGGAACTAATTTGCAGTGAGACGCTTAGTTAAGTCTAGCTCTGTTAAAACATCTACAAAATACATCCTTTTAACTGTCTACTTGCTAGTTTAATAATTAGTTTAATTTACATTCATAAAAAAACTGTAAAGGAAACAGCTTTCTATACCTCTGGGAAGTCTGTCTAATTGAGCAATGAGGGCAAATCCAAGATGCCACCACAGATCTAGAGGTTGACAAAGTACAGGAGAAGACACGGGTCTCAGGAGTACTGATCGGGTCTCAGGAGTGCTGATCTTGCATCCCCAAATCATGAAAATGAGAATAACTGCTACATATGCAAATTGACCAGATAAAATAATCAGTTAAAAATCTCTTTGAAAAGCAAAAAAGTACACACATACATACACACACAAAGGATGATATTCATTACTGTTGTCTCACAGAATCGTGAAATGACATATAGCTAAAATAAGTTCAATTTAAAATTGCACACAGGGTACCAAACAGAAAAAGATATCAAAATTATTTTTGAGCACTTGGGATGGGAGAAGACAAAGGCCAGCAGTGAAATTTTACACTGGTTAGGGAGAGGGGTGATGGTGGTCAAATCTGAATACAGAGCAAACGCTTCATTTAAAAAAATTACTCCCTTCTTTATTTACTAACTTTTGTATATAAATGCACACATGTGCCATGTGGCAGGATGAGATGCAAGGCTTCGTTTCTTTCCTCTTTCCATTCCAAATAAATGGGCAAGAGAACTATATCCAGGAGGAGTCGGGCCAAGTCCAATCCCATATGTTAGACTATTCTCAATGTGCACCCTTCACGTGTCCCATCAGTTGCTAGGTGGGTCTATCACAAGTAACTGATAATAGTTAAATATATAAATCTGTGCATGATTTACCTCTTTTCCAAATGAAACAGAAAAGACTCAAGGTCAACCCTATAATGGCTTTTCTGCCACTCACTTGTATATCTATATATTTGCTTGAATGGGGAACTACGGTCATCTTTCTCCTCCACTGGGTGGTGTAGCTACAGCTGACAAAGGGTCCAGGACCACTGTTCTTTATAATTCTTAGCAAATCACAAGTGCACTTGCATGAGAGTAGTTTGCTACCTTGTAGTATTGATTTAGACCCAAATAATGTGCTTTCAGGGTCTTTTAACAATTATTTTCCTTTTGAACAAAACACTCAAGAATAAACTTAAAAGACTACCTCAATCCTTTGCTTCAAATGCAGATTGCTCTGAGATGAAGCAGAAAATACATATTATTAACACCAGTAGTTGTTAATGGTAGTAACGATAATATGTTATCTCCACCACATGGCGATAATGGGTTTTTTATTATTAAAGTAAGTTGTGGCCTTTATTTATAGACATCAGTTAAATCAGAGAAAATGAAAATGCAAAACTACTACACAGCTCAAATTGAAGCAGCTCTTAAGACTCGGTGGGGAGAATGTACAGGCATCATCTTATAGATTAAAAAGAATACACATTATTTTAGCCCATTATTATGTCCATACATATGTGGCTCTAAGGTTATAGGAATAGGAAAGCTAGTCAAAACAAAGAAAACATTCTTTAACGAGGTGATTTTCTTTTTAAAGGAAAATGGGTCTTAAAAGAAATCAGTTTTTTTTTAAACTAACCAAGTACAGACAAGAGAGCATTATTTGCTCTTCTCAATTAAGTCTTTTTTCCCCTTAAATAACCCCACTTAGGAACAAATACGCACACAGCCAAACGGAATTTACACTGACCATTTAATATAGTTTAATGGTCTCTTCCTCTTGAATTTTAGTGAAGCTCTATTAATATTGTTTCAAACATGAGCGTATGAAAAATGGGATCTCTCAAAAGTAGCCTCTCAAATTGTATTTGCTGTCAGAGAGATGCATAAGTTCTAGTATAGATATAATTTTGAAAACTTAGAATTCTAGTAAATTTGGTACTTTGGAGACTATTCCATTTGGTTTGACCAATTCAGAAAATAAAATAAAATATAAAGAATGAATGTTAGTTGTGAGGATCACAGAAATACATGTAATAAACTCAAATCTTAGCAATTGTTTTAGGTAATTTTAAGAACAAAGGGCTCGGGCCGGCCCCGTGGCTTGGCGGTTAAGTGTGCGTGCTCCGCTGCTGGAGGCCCGGGTTCGGATCCCGGGCGCCCACCGACGCACCGCTTCTCTGGCCATGCTGAGGCCGCATCCCACATATGGCAACTAGAAGGATGTGCAGCTATGACGTACAACTATCTACTGGGGCTTTGGGGGAAAAAATAAATAAAATTATAAAAAAAAAAAAAAAGAACAAAGGGCTCAAAAGCAGAAAAAAGAACCTATATTTCTGAACGCAATGCCACTGCTAATCACAAATGAACCAGAAAAGAAACAAAACTTTGCTTTGTTTCAGTTGTTATTAGTAGAAAAGGTGCCTCGTCCCAAACAACCTGAAGCAATTGAACGTTTCTGCTCACCACCCTACTCTAGACACCCATATTGCAAGGACCTGCAGCAGACTGCAAAGGAGGGCCCCACAGGGGATGGAATCAGCCATTATGGAAGGCACTGACAGGCTACAGAATGGGCTAGAAGAGGGAAGGTACACCAACAGTGAGAAGGCTAGACAGCAAAGCATCACTAAATGCCATTTACAAAAATCCTATCGCCACACAAGACCAACTACTCAAAAATCTTCATTGGTTGAAGTTCAGAGCGAGGGCGAATGAGCTAGCAAAGATGTGGCAGTAAAGTCTGTTGCCTAAATTACTATAGGACTTATACTAAATTGTTACTCAAGTATCATCAGTAATATTACTATGGATTTACATGGTATTTTTCATCTGCAAGTGCTAGGTAAAAATTCGCCAGTATTTTTCTATAAACATCTCATTTAGTTTTTTTTCTTATTATGATGAAATAGATCAGTATACAAATTTTAAATATTACATAACCTTAAATCAAATTATACATTTTCCTTGTAGGTATTTAATTACAAACGCACAAATTCACAACTTTTTTTCTCCATAAACAATCAAATGTTTCTCAGATGCTACATGTTTAAACACCTACATGTACTTTGTTCTTTTCCTTTGGTTTTTCTTATCTTTTATTTCTCTTTTTCTTTTTAAGCATTTCTCGATTGTCAAATAATATATGATCTTGATAGGAAACAGAAAAACACAGAAAAGCAGAACAAATCAGACCTAGTCTTAACATTCAAAGACACAGAGTATCATTACTTTGTATATATCCTTCCGGTATGTTTCTGGGGTGAAGAGAAGATTGATGCCAGGTGTAGTTAAAATTACACTTACCACGTGTAAAAAGAGAGAGTGGCAGCCCCCAAGGCAGAAGCCACAGTCTTCTTATAACCTAATATTCCATTTCTCTTTGGTAGAAGTGAGTCACCAGGTCCAGCCCACATGCAGTGGGAGGGGATTATACAAGAGTGTGAACATCAGGAGATGGGGATCAATCATTAGGGGCCATCTTAGAGGCTGCCAACTGAAAATACTATCCTGCATTAAACATATTTTTGCATCAAAAATTTTGGCATTATTTTCTTAAGACAAAATCACAGAGATGGATTATGGGCCAAATGGTATGATAATTTTTAAGGTACCTGATAGAGTCACCATCCTTGTGTGTTAAAAGGATATACCTTATTTGGTAATGCAATTTATTCTTTTAACAGTTGCTAAATCCGGGCCCGCCCTGTGGCTTAGCAGTTAAGTGCGTGCGCTCCGCTGCTGGCGGCCCGGGGTTCAGATCCCGGGCGCGCAGCGACGCACCGCTTCTCCGGCCATGCTGAGGCCGCGTCCCACATACAGCAACTAGAAAGATGCGCAGCTATGACATACAACTATCTACTGCGGCTTTGGGGGGAAAAAATAAAAATAAATAAAATCTTTAAAAAAAAAAAGTTGCTAAATCCTACTCAATAATAAATTATTATAAATGCTCTCATCCATTACCATAATGATATCAGTCTATCAGTGTATAACTTCTATATAGAGTCTGGTTTTATTATCAGGGTATATTTCCTTTATTAAAAAACAAATAAGGGGCTTTACAAAACATGACAGTTTATAAAACATAGATTTGGGTGGGAAGAATTTCACACATCAGATACTTTGGTTGAGTATAAAGTTCTTAAGGAATGATGATGATAAGGATGATGAAAGATTATGATCATCGTTATAACTTAAGAGCTACCTTTATTGAGCACCTATCTAATCTCACTTTCTCATTTTATGGATGAGGAAACCGATGCTAACATAATGTGATGGTTTTAGCATACGTCCTTCAAGAGACGGAATTTACACTTCCACTTGAGTATGGGCTGCACTTAGTGACTCGCTTCTAGTGAAAGTAATTGTCACTTCTGAGATTAGGTTATAAAAAGACTATGCTTCCATCTTGTTCTTGTGTGTGCTCTCTTGCCATGTCATAAGCAGCCCTATGAAGAGAACAACAAGGCAAGCAATTGAAGCCTCCTACAAATATTCATGAGTGAGCGTGAAAGCGTATACTCCAAATACTTCAGAGACTGCAACCTTGACTGAGAGAAGCTTGACTGAAACCTCTTGAGAGACTCCAAGCCAGAACAACCCAGCTAATCTGCTCTCATATTCCCGACCCTTGGAAACTGTGAGTGATAATAAATGTTGTTTTAAGGCGCTAAATTTTGGGGTATTTTGTTACAAAGCAATAGATAACGAATACACAAAATAATTTGCCCAAGGTGACACAGCTAGAAGTGGTGGAGTTCAAGTTCTCAATCACTTCAATATACTTGCTGTTAGGAAAGTTGGAGAGAACATGAAAAGAACTAAGACTCACTTTCAGAATGTTTCCCTCTGCGCTCAATGAAAAGAAGAGAAATAGAGGGGCATCCACACTGGGTTTCTTCCGCTACTCTTCCAAAATCTTATACAAAAACACTGTTGCTATTTTATTCCTTAATAGCATCTTGTTCTGAAATAGTTAAAATACCTGCCAAATGGAAGTCTTTTTTTAAAGGATTGATTTAGAAAACCATTACAGAAGATCAATCAGGTTGTTTACTTTCAAATCACAACTAACTTTCCTAGTACAGTGGTTCCCAAAGGATGGTCCCTGGACCAGGAGCATGAGTACAGGCCTGGAGCTCTTTCGAAAGGCCCCACTCCAGGCTACTGACTTGGAATCTCTAAAGGCGGGGCTCAAGAACCTGTGTTCTAGCAGGCTCTCCAGGTGGTCTGTATGCACAGAGGGAGTTTGAAAAGCACTGCTCCAAATTGAAGACTTTCATGAAAGGGACAATGGTTGCCCTACAGCTTTATGCCTATTACAGCTGAAGTGTTTTCAAGATGAGAGCAAAGGCTTTGGGTGGCCTCCGGCCTAATTAAAATGTTTAAAGAGATTTAATTACTAAATGCCAAGCCATACAAATGTAAAGATCTTTCCAACAGAGACTATGTGATGAATTGAGTGCATTTTTTAATCAACTGCTTGGCAAGCAGTATGGGTTTTCTTATTTGTAAACAGCTATACTAATGCTAAACATATTCATTCACAACTTGACAAGAAATATTGCCCTGTAATTAATCATTTCCCAGACCTAATTCAGACAAAAAAAAAAAAATACAACTACAAAATGTGTATCCCCTTTTCATTATAAAAGAGTCACATACATAAATAATAATTAGATCTATCTGGTAGGTACATATGTGCAGGTCTTTTTAGGCAAAACAATGCCAGGCACTCAAAGCATGTTGGTCACCAAAAGGGCATTTCACTTTTAAAAAATATATACGCAACTAAGAAAATCATCATTCATTTTAACTATTTTCAATTGTGAGTTATTAAAACAAGGTTATCTATTAATGAGACTACCATTAATGGTTTTCTAATAAAATGCAAAGTTTTAAATAACCGTCTATGTTTAAGGAAGAAATGGCTAAAGCCTAAATATTAACATTAGTTTTTCAAACAAGTTTTAAAAAATCATCACTAGCAATTAGCTCATGAAAACACATTGTTCTTTGGTTCACCAGCTTTATTTAATGTGTAGTCTCAAGATGCAGATGTTAACAAGAATCACTCTCAACTGGATAACAGGCTAAAATTCAAGGTCTATAAAACCGAGTTAATTTCTTAAAAATCGTTTTACTTATTCCCTTCTAGGATTTCTACCTCATTTCCCAAATGTAATAATACCAGAAGTACCATAAAATACTGCAATTAAATACGAAATTCACTAGAAAGTTGAAGCGCAACAATGAGAGGAAATGTTTTTAAGTCATTGCAGAAAAGCAACTGTTTGAATATAAAAAATATTATGATTTTATAAGTGTGTAGGAGTAGGGTTTTTCCTACCAATATTCTTTGGACAATTATTACATGGCAGGCACTGGGAGAGATGGAGTTAGTGACAAAAGCCAGTGAACCTGTGCTTTGAATGTGTTCACAATCTGGGGGTAGGGAAGTAGGAAGGAACGTGTAGGGAAGAGAGGAGGATCGCTGAGTAAAATACAATGTGTAGACAGAGTGAATATGAGGAAGGTACTTTAAGAGGAAACTTTGACTCCTACCATAGGAATATTAGGTCATTAATAAACTGTATTCCAAAACAGCCTATTTGCCAATGGAAAAGAAAACGCACAAAAACTTGAGACAATTTGTTTTAAAACGTAGCTAAAGTTAAAATATTCATACATTCTTTGAGCAATTCTACTTCTAACAATTTATCAGAAATACACAGAAAAATTCTGATGGGGTTTAGGGCAGGCCGCCCCAAGATGCGCCACTCTGGTATGTGGATTATTTTGAGCTGAAGACAATAAAGGCTCAGAAGACTCAGGAAGAACAGTTGACTTTCCCACAAACTGCCTAAAAGAATTTAACATAGAAGACCTGTTCCGGGAAGGAGCTAATACCATAAGATAGCTATAGTATAATGTAAAATAGGTGTGATAGAAATGCACCAACAAGCCCATTTCTGGCCCAGCAAAACTTGTTTAACAAACATTTGCATTGCCATCTCCATGTAAATTGTCTTCCTCCCCTCCAAAATCCCAAACCACTACCCCTAACATCTTCCTTGTCTTTAGCTGAAGATACTTAAGCTGGCAGCTTTGGCCAGATGGCCGACCTACTCAGTTTTTCCTGCATTTCTCCCATGTATACATGTTATTAAACTTTATTTGATTTTCTCCTGCTAACCTGCCTTTTTAATCATTTGACCAGCCATAAGAACCTTAGGGAAAAGGCGGGGAGGAATTCTCCCTTTTCCCCCAATAGTTTGTCAAGACACATAGTTGAAAATGTTCACTGGGGAAAAAAACCTGTGAATAACCTAATATCCACCAAGGTGGGACTTGGTAATAAATTATTAGACATTCATTTTATGGGGTGAAAAAGAATGAAGAAGTTTCTTGCACCGTCATGCGCCACATGATGATGTTTCGGTCAACAATGGAACACATACACCACAGTGCTCCCATAAGATTAGTACCATATAGCCTAAGTGTGTAGTAGGCTATACCATCTACCTTTGCGTAAGCTGACAAGAGAGTTTCACATATTGAAGTATATGGGGTAACTATTTGGGTTCAAAACTCATTTGGCTTGAACTGAAGAAGCCTGACTTATGGCCTATCAAACATACATTGTACATCTGCTTTAACCATTAAAGAATGCAATCTCTTAAGGTAAGAATGCACACTTCCCCTCCTATGCCATATTGATAATGCCCATATTAGTCCCCTTCCCCAACATCAGGGTCAGTTGACCTGCAATCTGCAACTAAATACCACTTTGAAAATGTTTCCTGGGGGTGTTTAATGCATATTCTTTGTTCTAAAAAGACATAAGAGTGTACTGAAAACCATGCTTCTCTGGAACGCTTTCTAAGGCCTTCCTGGGTTATAATCCTCACTCTGGCTCAAGTAAAACTCAACTTATATCTCTTACCTATAGAATGTTCGCAGAATGATGAAATCACCTAACGAAGCATTTCTCAGAACATACCCCTGTCATTAAGTGATGCATGACTGTATAGTAACATAAAAAGATCTTTAAGACATATTATTAGGTGAAAATGCAAGTTACAGAAGAATACCTATAGGAGAGGTCCATTTATTTAAAGAACAAAGTAAGATACATGTACGTATGCATATCTACATGCATGTAGATACATCGAAGGGTGGACTGAGATGATTTACATCTAAATTCTGACTATAATTGGTTCTGGGAAACAATATACTTTTAAATTGTTTAAACCATGCATGAGAATACTACATGTCTGCATCATGTGTAAAAAAATAAACGTTCTCCCTTTCCTGGGTAAACTCCATTTATTGTATTGTCTTTGTTCCCCTTGATTTCGATAGTGAAAAAAATCTTAAATTCCATTGAGATAGTAATGAACATAAAACTCTACCAATAGACAGATGGAAGTAATATAACATAAAAACAGTGTCTAACTTGAATATTTCTTGCTTTTTTGTTTTTATAGGAACACATTATTGTATATTTACTTGGTAGAAGTGATGTACTTTATGGTGTTTTCTAAATTCTATTAAGAAAAGAAAATTCTATCAAGAAAAAGTGGCTGCGAAGGACAGATTAAAATCCAGTCCACAGCCACACCTAGCTTTGCAAATCACTCTAAGTGGCTCCTTCTTACTTCAGGAAAATATATATATATATATATTTTTTTTCCTATTATTTCAGAGAAAAAAATGCACACATTTTTTTTCTCCCCCAGGAAAAAACATATGTCAATGTTTTCCAAAAGCAAGTAAAGAGTGCCACATCTTAAGCACTAGAAAACCAATAAGCTTTATCTTGGAGCTAAGCTTTCATAGACTTTTGAAGAAAATTTGAATTTGGAGATAGGCCACATATGTAAGTTTAACAGTGGCCAGAGGAAGTTCAAAAGCCAAAAACTGTATACATCCCACAGTCATACAAAGAGCAGAAGGTGAATAATTTAATTTCTGGAAAACTAGTCAAGACAATTAAAATTCTTCAATAACCAACCTTTTCCTATAGCAGTCACGTGCATACCACCTCAACAATTATATTTTTTGCCATACCAATGTACCATCTTTCAATTATTTACTTAATATTTTAAAACCTAAATACATTATTTGAAAAGGGAACAGTATCATTATCAACAACAAAAAATGTTGTATTAATTACCATAAATTGTATGTAACAATAAAAGAAATAGAAAAAATACAATATTTTTATTAAATTCTAGCTAGATACATCCTACTGGTGGCTCTGGGCCAAAACGAAGTGTTAAAGCCACATTAGCACAAGAGAGTTTCTTGAGATTTTCAAGAATTGAAAGAGAATTAAAGAGCAAATAAACTTTCTCATTTTTTTCCAATATTGAAGTTTGAAAAATTTTCAAGCAGAGAAATCGAAAAAATTGAACAGAAAACACCCACGTACCCACCATCTAGAGACCACCAACTCGCATTTCGTACATTTCCTTTATCACATATCTATCCTTCTATCCTTCCCTCTATCCAGGAATACAGTTATTTAATACTGTTATTTAACCACGTAGAGAGAGTTCTCTCAAGAATCACCAGAGGTCCCAATCCACAATTTTGGAAACACTGTTCTAAAAGATAACATGATCATTTCATAACTCCTTCGCTCATGGGAAGGCTCGTTAATGTATCTGGCCCATCCTCATCTTTCCTCCTCATCTCTAACAAGTCCCTAATATACAAGTGCACAACTTGGCTGAACAAACTATTTACAATCTCTATTACTTACAGCACTGAGCCTAAAGACCTCAGCATGACATAAAAGGCCACTCAGAGCCTGGGCCTAATTCACCCCTTTGGCCTCACAGTAACTCTAGCCGCTAGTGTTCATTGAGCGCTAACTACAGGCTAGGCCTTGTCCTGGGAATTTCACTTGCTTACCTCCTATTTCCTCAAAACAGCTCTAAGAAGAAGGTCTTCCTATTATTCTCAGTTTATAGGCAAGCAAATGGTAGCGGAGAAAATTCTGAAAACTGGTCCACATCTGCCTTATTCTAGATTCTATCATTGAACCATTCAACTCACTGTCTCATTTTTGCGGCAGCCTTCATTTAGCTCATGTGTGTTTCTTCTAATAACTTTCATGACTCCATGCTTTTCAGTCTGTGGTCTCTGCTGCTTGAATGCATTTCCTACCCTTCCTTTATCCCAACCTTACTTACTCATTTAGAGACAACTGAAATACCACCTTCTCAGTGACAAGTGCTCAAATATTTTAATAAGTGAGAGTAAAATAAAGGAATCAATACTTGCAAGGTCAAAATTTCCATTTGATAAATGAAGTGAAACATTAAGTCTTTACTTTTGTAAATAAGTCTTTAGACAACCAAGATGAAATATTTCTAAAATCTAGTTATTAGAAAGGAATGATAAAACAAAAACTCCAGCAGATTCTGAATAATCTATAAGGGAGAACCTTCAACACTGTTAAGCTAGGCATTAGCAACTTCACATTGTTTCCCTAGCAGGCATCGCCTTTCTGGTATCCTTGAATTCTTCAGCTTCTGGACATAATCATTAACAGAAGGGCATTCTATTAAAATGACTATTTTGATAGATACAAATTTCCATACTTTTCTTCTTTTTTTTTTTTTTTGTGAGGAAGATCAGCCCTGAGCTAACATCCGTGCTAATCCTCCTCTTTTGCTGAGGAAGACTGGCTCTGAGCTAACATCCATTGCCTAATCCTCCTCCATTTTTTTTCCCCCCAAAGTCCCCCAGTAGATAGTTGTACGTCATAGTTGCACATCTTTCTAGTTGCTGTATGTGGGACGCAGCCTCAGCATGGCGGGAGAAGCGGTGCGTCGGTGCGCGCCGGGGATCCGAACCCGGGCCGCCAGTAGTGGAGCGCGCACACTTAACCGCCAAGCCACGGGGCAGGCCCCCCATGCACTTCTTTAGACTTTTTGTTTTTGGGTACAATTATATCATGGATATAATTTTAAATGATGGCTAAATCTCTCAGAATATCTATGATATAAGATTACTTTCTAAGTAACAGATCATAGAGCCTTAAATTTTGAAAGGACTTTAACAATACTATAGTCTGCGATGGGCTGGTAAACTGGCTCTGGGTTGGGGGCATAAACCGCAATTTGTAGTGTTTGCTAATTTCCAAGTTGTAAATAATCCCACCATAGCCAATTTGAAGTTACCAATTGTTTAACAACCTGCTTACAAAACTCCTAAAAACTTAACACTACTGGCATATCCAATCCTGTTATTAAAAGGATGAGGATTATCAGGAATGAGGATGAAGATATCTAAATGAGTTGTTTAAGGTCACAGAAAAAAATGTCAACATCTGGTCTAGAAGCCAGGTTAACTGACTCTTGGTTTAGTCCAGTCATTCTCAGCCCATTAGAATCATACCGGAACTTGGGAAGATACTTCACTGAGCCTCACTGCAGAGCAATCAGAAAAGACTCTCTGGGGATTCCCCTCCTCCATAGAGGAAAAAAACAAAAACAAAAACTCCCCAGGTGCTTCTAATACAACCAAGTTCAAGAACTCCTATAAGTCTTTTTCCCCACTTCGTGTTGCTCAGTAGGAGACCCCTATTACTTTATATTAACTTGGGGAATGAACAAAATATACACTAAATAGCACAGATTATCATAATATTTTAAAATTTTATAAGTTTAGAGTATATTCCATGTATAGCCATGAATTATATCTATTAGAATATTTTCTAAACTTGGGCCTACTTTTACAAAAATGAGGCCAATTTGTAATTAGTGCATTGATTTTATATAAATGAGTGCTTCTGTGTTGCTTTACTGGCTGGCAATGTTCTCTTAACAGATTAAAAATACTTTTTCTTCTATTAGTTTCTTCATCAAATCCTTTCTTCTATGTAGAAAAGAGGTAACTTTCAGTTAGTCTAAATTAATTATCACAAGTTCCTCATCAAGTTTACTACATAATTCCACATTCAGTTTAGCTCTCCCCCCTCAGTCCCTCCCTCCTTTCTTCTCTTCCCTTTCTCCGTTCAAATATTTATTGAGTGTCTACCAAGTACAGACTACTAAATCCAACCCAAGAAACTCCTGTGTCTCAGAGATAACATCTAATAAATTCATCTAATTGTCATTCAGCAGCTGAAATTCTACTCAGGTCTGCATTTTTAAATTATAGTTCAATTAGTAGTTTTGTTTACAAGTCATGAATACCATTTTAATTTTGCAGATCTTGTGGGTATGTATAAGAGTCTACTAGCCAAATCAGTTGCATTTTGCAACTGCATAATCTAATGTGCTTTAAAGGAAGCCTCTAGAAATATTTCCTTTTCAAATGGAATCACAGATTAAGGTCTATAGTAGATCTTCCTATTCTCTTTAAGTTTCTTAAACTTACTCCAACCCTGAAATTCATCATTTATTTGTTCTGCATTGCCCTTCATCCTCAACATGTTTCTCTGTCTTTACCTTGTAGCTGATCAGCAGGACTGCAACACTGGATTTCAAATGCTATGATGTTTGAGTTATGCAAGCATTTTCTTCTTTAAAGGAGTAAGGTGAAGAAAATGTTTAGTGTGATAGTGTTGTGGTTTTTGTTTGTTTGTTTGTTTTTGCCTTTCTGGTTACCTGGCAATAAATTAGAAAAGTAGGAAAAAAATCTTTCCTATTTTCAGGCAGTGGGAAACTCTCAATATTCCTTGATGTGGGATCCATGTAACGACATGGCTCTTAAGAACCACACAGCTCTGTGTGTTCACTGGTCACATGTACATCGGTTACAAATGGGACTATTCAGTTCAAACACAATTCTAACTGTAAACGGTAGAAATATATCTAGATATATCCAGAATTCTATGACGTACTTGGGCAAATCCCCAAGTCTGTCATTGTCCCATTCTTAGGCCCCAACACCTTAAACATATCCATTACTGCCTATTGTTCTGATACAAAACTTATCAAGAAAATTAGATGTATAGGGCTGACTGACAACCACCTTAGATAAATACATATTGCTTAAAAAAATTCTTAGGCTTAAGCAGATGCAAATTTTTATTTTCATTTCTAAGATTTTATAAGAATTTGGCTTAGAACTGAACAAAAAGAGCAAAAGAAACATACTAAATTATGAGCTCTTGAAGCAATGGGACAGAATCTTACTCATTTACATATCTCTAGCACTTGGAACAGTACCCGTATATACAGTAGATGTTTAATAAATGATAATCAAAAGTAAGCTTTGAAACTGGAGAACAGCATGAGCAACGGGCTGTGGTTGTGCCAGTGTTTACTAAGCAATATTTTTTCCCCTTTTGAACTAGGAAAAACCTTAAATATATAGAAAAATAGAGAGATGTTGAAATAATTGTACTGAATACTCATATACCTTCTACCTATATTTAATATATTAACATATTTAATGCATTTTAATGTTTTGCCATGTTTATTTTTCTTTTTCTCTCTCTCTCTATAGATATAGATATACAGATATGGATACAGATTTGTTGTCGTTGTTGTTATTGAACCATTTCAAAGTAAGTTGCCTATATAATGACAATTTGCCCCAAATACTTTGGGATGCATTTCCTAAGAAGAAGGACTTTCTCCACATAATCACAATATTATTATAACTCCTAAGAAAATGAATAATTCCCTATTATCATCTAATATTCAGTGCATAGTGAAATTTCCCCAATTATTTCAAGAATATCTTATAGCCACACACACCCAAACCAGGATCCATTCAAAATTTACACATTGCCTGTGGTTCTTAGGTCTATTTCATTATGTTTGGTCTTTAAGATTTACTTATTCCAAATTTTCCATTTCTATATATCTTATTTGCCTTTCTATATATCCATTTGCCCCTGATTTATAGCAAGTATTTTTAAATCTATAACTTGAAACTGAGTTTTGTGGATTAAGATAAAAGGGACATTGTAGAGATCTCTGGCTCACCTTTCCCATCGTTTCAGTAAGTAGAGGTCATTTGGTCCATTCTCCTGAAGGTCGGGCATTATTTCACTCTTGACATACACTTGGGATATGAGGCATAAATCATTATCAGCATCTTTCACGTTTACCTAACCAACTTGTTTTAAATCCCCTGACTAAAAAGGGAACCTACTTTCCAGAATCAGATTGGAGGAAAAGAGATTTTTTAATTTCTTCCTGCTCCTAAAAATGGAATGCTCTAAGGTGATACATATTAGAAACGTAGAGTACTTTTGGTAGGGAGAGTATGAAGAAATTAACTTTCCAAGTTAATTTCAATTTTATAATTCTCAATGTTAGCATAATCACTATAATCAAAATACACTATGATGTTGGGGCCGGCCTGGTGGTGCAGTGGTTAAGTTCGCGTGCTCTACTTCAGTGGCTCGGGGTTCATGGGTTTAGATCCTGGGCACGGATCTACACACTCTCATCAAGCCATGCTGTGGCAGCATCCCATATACAAAATAGAGGAAGATTGGCATAGATGTTAGCTCAGCAACAATCTTCCTCAAGCAAAAAGAGGAAGATTGGCAACAGATGTTAGCTTAGGGCCAATATTCCTCACCCAAAAAAAAAAAAGATACACTATAATGTGCTCCAGGTATAGGGTGGAGGAAAATACTGACAGAACAGAGATGTTGCTAGGCAATGTGGCAGAGAAAGTGAAAAAAACGAGGACTAAAGACTTTAAATATGGGTATCTGAAAGGGCGGGCCTTTTCATTTCTGTTTTGCTACCCAGCATTTCGATCCAAGAGAGAACACTGCAAAGTTCCACGTCCTCACCATACCTCTCTCACTCCACCCTGGGGATATCTGGGGTATGGGGCACTATTTTGTCCAGTGCTCTTCAAATTTAAGGTATTATTACCACTGTTATTGTTTTTAGCTATACCATTACTACCACTGTATAAGTAATAAGACCCCAATCAGTGATAAGTCACTGCTGAGACATTAACTGGCATTAGGCAGAGCTACTGGGATACCAAGCATTAATTCTTCACTTCTTAGTAGCAGAATCTCAACAGAATGCCAATTCTATGATATTTTTCAGCCTCTCTTTCAAATTGGAATCATGTGGCTGCTTTCTGGCCAGTGAGATGTAAACAAAAGTATGGCGTGGGACTTCTGGTATCCTCTCTGGCCACAGCGTCACTCCTCCCCAGTATCCGAATATCTCAAATTAAACTGCATAGGACTCATTGCCATTATTACCAATCAAATTAACAAATAGTTGAGTCAAAAATATATGGCTCATTATATACAAGAGTCATAATACAGGCAGGTCTCAGAGAGGGAATAATAGAGAAACCACAGAAAAATATGTTCTTCTATGGAGGAAATTAGTACTCCTCAAATGTTACTGAATAAGATGTTTGCCTACTCAGTCCCAGTATAAACCCCCATTCAAAGGTTTTTCTGGAACACTGGATTGAATATAGATAGTGGGGGAAGATGTTGCTGATAATAGGAACAGAGTTGCTGTGCTGTCCATAGCATGTGAGGGCACAGGAAAAAACGGACTCAGCTCAAACAAGAGTATGGTAATTTCAGGCTTCATTAGAAACACAGGGAGGTGAAATCAATGTAAGCCCGACAGGAAAGAATCAAAATCAGTAAGGAAAGAAAATTTAATTTCAAGCTTCTAAGGAGAGACTATAAATAATGTAAAGTTTAAAAAGTATTAGCAAAAATAGATCATGGTATCTCTCTCTCTCTCTCAAGCAAAATAGCTAAACTTGAAAGTTTCTTGAAGACTTTCAGTTGTGAATATTTAAAAGCAAATGCACATGTTTGCCAGAGAGGAAAAGATGTTTGGGGAGAAAATATTAAAATGAAAAGTCTGGGAGAATATACACCAAAATATTAATGCTGATATGAGTGACGCCAGTTTATTTTTCCATTGTTTTTTATACTTTATGTGGTCTTTGAAAATTTAAAACTGTGAATGTGTAATTTTTATAATTAGACAAAGAGCTTTTGCAAATAGGAAAGCGTTCAAGTAGTCATACAATACTATGAACAGAAAGGTTTATCTAATTGAATAAGTCATATATCAGTAAGTGCAGAGCTAGGGCCAGGGCTTCCATGTATAAGAACCATTCTATATATTATCCAATACCTAGCAGCTCAGTTTCTGATCTGAGGACAGCATTTCCTATTACGGGCTTTGAGTCTCCTCATCTGTAAAGTGAAGTGAGTGAACACACTGGGTGTCTAAGATTCTTTTCAGCTCTGAAATCCCAGGACTCTTGCTTCAAGAAGTAGTCCTGTGTTTGTTGCTTACATAGCATGGTCTTCATCACATCACATCTCATGCATGGGCATGCGTCCTCGGTTGAGCAAAGGTCAGAAGGGCAAAAAGCACCCTGAGAACATCACATCCCAATTTCCCAAGCAATCAGAATCACAGGAACAACCCCACAAGGCTGGAAGGGAAGGTCCAATGCGTATTAATACATCCTACGCATGCTTCCCCTCTAGAATGTCTTTAAACAACTTAGTCTGTCATAGAGTCCTTCGAGTCCTTCAATTAAAAAAGAAATGACACATGTACCATCTCCTTTCTAGTCTGCTAATTTGTGTTTAGGAAAGTCTTCCAACATGAAAAACACATGGTTAATCACCTTTGAGACCCAACACAACAAAGTAGCCTAGAAAGAGAAAAGGGCTTTTTTTTATCATTTAAATTGTTATATAGTCAATCAAATCTAATCTATTCTAATTTATTCACATGGAAGGTCAATTATTCAAATACTTTTAATTCAGCCTGCACCTGATCTTGGTGGCCAGTGAACCATTCAAAGGGCAGCTGTTTTATGTGTGTGTTTTAATATGCATTAGTTATCACACTTTTACATTTTCTTCCTTTTCTACTATTTAAGCTAACACAGCCTGCCTGACGAAGCACATTTAAGTGGGGGGAAAAATACTAAGAATTCTTTGTATTCTAGAATGAAAACATATTCTCTATGGCCTTTCTCTAGTCAATGTATATGAAGAACCCACCAGATTCATGCTACAACCATCTGTTGGGAGGAAAACACCACAACAGCTTTAAGGAAATATTGGTACTACCTTTAGAAAACCCCATACTGAACAGCAGACCACACACACATGCTTCTACAAGATGAGCAACTGGACTGCGAGCCCATATGCTGATGGAACGCAGGCAGCAGACCTACTTCACAGGCCAATCACTCCTTTCTCCACAACTATTTCATCTTCAAAATGAGCCTAAAATGCATGTCAAGGAACAACATACATTTGTCTTTGCACTTACTATGAAGGCTCTTGTTTGCTGACTTGCTCAAGGGTCCAGCTTCAATTCCAATCAACTTATTTATTTGTGTTATACTGGAAGATAAATTTACCAGGGAAGAACAAAATATTGGAAGTATTCCATGATAAACAAGAGAAAGTATGCCAAAGCTCTGAGCAGCAAGACTGATCAGTCAAGAACAAAGAGACGCAGAGACTTAAACATACAAGTATTTATTCTCTCGCATAAAAGACTGGTGGTATCTAGGCCAGGGCTGGTATGTCAGTGCCTGAAGTCAATCAGGGACTCAGACTCCTTTGATCTTTCTCCTCCACCATGCAAGGCTACCATCCTAAGGTTATCTTTTAGTCCAAGAGTGCTGCTGGAGCTCCCGCCATTATAAAGGCATTCCGAGCAGCAGCAAAGAACAAAGAGAAGGGAAAAGGAAAAAGTGCTCCCTTCCCAGCTGCTTCAGCTTCTTAAAAACAGCCTTGCCAGAAGTCGCATACCATACTTTGGTTTACATCTCATTGGTCAGAAAGCAGTCACATGACTCCACGTAGCTGAAATATCACAGAATTGATATTCTGCTGAGATTCTGCTACTAAGGAAGAAATAAAGAATTGATATTGGATATCCCAATAGGCACAGTCTCTGCCTTATACCAATTAATGTCTTGGGAGTAAGTAATCCCTAATTGAGGTCTATCATTTCCAGTGGTGGAAGCATAGCGAAAAACAATGACAGTGGTAATAATACCTTAAATCTGAAGAACTTCCATGTAAAAGTTTTAATTCAGTTCACACAATAATTACATGATGGTAACAATAAAACTGACAATAATAATTAGTACTGACATCAAAAATTAGTAGCAGTATCTACCATTTATTGAACTCTAGGTTCTTTGTCAAGTGCTATAATACCTTATTTTTATCAATCTTCATGTCAACTTAGCAAGGGTTCTATAACTCTGTTTTACAGAGAAGCCATTGACTTCAGAGATGGGAAGTGACTTTCCTAAGGTTACACTTCACCAGAAAGAGACAGAACTGCAATGCTCCCAAGGCCCTCCTGATGACATTGGTATTAATCATCACCCTGATGAGGTCATTAATACTCCCATTTTACAGTTGAGGAAACTAAGGTTCAAATAATTGGAATGCTTTAATTTATCATAATTATAATTTACTAGAATTTCAAACCAATGGTAGGATTTTGTTTGTAAAAATGATTTTTTTATCCACTGGCTTTAAGGGGCCCAGAGAAGGAGTCAGAAAATCTGGCTTCTCATCCTGGCTCTGTAGGTTAATAGGGATTCCGATTTGATAGCAAAAATAATACATGTCCACTGAGAAGGAAAAGTTCAAACAATACAGAAAAGAAGAAAGTAAATATCACCCCTAAGATAGCACCAATCTGAGAAAATATGATCAATGTGAACATTTTGGTGAGCATTCGCTGGGGTTTTTCTCATCCAGATTTATAGATGGGGAGGGAGACCTGGAGGGGGAGAGTGAGGTAATTTGCCTAAAGCTCTGCGCTCGGGAGCCAGGACTCAGCTTCACTCAGTGCACGTCCCCAGTGCATTCTCTGACCCAGGTCAGTCACCAGTCTCATTGTTTCTGCTGAACGACATTCCACACACACGCAGGAGTGAAAACCCTGTGACAAAGAGACTGCCCTTTCTTTTAATAGGCTTTTAAGAAAATGCCTTTTTATGTTTCTCTTCCAAGGACCAAGATGAGAAAAGTAAAATATGACCATTAACCAAGTGCCCGTGCCATACATGAGTTTAACACCCCAAACAAGAGACAGGGTTTTGAACATTAAACAATACATTGAAGCCAACTCATTTCTCATTTTCTTTTTCCAACTCCATAAATCTGCTTAAAATCCTAAGTGTAGATTATATATTTAAGTGACTCTGGTATTCTGGCAAGTAAAAACATAAAATGTAATTAGGTTTCCATATAACTATAACAGAAGCAGCACAAAGTAAGATGGCATTCTGTGAAGGAAGAAGTTTATGTACTCCTTTCAATATGTTTTTAATCATATATATATCTATGAGGCGCTGAGAAAACAGAGATAAATCAGAAAAAAAGGACCTTCCTTCTAGAAACATCAAGATTGTTTCTCAATCTTGGCACTATTGTCATTTTGGGCTGGATAATTCTTTGTTGTGGGGGCTGTCCTGTGCACTGCAGGATGTTTAGCAGCATCCCCAGCCTCTTCCCACTAGATGCCAGAAGCACATCCACTCCAAATTGCCAAGGAACAATGTCTCAGCTGTTACCAATGGCCCCTGGGGGAAAACATGACCTCCAGTTGAGAACCATGATTTGGTAGATCCCCTCCAGTTCACACAATCTGGGAAGATTTCCAAGGACATAGTGATAACTGAGGCACGCAAAGTTGGGAGGAGGAGGGAGAACATTCTGGGACAAAGATATCTGCGACAGATGGTAGATCTAGTCTATGCTAGCAATGGAAGGTAAAGTTGTCTGGGGCCAGATGATATGAGCTTCTGAATCTCTGACATAGGAGTTTAGAATTTAGTCCGCAGAAAATGGGGATCAAATCAAGTTTGTGAGCAATAACTGAGACAAAATACACAAAAAGCAAGTCCTAAGAGGTAGGCTTGAGGGCCTGCTGCTGTGGCTTCTGCCCTTTGATTGCTTTCATTAAAGACAAGTGGGGGATGAAGTAATTACTACCCCTCTCTGAAACTGTCTACATAACAAAGTGGCTAAACACCACTGAAATTTTTCCTATTTTCAAAATAGAAATATTTTAATGCATAGGAAGTATTTTGCACATTACCTTACATACAGAACACTCCCATCAATGTTACTCCTCATTGTTATCATTGTTGTCACTACGCTTATTAATGGAAGAAAGGGTAATAATGATGGCCAATGTCAGCATTTCTCAGATCTGTGTCAAGAAACTCTGGTATCTGGAAAGTGTTAAAAATATCTACACATACAGATGTGCACACAGGGAGAATTAATTTCATTCCAAAATTTATTTTTTTAAAAAGGAAACCATTTATGACAAAGGGTGTTAAAATAGGAGAAATTTTTTCATCTCCATATATTTTGTTATACATGCTTAAATTCTCTAATTTATATTTTCCGACAAAATAAGAACACATAAATTAATTTTTTATCTTTTGTTGAAGTAATTAATTTGTCTATGAGGCCCCCCTTTTCCTGTCTTCTTTCATGAGTTCATGTTGGTGTCCCACTCTACTTGAGATATTATAAATCTGGGAAACACTGTCCTGATCAAGCTGACTGGGACTATAGGGAAAAAAAACCAGCTTTGGGATCCCAAGGTTATGCAAGGGACAGGGGCCACCTTGAAATGTGGAGAAAGAAAGTGTCATCCCTAAGAAAAGGTCAAGGAGAAAGCTGCCTTGCCAGCTGTCTGCATACATCACTCCAAGGCAAACAACTGACCGAGAGTAAAATAATCTCAGGTAGGTATCAAAATAGCATCAGTGCCAGCAGAAGGCCAGGGAAACACATCTGCAAAAAATGGAGTGTCACTGTTCAGGAACTGGAGGGCCATCGCTTCCTGTGCATTTGAGGCAAGTTTCTTCCATGACACACTATGTTTTGTTTCCGTGAACATTTAAGCTCCAGATTTGGACAGCAGAGACCGGGCCTGAGCCCATTCCTTTAGAGAGTGCTCGGATGGTTACTGAAAGTGACACTTTTCTAATTATTCTGTCAAGCATCAATCTCAGAAGTTCCCAGTTCCTCAGCACTCTGACTGACAGGGCAATCAGCACTTTACTTAAAGCATAAGCACCAACGTCTCCTGGCCTGTGAGAGCTCCCCACATGCTGAACGAAAACAAGACTGGAAGAAGGTTGAGAAGTCCTCACAGCAGTGAAATTTGTGCACACACCCTTCTTGGGAATAGAGTTTTTCTAGCTGGAATCCCTTTGATATGGGGACCTCCCCAGCTCCAAGGGGTATATTTCCAAATCTCAACCATCATGGTTAGGATTTACTCTGCACTCTGATGACACAATGTAGTAACATCTCTTGGTTACGTGAAAATTAAATAGAAATCTCTTTTAAAATGGAGTCGGGAGACCAGAAGGGAGAGCTCTCATGCACATACCACTCGACATCGATTACCAACCCCAACAAGAAGGGATGTACTTTGTATCTCTGGAAGGAAGTGACACTATTCTACCCCAGCAAGAGAAAGGAAGCTTTTCTCCTTTCCTGGCAACAGCCTAGTCAATGAGAGACTGTCACAACTCAACCAAGGAAAAGCCACTACACTTCAAACTCTCAGCTTCCTCCAATGGATTCTTTGTTTATAAAAACCCTTTCCAACTCCTCCTTTTTCCTCTATAAAAGAACTTTCTCTTCCACGTTCTCTAGACTTGCCTGTGGTTCACCACAGACTGCATGTCCTGAATTGCAATTCTTTGCTGTTCCCAAATAAACCAATTTTGCTGGTAAAATAACCGGCTGTTATTTGTTTTAGGTTAACATTATGTGACTGCTGAAAACTTAATCAAAAGGTACATGAAAAAAGCCAATGTCAGAGACCTCTGTAGCTTAAGGTAGACCAAAGTGCTCAGGGGTGGAGCAGGAGTCTAGACCTTCCCAACCCCAAATCAAACTCCTATTTCCACCTTTCTTAGATGCTGGGCTTCTAAGCGAAAAAAGGGGCGGGGGCAGCACAAGAACTGTCACAATGGTACAAATTATTCTTATTAATTAAATTTAGCCAAATTCCACTCATCTGTTTTTCTCTAAAAGTTGCCTCCATATACTAACCATTGTTGCACTTCAGGTTTGCCCTTGGGAATGGTATTACACATGATTTCCGACACAATACACAGAAAGAGAAACTAGATTGATGGATCTGTATTTCAAGTGGTTTGAATGCAATGGTTAAGGTCTGTGAAAGCTGCCTGAAAACGCGAGGCTGCATGCACATCCTGGTGTTAAAAGTCAAGGGGGCACAGAATAGAGAAACGGGTTATATGATGAGTAAGAGCCACCAGGATAAATCCACAAAACAACTGCCTGAAATACGTTATGGGGGGGAAAAAAAGCAGGGCACCAATAGTTATTTCCCTAAATATAAGTAGACAACCCATCATATTTCAGGATTCCCAAGGCTTGGAGAAAAGGCAGGTAATTCAAAAGCAGATAGTTTTGGGTTGCCTAGACTAACTAAAGTCCTAGCTGCTCTGTTTTCTCTCTTCCCTTTCCACAATACATACTCCCATCTTTGTCTCAGATTTCATCATTCTGGTGCTTAAAGCCTTTCAGAAGCTTCTCATTTAATTTAGAATAAGATTCAAACTTCCTGCTTTGGCCTACAAGTCCTTCCTGAGCTGGCCCCAGCCTAACTCTCACCTCCTGCCCAGTTCTCCTCACTCACTCTGCTCCGGAAACACTCTGATGGTTTCTTGCCTTCCAGCCTTTGCACTTTCTTCCCTTGCTCTTTCCACTTCGCCCCAGATGACCATAGGTTAATTCCTTTATATCATTCAGGTCTGAGATCAAGTGTCACCTCCTCACAGAAGCTCTCCCTGGTCACTCCACCTAAAGTAACTGCTTCCTCGCCGGTGAGGCCATGAGAATGCACCTCAGACCTGCAACCACAGGAGCACAACTGGCTGCCTTGGTGCAAAAGGCCAAGCTTTCCCTGGTCTGCTCCCAGCCAATGACTAGGCATGGGGGGACACTGAGGCAGGCCCATTCCCAGGAGACCTGGGACATCTCTACCAGCTGACTTTAGCTCCAGGACTCCCCAACAGCCTTGCCAAACCTACCTCACTGCACACCAGTGTAGGAGGCTTCCCCACCCAACCTTCCTTCCCTCTCTCCCTCACTCAGGGTCAGACCTGCATCACAGTCTCCTGGCTCTCCCAGCCTTTCCTGGCTCCTTCACCATTTTGTTTCAAAGGCACTTCTCCGAATAACATCCTTGCACAAGAGGTGTTTTGGAGGTGTCTGGGACCCTGATCAACAAACTCACTATCACCTCATCCTGTTTTATTGTCTCAGTACTTACCACTAAAAAAAATGATCTGGAATGGCACCCAGCAAACTGCATTTCACCAAGCCCTCCAGGTGGTTCTGAGACATGCTCAAGTTTGAGAAACAATGACCTAATATTATACAGCTAACTATAGTCAGAGTAAGAATCAGGACTCAGCCTTATGAATTTCCAGTTCATTTCTTAGCAACCACTACTCTTAGTAACACATACAATCCTTAGATTGTATCCCTGCTTAAGCACGCTTTAACAAACGAATTTAAATGCCAATCAGTTTTTACATCTATTTTTTTAAATATGGATTTAATAAATGGACATTAACTTACCAGGTAAGCTGAAGCAATTTCTAGAACATTGATCTGTTCATGGCTGACTGCCTCCATGTATCTAACTGGCTTTGTAGCTTTTAGGCAGTAAAAATAAACTTCTCAATTTATACTGCTCTCTTGTGAAGGAAGCTTAATCTGAGGTTCTGCCATTACTAACATGGAAAAGCAGTAGCGCTATCAAGACGGCATCTGGCAAGATGAAATGGCACTGAAGTTTGTTGCTATTGATTTCTATGTGGCAAGACCTGTGTCTTGTTTTCCTTTTAAATCAAGTGCTATGATCTCCAGGAAGAAATGCTAAGGTTTTGGTGAACAGTGATGGCCCAGCCACAGGGCTAGCAAGGATGATAAAGACAAAATGGATGGATTACAATCAAGAAATGCATGGACGGTAAGGTATGAAATATTATCTGTCTGAACATCCAAAATAAAAGGAAATAACATGCTTTGCTGCTCACAAAAAGGAGACAGCAAAAGTTTCCTTTCTAACATAAATCCTTAACTATCTTTCCCTGGAGGGAAAAGGTATATTAAATCTAGTCCGTTATAACTTTAGATACAAGTCAGGATTCTGAAAAGCAGAAATAATTTGTTTTTAAGAATTGAGAAAGGGAACATCTACAATGATACAAGTGCAGAGATGACGACCTTTCTTACTAATTAATGACTTCTGGAGTGCAAAGCCCTCTGTAGAATTTCAAAATGTTCTCCACAACTTTGCTTTTCTCTTACCTCTTGAGGTCAATGATATAAATACACTTAACTCTATAATTATCCTCTGAAATCTGAGTTTTATTATACTAGCCAGAATCTCTTAAACATTGTAAATCAAAATAATAGCTCTGACATATGTTTATAACCTCAAAAACTGAGGAATACAAAGTTTCTCAGTTTCTCACAATTTTCTCACCAAGCACAATGGGTTTGGTCAAAGTGTGTACCATACCTACTTAAGCTCCAGAGACAACAACTTTGACAGATGAAGTGAGGAAAAAAGTAATCCACTGCCTTCCTATAACACGGAAAAAAGATGAAATGGAAAATCCCAGGATGACAGATTTTTCATATAGAGTTTCAGTAAAAGGATAACGTCTCTGGAAACTTAAACCATAATTTTACCTTGAACAAGTATAGGGTAGAATGTCCTTGAAAGGGAGGATTCGACAATTATAAAATGTTTATTCATGCAATAAATACCTAATGAGTGATGACTATATCAGCATAACGTAATAACCAAGAGTTATTAGAAACGAACAATAACTAACAGTATGTGCTAAGAGCTTCATATGTCTTATGTCATTTAACACACATAACAACGCTATCGAACTGTTTCTATTAATACGCCCATTTTACTGGCAGGAGAAAAATGAGTCTTAGAGGAGTTAAGTCATTTGCCAAGGTCACATAGCTAAGAGGGATAGAGCTGGAATCCCAATTCAGGCTGACTTGTAAGCGGCCCAGGTTCTTAACTACCACACTGTATTGTCTAACATTGAGCCAAGTACCCTGAAAAATATAATGCATGCCCTCAAGAAACTTTAATGGGAAAAACAGATGGGAGAGGAAAACTACAACACAGTTGCTCAGCCAAGTGCAACATGAGGGGCAAATATGTGAAATGAAAGCCTGCTGGGTGGTGACATAAATTCTAGAAGATTAGGGGTGAGGCAGGAAGAGGATAGAGTTTAACCTGGGAATAGTCAAGAGATCCAGCTCACTTCCATTTGTTTCCTGGCCTCATCTTATATTTGTCCAAGACTTTTCCCTTAAGTTATTCATTTATTTGCTTAAAAATATTTTTTCAGCCCCTACTATGTGCCAATATAGTGAAAAACAAGGACCCTGAGTTCATGAAGATCATACTCCAGCTGGCGAGGTTAGGTCATTTTCAAAGATGGTCATGAGGGGCTGGCCCTGTGGCTCAGCGGTTAAGTGCTCGCGCTCCGCTACTGGCGGCCTGGGTTTGGATCCGGGCGTGCACTGATGCACCACTTGTCCGGACATGCTGAGGCGGTGTCCCACATACAGCAACTAGAAGGGTGTGCAACTATGACATACAACTATCTACTGGGGCTGTGGGGAGAAAAAGGGGGAAAAAAAGGAGGAGGACTGGCAATAGCTGTTAGCTCAGGGCTAATCTTCCTCATACACACACAAAAAAAGATGGTCACAAAATATCTTCCATCACACATGCTCTTTTGCAATGTGATTCTGCCACTCCCACATTAAGAGATGGGGTCTGTTTCTCCAGCCCCCTTGCATCTGGACAGGACCTGTGACTACAATGACTAACAGAATATGGCAGAAGTGACGGTGGCAGTTCTGATCTGGCAGCTTCCATTTCCTGCCTCATGGAAACCAGTTACTATACATGATCATTCTGAGACCACCTTGCTGTGAAAGGCCAAACCACAGAGTGATGACATGGGATGTAGAAAGAAAGAAAGAGAGAGGCCAAGGAGGAATGAGGCACCAGACGTGAGAAGAAGGCATCATGGACGTCCAGCCTAGTTGAACTTTCAGATGGTCCAGCTCTAACCACCAATGACAAAAGCTACATGACAGACTTCAAGCAAAAACCACCCAGTGGAACCCAGCAAACCCAGAGAACCATGCGAGATAAGAATAAACTGCTATTTTAAGCCACTATGCTTGAGGGTGGTTTGTTAGGAAGCAGTGGATAATGGGAACAGAACTGAATACAAAATTACCTATATGACTACATAATTAAACAAGAAGTAGAGTATAATCTGAGAGTCATAACCAGGAACATACACTTGCCTTCAGAAACCAGGTCTGAGGGGTTCGTGGAAGGCTCTCTACATAATTACATTTAGGCTGAGACCTGAACAGTGAGTAGAAGAGAGAAAATGCAAGAGGGGAAGAGTTTGGGGCAGAAAGAACAGCCCAGGCAAAGTCCTGAGGATGAGGATGAGCTCATACATTCCAGGAAAGGAGAGACGGCCAGTGACCAAACTGAACTAAATGGATCAAGACAGGCATGAGGTGGGCTGGAGAGTTGGCAGGGGCTGGCTCACATGGAGTCTTGTAAGCCATGGTGGGTGTTGGGAACTGTATCTTGAGAGCAATGAGAGCCAAGTCAAAGGAGTGACAGATTTGCGGTCACTGTGGTTGTCACAGGTGGGTCTCAGGGGAAGTCAATGGGGAATCTGACTAGACACAAGGTCTTAGAGACTCAAGCACAGGATGCCCTGAAGTGAAACTTTACGTTAGGCCTCACAAGGCTAGAAGATTTTTAGCTTAAAAAAAAAAAACATGAATACAGTGTCCAGGGAATTAACTTTCTCAATTAAAACTTTATGACTCACACAATGAGTTTAAGTTTATAGTCCATACAAAAATCTGACCTAATTCAGGGAACAGAATGTGGCTAAACGAAATAAACTAAAGAAAATAAAACAAAAAGAATGGCACGGTTTGAATAAGAAGCTTAAGTGAATTTTTCACATTTCATGTGGTTTTCTCGGGCCCAAATTAGCCAAAGATGTGCACATAATGAGTGTCTTATACTTTAGGTTCTGCTTCAGCTTTCTGTTTCTGTCGAGTCTGTAACTACATTTTATTTCATTTACACGCTTTTCTCTAAAATGCCCAAATGTTTTCAATGACCACCATGTAAATGGGCAGATGCCCACTGCCGTCCCCGCCCTACACACCAAAAACATAAGAAAGGAGAGCTGCTTTCCAAGCACAGCTGTTGCGCACTGGAAATCCTCCATGCCTCTGTCACAAGGAGGCCTGCTGGCAGGGAGGGTGATGGGCTGCGCAAAAAGGGAGACCAGCACTTTGCTGCCTGAGGCAAGGAACCACAGAAACTTAAAACACTATGACGAGAAAAATCTGGAGAATATACAATATGTTGCTAACAGTGTTGGGATCTGAGTAGTCTTCATCTGCTTTGTTTGTTTGCTTTTGTGTATTTTCTAAGATAAACAAGAATTTCTCAAGCAATAATTATTAAAAATCATAGTACCAGTGTATTACTGGGATAGTATTAAAATGACATTTGGCCAGAGCACCCAGGGAAGTCTGAAGTCTCTCAGTGTTGACTACAAGGCTGCCACACAAGGTCAATGAAGGAAATAATGTGCCAACACAGTAAGACGAGGCAATGTGACCTCTATTATTAGCTGAGGTGAGAGCCCCAAGTCTTATTAAGACTGAATGACTGTGTTGAGGGCTTCTTTATCCATGTTAAGTTAAAGACATTAAAACATCATAATTGCTCTCTCTATTCCCATGCTCCAACTCCAACAACCTAATTCCAAGTTTCTTAACTTACCACTCCATTAAAATCAGAAAACCTCACTTTTCTGTAGTAACAGAAAAAGCAGCCAGAGAGAAAGACAGAGAACATATGGTATTTACTCCATAAACGGCTACAACTGGTCTAGTCTATATTGGTCCTGCCTTCTCTGGGGCTAGATACAAAAGAAGGAGTTGGGGGAGAAATGATGATGAGGAAAGGACGAAGAAGAAAGAAAACTGACTTGGCCAGCTTTAGGGGAGAACCTTGGTCTGTGCTACCCACAGGCAGGACCTCTGAAAGCGACCTTAACTCACCTGGGCTCTGGATCTTGTAACTGGACACCGTGACTCCACCCACCAGGACACCCGCCAAGGAAAAGTGCCTTAATGAAACAAATCAGATCCAGGGCTTTCCTCCTCCTTAAAGCAGTTATGAGGAAACAGTAGATGCGAGGAAATTGCTCCCCCAGAGGCCATAATGTGATTAAAGAAAACATTAAACACACACACAGATTCTTACAAAATCATCCTAACTGGTACCTACAAAAATATATTCAAAAAATCTTCTGTGTGTTTAGAGTGCCTAATGGTTTTGGTTTAAAATATACAAAATGAGTGAAAATAATTCAATGTTACATTATAAATTGATTATAACACTGAGAAAATCAAGTGTCATTTCATCTCAATTACCTACTTTGTCCATCGAAAAAAATCCATAAAACGAGTCCAACAAGAACATGGCAAACAAGCTTTTCCTTGGCGTCTAATTTGAGGCACTTTTAACACAGTAATATTCATCACTTCAATACATGGAAAAAGTAAAGTCTAGAAAATTCATATATTCATATTTTACTATTTACTTTTACATTAAAGAAGAGAATTTTTTTTAAAAAGATCATGTTTCCATTCTTGCTGGATGCAAAGTCTGCAGCAACCACAAAGTGTCACATATTTAGTCCCAAATTCAAAATCTGATAATTGCATATTTATTACAAGATATATTAGATTTTTATGTGATTTTTGTATTTTATCACAGATTCTGTTTACTGGATTGTTTTATAATGAAATATCCTTGATGAGAATAATTTGGTTTTACCCAACTGTCACTATTACAGTAAGATTTATTTAGTTTAATTATATACAGACTGTCTCAAGACATCTGTTAATGTCTAAGCATTCTATTTGTTAATTGGTTTTTATTTAACATTTGGGATCATTTAGCAAAATACTTTGTTCAGGGACTGATGAAAGCCAACCAAGCTCAATTAACTGAATGGTCACCAAAGTACCATTTTAAAGAGGGACAGGAAAAAATAAAATTCTTCCATGTTTAGCTCTAGGGTTAACAAAAGAAACATTTAATATAATCCCATGTCTCCAAGGGGGAACAAACATACTATAAATCCAATTCCATTTGTAAACCTATACCACAAAAGTATCAAAGATGATCACATTATGGTGGCAGCAAAAAAACCAGGAAGCCAGCTTAATGTCTTAATAATAGGAAAATGACTAAAAATATAAGAACGTATTCACATAATGGAACCCGATAGGGTTGCTAAAAATCTTGCTGCAGAAAAATATTTAATGATGTGGTAAAATGATTTCAGTATCTTGTTAAGTGGAAAAAAACGGTATGATCCCAATTTTAATTAAAAATATATGTGTATTTATATAGAAAGAAAAAGAAAACACTGGAAGCAATAGGCCAAATTTTGATAATAGCTATCTATGAACTAAGGAATTATGGGTGATTTTATTTTATTCTGTGTGCTTTTCTGTATTCCAAATCCTCCATAATGACCATGTAATAAATTATGGAACTGAATTATTTAGGAAATGAAGTAAATCTCATAGATGCTTAATTCTGAAATTTTAAAAAATTAGTAACGTAGACATTAATTTGTAATCTAAAAAGAATGAGTGTTAAAGACTATGTTTCAGACACTGTTAAAAAAATACCTTCTGTATCAAGCTTCCAGGTAATCATTAAGACTCAACTGCACAGGCCAGCTCCGTGGCTTAGCGGTTAAGTGCCCGCGCTCCGCTGCTGGCGGCCCGGGTTTGGATCCCTGGCGCACACCGACGCACCGCTTCTCCGGCCATGCTGAGGTCGTGTCCCACATACAGCAACTAGAAGGATGTGCAACTATGACATACAACTATCTACTGGGGCTTTGGAGGGGAAAAAAATAAATAAAAATGTTTAAGACTCAATTGCAGAGTACAAAGTATATAAGAATAGATATTACACACTTGATTTTGAGGTGAGTTTTATTTGAGTTTTGACCCAACTTCATTTTAAAAAGGGGTTTCATTTGGGAAAGACGCAAGGCTGTTTTCTACAGATAATTTCTGAGTGTCAGCACTACCAGCCCTAAACTCCTCAAGGATTGCCAAGCACAGCAATTGAGTTGTGAATGGTGTTTAATTAAAACCATGTACTGTAAGTAAATGGAACAACAGTTCACACTGACAATCGTGTCTTGATTTATCAAGCCTGTGCTGCTCTTCTCTAAAGGGGGGCTACAGCTGGTGTCCTCTGTGATGGAAAACGGTAGACAGTCAGCATCATCTTCTTGTGGTCATTACGTTTTAAGAACACATTGTCAAAGAAATTATGACAGAGGGCCGGCTCGGCAGTGTAGTGGTTAAGTTCATGTGCTCTACTTTGGCGGCCCAGGGTTCGCAGGTTCAGATCTTGGGCACGGACCTATGCACCGCTTATCAAGCCATGCTGTGGCAAGTGTCCCACATATAAAGTACAGGAAGATGGGCACAGATGTTAGCCCAGGGCCAATCTTCCTCAGCAAAAAAAAAAAAAAAAAGAAGAAGAAGAAGAAGAAGAAAGAAAGAAAGAAAAGAAATTATGACTGACATACTACATTTTCTAGAATTTATATTTTCTTTACATTGAAGAGAGGAATATTGCTGTGCTGAAATGCCTCAAAATGATGCCCCAAAATGAAGCTCATTCACTGTGTTCTTGCTGGTCTCGTTCTCTGGATTTCCGTGGATATACCAAGTAGCTGACAGAGATGAGACAAGACTTGATTTGCCTGGTGACTATAAAGGGTTTGGCTCCCTTTCAGAAGAACAAGCCAAATCTTCCTATATTTGCTCAAATTTAACTCGCCTTATGATAATCCTTTCTTTTATATTTAGAACGTCTCACCCAATTCTAAAATACTGTTGCATATAAAATTTTAAAATAGTTTTGTTAAGAAGCTTCACTTAAAATCAGATTTAAACACATAACTTTACTGGCTTAATGTAGCCTTCCTTTAATTTATTTTTAATGGTTTGTGTTTTTTTTTTTTAATGCCCCATATGAGCATCCAGGTCATTCACAATTCTCACAGTGAGAATATCTGGTCCTTTTCAACTCCAGAGATTTCTCCCTCAGGAAAGGCCCATCCCAGGCCTAGGAAGGGGACGAGACAAAGGGGTGTGGGTTGGAACTTCATCTCTTTCGAGTTCCTGATACAGTGGTCCCCACAGACCACACATAACCAGCCTCCACCTTCCCCATCCTCAGAATTGCTCACTCATGACAACAACAAGGCATGTGCATCTAGCTCCAAATGCCACTGCCTGTCCTGGTCTGCAAAGATGAGAGGAGGAAAAGGAGAGAATGTGCTACTGAGCAATGAATACAAGCACAAGTATCGGTGTCTTAACAGTCATGCCTCTTGCATTAGTGCTACACAAGTAAATGGCATATGTAATTGATAAAATGTCACCAAGCATATTACTCTGAGTGCCCAAGTCACAGCTGGCAAACCCTGACATGGTATGAGCATTTAGTTAAGTCTACCTCATATCAGCAAAATAGAAAGAATAAAAATGATATAACCCCTAGCTAACTTAAACAAGACATTAAGAGCTCACCAATGAAAATGTTCTTTCATTAGTAAGAAAACTGAGTTATTTCTCGTCATTGTGACAATGGCAAGAGGAACTCTGAGTTTCCCCTCCATGTAACAAAAGCTGTGCAGCTTGGAAGTTCTGATTAACGGTGAATCTGCCACAATTCAGAAAGCACACCCCTAAATGGGAGTTCAAGAGGACGGTCTTCAGGGAGCAGCGGGAACTAAACAATTTGGAGGAGGTCCTGGAACTTGCCAGCTCACTGTAATTTGTCCCGTCATATGTTTTCAATGAAAAGCCAGGCCTTGTAGTCCCAGACCTTTACGTTAAATGATCTGTTGAGCATGAAGCATTCAAATTCTACCACCAACCATGATATACTTTGCATACGCATTGCCTCCATCTACTCTCCCAAAACTGATTTTTTTTTTCCTTTGCAAGTCCATACAATTATGAACCTGAAGTACTGTGCAGAAGGATAACTTCATTGGGGTATGATATAGAAAAACTCTCTTAGAACCTAGAATTTCAATACGCGTTCTCTCTGTGCAAAGCTCATTTTGCCTCTTTGCTCAATGAAATTTCTATTGGACTCAATTTATGTGTTTATGTGCAACTAATTCATAAACACAATTTTAACCTTTAACGTTGTATAAGTTGATTCTGAGAAACCAAGAGTCAGGTCCATATCCATGTAAGATAAGAACCAGGTTTACCTCATAATATTCTCCTAGCAATGTAGCCATCAAGTTAGGTTATTCACTAAGACTGATAACTTCAGGCAGCATAAGACAATATTTCCAAAAGTTAAGAGAAGGGAAAACTGAAATTCATAGATCTTTTTGTCAGAGGGATCTAAATAATTTCATACTGAGCAAAACAGGGATAACTGGTTCCAGCTCTGGATTCTGGTCTTATGGAGAAGCGAAGAGCATTTTCTTGCAATTAATTTGAAGACATCTCTAAAACCAGAAGAACTACTTATAATGTTCCCTGAGCAACTGTCATGATTCCCTGAATCTCCAAATGCATGCAAACCCCCTTGTATCTAATTGTAGGCCCACCTTCCCAGGGTAATGCCTTCTGCATCACTCATTTTCAAACTGGCTGCACCGAGCAATCACCAGAAGAGCTGAAAAAATCCAGAATCTCAGTACCTCCCCCATCCTGAGAGATTGATTTAATCATCCTAACAGCTCCCCAGTTGCTTCTAATGTGCAACCAAGTACGAGAATACAAGTCCTTGTAAACTATCTCTATTCAGCTGGGTTTTTTGTTGTTGTTGTTGTTTTTGGTTTTTTCCTGAAGGCAAAGTCTGGATCTTATTCATCTCTTTATCCCTAGTGTCTTCCCCGGTGACTTCTTCACAGCATTCCTCACAATCACAGTCTGTAATTAGAAAATTGGTGAAACATTTTATTGAAGTCTGTCTGGCCCACGACACTGTAAGCTCCATACATGGAGGATGGTCTCTGTTTTGTTCACTACATCCCCCCTCCTCACAGAGTGGCAGAAATATGGCACACAATGAAGAATTATCTTGTTGAATAAAAAAAAATTAACTGTACCAAAGTGAAAGAATAAAACAAATATTAATGACAGCACCTAACACTTATATAGGCATTAACCATGTGCCAGGAATTGGTTTAAGGGCTCTACAAATATTAACTCATTTATTCATTACCACAAACCTAAGATAGGTACTAAATCATGTCCATATTACAGATGAGGAAACAGAGGCACAAACAGATTAAGTAAGTTGCCAAAGGCCACACTCTGGTGGTAGAGCCAGGATTCAAGCTCAAGTAGTCTAGCTCTAAAGTCCCTTTTCATACCAACTAGATCATACAGTGCTGGCCAGTGGGAGAGGCTGCCCAATTGCCCCTTTCTGTAAATGACCACTGCAACAACCATCACCCTGAAGATAGCCACCACCGCCACTGTTTTTATGGAATGACCACTAAGTGCCAGGCACTGTGCTAAGCACTTCTTGTTAACTCCACTTTACAGATTAAATAAGTGAGGTACAGAGAGGTGAGACAACTTGTCCAAGGTCACAGAGCTAGGAACCAGCAGAGCTGGAACTCAGCTAACCTCTGTCTGCCACTGAAGTAGAAGTTATTAATCACGATATAATGATCCCTGTGGTTGAAGAGTTGCATATTTCAAAAAAAAAAAAAAACAAAACCATCCTATCTAATATGCATGACAAGAATACTCTGCAACAATGTCTAAGCCCCTGGCTTTCACTGCTTTCTTCATACCTTCACTAGCATGTTATTTAGTCTCATCTCATACATCAAAGTCACAGCATCCACACATTTAACTTACATGAGTCCAACTATACAGGCACAGGGACAGAACAAGCAAGTGGGCAAGAAAGAGACAAAATTAATGAGTAAAATCTAGTGGGTGACCCCACTGCCATTCCATTCAAAGGACACGAGTCCCTGAGGGAGATGAGAGGGAATGAACACCTATTATTCATTCCCGAATGCTCACTGGATCTGCATCTCACCACACTACTGGGGCTCTAGTGCCTAAAGATACTAAAATGTATGGGTAACATAAAAGATTTTCACAGCCAATTTTGGTTATAAATATTTTTTGCCTTCTGAATTGTCTTTAGAGCCTCACCCTCACATGGGCTGCTATTCCACTGTGCAGTGGCCGCAGCGAGCTAGAGATGAACAGGAACTACAAACAGGAATGAAACGTAGCTCACGTTCCGCTTCTTGGCTGGCCCAACCTCTAAGGAAGACATGAGTACTCAGTAACATGATATAAACTCAGAGCGGAATAAACAGCAAAAGGTCTCAGCTTGATATTGAAAATACGAGTTAAAAGAAAAGCATGCAAATCTCAATTCCCTAGTGGTAGTTGACATACAGATGATCTGTCTAACAGTGAGAGAATGTTATGCTGATTCTCTGACCACAGAGTTATCTGTAAAAGGAGCTTTGTACAAAAAGCCATCAGGATAAAGAAACATTAAATTTTATTTTTTTAAAGAAGAGTGATTTTTCATTTTTCATGCGTACCAAAGAAAAATTCAGTGAAGACCTTATGTCACATATCATTATGAATCAATTTTCTTGACCAAATAAAAGTTGATTCAACATCTCCATCTTGAAACATTCTATTATCATTTGTCAAATACTGAAAGATCTGACCACTTCCCTTTCCCCAAATAGCACAAGGAACCCAGATAACAAATGCAGGTTGTACTTTGTAACAAGAATAGAGAGGAGACTGAATCACAGCAAAACACTTAGAAATCAAGAGGGGGGAAGAAAAGTACCAACAGAGATTAAATGCACGGAGAACAATAATAGGAAGAAAATCTCTTGTGAAAAGAAGCAGCTGATGGTAACTTAATCGGGACAAAAAGGAATTAGATCTACTTCAATGACTGAGCTCAAGATGAGGTAATTTCATAAAGTTTATAGAAAGTCACTTGAAAATTATACCACTTGTTGTTGTACTCTACTTTTAGAGAGAAGGAAAATAAAAGTTCTCTGTGAGGGAGCTGATCTTTAGAAAAATGCATTTATAACCCCAGTTGATGCATTTCACCTATTAACTAGAAGATTATCCTTAATTCTCATTTGGATAGAAAAGTCACTTCAGAACTGATAAAGTCCCTCTGAGTTTCAAGGAGAGATTTTGACATAGAAATAAGAGAATAAAAATCTTAAAACACATGGGGGTGTAAAGTGTATGGGGAAAGAGATAAAAATAAGTATTAACAGAGTTGAGCCCAGGGCTTCCCTATGGCACAAGAGTATACAGGGGGCAAATTCTCAGTTTTTTGGTAAAAATAGTACACACGGTATATTACACAAGACTTACTAGGTTGTCAGTGACAGAAAATAAATTCTAACCTTATAAATGGAAAAAAAGAATGAATTGGCTCATAGCTGGGGGGGATGCTGAAGCAGCTCACAGAAGCAGAAGCTACAGAGCCACAGTAGTCATTCCCAAATTTCAGCAAACACGAGAAGCACCTGAAGGGCTTGTGAAAACACAGATTGCTGGGCCCCGCCACAGAGATTTTGATTCAGTAGGTCTGAGGGGGCCAGAGAATTTGCATTTCTAAAAAGGTTCCAGGTAATGCCACTCCTGCTAGCCCAACATGTTGAGAACCTCTGAGTTACAGAAACCTGGGCTATGGCAATGAAGCCCTATGATAACAGAGTCTCCATCACACAGCTTTGCTCCTGGATCTCACTCAAGCTTTCACTAGTGGGAGGGAACACAGCCTCTTGGACCACGTTGTTTTACTGCATGATTCCAGAGGCAGTGGCCTTTTTTATGAGCTTCAGGAGGAAAGCCCTAGGGAAGCCTCTGACTAGACTGAGGGGCTTGTGCCAGGAGACCACCCTTGAAAGCAACTCACTATGTCAGGGATGCAGTAAAGGAACTGGCCTGGCCTGGCCTGGGTGTAAGGGTACTCTGTGGGCAGGAGTAGGGAAGAGAGGAACCAAGTGGAGATACAGAGAGAGAAAGAAGGCATCACAAGATCACAGGGAATGGCAGAAATATCCCCAAAGAAACTAGAGAAAGAGTCATGGGAAAGCATGATGAGTAAAGAACAATATGATACTATGATTATCACAGCACATAATAAAGTTCACTTTAGCATCAAGATGTACTGTGTACAATCGAATTCACTTATGATACAGTTTTTACACACAACATATCATCTATCTAAACTCATAGAGCAGTGCTTCTCACATTATCTGTGGTGAAGGACCAATTTTTTAAAAAATTCCTTGACAGTCACTGTGATATTTTTATAAAATACGATCATACGAATTGCTAGAAAATTGATCTTCCACTTGCATGTCATGTCAATGGCAATTTGCAATAAAAGCTTCTAGACGCTTACTCTGTTTCTGTACTTATTACAGACTTAAAACAAACAGCCCATGGACTGGTGCATCAATACAAACAGGCACTGGTCCAATACCACACTCAGAGTATTACTACTCTGGACCACTGTGAGCCAGGAGGTCTCTGTCACAACTACTAAACTCATTAAGAAAATGAACGAGCAAAGCTGTGTTCCAATAAAACTTTATTTAAAAAAACAGGCATTGGGCAGGATTTGGCCGTGAACTGTAGTTTGCCTACCCCTGCTCTAAACTAGTGCTTCTCATACTGTAATGTGGATAGGAATCATCCAGGGATCCTGTGAAAACACGAATTCTAATTCCATAGGTCTGAGATTCTGTATTTCTATGGCTGAGATTCTGCATTTCTAACAGCCTTCAAGTTGATATCAACATTGATGGTCCACAGCCCATCAATGGACCATGGATATATTGAGTAGTAAGGCTCTACAGACTCCTCTCTGTGAATCCAGATACTAGGATATGACCTCAGGTATAATAGATGCTTTATACTGGGCCTTCATTGAGCTTAGAAAGACTACGTCTGTCAGTCAGGCACATGTCTTCCTCCGCTTTAAAGGGATGATTATAATCAGAAGAAACTGATAAGGGCAGCCTCATTGGAACCAATGACATCAAATATTGGATGGTTTTGCATTCTTGCAATCAGCCTAAAACCCGACACATAGTAGGTGATGAAGAAATATTCATAGACTGCTGGCTGAATGCAGGAATAACAAGCTGCGTCCAGAGGGGGAGGAAGCTAGGATGATGAGGAGGCTCCAATTTCTGTCCTGTTATCTTACCTAAGATATCTTGCACTGTTTGATAAATTGGTGCAACTTGCAATAAGTAGTGGTTTTAAGGTTGTATCTGTATAGAAAAACGGAATCACAAGATTTATTCTTTCAGTAAAAGTTCTCTTTTCATGTTTCTTTACTTTTGTGTTTTTTACTTGTGCTTCTTTCACTCTTCTCATTTGAGTATCAAACACCTCTGCTGTGGAATTTGGTCAGCACTGCCAGCATCGGAATTAACTATTTGGTAGTTGAACTTAATGGATGAGAACCTCCACTCATAAAATGCAACCACTAATCACAAGTTACAAACGCAGAAAAATATCAGAAATCATCAGTATCAATTGGGCATTTCCCTTCACACTTGCTACCAAAATGCCAACATTCTTGGATCCCAGTGACACAGTGAAGATTCTAAGTCACTTAGGTCTCCAACTCAGCGAAAAGTGCTGCTTGGGATTAACGAGCAAGTGAAAGCTAGAAGGTCAAGGGTTAAAGCTCCAAATGGATTTTCTGTTCGCTGTTTACGATCTCAAGGCCTCCGAGTATTAGAGCAGACACCTAAATGTTTGCTCAGAAATATTCTACTGGAGTTCTAATTGAGAAAAAGGGATGTGTCCAGAATGCTTACAGATAACGATTAATGAAAGAACTCACAGATAAACTGGAAGAAAAATAATTAACTCGGATTTGTGCCAGCTGCCCCTTGGGAATGCTAACTAATACATGTGTTCGAAGTGCTTCATTTCATAAGACCTCAAAGGTGTAACAGAACATCCCCAAGAGAGGGTCCTGGATATGTAGATAAAATATGCACCGAAGTACACAAAGGACCTCTAATTGCAAGAGAGTTGCCACCCAAATTAGCGTCAAGTTGCAGTGTAAACTATTCAAGTGGACAAAACGTTTTGTGGTTTTTTTTTTTTAGGTCCATAATAAAGCAAGCAACATTGCTTAGAACACTTTGGTAAAGAAGTAGTGAGTAAAGACAAAGGAAAGGAAGGCAACTCCAAATGGGAGTAGATGTTGGACAGATTCCCTCATTGGTAACATTCATGTCATTGACCACAAACCCAAACTCCAAATCATGTAACAGCTATGACATTTCTTTCCCCAAGGTAAACTTATCAGAGAGGTCTTGGACAAACCTATCAAAAATAACAAACCCGTGCTATTCTCAGGATCCTCTTTCAATTTATTTTTCAATCTAGCAATATCACCACCCAATATATTAGGTATTTGTTTTATATTATATATTTGTTTACTCATTGGCTTTACTGTCTACCTTCTCCCTTTAAAATGGAAGCTCCAGGAGAGCAAGACTGTTTCACTCACTGCTTTATCCTCAGTGCCTAGAAGAATGCCTGTTATACACAGACACAATATATTCTTGTTTGGCTGATGTTTCTGAATGGCTTTCTGTCCAGCTTAGTCATTCTATGGTGTGGAGAACTAGTCCTGACCCCACAAAGGGATCTTTGAGGAGTTGCCACCCAACATGCTAGGGACCCCCCCAGAAAAGTCATTCTTGCTGTGGGATAACCTCATAGTTAACACACTGACTTGTACCTATGGCTGAGTTCCTGACTTAATTACCTGCCTGGTACTCCAGTCTCCCTAGAACCAAGCTTCTGGGATGCTTTGTATGAACGGAGTTTGGCCCCTGCACTATGGCCTGGGGACTATGGTACTGGCTACCTGTTAAGAGAATTCCCTCAACACTATTTAGGAATTACCTCCCTATGTTTGTACTCTTGTTGTCTTCTATTAACATGCTGCTTTCAGGTAAGATCCCTTCCCTATTCTCACAATTCTCCATGTATAAGCAAATATTATCTGCAGCTACTGTGGCTGCTGGATAGGACCCTCTGTAAAGAGGTGCTTCACCCAATTGCTTACCTGACTCTGAGGGATAAGTCTAGTTCTAGACTCTGGTCTCTACCAGGCTGCCCCATCCCATTCAAGTCTTGCCAGACACATGGCATTGGCTTCTAGCTTGGGAAATGAATTGTTTCAGAAGGACAACTCACTATTTATTATCCTTTTCTTCCTGGCTGAGAACATTCAGCTGGATGACTTATAGGGAAATAAAGAAACATGGACCGTCACTATGAATTTGTTCTGAAAAGATTTTTGGAGAATCTACTATGCTCCATGCATTAGAGCAGCTAGAAATAACGAAGTACATAATAACAGTGGAACAAAACAAAACCATGGACTGAAAAAACAACCCAAGGAAAGACTATACCTATAGCTATTTTTAAAAAATATGGAGCAAATGGAAAGTTTACTGAAAAAGCAGCAAGAAGTGGGAGGAAAAAAACAAAGAAAGGATATTGCAAGGTAATTTTACAGGATTTAAAAAGAGAAACGAATGAATAAAGGAGATCATTAAGTTGTGAGAACTGTAAATGGTAAATATCACATAGAAAAGAAAAGGGAGACAGGGACAAATTATCACCAATGTGGCATCTGATGAAGGTTATGGAGATTAAAAAGACACTTATTTTAGAAGTTTGCCTCGAGTGTCTTGTTCCTTTATAAAGACAGAGAATGCATACAGAAATCAATGGATTCTTATGAAGTTCTTTAGTAAAAGAATTCATTTGAGAATCCTGGCAAGAAGGAGCAGCAAAAATAAAGGTGAGTTCATTTCCCTACCTCTAGCAGGTCTTGTTCTTGACTCCCTTTCACCTCACTGAACTGCACATATTAGGAGGATATCAGGAAGATAACGAACTGAGCAATCAGGAAGGGACATGAGGCCACCTCGGGAATTCTCATGTATTTCTGAGTCCAGACAAGTCAGAATGACTGCATCAAATATTAATGAACGACTCACCATTAATCCTGAGATAATTAAAACAAACTAAAATTAGTAGTCCATTGAGGTAGCAAATGTATAAAACACTCAAGAGGAACCCAGCTTGGTCTTAATTATGTTGATTTTCTTTTTTTGGGTTATAAAAGTCTATTTTGTACCATAAAGCTTTTCATACTGGTTACTATTGCTTTTGTTCGTTAATTACACTGTACCTGCTTTAGCAAACCTGATTTACAAAGTTCACACGCCTTTTGAAAGAGATTTTACATACTGAGCTTCTTTAAATAATCTTCTAAATAACAAGATGCCTTTAAAACACTGCCCATTATTAATACCGCTGGTAAAACTGATGGTCAGGGGGACTAGCTAACTACATAGGAAGATGTTTATCATGTAACATCGGATTAAAGAAAAAAGGAAGGGCATTCTAATGATAACCTTATAAAGAAGATATGCATAGATAATGCTGGAAGGAAATTTAACAAAATTATAATAGCGTTTTTGTTATGGGAATAAAGTTAGGGACAATTTTTTTGTCATACATTTAGTAGGCAATGTAAATTTATAAAAGTGAAAAAAACAATCAATTTTTTTAAATGTCAAGAAAACTTTCAAAAAGCATAAAGTGAAGGCATCTAAATGTGTAAAGGAAATCATTCTTAACTGAAAAGTGCAAAGTTAAATTAAAATTTTCTCAAGCTTTATGCACTTCCTTCATAGGTATAAAGGCAATATGTCTAAAGAGCCACGACTAACACATTCTGAAGGTTGTCATAATCAAAATCCTTCCCTTTAGGAAACATATAAGAATAAACTATGAAAAGAAAAGATTTTTTACTTTACACTCAGGCTAGGGGTTCCTGACTGTCCTTTCTTAAAAAGATAAAATGAAGTGGCTCTATCATATAATCTCTGCAGAGCTGTCCATAATTATCCAAAACATTACTCAGGCATTATTCTCATTATCCACAGTAGCTATGGTCTATAAAGTTGCAGTGAACACGGAATTAGCGAAAACTGAACCATTGCTCCTAGGGGAAATATAGGGTTAGGTTCCTGAGGGCCTCTGATCAAAGCGTTGTTGTCAACCAATCAATATAGAACCTTGTTTTCTGTGTGATTCTGCTTAAGCACACCTTATTTAATATATAGTTGATTCATTAACATTGAACTTATGGCCAATAAATAGCACTATAACTCATGCTTGAATAAAGCTCATCTAAGATGTATTTTCTCTGTAAGGCATATCACAGCCTTCTTGTGCTTAGGAACACCAGACAGCACTTTAGCACTACGTAAGGGGGCCATTTTAAAAAGCAAAATCACACACCAAAAAGGACAAAAACGTAAAACACGTGGCACTAAATAGATCATGAAAATGACACTTGCTTACAGTATAAGAGCTGAAACAAGAAGGGAGAGCATTGCCTTATTTGACCTAAGCTGGGAACAGCATGTCAGATAACTAAAGTTTTCACTGCTCTGCACACGTCCGCAAATGATGGCGAAAACACTAAGAGTATTAATTGTGGGGTTACCAATAAATTTTAGCACATAGTTAAATTCACAAATGTGGAATTTGCAAATAGTGAGGATCAACTGTACTAAGTACACTGGTTGAAAAAACGCATATTAGGTGACAATGAAATTTCTTCAACACTTTGAAAAACATTCCTTGGAAATAACTAAGGGTCTTATTAATAACTAGAGGAACATGCCACTTCAGATCACAACATTCATCTTGCTTTAAATCAGATTTGGAGAACTGTCCCCTTTGCAGGAGGGGTGGGGGAGAATGCCATGCTTTGACTTGAAATTACACCACAGTACGTTGATTCATGAAGCAACAAATCTGAAGAGTCTTACTAAAAGTTTCATGAGAAACTAAGCAAATAATAGCAAAATATAATGACATGCAGTAAGTGTTTTCAGTATACTCCACATAATAGTATTTTAGGTGTACATTCATATAATGGGATAACAAAAACTTATATAAACCAATTCAAAGAGGAGAGACAGAAATGAGTGACAACATATATAAAAGGGCCCATTCCCTTGATTTCCAAAAGACACACAGACACACACACACATACCTTCATTGTAAGTCTGTGAAAAAGTGACATAATGGAAACTGGGCAAAAAATATGAATAGCATATCATAAAAAATGCTCAATAAAAGAAAAAGAATTTGAAATCTTACCTCTCATGTTAGTAAAGAGTAACGGTAATGATGGCCTGGACGTGTGATAACAGACTTTGTTCTCACTGATGACAGCCCTCTAAATTCCTTCAACTAGTATTGAGATAATATGGCAATCAGTCTGAAAACTTTAAAATCTGCAGATGTATTTACCCTCACGTTTCCAGGAATTCATCTTATATGAATAATCTGAGCTATATGTAATGTTAAGAGTACAAAGAGGTTCACAGCAGCATTATTCTAAGTTGAAACACCATGAATACCAAATAACAGAGGACTGGTTAAGTAAACATATATCCATACAAGTGAATACTATGCAGCCACTGAAGATGTCAGAGAGGACTATAAAAGGAGAGGGAAAAACGTACATAAAAAGTGACAAGAGGAACATGGGCACAGATGTTAGCTCAGGGCTAATCTTCCTCAGCAAAGAGAGGAGGATTTGCAGTGGATGTTAGCTCAGAGCCAGTCTTCCTCACACACACACAAAAAGAAGTGTAAAAAGCAGAATATGTCATAATGTCAATTATACTGATACTAGTTCTGTCAAAAATACTATCTTATATATTCATTAAGAAAGTATATGGGGGCTGGTCCAGTGGCACAGTGGTTAAGTTCATGTGCTCCGGTTTGGCAGCCTGGGGTTTGCGGGTTCAGATCCCAGGTGCGGACCTACGCACCACTTATCAAGCCATGCTGTGGTGGTGCCCCACATATAAAGTACGGGAAGATGGGCACAGATGTTAGTCCAGGGCCAATCTTCCTCAGCAAAAAAAGGATTGGCAACAGATGTTAGCTCACCAAAAAAAAAAAAAAAAAAAGTATATGTATATCTAATTTGATTTATTTTTGTCCTTTTCTATGTTTTATGTTAATTTAATAATTGCAGAAAAGAGGATGCTGTTTAACAAAATACCCTAACACAAAGAAAAAACACTATTTAGCAAGCCACTATGAGTCAAGCTAATTTCTTCAGCAAGCCTATAGGGACATGTTGCTCATTTAGGAACAAGACAATCATTAATTACTAATTCTCTGGCAGTGGGTGAGGGCAGCACAGAGGGAAGAGAAAGAGGATTCAGTGTCTTCAATCTCTTGAATCCACTGGGGCTCATCCCACCAGACTACAGCTCACCATCGCAGAGTTGAGAAATCAGAGACCCTTCACAGTTCAAAGGCTTTTGACCTTGTTCTACTGAATAATTTTCCTAAATTCACTCCCCACATGTAGTGATTCCTTTAACAAGCATTATTTGGATTCTAAAACAACACCTTAAAAATAATAAAAGTAAAACTTTCAGATGCCTTGATTACTATACATCATAAGATAATTCTTAAGACTCAGAGATACCTGACATTAATCCCGGACATTATTTGATCACCTTGTTAGAAAATGCACTATTTTCTAATTGTTGAACTCAACCACTTCTTTTCTCAATGCAATAACATTAAGAGAGAAAAAAAATCCTTAACTCTTCTAATAATTACGTATTATTTCCAACCTATCTGACATAATTTGATTAGTGGTCCATTTCTCTTTAAAATCTAAAAAGGCCTCTCCACACAAGATTCATAAGAAATTACTGAGAATGTTGGGACTAAGGACAAAATTTACTAAAATATCTCAAAGTCTGTTAAATTCTTTAACTCACTTATGAAACAAAATAAGGCACATTAATATCTGAAGACCTTTGAAAAATTTTGAGATGCAGAGCAAAGAGTAAAAACCTTATTTTTGATTTATTTCTGAGACTCTGTCAGCAAGGAACATGAAAACAGATTTAGAGTGTTCCATTAGGGATGCTTTGAAAATGTGGTAGCTATCACACATACTGATCATGTGGAAGATATGGAACCAATTGCCTTTGCAGGACTCAGCTCTTACTGGGAAGTACTGGCAGGCAAAATGCAATGAGTGTAAGTTGGGCATGCAGAACCAAACATTCTTGGAAATTTGGACATCAGGAAAGGAAATGTAAAATCAACATTTATGAATTCATAACAGTAGAAAAACCACTACAAGGAAAAGAAAAGAAATGAGCCAGGGGAGGACGGTTTTCCATTTTCTAGCTAAAGGTAGCTTAGTGTTACCCTAAATAAGTGGCTGTTCTAAGTGGAAGACGAAGCCAAATGCCAGGTTACAAATTCATAAGCACAAAATCATTTTTATTCTTTTCAGACTAGACTATCAGGTAGACTATCACCATAAGGAATGGCTGCCTGGACTTTCAATCTTTTCAACTCTATACGAAAAGTAAAATTTGTTTTCAAACAGGCCTGTAAGAATAGGGATACCGGGTAGTCATCCCAAAAATAATGCTCATGCTGTGTAAAGTATTGGGCATTATATTTGAAAATACATCCCTACAAGATTTCTATTACCCAAAAAATATTCCCTTACAGATAAGGTATTGCAGCAAATACATGTGGTAATGTAAAGAAATGAGTTTTGCTTCACGCCTCTGATACAAGCATGTATATAAGAGAAAAAGAGGATATTGTGTTTTGTATTTAAATACACTTTAAATATAAGATAATTAACAATATGTGAGGCATTTAGCACATATTAATCTAAAAACGTATCTATTAAAATTTAAGACATTTGCATAAACCTGATACTGAAAAGACGCATGCAGTTTTACTTCTCTGGCCTCAAATTGTAAGACTTTTAGAGCACATACCACACAGCTAAAAGAGCTGGCCTCTTCTTAAATTTATACCAAATGATATTTTGTGGTTCCTTCAAACATGAATTTATTCCTCCCTTTATTAAATTGTGTTTTCTTGGTTGTCTAAACAGAGAATCACTGCAAGCTACTGAATGCTTACAGATTTCATCAATTTCAAAATAACGCATGCAGTAACACTGGTGTCAACGAATCTGTTTCAGACACCTCCCATTTCTGTAGATGAGCATTTACTCTCTACTGTTTCAATAATTCTAATTGTAAGCTTTAGAAATGATAATAGAATTGAACACTCAAAAAACCCCACAAATTTAAGTTTTCACTGTGTTTTAGAAACGTTTGCCAAGTACTTCCACATATATTATCTCAGTTGACACTTAAAACAATTTTTTGGGGTATTATTTTCATGTCTACTTTACAGACCAGGTGGCAGAAGTTTAAAGAGTATATCCACATAGTTAATAAGTATATGAAAAGGTGTTCAATCTCACTAGAAAGGTATTAAACCACAACCAACACTATAATACATCTACCAGAATGACTAAAATTGAAACAACTGTATCAAATGTTGACAAGGGTGTGGAGAAACTGGAACTCCCTTACACAGCTATGAGAGTGGAAACTGGTACATCTGGAGAACTGTTTGGCAGTATCAATTCAATATATGCATAGCTTATGACCCAGAAATTCTAGTTCCAAGTATATACGTCACAGAAATGTGCTCCAAAGGACACGTATGAGACTGTTCATAGCAACACTATTCACAATAGTTGAAACTGAGAATAACACAAATGTCTATCAACAGAAGAGGATAAAAAACTTCTGGTAGAGTCATACAATAGAACGTTACACGGCAATATGAATGAGTGAACCACTATGACATAAAATGTGGATGAATCTTACAAATAAAATTTAAATGAAAGAAGGCAAACACAAAAGAGTATATATTGTATGATTCCATTTATATTAAGCTCAAAACCAGGTAAAACAAATCTATGATATCAGAAGTTAGGATAGTGGTTAACTTTGGGGAGAAAGCAGGATAGGAGAAGTAAGGGGGGTGCATAAAGGGCTTCTGGGATGGTGATTGTCTTAGTCTGTTCAGGCTGCTGTAACAAACTACCATAGACTGGGTGGCTTACACAACAGATATTTATTTCTCACAATTTTGAGGCTGGGAAGTTCAAGATCCAGGCACCGGCAGATTCAATGCCTGGTGAGAGCCCACTTCCTGGTACATAGATAGCCACCTTCTAAATATATCCTTACATGGTGGAACGGGCAAGAGAGCTCTCTGGGGTCTCTTTTAAAAGAGCACTAATCCCATTCATGATAGCTCTACCTTCATGACCTAATTACCTCCCAAATGCCCAATGTCCTAATACCAACATATTGGGGGTTAGAATTTCAACATATGAATTTTGGGGGGATACAATCAGTCCACAACACTGGTCATGTTCTATTTCTTGATTTGGCTGGAGGTTACATGGGTATGTCACTTTGTGATAATTCATCAAGCTACATACTTAAAGGATCTGTATACTGTTCTATACATGTTACACTTCAATAAACGTTTATTAAAATTTTTAAATGATACTGCCATATGAAATTATTGCCCCTCTAAATGGGAAGTATGTGTATGTATCTCAATTCACGTAAGAAAACAACCCTCGGAGATAATAAATACATGTTATTATCTCCATCTTGTAAATGAGGAAGTAGAACCAAATAGAAGGTAAATAATATGCCCGAAGTCCTACAACTAATAGGTGGTAAAGAAAGAACTGGAACCCAGGCAGTCTGGCACGAGAGCCACACTAAGAATCCCTTTTTGAACAAGTACTTGGTGCTTATGGAGCACATTCTTCTTGTACATTTAAAGGGCTTTGAAAACATAACTCTAAGTTTGCTCTAAACCAGGAAGCACACATCAAGCAAGATGACCTCACTAACACCAATCATACACTACTGCTTTTCAAAATCAGGCCTCCAGAGAGCAGCAGATCTGCTTAACTATGGCCGATAGAGTCGGGGTTACTATTGAGATTCATGTCAACTGTCTTTTCCTTTTATTCATTTATGCAAAATGTTTTCCATACTCCAGATGTTGTACTCATTTTCTACACCTTTGGAATTCTAAGTTTAGAATTAGAAATAAAAGCCAAAGCATGATTCAGGAAAACAAAAACCTAAGGATAACATTCTTTATGGTGTTTTTCCTTTAAATGTGTTCAAATTCTTTACAGATTACCACACAATCCTACTTCTACTTCCTATTTTATATCATTTTACTCCCTATGATTTTAAGAATACTAGTGTTTAGAGTTCTGTAAGTCAAAAATGATGAAGATCAGATCAGATCTATTCTATCACCAGCAGAACAAACTCTATTACCTTTCTCTCATCTCATGCCAAGCTGGAAAATAAGAGAACTATAAAATATTTAATGATACACTTCATGTGAATCCAGTTTAGTAAGTGAGCTATCTTGGAAAGACTCTTGTTTTAGACAGTTTGGCAGAAGAACTCCATTTCATATATATTACAAACACATTAGTTATAAAGACACTTATGTTAGGTCCCAATGAAAATCAGCATTTGGGCTAATAGTCAAGTAAAATAAATATCAGTTCCAGCTCTATGGCTGACATTAGGAGTAGAAATATATGTCAATCCATAATATTTTTCTTAAATGGTTCTTGCCTGGTCAATAGAATTAGTTCGTACATATGACAAACAAGTAGCTGTTAGTATCAGTTGATTTAAGTTTAAGAACAAAGGCCTCTTGTAATTTTGAGTTTTGGTGTAGTCAACTGACTAATCCTTATATCTAACAAGAAAATCAATACCTTTGAAATAATTAGCTTTGGGCTCTTGGGAATCTCTACTTCTGGGCAGCTGGATGGGGTTCTACTTGAAATAATTACTGCCAGAACTACAACCAGTTTCCTCGCAAAATCAAATCAATTCATCTATACTATTTTTTAGCCTCTGTTCTCTGAAATCTGTGCAACAATGCCAGGACTGAAAATACCCATTACATTTCTATGCTTTTTAACTGGCTTTGAAATTTCAAGATTTGGAAAATGTACTGTGAGATGAGCTATGCATTCATTTTCCTGATATAGCATGAGAAAAATAAAGTAACTCCCACACACCTTTATCTACCCAACGACGGCCAAACTCAAATAAGTTTAACTACTCCAAGCATTTGAAAATATTCCACAGGGTAAAGTCAAAATTTTTGAAGAGGTTGTTTAACAAAAAAAAAAAAAGGCTCTGCAAGTGATTTTTCATTCCCCTCCTGTACTTTTATAAAATTAAAATTCTGGATCAGCTGCTAAGAAAAGATATTCTGAAAAAAATGCAATGATTGTCCTGGTAGATTTAATCCCTCAATGGCTCTCTATTATCCTTAGCACTGAATTTCAGTAGACACTAAAAGTTCAGTATTTTATTACAGTTTCCTGTCCTCTGGGTACTTTGTGGTTCAAGCAGTTTAAAGAGCTGTGTGTTATATCCATGTTATTCAGATTTCAATGGGTTGAAAATCTCTGGGAGGAAAATGATTCTTCTCTTAGAAAGGAATAGGAAGAAGGGATAAATGAAGTAATAAATGATTAGGGAGCCTCTGATAATGCTCCTACTTAATCAATGAAAACAAGGTACTCATGTAAACAGAAAAATCAACCCCAAACACTTTCTTCATGGCAAGGTGACCTTGGACTTCAATGACTTTGCTATTCCTGAACAGCAATGGAGAATTGAAGATAGGTAGCTGGTAATAGCTTACCATTTATTTTGTGAATCAGAAGGAAAAGAGTTAGCAAAAACATAAGGTTACCAACTACCTAAGTCATAATGAGAACAGACAAGCATACTACCAAAATATAAGACAAAATTTTATGCACGTGATCCCAAAAAGGCTACTGCCAATATACTTATTAACGGGAAGTTTCCATATTAAGTTCAGACCACATTTCTTTAAAAAAGTATCTGGTATTGTCTTCATTCATGATTTTCTTAGTGATGGTTCAGATTTCCCATGTCTTCATACATGTCAGGAACCAAAAGAATGTATTAGCTACTCTAACAATATCAAGACAATGATTGTCAAATAAAGCTTAAAATCAAATGGTTGAGACAATACACTACCCCACAGAACTGTTAAGAGAATTAGATGATACACATCAGACATTTAAAAAATTTTAGTCTTTTCCACATAATAAATGTCTACCTAAATGGCGTTATCATAGATAACTGAGTACCTGCAGGGGAAAAAAAGCACACTGATATTTAAATTGATTAAATATTTACTGAATACCTACTATGCACCTAGCATGGGTATGACAGCTACATTCTAGTTAAGAAGAAAAGATGCACATGAAGCAACATTATATGCACTGAGGACTTATGTCATAAACTGTAACATACATAATTGTCAGAGATGAAAATTAAAAGGCATACAGAAGGAGACAGGGTCATTATTTTCCAATGATATACAATAATATAGTCCTATGACATTCTTCTATCTCCAATCGTATGATAATACTTTCAGCATCTTTACAGAAGGAATCTGAGACTGAGTCCTCTCTAAGACATGGAAGCATAGGACTAATCACTTCAGTGTAAATTACCCAAATAATGTTTCATGTCAACCAATGTTTCACTATTTGGTGCACTATACCTTCTTTATTTCCTCTCACCTCCCAGAACTTTGTAAGCACGGCCTCTGAAATAAGATCCTGGGGGCACTTATAAGCCTTTCTCCCAATATGAGTTAAATTATCGTGTATTCCAATGAGATATAAGGCAAGATTTGCATCTGGGGCTGCAGAGTATATGCGTTGGCTTATGCAGGAACCGTGCTACTGTTAGCAGCAGGAACACGGTAGCTGTTGATGGTGAGAAATCAGAACATTATGCAATCTCCCTACAAAGAAAGAGGTTACCTTAGGATCAGCAGTGAGCAATTTGAATGCTTGATACACTTGAGCTTCCTTTACACCACCCCCAAGATCCAAGAAGTTGGCTGGCTTCCCACCATTCAGGAAAATGATGTCACAAGTAGCCATGGCGAGTCCAGCACCATTCACTGTAAAATGCAAATGGCACACAAGACAGGATAAATTTAGCAAATGAAAGGGTGTATAAACTTTTCCCCTCCCCCATATTGCCAAAAGAGAACCCTATCATGACCAGGCCAATTTCTGCCCTATTTCACATTCCATTCAACCAGATAAGTTCACAGATTTTTAGGATAAAGAATCAGGAAAGGTACATAAAAAGAACAAACAAAAAAGACCTGGGAATGGGGAGAAGGTTTTATTGAGAAGTTAAATCATGTGGGAAACAGAAAGAAGGGAAGAATTTAAGTAAGTAACCAATATGGGCTAGTAGTAGAGGAAGAAGTTTAAGGTTCTGGAAAGAATAGAGTTCAAGAGAAGGGGGAAAGAGAGAAAAATGCTATGAGAAGTTGCTAGGGCCTAGGAATTACATTCTTTTTAATATCCTTTAAGAGACTCAAGCAAAGAATGGAATTCTTTTCATTTTTTGCTTGCTGAGAATATGCTCCTTTAAATGTGGCATCCATCTGGGGTTGAGCCACAGGGGTCCCAACTTCAATAGGGTTCCATACTTTTTTACACTTAGCACAACCACGCATGTTTGTCAGTTCTCTGGATAAACTGAGAAAACAAATGAACAAATAACAGCATCAAAACAATATTCCTATCCCCCATTCCTCTTTCAAATTAATATAAAAAATGTTCACTAGCAACTTCATCATTAAAACTAAAACCAGAATGTGCCAACACCTTAGGAGCTTTTCTTAAGAAGCCAAGTAGAGTGTTATCAGCAAAATTTTTTATTTTCCAGAGCTAAGTTTTACTGATCAATTGTACTTCTTTGGCTTTTTACACTTTTTTTTTGGTGAGGAAGATCAGCCCATGCTAATCCTCCTCTTTTTGCTGAAGAAGACCGGCTCTGAGCTAACATCTATTGCCAATCCTCCTCCTTTTTTTTCCCCAAAGCCCCAGTAGATAGTTGTATGTCATAGTTGCACATCCTTCTAGTTGCTGTATGTGGGACGCAGCCTCAGCATGGGCGGAGAAGCGGTGTGTCAGTGTGTGCCCGGGATCCGAACCCAGGCTGCCAGTAGCAGAGTGTGCGCACTTAACCGCCAAGCCACGGGGCCAGCCCGCTTTTTATACTTAATTACATAAAATTACTTTCCTCAGGTTAGGAAGCAAAAAAAAATCTTCTGAATACACCAGAAACTCTCAAGGTAAAGTATCCTTCACTTTTTCTGACCCTTGAATTGCCCAGACAAGCCTATGAACTGTGACTAATTTAATTAAGTCTAGGGTAACTAAAATAAAAATGGTTTGTATAGGATCTTAAAACAATTTGAAATTTGTTAATCATAGTTTTTGAGGCTGCTAACTTGGTCAAATCATACACACTCCTACAGAGGCTACAAATACAAATACATCTGTATTTTATTTGTTCTAAACACACTATTATATCTTTCTCCTTTCTAAATACCTACAAATATAGAGAGCACATTAACTTATCAAGATCAAATGATGTGAGTGATATGGTACATTACAGTTATTGCTCCAAAACAAAGCAAGAGCTTTTTGGTAACACTTGTAATTGGATGTCATTTCCTATTGTATTGATGAGCAAACTATTGGCTGAGGTCTGTTCAGTTCTGAAAATAATGATACTGTTGGTTTAATGAGCTACAAATCTTTTTTATTTTAACTCCATTAAGATTCAGACCTCAGTTTCCAGTGCAATGAGTTGGTTCCACCAGAAACACAGAAGCGAATAAATCTCAGTACTATAAGCTGTGGACAATAGCAGAAATTGTATTGCCTCTATAGACCCATTCTTATCTCATCTGACTAAGCCATTTTCACAAATCTAGATGAGTATGATGAAATCAATTGCTGTTTTAATAAACTGGCATAATAGATGAAACATTTTATCATTTGTTTATCACACAAGCTGAAACTTGAACATAATGATTAAAGTATATGTTCTCTTCTACGTCCTCTGAGAAAGTAATTTTATCTTAAACCCAAAGTTCAGAATAGTTCGTGGCATACTGACTGGAGCAGCAAAAGTTCCGATTTTTACTAAGCAAAGTTTAACTGAGATGCTTTAGAATAGCAGTTCTCAACTGGGGTGATTCTGCCTGCCAGAAGATATCTGGCAATGTTTGGAGACATTTTTGGTTATCACAACTGGGGTTGTTAGTGGCACATAAAGGCCAGGGATACTGCTACATATCTTATAACGTACAGGGTAGCCCCCCTCGGCAAACAATTATCCCACCCAAAATGTGAATAGTGCTTGAGTTGAGAAACTGCTTTAAACCAGTGACCACTGACCAAAGTGAACTTTGGGAAGAAACTTTGAATGGTTTCCTAAAACTTTTGGTATACAAAAAACCTCATATGTTTACTGGCTATTGAGAAATAACATTCCAGAAATCAGGGGTTCCTAAATTCTGCCAAAATCCACAAACCATTCTTTTTGTGTGTGTGTGAGGAAGACCAGTTCTGAACTAACATCCATTGCCAACCCTCCTCTTTTTGCTGAGGAAGATTAGCGCTGAGCTAACATCTGGGCCCATCTTCCTCTACTTTATATGGGACACCACCATATCATGGCTTGATGAGTGGTGCGTAGGTCCACGCCCAGGATCTGAACCTGCAAACTCCGGGCTGCTGAAGCGGAGCGCGCGAACTTACCCACTATGCCACCAGGCTAGCCCCCACAAATCATTCTTTTGATATACCAATTTCTCACCAAAGCAGGCAATGTTCCCATCCAGTCCTATGTATTTTAGATCATATCTGGCAGCTTCATTTTCAATGGGCTCATTCTCTGATTTGTCATCCATAGCAAATATGTCCTTTTGTCGGAATTCTGCGTTGTCATCAAAGTTTATCTTGGCATCAAAACAGACAACTAAATAAAGGAAAAAAGGAACATACGTGAATCTCTTAAGGATCTATAAATTAAGTTCTCCAGGCTGGCAGGCACGGGAGAAAGAAAAGTAAGATATAATCATTTTTTCTCATGATACAGGCAGGAGAAGCTGTTATGACCTTCTTGACCTTAATTTAAACTTTAGGGCTACAAAGACAAATATGACATGGTCCCTGTTCTCAAAGGACTCACATGCCAATAAAGACCATAGTAATTTATATCTGTTGTTCTCTGTTCTATAAAATACCAAGTAAGTTGCCGTCACCCATTAAAAGCTACAGACCGCCACAGTTACATACAGCTTTGATTTGCCATTTTTATTACATTTCTTATTTTTAGTATTTAACCACTGATCATCACCTTTCCCTTAAGAGAGACTAGATGAAAATGCTTAATCCTGTTGTCCTCCTTTGTCGTTCTTCTGATGTTGCAAAGTGAAATTTTCATTTAATCAGTATCCTCACTAACATTTCTCAAAGATTCAGTGGAAAGAACACTGGGCCAGAATCAACAGGGTTTTTAATTATTTGATAATTAACTAACTCTGTAACCTCAATAAAAATAACCTACTTCCTCTGGGCCTCAGTTTTCTTATTTGGAACATGGAAACCACAATCCCTAGAGTGCTGGTATGCTTACTTTGAGATCTGCTAAAACAAGGACCATCATCCTGATGTGAGCAGGACCATCTTATGACACTAAGAGACCAAGACTGGTCAGTTACAATGGAAGGTTGCCAGGCATTATCAGCACTGCTGTGTGCACTCTCTGGTGCTGATAGAAATCTCCAACTCTCTTATTGGCCAGGAGCCCTGGACACAGTAAAACTCACTTGGTGATAGGGATGGACCACAGAGCACTTTCCTGTATTTACATTAGATCTTCTATATGTACAACCAGGGAGAGGCTGCAGTGGAGAGAGGTGGTATGCTGGTTTCTGAGATCTGCTCACTTTTATCATATCACTTAGGGTAGAAATTAGCTGTCTGTGATGACATTACATAATAATCTTCTATTACCTTACTTGGGATATTGATAGGCAGGGATTTTTGACCAAGAATTTAGAGATACTACCCATTCTCTTTCAACATTGCTTATAGGCACCTAACTCTTGAAAGGGAAACAACCACCCCAGCATATTTCACTCAAAACCAATGACCATAGTCTGTTAATCCCATCTGCTTCCTATGAAGAGAAAATATTGTTACATTAGAGCATTGTAGAGTTATAGACCCCCAAGGTAGAGAGTTTTTTCCAAGGGTCTCTTTCTACCACAATAATCAAGCACTTTGATACGAATCTGTGCAGAACTGGCATATTAACGTCTAAGAATACTCAGCATAAATGAAAGTCCAAACCACAAATTACTTAAAGAAACACTGACTGATGAGAGAGAATCTTATAAGCAAGTTAATGTCTGCCTGAATCCTTAGTCTTGCCACAAGACGTCCAACCACTTTACCCACACACACTGTGAATACGTGGAGCAAACGAGTAATTACTTTCCAGAATACTGAAATCTTAATGACGGAATCCTACAATTACCAAAGGAATTGGCCAGTGTTCTCTGCTTGCTACAATGGCATTTTCTTAGCAGTTAATGACCTGTATAATAATCAATAGGAAAGCAACTTCATTCTTGGCTTTCTGCTGGGTTTATAAAGACATTTTAATTAATTTATTAGTAATTTTAGCTCCTCCATTACTCATTGGCAAGACTACTTGTAACCGACACCTTCAAAACGAATGGGCAAAGGCTATCAAATTGACTTCCTAAGTGAAGAGTTTCAAATAAAGGAATTCTTGGTCAAGATCAATAAACTAGTAAATGAAAATAGGTCCAGGCTGATCTTTGACCCTTACAAAGACTACAGTTACAAGCTACTTGAGAGAGGGCATAATTAACAGATATGTATGCAAAACTCAGAAGGCAGTCCCAGCTAAATGCCTGCAAAGCTAGATTTTCAAAAGATGCTGTTTCCTGCGGTACGATGTATATGCCAAGGACAGAAATGAGTCCACTATTTAGTGACCACCTGGAGAAAGCTTTAGAGTTAAACCAGGGCTTGAAGGTGGTAACTGCAGGATAAAAGGTGTATCTATAGGTATACTTGTGGGATAAAAAGTGTATCTACAATGGCCCCTTGCTAATTTCTCTCCCTCTGTAGAGAAAACTAAATAACATAACTAGGTCCATTTATGTTATGTCCAAGTGCTTTGGGAAGTTAAAAACACTACATAAATAAGAAGTAAGTGAGAGGTCTTAGGAGTTAAGAAAGGTGATCCAAAACTGAATTGCCACCCTCAAAGCCTAAATCGCTTTTTTTGGGGGGGGGGGGGCGGGTTAAGCACTTTAAGGAGGTACGTGGGCTCTCTCAGACACATACTTGTTATACCTGCTTACTATTTTTAAAGTAGTCCCTAACATATAAAGGGCTTTCCTGCTTCACTATCTCAGTTTATAATGCTGTATCACCTGAAAGTTCTTCCTTGAACTTGACCACTTAATGTAGACTCTGGCATCAAAAATACCTGGTATGAATTACAACCTTGGCACTTCCTAGCCAGGTAGCCATAACCTCTCTTAAGCCTGGTGGCCTTGTCTATAAAATGGGGATCATAGTATTTTCTACTGCATGGTGTTGGTGGAAGGAGAGACTGTGCAAAGCGCTTGGCCTCCCAGACAGGTGGCGCTTGTTGGTTATTATCATTACCACTGCCATCCTCTACATGCACAGTGCTTCTTAGAGCTTCCACAGCAGCCCAGGCTGCAGGATTCTCCTCTCTTCCTCTCACTAAAAATGACCTGTACTTTGTCCCATTCCCTTATAATCTCAGACTTCTGTTTACAGTAAATCTAAACTAATGTATATTGGAGTTTACGTACATACAGATTATCTACAGTTTTCAATAAAACGCCATCTTCTGAACACATAAGAATTTTCCCACAGGAAGAATTTTAAAGGTTGGGATTTCAGGCTTTGTAATTAACAGAGCAGGAGAATTTTGCCTAAAGGATGAGGGGAAAGAGATGCCACTGGTGAATCTCAAATCACACCACATCTTTGCATAAAGCCAATGTGGCTAAAGATTGGTATAAAACAGCCCCAAATGAGAATTTAAGTCAGGAGGTGGCAAAGGACGGCCCTCAGGCCAGCTCACTGCCTGTTTCTATAAATATAGTTTTACTGGAATGCAGCCACATCCATTCATTGATATACTTCTATGGCTGCTGCCCCAAGACAACAGCAGAGATGAGTAGTTACAATAGAGACTACACGGCCCACAAACCCCACAATATTTTCTAATTGCCCCTTTACAGAAAAAGGCTGCCAATCGCTGCTGAGTCTCATTACATTTGTATCCTGCTTTAACAACTGATATAACAGCCACAGGTATATTTGTTATAACGAAGGAGAAACTTAGAAAAGTGCATCCTACTATCATGAAAACAAGAAATTATAACAGAATAAACAAAAACTTGCAGCCCGCACAAAAGGAACAGGTTAATCCCTGAATATTGATTGACTCTTATATGCTCATCTCCCCCAGTAAGACCCCACCAAGAACACTTCTAGAACTGGTGTGTTAAAAATGGATTGATGTCTATGTAAACAGCAGGGCAATAAAATAAACTTGCTTGCTCAAACTTTGGCTTTTTCATTTAATAAAACAACAAACTACGGTAAAATGTAATTTTGGAGGTGCTAAGCTTGGTTCAGACATTAAGATTTTCAATGTCACATTAACGAAACCTCAGTTCTATAGAAAATTCATCTTGAACAAAGGCCATTCTGTGTACAAAGTGAGTGAAAAAACACACCTTTTAATATTTATAAAACAATTTTCATCATCAAAAGCACATTGTTATATGCTTGATAGATCATACAAATGAATTTTCCTTGTGAAAAAATATCAAAGAAAGCTGCAGTACTTATATTCATAGAGTGTTTTTGTTTTGTTTAGTGGTGTGAGATTCTGTGAGCTGCTAATTCAACAACCTCCACGAAGAACATGACTGGCAGTTAGCGGCCTCTGACCCTACAGTTTTAACAGAAGAATGTGTCACCGAATTAAACAAAAGAAAAATACATTTCAGAGGGGAGACTCACACATAAAAGAAGCATAAAAACAGCAGGAAATAAAACTGTCATAATTAGTTTGAAAAATAATCTGTCTTCAAGCAATGTATTGCATTTGATTTGTGATAAATAACCATAATGCACCATTGAAACACGCCTTGCCAAGATGGCCTTTAAATGCTGATACTTGCAAATTAGTCCCACTTCCCACTAAATATTGATGTTCTAAGAGTTGTATACTTTTTAGAACTTTTCTTTAGTTGCTGTGAAAAGAGAAAATAGATACAAGGCGGGAGGAGGATTTAGGGGGAGGCAGAGAACTGAAAATGTTCTTGAAAATAGAGTCTTGTGTTTAAAGAGAGAAACACCCACCAACAACATGGGCACTTGCTAACACGAAGCAACAGGGTAGTTATTTAGGGAAATTAATCTGAAGCAAGAAAGTGCCAGTTAACTTTGGATCATCCAGCCTTAATTCTCATGGAATCTTGGCCAGAAAGTCACTGATTTAAATTGGGTTTCACTCCTTTTGCTCAGTGAATGGATTTGGGCTCCAACTGACAAAGACGTCTTAGAACAGGAATTCTTAATCTCGGGACTAATGACATGCTGGGCAAGATCATTCTCTGTTGTAGGGGGGCTGTGCTGTACATTATAGGACGTTTAGTGGCATCCTTGGTCTCTACCCATTGGAAGCAAGTAGCATTCTGCACCTCAAGTTGTAACAAACAAAAATGGACGTTAACTAGACTCATTGTGGTGATCGTTTCACAATAAATACATATATTGAATCATTATGTAGTATACCTGAAACTAATATAATATTATATACCAATTATATCTCAATTAAAAAATGTCTCTAGACATTGCCAAATGTCCATTTGGAAGACAAAATGTCCACCCTCCTCATTGAGAAATATTGTTTTAAAGACACTAAAGAAAGGAGTCTGTACACAGGCAGATCCAGCTGAAAGTGGGAAGAAACGAAATAGGACGTAAAATCTCATAGTGGCTTGCAAAATGAATGAATGAATGGATAGGTAGATAAAGAAAACCTTTCTTCTAATTTGGCCACAGGTTTAATGAATTAATTCTGGCACTGCAATTGGACAGGCAAAGAAAATAGTTAATTTGTCTTTGACTATTTAACACTACTTTCATTTCAACGTAAGTTAGGTCATTCTGGTAGACATGTTTTGACTCAGTGTCCCTTTTTCCATTGAGAAACTGCCTTTCTCCTATACCACGTGATTCTAGATCAATGACTGATCTAGGTCTGGACATGTGACCCAAGCAGGGCCACTCAGAATCATTTGAAAAGATTGCTATGGTTGCTGGAGGAGAGCGATGAGAACTGGGAGCCATCTTTGCTGACAGTTCTAGAGAGCCTGGCTGACAAAGAAGCTGAGTCAGAGGCAAGCAGGGCTGGAAGACCAGAGAATCTCTGATTCCCTTCATGCCTTAAACTTCCCTGTTAATGAGTAAAGTCAGTACCCGCTTCCCTGGGGGGCTTTTTAACAAAAACTAGGCTAGTATAGGTTTCTGTCACTAACAACCATTATAATCCTAACTAACAGTCACTAAACTACATTACAGTTAGCATCACCAAATCATATTCTTTGAATCAGACTATTAATCACATTGGAAAAAATATTTCTTGGACTGCACTTGTTTCTCCGTGCCAAAAATTCCCCACGGGTGACCCAGCAGCAAAAATGTTATCAAGGCCACTGCTCTTCATTCAAGCAGATATCATCTGTTGTGCAAATACAGGACCAATTACCTGGAATTTTTTTAAATGTTCCTCATCAAACAATGAAAGACTGAAAAAATTCTCTTACAAAGAGGCTCTGCAATAAATAAGTTTAAAGTAACAATGTTTGGTGTGATGCCAGCTCCTTAAACTTCTAAATTAAAAGAGTAATTATTAAATCAAAGTTTCAGTGTGAAAGGTTATATATTCTGCTATTACTGATCTAAATGGAAAAAATTTAAATATTCAGATTACAAATATTAAGATTATCAGTATTGCTAAGATACAAATGACTGCTTTTATGGCTCCTACACAAAGGATTGCTTTAGGGGATTGTGACAATGATGATCAATTTATACATTTGGTCATTAATCACCGTTTCCTAATTGGGTTTAATTTGACTACTGCTCATTAGAGTTATAAACCAACATACTCATTTAATTGTGATTATAATTCAATAGCTGAACTTTTATGGTACAATTAACAAATTAACAGCTAAAGATAATTTTGCTCTTAAAAATATTACATAAGGCTTACGTTTTAATGAACTGTATACATGGAAAGTATTTTACGATGATTCTTTCAGAAAAGCTCAAGAATTTTCCTTTCTCTTAATAATTAAAAAGAAAACTTCAGATTTCATGAGGTTTTACAAATACCCTCTAGGAAAACGTTCTCGTGCCCCTATTCTCTGCTGCCAGCCAGACCCCAGTCTGTGACTGACAACCTCCCCAAGGGTTGAATGAAAATAGTATTAGAGCCTGAGTTTCCTCATGCTCCATGGCTGAATTTCCACTTTTTTTTGAATACGAAATAACCTGGTTGCTTGTGCATACTAGCTTGAAAAGCAATATATGACCTATAAGAACTTATATTGAACTTCCCTCTCTTTCATTTCTTGGATTTAATTATCAGCCACTCAATGAAGCATGGATTTTGACTGGAGACTCAAACTGGATTCTCAAACTGGAGACTACTTCTAGAGCATTCTGATGGAAGCAAATTAATAGTTTAAGAGGGAAAAAGTAGAAAAGAAGGCACGTTACTCTCTCAGTCTGGCATATCAGAATTAACATACACACCGCATTGAGAGAGACACGAGTTCCAATCCCAGCTCTAGTAACTAGCTGCCCACGGGGGAGTCACATTAATTTTTCAATCCACTATAAAATGGGGATAACAACTCCTAATTTTGCAGAGTGGCTATACACCGTCGTCCCTCGGTATTCACAGGAGATTGGTTCCAGGACCCCCATGAATACCAAAATCCGCAGATGCTCAAGTTCCTTATATAAAATGGAGTAGTATTTGCAATATAACCTATGTACATCCTCCCATATACTTTAAATCATCTCTAGATTACTTATAATACCTAATACAACATAAGTGCTATGTAAATGTTATACTGTATTTTTTAGAGAATAACAAGAAAAAAAAAGTCTGTACATATTCAATACAGACACAACCATCATAGACCTTCTGATACCCAGCTGTGGATGCAAAACCCACAGATATGGAAGGCCAACTGTACGTAAAAGTTTATCACGGTGCCTGGAGTATGAGTTCAAAAAACAGTTATCTTCCCCTTCACTTCCTGTCTCTAGGAAGTATTGATGATTTTATAGCCAAAAAGAATTTTTTAAATATTTATGAATAAAGGTAGCTTGCTTATAAATGACCTACCACAGATTTTTAGCTGGTGGTCACTTGTGTAAACCATGAAATATATTATTTTCAATGGCTTCCTAAATATGAGCTCTTTGCCTGTCCTAATCTGAAATCTTAAAAAAAAAAAACAACAAAAAAGGAAAAAATAGACAAAAAGATGAAATCTAAACCTTTCCTGGACTACTCTTGTCCTATCTGAGAAGAGAAACCACATTTTATGAATGTCAGGGACTGGCTTATTTTGTGTCTGACACTGGATGCTTACACAAACACCAGTCACCTTACTTTGACAACCACCCCACAAGATAGTTATCATTTTTACCACTCTTTTGGATTAAAAAACAAAAACAAGAAACAAACCCCTGAGGCTTAGCCCAGGTCTGTGGCCAGAACACGGCAGATACAGAAATTGAACCCAGGCCTCTCTGTAAAACACTGTACCATCCACCCTGGTCTACAACTTGGTTGTATTTGCACATAATAGATCACTTCATTTACCAATCCAATGACAAATCCCCATTCATTGAGTTCCCACAACATGCTAGGCAGCATGCAAGACACTGGGGGTGAAACGTATTAAACAAACAAGGTTCAGGGAACTTACATTCTGGTATTACTATCCTATCCACCTGGTATCCCATCCCCCACCCCCAAACACACATTCATAAGCTTTTGCTATCGAATTAGTAAGAACTTACTGACTACTTGCTATATGCAAGACATAGTGCAATGGTGGTGGGTGCTGAGACATAAAACAGTTATTTATACTGTATAAGTACCTGATGGATAGGAACAACCTTCCCCACAAAAATGCCTTCTTCTCCCACTGGAAGTGGAAGCTGGTAACCAAGTAAAGTGAAAAAAGCTGGACAATGGGGCACTAGGGGCTTCACCAGGATGATGTAAATCCAGCAGCGGTCACAAGGTGAATTTATACAGATCTAGGTAAGCTAAAAAGCTTCAAGGAGTTCCGGTTCCATAAAAAGCACCCAAATGCAGTGGCTCCCATTGCCACCCAAATCTTCACCATAGTAGCAGCAGTAATGGGCCTCCAAAAACGAGAGAGTGCTTGTGGACGGATGTTTCTAAATAAAACAAGAAGTAGCTTCCTCTGAGGCTTGGCATTTGGCTACAAACTCAAGTGCTGAAATGTTCAACTGTATCACGGGAGCATTTGAAACTATGGCAGAAATTAAATTACTGAAAGAAATTAATGCAAAGCTGCTGCTACAGTCTTTTGTACAATTTATAGTTTGCATAAATAATTACATTCATTTGTTTTCTCTCTCTTTTTTTTTTACCTTGTCCTTCTGGAGTTTCACCAAAGGGATTCACTTCCACCTGAGTAGCATCAATTTTCAGGAAGAGATTATACAGCTTCTTAATTTGATCTGCAGCCTAAATGTGATCAAGTGAAATGAAATTACACCAAAGCAGTAAAAGAACATTTATTTTCCTGGATTAATGAAACCTTAAAAATAGCAAGTTACGTCTTTATTTTCAGTTAAGTTTTCCGAAGGGAAAAACAGAAAAGCATAATTATTTTAATTTCCACTGCTATTCATTAGAAGGAATTGCTCAACTTTTCTCTAGTCACTAGAAAAGGCCATTATCAATAAAACAAAATATTTTCAGTACAGCCTAAAAACGTTGTTAATCTTTTTGTAAACTGTCATGTCCCTATTAGCTGAGCTATGCCACAATATGAGCTATGATAATTAATACAAACAAGCTCCATTTAAGTAAAAGGTAAACATGATTTTGAGAGTTTATAATGACTAGGTTTTCCTTATTATGCTGGAATAAAACAGTTATTATATTCATCAATCCAAACCTATAATCTGTGAAACAATTACTGAGTGTCTAATAGAAATTGTTGCAAGACAGGAAGATGAAAGTTCTAAATAGTACAATTACTGAACAGGGCAGTTCAAATTGAAAACAGTTTGTCCCAAAGGCATAAACCACAAAGAGCAAGAATATCCAGTTTCCCTGATGTTATGCCCTGACTTCATTTTTCTCACTCTGCTTGACATCCACTCACTCATTCATTCTTTTCAATCAACATTTATTAACTGCCTATGTCACAGTATGCTGTCATCGTGTGAGCTGGGGCAAGGGGAAGGCATCATAAACAAGGCATGACACGATCCAGGACAGCTCACACCTACACTGAACACAACTTGTGACGCAACACAGCAAGAGTATGCAACCATGGCTGAATGGTGGGCTTAGTCTCATTCCGGCTCCCTCTTATTTCCTAGCCATGATTTTCCCTTTGCCACATTTTTGCTCAGTGTTCCAGCCCTGCATTATTTGCCCTCAGACCCATTGCCAGCTTTTCCCCATCTCTGCTCTGTATATCAGGGGAGCTGACACTTGTAGGCTCAGCTTCCAAGGCTCCTGGGCCAGCTGGCTTCCAGCTTGGCTCAGCCAATGGGAAGGAGCAGTGGGTGACAGGAGGAGGGAGGCAGGGAAAAGCCAGAGTATTTCTATCCCTCTCTTTCCGCCTTGGTTAGCGTCTCCTCCTCCAGCTCTGGCTCCCACCACAGAGGCTCACCCGGGTTCTAGCTGCTGTATCCCGAGGTCCAGTAACACCACTGCCTCATTTTGTCCCTCAAACATGCAGATGGCAACAGTATCCTGTCGCTGTTTAGTTCTAGATTGTCTCTCTCTCCACTGTGAAACTCCTCAGCTCTTGCAGCACCTATGTAACCAGTTCCCTAGAATAAAGTCCCACTGTGGTCAATACTGAGAGTGGTTTCCTTGTTCTAGTACTGGCTGAAGAACTCGTGGAGACGTAACTCGTGTTATCTTAATTTACTTTATGTATATTGGTAAACTTCCTTAAATCCTAATTTGAAACTCAGTGGACATAAACAAATATAGATAATGAGTAAGACTGAATATTTTTTAATATCAATTTTTTTTCTGGCTAGATAATACACGTACATGATACAAAGTTCCCAAGGTACACAAGGGTCTCCTCTGAACCTTCACTGTCTAGACTCCCCAGGCGCACAGCTCCCCAGTTTCCTCCTGCAGCCACCTTACTAAGTGGTGCTTCCTTGAGGGATAGTCTATGCACATGCGAGTCTACATATTCTTCATTCATCTTTTTTAAAAAAACAGACTTGGTTCTATACCCTACTTCTTTACTTAATAGATTTTGAGAGACCTTTCATTAGCAACACAAATACAACGATCTTATCCTTTTAAATGGATGCATAATATCTTATTGTATAGAATGCATCATAATTCATTTAACCTGTCTATTAAATAATGGCCATTTAGTTTCCAATAGTTCGATATTACTTAACTTGCTGCCTTACCTATCTCTGTATATATATCATACATGTGATTAAATATCTGTAGGATAAATTCCATGGAGTGGAGCAAAAAGAGGTCTGGGCATTTTAAATAATGAAAGATTCTGTTCAATTGTTTTTGGGAGAAGCTGTCCCTAATTTCCCCTCTCAGAAACCAGTATCACAGGGATTGTTTTTCTACTCACAACCATCAGCCATCTGGATCTTTACCAGGGTGTTAGGTGAAAATGGGTATCTCATCTATAGTTTTAATTTGAATCACTCTTATTATGAATGAGTTTGAGCATTATTCTATGAGCTTGAGACATTTGTATTTCCTTTTCTGTGAATTTTGCCCATTTTTCTGCTGAGATTTTGGTCTCATTAATTTATATGAGGTGTTTTAAAAAGGAATTTAGCTCTTTATCTCACGTAAATGGCAAACATTTTTCTCCTTTAACATTTATCTTTTGACCATGTCTTTTTGTTTGTTTGTTTTGTTCTTTAATAGGGCTGGTGAAAGAAATGAAAGAATGGAGGAGCACAGGAAGGAGAGGGTGGGTGAAGGAGAAGGAAGCCGCACTTATTTAGCAGCTCCTACATGCCTAGTGCTGTGCCGGGGGCCTCTGTATATATGATCTCATTTCATCCTGATGTCCATTCTAGGAGATGGGTATTCCCATTCTGCAGATAAGGGAACTGAGTCCAGAGAAGGACTTTGTTATTTTTGCCACGTGGAAATTTGATAACAATGTCACTCTTTTCTGTTATAGCTCCTGGCTTTGTGTCGGATTTTAAAAAGGCTGGTTCCACTCTGAGAGTGTTAAAACAATTCTCCCATTATTTTTTCAAGTACTCTTTACGATTTCCTTTATTTTGTGCAACTATGACATACAACTATCTACTGGGGCTTTGGGGAGAAAAAGGGGAAAAAAAGGGGGAGGACTGGCAACATATGTTAGCTCAGGGCTGGTTTTCCTCAGCAAAAAGAGGAGGATTGGCATGGATGTTAACTCAGGGCTGATCTTCCTCACAAAAAAAAGAAGAAGAAGAAGAAGAAAATTTTCTTTATTTAATGTTTACTTTTTCTTCTTTTATCCAAATGGAGTTTATTTGAGTTAAAGTGCAAAGCTGATAAATAACTCACTGTTGAACAAATTTTGTATTTTTAGAGGTTTTCTAGATCATCCATGTGAGCTTGCAATGTGAGCTGCATGAAGGAGGCATGCTGTCTATCCCAGACACCATGGCCTCACTATACTCACACAGCCTCTGCACAGAGTCAACATTCAATAAATATTGGTTGAATTCATGATTAATTTAATAATAAAGGAAGATTACATAACAGATATAACTCCTGGGTACATACATATATAAGATCTTATCCCAGTCACTTAAAATCTTCCTTTTTTTTTTGAATTGTGGTAAAATACATATAACATAGAATTCACCACCTCAACCATTTTTAAGTGTACAGTTCTGCAGTGTCACATATATTCACATTGTTGTGCAACAGATCTCCAGAACTTTTTCATCTTGAAAAACTGAAATTGTACCTATTAAACAACTCCTCATTACCTTCTCCCCAAGCCCCTGCCAACCACCCTTCTACTTTCTGTCTCTATAAATCTGACTACTCTAGATACTTCATATAAATGGAATCATGCAGTATTTGTCTTTTTGTGACTGGCTAATTTCACTTAGCATTATGTCCTCAAGGCTCAATCATGCTGCAGCACGTCAAAATCTCCCTCCTTTTCAAGGCTGAACAATCTTCCTGTATGTATACACCACATTTTGTTTATCCATCAAGGGACACTTGAGTCACTTCAAAACTTCTTAAGCCTATATCAACCCAGCTTAGCATGAAGCCTGAATTTTCTGCATGTTAATGCTATTGTAGTTATACATTAATACCCCATTTTGGAGGTGTTCACTATTATAATTTTTAATTGTTGTACAAAGATGGACTATAAACATTTTTTGAGTAGGGTTGAAGCATGAGTAGATCTGTGTTGTAAGATCTACAAGAGAGAACCAGCCTGGCTTGGAGACAGAATATGCCTATTCCAGAGGCTATACACTAAATGACTATAAAGGCTAGGTAGGCAAAATGTCTCAGTCTGACCAGGTGTAATAATAGGAAATGGCAACGCCTGTGGCAAGTTGAGGTTAGCTCCCCTACTTTCTAAATGTGTTCAAATTTTAAAAATAAATTAAACGCAAGTCAAAGAAACTATTCTGCCAGTTAACTTGCAGTCAGCCAGTTTGCTACTGCTACCTACTTCCTCAGTTAGAAACCATGCTATACAGAAAATTTGTTTTCTTTCCTTTTGCCACCGATTAATGTTACTTTAAGGTTGTTTGTTAAGCAATTAAAAAAAATTTAAATGCTTAAAATCAAATATCCTTGGGGCCATATCCATGAAACCCTCACAAATTTACAAATATTTTCAAAAATATTTTAACGGGTCAAAAAATTTGAAATACTTTTCTTTATTACTTCCAGGAACTAATACCATCAACATTCATAATTGGCTCTTAAAGCTAGCCAGAGGTACAAACCACTCCCAGAAGTGTTAGTGAGCCTGTATTAACTTGGCCCATCAGATCTTTTCATCAGCTTAAATCCTAGAGGCACATGTTGACAATTTATGGTGCCGATGTTTTCAGAAATTAACAGTATAGATAATAATTAAGACATACTTGAGAAACTTGTGAATTTTTAGTTATATTTAGCTTCCCCATGGCTTTAGTCTTTTCAACCAATTCTTGCTGAAATGCATTTTCGTCAGGAACACCTACCTAGTAGTTTTTATGCCAGGTAATATTTATTTTTGTTAAATCTAATATTAATACATCACATTTTAAACATAACAGGCATGCGTCACAGGAAAGATATTAATAAATTTACAAGATAATCATTTTATACGTTATTCATCCATGAGTGAGGTATCTCCAAATGCCTAAATCATATCCTAGATGAAAATTAAGTAACTTTCAAAGTCATATTGAATCTAAGGGGCCTCTAAGATACCTTTTCTTTATCAAAGGATCAGCAATTGATAACCTTGATGATCATTTTAATGTTTTCTCTCCTCAGGTGCCTTGTCTGCTGGCTTTCTGGAACATTTCACCAATCCCCATGGCTTGAGGAAGTATCATAAAGCAAAGATTCTCAAATCTACAACTCCAGTGCACAGTTTTTCCTGAGCTCCTGTGCTATACATGCCACTTTCCACAAATATAACTGGTGCCCCTAGATGAACAAATTCCAACACATCTACAACTGAGCTCGCCCCCTACCCCCTACTCCCCGTCACATTCTCTCTTCCTATCTTCACTACCAGCAGGCTGACCTCCACTGCTCTGTGAGTCCCTGAAGAACAGTGGCTATTACTCTTGTCTCTGTTCCCCAGGACCCAGCAGAGTAAGCAGCACCCAGATAGTGCTCATTTCAACATTGCTGAGCAAATGAAGATTTAAAGCCTTTCAAGTAGTCAGCAATGCAAGAAGAAAAATAAAAATAAATTTAACAATTTCTTTCCTTTCCTCAATACATTAAATTAAAACTATAATGATACTATAGCTATTAGTGACCCCTGAGAACCTGCATGTTCATCTTCCTTCCATAGGTAACATTTAAAACCTGGAGTGTTTGGGGCACTGGGAAAACAGCATTCAGCCATTTAACAGCTATAAGTAACTCGATTTTCTCATAATATATAGTGGGGAGGAAAGTGTCTTATGATGTATGTAATACTATTATTGCCTTCTCTAGAACTCTCTGTCATATTCACCTCCTGAACTTTCAAACCATGTGGTCAGCAGATTTTTCCCACTCCAGTTTATTCACCTGCTACTTACAGCTACCTATCTCTGACTCCCTAGGAATCTCTTCAAAGTGGATATCCTAGACGTGTTGTTCCACTTACTCACACATATGACAGATGTTTCTTGGGCACCTGATATATGCCAAGCACTTCGCTGGCAACACAGCAGTAAGGAAGATGGACGAAGGTCCTGCTACGGTACAGATGAGGATCGAGCAAAGGTGACTACAAATGACTAAGAGAAATACAGATGTGAAACGGGACAGGGAGGACGTAAACAGGGTTACTGAGCATGTTCTGGAGCTAACTGTATGACAGTGTAGCTAGAACACAGTGACAATGTGGAAGAGTGGTCTCGGTGATCACCACCCCTACAAGAGAAGCCCCTTGATAAATGTCAAATGAATAGCTAATATAGTTAGTGGCCTCATTCACAGGAGGGGGGTAACCAATCAGGGGTAACCAGCCCTTACTCAGGAATTGTCCATATCTTCCTTTCAATAGATGACTACGCTGGCATCTCTTTGCCAGTCTCAGAAATGACAAGTTCTTCTAATGGTTCCTTGAATCCTGGCTCTTTCTATCACCTACTGAGAGTCAGTCCCAGATGATCCTGACCCTTTTGATCTCCTGAATCTTTTGAGTTTTAAGGGAGCTTTTCCTCCTATCTTCAAAGAAGTGCTGTCCTCTCTTAATTTAAACATATTTTTAAAAGTCTTATTCTGCTTTACCCTTCTATGACTTGCCTTATTGTTATCCTTAAACTTTCAGGGATGGAATCAATTCAAAAAAAAAAGTCGTGGCAGGAAGAAAAGAGTGCAAGAAATCCTGTTTTATTGGAGGAACGCTGCCTAACTAAAGTAAAGGAAATACTCTGTACCATCCTGGAGCTTTAGGGGAACACACACACACACACACACACACACACACACACACACACACACACACACACACACACACACACTGGATCTAGGGTTATTAAGCTGGCTTCTCTTAGTAATGCAAGAGGGAAAAAATAGCCAGTAAGTTCTGATTTAGCTGTGGGACAAGGAAGCCTGCCTATGTAGACACACAGTCAGGCTCCATGGGCGGGACTAAGGGCCGTGCAGGACTGTGATGCTCAAGACAGACTCTCTCCCTTAATACCTTGGAGGACGATTTTTCTGTCTTTGAAGCCAAAGGATATAATTACTAAACTGGCATATTTTAAGCTGTTTTCAGTGAAATATCACCTTCATGTCATTAATTAATATTCATCTCAAATGCTCATTAGCTACGAAAGAATAGCAATTAGTTAAGTAATGTGTATTATTAATAACAATAATAATTGACCTCTCTGGAGGACTGAATAAGCACTTGCACACATCAGTGTACTCAATCCTCACACTCACCCTCTCAGTTAGGATTTCATCATCCCCATTTTACAGATGATGAAACTGATGTTCAGGTGGGCTGAATCCCACATGTGCTGGGTAGCAGTACAGTATTCAAACTCAGGTCTGCCTGACTCTACAGCCTGTGCTTCTAACCACTATGCTGCCTCTTATAATTCATGGGCTGGAGCTGCAATGCTACGGAAAAAAATAAGGAGACTAACATACATAACAAAGTATATTTGTCTGTGTGTGCCACACACTCTCACAAACACCGACATTATCTATATAAACACACATGTCATAAACAGCCTCTTTTGGAACACCGAGAAAATATTTTTCTTTATCATAAACAACTGGAAGAAAAAAATATAAAACAATAAATAATCCTGTTTCCTGGTAATCACAAACATTAGAGGCAATTAAGCAAGTTCCCAAATGTTTTCTGAAATAGGTCAGACACAATGGCCTCCAGTCGCCCAGGTACCTGGTTTTTCAAAGGCCCAAGGAAGCCTAGATTTTCTGCCATCCGCTCAGCTTGGCTGTCCTTTATCCCTTCAATAATGTCAATTTGCTCCTAGCAAAAATGAATCAAATAAGCAAAATTCAGACAGTCAAATGAGAAGATTTACAACCTCAAAAGAAAATGCTTAGTGTTTATTTGCAAATGAGTAATTAAAGTGTGGCACCTTTCCAGAGATCTGTGAGCGGGGCTACCGCAGCTGCCTATAGGGTATGTTTTAATTAGCAGACCATCTATAAAACAGCCTTTCCAAAAACTATATAATTCTTCAGGTGGCACGCTGACAAGACAATCGGATGCCAGGTTTCACTTTTAATTACTGTACAGATGGCACTGACGAATATTTAGTCAGTTAATTTTTATGACATCTTTTGGAAGGTTTCCAAAGTAAGGTTTTCCTGCTTAATATTGCTAAGTTTATAGCTTGTCATACATAGGTTAAATATCACCTTACGATTTAAACATTCTATTGACAATGATAATTATTAATAATACCTTATCTCTACAAGGTGCCATTCTCTCCAAACTACTGAGTGTTGTTCATATACATTATTTCACGTATTATCTTAACAAGTGGAATAGCTTGTTTTAAAATAAGTTAATTTTGAAAATGGCCAGTTATTATTGGTAAGCCAGCATGTAAAGTCTTAATTCAACTTCTAAGGTAGTTAAATATGTCACACTGGTGAAAATATTTTAAAACTAATCACCTAAGTATTAGTACCTTATCTAAACAAAGAGGTTCAAGAAACAAAATTCCCACTTTTTGAATCACTTTCTAAAAGAAATCATAAATATTTCCACTAGAAATTTTTAATGTGACTTTTCTCACACTAAGAATCCAGAATTAAAAATTGGAATTATAGTTCTAACGACCTTAGGTTTTTCTTCTTATAGCTGAGGTAGGTTGAGAAGCACTTTATCTACATCTCCTCATTTAACCCTCATAATTCTGCAGGGTGGAAATTATCCCCATTTCATTTTACTGATTCAAAAAATGAAGCTTAGAGACATTGAGAAACTTGCTGGCTAGTTAGGATGACCTCAGACCTCTCTGACTAGAAACTAATCTTAATATCAATAATAGGGATAAGATTTAAAGGATTCAAGCAAACAGAGAATCGGGACCTTAGAAGGTTTCTAAAGTCAATACTATCAATACTATAGAGAGACATCAAGGTAGTCTCTAGTTCACATCTGGTCTCCTAGGAGAGCATTTCTGGATTATACATACTGCTAAATGGGGCAGAGTTAACCAAGAGGAAATGGAAATATCACAATCCTCTCCCACTGGTTAATTCTTGGGTCAAGTAGGACAGAAAGGAATGAGGAAGGAAGAAAAGGTAGGAAGGAAGGGAAAAAGAAAAAGACCTTGAATAGTGAATACCTTGATTCTACCCAACTTTCAACTGGACACCCAGTAAGAGAAAGGACTCCACATCTTCATGCCTTAAATCCCAGAAACACACGACTACTACCAGTCTCAGACTCCACATTAAATCTACAGCTTGTACAATAACAATCAATGAACAAAGTATAGCCATGAAGCTGAACATACCTTGAAAATAAGCTCTGGATTCGTAGCTGCCACCTCTTCAATGTCAACACCCCCTTGGGGACTGCCCACTAGTACAGGGCCATTGGAGGCCCGATCCATCAAAATTGCCAAGTAGGTTTCTCTGGAAATGTCCAAAGCTTCAGCAACCATCACCTACCACATCAGTGGGAAAGTCAAATTAATTCAGCATCGAACTTGCTACACAAATCAAACGGCTTCATTTTCAGGCTCTTTAAATCCAGGGAGTTAGCTTCCAGATATGGGAGAGTTCTGCTCTCATGGCGCACAATGCCTATTTTCACCTCCTTAATTGATCCTGTTAACTTGTTCAAGTGACAGGTATTTGGTTTGCCTCAAGGAACCTTCCCACTTTAATCTTGCTTTTTTTTTCCTTGAGAAACCTTGACACTTAAGAAAAACTCCACAGAAGCAGCTGTTATTTTAATTTGAGACATTAACAGTACATATATATTACTACACTGATTTTTCTCAGATTGCACTGGTGGGAAACCAAGTTTGATTGCCAAAGGAGGATTCTTTTTACAGTATGTCTGATGCTTCATATGTTTGTATACTTCTGTCTCTCGGATCACTGTATTTTTATTTCAATTTTTACTTTCTTTTAAATTACAAACATAATATTTGCTTGTTCCAAAATAACTCAAACAATACCAAAGAATATAAATGAGAGAGTGAAAGCAGCCCCCTAACGCACATACAAACCTCTTGGACCCCAGCAGTCAGGGTGGTCTTGAGCCCACATGGAACATTTGTGATAAACAGAAAAAATCGCCCCTTTCTCTGGGAGGATGTGGTCACATGCCAGGACCATGAATGGGGAAGAGGCAAACGGGATGGAAGGGTTCCATTCCCCACTCACTGCCAAAGCCAGGTGTCCTTTTGCTCTGCACAGCCTCAACAAGTGCACGTGCAGCCCTGCCAGGAAAAACCACCACTAACTTTTTATCTTTTTTTCTATCCATCTGCAAGCATTATAGCAATGGAATCATCCTGCACATGGAAGCATATTATATATACTTGAATGCATTTCTTTCTTTCTTCTTTTTTTTTAGCTTAGTACTACAAATTGGACATCTTTCCAAGGTCCTCTCTGCATTGTGACTATACAGTACTTATAAGTCCATATATATTTAACCATCTCCCTACTAACAGACATTTACATGGACTTCAATTTTTCTAAAATGTTACTTCAGTGATTATTTTTGTACATATATCTTTGTTCATTTGTTTTAGTATCCCTGTAGATAAGGTACCTAGAAGTAAAATGGCTAAGTTGTTTTTTTTTTTTAATTTTTATTTATTTATTTTTCCCCCAAAGCCCCAGTAGATAGTTGTATGTCATAGCTGCACATCCTTCTAGTTGCTGTACGTGGGACGCGGCCTCAGCATGGCCGGAGAAGCAGTGCGTCGGTGCGCGCCCGGGATCCGAACCCGGGCCGCCAGTAGCTTAGCGCGCGCACTTAACCGCTAAGCCACAGGGCCGGCCCTTAGATGGCTAAGTTTTAAACTCTTCATATTTAAACTTTGATAAATATTATCAAATTTGATAAATACTATCAAATTACCAACTTACACTCCTAACAAAAATGGTAAACTTGGATAATTTTTAAAAGAAAATAAGAACATTCATAAACAATCAGCACTAGAAGCGAAAATAATAAAAGCACTTACATTGCTTTTCCTAAAAGTACTTCAGTAATATCTTTCATAAAAAGTCACAGATTAAACAGCATTAGATTTTAAATACCCAGATGCCACAAAAACCTAAGTTTTAAGTCACATGAAGTGGGATAAATATATGATGATCTAAAAAGCTATAATATAATAAATATAGAACTCCTTTTCAAATCTTTATGGAATTTACCACCAGTTAAAAATAAAATACCTTATAAGGGGCTTCACAGTGATTCTTCCATCACAAATGGTAGCTCATGACTATGTAAGAAATATTTCTTGGCACACAGTGTTGGGATTATCATAGAACCATTCTGATTTCAAGTTCACTTTCTAATACAGAGCTAGACTCATGTATAAGATTTAATGACTTGCAGTAGTTATTCTTAGAAGCAACACAACATTATAACTTTTTAGGATAAGTGTCATTCAAGAGTCCTATTCTTAATCTTTTAAAATGTTGACAGATGTGCTCTGCATTCCATCAAATTTCTATTTGTAAAGACCAGCTGCTGTCTCAAACAGCTCCTGCTTGGTAGAAATAATGTATCACTCTATAAGAAAACATCCCCAGGAAAATGATGATTATCGATGGATAATTCAAGAAATTTTATATAAAGACCAATTTTTGGGGCCGGCCCCGTGGCTTAGCGGTTAAGTGCGCGTGCTCCGCTACTGGCAGCCCGGGTTCGGATCCCGGGCGCGCACCGACGCACTGCTTCTCCGGCCATGCTGAGGCCGCGTCCCAAGTACAGCAACTAGAAGGATGTGCAACTATGACATACAACTATCTACTGGGGCTTTGGGGAACAAAAAAAAAGGAGGAGGATTGGCAATAGATGTTAGCTCAGAGCCGGTCTTCCTCAGCAAAAAGAGGAAGATTAGCATGGATGTTAGCTCAGGGCTGATCTTCCTCACAAAAAAAAAAAAAAAAAGACCAATTTTTGGACATTATTACATACGAGTCTGGATGTCAGAATATGATGGGAATTGTTATAGAGAGAATCTAAATGGACTCCAGGAACACTCATCCCATGAGAAGCTCAGTTAGATACATTTCACAAAAAGCTTCATCTGTGACTGACACAAACAATATCATCAACTCAGGCTTTTTGTGGAGTCCTCCAGGATGGAAAGCTTTTTTACTTACTTTACCCTATTTGACCATTGACCTTATGTTTGTTTGTTTCTTTGTTTTTAATATTGTGCTACTCCAATTGTGGTCTGTGGATGAGTACCAGTACACAAACTATTTATAACAGGACCGTGATCAGCTAAGATTAAATGTATACTCAGTTTCTGAAATTAACTCACTGCGGAGCAGTAACCATTACTGACAGTGAATCATGAGGCACATGAGGAGTAGCACTGTCTCACTTCTCCTATTACTATCCCAAGGAAGATACCCAAACACACCAGCACAGATTGAGAAAAAAATATCCAATGTGTACAGATGAATATATCTGTTTAAATAGCTTCCCAAACAAATTCAGAAACCTGAAGTTTCTATAATCTGGGGATGACTTTTTTGCAAATATATTGAGGTAATAATATTGATTTATAATTGTATAAATTCCAGGTGTACATCATTATATTTCACCTTCTGTATAAACTGCATCGTGTTCATCACCAATAGTCTAGTTTTTATCTGTTACTTTACACATGTGCCCCTTTACTCCTTTCACCCTCCCCCCAACCCCTTCCCTTCTGGGAACCACCAATCTATTTTCCTTATCTATGTGTTTGTTTATCTTCCACATTTGAGCGAAATCATATGGTATTTATCATTCTGACTTATTTCACTTCACATAATACCCTCAGGGTCCATCCATGTTGTTGCAAATGGCAAGATTTCATCCTTTTTATGGCTGAGTAGTATTCCATTGTATACATATACCACATCTTCTTTATCCATTCATCCAATGATGGGCACTTAGGTTGTTTCTCAGACTTGGCTATTGTAAACAACGCTGCAAGGAACATATGGGTGTACGTATCTTTTCAAGTTAGTGTTTTCCTGTTCTTTGGATAAATACCCAGAAGTGGAACAGCTGGATCATATGGTATTTCTATTTTTAGTTTTTTGAGGAATTTCCATATTGTTTTCCATAGTGGCTGCACCAGTTTGCATTCCCACCAGCAGTGTATGAGGGTTCCCTTTTCTCCACATCCTCTCCAACACTTGTTATTTCCTGTCTTTTTAATAATAGCCATTCTGATGGGCACGAGGTGATATCTCACTGTAGCTCTGATTTGCATTTTCCTAATAATTAGTGATACTGAACATCTTTTCAACCTGATTGAAAAATGGGCAGAGGATCTGAACAGACATTTTTCCAAAGATATACAGATGGCCAACAGGTACATGAAAAGATAGGGACTTCTGATTCATAACCAAGATTCCATAAATTAAAAATGCATGTTCCTTAAAGTTATATATAATGTTGTTGTACAGATGTGGTAATACACATTTTACAGAGAAAAAGGACAGAAACAATATTATGTCAATTATTTCTGGGTAGTGAAGATACAAGCCACTTCTACTTTCTAATTTTTATATTTCTGTACTATTGGAATTTTTTACATATGTTAACCACTTTTGCAATCAGAAAAAAAACTACTTAAAAATAAATCACTCTAGTAGTTTCCTGGCAATGACTCAATTTATAAGAACGCACTTATCTCCAATATTTCAGGAACCTATCTACAAACTAATTTTATGCATTATCTATATAGCGTAAATCTTCTTTGTGTATTTTTATATGTGTTTAAAAAATATCACAAACTCTAATCTAAAAACCCATGTGTCCATATAAAACAACGAATTCCTACAAACAAAAATCCTAATCATGTCCTCTGTGGACAAATTCTAAAGAAGTTACACAGGTAAAGGCTTACAACCAGATTTAAAGGGGAAAGTAAAGTACTGTGTGGGAAGAAAAAAAAACAAAAAACGCTTTTGAGTTTTAAACAGTTTGCATCTACCTGAGAGGCAGCGGGAAAGGGAAATAACTATAACCTATTTTCTCTGTTGGCTTCTGTAACATTTAGAAAGCCTTTGTGTTCTCAGAGTGAAGGAGCTAATGACTCACCAGTATCCCCACTTCCCTCCAGCTCAGTGCCCTTTTCTGGGCCAGGATAGACCCTCCTATGGTATGCTAAGAACCAGCTGGTGATTTTTTTTTCCATTATATCAAGAGTTTTCCATACAACTTTCTCTGAAAAATAAAAATAGAATGTACTGCCTCAGTTTCCCCAAGCATGGCACACTGGTGGAGATCATCATCTGTGATGCTGTGTCAACAGAGCAGACAGGTGTCTCCCCAAAATGCTGGGTTCTAATTCATTGTTATGACGGGGACTTCTGACCATCTGTGTCTCCCACGGCTGGGATGTGTGACCTGTGTAGTCGCGCAGGGCCCCAGGCTCAGAAGGGTCCTGCTCTTGGTCTCTTGGTTTAATGTTCTGCTGTAGCTGACTTGAAATTTGAACAAGGGTTCCTGCATTTTAATTTTGCACTGGGTCCTGTAAATCAGGTAGCCAGTTCTGGTGCCTTGATACATGAGGAGGGCATAGCGAAGGTGAACAGATGGATAGAAGGGACAGTTAGGTTCTGGCCTCAGCTCTGCCACTCACAATTTCATGACTGAGGCAGGCCACTTTGCTCTGAGCTTTATTTTCCGTGTGTGTGGTGCAAATGCACACATGTGCATGTGCCCTATATACACTTGGGTGCCCAACAGACCTAATACAACATATTCCCAGCAATAACAGTGGCTCTAAATGGTAGTAATCTCAAAGTGAGGTATAGGAACACTTAGAAAAACAACCATGACAGGTAATTCTGATACACAGGATGAGGCTGCAGAGGAGCACAGAATGTCCCTCACTGACTGTAAGAGCTGTCATACCAAGATCTTTCCAGCTTTAAACAGAAAGTGTCTGTGCTCTGAAAGGGAAAGCTATTTCTTTGGTCACTCACCCACCCACTTTTGCTAAATGCTGATAATAATAAACACTGCAACTATTATAGAACCCTTTTTATTTCTCCACAAAGTCATACCAAATTCTAAACAGATTATACGAGGTTTAAAAAATAAAATGGCACATTGCCAAAGTGCACTGCTTCATTAGATTCTGTCAAAACAGAAGTATGATTTTCTTTTCTTTTTTTTTAACACATACATAGGAAATGACCAAAAGCATTCACATTACCTTGTTAACTTTCACACCTTCTTTTGGAGTTTGTTTTGTTGCTAGATTATACCCAATCATCTGTTTAGCCAGCTGTCCCACAACTTTAGGACTAGGAGAAAAAAAAAAGAAAAAGAAAAGAAAATCAACACCTATGTTGAAAATCACTTTAAAGCAGAGTCCATATTATAACCTCATGTCTACACTGCACAGGGTCCACCTCTACTCTCAAGGAATCCATGGGGTTTTCTCCTCATATACTATGTGCCCAGTACTGTACCAGAGGCTCACTGAGAGCAAAATATATATGAATGAATGAATGAATGAATGAATGAAAGGGAGGAAGGAAGGAAGAGAAAGAAGGCAGGCTGCTTGCCGACCTCTGCTATCTTCTACTCTCAAATAAGTTAGTCATAGTGATGAGACAATGCAGAAATGCATAACAGATTTAGATAAGAGTTGAATAATAAAGACTTGATGGGGGCAATTTGGGAAGTACTGACTCATGAGAGGGAAAAGGAGAGGGTAAGGATCAAAGTAAATAATGAAAAGGTATGTGGAGAGGAGAGGAAAGTGTTCAGTGCTGGAGACATGTGAGTTAAAGCTGAACAGACAGGCTCAGATAGAGGAAGGCTTGGACTATCAGACAGGAGGGACTACTGACGCCACTGGTAATAGGGAGCCACTGCAGGTTCTTGAATAGGGGAGTGACATTACGGAAGCAACGTTTAATTTGTAGGTAAGTATCATTTCCGATATTTATGATAAATCATTGTCTAGGAAAGAAGGCGTGTCAAGTTTTCACCAATTAGTGAAAAAAATCCTTTTATGGGAGCAGAAGGAAAACGGGCACTGCCAGAGCCCTCTACTTGTAATTTGTTTCCTCTACTTGCTACCTCTTGCTCCTAACCCCACCCCAACCCTGTTTTTCAGTGCTCCTTTCAATCACAAGCAAGATCTTCCATAATCGCTCGACCCAAAGACAAAGAATTAAAATCTCTAGTCTTACTCTTTTGTTAAATGAACGCCTCCTTTCAAACCACTACTGAAGACACCTTTTCCTCTTCCTCCAGCTAAGATCTGGGCTTTTAAAACAATTTCTTTTGCATCTGAAAAAGAAAATCCAGAGTTGGTAGCTGATTTTAAATTCTTCTTTTTTAAACAACAAGGAAAGCGGTAATGACATATAACTTTCAAAAGTGGTAAAAGCTCTCTCAAACCAACTTTGAAAATGAAGGCAATAAAGAACTTCAAAAAATATCAATGTACCTAAACACAAAATCTGTTTATTGAGGACACTCAAATATTTCCTACCAGCAGTTTAATCTAATACTCGACCACCCCAAGGGAAAGCAAGGCATGTGTTCCCTCGCTCTTTTGACTGTCAGAAGATGCTAAATAAATCCAAGCCAGAGGTGTTAATTTTACTGTTAATGACACTCCCATGTGGCAGAGGCACCAATCTGCCAGTCAGAGGAGCTAACTACCTGTCAGCCATCTGCAATGTCAAAGGGAAGACTGGATTACATGGGGGAAACGTTTAAACACAAGATGCAAAGGGAGCATTTAATTTAATAACTGTATTCTTGGAAACCAACTGTTTTCTGAGCAGTTGTTCTATATATTGACAGGGTTGGATAAGGGAGGAGGAAATTGATTAAAACTAAAAGCAAGCAATATTTCTTAAATGTTGGCAGGGTAACAAAACATCCCAGGGGAAAGTGGTTGTGGACTCTTCATTTCTCAACACTCAAAGAGCGAGCAAACCATCTGTTCTTGACCATTGAGAGCAGAGTCATAAACTCAAATATCTCTATGTGCCTGGCAAGAAAGCTGGGTGTGTAAAGCAGCCCGGTGATAGACATGGGGCCTTCTGCAAAAAGGAAAAAAAAAAAAAAAAAAAAAAGAATGGAAAAAGGCAGCTCCCAAATCAAATACGTTTAATCACCAAACAGTACACATCTTTGGGCCACAGTTGGCCTTGTCTGTTTGTGATTCATCTTTGTCTAAAATCAGAAAACTAAGTCAGACAATCTTCTATAAGGCTCTAATTATTTTCTGGTTCAGCACACCAGGTTTAAAATTGCAGACCCAGGTTTCAATCCAGCCTTCATCCCTTACCCAGCTGTATGACATTGGGCAAATTACTCAATGTCTCTGAGACTCAGTTTACTCAACTGGGAAACAATGATGAAGATTGCTTTAAGAATTAAATGAGATAATACACGTGAATACTTTATCCCAAGAGCCTGAAAACTCATAGGATTAATGAAAGACTATTGCCACAATCAGTTAGTCCATTTATTCCCTTTGTATATTGTAAAGAATCAAAAGGATTATTTCCACTCGAGCAGAGATGGTAAAAAAAAAAAAAAATTGTTGGTATCTGCCACCATTCATTTAAAGTAAGAGCCGTAAGTGTTGGCTATTTCAGCTATTACTGTCGTCGTTATTACTCATAGACAAGCAGGCAAAGGTTCAAATACAAGGAGCACAGAGGGTTTTATCCTGAAGGCGATGGGGAGCTACAGAAGGATTTGACACCACGAAGGCATTGAATAAGATAGTCACTCCCGCTAACGTAGTTAGATTATTAAGGTTCATTGTCTTTATTGGCTGGTACTCCTTTCTCCTATATTTGCTTACACTCAGAAAATCAGTGCTCAATTTCTCTCAGAAGCAAACATAGCTCCTTCTTTGCTGCCCTATATACCCTCCGACAATTGTTTCTGCCCTGGATGTGAACCATCATAACATCACTCAAAGCACGTCTTATAATAAACTGGTTCCCATCAACCGAGCAGAAGACAAACTATGATGATTGCTCATTATCAGAAACTCACCAGGAAAAAAAACAAGTAAAACAAATTTATTGCATATTTAGGCTACTGCATGTAAGAATAGCTGTAAGAGCAAGGACTTTGGAGTTAAACAGACCTGAATTAAAATCTACAACTCCGCCTATCACTTTGTTTGTAAAGAAGAAGAGACTGAGATTCAGAAAGGTAAAAGTAGCATGCCCCTCTTTAAATGGTCATAATAAAGTAATCTAGTATTAGGATCAGGTAAAGAATAAATGATATTTAGTAGGTCAAGTGCTTATCTCAATGCATGGTACATTAAAAAAAAGAGTCAAAATATGATAGCTATCACCATTATAGTTATTTTCAGCAATTACCCAAAAAAGTAGCATATAGGAAGACATTTCCAATTTTTCTTTCCAAGACGTCCAGTGGAAAAAAGATTTTTGCTGACTGCTAAAGTTTTTAATTGTGATCTCTTTAAGTTCTTGAAAAGGACAACCAACATTCCATTGCCATCACCATTTTTCAAATCCTTGTCATCTAGAAGAAAGAGATGCTTTCCTCTCCAAGCTTTCCAAGAGAAAACTTGAAAGCCAGACAGAATATCTAATTGGGCATTGTTAATTGGCATTACACAGGCTTCATTAGATAAGCTTTAGGCACTAACCATCAAGACACAGAAATAGTTGCAGTCTCAATGAAGTGTTGTCAAACGTACCTATCACCATTTGACCACGGGTCAAACCCCATGCCACCCAGCTGGTCAACCAAGCAAGCACTTCGGAGACTGTGAAGCCATGTATTGGGGCAAATAGAAAAAGAAAAAGACTATCTCCAATCTAGGTACACCTTCTGCAATTTATACCTCAAGCCAAAAATAAGTTCATTACTACAAAAATCTCTTCTGGCTAGATCTCAAGAGCTAAATTAGTAGAGTAAGTCAGTAGCCCAAAGTAAAGCAAGTTTTTCTCATCTTGAAGGAAACTCACATATAGTAATTTAATCCATGTGGTTATTTACTCAAAGTACTGAAAATTAGGTAAAGTGGCCAAATCCTACTGAACAGTAACTAGTCTTTTCATTCAGTATTTACCAAGTTGATTCACACTTAATGTCACTATTTCCATCTTATTTAAAGACCAGATTTCTCCAAAAACTCACACTATTTTCTGGGTTTCTTTTTTACATTACCTCCCTATTCCCAAACATAATTACAAAAGAATATCCATATACGAATTCAATTTTTGTCTGAATACATAAGACAATTTAACCATACTTTAAGATAACGAGCTAAAAAGAGATGGAGGGGGAAAAAAACACCTACTCTAATAGGTTTTGTATGGAAATAGATTGCACCTATACATTGATAACCATATTACCAGACTCTGAGGTGGTAAAATCCAAGTCTGTATAACTCCAAATTCCTTGCTCTTAACTGCTATTCTTATAAGCAGTAGCCTAAATATGCAACACATTCACTGTATTTTGTTCCTTTCCTTGTGAGTTTCTGATAATGAGCAGCGTGCATGGCTAGGATTCCACTCAGTTTGATGGGAACCAGTTTACTATAATTTATATATATTTAGGAGTAAAAGCACTGTAAGAGAAACTTATAGATATGTAAGACTGTCAAATACCACCTCAGTTAAGAGAACTATATTTATCGTCATCTAGAAAGCCTATTGGGGCTGGCCCCTTGACATAGTGGTTAAGTGCGCGTGCTCTGCTGTGGCGGTGCAGAGTTCGCAGGTTTGGATCCCAGACTGGGACCAACTTGCCACTTGTCAAGCCATGCCGTGAGGAGGAAGATAAACCAGAAGAAGATGGGCATGGATATTAGCCCAGGGCCAATCTTCCTCAGCAAAAAGAGGAGGATTGGCAACAGACGTTAGCTCAGGGTTAATCTTCCTCACACACACACAAAAAACCCCCCTCTATGGTCTTGTTTTACTCTATTAGTTGCATTAAGATAATGCTTTCTCTCTTCCTCTCATTTTTCTCTTTAAGTTTTTTTATTTGTTTATTTATTTTTCCCGCAAAGCCCCAGTAGATAACTGTATGTCATAGCTGCACATCCTTCTAGTTGCTGTATGTGGGACGCGGCCCCAGCATGGCCAGAGAAGCGGTGCATGGGTGCGGGCCCGGATCCGAACCCGGGCCGCCAGCAGCAGAGCGCGTGCACCCAATCGCCAAGCCACGGGGCCGGCCCACTTCCTCTCATTTTTTACCACAAGTGTTATTCTAATTACAGTAAACAGTTTTATATCAATTTTATACCAATTTTTATAGTCCCCCAATAGTCCCAGGCAGGATAATAAACATTCTTGGAGGCATTATTAAATTTAAAAGGAAAAAAATTTAAATTTATTAAGGAAAGCATAACCTAAATAGGATAAACAAGAAACGTCTTTAATTAGGCAAGCTTTATAAAACTGGTTCACTTTGTTTTTTAGAGATGGCACTCTGAAAACATATTTATGCAAAATAACGTCCACAAGACATAGTTCAGAACCATAATGCAAATGGGCCATGGTAAATGTCTGAAAATGTAAATCAAGAATATCAGTAAGTTATTGTCAACTATCCTTTCTAAATAGTTCAGTGATGAATCAAATATTTGTATTACTGAACTAGATTTTATTCAGCATTTCTCTCTTCCAAAATATAATACTTTCCTAAATGCAAAATGTAGCACTCTACATACCAACGCTGTAGTGCAATGACTACTATGATGATCTTCAATTTCAAATCAATAACATTGGACTTGTTGGGGGGACTAGGATTTCTCTGGCTCACTGACTGGAGCAAAATTGGAATATCCAGTTTTCAGCATAATTACGTGGTATAATTTCTGGTATGGTGATCACCTTTCATGAGGATTGATAGGATTCTTAATTGAAAAAGTTAAAATGTATTTCAGATTCATCTATTACAGGAAGGCAAGGAGAAGCACGTTAAGTGAGGCAAGAGAAGAGTTGAAAGATATTATGGAAAGATAAACCTTTATATAGAACATACAACTATAGCGTGATAAGTCAGAGGCATAAATGCCAATTTCCCAAAGGAAATGAGCTAACTTCTGTGTTTTCACTATGACCCCAGCACTTGAACTTAAAATTGGAGAATTACCAATCTTTAATCGTTACTGTAATATCTCCTATAGACTGACTCTCAGTCAGTTGTATTTCCTCAAGTTGTAACTAGGACGCTAGGAACAAGATAACATTGTGATGACTCTTTCCACGTGCCCAATGACATCTCTGAGACTGAAACAATTATCTCAACTTTCAACACGTCTGACACGGGCTCACTGACGTTGGGACAGAGAATTTCAAACATACAAGATATTAGAATATGCCATTTCACCACTGGTCACATCTCTAGACTGAATTAGGATTGGAGATACTAGGCTCTCCACCAGACTGCCACCCATCAAATATGTAAATTGCACATACCTAAAACAGCGATTTATAAATATAAGTAAAAGATGGAAACAAGACCCTCTCTAGGACAGGGGTTTTGTAATACAAATAGAAAGTTGTCCAAGGAGACATTATTTGACCTTAAGAAATTCTTTACTGATAAAGCTCTTATGTAAGTTTTAAATCTTAAATTTCTTATCGAATATGTAGCCAATTAATTCCACCTTATCTAAAATAATTCCTTCATTTGGATACTGTGGGAGCATGATAATGCAACTTTGAACAGTTTATTGATTATAAAGAAGATAATATTAACAAAACATGCTTTTGTTTTCAAGGGAATAATTTTCATTTTAGTTCCTATAAAAATTCCTAATAAACCATTTTTTCATATTGCCATACTCTTAAAAATATTGCATATTTATTACTAAATTATAGGCCTCATTAAAATCTATGATAAATTAGCCTACTCTTCTGATCTTGTCACTGATATTATTAATTGCTTTCATAACCATTAATACACACTCCGTTGGTGATAAAATTTTTAAAGCTAGATAAAAATTACCTCCAGAAAGGCTCGATTCAGTTGTAATATCTTACTCTTTCTGTAGTTTAACACTAATAAACCAATCTTACAGTTTGCCTATCAGATTAAAAGACATACTTCTATTAGAAAGGTTAAGGATAGAACCTCCTACTGTTGAAGGCAAAAACACCCACATGACCTTATTCAAGCACCTATAGCTAATCAAAGAATTTCTAATACTGTAAGACTGCAACCACAGGACATTAAACCAATCTTCTGAAAATGAAACCACTTGAAAAATGACAATTTTTCAGGAAAAAAAACAAGTTTCTTCAGAAGAAGAAATTTCCAGAAAAATCTTTACTGTGTTTATACAGATTATAAGATGGATTAATGATACACATTGATAATAGAAATATCTGTGTAAGATTTATAACTTCAACAGATCCTGGAAACAGTCATGGAAGAGAAAAAGCATTTAAGAACATCAACAGTATTTCTACAGTATTTTGTGGTATATTTGAAGGGAAAGAAGGATAAAGGAAAACCGGCTATAAAAAATCTTTTTTTTTCTGATTTTCAAGGCAAATATGTATTCAATCAGGGTTCAATTAGGGAGGCAGAACTACTATGGAAAAGGGGTTTATTATAAGGATTAAAGCTGACACAATTACGGCAGATGCTGAGAGAGGGAAGGTCTGAAAGTGGGGGCTGGAGGGTCATAGGAGTCACCAACCAGCCAGTCACAGACACCAGCACATCCAGGAGCTAGGAGGAGGGTATGGGACTTGTTGTCAAGCATCTCATGATGGGTCTGGGTCTGTGTTGATCAGCAAGGTCAGCAGTAGGGAAACTAGTTAGACATGGAGCAGAGAAGGGCATGGACTCTCTTGCCAGCATGTCTACATCTGTCCATCATCACATCAGACAGTAATGGCTGCATTCCAAATTCTGTGCAAATTCCAAATCTGGCCAACTCTAACCTGAAATTATACGAGGAAAGAGATTCTGGGAAATGTAGTTCCACCTTAAACAAGTTGCCACAGTATAAATTACCACAGATGATAATGAAGACATCTGAAGAGCCCATAACTGTTGCAGGTTCAGAATTAATAGCTCTGAGATTTTTCTGAGTGGCTTCAGAACCTATCCTGGGCCAGGACATACCCCTCCTTTAGTAGCAGACAATTGGGAGCTACTTGATAATAGGGACATAAAAGAGGATCTCTCATTGATCTTAACCAGTGATGATAAAGAGGGAAAAAAAGGTGGCAGTGCCCAGAACTAATACGGGAAGATAAACTCACAAAGATTTTATTCTCAGAGCCAATTAAAATGACTCTGAAATTTAAAATGTATGTAATATATACACTGCCCGGCTGCACCCATATTTAAAGATATTTCACTTTCACAGCAATATTATTAGTATTCTGAGATCTCCCAGCTTCTTGATTGGAAATCTTGCCTTTTCCCTATTGTCTTACATTTAAGTTAATTCCTCTATCTGGCCGTCCATTTGGTGAGAGATGTTCTCATACGCTACCATCTAGAATCAGCTCCACTGGCCTCATTCTGCTGCCCATGGTCTATTGACCACACCACTATCAGCTTTCTCTGGGCTTCTCCCTCCCCACAACCAAGGAAGATCCTTCAGCTGCTCACAAGTGGGTCCTTTCAGAGGGACTTGTCAAGCTGATTGCCTTAGCCCCTAGAGACACAGCTTTTTCCTTTTCAGCACAGTCTCTAACCCAGAGGACACACACTCTCCAGGGGAGATGAGCTCAATGAAGCACCACCTCACCCTAAACCTGAGACCTCTGTGCCCCCAGAGCTGTAACCCCTGCTGCCCAGTCATCTCCCTTCCTCGCTCATAGAGACCATCTTGCAGGAACCCTTCGCCTCGCTAACTGGCTCAGCTCTTTAAAGACCCTTTCTCCATTCACGCACCTGTATGTCTGATTTCCAAAATACAGAGTGCATTCAAAATCCTTCTCACCAACTCCTGAGCCCAGTGCAAATCAAGGAATAGGACTGGGCATCTGTTCCATGCTCCTGAAAAATTCATGGTTAAGAAGCACCTGGAGTATTCTAAGACAATTAGGAGGTCCATCTGCCTAATGCTCACAGAAAACCCTTTGATAGAGCAATCCCACTTCTATGAAAATCAACTACAGAAAGAGAGATTTTCACTGCAATGTAATTATAATAGTGAAACACTAAAAACAACCAAAATGTCCGTCAGCATTTGGACATTCGGGGTTGGAAAAATAAATTTTATATATACACATAATGAAATAACACAGTACTACATATCTATTAACCATGATTAAGTACATCTTTACATATGAACATGGGAAAATGCCCACAAACACTATAAGCTTTCAACAGACTTTTAATCATTAATACTTAAAAAAAATAAATCCTCACATTTGTGAACAGTTATACAGTCATAACAAAATCTGAATGGACAATAACCAAATTATTAACAGGGTATCTTAAGGGGGTAGGGAGTGGTATTATGGCTGGAGCATAACATCTTTTCAGTACTGATTTAAATTTCTTTTGCAATTATCATGTGCTGTCATAAAAATAAATAAAAATAAGAGTTTAAAATGTGAGATAAATGTAGGCAGTTATCCATAGTGGTTTGTCTTGAATATTTAAATGTTCCCTTCTGTATTAGCCTTTACAATTTTATGATATGGGGTCAGGGATGCCTGTATTTGAGGGGAGACATCTTCAGGAAGCATGGCTCCACATCTTACAACGTGACCGCCTAAAGTGTCATGCAAGAAAATCGAGAGTGGCAGGAAAATGTTTTACTCTTTCAAAACATCTATTGGAGGGCTGGCCCAGTGGCGTCGCAGTTAAGTTTACGTGCTGTGCTTTGGCGGCCCGGGGTTCACAGGTTCGGATCCCAGGAGCGCACCGATGCACCACTTGTCAGGCCATGCTGTGGCGGTGTCCCATATAAAGTAGAGGAAGATGGGCACGGATGTTAGCCCAGGGCCAATCTTCCTCAGCAAAAAAAGAGGAGGATTGGCATCAGATGTTAGCTCAGGGCTAATCTTCCTCACCAAAAAGAAAACAAAAAACATCTATTGGGCCCTTCTCTGTGGGAATTTAAACATAAAAAAAAAGTCAGGGTCACTGCATTTCAGAACTTAAAATCTACTGGAGGAAATAGATAAAAACAAATAATTACTGAAATATATTAATGCTATAATAAATATTAAAAATAAAGTACGTGAGAAGGGGAAATAGTGTCAAGTCAGGCTGCGCAGCAAAGAGGATAGAAGAGCCATACAGAGAAGAAGAGACTTGATCAGTGTCACCAAGAATTTTCCAGATAGATGGAGTTGGGGGGTGAAGACAGGAAGGCATAAACAACTAAGAAAGGCTACTTTGCTTTTCTATTTATACTTGTTTGGCTTTCTTAGTTATCTATTTAAATTAGAAATCACTAGAGCACCACTCCAAATTAACCAGTAAAGCATGCCAGGATTCAGCACTGAAATTTGTCATTTCAGATCTTCAGAAAACCTCTACATATTAAAGTTTATTTCCCTATATTCAAGAAAGGCATATAAATAGGAAAACATAATTATGGTCTTCGTTAAATTTAGTTATTCTATCCTAAGTGCTTTTAAGATCTCCAATAATTTTATCATGGTGATGTGAAAATAAAGGACAATCTCTTTTAAAACAGAGTGAGGAGGCCCTGAAGGGGGAGCTCTCGAGCATGTACCACTGGTGGCGGCCTGCATAACCAACAGGAAGAAGAAAGACGCAAGGTATGTTTGTCTAGAATTCTTTGGATAAAATTCTATCCTTCTCAACTTCTGATCCATGATGTTAAGAATGTTACTTTTTTTGGTACAAGGGAGGACATTTTTCACAAGGGGATTTCACCTTCTGCTTAAGGAAAAGGAAGATTTTCCCTGCCCCAGCAACAACGCACTCACCCTTGCCTACAGACAATAAGAAACCGCCACAACCTGGAACTCTTGTTCTTCTCCAATAAACTCATATTCAAAACAACCCTCCCTAATTTCCTCCTAAAACCTAATAAAAGTTGACCTTCCCTTTGTCTCTTTGGACTTGCCTATGGTTCACCACAGTTTGCTTGTCCTGAATTGCAAATCCTCTGCTATTTCCGAATAAACCTATTATTTTCTTGAGCTTGCCTCAGTTTACTTCTTTATCTGGGTTGGTGGTGTTCTTTAAAAAGCTCCCAATCAGGTAAGTTAACTCTCCAACAGGGCTCCTATGAAATCTACCCAAGGGGTCAGTGAGATTCAAACTAAGCAGCTATTTAAAAGCAGCAATAAAGTATACGTCCACCCCCTCCCAACCTGCAAATAAACATATATTCCAGACTTAAAATCTGCTATGGTTCCAAATGCTAGAGATATAGAATTCCAAACAATGGCTCAGTGATGTGCCATAAAAAAGGAATCCAGGAGGCTTTTATTTTCCATTTTAAAGTGGTAAAGTGGTTGATGACACACTGGAGTTAAGCAGAAGCCACGAATGACCCACCCCAAGAGAGATGAAAGATCTCAGAACCACCTGCCCATGACACACACATTACTGAGGTCCCACATAATTTGCTATGTCGCTTTCAAATTACATTGAGTTTTATATTGCAACGTCTTGCTCTTTTACTGCCTGTCCTGATCCATTCATTGTATCTGAAATCGAAGTCCATTGCGTGAATGTTAAACACAGAGAGGACTTTAGACTGCATCCTGGAGGATAAAACTCTGCAATTTCAGTGAACTGGGAAGAGTTTCTATTTGTTTCACTTTCAAGGGCTGGAAGGCCTGAGAAACAGTTCCTTTTCCCTTTTCTCTCTATACCAGCATTCTTTGGTTTCCTTCTTTCTTTCCTTCCTTTCTCCCTTCCTCCCTTCTTCTTCCTTCTCTTCTTTCCTTCCTCCTTTCCTCCCTCCCTTCCAAGTTATTTAAGCATGTTCAACTCTATCTGAGATAACTAACTTCAGTTTCAACAGCAAGAGATCGGCACTGACTTCAAATTCCACCTCCCGTCACACTCTCCTCAGAACCACCCCCAAATAAGGACTTGTACACTTAAATCCCTGTGAACTGGAGCACTCATTATCAACCTGCTCTACACCTGACCTCAGAAACCATAAGACCTGGACCTGCTCTCTTGGACTGTCTTCAGAACCACTTTTCTGATTATCTTTGAAGCATTAAAGCTAGGATGGTCTGTTCTGGGACTTTCTGCATCTTGTTTTAAAATGCCTGGTTTAAACAAAAATTCATACTGGAGGGAGTCAGGTCAAATGCTATAAACAGGAAATTAACAAGTTAACAAGTTTGTATGCATTTTACTTCTTGGGAAAAATATAAAATTTTTTAAGTTGAGTTTGGAATTGTAACACCCAAGACAACACAGGAAAATACTCAAGAGCTAGCTAGCATCCATATCTGGTAAAACTAAAAGAAAATTCTAGCCGCTTTTAAGTAGTTCTCCAATGGTATTAGTGTGGCAGAGAAATCAAGTCCTATTTCACACCTGACCAATTAAGAAGTCTTATATGAGCATACTCTTTGAAATGCCAATCATAACAAGATATTTACTCTCAGGAGTCACATTTCATTATTGCAGCTGGAAAGCCAGCATATAAGTCTACTCCTACCCACTGACAGCTCACTCACCTTAAAAAATGTGGCCAATATTTGTTCTATACTCCGCATTCTCCCTCAACTCCATAATTTTTTACTGTTTTCCACCTTAGTTTCCTGCAGCATGATATCAGACAGCCAGAAGTAAATAGCACATACACAGATTACCTGAAATAGTCTCCTTTCATCCCCCATGCTAGTGTACTTAAACCCAGCTGCAGCCTTTTCCAGGTTCCTGACCCTTTCTCTTTGCCTCCCAGCTCAAGGCTGGAACAGGCTGTCATAACGCATAAACATGATTTGACTGTGGGGAGGGGAGGAGATCTTGCTACCCTAGAAGAATTTCCCAGGACACTTGTCTATAAAGCTAAAAACAAGATAACCCCCAAATAGGAGATGGCCTAGCCTTACCCAAAAGGAGCAGTTCTTACAATCAACTATATTAACATCGACCCAGGAATGCTAGAGTCTAACAAAGCAGATGCCACCTCTCCTCTGAAGGCCCTTCTAGTTCAAAGGAGATGTCACGCCAAGGAGGATCCATAGAGCCAGGGAGGGTTTCTGTCAAACTTAATAAAGCCACTCTCAGTTTTGCTAATCACACCCCTCACACCTTCTCTCGTGTTTGTTTCTTCTGAAGGGCACACACAGCGTGATGTGGAATGAGATCACCTCATTCCCCTGAAAAGGACCAAATGAGAGTGCCGGGCACATAGTGGGCCCTCAGCACATGATCCTTCATTTGTACTGTGAAATAAATCCTCATCACAGTCTTTGTTAGGAGCTTACTATGGACTAAGACTTGTGCTAAGTGTATTCATCATCCATATTAAGAAATAATCCCAGTGAGGTGGAGTTTTCCAGAGTCACACAGCTAGCAAGAAGCAGATTCAGAATTTTTAAGCCAGAAAGATAATTCTAGAGACTGTGCTTTAACTGTCTCACACAGAGCCTCATTATTGGGTTCTTCCCCCAACATTTTATTATGAAGATTTCCAATCACATAGAAAAGTTGAATGATAGTAAACATCCACACACTCACCACCCGGATTCTACAACTGCCAACATTTCATTCACTTCATCACCTATGTCTCCCTCCCTCACAGCCCACCTTATTTTTTCATGCATTTCAAAGTAAGTTGCAGACATCAGCACAGTTACCCTTAAACTCTTCAGCACGCATATCAGTAACTAAAGTTCAACATTTATTTATAGTTCCTTTTTGGTGATAGAGAAAATTTACATACAGTGAAATGCCCAAATCTGAAGTGTGCCATTCAGTAAGTTTTGATAAATGCATATATCTCAATGACCCAAATCCCAATCAAGAAATACATTATTGTTTCTGAGAACACATTACAAGAGTTTCCTTAGGACAAAATATCTAAACAGAGCAGCATTGACAACATGGATCTTGTGTCTCTTACTGAATTTTCACTGAAACTAAACATTACAAAATGTTAAGTTCATACACTTCAGCACAAAGATCAATGCCTGGCATATAGTAGGCACCCAACAGATATGCAACAATGCCAGGGTGTGTACAAAGGAATCAGCTTCCCCCGCAACTACCTCCAAATCAGAAACCTGCTTGAAACATTCCTAAGTCAGAGTCAATGATACGCAAAGTACTGATTTCAAAAGGAATCTCTTTTTTATCATGAGCATATGTGACTTTTTAAAAACAACTATTTTAAAACATGAATTTTTACAGAATTGATTACAGTTCTGTAAGCTCAGGGAAAACTATCAATAATAGCCATACCAAAGGTGTTTCCTTGCACCACATCTGTCCCGGTATTTTGGAGTGGCTATTCCATTTTGAAAGGGGAAGTGAATTCTCCTGGGGATACGTGCAACCTCCAGAAAAGCCAGGATGATGCTTGGAGCCTTGGTCTGATGCCTAACTGACACAGTGATGAAAATGACAATCTTTAACCCAAAGCTCTTCTATGCTGTCAATGTCACTGTCGCTTGCCTGAAGCTTAACATCATGGGACTCCAGACTTTCAATAAGCCTGCAGGGTTTTTGAAATAAAATCACCAGAAAGTATTTAAAAGATAAAAGCCAAAACATATCTGTGTTACAAACTAGAGTACATTACTTTTTTACAAACTTCAGAAAATACAGATAGAAATGCTTACAAATGTTATTTTTTAAATGAGCTGATTACACATAAGATTCTATCGGTGTCTGAGATGTACACAGAATGCTGCCTTTCAGCTGTTCTGAGCTTACCCCCACTCCTTCATTTCACGGGAGGTGTGGCTCCGAATGGAGGACAGTGGCAAAAACCCTGCCACGTCTCAATTAAGCAACTCCTCCTCCGGTTCAAAGCCAGCCGTGGAGTTCCTTGGGCCTGGGGCACGACATCTGTGCTTGCCGGAATTACCTGCAACTGGTCCACGCAGCTAACATGAAGATTCATCCCTGTGAGACTCAGGACAAGTCACTGTGCCTCAAATCACCTCTTTCCTTAAGGGTGACAGAAAGGGGAGAAGCGCCCTGGAGGCGCCCTCCAGCACCAACATTCTAAGATGTATGTGCAGAATTGTGAAAACATCTCCTTAAGTCCCTCCTAAAGAAGAAAACACAGTGGATATGAGCAAAGCGCAGTGGAGAGGTTCACAAGCCGTGGGTCAGCGAGTTTAGGATTAGAACTCAGGCTCTGCCCCTTATTAGCCAGCTGAGTGACCCTGGCCAGAGAACAGAACCTCAACTTTCTCATCTCTAAAATGAAGCTGATAAAAATACTGCTTACCTTTTAGAGTTGCTACGAGTATTAAACGAGGGAAAAAAATCTATGTATAGTATGTAAAGTACTTAATACAATGCCTGGCTTACACTTACTTATACCAGCTTAGACTCAAATTTACATCACAAGTATCAAGTAAATTATAGACGATGATGATAATGATGAATATGCTGTCCAATGGGCAAAATAATTTTATAATACATAACAAATCTACTATTACTTTTACAAGTGTTAAGAATACATAAAACACCTGTCTTGTTTTCCTCCAGTCATTCAGAAATGATAAATAAAATGTGGTCATGGTTGATGAGAACACACAAGTTCATATCAAGTTAAAAAGGGTCAGATGCCTCCCAAAGCAGCCCAAATCTACAGACATTTAGCACTGCCCTGCCCCCTCCCAGATGGACTACTGCTTTCTTAAGTAAACTGAGCATCTCTAGATCCCAGATGGGATTCCTCTGCCACAAATGTTTTTACTTACATGTGGATCGTTTGTTTAGTTCCAAGGCCTGCGTGTTTCCTTAACTTTTTGCCCATCTCTCTTTTGATGTCCATGGTTGTCGCCTGCCACTAATGGTCCCGGCCCACCCACCACGCTTCCTGGCAGAGAACACATGGCTTGACTCCATCTGGAGCTGCTCAACTTCGGGACTCATTACCAGGCTGAGGCTTGTACCAGCACATGCCTCCCTCCCCCAACATTGATGCTGGGACTGCTCCAGCCCTGCGGCAGCCTGCAGCGGAGGGAAAATGCACTGGGAAGCAAGCTAGACTCTGAGCTTGGCTGGTGTTTTGTACATCGGCGTTAGGATACATGGCTATCTGTCCTTTAGTGTCATTATTGCCTTTGCTATCATTGTTACTATGGTGGTTGGGGTTGTCACTATGTGTCTTAAGAATACCACACATTCAGCACTAACTACCCACCAAGAACTGTTCAAAGGACTTTACATACCTTGTCTCATTTAATCCTCACTTTAATCAGCTCTCCGCAGGAGATACTATTCCTAGAGATCAGGACACTGAAACTCAAAGAAATAATGTCCCTTGTCCAAGAACGGACAGTTGTAAATTCCAGAGCACAGGATCCAGCCAGAGCTGAAGCACCACCCATGCCACCTGAGCATGACCACCCATGCTCACCCATGCAAGTTTGGGGGAGTGAAAGAGATTAGGGGGAGGGGGAGGTGACAGTCGTCAGAGAGAAGGCAAGCCACTCAGTTGCAGATCTGACTAGAATTCCTGATGATGGCTTCTGGGGTAAATAGCAGCCAATTAAACTGGAGAAAAGATGATGGCCCAATAACAGCAGCAACAACAAAAACCTCTCGTTGAGCTATATATGAAAGGCTACGCCCATCAGGTAGCTCACAAGGATTAACAGCTTCAATGACAATTCCTTTTACTGTCTACACAATCAAATGTTTTTGTGATTTCATATACCTGATCATCTTGTAATAAAACAAAGCCCACTCCATTAGTATACTCCCTCAGTACTTTTATTATGCATGATAAAAAAGACAGCACTCCAAACTGATGTGCAAAAGTCAGAGAGCAATCTGTCGAGTCAAAGGCATTACTGGCCCTACCTTCTCTGCGGCACTACCGGAGGCAGGAATGTACAGACACAGGAACACAAGAGTGGGGACTTGGGTCCACTGTCTACAATAGGGTTCTTGGATTTAAATTATGGTTCAATTCTTTTACTTAACTGCATAAAAATTTAAAAGTCACTTAACCTCTCTAAACCTCAGTTTTTTCATCTGTAAAATAGAGAAGATAATAGTAAATATCTCACGGGTTATGGGGAGAATCCAAGGATGCAATCCACGTAAAGACTTTGAACAATGCCTGGCAACACAGCAGGTGACTAATGAATGTGAAGTACTATGTGTTTTATGCGTTATACCCTCTGATCTGGCCCCCAGCAGTTCCTAAACTAATTCATCTGCCTTCACATCATCCTCTAACAAATGCCACTGTTGTTTGAGCCCCTGCTAGGTAACAAGCAATATACTAGATGCTTTAAATCTATTATCTTTAATCCTCCCAATGATTCCATAATTTAGAACTTATTATCTCCAGTATACAGTTGAAAACACTGGAGTTCAAAAGACAATAAATGACTTGTTGAGGGGTGTGACCTTCAGCCCATGCTTTTTCTATTACACCTTCCATCCCAACCAAGAGGAGGTGTGAATATTATCTTGCTGCCCAGGGCCGTGGCTCATCTGCTGAGGGTTGACAGTCCCCCAACCTCACCATGTGGGCCCAGGCAGTGTCACCAGAAATCAGTTTGGGCGACCAGCCTGGCATCCAGTCCCTGCCAGGACTGCAATCTTGTCCACCACAGTTCTTTGGTTATGGCCATGGCAGCAGGGGAACACTCCCCATGTCAACGTGTTTGGGAGACCTAGGGTGGCTTTGCTGCAAAGAAGAGCCCACTTGTGGTTTTAAATTAAATATTTGCTTTAGTAAAGTGACAAATGTTTAAAAATCCATTTTCTTCATAAGCCTTTGAGTTCAACTTGCAATTCTTATCATTCTATTTATAAGTTTAAAATTTTAACATTCACTTTCAAGGGGGCCTTTGATTAATTTCAAATAACTCAAGCTCAACATTCAAGTTGGAAACACTAAATTCCCCTTCAGAAATCAGTATCATTTACAAATTCAATTTTTCTTAAACATTTTAAACTGAATTTGTAAATTGAATATATCCATTTTCTCTTCTTAAGCACTTCAATTGTCTGGCCTGACAAGCAAAAGCTTCTCAAGTACTAAATTGTACCAGTAAGTAATTCCCTAATAAATTAAAATAAAAGATTCAGTGAACTTCAAAAGTATTACAATACTGCTTATTCTTTGTCAAAAACCTTATCTTTCAACATAAAAATTACAACAATGTCAACTACACAATTAAACATATAAAGTGGAATCAATGTCTACTCTGTTAGTTATCTAATATGCCAAATTCTCTTAAACATTACAAACACGTCAACTAAAAAATGTATGCAGATAATTAATAGTTGATTAGGATAACTCATTTGGGTTTCAGCAATTTCATCATGTTTACTAAGTTTTAAATCTACCCGGGGTTAACTGTAACACACAACCAAATCCCATGTCATAGATGAGGTCACAACTCCAAGGAATTGAGGTCGCCCTCTCAACCAGGGTAGGAGTGATATTTCGTGTGCTCCTGATAGACAGGGTGGAACTATATTTAATAGTTGCTGAGACAAACGGAAACCCTCAAACACAGTGATCTCATGGACTGTATATAACCTAGGTTCACTCAGGTTACACCACCACCTAATTCTGTCGAATTCCACCTGATTCCAGCAGACAGAAGCCAGCCACCTTCTGTAGGGCTTCAGCTTTTACCTTCACTTACTGTGTGCATGGTTTTTATCTTTGTTTTAGCTTTTCAGGAATTTCAGTTGCCTTCTTACTGCTTGAGAATGTTAATGCCATCCCATGAGATCCTTTGCATTCTACTCTAATTCTTTAAACTTCTATAAGTTTTGTCACTTCTTTTAGGGAGATTAAATTCAGCACTCACTGTACCTCTATAAATTTGGGGCTGGCCTCCTTCACGCATTTTGTTACTCCTCATGGAACTCAGATTCATTTCCGTTTCCTTCTTATATAGCAGGGGTAGTATGAGCTAGAATTAGGTTTAGCTGTTGAGGGACCAAAAATTTTAAATAATGATTTTAAAATTTTAAATAAAATAGAAGTTTATTTTTCTGTCACATAAAGTCCTGAGGTGAGTGATTAAGAAGTGGTGTCACAATTCCACAACCATCACAGTCCCTCAACACATCATTTCTACTTCATGGTCAAACTGGCTGCCATTGGCCATAATGAAAATCACAAGTTCACAACTAGCTATGAGGGAGATTGGGAGATACAGTCTTGACTCCAGGCAGCCATGTATTTACTGAAAAACTGAGTCTGTTGGTACCTGAGAACAAGGGGGGCTGAGAGGGCAAAGGGGAAGTGGGATGAAGGTAGTGGGTAGTGGCAGCATGCCTGCTGGAGGCCAAGTACAAGGTTGCTGAGCGACACAGCGAGGTGCCTTATATAGACACGTCAGTGGCATATCTGACAGCATCCCAAAACTGAAGATGTTGGAGGGTAGGCGAGATGGCCTAAAAGCAATGACACGTCAACAATAATGAAGACAACCACATGCCTAGGCCTTAGTTTTTAAATACCATCTCTACTAAAAAGAACCATGACTTCTTAGAGAAATGGCTGATACCAGGGCTGGAACAAGAGAAGTACACGATGAAACAGGGATGTATTATACCAGAAAGTAAGAAAGTGCTCAAAGAAATCATGAAACCATGTCAAAAAGACTTAGGAATGGATGACAATCCATTAAATAAAACAGAATTCAAAGGTCCTTGCTGATATAAATAAATAAATAAGACAGAAGGAAAAGCTCTTCCTTATAGTAGATTACCAACTCATAAATGTAGCACAAATGATGGAAATGAGAATCACCAATTGGCAACGATCATAGAGGTAACTGATTCAGGCAGGAGCTGTCCACCGATTCTAATCAACTACAAAGGAAAAAATGTCAAATTTAAGGTAGAGAAATCTGGCAGACACCAACTTCACAAGTGGTGGGACTGGTCACATACTTCCAAAAGCGACTAATTGTGAACAGCTCATCATCATTTTTATGGTATTTTTACCAAGAATGCAGGACCTAGATCTAGTCATGAGGAGACAATGGACAAATCCAGGCTGAGAGACATTCTACAGAAGGATGCTTATAAACAAGGACTTGAAAGACAGAGAAAGACGAAGGAAATGTTCTAGCGTAGAGGAGATTGAATAGACATGACAGCTAAATGCAATGTGTGTTCCTGACTTGGATCCTGGGTTAGGAAAGAAAGAGACACCATTGGGACAGTTGATGTCACCTGAATGGGTTTTGCGGACTGGATGGTAGTAGTACACCAACATTGTTTCCTGACTTGGAGGTTTGAATGGTGATGATGTGGAAGAATTTCCTTGTTTTTTGGGAAATACACACCACAATGTTGAGGATGATGAGGCATCATGTCTCTAGCTTGCTGTCAAAGGTTAACAGTTGGGGAATCTGGGTGAAAGTGATATGGAAGTTGTTTGTATGGTACTTGGAATTCTCCACAAGTTTGAAAATATTTCAAAATAAAGTATTAAATCAAAAAAATCCCTCAGGGCTCCATTGGTCAGGAAGAAGCGCAGCGCTGATATTGAGAGGCAGCTAGTGCTCTCTGCTAGTGAGGCCACAAACGATGCTACCATATCTGCACATCTTTCTTGGCTTTGTTCAGCTCTACAGTCAAAATTCTTCTTCCCATTGCCTTTGACTCAGTTGTTTGCCTTAACGACGTTATTTCCTTCCCTCTGGTCCATCAATGAGATCCCAACCTGCCTTATGTCCAAACCAGTCCGAGTCACCACAGGCAACATGTTTTGCGCCAGATAACAAGGTGTTTTCAACACCATAGTATCTGCACGGCATTTAAGAGCCTCTCAACACAATTCTGCCTTGAGGCAGAAATAGAGTAGGAATAGAAGAATGGAAGTAACACACCCAAGGAAATTGGAGAACAAAGGTAATACTCAGGCAATATGAGGAGCATGAGACAGCACAAACTGCAGAAGATAAAACAGAAATAAGAGCAGGTTTCACAGATACAGCCTTGGGGCATCTTTATACCATACACAAAGACCATCCACGGCTAGCACAAAGACCTACCTGGACTGGTACTTATCCAAAAGGTTTGATCAATGAGTCTTTCAACTAGAATTCTAGACATGGTTCTTACCGGTATAACTTAGGTGTGCAGATCTATCACTCATAGGAAAAGGAAGAAAGACTAGGAAAAATCTCCTTCTTAGTTTCAAATCTATGGATTCTGTCCTCAATGACCTAAGAGAAGGTTGAATACGTTAAGAAATACTCATAAAACAAATTCTGTAGCCATTTATAACACCTTTGTTAATGTCAAGTTATGATGACTGGGGATTGTTTCTGATGCCTTTAATGAAGACAGTATACAGTTATTAATTTTAAAAATGAACACCTTTGCCTCTTTTCACATTTAAATTCACAGGCCATAAACATTTATTGAATTCCTACCACTCTGTGCCTTGAACACCAAGATGAATACAACAGCCACTGCCCTCACTGAGTCCACAGTCTTGGAAGCGAGACAGACAAGTAAACTAACAAATTTCATTAAAAGCACATATGACATCAAATTGTTCACTATTTCTAGGTTTACCAAATGAAGTGTCAGACCTTAGGTTATGATTTTATTTTAACTTATTCTATTTTAAAGTTGGGAACCAAATTAGGTAAACTGAACACACACTAGCTGTGGACTTTTATCACTTAAATACAGATATCAAGCCATGGGATATATCATTTAAATCAGTGGTTTCCATGGTCCCTGGCTGAGGTGTATCAGAATCACCTGCAGTGCTTCTTAATAATTCAGAAATCCAGAACTAATAATTCAAAATCCCAGGAATTAGATTCAGAGTTCAGTATTTTTAAGAGTTCCACAGATTTTGAGGCATGGCTAAGTTTGGGAACTGCTAATTTAAATAACTGTCACTAATTCTACCAAGAGTGACCTTAGCTCACTACAATACTAGTTTGGCAAAATAAAAAAACAGTCCCTTGGCTGTGAAATTCACAAGACTGCTGATTAATTCATTTGAATATGATTAAACTGCTTTCCTCTAGCCTGAGTTTATAGACAGCAAAGAATTGAAATGTTTGCTGCAGTATCCATTATTAATGCTTTTCCTTTCCAAAGCCTGTCCCTTTGACCTCTGTTTATCCCTCCTGGTCTCCTATATGAGTTTATAGTTACTTCTTGTTATGTGCAATTACATCATGCTGAGTATGAGGACACCCTACAAGCTGTTAGCTATATTAACTTAATAATAGATTTCAGGGTGTGATTTCCAATTAATTTCATTTTCCATATGCACATGCAGCTCCATGGGAAGCCAGAATTATAGAGTAGCCATATGGTGCCTCATAAGTAACAATTAAAACTAATTTTCTATTCTTTGATACTAAAAAAAAAAAAAAAATCCTACGGTTTAAATGCCACAGAGAAAATTGAAACTTCAACAGCATCTGTAGCTCTCTAGAAAGATGCCCCACTTCCCACATTTGTGGTGCTGATATTTCAGCTTCCAGCTGGGCAGTATCAGGACTGAGGTCCCACCCGGCTCTTAGCATGTTTGTCTCCTCACTGCTCCCACCCTGGCGGAATGTCTTAGACCAAGCGTGAGAAAGTGCACGGCTTTCTATTTTATATTAGTGAACTATTTGAAAGAATAGTTTCCTTTCAAAACAGATGATTTACGGTAATAGAACTTTTCTACTGACCAGTTTCCAAAACGCGATGTCTGAAACAATGCCGCAATCTGCCCAAGCCAACGGGAAAAATACACAGTCCCACTGAAAGCAACTGATGTTTTTCAAGCCGTAAATGTAATTGTCCTAGGTTGGGAAGGGCGGGGGGAAGAGTGCTCCCTCCGGAAACTCAGTGTGTTAATTGGATGGATGGTCCTTTTATACTTATCAGAGGGTATAATTTTGTCAATTCCCAAGAGTCTCATTTTGGCAGATTCACCAGCTGAGAGGTTAAAAAAATAAAGCAAAACATATCGAACTCTATTCAAGATAAAGAGTGTGACAGCAAATAAAAATCTTTGATTTTATTAGTCTTTCAATTTCAGACTCTAAACTTGTCAAGTTTTTATGTGAGAGCAAATGTCACAGTGTAGATAAAAGAATAGCTTAACTGTTTTGCTGAAAATATGACTAAATCTCATTATTTCATATTTTATGATGAATCCCCTCTATGGCTAATATATGCAGGCAGGAGGGGCAGAAGGAACTGTGAGGGGGAGAAGCAAGAGGTCAGAGGTCTCTTCACATTCTTATATGAATGAGTGAGAAAATCATCTACATGTCTTTTTGTTAGGAAAGAAAAGGTATCAGAGGTAAAACTTTGCAAAATCAATATCAAAAATTTCATCAACAGAAATTATAATGGCTACAAAAAGGAAAATCTCTGAATCTATGTCATAAGTTGAATTGTGGCCCCCCAAAATTGGTGTGTTGAAGTTCTAACCCAGTAACTCAGAATGTGACCTTATTGGGAGATAGAGTCATTGCAGATGTAATTAGTTAAGATGAGGTTACTGGGATGGGTCCTAATCCACTATGACCGGTATCCTCATAAAAAGGGAAAATTTGGAGACAGACATAAACATAAAGGAAAATCACGTGAAGAGGAAGGCAGAGATTGGGGTGATGCTTCTACAAGCCAAGAAATGCCAAAGATTGCCAGCAAACCACCAGAAGCTAGGAGAGAGGCAGGGAGCAGATTCTTCCCCAGAGCCTCAGAAGGAACCAACCCTGCCCACACCTTGATCTCAGACTTCTAGCGTCCAGCAAAGTTGAGCCAATAAATTTTTTAAGCCATCCAGTCTGTGTTACTTTATTATAGCAGCCCTAGCAAACTAATACAGTCCATGTCATGCAGGTAAAAGACATGAGCGCTAGGTTTGAGCCCTCACTCTATCTCCCATTAGCTCTGTGACCTTGGGCAAGAGATTCCTCTAAACTGGATTTCCTCTCCCAAACAACTTTTTCATAACAGCACTCTCCTCACAGTGATGTGATGAGGACAACGTGCAGCACTCAGCATGCAGGTAAGTGCCCTGTACCCACACAGTTCTTCTCATCAGCAGCCCCAGCCCAGAGAGTGAGCTCAGGCCCTGGGAATACAGGGTAACCTTGGGCGATTTCCTAGTGCCTCCTCCCAGTAACTCCAACATACCTGGATCATCACACACATCCTTTTCACTTCCCTGGAATGACAACCTCCTCTCTTCTTTCAAGTTACTAAATAGCAAAACCTCGATATTCCTGTCTTTCTGCCCAGCCTTGAGATGTCCTAGGTGGCAATGATACTAGTATTAAACAGACACCCCCAACTCTGGCCCCATTTTTTTCCTTCCCCATCTCACCCACACTCACAAAGTAAATACTAAAACAGCACAACAAACACAAAATTAGCAAATTTTAACACAGTTGTATACTTTGCTCGTCTAGAATGTTAGGCTTCTGACCCTGCCAAATGCTTAGAGAACATACAAAAGTCCTTTTTGATAGCTAACTTTTTCTCTATACAGAGCAACACAACCCTCTCAGTCATTTGGTATTATATTCATTCGGTCTGTCTTATTCTAGAGGCTACTTGCGTCTTGTTTTAATGACTCCTACAAACTCAGTGAGCAAAAGCACTGTAAGAAGTGCTGTTATCTTTTTAGAGTAAAGATTAAAAACCACTAAGCACCACAGTTATTTACTCCTGTGCTTGTGGACACTGATGAACACCAAGCAAATGAAGTGGGTTCTTTGATCTCTTTGGCTTTCTTGCGTTAATTTTAGATTAAACACTGTCAACATTAAGACAACGTTATATGTGGCATTTCATGCTAAGCAAGTTTAAAGCCCTCAAGAACTATTAACAAAAAAACAAAAACCCTCTTGTCAAAAGAACAAGCATAAAGCTCAGCAGCTGGAGCATCCCACCTGCTTTGCTAACTAACCAGGCAAACAAAAGTGAGCTGGAAGATTATGCATGTCTTCATATTACAGCAAAAATAAATATTTGGAAAAACAAGTGTTCATCAAACACTCCCCCCCAACATTCAATCAGCATTCAATCAATCATTCTCTCTCAGTTTCTCGTTTTTTTTCCCCCCACTCTATTCCCATCCCCTCCATGAAAATGACTAAAGAAATTCTTTGCGAGTTTCCCTTTTCAATGGTGCATACTCATAATCCAGATGAAATTAAATAGCTGCATTTATCATGTGCATCCAAGGTTTCTGGACTCCCACCTTTATCAGTTTAACATGCAGACCAATACACACACGACGTGCACTTAGGTAAATAAATCTAGTGGTTGATAGTCTGCTATCACATTACATTATAAGAGTTTCCCAAACCCAGTCTATCATTTTTGAAAGTCGCTCCTCTATTCATGAGTGAGTCATCCAGGAGGGCTTCAGATCACAAGGTTAGACTCAAAGATGGGGCCAGACCAACATTTGGTTTCCACCAAGGTCTTGGCCCCGCTCCCTACATCCCTGCCTCCATTCTCTTTTTCATTTTTATGGGGTAATGGGAACAGGTCAGTGAGAGGATGAAAAGCTATTGCTCACTGAAAGCCACCAACTGCCCCTCCAGCACCCTTCCTTGAGACAGATGAGCGGAGCACAAACATTTTCACTGTGGACTCTTCCTTGCATAATCTGCAGTCATGAGGTTTTCCTGCATGCTTGCCTTTTAAAATGCACCCTAAGGGCTCAAGTCCCCCAATTTAGATCCTATTTGGCAAAAGATTCCTCCTAAAATTGGAGGAATTTCGTAAGAAAGAAGCAGTACACTGTTAACGGTCAACAGCATGGCGAGTTACATAAACTTTCTCAACATCAATCTTCTTGTCCATAAGAGGATGATAACATCTTTCACCTCATAAGGTTGTTAAAGAATTAAAATGACCTGATTGTTATAAACTGCCCTGACACAAAGTAAGGGCTCAGTGGGTGGGGGTTCCTATTACTGCCATTAATATTATTCTTATTAAGGCTAAAAGCTTTGATTCATTGCAAACATTAGTGGGCTGTATATGTATACACACATACAAAAAATATATTTATATCAATACTATAATTTCAAAAGTATAATCATATAATTTACATTTTATTATTTTAATTATTAATTAAATTAATACAGTGACTGTACTCAATATAATTTATAACAAATTATAGTGCATATAATTTATATCTTATTTTAATTGATTTATTTTTATTATAGTTTATTATTTATAATTTACAATATATAAAATGAATTTTGTTATATGTAGTCTCTGAAAATCTCACAATACCACAAAAATTGACTAGAAATGCCTTCGGTCACCCCAAAGTCAGGGTCAGAAATCACTGTCTCAGGGAACAATCTCTGGAATTCTATTGTGAACAGTGAAGAAGAGTGTAGTGTTGCAGGGAGAACCAAGCCCCTTATTCTTGTTCTGACTTTGAGCAAGTCTATTCATCTGTAAAACGCTCTATTGTTCCTATTTCAAGTTCTCAGCCACCTTGGAATAATAGCCCTTAACAAGAGCAGCAGGGGAGATGGGGCCGGCAGGGATGTTTAAGTAAACACAGTAGTTCCATAAACTGGGATACTCTGAACTGTCAGAAAAGAATGAAGTTCCTATATAATCATCTCTAAGATACTGTTCAGTGAAAACAGCAAAGTACAGAACAGATCGTACAATACACTACATTTTAAGCTGACCAGGCCTCATCAAAGTATATACGGGATCTGCATTTGAACTATTAGCAGACACTAGAAAAAAGAAAAGTACCAGTTGTCCCTGAAGTTCTCTTTTGCCAATTCAGTAATATGTGTGAAGGAAGAAAGAGGGAAGAATAAAAAGAGGAAAACTTCAAGGTTATAATAATTTTTCCTTCTAGAAAAATTAAGCATATCTGCAATCACAATGTAATTTGACCAACTAACAGGCTCTTTCTTTTCATAAACAGAGCAGGCTGCCAGCATCAGAAGTAAACCACCTCCATTTATATGAAGAGCTTTCCTCTTGGAACATTGTATCTGAGGCGTTAGATCCCAGCATATATACTTTGTTGAGCTGATTCACAGGGCTCACCGTTTTTGTGTTTTTCCTGTTAGTATTCACTCCAATATTTATTTCACATTTGGATTTGACTTAGATTTTCAGCAACCTACAAAGCAGTCTACCGACACAGGGAAGGAAATAAGTCCAAGTGGCACGCTACGTTAGTGAAGCTGGGTGGAAACCAAATGCCACAATTATTATCTCTATATTCGCGATAATGGACAAGAAACACTAAATGAAATCTTCTCTTGTGGGTAGTTCGCATCCCTGTCTTAACTATCTGTTTCAGAATCTGTGTAGAACAGTTAGAGCTTGAAATCCTGGTACTCTAGTAGAAAAATGTCATAATTTTTAAAGAAATAATTGATATAAGCATATACTGCTCTTTGTAATCTTGGAGCAACATTTTTCCTTTTCAGTGAAAATAAAATGTACCTTGTATTATAATAGTACTTCTTCCCACTGGAATTTTTTTTATAATAAAACATATACTAGATTTTCAAACTGTGGCATGTGAAAAGCAAAGTAATGGGGAACTCTCTGTTACCTAACAGAACCAATGAAACCTTATCTTAAATCGAATTTCGACACGAATGCATTATTAAGTATGTGCTATATGCCAGGCACTGTGCTAGGTGCTGGGGATAGAGAAGCACATAAAATAAACAGAGTCCTTGCTTTCATTGGGCTTACATCTTATGTCTAGGGAAGAAAAAGGCATTCTACAAATAATTTCATAAACTATTTGATGTAGTCATATATACTCTATAGTAGTTCCTGATTTATGAAAAGTTAGTAATAAAAACTCTACCAAATATAGTATAGTTTTCTTTTTAATAGATGTACAGTAGCATTATAGGATGTCTTGGGGGTATCTTTTGAAAACAAATTATTTTATGAATTCAGTCTTACTCCAACTCTGTAATCCAATATTGGCTATTAAAAAAGAAATGTGCCACGTTTTTAAAAACGTAACACATTTCACTGGTCACTGGCTCGACTCCAAACCACTTAACACTGGCATACAAACAAATATACCCTTCATGATCCATTAGCGTGAGAAATCCCACTGCCCCTGAGAAGCCTTCCTGACTGCCCAGGTAAGGTTTGTAACCCCCCCTGTTCCCAGAATAATTTACCCATATTTCTACTACTGTGTTTATCACATTGGTCTAGAGTCATCTGTCACCTTCCGTAACCTGTGAGCTCCTCATGTGCAGGAACTGTGTCTCATTCGTGATGTATCACCAGCACCCTCTCAGTGCCTGGCATGCTGCAGCCACTTGATACACTGCTGAATGCATCTGTGACAGAGGGTGAACTAAACACTACAAGGCAGCTGTCACTCAAAGTTCCCCAAGGTTCCACAAAGCATATTTACTGCTTAAACTGGAAATATCCTGAAATTCTTGTCCATCTCAGCTGTCAAGAATTTCAGCATAGGAATCAGGTGTGGAAGGAATCACACACCTGTCCACTTAAGACACGATTTTGCATTCAAAGACAAGCATTTGCAGGAAGATGCTCAAGTATCAGGCAGCTGAGGAGCCTTTTTTTTTTTTTTGTGAGGAAGATCAGCCCTGAGCTAACATCTATTGCCAATCCTCCTTTTTTTATTTTTCCACAAAGCCCCAGTCGACAGTTGTACGTCATAGTTGCACATCCTGCTAGTTGCTGTATGTGGGACGCGGCCTCAGCATGGCCGGACAAGCAGTGTGTTGGTGCGCGCCCGGGATCCGAACCCAGGCCGCCAGCAGCAGAGCGCATGCACTTAACCACTAAGCCACGGGGCCAGCCCTGAGGAGCCTTTTTTACGAACCCTTTGATTATCTGAAGACAGTGAACATTTCAGTGTCTCTTTGACCTTATAAAGTTACATCTTTACTTCTCAAGTCACAAATTTAGAGAAATCAACCTGAAAATCCCACAGGAGGAAAATGGTTAAATAAGTTCTAATTCATCAAATGATGGACTTTAATGCAATCATTACCATTACACTTGAGGGGACTATCTAACAACATGAAAAAACTCTCACATACCATGTTAATGTAAAAAAGCAGACTACAATTGTATATAAAGTATGATCTCAATTTTGTAAAATAAGGCTATATGAAAATAGTTAATATACATATATATTTGCACATAAAAAATAAATTAAAGGAGATGAACTAAATTATCTCTCTGGTGACAAATTAAATAGGTGAGTTGTACTTTCTTCTTTATAATTCTCTCTGGTTTCAACATTTTCTACTATGAACATGTATTACTTACAGAAATTCTGAAAATAATATACATTTTTTTCTAAAAGTAAAAAGCATATTTTCTTAACAGATTTTATAATGAGTTTTACAAAGTAACAATTTCTCCACTATCTTCCACTAATACACTGTTCCTATATTTTTAATTAAACTGTATTCATTAAAAACACATAGACCAGAAGTAAAGACCCGCCACTTATGTTCCTCTCTATAGCAAATAAAACAAACTTTTAAGAAATTTAAAAGATATAATTATGTAGGATTTTAAAGATTAATGGTTATCTTTATAATTACGGATTTCTTCCATTCTATATTTTTAATGTCTCATAACTGCAGTATGTTTAACTGCCTTTAGAAGGGAGGAAAAAATATCAATGGAAATGACAAAATACTTTTAAATACAAGGTAATGCTGCATTTTAATAGAGCAGAATTATATTTGATGCTAGGAGTTTAAAGACTAAAAGAAAATAGAAACTTGAAAACATTTTGGCAACCTTTCTATTCAAGTCGCTCTTTATTCCCACTCCCACAGAAAAAAACTTGAGTCTCTTTTTAATTTATTCCATTTGGAAAGAGGCTGCTTGAAGTTCACCAGAGAAATGGAGCCCTAGTCAAGCCTCCCACACCCTGCCCTCTGTTGAGACTGTCAGCTGTTCCTTTTGATCTTTCTTTGCACTTGAAGAACCTAAAATTGATTTTTTCCCAGTTGAACCAAAGTAGAGGGGGGGCAATGTTTTATTAAAAGATTCTTCATTCCCCCAGCATAAACCATCTTCTTTATTTATATACAAAGAAAATCTGTCTTTTTGTTCTTGAGAAAATGTTTTCAGAAAGTATCGCTCTGGAAAGTTCATTCAATTGTACGTAACTCTGCAAAGAGAAAGAGAGAAAAGAAAAGATGATGATGACAACCCTATTAGCTTCCTCAGCAAAGAATAAAGACATGCATTGATGAGCTCTCTCATGAATAGTTGGCACAAAAGAAACTCCACAAAAATGTAAAACACAGGCACCTTGGAGACAGTCTTGCGTGACTTTTGTTGTGCCTGAGACGGAGGCCAGGACAGCAAGAGAACTGTGGGGTTAGAGCCATTGAACATTTTTCAATTTAAGAAAAATTCATTGTTGGGCTTAAATGTGCTAAAGAAAAGGGTGTTCGTGTTACACAAAAAGCAAGAGAATGAGAAGAATACAAACCGATCCCTCAAATGAAAAAAGAGCGAGGGGCGTGGTTTTGGGCCAAACAGTGAGACCCAGGCAGCTACAACTCTGAAGCAAAAGCACTAAAGTAGCAAAGTAAGGAAAGAATGAAAAATAAATAAAAGACTAAGAAGTAATACGATTCTTTGATCCTATGGAAGCCTGAAATTCCATAGCAACACAGAAAGAGACAAATGAGAGAGAATATGTGAAAAAAATGAATGCTTTCCATCCTGGTCTTAAAGAAAACTTAAGTGACTTTTTTTTTTAAATAGATTTTATTTTTTTAGAGCAGTTTTTGGTTCACAGCAAAATTGCGCAGAAGGTACAGAGATTTCCCACATACCCTCACTGCCACACATGCACAGCCTCTCTCATTATCAACATCCCCCACCAGAGGGTACCTTTGTTACAACTGATGAACCTACATTGACATCACACTCACTCAAAGTCCAAATTTACATTAGGGTTCTCTCTTGGTGTTGTACATTCTGTGGGTTTAGACAAATGTATAATGACATGTATCCATTATTATAGTATCAAAGTAGTTTCATTGCCCTAAAAATCCTCTGTGCACCACTTACTCATCCCTCCCTCCCCTTAACCCCTGGCAACCACTAATCTTTTACTATCACCACAATCATTTTACTATCTCCATTTTGCCTTTCCATAATGTCATATAGTTGGAATCATATAGTATGTAGTCTTTTCAGATTGGCTTCTTTTATTTAGCAATATGCCTTTCAGTTTCCTTCGTGTCTTTTCATGGCTTGATAGCTCATTTTTTTAGTGCTGAAAAATATTCCATTGTTTGGATGTTCCACAGTTTATTTACCCATTCACCTACCAAAAGATATATTCGTTGCTTCCAAGTTTTGACAATTATGAATAAGCTGCTATAAACATCTATGGGCAAGTTTTTATGTGACCAAGTGACATTTTTTAAAGAAAAGTCACAAATATTTTCTGAACACAAACTTTGAATCCTTAAAATTATCTTGTCTCATTCTTCCAAGAGAAGCAAGCTTCTAAAAATAAATATTGAAAGCTCTCAGAACAAATTTAGAGCTATAATGGGGAAAAACTCCTAAATCTCAGCTAAGATTATTTATGGAGGTTAAAACTTTATTAGAAACATATTTAGGTATGATGATCGAACTGTTGAGCTTTTCAATTACGATCTCCAATTCTTTCTGGAATCCTGAAATTCTCAAGCTTCCCAAAGCAAATGCATTAAATCTCTCCTGTCGTGATTCATTAATTCAATCATTTCTTACAAGATAGAAGGCCAACAAAAATCTCAAAATATCCCTGAGAATATTTCAGAATAAAATTTCTAACCTCTTCTAACATAATCTTCCTAGCACTCATAAAATTTACTGTTTATTACAACTATTTGTTTATTACAACTAATTTGTTACAACTATTTGTATAGATGCCTGTCTCCTAATCTTGACTATAACCTCTATGCATATGAGGATCAAGTAGGACTTAATGTTTCTCTTTCTCTTATATAGATCTAATCATATTTACTTTGGCCAGGAGTTGTGGAGGCTGCCATTCACAGCTGAGGGAACAACACTGCTGCCCCAATGAGTCTAGAAGGCAGGGCCACCACCTCAGGGGGCTCACAGGATAGAGCATCACTGAAACAAAGGGGATTATTTTTTATTTTTTTATTTATTATTACTTTTTTTTTATTACAGCAAAGAGGATTATTCTTGAGCCTTAAAATCTAACAGAATTTGCCCTGCTAGGTTTTGGACTTGCTTGGAACCTGTGATCCCTTTCCTCATTCTGATTTCTCCCTTTTGGAATGGGAATTGAAATCCTATGCCTGTCCTGCCATCATATTTTGGAAGCAGATAACTTAAAATCTGGTTTCACAAGTTCACAGCTGGAGAGGAATTCTGCCTCAAGATGAATCATACTTAGAGTCTCACCCATGGCTGATTCAGATACTTAGATGAGATCTTAGAGTTGATGCTGGAATAAGTTAATACATTTGGGGTTGTTGGGATGGGGTGAGTATAGTTTGCACACAAGAAGAACATGAATTTTTGGAGAGGGGGGAGACTAGAGGACAGAATGTCCTGGGCTGAACTGTGTTCCCCCACAAAGATTCACGTGTTGAAGTCCCAACTCCCAGTACCACAGAATGAATGTAACCCTATTTAGAGATAAGGTATTTAAACAGGTGATTAAGTTAAAGAAAGGTCATTAGGGTGGAGCCCTAATGATGACTCGTGTCCTTATAGGAAGAGGGAGATAGGAGGGATGAGTGGGCACAGAGGAAAGACCATGTGAAGACACAGCGAAAAGGTAGCCATCTGCAAGCCAAGGAGAGAGGCCTCAGAATAAAATCAACCTGTCGACACCTTGATTTCACACTTTGAGCCTCCAGAACTGTGAGAAATAAATTTCTTTTGTTTAAACCATCCAGTCTGTGGCATTTTATATCACAGTTCTAGCAAATTAATATGCCTGCCATTTACATTATCCCTGGATTGCTAGTGGCTGAGGCTACACACCATGCCGCTTCAACTACAAATGGACATCTGCACCTTTTCTCAGGGATTGTGTAATAAAGAATTTGGTCTTGACCAAAGAGTGGTCTGGCCTTTGCCCTCAACTTCTGGGAAGTAATCTAGGTCATATCTGATAGAGTCTTTGTTTAGGGTGGAGTGTTGTTAGGGTGGGCCCAGCCATACCCAATAGTCTTAGGGTAAGCACTGGCCATGCAGGAAACATCGACCATGTGATTTAGGGTGGGGATTTTGGGTCACACAGAAGCTGAGATCAACCCACACGGGAAATCAATCATGCTTTTGTAATGGAGCCCCAATATAAACTCTGATCACTGAGGCTCAGGCAAGCTTCCCTGGTTGGCAATACTGCGCATAATGTCACACATCAATGTGTTCTGGGAAGGTAATGTGTTCTGACTCCACAGGGAAAGGACAAAGGAACTTCATGTATGGAACTCTTCCAAACTCTGCCTTATGCATCTCATTCTTTGACTGATTTTAATCTGTATCTTTCCCCTGTAATAGACCATAACCATGAGTATAACAGCTTTTAGTGAGTTCTGTAAGTCCTTTTAACAAACTATCAAACCTGAGAGTGGTTTTGGGAACCCCCAAACTTGAAGTTGGTGTCAGAAGTGAAGAGGATCTTGGAGACGGTCCCCTCTAACTTTGCAGTTTAACTAACTCCAGGCAGGGATGAAATCTCAGGTATCACCACCTCAGTAACATTTCTTCTACCTACCCAAAACATTTAACCCTGATTTCCTTCTCAGCCCACCATAGCACATAATCCTGATTTGCCTGGTAATTACAGTCATTCTAAATTCAGGGTGATTCTGTCCCTCACAAGATATTTAGCAATATCTAGACACATTTTTTGTAGTCTCAACAGAGGGTTGCTACCGGCAAATACTGTGTAGAGACCAGGGATGCTACTAAACATCCTACAATGCACAGAACAGCCCGACAACGAAGAATTAACCAATCCAAAATGTCAACAGTATTGAGTTTGAGAAACTCTGCATTAGACCCACGAACACCCAGATCTGAGAGGACAACTCTAGAAGTAATGAGAAGATAACACCCTGAATTCCAAGGGCCAGTGTTCAAATGCCAACTCCACAAAAACTGCTTTTGTTTGACACTGGACAAACTTCCAAACCTTTAGCCCTCTATTTCCTCATTTGTAACACGAACTAATAATAAGAGTTACTCCACAGGATTGTTTATGGGAGAAATAAAATCATATATTAAAATGAGTTAGCAAGTATCTGGACCAAAGCAAGCACTGGCCGAATGTTGGCTCTATGTCACTTAATTTTCCTTGTATAAGGAAAACCATTTTTTAAAAAACTTTCGCACGGACTAGAATACTGGTAAAAGCAGGTTCACAAATCAGTTTTTCTTGATTTGTTACAGAACAGATAGATGACTCCTTGATGTCATAAATCTGAGCTGCCAACAAATTAAATATTTCTATGTGAAATCTGTCTTCTCTACCCATGACCATTTTTTTTCCTCTTCGCTTTCATCATCACCACTCATGGTAGCTTTTTCGTGTGTCCATTTTCTACAAAGAAATGAAGTTTATATCACACATGAGAGTTACTACAGAGGCAATGACAGAGGAAAACAACCAACAAATTCAGAGAGGACACTGCTGGGCAGTCAGCTGAACACAACCACCTGTTACGCTCAACCACCAGGTAAGCAAATCCCTCCTTTATGACCATCTCCCAGAAAATTCCAAATTGCCGCATATTGGAGATATTCAGGTCACAGACCTGTGCATGTTATATCTGAGAACCAAAAAGGTTTAATTTATTCCTTCTGTGTTGGTGTCTTCCACCATCCTCCCTTCTAAAGTGAATTCCTCAAACAAGAGCATAACTTTTCCCTCTAAGGCCCAAAAACCTATCACAACACCTGGCACGCTATATGTGTTAATTCATATCTCTTGGAGGGCTGGGAGACAGAAGAACAGATGGCCAAATGGATGAAAAAGAATAAGAGTAAATGGAGGAACAAATCAAAGAATGAATTGGGCCGGCCCCGTGGCCTAGCGGTTAAGTGCTCGCGCTCTGCTGCTGGCGGCCTGGGTTCGGATCCCAGGTGCATACCGACGCACTGCTTCTCTGGCCATCCTGAGGCCGCGTCCCACATACAGCAACTAGAAGGATGTGCAGCTATGACATATAAATATCTACTGGGGCTTTGGGGGAAAAAAATAAATAAATTATAAAAAAAAAAAAGAATGAATAAATGAATAATTAAAATGGTTTTCTCTTTAGCTTATAAACAGCAGTAGTACTCATTTCTGCTTGAACTTGCACAAAATTAAAGCATCAGTGTTCTTACAATATATACACAGGACATAACTGTTCAACAACAAAACATGGTTTACAGCCATACCCTGAACAAGAAAAAAATGCATTCTCCCAGTTCTAATGAATGATACAACCCAGAGCAGTGAAAACAAGTTTGATTCTTGCTGGGAGTAAGCTGCCCTCCTCCATTTTGCAGCACCACACCACATACTCCACGTTAAAATAGCCAGAAATACAGCAAATATCATACTCAGAAATATCACACAACGGGTCTCACTGAACTGAAATCAAGGTGTTAGCGGGGATGTGTACCTGTCTGGAGGACCTAGGGGAGGATCTGTGTCCTTGCTCATTTAGGTTATTATCAGAATTCAGTTCCTGGGGTTGTAATACTGAGATTCCTTGCTGACTGTCAGCTGACAGCTGTTTCAATGTTCTAGAGACCACCCACATTCCCTGGCTGGTGGCCACCTTCTTCCATCTTCAAAGCCAGTTACAGTTAGTCAAATCCCTATCATGTTCAAGTATTTCCTCACTCTCTCATTTCTGACCTAGCATGGAAAGGTTCTCCACTTTTAAGTACTTACATGATTAAATTAATCCCACCCAGTGATCCAGAATACTCTCCAACTCAGCATGCAAAGTTCTTTTTGCCATATAATGCAACATAGTCATAGGTTCTGGGATTATGGTATGGACATCTTTGGGGGGTATTTTCTCTGCCTACTACATGGTATAAAGATAGATATATAGATGAATGGAACAGAATTGACAGTCTAGAAATAAATCTTTAGTCAATTGATTTTTGACAAGGGTATCAAGCCAATTCCTTGGGAAAGGATATTCTGCCCAAAAAATGGTGCTGGGACAACGGCAAAAAGATGAACTTAGACCCTCACCTCACACCATATACAAAAATGGCCTCAAAATGGATCACAGACTTAAACGTAAGAGCTAAAAATAATAAAACTTTTAGGAAAAAATATTTGAGACCTGGGTAAGTTAAATTTCTTAGATATGGCACCCAAAACACAGCCCAAAAAAGAAAAAGTTGATTAAGTTGGACTTCATTAAAATTCTAAACCTTCGCACTTCAAATAGCATCATTAGAAAAATGAAATGACAAGCAACAATCTGAGAGAAAATATTTGCAAAACACATATCCAACAAAAAACTTGTCTCCAAAATTTATGAATAACACAACTCGATAACAAGACGACAAAACCCAATCAAAAAACAGGTGAAAGATATAACCAGACAATTTACTAAAGAATTTAGATGAATGGCTAATAAGTACATGAAATGATGCTCAACATCATGTCAGTAGGAAAATGCCAATTAAAACGACAATAAAATACCATTCTACACCTATTAGAATAGCTATAATAAAAGAGACAAAAAATAACAAATGTTGGTACAGATGTAAAGAAACAGGAAACGTCCTGCATTGCCGATAAGAACATAAAATAGTGCACTTCTTTGGAAAACAGTTTGGCAGCTTCTCAAAGAGTAAACAGAGAGTTACCATAAGACTCAACAATTCCAATCCTAGGTACCTACCCAAGAGAAACGAAAACATATCCACAGAAAGACTTGCATGTGAATATTCATAGCAGCATTATTAATAATAGTCCCAATATTCATAGCAGAATTATTAATAATAGTCTCAAAGTGGAAAAAATCTAAATGTCTACCAACTGGTGAATGGATAAAAAAAAAATGTAGTATTACTATTTATCAATACAAAGGAAACTACTGAACATATGCTATCAGGGATGAATCTCAAAATCATTATGCTAAGTAAAAGAACTCAGACATAATACATCACATATCATATGATTCCATTTATATGAAATGTCCTGAAAAGGCAAACTTAAAGAGACAGAAACTAGGTAGCAGTTGCCTGGGGCTGGGGGTGGGAATGGGGATTAACCATAAATGGGCATCAGGGGTTTTATTGGGGAGGGGGATGGAAATGTCTAAAATTAATTTATGATGATGGTTGCATAACTCAACAGTTACTAAAATTCACTGAATTGTACACTTAAAATGGTAAATTTTATGATATGTAAAATGTTCTCTATAAAGTTGGGGTTTTTTTTGTTTTGTTTTTTTTTTAAAGATTTTATTTCTTTATTTTTTCCCCCCAAAGCCCCAGCAGATAATTGTATGTCATAGCTGCACATCCTTCTGGTTGCTGTACACTGGACGCGGCCTCAGCATGGCTGGAGAAGCGGTGCATCAGTGCGCGCCCGGGATCCGAACCCGGGCCGCCAGCAGCGGAGCACGCACACTTAACCGCTAAGCCATGGGGCCGGCCCTATAAAGTTGTTTAAAAAATAATTTATAAAAAAGAAAGCAAGAAAAACAGCCAGGAAATCCATGAGAAACACCCAAGTATGAAGCATTTGATCTTGGAAAATAATCAAAATTATGCTACTAAGACTGAACTTAAGGATAAAAAAACTTAATTTCACCCAAACAGATTTGAAGAAATTGAATGAAACTGAGTCAACTATCTAGTTGATTCTGGGCCGCTGTTCTCTGGGTCAATGATGAACTGACTAGAGGAACTGGGCATTTCCCATCAGGCCACTCTCTTCACATGAAATACAGGAACATCCACAAAGAGGACTTGACTCAGACTCCACCTCCATGGGCATCTGAGCCCTTTTTGTGCTCGCTTTCTGCATAACTATAGCTGACTAGATATACTGGAAAAGATGTTTCCTTACTATTTTGACACCAAAGTTGTGTGTGGAGGTGACTGCAACTATAAACATAATCAATGTGCCCCAGTACTAATGTCCAAAAATAATGAAGGATACTTTCTTTAATTCTCTATCATTCAACAGAGTGGCGAGCAGAGGACACAACTCCTCAGTACAGACCCCCTCAAGAAATCACAGATCAAGTCTTACCTGCATGACAGTTTCATTGAGTTTCCAGAGATGCTGTTCATTTACAGCCCAAAAACTCTTTGAAGGGAGAGACAAATTATGCTATGATATGGTTTGTATAAAGCAAAACACAAAAATATTTCATGTGGGCCAGTAAATAATCTGGACAATTTTTAAGAGAAGAAAAGTAGACTTAGGAAATTTCCCTGATTCAAAGAGAGTTTTTAAGAAGTATTTCCCATTCACAAGAGTGTTGGAACATTCTCCTCTTTAAATAGCAAACAGGTGAATTTAGATAAACATACTTAAATTCCCAGGGCAATCTTAAAGAGCTGCGACAGTTTGGGAAAAGGTCAAGAACACCCTCTGCTTGAGAAAACTGCTCTGCTATGTAAGATGGAGATTATCTCAAGGAAAATAAAAGCCTTCTTAAAGAAACTTATTGAGTGCCTCATTTTTCCCAACTGTTAATTTTAGAGAATTTCAGTTGAGAGTTACTTCCTCTCGGCCAACTAAATGTAAATGTCTCAGACCAACTGGGTTAGAGGGAATAAACAAGTAGGTTGGTTGAGAAGACAGAAAATATTACAGATTCGCTTGATTCATAGCTTGAACACTTCCAATTCTCACTAAGAAGTGACAACCACATTGTTCAAATGAATTTTTACTATCAATACCCAAACAGTGATTTAAAAAAAAAAGAAAAAGCTCAAAATGAGTAAGTCATCTGAGTGTAAATAAGTCTACAGATTAACCTGACCCAGCTGCATGGCATAAGTAAAGAACTAAGCTCAACTAGGGCAGTTAAGAGTAAAGTTCACTTTGCGATAAAAATAAGCTATTGAGAAAAGAATTACAAATTCATATTGGAGAAAACTGAAGAGTCATAAAAGACCCTATGCTGAGCATGAGGTAAACAAAACAAGTAGCACTTCTCTGAGATGTCCGAAGTCATGTTGAAGTCATAAATAAAAGGACTTTTAAGAATACAAGGTATACTCTTCATTACAAAAGAATTAGGACTCAGAGCACAATTTGGTTAATAAATTTAAGTAGAATCGTGAGCTAGGAAAACAGAATTAGACTAAGTGAAGGAATCAGACTAAGTGAAAAGAAGACAGAGAGAAGAAATGACATGTGAAAAGAAAATTTTAAACATTAACTCTTCATAGCTACTAAATGCTAAATAAAAGACTTCTCATTTTTATAAAGCAGAGACTTAAAACCAAGTGGCATTTTAACCAGTGAAGATTTAACAGAATTTTTTTTTTAAATGCTCAGGGCCAAAATCTGACAGCCAAAGAAGGTATATCAGAGCCTCTGTCTTGACTGGAGTTTGCTCTTCGAGTAACGGCAGGAATGGGAAGAGAGGACAAGAGCTCTTCTTATACAACCAGGGCAGCCAGATACAGCTCCCCTAGAGGGGCAGCCACATTATAGTCTAGCCAGCCATTATGCTAGACATTTTACATGCACTTTCTCTTTGAATTTTATCTTACTGAGAGTAACGGAATCAAATCTCCATTTGCCCAAAGAACTAACAGTCAAGAGTGATGGATACTCTCTTTGTTCTCTATCTTAAGAACAATAGGAGGAAGGGAAAAGGGTATGACCTGTCAAATTTGCATTTCAACAAACATCACCAAGGGGTCAGCCTGGTGGTGTAGTGGTTAAGTTCCCAGGCTCCGCTTCAGTGGCCCGGGGTTCACAGGTTCGGATCCCGGGCGTGGACATACACACCGCATATGAAGCCATGCTGTCACAGGCATCCCACATATAAAGCAGAGGACGATGGGCACGGATGTTAGCCCAGGGACAATCTTCCTCAGCAAAAAGAGGAGGATTGGCAACAGATGTTAGCTCAGGGCTAGTTTTCCTCACCAAAAGAAAAAAAAAAAAACAACAACTAATTGAGAGCTTGGTGAGAGTCAAAGGGGTGAGGGAAGGCTATGGGGTTTATTTTTTTTAATCTTCCTTTCTCTGCATGCTTTTCTTTCAGATTTGGTCATAAAAATAACATCTTTAAATTGCACCACTTCAAAAATCACATCTACTTTTCATTAAGATGATTAATTATATATTGCATCATGAATAAATAGCATAAATTCAATAATATAATCAATATATAGTAATATATATTTCATATGTATAATTTAAAAGGCTATTTTTCTATCCAAGAGGTAAAGAAATTGTGGCACCTAATCAAGAATAAGGGCTTGTGCCTGCTGAAACTATCGAGTTACCTAATAAATATTTAGACAAAATAATGATGAAATTTATGTTTTAAAAATGTCTTAGATTGGCTTGTCTAAAAAACAAAAGGATATTGAAGAAAAATATGCCAGGTGTATTCTTTATTTGAGGGTGGAATTGCAAAGAAGCCAGGGTGAGAGAGGACAGGGCAGTGAGGCAGAGAAGGAAGGGAAGGAATACAAAGTGGTATGTTGCCATGGCCAGGGCTTCAGCAGAGAGATAGCTGGTTGGTTGGTCATGGAGGATGGGATGTCTCCAGAAAGGCCATAGGAACCACTGTGTCTGAGAACAATCCATGAGGGAGGAGGAAGAGAGAAGATGGGGCAGAAAGGCAGGGCAAGGAATTTATTTGCAGGCTTTTCTGTATTCTGTCATTTCTCTCACTGGTCAAGTTTGCCACAAATTGGTGAGAGGAGCCTGAGCCTCAGAGGGTCTGGTGTGGTTCAGCTTGGGTGTCAGAGGAGACAAAAGGTCCCACGTAGGCCCGCAACATGGCAGAGGCAGAGGGGAGGCTGCTGCTCTGTGAGAGAGAGCGTCCAGGAGTACCTGGCCTGGCATAAACAAGCGTTCACCTAAAACATTTTCTAGGATTTTATATTTTCCAAAGGTTAAAATTTATATCATAAAATCTTAAAATTTCCTTTAAAAAAAGTAATTAGAAATTTCAGTATATGTAATATCCGACTTTATACTAAAATAAAGTTGAAAATAAAATTGTTTTGCTCTCGGAATGAAAATTTTCCTTGCTCATTAACAGATCCTTTAACAACTGAGTTTTCAGTAGGATAAAGGGTCCAAGTTCACAATTTATAAATCATGGCACAATGAGGCAATTACGAGATTAAGAACAGAAAAATTTAGAATGTCAAGTGGCATTAATTTAAGTGAGGAATAAGTTCTCTACATCTGATTTAATTAATGCCAAGTGCTCGTGAACTTTGTTTCTCTGCGTTGAAACTTGAAATTGGGTGAGACTAATACCGCAATCACAGTCTAATACCCCACCATTTGGAACTATAGGTTTTATTTCTTATCTTTGAAAACAAACCTTGTCACTCACACTGTGTGTAATATAAAGTCAGAGAGGAAAAACTCCAAGTAGATTTTAATAAGCTTACTGCAGCTAAACCACAAAGCAAGAAACCTCCAAAGGGGGCTCTCTGGCCTGGCTTCCCTTCCTACCTGATAGGAAAGACTGTTCCAGGAGCAGTGATATTCCCAGCTGGATACTAATTCCCCTGGATATAGAACTTACAGGTTTTCAAACAAATCAGGGTGTTATTAGAAAAATAAAATTTGAATGTGGTACTGAGATATGGATTCCACGTCAATTGTCAACCAGATTACAATGCCATCCTCTAAAATGATGCTAATACATTCAAAAAAGAAAAACAAACTTGTTTATAGGAGGACATGTGACATTGAGTTGCAAGTAAAATAGTGCCAATTATTGTGAGATAAATAGCAAGACATGTTACAAATATTTAAGTCACAGGTGTCAGCTAGGACACTACCACAAGACTTTAAAAATCAGGATGGTGAAAGAATCAGCGTAAAGGAAAAAAAAAATGAAAGAAAGGAGAAACCATCAAACTAGATATTCTTGCAAATCTCAATATATTGGATGTTTTATAATTTTGTCCAACCTTATTTTATTTAATACTTATTTAATTCCACTGTTACTAGGTGAATATATTCCAAGAGTTTTTAGAAAATAGAATAAAGAATACAAATATTCCTTATTATCTTTGTTTGTTTATTTCAGCATATTCAGGACGAGGAGCATAGAGAAAGCAGCATCAATATCTTTTGCCATGTCCATGATATTTCATTCACAGCACAGGTGGAACAGTAAACCTCAACCCAAACCATGCACCAGGCTTTTCTAACAGGATCACTGTGTTCTTCTTCTCTACAGGCACTGGTTAAGACCACAGCTTTGCTGTCACACAGAACTTTGTTTCATTTTCGATTACTGTGTTTGGTCTTGGCCAAGTTCTTTGTTTCCTCATCTGTAAAATGCGTGCTGTAGAAATCTGTTTAAAAATTCTATCTCACAGGTGATAAGGGTTAGATGAAATAATGGATGTAAAACAGTCTAGTATCTGGCAAGTGGGAAGTACTGTAGCTGCTGCTTTGCTCCTTTCACTAGGATGTGGCCCAGCCTGCAGCAGAAGCTTCCCCCCAGGGTATAACAAGGAAAAGGCATTAGTTTTATATTCTAAAAATCAAGATTTAAATGTCAAATCTGTAAATTATCAGGCAATTTACTTGTGGTCACTGTTTGTAGTGGGTTGAACGGTGGCTCCCAAAAGATGCGTCTACTCAGAACCTGTGAACGTGACCTTATTTGGAAAAAGGGTCTTTGCACTGAGTTAAGGATCTCCAAATGAGATCATCCTGAATTGTGCAAGGGGACCCTAAGTCCAATGACAAGTGTCCTTATAAGAGAAAGGCAGAGGGAAATTTGAGGCACAGAGAAACAAAGGTGAAAGCAATGTGAAGACAGAGATTGGAGTGATGTCTCAACAAATCAAAGAATGCCACGGATTGTGGGCAGCCACCAGAAGCTAGAAGAAAGGCACAGAACAGAATTTCCCTCAGAGCCTCCAGAAGGAACCAACCGTGCCAACACCTTGATTTCAGAATTCTGGCCTCCAGAATTGAGAGAGAATCAATTTCAGTTTTTTTAAGCCACTCATTTCATAATTTGTTATGACAGCCCTAGGAATAATAACGTGTCCCAGTGTACTTACCTCCAAAATGTGTTCTCATTAGATTGCAGGAACTCAAAGGAAGTGATGTTCAAGAAGATATTTAATATGATGTCCGGCACATGAAAAGACCCTGAATAAGAGTGAGCTTTCCTTCTACTTCCACCTGCTCTCAACCAGCTCAACCAGATACTTCAGTATAGGCTCCCAAACCATCTACTGCATAGAAGACCAACCATTTCCCGAAAGGGAAATATACAAAATATTCTGGCCAGGGCAATATAGATCAAGCCCTTTCCCTAACCAGAAGGCCACTTTGCCATCTTTTCCTACTTACTCTGAGTCCTTTATTTCCTGCAGAGCTTCTCCATTAATCACTGTCTGAACTTTTGCCCTCCCAGCTTGACCCACCCTCTGGATTCTCAGCCTCCTGGCTGTCTGCATCCCTGGATTTGGCTCACAGCTTGACTGCACCGTTTTTTCCTTGGAAGACAATAAAACCTTTAATTTTTCAATTACTTTATGGTGTTTTTTTTAGAGCTTTTATATTCATGAAATTTCATTTCATCTTCGCCACACCCTATGAGGCAGATAGATTATTTTACTAATATTACATACGAGTAAAGAGCTTTGAGACGTATTGACTTTCCCAAGTCACAAAGGCACCAAAAGAAGCAGAACTGAACAAAAATTGTGATCATCCATGTTTTATTTTGTTTTCAACTATGTTATACAGGCACATCATTTGCTCAAATAAAATCAATAAATGTCCAATGCAAATGAATTACACGTGAACCCTAAAGCTGAAAAAAATTAGAAAGAATCAATTCTCCAGAATAGCATAAAATATGCTGGATAAAGACAAGAGATAGAGGAAGATAGAGCAGACTCCAATATATAAAAGGAATTTAGGTAAAAAGTCCAGCAGAATAGCATGAGGAAGCAAGCCGAATCATGCAGGGGGTGCTAACCCCTGATTTTTAAAAACAGACATGGGAAAAATGCCTATAGGTGCGGGTAAGGGGCATTCACAAGAGAACAAACTGTGGAATTTCTTTCACTGAAGAAGAACCCACTGGAGATCTACTTGGGTACAACGTTACACATATTGTTTTGTGTGCTGGCAACAGATAAAAGAGGCTATCCATGTCCTCAAGGAGCTTTCAATCTAAACTCACAGGTACAAAGAGTTATGTTATACAGCATGTGGCTAGGTCTTAAATAATGTAGTATAAACTCTATAACACGATACTACTTGCTATATTATGTCTCTATTAGGATGAGTAGAGATCTCCAAAAGATAGTGGATATGCTGGTAAAAACTCAAAATGAATGATAATACACAAGTTCAGAGAGGATGTGGGGAAGCAGGCACACTCAATTGCACGTTGACTAAAAATGATTCAGTTATTCACTCTAAGAGTATACACTGGTACAACCCTTGACGGGCAGTAAGGATCAAAAGACTTTCAAAAGTCAAATACCAGCAATTCCACTCCTATAGCACTAATCACCTAAGCGAACAAAGATATATGGACTAAGGATGTTCATGGCAGAGTTGTTTATAAAAGGGAAAAAAACATCTTAAATGTCTAAGAAAACAGGATTGGTAAAATGTAGCTAATAATGATTGTGTATGTATTTATGGTGTAGAGCTCTACTCTCTGACAAGATGGCCATGAATCTTAAGTGAAATGGGTAGGTAGGTACATTATAAGCCACATTTTGTGGCTGTGTGTAGGCACTTGTACACTCATAAGTCTAGAAAACCATAAATCAAACTGACAATGGTGGAAATCTCTGGCTAGGATGATTCCAACTGATCTTTTGTTTTAACTAAGGAAATGAGCACTAAATAAATTAATTAAAAGATAACGAAAGACACATCCTAAAAGTGGCAATATTTGTTCTTTCACCCATGACATTTGTTGAGTGTTTAGTCGGAGGACTGTGAGAGACATACACACAGGGTGGCCAAAGCTCTGAGTCCAGAAATGAAGCCTGAGACCCCAGACCACCAGCAGAGACATTCCCTTGATTAACTAATAATATTGTCTCGAGTTCCAAGGTGAGAATGTTATCCATGGGTCACAAAATTTCGAACTGGTTCATCTTTTAAAACTTATCATTGGTCAGTTTTGAACACAACTTAGCTGACATTACAGAGTGTCAATCATAATTTCACAACTGAGTTGTCAGGAAGAAAAAATTATCTACTGCACTTGGAAATGTCAAGTGTAACCCAATAAATGTCAAATAAAATTGAATTGTTTGCGGGAACTTATGGGAAAGCCTGGGCAAGACCCTCTGAAAATGAAACCTCATGTATTTGGTTGAGTTTGTGTTCCTGAAAACAAGGTTTTTTCCCCTCCATGGTACCTGCACAGTAAACCATGCTAAAGTTCCTCTGAAGAGTACTTTATCCTTTAAATACTTGGCTGTCCAGTCACTTTTCTGATAAACACATTTCTCACACAGGTATCTCTGTGCAGTGATGCAGGGGGAGTTTCTAAAGCATGTAACCAATGCTGGTTAACACATTTTTTGACTTGCCCATGGCAGTCTTTTCTCAAGAGCAAACTGCAAAGATGCAGCCAAATTAATAAGGCACAAAACCAAAGTGCTTAGTGCATTGCTATTTCCTTTATGCTGAAAAAAGATCTTGGTGACCAGATGTGGCACACACATGTCTGTGGTCAACATAATGTACTCTCTCCTGCTACATTTGTTTGTCAAAGGATTCGGAGGTCTGTCAATCACAACTGACTTTCTCTGGACATCTATTCTTTCTCTAAGAGATTACAGGGTAAGTATTTTTTTAAGAGCAGGGGGGCTAAGCAGTGATGGCTGTGAGTCTGTGTTCTAATTCAAGCAATATTTACTGAGAATTTCCCTGTGACAAGTTCTTTGCACTAGGCATGCAATGGTTCACGCTGAGCACTGAACTTCTAGAATCCAAAATCAAGTTAGGGAGACAGATGAGAAGCAGACAAAGACAAAACAGGACATGATGAGCAAAGTGCCTGGAGTGGCAGCATCTCAAAGGGACACCTAACTTGAACATGGAAAGTCAGAGAAGTTTCTTAGAGTATTAGCCTAAGAAGTAAGGTGAGCACTAAAGTACCAAAGGGAGAGAAGAACAATGCGTATGCAGAGAACTAAAAGTATTTAAGAAGCTTATGGGATTCAGTCAGGTAAGGATGACTTCTAGCAACACGGGTAATTGTCAGACATGCATTTAAGATGTCGAAATGGTGAATGAGTGAGTCATCAATTCACTTCAAAAAACTTGGAGAAGTAAACATTAACTTACAATACCCGAAGTAGGAAGCCAAATTAGGAAGTCTGCTTACATCTCAGGTCAAATCAAGCTAAGTACGTCCTTTGAAAGTTTTGTACTTAACATTTGATAAGTACAAATTTGTACTTACAATTGTAAATACCAGGGGTATATTGCAATGTGTGTGACATATCGATACACCACACGTGTATTTATGTGGAATGACATTTCCCACCCTCACAACCACCTTTTATTACATGACACATTACATTTCTCCCATAAAACAATTCTCTTAGTCTATTCATTTTGATGTTCGCTTTCCTCTGTCAAACTTCATCACCTTCACCAGTAAGTAGATTGTCTCAGAATGGTGAGTGGAGATTGTTTATTTACATGCAATGATAAAAGGGAAAATATCCTGCAGTGCCTTTCTTTTACCACTGAGTCAACTGTACGCCTCCCTCCTCCTCTGAGGACTCAGACTCCACCTGAGATGGACCAGTGGTCTTGGGATGTTCAATCACGAAGGGCTCTTGAATGCTACCATCAACTCCCGCCATGCCACCTCCTGTCACACCACCTCCAGGAGAAGGGCAAACTCGCTTCAGATGCCTCTGTCATCCGTGGCTCCGCCCTGATGCCAACTCAGGCAGAACAACTCTGGTCAGAGCCACCACCATTGCTTGTCTTGCCTCCTAACTGGTCTCCCTGCTTCTGCCCTTGGCCCCTCTACAGGCTAGTCTCAGCATAGCCAGAGGATCCTTGCAAAATATCATGACACTCCTCCGCTCAAAATCACTGCAAAGTTTCTTGAAGTGGAAATTTACCATATGACCCAGCCATTCCATCCTAGGGATCTACTCTATTAGTTTTCTTTTGCTGTTGTAACAGATTACAACAAATTGAATCATTATCTCACAGTGTTTGTAGGTCTGAGGTCTGGCACAATGTGATTGGATTCTCACTTAGGGTCTAAAATCAAGGTAGTGGCCAGGACTGTGATATTCATTTGGGGCTGTGGGTCATCCTCCAAGCTCACTGGTTATTGGCAGAATTCAGTTCGTTACAGCTGTTGGACTGAGGTCTATCCCATTTCCCCGACACATGGCGCTTCATCTTCAAGCCAACAACAGTGCATTAAATCCTTCTTATGCTTCAAATCTTGCTGACTTCTGCTTTATCTCTCTGAATTCCTCTTCTGCCTTCCTCTTCTGCTTTTAAGGGGTCATGTGATCACACTGGGTCTACCCAGTTAATCCAGGATAATTTCCCTATGTTAAGGCCAACTAATTAGTAACCTTAATTACATCTGTAAAGTCCCTTGTGCCATGTAATGACACATATTCACTGGTGCAACACCAGGAGTGAAGGCTATGGGGCCAGAATTCTGCATACCACACTACCCAAGAGAATTAAAAACATATTCCACACAAAGATTTGCACATAAATGTTCACAGCAGCACTAATCACAAAAGGTAAAAATTCAAAACAATCTAAATGTCCACCAACTGTTGAATGAATAGACAAAACGTGCTATATCCATACAATGGAATACTATTCAGAAACACAAAAAACAAACTACTAATAGATTCAGCAACATGAGTGAATCTCAAAAATATCATACTAAGTGAAAAAAGTCAGAAACAAGAGACTACATGCTGTATGATTCCATTTACAGAAAAGGCAAATCTACAGGACTGGAAAGTAAACTAAGGGTTATCTGTGGCTGGTGATGGGAACGACATTAACAGTAAATAGGCATGAGGGATCTTGCTGGAGGATGAAAATGTTCTAAAACTGGACTATGGTGATGGTTGCATAACTTGGTACATTTATTACTAAAGGTCATTGAAATGTATACTTGAAATGGGTAAATTTTATGATATGTAAAATATGACTCAATAAACTTGTTAAAAAATTTTTTAATTAAAAATAAATAAAACCACTGAAAAGTGGTTTCTCTTTTTACACAAATTTAAAGTCAGCGTCCCTCCAATTTCTTGCAAGGTCCTACGTGATTTCTATACCTAGTTCCCCCATGTGACCTCATTTCCTACTGCGTTCTCCCTTTCCTGTTAGCCTGTTCCCACCATATTGACTTCCTTACTATTCTCTGACTACTCCACACGCATTCCCGCCTCAGAGCCTTTCCAGTTTATCCCGTGCACCCAACTCTTTGAATTAGCCTATCACTGCTTTGGATCCAGCTCTCTCTTGAATCAGTTCTGAATCAACATGGTCCTGACCATGGAAGAACATGAAGACGACACTCAGTGCTACCCTCTGCTCCCTTTTGCTCTCCTATGGGGTAAGGGAATGTATAATGAAAAATGATCACACTGTGAAAATCAGTACAAGTTGAACATTGTGATACTTAGAGAGCAGGCAAAGGGCATTCTTCAGAACAGGGCTACTCCATCATCTGTCTCCAGCTGGCGCTGGATGCCAATAAGCTGCTGGAATATACTAGCTGACTACATCAGCAATGCAGAAATCACTGCCATTGACATGCTTTCTCCCTGCTGCCACTCTTACTCCCCTGTGCAAAATGAGTCCTGGTTTATTTCAATTATTTCCATGATAGATTTTCCTCAACATTTGCAACATAATGCCAACATCAACCAACTAACAAAAAACTCACCCCCACCTTATCAGAACCGCTTGTGCTGTGAAATAAACTGCAACATACTTCCAAAAGAAACAACTGTTTCCACTCTTTAAACTAGGCTTTTTTCCTGTTAAGTAACAAGGATAGAGCATCCTACACATAACTCTCAGTGATTTCCATAGAGGCTGTAACTAATGACGATCAGGAGAGGCTCTTTTCTTACTATAGCCAAACCTCCCACCACAAGATTCACAGGAGAGAAACTTCAGAATTCAGAGAGCCACACCAGTTAACCTCAGAAAGCTGTTGTATGGTTTCTCCACAAGCCCCTAAAACAACCTAGACTGCATAGGACAAAATTCTCTTTTTGCAAATGAAGTGCTATATTTAAAGAAAAATAAAATAAAGAGCTATTAATAATAATGAGATTCATTGAATCTGAGAGATCAGAAACAAGCAAGCATTGTAACACAGTCCAATATGCCAATATCAGTCCTCAGGCAATCAATGAATCTACCTTCCCCAATGAGTCTGATATCCATGACCCCATGGGATACTTTTAAATTTTTTTGTGTGTGTGAGGAAGATCGGCCCTGAGCTAACATCCGTGCCAAACCTCCTCTGTTTGCTGAGGGAGACCGGCCCTAAGCTAACCTCTTGCTAATCCTCCTCCTTTTTTTTCCCTTTTTCTCCCCAAAGCCCCAGTAGATAGTTGTGTGTCATAGCTGCACATCCTTCTAGCTGCTGTATGTGGGACGTCGCCTCGGCATGGCGGGACAAGCGGTGCATCGGTGTGCCCCGGGGATCCGAACCCGGGCTGCCAGTAGCAGAGCGCGTGCACTTAACAGCTATGCCACGGAGCCAGCCCCGTAAATTTTTTTTAATGAGTATTTTAAAGATACAGATGTCTCTGGCTTCTCCTAGTTTTTATACGCTATATTAGATGTCATTTTCAAATGCTCTAGAACATATTCTAGGGCTTTTGGATTTTTGTTTTTTTTTTTTGAAGGCAACAGTACGGTGGTTAGGAATACATACTAAGACAGGCATAGGTTCTGACATTTACTAAGTTCAGAGATTTAAGCAACTTGCCCAAGGTCATACAACTAGTAAGTGACAGGAGGGATTTGAATGAAGACACTCTGGCTCTGGGGTCTATGGGCTTAGTCACTACTCTAAGCTGCCTCCCATTTACTATTACTACTACTGTTCTTCCACCAGCAATCAACAACATCATCCTCCTCACCATCATCACTATCAGAAAGCCATATTATAGACAATATTTAAAACTGTTTTTTTAATTAATCAAGTCTCGAACTCTGAAAAGCCACACTCAGCAAATGCCATCCAATAAACAGTTACCACATTCATTCATTTTTCTAATGCTATTCTAGTGAAGTAGAGAATAAAATGCCATATACCTCATTTTGCAGATTAGGGGACTGAGCTAAAAACGATTAATGATCTCCTAGCATCACTTGGTGACTGAGAGGCAGAGAGAACTGATGAAGCTCGACTCTATCTACTCAGCATTATCACTCATCTTAAAAATATTTAAGCTTCCCAAATGAAAATAGGTAGGACTGTTTCCAGCCCTCTGATCTACATGGAGAAAAACAAGGCCAGGCTGGCTTGCTAAGCACACTGGAATAAATAAAGTATTAAGACATGAGTAAGGGCCTATCATAAAGAATTTCCATATTGTGTCTTCAGTCAGCATAATAACTGGGGCATTTCTTATCGTTTCACATTCAGCCTGGGTAATTCAGTGACACCTTAAAAGTGAAAGATGAATGTGAAAAAGAGCTGACATCTCCTGCGAGATTTGAGAAGATGCCAGAAGGACCCTAGCAAAGTGCAGTGACAGCTGGAATGGAAGAGGACAGAGTTTAAAAAGCAACTTACCACTTTTTTTTAGGTTTAATTTTTGTACTAAAAATAACAGAAACAACACAAGATGGCTCTGATAGAAAAAAATGTTCAGTAAACCCTTTCTTAATTGAACAGTTAATAGTCCTAAATCTAGCCAAAACCAAAATGAATTAGTATTAAATGTGTTCCTGAGGGCTGCAGTCCCTAATCTACCATTTTTTGGCAAATATTTTTATCTAACTATTTCAAAACATACAAGAAAAAAAGATTCTTAAAGATTCCACCAGATCAATAGAAAGGCCCTAAAAAATTCCAAAGCTTTATAGTATTTTCATAAAAGTCTGCTACATGCACATTTGCCAACATTTCACTAAAACAAACCTCTTAAAATTAATAAATTACCTGTCAAATCCCATAAAAACAGATGGTCACTTGGAGACAGGAGAAGATGTTACCATTCTGTTTTACACAGCTGTTCAGACTAGGAAAAGATCATTTCATTTTCTATAACATACAATAAACCTTGTCTAAGATTTCCAATATAATGCATAAAAATGAAAATTACACATCCAGTTATTGTTGAGGAAACATCTTTAATAGTAAAAAGAAAATTATTATAATAAATAAAAACTAAAATTGGCCTGTCTTTGTTTTCTCTTAATAAGCATCAAGCTACTTCTAAGTCCTTTGCTATTAAAAGATTTTAAATGGCTGAGTGTTCCTAAATTGAGGTATTCTAATACACTATTTAATACAATCAAAAATTTATTAGCAATCTCTTATCAGTGAGAAAGTGCACATAGCTGAATATCTGATACCACAATTGTTTCTTCCTCTTACTCCTTTCAAGAAGGTGTTTTAGGAATTTTATCAGAAATCTAACACATGAAACAATAAGTCAACACAACATTAGTGTCACATATCTGAAATGAGATTTTGATTTGTTAGTCTCCAACACATTACTTACATTACTATAAATCGCGTGAAGATGAAGACATTTGGCACCTAAGAATAGTTATGAAATAACCAACACCAAGATCATGCCTTTATTTATGCTCAGAGCTCTCTTGGTTCTATATTTTTAGCAAAAGACACGAAACTTGATAGCTAAATATATAGCCACTTTGTTCACATAACTTGCCAGGAGCACCAATGTTTAAGTTCTCAAAATGTCCACAAAATATATCTGTGACATTCAACTATTATAAGAGAGGGGGGATTTGTATGGCAGGGGCATTCATTTAATATTGGCAAAATAATTAAAATTTTGACAGGCCACTTTGAGTTAACTGTTGGGTAGTGAATTGCATCAGAAAGTTTTACTATCACTCCCCTGTTTAATATCTTCCAAAGGATCCTACTGGAACAAAATCTAAATCCCTTACAGGGCCTACAACTCCCCTGTGACCCCCTAGACCCTTCTCTCTCTCCAACCTTATCTCCTTCCACTCCAACCAACTACACCCAAGCCTCCATGATCATCTTTCTGTCCCCTGAAGCCACCAAGCCTGTGGCCATTTCCGATGTATTCCAACTGCTTGGAACAATCCTCCCTTAGGTCTTCTTGAAGCTGTTCAGCATTCACATCAAAAATGTCACTTCCACAGAGACGACTTCCTTGACCATCAGCCCTTCCCCTACCCTTCCATCACTAGCTCACTATCCTCTTTTATTCTCCTCATAGCATTGATAACCTTCAGACCTTATTTTGCAACTGTGTACGTGTTTATTTTCTGTCTCCTTCCACTAGAATGTAAAGCCCTTCCCAAGAGATGTCTTATTCACAGCTACATCCCTACATCAACTGCCTGCACAAAATAAAGGCACATACTGAATGAAGGAACAAACTTTGTTTTTCACTAAACTGACTAATGATGTGACTGAAGTGGCCAAATAATCCATTTGAATCAAACTTGTATACCCCACTACTGGTCTCATAATCAGACTTAATCATAGGATGGGGTAAGGAGTCCATGAGGCCAAGGGGATGTGCCAGGAGTCTATCCCCTTGAAGTCTTTGCCCAAATGGCCCAGTGTAGGCCTCTTCTCAAGATCTGGCCTTCCAAGAGAAGAATATGGTGCCCCCTATGTACACTCTTAGGCTGAAGGGGTGGCTATTTGCAGAAGTGGATGGATCTGGATGGTGCACATGAGGCACCTCATCATACAGGACTGAGCTGAGGTGAAAAGAGGAACCACAGGTCAGGGGTTGGTAATCCCTATGCTGCACATTCTGAACATACGGTATGTGGGCCTCTATTTGTACTCTTGCTCCCTGTCCTACAAATGTTGTGGGTGGGCCTTTCTGCCACTAGGAGTCCTTGATCAAGTCCCTTGAGCTCTCTGAACCTGTTTCCTCATTGGAGAAAGAGAAATAATTCCTGTCCTGCCAACATCCCATATTATGCGAAGAACAAATGATATTATACACAAAAATCTATAAAAAGCATAATTCAAAAATATTTGTATTGTGTTCTCTACCATGTGACTCCCTACGCATTCCAGCAAGCCAGGAACATGACAATTTCCACTGCCAATTTCAAAGCTACTGTGGCTTTTGTGAAACTTTGGAGCTAGATGGGGTTTTGCCTTTCACTTCATTTTTTCAGTGTTAAGTATTCATAAAATTATTTCTCTACCCTGCAAAGTTTCACATCCTTCCAGAAGGAAAAAGATATCAGACTGCCCAAGAGTTTAGACATTAAAAGAGAAAGAGAACTTTCTTTGAAAAAAAAAAAAATCCCCTAGAATTATTTATAGTTATTTATAGTTATTGAGGCATGCCAACTGAAAAATGCCTCTTCTACTATTTAGCCCATTGAATACAGACTTGTTTTTCAGGAAAAGCACATAATATACACCAGTGCTGTTCATTTATTGATCTCTCATCAGTTGCTAGAATGCACTGAACATGAAGTATACCCCTGTAGCTGTATTAGCTCTCCCAGGCTGTCTGTCCAGAAGCCTTTCCTCCCATCCCAGAGAAAGGATGATCTCAGAGATTTAATAAATCAAGAGCACAAACAGAACATAAAAAGAAGCCAGGACAAACTAAGAGAAACTCAAAAACTTAAAGAGAGCAGAGAGGTAAGGTAGCCAGAGCACAGTAAAAGTTAAAAACAGACTCTGGCCGATACAGGACAAGGAAAAACAAACTAAGATTTCAGATTCAAAAAGACTGCATTTTAGATGACCAAAAATCCCTTTTACACAATGCATTAAACTCATCAAATGGGGTACACTAACCACTATAGAAAAATCACAAATCGCCAAAAAATAAACAATAGAAATCTGTATCATAGTACTCTTTAGAGTTCATAAGGACGTAGACTTGCCAACTGTCTATATAACCAGATAGTTCCGTCCCATCTCTCAGGTCTACAAGTAAATTTAGCAGGAAACTTACCTGTAAATAATAATAGCAATAATAATAAAGCAGCTAACATGCATTTAGCAGTTATAATTTCCATGCACTGATCTAATTGTGTTAACACTAGTTACTACAAATAACATAATGAAGATACTCACAGCAAATCTCTGATGCAAGAAATATTGTTAGTCCCTTTTTAGATGAGGAAACTAAGCCACAGAGGGGTTAAGTAACTTGCCCAAGATCTTATGCCAGAAAATTAGAAGAAAAACCCTGGAGGTCTGGCTTCATAGAGGCATCCAACAGTTCAGAGACATAAGTGGTAGACTCAAGAATTATTAGCAACCTGACACTTTATCAGCCATGCTCTTCACAAACACATGTTCATCCCCACCCACCACAAAGGTGCAAGGCACAGCGGATGACAAAAATGAAGCCAGTATGAATCCAGGCCTGGAAACTCATTGCCCTGGTGCAGAAGGAAGAGGATCTTATTGCTAGGACGTCACAGAGTACCCTCATATACAATCTGTCACGTGATCCTCACAACATCCCTAAATTTTTATTCCCAGTTCATAGAGGAAGAAACTAAACTCAAACATGCTACGCAAGTTATTCAGGGTCACGAAAGTATTCAATGGCATTTCCAACATGTGAACTGGTATTATTAGTTCAATGTTAATTCAATCAGCATCCCGAAATGGTCTGGGGAACAGGTCTTCATCATTCAAGATATAAAACTAGACAGGTGGGGAAAACAAACTGGCAATACCTAATCACAATCACACATACCTCTTCCTTGCCCCTCGCCAAAAAAAAGGGGAAAAATTATTAAATATGAAAGCCACAGCTCAAATTCAGACCGTCTGAATCCTATTCAAATATTCTTTCCATCACACCAGTAACACTATATAGGAAACTCATGATGTAAACGTAAAATGTAAATCATGATGGGTTGGGCCCTTGGCAAATCAAAATGAAGAGCACGTACCCATTTTCCAATATCCATAGCTTGCTTGCTCACTGCAGAAGCAAAGCGCTTTGGTGAGCTAGGGTAACCAATGCAGGCTACTAAGAAGATTCCCTTTGTTAGTGGCAATCATTTTTCTGATACAGTCAGTTTACATTATTATAGGACTGGGTCTATATACAGCAACCTCCCCATTTATTCCACTGATTTTTTGGTGTGATTTCGAAGAGAAATGCCTTATTGTGTGACTGTAATACAGAATGTATTTGCAAGCACTGGTTTTTCATATTCTTGCAATAATTATTAAAATTTGCTATTCTATTCTATAGGTTATTCAGATCATCATACTCCAGCAAATAGTACATTCAATTGGTCTAACACATCCTTAACTCCTTTCTTAACCACATCCCATATATCAGCAAGTCCCATGAACTCTACCTCCAACATACACCCCAAAGATATCTACTTCCCTCTAGCTCCTCTGCCACTCTAATCATCCAAACCACCATCTTCTCTCACTTGGATGATCACAACAATAGCCTACCTCTTCCCCAATTCTCCTGATATCCTGTTAGTCAATTCACCACAGGACAATCCATAATAAGATGACCAACTCATCCCAGTTTGCCTGGGACCTTCTTGGTTTTAGCACTGCAAGTCTCATATCCCAGGAAATCCCTCATTCCTAGGCAATCAGGATAGTTGGTCACCCTAGTCTACGATGAACTATTTATAAAATAGATAAGATCAGGTCATTGTCTGTGGTTGAATGAATCACTGGCCCCATCCTTCAACCATCCCTGCATCCAACCCTTTGTCATGTGCCCTTGCAGTTCCCTCCACCAGAGGCCTTTGACTTTGGGCTCAATCAGTAGGGTGTTAACAGATGTGCTGCAAGCAGAGGCTTGAAACATGCTTATAGTTGGGCTTGCTCTCTTGTATTTTGACCGTTTCCCTATGAAAATATACCCCAGCTAGCCCACTGGTCCAAGGAGGAAGAAAGACACATGGAGCAGACCTGGACCCAAACAGCAGCTTGCAGCCTAGCCCAGTGAGGCCTGCCTGGATCAGCCAACATGCAGACATTTGAGCAAGTACAACAGACTCACTGAGGTTTGGGGATGGTTTGGCAACTAGCATTGTTGAGGCGATACCTAACTGACAGGGGTTTTACCAAAATCTTTCACTAGCTCCCCATTTCACTAAGAATAAAACCCAAAATACTTACCTAGGCCTACAAAGCCCTGTATGATATGGGCTCTTACCTACCTCTCAGACCTCACCCCACTGCCCTTCCCTAAACTTCAATCTCACTAGTCATCTTTCTGCTTCTCAAATTGACAAAGCTGTTTCCAACACAGCATCTCAGCCCCATCTGTCACTTCTGCCTAGAATACCTTACTCTCAGCTCTTCTCATGACTGGCTCCTTCCATCCTCACGTGTCAGCTTAAAAGCACCCCCTCAGAGAAGACTTCCTTGACCATCCTAAGTCCTCATGATTTTACTACTTCTTTATTTCTGTCACAGCACTTCTCACACTCTGTAAATTATTTTCTAGTTTGTTTGTTTATACACTGTGTCTCCACCAAGCTCAAATATTCAAAAATTTTCTGAATACGTTACTGAATATCAATTGAATGGTGCCCAATGGTCCAGAAAATCTGTTAAGCTGGTACTCTTCTGGTCTGAAGTGTAAAAGATTTTTATTATTGAAAACAGAAAGTGAAAATCAATATGATAGTAGAGCTATAGATGATGTTTATCAATCATTGATACAGTTTTACAGTAAAAGTTCAAAAGGGATTCAATGGAAAAAAAAATGTTAGCTGGACATAAGCTTATAAAAACCAGAGAGAATTATACCAGACTTTTAGGTGTTTCACTCTTTCCAAATGAAGCAGTACCTCAATATCATCTTCTTATAACAACACCCCACCACCACTGAAACTACTTTGCTTAAATCAAAGGAAGCTGAACAAATAAAAAGTTGTTTGGCCTGGTATGAAATTGCAAACCTGTTCACTACAGAAGTTAAAACAGAAGCAATGAAACTATCATTCTCTATCATTAGTTATAGTTCCATACTATTGGCCAAGTGGAAAATCTTAGCTATTCGCCTTCATCAGAGACTTCATTGTTCACAAAAGACCCCTTTAAACTCCAGCCACTGTGAACTTAAAAGGCATTGAATCATGACAGTGGATGTGTTTCTATATTGAGAATGTCTCTGTAATGTGAAACACAACAGACCCAGATCCTTGTTCAGCTAATGGGTGCTGCCTGCAGTGTTCACAGCAGGGAGGGGGAGACCCCAGGACTCCTGAGAGTTTTGACTAATAAAAGCAACCTAAGAGATAGGATGTCAGGACAGCCTCAAGCAGGAAGGGAGGGTTTTGGTGAGGACCTGTCCAGTGTAGGGTGTTTTAGACAAAGCTTTGGGGAGCAAGAGGGTATGAAGAGATGGATCAGAGTCCCTGGGTGAAGGCAAACAACCTCGTGAGCAGGGCTCTGGATGCTAGAGGCCCTGGTCCCTTGACTCCGGGCTCAGAAGTAAAGTGCCCTAGACTTTGCTTTTCTGTCACTCAGAGGTGCTCCATTTTACCTGGCATTTGTGAAGCCTGCTAGCGTAGTTACTGAAAGTGTGATGTCAGAGTCCACTCTATGTGGACCCCTTAGGGCCTCTTAGAGGATTCTTCTATGAACTAGAAATGAGGATGACATGTCTCAGAAATGTCTTATGAGGATTCAATGAGACAAAGCACTTAACAGCATTTATTAAACATACAAGGAGTTCTCAAGGCAACGTAAGCCATTGTATTTCCCATCACCTAGCACACACACTCAATAAATATTTGCTGAGTGCATGAGTAAAGAAAAGTCTCAGCTTCTGCTGAAGTGTGTTCTTCTGCTTGAAAAGGGAAAAAAACATGTGCAAAGGTAAAACAAGACAGACCTGTCTTCCAAAGACATCAAACAGGATGGCAGATAGGAACATTCCAGTCATGAGAAAAACATTTCGTATTAGGTTTTGGTTTATACATCATTCTCATAAGTTTGGCTGCTGAGTATCCAAGCTCCTTAGTCTGATGAATGCCAACTGGGTCTCCCAGCCTACAAAGGTAAGGAGTGGCCTGGGGTTTACTCAAAGTAGTAGCCCTTAAGAGGTTGTCCACAGAATCCTATCTTGGAAGGCAGTCATCTTCACTTCCTTCAGGCAGCACACTTCTCTCTTCCCCATAAGTAACTAACTTGACACACCACTAGCAAAATGATCTAAGTAAAGACTTCTCTCTTCAAAGCTAGTATTGCCAATTTCTTACCAATCATTTTTAGGGATCATTTCTATGAGACCCAAAGAGAAAAAAAATAAGGCCAAGGTTTCTAGCCTAGAGTCAGAATAAAGTCTGTTCATTAAATGTATTAGATTTCACAATGAGTCAAAAAGGAAATGTACTTTTCACCTCTTCCAGGAAGCCTGCCTTGATCACTCAACATCCACAATAGGATACGTACCCCTTTCCCCTCTGCTTGCCCATAACATATGATTATGCTTCTACCATCAGAATGACCACTCTATTCCTATAGGCTTATACATCAGTCTCTCTATAGGCAGGGAACATCTTGGAAGCACCAGCCATTCTTAGTTATCCTTGTGCCCAACTAACCTCAGTACCTGACTCATTTCAGGCACCCAGTAACTGTTAAATGAATTAACATCACATTAAAAAAAAAGATTACTTAAATCACAAGTGTATTTGAGCCCTCGTTTGGTTTCCTTATAGTCCTCTCTCTTCTTTTATCAAAGCATAACAAACACAACACTCAAGCAAGGATGGAAAGCTACTGTCTAGTACTGCAGAATATTAATTTTTTCCAAAAGTAGAGGACACAGTGATAAAAGCGGCACTGAAATGAGAATGCTTGGGGTGCCTTTCAAATGAAATGAACACACATGCAAAGATTCTAGAACTGAAAGGTGAGCTGGTTGATGTAAACAGAATAAAAAGCCACTGTGGAGGAGGGAATTTCATTAACAGGAGCTGCTACAGCTCAGAGAGAGCCTGGTAAAAGGTGAAGCTGTTTTTGTCCAAGTGGGTGCATTCCTGGCAATACCAGAAGACACGATCATTTTGACCGAGGCTGCTTTGTGGCATTAGACCAGCCTGAGGAAAACCCTGGACTAATTTCTGCCAGAAACTGGCAGCAGGCAAAGCTGCCAAGTTGATGTCTCCCTTCAGGACTTCCCACCTTCCCACCATGGCCCATGGGGCTGCTGCTCTCTTAGTTGTACCTTCTCTCTAAACCAAGCTTAAGGACATGACGCAGTGGCATTAGAGAAAACCCACTGGTTGAGTACATCAGGCAAGTTCTGCTTGGCAAGTGTTAACCTAGATGGAAGGTTCCTTGGGGTTTTTGTTTTCCTATTAATTTTTTCCATTCAGTAATCACTTACAGAACCCATACTATTCCATACCAGGAATGCAGAGATGAATGGGAAACAGCCTTGGCCCTAGAATGGAGAATCAAGCCTTGTCCTAACCAGCTGTGATTATAACCCATTCCCAGCAGTCATCCCAAACAGTATCAGGAAGGCCCTTTCATCTCCTGTTCATCCTTCATTAAAAAACTGCAGGAATTAATGGGATAATATTTAAAGCTATCATATTCCAGGCTAAAAAACAGGCATCATGTTAAGGACATTTGCTACCAAGGAGTCATCCTTAAAGTTACTCTTGGAGTAAAGTGATCACATACTTTATTGTTTAAATGGAGACAGTTTCATGAGTGAATGGGACTGCTATTAATAATAGTTCTGGAGGGGCCAGCCCCGTGGTGTAGCTGTTAAGTGCACGCTTTCCACTGCTGGCAGCCTGGGTTCGGATCCCGGGTGCGCACCTACGCGCCACTTGTCAGGCCATGCTGTGGCAACGTCCCATATGAAGTGGAGGAAGATGGGCAAAGATGTTAGCCCAGGGCCAGTCTTCCTCAGCAAAAAGAGGAGGATTTGCATGGATGTTAGCTCAGTGCTGATCTTCCTCACAAAATAAATAAATAAATAAATAACAGTTCTGGAATAACAGATGTATCTAAGTCTGTCCCAGACAAACCAAGAGGGATGGTTATCTATGCTTAGAGACACTTATGAAAACTTGAAATGCCAGATGAATTTTGAAACCTCCTGTCCTGATTTACAGGAACACATATAATCCATTCCTTACGTAAAAAGTGAGAAGTCAGCCCACAACTATATCATAAGGAATGCACTTCCTCTTTCTGGGATACAGACACCACAGGTTAAATTATAGTCTCTACCCACACCCTATGCACCCTGAGACATAGAGTGACCACTTACCATAACAGCAAAAGCCACAGCAATATAACGACCACATCTGCACTGTTGGTGGGAATATAAATTGGTGCAGGCACTATGGAAAATAGAATGGAGATTCCTCAAAAAATTAAAAATAGAACTACCATATGATCCAGCAATTCCACTTCTAGGTATTTATCTGAAGAAAATGAAAAACTAACTTGAAAAGATATATGCACCCTCATGCTCACTGCAGCACTATTTACAATAGTCAAGAAATGGAAACAACCTAAATGTCTATCGATGGATGAATGAATAAAGAAAATGTGGTGTATATATACACACACACACACACACACACACACATGTACATACATACATACATACAATGGAATATTATTCAGCCATAAAAAAGAAAGAAATCCTGCCATTTGTGACATGAATGGATAAATGGACGTTGAGAACATTATGCTAAGTGAAATAAGACAGAGAGAGAAAGACAAATACCATATGATCCCACTTATATGTGCAATCTTAAAAAAAAGAACAAACTCATAGATACAGAGAATAGATTGGTGGTTGCCAGAGGCAGGAAATAGGGGTTGGGCAAAATGGGTGAGAGAAATCAAAAGATACAAACTTCTAGTTTTTTATTAAATAAATAAGTCCTGGAGATGTAATGCACAGCATGATGACTATAGTTAATAACACCGTATTGCATATTTGAAAGTTTCTAAGAGAGTAGATCTTAAAAGTTCCGAACACAAGAAAAAAAAATTTGTAACCATGTGTGGTGATGGACGTTACCTAGACTTACTGTGATGATCATTTCGCAGTGTATACATATATCAAAACATGTTGTACACCTTAAACTAATACATTGTTATATATCAATTATATCTCAATAAAAAATATACATAATGGCAACATCTACCCATGTTTCCTATGAGCCAGATACTGTATTAACACCAAGGTCACTCCTCCCACCAAACCCATAGGTAGATACTACTGACATCCCATATTTTACAGATGAGGAATCAGAGCCCTAGAGAAGTTAAAACACAGCTAATAAGGGGGAGAACTAGGCTTTAAACCAAGGCAGTCTCCTCCAGAGCCCACCTTCTTAAATACCACCAGAGTGCCTCCCAGAAGATATCACTGCAGAGGTGACAGTTAAGCTGCACCAAGATGGATGGGTGATAATAACAATGATAATGATCCTAGCTACCCTTTACGGAGACTGTGGGGTATACAATTCTGCTAAACCTTATACATACACAACCTCATTTCACTCTCCTGGCTCCCCTAGGAAATGAGTATTATCACTAAACTCATTTTACAGATGGGGATACTGAGGATTCTAGAGGTTAGGTCACTTGCCTAGGGTCACAGAGCTAGCATGTGGCAGATGCAGGATTTGAATTTAAGCCCAACTCCAGAGTGATCTCCGCTGGATCAGAAGGCACGCCTGGAGGAAACAATATGGACAAAGGCAGGAGGGAAACTGATATAGTCACACACTGGGAAACAAGTATCATGAGAGGACAGAGCGGGAAAGGCAGACCATGACTGTGTCATGGACAACTGGCCACGTGAGTTTAAACTGAACCTGCTAAACAGGGAAGAGTAGTAAGGAATTCAGAGCCAGAGGAAAGTCATGAAGGGATCTAGATTTTCTCATGTTTATGATGCTCGTGTGTAGATTATTTATAAAGAAAATATATATTTATGTGAAGTTGTTTTTCAGGGCTACATCTAGCACCTGAAGACTCTGGGAACAGTTTGATTTTTGCATATCAAATACTTTTAGCACTGTTATTTTTCCTGTTATCCACATCCCATCTGCTTCCTTTTCCCCATACTGAACTAACTGGTACATTCACTCAAATAAACGCCTGAAGACAAAAAAAAATTCTAATACTTGGCCCATTTTTAATTTGAGAGAAATAACAGACTCACAAATCCCTTAGCTTGTTCCATGTTGAATGAAAGAAAAAAAAAATACATAATTGAGGTAGCTTGTTTACTCATCCAGTTTCATCCTAAGGTAGATCAAGCAATACATTTTTTTAAACTTTCTCAATTCATTTCCTGACTTATTTGTAGGTACCCTAGAAAATTCAAACGGAGCCTTGGTACTATTTATGAACATCTGTTAAATATTGCCAACTCCTGTAACAACCACCTTGGGGAATAGCGTAGCATCTTACAAGCATAATTCCTTAGGTAGTATTTATTCTGTTGCAAAGTAAAGAAAGAATGATTTTCATTTTCTTTGAAAATTATGCGACTTTCACTTCATATACTTCCCTCTCCCTCAGAAAATATCAACCAACAGTATGCAAGTAATATATTCATTATCAAATCATCTGGGAGCTGTACACTAAATATAGTTTAACACTTGGGTGTTATTGCAAAAGCACTGAGCGTTTTTATTTTTTTTCTCCTGTTGATGTTTTTCATATCTGTTATTATATTCCTTTTATTGTGGCTCGAAACATTTGCTCAGTTCAGATCAAAAAAAGAAGGAAGGAAAGAAGGAAGGTAAATTGGTGAGTGCCTTGTTTGTACAAGGCATGTGTTATGTTTGTCTTTTTTTATCTGAATCATTCCTTGAAGGACATATTATTATCCTCAATTTTTTTTTCTTTTTTGTGAGGAAGATCAGCCCTGAGCTAACATCCATGCAAATCCTCCTCTTTATGCCAAGGAAGGCTGGCCCTGGGCTAACATCCGTGCCCATCTTCCTCCACTTTATATGGGACACCGCCACAGCATAGCCTGACAAGTGGTGCATCGGTGCGCACCCGGGATCCGAACCCGGGCCACCAGCAGTGGAGTGCGCACACTTAACCACTACGCCACAGGGCCAGTCCCTATCCTCAAATTTATAGTCAAGTAAATTATGGCCTAAGTAATCAAAGTAGAGTTGAGAGGAGAGCTCTGTTCTGACTGTATAGTCCATGCTTGCTTTAAGCCAAGAAGCAAAGAGACAAATTTCCCCCAAATTCTAAACGCTCTAGATTCTGCTACATGATCACCAAATCATTTCCTCTTATTGCTAAGTGTGCATTGAAACTATACTTCTGAGTCTCTCTTGCAGTTCACTGTGATCAGCTGATGAATATTAGCCAATACACTGTGAAATGAGGTAGAGGGTGCAAAATCTCCACATGCATCCATGCTCTAAGCAGCTGGAATGAACACAACTGCCAGGTCATCTTTGAGAGCCACGTGTTGAAGAGTGCAGACTGAAATGATGAAAGGAGCCTGGATCCCTGAGTCACCACTTAGAGGCAGACAAGGAACACCACATTGCACTTTCATGTGACTAAGAAATAACTCTACCATATTAAGCTACTGAGAATCGGGCAGTTTATGGGTTACAGAAGCTAGCATTACCTAATATACCAAAACAGAAAAAAACAATGTAAGTCACAATAGAGAATAACACAGTCAATCTAGGGATTACCATACAACAATTTAAACGATATTTTTGAAAAAAAAATTAATACAGTCGGCCTTCTGTATCCGCGGGTTTCACATCCACAGATCGAAAGGCCCGCAATGGGTAATCTGTACTGAACATGTACATACTTTTTTTTCCTGTCATTATTCCCTCAACACAGTATAACAACTATTTACACAGCATCTACATTGTGTCTAAGTAATCTAGAGATGATTTAAAGTATACGGGACGATGTGCGTAGGTTCTATGCAAATACTATGCCATTTTACATAAGGGACGAGAACATCTGTGGATTTTGATATCTGTGGGGGGTCCTGGAACCAATTCCCTCACAGATACCAAGGGATGACTGTATTTGGGAAATGCTCATGTTAAAATGTGGAATTTTAAAAGTGGAATACAAAACTGTATTCATAGTATTTTCCCAAATGTATAAACATTCTCTCTTAATTATATTTATGTAAATACGTACACACAAGTTAATATTGCTGACTTAAGGAATAAACGAATAAGAAAAATGGAGGGAAATATGTTAACATTATGACAGGTTCCCTCTGGATAACAGATTACAGGAGGCTTTTACTTCTTTGTACTTTTCTGTATTTTCCAAAATCAAAATAATGAACATATTCCTTTGATAATCAGAAGAGATTTGTCTATGTTTCAAGTTTCTTTAAAAGGCCAATATATTCAGACGGATGGATAATAAGGAGCTAGCTCTTATGCCCTCTTACCCCAGGCAAAGTTCTTCTACATTTACAACCAATAAGGTATCCTCCGGACATTCAGAACATTCCCCCCCAAGGAAAAATAATTCACAGGAAAGTCCTGGAAAATGAGACCATGCTCCTAACTTCTTTACTAATTCACAATGAGGTAGCTTTAAAAAACAAGTTAATAAATAATTCCATTAATGACACAATAAACAGACAGAAAGTGAAATTGTGTTAGTTACCTTGGATACACAACCATGAGCCTGCAGAGATCTGGTGATATTTAGAACCAGTCCCTAAAAGAAAGCCTTCCTCTTTGGTTTCAGTGAGGATTATACGAGACCACACTTAGAAAATGTTCAGCAGGATGCCAGGTACATAGCAAGAGGCCAAAGGTTAAATGCCACCACTATTATTTTTATTGGTTAAAATGCAAGAAGAAGAATTAACCTTGCTTTATTATACAGCCAAAATTCAAGTGGAAGCACTGACTTTCAAAGTGCTGTTCTCATTTGTTTCTAAGAAAAGTGATAGGAAGCTACGTGTGCTGTAAGCCTGCCTGCCCACAACCTGCCCTGATCTCCCTCTTTGCTCTATAGATCTCCTGCTGCTTCTATTCAGTGAACACCACAAGGCAATTAGGAAAAGGTATTCTAGCCCAGAGGAATTCTAAGGAGATGACCAGAGAAGGCCATTTATATTTACAGACTCAGGAAGAAGAGAAAAGAACATTTTATAAAAGTGGATCTCTTCGCAAAAATATATACAATAGAAAATGTTATTAAAGACTACAAATTGTTGCATGGGATCCTCTTTACAAGCACAGTAAGGGAAAGCCTTTAATGTCAATTCAGGTGTTCCTTTAAGGAGCATCTGTAAGTAAACACAGGCAAGTGAAAGTTTTCTGAATAAGAATAATATGTATTGAGCATTTACTATATCTCAGGACCCGTGATAAACACTTTCTCCCTGGATGAGTCAGGGTTCTCAGCAGCAAGCAACGGAAATTGACTGTAGCTGAAATAAGCATGAAGTAAATTATAGAAAAGATATTGGGAGGCTCACATAATCTCCAAGGAGGCTGGAAAGTGGGGAGGAACCAATGGGGTCCAGTAGCAGCCAGGAACACAGTCAAATCTCACCCCAGGAACCATCTATCTCATGAGGATACCACCATCATTCCTAGAAAGCAGACACCGCTTCATCCTCTGATGGCCCACCTTTGCCATTACCCTCGCTTCTTTGCATTCCTGACTCCAGATTCAAAATAATAGGCAACTGATATGATGGTAAAATGAAGATTTACTACACAGAAATCAATATTATCCTTGCCTGTCATTATAAGGCCATCATATCAAAACAAAGAATATAAGATCTTTTTGCAAGATTTTAACCACATAATGTGATATAACAAAGCCACAACAATCAAGGAGGCTTGCAATGTATTTAATTGCCTACAGGATTAATAGTACATGTCAATCAGTAGTCAGTGGGCAACAGTTCACTTTTTACATAAAATACAATTCTTTAATGGTGTAGGTAATTCACCAGGCTTTAGGATGTGATTATATAAAACGAAAAGAAGTTATCACATTGAGGAATGGAAACATGTTGTAGCTGAAAGGAATCCAAAGCTAGCCAAATTCAATAAAAGCTCCTTATCTCCATGTTAGGATGCATGTCATTAGCTCAGAGGAGATAATTTCTACATTCATATTTCAATTTCTTTCCTGGCAAAGAATAAAACTGTGAGTTTTTGAAATACAATCTTCTTGCTTAATCAAATGTTGAGAGTCTCATATCAACATGAATGGAATAATTAATAAATTGTGGCGATTCCCCAAACTAAAAGGTAGTGGTCCTACATAAGTTTCATCTATGCTTACACGCAAATACTCCTTTCAGATAGGCCTTTTGAGTCATGGGAGAGACACATTCCTTCATCTTTAAAGAGAACTGAAAGATTAGTCACGCACACAGTAGGTACTCTGTAATTATCCATTGATTGTATACATAAAATTTAATCCATAGAGGAGAAAAGTATGTAATTAATAAACCTCCTGAGAAAATTGTAGGCAAGGGAAACAATTCCCTTCTTAAAACATGATTACAAAAGGCAGCTCACACAAACTGCTGCAGAAATTAATATTATCCACATATTCAAAACTTAATTCACCAAACCAAATTTACACTCTCAATCAGATGTAAGTCCATTTTCTGTGCAAGAAAATGAGACTCTCACTCAATATCTTATCATTATGAATTGTGTTATAAAACAAAAGGTTTGCATTATCCATTTTAAACAAATGTTCAAATTAACAAGCTTTCCATAACTATACAGCAAAACATTCTATTGCCCAAAGAGATATAACAAAATGAATCATTAAATATCTGCAGGTTACACAGTTTCTATAAATTGCGCCTTAGAACCTGCCACATCTAGTTTTAATTCAATCTTCTAATTTTATTAATATGCATTTTCCATCTTAAAAATGCTGACTCACACATAAAAATCTCCCAAGAATATCATCATCAAGTTAGCAAAGAGGAAAAATGCTTGGGGAGGACATTAAATCTAATCTGGCTGGGTAGCAATCCCATCTTTGTCAATTATTAGCTGTACAACCTAGGCAAGTTTTTAACCTCATCTTCCCTGTTTCCTTGCTTTGTAAAATAACGATGCTGCACTAAAAATGGCAGGATTTGGCAACTCATTGAATATGATAGACATGAGAGGCATTAAAGATGATCTGGAAGTATCTCAGCTGGGTACGTAGAGGGAGATAAGAGGAAGAGAAGGTTTGAAGCAACCCAGAGATGACAAGTGCTATTTGGGCCAAGAGAGTCGGAGACACCCTTAAATGGATGGTCAACAGACAAGTAGGAGTGTGGGTTCAGACACAAAGAAAGAGATTTTGAGATCATCCACACAGAATTACCGGAAATCATAGGTATTACTAATAACATTTATTTTCAAAATATTTTATAAATATAATTTTATTTCAAAACACATCCAAATATGAATAGAGCAGAAAGGTAAGCAAATACATTTTAATCACTTACAAACTTTTAAATTAAAATATGAAGTCTCCTACCACATGACTGATAGGATACTGATTATCTCATCTCTGATTTGTCTACAAATTTGAATCGCGAGAGCAGTGAACCCCTTGGAATTATGATGATGCCAATAAAATCTTATATAGCACTTATCACATATTAGGCATATTATCCTTCTATGTAACTTTTCTCCACTAAAATACCTTAATTATAAGGTAAAGGTCCCATTTCAGGACAATCAGAAAGATATATGTGTGATCCATCTTTAACCCTAACCTCAAATCTATTTGGTATAACTTCAACTGTGCTCTTGGTTCTTGTCAATCTTGTAGCAGCGACAAGAACGTCAACACTTTGAAGTTTTGCCAGATGCTTCTTGTTTTCTTCTCCCCAGGCAATCTCAGTGACATGCATACTTCCTTGTATATTGACTACCAACTTGTTTCATTTTTAACCAACTAGACTTGGTACCCTCTCCTCTTCCAATACTATAAATCTCCCCTCTGATCAAAGCCGTCTACTTAACAGCAAAAACCAGAGGAAACCTTCTTTCTACCAAAACTACTCACTGAGGAAGAGAAGGATTACTCATTCATTCACCAAATGAGGTGCTTAGATTAGTTCTCTAAATTCTCTTTAGCTCTGTAGTTGGATCACGGAAAGGCCCTCGCGTGGCCATGCCACCTAAAGGATTATCACAGGGTATGCACAAGCCAAGGCACACACAGCCACATCATTCTCAATCCTTTTACCCAGTTTGATTTTCTCAAATCCACTCCTCCAGAACCAAATGGCTGTTTAAAAAGTTTATTTTCATTTCTTATTTTTAATCTTCTTTTATTTAAACTTGCTTTATTGTTTGTTCCCCTCCCTTCACCCCAGCCCCAACATGTGAACACCACCTTGCTAATTCCTCCAGAGCAAAAATTCTCTTACAGACACAGTAAACAATCCGCAACCACAAAGTGGTGGCTAAAGAAATGCTTATAAAACAAATCCACGACTAAGAAGCCAATTAGCTCAGTAAGCCCAAATGTCCATGCAAATCTGCAAGATAAGTCCTCTCAGCTGTGCTACAGCCTAAGGAGGGTAATCAGCTGACTTCCAGAATTCCCTTAAGAAGGAGCCTTAGACCTGGAATACTAGAGTGTCAGCACATTTAAGAAAATAATGGGGAAAATGAAGACCGAAGACCAACTTGAACTTTACATTTCTTTGCTCTCATTACCCAATCCCCAAACCACAGGAGTATAAAACAAAAATGATCCTTTCATGTAAAAAGGTTGGAATATTAACCTTTACTGAGTCTATTACCACAGATCACTGAGGAGCTCTCATCCAGGTTTAGGACTAATTTTCCTGGGTTTTTTTCACCACAAAAACCAACTTTGATAGTTTTTGAAAACGAAACCAATTTTCATTTCTTAAACTACAAGTCACTCTCAATTTCTACATTTAGCATCTGAAAATTACAAATTAATTCCCTTCTAGAACGTAAGTTCTAAGAAGAAAGAGGGCTCGCTTCTCTTCCACAGCTGTATCCACAGTGCCTAATACATGTGGTTGACGATCAATAAATATTTGTTGAAGGAAAGAATAAACATACATTCCAATTGACATAACACAGAAAGAATCTGGCATATAAGCATCTGGGAGAACTTTGAAAGGGAGATAAAAGAAGAACAATTACTAGCTGAAGTACCTCATTGCTTACTCTTAAAAGAGAACAGAAAATTGGTAAATTGAAATATGGAGCCTACCTCTGTCTTGCACTCTCAAACTTTGCTACTGCTGCCTGGGCAAGGCCAGGCAGCAGATGCTCTATTCTTTATTTTTAGTGGGAAACAGCTTCTCTCCAAGTTTGCAGGCAAAGACGGCACATGCACATCCTTCTAGTGTCCAAACCTGCGCTGTCCAATATGGTAGCCACTAGCCACGTGTCTAACGAGCACCCAAAATGTGGCTAGTGTGAAATGAGATGTACTGGAGGGGTGAAATAGAAACTGAATTTGTGAAGATTAGGACAAAAAAGGCATGTAAAATATCCCATTGATAATTATTTTATATTAACTACATGTTGAAATGATAATATTTTGGATATCTTGGGGTAAACAACATATATTATTAAAATTAATTTCACCCGTTTCTTTTTACTTTTCTTAAGGTGACTTAGAAAATTTAAAATATGTATGCAGCTCACATTATATTTCTGTTGGACAGTGCTAATCCAGACTGACAATAAGAGAGTCCGTATGCCAACAGAGGAACGTTACTGAATAACAGACAGCGGATCTGATTCCAAATTTCACAATCTTAACTAGGGAAACTCGTGAGACCTTCTACCACCACGTACCGATGTACCGTCTCCCTTAAAGACTCACAACAGCACTGGGAGATAAACACATTAGGCTTCATTTACAAAGCAGGAAACTGGGGCAAAGGAAGAAGAGGGACTTATGCAACGTTACACAGCTGGTAAACGGGAGGGCAAAACAATGAACCAAAGTCAGCTTGGTTTCAAAATGCATGTTCTTCCCCCTTCTCTCCTCCAGTCACTCAGAGGGAACTCTCCCCACCCTCTACTAAGAAGCTTAAAAAAGGATGCCAACTACCTTTCCTGAGTTACCCTGTGATGGGCTTCTCTTTGACACTCCACTCCCTTCAACCATATTTCTCCCAGCCACTAAACCACAGATAAGAGAATCGGGTGAAACGGCGACTGAAAAACTCAGAAAAATTACCATAGAGTGACATCCCATATGCTGCTCGCTCGTGTAAAAGAATAAAGTTTTCCTAACTGGGCTTTTTTGTCTTCGCAATTCAAAGTTCTCCACTGTATTTGTCACTGTTAGTATAACTCGCAACACTGAAATTTAACTAGTGGGAAACTGCTATCTGTGAATTCACTAATTTGGGTCAGCGTGTGTCACCTGTAAGGACTTAGCTTACTTAGTTTCTTGGCGGCCTCCAGAGCTTCATTCGCAGTGTCTGCTACAAAGAATCTTTGAACTTGCACTCCATTGTCAGACATCAGTTTCTTGCTCTGGTATTCCTGCAGATTCAGCCATCTTCTGGGGGTTAATTGCACCGCCTACAGAAATTGGAGGAGAGAGGTACGAACACTTATAAATAACAAGAAAAATAACAATCAATCTATATGGCCAGTCTTATAGGTACCCTCAAATGGCAATCAGCAATGCAGATTTTAGAGGCAAGAGAAAAAAAATCTGTATAAATTCTTTATGCTTAATTGTTTTTCTAATCAAAAATGTTAAGGACAAGTACACACATACACAAATGAGTGTAGGTTTAAAAAATTGGTGGGAACTGAATAAGGTCTATAGTCTAATTAACGGGAATGAACCAATATCAATTTCCTAGTTTTCATACTGTACTAAAACTATATAAAATGTCAACACTAGGGGAAGCTGGGTGAAGGGTACATGGGACTGCTGTACTCTTTTGGCAGTCTCTATGAGTCTACAAGAACTTCAAAATAAAAAACTATTTGAAAAAATTTTAAGGACTCTATTATATAGCATACGCCTTCCCCATCCCCATGCTAAATAAATAAAGCTCATAGCACTCTATAAATAACTGTATGCAAATCGTTAATCATTGTAAGGTATCTCAGGAAGATTTTTTTAACTTTTTGAGGTCAAGGGGCCACAAACTAATCAATTTCTTCACCATAGTTTTTAATGAGTCTAGGTACAGTCATTATACATTTAATGAGATTATCTCTAACCAAAGTTGAGTACAATAACCTGAAAGAGTCACCATTAAATAAACTAATTCCTAAAAACTGCAACTTGTGTATTAAAGTAACCTTGCTTAAGTATTATGTAGATGTGGTTTTCAAATATGCATTATCAATTAGTTTTTATCTGTGCTGAAAGAAAATCAAAGGGCAGAATGGCATGAACAAATAAATTCTTCTCATTTTATTTAATAAGATCAAGAGCATTTCATATCAAATCCATAAGCCCCATTTTCAAGGGAAAAATGAATACACTTAATTTTTATAATTTTCCCCCCCCCAAAGCCCCAGTAGATAGTTGTATGTCGTAGCTGCACATCCTTCTAGTTGCTGTATGTGGGACGCGGCCTCAGCATGGCCGGAGAAGCGGTGCGTCGGTACGCGCCCTGGATCCGAACCCAGGCCGCCAGCCGCAGAGCGCACGCACTCAACCGCTAAGCCACGGGGCCGGCCCTGAATACACTTAATTTAAGCATGTTTCCACCCATGAGTCATGATGCAAAGGAACCACTACTCACAGGAGGTAGAATGACGACGCGATTAATGCACAAACGAATCAAAAAAAATCAGTCACACAAGTGGATCACAAGACTGGTGGTGGAAGATGACCTGACACAACTCCTAGTGGTTTCTGTCAGTGGCTTCGGAAGACATCCAAGGCAGTATCACACAGACCATAAACTGAGGTCCACAGGGCTCTACCACACAGAACCATTAGCTTTCAGGACCTTTCAAGTGTCTTTCCAATGGCATTTTCCTGTGGAATCACCAAGCTACCACACATTCATGGAGCTCTTTTGGACAAGGGACATTCCAAAGATACTCCAGAACCTTACAATTCAAGGGCGGAGTGTGTCTTCAACTTCTTTGTATCATTATGAAGAATGCAACAGTGCTCGGCATGGGAAAGATACTCAAAAAATACCAATTATATGGCCAAATGAATAAGACTTGTCTTTTGTCCTACTGTCCCCGGATACAGATAACTTTTCATTCCCAGAAACGGATCTTCTCTAAAAATAGAAAAGTAAAAGTCCTTCAGACTTGAAATAAACATAATATAATTTACACACACTTCTAAAAAATTCAAATTTTGACATGATCAAGTCTAAAGATTTCTCTCTGTCCCATCACTGTGAACACTGGTAATGATGCATTTAATATTGAAGTTGCCCGCTCTTCTCCTTTAAAAATAAATAACAGTGGGATAAAAATAAATGGCCAGACAAGCAATGCTTATATCATTTACTGTATATCATTTGTTAATGATATATGATTTATTAATCTTCTGAATTTTTAAGTCTCAATGAAACATCAGTAATTTGAAAAACACAATTTCAAAAATGAACATATTCTTTATCTTAATAGTCTTACTAGCACATCACACAAACTACAAAGAAAAATTCATGTGTAAGGCATTTAGTAAAAGCCCCCTAATGAAAGAAAGGAGTATATGATAGCTACATGCCATATTCTGGGACTAGTTTTAAAAGGAAAATAGCAAGGATCAATAGATTAAATCTACGTTGACATATCAATTTAAAACCATTAGCAGAAAAGGAAAAAAAACATGGTTTGAAAAGAGCCTTTGAGAGAAACTAAAAACAGCCACAGTGTGGTTGTGGTCAATTCCTTTTCATCAAAACATTCACTGTATTAATTTTAGATATGTTAGTGCAATCCGCTGCAAACTAATTGCAATTGATCTAGAGACCAGCTTCAAAGACATATAATACATATTGACTGTTTCGGCATTGACTCAAATGGAAGCCTGCTTAAAGTCTGTTGCTCTTAAATTGAAAACCAACACAGTGAAACACAGTTCCAAAGCCACTGCTGACACCTAAGCTATCACTCCACAAAGCGATCATCTTACAGAATTATCACCTATTGTTGTCAATCCCAAACTTGGAAGAGTAGGGTACCTGACGGGTCTAAAACTTCATTAACTCAACTTCATTTATTAGGAATTTGTGATAAGTCTAGAGAGCAGCAACTTAAGTTCACTTTTGCATTTTCACAGGAAAGAAAAAAGGAGAGGAGAAATTTACTAAGCAAATGGATGGCGTAAAGTATGCTGGAAATGTGATCAATGGCTGAATAATAACAACAATAATAATAATAGTTCCATCCACTATTGATTGAGCATTTACTACATGTTAGGCCTTATAAGCACTCCTGTTATCTAGTGGTCAAAACAATCATGAAAGTCAAGTATTATTTTCTTTCTCTGTAGCTGTCACTAACACAAACCAACAAATATTTCTAACCTGGCTCCTTCTAGGCACTTCCTTCCCTTAGCTGAAGTTAGGTGAGACAGTGTAACTTGTTCTGGCTAGTCAGATGTGAGAACATACGGTGTGAGACATCTGGGCCAATATTTGATTGCCAGCCCTCCCACCCATCCAAGTTCTGTCTCTTGACCTGGGCAATGGTAATATTCAAAATGCAGCTGAGGACCAACACATCCCCAGGTGACCCACCATGAATGTGCAGTGAAAACTAAACCTTTGTGAATTTTTAGCCACTGAGATTCTGGGGATTATTTGTTACTATTGCAGAACCTAGCCTATTTACAGCACCTAGCCTGTCCTAATAAAACCATCTTACAAATTAGGAAACCCAGGCTGAAGGTTAAATCCCTTCAAGATCACAGGTGGCTATAAAACAGCAGGCTTCTCTGATCAACAGTATTGATGGACTGTGTAATACTGTTGGTTCCCTGTGTTTGTATTCTGGCCCCACATTCCCAGAGGCCCCTCACTGGGATGAATAAGATCCCACGTTCCTGTCTTCAAAAGAACAAAAGTCTACCTGGAATAGGACTTTCACAAAACATTGGCACAGCACCTGTAAGGAAAAATGTAACTGCTCCAGGCTTTTGGAGGGAGAAAGGTGGAGATGTGAGTAGGTGCTGTCCTAAGACACGTGAACGGTAGCTCCTAGAAAGAGCTACCTATTAAAACCTGAGACTAATACGTTCATTGGAGGAGAAATCAGGAATCTCCCAGGGAATCCACGAACTCTGGAATGTGAGTAATGGAAGAGAGTTTCAAGTTAATCATCTGACCCAGTGCCTTTCAATTGCTTCTGCCAGTTATTTGCCTGCTTGCCTTCAGGTCAGTCCCCATGCTCTTTGCTAACTGGGTTCTGTCTGAATTTGAGACTCTGTTCAGAGACTGGACAGTGAGAGCAAGACACCAGGCTATATCTTCCTCTTTCTGAGTTGGGCAGCAACTCCGGCAGTGACTACATCTCCTCTGAAGCTCCAACTCCTTCCAGAAAGCCCTTTCTCCCGTAATTCCAGCTCCCAGTATTTCCCCCACCATGACTCCTGCACCCATCAGCTGGCCTTGCATTCTGATAATATTACCTCCTTCCACTCCCCAGGCTGGTAGAAGATTCCCGCAGTTGCCAATCTCTGGGTTGCCTCCCCAGCCCGTTTGCCTTCCGATGGTTCTAACACTTTTGTTAACTAATGGTCTTCCCCTGTTAAATTCTATTAAACAACCTGGTACTCCACAGAGCTGAAGGACCCTTTGAGGCACAGGAGCGGAAGTGGAATGGCGTGGTCACTTACAACGGCAACTTGGGGACTCGACTCTGCAGCACTTCCCCAGGCAGTCACGTGTTTCATGTATTGGATTTCCAAGGTATGAAAGGACTACGGGGGTCCAACCTCTTCATTTTACAGTCAAGAACCTTGAGGCCTAAAGAGAGGAAGTAATGTGCCTAGGGTTCCTATAGTGAGCCAGAGGCAGGAAGAGAATTGGAGTAATTCTAATTTTCTTTCCTTCTTGCATACGGATTCTGGCAAAGTGACCGTATTAGGAACAGCATCATGTTCTCAAAACAGTTGGGGTGGGTGGGCACCTGGGTTTAGTTCCTGTGGGACTTGTACACTGACTTTTCCCTTGCTCCTTTCCCTTCTTGGTTTCTTTGACAAAGCAACCCTTTCTAAGCATGGAGGGGAAGAGGAAAACACAACTTAAAAGAAAAGCAGCACATAAAGATTTAAGGGCCTATGGGAACAAGGGAGCAGAGGCAGAAGAAAAAGAATGAAAAATGAGGGAAAGGACAAAGAGAAGCAAGAGATAAAAAGACAATGACTAAGCAAAAATTCACAAGAAAACTCAAAGCACAAAATTAGACAGCTGCACAGACAAAAACTACACGACCAAGAAATCATCCTTCGCCCCATGGTTTTAAAATTAGAGGTGTAGAGACTACTGCACCACGGGAGGAAAAAAAAAATCAATAAAGGGAATACAGAAAGAAATGTCATTGAGCTGACTGCCCCCTAAAGGGAGAATCTGTGAGCCACATCTGCCCACTGGCTCTGCACTTCCTCTGTCTTTCTTCCCACTAACTTTCCACAGTAGTACTGTTTCACTCAGGAAGGCAGCACACAGGAGTTTTAGAAAGAGCCAAAGACTCACTAGTAATCAGGAAAATAGAAATTAAAACAAAAATGAGAAGCCATCCTGCCAAAAGGAATAAAGATGTCATTGGCCGGGGGAAAAAATGAAGGTTTGACCGTTGGCGAAGGCAGGGTGAACAGTGCTTTCTCATACACCATCCTTACAAATAAAACACCAGTGCAGGGGGCCGGCCTGGTGGCGCAAGTGGTTAAGTGCACGCGCTCTGCTGCGGTGGCCCGGGGTTCGCGGGTTCGGATCCCGGGCACGCACCAACGCACTGCTTGTTAAGCCATGCTGTGGCGGCGTCCCATATAAAGTAGAGGAAGACGGGCACGGATGTTAGCCCAGGGCCAGTCTTCCTCAGCAAAAAAAATAAATAAATAACCACCAGTGCAACCACCTTCAATAACAATTTGACAGCATTTATGAAAACTAAAAGACTCATATCCTCTGAACTGGAAAGTCCACTTCTTGGGTGTCTAACCTGGCAAAGGCCTCAGACATGGACTGGGGATACATACAGTGACCTTCCATGTAGCATTGTACATAATAAAGGGTAAAGTTAGAAGTGATCCAACGCCCATCAAATAGGAGATTGGCTAAATAAGCCACAGTGTATTCAAACTATATGAAGCATTTAAAGTATCTGTGGCATGAAGATAGCACTCAGTATCCATGTGTTCCCCCACATTCTCAGTTCTCTTGTAGCTAGTGTACCAAAACTTTTAAGCAACCATGTGCAACCCTCCAGTGCCCTTTCTGTTGGCTACAAGGACCTGGAAGCCACATGTGGAGAGGGAGGAGTCACAGGGCTGAAGCAGCCTAGATTACTGAGTTACTCTAAAGAGGAGCATTGCCTTGCAGTCACCTGACTCACATGTGCATGAATGAAAAATAAACCGTAGATGTGTTTATCACTGAGACCTTGGGAATAACTCGTAATAGCCTCACCGACTAGTCCAGCGTGATAAGCATGAACGTCCTAACACTGTTCTCCAAGGCACATTACTGAAAGAAAACAAGTTTCTTTCAATACAGAAAGTAGAATAACATTGATATTTCAGACACACATATTCACACACAAAGCAACATTCTATATCTTTTAAGGACAGATATGTGTATAAGTAAATATACAGAAAAAGGTCCAGCTGAAGTACACCAAGCTTAATGCCAGTAAACTTGAGGAAGGCAGACCAGGAAGATGGTGACCAAAGGAAGATTTACTCGAATCTATGATTTTTTTTTTTAATTTATAGAAAAATAATCATCTACTATTTGTGTAATGAAAATCAATCTACTTAAAAACAACCCCAAGAGAAAGTAATCAAACATCGGCTTTAACCCAACTGCACAGCCTTGAGTCTATTAACTTGTCCGGAAAATGAAGGGCTCGTACCCTCACTGAAACGTAGCAGGGTTCTTCAATGCGGTGTGAAATGGAGGCGGGTGAGCAAACGCTTGCGTTCTCTGTTACACAGAACTACCACCTCTAATATAAACTCCTGCTGTTAGAGAGGAAGAGGCTCTTAAACCTCATTTTGAGCTCTCAACAGCAATGATGACAGTGGAATACAAACAAGGAATTAGCTATAAACTCAGAGGGAAATATATTTCCCTCTTGTTACAGGCACGGCAAAGAAGGCAGATGCTCAGTGGGCTGCAGCAGGCCAAAAGTTGGTATGTGTTTGTTATATTTTAGTTTTTGTCAATGTTATTCTGTATGCTAATTAGCACCCATAAATCTACCTTAGTCACGTTACCTAGGAAATACTAGGCTTCAAATAAATGTGTTGGTACAAATGAAAAGACAGATATAACTCAATGTGTCTCAATATGAGTACCATAAAACAAAAGGGCTGCTTGCTTAAAACAGGCTCTGATGAAGAAGCCACTTCACTGTCACCCTGTAAAAAAGATTAAGTGGAATCCTGTCTATTAGGGGAAAAAAAAAAAAAAAAAATAATAATAATAATAATAGTGTTTTCTGTTTAGCCCTTAATGTGATGATGCCAGGACATCAACTCATCCTTCAGAAATAAAACATGCCAAAGAAACAGCTAAAGAAAAAGCAACATTGTGGTTAGAAGCTTAAGCTTATGGAAAGAAAAATTAAGAATGTGAGATGTGGAAGAAACAGCAGGAACGTGGGTACTGACTCTGTTATATTTTACTCTGTGTTCAGGCTGAAGTGCCGAGCCTTCCTTTGGAGACACTTTTGAAAATGTAACATCCCTTGTGTCTAGACCTGACTCCTCTCCACTTAGGTTATCCCCACTATGCACACTATAAGGAAGTTAATTAATCAATTAATTAGCCCCCTGTGGCTAAGTTCTTACACTCTAGTAGGGGCGGGTAGAGAGGGATGCTATACACCCTACGGATAAGAGAAGTGGCAGCTTGAGGAAACTAAGGGGCCCATCCTCTTAGGCTGTTGTGAGGATTAAGTGAGTTAATACATGCAAATCAATTGGAACAGTGCCCAGCATATCTTAAGTACTCAAAAAAAAAATGTTAGCTATTATTATTTAATGCAGAAATACAAAGGGAGAGAAAAAATGTAAAAAGGAGCCGCTCAGCAATCACTAGGATAAAAATTGTAGGTGATGATCACATAAATGCTAAAGAAGTACCCATGATGTCCTGTTTATTTCAAATGCATTGGTAGAGGTATTTTTAAACTCCATTGTAGAATCTCTACACTTAAATCACTCAACAATCACAGCAAGAGACAGAACAGTAATTTACAACAGGAAGGACCAGACAAACCTCACATTCGGCAAGCATCTTAAAATGCGCTATTTGTGCTAAGTAAATTTATCTTCCAACTCATTTGAGCCAGCATGTCGCCATCTCACAGATGCAGAAATTTGAAGGCGAGAGAGGTTAAGAAACTCATCTAAGGCCACTCCGCTGGTTAAGCGAGAGTCAAGATTTGAATCCAAGTCTCTCTGTCTAATGAGCTTTCTATTACTCCAACTGACTTTTTTTATTTTTCATCGGTCTGTGATTCCTATGTCAATAAAAAGTACTGGGAACCACCACAGACAAAAACTATACTGCCATTCCTGACCTAAAAATACAGTTTTCCATTTAAAAGGGAAAATAAAGCAGCTGAGAAATTGAGAACACTAATAAAGATGGTGTGCTACCTGAAAACAGTGTTGAGGGGATATGGAATTGAATTAGAGGAGATGGCTAGAGAAGAAACGTACTTTAAAGTTTACTAATCGAGAGAAACAATACTTGAGCTCTTCTTCACAAGAAATCAGACCAGGATCAGACTAGGAGCCCAAGGCCCTTTTCGCTCCACTTACAATGCACCTCTGATTGTACCACCTCTCTTTCTAAGGCTCCGCAGAGTAAGCGGGGGCGGCATCTGTTGAAAAAAATAAAACAAAAATCTGTCTTACCAGAAAAGAATTGAAAATGGAGCTCCCAGACTATCCAGAAATTGGATCATAGCAAGTTCCTATTTTAGAATTAATTCTTCTTGGGGTACCTTGACAAAGTTTTATATTTTTAAACCAAACAAATAGTAGCTAACATGTAGGAGTGCTGTGAAGTCACAGAAACTACTCTATACACTTGACAAGCATTACCCTATTTAACTCTCACAACAACCCTATAAGGAAGAAACTGGCAGAAATCCATTTCACAGATAAGCAAATTAAGGCTCCGAGAAGCTAAGAGCCTGCTGAGAGTAACAGAGCGGGTCAGAGGCAGAGCCATATTTCAAATCCAGGTATGCCTGACTCCAGAGTCTGTGCTCTTCAATGGGACAGCAATGGTGAATCACCTCCCAGCCCACAACAGAGGGTCCTGAGCAATGAAATTGACTGGAGCGGGAGGAGACACAGGAGGTGGTTTATAAATTTCACTGTAGGAAGGTACAGAGCTGAATATGAGGTTCAAGGTAAAAATGCGAAGCTCTGAATGAGAGCGGTTCCTGGACAGGTTTCACTATGTCAAAAGAATTAAGATTCTCAAAGATACTGCCTCATTCTTTTCATCCTAGGTTCAGCAGAAAAGCAGCATATTTTTTAAGGAGCAAAGAAATGTAAAACTCTTTGTAGTAAGGACAAATGCCCAAAGGAGAGTTTACTCCATAACTCCGTACTGCTGCTCTGCCAGCAAGAAAGAAAGGGAGGGGAAAAAAAATACAACTTTGATAAATATTAGCATATTAACACGATAGCAGAAACAAACGTATAAAAGGCTCAAAAATTACTGCACAGCATCATTTCAAAATGCCTGCCCCATCCTCTGGTGGAAAGCTTGCCAGCTCAATATGTTGCAGAGGAAAATCACCTTAACTTTACACTGTGAACAGAAGTGTGCAAGATGTATTCATATATAGAAAGAAAACAAATTAAGGGAGCATAAACATAGACTTGCATTTAACTCCCACAAAGGAAACGGACAGAACCAATACTTTGTTCTTTCATTTAACAGTTTTCCACTGTGCATTTATAACGTGGCCGCCACTGTGCTTAGCATCCGAGACCTACTGGTCAACAGCACAGACAAGTTCTTTCCTGTCACAGATCTTTTGTCCTAGGAGAGGAGGCAGGGAAGAAAGATGTGAACATAAAGGATGAGTGTAATTACAGAGAGTGGGAAGTTCTGTGAAGGAAATAAAATATACATGATGAATTACAAGGCCCACTGTAGACTGAGTGGTCACCTCTGCGGAAACGACATCCTGCAAGACCTAAAGACAGAAAGGAGGTAGACATGTGAAGACACGGTGAGGAGAAGCCTAGCATGTACGGTCCAAGGCTCGGAGGCAGGAAAGGGTAGTATGAGCAGGAATGAGGGGGACTACAGTCAGAGATGAGGGTGGAAAGGTGAACGGGGACCATACCACGCAGGTGCTTATAAGCTTCAGGCTGCAGTTTGGATTTCATTCACTCAGAGTTTTAAGCAGGGGAGTGACAAGGTCAAATTCACATTTTAGAAAAGTCACTCTGTCTTCTGTTTAGAGAATGAAACCAGCTACGAGAGAGCCGCACTAAACCAGACCACAGTCAACAATCTACTTGTATAAATAGCCAAATAGCAAATATTTTAGGCTTTATAAAGTCATGTGCCGCATAATGACATTTCAGTCAATGACGCACCACATATATGACAGCGGTCCCATAAGATTAGTACCATAGAGCCTAGGTGTGCGGTAGGCTATACCATCTAGGTTTGTGTAAATACACTCTATGACATTCCATGATGACAAAATTGCCTAACGACGAATTTCTCAGAACATATCCCCAGTGTTAAGCCACACATAACTATATGGATGTAGCATAAAGTAGACATAGATAATATATACAAGTATGGGCATGACTATGTTCTAATAAAGCTTTATTTACAAAAACATGATTTGGCTAGCAGGCCACAGTTTGCAGAACCCTCAACCAGACAACAGAGAAGGGCAGTAGAGTTGGAAACACAGAGAAATGAAGGGATTCTGGATACAGTTTGGTGATGAAGCAAAGCTCACTCATGGATTAGATGTCAGCTTTAAGGTAAAAAGAAATCTAGTATTAGATAGACACACACACACTTTACACAGTTAGTTCGCATAAACCTGGTGAATTTTATGTACCAGCCAGTCACAAAAAAGCATTTCTTTAGAAACAATCTTAACCTTGGAATTTTTGCCCAAACTGGCCTTCGCATTACACTTCATTATTGAGATTCCTGACCATTATTCCACCACATCAGAACTTCTGGGTCTTTGATCTTACAACCTTCTTCCATTATTTAATATTAATCCCAGCAGGGAACAGGCAAACTGCCCTGCAGTAGCCCCATCCTGCTACAGTGGCCCATCCGCAGCTTCTCTCCAAAGAGAAAACACAAGGCCTCTCTTGATGAAAGAGATACCATGTAGGAATAACAAAAAAGAAGAAATAAAAACTAAGAATTACTAAGTTGTGGCATATCCAATGGAATACTGTAAAATGGTTCAAATGAATGAGCCAGCTGTTGAAAGAATATCACTGCAGGTATATTTCCAAAGCAAAACATAGAGGGGGAAAAAGAAGCAAGTGACAGACAAGAGGGACACATAAGAGTATGCATATTTAAACGGGAAAAAAATATTAAACAATCTCATGGGGACAAATGAAGGGGTTCAGAGCATGCCACCACAAAATATGCCACTCTAGCGTAAGGATTATTTTGAGCTGCAGGCAAGTGAAAAGAGGCAGACACAAGAAAAACTCTCTGTTTCCTCCCCACCCCCACCAGGAAGGGCAGGACGATTCTTAATCATGGGAGACAAACCTAGACCCCTAACTCAGAGATGGCACCAAAGGGGTCTACAAACAAACTTTATTAACTTGTCCTTACCTCCCATTAGTGTCCCCCATATATTTATCTTCCCACAATTTGCTGCCCCTAAAAGCTCGGAGTCCTCTTCCTTTGTCTTATCACTTCTCTATAAATTTATTATTCTTTTGCTAAGATACTCACAAGCTGAAGTTCTGACCATGCCTTTGAGTTACCCATCACTGAGTGCTCCCAAGTGTATGCACACTGTACCTGTTAATACACTTCGATTTTTCTCTTGTTAATCTGTCTTTTGTCAGTCTAACTTGCAGGACCCCAGTCAATGAACCAAAGATGGGTAGAGGGAAAAGCTTTGTTCCTCTTCTACACATGTAAGTCGACATATCAAAACAGTTTGGGAAGTGACACGCCAAGTTTAGGAGAGTGACTATGTTAGAGAGTCAAAGATGGGCATGGGTTTTGGGAAGGGGCATCAAGAGACTTTGACTTCATCAATTATGCTTTATGCCTTTTATTTTCAAATGATCTGAAACTTCATACTGGACACACAGATGACTTGATATTAATCTCAGTATTCTCCATTTTTTCTAAATACAGTTATAAACATAATGTAATTATTTAATAACTACACTTAATTCCATGAGTTAAGATGGATTTATTAATCAGTAAAATAAAAGAGAGCTAGAAAAAAATAAATTTTACTCAGAAAAAAGTAAAAAATAAAATCTAAAAGAAACCTGAGATCATGCTGGGCCGACAGCTGATGTTATACACGAGTAACTGACGCCTGGAGGCATTATAACACCTGCTGCCAAGCTGGCATTCCCTCAACAAGCCAGTGTGATGTGTCCATCAGCATGGTTAGGCACTGCCCTTCCAGCATGCCAACACTACATCTTCATAGAACAGGTGGGCTCAGGGAAGGAGGGGAGGATACTGGTTTTCATCCATGGACTGTCTCAGGTTTGTGCCAGGGCCTGGTCTTATGGCAGGTTCATGTTCATAAAAATCGAGTTTCTGCTTTCTTCTGGCATAAGTGAATAACTCTGGAAATTATTTCCTGAAAATTAGGTTACTGTTTCATCTCATTAAAAAAATATATCTCTATATATGTGTGTATATACGTGTGTCTGAGCAAGAATGTGAGTGTGTCATTTTCTCCACTCACTCAAGTGAGTCCCTGTGGTGGCACAAGGGGGGTTAGGATTCCAAGAAGAGTCTTCATGAGAAGTGCTCACTTGAAAACAAATTCAAACCAGTGCAATAATATAAGAGCTCAATCTTGCTCTGGGACCATTAATTGCTCAGCTAACCCAGCCAACCATTTTACACATTTACACATGCCATCAGATAATTTATAATACTCAGAGAAGGGAAAATTCCAGATATTTTTCTTCAACCATGTTCCCCAAATATGTATGAGAAGACCTGCAGGGGTATTTTTCAAGATCTCCACTCGAATGAGCTTGTGACACTGAGCCAGTAAAGCAGAGATATTAGTAAAACAGAATACCCAACTTTCCAGGGTTGCTGGGAGGATACAAACAGATGAGGTATGTGAAGATGTTCTGTCATATGTGTGTTCAGCATAGCCATTACAATGGGTCAAAGGTGGCAACCCAGCACATCAGATACAGCTCTGTCATAGAGCCCTGCCACCTCCCTCCATCCCCTTCAGTTCTCAATTTGTAAGCCCTCCTGAAATTACTCCCCAAAGTCCCTTCCAATAAATTCAGTTGAAAGCTTGCAAGGGGCAGACTTTATTTCAATCAACCCACTCATGCTCCTTTGAACAATCTAACAGCACTTAATAGTTTAGGATACATTTGAGTTTAATGGGATTTACCTGATAGACTTCTCATTGCTTCTTTATAGTGGCAGTTTTGAGTGACCTAGCTAACTCAATCTCACAGGTTCGCCGGTCACCCTGGCATGCTGAAGAAATGACTCGGAGAACAGTCAATGAGCGACCTTTGTGGGGAAACTCCTGAAATCGTCTCTCTGACATTTTGAAGGTTCACCGCACAGAATGATAACTGGTGTCTGCAAGGTCTGAAGTCCACTACTCGTGTGTAGAAAGAGACTTCATTCTTGTTGATGAATAAAATATTACTACTATAGAAATCTAGATTTTAGAATTCTCTATTAAGAAAGATGATAACATTATAGAAAGAACCCTTTTTTTCACGTTTCCATTATCAGAATCCCCATTTATAGGAAACATTACAATCTCGGGTATTAAATCCCACTGCCCTCCCCAATATTCCACATGAAATGACCTAGTTATGAAAGAAAAGCACATGACAAGTTTTTTGATTCACATTAGTCATCTCTTCTCTGGCAATAATTTGAGTTTCTTTAGCCAGAGTGGGGAAGTAGGAGAATTGCTAAATCTTACCTATATCTGTATGAATAACCCATAGAAGTTAAATTCAAGGCAAGTTTTCAGAAAACTGGATAACATGAAAATGAAACTTCAAAATAATCCCTGAAAAGAGAATTTATACCACAGAGTAGGATACACGACATTCACTTTCCTCCAGAAAACTTGAAAGAACTACTGTCATTCATTTGAAAAGTCCACTGTGATGACAGAAAAATTCAAAAAGCACACTTAGACAAAAGGACTCTTGCAAAATAGACAATCTGACACTTAATACCTAAGCAGCAAAGAAAATAATATTCTAATCATAGTATACCCTCTTAAAATTGGAGGATTCAATAAAACCTAAGAAATCTCAAGGAAGTTTAATCCTAATGATTTTTCTTTCAAGAACCTATAGTGAAATGCTATATGATATTACTATAATTTAATAACTGGTCCAAACTAAAAGTTAACAAAGAAAATGAGACAAAAAAGAGCAAAATACGATGTTATTGCTTGGTAATGTCATAATGACAGGTTCAAGAGTGACAGTGAGAAATGGGCTTAAGAGAGTGAGGCTGAAGACATGGTAGGCCATCTTTGCCCTGCCACTTATTGACAGGTGACCTTTTAACCTTGTTTACTTATATTAAATGAGAATATCAACTACCAACACCTTACAAAGTTGTTGCAAAATGAAATGAAAGACTTCTGTGAAATCCCTTTTCAAGCTAGTCTGGGATGAAGAAGCTAATCCCCAGAGAGACAAGAAATGCTACCACAGTGGGAATATGGTGTTCCATTACTTTCGATCTAGCCAGATCCAGCCAGCATCCAAATGGCGAGCCAAGGATAAATAGCCTACGTAACTCTCCCCTGGAGGCCCTAACTCTCTTCTCTTGAGGACCTCCTCTTTTGTTTCCAGAAGGCAACAGTCATTTCAAAATTGATCTCTGCATCCTGACTGATCTATAGACCCTATTATCTTTGAGGCACCTGACCTTCCCAAGGCAGAAAAAACACCTCAAGGAAGTACTGCCATACTGACGGCTAGAGAAGCAACCTGAGGCCTTGAGACCAACGCACCTCCCAAAAGCAGCCGACTGAACAGTAAGTATCACGTACTCTACAGGGTTAGACACAGTGCTAAGCAGAGGGGGGATACATAAAGAAAGAATGCAAGATTGGACCAAGATGTCTAAACAAAATATTCATAGCAGCACTGGGGAAAATAACAAAGAAGGGAGTATGCCTGGTAGACGAGAAATTGAGAGGAATCCCTGAAGAATGGCAGGCAAATAAGAACTAGATTGAAGTAGAATCCCACAGCTAAAAGAGCCCAGAACAGGACTGAACAAAAAATGGGAGTAGCTCTGGTTATAGTTTAAACTTGAAGGCTGGAGACACAGGGAGCAGAGGAAGGGCCAAGGCAACCATTAGGATGACCAATATCAGGTAGCAGAGGACATGCTCCTAAATAAAAACAGCTGTGAGGCACGTGCACCCAAGAGATGACACAGTGCCCCAGGTGACCTTGGACACCTAGGGAAAAGATCAGTTACTGGAACACACCACGTGTCTACACACTCTGCCCCTCTCCCACAGTCATGGATGGCAGGATGCTATAAGCACCTGCTATAAGCACTATAAGATATCAGGAATGATTAAACAGTGGCGGCCCACCAACATCAGGAAAGAGAAACAAAGAGAAGAACTAACACCTGAAGGAAAAAAGTCCATGGAGAACATAGCACAAGGCTGTACTTTAAAAAGTATAACACATCAGACAGATGTGAGAAGACATGATAGCCATCAAAAAAAATCAACTAGAAATCTTGAAAATTTTAAATTGATCATTGGGGGAAAAAAAGGCAAGAAGAGATAGGTTGAAAATAGAGGGAATATAACCAGAAAAAAGAAAACGAATGAGCTAGAAATTGGAGGAGAGACGTTCATAGTCAAATATTTGTGAAATACATAATTTTATTTTCTTCACTTAGAGATTCTCAATACACATTATCTTATTAAAGGTTCTGAGAAGTCCAACCACTAAAAACAACCTATTTATATTTTGCACAGTTTTCCTCAAATCAATTTTCAGTTGGCATCTGCTTTAGACCCCATGGAACTAGTAACTCCTTTGGGAATGCCATAGACTACACAAAAGGACAAGAACACAACCAACCGTAACACCAGACACAAGGAAACAGGAGCTATTTCACCTTTGTGTGCAAGTACTGTTGCTTATTCGGGTACTTCCACTATCTTCTCATTGTTCTGTACAACCTCGTTGGGACTCAGAGCAGCAGATCTAAAGAAAGAGGAAGAGGGCCCTCGCTTGGGCCAGATCAGTGACGGGCCAGTTATTAAGCTATTTTCTGTCAGCTCCAAAACCTCCCTTCTGGGGGCTCACTGCTCATGGGCTGAAACTCTGCAAATTACTTTCTCCTTTGCCAGCTGGCTTCCCATTAGGTTCTGCCTATATGGGGCACTCCAGGGAGACTAAAAGGCAGGAAGATGGAGAAAGTATCTGCTCCCTTTGAGATGTCTGGTGTACTATCATCAGAGCCCCCAGCCACAGCTCTTCACCCTGGCAACAGCAGTTGGTTCCAAGAGCAGCTGGTTCCAGTTTCTAGTTCTGCCAGCACTCCCAGACCTGCCTCAGAGCCACGGGAACCAGCCAGGCAGCGCCTCTTCCTTAATGCTCTGTGTCCCCGTGCTGCGGGACCCCTCCTCCAAGTTCTTGGAGAGCCCCAATCGCTTCCTTTCATTTGAGGGGTGGTAGCTGCTTCCTGCAGTTACAATTTCTGCTTTAGTCAGTTCTCTTTTTGCCCTTCTAATACTTCTTTAATCCTCCACCCTTCTTTAATCAACTCTCTATGTTAAATTATCTCTGTATAAATAACTAGTGTAGTTTCTTTACTTCCGACTGGACCCCAAATGATAAAAGCAGGAATGGAAAGGAAAGTATGAATACAAAGAAATGTAGTCGATGCTTCTCTCTGTTTCATACTTTCTTACCTGTAACTAATATTATATACTTACAGAGCTAGAATGCCACCTGTCGGGCAAACACTTGTTGTGTTCATGGATGAATGCCCAGCGCCTAGAACACTACATGATACATGGAAGGTACTCCATTGAATTTTTTACTGAAGGAATGCATGTATGAATGTACAAGATGGACAAAGGCAGACCTCCCAAATTCTCTCAGGAAGATTCCAATATGCAGTTGGAAGGAATATTTTGATAAGCTATTTGGGGTGAATGCATGAGATACCCAGAAGGCCATGTTGAAGCAGTCAGAGATGGTCATGAAACTTCCATCTAAGAGAAGGGAGTCTAGTTGACTACAGGGCTTTGGATGACGGGATACGCAAGTTTGGGGACAGAGTTAAACTGTTCCACATAACATAGGGGAAACTCTTCAATGTGAGGAGAAAAGGCTGAGGGAGAGAGAACAGGGAGAAGAGACACATCTTACGAGAATGTTTGAGGTAGGCTGTTGGGGGTGTGACATGTCTTGACATTTCCCCTCTGAAACCTTCAGCATAATCTGGCTCACTGATGCTTTGGTGTAAGAATGTTCTTTCTGCCAAATATGAAAAGATGCTGAGCCCCACTGGCAAGAACAGACATTATGTGTGGTGTTTTCCAACACCAAACACACGTCATCCTTCCACACCAGTTCTCTAATTCTCTTACACCAACTAGATGTCCAACAATTCAATTCAACTCTGTCACTAACCGCCGGTTAGCACAGACCACACAGGTTAAGAGCTCAGTCCCACAAGACTACCCCCACTTCAGACACCAGCCACAAATGGGGTTCCCAAGCTACCCGCACTTCTGCCTGGCCAACTACAAATTCAGGGGTTCCCATGAGCCCCTCCTCAGGTTCAAGAACTCACTAGAACAACTCACAGATATCAGGAAAGTGCTTTACTTACAATTAACAGCTTATTATCAAGGACACAACTCAGCAATAGCCAAATGTAAGAGACGCACAGGGCAAAGTATGGGGTGTGGTGCAGAGCCTCTATGGCCTCTGGGGCACACCACCTTCCCAGGCAGCATTTAGATGTGTTCGCCAGGCTGGAAGCTCCCCTAATCTCCTGTCTTCAGAATTTTCATGGAGGTTTCATAATATAAGAATGACTGATTAAGTGATTGGCCATTGTTGACTGAACTCAATCTCCAGGCACCCTCCCCTACCCAGAGGTGGAGATAGGGAGGGGACTGAAAGTTCCAACTTTCTAAGCATGGCCAGCCTCTCCCTTGAAACTATCTAAGGACCCAATAGGAGTCACCTCATTAGCATAAACTCATGTGTGGTTAAAAGGGGCTTGCTATGAACAGCAAAGACACTCCTACCGCTTGGAAAATTCCAAGGGTTTTAGGAGCTCTGTGCCAGGGATCTGAGACAAAAACCAAATACATATTTTTTTATTATGTCACACATCACGTGGTAGAAACGTCAACTTTATGGGGATTACAGCAGTCTCTTATTCTGCTCTTTACTCCCTTCTCATCCTGCAACCCTAAGAATGCAAAAGATAAATTTTGTGATATGGCCATGAAATGTATATTGTGCTTATAAAGGATTCAGAGTATTGTAAGTATATAAGGCACTATACTCTATTTACTATAAAGGAATAAAACCAATTTTATGAAGCATACTTGAAAACTCATTAATTATCCATTCTACACATTTCAAAAGAAATGTTAATACAAATCCTAATTGCACTGTATTGTTTATACTATTTGTAAGAAAGGTAAAGGCCTTAGTCACAAATGCATTAAGAGTAGAAATAGAGAAAATCATTTAAACTGCAGACTTTGGTGGTTCTGTTATGTAGAAAGATAAAATACTAATGGCCAAGGACATTAAACATGGAATACAATGAATTTCCTTTCTTTGGAAAACCATTAGAATAAAAAGATATTTACATTAATACTACAAGCATTTAGTAAGCACTTACTGTGCAGTAAAAATGGTTTAAACGTGGTTTTGTAGGAAGGCATGAAGCTAAATGTCCATTCATTTGATAAGCCTTTCTTGAACTTTTAAGTATTGTACTCTAAGTATCTGATGTATACAGACAAATGGCAAAGTCTTTGTTCTCAAGGCATTACTAGGGGCAAAGATGTAAGAGGCACAGCACCTGGGCCATTAGGGCCTCCCCTAATCTGAACATATGACTGATATCACTAATCAGTCGCCTCCTTTTCCCCAAAGAATGGCCTTAGCCTCAGGATGCTCATCACGCAGTGCTCCACATGGATACCATCAACAAGAGGTAGAATACAAGGCACAACCTACCTGCCTAGTGTCTCAGTCAACTATACTGCTATCACAAATACCACAGACTGGGTGGCTTGAACAACAAACACTTATTTCTCACAGTTCTGGAGTCTGGTAAGTCCGAGATCAGGAGGCCAGCATGGTCGGGTTCTGGTGAGGATCTCCTCCTCGCTTGTAGACAACCGCCTTCTCACTGAGTCCTCACGTGGCTGAGAGAGGGACCATCTCTCTTCTTAGAAGCGCACTAATCCCATTTCTGAGTGCTCCACCTTCATGAATAAAGTATCTCTCAAAGGCTCCACCTCAAAATAACATCACCTTAGGGATTAGGGCTTCAACATAGGAATTTTGAGGGGGACACAAACACTCAGTCTGTAGCACCTAGAATTCTAAGTCTGAACTAACGTATAATACAAAGGTTTTTAACAGCAAGTTTTATCATAACACAGTCATGCCTGCCCATTTATGTACTGTCTATAGCTGCTCTGGCACTACAAATGCAGGGCTGAATTGTCACAACAGAGACCGTATGGCTGCAAAGCATAAAATATCTACTATCTGGTCTTTTAAGAAAAAGTTTATTGAGCCAGCCCCAGTGGCCTAGTGGTTAAGTTCGGCATGCTCTGCTTCGGCGGCCTGGGTTCAGTTCTCTGGTGCAGACCTACACTGCTGGTCAGTGGCCATGCTGTGGTGGTGGCCCACATACAAAATAGCGGAAGATTTGCAACAGATGACAGATGTTAGCTCAGGGCGGATCTTCCTCGAGCAAAAAGAGGAGGATTGGTGACAGAGGTTAGCTCAGGGAGGATCTTCCTCAGCAAAAAAAAAAAAAAAAAAGGAAGAAAGAAAGAAAAAGTTTGTTGGCTCCTGTCCTACATTTAAAGAAATGCAGATAAACTCCTTGGAGCCCCGAGGAGGAAACTACATCTAATGCCCTCCTGCACCAGCACTGAGAGTCGCACAGCTGGGCTCTCTACCTCACTGGCCAAGTGAGAGCATCCAAGTGGCCTCCCAGTGCGGATATACTAAGATATTGCTTTATTAAGGAAAAGCAACCTATGGATTTTGTTTCTTTTGCTTGAGGAAGATTGTCCCCGAGCTAACATCCGTGCCAATCTTCCTCTATTTTGTATATATGGGATGTTACCACAGCATGGCTTGATGAGCGGTGTATAGGTCCGCGCCCAGGATCCAAAATCACGAACCCCGGCCACAAAAGCAGAGTCTGCAAACTTAACCACTACACCACCGGCCTGACCCCAAAACAACCTATGTATTTTGATGAGCCTCTCCATGATCAGAAACACCGTGCTAGCCCAAATGCCCTTTCTCACTGTCCAGATCATGGGAGAAGACAATAAAGAGCTGGTCTACTTCTAGAGGCACAGGGCAAAAGCAAAGAGAGGGTAAGATTCTGGTTATACTATTTTATTCCCCAATTGAGAAAATGCAAAACAGCCCATGGATTATATTAGCATGAGATTCTATGACAGGAAACAAAGATGGAAAATTTCACCAGGGGTTATCAAATCCAAGTTTTGAGCACATTCTCAGCAGATAGCCACACACACTTAGCTTACTTGAGGAGAGTTTCTTCTCTAAAATTATAAAAGTGAAAGCAATATAAGAAGCTCTAGATGGCAAATTTCATTTTTCTAAGTCATTTTATGGCAATTCCAGAGGTGTTCCTTCTCCTCACGCTAATATTTTTATTATCAGAATGTCCCAGGAGCAGGACTAATTTTCACAAATCCTCATCTATATTAAGTGCTGGAAGACTGTGTCCCATTTATTGATGGAGAAAGAAGACTAACTACGAGTAGACTTCCCCAGCATCATCCTTTCATTGAGTAGCAACAGATGTGGAAGCGGCGACACCAGCTTCTTCCCATACAAAACTTGCCTAACCCAGCTTACCAAATAAATAGCCTTTAATAAGTTTATTCAAATTTATAAGTATAAAATAAACTACAGTCGTCCTCCTTTATCCACGGGGGATATGTTCCAAGACACCCCAGTGGAGTGGACGCCTGAAACCGCGGATGGTACTGAACCCTATATACTATGTTTTTTCCTATATATACATACCTATGATAAAATTTAACTTATATATCAGACACAGTAAGAGATTAACAACAGGGCCAGCCCGGTGGCTTAGCGGTTGGGTGCTCGCGCTCCGCTGCTGGCGGCCCGGGTTCAGATCCCGGGCACGCACCGACGCACCGCTTCTCCGGCCATGCTGAGGCGGCGTCCCACATACAGCCACTAGAAGGATGTGCAGCTATGACATACGACTATCTACTGGGGCTTTGGGGAAGGAAAAAAAAAAGGAGGATTGGCAATAGATGTTAGCTCAGAGCCGGTCTTCCTCAGCAAAAAGAGGAGGATTAGAACAGATGTTAGCTGAGGGCTGATCTCCCTCACAAAAAAAAAAAAAAAGATAAAAAAAAAAGAGATTAACAACAATAACTAACAATAAAATAGAACAATTATAACAATATACTGTAATAAAAGTTACCAGAGATCTTAGCAATCTCAGCATACGATTTTTTCCCTCCCTTATTAAGCCAAGAACTTTCACCTTTTCACTTAAAGGAAGCACTTGACGGCTTCTCTTTGGCATATCTGAACTGCCAGCATCACTACTCTTGTGTTTTGGAGCCATTACTAAGTAAAATAAGGGTGACTTGAACACAAGCACTGCGATACCACCATAGTATTATCCAGCTAATAACCGAGATGGCTACCAAGTGACTAACAGGCAGTAGCGTATCCAGCGTGGATATGCTGGACAAAGGGATGATTCCTGTTCCAGGGGAGACGGGGCAGGACAGTACGAAGTTTCATCACACTACTCAGAGTGGTGCACAATTTAAAACTTATGAATTGTTTATTTCTGGGATTTTCCATTTAGGACCACAGTTGATCGCAGGTAACTGAAACCATGGAAAGCAAAACCACAGATAAGGGGAACTACTGTATATACATACAAGTCTACACCCAAAACTAGCAAGAGTATTTTCCTCCAAGGAAGGGCACAGGGGTATGGGAGATTTCATGTTAGCTATAATACCCTACATATCTTTTGAGTTCTGTGCCAAGGTCATAAATTACCTTTCAAATAAATACTTTTCTCCAGAAAATCTTTCTTGACTCCCTAAATCAGGGGTCAGCAAACTACAGCCCATCGGACATATCCAAGCACCTGCCTATTTCTGTAAATAAAGTTTTATTGACACACAGCCACAACTCTTCATTTACATACTGCCCAGGGCTACTTTTATACTGCAATGACAGAGTGGAGTGGTTGCAACAAACATCATCAGGCCTGGAAGCCTAAAATATTTACTATACGGTCCTTTACAGAACAAGTTTCCTGACTCCCACCCAAAACCCACACCAGCACTCCACGTCCAAGTTAAACTTTCTCATGACAGTCCATCATTTTTCCTCCTAGCATCTCTCAAAGGGCAATTATATATTTGTGTGATTCATCAATGTCTGGCGAGTTCCACGAGACTATGAAGGTCTCAAAGGCACAAATCACGCCTGACACATTCACCAATGCATCCCCCATGACCGGACAGTCCTGGTGTAAATGAGGTGATTCGTAAGTATTTGCTGAATGATAATTAATTAATTAGATATAAAGACCAATGATTCAATGACCCTCAGTATAAAACTGGGGCCACTGACCTGCCTTCATGGTAGACGACTAACAACAGTTCTTGTGACAATAAATTATATTAGACAAGGCCAGGCACTTTCTTGGGCTAATAGTTCAGTAGTCATGTTTCTAGAATGATACAGATTTCAGTCCATATGTCCATCATTTATCTCTAAGACTTCAAAGTTGAGAAGTTTCTCTCTGCATTCTGACATATATTTTCTACAAATGGCCAAACAAGCCAGTTCCAACACAAACTCTACAGAGAAGATGTACCTCAGAGCACATTTATTGATCATCACTATGCATCAGGGAGCATGCTCACACAACAGTAAGGTGGTTAAAATCATGGACTCTGGAGACACAGACCTGCTTTTTGAGCCCTGGCCCCACTATGATAATGACCATGACCATTAATGAGAGGTGACCGTGGGAGGCAGCTCCATCCCAGTGTGTTACTTTGGAAATAGCAAGGTAGAAAAAGGATTATCCCCAATTGCAGATAGAAAACTGAAGCAGAGGGAGACTAAGACATTCTTCCAAAGTCTCAAGAATTCAAACCAAACTTGTGAAGCCCATGACCTTAATCATTATACTGTCAGGTTATCATTTGTCATCAATGAGATCTTCCCTTTGAAGTGTATATCACAGTGCCTAACACAAAACACGCAATAAATGCTTTCATTGTTATAACTATTACATCACCATAAGCATCTAGACAGTCAAGTAAAACAACTCATTTGGTTTTTTACATATTTAATGAATGTGTACAAAGATATTTCACAATCCTTCATATTGAAATACAAATCTGAGCTTGTACGATTTTGCCACCGCCCTCATCGCTAGAATTCACAAGTGTAGAAGGATGAAGGTGCAGGTACTGCATTTTTTAATTAATGTGCTTAAGCCATAAACCAAAAAGCAAGAACAAATTAATAATGAAAAGTAAAATGTTTTAAAGGTTATTCAAAAGGACATGATTATGTTTTTCTGGCTGTTTCACTGGCTGATTCAGGGAAAATTTCTCTAATTCTACGCTAGATGAAGTACTTACTAGCAAATGTATCCATTAAACATTTATTATATCAATATTCAAAAACATTGTAATATACTGCAATCAGTTTCTGTAGTAAAGCCATTTACACAGAGGTCAAATCTTTAAAACACAGAAAAAGTAAATGAATTTTGCACGTTTTTGAAAACCAAGTTCTAAACCAAAATCCATATGGTTAATATAGACTAACTCCATTCTATATTTGATTTCCTCATGTCCTATAACCTATAAAATAATGTAAATCCCCCATGTGAAATTAAACAAATATCCCATAATGAAATACCAGGAAAATATCTAGTTGTAGTAAATATCAATTAAAGAACAACACTTCCTATCATTGTCAATAAGTTTTCCTGGCAATAGTAAAGCCTAAACCTCATTAGGCAAATAAGGAAAAATAACATTTCAATGGACAGTTGTTTAACGCACTGTGCAGGCTCGGAAGGGTCCTCAGAGGAAAAGCTGTATAAATGTGGATCTTGTTCAGTGCACCTCCCTTCTTTCAAGGATGGACTCCTCTCCAGTTTCTGCCTAATTTTGGTTACTCTCCAACACCTTCTAATATTCTAATATTTTTGAAATATTTTAATATTTTGCATATTTTGTCCAGAGGTTATCATGTATTATGTTATCTGTTAGTCCAATACAAGCTACTCCATTACTGGAATACAGTGCCCATTTTATAACTCTGGTGTTCAGAAGAGGACAAATTTCCAAACGTGGTCTGAACAATACGGAACAGAGCAGAAACATAACATCTCCATTGTGGACACCCTCTATATCTTACCTAAGCATAACACTGTAACAGCTTCCCTTTGTATCCACATAGATCCCAGGTCGTCTAACCAATACATGCAGAGCTCAATGTATCATTAAAAGCTCTTTGGTGCCACAATAGGAAGGGATTTCTCTTTCTTTTGTCAATTCTTGACTAGGACCACTACCACCATCAAGGTTCCAGTAAAGAGCCTGTAGGACTCAGAGCAGATTACAAGAATTCCAGTCCAAACAAGTTAAACTAATAATTCTCTTAAAAGTAAAGTTTATTTTCATCTTTTCATTCTAATTTACTACCAATAATTTGCTCCTTAACGTGAATAAAAATGTCAGTAGTATTTTAGCCACAAGAGTCAATAAACAACTGCCTAGGCAGAATCTATCTCATCTAAAATACGCTAACTGCTCACTCATTATCTATCCCTTTAACTAAATTAGGGTTCAACCTTTAGGCCTACATTAGTATTCCTTAACCTTTTCCCTACCAAGTTCATGCCAGCAAACTTGATAGGACACAGTAGCAGGAAAATGGTATTTTTCACATCTACCTTGCTCAGGAATCTACTGCAACTCAGTCCAGACAATACCTATCTCCCAATTCAAACCCACTTTTGAGAAACCCACTAACCTATCTTCTTCCTCCTCTTGGCTCCTGGTTTTATCATTTTATAGCTGTGTATTCAACCTCTCTGGGCCTTTATTTCTTCAACCATAAAACAGGAATAATAAAACAGGGTTACCAGGAGAATAAAATGCATTACTACATGTAAAGTACTCATAACAGTGCCTGTTGTATAATGAGAGCTCAGAAAATACCAGCTATTATCGTTTATTACTACTGCGATTTTTACAATATTCAATGCTGCTTCCAACGCCATTCTAAAGAGCCAACAGAGCAGCATGAGGTAACCCATGACATTAGAATGCATGAGGGGAATCTTCACAACACACTAGGATTTGTGCACAAGAAGCAGGAATTATGGCAGAACCATCATCCTTAAAATCTCCTGTCAATCTCTCTCCTTGGATGAGGACTTGCACTAGTTCTAAATATTTTAGACCTCTTGCCTGCCTTCTAAGCCCAACAACAGTGAACAAAGCATACTAAACTCAGACAGGCAACTGAACAGTGGGAAAAGGGTATATTTACATTGCGTGTATCAGACATAAGTGAAGATAGCTGAGTTCTCAGTGAAGAGTGCTTCATGAGTGACACATATTTAGACTCAAACTGCAAACTCTGTCTCTTGGACAGCAACTCAAATCTTAGTTCAGTCCTTTTTTACTTTAGCTGGGCCGCTTACAGTCAGCCTCCTGCACATATCCTTCAGGGCATAACTTCTGTGTGGGCAAAGTTTATACACAGAATTCAGTACTCACCCTCTCGGTTTCTTTCCTTTCCAGGATACCCCTCACTTTCCAGTTGCTGTGGTTACCCCAAACTCTGTCCTCTGGTTCTTCTTCTTCTTTTTTTTTTTTTTTGGTGAGGAAGACTGGCCCTAAGCTAACACCTGTTGCCAGTCTTCCTTTTTGCTTGAGGAAGAGTGGCCCTGAGCTAACATCTGTGCCCATCTTCCTCTATTTTGTATGTGGGACACCACCACAGCATGACTTGATGAGAGGTATATGTCCACGCCCAGGATCTGAACCTGCGGACCCCGGGCCAATAAACAGGAGCGCCTCGAACTTAAGCACTGTGTCACTGGGCCAGCCCCCGTCCTCTGCTTCTTCAGGGCAGAAAGACTATAGGTTTTCAACTGCAGTTTAAGACACCACCGTGGCCTGCTCTCAAGAAAATAAAAGGAAGTAAAAACTGGAAACTCAGTATGCCTGTCCTTTCCTATTTTGACTCCCCTGCAGGATTTCCCTGCTTTTCTTTACTCTCCAGAGCCTTTAAGCAGTTGGTTTTTGTATTTTGTCCAGAGTATATAGTTAACCGTGGAAAGTTTAGTCTGTTAAGAGCTTACACAGCCATACTGGAAATGGAGCCTGCCTAATACATATTCAGGAGGGATTCAAGCAGAGATGTTCTTTTCTATTCCAAACAGCCAGGGAATACTAACTCATTAGCCGAGATAGTACTTTGAGAGTTTATATTATTATACCAGAAAAGAGGTCTCACCTTAAGACTGAAAGTCACTTCCAACAACAAACCCCAAAGGAATGGCCAAAGATGGGTCAAGGAAGAAGCCCAGTAGTTTGTTCTGAGATGCACACACTATGTCGGCAGCTTGAGGGATGTGAGTACACATGGAAGTAAGGTAATAAAGAGAGGTCCAGTAAAGGAAAGATCTTCATCCAAATAGGTAGGAAAATGGGAGTCGGACACAGAAATTTAGAAAAAACAACCAGCTGATCATGTAACTTACTTAAGAGGTCCTAAAGAGAGATATACAAGTCTAGACCTAAGACAGCCAACATCAGGACCAGGGATGGCCAAGAGTCTGCTAACTCTGACCAAGTGGGAATGGCTGCTTGGCATGCTACATCAAGAAAATTCCGGAGGCTTTGTCTAGGCTCACCAGAATAGTGTTATGATTGATTATTGATGTCTGCCACAGGACGAGAGAAGGGCAGAGTCTGTACTCACAAGCCAGAATCAAGAACAAGGTTATGGAACTTATGCAGAATAAGATGGGACAGATTCGTCAACATCATCATTATTAATAACATTGAATATCTTCAGTATGCCCAGATGATGTTTAGAGTAATTCAAATTTAAGTGAAATTAAAAAGGGATATCAGACAGGCTAAAATAAAAAAGTGCTTTGAATCTTAATAAGTCCATAGTACATGAACTGCCTCTAATTAGATTCAGGAATATGACTCCTTTTGAAACCAACCAAGAGAAAACACTTATTCAGAAGATTTCAATGAAAAATTAATAACCACTTGGTTCCACTTTATCATGCACAGACCTCAACGGTAGATTTTAAAAAACGAAAAGTATAGTCTGTCTCAGAGAACTTATACTTGTGAGTCCTTCAAGAGCTAGGACATTTTAATCAGTAAGGTGTAAGGGCAATTTACTGGCTTACATAAATAGACAAAACACATGCTATTCAAAATGAGTGAAGTCTGTCACTAAAATCATTAAGGGTTTCTATAACAGTACTACTAAATTAACAAAGAAAAAGGCAAGCCAAACCTGCCCTCCAATCTGATTTTCAGATTCCAGTTAACCAACTACTTATCTGGATAAGGGTGACTGAAGTTTTTGGAAATTATTTGCCCTTATGTCTGTCTTTTTGGAGAGATGTAACTTGCCCAAGGTAAATACAATTACAGAAGGAGAGCTTCTATGCCTCTGATTTCTGGTTCATATAGCTTTCTTCTATACCATATTATGACTTGCTAAGGAGGCTAATCATGCAGAGGAATTAAGACTGTAAGTTTCACAAATGAATGAGTACCACATAAACGAGCAGTATGGTAACCGATCAGTAGAAAGAGTGAGCACAGGATTTTCTGGGGGTACTGGTAACTTTCTATTGTGGTCCTGGGGAGGGACGTTCACTTTATAATTACAAATTAAACTATACATATGTGGTATGGATGTTTTTTCAGTACTTTATGCTATATTTCACAATTTTAAAAAGGTTGAAATAAAAGTGTAAGCTTTGAAGTCCCGTAGCCCTGAATTCAAATCCAGACTCTGTCATTTAGAAGTTTGGTGAATTCAGGCAAATTACTTAACCTCTCTAAGCTTCCATTTCCTCTTTTGTAAAATGAGGATAATGGTAGATAACAATGATGATAGTACATACTTCATAGGATTCCTGTGAGTGTCAAGGAGAAAAGGCAGTTACAATGCTTAACCTGGCACTTAGTAGGCCCTATTTGGGCTGGGCTGTCCCTGCAAAGGCTCAAAAACTGCACCCTGCATCATTTCCAAGCTGACACACCCCAACACAGTTCCAGCTTGTAGTTACACTTGATGTTTCCCCTCTTAGCCGACAGTGTGCAGCTGTTCAAACTGCTGTGGGGCAGGACACAGCTGAATGCAAATGCAATCCTTTTACCTTGGCTAGGGGCTCCACGGATCAGGAGATGCCCTCACAGCCGAGGGATGGGCAAGGCTTGGGTCATAAAGAAAGCCAGCAGGTGGACACTTGAACATAATTTGAGATCACTGGCCATCAGTCTAATCCCAACAAGAAACCAGTATGGGAAGGTGTAACTGGAAGCCTTTATAACAAGCAGGCAGATATTTAGGGAGGCATATGGCATCAGAGAAATCATGTAGACTTTAGAGTCTGACAGATAGAGGGTTCAAATCCTAGCTCTCCCACTTAACAACATGGCTATAGTAGACACTGACTCCCCAGTATCTTTCCTAAGCCATTCAGCAATCTCAGCCAATGACAGGAATTCCACCTCTTCAACAAGGACTGTTTCAGCAGCGAGCATAGGACCTAATCTTCCCCAGTGACAAGTGACAGGAAGGCTGGTGGGAGGCTTAAGGGAAGAACTTCCGCCCTCCTAGAGAATAACAGAAAGAGATCATCCCTATTCCTCCTCTGGATGTTGTCTCTCTCTCAGAAATGCTCAAGTCATCTCACTTCCCAAGTGAAGGCAAAAACCAGCGCCAAAGGCTTTACAGCAGAGAGAAGCAAGGATCCTGGAATCTCAACATACATAAGCCACCGAAACACCCAACCTCGGGCATACCTTACTGGAATCCCTGATACCTGGGATAATGAATTCTTTATTACTTAGGTCAGTTTGAGTCCGAGTTTTTTACTTGTAGCCAAAAGCATTCTAACTGAAAACGACTTCAGATTCTACGGATTTCAGTTTCCTCATCTAGAAATTCGGTTGTTAATGCTGATCTTGCCCAGTTGTAGAAAGTCTAAGCAAAAAAAATTATGTAAAGCAATTAGGACAATGCCTGGTATCTATTAAGTATCCAATAAATGGTCCCTGTTTTTTCAAAACACACTCTCAAAATGAGTTCTCATGAAAAAGTATTAAAATATTTCTGTTCCTTTATTCAAAAATTCATAAAATTGCAAGCCCCAGTGGCCTAGTGAGTAAGTTCGGCACGCTCCACTTCAGCGGCCCGGGTTCGGTTTCCAGGCGCAGATCTACATCACTCATCAGCAGCCTTGTTGTGGTGGCGTCCCACATACAAAATACAGGAGGATTGGCACAGATGTTAGCTCAGAGAGAATCTTCTTCAAGCAAAAAGAGAAAGATTGGCAACAGATGTTAGCTTATGGCAAATCTTCCTCAGCAAAAAAAAAAATACATAAAATAGACTCAAGTTTTTTTTTCTTTCCTATGCCAGAGCTAAAATGGACCCTAGAGATCACTAGATCAGTAGTTCTCAAACATTAATTTGGAAGATATTTGTTAGAATGCAGATTCCCGGGTTTTAATCACAGATTATATCCAAGGGGACCAGGAATCTGCATTTTTAACAAGTATCCCAGCTGATCCTGACACAGGTGGTCTAAGAATCACACTCAGACCTTTCCACTTACAGCCCCCTAACTCTGGCCTCACGATCTCCACTTTTTCGGCTATAGTCTACTCTCAGTCCAGGAGCCAGAGTGGTCTTTTGAAAATTGAAATCTAATCCCATGGCCTCATTGCTCCAAACCCTCCATTGGTGAAATTCAATTAAAATGCTTAACTGAGCAACATAGCATCAAATAACCTTCAGTCCCCCTATCTAATCCCAATTATTTATAATACAGTAAGATCCTGAGATACATCCATCAGGTTACAAAAATTCAACCTAATGAGGAGTTTCATTTAATAAACCTTGTTCGACTTACATGGCATTTATTTGCATTTATAAGGATCATTTCTGGTACCTTATGCCTTGTGAGAAGCTGAAAGCTGGGAAACAAGAAATATCAAGCAAGCAGCCTTATATTAATACATTTGATGTAAGTGTGCTCATGGTTTGCTAGTTCATAATACTGATTATCTCATGTATCGCTTGCATTGTTTTCATTGATTTTTTCTATATACTTTATGGTTTTCTTGAATGAGGCTTGCATTAAAGTTTCAAATACATAAGCAGTGAGTATCAACCAATACGTGGCAAGCAGAATATTAAGTGCACTGTATGTAAAGCTAAAAAAGGCTGAAGGAACATGGGTAACACGTGTTACACAGCAAATAATGAAAGGAAACTGTGTTGTTATATCATGTTATCATGAATGACTTGAACTCCTGAGGAGACTGTGTCCATTTCAACAGGATTTAGTGTTGTTTAGCATAAGTTGGTGTTACCTTTAGAGTTCAGCCATGCATTCAAAAATTTCATGTTCAAATTAACAGTAACTATATTTTTGACTCATGAGAATTTATAATTTGTCTTAGGCAATTTTCAGGAACAAATTTCTTCGTAAGACAGAGGATGATAAGGTGGCTTTTTGGTATATGAAAAAAATGTACAATCTTTATAGTATTGGAGCAATGTAATCTGAAACAATGAGAAGTTATTTCCCATCTAATAAGCAGGAAAACTTTTTTTTAATTATCATATTTGATGTTGATCATATGTTGACTGTGTTGACAAAGTCTCATACACTGCATGTTGATTTCCTTATCTCTGGAAGGAGGCTAGAGTTTTGTGAGGAATAAATGAATTAATCTACCCAAAGTGCTTAGAATAGAACATGACATATAATATATAATAAACTGTCAATAAACAGAAGCCACTACTATATGTTGTTATTATTAATCACCAAGTGTAGGAGTATAAATTTGTACACCCTTTCTGGAGGGCAATCTGACAAAATGTCTCAAGAATTCATTTGATTAGTAAACAGAAATTTATGTTCAAAAATATTCATCACAACATTAAAACAGTGGAACATCAGAGATAACACAAATGCCCACTAATATGCAAATGACAAAATAAATGAGGACTTCTAAGTGACTGCAGCCTCCTTTTCCTCAAAATTCTTTGGCACCAGAAATAATATTTGCAAAATTTTTTAATGCATAGGTTAGTACTCCTTATTTGATGTCAAGTGGGAGGGAAATAAACAAAATTATCTAATTAGTATGATCCTAATTTTATTTAAAAGAAGCTGCATATATATACATAATGCACATGCATGCAAAATAATGAAAAAGTCCACATCATTGTTCACAATAGCTTTCTCTAGAGCACAGGTGATTATAGGGGATCTTTATGGCCTTTTAATGTTTTTCTGTAGTTTCCAAGTTTTTTACAATAAGTGCAAGCTAAATTTTCTGACTCAGAAATAAAATTAGAAAAGACATAATATTATCTGTTTAGATGAGACATCCAAAATGTCTGATACCCATAGGTTTTCCCCCAGACTATGCTTTTGTATCAGTCATTTTATGTCAGCACCTCGATACCTTTGAAATATTAATCTTTAAAAAAGTTTTTCAAAATTTTTCTCAAATTCCTAGCAGAACTGAAGTTTCAGTATAAACTTGTCAAGCTATAAGACATTCTATTTTGAGATGGCTAATAAAAACTTGAACAGGCTAGTGATATAAAAAGCCAGCACTGGGGCCGGCCCAGTGGCTCAAGCCGGTTAAGTGCACGTGCTCCACTGTGGCAGCCCGGGGTTCACCAGTTCGGATCCGGACGCGCACCGACACACTGCTTGTCGAGCCATGCTGTGGTGGCGTCCCATATAAAGTGGCGGAAGATGGGCACGGATGTTAGCTCAGGGCCAAGCTTCCTCAGGAAAAAGAGGAGGATTGGCATCAGATGTTAGCTTGGGGCTGATCTTCCTCACATACACACAAAAAAAAGCCAGCATTGCTGGGCAAAAGGGCATAAAATATCCAGATAATGACAAAATCAGAATTTTTTAAAAAAATCAAAAGAATTTCCCTGAAATAGTTTTCATACCGGAACAAATGAAATACTTTAGAAAAGACTAGATTTTGGCTTTACCATTCCCCTCAAATAGTTTCTTATCTTATTGAGTCACTCATTCCTTCATTTCCTACCACAAAATAACTGAAAACATCAGAAGCCACCAGGGAAACTCTGGAAACTAAATACAAAGCTAGGATAAGAACGACGACCAAAAAAAAGGTTCAAATATTTTGTCTTCTATGTAGTTGACCTCACTTTAGAACCCAAACCTTTTCCATCTATGCCCATGTTCATTTGCAATGCTGCCATTTAGTACAATAAATTCTAATGCACTGAAAAGCATGCCAATAACTGTAAATAATACAGAAAAGAAGCACCAACTAGAAGTATAGCACAAAGGTCCTCAGCCTTGAAAATTAAGAACAGATATTAAACCACCAACTCAACTTCTCCCTTACAACCTACTCCAAATCACAGGGATTCAAGAGGTCCTCAGGTAAAAGAGGGAAGTAATTGGTTTTTCATGTGGGGGGGAAATGGCTGGAGGCAATATCTGATTATTCTTTCAATTAAATTTTTATCTCTTATTCACGGGCACTTTTTTATTAAATGAGAAATGGAATTATTCTCTCAACTTTTCAAGTTCTGATGATGCCATCCAGATACCCAAACTTTCTCCTGGATAATTTAAGTTACTCATTATTCATCAAAAGCAGAAAACTCCTTGCTTCAATTAACTGTAAGCTTCTGTTAACCAGCAATTGGACATATTCATTCTACACAACCTCCAGGGGCTAGATGCTGGAGAGACAAAGACGAAAGAGACTCAGCCACTAGAAAGAACAGTGGGAAACAGAGAAAACATCACAGGAAGGACATTTGAGCTAAATCTCAAAGACAACAAAGAGAGATGTTAGGAAAAGGCATTTCCAGCAGACGAAACATAATGTGCAAAAGCACAAGGACTTTCAAGTCCAATGTTTGAAGGGACCTCATAGTTGAGTGTGGTACGAACATGGGAGTTGGTGTTTGCATGTGAGTCCACACTTGGGAGGAGAAAAGAAAATGAGGCCAATAGTGGGTTGGAAGAGGAAATGTGAAGGTTGTCCATATATAAGGTGGTACCAAGGTTACTGTCTAAGACATGCTTCTGATGATCCAGAGAGAATACTATCAGAATGGACTCTCACTTTCCAAACTGGTAAGTTCTGTGGCATTTATCACAAGATATTTAGCTTGCTATTTTAAGAAAGCATACCATACAATCCAACCTTACAGTAAGTCCATATGTAAAATGATATACTAATGTCTTATTCAACAAAAGACAAATGTATTATTATCATTCCTATCAAAACAACTAGTACTACTAATACCATCACCATCACCACCATTTATTGAGCACAGTCTTTACCTCTGTTAAGTCCTCACAATCCCCTTGTTGTGTTACCTCAATTGACACACGAGGAAAATAAAGTTCTGAGAGTTTAATTAGTTACCTACCTAAGAACACAGAGCTAATAAGGTCACAGTCAGGATTAGAACCCAAAAGTCTGCCTTGAGAGCCTGTGTTTTTGTTTTTGTTTTGTTTGCCTTTCTATTGCTGAATTTCTATTTTATCCCCAGCTTGACTGAGGTCTAATTGACAAATAAAATTGTAAGCTATTTAAAGTACACAACGTGATGATTTGATATATATATGCATTGCGAAAAGATTCCCCCCATCAAGCTAATTAACATATCCATCTCCATCACCTCAAATATTTATACCCCCCCTTTTTTTGGTTAGAACATTTAAGTTCTCCTCTTAGCAAATTCCAAATATACAATACAGTGTTAGCAACTATAGTCACCATATTATAATTAGATCCTCAGACCTTATTCATCTTAAAACTGAACGTCTGTACCCTTTTACCAACCTCTCCCTAGGTCCCCCAGCCCTCAGCCCCTGGCCTGTGTTTTTAACCCACCAAACTATAATGTTCAGAGTCTTAGCTACAGTATTTGTTACTAAAGATGAATGAAAACGAAGTCTTTAAAACACCAATTTGATACCATATAATAGCCATACTCTAGTATAAAAGAAAAAAAAATCCACATATTTCTGTTCCCGGGACCATAAACAAGTTTTCATTGCTCATATAAAATGGCCCTGGCTTCTGTGTAAGGACTGAATCATTTCCAAAGTTCCTCACAGTTCTAAGATTCTATAAACTACCATGGAAGTAGAATTACAATCTACGAGTGGGATTCTTTAAAGAGTCAAGGAAAACTTGAACTTCCATCAAATTTTTTTCCTAAGAGAACCACAGAAAGGAAGCTGAGAGAAACAAATCTGTTATCATCAACTATCTGAACCCATTTCTGCAATTTTCATTTGATCAACATGTTATAAATGTTACTGAGACTATCATTGATGGATACATTCTCCAAGCTCCTATGGTCCACTACACTTCAAAACTATAGGAAGAAAGCTTCTAAACAGAAAATATATAAACTGATTTCACCAAAATACCAAGTTTTGAGTGTAATATCTTTTTAATGCAGATGGATAGAAGAGCTCAGCCAGGGTTTATTAGCCCAGGATCCATGGGAATATTAAACCAAATGTTCAATATCTCTTTCCAGAATCTCAAATGGTCCTTAATTCAGAAAAGCTTAAAAACTAAGAGATGACATGTAGCGACCCAAACCACCAAGTTTACATCAAAACAAAATATATCCAAAGACCCAAATACATTTACCGCACTGGAATCAGAAGCTGTTAAGTGCCCTGGAATGGGAGTGAGAAGACAAGGGTTCAAGTTTCCTATTTAACCAAGGCAGCACAACTGGTCTCCCACATTTAACTTCTTTGCCATTCAGTTGCTTTATCATGTAAGAGATGACAAAGATGCCTAACAGTTCTGAAATTCCAGAATTTCATCAGAAAAATTAAAAGTTTTCTAAGCAAAATCAAGTCAATGGAGAAAGGATAGCCCTTCCATCAAAGGGTGCTGGAAAAATTGAATATCCATAGGCTAAAAAATGAACCTTGACCTAATCCTCACATCTGACATAAAAATTAACTCAAAATGGACCACAGATTTAAATGTAAAACGATTACAACTTTTTGAAGATAACATAGGAGAAAAATCCTGTGGATCTAGGGCTTGGTGATGACTTCTTAGACACGACACCAAAGGCTTGGTCCATCAAAAAAAAAAAAAAGAAATAGATAAATTGGACTTCAAAATTTACAACTTTTTCTCTGTGAAAGGGATAAAAAGATAAGCTACACACTGGGAGAAAATTTCTGCAAACCAGATATCTGACAAAGGACTAGTATCTAAGTATAAAGAACTTCCAAAAACAACAACACTAAAAACAAAAAAATCCAATTAGAAAATGGGCAAAAGAAGGGACATTTCAATGAAGCAGATATGCAGATAGCAAAGAGCACATAAAAAGATGTTCACATCACTAGCCATCAGGGAAATGCAAATTAAGACCACCATGGGATATCACTGTACACCAATTAGGACAGCTAAAATTCAAAAATAGTGAGAATATCAAATGCTGGTAAGGATGCAGAGAAACTAGATCTCTCATACATTGCTGGTGGGAATGAAAACCAAACAGCCGCTCTGGAAAACAGTTCGGCAGTTTCTTAAAAAACTAAACATACACTCAAAATATGACCTGGCAATTGCACTCCTGGGCATTTAATGCAGAGAAATGAAAACTTATGTCCACACAAAACCTGTACATGATTGTTCACAGCAGTTTTATCTGTAGTAGCCAAAAACTGGAAACAACCAAAATGCCCCTCAATAGGTGAATAGTTAAAACCGTGGTCCATCCACACCATGGATTACTACTCAGCAATAAATATTAAAGGGACAAATATAGGCAACTTGGATGGATCTCAAGGGCTTTATGCTGAGTGAAAAAAAGCCACCTCAAAAGGTCAGATAATGTACAATTCCATTTATGTAACATATGACAAAATTATACAGAAGGGAAACAGATTAGTGGACGCCAGGGATTAACGATGGTAGGGGGAGGGAGTGGGTATGACCATAAAGGGTTAGCACGAGGGAGATCTTTGTGATGATGGAATAGTTCTGTGTCTTGATTGTGGTGGTGGTTACAGAAATCTACACCTGTGATAAAATGGCAGAGAACTATACACACACATTGTATCAATATCAAATTCCTGGTTCTGGTAGCATACTTTTAATCATGTAAGATGTAACTACTAAGGGACCTCTCTGTACTATCTTCGCAACTTCCTGTGAAATCTACACTTATTTTAAAATAAAATGGCAAAATTAAAAAAAAGCTTTCTAGGAAACTTTTTGGTGTTGAGTAAAACTGATAAGTAAACTCTCTCTTGCCAACTACTCAGGATTGAGTCATCCTTGAATCTGCTCTCTCCTTCTCATTTCCAACATCAGGAAATTCTATGAGTCTCCTTTCAAAATGTTTCCAGAATGCAACCACTTCTTATCATCTATACCCAATATTCTGGTCCAAGCATCTTCATCTCTCCTCTGGATTACTGTCTGGTCTCCCTGCTCACACACATAGTCTGTTCTCACAGAAAAGGACCTATTCTTTAGGTCTCTTTAAAAGCTAGGTCAAATCTTTCAATGACTTCACTTAGAGTAAAAACTAAGGTCCTTAAGACTCCCTACAGTTCCCACAAGATGTGCAACACCCTCAACTCTGACTGTAATAGGTTGAATGCTGGTCCCCATTTGTGACATCCACGTCAAAGAAACTCTGCATATGATCTTGTTTGGAAAAAGAATCTTTGCAGATATAATTAAAATAAGGATATGCACATGAGATTATCCTAGATTATCCAGATGGGCCCCATTCCATTAACAAACGTCCTTATCAGAGAAAAAAGATAAGACAGTACACAGCAGAAGAGGAAAAAAGCCACATGAAGACGCAGGCAAAGATTGGAACTATGCAGCCACAAACCAAGGAACACTTGGAGTCATCAGAGCTGAAAGAGACAAGGAAGGATTCCCCTCTAGAGCCTTCAGAGGGAGCACAGTCCTGCCAATAGCTTGATTCAAGACTTCTGACCTCCAGAACTCAGAAAGAAAAATTTCTGCTGTCATATGTCACCTAGTTTGTGGGAATTTATGGCAGCTCTAGGAAAATAAGACACCGCCCATCTCGCCAAGCTTCTTTCTCTCCCCGCTATTCAATCTCTCCCAGATACACTGGCTGTTTGTTACTTAAACAATCCAAGCACATGCCCCCATCTCAGGGCCTCTGCACTTGAGCCTCCCTCTGCCTGGAACACTCCCCCCCCGCCCCCCCCCCCCCCCCCGGTTTCTCCATGGCTCCCTCTCTCACCTCTTTCAGATCTTTGCTCCAATGTCACCTTATCAATGACTACTTCTGGAAACCCTAATTAAAAGTGGAACCCCATTACCCACACTCCCCTTCTCTCCTTCCTGCGTCATTTCTTCAATAGCACATATTCTCATCTGTTACACCATATACGTTCTTTGTTTATTGTCTCTCTTTCCCCACTAGAAAGGTGGCAGAGAATTTTTGTCTGTTTTGTTCTCTTATATCCCTGGTGCCTAAAAATGTTACTAAATGATAGTAGGTATTTGAATATTATGTGCTGAATGAATGAACTAAAGATGATACATACGGGGGCTCTGCCTCGCATAGTACTTCCCAAACTTCAGGTTACCCATATACCAACCTTCCTAATTTTTGCTACAGCTCTTTACCAAAAGTACAATTATTTACTTAAATTTTTTAAGTCTATTATCTACACTTTACTTAAATACCTACTTAAGCCTCATCCTAAGCAATAAAATTTATCCAATTACAGGTTTAGAATGCTAGTTATACATTTTTTTCTAATATACAACGCATAACTGAAACCGAGGACAAAGAGATTAAAAAATCTTCCCTGGGCTAGAAGAAAAGAACAAAAGCTTTGAGATAAGCTTTGCTAACTGCAGCTGTGCATATGCAGCATAATCAACTGTTGTTCAAAACTAACCAGGTTTTGCTGTCCCTCCCTAGTATATGAGTGAGCTGTCTTTCCTGGGAAGTCAAGGTCTGGACATCAAGATTCAGCCTCACAAGGCCACACGCAGCCTCAAGATGAAAACTAACCAGAGAAGTCCAGACAGTCAAGGGCAAAGAAATTCAGTCTTCAAAGCCAAACACAGGCTAGTGGGAAGGTGCCAACCAGCACGGCCACGTGCTCCCCCGCCCTTACCTAAAACCCCAGCACATGCTCTCCCTCCCCTATCTAAACCTCAGATAAAAACCCCTACCTTTTTCCCTTTGAGGAGGTAGATCTGAGTTCTAACTCCCATCTCCTCGTCTGGCTGCCTTCGACACCTCTTTCCTTGCCACAAGCCTGGTGTTTCAGCTTTCTTCTTTATTGGCCCTACTATGCGGCGGGGAAATGAACCTGTGTTTGGGTTCGGTAACATAACTATTAACATTTAAAATGTTCACCTAGGTGTCCCTAAAGTCAGTCTTCGAGCCACTAGCTGTCTATGCACCACATTGAGGCAAGTGTTGGCCTTCTTCTGCCCCTCAAGTTCATCACGCCCAGTGTAATGAGGGTCACAAGGAAGCAGGAGCCCTGCAAATATGGTTAAGTTTGAGAGGAATCTCAGAGGTGAGAATGGCAGCCAAGTAACATTGCCCTCTAATCTTAGCTGCAAAGGCACGTAATCCCCTGATCCCTCCTCTTCATAGACACAGAGCAAAAGACCATAATAATACCCTGTCTATGTGGAGCTCTTCACTGTCCACCAAGCATTCCTCATCTCTACTTTGACTCGCACATCTACCCCTGAAGTCACCCTAATTATCCTCATTTTACAAATAAGGTAAACTGATTCGCTCAAGGTCATATGTGTGATTTAGCCAACATTTTTTGAGCTCTGTATCTGTTCATGTATGATTATTTATGGTAACAAATAAGCCCAAACATGAAGTGGCTCAACACAACAAAAGTGTCCTTGCTAAAGTCACAGTCCTGGGAGGGTGAACAGGTAGGTAGGGTAGTTCTCCACAGGGGTTACTCAGGGACCAAGGTGACAGAAGCTCTGCTGTCTTGACCACAAGCCTTCCATATTACCTTGGTCATCACCATCTCAGTCAACAGGAAAGCGAAGAGCATAAAGGAACCATGCAGGAGTTCTTCATAAGCTAGACTGGCCCACAGCACTTCTCGTCACCCACTGGTCTAGAGCTCAGTCACATGACCACACCAGCTGCAAAGAAGGCTGAGAAGTGCAGCAGAGCCACGTGTCAGGAGAAAACGAGAAATGCTTCAGTTAACAGATAATAGTTCTGGTATGAGTGCTTTCTCTGTGTCAGGACTCTCTTCTGTGTGCTTGTTATTCATGTATGTTAGGAAAAAAATATATATCAACCACCTATCAAGCCCATAATTTCATGGATACTATTGCTTAAGGATGAGGCTTACATGCGGATTTAATTTTTTAAAAATAGTTAGTAGATTTAAAAGAAAAATATTAAATCTATACTATTGATATTTAAACAGCACAAAGACCCCCCGAGACAAATCCTACTGCTACTCTAACCTAGATGAGGAAATCAAGACACTAAGGGTTAAACTAACTGTTCAAGGCACAAAGCTAGTAAGCGGCTTACACGTCACTTAAATATGGAAGAGGCTCGCAGCACATGCTATCAGTGCTCCGCCCACATGGCCTCAGACTCCTCCACCATTTTTGCACACAGACTCCTTGAGTGCTCTCACTCCCAAGAGCCAGTCCCTCTGGCCCTTTTTCATGGGGTGCTGATGCCAACTTGCCCTTGAGCATGAAGAACCAGAAGGGCCTGGGAATTTACATCCCGATGGAAGGGATGAGGGTGCATAAATACCCCAAGTCCCTTGCCCATAGTGGGGACAACTCTGAGGTGTAACCTACATACACTGTCTCCAAAGCTGCCCTGTAGAACTAAAGCAAAGTTACTCTCCTGAGACTCAGCTTAATAACACACCCTTCTCAGCCTTCTTCTCCTACTGGCTCAACTGCCCTAAACCCCTTCTCGATTTTTCTGGGAATACGTCCCAAAAAATCACTTTCACATTAATTCTTTCCTCAGGATATGCTACCAGGGAACAGAAACTAAGAAATCTAAGGGTTACTCTGGTTCAAAGTTCCCCAAATGACAATCACTCACACAATTCTTGCTATAGCCACAGAACACTACTACTATTATCAATTTCTCTATGTGGCTGGTTTTAACTTAAAGAACTTTATTTTAAAAGGATACTTTGTATCACTACCTATGCTGTTTGCATAAGTAGAAGGTAATATCAATAAAATTTAAAAATAAAAGGGATTCAACTCTGGCTAGTCCAGGTAAAATTCCTGAGCTGAAGATCTTAAAAGCATACTAACAAAACCAAAAAGTTCTCCTTGACAAAAATCTTAAGGTTTCAAAGATATTTAAAAGAAACTTCCTCACTATGTGATTCATTGGTATCTGGTGCTACATCCCTGTATGATCTCAAGTCCTGTGTAGTGGTAGGCACCCCACACTCTGGGAAGCATTGTTTTAGTAGCCATTTTGCAAAGTTGTGTATGTATCTAGCACATAGCACAATTCCTGGTACATAAGCAATGTACAATAAATGTTAAACAGTTTAACGAGAAAATTGAGTCTCAGAAGTTGAATGTCTGACCTAAAGCCACACAGTTGGTCAGTGGGCCAGAAAAAGACACAACTGAACCTTTTCTCTCTGGGCCAACAGTCGGCACCAAGAACCGAGATGTGACTTATTCCTAAAAACCCCCTATGACTTTTCCCAGATGACTTCATCTATGGCAGTAAATCTATACAAGTACGTAGATTTTTACTCTCTTATGTGTGTTTCTCCATTCTCCCCAAAATTCTTAGAGAATTCCATGGAACATCACTGCTGGCTGATTTTCATCCACTATTAGCCTATTAGCATAACCATACCCCTCTTTTCATTACTCTCCTTTTTCAACTACTGCTATTATTTCTTTTTTCCTTCATTATAACCCTCAGAATTGATTTCATTTTTATGTTCATTATTGTTCATTTATAATCAGATTTTGATTACATGCTGATTATTCTTAAATTTCAACTTTATACTACTGAAGAAAAACAGTGCTCGGTGTTAAGCTTCTGATTACAAAATCAGTTGGATTAAGTTACATAACTGCTTTTTAAAAGGCCTGTAACACAAGTTTTAAAATGTAGTTTTTTTGTTTAACCTTGGTTGAGCTGTCTGAATAAAGCGAACGGTAAAGAACTGGCTGAGATCAAAAAATAATGAGGTTTGCTGTTTTTTTTTTATTTAAGCAAAATGAAAAATACCAGAATTGACACATCTGAATAAGTAAGGCTCTGTATTTATTCCAATTTCCTGCTACTGTTCAAAATATTTCTAGAACTCCTATTTGGGAAGTGGCATCAGAGCCTGTGCCCCAATCCTTGGAATATTCTTCTCAAGTGCAACTCCTCTTCGTCTAAATTGATTTCACTTTCAGAAATGGTCCGAGCTTCTCAAATCCAACACTGGTGAACAAGGTAGTGGGAAACAATGTTTTGGTTCAAAAACAAGTATATGAAGCATAAAGCAAGACAACTCATGGTCGTGGTTCACGAGCTAGCTTTCCAAACATCTATGAAAGAAGATGTGCATCTCTCTAGGATAAGCCCAGAGACTCCAAAAGCGTCTGGATGGAAAAGCTCAAGATGAGCCAAGCAGCCTGCACACTGCACAACACCCAGGGGCACTGTATTCATTTCCTAGGGCTGCCATAACAAAGTACCACAGACTGGGTGGCTTCCACAAGAGAAATTTATTATCCCCTAGTTCTGGAGGCCAGAAGTCTGAGATCAAGGTGTCATAAGCATTGGTTCCTTGTGAGGCTGTGAGGGAGAATCTGCTCCATGCTTCTCACCTAGCTTCTCTTGGTATGCTGGCAATCTCTAGCATTCCATGGCTTGTAGAAGCATCACCCTGATTTCCTTCTTCATGTTTAGATGGTGTTGTCCCTGTATGCATTTCTGAGTCTAAATTTTCCCTCTTTATAAGGACACCAGTCATATTGGATTAGGGCCCACCCTAATGACCTCATTTTAACTTGATTATCTCTGTAACGATCCTATCTCCAAATAAAGTCACATTCTGGGGGTTAGGCCTTCAATGAATGAATTTTGAAAGGGAAACAATTCAACCCATAACAGGCACAACTGAACAGACCAATGCGAGTGGCATCCTGAGGAGGCATGCAGGACAACAGCTGAGACAACAGGGAGGTTGTTTCAAGTCTCTGAACCACAGCTTGCTCCTCTTTAAAATGGGCTTAGCAACACCAATAAGAATGCCTACCTCCTAGGGTCACCATGAAGACTCAATGAGATAATCCTCTTCAAGTGCACAGCACCAGGCTTGGCCCAGAGAATGTGCTTGATAAATGTCAGGTGTCTATCTCTACATGTACCCAATGTCAGGTTATCCAAACAGACACTATTAACAGCCACTGTGTAGGTGAGTCCGAGAGAAATGATACAGCTGTATTCCCAGAGAGCCCCAAACACATCTCACTATAATTGCCCATTTCTCGATGGTCTCTACCAGACTAGACTGCAAGTTCCTTAAAGGCAGCAACTGTCTCATATACACAGGCTTCCTACCAACCCACTGTCTACTGGGCCTAATAGTGCACCTGTTTTGCATTTACCAATATCCACTGGAGGAATAAATGAATATGAATAATTAATAGAATATTAACAGGAAAAGTACTCTTAACAGACATTTTAACCAGACATGGGAAACAGAAAATGTAGCCCAAACTCTACAACAGACAACATTTCTACTCAGGTGAACATAAAATACATATTCATTTCACACCCATGTTCACAGCAGCATTATTCACAGTAGCCAGAAGGTAGAAGCAACCCAAATATCTATTGATAAATGAATGGATAAACAAAATGCTATATATACATACAATGGAGTATTACAGAGCCTTAAAAAGGAAGGAAATTGACACATTACAATATGGATGAAACTCCCCCATTATGCTAAGTGAAATAAGCCAGTCACAAAGGACAAATATTGCATGATTCCTCTTAGATGAGGTTCCTAGAATAGTCAAATTCATAGAGACAGAAAGTAGAATGGTAGCTCCAGGGGCTAGGGGAAAGGGAGGGGGAGTTAGTGTTTAATGGGTACAAAGTTTCAGTTGTGGAAGATGAAAAAGTTCTGGAGATGGATAGTAGTCATGGTTGCACAACAGTGTAAATGTACTTACGGCCACAAAAAACATACACTTAAAAATGGTTAAATGGTAAATTTTATGTTATATGTGTTTTACCACAATAAAAAATAATAATTTAAAATAGAAAATATATACATTCATATTTTTAGTACCTTTAGAAGCTTTGAAAAGCAAAACCAAGGTTTCAGAGACATGAAAGGCATTTGCTGGTCCAAACTTGAAATCAAAAAAACAGTTCATCCGCTACTTCCCTCAACAGCCCAAAACACGATCACAAAACACTGCTTTGCAGTCATAATTAATTTCACTTAAATTATGACAATGTTGCTTATTTAAAACTTCAAAGTTCCAGGAAAGGGATTCTTTTCTGACTTATTAAAAAGACTTTGAAGTATGTTGGGGGAAAATAGATTCATTGTATAGTACAGAGCAAAATATCTTCAAGAAAGGAACACTGTATACTCATGGATTACTGGAAACACAACATTACTGATATACTGCCCATATTAAGAGAAATGAAATGCCGTACTCACTTGGGGCCCTTTAATGGAAAAGGAAATTTCATACTTTTCTCTCATCTTGATCTAAAGTTTAACTCTGTTAAGTCTTCCCCCACATTAAAATTATATTTGATATAAAATACAGTTATAAAATCTGTTTTATACCACTCATAAAAGCCTCACCATAAACTTCTATCAAACAGAAAATAAAGCATCCATTACACTCACAACATGCCCTGCTAGGAGTTTTGGATTTGGTACTCCAATCCTAAAAGCATCCTGTGATACTGTGGTTTATAAGAAGAAATATGTATTAGGTCTCGTCCCCGTTTCTGGCACAGAGCTCCTAAAACCTTTGGAACTTCTTAAGTGACGACAGTGATAAAGGTGTCTTTTTATGTTAATGAGGCAACTTTTGGAAAGCAGCTATGGATGGGGGCTGGTTGCCAGGGGAACCAACCATGTGCTACAGGGTTGGAACTTTCAGCCCCACCCCCTGACCTCCAGGAAGGGGAGATGGGCTGGAGATGGAGTTCAGTCACCAATGGAGAATGATCTAATCAATCACGCCTACATAATGAAGCCTCCATAAAAAGCCAAAAGGACAGAGCTCAGAGAGCTTCCAGGCTGATGACCACATGGAGATGCCAGAAGAGTGGTGCACTCAGAGAGCCTGGAAGCTCCACGCCCTTCCCCATACCTTGCTCTAGGCATCTCTTCCATCTGGCTGTTCCTGAGTTATATTCTTTTATACTAAACCAATAATCTAGTAAGTAAAATGTTTCTCTTAGTTCTGTGAGCCCTCTAGCCAATTAATCAAACCCAAGGAGGGGCTCGTGGGAACCTCCTATACACAGCTGGTTGGTCAGAAGCCAAGATGACAACCTGGGCTTGTGACTGGCATCTGAAGGGAGGCGGGGGGCAAGCCTGGAGGACTGAGCCCTTGATTTGTGGGATCTGACGCTATCTCCAAGTACACAGTGTCAGAATTGAGTTGAATTGTAGGACACCCAGCTGGCGTCAGAGAATTGCTTGGTGATGTGGAAAACCCACACATCGGAATTGGCGGCAGCATCGACACCCATAGGCTCAGCCTTCCCAAGGACCAGTCACAAGACTTCCGCCTCTATTTCAAATAATAATAATAGGACTGTTCATTTCAAACTGCCTCACCACTCAGCCATTTAATCCTTCATCATTTTTAATTTAGTGAGGATAATCTGTTTATAACTTCACCATCTCAAAATTTATCTAGTTTTTCTAATTAGCCAAATAGCACATTTATTTTTTCATGCTAATTATAAAAAAGTTGAAAACTGAAAAATTCATTTTTCTTTTCCCTTTATTGTTGGTTTTCAATTTTAATGATACATCACTTTAAAAAGAGGTCTGAATCTTAACAAAGAAACACTCGCCATTAATGGTTTATTCCCTTAATCAAAAATAATTAATAACTCAGCTTTCTTTATATTACTTATTAAAGGCCTACGTAAGCCCTGAGGCTGGAATGAGAATGCATAATAAATGTGGTTTTCCTCCACTTCTTTTCAAAGGTAAGTTAACCCAAATAAGTCCTTCAAAGTCCTGGCGGTTGTAACACACCATCTCGACAGCAATTAGGAGTGCACGAGCAAAAGAAGGTGACATCGAGCAACAGATAAAGATAGTTTCCTTATAAAAATGTGACAAGATCTCCATTGATAAGAGGAAAACTGTAATATTTTCTGATAAAGCTAAAACGCTGGTCTCCACTCCCAATCGATGCTGAGTGCAAGAAAGTCCTTTACCCAAGAGATTTCACTTTATTCCTCCACTCCAGAGTGCATACAAGGCTCTACAGGGAGCCTCTCTCTCCTTCCTGTCATTTCCCCACCTTGACTTTTCTGATTCCCTACTCTGCGCTTACATTGCTCACCTCCCTTGCAAGCCACGGCGTTGAGGGGTTTTAGGAGGAAGGCAGGGAAAACATCGAAGGAAGCTTTTTATGAAAATAAAAGCTTTCTGTTTACAGTTAGTGATAATAACACCAAAACCAATATTTGATATTTATTGATCATTTAGGGCACAGTGCTAAGATGGCCTGCATGAGCTCACTTAATCCTCAGTGTCACTCTGGGAGGGGAGTACTGTGACTTTCCCCATTTTGCAGATGAGGAAACTGAGGCACAGGGAAATTTCACCAAACCTGAGAACCAACAACTTTTTTGCACCACTTCTATGTACCATTGGGGAAAAGCTGCCAATCAATCTATGACACAAGTGTAAAACACACCCAGATTTCAGAGATGTTGAACTCTGAAAAAGAAAAAAGTGTGCCTTACCATAAGATAAGTAAGTGATTTTCACTAGATCACAAATCTACTAAGTGTTGAAAGCAAGATTTGAACCCAACAGTGTGGTTCCACTCCTAGGCTATGCCTAGTATCCTGGCACAATTATTGACAGTGCTCCCTTTTACTCCTAAACACTAGTTTTAAGGTTAAAATATATGGGCTTCCTACTCGTGGTTTGAGTGAAATCAACCTCCCCACTTAATCCCTGCTGACTGCACCAGGGACTGATGTGGGAGCCAGCAGCCTCTGCACGTGGCTTGAAAGAAGCCCTGCCAAATAAGGCAGCTCCTTACTGAGCGGTGGCAAAAGTACCCAAACAAATCCTCTTTGGGCAGCATAAAGCAGAGGTGAACCAAGAGACGCTAGGTTATTTCAACACAGAATATTGTTCCAAGCAAAGCTGAGGAAGTGTTCCAGGCCTCTACGAAGCCCATTGTCTATACTTATCTTGGAAACATTCACTTGGCTATTCGGACGGATGCGCTAACTTCCCATGAGACCCCATTCTCCCACTTAATAATTCTCTCCTGAGAATTACTTTTCATTATGATCATAAGAAAACGGTCTAAAACAGGGCTCACTGCTATCACCTTAAACTCTGGTAAATTAGTCCAGCTCAGACCAGAAAAGTAAGAGAATCTTCAGAAATCTGGGAATGTGAAAAAGGAAACAAAGCAACCAGGGACATGTGAACTTGGAGAAAAGAAGACAGGTTAGCCGCAGTTCATAAAGGAGAAAAAATATAATGGTGCTCTCAATGCATCAGGCCCCCCACCAACACTGCACCCAGAGTCCTGCTACCCAGGGACCATGCTCCTCACCAAGACCTCCCCACCTCAGCCACAGGCAGGAGAACGGAGGTAGACACCTTACACAAAACCAGCCAATCTTCTAGTTGACCAGTAACCCAAACCTGAGTGCAAAAGGATGCACTACGATGAGATTTTCCTTTTACTACAACTAGAACATTCTGGGAGACAGAAGCTGGATGATGTGTTGAGGGCAGGGGGCTAGAGTGGGCACGGGAATGGATAATCAGAGTCACGTGCAAGAAGTTATAAAGAGATGTCACCATGAGTAAGAGACCAGTTAACAAAGCAGAAAAGGCACAGAAGGAGCCAACACCAAGGAAGATTAGTCTTGAGTTCTAGTGCATGTCCCTTTCAATAAACCTTATTTTTTCTTGCGATAAGTCCAAGTAGGTCTCTGTCTTTCAACTAAAGAAGGCTTCGTAAGCAACTGTATCATCCACACAAGACTGAAAGCGTGGAAGGAAATACAGTACCTAAGCCAGACTATCATCCCAACAGGGCCCAGAATGCCTGTAACGTCAGATAAGGTAGGCTTGGGGCACAGGAAAGCTCCTCACTACCCTCAGGATTAGAAATCTGTGCTTTGTAAGCCTAGCACATTTATGGGTCTTTCTATTTCTCTTCTTTTATTTGCCTGTTCTTTTTCTGAGGGCATAACAACATGCCCAGAGAATACTTGGGCATAGGGACAGAGTACATGTTCCATGAGCAAAGATAAGCAGGGATATTTATAACCAGAGGTCCTCACACCCTCTCCGCTCAGGGACGATAAACAGCTTTTCATCACCTTTTTGCTGTATGGCAGAGGACAGGAGAAGCCAGTTGAGGGGACCCAGCAGAGAAATCATGAGTCCTGTCCAGTCTATTTCCTTAATAACATCAATCTTTCTCTCCTATCCCCACTGTCACCATTTAGTCCATTTTAGTTAGGGTGACTATTTATTGCACAGTCTTGGTTTCTGCTACACTGTTGTCCTGATGTAACTATTCACAGTGCTCACATTCACTCTCAAAACTATCCCAATTTGGGCGATAAATTACACAACCACCCTAATTTTGGTCCAAGCCCCCATCTTCTCCTATTTTGTATACCATTGGAGGGAAAAAAAAAACCTGTCAATCAATCTATAACACAAGTATACAAACACACTCAGTTTTCAGAGATGTTGAAATGTGAAAAAGAAGAACAGTGAGTCTTGTCATAAAATACATAAGTAATTGTCACAGATCATGAAGATAATCATGTTGAAGGCAAGATTTAAACCCAGGCAGTTTGATCCCAGTCCTGGCTTATGCCTCTTATCCTGGTATAATTACTAACAGCACCGAGTCAGTGCAACAGTCGCCCAAAGGGTCCCCATTCTTGCATTCCTCTAACCCTCTCCACACGATAACCAGAAAGAGAACTCTAAAGCATAAAACTGCTCTGCCACCCCACTGTCTAAAACCCTTCAGTGGCTCCCCATCGCCCTAAAGAACAAACCTTAACTCCATCACCAGACTCACAGGGATCAGCAGAATTGTGCCCCTGCTTATGTGTCCAGTCCCATCTCTCACTGATCCCCCAACTCAAACTCCACAAGCAGCCTTCCTGAACTTCCTTGGTGCCTGCAAGTCACAACCCTGGGGCCGAGACAGCCCAGAAATGGAAATGGGGCAAGCATGTGGAGAAATGGAGAGGGGTAGAAAAGGTGATGCCAGACCCCTCCCACCTCCACTCCCAGGACCCAGACCCAGACCAGGACACAGACCTATTCCTCGTGCTTTGCCACATCTTCAACATCAATTCACACATTATACCAAATCCCTCCAATTTAAAAATAAATTTTAGAGGTAAATTTTAGAGATCTATGCCTTCATGGCTACTGCCTATGTGCTATTCTTTTGGAATCATTTCTAGAAAGGGGCAAAAGCTAGCCATATAATCAGCTCACTGATCAAAGTCTGAACTCAGAACACCAGGCAACTATCCTCCATTACCATCCCCCAAAGTTGACCCTGCAAAGGTAATGCAATTTCACAATTTCTCCAGCAGTCCTGAACCCCAGAAGGCAGCGCTTGCACTGGGCAGACAGTGAAGGGCATGGGCCAGCTGCCATTTGGTACATGTTGTGACTACAATCTATTCTTCAGCTGTCCCCACACCTCAAATCTTTGACGCACATGAGGTCCAGAAGCCATCACTATTAAGTCAACACCAACACGTGCAAACATTTCTGAAACGAGTAACATCCAGGATGATGCAACTAAGCTTCCTACGTGACTCTTCCCACCGCCACCAAACCTTCACCCCATCAGTGGAATAATGAAGATAACAGGGCCCAGGAGGCAGGCTTTGAACTGTCTGAGCCTCAAGTTCCCCAGATGTCAACTGGGGATAATCATCTCTGTCTCATGTGGTTGTTGCCAGGATTAAGTGAAACAAAACACATGGAAAGACGAAGCCAGTGCCTAACCCTGAGACGGCAGCAAACAATAAATGTTTATTGAATATGGGAAAGGAAATTACTCTAGCTTAACAAAGCCTAAAAAAAATGCAAGGAAATTTAGCTTCAAATTCACTGCAAGAGAAATAATCATTTGGAGCCCACCATTTAATCATAATGTTCAATTTCTTACATATCATCTTATTTAATGTTTATAACCATCTGTGAGAACTATCCCCTTTCAGAAAACAATAAACAATAAATAAAACAAAAAACTATCCCCTTCCAGTCAAGTTCAATACTTGGCAAAGCAAGACCTGTCAGACCCAGAATATGAATTTAGTTCTATTTGAACCCAGAGCTCATTCCCCTTTCTCCTCTGCTACTCTGTTTCCCAGACCCTGAAAGCAGGGGAGGAGGGAGTCAGATAAGAGCCCACACAACAGCTGTGCAGTGTTGGTTAGTACAGCAGGATCAGCAGAAGCCCAAATGACCAAAGGTGCTAGTCACTCAGGGGCAGACATGGAGAAAGGTAAGCAGTCAGTCTCACTGGACGGTTCGGCCCACACAGGAACCTCTGACAATACAGCTTAATGTTTTAACAGCATAAGTAGCTTATCAGCATCAGGCAGGTGACTCCCTGGCACTGAGATTTTAAGCAGTTTACTAGGTAACCTCTCTATGCCTCCGTTCCGGTAACTGAAACACGAAAAGAGTACAATCTTCCTTGCAGTGATGTTGTAAGGGTTAAAGAAATACTGTGCAGAAATCACTTTGCACAGGGTCTATCACATATGAAATGAACAGTCCTATTATTATGAAAGCCCTTTCACAACTAGACTTTCTACAGACCCTTCCTTCCTCGCCTGTCTCAATTATCTGCATCATCCCTCAACTTCTGTCACTGACTTGCCTCTCCTCTCTGTGTACCCCACTCATGCATTCAGACCACAAAGCTTACTGAACACCTAGTCAGGCCAGCTAGGGAAAGAACATAAGAAAAATCATTGCCCTCACAGAGCTTATTTTCTTACATTTGTGGAAGCCAGACAATAAAGAAACGAACAAAAGAACACATAATAAACCACCAGGTAAGGGTAAGTGTTATAAAGTACAATAAAGCAGGTAAGGGATAGAGAATAATCCTGGCAGAGAGGGGGGCAGTCAGGCAAGATAATTAGGGAAAGGCCTGTCTGAAGACTTAACATGGAATCAGAGAGCTGAATGAAGGGTGAGAACAAGGCATGCGATCAGAGGGAACAGTGTTTCAGGCAGAGGGAACACAAGTGCCCCGGTGCAGGAACAAGCACAGTATCTCAGAAGACTAAGAACACAGCTCTACAGCAGTACTCACAGTGCTATAACATCATTATTGGTTTACACGCCAATTTTGCCACTAGCCTATGAGGCCCCTGAGGGTAGGGGCTTCTTTCTGCATTCACTCATTTATTAAGTGCATCTACACGCCCAGCATTCTCGTAAGCACAGGGTTTACAGTGAAGAACTAAATCTATATAGTCTCTGCCTTCGGGGAGCTTACAATGAATAGCATTGGGCATAGACTTTTAAGTGCTCAGAAATTATTTTCCAAATGAACAACACTTGCTTGATTTTTAGTTATGTAGTTCTACGCCATGCCGGGTTCCGGCACTTTCTACGGCCCTGTCCCTCCTTCCTCATTGCCTAGAAGATTATCATTCCTCAACTTCTCCTGTGGATCACCTGCCTCTCTCTTCTCCACACCAAACTGTTCACAATGACTCCCCTAATCTCCCCAGGTTCTCTCTCCCCTCTGCCTCTGCATGCCCTCCACTCGACCCGGAACGGCCTCCCCTAAAATTTCATTAGTAAATTGATTTTATCATTTGATCAAATGTGTACAAATGTCTCAAGTTCTTCAGGCAAAATGTTTCCATCAAGTAACAGAAAGCAATGTATCAAGTGACAATTCCAGATTGAGTAGTAAAGAGAGTTGAAGGACAAACGATCCAAGGTTACTTAGGTAATTTCTTTTCCTCTCCAAAATACGAGATATTTCCATGACTTCCTGGATGTTGTGCCTGCAGAACTGGGCCAGGGTACAAGGGCAGCAAAGTTCGCACGCGGAGGGGTCTGTGCGCTCCATCGCTCACCCATAAAAGAAATGTTTCATTTACAGTAAACAAAGCAATTTGGCACAGGAGCTATCACTTAAAGGTCTTCCCCACATGAAGGTCAATAGTTTAGCATCTAAATTATTTGAGAGAAATTTCCTTTTCTAATAGTAGAAATTGCAGCTGTACTTCACTTAAAAAGAAAAAAAAGTCCGATATTTATTCTCCTAGGCAAGAAGGCAGATAAGGTAAGTCACAACTTCCAGAGCTGCCTCCACAGCCTCATTTAGCTGATAAGAACTTGCACATAACCTCTAGTCCTTCACTTCTAAGAGCCCCGCATCCATCTTTCTCCTCCCACTTCCGGAAAGAGCAGAAAATTAGGCTGGAGCCATCTGTTTTGAAGTCCACGACAGCAGGGGCATGGGTGTAAGCAGTTTCCTTCAACAATACACATTCCTCTCCAAGTTCAGGGACTGAAGCCCTGGGCTTCACGGAGAACCACACAACAAGGATTCTAAAGCTGGGGCCTGAGAGGCAGAGCTTCCCACAATGTCTACACTTCTCTTACAACAGAACAGCTCCGTGAAGGTCACCCAGCCATTATGAGGGCAAATGTCCTACAAGGCAACAATCCCATGCTCAGAATTGCTATCCGGGGCGTTTAAACTTAGTGCCCTCAGCCAAGATTTCCCCTAAGACATAAGGGATGGGATGGGCTCATCTCTGTGCTCACCACGGCTGTGACCTGCTGTATTACACTGCCCTGTACCACAGCACCCTATTCTCCTGGCTCACTATCTGGACATGGCAAGATGGCCCGTCAGCCAGGATCTGGGTCTGTGAAGAGTTATCTAACAATGGTTAGGCCTTTACGAGAGTGCTGAATTCACTGAACAACATTCCCCCTAAAAGTTTCAAAGCCAGCCTAGGTTTATAAAAGAGTGCACCAATACAGTAATTAAATGTCTGGTCTTTGACAGCCAGGACTGGGATTCAGACCTAGCTGTTTTTTACTACCTGAATAACCTTGGGCAAGTCACTTAACCACTCTAAGCTCTTAAAAGCTCCTTATCAGACCCTGCAAGTTCCCACATGATCTGGCCCCTGCCTACCCCTCAGACCTCATCTTCTACCACTTTCCCCCTCTTTAACTGCCTGGACATACTGAGCTCATTCCTACCTCAGGGCCTTTGCAAATGCTGTCTGCTCTTCCCCAGAGTCTCAACTGGCTGGCTACTTTTCATTACTCAGGTCTCAGCTTAAATGTCAGAAAGTCACCTCCAGAATCTCATAAACATGTTCAGTATGTGAGTGCAGGTTGTGTAACTCCACTTACATAAAGTACAAAAAGGAATAAAACCAGTGTATGGTGGTATAAGTCAGGGGACTTGTTACCCTTTTCAGGGTGGAGGTAGTGACAGGAAGGAACACCACGGGGCCCTCTGGGTTGCTGCTAAATGATTAGTTTCTGGATCTGGATCTGGTACCTGGGCATGCTCTGTTTGTGAAAATTCACCAAACTCTTCACTTATAATATGTACATTTTTATTACGTATGTTATATTGTAATAAACAAATTAAACCAAAACAAAAAAACCACCTTGTCAAATTGGTCTTCCTTGGTCACCTAATCTACACCCACTCTCTTAGCTAAGTTGTTCATTCTCCATCCCATGACTCTTTTTTATTTTCTTCATAGCATTTGTCACTGGCTGAAATCATCTTGATCAGTCTATACATGTACAGTCTAGCCCTCCCCCACCCTCATTAAAATAAACTATCATGTGGCGAAGGATTCTGCCTGTCTTGTTCACCAACCCCAAATCTCAGCGTCTAGAACAGTCCTGCCAGATGGCATGGGCGGAATAAAAAATATATGTAAAATAAGAAATGGATAAAGGGACCCTTTGAGACTCTAACACCAATCAAAAGTCAAAATAGTCAAACCAAGAGCAGAGAAAATAAAAAACTTCAATGACATTAAGCATGAGGAATATGTGTCAAATGATTTTAAATTTAACCTTGGAAAGGGGGCAGATAAAGTGTCACTCTATGTATCTTTGTGATAGTGGTTAAAGTTACTTCTCAAAGCAGACACTGGGTCTTTTATCTCTGTACAGCCAACAGTTTTGCACAAGGCATGGTACACAGTAGGTCTGGGCCAAGAGAGGCAACAGATTTCTGAGACACCTGGTGAGTATTCTCAAGTCTGGTGGAAAAAGTGGGTCATGTTCAATTGTAATGTCTGCCATGGGCAAGAAGCTAGGTAGTCACAATATCAAAGCAGACTTAGCTGGAGCAGATAACTAAGAAGCACCCAAGAATCTGAAAATAAAGTTCCTTACAAGTCACCAGCAATACTCACCATTTTTATTGCCAATTCTAAGATGTTTATAAAGAAAAAATTAAAATGTGTCAGTAATGCTAAGAGACTTGGATGTTACATAATTACTACTGGTATGCAGACTAACTCACATGCTGACATAATGTATTTTCATGAGGAAATCACGGGCAATAGCCTAATGTGATGGAAATTTAAAAGTAAACCTTTATTCTGGAATCAGCTCTGCCACAACCTCTCTCTATAACCTTGAGCAAGGCATTGAAATTCTTTAGACTTCAATTTTTCTACCTGTGAAATGAGCTGGTTGGACTAGATGCTGGCTAATGCCCATTTCCAGTTCTTGGACACTGTATACTATTTCCAACTTTAAAAAATATTCTCCTCTTCTAAGCCTTGTTTACAGGATAGCACATCATCCACAACTATGTAAGTCAAGGTTACCAGATGGAGCGAGGTAACGCCCTTTTACCTAGTCTTCTCGCCAAACCAAGGGTATCTATCCTGGAGCAGATTCTCTGCAGTGCTGTGTGCAGGCTCCCACTTCTTGGTTAGCCAAGAAGCCCTATCATACTTCAGCCAAACACCTGGGTTTCTCTGTACGATTACTTCCTTTGCTCGAGTTTTCACTGCCCTGGGCCCCATGTTTCTCATCAATTCAAGTTTACACTCATAGCACCACAGTTCTTGTTTTTTGTAACACTTACATAATGAATAGGACTTGATCACCTGGAGGTATTCTCCTTACTCTATCACAATAGTTATTAGTTATTTTAATTAGACAAGACCGCCATTCCTTTTGCTATCCCACCATACTGTCAAGTGCCTATTAAGGATATTACAGTAAAAAGTATTAGCACCTTTTAAATTTACATTAACAAAAACAGAGAACTGAGAAGCCAGGAAATGAAAGGAGGGAAAAAAAAAAAAAAATAGAACACCTCGCAGATGTCATAATTAACCAAAGTTCAGAGTAACTCAAAAAATCATTAGTAGCTATCTTTAAAATTTTCTTAAAAACTATACTATGCATATCCTAAATTGCGTGAGTGATAATTTGCCTCTTATCAATTAAAAATGGGAAAATGGACACGAACATTGCCCTGATGCAGCTGAGCCCCACACTGTCCTTTCTTTAAAAGTGGAGAGAGATTATCTGTGGAGGAGAAGTTGAGTCGTTGAGTGATTTCTCCAACTGTTATCATCAACTCCTAACCCCCCAAAGGCCTCCTGACGACTGCGACTCTTGCCATCTGCAGAACGTGAAATCTAGTGGGGGCCAAGTTCTAACAGCTATTCAGCATCCACCACTGGCCCTCCTGGGTTTTTATTCTCCATCAACAAGAAGAAAGCGAACAGGGCCAATGGTCTGAGGCGTTTTAGCGACGGGATTGATTTTTCATTGAAAGAAGGGAGGCGGTTTCCCACTCTAATCCTTTGACCTTCGCATTTCACCAACTCAGGCGCCCCGGAAGTCTGCAAAAGCAGCAGGCAGCCTGCAGAGTTCACCCCAGGAGGCGAGTTACTACTACCAGCTAGTCTGGGATGGGTTTCTAGGCAGGTTCATCACGTGGCCTAGAAATGCGCTCAGGGATACAGACGTTTCAAAAGCAGAACTGGCAAAGCAGATAATAAAACCTCAGGACTCCAAAACCCGGTCCGGAGAACTTTCCCTCAACTTGCATGCAGCGCCTGGTACAGTGCCAGGGGCCGTCCGCGTGAGCCGAGGCGACCGACGTCAGCGACTCCTGCGGGGCCAGCTGGGGCTGCCGTCCCCCTGGGCCCCGGGCCCGCACCCCAGCGGGGGGCCGGGGGGGCGCCCCGGGCGCAGCACGGCGCGTGCTCCCCGGAGGAGGGGCGCCCGAGCCGCGCACGCGGGTCAGGAGGGGGACAGGAGAGGAGGAGGGCCGGGAGGGCCAGGGCCGGCGGGCGCCCCGCTAGCGCCCTTCCCGCGGCTCCTGCCGCGGGGCCCGCTCACCTGGGACCTGGCCGCCAGGAGCCGGGGCCGGAGCGCCAGGTGTCGCAGAAGTTTCCCGGCCTGCGCAGCCACGGGGGACGCCATCTTAACCAGGAAACCCGGGCGGGGGAGCCGGTCTGAGCGCGGGCAGGGGCAGGAGCGCGAGGGGAGGAGAGGAGGCGGGCCCGGCCGGCCCCCCGGACCGTCCCCCTGGGCTCGGCCCGCCCCGGGTCCCGGGGGACGCGGCCGCACCCGCGGGGCGAGCACCTGACCTCCGCTCCTGGGCCCGGCCCTGCCCGCGGGCGCTGCTGGGTGCACCCCGACCCAGGTTCACGTTTAGCATGCTGAAGGCGGGAGGCCTTCTCGCTCTGCTACCCTGGGTTACAATGTCAGCAAAAACAGGTCCCGAGTCCTGGGATCGTGCGGCTTAAACCGTAGCGGGCAAGACAGACAGACGAATATCAGTCATTGCAGTGAGTGCTAGAAGGACCGGCCCGGGGAGCTGACGCCATCTCCCAGAGACCTCTGTCTGCCCTAGGGTCACAGGGGCCCGCCCGGGGAAGCGATGTTTGAGCTGAGACTTGAAGGGAGGCGAGGGGGTCTGGTGAGCTCGGTGGAGACCCTCTACACTTGAGTAAGATTTTTTTATCCTTAACAGAATGTTAATGCAAAGCTATTGAAAAGTTTGAAGCCCAGCAATCACCATAAGAGCAGACATTTATCTGGAATTTACACGACTCTAACCACTTGCACATGTAATAAAAAAATGGCAATAGCAAATCTGCTTAATATGTGCCAAGCACTTTGCAGATATGAACTCATTTAGTCTGCATAGCAACCTTTCCAGTAGGTACCAGTGTAAAATCCTCATTTTGCAAAAGAGGAAACTGAGGCACAGAGAGGGTAAGTAACTTGATAAGGAGTGGAAATGAGATTTAAATCCATGCGCTCTCTCTTCTCCCCACGCCATCCAGCACTATTTTAGAATTTTTTTAGCTTACTTATTCTTGAGCCTATGATCATGAGAAAAGGTACAATGTAACAGAACTAGGCAACTACTGCTTCTAGTTCCTTCTTTCCCTCCTTTTTTTTTTATTTTGACAAATCAAATTTACAGAAAAGTTGCAAGAGTATTATCCCAAAATGCCCAAATATACGCAGATTCCCCACTTATTTACATTTTGCCCCATTTCCCATTCTTGATAGGTAGATATAGATACATAGATTTACAGCCCGTTCCTCATCAGGATTTTACCTGCTGGATTTAGTATCCATTGATGATTATCGTTTGAGTCAGTTATTATTGTGAAGGTTGCAAAACTGTGATTGTCTAATTTCATCCTCTTCTACATTTCTTAGTTTAAATTCTACTCTGAGAAGAACTCCTTTCTCCCACATTTCTTTATTTATTCTTTTATGTATTCACTTGTATCGGTATGGACCCATGGATTCCTTTTATTACGTTTGTGTGTGTGTGTGTGTGTGTGAGGAAGATCAGCCCTGAGCTAACATCCGATGCCAATCCTCCTCTCTTTTTTTTTTTTGCTGAGGAAGGTTGGCCCTGGGCTAACATCCGTGCCCACCTTCCTCCACTTCATGTAGGACGCCACCACAGCATGGCTTGATAAGCTGTGCATCGGTCGGTGCCCAGGATCCCGGCCTGCGAACCCAGGGCCGCAGGAGCAGAGCATGTGCACTTAACCACTTGCACCACCAGGCCAGCCCCCTCATGGATTCCTTTTTATTCAGTGTCAAACCTATGCTTTTTCCTATTACATACACTCTGCTGCCTCTGGATGTGGGTCATTTAATCCTCACAGGAAGCCTGCAAGAGGGTCCTACTGTTATTGCCATTTTGTCAGAGACAGGCCTGGGCCACGGAGAGATTATGTAACTTGCCCAGGATCACAAAGCTTGGGATCACACCCCAAAGCTGAAATCTAACCACTCTACTCCACACCCTCCTCTTGACATGAGTGGATCTGAGTTCCCATCTCATCCATCATTACTCCTACTGGGTCTGCTATCTAGCCAGGATGGAGCAAACCTTCTTATTAATGTTTGTAGACTGAATATTTAAACTTGGTGAGACCTTTGAACATGTCAGAAGGAAGCAGACCACCTGTAGAATTAATCAAAGGCTGTTTATTCAGACATTACTATGATAAGGGAGTCAGCTACTATCAATTTCCTTCTAGCAGAGACTAGAAGAAGATTGAAAGGAGAAAGCATTTTATAAAGAGAAAGCAGAGACTCTTAAGACAGTCTTTAATTGATGAGTTCTATTAGGATGAAATTTTTCTATTAGGGCAGGATTTTTGGAAGTGGAGCTAGGAGTGCCTTTCTGATTGCTTTTCAAGTACATTTGGCAGTTTTGATTGGTTCACTATCTGTTGGCACATGACTGGGAGATTTCCAGGCTGGGCACAATCATATGAAGTTTCTTATTTCAATTAGAAGACTGCCTGGTCCTCAGGTTTGGGGCCCAAGTCTTGCCTTAGCAATTCCTCAATGTCTTCACCCACATTCTCTCATTCTGCCTTCTCTGCAGCTGAGGGGCTGGGGAGACGGAGCAGAAGGACGTTCATACGGTATCCCCAGTGCCCAGCACTGGGCCAGGATTACGGAAATGTGCAATAAACACATGTAAGATGAATAACACTTACTGAGTTCCCCCTAAGACTTCTCCCTATTTTCTACCCTTTTTTTCCCAAACAGGAAGCTCTTTGAGGTCAGGGATTCTACCACAGAGTTCTGCACTGTGCTTTGCTGAAACAAGTACTGGGTTTTCAGTAAAACTTGATTGGATTCAAATCCCTCCTTTACCCCTTATAAACCTGTAAAGTCTCTACTTCATAGGGTGGTAGTAGGTATTCAGTGAGCTGTTGTATGTAAAGACCTTACACAGAGTAGGGGCTTAATAAATGTTATTTTTCTTCCTGTAGTAATTTCTTAATAAATATTTGTTTGATATCTAATGTGAAACACCAGAGCCAGTCTGAGATGTGGGTTAGGTCTCTGACACTTTGTAACTTATCTTGATAGCCCTGGAGAACTGTGGAGATGTGTAAATGCCAGATGAAAGTATTAAAGTATCCAAAGTGATTGCCTCCAGGAAGAGGGTGGAGGGTAGTGATCAGGGAACCATTGTATTTTTAGAGCTTCGAAAATGCAGATTCCAGGGTGGCCCCATTGCATAGTGATTTAAGTTCAGCACACTCCACTTTGGTGGCCCAGGTTCACGGGTTTGGAACCCCAGCCGTGGACCTACACCACTAGTCAGCCATGCTGTGGTGGCAACCCACATACAAAATAGAGGAAGATTGACACAGATGTTAGCTCAGGGCTAAAATTCCTCAACAACAAAAAAAATGCAGATTCCTAGACTCCACTCTAGACTTAATGATCACAATCACTTAGGATGGGGTCCAGGATCTGCATTTTAAATAATCTTTTCAAGGGGTTGTTTAGTTTGAGAAGTAAAAAAAAAGCAAACAAATCAACCCATAGCACAAACTTGCAAGTTTCCTGGTGAATCAAGAGACAAGTTACTTTGCCTTCCTCCACTGGGTTTCTAAACATAGAATGAAAACTGATACATTGTAGATGGAGGTGATGAATAAATGCTGTTTTCAGAGAGCCTTGACATGTTGGTACAAAACCCATCTTCTACCAGGAGTCTAGGTCAGCTGCGACATGTGGAAGCACTGGGTAAGGGTGAATAAACAGCTATTCTAGGCTTTTTCTTTATCAAAATTTCAATTGTGAACTGCTTCAACAGTAACTGTGGCCATAGGCAGTAGCACTATACAAAGCATTCTGTACTGTCTGGTATCGGATTGAAGCACAGACGTAGACATCAGACAAACTGAGTTCAAGTCTTGACTCTGAGATTTACAATCTCCATGACCTTGAGCAAGTTACTTTACAGGCTCAATTCCTTTATCTGTGAGAAGGGAATGATAATAATACCTATTTTGCCAATGAGATGCATTATCAAATGCTTGAGAGCTCAGTGGCTGTTATCCACCATGCTTTCTTTACTTGACTAAGAAATCCTTTTTCATATTTGTTTCTTCAGTATTCACATCTATGAGCCTCTGTTTCCCCATTAGTAAAATGAAGGCCAGGTATGACAGCATCTTACATGAACTGGGAGTTAACAATATAGCACTTCTCATCAACTTTGCATACGTTGGAAATACTAAGTTCTTTTTTGTGTTTGGGTTTTTTTTTGCTGAGGAAGTTTCGCTCTGAGCTAACATCTACTGCCAATCATCCTCTTTTTATATGTGAGCCACCGCCACAGCATGGCCACCAACAGACGAGTGGTGTAGGTCCGCACCTGAGAACAGAACCCAGGCCGCCAGCGCAGAGCAGGCCAAACTTAACCACTAGGCTGCCGGGGCTGGCCCAGAAGTATTAAGTTCTAAAACTCCAGGATCAAACTTTGGATTTAGAACACCTTGCCTACACTGTTTCTTATTCAGTTAATCATTCCGGTAAGGAAAATAAAAGCATCAATAGGCCCACACACCTTCCCTTTCATCTTAGCAGTGCATGTTAACAGTGAAATAATGTGCTCATTTTCATCTCCACACTGATTACTCCAGGGGCCCTGATTTGCCAAAGAGGCATGTCATGAAATCGAGCGCAGGGACTGTGTATCTAGCAGTTCCAATGGTTGTTTATCATTACCTTTTCATTTAAGCTTAAAAATCATTTGACAAATACAAACTCATTATAACTAGCAGAGCTGAATAGAATTTTTTAAGAAATAGCCCTAATTTTCATGAATAACGTATTTGAATTCATGCTGCTGTATGACAGGAATGAAAATCACTATTACGATGATGAAATAAAGGGCATTTGTAGATTTTGTTTGCTTTTTTCTTTTTTAATGGATAACAGATTTCTTGAATTTACAGGCAAAGAAACTTTGGCCTTTCATTATGTACGTGGGTAATATCTCTGCTGCTGTTTGTGACAGCCATTTTAACCAATGTTTCAATTGTGTTACTTCCAATGGCACAGAAAGAACTTCCATTGTGCTAAAGTTATTTTTCCCTCTTCAATAATGCATTAAAATGATTAATTTTGAAGGTATTTCTTAGCAGCTTATTTAAATTATAAGGTTCCCAGAAGAAAAGAAATCTAAAACTAAAAGTGTCTTCTCTGACAAAACTGCCCTGGGCTCAAGAGAAATACTCACTACCTCCTGGAGAGAATTCGGGGGGGTAAGTTTAGAGCCGTGGTAACAGTCAAAGTCAATATGAAAAAGAAGGAAGAATAAGGAACATCATAAACCCAGAGAGGGAGCAGTCAGGGACAAGGTCAGCTGAAAAGATTAAAAGTGGAGGACGAGATGTAACGACAGAAACAAGGGCAAGGACATTCTACTGGCAGAGAGTTTGGAGATGAATGAAGAAGATGGTAGAAACAGAGTGAAGAACATTCACACAAAGGACAGAGAGGGACATAGACCGAAAGAGAAAAATGGCAACAGGTTGTGGGAAAGAAGTTCCCCTCAGAAATAAAACCTACTTCCCCATTGCAAGTGGGAGACATGGAATTTAGCACTTTCAATAGTATTGAGACATCGTTTTTTTAAATACTAAAATAAAAATGGAAAGAACATTCTATTTCGCATGTTCTGCTTCATGAGAAAGTAAGCAGTCACAGCAATGGTTCTTAACAGAATCCTATTACGAGCTTTTTAAAAAATGTCTTTAGGGCTATATTCTTCAGAAGTTCTGATTCAGTAGGTCTGTCTTGGGGCCCAGGGATCTGAATTTTTATAAGTAACTCTCCCATCCCATCATCTTTATTGTAGGTTGTCCATGGCCCATGGTTAGGGAAGCACTGACCCAGAAGGTGGGACTTTGAACAGCAATCATCCAATTCCCCTCTCTGTCTCATTTTCTTCCCTATTTCTTATCCCACTTCTACTGTCCTCCTTAATCTTTCCCTCCAAAGTCTAATTTACTAGACGAGAGCAAGGAGTATGGAATGAGGCTCCAAAAAAGGTCTCCTTGCTATTCCCTCTGCCTGAAACACCCTTCCCTGTTGTTCACCAGGCTCAGGCTCTCTCATCTCTGGAATTTCAGTCATCCCCTTCAGGAAGCCTCCCTGAAGGCAAGGCTAGGGGTCATCTCAGTGGTTGTCACAGGGCAGTTACTGCATTGGCTTCTTATCTGCTTCCTCCTTCAGGATTTTAAAATCTGCAGTGACAGGGGTTGTGTCTTCTTCGAGATTATTACCCTGCTCACAGTACAGTGCTTAAAGCTGAACAGATAAATAAATGAAGATGAAATTGGTGCAAAAGTCACCCTAATAAGAAAAATTCAAAGATTCATTAATGTCTAGAAACCTGTCAGTACCCCCCAACAAGAAAGGAAGTTGAGGCCCATGAAGGGAAATAACCTACTCATTGTCACACAGTACACTAGTGGTTTTATACACTGTTCCTCAGTGTTCTTAGATACCTAAAAGACCCACCTCTCCTTCCTCTCTCCCTCTCTCCTCTACGTTTATTGAACACTTATTATGTGCTTTCTCAAAGCTTTACAGAAATTATCTTACTTTATCCTCACCACAGCCCTATTTTATAGATGTGCAAACTGAGTCTTAACAGCAGAGAGTAAGTTGCCTGAGTTAAAGAATAAGAGGGGGCCAATCCCAATCAATCTGGGATTGATTCCAGGCCAGCACTACACAACAGAACTTTTGCAGGGATGGAAAGGTTCTATACCTGTGCTGTCCAGTGCCATAATCATTAGCCATATATAGCTATTGAGCACTTGAAATGTGGCTAGATGAACTAAGAAAATAAATTTTTAATTGTATTTCATATTAATTAATTTACATTTAATTTTGAATGGCCACAAATGACTAGTGGCTACCGTGTTGGCCAGCGCAGGTCTAGGCTATCTAACTGATATACAAACTCTGCACCATCACACAGTTTTCTTAATTGGGTTTCTCCCATAGTAGTCCCTAAGACAAGGATTTGGTTACAAATAGCTTATTTAAGGGAGGGCAGTGGGTGAAGGAATAAGGAAGTGTGACAGAGAAGGTCAGAAACTAATAAAGCCTGCATTAATTGGCTACAGGCAGTTGGGGTTCATTTTTTCAGGGACTACTCCGAGAGGCTGTTCTAGATCACACCTCATAGTTGTCCCATTGAGTGGCAAGGCAGTGGTCGTGTTTGTCCACCAACTCCCACGCTTCATTGGTTGAGGGCTGTTCCTGGAGACACTCACACACCACCTCGCACCTCCATACTTCCAGCCTGCCTCTCTTTGGGACAGTCATGCCCATGTGGCTTGATAAACCCTTAGGCCAGAGAGACACAAGTGCCTAAGGCAGGGACTGTCCTGCAAAACTGCAGGTGACTTCCAGGGAGGTAAAGGGATGTGGGATCAGGTAAAACAACATTGCCTCTAGCTTTAAACTGATCAGATTAGCTCATATTACCGTTTTAGGTGGGGTGGGAAGAAGAGCACTTGAGATTGCCTTGGACAGAAAGTTCTGCTATTTAAAAAAAAAAAAAAAGTTTCCAAACTACAGTTGTAAACCATGCCCTTGCCTGTCTTCCTGCCCACACCTCAATTACTGAATTGTATCCTGTTCTGTGTCATTTCTAGCTCAGCATGGATGCTCTAAGCAGTGTGGACCCCACAAGGTAGCCATAAAATAGCCAACCCTGGACTTTCTCAGTGGAGACATGAAGAGACTCCAGCATTCTAGAAAGTATTTGTTTGGTTGGTTTTTATTTGATGTCTATAAAAAGATTAGCAGCAGCAAGAGAAGAGAATCAGAGAGAACCTACACGTGGTTTTAAAAAAAAAATAGATTTTACAGCAGAAGTAGATGGAAGGGGTGCAAATAATGATTTCTCCTCCTCTGATATCAAGCTCTGTTGAGTTCCTGGAAAAGCAAACATGTAATTATGGTAGAAGTAAATTGACTGAAAGCCAAGTCAAAGAGGCAGATCAGCTGCAGAAGCAGATTCACTCGCTTCTGCAAAGAAAGCAGGGGAAAGAGTCCTAGCCTCCTGCACTAGACGAGAGGTGCCTACAACCTCGGGCTGCAAGAATGCGGAGAACTCTTGATACTGTAGGCAAAGAGAATGTTGTCAAAGTTCTTTTGAGTCAATGGCCAGCCAGGGAGGCTAAGGAGAGCTTAGCCACCTCAAAGAAGAACCTGCCTGGAGGTTCATGCTACAAACCTCTGTAAATTTCCTTTCAAAAATTCTGTTTAAAAAAAAGATAGGAATAACCTCAGATCAAAGTTAGGGCAAGAGTCTCCACAAGAGTCAAGCCCATAATGTGACCAGGGGAAAAATAGAGAGAGACTAGAGTGAAATTTTTACATGAAAATATTTCAGGTATCTAGAAGCTCTTATGGAAATAAAAAACACTATGATAGACAAACGAAATGAATAAAATATTCAGAAAACAAGAGGTGAAAGTGGCCAATAAATAAGAAAAAGAAGGATTAGCTTCATGGACTGCATTGAAAAAATGCAAAATAAAACAAAAGATAATATGACCTACTAAAGTTGTACGTGTTTTTAAATAAATAAAAATGCTCAATGTTGGTACAATTGTGGGAGAAATGAATACTCTTCTATCTTGTTGGTAGAATTGTTACATCCTTCTAGAGGATGATTTGGCAATATATATCTAAAGCCTAAAAGAATTTAAATCCTCTAGTCTAATAATTTCCTTTCTTGGGGTTATCCCAAACAAATACTTAAATTTGCAGTCAAAGATTTTTTTTATTTTTTATTTTTATTTTTCCCCCCAAAGTCCCGGTAGATAGTTGTATGTCATAGCTGCACATCCTTCTAGTTGCTGCATGTGGGACCCGGCCTCAGCATGGCCGGAGAAGCGGTGCGTCGGTGCGCGCCCGGGATCCAACCGGGGCCGCCAGCAGCGGAGCGCGCGAACCCAACCGCCAAGCCACAGGGCCGGCCCTGCAGTCAAAGATTTTTGTTCAGAGATATTAATTGCAGCAATATATTTAATGATGAAAATGTCAAAATTACATAGCTAGTGAGTAGTTAATAAAAAAATACACTAGAATATTGAGCAACACCAAAAAACATATTATAAAATTTAAATTTACTTAAAGAAGCAATGTATGCACACTGTAAGATTTTTAAACTTTCTGATGGTAATAGCCATTGTTAACAGTTTCTTTTATTTCTTCAAGAAATTTTCAAGATATTTTCTATCTATACATTTTCCATTTACATATATCTATGTATATACTATCTCTATCTACCTTTCTACCTATCTATCTATCTAACTATCTATCTATCTATCTATCTATCTGGCCCACTGCTTTTCTTTGTAAATAAAGTTTTATTAGAACCCAGTCACACCCATTTGTTTACGTATTGTTTATGGCTGCTTTCCAGTTACAATTGCAGAGTTGAATAGTTGTGACAGAGACCATATGACTAAAAATATGTAATATCTGACCCTTTACAGAAAGTTTGCTAACCCCTGCACCACTATTAGTATGTGATCTCCATGAACTTTTTGTCTACTTTGTTTGCTTTTGTATTCCCAATGCCTAGAGTGGTGCCTGGCACATAGTAAGTGCTTAGTAAATATTTATGGGGTAAATGCATGGGATCAGTTGCTCCAGTTAATGTACATTCATGTGGTTTCTACATGTAGTGGGTTTTTTAGTATTACAAATAATGCTGCAATGAACACAGATCTTTGCTTACTTCTCCAATTATATCAGACACAATAGTTTGAAAAATATTTTATGACATGGGAAACCTATTCATATGTAACAAATTTTAAAAAACGGACTAAAAATTTTGTTACTTTAAGTTTTGTTTTTAAAAGTCTATGTGTGTGCGTGTGTGCGTGTGTGTGTGTATAACCATAAATCCTTTACAGCCTAGGAGCTGGGATTGGGGTGATTTTTGTTTTCTTTATTGTTTTCTAAACTTTCTACAATTAACACATGTTGATAGTAAGAAAAAACCAATAAAATTTATTTTATAAAGGAATTAAAAGATCCTTTTCATCTTGTCACTTCTGTGTCCTATGCAAAAATATTAATGCTTCTCATTGCTCTAAGTTAAATCTAAATTCTTCCGCCTGGTGCTTAAGGCTATCGAGCCTCTGGTTTAACTACATGTTTTGAACAATTTCCTCAATGGCTGTCCTGCATGGAAGGTTTGCTCAGCCAGACTGGGATATTACTCTTTGTCCTCAGAAAAGAACATGTATATAGGAAAGGAAATATAAATTTCACCTTGGCATACTTAGTCATAGCTTTTGTCCTGCCCACAATGCCATCCTTTTCTCCACCTTCCTGAGCCTGCCACTGAAGTGCCCAGCACTTCCCAGTAGTCTTCCTAAGTCCTTCCCACTGCAGCATCCTCCTGCAGCATCACCATCTTGGGGTCATGGGTGGCAAACATGAATGCCGTTCGGAGACAAAGCAAGAAAACCTAAATGAATAAAGTAAGCCATACAAGGGAATGAGGAATCGTGGGGACCATGGCAACAAGTACATGTTTCATCTAAAGGCAGTCAGATGAAAATAATAAATTTATTTTGAGAGGCACACCAAACAAAGGCAAGACAGCTAACAAAATTTGCCCTATAGTTTATACTGTCTGTTCATATAAACTGCTTGGAACTTTTCCTTAAAGCCTGTGGGGTTCAGGGATGCTGAAAAGCGGGGAGAAGATGAGAGTTAACTAATGTTCAAGAATAGGATGGGGGTAGGTTGAGAATGAGGGATGAACAAGAGATTTCGGGGTTAAAGAGAATGGAGAGGGTAGGATTTAATAAGGGACTAAGGATGTCTGTGGTGGAAGTTAGGCAGTAATTTTTAAAATGAAATTCTAGTGTTTTGTTCTTTAGGCTACTTCAAAATATCCTTGGTTTCAAAATGGCTTCATCTAAGCAGACCAAACAAAATATCTTGCTTCATCCCTTGTACCTGCTGTAATAAAAACAGCAACAGCTAAGCTCAGTTGGCTCTATATTATGTGCAGGCACTGTCTTAAGCACATTTACCTAGAGTGTCTACCTGACTCAGTTCTCAGAATAGCTCTATGAGGTTATCACTATTGTTCTATTACAGATTAGAAGAAAGATGTACAGAGAGGTGAAGTGATTTGCCTTAGGTCACATGGCTAGGAGGTGGTAGGACTGATTTTTGAATCCAGAGTCCAATCCAGAGGTTGTACAATGAAGACAGATTCTCTGCAAGTGTTAACCACTTAACCACTGCCATGTACAGCTCAGAAGTGGTACAAGAAGGGGAATGTTTGGTAGCAAGGGTGTAAATTAGGGTTTCTCAACCTCAATAATACTGACATTTTGGGTTGGATAATTCTTTGTTGTAGGGGCTGTCCTGTGCATTGTAGGATGTTTGTCAGCATGCCTGGCCTCTACTCACTAGGTGTCAGTCGCAAACGCCCCCTCCCCCCAGCTGTGGTAATCAAAAGTATTTCCATGTATTGCCAAATGTCCCTGAAATAGGGGGAGGAGGGAAGAAGGAGCAAAATCCCACCCACTATAAATATTTATACCGCTGGTATAAATATTTGTCCTTAGAGCAGAAATTTAACACAATATTGTCATTCCTCTTTTTATGGACTTTTGTAATCCCAGATGTATCTCTCCCCCTACCAAAAATCCAGTTAAAAAAAGGAGATTTGTGCATGAAATGTTGTACATTTTATATATCTCATCTTTTAGTAGGTTAATTTCTTAAAATATCATAATGAGAAGGAAGCAAAAAGTTTTAAGTCATCAAGCAATCATTAAATGAATTATAATAGTAATTCTCATGTCATTAGGCTGATTTCAGCCAAGCTGAGGAAGTACTATTCTAATATTCTGCACAATATAGCAAATTTCAATTTGAAAATTCTCCAAGCAGTTAATGGTCCTGCTATCCATCTGATTTAGTAAGGGGTTCAGAGCATTTGTGAGCTACACTTTCTCAGGAAGTCATTTTTATACTAACAGCATTGGTCTGTGCCATTAAGATCATTTTTTCCTTGATAAAGTGAGTTTTTATGTTATTGTTGTGTGTCTCAGGGAAAAGTGTAATTTTTAATGGAAGAAACCTAAGATTAGCCTCCAAATTCCCATATGTGATTTCATATCATCCGTCTGTGCAAAAGGAGAGTATTCTAAAGAAAATCAGTTCAAATTATTAAAAACAACTGATACAGGAGTATGGAAAGTGTTGTTAAAGTGTTTGATTATAAGTAATAATACAAGTTGTATTTCTAAGCCAGCAAAAAAAAAAAAAAAGTGAAATCTATTTGAGCTCTAATTCTGAAAGGTAAACTTTGCAAAGTTCAACACTGGCTATTTCCTGTGGCCTAATTGGATAAGAACAATTCACTTGTTTGATCCAATTTGTTCTATCCTGTCCATCTGGCTAATTTCACGTGACAAGGGCAGAAAGTCCTAGCTCCCACTGCTTACCAGGGATTTGAGTCAGGACTGCTGCTGCTGCAAATGTCAGACACTGAAGCCAAACCCAGGGTATTTACTGGCCGACATAAAACACCCCAGAAGAAAAGAGTGCCTGTTCTTAAAGGTAACTGGCACCATGGGCCTAAATATCAGGAAGGGTCTCTTTCTCTATTCATCTCTGCTCTGAGTTTCTCTCAGTTTGGCTTTCTTCTTGCATAATAGTATTTTTTTACAAGATGAGGAACTTGAGCACTAGGAGCTCCAGTGTCACAACCTTACATCCTCTTGATTGTAGAGGAAAGAGAGCCCTCACCCCCTAGTCCAAGTTCTAAAAATATCTAAAAAACTCTGATGAGGCCAGCTGGGATGCCAGTTCCATTCTTGGACAAATCTCTGTGGCAAAAAGGGCCTGCCATACTGTTTTATGTTGGGTTCAAGTACAAGTGGTTTTATTAAGGAAGTTCTCCCGGTGGGAAATGGTAAGGGAGTGGGGAAAATAAGATAAGGAAGGGAAAATGCTGCAATTTCAGATAAAGTGCCAGCCTCCATCTGGGAGCTCTGGAGCATATTTGCACGTCAGAGTTTGTCCCCATCTAGAAGCAAGGCTACTGGGTTTTTGCACCTGTGTACCAATCATTGACTACAGGTTGCCCTGAGGGGATATAATCTCCTAGGCTTTTTCAGCTCTGGCTCTGTTGGAGGTGAGACAGTTCTAGTATCCCAGGGGCAAACCTGTGAAGAATGTTGCAGGTACTAGCTTTTTCCAGCAAAGCCCAGGGAAATTGGGGCTGGGCACACAGCACTGCTGTCTGCTGCATACTCCCATCCCTGAGTGGCCAAAATATTGGGTCTTTAAGATTGGCAACCCCAACCAGAACCATGATTTTGAGCCAAGGAAGAACAATTCATCAGAACAGAGAAAATTCTGTTACATGAAGAAGAAACGGGTGATGGGCAGACGGAATAACGAATGTCAATTCTATATGGCTTCAACTGGTTTGGACTCACCAAATTTGACCCCAAGCAAGTTGAGTCAAGGTCAGATAAACACACATTTAGAGAAGGAAAATTACATTTACTGAAAATCAACTATGTCACTAACAGTGCTTTTGTTGACAGCTTCATTGAGGTATAATTAGCATACAATAAATGGCACATATTTAAAGTCTAAATTTGGTAAATTTTGACATATGTATACCCCATGAACCCATCACAGCAATCAAGATAATGAGCATCTCCATCACCCCAGAAGTTTCCCTTTCTAACCCATCACTCCCACCCCTCTCCACTCCTCTATCCTTACGCAATCACTCATGTGCTTTCTGTCACTATAGATTACTTTGTATTTTCTAGAATTTTATATAAATGGAATCCTACAGTATGTATTCTTTGTTTTTTGGTCTGGCATAATTATTTTGAGATTAATTCATATGGTTTTGTGCATCAATATTTCATTACTTTTTATTGCTGAGTAGCGTTATAACATATACCACAATTTGTTAATCTGTTCACCTGTTGATGAACTCTAGTAATTTTATGTATCACACTAAATTTACATGTCATATTCTTTTCACAGTACTGTGAGTAGGTCTTTTGCCCATTTTCTGAAAGAGGCATTTAGACTCAGAGAGATGAACTAAGTGACCTAATTACCCAGTTCATAAGTAATGCAGCTTAGATCTCAGGATTTTCTCTCAACAATATCTGTGTTTTTTCCTACTCTCCCACTTTTCTAAGAACACAAATTAGACACTCATTAATTGATTGTTATCCACTCTAATTAGCAAAATTTACACATTCAGAATAGGCTTTCCTATTTTATACTCTTACTTAGCCTTATTTTCATCTTTTATGCTTTCTTCATGCCACAATTTGGAAAAAGACCATTTCTTCCTCCTTTACTCTTAAAAATAATAAAGCAGAATAATTCGATAGGATGTTTCCTAGAAAGTGTTCAATCTTTGGTCATTTTTCTCTACTATGCCAAATCATTTTTCCATTTCACTATTGAGCTACACAACTGATAGTTTAAGAAGTCAGCACTAAATATGTGCCCAATTCAGATGCCTTGAGGAGTAAGATGGGAAATGATACTAGATAAAAGCGTTAGCAATTTCAGATTTCTCAGTGGCAAAACCTCACACCTCACTTCTTAGAAAACTCCACTGCACCTACATCGGCACCTTAAATTTCTATAAAATTTACATTTTTCATTTGTGTATGCCTAACCTCCTCAGCTCAGTTGTAAACTATTTGAGAGCATCTACCAAACCAACTCTGTATAAGATCTGGATGTCCAAGCTTGTAGTTCTAAATCTAATCAACCAGAGAGCATGCACTTGAATCTTGCCAGCCTAAAGTCTTCAGATGAGAAGATGCCTAAGAATACAGTTTGACAGATTTTATGTATATTATAATAACCTCATAAAGTCATGAGAGCTGGGGAGCCAGGGAGCCAAGGAACCAGGGAGAAGATCCCTAAAGCCTTGGTACGGAAGAATGCAGCAGATTCTATTGGAGCTCTGCTCATATTACCTAAGTGCTCACCTCTGTACTTGGAAGGCCACTGCTGAAATCTCTTTGATTTTCTCTGCCTAAGATCATTTCTAGCCTGTGGGAATAGGCTTGGGCAACATGCAGAACAGGCCAGAAATGCAGGAAGGCCAATGCCCCCAGAAGCAATCCTCAACCAGTAATGGAGAGTCGGTGGATAAATGCCTCAGCTCTCTCACCTCTTGGATGGGATAATTCTGAAGCTGTCCTACTTTGTCTCTTAGAGTTCTCCAGTAGGATTGAGCTTTAGTTACCTGCAACAGTTACTGCTCAATAAATCACCTGTTATTGTTTTCCTTCCCTTCTGTGTCTCACTTCCCAACTCTTCTACCTGTGCTTCCTGGAATCATTTCCCAAATAAACTTCTTGCACCAAGATCCTTGTTTAAGAGGCTGCTATTGGGGAAAACCAAAAAATACAGACATTAACTGAAAAAGCAGTAACAGCAACCACTGTTCACGTCTACAGTATATTGGGTTAAGTGCTTCATATTCATTAACCTGTTCAATCCCCATAATGAATGCAAGAGGTAGATATTTTTATTCCCATTGACTAATGAAGAAATCGAGTCTTTGGAAAGTTAAGAAACCTACCCAAGTTCACACATTAAGTGGCAGAGTCAGGTTCCACCCAACTCTGACTGACTCCCAACTATGTTTTATACACTATCAAAACTCTCAGGCCAGCTCCTTTGGAGTTGTGTAATGCACAATTAATACAAGCTGACCTGGGAAATGTCAACATCTTTCTCTTATATGTTTTATAGTGCCCAGGAAAGGACTGGGTACATTGTAGCTCCCAGTAAAACCTAGTTAAATTGTGAGGACTTTTTCTTTCTTTGTTGCTACTCTTTTGAAACCTTGACATGCAGTTTGAAATGAGCATTAGCTCTCCTAGCTGTGTTTGCAGAAGCAATATCAAAATGATACCCTGTTCATATTTCTGTCTACCTTCATTCTGGCCTCACTGATGGTGTGCTGATGAAATTACTATAAGTGAACATTCTCATTCTGTGCCTCTCGTTTTTGATGAAGGAATCGCAAGGAGTTTCCAATATATTTTATTTTTTAATATGATAACACACACACACACTATTTTCCTTGTTCTTGAATATATGCAATTTATCTATCAGAGCAGGTTACACTTCTTCTTTTTTTTTTTTTTTTATAATTTCATTTATTTATTTTATTTTTTCCCCCAAAGCCCCAGTAGACAGTTGTATGTCATAGTTGCACCTCCTTCCAGTTGCTGCATGTGGGACGCAGCCTCAGCATGGCCGGAGAGCGGTGCATCGGGTCACGTCCGGGATCCGAACCCGGGCCGCCAGCAGCGGAGCGCGCACACTCAACCGCTAAGCCACGGGGCCGGCCCTACACTTCTTATTCAATTGTTTTTATTCCTTTTTCATCCATATGCCAGAGAGAAGGAATTTTAATCACTGAAGAAGAATTTGTATAATAATAGTGATCTCTGCAATTCGTTGAGTGAAAAGCAAGAATAAATGATCTGTAGATTCTTAATGCATTGCTCCAAATATGAGTTTCAATTTGCATAGAAGTTTCAATAAATTGTTTTGTGTCCCTAAAGACCTACAGATGCCTCATGGGATACATTGCAAAGGATTCCGTTTAGAAAGAATTTTGTTTATGAGTAATATATTCTCTGCACTTTTCTCCCCTCTGTTAACGGCTAATGACATTGAACAATACAAGCATGCTGTTTTTCTTTTCTTTTTAATAAGATGTCCAACATGAACTTCAGGCTCAAGTTTTCTGAGTTTTTCAGAATTCAGCACAACTTTTCATTCAAGGATTTAAAAGCACAACACAATAATAGTTGAGATATGATAGCTTAAACTTGTACAATAATTAACTTTGCACTTAACAAATAACACATAGTACACTTAATTTTTATCTATTTTATCTTTAGAATATGCCTATGATACAGGTACTATTATTATATCCATTTTTAGATAAGCAAACTGAAGATTAGAAATGGTAAATACTTTACTGAAGGTCAAACAATTATTATAATGTTTAAATATTACCCACAAGTTTTGTCATTTTGTACCTCTATAGTAAGTCCTATTTAGACTTGCCATGTAGACACTGCCTTGCAGGTTAGCCTAAATATCAAATATTTTTGTCTTCAAAACTTGGTGCTTGTTCCAAAGGCATTAAGTGGTTTATGCTTTGCATTATGTGGTTGAAGGATTTTCAGATTACTTTGCTTGATGAAAGGAGTGGTAGTTAACATTTTTGTGACATCTAAATCAACTTTAACCTATTCAACTTAAAGAATAACATCAAGTTTTCTTTTTTTTTGCTGGTAAAGATTTGCCCTGAGGCAACATCTGTTGCCAATCTTTCCTCTCTTTTTTTTCCTCCCAAAGCCCCAGAACATAGTTGTATATTCTAGTTGTAGGTCCTTCTAGTTCTTCCATGTGAGCCGCCGCCACAGCATGGCTACTGACAGATGAGTGGCGTGATGCTGCACGGGGGCAACTGAAGTGGAGTGCACCGAACTTTAACCACTAGGCCATCAGGGCTGGCTCAGCATTAAATTGTTCATATTTTGTTGTTGTGGTGGTTAATAAGAACTCAGAAACTACATACATATGCTAATGATTCATTTCTGGATTTATTGTAGTCTGATAGTATTGATGAAAGACTATTAAAAACAAATTATCATGGGCAGAATAAATAAATATTCTTCCTCTTAAATTTTAATTTTATATTTTTTAGCTTAAGTATATTATGAAGCTTCAAGTCTAATATCTGAAAGCTTATACACTCTAACATCAATAGAGTATCATTTTTGAAATTGTTTACAAAATTTCATATGAAAGAGGAGAGAGGGAGCCAATGTGCTTTTTTACCTTATTGGATCTCTAATCTATGCCAGGCATGTTCCAAAGTATTATTTCCTTTCATTCCGTTGGTGTAACAGCCGTGAGAAGCAAGTACTGATATGCCCCAGCCATTGAACCAAGGGTCTGCAAGGTCGAGGGACTTGTCCAAGCTGAAGCCACTGGGCAGGGGCAGGGTGGGGTTTTGAATCCTGGACTGTCTAACTTCACGGTCCAGATTTTTTCTGTTCCAGGGTATCCAAAACGTGGATGACACAGAACACTAATTTCAAGGTTGATGATAGGTGTAATGTGAAAATAAGGTTTTCATACAGGCCAAATTAATTTGAAGAACAGTAGGTGAAACAAAGTTAATCAGATTTCTTTACTCTAGGGTTTCTCAGAGCCCATAACGTGCTAATTCACAAACTGCATCTGAACTGTGGCCAGCAGAATTCTAAGACAGCTCCAAGATTCCAACCCCTGGGTGTACATGTCCTATATGATCTCCTCCCGTTGAGTGAGGGTGGGATTTGTGAAATTGATGAGACATCCCTAATGTTAGGTTACATTATATGGCGCATGTGAAGGGTCCCAAATCAGTTGACTTTAAGTTAACAAAAACAGAGATTATTCTGGGTGGGCTGGACTTACAGGTAAAAGCCCTTAAAGGAGGGACTGGATCATCCTGCTGATGTTGAAAAACAAGCAGCCATGCGTTTTGTTGAAGGGCTGCCTATAGTTGCTGAGGGCCTCAGTCTAATTTCCACAAGAAACTTAATTCTGCCAATAGCCATATGAGCTTGGAAGAGGACTTGAGCTCCAGAAAAGAACACAGCTCAGTCAACACCGTGATTTCACCCCTGTGAGAATCTGAGCAGAAGACCCACCTAAGCCAAGCTTGGACTCCTGACCCATGGAAACTGAGAGATAATTCATGGGTGTTGTTTGCAGCCACTAAGTTTGTGGTAATATGCTACATAGCATAGAAAACTAACATGGGGATATAACACTTAATTGTCAAGAAATCTTTTTATCTTTCTTTTTTTTTCCGGTGTCTCATATGGGACTGGTGTTCCATAAAATCAACTTTTGGTAATGCTGCATTTTTAATGACATTCTTCTCTCCTTTGGAGAAAGGGTAGTGGTCAGAACACAACATTTGCTTCTAGGAATAGGCAGACTTTATTCCGATTAAGAGGAGAAGGGATGCGTGCTCCTTTAGTGGACCTAGACTCAGCGTGGGATGAGGGTTGAAGCCGATGAATTAGCAAGGTCAGGCCAGATAAGAAGAAAAATGGTAAATTTAGCTTGTGTGATGTTAATTTTATGTGTCAACTTGACTGGGCCATGGGATGCTCAGAATTTGGTTAAACATTATTTTTTGGTGTGTCTCTGAGGGTATTTCTAGATGAGATTAACATTAGAATCAGTAGACTGAGTAAAGCAAGTTGTTCTCCCCAGCGTGGGTGGGCCTCGTCCAATCTGTTGAAGGCCTGAAGAGAACAAAAGGCTAAGTAAGAAAGAATTATTTCTCTCTGCCTGACTGTCTTCAAGCTGGGACATCAGTCTTCTCCTGCCTTCAAATTCAGACTTGAATTGGAACTTACACCATCAGCTCTCATAGTTCTCAGCCCCTTGTACTTGGACTGGAACTATACCATTAGCTCTCCTGGGTCTCCAACTGGCAGACTGCCGATCTTGGACCTCTCAGCCTCCATAATCATGTGAGCCAATTCCTTATAATAAATAAATAAGCAAATATTTATAAATATAATGAATGAATGTATACATCCTATTGGTTCCATTTCTCAAGAGAATCTAGACCGATGCAGCTGGATTCACAGTGGTGGGGACCTGGAATAATGGGTGGGCTATTCAAACAGGTCTTCACATGGTGAAACTTCCCTTCTCAGCCTCACCGATTCTGAAATTCAAACTATCAACGCCCCAGAGTTGATGAGTGATGTTTTCCAAAGACACTGAAGAAGGAAACCAAAATGCCAATAATTTACAATGAGAAGCACAGAATCAGAGAGACCATTTCTGCCTGATCAGGTCACCCCCTTCTTGTAAAAGCCACATTAGTGATGGTGTACATATGGAGTCTAAGAGAGAAGGGTGCCTCCTAGATGACCCCCAGGTTTCTGGTTTGCTAACAGGATGGCTGGTTGGTGGGGGCCCTCACTGAAAAGGGAGCTCAGATTTAGTAGAGAAAGATCATTAGTTAAGTCATGTTGATCTTGAGATGCCTTGAGATATGCAAAAAAGAGATGTCAAAAAGGCAATTAAATGTGGTCATTACTGGGCTAGAAATACATATATGTGGGCCATCAGCATAAAAGTCTTACCTGAAGGTGTGACCATGGATGAGATTATCCATGGAGGGGAATAAAGGGAGAGGCCTAGGATTCTTGAGGAATTCTACAGCTAATGGGCTGGAGGAGGATAAACCTGAAAAGGTGACAAGAAGCTTTTGTACAAGCATAAGAAGATAGAGTTTGAGCTCTTACTTGAAGGATAATTAAGCTTCTGACTAGAAATCAGTAGGAAGGACATGCAGGGATAAAGGTAACGTAATGAGCTAAATCATTCAGGACAAAGTGAGCAGGGCAGATGTGCAGAAGAGCCAGTTAGTTTGACTGTTGTGGCTGAGAGGGAGACAGAACTACAAAAAGGAACCGGCTGTCATATGATGAGCAGGCTAGAATGTCATTGTAAAGATTTGTATTCATTCAGCAGACTTGTGGTTTTTAAACTTGGGAGGCTGAGTGTCAGGCTCTGGACATTCTGTCTATACCTCAGCTATAGCACCTTTGCTTTTTCTTTTCATATGTGGCTGAGGCAGTATTTTGAGAAATGAATCTATGTTATTTTTCTTCTCAGTACTTCCCTCCACTCACATAGGGGTTTGCTGTGTGCTCGTTGCCTGGTTTGATTTTCCAGGGGGGCCAGGTGTTGGAAACTCAAATTGCCTAGAAGGATGAGGCAGGTAATACAAATAGGTCAAGGACTGGCTGCAAGAGAACCAAGGAATGAGGAGACCTGCGGTAAACCGGAGAGCACTATTCTCTTTTAAAAGATTCAAATTTAAAACTTAAATTAACACACAAATAAACAAACAAAAACCCTGTGCACCATGCAAAGCTTGACCATGGGCTGTAGTCAGCCCAAGTGCCACCTGTTTATGTCTCTAGACAACTTTGGAAGAATTAGGTGAAGAAAGTGCTAGAAAATTAAAGGGAACAAAATTTACAGGTATACTAAAATGTGCTAAAGCAGCAAGAGAGAGATTACAATTTCCCCTTTCCACCCCCTAAAATGGAGGGATTCCTCCAGATTGGGGGGGACCAAAGTGAGAGCTTTGAAGGCCCCTGAATTCCTCCCATCTAGGGGATAATAAAGCCTTAGAACAAAGGCTATATATGGCGGACATGACATGGAAGCAGCAGAAAGCCTTTGCGCTGGAAAGGGCTGGGTAGACAGGGACAGTGGGGGAGTCAACAGCCACTTCCCAGGATCCACGTATGACTGAGGACCGGGGAAGCCCCTCTGCCCCTCAAGCTGTTAGCTCTGCTTAGGATCCCAGCACTGTGCTCAACTCTGGAAATGTGGGGTTGGTCACAGGGTAGACTGAGGGTTTCTTTCCTCCTAGAAAAATGAGAGGTCAGAAATTAAGCTAAATTATTTTAAAAATAATAAAAATAAAGTTATGACAAATTGCACCCACCTGAGTCCGAGCCCAAGATTCCTGTCTGTTGTGTACATTCTGGAGTTCCACAGAACTGTCGGGAAATCAACTGGGCTCACTGTTGCGGGTGACTCATCACCCTAGTTTGCCTGGACAGGACTCCCCTCAGTTTTTCGATGCAAAAGCTGGGGAAGTCCCAAGCAAAATGGGACAAATTTGTCACTCTATCACTACCAATGAAACAGTTACAAATTACTGTCCAGAGCAAGGCTAGGTTTTTGAAGGGGAAAACATGTAATTAGAGCTGTGTTTTGGAGAGATCAATCTACTTACTGTGTGTAGGATGAGTGGGGAGACAACAGAGGCTCCAAGACCAGCTCAAATACTACAAGGGCTCTGATGAGAGATGGGAGGAGCTTGAAGTAGGAAAGAGGCTCTCAGAATGCAGAGGAGGGGCAAGATTCAGAGGACACCAGTGGTAGGTGCCCACGCCACCAAATTTGGAGATGCAGAGTCAGGATTTGGTGACTAGATAAAACCTTAACTGTGCTGGGCTGATTTAGGCAATGGCTCCTTAGCAAATAAGAATTAAAAACCTTAACTTAGGTGATAAAATATTTTCTATTTTCAATTCTGTCAGTTTACACCTACCTATTTATGAAGACTTGGCAACACATTCACCATTAGGCTATGCCAGTGGTTTTCAACCAAGGATGATTTTGCCCCCCAGGGGACATTGGGCAATGTCTGGAGACATTGTTGGTTGTCACAACTGAGAAATGCTACTGGCATCTTGTGGGTAGAGGCCAAAGATGTAGCTAAACATCCTACAATGCGCAGGAGAGCCCTCCACAACAATTATCTAGCCTAAATGTCAACTCTGCAGAGATGAGAAGCCCTGGGCTATATGAAAGAGCATGAGAAAAATATTGCCATTACTGTATAAAGCATAGATTCTAAGTCTATCTAATGATGCATGCTTTTCAGAAAATATTTCTTAGATTAGACTGTGAACTTTTTCAACTCAGGTGTTTTTACCTCTGAATTTCTAGAACCTAGCATATAACAGCTGCCCAATAATTGTTCAATGCACAAATGATAAAAGAATAGCTATCATTTACTGAGCTCTTATTGTGTCACGCATGTCTTTAATATCTCGCTTAATGTTCGTAACAACCCTCAGAGTTAGATACTATTTTTATCATTTTGTTTTACAGAGAAGTAATTCACTTTTTAGCAAGAAAAGCAGCCAGTACTGGAACCTTTGCTTATCTGACACTAATGTTCGTTTTATTAACCTTCACACTGCACCATCTCTCTTTGAACATAGACCCAAACTGTGTTGGCCATAATCAAATTTCCAATTACTCAAATGCTGGAATAAACGTCTTTATAAGCTTCATAAACTATCCTCTACCCCCCCTCTTTTTGTTTTGTTTATTGTCACTCTCTAAACATGCTATTGCTATATGCACATTGAATTTATAAAGTAGTGTATTAGTGGGGAACATTCTATTTTTTTATAGCACAAACATTTCCGGCTGTATTCCTGGGATTTATGCATTAATATCACCAGTTGGATGGTGTGTTTGATATTATTTCAGTAAATAAGAAATCCGTGAAGAAATTCTTGATGATAACAGTGAGCAATGATTGCCACTCCTCTCCCCATTTAAACAATCTCATTCTATTATATTGGAGTGAAATGTAACCCAGCACATTTTCATTTTATTCTCTGCTTATATTGTTCTCTCAGTGACTTTATTCATGAAGGAAAAAAAAAGTGAACTGAGATGAGGAAAATTCTATAGCAATGTACAGTAGGCTCTAAAGAATGTACACCGTCGCTTACCACCATTTGAATGTCTGATGGTTGAGTGCTTTCTGAAAGCTCTAAAAACAGGAGATCAATATGCTGCAAAAGTCTGTCTTAGTAGGAATTTTTACCACACTGTAGTGCTATCAGCAGGTGGCTACAATAGGCTAATTCCGCAAATAATTCATAAAAAGCCTTCCACATTTTTTACCAGCGGGCCCCAATCTACCTTTCCCATTTCATCTTCTGTCCCCACCTACACTCCTGCCTCCTAAGATCAAATATCATTGACTGAATGTGCCCTAAATATTCACCTTCCAGGATGTTCTGATCTTTTAGTCTCAAGTGCTCTTCCTTCCCAGGTGAAGACCAGTTCGTTATTCAAAAGCAAATTCAAACACAAATGTCAAATGTGAGGCTTTTTCCTCCCCTCGTTCTTTCTTTTTTGTGTGTGAGAAAGATCAGCCCTGAGCTAACATCCCTGCTAATCCTCCTCTTTTTGCTGAGGAAGACTGGCTCTGAGCTAACATCTATTGCCAATCCTCCTCCTTTTATTTCCCCAAAGCCCCAGTAGATAGTTGTATGTCATAGCTGCACATCCTGCTAGTTGCTGTATGTGGGACGTGGCTTCAGCATGGCAGGAGAAGCGGTGCGTGTGTGCGTGCCCGGGATCCGAACCCCGGACCGCCAGCAGCAGAGCACGCTCACTTGACACTAAGCCACGGGGCCGGCCCCTTCCCTGGTTCTTTCTAACCAGTGATCACTCGCTCACTCCTTACTCACTTCAAGTTTTATTGAGCCCTATGTCAGGTACTGTTGAGAAAGCAGCAAATAAGACAGATATGGTTCCAGCCCTCATGGAGTTTATGGCCTAGGGGAATACAGAAAAATTAATTACTGCCTTCCCTTGTTCCCACACTGTTGCTCTTTTGTCTCTATGTTACGTCTTTATTTTTTATTATGGGCCCACCCCTGAGCATCATGAGCAATTCAGGGCCTTATTCATCGCTGCATTCCCACAGTCCCATCCAGTCTCTCTGACATGATAGATACTCAATAGACTTCTGTGTAATACGGTCAGATTTTCTATGTGACACCTCAGAAGAATCCAATAAACAAATTAAATAATCCAATGGCTTTTAAAAATTTCCTAATACTGATCTCTCTTTTCTCTCTCTTTTTTTTTTATAATTTTATTTATTTATTTTTTTCCCCCAAAGCCTCAGTAGATAGTTGTACATCATAGCTGCACATCCTTCTAGTTGCTGTATGTGGGACGCGGTCTCAGCATGGCCGGAGAAGCGGGGCGTCGGGGCGCGCCCGGGATCCAAACCTGGGCCGCCAGCAGCGGAATGCGTGCACTTAACCACTAAGCCACGGGGCAGGCCCTCTCCTTTCTCTTTAACCATTGTTCCAGATTTGTAGCAGAAAACTAAGCAAACAGAATTATCAAGTCAAAGTCACTTGGTTTCTTCTGGTTTAAAATGCCCCAGGATTTAAACTCAGTTTATTCTAGATCTGTGCTATCCGATACATATGGCTATTGAGCTCCTGAAATGAGGCTGGCCTGAATGGACATGTGCTGTAAATGAAATCCAGTGAAATACCTACTGGATTTCAAAGATGTAAAATATCTAATTAATACTTTCACATTAATTACATATCAAAGTGATAATATTTTTATCATATTGGATTAAATAAGCTATATTATTAAAATTAATTTTTCCTGTTTCTTTTTACTGTTTAAAATATGGTTACTAGAAAATTTTTAATTGCATATGCGGCTTGCATTTTATTTCTATTGGATAGTGATGTTCTGGATTCTTGCCTTCCCACTTCTCTGGCCCTTTGGGGGAGCTCCCATGTCATTCTGGTATCTGGGGTGAAAGTCCTTAATGCTGGCTTTGCCGGTATCTAGCTTGTTTCACTTGGTACCTTGGTGTCCTAAGGTGATACCTACCAGGCATGGCTGCGAAAACACAAGGGTATGGAATCTCGTCTTCTTTTTCTTGTCTCCCCCAAGACTCCTCCTGTCAGCTCTGCAGGGGCTTCCCAGTTTCCCTTGTGGGAATATCTGGTCTCACATCATCTTTTTCTCCTTCCCTGGGTCAATCTGCCTCAGCTTTCTGACCTAATCTTCATGGTAGAAGGGCTGTAGATGGGGGAAACCAACTTCCTCCCATGAAGCAAAATACAGTTTGATATTTGAAATTATCGTTGCCTCCATGTTTGTTTATCGATTGAATGAAAACTCAAAACATTGAGCCACAGCTGGAGTTCATCTCATAGGAAGTGAAACTTTACTTTATTCTCCTGTTCATGACCCAAAAGCATAGAAGGAAAACACATTTTGTCATTGTCTCTTTCACTTACAATGCTAAACGATTTTTCAGAGAGAAAATGTTGCAGTATGCCTCACAAGGACAGAGGCTTTCTTGAAAACCACTCAGTGGGTAAATCTTAGTTTTGCAGACCCAGAATGACTTACTGAGTAAGCCCAGCCATTTATAATTTTCCCAGGATTTAAAATCTCAAGCCACGAGAATTCTGAGTTTTCTCCTGTGAAAGGACAGAAGGGAGGGCTTCCCTCTAGGGTGGTTGATTTCACATATTTCATGTCACTCAGGGCTCCAACTCACATTATTTATTTAACAATTCAATGTGAAATATTTCCTTCTTTCAATACTCCACCCGTCATTAGGCTGTAGCTGTAGACAGACTATCATTATCAAAGCTTCTTGGATGAATCCCTTTGAAAATATTGCTAAGCAAAGTCTCCATTCTATTTCAAAAAATGTCAAATGATTGCCTGTGGATGCTTGCCCCATCCTTTTCATTCCTAATCTGTAGTACTATCAACAAGCTGGTCCCCTCCGTCCCGACCCTGTTGTTCATCCCATTTCCCCGCTGGCAAATGTGACTGTTGTTATTTTCCTCAAATGAGTTAAATTGTGAATTACATCTGTTCATCACAGCCAAACCTCTTTTTAATTGCAGATCCCAAATGTCCCCCCTCTAAATTAAAATGAAATGCACAAAATGCTGCCAACTGTTTCTCCAACTCTTCCAAAATGGAGTATATCCAAAATGCTATGGAGCATTCTGATAGATTGAGCCACATTAAGACATGTAAACATCTAAAATTACTTACAACTTCTTTGCTGTTTGGGAGAAACCTTAACATTTGAGTCATGGAGGTTACCGGTGAGGATGAGTATACTGTATATCTGTTGATTGCCATTTGTGTTCCTTTGAAGTTAAAGATGAGTCTTGCCGATTTTCAATAGTCCACCACTGAGATTTCTATCATTTGTGATCAAGTACCGCCTGTGAGAAAGGACAGAGCTGTTGGGGACAGCCATTAAAAAAAGAAGTATTAATACTTTGTGTTTTTAGGACAGTTTTTTCCACACCAAAATTGAGGGGAAGGAATATAGATTTCCCATATACTCCCTGTCCCCACACATGCACAGTCTCCCCCATGATTAACATCCCCCACCAGAGTGGTACATTTGCTACAATTGATGGACCTGCATTGACACATCATTATCATCCAAGGTCCACAGTTTTACATTACAGTTCACTCTTGATGTTGTATATTCTATGGTTTTGGACAAATATATAATGACATGTATCCATCATTATAGTATCATACAGAGTATTTTCACTGCCTGAAAAATCCTGTGTTTTGCGTATTTATCCTTCTTCCCACCAGACTCTGGCAACCAATGATCTTTTTATTGTCTCCATAGTTTTGTCTTTTCCATAATGTTATATAATTGGAATCATACAGTATGTAGCCTTTCCAGAGTGGCTTCTTTCACTTAGTAATATACATTTAAGCTTCCTCTATGTCTTTGTATGGCTTGATACCTCATTTCTTTTTAGAGCTGAAAAATATTCCATTGTATGGATGCACCAGAGTTTATTTATCTATTTACCTACTGAAGGACATCTCGTTTGCTTCCAAATTTTGGCAATTGTGAGTAAAGCTGCTATAAACCTCCATGTGCAGGTTTTTGTGTGGACATAGGTTTTCAGTTCCTGTGGGTAAATAACAATGAGCATGATTGCTGGATCATACGGTAAGAGTATGTTTCGTTTTGTGAGAAACTGCCAAACTGTCTTCCAAAGTGGCTTGTACCATTTTGTATTCCAACTAGCAGTGAATGAGAGTACCTGTTGCTCCACATCCTCGCCAGCATTTGGTATGGTCAGTGATCTGGATTTTGGCCACTCTGATAGGTATGTGGTGGTATCTCATTGTTATTTTCATTTGTGTTTCCCTGATGTGGGACTGCCATTTTCAGAGCTGTTTCACCCTGTGCCAGTCCCTTAACTTCTATGAACTTCAGCATCCTCATCTGTAAAGTATGAATAGTAACACATGTCTTGCAGGATTTGGGGGCAATTATAAATAACAAATGTAAAGTGCTTGATTCAAACAGGCCCTCAACAATGAAACTATTGTAAGGATCCACAAAGTGATGGCACCCAAGTGTCACAGGACAAGTCAGGCCTCTGAGTCTTTCATGAACTTAAATAATTTCAACTTTTTTTGATGGAACTGATAGAAAGTTAACAAACTTATTTCTACCTCGCTAAGTGAAGACAATAAAGAGGAAAGCCAAACCAATACTCAATTACTTACATCATTTCATCTAAAAGAAAGGAATGTTTGCAACAACGACAAAAAAAGAAAAACAAGAAAATAACGTTATCCTTTAAGTTAAATAAATGGAGCTTCATGAAAAAAGTCCTTATTTTTGTCATTTCACTATGAATGGTGAAAAACAATTCATCTGAAGCAAGGATTGGTTGAACTGAAGAATCCTCAGGAAAGTCTAGAACCCTTTCTTTGGTGACATCTTTGTCCAAAGCCATGTTTCTCTCCTTTGAGTGGGCTCCTCTTGTCTTCTGAATGATCAACATGTCAGAGCCATCTCTTATTAGGGGAACAGGGTGATGTTGAGTCTTTTTTTTTTTCCTCCCACTAAGGTTGAATTTAAATTCTGTTCTTTCAAAGGCATCCTTGTCAGGCCTTGGTGCTTTCTGATTTATTTTCAGTGGCTCTCCATCTGACCTGAAAAGATGCATATGGGTGCTTGTTCACTGATGTTCCCATCTGTACAGATCTGCTTGTATTCTCAGATTTAACATGCCTTATTTTGTCAACTTTCATATTCTGTTCCCGTTTTCAGAATATCACAGGTGAACTCCCTGAAAATCTTATCATATGGCTTTGTTTACAATTTCTTTAGAAATGATTATGGCCACAGGTATTCATTTCTCCTTCACATTTGGCAACGAATCTTTTCTTAATTTTTAAGGTCGTAAATCTTACCAAGTTGGACATTTGGTTTAACATATGTATCAACAGGAGAAGTGTGCATTCTGTAACCATGGAAAAACACATGGGATTGTCTCCATAAGGCTAGAAAGCTTGGAGGAAGTGTCGTATTGATATAGAATTAGAATTTTGAATTCAAAGATGGGATTCTCGATAATATGTAGACTAAGACCCTTAGTTTCAGATGCAGAAATTAACATCTAAGGTGGGGAAAGACCTGTCAATGGTCACATAGAGAGTTAGTTCCTGGATGAATAACTGCAAAACCATGTGGCAAAGGATACTGTGCTAGTGATTGAGCTGTTAAAGAACATTTACTATTCTAGAATTACTTTACTAGTATTGTACTCAGGGTTTTGGATTATGACCCATGTATAACATAAGTGTGATTGTCCCGAGACTTATGATATTAACTGCACTGAAACTGAGATCCCAGTTATAGGACAGAGTCAAGAAAAGAAATAGCCAATTGAGCATAAATGTTGCATTTGCACTCTGAACCCGATTTCCAGTTAGACATACTGGCTATTCAGTGCATAGGGAGCCAGTATCCAGTAATGGTTAAAGGTCTGAGCTTTGGTGCTAGGAAAACCAGTTTTAGCCTTGGTTCTTTATATGAACTTCAACAATTTGTTTAACTTCTTTAAGCCTTGGTTTCTAATTTTTAAAATAATGAAGTTAACTTCAGGGATTTTTTTTCACAGTAGTTAACACTGTGATAATAAACAAGTAGAGTGTATTCACTCATTGGAGTAAGGACTATATCTAAAGGTTACTGCTCTGAACAGTTTTTGAACACAGGATATTAACAGAGCTTTGGAAGGTCAAAGTTAGGTGATCAGATATGACAAAATTACAGGGAGAATTGTGTAAAAAGTGTGAATGAGATAAAATATATAATGAAACCATACAGGATGGTTTATGGCATCATGTGTAATGGCATATAGTATAGGAAGGTATATAACAGGGGTTGGCAAACTATAACCCATGGGCCTGCTGCCTGTTTTTGTAAATAAAGTTTTATTGGAACACAGCTATGCCCATGCATTTATATACCATCTATAGATATGCCATTTTTGTGCTACAATGGCAGAGTTGAAGAGTCATGGTAGAGACTATTTGGCCCACAAAACCTAAAATATTTGCTATCTGGACCTTCACAGAAGATGTTTGCTGATCCCAGTACATAATGATGCTTATGCTACGGGTTCATCTTCTTTTCCACTGGAAAGGCAGCAAGGCACCAGGCAGCCTCTATTTCCTTAGCATTCACTGCAATGCCTAGCTTTGTGTTCCACACATGTTAAGCAACCTACAAATTCCGTAGTGTGCTTTTACTATGTATTTCCCATAACTTTAGTAAAAACAAATAATTACATAGGATAATAAGGTGGCTAAAATACCTTCTAACATGGACATTGTAAAGAGCTAGTTACATTTCTAAAACCTGGTTCATAAAACCTCTATCCCTGCACACACCTTAGTTTAGCTCAGTGGTTCTCAAACTTGAGCATGCAGCAGAATCACCCGGAAGTCTGGCAAAACACAGATGGCTGCCCTCAAATTTCTGATTCAATAGATCTGGTGTGGGGCCCGAGAATTTGCATTTCTAAGAAGTTCCCAGGTCAGGCTGATGCTGCTGATTCACAGACCATCCTTTGCGGACCATGAACATGTGGGCTGTCTGCACAGGTTGACTGGATTGCCATCTCCACAAGGCCCTGGACGTATGTATTTTATTCATTTAAGTATATCCAGCATCTGTCACAGGGTCTCGTCCATCTATACTCAGCACTCAACACAGATTTGTCAAATGGATGAATAAAAAGCCACTGCCTGCTCTAGAACCATTATCTCATGAATCCTGAGAAAAGACATCCAACCTGAACCAGCTCTGAAAGGGAGGCCTGGTGAGGCCTCAGTACAAGACAAGATTCCATTTTGATTATATCCGGACACCTACCTGGTGTACATCCCCAAATCCTTTTTTTTTTTAAATAATTTTATTTATTTATTTTTTCCCCCAAAGCCACAGTAGATAGTTGTATGTCATAGCTGCACATCCTTCTAGTCGCTGTATGTGGGACGTGGCCTCAGCATGGCCAGAGAAGCGGTGAGTCGGTGCGTGCCCGGGTTCCGAACCCGGGCCGCCAGCAGCGGAGCGTGTACACTTAATCGCTAAGCCACGGGGCCGGCCCATATCCCCAAATCCTTGACAGACACATTAGAAAATTTATTATAAATAAAAATGAACATTCACTTGCAATCTTTCCAGTCCATGCATGGATCTGGATCCATTTCGTGAGCTGGATCGAGGTTCAACAAACTTTTTCTTGAAGGCCCAGATCATAAATATTTTAGGCTTTGCAGGCAAAGTTGAGGCCATTATATAGGTACTTATATAACGATTTAAAGTGCAATTATTTAAAACTATTCCTACTTTGAGGACTGTTAAAAGACAGGCAGCTGGCTGGATTTGGCCCACGGGCTGTAGTTTGCTGACCCCTGAGTTAGATACAAAACAAGAGAGGAGGGAGATGAGGGTGAGAGAAGAGAAGGTCTGAGTATAAACTCTGAGGGGTAGGAAAAAGAAGTTAGGAAAGTGAAACCTACATAGAAACCTATCTTATTTTTCTACTTGGGCCTGTCCTAAGACATTGGCATCAAGTTGTTCAATGCTGTGATAAACACAACATAGTGTAGCCACTTTCTAGTTTAACTCCGAGTTCATTATCTCAGTTACTGATCTATGTAATCTGATACAGCAAACAGCTTTGCTTTAAAGTGGGTATGAAGAAACTGCACTCTCTACTTCCTTATAACAAATACAGTTGCTTGTTTGCAGCCTGACATCATTCAGAAAGTTGTCTGGTGCACCCCAGAATCCACTACCCTGATTGCACCATCCCACGTCAGGGCAGGCCTGTGCCTGGAGCGTGTACACTCACTCAGTTCACACATCCATACTAGCCCTTCTTCCCTTCTCTCTCCTTCCGTGTCCTGGAAGCATAGTCGTGCTCTTGGCTGCCCATCTGGTGGGGCAGAAGCTTGGCTCGAAGGTTCTGCTTTCCGTTGTGCCTGTTTCTGTGAATAATATCAAGAAACTCAAGAAAATCCTACATGGAACTCCTTGAGGTATGCCCTGAAAGACAGACTCTGTGATTTTGACTTTGTTGTTGTTTTTGACATCATTGCTGGCTGGTTTCCTGGGGAAGCAGACTCTGAGACAGAGATTAGTATGCAGGGAGTTTACCGGGTGCTGCTCTTGGAATCGATACCTGTTGGGAAGTCAAAGAAGTAGGAGGACTGTCAGTGGAGAGTTTCTGGAGGGGGCCTCAGCTGTGAGCTGTCAGTAGCCAACCTTCTCAACAGCTAAAGGAATGAGTCCTTCTGTGCTGGCGGGGGGGGGGGGGGGCGGAGGGTGCATATTTGGGAGGCACACCACAGCATCCACTATAGATCCAAATATTTTCCCAATTTTTTTTCCATAAATATTTCTATATGTATCTCTAAGAGATAAGGGTGCATTTTAAAAAAATCTATAATACTGTTATCATACCAAAATGTAATTATCAATAATTCAGTTTCCATTTGCCTGATAAATATCATATAATTATATATATGTAAATCTATAATTATATATAACTAAATATAATTAATTAGTTTGCAATTTGTTTGATTTGGGGTTCAAGTAAGGTCCATAAATTGCTATCGATTGATATCTCTTAAATCTCTTTTAATCTATGGGTTTTCTTTCATGTCTTTTTTTTTCTTGAAATTTATTGGTTAAATAAACCCAGTAGACTTCTGCTCTATAGAGTTGCTCACAATAAATCTTTATTTAAAAAAAATCCTTCATGCTTATGAAAGTAATAAATGTATATTACAGGTAATTTAGAAAATATGGAAAAGTATAAAGGAAAAATTTTAAAGTTTTTGAAACCTCTCCAGTAGATTAGCACTGCAAATATTGTTACATTTCTTTACAGCAGCATTTCCTAAAGTCTATTCCACTGAACACTGCTCCTGTAATAGGTCCCTCCAAAACAGGATGGGTTATTCTATTAGTTTTCTATTGCTGCTGTAACAAATTGCCACAAACGTAACAGTTTAAAACAACACCTATTTGTTATCTCACAGTTCTGTTCAGAGTCCTTCTGGTCAGAAGTCCAGTGGGCTTAGCTGGGTACTCTGCTTAGGATCTCATAAAGTTGAAGTCAAGATGTTGGCCGACCTGGGCTCTTAACTGAGGTCTTAGAGAAGGGTTAGGGGGTGGAAAATCTGCTGCCAGACTCATTCACATTGTTAGGAGAATTCAGTTCCACGTGTTTATAGGATGGAGGACCCTGTTGCCTTGATAGCTGTCAGCCAGGGATCATTCTCATCTTTTAGAGGCTACCTCTGTTCCCTGGCTTGTGGCTCCCTTCATCTTCAAAGTCAGCACCAGAGGGTCAAGTCCTTCTTATGTTTAGAATCCCTCTGACTTCTCCTTCTGCCTCCCCTCTCCAACCTCTAGCTAGAGAAAGTCCTCTGCTTTTAAGAGTTCATGTGAGAGCCAGCCCTGATAGCCTAGTGGATAAAGTTCGGTGCTCACTGCTTCAGCGCCCCAGGTTTGCTTCCCGGTCACAGAACCACACCACCTGTCTGTCAGCTGCCATGCTGTGATGGCAACTCACAGAGAACTAGAACGACTTATAACTAGGATATACAACCATGTACTGGGGCTTTGGGTAGGGGGGGAAAAAAAAGAAAGATTGAGAACAGATGTTAGCTCAGGGCGAATCTTTCCCTACCAAAAAAAAAAAGTTCATGTGATTAGATTGGACATTCAGATAATCCAAAATAATTTCCCTATTTTAAGGACTGAAACCATAATTACATCTAGAAAGTCCCTTTTTCCAGATAAGGTAATACATTCACAGGTTCCAGGGATTAGGAGGTGGACAACTTTGGGGGGGTCATTCTGCCTACTACAGTGATCAATTAAGTTTGGAGGATGTGTGTTTCCTACTTCTCTTTTAGAGATAAAGTCGTTAATATTTTTGGAGCTCTGAGTCAGGAAAGTTTTTCAACTTTTTTTTTTTTATATGTGATATTTTTTATTTATTTATATATTTATTTTTTAATTTTTTGTTTATTGCAGTAACATTGGTTTATAACATTGCATAAATTTCAGGTGTACATCATTATACTTCTATTTCTGCATAGATTACATCACGTTCACCACCCAAATACTAATTACAACCCATCACCACACACATCTGCCGAATTATCCCTTTCTCCCTCCTCCCTCCCCTCTCCCCCCTTCCCCTCTGATAACCACCAATACAATCTCTGTCTCTATGTGTTTGTTTATTGTTGTTATTATCTACTACTTAATGAAGGAAATCATACGGTATTTGACCTTCTCCCTCTGACAACCACCAATACAATCTCTGTCTCTATGTGTTTGTTTATTGTTGTTATTATCTACTACTTAATGAAGGAAATCATACGGTATTTGACCTTCTCCCTCTGACTTATTTCACTTTGCATAATACCCTCAATGTCCATCCATGTTGTCACAAATGGCTGGATTTCATCGTTTCTTATGGCTGAGTAGTATTCCATTGTGTATATATACCACAGCTTCTTTATCCATTTGTCCCTTGATGGGCACTTAGGTTGCTTCCAAGTCTTGGCTATTGTGAATAACGCTGCAATGAACACAGGGGTGCACATATCTTTATGCACTTGTGTTTTCGGGTTCTTTGGATAAATACCCAGCAGTGGAATACCTGAGTCGTATGGTAGTTCTATCCTTGATTTTTTGAGGAATCTCCATATGTTTTCCATAGTGGCTGCACCAGTTTGCACTCCCACCAGCAGTGTATGAGAGTTCCCTTCTCTCCACATCCTCTCCAACATATGTTGTTTCCCGTCTTGTTAATTATAGCCAATCTGACGGGCGTGAGGTGATATCTCGTTGTAGTTTTGATTTGCATTTCCCTGATAGTTAATGATTTTGAACATCTTTTCATGTGTCTGTTGGCCATCTGTATATCTTCTTTGGAGAAATGTCTGTTCAGGTCTTTTGCCCATTTTTTAATTGGGTTGTTAGTTTTATTGTTGTTGAGATGCATGAGTTCTTTACATATTTTGGAGATTAAGCCCTTATCAGATGTATGGTTTGCAAATATCTTCTCCCAATTGTTAGGTTGTCTTTTCGTTTTGTTGATGGTTTCCTTTGCTGTGCAGAAGCTTTTTAGTTTGATGTAGTCCCATTTGTTTATTTTTTCTATTGTTTCTCTTGCCCGGTCAGACATGGTGCTTGAAAATATGTTGCTAAGACCAATGTCGAAGAGGATACTGCTTATGTTTTCTTCTAGAAGTTTCATAGTTTCAGGTCTTACATTCAAGTCTTTAATCCATTTTGAGTTAATTTTTGTGTATGGTGTAAGGTAAGGGTCTACTTTCACTTCTTTGCATGTGGCTATCCAGTTTTCCCAACACCATTTGTTGAAGAGACTTTCTTTTCCCCATTGTATGTTCTTGGCTCCTTTGTCAAAGATTAGCTGTCCATAGATGTGTGGGTTTATTTCTGGGCTTTCGATTCTATTCCATTGATCTGTGTGTCTGTTTTTGTGCCAGTACCATGCTGTTTTGGTTACTATAGCTTTGTAGTATATTTTGAAATCAGGGAGTGTGATACCTCCAGCTTTGTTCTTTTTTCTCAGGATTCCTTTAGCTATTCGGGGTCTTTTGTTGTTCCATATAAATTTTAGGATTCTTTGTTCTATTTCTGTGAAAAAATGTTGTTGGAACTTTGATAGGGATTGCATTGAATCTATAGATTACTTTAGGAAGTATGGACATCTTAATTACGTTAATTCTTCCAATCCAAGAGCACGGAATATCTTTGCATTTCTTTGTGTCTTCTTCAATGTCTTTCAGCAATGTTTTATAGTTTTCGGTGTACAAATCTTTCACCTCTTTGGTTAAGTTTATTCCTAGGTATTTTATTCTTTTTGTTGCAATTGTAAATGGGATGGTATTCTTAATTTCTCTTTCGGTCATTTGTTGTTAGTGTATACAAATGCAACTGATTTTTGTATGTTGATTTTGTATCCTGCAACTTTACCATATTCGTTTATTACTTCTAAAAGTTTTCTGGTGGATTCTTTAGGGTTTTCTATATATAAAATCATGTCATTTGCAAATAGTGAGAGTTTCACTTCTTCCTTTCCTATTTGGATCCCTTTCATTTCTTTCTCTTGCCTGATTGCTCTGGCTAGGACTTCCAGTACTATGTTAAATAGGAGTGGTGACAGTGGGCATCCTTGTCTGGTTCCTGTTCTTAGAGGGATACTGTTCAGTTTTTCACCATTGAGGATGATATTAGCTGTGGGTTTCTCATATATGGTCTTTATTATGTTGAGGTACTTTCCTTCTATCCCCATTTTATTCAGAGTTTTTATCATAAATGGATGCTGTATCTTGTCAAATGTTTTCTCTGCATCTATTGAGATGATCATGTGATATTTATTCTTCATTTTATTAATGTGGTGTATTATGTTGATTGATTTGCAAATGTTGAACCATCCCTGCATACCTTGATCATGGTGTATAATCTTTTTAACATATTGTTATATGCGACTTGCTAGTATTTTGTTGAGGATTTTTGCATCAATGTTCATCAGTGATATTGGCCTGTAATTTTCTTTTTTTGTGTCGTCCTTGTCTGGTTTTGGTATCAGTGTAATGTCAGGCTTCATAGAATGAGTTAGGGAGCTTCCCCACCTCCTCAATTTTGTGGAAGAGTTTGAGAAGGACAGGTTTTAAGTCTTCTTTGAGTGTTTGGTAGAATTCACCAGGGAAGCTGTCTGGTCCTGGACTTTTGTTTTTGGGGAGGTTTTTGATTACTGTTTCGATCTCCTTACTGGTGATTGGTCTATTCAAATTCTCTACTTCTTCTTGATCCAGTTTTGGAAGGTTGTATGATTCTAAGAATTTATCCATTTCTTTCAGATTGTCAAATTGGTTGGCATATAGATTTTCATAGTGTTCTCTTACAATCTTTTGTATTTCTGTGGTGTCTGTTGTAATTTCTCCTCTTTCATTTCTGAATTTACTTATTTGTGCCTTCTCTCTTTTTTTCTTGGTGAGTCTAGCTAAAAGTTTGTCAATTTTCTTTATCTTTTCAAAGAATCAGCTCTTGGTTTTATTAATTTTTTCTGTTGTTTTTTTGGCCTCTATTTCATTTATTTCTGCTCTGATTTTTATTATTTCTATTTCTTCTACTGATTTTGGGCTTTGTTTGTTCTTCTTTTTCCAGTTCCTTTAGGTGCATTCTTAGATTGTTTATTCGAGATTTTTCTTGTTTGTTGAGATAGGCCTGTATTGCTATAAACTTCCCTCTTAGAACCGCTTTTGTTGTATCCCATAAATTGTGGCATGTCGTATTTTCATTTTGATTCGTCTTCAGGTATTTTTTGATTTCTTCTTTGATTTCTTCGTTGACCCAGTCATTGTTCAGTAGCATTTTGTTTAATCTCCACGTATTTGTGGCTTTTCTGATTTTCTTCCTATAGTTGATTTCTAGTTTCATACCGTTGTGGTCAGAAAAGATGCTTGGTATTATTTCAATCTTCTCAAATTTGTGGAGACTTGTTTTGTGGCCTAATATGTGATCAATCCTGGAGAATGTTCCATGTGCATTTGAAAAGAACGTGTATTCTTCGGTTTTTGGATGGAATGCTCTGTATATATCTACTAGGTCCATCTGTTCTAGTGTGCCGTTTAAGGCCAATGTTTCCTTATTGAGCTTCTGTTGGATGATCTATCCGTTGGTGTAAGTGGAGTGTTAAAGTCCCCTACTATTATTGTCTTACTGTCTATTTCTCTTTTTATGTCTGTTAATAATTGCTTTATATATTTAGGTGCACCTACATTGGGTGCGTAGATATTTACAAGTGTTATATCCTCTTGTTGGATTGTTCCCTTGATCATTATGTAATGCTCTTCTTTGTCTCTTTTTACAGTTTTTGTTTTAAAGTCTATTTTGTCTGATATGAGTACTGCTACCCCAGCTTTCTTTTCATTGCCATTTGCATGGAGTATCTTTTTCCTTCCCTTCACTTTCAGTTTGTGAGTGTCTTTAGGTCTGAAGTGTGACTCTTGTATGCAGCATATATATGGGTCTTGTTGTTTTATCCAATCAGCCACCCTATGCCTTTTAATTGGAGCGTTTAGTCCATTGACATTTAAAGGAGCTATTGATAAGTATGTACTTACTGACATTTTTAAACTTTTTTTTTCTCAGCGTTTTAGTAGTCCTTCTCTGTTCCTTTCTTCTTCTATACAGAATTGATGGTCTCTTTAGCTTGACCTCTCTCTGAAAGCTCTACTCTTTAACTCCCCTCCTCCCTCCTTTTATGTGTTTGATATCATATCTAACCTCTTTTTTGTGCATTTGTATCCATTACCCTCTTATCATGGAAATAGATAATTTTTCCTATTTGTGGTCTTCTCTTTTCCCCTTAAATCAGTCCCTTTAACATTTCTTGTAGCACTGGTTTCTTGGTGACAAACTCCTTTAATTTTTGCTTGTCTGGGAAATTTTTGATCTCTCCTTCCATTTTGAATGATAACCTTGCTGGGTAGAGTATTCTTGGCTGTAAGTTTTTTCCTTTTAGCACTTTAAATATATCCTGCCACTCTCTTCTAGCCTGTAAGGTTTCTGCTGAGAAGTCAGCTGATAGCCTTTTGGGGTTTCCTTTGTATATAACTTGACTTTCTCTTGCGGCTTTTAGGATTCTATCTTTATCTTTAATTCTGGACATTTGATTATGATGTGTCTTGGTGTGGGCCTCTTTGGGTTTATCTTGTTTGGGGCTCTCTGTGCTTCCTGTACCTGCATGTCTGTTTCATTTCTTAGGTTAGGGAAGTTTTCATCTATTATTTCTTGAAATAGATTCTTTGCCCCTTTGTCTTGCTCTTCTCCTTCCAGGACACCTATAACACAGATGTTAGTGCACTTGATGTTGTCCCAGAGGTCTCTTAGACTGTCCTCACTCTTTTTAATTCTTTTTTCTTTTACCTGTTCCGCTTGGGTAATTTCTTCTAGTCTTTCGTCCAGCTCACAGATCGGTTCTTCTGTATCCTCTACTCTGCTTTTGAGTCCCTCTAGTGAATTTTTCATTTCCAGTATTGTATTCTTCATTTCTGATTGGTCTTTTTTATATCTTCCATTTCTTTGTTGACATTCTCACCGAGTTCATCTATTCTTCTCCCCAGATCAGTGAGCATCCTTAACACTCTTTGTTTGAACTCTCTGTTGGGTAAGCTGCTCATTTCTGTTTCACTTAGTTCCTTTTCTGGGGTTTTGTCCTGTTCCCTTTCTTGGAATGTATTCCTTTGCCTCCTCATTTTGCCTCTTTCCCTGTGCTTGTGTCTATGTATTAGGTAGGTCAGCTATGTCTGCTCTTGGATAGGTGACCTTATGTAAGTGATGCCTTAGGGGGCCAGCAGTGTTCTTCCCTCCGTTTTCAATGTTCCAGGGGTGACCCCTATGTGGGCTACGTGTGTCCTTCTATTGTGGCCTGTTTGCTCTCCCTGTAGGTGCCCACGGAGGCCGAGTTATGCTCCTGGCCAGCTGTTGTAATGCTCAGCTGCTTGTAGTTGTGGGCCTTTCAGTCTCTTTATCAGGTGTGGGGAGCCCCAGCACAGTTGGCTGCAAGTTCTAATACCACATTTGTGTTGCAGTATTTCTTTTAAGTGAGTAGGCCCCCAGAGTGGCAGGTTGTTAGGCTCAGGGCCTTACAATTGCTATAAGCCTCTAGCCTTTAGGTCTCTTGTCAGCTCTCTGAGGATTGCAGCTGAGTGTGGCTGGCCTCAGGCACAGGAGCACCCAGTTGTGTTAGGCTTTGGAAGGTGTGGCAAACCCCATGTGGGTCTTTGAGAAGCAGAAGTCTTCTGCAGCTGACAAGCCCTGCTGCCCACAGGTCCACACACACAGTCAACACAGTCCTGTCCCGTGTGCATGCCCCGACGCCCCGAAGCAGACCCAGTCTCTCCATGGTGGAAGCCCCACACTCCACCACCGCCCCACACTCTCCACCCGCTCCTTGTGCACACCCTGCCCCGCTCAAGTTGGCTCAGTTGCCAGGCTGCAGCGAATCCAGTCACCAATCTATGCAGGCCCACAAGTTGCCTGAGGGCTTGTCGTTGGGTGGGGCCAGTCTCTAAGGTGGGCTGCCTGCCCTCGCTGAGCTGGATTAAATCGGTGCTCTAGCAGGTGGGGCAGACCCTGGGCTAGCAGGCCTCAGGGAGAACTCCAATGGTGTCTGTGTCAGCAGGCCCACATCAGGCCACAACAATGGTCGCCGCCAATGTCCCAGTCCCTGGAGAGGTCTCACCTCTCACCGAGATGCACTCAGGGCCTATCAGGTGAGTCTCTTTTCACCAAAGCACTATGCACCTTTCTTTCTGGTGATTTTAGGTTGCTTTCTGAAACGGGTGAGTTTGCACGCGGGCCGTTTAAGAACCGGTTTTAATTTCTTTGTGCACCAGCTTTTCTGGGGGTACTCCCCAATGTTTTAGTAGCAGGCAAAGTCAGATATTCTGCCACTCGTCTCAGTTGTGCTGGGTCCACAAAATGCCCACAGCGGGGCTCTCCCGGCTCAGGGCCCCGCGCCTCCAGGGTGGCTGCATACCTTTGGGCTGCTCTGCGGCAGCCGTGAGGCGCTTCGTCTTGTGAAGGCAGCGTTTTTCCTCTCCAGAAGGGAGTTTCTGCCTCTTCCACCTCAGTTAGGATTGTCCCTTGTTGCAGGAGTTCCTCTTATCCAGTTTTCAGTTCTGTCTCGGGGTAATTTTTCCATGAGTAGTTGTAAATTGGTTGTGTCCGCGGGAGGAGGTGAGTTCAGAGTCTGCCTATGCCGCCATCTTGACTTCTCCTCTTTTCAACTTCTTTTAACCCAGAAGTCTTCAAGCTTGTTTGGCCACAGAATCTTTTTTTTACATATACCTCTTTTAAACATTCTGCAAAACTAGAGTTCCTGAAGAACGCATTTGAAGTACAGAAGTTTTCCTATATATATATTATTTTATATCTGCATATGTTTTACCCATTTAGGATCATACCATATATATACTGTTGCAATCCACTTTCTGAGTTATCATAATGCCACTGAATATCCTTGTAAACCAGGGGTCAGCAAATTTTTTTCTGAAGAGGGTCATATAGTAAATACCTTAGGCTTTGAGACCACATGGTCTCTATCATGACTACTCAACTCTACCATTGTAGTACGAAAGCTGCTGTAGACAGTATGTAGTGAATGGGCATGGCTGTGCTTAGATCAGGTGGTGGGATAGATTGCTGATCTCTGTTCTAAACCATGATTTTTTAATTACTGCATAGTACTCCATTATACGGACATTTGTACCATCATTGCCTATTTATAAATTTTATTGTATTGTAATGTACAAGTAGAAAGGTGTACATATTATATATAACAGCTTTATGGGTTTTCACAAACTAGATATGCCCGTGTGACCAGCACTCAGGCCATAGCACCTTTGGGTGGACATTTGAATTGTTTCTAATTTGGGGCTTTTATTAACAATGCTATTATAGCATGAGGCCTGATCTACTTTTTATTACTACATTTGTACACTGGTTATATTAGTTTTCTATTGTTTCTATAACAAACTATCATGCATTTGGTATCTTAATACAATATTATTATCTTACATTTCTGCAGATCAGAAGCCTGACGAAGATCTCCCTGGACTAAAATCAAGGTGTTGGTAAGGCTGTGTTACTTTCTGGAGGCTCCAGGGGAAAATCTGTTTCCTTGCCTTTTCCAGCTTCTAGAGGCCACCCATATTCCTTGGCTCATGGTTCCTTCCTCTGTCTTCAGAGCCAGCAGCCTTGCATCTCTTTGATCGTTTTCCATAGTCACATCTCTCTCTCTGTGCCATAGGAAAGATTCATTGATTTTAAGGACTCATGTGATTAGATTGGACCCACCTAGATAATTCAGGATATTCTACCTATCTCAAGGTTCTTAATTTAATCACATCTGCCTTTTGCCATGTAACATATTGATACCGTGTTCTGAGGATGAGAGTGTGCATGTCTTGGGAGGGGGGAAGCTATTACTCTGCCTACTACACCGGTTCTCTGAGCCAATTAGCAAGCACATGCCCTAATTTGTAGGAAAGCTGATCTCTAGGATGTTGTCAACTTTGCTTTTCAATTTTTAAAAACAGTACAAGAAAACTCAGCAGCACACTTACCTGACATGCATTATCTACACAGTAGATAGCCTTGTAGTGAGAATGTGTATTCAAGCACGATTTTCACTTTCAGTTTGATGAAGCAAAACCCAGCCCACTCAGCGTGTAAGCTGTACGCTCCTTAGAACTCTAACAGAAGGCCTTCAGTACGTTGTTATTTATCTCTTGCCCAACGCATGCTCTGATGAGAGTTCCTTTGCATCGTCTCTCTTCACTTGACAAGATTTTTGCACTCTTTGCCTTACCATCACATATCATTTTTCACACAATTATTTGTTGGAGGCTCACGTACAGATGTTCCATCTGGTCTATAACAGGATGAAAACACACGGGGCAGAAACACACAGCTTGGGTGTGTTTTGCACTCTGAGATCATGGGCCTGAACAACACAACATTTCAGTCTTTTCGAACTTCTACCCAAGAGAGGGGGCAAAGGGGAAAAGGGCAGAATTTCATGTGTAAGAAGTAATTTTCAAAAAGCTCTGCAGGATCTTTAGAGTGCTGTTAGTTAGAGACACATTCTTCAGCCAGGATCACCCTAAAAGGAAAGAAAACGAATGGACATGCATCCGGAGAACACAGACTGACCTACTGAGGGTGGTGAGGGATCTCATAGGAGGGACACGTGCAGAAGCTTTAACTATTCAATCTAAGATAAAGAAAACCCAGGGGTGGGTGAGAGGAAGGGGATAGAAGAGCTGTCTTTAGGCATCCAATGGAGTGTAACGTGGACGAGGGCTTGCACGGGTTTTGGAGAATGCTAAAACAGCAATTGTTAAAGTTTGATGTTCAATAGGATCACTTGGGAAGATTTTGAATGCAGATTCCTAGGCTCCATCCGCTGGAGGTTACAATTCAGTAGGGGAGGAGTGAGGACATAAAGCTGAATTTTAAACAAACTTCCACAGCTGATTCTGATACAGGTGTTTCAGGGAACTTATTCACATATTTATTTATTCGTGTATTGATCAGAGATTTAATGAGCATTTACAATATACCAGGCACTGTTACAAAAGTGTGGGGATACAGCAGTGAATAAAACATACCAGCTCCCTGTCCTCAAGGTGCTTATATTCTAGAGACAAAAGACAGACAATGGACAAATACATTAGGAAAACATATTATGTCAGATAGTGGTATAGAGAAAATAAAAAGCAAGAAGGGAGTTCGGGAGCTCTGGAGAGGAGGAGGAGGTTGATTTTTAAATAGGTGACGTGAAAGTAAATAACTGAATGAAGGGAGAGAGCAAGCCATGTGGCTTCAGAGGGAACAGCAAGTGCAAAAGAACTTAGGTAGGGTCGTGCCTGGTATGCGTAAGGAATAACACGATGCCAGTGTGACCTTGCAGATTGAGCTGGCAGGAGAATAGCTGATGCCACCCATGAGGTCAGATACCCTGTTTATGCAACAGGGCCACGAAGGGGGGAAGGCTCCTTTGGAAAAGCAATCAATATGTTTATTCCAAGAAGAAAGATTTTTGGGTCATCTTGGGAAGGTTACCTTGCTATGTCTATTGCAGGGAGAGTTAATATCTGGCTGGAGGTTGAACTAAGTCATTGGTTTTTATTTTATTTTTATTTTTTTTAAAATTTTTATTTATTTATTTTTCCCCCAAAGCCCCAGTAGATAGTTGTATGTCATAGTTGCATATCCTTCTAGTTTCTGTATGTGGGATGGGGCCTCAGCATGGCCGGAGAAGCGGTGCGTCGGTGCGAGCCCGAGATCCGAACCCGGGCCACCAGCATCAGAGCGCACGCACTCAACTGCTAAGCCACGGGGCCGGCCCTAAGTCATTGGTTTTTAAACCTGGCTGTGCCTCAGCATCACTTAAGGAGGGAGAAATGGACATCTGTTCTTTTTACCTGCCAGCATCCTTGCCCCCTTCTCCAGTAATAGCACCTTATTTTTTGTCTTTGATCAATTACCACTCTATTATTTGCAGTTTTGATGGAATTGACAATTGAAGCGTCTGTCCTTCCCTGGCCAAGAAGCAGAAATGTGATCCAAGTTTGGTTAGTCACACTCTTTCCCATTGGAATTTAATCTTGAGTAGAGCGACACATGTGTGGATGACAGTAGGGGCCAATTCCTTCTGACCAGGGCCTGTGGAGAAACCACCTTTTAATTGTTGCTGCTCAGGCCCCTGGAGCTGGCCCAGTTCGTGTCATTTTCAGAGCCTGCATTTTCCGCATCTCCTTTGATTCTGTGAGCCATGCCATAATCTTCCAAAATATTTATTTTTGCCTTAAGAAAGCTAGAGTCGGTTCTTGTTGCTTGCACCGAAAAACCCTCCAATACAGAGATTTATAAAAATACGTATTCCCCGGCTTCACGTCCATCCCACCAAATAAGAATAAATAGGGACAAAATTCTAGGATTCAGTATTTTGAAAAGGCTCTGATTCAGTTCTGGTCCTCGAAAAGTTCAGAAACCCTGGACTAAATGGTGCTCCAGACAGACTCCTGTCCCTGAACCTCTGGGCTCCCAGCTGATCTGGAGCGGCCATTTCCAGCTTGCACGCTGGTGTAGTCCTCCTTCCCCTCCGAGAGTGATTCTCCTCTCCCCAGCTTCATTCACTGGGGCTTGAGTGAAAACTCAAGCCAAGCGAACAAACTGTCTAGGTCCCCACGTTACAAAGAACCATGTATAGGCAGGAACCGAGGGAATGTTTGCAGTGGCCCCTCTCTGCCAGGGTGTAGCTCTGTGAACTTGGGAAACTCACTTCTTTCTGCACCTCCACGTACTTGTAGAGAGGGCACATTTTTAAATTGCGGCCCACAAGGCCCTAAGGTTTCTCTGAAAGGTACAAGGGGATATTACGTCATGTGTAGACATGTTTATTTACTTATTTATTCATTTTGAGTTCATTTATGCGTTCCTCCCTCCCAATGTAAACCCCATGAAGGGAGGGACCTTTTCAGTTTTGTTTACTCCTGTATCCCCACTTTCCAGAATAGTCTTTGGCCCGTAGTAGGCTTTCAGTATTTTTAGAATGAATTAATTTTTTTAAACATATTGGACCTCTATCAGAACTTTACCAAAGGCTCTGTTGTTAAATATCAACGTGAAAACCTTACAACTATAACAGTATTTTCCAAACCCGAAGTAACAGATGGCTTACCTCAGAATTACAGACATTCCTCATCTATGGCGCTTCACAGATATTTTGTTTTTTACAAATTGAAAATTTGCGGCAACCTTGCATCAAACATGTCTATCGGCATCAATTTTCCAATAGCATTTGCTCACTTCATGTCTCTGTGTCACATTTTGTTAATTCTCACAATGTTTCAAACTTTTTCATTCTTATTCTTAAATAATAAGACTTAAAAGTCAAAATGACCCCTTGATCCATGGCCTGCAGAATGGATGCTGTGTTAGCAGGCATGCAAACAACATTCATCTCATTGTACATCTCCACCAGAGCTCTTGGGTGACCAAGTGGATTGTCAATGAGCAGTAATATTTTGAAAGGAATATTTTTTTCTGAGCAGTGGATCTCAACAGTGGGCTTAAAATATTCGGGAAACTGTGTATTTAAGAAATGCATTTTGTAAGGCTATAGCTGCCTTACAAAATGCATTTTGTAAGGCTATAGCTGCCTTATAGATAGTGATTCCTCTGATGGATCTGGGCAAAGTAAATTGAAAACCTTTTGGAAAGGGTTCACCATTCTAGATGCCATTAAGAACATTTATGATTCATGGGAAGAGATCAAAATATCAACATGAACAGAAGTTTAGAAGAAGCTGATTCCAACCCTCATGGATTACTGTGAAGCATTCAAGACTTTGCTGGATGCTGTAGCAAAAGTCTGCAGCATCTACTGCAGATGTGGTGGAAATAGCAAGAGAACTAGAATTTGAAGTGGAGTCTGAAGATGTGACTGAATTGCTGCATCTCATGATAAAACTTTAACAGATGAGGAGTTGCTTTTATGGATGAGCAAACAAAGTGGTTTCTTGAAACGGAAACGACTGGTGAAGATGCTGTGAAGGTTGTTGAAATGACAAAGGATGTAGACTATTACATAAACTTAGTTGATAAAGTAGCAGCAGAGTTTGAGAGGATTGATTCCAATTTCGAAAGAAGTTCTACTTGGATAAAATGCTATCAAACAGCATCCCGTGCTACAGAGAAATTGTTCATGTAAGGAAAGATCAATTGATGCAGCAAACTTCACTGTTGTCTTATTTTAAGAAATTGACACAGCCACTCTAACTTTCAGCAACCACCACCCTGATCAGTCAGCAGCCATCAACATCGAGGCAAGACCTTCCACCAGCAAAAAGATTATGACTCGCTGAAGGCTCAGATGATGGTTAGCATTTTTAAGCAATAAATTATTTTTAAATGAAGGTATAAACATTGTTTTTGAGACATAATGCTATTACACACTTAGTAGACTACACTATACAATAAACATAACTTTTGTATGCACTGGGATACAAAAAAAATTCATGTGACTCGCTTTTTTGTGCTGTCTGCTTTATTGTGGTGGTCTGGAGCTGAACCCACAATATCTCTGAGGTCTGCCTGTGCCTGAGGAACTTGGAATGCAGATTCTGGAGCTCGTTCCTGAAGACGTTGATTCAGTTAGCCTCGAGACTTGTATGACGTATTCATTATTACTATTATTATTATTATTGTCCCTATAGTAGTAGCTGTTTTGAATCACATTGTTCAAAAGCCCTTGACCAGATGATTGTTAAAGTCCCTCCCCGCTCTGACATCCTAGAAGATGGTTCTGGTGAGAAAAATAATGCCGAGAATCCACCTAAGCAGTCCTGAGATTTATTCCCTCCCAAGTTTGACTCTCTTCACAAGGAGTTGCTGATGTTGCCTGAGAGAATTTTGCTTCCTTGCTTTAGGGCTGTGAAAAAAAATCCCCTAAAGTCATTTCACTGCTTTGTGATCAACAAAAAGGCCAGCAGAGGCAGGGGCTCCACATTCCTCTTGGGGCTCTGGGGTTTCTCAGGGATAGTAGAAGTTCTTGTTTATTAAAATCTCTTAGATGTGCTCCTTCCCTGTGGCAGGCATTATGGATTAGGCAGTGAAGAAACTTGACAAATTTTCTGCTCCCACAGAGTTTAGAGTCTAGTGGGGGAGACAGATATTAAACAATGACACAAGTAAGGATTTAAATTGCTCTCGTGAATAGGTGGATCACAGAGGATTTTTAGGGCAGTGAAACTACTCTGTATGATACTATAATGGTGGATATGTATCATTATACATTCGTCCAAACCCATAGACTGTACAATACCAAGAGCGAATCCTAATGTAATCTTTGGACTTTGGGTGATGATGATGTGTCAATGTAGGTTCATCAGTTGTGACAAATGTAACATTCTGGTGAGGGATGTTGATAGTGGGGGAGGCTACACATGAGTGGGGGACAGGGGGCATATGGGAAATCTCCATCCCTCCTGCTCAGTTCTGCGTGTACCTAAAGCTGCTCTTAAAAAAAAAGTCTCAAAATGTTACTATCATGACCAATTTCTTCCTTGGGAATATGGCAATTAAAAGGGAAGAATTAAGTATTTATCCTTAATGTTTCTTGTATGAACTACATTTTAGGATAAACAAAGAGCTCAAGGTGATAAGAGAAAGCTCTTCTTTATAAAAAACTCTTACTAATAAAGGGGAAAGAAGTGATGGAATCCGCAGATCACCATTTTATTACCCTTAAATAATAATTAATGCAGGCCACACTCATCAGTGAGTGGAACCATTAAAAGGAAAGTTTGTGGAGAACTTGGCAATGAAGGGACCAAGCTGTTACATCCCTACTGTTACCTGAAGCTTATTGTCTCAGAGTTCTGGAGGCTAGAAGTCTGAAATCCAGTACTACTACGTTCCTTCCAGGAGCTCTAGGGGAAAATCCATTCCATGCCTCACCCAGCTTCTGATTGCTGCCCTGTAGTTCCTGGGCTTGTGGCCATGTCACTCTAATCTCTGCCTCCATCTTCATACAGCCTCTGTGGGGCTGTCACAAAACGTCCTCTGCCTCTCCCTTATAAGGATACATATGATTACATTCAGAGCCCACTTGGATAATCCAGGATAAGTTCCTCTTCTTAAGATCCTTAAATTAATCACATGTTTTGCCATAGAAAGTACGATTCACAGGTTCCAGGGATTAGGATGTGGACACATCATTTTAAGGACCACCATTCATTCCACTACATGCCTCTTCTGATGGGATGCGCTATGAAAACATGGCATCACTCACTGTTTTCTTGCCATAAAAGTTATATCTGAGTTTACTAAAGGTTGTAGAATTTATGATCATTTACAAGAAATATTGGGGATAGAAAAATAAGTGAAATGACTCTTGAACGAGGCAAAACTAAAATGTGGAACAGTCTACAGGACAAGTGATATGTGTTTTGTTTAAATCAATGGCACTTCAAAAGATGGCAGAGGACTGTTCTAGAGTAAAAGAGATTTAAGGGCATAATTTTAATTAATTAAGGACATAATTTGTGGACCCAATTAGACCAAACCAGCTCTAAAAAGGCATCTTTAAGGCAATTGGGGGAATTTGATTTTGGACTGGGTATTAGATGATACAAAGGAATTGGGATGAATTTGGTTAGCCGTGGAATGGCTTTATAGTTGTGGCGGGCACCTCTTGTGTCCTGGATCCGGTCTTGTCAGTCCAGTTTTCACTCCAGCTGTGGCTGTTGTACCCAGAGTTGTGCAGGTGAAATCCGATAGCACTTCCCCTAAACTGCACCACAGATTTCTCACTTTCTGTTCTAGGCTTCTCTGTTGCCTCCTGTAGGGACTTTTCCAGCCATTCTGTCTCATTCTGAAGCATTCCATTGCAAACCTGGGAGTGTAGGAGAGTTAGCACCCCAAGGAGAATCCCTGACTACAGGGTATGGAAACCAGTGGATAAATACTCCTCATTTCAGTCGCTCAATAAATAATTTGAATAAAATTCTACAGCTCCTCAGAGGGTCCTTGACAGAATCAAGCCACAGGTGCCCACAGAACTGGTCCTCTGATAACATAGCCTTGGATTGGCTTTCCCTCCTTCCCTGTTCTACTCTTCCCAACTCTGCCTTCTTTCTTGGGATCACTTCCCAAAATAATGACTTGCACGTTGTTTCAGGCTCTGCTTTTGTGGGGAACCCAGGCTGAGAGTGCGGTTATTAAAGAAATTGATCATTTTAAAGATGCGCTTATTAGAGAGGAAATGACATGGTGCCTGGGTTTTGCCTTAAATCTTTCACCAACATAAAAGAAGAAAGAGAAGGAAAGAGGTAGATGAAGCAAATGTGGTCAAGTTCTCACGATCATTGAATCTGAGTGTTGAATATATGGGAGAATACTCTTGAGTATTTTTAAATTTGTTATAACAAAAAGTTTAAAAAGTTAAAATTCTTACAAAGGCTGTGAGGTAGAGGAACACTGCTCTGAGAGTGTGTACAGAGGAATTACCCTGGGCACAAGGTCAAAAAAGACTTTTCTGCTGAAGTGGCTTAAGGGACACGATGGATTTTTCAAACCGTTGCCCCCAAGGCACTTAAGGTACGTTAGTGGATCTTCCCATAGTTTCAGGATCACTCCTGGAATCTTGCTTAGAACACTGGATACAAAGCCTACCAGCAATGTCCTAGGGCTTCCTTTTTTTAGCGCTTACTACTTCCACATGGCCCATTTTCCTGGTGTTGAATCTCTGCTGTCAGTGGTAAATCATTCTGTGTGAAATATATCCATTCGCTTATAGCCACCAACTGTATCTCCAAGTGACTCTTTGAAACCTGATTGTTTCTTTGCTGTGAATGGTAAAGAGAAAATAGGATGGCTATTTTAAGGTGGTCCAGAGTTGAATGAACGCCTGGTAAACTTGGCTGAATAACTGCCTTCCTTGGCTATTTGCGACATCAGAATGCTTAGATCAGTTTGATGCCAACGGATTCAAGCCAGGTCCTCTGTGCTGTCCTTCTGTGCTGTGAATGAAGCTACAGGGAGGAACATTTCCCTTGTTACAGCACATTCATCCTCTACGCTCAACGAAGGAGGATTTCATAGCTGTGTTTCTGACAAGGTTAGAAGAATGCATTTTGCCTATAATTGCAGTAAATAATCAGTCAAGTCATTCTTTTTAATTTGCTTTGCTTTATAGTGCCTTATTTACAGTTGTTTCCTCCATTGATATTGACATTTAATTCCCAAGGCTCACTGATATGTACCAACACTATTACGTGATGGTACCTCGCCCATTTAGCTTGCTGTACATACGTCAAGGTGCTTGCATAGCTATCACATTTAGACCTCAACACACCCTGTGATGTTTTCTCTCTCCCTTTCCTTGCGTTTCTTTTCTTTTCCTTTACTTCCTTTTTTTCTCTCTTTCTTCCCTCCCTCCCGTCCTTCCTCCTTGTCTCCCACCCTCTCCTTTCTTTCCTTTCATCTTGTCATTTCTTATTCCTTTTCTCCCTCTTTCCCTCATTTTTTCCTCTCTTGCTCCCTTTCTTAATTATAACAAAGATTTTTAGTAGGTAACTTTCACATTTGATAGCTTGAGTTTGAATCCCAGTTCAATCACTTCCTATCTGTGTGATCTTAGGTAAGTTACTTGAGCTCTAAGCCTAAATTTGCCCATTTATAAAATGCGCATACTCGTAGTACGCTTTAGCAATAAGGGAAGTGCTTATTTGTTTACTGGCCTCAGTCTCTGGCAGATGGAAAATAATCAAAACTGATTTCTATTATTGTTATTACTATTACTTATGACTCTCTTTAGATACAGCAGTGACTGTGACCAACGGAATTGCCACATCCATGGAGTTTATAATGGAGCTATTGAGAGGACTCAGGCATGCAGCTAGTGAGTGGCAGAGCCGGGGTTTAAATTCAGACCTGATCATTTTTAAGGTAAGAGTCTTCTTCACTACTTTGCTTACTGTTTTAGACCAAATTATCAATCAGGAAGAATTATTTTTGTTTTTAGAAAGTCTCAGAATTCCTGATAATTGTGTGTTGTTATTATGTCTATATCTATGCCTATCTAAACAGAATTTTTTTTTTTTTTTTGCTGAGGAAGATTTGCCCTGAGTTAACATCCGCTACCAATCTTCCTCTTTTTGTTGTTTTTTTTTTTTCTCGTTGCCTCTGTTCTTTTTTTTTTTTTAATTTTTTGTTTATTGCAGTAACATTGGTTTATAACACTGTAAAAATTTCAGGTGTACATCATTGTACGTCTATTTCTGCATAGATTACATCATGTTCACCACCAAAATACTAATTACAACCCATCACCACACACTTGTACCGAATTATCCCTTTCACTCTCCTCCCTCCCCCCTTCCCCTCTGGTAACCACCAATCCAATCTCTGTCCCTATGTGTTTGTTTATTGTTGTTATTATCTACTACTTAATGAAGGAAATCATACGGTATTTGACCTTCTCCCTCTGACTTATTTCACTTTGCATTATACCCTCAATGTCCATTCATGTTGTCACAAATGGCTGGATTTCATCATTTCTTATGGCTGAGTAGTATTCCATTGTGTATATATACCACATCTTCTTTATCCATTCGTCCCTTGATGGGCACTTAGGTTGCTTCCAAGTCTTGGCTATTGTGAATAACGCTGCAATGAACACAGGGGTGCATGTACTTTTGCAAATTGGTGTTTTCAAGTTCTTTGGATAAATACCCAAGAGTGGAATAGCTGGATCATATGGTAGTTCTATCCTTGATTTTTTTGAGGAATCTCCATACCATTTTCCATAGTGGCTGCACCAGTTTGCACTCCCACCAGCAGTGTATGAGAGTTCCCTTCTCTCCACATCCTCTCCAACACATGTTGTTTCCTGTCTTGTTTATTATAGCCATTCTGACGGGCGTGAGGTGATATCTCATTGTAGTTTTGATTTGTATTTCCCTGATAGTTAATGATTTTGAACATCTTTTCATGTGTCTGTTGGCCATCTGTATATCTTCTTTGGAGAAATGTCTGTTCAGGTCTTTTGCCCATTTTTTAATTGGGTTGTTAGTTTTTTTGTTGTTGATATGCATGAGTTCTTTATATATTTTGGAGATTAAGCCCTTATCAGATGTATGGTTTGCAAATATCTTCTCCCAATTGTTAGGTTGTCTTTTCGTTTTGTTGATGGTTTCCTTTGCTGTGCAGAAGCTTTTTAGTTTGATGTAGTCCCATTTGTTTATTTTTTCTATTGTTTCTCTTGCCCGGTCAGACGTGGTGTTTGAAAAGATGTTGCTAAGACCGATGTCGAAGAGCGTACTGCCTATGTTTTCTTCTAGAAGTTTCATAGTTTCAGGTCTTACATTCAAGTCTTTAATCCATTTGGAGTTAATTTTTGTGTATGGTGTATGTAATTTTTGTGTATGTAAGCTGCTGCCACAGCATGTCCACTGAGAGATGAGTGGTGTAGGTCCACACCCTGTAGGTCTGCGTCTGAGAACCGAACCCGGGCTGCTGAAGTGGAGTGTACCAAACTTAACCACTAGGCCACCGGGGCTGGCCCTCTAAAAAGAAATTTTAATTACCTGTTATGCAGAACTTGTTACTACATAGGTCATGTTCTTGCCTTCCAGAAGTTTGAGTCCTAAGAAAAAAATAATTTAGTCACTTATATTTTGATAATTGAATATAATTTAACACTTGTCTTAGCTACATGCCTGTTTTCTGGAAACTTTGACTCAAAATAATGTTTTTCCAAGACATTGATTTTTTAGTAAAAAGATATGTTGGAAAAAATCCATAATTTCACATGATTGCTACTTGCCTAAGTAGATAGATGAATTCCTCATGCCTTGGACAGGAAGAGTGAATGAGACAATTAAGAATTGTAGAATTTCCTGATCATATCATGAATAAAGGCAACTATTTAGCATGATTCTGGCCCAAATCTCTTCTTGTTCAATAACAGTATTTCCACTTGCAGCATCTCATCGTAACCAGTGGATTGTGGGGTGTATGGTTCTGTGAAATAATAGAAAAAATATATATATTGATCTCTACCCCTGGTTCCTGGCACAGAGCTCTTAATCCTTTGGATTTTCCTGGGTGATAAGAGTGTCTTTTGTTCTAATGACGTGACTCTTGTTGGGCTCCTGGATGGCTTCAGGATGGGGGTACCTCACCAGAAAGACCAGGCCATGATTAAAAGCTTAGAACTTTTAGCCCCACCCCGCGCCTCCTGGGAAGCGCAGAGGGGCTGGAGATTGAGTTAACGATAGATCATGCCTATGTGATGAAGCCTCCATCAAAATCTCAATAACATGGGATTCAAAGAGCTTCCCGGTTGATGATCACATCCATATACTGGCAGAGTGGCACACTCCAACTCCACAGGGACAGAAGCTCCTGTGCTCGAGACCCTTCTGGACCTCACTTTATGTATCTCCTCATCTGGCTGTCAGTCTGTATCCTTTATCATATCCTTTATTATATAATAACCCAGTAACTCTAAGTAACTATCTCCCTGAGTTCTGTGAGCTGTTCTAGCAAATGATCCAATCCAAGAAGAGGGTCATGGTAACCTCTGATTTAGAGCCAGTCAGAAGTACAGGTGACAACCTCGAACTTCCAGCTGGCATCTGAGGTGGCGGGGGGCAGTCTTTTGGGACTGAGCCCTTAACCTGTGGGATCTGACACTAACCGGAGTTAGTGTCAGAATTGAATTGAATTGTAGGGCACCCAGCTGGTGTCAGAGAGAACACACATTGCTTGGTGTGGGGAAATAACCACACATCTGGTGTCAGAAGTGTTGTGAGTGTGAGTAGAAAAGAAACACATGGGGTGTCTTTCCTAGACAGAGTCCTATGTCAACGTAGACACTGTGGTCACATTGTACAAATAAAGATTCACACACTCTCGTCACCATTTGCTTACTTTTTATTCACTCTTCTAGTCTAATATAGCAGTTAAGAATGGGGAGCTTAGAGCTACCAAGACCCATTCTTTATCCTTTACTAGCTGTGTGACATTTCTGAGTCTCTGTTTATTATCTGTAAAATTAGCAATGGTAATGACTTCGTGGTGCCACCATGAATAATTAATGAGAAAATTCACATAAAAGATTTGCATAGAGTTTGGTATATAGGAAAAAGTTACCATTCTTATTTATTTATTTGTTAAATGTTTTTTGATACTTACTATGTACTGGACAAGTGCTGGAGATGCAAAGGTGAGCCTTGTTTAATTTACCCTCAAGGAGTTCACAAAATATTGTAAAAATATTTTTAGATAGGAAGGCAGAATTACAGTAAAAAATGGTGAATGCTCCAAGTCTCCCAATCCAGAGAGATACAGTGATATCTGTCAATCACATGATCTGACGAGGCGTTTAATTTGGCCCTATGTATAACCGTAAATGGTTTAAAATCTGACAGTTTTCTTTTGCGTTCAGTGTTTGACGCTTCCATTCATTTCAAAGAATTATCTTTCAAGCAACACTCTGTGAAAATTGTATGTTAGAACATTATCAAATAACCTAACGCAATTAGAGCCAAACGTTGCCGATGTGGTCAATTTCAAAACCTCTAGCCTTTGAATATAACACAGAATAATTTAGAGTTAAACTCCACTGGATTTTTCAAATTAGATTCCATGTTTTTTTGACTGAGTAGAAGCTTACAGAGCTTCAAGGCTCTAAGAAAATATAAGTAACTGAAAAAAAAAAAAGAACGTAGACTGACACCTTACCAAAAAGTGATCACATTTGAAATTTCATGGAAACCGAGCAGTCACAAATTGTTATGATATCATGTAATATCAAATCGATACTGGCCATAAAATGGGTTTGTTAATTATTACAACCTCTTACTGCTGTGCAGAGGTCAAACAGGGAAGAAAAAAAAAAGAACAGTCATAAACCAAAGACTCAGAGGGATGTGTGCTAGCTTTACTGAAAAATATTTGCTGGCTTCAGGGCAAAGCAATACATACACCACGATGAACAGCCTCTTTACCTCATCAGCAGTGCTGATAGAAGAAGCCACACTTGCTTTAGTTTTTTTTATTTGAAAAAACAAGAATATTGGAAAATTATCCTGTACCTTGGATTTAAAAATCAAAACCAAAATGGCTTGACCAATCTGGGTTCATGGCTCAGTTTCCATTTAGTGAAAACATAGTTTAAATGAAATAGAATATGAGATATTTGAAAATCCATTCATCTGATAAGCCAAATAATTCACAGAAGTGACTCATAAAGATAATGCAGGTTAAGAAGAGAAGCCATGTGTCACTGGAAATTTCCTGTTTTCTGGGATTAACAATAAGTGTCTTTCCCCAGTGTTGGTTTGCAAAACACTCCTTGCTTCCTAACATTACCCTGGTTACCCAAATCTTTCCCCCATCTTAAATGAGTCAATCTATCTTTCTCTATTATCCAGCTATCTGAGTAGTCTGGCACAAATGTAGGTTTCCAGACTCATTTTCCAGCTGGTCCCATTTGCACTCCTTCTTCTTTCTGGTCCTCTAGGACTCTGTGCTTTCCCCTGGTCATATCTGACTGTGCTCACACTTTGGCGTTTACTATTTATGCTCTGTTTTTGTTTATTTTTGCTCTGTGATAAAGTCCTGCTCATCTTCTAAGACACACTTCTAATAGTCTCTCCTCTATGAGGCTGTGGCTATATTCCACAGGTTACTCTTGCCTTTGCTGTTTATATTATCCTACAGTTATTCATTTGGTTTGGGTCTGCCCAAGTGGACTGTGGACTTCACGAGGGATGGGACCATATCTCATTTCCTTTTGTATCTCCAGAGCCCAACACAGTCCTGGCACACGGTAGGTACTTGAGAGATGTTTGTTGGATGCAGAGCTTCTTTCTGTGGTGATTGGCACCCTGCACAAAGACATCTAGCTAAGAGGCAGTGCACTAAAATCCATCTTGCCATGGTGTGTACCCTGACGTGGGCCTGTGTCAGCCCTAAGGAGGGGTCCATGGGACATAGTATGTGCTGGTGGCAAACCTGGATGGATGGATGGATGAACAAACAAGTCGATGAAGTTCCCCATAATCACCTAAAGCTACCAAAAAATGAAAAAGAAGCTTTTTCACTGGGCTAAACCCATCTAGTCTAGTTACCAAAACTGATCAAATTCAACAGGTAATTGCTCATCTCTTTATTCTATTTAACCTCTGACTAACTCTGAGAAGGCTAAGTCCTGACATCTGTATCTGAGATTATGACTCTATTGGCGATGGCATCTGAGTGGCACTATTTTGAGCATGAGAATTTCTTATGATGATTTTGTGTTTGTGAACTGTCTGTCTCTTTCTTTCCCAGAGATTAGGGGCACCTCTTGCACATTCTGTAGGGATGCTGAAATGTGTCAACAAAGATCCATTGGCTGTTATGTAAGCATCTATATGCTCAGTAAAAGAGGATGGTCCTCAGGTCCAGTTATAAAAAACCATTACAAAAAAAAAATCAACATTTTCTAGGCAAAAAGCAGGCTGTTTAGTTGACTTAAAATAAATATTTTAGTTGGAATGGATTTGTCCCAATATACTGAAAATGCTAAATCCTATCTTGTCGCACCCTGCTACAATATTAAGTAGATCAGAAGAGAATGTTGGATACAATCTCATTCCTTTATTCACTCATTCATTGACTCAAAAAATATTTGCATTTCTCAAATGTTTAATGTAATGCTTAACACATAGTAGACACTCAATGAATATGACTCGACTTGAATTTATTCATGTATGCATTCTTGCATTAATATTTACGGCACAGCCACCTCAGGCCAGACACTGTTAAGTCCTAGGGATATTTTGTGATCAACGCAGATAGTCTCTGCCCTGATGGTGCTTAAAATAATTGATCTATTTTATAGTTTCCCCTCTGAATAGTAGGGCCTATTCTTAAACATTCTAGTGAATAAGGCATTTAACGAGTAGCTTTCAATCCTGGCTGCACTTTAGAACCACCTAAGATGATTCTTTAAAGTGCTCATGCCTGGGCACTAACTCAGACCAATTAAATCAAAATCTATGAGGGTAGGATCCAGGAATAGCTATTTTTCAAAGCTTCCCAGGAGATGGGGGGGCACAGCCAAGATTGAAAATGCTAAGTGATTCCCTACCTTTTTGGTGTATCACTACTGTGGGTTGAATTGCATCCCCTCTCTCTCCAAGTTCATATGTTGGAGTCCTAACCCCTAGTACCTTGGAATGTGACCTTATTTGGGTATATAGTCTTTACAGAGGTAATCAATTTAAAATAAGGTCATTAGGATGGGCTCTAATTCAATATGACTAATGTCCTTACAAAAAGGGGATATTTGGAGACAGACACTCACATAGGGGAACATGAGAAAAGGAAGGCAGAGATTCGGGTGATGCTTCTATAAGCCAAGGAAGGCCACAGATTGCCAGCAAACCACCAGAAGCTGGGAGAGAGACCAGAAACCCAGATTCTCCCTCACAGCCTCATAAGGATCCAACCCTGCCCACATCTTGACTTGGACTTGTAGCCTCCAGAACTGTGAGACAATGAATTTCTGTTGCTTAAGTCATCCAGTCTGTGCTACTTTGTTATGGTAGCCCTAGTGAACGCATACAATCATCATCTAAATAACCACAATTTTTTTAAAGAGGTAACTTAGTTTTCAGTTGCCTTTCATGCCCTTCCAGTCCTGAAAGTAGGTCAGCTCCAGCCTCTGAACCCAAGTGGAATACTATGTCTCTGCTCTTTCCAAGGTAGGTTATCTTTATTAAGAGTCGAAGTGTTGAAATGTAGATGACCAGCTCACCTGGAGGCAGAGTCTTATAGCTTGACTCCATGATGAATAATCAATGTGCTTGCCAAGCAAAGCTCGGGTAGACAGGAGCTGCTTCTGGCTGATCGATAAAGTACTTGAAGACACTTGTTTCTGTGGCTCTTTAAAATCCGCATCGTCATTTGATTTGCTCTGACAACATTCAAGTCTTGCCTCTTTAAGTTATTGTTTTAGCAAATTCAATTTACAATTACTTTCAATATGAAAAGCCTAAGAGATTCAGTTTAATGCCTTATTAGCTGTAAAATCAACCACTGTTTCAACCGCATGGTGTGAGGAGCAGTGAAAAGGCGTCTGTTGCTTGGCTGAATTTCCCTCTGAGTTTCTGACCAGGAACAGCTTCTTCAGTTGCGGAGCTGTTCTCACAATACCTGCTCTCTGAGCCCCTAATCATTGGACCCAAATTCGAATTACATTTCTCTCCAGTGTCAGGGATTCCTGGGGTACTTTGAAGCTACAAGCTGCTTTGAAGACATGACTCCCAGCAGTGAATTTTTGCTCATCAAATGTGGAACCATGCAACAGACAGCTTCCAAATCTCATAATGATGCAGATTTTATTTTTAAATCAAGGGGCAAAATGGCCATTACAGCAGGCTGGCCTTATTGGATGTAGAGGGAAGAGTTTATTGCTGCATCATTTGAATTCTTTACAGCAATGTATTTTTGTGTCTCTGAAGAACTAAATGTTAAACGTGAAGAAAATCCTTACTACTTGAAATAAAACAGACCTTCTGACTATGGTGCACAAGGTCCTACAAGATCCTTCCAGCTCCTGCTTCTTGGACCTCCACTTCATCCCTGGATCATTGCCCCCTGCACCTGACCTCGCTGCCCCCACAGTGTGGCAGCCTGATCACACATCACAGCCTTTACACTTATTCACAGAATGCTGTTCCTTCACATTTTTTGTCTGCCTCCTTTCTTTCATCATTCAGGTTTCTGATTTAATGTCACTAAACCGGAGAGGCCTTCTCTGACCATCTTCTCTGTGCCCCTGCCCACTTCAGTCGCCTACCATCCCTTTATCCTGCTTTTTTTTATCAAGGCACTCATCTCTTTGAATGTGAAATTATTATTTCTTTCCCTGTTCTTTAATCGTTGGCCTTCTCCTTCCCTATCTTCAAACACTAGAATGTAAACTCCACGGAAAAATGGATCTTTGTTGATGGTCACCTCTGTTTTTCCAGTGCCAGTGACTGGCACATAGTTCACACACAATAAATATGTTCTTGCTGCACAACAAATCACCCCAAAACTAAGTAGCTGAAACCAAAAACTATTTATTTTTTCTGTCTTGATTGCTGGACGGTCAGGCAGTTCTGCCTTCTGGTCTGAGTGGGCTCGGCTGGGCCAGCTGGGGTTGCTGGGCTCTCTCCATATGCTCTCTCATCTCATGTTCTTTCCTTTCTCAGGCATGGTGGTCTCAGGGATTAACAGCATGAGAGAAGAAGCTGCAAGATCTCTTAAAGCCTTGGCTTTGGGAAACAAACAAAGTCACTGTTGCTAGATTCTATTGGTTAAGGAAAGTGACAAAACTAGCCAAAATTCAAGTGAGTAGAGAAATAGACTTGGCCTCTTGATGGTGAAACCAGTAAACAGTTAACCATTGATGATCAGGTAGCTAGTAACTAAAGGTTTTTTTGCAACTGCTAATTATAGCTTTTAGTTGTTCCCACCCATTGTTAACTGTGCTGCTTAGGCAATATACTATCTGACTCCCACTAGGTTCCGACAGATAACATCTCCCTGGTGCCTGGGTCAACATGCTAATGGATGTTTGATCTATTTTTCAGGAATTAGGACCCCTTGTCCAGTTCAGGCTGGTTGAGACCACCAACCCATCAACTGGGCCTGTGCACGTGCCTGATAAGTGACCTTTCGACATCAAGAGGCTAAAAACTCCACCCTCAGATCATGGTAATGCCACCATTTGTGAACATGTGTCCTATGAAGAGGTGTGAAATTTGACTACACTTGCGCAGATCATCAATTGCCTCACCTCTCCTCGCCTCCAATAGTCTATCTCCACATTTCAGACCTCCTTTCCCCCCTACCGCATAAATATCCCTGAGTCCCCATTTTCGAGAAGGTGGATTTGAGACTCATTCTCCCGCTTCCTTGTTTGGCTGCCTTGTGAATAAATCTGCCTCAATCTTGTCGTCTCGGTGATTGGTTTTCTGGGCGGCAGGTGAAAACCAACTGGGTTCAGTAACAGTAGGAGGAGTGACAACAGAGCATGGGCACAATGAACGTGATTCATTATGGGGTCATTATTATAATGATCTGCCCCAAGCCTCAAATGGTATATTTTTGAGCAAACTCTCCATCTGACCTATCTATGAATGTAAGTTTTGGGACAAGTATTCATGTCTTAACACATTCATATCTCAGACATCTCATGCCTTTTGTAATACCCCACACACCATAAACACTCAATAAATGCCTCACTGTTTTTTTCGGCCACTGCTGTATTTACCTTGCTATATTTAGGATAAGCTTTATTTTGACACTCACATCAGTGGACATGGAAGGATTCTCCAAAGACCTTAGGTACGTCATTTCAAGAAAATGGAAGTGGATTCTGGAATAAATTATATTGATTTAAATTCAGACATTTAAATTTATTTATTTTTATTGTCTTTGCAATTGATGAATTGATCTCAACAAAGCAGACAGAGCAAAAATAGATTGGTTTTATTGAATTCACAGTGATCTAAGAAACATAGTTGTTACGAAAAAAATAATTTTACTTCCTATTTCATTATAGATTCTTTTTTCCTTCAAAAATTTATTGGCTTAATATAGTAAGTAAAGAAGATGATGAATTTTATTTAGCTTTGATCAGAACGGTTTGGGGGCAGTTAGAAAATACATTTCTTAGAATATTTCTTTCTTATTCAGATGATTGTAAAGCTTATTTTGCTCAAGAAGGTGCATCTCACTGTGTAATGCTTTTTATGTTGCCTGAGCAAAAATCTGATGGTCAGTCAGACAATTCACATTGGTACTGACTTAGATCTTTATTTCCTGAAAAAAATGTTGAAATGTGAGTCACTACTCAAATTCTTTTCTTAAAACAAAACATTCAAGTTTGAGTTAGAAAATTTCTAGAATACAGAAGGGAATAGAGAAGAAAGTAAAAATTATCTGATCTGAAATCTAATCTTGACTGTTTATGATTAAGATATAACATCCAATATTTAATTAAATCTTGAACTTTCGCTATTTGAACTCAGAAGACAAATAGATTTGGACACATGAACTCAGAAGACAAATAGATTTGGATACATTTTCTGATAATTCCTTCACTATCCAAACCACTGTTAATAAATAGATTTTGTATAACATAGACTCCCTTTCTTTTAGTGTTCTGAGACCCATTTCCAATGTGTGTGTGTGGGAGTTCCCCATACTTCCAACAAGCAATTCTCAGAACACCAACTGGGTGTCCGAGAATTCAACTCCATTCTGACCTGTCTTCCTGCAGATAGCATCACATTCCACAGGTTGAGGGCTCAGTCCTACAAAACTGCACACTCATCCCCCCACCCCCCCCCACTTCAGGTGCCAGTTGCAAGCCCAGTTTGTTACTTGTGCTTCTAACTGACCAGCTATAGATTGAAGGTTCCAGCAACCCCTCCTTGGACTTCAGACATCAGTCACAAGTTCAGGTTGCTAACTGTGCTTCTGACCAACCGGCTATAAATCAGAGGTTCCTGAGACTCCCTCTCCTCAGGTTCCATTAATTTGCTAGAGTGGCTCACAGAACGCAAAAGAAACATGTTACTTACTAGATCACCAGTTTACTATAAAAGGGTATAACTCAGGAAGAGCCAGATGGAAGAGATGCAAAGGACAAGGTATGGGGAAAGGGGTACAGAGTTTATATGCCCTCTCCAAGTATGCCACTCTCCCCAGATCTCCACATGTTCACCAACCTGGAAGTTCTCTGAACCCTGTCCTTTTGGGGTTTCATGAAGGCTTCATTATGTAGCCATGATTGATTAAATCGATTGGCCATTGGCAATTGATTCAACTTCCAGCTCCTTTCCCCTCCCTAGAGGTAGGGGGAGGGGTGGGATTGCAAGTTCCAACCCTCTAATTACATGGCTGGGTCTCCTGGTAGAAAGCCTCCATCCTTAGGTGGGGTCCAAAAGTTACTTCATTAACATAACAAGACACCTTTATGGCTCTCATCACTTAGGAAATTCCAAGGTTTTTAGGAGCTCTATGCCAGAGATGGGACGAAGATCAAATATATTTCTTATTATAAATCACAATATCACACCCTTGATATCTGAATTTGCTTTGCAAACTCCCACTAACCCAGAACATATTTGTATACACTTATGCATCCCTTAACGATGGGGATATGTTCTGAGAAATGCATCATTAGGCAATTTCGTCATTGTGTGAACATCATAAAGTATACTTATACAAACCTAGATGGTATAGCCTACCACACACCTAGGCTATATGGTACTAATCTAATGGGACTACCTTTGTGTACATGGTCTGTTGTTGACCGAAAAATTGTTATGTGCATGACTGCATATGTTATCTATGCACTTTCCAGAAATTGGTATCCTACTGATTCCATGGTCTACATTGTTTGTAAGTTACTTTTTTCACTGAGAAATATGTTATGAAGGGAAGATTCCAGCTGGGGAGCATAATTTGTCACTCTCTCTAAATCCTCACATAAAAATAGAAAAACTAGACAGCAATATTTAGCACAAAAACATGTCACGTGGTCTCTCCACAAACTCCGCATCCAGTCCAGGAGGAGAAATGTGAATACACAAGTAATAAACATGGTGTGATAAATGCTCTGTTCTGAGCACTATTGTGGTGAAGTCAGGGTACAGGGGGTTCCTATAAAGAATTCACAGAGCATCAAAGAATATTTACAAAGAAAAATGTCATACAGGCCACTCAGGGGCAACCTTCACACATAGAGCGCTTCATTCAGTGTAGCCCACATTATTCTTTTCTTTTTCTTTTTTTGCTAAGGTAGATTCTCCCTGAGCTAACATCTGTTGCCAGTCTTCCTCTATTTTGTATGTGGGTCACTGCCACAGTATGGCTGCCAACAAGTGGTGTAGGTCCGTGCCTGGAAATCAAACCCGGGCCACCAAAGCAGAGTGCGCCAAATTTAACCACTAAGCCGCGGTGCCAGCCCCAGTGTCTCCCACAATATTCTTATGCTTAGTTTACTCGTTCAAACATTTTTTCACTTGTCAAGTTTTGTTGAGGTGCCAGTATGGTACTAGCTGTGCATATCTGATATTCTGAAATTCTAAGAGTTGCCTTCTACTTTTGTAAGATCAGTTATAGATCTTTCAAGAAAATAGATGATCTTGTCATTTATCTACATTAAGATGGATGGTAACGACTACTGAGTCTAATTCTTACTTAGAATTGGATTCATTGCTTGTCTACTCCCAACTTCGGCTTTAATTTACTTTATTTTTTCCAGCTTCATTGAGATGTAATTGACATGTAACATTATGTAAGTTTAAGGTGTACAATGTGTTGATTTGTTACACTTATATTTTGCAAAATGATTACCACCATAGCTTTAGCTAACATGTTCATCACGTCACCTAATAACTTTTTCTTTTTTGTGGTGAGAACATTTAAGATCTACTGTCTTAACAACTTGCAAGTATATAATAGTTATTATTACATATAATCACCATGCTGTACATTAGATCCCCAGCACTTATTTGTCTTATAACTGGAAGTTTGTACCCTTTGGTGGCTTTATTTTAAAACAATGTTTTTCATAAAGGGCACCATACACACAAATAAGTGCAAGTTTTAGACGTTAAAATGCAAATATAGAAGGTCGTTAAATCGATTATTCTTGTACTTTGGTCTTTGATATGCTCCACCCTAGGTTAGAGTTTAAGAGATTACTGAACAACAACAGACCCTTGTGTGACTTCTTTATAGTACAAGTAATGCATGTTAATTTCAGGACAAATTATAAAGTAGTTATTAAGAAAGGGATAAAAAATTATCCATACTTCCAATTTTTGGCAAAGATTGCTATTTAATATTTTGGTACATATTCTTCCAGAATTTTTTCTATGCAAAGATACAGTTTTCCCCAAATGAGGTCATGATTTATATACTGTTTTGTAATTTTTTTCTTTTAAAAATTTCAATAAAGAATTCTCTGCAGCTCTGTTTTAAATGGCTTTGTAGTATTTTATTGTACAGATGTACCATAATAAATTAACTGATTACCTATTATTATTAGATATTCTGATTATCTCCAGCTTTTTACCTTCATAAAAATGCTGTAATAAAAAGCTGCACAGTTATTTTGACTTTATGTGTCCAATTGCTTAATTGAGAGTAATTCATGGATGTGGAATTTATAGCAAAAAAATATATGCATCTTAATAGTCTCAAATTACCAAATTGCCCTTCAAACTGTATCATTTTATACCTTATAAGCAGTGAATGATGATGCTCTGCTATTCACATCTTTTTCAAGTAATAGATTTTTCCCATTGTTATTTTAATTTTCATTTGTTTGGTTATTAGTAAGGTTGAACATTTTTGTTATTTTATATCTATTGATTACTAATAGACCAAAGGAGGAATTAATAGTAAATTAAGAGTAGAAAGCTTAATTAAATTATACCATGAAGCACTTATTGACTGGCCCCCAATCCAATGATTTAGTACTTAAATAGAGAAATTTTAAAATAAACTTTGGTATATCTATGCTGGAATAATATGAAGTTTTGAAAATGAATTCAGTAGCCTCCTATGTATTGAAAAGGAAAAAATTAATGACACATTGCTAAGTGATAAAGAGCATATTATAAACAATCCATAGAGTAAATTTCATTAATGTAAAAACAATCACAAGATAGAACTTAATCTTTTTCTTTTTTTTTTTGTGAGGAAGATTAGCCCTGAGCTAACATCCATTGCCAATCCTCCTCTTTTTGCTGAGGAAGATTGGCCTTGGGCTAACATCCGTGCCCGTCTTCCTCTACTTTATACGGGACACCGCCACAACATGGCTACACAAGTGGTGTGTCGGTGCACACCAGAGATCTGAACCTGCGAACCCCAGGCCACCTAAATGGAGCCTGTGAACTTAACTGCTACGTGAGTGGGCCAGCCCCAAACTTAAATTTTTTTACAGTTAACATTTGTTCATTTATTAATTAAATAATTTAATTTTATTATAAATTTTATTTACCTATTTAAACAAAAAGTGTACAAAAGGTTATCCGTGATGAGATGCCCTCTCACTTCTGCCCCAGGCACTTGACTCCCCTTTCCTAGAGTTTATCAGGTTTATTTTCTCTGTTTAATCCATCCATGTATTTTTAAAAAAATAAAATGGATGCATACAATACACAGTATCCTGTACCTTGTTTTTTTCAGTTGACTGTATAACTTGGAGACCTTGCCATATCTATACATAAAGATTTCCTGACGTCTCTCATGGCCTCAGAGAATTCTATTATATGGATGCATCATTTACTAGTCTCATAGTAACGGATAGTAAGCTTTTCCCAATATTTACTAGTACTAAAAATGCTTCAATGAACAAATATATATATTTATAAAATTTGAAAATAGATTTTAAAAAAATCTGACAGCTTTAGAAATAAACAAGGACTATCTTCGTGGCATTGGAGTGGAGTATGTCAAGGAGGATTTTCTGTTTATTTCATGTACTTTTTTGATTGTCTAAATTTTTTATCTCAAAGTTTTACTAATTTGAATTTTTAAAAAAATGGATTTAAAAATCAATAAATTAAAGAAAATTGATTTAAATTAAGAATTATGATTGGGACAGACAAACACATTTGGGAAGTTGCTACTGGAGAGAAATTGGCATGGAAAGTTCTCAATTCCAAAACCAATTTCCCCTTCTCTTTGGGGTGGTGGTTATGCAGATAAATATTAGCTCATAGAGAAAAAAAAGAAGAGTTATTGTCCTTTAGATCCCCAGTTCTGAAAAGAAATAAAGCTTAGAACTTGATTCTGTTCTTTCAATGGTCAAATTTCTTAGCTAGAAACCAGGATGACTGAAGGCCAATGAGCCAGGATTTTTGTAGTTGAAAGACATTTAATATCTAAGTAACATACTGACTAGAAGCACATTTGTAAATCAACAAGTGATTCCTGTGAAAATAAAGATTAATGCTTTAAAAATGATTTATCTCATTACATGCTGACATCCAGACTTTTCACCAGATCCTAATATTTCACACTGTAATGCTTGATCAAATTGAATATTGAGCATTAGAAAGAGAATGAACACTTATGAAAAATGACATAATTTATTTTGTGAAACCATTTCCAAATACATGAAAACATGAGGCTTGAATTAATTCATCAAGAATATCAATAAGCTGATAAAGTAGGGGCATTTTCTTTTCAATCATAATTTTCAAGCTACATTCATAGAAAAATTACTTATTAAAACAGCCATATGTGTGATTAATGGGTAGGTAGTGGTACTAATTACTCATTAGAATGCAAGGACTAAAATACCCCAGGACTTGAAAAAATATAATGATTTTCATTAAATGGGTTGGCCAGGTCCCAAAGTCTCAGTGGGTTTGAATTCTGAGCTATAAGGACACGGTTTTGATCTAAAATGAAAGGGAAATTGTCCTAGGAAGGTCTCAATTGATATTAACATAATGAAATCCTTCTTTTGTATATGCTTATTTAATCAAAAGTCTGGAGAATCACAGGTTCTCACCTGTCTAGATGTATTTTAAAAGTTAAAATATAGGAATGTGTATTTTTTTAACCTATTGAATGCTTGATTATCTACAGAGAAACATTCCTCCAGTCCCCATGGCTAATTGGATGGGTACTATTTTACAATGGTGGCCTATGTGGCTGTAACAATAACCAAACTTTAAAATTCATAAATTCAACTGAGCATCAGATTAGTAGCATTAATCATCATTAGAAGACAAATAGTGCATGTAAGGATGACTTACATGTTAAAAATATTTTCTCCATCATTACCACTGAACACTTCAGCTCAGAGTGAGGATAGATACTAGGTAGAAGAAAACTTGTTGTTCAATAAAGATGAATATTCTGAAACAAATCTAAAAAATAAGATGCAATCCGAAGTAAGTGAGATTATTTTATGTTTTGGGTACCACAATCATGTTAAAATTCTAAGCATCGACTCTAATTTTTACATGAGTAACACCATTAATTTTCATAAGCAAACAGTGACACCGAAAATCCCCACCCCACAAAACACTTTCATTTTAATTAAGTGCCATAGAGATCTGTGTTGTGAATCACAGCAGTGTTTGGTTTTGACACTGGATACAGAAGAGAGAGCTTGATGCTTTAATTTTCACCAAAAAAAAAAAAAAAAAAAGTCAAGAAGGATTCTAAATGTATTAAGGAATACCTTCATTGAAACACCAAGTTAACATTTTGAGACGTGAGAGAATATTATCTTGTGAGAGATGGCGGATCTAGTGAAGTTTTTTCCTGTGTAGAAAAAGGAGAGTTTTTTCTAAGTTTGCAACTTCCCTTCATGGAATTGTAGAGAAGGGCAGTGAAAGCCACATCACTAATGAAGAATTAAGAAATAGCAGAATGATGGGAAGAAAATATGGACATTAATTTGCATCTTTTGCTCTCTGTAAGTCTAATTCAATGTAGGCTTTTAAGCAAGATGATTTAGTATAACAGTTGAATGTGTAGCAAACCATAGTACCTTCTTGTAAATAGGTTAATTATAATTTTATTTCCTTTTTATGTCAGGGGGAGTTTGACTAAACTAATTTGTCATTCTATAGTGACAGTGGGTCAAGATTTCATTGGTAAAGGAAAACAAATAATTATTCTTATACTTAAGATTGTCAACTCTTGACCTCTCAAAAGACCCACAGAAAAATCTGTTGGTCACACAAAGCTGTTATAAAACAGCTTTGTATATAAGAGAGCACACCACCTTTGCAAATTCTTAGAACTGTCTGAAAATGTGAAATTAGGGGAGGACATTTATAGGGTTTTAAGGTACAGGTTGAGTGATTTGAATGTGAATCTCACCAGGTAGGAAACTGGTTGTGATTGGGCAGAGTGTATGGCATAACAGCTCTGGATTGGTGGGCACAGTGAGGTGAGAGCTTGAAGCAGCCTTGAGGAGCAAGATGTTAGTCTTGCTATGTAAACTATCTTAGTTTACACTCTTATCTTCCAAGAGCAAGTGTTTCCAGGAGCAAGCCTCTAAGTAATATTTACTTGTTCTTACTATTGTTAATGTAGGGAAAGTGTACCCCATGCCAGAATTGTTTAACATGGGGTGAGGAAAGAATGTAGGGTCTCAGTATTGTTTAATATGGGGCCAAGAGACTGTGTTATGTGATAGGCAGCCTCTAAGACAGCCCCTAGGATCCCTGCCTGTTAGTGTTCATGCCCTGATGTAATCCTCTCCCCTTTGATTGTGGGCTGGGCTTAATGACTTCTAATGAATAGAATAGGAAAAAAATGATGACTTGTCACTTCTGAGATTAGGTTACAACTCACTCTGACTTCTTTTTGCTGCTCTCTCTCTCGCTTCCTTTCCCATCCCACACTCTGGGGTAAATAAGGTGCTGTGCTGTGAGCAATCACATGGGAAGGCCCAGGTGGCGAGGAAGCGATGTCTGCAGCCAACAGACATCAAGGACATGAGGCCTGCCAACAGGGTGAGTGAGCTTGGTCACAGCTAAGGTGTGAGATGACTATAGCCCCTGCTGCCACCTGATTGCAGCCTGGTGAGAGACCTTAAGACAGAGGCACCCAGCTGAGCTGTGCCCTGGTTCCTGAACTTCAGAAACTATGAGATAATAAACACTTGTTATTTTAATTTACTATGTTTTGGGATAGTTTGTTATGTAGCAGTAGATGACTAATACATGTTGATTTCAGTTTTCAGGATGCATGAGTATACTTTCTACTGAAATTTCTGCTTATTTTAGAATAAGCAGATTTATTGGCTGAAATATTAGTCACATTACTAATTCTATAAAGTGATATTGAGATTTAAGACAGATGCATCATATATTATGTTCATTATGAACATTTCTTCATTCTGCTCTGTAGAAACCGGCCATATTGAAGCAAGTGATGATTATCCTATGGAGAGACAGCTGAAGGGACTGACATGGGATTAATGCTTTCTTGATCAGCCTACTGGGCTGGTGCCTTGGAAAGAGCTACTCTCAAACCAAAGGATCGTTTCTCTCTTTGGCACTTGGTAGGCCAGAAGTCTACTTGAGAAGAGCAGATATATGACCGGGACCTGCTTCAGATGCAGGGTTTCCCAGCCTTGGGCCTCTGAGAAGCATTGCTAGAGGCTGTGTGGCAGTGCGTCCTGACCCCTCCCACTGTCTGTGATTGCCCTCCACACCATCCAGTCACCATACACTTGAAGGGCACAGTTTTCTTTCCTCGTCACCAGCCCAGGGAAATTCAGTTCTTGGGAGGCAGACATCTTTTCAGAACTTGATCATTGTTGAAATTTAAAAGAAAAACATATCAAGAGTGTTATTCTGAGAAATTTTAAAAGGGACCTATGGTCACTAACTGAAACAAAGAAAACTGGAGGGCAAACCCAGATAAGATACGGCATCTGGGGTAATTCGTGAAGGGACAGTTGCCAACACCGTCCTGAAATATCTCAAAGTGTCAAGTTTCTCCAAGCCACTGTTAACAAGCTAATAAATTCAACTGTTCTTGGTGAAGGTGAGAGATAGGCAAGGGTGGGCAGAATGCATTTGTGTTCTGCATGTTACCCAGTAGGCTTTGGTCTTAAATTTGAATTCAGACAGAGCGGTAGCTAAATTCCATTTCTTCCAAATATTCAACTTATTTTGGGCCATACACATCTACTTGGATTATTTGCTTTTCAGTTTGTGGAATTTATAAGCTCTTTTCCATCTGTATTTTTCTTTTCTCTACCAACTTTTGTGCCCATCAGTTATCCATCTGTCTCCCCCAATTTTGCAATGTCTATAAACATGTTGAACAAGGAAAAAGAAACTAATAGCCCAAGTGACGTTTGGTGATTGTCTTTGGATAAATAGGTATAGAGCAGGTACTACGTAAATAACTTTGCCATGCATTAGTCTATCTGTCCTCACAATAGCTACATCCTTCAGGGTGGTATAATCAACGTCATTCCTTATTAGCTGTGTGGCCTTGGTTTTTCCGCTTTCTGAGCCTCATTTTCCTTATCTGCAGTCTCTTCTGCCAACTTGAAGAGCTTAGCTGATGCATAGTTCACACTGGTTGCCTTTGGAAGTCATCACTGATGTCTTTATTTGTGAAAGCCAATGGTTCGTATGGTGGGGACCCTGTTCATACTCTCTAATTTGTAATACTCCTTTCTTACAAGTTGGCCTCACATCTACTCAGGTGTGCTGCTGCTAAGCCTGCTATGAAATTGTCTTCAGAAAAGTTTCTGGGACCCAAATGTCTGTATTCCCATACTGCTCTGGGCTGAGGCATCAAAGCCCTCAGTATGAATCATTGCATCAGAGAGGAAAGTGTTGAGCCTTCATTAGCCTAAGCCCTAATGTAGATGAATCTCCTGGGTAATCCAGAAATTCTAACCAATTTCTCGGGGGCCAGATTCAGGATGACGGGATTCAATGGTGTTGAGTGTACTTAGAACCTTGGACATGGAATAGGCAGAGATTTGTGAACAAAGGTTGGTAATGGGAGGCACCTGGGCAGCCAGAGTTTTAATCAAAAGGCCAGATAGTAGTGCAGTGGTTCCAAAATGGGTTGCGCATTGGCATCATCTGGGGATCTTTTAGAAAATACCGAAGCTGGCTTCCACTCCAGACATTCTGATTTCATTGTGTGGAGTGTGACCTGGGATCAAGACTTTAAAAATTCACCATCAATTCTAATGTGTAGCAAAGTTTGAGAACCACTGGAGTAATGGTCAAAGGCTTGAGCTTTGAATTCGGACAGATCTTAGTTCAAATTTCAGCTTTACCACTAGACTATGACTTTGGGCACGTTATTTGACCTCTGAATTTCTGTCCCTTCCATCCTTCCTTCCTTCCTTCCTTCCGTCCTTCCTTCCTTCCTCCCTTCCTCCCTCCCTTCCTCCCTTCCTCCCTTCCTCCCTCCCTTCCTCCCTTCCTTCCTCTCTTCCTCACCCCCCTCCCTTCTTCCCTTTCTTTTTCTTTTGTAAATTGGAGACAATGATAATATGGGCACATATAGTTATTATTAACATTAAATATGTGCTTTGCACAGTGCCTAGCACATACTAAGTACTCAGAAGAAATTAGCTAGTATTATTACTGCCAGAGTTTCAATGTTAGAAGGAGGCTGGATGGTGGGTGGTTAAAGGGGAGACACACTTAGGAACCGAGACAGCATGGAGTGGAGAGAAATCTGGCTTCTCTCTATCCCTGCTTCCAGGAATCTGGCACTGGGAATATTTGAGAAAGCTGCTATTATTTCCCAGAGGTTCTGCCTTGCAGGGTCTCATCAATCAACTCATTTGACCTATTACCATTATGTGTAATTTTAGGGTTTGTGTCAAAGGAACAGGTTTGTCATGGTTGTTCTAATTATGGGGAAATGGATAATGTATATTACACGTGTATTTTTACGGCAGGTTGTTTAGGAAATAGGCTTCGTTTCTAACAGTTTAACAGAGGAAGAGAGGGGTAGTCTAAGGCTTAAACTATTTTAAGTGCATGGTGAACTGACGACTTATGGATCCAGATCTTTCAAATCAGTGCTGAAAACAGCTGAGAAAATATTCAGAACCATCAGGATTTAATTTGCAGATAGATATAGATATTTTAGATTTACATTGTCCTTTATTTCATTTTACCTAGAGCTAAGCATACATTTTACAGACACTCTTATCCTTCCTAGCAGATAGCTGCATTCATGCTAACGAACATGAGTTTTTTAGTTAAACTTTTTATTTTGAGATAATTGTGATTATTTCAAAGTGTAGATTCATGTGCAGTTGTAAGAAATATCATGTATCCTTGACCCAGTTTCCCCCGATGGTAAAATATTGCACAACTGTAGTACAATATCATGGCTAGGATATTGATATAATCAAAAACAAACCATTTCTATGGCCACAAGTTTCTTCATGTTGCCCTTTTACAGGCATACCAATCTCCTTCCTGCCCCTACTCCCTTCTTAATGCCTGGCAAACACTGATTGTTCTCCATTTCTACGATTTTTGTCATTTCCAGAATGCTACATAAATGGAATCACACAGCGTGTAACCTTTTGGGATTGACTTTTTTCACTCAGTACAGTTTGGTATCTGGGTAACACTAGTTTCATAAAAGGAGATGGGAAATGTTCCCTCCTCTTCTTCTTTCTGGAGGAGATTGTATAGAATTGGTGTTAATTCTTCTTTAAACATTTGATACAATTCTCCAGTGAAATGATCCGGGCCTGGAGATTTCTTGTTTGGGAGTTTTAAAATTATGAATTCAATTTCCTGGATAGCTATAGGGCTATTCAAATAATCTATTTTATACCAGGTGAGTCGTGGTAGCTTGCGCTTTTTTGAGGAATTGGTCCATTTCATATAAACTGTCAAATTTATGTTTGTAGAGTTGTTCAGAGGATTCCCTTATTTTGCTTTTGATGTCTGCGGGGTCTGTAGTGATGATCTCCCGTTTCATTCTTGATATTGGTAATTTGTGTCTTCTCTTTTTTTCTTTGTCACTCTTATCAAATATATGATTTGCTTATATTTTCTTTCATTCTGTGGGTCGTTTTTTCACTTTCTTGGTAGTGTCCTTTCAAGCACAACAATTTTCAGTTTTGGTGAATTCCAACTTAGCTACTTTTTTTTTTTATTGCTTATGCTGTAGGTGTCTTATTTAAGAACCCATTGCATAATCTAAAGTCAGAATGATTGACACCTACGTGTTCTTCTAAGACTTTTACAGTCTCAGCTCTTACATTTACATCTTGATCCATTTGAATAATTTTTTGTATGTGGTGTGAGTTACAGGGTCCAATTTCATTTTTTACATGTGAATATCTTTCTTTTGATTAATGTTTCCATGTTATATCTTTTTGCATAATTTTACTTTCAATCTGCCTATATTATTAGATTTAAAGTGAGTTTCTTGTAGACAGCATAATTTCTATCCTTTAGTTAGTGTATTTGGATCATTTACATTTAATGAAATTATTAGTATCTTAGGGCTTGAGCCTGTCATTTTACTTTTTGTTTTCTGTTTGTTCTCTCTGGTTTGCGTTTTTGTACTTTTGCTTGGTTTACTTTTTTCTGCCTTCCTGTAGCTTATTGGAAAATTTTCTAGAATTTAATTTTGATTTATCTCTAGTGTTTTTGAGTGTATCTCTTTGTATAGCTTTTTAAGTGGTTACTCTAAGTATTACATTATACAGACATAGCTTATCACAGTCGAGTGGTATTGTTATTTGACCAGCTTCAGTGAAGTATAGAAAATTTATTTTCCTTAATGCCCCTTTGCCTTTCCTCATGTATAATTGTCTTAAATATTTCTTGTTCACACATTTAAAACCACATGAGATACTGTTATAACTTTTGCGTCAACCATCATTTAAATTAGAAAACTGAAGAGAAGAAAAATCTCTTGTATTTAGCCATATTTTTGCTTACTGTGTTCTTTCTTCCTTTCTGATATTCCAAAGTTTCTTCTTTTATAATTCCCTTTCTGTTTAGAGGACTTCCTTTACCATTTTTTTAGGGTAGGACTGCTGGAGACAAATTCTCTTAGTTTTCTTTCATCTGAGAAATATCTTGATTTCTCCCTCATTTATGAAGGATATTTTCTCTGGATATAAGGTTCTGGCTTGGTATTTCTTTTTTTTTAGTACCTGAAAAATATTGTGAGAAATCCTTCTGGCCTCCGTCGTTGTTGATGAGAAATCCATTACCAATCAAATAGTTTTCCCTTTAGGGGTCATTTCTCTCTTGCTGCCTTTAAGATATTTTCTCTGTCGTTAGTGTTCAGAGGTTTGACTGTGATGTTTCTTAGTTATGGACTGAATTCTCTCTCTCCAGAATTCATATGTTGAAGCTCTAACCCTCAATGTGACTGTATTTGGAGAAAGGGCCTTTGAAGAGGTAATTAAGGTTAAATGAAGTTATCATAGTGGATCTCTAATCCGACAGGACCGATGTCCTTACCTGAAGAGAAAGAGACACCAGAAATCTCTCTCCATGTGTGCACAGATGAAAGGCTGTGTGAGGACACAGTGAGAAGATAATGGTCTGCAAGGCAGGAAGAAAGCTCTCCCCAGAAACCCACCCTGCTGGCACTTGGACCTTAGACTTCTATCGTAAAACTGTGAGAAAATTAATTTCTGTTATTTAAGCCACCCAGTGTGTGGTATTCTGTTATGGCAGCCTCAGCAGACTACTACACTTGTGGATTTTTTTCAGTTTATTCTGTTCGGGATTTGCTTAGGTTCTTGAATCTGTAGGTTTATATTTTTTGCCAAATTAGCACGTTTTCAGCCATTATTTCTTCAAATAATTTTTCAGTCCTTCCTCTTTCTCCTATCCTTTTGGGACTCCAGTGACATGGTCCAACGGCTAGTTGTAGTCCCATAGGTTCCTGAAGTTCTGTTTATTTATTTCTAAAATCTATTTTCTTTCTGTTAAGATTGGGTAGTTTATATTGTTTTATCTTCTTTTTTTTTTAATTTTTTGTTCATTGCAGTAACATTGGTTTATAACATTGTATAAGTTTCAGGTGCACATCATTATACTTCTATTTCTGCATAGAGTACATCATGTTCACCACCCAAATACTAACGACAGCCCATCACCACACACATGTGCCCAATTATCCCTTTCGCCCTCCTCCCTCCCCCCTTCCCCTCTGGTAACCACCAATCCAATCTCTGTCCCTATGTGTTTGTTTATTGTTGTTATTATCTACTACTTAATGAAGGAAATCATACGGTATTTGACCTTCTCCCTCTGACTTATTTCACTTTGCATAATACCCTCAATGTCCATCCATGTTGTCACAAATGGCTGGATTGCATCGTTTCTTATGGCTGAGTAGTATTCCATTGTGTATATATACCACATCTTCTTTATCCATTCGTCCGTTGATGGGCACTTAGGTTGCTTCCAAGTCTTGGCTATTGTGAATAACGCTGCAATGAACACAGGGGTGCATGTATCTTTATGCATTGGTGTTTACAAATTCTTTGGATAAATAGCCAGCAGTGGAATAGCTGGATCATATGGTAGTTCTATCCCTGATTTTTTGAGAAATCTCCATACCGTTTTCCATAGTGGCTACACCAGTTTGCACTCCCACCAGCAGTGTATGCGAGTTCCCTTCTCTCCACATCCTCTCCAACATATGTTGTTTCCTGTCTTGTTAATTATAGCCATTCTGACGGGTGTGAGGTGATATCTCGTTGTAGTTTTGATTTGCATTTCCCTGATAGTTAATGATTTTGAACATCTTTTCATGTGTCTGTTGGCCATCTGTATATCTTCTTTGGAGAAATGTCTGTTCAGGTCTTTTGCCCATTTTTTAATTGGGTTGTTAGTTTTTTTGTTGTTGAGATGCATGAGTTCTTTATATATTTTGGAGATTAAGCCCTTATCAGATGTATGGTTTGCAAATATCTTCTCCCAATTGTTAGGTTGTCTTTTCGTTTTGTTGATGGTTTCCTTTGCTGTGCAGAAGCTTTTTAGTTTGATGTAGTCCCATTTGTTTATTTTTTCTATTGTTTCTCTTGCCCGGTCAGACATGGTGCTTGAAAAGATGTTTCTAAGACCGATGTCGAAGAGCGTACTGCCTATGTTTTCTTCTAGAAGTTTCATAGTTTCAGGTCTTACATTCAAGTCTTTAATCCATTTGGAGTTAATTTTTGTGTATGGTGTAAGGTAAGGGTCTACTTTCATTTTTTTGCATGTGGCTATCCAGTTTTCCCAACACCACTTGTTGAAGAGACTTTCTTTTCTCCCTTGTATGTTCTTGGCTCCTTTGTCAAAGATTAGCTGTCCATAGATGTGTGGGTTTATTTCTGGGCTTTCGATTCTATTCCATTGATCTGTGCGTCTGTTTTTGTGCCAGTACCATGCTGTTTTGGTTACTATAGCTTTGTAGTATATTTTGAAATCAGGGAGTGTGATACCTCCAGCTTTGTTCTTTTTTCTCAGGATTCCTTTAGCTATTCGGGGTCTTTTGTAGTTTCATATAAATTTTAGGAATCTTTGTTCTATATCTGTGAAAAGTGTTGTTGGAACTTTGATAGGGATTGCACTGAATCTATAGATGGCTTTAGGAAGTATGGACATCTTAACTATGTTAATTCTTCCAATCCAAGAGCATGGAATATCTTTCCATTTCTTTGTGTCTTCTTCAATTTCTTTCAGAAATGTTCTATAGTTTTCCGTGTACAGCTCTTTCACCTCTATGGTTGAGTTTATTCCTAGGTATTTTATTCTTTTTGTTGCAATTGTAAATGGAATGGTATTCTTAATTTCTCTTTCTGCTACTTCGTTGTTAGTGTACAGAAATGCAGCTGATTTTTGCATGTTGATTTTGTATCCTGCAACTTTACCCTATTCGTTTATTACTTCTAAAAGTTTTCTGGTGGATTCTTTAGGGTTTTCTATATATAAAATCATGTCAGCTGCAAATAGTGACAGTTTCACTTCTTCCTTTCCAATTTGGATCCGTTTTATTTCTTTCTCCTGCCTGATTGCTCTGGCTAGGACTTCCAGTACTATGTTAAATAGGAGTGGTGACAGTGGGCATCCTTGTCTGGTTCCTGTTCTTAGAGGGATAGCTTTCAGTTTTTCACCATTGAGGATGATATTAGCTGTGGGTTTCTCATATATGGTCTTTATTATGTTGAGGTACTTTCCTTCTATCCCCATTTTATTCAGAGTTTTTATCATAAATGGATGCTGTATCTTGTCAAATGCTTTCTCTGCATCTAATGAGATGATCATGTGATTTTTAGTTTTCATTTTATTAATGTGGTGTATTACGTTGATTGATTTGCGAATGTTGAACCATCCCTGCATACCTGGAATAAATCCCACTTGATCATGGTGTATAATCTTTTTAACGTATTGTTGTATGCGATTTGCTAGTATTTTGTTGAGGATTTTTGTATCAATGTTCATCAGTGATATTGGCCTGTAATTTTCTTTTTTTGTGTTGTCCTTGTCTGGTTTTGGTATCAGTGCAATGTCAGCTTCGTAGAATGAGTTAGGAAGCTTCCCCCCTCCTCAATTTTTTGGAAGAGTTTGAGAAGGATAGGTTTTAAGTCTTCTTTGAATGTTTGGTAGAATTCACCAGGGAAGCCGTCTGGTCCTGGACTTTTATTTTTGGGGAGGTTTGTGATTACTGTTTTGATCTCCTTACTGGTGATTGGTCTATTCAAATTCTCTACTTCTTCTTGATCCAGTTTTGGAAGGTTGTATGATTCTAAGAATTTATCCATTTCTTCCAGATTGTCGAATTGGTTGGCATATAGCTTTTCATAGTACTCTTTTATAATCTTTTGTATTTCTGAGGTGTCTGTTGTAATTTCTCCTCTTTCATTTCTGATTTTACTTATTTGTGCCTTCTCTCTTTTGTTCTTGGTGAGTCTAGCTAAAGGTTTGTCAGTTTTCTTTATCTTTTCAAAGAACCAGCTCTTGGTTTTATTAATTTTTTCTATTGTTTTTTTGGCCTCTATTTCTGCTCTGATTTTTATGATTTCCCTTCTTCTACTGATTTTGGGCTTTGTTTGTTCTTCTTTTTCCAGTTCCTTTAGGTGCATTCTTAGATTGTTTATTTGAGATTTTTCTTGTTTGTTGAGAAAGGCCTGTATTGCTATAAACTTCCCTCTTAGAACCACTTTTGCTGTATCCCATAAATTCTGGCATGTCGTATTTTCATTTTGATTTGTCTCCAGGTATTTTTTGATTTCTTCTTTGATTTTTTCATTGACCCAGTCATTGTTCAGTAGCATTTTGTTTAATCTCCATGTATTTGTGGCTTTTCTGATTTTCTTCCTATAGTTGATTTCTAGTTTCATACCGTTGTGGTCAGAAAAGATGCTTGGTATTATTTCAATCTTCTTAAATTTATGGAGACTTGTTTTGTGGCCTAATATGGGGTTAATCCTGGAGAATGTTCCATGTACATTTGAAAAGAATGTGTATTCTTTGGTTTTTGGATGGAATGCTCTGTATATATCTACTAGGTCCATCTGTTCTAGTGTGTCATTTAAGGCCAATGTTTCCTTATTGATCTTCTGTTTGGATGATCCATCCATTGGTGTAGGTGGAGTGTTACAGTCCCCTACTATTATTGTGTTACTGTCTTTTTCTGTTTTTATGTCTGTTAATAATTGCTTTATATATTTAGGTGCACCTACATTGGGTACGTAGATATTTACAAGTGTTATATCCTCTTGTTGGATTGTTCCCTTGATCATTATCTAATGCCTTTCTTTGTCTCTTTTTACAGTTTTTGTTTTAAGGTCTATTTTGTCTGATATGAGTACTGCTACCCCAGCTTTCTTTTCATTGCCATTTGCATGGAGTATCTTTTTCCTTCCCTTCACTTTCAGTTTGTGAGTGTCTTTAGGTCTGAAGTGTGACTCTTGTATGCAGCATATATATGGGTCTTGTTGTTTTATCCAATCAGCCACTCTATGCCTTTTAATTGGAGCGTTTAGTCCATTGACATTTAAAGTAGCTATTGATAAGTATGTACTTACTGACATTTTTTAACTTTTTTTTTCTCAGCGTTTTAGTAGTCCTTCTCTGTTCCTTTCTTCTTCTATACAGAATTGATGGTCTCTTTAGTTTGACCCATGTCTGCAAGCTCTACTTTTATCTCCCCTCCTCCCTCCTTTTATGTTTTTGATATCATATCTAATCTCTTTTTTGTGCATTTGTATCCATTACCCTCTTATCATGGAAATAGATCATTTTACCTTTTTGTGGTCTTCTCTTTTCTCCTTGAATCAGTCCCTTTAACATTTCTTGTAGCACTGGTTTCTTGGTGACAAACTCCTTTAACTTTTTCTTTTCTGGGAAATTTTTGATCTCTCTTTCCATTTTGAATGATAACCTTGCTGGGTAGAGTATTCTTGGCTGTAAGTTTTTTCCTTTTAGCACTTTAAATATATCATGCCACTCTCTTCTAGCCTGTAAGGTTTCTGCTGAGAAGTCAGCTGATAGCCTTATGGGATTTCCTTTGTATGTAACTTGACTTTCTCTTTTGGCTTTGAGGATTCTCTCTTTATCTTTAATTCTGGACATTTTGATTATGATGTGTTTTGGTGTGGGCCTCTTTGGGTTTATCTTGTTTGGGGCTCTCTGTGCTTCCTGTACCTGCATGTCTGTTTCATTTCTTATATTAGGGAAGTTTTCATCTATTATTTCTTGAAATAGATTCTCTGCCACTTTGTCTTGCTCTTCTCCTTCCAGGACACCTATAACACAGATGTTAGTGCGCTTGATGTTGTCCCAGAGGTCTCTTAGACTGTCCTCACTCTTTTTAATTCTTTTTTCTTTTACCTGTTCAGCTTGGGTAATTTCTCATAGTCTTTGTCCAGCTCACAGATCCGTTCTTCTGTATCCTCTACTCTGCTTTTGAGTCCCTCTAATGAATTTTTCATTTCCAGTATTGTATTCTTCATTTCTGATTGGTCTTTTTTATATCTTCCATTTCTTTGTTGACATTCTCACTGAGTTCATCTATTCTTCTCCCCAGATCAGTGAGCATCCTTAACACTCTTATTTTGAACTCTCTGTCGGGTAGGTTGCTCATTTCTGTTTCACTTAGTTTCTTTTCTGGGGTTTTGTCCTGTTCCCTTACTTGGAATGTATTCCTTTGCCTCCTCATTTTGCCTCTTTCCCTGTGTTTGTGTCTACGTATTAGGTAGGTCAGCTACGTCTCCTGCTCTTGGATAGGTGACCTTATGTAAGTGATGCCTTAGGAAGCTTCCAGTGTGCTTTCCTCAGTTCTCAATGTTCCAGGGGTGGCCCCTATGTGGGCTACGTGTGTTCTTCTATTGTGGCCTGTTAGCTCTCCCTATTGGCACCCAGGGAGGCTGAGTTATGCTCCTGGCCAGCTGTTGTAATGCTCAGCTGCTTGTAGTTGTTGTGGGCCCTTCAGTCTCTTTATCAGGTGTGGGGAGCCCCAGCACAGTTGGCTGCAAGTTCTAATACCACATTTGTGTTGCAGTATTTCTTTTAAGTGAGTAGGCCCCCAGCGTGCCAGGTTGTTAGGCTCAGGGGCTTACAATTGCTATAAGCCTCCAGCCTTTAGGTCTCTTGTCAGCTCTGTGAGGATTGCAGCTGGGTGGGGCTGGCCTCAGGCATGGGGGCACCCAACTGTTTCAGGCTTTGGAAGGTGGGGCAAACCCCCTATGTGGGTCTTTGAGAAGCAGAAGTCTTCTGCAGCTGACAGGCCCTCCCGCCCACAGGTCCACACACACAGTCATGACAGTCTGCCCCGTGTGTGTGCCCCGATCTCCCGAAGCAGACCCAGTCTCTCCACGGCGGGAGCCCCACACACTCCACCACTGCCCCACACTCTCCACCCGCTCCTTGTGCACGCCCTGCCCCACTGAAGTCAGCTCCGTTGCCAGGCAGCAGAGAATCCAGTCACCAATCTATGCAGGCCCACAAGTTGCCTGAGGGCTTGTTGTCGGGTGGGGCCAGTCTCTAGGGTGGGCTGCCCACCCTGGCTGAGCTGGATTAATCGGTGCGCTAGTGGGTGGGGCAGACCTAGGCTAGCAGGCCCCAGGGAGAACTCCAATGGCGTCTTTGTCAGCACGCCCCCACTAGGCCACAACAATGGTTCCCGCCACTGTCCCAGTCCCTGGAGAGGTCTCACCTCTCACCGAGATGCACATAGGGCCTATTAGGTGAGTCTCTTTTCACCAAAGCACCGTGTACCTTTCTTTCTGGTGATTTTAGGTTGCTTTCTGAAACGAGTGAGTTTGCGCGTGGGCCCTTTAAGAGCCGGTTTTAATGTCTTTGTGAACCAGCTTTTCTGGGGGTATTCCCCAATGTTTTAGTAGCAGGCAAAGTCAGATATTATGCCACTCGTCTAGATTGTGCTTGGTCCACAAAATGCCCCCAGCGGGGGTGCTCCCCGGCTCAGGGCACCACTCCTCCAGGAGGCTGCGGACTTGTGGGCGTCTCCTGGGCGGCCGTGAGGCGCTGCGGCTTGTGAAGGTGGCGTTTTTCCTCTCCAGAAGGGAGTTTCTGCCTCTTTTACCTCAGTTCGGTTTGTCCGTTGTTGCAGGAGTTCCTCTATCCAGTTTTCAGTTCTGTCTCAGGGGTAATTTTTCCACAAGTAGTTGTAAATTGGCTGTGTCCCCGGGAGGAGGTGAGTTTAGAGTCTGCCTACGCCGCCATCTTGACTTTCTCTTCCTGTTTTATCTTCTAGTTCAATGATTCTTTCATGTTTCTTCTCCATTCTGATTTTTAGGCCATCTATTGAGCTTTTTTATTTTGATTATTGTGTTTTTTAGGTTTAACATTTCCATTTTGTCTTTCTTTATGTCTTCTACTTCTTTGGAGAGACTTTCTCTTTCTTTGCTGAGACTTTCTATTTTTTCATTTGTTTTAAGTGCGTTCTTATTTGCTCAATAAAGCATTTTTGTGGTGGCTGCTTTAAAATTTTTGGGATTCTAACATCTATGTCAGCATAGTGTTGGCATCTATTGATTTTAAATTCATTTCAGGATCTTCCTGGTTCTTAGTATGATGAGTGATTTTTTGATTGAAACTTGGACATTTTGGATTTTATGTTATGAGACTCTGAATCTTATTTAAGCGTTCTGTTTTGGCTGGCTTCCCCAAGACTACTGGGCAAGGTGGGAGTTCCAGCTCCCCACTGGTCTCTTAGTGTAGGATGAGGAATCATGTTACTGCCCATGTGGCGATAAAAGTCTTGGCTACCTGCTCTGCCTTTAGATACTGCCCCAGCCGAGGATTTGGTGTGTTTATTCAGCCTGCCAGGGGTGATGTCTAGGCTCCCCCATCAGCCTTTGCTGCTGCTGGTTGGGCAGGGACCACAGTTGTTTTTGTTTTTGCTTTTTTTTTTGTGGTGTGTGGCTGGAGTAGAACAGTTATTTTCTGAAAGCTTTCTGTCTTGCTAGCCTGCCCTTTTGCTGGCCTTCGGCTGGAGAGAGAGGAATTTTATTGGGACTTCTTTTGTCTGTACCTGTTAGAATTTCTGGGTTGCTAGTTTCTTCTGTCTGGAATATATGAAGCAAAAAAACAAAAACAAACTCCAAAATAGCCAAACCAGGCAAACCAGGAAACTTACCAGTGTGTTGTGCCTTGGGTTCCAAGGCCCTCACTGGTCTTCTCTCTGCCTTTCAGAGTCTCCTTATGTTTCTTTCATATGTAATGCACAAGGATTTTAGTTGTAGTTAGCAGGAGGAAAAGGAAAAAGCATGTCTACTCCATCTTCCCTGCCATGGAAGTCCACTGAACTCTATCATTCTAATGGCTAATGATTTTTAATTTGTTACAATGTGCATTTTGTTTTTTCTAGATTAGACACAAAACAACCACTGATTTTCTTTTCATGTGTTTATCACCTGAGTCAAGAGAGCACCCTAGAACACATGTCAAGTGGCCTTTGGCAATAAAATTAGCACCACAGTTTCCCAAAAGGGATATGTTCACGAATATACTATATATACAATTCAAGGCTGACTGTATACTGCTGCGCTTAAATCTGTGGTTTTATATCTTAACATACTACCAGCTTGTTAACATAACTACCAGCAACCCATTCCATTTGGAATTAAAACCTTTCTGTGGATGTTAAGTAGCTGCAGAAAAAGCAGAAATCAGCACTATAAAATTGGTTTGTTTTATAACCAAATGTCAACTAATTACTCCAGTGAATTGGAAATCCTTGCTCATTTTAACCAGGGTCATGTTAACTCCTAGAGAAAAAAAATCTGTTGTCATAAAATCTCTCTTCCCCTCTCACCTCTTGGTTATAAAAAGTGAAGTGTTTTCTCATCTGGGTTTTACTATAGGAGTCACATAAATGACCAGATATATTAAGCACAGACTTCTTGGGTGCATTCATCAAAGTGAAGATTACAGCCTTCAGTCAATGGACAACTCCTTGTGAATCTGCCATACCTGATGTGTGAGTCCCTGTCTAGGGCTGATGGTACTGCCAGTGGGATCCCACAGGGAATCATTTGACTCTGTGTCTTTTCCCAACCACTCTCTGTCCCTTCACTGGGATTCCATGAGGCATGTCCAGTTTTCCTGTCTTTCACTGCTCTCAGCTCAGTTAATGACACCTCAGGAAATCCTTTCTTACTCGTACTATGCCTTTGTTTCAACCCTGGTCCACGATTCCTTTCAAATATCAGAATTATAGTTGCTTCTTATGCACATATGAGAGATCTGGAGAGATTAGACCTGGAAAGAAAAACCTAGAGAGATTAAATTGGTTTTGCTAAGATACGTATATTAATAGTGGAAAGAGAGGATAAGAACTGCAGTTCTCTAACAAAAAATTCTTTATGTCTTTGCTACATTTCTATAATTCTCTCTTTCTCTTTTTATTTCTATAATCTCCCTGGAGGCAGAGGAGGGAGGAATAAATATCACCAGCAATGGGTGATTAATGGTAGGAATAGACCCAAATCAAGAAAAGGAAAGCCATACATAGATAAGTGAAATACGACAAAGTAACCAGTGTCCTCTAATTTAAATCCCTTTGGAAATCTCTGGAATCCAACCTATCTAGTGTCAGAATCTGGAAAGAGGTTGGGTGGGTCTTCCTTTGTATTCCCATAGAAGTAGTTTAAAATGTATACTGTTAGTTGACATTGTTGTAAAATAAACCAACTCTTTTGGTTGAAAGTGACAGAAAGCCAACTAAAAATGCCTGAAACATAAAGGAAAAGTCACTGTCTCATGTATTTAAAAAATAGGCTCGAGGCACAGGTGTTTAAAAGTTGTGGTCAGGGGGCCGGCCCTGTGGCTTAGTGGTTAAGTGCGCGCGCTCTGCTACTGGCGGCCTGGGTTCGGATCCCGGGTGCGCACCGAGGCACCGCTTCTCTGGCCATGCTGAGGCTGTGTCCCACATACAGCAACTAGAAGGACATGCAACTGTGATGTACAATTATCTACTGGGGCTTTGGGGGGGGGAAGGAGGAGGATTGGCAATAGATGTTAGCTCAGAGCCGGTCTTCCTCAGCAAAAAGAGGAGGATTAGCATGGATCTTAGCTCAGGACTGATCTTCCTCACACACACACAAAAAAAGTTGTGGTCAGGAATTTATCTTTCTACATCCCTTGGCTCTGCCTTCCTGTGTTGGATTAATTTCCAAGTAGGCTCAACTTTTTTTTATAAGCAGCATCAGGCTTGCATCTTACAAGCTTAGAAACTCTAGGGAAATGAAGGTCTTTTTCCCAATAGTCTTCGTGAAGGTCATGCACATCAGCTCTGATTGGAACTGCTAAGGTCATGTGCTCATCTCTAGACCAATAAATGAGCTGAGGGCTGGAATGCTCTGATTAGCCAACCCAGGACTAAGTTCCTGGTACATTTCTTAACCTCAGAGATGGCGTCAGTTCTATTTAAACTTTGTGAACTGAGAGTAAGGTGGGAATTTTCTCCCTAAAGGAATTGAGATGCTATCATCAGAAGAAGAGGGAAGAGATGCTGGGAAGATAGATCAACTTATATCTATTGCCCATAGAGGAGGAAATAATATGAGTATAGAATCGGGTCAGGGGAGAATTAATTCCATCAACACCAAGGCTATCCTTGCTATTGCTGGCCTAAGTATCTCTTCTGAGTTGGAGATAGAATCCTAAAGTTTCAGAATCTTTCTGAAAGTCTTCATCTATCTCATTTCTTTCATTTAAAACTGCTTTTTTCAAAGCTGGGCCTTCAAGACACATTTAAATAAAGAGAAATTTATTATTCAATTTTATTGCTTCTGCTTTAACTATGAACATCAAGGCAATATGAACCCATTTGTGAATATACTTTATTCTAGCAAAGTTACAAATAAATAAATAAATAAATTTGAGGGGCTAGGCTGGAAACCTAACCACATTTTATAACTATTTTTTAATGGAAAAATGAATTTCATTTTCCATGCAACTGATTTACAAATGAACTATTGGAATACAATCCATTTGCAAACACATACTGCTAAGAAATCTAGCAGATGCATCAATGAACTTTAATTACATGGAATCATTTTTATTAAGTTAGTCTTCCTCCTTTACTCTAATAACCAAATATTTTCCTGGAGCAAGGTCATAGCAGATATGATCAGATGTACAACAGTTGAGTCAATCACGTTTATTTGTATAGATGACCTTGAGATGACCAAGCCTTAAACAGAACTCACTTCCCTTCCTGGTGACTATAGGGAGATGTTAGGAAGTACTCTCATGTTCAGTGAGTTTATCAGGAATTCTTGTTTCTAAAAAGACAAAAAGATTTTAATGACTCTTAAGACAGGCACAATCTTTGAGCTGATGGCTTTAGAGAAGCCCTTTAAAAAATAGAATTCTCAGAAGAGATCTTCTTAGGGGCACAGAAAAGCAATGTTTGTATTGGTCAGCCTTGTCTGCTACCTTTGGTTTCCTGACTTACAAGACTGATGGCAGTGATGTTGAAACACAGTTCAACATCATGGGGAGAATTCGTTAATTCATCCATCTATCCATTCATGCACTAAGTATACACAGGTATAGGACGCTGAAAGGTGGGGCCAGCCAGGCCATTGGTCCCCAATCCTCAAGCTTAAAAGAACCTTGACTTTTGACATCTGATCAGCTACAAATGTGCATGGGAGTAGCAAGAGGCCTGGTCACAAATGTTGAACTTGCCTGAAATCTGAGAGGTCCAAGTACAGCTACATAGGTTGAAAGGATATCTCCAACCAGAATCTAAAAGCTGCTTGATTCCAAAGGAGGCTCTCAGAGAGTGTTCTAGAAGTTTTGGTGGGAGATTATGCAAACAAGAAATGATCCAGGAATTTACAGTCTAATGGGGGAGACTGATGTGTAAAAATTCATTAAAATACAAGGCAGAGGGAAACAGTTGCTATGCTGGAAGTACAAACTTTGGGCCAAGGAAAGATTCCTGAGAGCTGTAGCCCTGCTTTCTTGACCTTGTCTGTAAGCATGACAGCCTTTGGCTCTTTCTGCCTGTCTTCACCTCTGTGGTGAACATCTTAATCTGTATAACTCCAAACAAGGAAAATCCCCTAGCCCAGAGATTCACAAACTTTCTTGCTTCATGGTACTTCTAGACCGAAAGAAATGCCTACAAGTTTTGTTTATTAAGTAGTTAGGTCCAAACAATTTAAAAGGTATAAAGTATTTAGGTCCTAACAACGTAGTAGCTGTTTGAAAAAATACACATACACTGAACAACAAAAATAAAATTATCTCATTCTTAAATAACTGCAGTTGTTTACTGATGGATGTGTGTGGCTGTTGGGTACTGCACAACTTCTCAAACCTTGGCATCAAATAGGATACTGCCACCCTTATTTCCTGTTTCACAGTGATTTTTGCATGGTACTGGCTTTTTATCACAGCAACCACTGAAAACCCAGCTTTGCAAAGGTGGGGTGCCATCAAAAGGAGCTGGGGCTAATGCTGAAGCTGTGAACTACCACAAGCTATTAATTCATGCAGCGGTGGCAGATCTCGGGTATCGCCGTGTTTCTCTTACAAATTTAAAATACCCTGTAACCCTCCTGTGTTTGCTGTAGTGCTCCATGTACAGTCTGAGAACTGGACCCTAGCTGTCTTTTCTCTAGTCACTGAGGTACAAGAGTCTTCCTCTTAGTGATATCCATTGCCTCAATCTCCAAATTCTGTATTCAGGTTTGGACGGGGACTGGAGCATTCTCCTGAGTCAAAAATGTGGACTCAGAGAGTTGCCAATAAATTGAATCAACATCAGTTATGCTGAGTTGAACTACACCCGTGGGAATGAACTATCAAATCTGGAGAGGATAACAGAATACAGTTATTGCTTAAATCTAGAGTCAAGGTAGCTTGGTGTATTTCTATTTTTCATGGTTTAGAAGCACTTCCAAATCTTGAGGTCCTCACCATGATAATTTATTAACATGGTTCTAGTGAGTTCAGTGGGGCCTAGTTTATAGATTTATGTCAACAGAATGCTGGTATTATATTAGCTGTACTGTACAATATATTGTTTCTCTAATTCGAATAATGTTAAATTAGTCTAGAGCTGCAGACGACTTTGGAATAACTTTGTTTTCTGGCAGCAGTGAAGGAGAATGAGGCATAGGTTTGTGGGAACAAGAAATCCTGGTGAAAATAGGGACCCAATAAATTTGTTAAAGTTTTCTTCCAGGACAGGATACATATAAAGAGGTTAATGTTTCTGAAATATAATATAGTTCTATTTTTCATTTAAGTAAATCTTGTTGCTCTGTGGTTCCCCACCCATGAAATCCACAGCGTCTGTTGGCTTAGGAGGACAGGTACCGTCCAGAACAAAGAGATCATTGCTGGGCTCTGAGCCTCAGAGAGGATATTCAGAAGTCTGTACAGCAATGGTTCTCTAACTTTAGTGAGCATCAGAATCATCTGGAGGGTGTGCTAAGAGAAAGATTACTGGGCCCCATTACAGAAACTCATCCAGAGTTTCTGATTCAGTAGATCTGGGCTGGGACCCAAGAATTTGCATTTCTAATGAATTCCCGGGTGGTATTGATGCTGCTGGTCCTTGGACCACACTTTGAGAACCACTGCTCTAGAGGAACAATAGTCTTGAAAGTCAAGTGTACTGAGAAGGAGGGGGATTTATAAATTTCAGAGCTTCCATTCCATATCAAAAGCAAAACCTGGAGTACTAAAACTGAGGTTTTACCATTATTAGATGTCAGTAGGCATCACTAGATAGGATAAGTCCCTTTGCCTGCTGGAGAGAGGTGACAAAGGAGTGGGGAAGGAGACAAAATGACAATAAAGAGATAGAATGTTCTCAGCCTCACTCTCCCAACACCACCCTAGAGTCTAATTTAAATGGCATAAAGCAACAATCCTTACATACTGTGGGGAATCAAATATTACTCAAAGCTGGTGCCCATTTTCTTGTCTCAAAAGGTATTGGATCTTTCATGAAAACTCTGCTAGAGTTTTTCAGTGTCCCATCCTATTGCTATTACATTTTTTTCTGTGCATTAAGAAATTATTTCTACTTCAGAATCCAAGGTACAGCTTCATGAACAGTTTCATATACATGAGCAGCGAATTCACCAGTGACTTAAAATAAGATATCACGCTACTGCCGTATGAATCAGTGTTTCCCATAGCATCAAATATCGCCTTTTTTTGTGTGTGAACAGAAGGTGAATTCAGGACTTTAATTGTTAAGAATCTTCTTTTTGTTTCCCACTGAGGACAAAAGCTATATTCTTTTTACAATGGGCACAACTCCGTAATGGCATTCTTTCCTTTTTAGGTATGACAGATACCCTCTCAGGAACTAAACTCATTTCTGCACGACGTACTTGAGACTTGGAGAAGTAAACTACAATTTATCTCCTCTAAATAGCACTCCCCAGTTCAGAGTATGAGGCAGATAACCTCAATGTGAACTTTGCCTATGGATGTTTATCTATAGCCTCCCAGTAATATGGATTTATTCTGGTAATATACAGACCATTTTGCAGATAATGTCAAGAGCAAACATTTTATTGCTGATTTCTTGTAAATTACACACGGCAGTGTTTTAATGGATTCTCCTTCCAAGCCTCAGTCTCACAACATGTGTAGTTAAACAGATTTTTATTATGATCTTGAATATCGACTTTTAATTATGCACTGGTTAACAAAACAAACAAGGCTGTCATTTCCATCAAGGGAGTGTTGAGGATGGAAGGTATCTTTTGACGTCCCTCCTACCTTCCCATTCCAGTACTACTTGCTTTAACATCACCCACGCTAGGCATAAAAACGTAAAAATCTCACATTACTTTAAGAAGACCCTGGAGCTGTTGTTAATTATGTTTATTGCAAAAGATACACGGCTTACTGTAATGATAGTTGAAGGGCACCTTAACAACCATATTCAAGGGTAAGAGAGCTGTTCAAAGGGGCATAGGAGGCATTATTTCCATCTCAGTAGAAGACAGACTGGAAAAACTACATTTAAACTGAAGCCAAAGAAGGTAGACTATTGAATGAACTTTCTGACCACAAGGATATCAGGGGGAACAAGTCATTAAAAATTCCAAGAACTAAACTCCACTCTTTCTGATATGTTTCAGTTCTTAAGATGGCCTTATAGAAGACTCAGCATCTGACGGCAATGGCCCAAGAGTCCTGCAAATCCGAAGTCAGGATCCAGAAATGGTGACCCCTCTAACACCACTCCCATTCTAAGACTCAGTGATCTCATTCTGGGAGATAAGAAGAGATGGTGAGGAACTTCTATCAGATGTGTATATTTTTAGATTCTGTTTCTAAGTATGAGGAGGGTTAAAGGCTTTTGAATTTCTTTCCTGGCCATTCAGGCAAGAAAATAGGTCAAGAGCTCAGTAAGACCAAGAAGATCAGTGTTTTACTTCTGTGTGACACTTAACATTCTTTTTAAGCCTTTCTCCCCAAAATATCCTGAAATATATCCAGTGAGGAAGTGTTAGTGGTAAAGACAAATTCAGGATATTGAAGTCTTAATGGATGTTGGTTGTTTAATAAACCTTGGTAGGAGATATGAATGAGTGAATGAATAAATGAAATTTTGACAATGATATAGTTGGGGTCAAATCAGGTTAATGTATTTTATTTAGAACTGTAAAGACTTGGAGTAGGATAGGAAATGAAGTCTAATTCATTTTTTTTAACTCATGGGGCAACAGAATAACTTCTCTTTTTTGGTCATCTGAATAATAGTGTCAGAACTGGGAATTGAAGCCAGTACAATGATGTCTTCATTACATTATTCTTTTCTGGGATGCCAATTCTCTCTGCAACTTGCCAGAAAAACCTAGAGGTTTTTTGCTTGTTTGCTTTTCATTCCTATATACAACAACAACAACCAAAAAACCCAAAACCAGTTATTTAGATCAGTCTTGGAAAAATAGAAACTACTCTAATGTCTTGTACCGTATTAAAATTCTTTATTCATTTCTAGGGCAACATGCCAACTTTGCAAACCAAGGAGCAATTATAAGATAGTGTTAATTATTTTAAAAAAATTGTCACTACATAAAACAATAGTTTTGTAACTATTATAAAACTTTACAGACCCTAGCCAAGAAACAAGAAATTTGTTGCTGCAAAATATCAACTACTCGATGAGTGAATGGGCTCCTTCATATTTTATCAATTGACTTTTCCCTGGCTTGTTGATTGAAATGGAATGAAATCCTCACCACATTGAGGAAAATTAGGAAGTCCGTGGGAAATAGTCACTTTGAATGGAGAATGCATGTATTTTGGGAGCAAAGATAAAAATGGGGCATTTTTCTAATACTGAATACCTTTTAAGTTGTCTTAACATTTTTAGAGAAAGAAGAACCTAACTGATAGAATTTCTGCCACTCTGGCCAATTATCAGGAATTCTTTCTATCTTGATAGTGGAATCAACTCTCAATAAAGAATAAAAGAACACAGGAAAACTGCAACTTGAGGAAGCTATGTTTATTTCAGAGTCTCAATGAGCCATGTGTCATTAAACAAAATATAAAATGTACAATAAACTTTAGGTACTAAAGGACTTTGTTGGCTATAAAATTTTATTTTACTGTTGTCCTCCTATAGCTAAATACATTCCAGATCAGTAAAGTACTAAAATATTCAAGATGACAGAACATGAAGCCTAATTCCAGAAATACAGCAATGAGAAAGAATGACAGAGGCAGACACATAATCCTATACTGTTATCTGTATAAAGTCCATCATTTCAGTATGTACTCAATTAAAAAGGAGGCAGAAGGTAGAGTGAGCATCCTCAATTGGTCCTTCCCTTACTCTTCACACAGACACTAGTTGAAACTGAGAGTGACAACTTTGAGCCAGAATCTGCCGGTTACAGTGAGTCAAATGCAGCCATTTCCATCTTACTTAAACACAGTTAGGATGTTGGAGAACTTTCCTGAGGCCTAAATTGTTGTTTTCATAAGTCTGTGGGAGCTCAGAAAAATACATACTGTTTTAAATTTCCCTGAATGTGCAGGGAGGCAAGGATTTTTATTTTGAAATAGAAACCCCCGTATATATTGTCTAAAGAAAGCCTTTGTTACTGCAATAAGTCTTCCTCTGGAAAACTACAGTTTCCAGGGGAGCTATCCCTACTAATTAGAATCAAGGTTGATTTGGACATTGCAAAACTGTATTATGTTCCCTCAAGATAGGAATTACTAAATAAGGGAAGCAAAATCTTAAAAACAAGAGGACGATGGTATTTTCTACCGAACCATTTGGGAAGTAGGAGAATTAGAAAATTCTTTTGAATCTTCTGTCAGACTTAAAAACACGATTAGGATGATGTCACCAAAATCCACTATCTTCATTGCTTTTGGAGTATCATAGTTACATTTGAACTTGATTTTTTAAGTTTCAGCTTTCTGGTATGCACACCCGGTTTGTTGTGATTTTCATTGCTCTTGTTCCTGTGTGTGTGGGTGTGGGTGTAGGTGTGGGTGTGGGTGTGGGTGTGGGTGTTCTCGTTATTATATCCTAAGTTTCCAGCACAGTGCCTGGCACACATAGTAGGCTCTCAACCAATATATCTTAAAGGAAGGCATTTTAGAACATTTACTTTTGTCTCCTATTTATAAAAGTAATATTTACTCATTATAGAAAAATATAAAAGACAATAGAAAAATAGAGAATAAAATTCAATTCACCCATAACCTTACCATCACTAATAATTGGTATTATTATTTTGCTGTGATTCCAATGATCTAATTTAAATATGGACACATGTTCACCCACAAGTATACCTAGAAACACAGAGATGTGCACATAGACACATACATATATATATATCAGACACTCACAATTGGTATCAAATCAAATATTCAGCTATATATTCTTTTTTCAACTTGACTTCAATGAGTTGGGAAATATTCCGTTGAATGGAAAATTGTTTATGGAGTTCACAATGCCCGCTCACTAAAAACTCTCAAACTATGAACTCCACAAACTGGGGTTGAAGAAGCTTTCCTATGGTTCCCTTACTGGCCAGTAGTAACATTTATTGAGCACTTACTAAGTGCCAGAAACTCTGCTAAGCACTTGACTGGTAGTATCCTGTTTTAATTTTCACAACAGATTTTTGAGGTAAATGCTGCTAGGTTCTTTTTTAAAGACCTAGAGAGTGTAAGTAATTTGCCCACGTTCACCTAGTGGTAGATCACAGAGCTGGGTTTGGAACCTAGATTTGCCAAATCCAGACCTCAGGCTCTGAACCTCTGTGCCTGTTACTGCCTTGACCATTACCATGACTGTTACACATCTGGACACAACTTTGAGCCTTCCACCTTTTGATCACTTGGTCCTGTTCATCCTATTTCTGAAATATCCCTTGTTTTCCAGTCTTCCATCAATGCCTTAACTCATTGGTTCTCAACCGGAACAGTTTGCTCTCCAGGCGGACATTTGGCAATGTCCGGAGACATTTTCCTTTGTCATAATTTGAAGGGAGATACTACAGGCGTCTATTGGATAGAGGCCAAGGATGTTGCTAAACATCCTACAATACTCAGGACAGGCTCCCACAGCAGAGAATTATCCAGCCCAAAATGTTAATAGTGCCAAGGTTGAGAAACCCTGCCTTAGCTCATTTCCACAGGTTATCTTCTCTAAAGATAAACAGGCTCCTAATTAGTTTCTTCAGCTTGTTTCATCCTCATCCACGCTGCTGCTATGGTTATCTCTTTAAACACAGATAAAATCATGCTACTCTCTTGGTCTGTTTAGCTCGTAGCTCTGGAGGACTGCCTGGGTCCAAATCCTGATACAAATAGTTCTAGACTATATGACTTTAGGCAAATGATGTAACCTCTCTGAACCTCAACTTCATTATCCGTAAAATAAAGGAATAATAGCTACACCTACCTGGGTAAAGTTCTTGTGAGGATTTTACCATTTTGTGGCTGGCACAAGTTAAGCCATCAATAAATATTATCCATCATTAAAAAAATCTTTAAAGGTTTTCTACTGCCTGCAGAAGAAGACCCAAACTTCTCAACATGACATTCCAGACCCTTCACCATGTAGTCCCACTCAGTAGCCTCTTCTCTGGGCTGCTGCCTTGGAGGACCTGTGCCCTAGTCATGCAGGACCACCTGTCATCCGCTACATTCATGGAGACTTGGATGTCTGTGTCTTGGCTCCTGTGCCTCTGCCAGCCTGGAAAGTTCATCTCCAGCTCTTCTACCTGGAAACATCTGTCTTCTTCAGGACTCACGTCATACGTTACCTTTTCTGTTTAGCCTGCCCTAATAGCTGGTCAGATTTACTTACTCTGTCCCCTACATGATCATAGCATTTTGGTTATGTCATCTCTCTTTGGTGTCCATCTATCAGTCTAGCCATCTATCCACCCACCCATCCATCTATCCATTCATTGGTTATGATACATAGTAAGTAAGATCAGAAGTTCTGGAAATAGATTTCATTAGTTCAAAATCAGGTTCCAAAATCAAATTAATGTAGCCTGAACAAGTTACTTGGCTTTATAATGCCTTGATTTCCTTGCCTCTAAAACAAGTATAATATTATACAATTGATAATGTTATCCTGAGGATTGAACGCATGTATAGCATTTACTATATTGCTTGCTATGTATAAGCCGTAAATAAATGTTAGCTCTCACCCAATATGTATTTGTTGAGCTCCCACACTGGGACAGGCCAGCCTCACATTATGTCTTGCGTTATAATGGGTTGTGCATGTGCCCAAATATCGCATGAGTTAAAGAGCTTGTTGAGGAAAAGTAATTTTTTTAAAATCTCCTCTTCACACTAACACTTGAAATATAAGTGACAAAAATACCATTTCTGTCAACAGCTGGTCTGTGTTTCATAAAGTCCTGCTGGCCAGTATTTCTCTCTTAAGACGCTATGTGTGCATTTACTGACGTGAGAAGCATGGCCAATCAAAAGAAGTCTGCTATTCTCCTGCAGTGATGGACTCCCCTTCATTTCCAGCACATCTTTTAAGGTGCCTCTCTAGGCATAACACAATCAAAAGAAATCTCTTCATGATTATAATAATGGCCTTCAGCCTTCTCGATTACCCTAGAGCTGGAGAGATGATGTCAGTGTCATATTCCTGTGGAAGGAACTCAGTGACTGCTTAAATTTTACATGTGGATTTTGAATGCATTGCATTTTGTTAAAATCCAGATTACATTCTTCTCACTAAGCAAGTGGTCCAATCTGATTAATATAATACATTCTCCTCTGTTTCCCAACATTGCCAAAGGCAAGGTATTACTTAGGGTACCACCCTCTCCCCCCAAGACACACACACATAAATGCAAAATAAATAGATCTGTACAATCATTATTGAGCTAAAATAGCATTTAGAAATGTATTTTTATTGTGAAAAATGGCCAAATAGGAGTTGCTGACTGTTTGCAGCCCTATAATGTAAGTCAGATAAATTGGTGCCCAGAAATCTGACGTTTCAAAAGCCTGCGAATATGTTGCATTTTTTCTGATATGCCATTTTTGTAATTCTCCCAGCTATTTTCCTTTAGCAAGAAGCAATTCTTCTGTGCCCAGGCAGTTCAATTAGAGCATTATAAAAGTTGTCAGAATGACTTCAACATAAATGCCCCTGAGCAATAGGTATAATTTTGAAGAGGAACAAGTTCTGCTCTACCCCCCTGGTGTGGGCAATGGTGTTAACTAACTTGAAAAAGAATGCATCAACTTTATCTTCTCAACTCAGAGAATTAGAAACATACATCTCACCTCAGAGAGAGTTCTCTGGGTCAGCTCAGTATCCTTGTGCCCCTCTTTAGCCAACAGCGCCCTCACCGTCCCCTCCATGTGGATGTATTAGGTCGCTCTACCTCTGGGTGGTTTAGAACATATCCACAACTTCTTCTCCCCTGGAGCATGGGCTGGCCTCAGAGGCTTACTTTTAGTGAATAGAATGCACCAGAAATGACACTGCATGACATGTGAGATTAGGTCAGAGGTCGGCAAACTTTTTATGTAAAGGGCCAGATAGTAAATATTTTTGGCCTTTCAAGCCATATCCTTATGGTCTCTGTCACAACTACGCAGCTTGGCCACTGTAAGATGTAGCACAAGGGGCTTGGCTGTGTTCTGATGAAACTTTATAAAATTAGGTGGAGGGTCAGATTTGATCAACAGGCCATGATTTGCCAACCTATGGGTTACGCCGTAAAAGATGACATGGCTTCTGCTTGGTTCTCTCTTTTTAAATAGGCTTTATTTTTTAGAGCAGTTTCACAGCACAATTGAGGGGAAGATGCAGAGATTTCCTGTATACTCCCTGCCCCTACACGTGCACAGCTTCCCCTGTGATCAACATCCCTCACCAGAGTGGTACATTTGTTACAATTGATGAACCTGCATTTGACTCATCATTATCCCCCAAAATCCATAGTTTATATTAGAGTTCACTCTTGGTGTTGTGCATTGTTATTCTGTGGATTTGAATAAATGTATAAGGACACGTATCCAGCATTAGAGCATCATACAAAGTATTTTCACTGCCCTAAAAATACTCTGTGCTTTGCTTGTACCTCTCTTTCTCCTCTCAAACCCTGGAAACCACTGATCTTTTTGCCGTCTTCACGGTTCGACCTTTTCCAGAATGTGATGTAGTTGGAATCATACAGCACGTAGGCTTTTCAGATTGGCTTCTTTCATTTAGTAATATGCACTTTAAGTTCTTCCATGTCTTTTCATGGCTTGATAGCTCATTTCTCTTTAGCACTGAATAATATTCTGTTGTCTGGATGTACCACAGTTTATTTATCCACTCACCTACTGAAGAACAAGTTTTGGCAATTATGAATCAAGCTACTATAAACATCTGTGTGCAGGTTTTTATGTGGACATAAGTTTTCAATTCATTTGAGTAAATACCTAGGAGCACAATTGCTGGATTGTATACACGAATATGTTTAGTTTTTAAGAAACCGCTAAACTCTCTTTTGAAGTGGCTGCACCATTTTGCATTCCTAATAGCAGTAGATGAGAGTTCCTATTGCTCCACATCCTTGTCAGCATTTGGCATTGTCAGTGTTCTGGATTTTGGCCATTCTAATACGTGTGTAGCGTATCTCATTGCTGTTTTAATTTGCATTTCTCTGATGGCATACAATGTGGAGCATCTTTTCATATACTTACTTGTCCCATCTATATATCTTTTTTGGCATCTCATTCTCTCATATGGCCACCATGTCTAGCTACCCTGAAGCCACCACGCTGGAGAGTCTATGAGGAAAGACTATCTAGAGATAGAAGGAGATGCCCAAGGAGACCCAGCTGCCCAAGTCTTTCCTCACAGATATATGAGGAGGAAGTCTTCAAAATGAGTCCAGCCTAGCCACCATCTATCTGATTGCAACCGTATTGCGAGACTCCCCCCATGAACAACCTAACTGAGTGCAGTCAACCTCTAGAATTGAGAGATGAGGGGATGGGCATGTGATCTAGTTCTGGTCTTCCACTCTGTTTAACACCCTGTCCATATTGCTTTGTACAGTGATGGACATGCATCTCAAATTGATCCATTAAGACTCAATTCCTAGATCTTCACAGTAAGGAGGAGTGGAGGAGCTCTCTTTTTGCTATGTTTCTAACTCAATAGCATGTAAGCCTGGGCCTGCTAGTGGACATTTTGACATCATGCAGGAAGAGCCTGTCCAAGACAATAACCAATGAAGAAGAAAGCAGGGCAGACAAGCAAAGAGAGAGAGAGAGTGAGAGAGAGAGAGAGAAAGAAACCAGTGACAGCAGCATTTGACTACCCGTATGGAGCTATTCGTGAGGGTGAATCCTGGGTATTTATAAGAACCAGTTGTTATAAGAACCAATTGTTGTATTTTATGCGTATATTCATAAATCATATGTCTAAAGGTTGATGGATCTTAACAAACTGAACACAACCATGTAACCAGCACCAGGTCAAGAAACCAACATTCACAGCTTTGGAAACCCCTTGTCTCTTACCTCCTTTTGACAATAACCCAGAGGTAACCACTATCTGGAATTTTAACAGCATGTATTAGCTTTTTCTCTTTTAGTGTTTTGTACAAATGTAATCATATACTACGTACTCTTTTCACCTGACTGCTTTTATCCAACGTTCTGCTTATGAGATTTCTCCAACTATGTAGGTGTAGATTATTCATTTGCACTGCTGCATACTTTTTAATTGTCTGAATATTAACACAATTTATTTATCCAGTCTATAGTTGATGGACATTTCCAGTTTTTTGTCTATCATGAATAGTGATACATTCTTGAACATATCTTTTGGTGAACATATGCACACATTTCTACTGGGTATGTACCTCACAGTGAATCTCCTGTGAATGCATTTATTAGGTTTTATTCAATACTGCCCAATAGTTTTCCTAGAACTGCCAAATAGTGTTCCTCCAGCAATGCATGAGAGTTCTGATTACTCCACTTTCTCGTCAGTACTGAGTATTTTTCATCTTATTCATTTTAATTATTCTGGTAGGGGTGGTGTAATATTGCAGTGTGGTTTAGTTTACATTTCCCAGATGACTCATGAAGCTGAGCACCTTTTATTTATGTTTATTGATCATTTCAATATCTTCTCTGATGTAGTGCCCAAGACTTTTGCCCATTTTTCTATTGGGTTATCTCTCTTTTTCTCATTGATTTTAAGAGTTCTTTGTATATTCTTAATATATGTCCTTTCTGAGAAAATATAAGTTGCCAATATCTTTTTAAATCTGTGTTTGAATTGGGACTTTGTCACTTAAAATAGTGGCTTTTTGAAGACTGCAGCTTGGCTGAAACAGTCAGTTTGGACGTCAGACAGCAGTATGCTTGCTGTTCCACGAATGGGAAGGCCCAGGCATTATGGGATTGGATGACAGTTAAGAATTCCTCTGACTCTCCTAAGTAGGCCTTTGTTATTAGCGCAACTTCATCAGTCATGAGCACGGAGTGGCAGTTCATGTCCTCTTCTCTGCTAAAATAGGAGAGTTGGAGAGGGATGGATATTTAATTTAAAATAGGCAGCATGGATGAATTCCTTGCATTTTCTATCTTCTCGATTTGCCTTTTAAAGTAGGTTGCCCTAGGATGTGCTGCACTGTCACTTGTTGCTCGAGTCCACCAGAATCTCTGATGATCCTCGGGTTGGTTCTTAATGATCTTTCAGAAGCCCAGACAAAGAAACCAAGGCATCACTGATTCCGATTGTGAAAAAGCAGACAGTGGGACTTCTAGTCTCTCAGATTCTTTAGGGAATGGCCTGAAGAGTATTTTCAGAAACTCTCAAATTCTTCCCTTCTTCCACTGCTATTAGCAGCAAGATGTAAATCAAATGTGACACTTATAATCAGCAGGAGAAAAATGTCTTTTCCACTCTCTTCTGAAATCTACCTTCACCTCCAGGTAAAACATGTAAATGTGTATTTTTGAGCCTTTCTGTCTCTACCTGGCCTTGACATTAAGTCATCCTTGAAGTTCATGCTGGTAGGGAAGTTCATTATCAATTTAAAAAAATAGATAGCCAGGAGACTGGGAAGAAATAGAAATTGACAAATCAGTTAAAATGGCAAATCTAAAATAAACATACATCAATAAATAAGACCACATCCATCTCAGGTTATTAATATATTTGGCTCTTTAGAAGTCAGATATACTGAAGGGCTAAGAGATCAGATAATGCACAGGAAATATTTTATTAACCACTTTGCTGACTTGGAAATAGATTTTATACCAACAATAAAAACATTAGCTAGTGCCTACAAATAGTTAAACTTGAATTTGGTGTCCATAAAAGTAAATCAGCAAGAAAGCAATGACTTTTAACACATCAAGCATGGGAATCTAGTTCAATTCTCCTTTCAACATGATGCCATTAAGTCTTAAGATCAATTAGAGTGAGTTTCACATTGGATATGACTGGTGTCTTTGAGGAAGTGAGGCTCAAAGGATTTAGAGATAGATATTCACTCTTCCTAGCCCATACACCCCAACAAATAGACTAGTAAACAGTTACATCAATCTCTTGAGGTTGACGCATCCTAAGGAGCTCAACATCGCTCCTGTCGTCATACTGATATTGTCTGTTGTCTATCAGGTATGGCAAAGCATCTCGCCTTTACCTTGGTAAAGAAAATCAAGATAATCAGATTGTAAAACCCGTCGACTTTGATATCTGATATGTCTAGACAGTTGATGGCCTTGCCTCTTAGGACAGTAGTGAACTGCTTTGCATCAATAACTTGATATGAGGGCATTTTCGAGATGCTACACTTTTCTGTCATCCCTTGCTGTGCCAAACATCTACCTTTCCACATTCATTATGATCTGGTAACTCAGTGCACTTAGTTAACTCACTTGGTTTAATTAAACTTTCTCAAGAAAGAAACAAGAGGGCTCATCAACTTAAAATACTATCTGTGGACAAGTTAGAAAAACGTTAAATAAATTTTAAGTATCTAAAATAGTTATCCAATGTGGATTTGTTGTAAAAGAATTTGAAAGCAATTGTCATTTATTTTGGATACCAGTTTTTAAAAATGTAATTCAAATTTATAGTTATGGGAAAGATTCAAGATAGTATGGCCAATACATTTTGGGAAAATGAGAAAAAAGTAAAGTGGCAAAACAGTAATGAAAGAGTCAGAAGTTAAAGATACTGAACAAAAATGATAGTAACATTGCTATCTACATTAGTATAAACATTGATTTATGTCAGTTTTACCTACAGACTAACTCTGTGGTATTAGACTGAGCAAATAGTATTGTACCCATTATAGGAAAGGGGACATTAGATGATTTGACAAAATTCTTGTTAACAGCAGAGCTAGGCCTAGAATTGGAGTCTTTAACTTCTTGTCTATTTAAATAGCCAATGAAAACATATCAAAACAAAAATAAAACCTCTAGAGAATTAAAATATACTTTGGGAAACAAATTTATTATTATTTGTTTCATTTTTAGTCAATTGATAATAATATCATTTAGAGCTACTGTTTGTTTTACTTTTACCCTATGCACTGTGATAGCGACTCCATTTAAAATATGCAACCACCCTACGCAGCAGGAATTATTATTCCCATTTTCCAGGTAATTTGCCAAAAGTTACATATGGTGACTGCCAGAGGAAGCATTATCAATGTCCCATGAACAAACACATATACTACCAACAACAATAATAAAAAACCCTATTGAACCTAATGTCAAGATATTGGTTTCTAATACCATTCTCCAAAAAAGAAACAAGAGTTTCTTGGAAAAATGGCTTATTCTAAAACTGGGGCAGAAAATAAACAAGATGAGCCTGGAGTATCTTGTAGAGTCAGAAAGTAACGAAGTGCTCTGAAAAAAGAAAAAACAACCATGGGGTATGTCAAAGGGACTCATAAGTCAAATAAAAGAGCTTCCAATGGCCCAAACTGGAAGAATTTGAGCAACAAAATAAAGTAACATTGGATGACAACCCAATGTGCAAAATAAATTATCCACGAGTCCATACCAATATAAATAAATGATCGAATAAATAAATAAATTGGAGAGAATAGAGAAATCTCCTGTGCAAAAAATTCCAAATATTTTATGTAGACACTCTGCTCTCAGGGAGGTGGAACATAATTCTCCACTCTGTAAGTGTGGGCTGTGCACAGTGACTTCCTTCCAAAGACGACAGCATGGAAACGGGGAAAGTAACTTGACAATGGAGAAAACAGACAAGCACTTCCTCAGCCAAATGATCAAGGTTAACATCATCATTAATAAGCCATGTTGACAGCATGTACCCGTGACGTGATGTGATGAGAATGGCTCTTTACATCTGTGGTCTTTCTTTCAAAAACCTGTAGCCCCAGTCTAATTATGAGAAATACATCAGACAAAGCCCAATAGGACATTCTACAAAATACCTGACCTGTACTGCTCAAAACACTCAAGGTCTTTATAAACTTTGCTGAGAAATTGTCCCAGCCAGGAGGAGCCTAAAAACAGATGACAACTACATGTGATATGGTATCCGAGATGGAATCCTAGAACAGAAAAAGGGTATTAGGTAAAAACTAAGGAAATCTGAATAAAGTATGAGATTTAGTTACTAACACATCAATATTGGTTCATTAAATGTGACAAACATACCATACTGACATAGATGTTAACAATAGAAGAAGGATATGAGGTATATGGGAACTCTGTACTATCATTGTAACTTTTCTGTAAATCTAAGTCTATTTTATAACAAAAAGTTTATTTAAAAAACCCTATAGCCTTGAAATAAAAAAATGGGAAAAGCAAAATAGAGGAAAATTTATTTATTCACTGATTAATCAATCCATCAGTTCATTAGTTTATTTGTTCATTTATTTATTTCTTTAATTATTCAACAAACATTCTTTCATGTCTACTATGTGGCTGCATAGCTCTAGGTCTTAAGGCTCGTCAGCTCTAATGGACAACTTCTCTACCCAGCAACAGGCACGCCACTGAGAAGAAGTTGTATATCATTTTGGGTAGTCCAGAATTCTAGGGCAGAGCAGTACACTGATGCCATTTGGTATAATCCATAAAAGAAAGGAGAGAAGTATTGGAGGGGGAGGTGGCTACTAGAAGATTACTGTGCATGGAGAATTTCCTATAATTAGATTTTGATTATAGATTATATTGCATAGACTGATTCATTAAATATGGCTTTGATTACTTGTTTTTTTTTTTTTTTTTTTTTTTACTACAGGGTCTTCCAATGCACTGTAGTGTTACTCAGACCTTACAATTTGTGCTTGTTACTGGTTGACTATGGCATTATCATTTTCTGATAGTGGCAAATAATTAAGCCACTTTAGGAAGCTCACCTCTTTTGGCTTCCAACAGAACTCAACAGAAGTTGATCTCATTTCCTAAGTCCCATACCTTAAAATAAATGATTGAATTATTCTCATGGTCATTTTGCCTTCCACCAGGAGTACACTCTGATCATCAAACTTATTTTCCCACTGAAAAAGATACTGAACACAAAAAATGAAGCTCCTGAAGCATTTAGATACCCATTCGTTTTGTAGTGACCACTGCAGTGTTGATGAGGATTAACTAGAAATACATACTCAACTTGATGATCTAATGGCCATTCCCCAAACCTGCAGAAATAACACATAGCATAAATTTGTGTTTTCTGAAAAAAATCACATTGTGTTCTTGAGGACTTCGGAATGAAAATGATCTCCACAGTAAAATCTATATGAGACGTAGGGAACTCTCTACAAGGAATATTGGATTATTGCACTCTGTAGCTTTGAAAACCATCTTTCTTGGATGACAGCAGAAAGCTTCAATATACTTGTATGAATTATAGATGATACTCAGTATTCTTGTTGAAGTAGCTACAGGATGCTTTTCTAAGAAGGACCCTTTAGCTTGTGGATGTTATTACGCATCTGTCACACCACAGATTTGCCTTTGGAAATACTTTAGTATTCTAGACATTTTTCAATAAATTGAACTTAATACTCAAAGACTGATTTTCTTTTCTGTCTGTCTTTCTTTCTTTTTTTTTTTTTTTTAAATTCTGAGAATGGTACAGACATGTATTTAACCTGGAAATGAAGTCATGGCTTTTAAACAATTAGCCCCAAAGAGGAATTGATTTCAAAGAAAATCTGTCTGTGAAGGGGTGGGAGACAAAACCAACATTGATCCTGGAGTACAGCTTCTTAATAGTTCAGACTTTAAGGTGCCTCAAAATGAACATCTTCACTGTCCCAAATCAACTCTCCTTTTCAAAGACACACCATTGGCTTAGTACACATTCTTTTCCATACCTTTTTTGATGTGTCTCTAAACACTGCATACATTTCCAGCATGAACTCTTATCATTTCAGCAATTTTCTTTAGTGACAGACTAAATAAATAAATAGCTGGATTTTAGGAAGTATCTATTATTTAAAAGCCAATGGAATGAAATCAGGCTCCTTGATTATTTAAAGTGAAGGTCATTTGATGGAAAAAAATGGGATTTTATGTTGTTAATAATATTCACTTTTACTCGAGCAAAAAGTACTTTTTTAATACCTTAAAATGGTTTTATCATTAATTATAAGTTGTTGGAGTCTCCAAGGAAGGGGACCAAATAAGTGTGTGTAACATTGGATCACGTAGATTTACAGTGATTCTCTCTCTTTTTTTTTTTTGCAGCAAGATAAAACATTAACAGAAAGTGCACTAGGTTTGTAGTTTTACCATCTTATATTGTTTTGAAAGGAAATTATAGACTAAAATTAGACCTTGAAGTATGCAGAGATATTACCAGTGGACATGAGTCCAGAGGATCCTAGAGATTCTATTTCTTCTCTGGGGTTAAGTAGTTATGTGACTGAGGTTGAGTTGCTTAGCTTCTTGAACATCAGCATTCTCATTTGTAATAAATTTTTCATAGACTTGTTGTGCATGATTGAATTTTAGAATAATGGAGTTAAAAGGGACCTGACTATAATTTCAGAGTCACCCTTACTAAGAATTACTAAAGATCAACAGCTTTGTGAATTAGGATCATAAATACACAAAAAAGATTCCAAAAAGAATAAAAAAATGAGTGCTCTAAAAATGTAATGCATGAAGTTTTGGTTTCAGCTCCAACATGTAAAGTGCTTGGCAGTCACTTACCAACCACTCCCGTCCTTACAATAACAACAAAAGCTGAACAAACTGAAAATCAATGACTTTTCTTAGACTCATCAGAGAATTGAGGTCCCAAGGCAAACCGCCATCTCAAAATCTGAAGAGACAGAAGAATACAGAGAATCACAGTAAAGATTAACTTACCTGGAGCAGGAGACTCTGGAGCCACAAACTATAGGAGTGAATTGCTGAAGGTTGAGTGTGGACTAACTTGAGAGTAAGAAACTTTTGGGGGGGCCCAGTCTTAAGGTGGCCCTCACACTCTCATGGGTTTTACCTTCAAGTAGCCCACCAGATTTTCATGGTGATTATTCTAGAGAAATACCCTCATGTTTTGGTCAAGTGGAAGGAGAAAGGAACACTCTTGAAATACTCCCAGGGCATTCTCCATAACAAAAAGACTTACTCTCCAAGGAAAACAACTTTGCTAGCCTTATTTGACCTGGGAAAGGATGATTAGCCAACTCTAGCCCCACCTAGTCTTCCTGTATTACCTAAAGGAAGAACAAAAAAGGCTAAAAAATCGCTTCCGAAGGTCACAACCCAGGGACTCAGACCCACTAAAAGACTATAGTAATAAGATTGTAGAATGCTTCTCCTCCCCCACATCTTACCACACATCAACAGGCTCCAGAATAATAACAGAAAGAGCTGCAAGACAAAGACTTTATTTAAGAAGGAGTTATTAGGAAAATCCAACAGTTGAGGAAACCAACAAGGATAACCCAGGAAACTGAAGCCTCTGGTATCTATGGCTACAGAAAACATTAAACACAACCCAGTTTCTAGAAAGATTAACATAAAACCTCATACTGAAGGCCTATTTACCTCATTTCCCTTTACTTGATATGTCATGTTTGATTTTCAACAAAAAAATTACAAGTGATGTTAAAAAGAAAGAAAAAGCACAGTCTGAAAAGACAAAGCAAGCACCAGAATTAGATTCTGATATGACATAGAAATTGGAATAATAGGATAGGGAATTTTAAATAACCTATGATTAATTATGTTAAGAGCTCTAATGAAAAAGTAATGGATAAGATACAAGAACAGATGAGTAATTTAAGCAGAGGAATAAAAACTCTAAGAAGAATCAAAAGAAAATTATAAAAATAAAAAATACTATAATAAAAATGAAGAATACTTTGATGAGCTCATCAGTAGCCTGGACACAGACAAGAAAAGAATCAGTGAACTTGAAGATATATCAATAGAAATTTTATGAACTGGAAAACAAAGAGAAAAAAGAATGAAAAATAAACACCCTAGAATATCCAACAAGTGTAGGGCAATTACAAAATGTATAACTTAGGCATAATTGGAATACTAGAAGGAGAAGAAAGAGAGAAAGGAGCAGAAGAAATATGTAAGTAATAATGTCCAAGAGTTTTCAAAAATTAATCACAGACACTAAACCATATATCCAGAAATCTCAGAGAACACCAAGTAGTATAAATACCAAAAAACTACACTTAAGCGTATCATATTCAAACTGGAGAAAACCCAAGACGAAGGGAGATTCTTGAAAGAAGTGATGGGGGAGGTGAAAACCTTACCTTCTTATAGAGGAGGAAGGCTAAGAGTTACATCAGACTTCTTATCAGAAACCATGCAATAGAGAATGGAATAAGGTATTTAAAGTGCTGAAAGAAAAAAAACACCCTAATCTGGTATTCTATCTCCATTGAAATTATCCTTCAAAAGTGAAGTAGAAATAAAGATTTTCTCAGACAAACAAAAACTAAATGAAATTGTCACTAGTAGACCTACCCCACTAGAAATGTTAAAATAAGTTTTTCAGAAAAAAAGGAAAAAGATATAGGTCAGAAATTTATATCTACATAAAGAAAGGAAGAGTATTGGGGAAAGAATGCATAAAGTAAAATATGGCATTTGGATAAGTGAAATGAATGACAGCAATGTTATAAAGAACTAGAGGGAGAAAGCAAGAGTACTCTGTTACAAGGCACCTGCACTACCCAGGAAGCAAAAAAGTGTCATTTGGATATGATTAGTTGTAAAGGTATATTGCAAACTATAGGGGAACCATGAAAAAAATTAAAGAAAGAAGTGTAATTGATATGCTGAGAAAGGAGAGAAAGTAGAATCATATAAAATACGCTCGGTTAAAACCAGAGAAGGCAGAAAAAGAGAGGAAGATAGAAAAAGAAATAAAGAACGGTGGAATGAATAGAAAACAGTGACAAACATGGTAGATACTAATCCAACTATATCAATAATCGTTTGAAATGTGGATAGTCTCAATATATCAATTAAAAGTAGAGATTGTCTATCTAGAATGGAGGAGAAAAGAAACCCACTTTCAACATAAAGTTACAGGTAGGTTAAAAATAAAGCAAAAGAGAAGGATATACCCTGTTAACACTAATCAAAAGAAAGCTGGAGCAACTATATTAATTTCAAACAAAGAAGACTTCAGAAAAAGAAAAATTATCAGGGATAAAGAGGGGAATTAAATAATGATAAAGGGGTAATTCTCCAAAATGAGAATCCTCAATGTGTATGCATGTAATAATAGAGCATTAAAATACATGAGACAAAACTTATAGAACTGCAGAAATAGGCAAATACACTATTATAGTTGGAGACTTCAACACTCCTCCATCAGTAACTGATATATCCAGCAAGCGGAAATCAGTAAAGATATAGTTGACCTGAATAGAACCATCAATGAACTGGATCTAATTGACATTTGTAGAATAATTAATCAAATAACAGCAAAATACACTTTCTTCTCAAGCTCACCTGGAACATTCTTGACCAAAAGACCTAGCTTTACAAATGTAAAGTAATAAGAATTATACAAAGTATGTTCTTAGACCACAATGAAATTAAACTAGAAATCAGCAACAGAAAGAAATTTGGAAAAATCCCAAAATATTTAGAACCTAAACAACATATTTTTAAATAACACATAGATCAAAGAAGAAGTCTGAAGAGAAATTTTAAAATATTTTGAACTAAACAAAATGAAATATATAACATCAAAATTTATGGGATGCAGTGAAAGCAGTGCTTAGAGAGAAATTTACAGCCTCAAACACATATATTAGAAGAGAAGAAATCAATAATCTAAACTTATACCTTAGAGAAGTAGAGAAAGAAGAGAAATTTAAGCTTAAAATAAGCAGATGAAAAGACATAAAAATATAAAGCACAAATCAATGAAGTTGAAAAGAGAAAATAAGTAGAGAAAGTCAGTGAAACCAAAAGCTGGTTCTTTGAAAAGATCCATAAAATTAATAAACCCATAGCCATGCTAACCAAGAAAAAAAAGAGGGAAGACACAAATTACTAATGTCAGAAATAAAAGATGGAAACTATTGATCCCATGGACATTAAAAGGTTAAAAAAGGAATATTACAAATAAATCTACACTGACAAATTTGATAATTTAGATAAAATGGACTAATTCCTTGAAAGACACAAACCATCAAAACTCATGTGAAGAAAAATAGACTGACTAGATCAACATCTATTAAAGAAATTTATAAATAATTAGTGATCTTTCAAAAAAGAAATCACCAGGCCCAGATGATTTCACTGGTGAATTCCCCAAACACTTAAGGAAGAAATAATACCAGTTCTCTACAATCTTTTCCAGAAAGCAGAAGCACAAGACAAACTTTCTAACTTATTTTATGAGGCAAGCATTATCCTAATGCCAAAACCAGAGAAAGATATACAAGAAATGAAAACCATAGCCCAATGTATTTCATGAGGATAGATGCAAAAGTCCTCAACACCATACTAGTAAATTGAATCCAACAATGTAAAAATAACTGTATGCTATGATCAGTGGGACTTATTTCAGGTATGTAAGACTAGTTTAACATTCAAAATTCAAAATCAATTAATCTGATCCATCACATTAACCAGCTAAATAAAAATCATATGACTATATTAATTGATGCAGAAAAAGCATTTGACAAAATCAAACATCCATTCATGATAAAAAATCTTAGAAAACTAGCAATAGAGAGGAACATCCTCCACTTGATGTAGAACATCTGAAAAAATGTGGCTATCATCATACTTAATTGTGAGAAACCAGATGCTTTCCTTCTGAGATAAGGAATAAGGCAAAGATGTTCCCTCTTGCCAATCTTATTCAACATCCTACTGGAAGTCCTAGCTAGTACAATAAGACAAGAAAAGGAAATAAAATGTATACAGATTGGAAAGAAAGAAATAACACTGTCTTTGTTTGCAGGTGACATGTGAACATGTCTATTTAGAAAATCCCAAAGAATCAACAAAATCTCCTGGAACTAATAAATGATTATAGCAAGGTTGTAGGATACAAGGTTAATATACAGAAGTCAATTGCTGTTGTATATACCAGCAATGAAAAATTAAAAAATGGAATTTAAAACATTAAACAATTTATATTTGCATCAAAAAACAAAACAAAAAAACCCTTAGAAACCTAATAAAATATATACAAGATCTATGCTATATACAGAAAACTATAAAATGGATGAAAGAAATCAAGAAAGATCTAAATAATTGGAGAAACATTCTATGTTCATGGATAGGAAGACTCAGTATTGCTAACATATCAATTCTTCACAAATTCATTTATAGATTCAATCTAATCCCAATCAATTCTGGCAACCTATTTTGTGGATACTGCTAAATTTATTCTAAAGTATATATGGAAATGTATAAGACCCAGAATAGTCAACACAATACTAAAATAAAAAAGAACAAAGTTGAAAGATTCACACTACCCAATTTCAAATAGTATTGTAAAACTACAGAATAAAAACAATGTGATATTGGTGAAAGAATAGACAAATAGATCAATGGAACAGAAGAGAGAGCCAGACATAGACCCAAGTAAATATAGTCAACTGATCTTTGACAAAGAGCAAAGACAATTCAATTGAGAAAGAATGGTCTTTTCAACAAATAGCATTGAAAAATTGAATATCCATATGCAAAAAAATACAAAATAAAATAAATGAATCTAGACACAGTCCTTACATTTTTCATAAGAATTGACTCAAAATTGATCATAATTCTAAATGTAAACCAAAAAACTATAACATTTCTAGAAGATAACATACCAGAAAATCTAGGTGACCTTGGGTTTGGCAATGAAGTTTTAGCTGCAACATCAAAATCATCATCTATGAAAGAAAAAATGGTTAACTTGGACATTATTAAATTTAGAAACTACTTCTCATAAAAGATATTTTTAAAGTAAATGAAAAGACAACCCATAGACTGAGACAAAATATTTGCAAAACATATATCTCATAAAGGAATTGTATCCAAAACATACAAAGGTATACAAAAAACTTTATATAATGGGCAAAATATCTGAACAAGAAACTCACCAAATAAGATACACAAATGGCAAATAACTATATGAAAAGATGCTCAGCATCATATGTCATTAGGTAATAGTAAATTAAAAAAATGAGATACCACTACATACATTTTATGAATGCTAAATTTCAAAATCCATAACAAATGCTGTGGCAATAACAAATGCTGTTGAGAATACAGAGCAACAGGAATTCTCATATTGCTAGTGGGAAGGTAAAATGGTACAGCCACTACAGAAGATAGTTTGTCAGTTTCTTACAAAGCTAAACATAGTCTTACCATATAAACTGCAATTGTGCTTCTAGATATTTACCCAATTAAACTGAAAATGTATGTCCACACAAAACCTGCACATGAATATTTATAGCAGGTTTATTCACAGTAACCAAAAACCAAAAGCACCAAAGATGTCCTTCAATAGATGAATGAATGAACTATGGTGCATCTATGTAATGGAATATTATTTGGCAATACAAAAAATTGAACTACCAAGCCATGGAAAGATATGGAGGAAATTTAAATGCATATTTTTACATGAAAGAAGCCAGTCTGAAAAGGCTATATATTGTATGATTCCAATTATACGACATTCTGGAATGAAGCAAAACTATAGGCACAATAAAAATATCAGTGGTTTCCAGAGTTATGGGGAAAGGGAAGAATAGGTCAAGCACAGGGGGTTTCGGGGGCTGTGATACTATTATGTATGATATTGTAATGGTGGCTACATGACATGCATTTGTCAAAAGCCATGAAACTTTACAACACAAAGAGTGACCATAATGTATGTAAATTTAAAAACTAATTTAGGAGGTCAGAGAATCCCAGGAACAATGCAGACTTGACAAGAGAATCTAACTGTATTACAAAGTACGAAATAACTTTACTGGGGTGGTGGGGGTTAAAGATGATAATTTAAGTAACTTTGGAAGTGTTTGGAGTCTGTAAGGTTAAAGTCAAAAGGACCTGCACAAAAACACTGTACTCTGGTTGCCAAAGTTGTTTCTCATGGGATTCTGGTTAACAATTCTGAACCAAACAATTAATTCAAGGGTGACAAATTGTGGGAGTGAGATTTCTCACGGTTGGAGTGAGAATTTACAGATAAACTAGGGAAGAAGACTAGAATGATCAATGTGCTAATGGATTAGAGTTGGAGACATTAGTGAGAGTTACATAATGTTTAACTTAATATAGCTATAGATGGTTACATAGAGAAATAGATATAGATATGTGTATATACATGGGTTAGTATATATATATGTAAGTGTACATGTATATATATATATGTGTATACATATATTTCTTTACTCCATAAACTGAGATGGTCTAAAAGAAATGACACCCCAGTAGCAATGAGCACACTTAGAATGCAGATCTTGGTTTCTAATATCTTCTTACAATATAAGTCACAAGGGCTCCTTGGAGAAATGGCTAATTATAAGCTAGGGGCAGAAGACATGCAAGATGAGCCTGGAGCATCTTGTAGAGCCAGAAAGTAAGCAAGTGCTCAAAAAAATATACACCACATCGATGGTGGTATTTCAAAGGAACACAGAAGACTACTGAAAGACCTCACAATGACCAAAGCTGGAAAAAATTGAGCAAGAAAATAAAAAAAATAGCATTAAATTATAACTCAAAATATAAAATGAATATCCATGAGTATATATATAATATAAATAATGATTAAATAAATTAATAAATGGGGGAGAATAGATAAAACTCCTGTGTAGAAGAATTCAAAGAAATTATCTAAGTCTTAAACCCTAAAGAAATGGGACCATAACTCCCTATTCCTTAAGTTTGGGCTGTGCATAGTGACTTCCTTCCAAAAAGTACAATATGGAAAGGTAGGAACAAAGGAATAACTTAACAGAGGAGAAGCCTGACAAACAATGCTTCACCCTAGTTATCAAAGTCAACATCAATAGCCATAAATCATGTGGATAATATGCATACTTGATACAAGGTAATGAAAACAGCATTTCACCTCTACGGTCTTTCTTCCAAAAACTCAAAACCTCAGTGTAATTATGAGAAAAATATTAGACAAAACCCAACAGAGGGACATTCTACAAAATATCTGACTGGTACTCCTCAAAACTGTCAAGGTCATCAAAACAAAGTCTGAGAAACTGTCCCAGTCAAGAGGAGCCTAAGGAGACACACCGACTTAATCTAATGTGCTGAGATGGGATCCTGGAACAGAAAAAGGACATTAGGTAAAAATTAAGGAAATCTGAATGAAGTATGGGATTTAATTAATAATAGTGTATCAACATTGGTATATGAATTACAACCAATGTACTTTACTACTGCAGGAAACAAGTAATAGGGGTAACTGTATATGAGGCTGGGTGGGGAGAGTATATGGGAACTCTACTATCTGCTCAATCTTTCTGTAAATCTAAAACTGTTTTAAAAAATAAAATCTCTTAATAAAAAACATGTATATCATTGAGAAAATTTGATACACAGTAATATTAACTTATGGTGCAACGTAGAAGAGTAATTTGCATTTTAGTTGTTATTTTATAAAACTATTAATTTAAGGGCTTCTTTAAAGATAAACTGCTCTACCCAGCACATCCACAATCTGATTTTATTTACAAATATTTTACTTGCAAATATATAAATCTACAGTATTATAACTGCTGGGCAAATTGAGACATTCCTGAATGGAAATGATTGACATACATAGAATTTTTCAAGAGAATTCAGTATTTTTTTTTTTTATGCTTTAGAGGACACAATTTATTCAAAGATTAAGCATCTCTTCTAATCTTTCATACTTGTGGGTTATCGTAATCAGTGACAAGTACACGTACATTGAATTCTACACAATATTGTCATAAGATATCTTGGATGAATTGTTATGAATGAACTATTTTTTAAAACAGTGTTATAAGCTTAAATCCTGATCTGCTAATCTACTAAAAATGAATTATGCAAATTGATTAATTTCCATATATTTTCTTACCTATAAAGTGAGTTATTAAGAATACTAACCTCCTTTTTCCTTTCAGTATAAATTAAGACAATCAGTGTAAAGCTCTTAGCACTTAGCTTAGCATATTTTAATATTAGCTGTTGATACTATTACTACCTTGTAGTGCCTAAAACATGTAAGGGATTAAGAACAGTATAAGAGATTAATAATACTTTACATTTACACAGAACCCTAGGGCTTTTTAAATGCTTGATGCATATGAAAGCACTTTACAAACCTCTAATGGCCTTTTGTAAATGTAAGAAATTAATATTTTCTTGGTCTTTTTGCAGCTCACTTCAACTTCACAGTGGTTCTATGAGGTCTGCAGGGAAAATATTTGTCTCGATTGTATAGATGAGGAATTGAGATACAGAGGATTTACCAGTGAGGTTCATCACCTCCGCTACGCCATCTTGGACAAATCACTTCACCTCTCTGAGCATCACCTTGTTCATTTATATAATAAGGGTGTTGCCACGATTCTTAGGATGGTTATTGAGTGAGCTAATGTGCATTATGCACTTAGCTTCTTGCCTGATTTTCTAAAATTGCTATAATAATAATTATTATTGTGTTGTATTATTGTTGTCTATTTTTCTCCAGCCATGTTCATCCTCTCAAGGGCAGGCAAACAGTGGATGGGTAATAAAGACAAAGATCACCATTTAATTTTCATCGTTTAAGACTGAGTTTGAGCAGGGAATTGTGGCTTCCAGATCCCAGATTTTATTTATTTATTTAAGCATTTATTGAACACGTCCCATAGCCAAGCCCTGGATGAGGTACAGTGACCTATGGAAAGATGAATACAACCTAAATTTTGCCCTCGAGGAGATCATACAGCTGTATAAATAATTTAAAGAACATGTAGGGAAAGGGTGCAAAAAGACTGTAGGAGCAGCCACGATCACTTTATCCTTGTAACAGTAAAGACAGCATGCCGGAATAGGTAGCCTTTGAATGGGGCCTTGAACAAGGAGCAGAATTAGTGTGGCGTGAATTTGTGTGCTGGAAATCCACCTTTTTCAATTGAGTGACAGACTATATTTCATTCTTTCAATAATTATCAATGAAATCATTATTTTAATAACAAAGATAAATGAGCTATGGAGACTGTTCTGCCACTACACGTGTTTCCATAAACTAGTTAGTTCACATGCAATTGCAGACAGGGAATGATGTCAATTTAACATGACAGTGATGTTGGAGCCATAAGTGCTTTTTCTTAGGCAAGGGAGGCTGGAACAAAGAAAGTAGAACTATCACCTTCAGCAGGAAGGGAAAGGCCTTCAGTTCATCCGCTCTGCATGCAGGAGACTTTTCAACTCCATTTCAAAGAAAATTAAAAATAAATGCCTGCACCCAACATTGTCCCCAGAGAGAAGCCCCTCAACCTTGCCGAGCTCTTGTCTTGTAGCAGGTTGCACTTCCTCCCATGCTCACCTTAGCAGCAGCCCCACTGGCTCAGAATTTCCTCTCCATCGGCACTGTCTCTGCTCACAAGCCAGCGTTCATATTGTATTGTTTCTTGTTCGTTTTCAATTCCTCTAAGGCCGTTTCACTGAGCTGCCTGCCTGAGACGTTCAAGTTCTCTTCCAAGGTACCAACTGTTGTTTTGTTATTGATTTGTTTATGAAGTTGAATAGGTTTGGAGCACCCTTAACTATACTTTCTTCCACAAGTGCATTATTTTTAATGTACAATTTTATAGATGACAGAAGTTTTGCTTAGAAAGTACATATCATGTTCCACCTAGTACCACCCTGAGGTCTTGTCAAGAGGGGCCCTGGGCCCCATGATTTAGAGGCCCACCTCTGGGTCTCCCCAGGTGAGAGATCATGTGGCTAGGGGGATGTGTCTACATGGGGCTCGTACACCCTTTATCTAGAACATGCTCTTGGTACCTAGATCTAGAACTCCCTGGCCAGATGGTCCTGATTCTACTTACAGAGCCTGCGTGAGCTCCTGTCTGAATCTCTCCTGTCCAGGATAGGCCGTGCTGCCAGTATGGAAACCCTAGACCTGAAGGGTATTTGAGGGGCAGTTATTTGCAGGGAGCGCTGATGGGGTTGGATGTGCAGCCCTCACAGTGTGAGATGGAGCTGTGTGGGTGAGAGAAGGTTGAGCAGGCCAGGGCTTCGGGGCTGGAGGTTACCTCTCCCCATGCAACCACTTTCTGCTTCAGAACAGCAAGGACTTTGAGAATTCTAAATTCAAACCTGACCTTCTAGGTCTTTATGAGGATACATTTGTCAGTGTAGGAAGAGAGAATATATTTATTTAACACTTAGTGTGCTATTTGAGATTTAAATATTTAGCTGTATGATCTGTGGGCCGCCATTTGTAATCTCACTCTGGACCCTGTCAATATTAGGGGCAGGGCTTGTTAATAGCAAAAATACCCATGCTGAGAAATAGGGCATTAGAGGCAGGAACTTTCCATCTGGTTTGAACGAACTGCCAACATAAGTAGTAATGTATAATGGGTTTAAAGGAAACGGTAATGTAAATTAGAAGTTCTTTCCTATGATTTTCGCAGCACTGTAGAAGACATTATTATTATCATTGCTATTATTATGCTGCTGATCAATATCCCTCACCTTCCCCCCTCCCCATTCTGGTGAAAACAGGGCTGCCATACCCTGACCATAGAGTTAGGCACATGACCCACTGTGGGCCAATCATTGTCTTTCTAGAATTTTCTTGACTGGAGGTGGCAGGATTACTCTTTCTTTCCCACGGATATTGAGTTGTAAGGAAGTTACTCCAGATCTGTGGAGTTGTGTCCACTCTCAGATGAAGGGCCTGAGAAAATAAGGTCAACAAGAGAGAACCAAAGCAAGAAACGGAGCAATGGCGAGATCCTTGATGCAGTCTACTGCCAGCCAGCCTAGTCCCTGTCTTTGGTGCTTTGTTCACACAAGCCAGTGAATGACCACATTGTTTAAATTAGTTTCAGATGCATTTCTGTCATTTCAAACAGAATGCTAACTAGCACAAGGACCTGTTGGATGTAGAATCTTGTACAGATTGTTGCACTGGAAATGGAAACCTCTCAATTATTCTTGATCGTTGATCATGTGGCACAGTGGTTTGACACCACTGTTCACTAGTGGTGAGGTGATTTTGCCCCCAGGGAACATTTGGCAATGTCTGGGGACATTTTTGGTTGTCACAGCTGGGGAGAGGGACATGAGTGGAGAGAGACCAAGGATGCTGCTGCTAAGTATCCTACAACTCACAGGACAGCTCCCTACGACAAAGAATTATGTGGTCCCAAATATTAGTAGTGCTAAGGTTGAGAAATCCTGATCTTGAAGAAAAAAAATTTGGATGGAGCTAGGGGAGCCTTGCTCTAATTGTATTTTTGTCCTTAACCACTGTGTGACCTTTGGCAATTTATTTCTTCATTTTAGGCAGAAGTGTTGCCTGCATTAAATGAAGAGGCTGAAATAAATGATTTTTAGGGTTTTTTTCCCCCCAGCACTTACTGTATTTTATTATCTTTCACAAAAACATGGTTTGTTTTCTCCTGCCTGCCCCTTTTTTCTATCAGTAGAATCTCCTTTATGAATTTTCATTCCCTATGGTTTTTCTTACTGCCCTAGTCCTTTTCTTCAAACTCAATGCTATACAAATCAAATTTGCAATACACAAAGGTATCTCTAAGGACTCTACATAAAACAATATTCAAGAGCTTTAAACTCAGAGTGACATTTAAGGATAGAAACAGTCAGATGAAAAGATAAGTTTCTGATTTGCTCTAAAATGAATTCTCTGAATCTGCATTTCTAAAGTCTAGTGGAAATGGTTGCTTCAGTCCTTATGCACGGCAAAGCAAAATCCCCAGTCAGGAGGATTTAATTGAAACCATCCCTTGTTTCTGCGAGCTACAAAGCATTTCCCCCTTCCCTGATGATGAACTTTCCATGAAATCTCTTTCCTTTGTGACTTACCTATTCTTGGTGACAGCCTTTACCTTCCAAGTCAACTAATAACGAGAACATGGTGACAGATTCTACTGCTGGGGAATGTGAGTAGGGTGGGGGGTGGAAGTTATATTCAATCACTTCAGTGGAAAACCTTGAGCAGGCAGAGTGCTGTTAGCACTCAATTACCTTTAGAAAAGAGACATAATCATTATAAGATTAAAATACATTATAAAATAGATATCAAAGTGAGAACAGTATAGGAGGGATCACGAAATCCAGGGATGGAAATGTCAAGCAGTATTTATCTCCCAAATACCTGTAGAGTGCTTTGTTCTCTGCCAGTAATGGGGGAGGATAAAAAACTAGAACATGGCTCTTACTCCCGAGCTTCTAATTTACTGGAGAAGACAAGCCACATATGGAGCAATTAGAACGAAAAGGAAGCAGTGGGTGTTGTGGGGGAGTTTATGAATTTGGTGAAGGAGTTGCACATTGTGGACGGGAACATGCAGGATAGAGGGGGACTGTGACAGACTTGAAGAAAGAGAATTTTATCAAAATTTCTAACTAAATTTCCTATTATAGAAATGCCTTAATCATTCATTTTACTTATTTATTCATTTAGTTTTTTCAGTAAATATAGAGGGCCTTCTACATCCTAGGCAATATTTTTGGTGCTGGTGAACAAAATACTCACTTAATGGGGAAACTGATAAATAAGATAAATATGTAAGTAATACGCAGGTGGTATTAAGTTCTACGAGAAAACAACAACAAAAGAACAGGGAGCTTGTGATAATGCGACATTCAAGCAAACACCTAGAGGTAGTGTGGGTGTTAGTCATGCGGATAGCTTAGGGAAGAACATCTATAGTAGAAGGAACAGCCAGTGCAAAGGCCCCGAGGCAGGGGTTTGACTGGCATATTTGAATGACAGCAAAGAGACTAGTAAGGCTGGAGCTGAAGGATGGAGTGGGGTAGGGGGTGTAGAGTAGAAGATACAGGATCAGAGAATTACAACGGGAATCATATCAGGTAGGACATGGAAAGTGCTGGCAGGATTTTGACTTTTTTCCGTGATGGTGTTTGTGTTTGGAAGCCATTGAAAAGTTTTGAAGAGAGGGATGTTCATGATCTGACTTGTTTTAAAGGATCACTCTGGCTGCTTTGTTGAAAATAGACTGTGGAGGAACAGGGAGATGATAGAAGCCATTTAGGAGGATATTAGAATAATCCAGGTAAGAGAGAGTGGTAGCAGTGCAGTTGATGAAAAAGTGGTCGGATTCTGGATATATCTTGAAGGCAGAGACAACAGAATTTGCTGATAGATTGGGCATGAGGTGTAAAAGAAAAAGAACAATCAAGGAGAACTCTAAGATTTTGGGTGTGTTTGGCTATAATTTTGGAAAGCCCAAGCGTGAAGACAAGGCAATACTTCTCCAAATACTACAAACATGCACGCTCCCCCAGATATTCAGACGCCGGAGTTCATATACTGATTTGTCTTTGGCGTGCAGTTGGAGCCAAGCACAAACCACTCCAGCTTATACTCGCAGATGGTAACATGTGGTTGTGATCTACCCAGAGTGGGTTGGAATCTGGGTGTCTTTGCTTTGTTTTGTTTTGTTTTTACAAGTACTCAGCCTTCTATGACAGCTTAGAAGTTGAGGCAGGCTCTGCCTCCTGCCTTTGTTTTAATTAAACTTTTAATTTTTAGATCCCTGTAGATTTATATGTAGTTTTAAGAAATACTACAGAGAGATCCCATGTACGCTTTGTTCAGTTTCTCCAAATGGTAACATCTTGCAAAACTGAACAGTGTCTCAACTAAGATATTAACCTCGATACATTCAAGCTACAAAACAATTCCACCATCACCCTAGTTTTAGGTGCCCTTTCATAACTGCACCTACTTCCCTTCCCCCACTCCCTGTCCTTAACCTGGGCAGCCTCAGCCTCCCTACTCTGCTGTTTATATCACACTTAGAACATTACAATTGCTTTAAGAAAAAGCTAGTGACATTGGAACGTGTTTAGAAAAGACTTATTTAGGTTGGGAAAGGACCAGAAAAGCATGATATATGAGGAAAAAAACCTGAGGCTATTTATCATAAAGAAAATCAAACTCAGAGCAAAATAATGAGCTCTCTCTAAGATTTTGAAGGGCTACCATGCATATGAGGGCTCACTGTCGTTCTGCAGGCTCAATGGATGCAAATTCTTTAAAAGAGATTCCATTTTCAAATTTAGGAAGAACTTTTCAGGTTGAGGAAAACTGTTACTGATTACCTCAGGAGGAGGTAAATTCTTGGTTTAAGTAAATAAAGGTTAAGCAATCACTAGTTAATAATTCAAGAATTTTCTAGGGGTTTGAACTTTACAGTTTCCTTTCAACTGACATTATGCGAAGTGTTTTTTTTTTACCTTTTTCTATTTGTTTGGTGAGGAAGATTAGCCCTGAGCTAACATCCATTGCCGATCCTCCTCTTTTTGCTGAGGAAGATTGGCCCTGGGCTAACATCCATGCCCATCTTCCTCTGTTTTACGCGTGGGACGCCGTCACAGCATGGCTTGAAAAGCTGTGCATAGGTCCGCGCCCGGGATCTGAACCTGCGAACCCCAGGCCGCCAAAGCAGAGTGCACGAATTTAACTACTACGTCACCAGGTTGGCCTCCTCCCTTTTTCTTTTCTTAATGGCTTCATTTAGTCTACTTTTTAATTGAAAAAATTTGTGATATTGCAGCCTAAGATGGAGTTGTAAGAAATAATATAGAAAGATTCCATGTACACTTTTTCCAGTTTCCACCAATGGCAACATTTTGCAAAATTATAGTATAATATAATAACTAGGGTAATGACAGTGATACAATTCAGCAATCTTATTCAGCTTTTCCCAGTTCTATTTACACTTTGTTTGTGTGTATTAAATTTTAAACAATTGTATCATATGTGTAGGTTCTTGTACCCACCACCACAGTCAAGGTACTGAATAGTTCCATCACTACAAGGATGTCTTATATTGACCTTTTATAACCACCTCCAACTTCCTCTTCTCTCCCACTTCTCCACCCCCTCCCCCACCCCACCCTGCCCTCGTCCCTGACAGCTGCTAGTCTGTCCTCCATTTTAAAATTTTGTCATTTCAAAAATGCTACAAAAATGGAATCAACAGTATGCACTCTTTTGGGATTAGCTTCGTTCACTAAACATAATTCCTTGAGATTCATCTAAATTATTGTTTATATCAACAGTTTGTCTCTTTTATTGCTGACTCATATTCCATGGCATGGATGTGCTGTAGTTTGTTTAACCATTCACCTGTTGAAGGACGTGGGCTGATTTCTGTTCTTAGCTATTACAAATAAAACTGCTATGAATATTTATGTACTGGTTTTTTGCTGAAAAAAATGTTCATTTCTCTGGGAAATTTCCACAGGAGTGCAACCGCTGGATCATATGGTAGTTGCATGGTTAGTTTTTTAAGGAACTACCCAACTGTTTTCCAGAGTGGCTGTACCATTTTACATTCTCTCTTTTTTAAATATTGTGATTTATCTTCTGTTCATGGAATTCTAATTGGGCTAAATGAAGCACAATGTAGGAAGGATTTTAGAAACCTTGCTGGGACAAAATAAAGTATGTTCTGTACTAATTTGGAGAAGAGAAAATCCTGTTTAAACCTCTCTATATAATAAAGTCATAAAAGAGGCTACGTAATAACAGACAGAGTATAGCTCTTTTGGATTTTCAGTTAAGCCTTTGTTAAAAATCCACATGACTCAGCTTTACTTAAAACAAAAGCTATGGGATCAAGGGGGAAATGTAAAGAATCAAAGGTCTAATTCCCTGTGAGCTGAACAGCCCACTTTATGCCTGGATTCTTGTGTACCTACAGGTGTTTATAAGCACACTGCATCTAGAGTTGCTGGATGCTCTCCTTGAGGTTGTTAACTTTCCCAAACCTGCCTTGATGTCCTAGAACTACTAATGTGGACAAGATGAGATGGGCTGCAAGTGGAGGTGAGGATGTTGAGAGAGAAAGTATCATACCTTCATCATCTCCCATCAGAGGGACTCTTTGGAATTCAAGATAAATTTCAATCTTTGCTTTCATCCTTGGAACAATAAGCACATATTATTAATTATTACATTTATAGTTATAGCCACCATTTTTGAGTGCCTGCTGTGTGCCAGGAGCTGTGCTAGATAAATTATATGTAGTCATGTGTCACATAACGACGGAAATATGTTCTGAGAAATGCATCGTTAGGCAATTTTGTCATTGTGCGAACATCATTGAGTGTCCTTACACAAACCTAGATGGTATAGCCTACTACTATACACCTAGGCTATATGGTATGAATCTTATGGGACCACCATTGTATATGCGGTCCATCCTTGACTGAAACTTCAGTTATGTGGTGTGTGACTGTACATTATATGCACTCCTCAAAATAAGCCTACAAAGGAGGCATTTTTTTATGTCTAATTTATAAATGTGGGACCTTAGGTGATCAGAAGTTAACTACATGCCTTTGTGAGACCAGCCTATGAAACTGATCCAAAAGATATTATTAATTTCCATGCTGCCATTACTCTAACGGATCCTCGATTCCCATTTTCAACTACTCTTAATGACGTGTCCATCCACCATGATTCATTATAGACTGAAGGGCAGAAGGGCAGAAGAGTTGGGGGATGAATGGTAGAGGTAGAGTGACTTAGGGTACATAAATAAAATAGTTATAGTTATAATAATAATCTTTTTATTGTGCTATGATTATTGAGTTTCTGCTATATGACCTTCCTTGTTATAATATTAACATTTTCACAAGTACAACCATGAAATCAGTTGATATTTATTCTTAATTTACATAAAATAATGGTGTTGGTTAGAGAGTGATTAAACATGATGTTTAATAAACATTTATTTTTTTACCTGGCTCTCCATCCTTTATAACAGGAAAACAATTTAATATTGTGAGATATCCATGAATATCTCTTATTGCACTTACAGCTTGACAATGCCCTACAAGGACTTCTATACAACAGAGAAGGCATTCAACAAATATATGTTAAATGCCAGAATAAATCCTAGAGTCATATGGCAGGGGGGATAAGAAAGAGCTTAAAAATGGGGAAAAATTAGGATAAAATTCTTGGGTTGAATTTATCTGGCATAAATGAAATATGGGATGGCAAAGTGTACTCCACTGTTTTATTGCCACTTCTTAGGGAAGGCCGGTGTAATTCATTTGACGCTTCCCTTCCTGTGACTTATGCTGTCATCCTAGATTCATTGTAATGTAAGTTTACAGCACTCTGTATCGACACTCTCTCTCCACTGTGTTTGCAATCTCTCTCTGCCTCTGCTGCTTTCCCAGGGGAGAGGGTTAATCCCCAAAACAGGGGAATGTTATAAGTGGCATTGTTCCAGATACACAATGTCAGTAATGCAGCCACCCCAGTGTACATTGCACAATGCATTTGTGCATGGCATTTAGCTAGTGGCCTCCAGGAAAGTGTGGTGTGCCTAAGACTGGAACTACATAGGCCAAAACTTTGCAAAATGAACTGTATTTGTTTTCATCAAAGTACTCTCCTTCTCCTCTATTCTAATCAGAAAAAAAAATATTTTATTGATTACAGATAACATTTAGTGAATTCTCACTCTGCTTCTAGATACCATGTAACCCCTTTGTATGCGTGACACATTTAATCCACCCCAAACCCTATCAGGGATCTACCATTATTGTCTCCAGTTTTCATTTGGGGAAACTGAGTCTTTCTTTTTTTTTTTTTTTTTTAAATTTTTTGTTTATTGCAGTAACATTGGTTTATAACATTGTAAAAGTTTCAGGTGTACATCATTGTACTTCTATTTCTGCATAGATTACATCATGTTCACCACCAAAATACTAATTACAACCTATCACCACACACATGTACCGAATTATCCCTTTCACCCTCCTCCCTCCCCCGTTCCCCTCTGGTAACCACCAATCCAATCTCTGTCCCTATGTGTTTGTTTATTGTTGTTATTATCTACTACTTAATGAAGGAAATCATACGGTATTTGACCTTCTCCCTCTGACTTATTTCACTTTGCATTATACCCTCAATGTCCATCCATGTTGTCACAAATGGCTGGATTTCGTCGTTTCTTATGGCTGAGTAGTATTCCATTGTGTATATATACCACAGCTTCTTTATCCATTAATCCCTTGATGGGCACTTAGGTTGCTTCCAAGTCTTGGCTATTGTGAATAACGCTGCAATGAACACAGGGGTGCATGTACCTTTGCAAATTGGTGTTTTCAAGTTCTTTGGATAAATACCCAACAGTGGAATAGCTGGATCATATGGTAGTTCTACCCTTGATTTTTTGAGGAATCTCCATACTGTTTTCCATAGTGGCTGGACCAGTTTGCTCTCCCACCAGCAGTGTATGAGAGTTCCCTTCTCTCCACATCCTCTCCAACACATGTTGTTTCCTGTCTTGTTAATTATAGCCATTCTGACGGGCATGAGGTGATATCTCATTGTAATTTTGATTTGCATTTCCCTGATAGTTAGTGATTTTGAATATCTTTTCATGTGTCTGTTGGCCATCTGTATATATCTTCTTTGGAGAAATGTCTGTTCAGGTCTTTTGCTCATTTTTTAATTGGGTTGTTAGTATTTTTGTTGTTGAGATGCATGAGTTCTTTACATATTTTGGAGATTAAGCCCTTATCAGATGTATGGTTTGCAAATATCTTCTCCCAATTGTTAGGTTGTCTTTTCGTTTTGTTGATGGTTTCCTTTGCTGTGCAAAAGCTTTTTAGTTTGATGTAGTCCCATTTATTTATTTTTTCTATTGTTTCTCTTGCCCAGTCAGATGTGGTGTTTGAAAAGATGTTGCTAAGACCGATGTCGAAGAGCATACTGCCTATGTTTTCTTCTAGAAGTTTCACAGTTTCAGGTCTTACATTCAAGTCTTTAATCCATTTGGAGTTAATTTTTGTGTATGGTGTAAGGTAACGGTCTACTTTCATTTTTTTGCATGTGGCTATCCAGTTTTCCCAACACCATTTGTTGAAGAGACTTTTCCCCATTGTATGTTCTTGGCTTTTTTGTCAAAGATTAGCTGTCCATAGACGTGTGGGTTTATTTCTGGGCTTTCTATTCTATTCCATTGATCTGTGTGTCTGTTTTTGTGCCAGTACCATGCTGTTTTGGTTACTATAGCTTTGTAGTATATTTTGAAATCAGGGAGTGTGATACCTCCAGCTTTGTTCTTTTTTCTCAGGATTCCTTTAGCTATTCGGGGTCTTTTGTTGTTCCATATAAATTTTAGGATTCTTTGTTCTATTTCTGTGAAAAATGTTGTTGGAACTTTGATAGGGATTGCATTGAATCTATAGATGACTTTAGGAAGTATGGACATCTTAACTATGTTAATTCTTCCAATCCAAGAGCACGGAATATCTTTCCATTTCTTTGTGTCTTCTTCAATTTCTTTCAGAAATGTTTTATAGTTTTCGGTGTACAGATCTTTCACCTCTTTGGTTAAGTTTATTCCTAGGTATTTTATTCTTTTTGTTGCAATTGTAAATGGGATGGTATTCTTAATTTCTCTTTCTGCTACTTCGTTGTTAGTGTACAGAAATGCAACTGATTTTTGTATGTTGATTTTGTATCCTGCAACTTTACCATATTCGTTTATTACTTCTAAAAGTTTTCTGGTGGATTCTTTAGGATTTTCTATATATAAAATCATGTCATCTGCAAATAGTGACAGTTTCACTTCTTCCTTTCCAATTTGGATCCCTTTTATTTCTTTCTCTTGCCTGATTGCTCTGGCTAGGACTTCCAATACTATGTTAAATAGGAGTGGTGACAGTGGGCATCCTTGTCTGGTTCCTGTTCTTAGAGGGATAGCTTTCAGTTTTTCACCATTGAGGATGATATTAGCTGTGGGTTTCTCATACATGGTCTTTATTATGTTGAGGTACTTTCCTTCTATACCCGTTTTATTCAGAGTTTTTATCATAAATGGATGCTGTATCTTGTCAAATGCTTTCTCTGCATCTATTGAGATGATCATGTGATTTTTGTTCTTCATTTTATTAATGTGGTGTATTACGTTGATTGATTTGCAAATGTTAAACCATCCCTGCATACCTGGAATAAATCCCACTTGATCATGGTGTATAATCTTCTTAACGTGTTGTTGTATGCGATTTGCTAGTATTTTGTTGAGGATTTTTGCATCGATGTTCATCAGTGATATTGGCCTGTAATTTTCTTTTTCTGTGTTGTCCTTGTCTGGTTTTGGTATCAGGGTAATGTCAGCTTCGTAGAATGAGTTAGGGAGCTTCCCCCACTCCTCAATTTTTTGGAAGAGTTTGAGAAGGATAGGTATTAAGTCTTCTTTGAATGTTTGGTAGAATTCACCAGGGAAGCCGTCTGGTCCTGGACTTTTATTTTTGGGGAGGTTTTTGATTACTGTTTCGATCTCCTTACTGGTGATTGGTCTATTCAAATTCTCTACTTCTTCTTGGTCCAGTTTTGGAAGGTTGTATGATTCTAAGAATTTATCCATTTCTTCCAGATTGTCGAATTGGTTGGCATATAGCTTTTCATAGTACTCTCTTATAATCTTTTGTATTTCTGAGGTGTCTGTTGTAACCTCTCCTCTTTCATTTCTGATTTTACTTATTTGTGCCTTCTCTCTTTTTTTCTTGGTGAGTCTAGCTAAAGGTTTGTCAATTTTGTTGATCTTTTCAAAGAACCAGCTCTTGGTTATATTAATTTTTTCTATTGTTTTTTTGGTCTCTATTTCACTTATTTCTGCTCTGATTTTTATGATTTCCCTTCTTCTACTGATTTTGGGCTTTGTTTGTTCTTCTTTTTCCAGTTCCTTTAGGTGTATTGTTAGATTGTTTATTTGAGATTTTTTTTGTTTGTTGAGATAGGCCTGTATCGCTATAAACTTCCCTCTTAGAACCGCTTTTGCTGTATCCCATAAATTCTGGCATGTCGTATTTTCATTTTCATTTGTCTCCAGGTATTTTTTGATTTCTTCTTTGATTTCTTCGTTAACCCAGTCGTTGTTCAGTAGCATTTTGTTTAATCTCAATGTATTTGTGGCTTTTCTGATTTTCTTCCTATAGTTTCTAGTTTCATACCGTTGTGGTCAGAAAAGATGCTTGGTATTATTTCAATCTTCTTAAATTTATGGAGACTTGTTTTGTGGCCTAATATGTGATCAATCCTGGAGAATGTTCCATGTGCATTTGAAAAGAACGTGTATTCTTCGGTTTTTGGATGGAATGCTCTGTATATATCTACTAGGTCCATCTGTTCTAGTGTGTCGTTTAAGGCCAATGTTTCCTTATTGATCTTCTGTTTGGATGATCTATCCGTTGGTGTAAGTGGAGTGTTAAAGTCCCCTACTATTATTGTGTTACTGTCTATTTCTGTTTTTATGTCTGTTAACATTTGCTTTATATATTTGGGTGCACCTACATTGGGTGCGTAGATATTTACAAGTGTTACATCCTCTTGTTGGATTGTTCCCTTGATCATTATGTAATGCCTTTCTTTGTCTCTTTTTACAGTTTTTGTTTTAAGGTCTATTTTGTCTGATATGAGTACTGCTACTCCAGCTTTCTTTTCATTGCCATTTGCGTGGAGTATCTTTTTCCATCCCTTCACTTTCAATTTGTGAGTGTGTTTAGGTCTGAAGTGTGTCTCTTGTATGCAGCATATATATGGGTCTTGTTTTTTTATCCAGTCAGCCACCCTATGCCTTTTAATTGGAGCATTTAGTCCATTGACGTTTAAAGTAGCTATTGATAAGTATGTACTTACTGCCATTTTTTAACTTTTTTTTTTTTTTCTCAGTGTTTTAGTAGTCCTTCTCTGTTTCTTACTTCTTCTATACAGAATTGATGGTCACTTTAGTTTGACCTCTGTCTGAAAGCTCTACTCTTTAACTCCCCTCCTCCCTCCTTTTATGTTTTTAATATCACATCTAACCTCTTTTTTGTGCATTTGTATCCATTACGTTCTAATCATGGAAATAGATAATTTTTCCTTTTTGTGGTCTTCTCTTTTCCCCTTAAATCAGTCCCTTTAACATTTCTTGTAGCACTGGTTTCTTGGTGACTAACTCCTTTAATTTTTGCTTATCTGGGAAAATTTTGATCTCTCCTTCCATTTTGAATGATAACCTTGCTGGGTAGAGTATCCTTGGCTGTAAGTTTTTTCCTTTTAGCACTTTAAATATATCGTGCCATTCTCTTCTAGCCTGTAAAGTTTCTGCTGAGAAGTCAGCTGATAGCCTTATGGGGTTTCCTTTGTATGTAACTTGACATTCTCTTGCGGCTTTTAGGATTCTCTCTTTATCTTTAATTCTGGACATTTTGATTATGATGTGTCTTGGTGTGGGCCTCTTTGGGTTTATCTTGTTTGGGGCTCTCTGTGCTTCCTGTACCTGGATGTCTGTTTCCTTCCTTAGGTTAGGGAAGTTTTCATCTATTATTTCTTGAAATAGATTCTCTGCCCCCTTGTCTCGCTCTTCTCATTCTGGGACACCTATAACACGGATGTTAGTGCGCTTGATGTTGTCCCAGAGGTCCCTTAGACTGTCCTCAATCTTTTTAATTCTTTTCTCTTTTACCTGTTCAGCTTGGGTAATTTCTTCTAGTCTTTCTTCCAGCTCACAGATCCATTCTTCTGTATCCTCTACTCTGCTTTTGAGTCCCTCTAATGAATTTTTCATTTCCAGTATTGTATTCTTCATTTCTGATTGGTTCTTTTTTATATCTTCCATTTCTTTGTTGACATTCTCACTGAGTTCATCTATTCTTCTCCCCAGATCAGTGAGCATCCTTAACACTCTTATTTTGAACTCTCTGTCGGGTAGGTTGCTCATTTCTGTTTCACTTAGTTTCTTTTCTGGGGTTTTGTCCTGTTCCCTTACTTGGAATGTATTCCTTTGCCTCCTCATTTTGCCTCTTTCCCTGTGTTTGTGTCTACGTATTAGGTAGGTCAGCTACGTCTCCTGCTCTTGGATAGGTGACCTTATGTAAGTGATGCCTTAGGAAGCTTCCAGTGTGCTTTCCTCAGTTCTCAATGTTCCAGGGGTGGCCCCTATGTGGGCTACGTGTGTCCTTCTATTGTGGCCTGTTAGCTCTCCCTATAGGCACCCAGGGAGGCTGAGTTATGCTCCTGGCCAGCTGTTGTAATGCTCAGCTGCTTGTAGTTGTTGTGGGCCCTTCAGTCTCTTTATCAGGTGTGGGGAGCCCCAGCACAGTTGGCTGTAAGTTCTAATACCACATTTGTGTTGCAGTATTTCTTTTAAGTGAGTAGGCCCCCAGCGTGGCAGGTTGTTAGGCTCAGGGCCTTACAATTGCTGTAAGCCTCTAGCCTATTAGGTCTCTTGTCAGCTCTCTGAGGATTGCAGCTGGGTGGGGCTGGCCTCAGGCACAGGAACAGCCAATTGTTTCAGGCTTTGGAAGGTGGGGCAAACCTCCTATGTGGGTCTTTGAGAAGCACAAGTCTTCTGCAGCTGACAAGCCCTGTTGCCCACAGGTCCACACACACAGTCAACACAGTCCTGTCCCGTGTGAGCGCCCCGACCTCCCCAAGCGGACCCAGTCTCTCCACTGCGGGAGCCTCACACACTCCGCCACCGCCCCACACTCTCCACCCGCTCCTTGTGCACACCCTGCCCCGCTCAAGTTGGTTCAGTTGCCAGGCTGCAGAGAATCCAGTCACCAATCTATGCAGGCCCACAAGTTGCCTGAGGGCTTGTTGTTGGGTGGGGCCAGTCTCTAGGGTGGGCTGCCTGCCCTGCTGAGCTGGATTAAATCGGTGCTCTAGCGGGTGGAGCAGACCCTGGGCTAGCTGGCCTCAGGGAGAACTCCAATGGCGTCTGTGTCAGCACGCTCACACCAGGCCACAACAATGGCTGCCGCCAATGTCCCAGTCCCTGGAGAGGTCTCACCCCTCACCGAGATGCACTCAGGGCCTATTAGGTGAGTCTCTTGTCACCAAAGCACTGTGCACCTTTCTTTCTGGTGATTTTAGGATGCTTTCTGGAACGGGTGAGTTTGCGTGCGGGCCCTTTAAGAGCCAGTTTTAGTTTCTTTGTGAACCGGGTTTTCTGTGGGTGCTCCCCAATGTTTTAGTAGCAGGCAAAGTCAGATATTATGCTGCTGGTCTCGATTGTGCTGGGTCCACAAAATGCCCACAGCAGGGGCACTCCCGGCTCAGGGCCCCGCGCCTCCAGGGAGGCTGCGTACCTGTGAGCTGCTCCCGGCGGCCATGACGCTGGCGGCTTGTGAAGGCGGCGTTTTTCCTCTCCGGAAGGGGGTCTCTGCCTCTTCCACCTCAGTTAGGATTGTCCGTTGTTGCAGGAGTTCTTCTTATCCAGTTTTCAGTTCTGTCTCAGGGGTAATTTTTCCACGAGTAGTTGTAAATTGGCTGTGTCCACGGGAGGAGGTGAGTTCCGAGTCTGCCTACGCCGCCATCTTGACTCCACCCCCTCAAACTGAGTCTTAAGGAGCATAAATTGTTGGTCTAAGATTGAATATCTAATAAGTGTCAAGGTCTAGTTTAAATCAAATACTGTGTGACCCCAATGTTTGTAACTTAATCACCATACAGCGTGGCCTCTTGTATGGAAACTGTTGACATCTTGTCACTAACCTGGCTGATTTAATACACATTCCTAGAAGCCAGCTGCCTAGGGAGTTGTGTCAACCTTATAAAGCAAACGTTGGGAATGTAGGTTATAGCTTGAACAAAATCTCTACATGTCAGGAAGAGTGCCAGAGAAAGAAGACACTGGTTTATTTCCCTCCTTTTTCCAATCTTTTATTCTAGTCTTAAAACTGCTTGGTTGTAACTAATAAATGTTATTGGGTGAATAAATGTTCATCCAATATACCATTTTTGATATAAATAATGTAATGTCCAAACAGTGCAGGAACTACTTTAAATAAAACATGTGAATGCTGGGTCCTTCTTGTAATGATTTGAAAAATATCAATAATGTTGTCAGTTTAACAACAGAACATGCTATCCGCCCTTAACATCTTCCTGAATATATCAGAAAAGGAAAAATGGGCCCCTTTATCACATGAAAAGTTGTACTTTCCATCACTATTGTCTTAAGAGTTGTTTTAGGAGCCATACATTGAATTTTAGAAATGAGCAAATGAATATTTGTGTCATGTTTCTAAAACCCTAAGGTAGGTGGTGTGGTTTAGTGGATCAGAACGTTGGCTTTAGAATCAGATTACTTGAATTTGAATCTCAGCTGAGAAACTTTGAGCAACACACTTACCTTCTCTGAACCTCTGTTTTCCTATGAGTAAACTGGAGATAATTACACCTACCTCAGAAAGTTGCTGTGAGGATAAAAATGAAATCATGCATGGGTATCAATTTATTAACCAACATAAATTTCTTGAAGGTACAAGCAGAAAAGAGCTCTATTCTTTTTTGCTCCAAACATAATCTTCGATTCCGTGCTCTTTAAGGCTATCTAGTTGGAACCCATAGCTATAGGTAACAATGAGTAATAAGAATAATTTCCTGCTAGTAATTGTCTTAGTTTGGGTTTCCCCCCAAAAATGACCCTGAGACAAGAATTTGGGTAAAGTTAGTCTATCTGGGAAGTGGGTCCATGTAGCACAAGTGAAGAAATGGTGAAAGAGAGACAGGAAAGAAAGAAAAGCCAAGAAAAGCTATGTTATGAGCAGGTCGCTACTCTGAATAACTAGGGCTCAGTTTCTGAAATACCATGTGGAACATAAGCTAGAACCTTCTCTTTAGGGAAATAGGAGTGTAATAGATGCTTCTGGTTCCCCAACTGGATCCCTTTACTGGTCCAGCGCACACATCCTCTAGTTACCCTGATGTTGGATGGCTTACAGCTGCTCCTCACCCCTTCTGAGAATTGTCCTTACGTAAGCCCCTTGTCTCACTCCAGTTGTTAATAGCCATTAACTAATTAATATAGGGATACAGAAGGCCAGCCCTTTGCCACACTAGAGAACAATTCTGCTAGGTAGTTTATGCTACAGAGCCCTCTTCCCCCCATGGCTCAGACCAAGGCTAGACTCACCTGTGACCATACCTAGCCTGACTCTTTCCACTTCCCTATTCTGTTGCATTCCTTCCTTTACAGGTCTCTCCTGAGATGTCTCCATCAGTAAATCCTGTGCATCTAAATCTTTGTCTCAATCTCTTCTTCTAGGGAACTTGATCTAAGACAGGGACATTGGGGGCAATTATTCAGCAAGGCTCATCTTGCATTGGTTGAGGGTTTGGTGACAGTGACCAGCTGCTGCCATCTGTGGCCCACATCACAGCCTGTTTCTGATGGGGTTCCCCTGCTCCCCTCATGGAGTGATCTAGGGCATAGCCCAATCAGGATGGTTTGAGCCAGGTAACCAAGTTCCTTGGTGCACGGAAATCTTGCCATACTAGGTAGGTGTGCAGGTTCTTCCCACTTCTGCCCTCTCTTCTCCGTGTTGTTGAGGTTGGCTACAGCCAGCCTCCTCTCTTACCTTCAGAAAACTTTAGACAGGAAGCAAACATCAGCTTCTTGCTTCACATATGCTCCCAAACATAGGGGACACATGTAAAACTCCTTTAAGAATCTTGTCACTGAGCTCTGTACGAGTGTGGGAGAGAGAGGTGGGGAATGCTAAGATTTTCTGTAGATCTGAAAGCCATCTGCCAGGGAATGAGATGCTAGTCTCCCCATCTTATAAGCAGCCTCCAATCTCTTCTTAGAAACCCCCTCACTTGGCTTGTGTAATGGCCACTGGGCCAACAATCATCCTGATTCAACCAATCTCTCTTAACTCTAGTCTTCTGCTTATGTGAGCTGGATGGGAGATGGGGTGAGGCTGAAAGGACCCGTTTGGCCACGTTTTCTGAATAAGGGGTTACCTATCGCCTCTTGGGACTTTGGGACTTAGTTGATTTGCAGAAGCTACAGAAAACATTCTGTTTAATATTCTTTTATATATGTAAATTAATACTTAAACACTCACAGCTGTTATTTTAATTTAAAAATTAATTTCTAGCATCTTTGAAAAGCCATCACATCTTAGCATTTATTTTAACGATGTGACTCAGCGTGTTTGATGAAAAGACCAGAGGTCTAAGAATCAGGAGACCTGGGTCACCGTGGTGTCAACCCTGTGATCTTTTTCAAATCATTTTACCTTCCAAGACTGAATTCATAGCCACCAAATAAGGTAATAAAACCGACTTGACATGGTTGTAAGACTGAAATGAAGGAAAACATGGAAAACATATTTGAGAGTGTAAAATAATGAAATAGGTAATAATTAATCAAATAACCCACATCTCAGAAAATCTACCAAAAGGCAGTTTCCCCTTCCTTTTGGAGATTCACGCCAATCCAACAAGCTGCTGTGGCTGAGACCTGACTCATTTTCAGCAAACAGATGCCATGCTAAATGATGACAAAGAGATAAACATATGTAAATATTTCATATGGAAGTGAAGTCAATATGGACAAATGCAAAAGACACGGTTCCAAGAGTGGGAAAGCTGGGCTATGCATAGTTACAGCAGAAAAAGACGCAGGTGTCAGAGTAGATCATAAGCTCAAGACAAGCCCTGTGTTGTTATTTAAAAGCATACCAGAAACTATCAATAGGTAAGGACCATGCATAATTTTGCCATTTGTCTGAGACTTCATGATGTCACATGCTGTTAATCGGGCAAGTGTATAGTAAAGAGGGGGCTGGGTTCTAAATTACTGCTCCTGGTGACATTGGATCCACCATTTACCTCACCAGGTTCTTTGTTGGTCAGGTTGGTATGGTTATACATATCTGTTCATAGAATGGTTACAGATGCTATGATGCTCTGTATGTGATGGATTTTTGAAAAACATGTGCTATAGCAGTATAAGGTAATAGTAAACAAGCGACAAAAAGAATGAGAAAGTCTAGAACAAAGTGAGAGAACAGCTTGGAGAAGAGAAAGCCAGAAGGTGTCTTATTTTATGACACCACCATGAGCTGCCCAAAAGAACAAATGTCTTTAAATTTCAGAGAGAGAGAGACAGAGCAGGAGGGAAGGAGAGGGAGAGGAAAGGAAGGAGGGGGGAGAGAGAAAAAGAGATTGAATGGGCTCAATGAGACAAAAACAAGGATCAGAGTCCCAGCGTTGGACTAGATGACCCTGGAGGGCTATGCAAGCTGCAGCTTTGAAGGCATGTTTTGGGGGCTATGGATGTTCACGCATCTGGTGCCAGAGATATCACTTTTGTGACATCTCACAAGAGTTACTCTTCTAAATGGCCCATGGTCAACACAGGAAGTCAATCATTTCAACAGAAACCAATAATGAGTCAAACTATTTCTGAAAAACAAAAAACGTCCTTATTATGCAAAATTTCAAATGTATACAAAGTAAACAGAATAGAATATTGATCCTCCTATACACCCATCATCCAGCTTCAAAATTATCACTATTCTGGAAAGACCATTCCTGTAAGAAACATATTCTTTTTGATTTTAAGAATTTTATTTGGAAATAATTGCAAATAAGAATAGTATAGGTAGAATAATATAGAATAACGTGGTATAAACGGAATAATTTCAAGCAAGAATAAGAATAGTATAAAGAATACCCAAAGATTCACCTATTGTTAATATCTTATACCTTTACCTTTACCATTGGCACTTGTGCCCTCTGCCTCTCTCTTGTTTTCTCTCTTTCTCCCTCTCCTCTCTAACATTTTCTTTTTTTGAACCACTTAAGGATAATTTATACCTGTCATGGCCATTTACCCAAAAATATTTCATTGTGTATTTTCTAAGAATAGGGATATGCTCTCACATAACCATAATATAGTTATCAATTTCATAAATTTATACTCATACAATTTTATTATATTCCAAGCATGTCAATTTACCTAAATATGTCTTTTATAGCATTTTTCCTCCTCCAATACAGGACTCTGTCTCTTTGCCTCCCTTAATATGGAACATTTCCACAGCCTTTCTTTGTATCCTTACAATGCTGACAATTTTTAAAACTATAGTCCTGTAGTTTTCAATATACAGGTCTTTCACCTCCTTGGTCGAATTTATTCCTAGGTATTTTATTCTTTTTGGTGCAATTGTAAATTGGATTGTTTTCTTTATTTCTCTTTCTGATAGTTTGTTGTTAATGTATAAAAATACAACAGTTTTTTTGTGTACTGATTTTGTATCCCGCAACTTTACTAAATTTGTTCATTAGTCCTAATGTTTTTTTGAGGCAGTCTTTAGGGTTTCTATGTATAACATCACATTATCTGTAAATAATGACAGTTTTACTTCTTCTTTTCTAATTTGGATGCTTTTATTTCTTTTTCTTGCCTAATTTCTCTGTCTAGGACTTCCAATACTATATTGAATAAAAGTGGTGAGATTGGGCATCCTTGTCTTGTTCCTGATCTTAGATAAAAGGCTTTCAGCTTTTTACCATTGAGTATGATGTTAGCAGTAGGCTTGTCATATATGGCTTTATTATGTTGAGGTATATTCCCTCTATACCCACTTTATTGAGTTTTTATCACAAATGGATGTTGAATTTTGTCAAATGCTTTTTATGCATCTGTTGAGATGATCATATGATTTTTATCCTTCATTTTGTTAATGTGGTATATCACATTGACTGATTTGCAGATGTTGAACCATCCTTGCATCCCTGGAATAAATCTCACTTGATCAAGACATTGATGAAACAAATTGAAGAAGACACAAATAAATGGAAAGATATTTCTTACTCATGGATTGAAAGAATCACTGTTGTTAAAATGTCCATACTACCCAAGGCAATTTATAGATTCAATGCAATCCCTATCAAAATTCCAACGGTATTTCTCAAAGAAATAGAACAAATGATCCTAAAATTTGTATAGAACCACAAAAAACCTCAAATAGCCAAAGCAACCTTGAGAAGGAAGAACAAAGTAGGAGGCACCATGCTCCCTGATTCCAAACTATACTACAAAACCACAGTAATTAAAACGGCATGGCATTGGCATAAAAACAGACACATAGTCAATGGACTAGAATAGAGAGCCCAGAAATAAGCCCATACATATATGGTCAATTAATTTACAGCAAAGGAGCCAAGAATATACAATGGGGAAAGGACAGACTCTTCAATAAATGGTTTTGGGAAAACTGGATAATAATATGCAAAAGAATGAAACTTGACCCCTATCTTACACTGTAAACACAAAAATTAACTCAAAATGGTTTAAAGACTTTAATGTAAGACCTAAAACCATAAAATTCTAGAAGAAAATGTAGGTGGTAAGCTTATTGACATAGGTCTTGGCAATAATTTTTTTAATCTGACAACAAAAGCAAAAACAAAAATAAACAAGTGAGACTACATCAAACTAAATAGCTTCTGCACAGCAAAGGAAACCATCAACAAAATTAAAAATCAACCTACCAAATGGGAGAAAATATTTGCAAGTCATATATGTGATAAGGGGCTAATATTCAAAATATATAAAGAAATAATACAACTCAACAGCAAAAAAAAAAAAAAAAAAAAAAGATCTGAATAGGCAATTTTCCAAAGAAGACATACAGATAGCCAACACATACATGAAAAGATGCTTAACATCATTAATAATCAGGGAAATGTGAATCAAAACCACAATGAGATATCACTTGACATCTGTTAGAATGGCTATTATCAAAAAGACAAGAAATAACAAGTGTTGGCAAGGGTGTGGAGAAAAGGGAACCCTTGTACACTGTTGGTGGGAATTTTAATTGGTACAGCCACTGTGGAAAACAGTATGAAGATTCCTCAAAAAATTGAAAATGGAACTACCACATGATCCAGCAATTCCACGTCTGGGTATTTACCCAAAGAAAATAAAAACAGTAACTTGACATCTGCACCTCAATGTTCATTGAAGCATTGTTTACAATAGCCAAGATATGGAGACAACCTAAGTGTCCACTGATGGATGATGGATAAAGAAATTGTGGCATATATATATACAATGGAATACTACTGAGCCATAAAAAAAGAATGAGATCTTGCCATTTACGATGACATGGATGGACCTTGATGGCATTATCCTAAGTGAAATAAGTCAGACAGAGAAAGAAAAATACCGTATGATCTCTTTTATATGTGGAATCTAAAAAAAAATCAAGCTCATAGACATAGAGAACAGATTGGTGGTTGCCAAATTTGGGGGGTGTGGACGGGGTGGGAGAAATGGGTGAAGGGGGTAAGGAGGTAAAAAGAAAAAAATAATAGTAAAATAAAATTTAAAAAAACCCAAAAGACTAAAAATATTCGAAACTATGGTCCTCCTCTGTACTCATTTGTTTTAAAAGAACACTCCCCATTTGGACTTTGTCTACTGTCTCCTCGTCATTAGATTTAGGTCATGCATTCTTGGTCAGAACACTGCATATGTGATGTCATGTTTCTCTCACATGTGAGAGAAACATTTGGAGGCAGAGCACCCATCTGCCCCTAACTGGGGGTGCTAATTTTGATCACTTAGTGAAGATGTCTGATTTCTCCACTGTATAATCAATATTTTTTCCTTTGCAACATATAAACAATCTACGGGGAGATATTTTGAGAGCACGCACATATTCTACTCCTCATCAAGTTTTCTCCCTAGATTTTAGCATCCAATCGTAAACCTCGCCTGACTCAATCTTTACCACAATGATTGCAAAAATGCCGATTTTCTAACTAACTCAGTACTCCTTCCACATTTATTAGGTAGCACATGGCATTCTGCTATAAGCCAGAGCTTTTGCCTTCTCCTATTTATTTATTTGTTGTATATTTATTATCAATATGGAGAAATGAACTCCTTTTTTTCCCCCAAAATGGTTGTTAGTTAATTATTTTGGTGCTAAAATTGTCCCATATTTGGCTAGTGGGAGAATCTTTAATCTGACATCTATGTTCTTAGACATGCCCCCATCAATTCCTTGAGCACTTACTTTATAGCATAACAAGGTATTCCAGGCTCATCTTGTACCTATTCATCCAAGCCCTGGAATCAGCCATTTCTCTAAGGATCCTTGGTTCCTTTTAGTGGAGAATGGTATTAAATACCTAGCTCTAGGCACCAGGTGTGCTCATTACTGCTGGGGTGTGGCGTTTGGCCTTTTCAGTGCACTTTCAGTGCACAGAGCTAGGAAATATTTACACGTACACACACACATTTATATACATATGCCTGCATACATATATGCTTAAATATGTACACATATACATGCATATGCATACACACACACACGTCTTCGAAATTATGAATGCACATCAATATCCCCAATTTCTAAACCATCCCTACAGGGATTTTGCTCATCTTTCCCAATCCATGTTTGGATGGACAGCCAACAAAGCAAACGAAGTACCTTCTTCCTCATTGAGAAATTTAATTTATTAAATTTATTCCTTAGTTCAATCTTAATCTAAGGTAGTTTCACAAATGCTTTGCCCATACCACTACAAAAAACAAGCCTTATTAAAAACAGTTCAGGATTTGTTTGCAATTCTTGCCCTCTCCCCTCACCACCCCACCCCCTCCTGCCCCAAAATGAGGGGATATGGTCAGTTACTTGGATTAGTCCTTCTTTCTTTCCTTCCTTCCTCCCTCCCTTCTTCTCTCTCTATTTCACTTAAGGGTGGTTATGGCATTCATTTGAAGTACAAGTGAATTTATGTGGTTCAGTCTGCTTTTAGTTTTAGTCTCCTTCTCTTTCCATCCTTATTTATTTATTTAAACTATCTCTTTATTTATTTATTTATTTATTTATTTATTTATAGAAGACTAAAAGCTTCAGAAAGTCAAACTATATACAAAAAAGAATATTCAGAGGTATCACTTCCTTCCATATCCCCTCCAGTCCTTCCCCAGCTCAACATGAGAACACATATGAACAAAAGTACACATTAAGGACAATGGTGTCATTGTTTATAGGGGAACTAGAAGGGAATGGAGTGAAAGGTGAATTGATTGATCAATCAATTGATCAAGATGGGGCTTTGCACCATGAGTCAGTGATAGGTGCTTAGGGTTAAAGTATTTTTTTCCGAAACCCCAAAGAGATACAGCTGCATTTCCAACATATGTTTTGAAGAACACTAGTCTCATGAAATATCCAGTAGCGGAAAAAATGTTCCAGGTCAAATGAGAATGGGAAACATTACACAATTGATCCCCTTCTTGGAAGTCTTTCTCAAGAAACTAAGTATGCTTCTATGAGTTTGGCTTCTTTTTTTAGCTCATAGAAACAGAGTAGAAAGTAGTTGCTAGTTCTGGGGAGTGGGGAAACAGGGAGATGTTGATAAAAGGCTGTAAGATAAATAAAGTCTGAGGACCTAATGTAAAACACGGTGACTACAGTTGATAACACTGTATTGTATAATTGAAATTTGCTAAGAGAGTAAAATTTTAATGTTCTCACACACACACACAACAGATAAATAATGTGAGGTGATGGATGTGTTAATTAACTAGATGGGGGGATTCCTTTCACAATGTCTACGTATATAAAGTCAACATGATGTACCCCTACTTGAATCTTTCAGAACTAGTCTTCAGGGGGACAAATTTTGGGAAACTGGAGTTCATTCATTCATTCGATAAACATTAGTTGAGCACTGTGTTCTGGGTGCTGTTTTTGGTGCTGTGGATGGACAGCCAACAAAACAAATGAAGTACCTGTACTTGTGGAATTCATATTTTAGGAGAGTTTCGAGAGGCAGTGAGGCACAAAGAAATATCACGTCCAGTAGTGACATCTGGTATCCACTATTATATCCACTCAGGAAAGATGAGTAAAGTCCGTCAATTTCCTTTGAGACTTAAAAATACTAATCCACAAGGAAAGAAAAGGGAGGAATAAATGCTTCAAGCAACCTGGATGCTAAGCATCAGATCAAGAGGGAACATATCAACAGGCTTCGTCCTTCTACTTCATCTCCATACTTCTGGGCACAAGCCAAATATTAGGGGTATAAAATAAAAAAAAAAAATCAAGGGAAAAATTCTTGAGTTTAATCACATTCTCATGTTGATAAAATATTTATGAGCTCTCCTTCAATTAATTAGAATAAACTATGTAACACTGGAGGAAACAAATTGAAAATTTAATAAAGTAAGTTCACTTCCAATTTCTTTTGAAGAAAGAAGATAATCATATTTAGTTCTGTAATTATAACTTTAATTAAAATATAATGCAAAATATTCCATAAAGTGAAAACAGTGCTGAGTAATAAAATGGGGCCTTTAAGACAATTTACTCTTTAGATGAAAATTTATAATTTAAAATGAAGGCCTTAGTGTACCATTTTCCAAAATTTTCAACGTTTCAGTGTAAATTTTAACAACCTTCCTATAAAGATTAATTAATGTTTATTTACTGTTTTAAACCTATTTCCTTTTGTTTGTTGTGTGCTGAAAATCTCCTTTACATTTGTTTTAGCCATCTCTCTTTTAGAATTCATTTTATTTTTTTGTGAGGAGATCAGCCCTGTGCTAACATCTGCCAATCCTCCTCTTTTTTTGTGGAGGAAGACTGGCCCTGGGCTAACATCCGTGCCCATCTTCCTCTACTTTATATGGGATGCCGCCACAGTATGGCTTGCCAAGCAGTGCGTCGGTGCGTGCCCGGGATCCGAACTGGTGAACCCTGGGCCACAGCACCGGAGCACGCGCACTTAACTGCTTGTGCCGCTGGGCTGGCCCCTAGAGTTGGTTTTAAAGAGACATTCCTATTTCCCCTTTGTATGTTGTAATTTACAACACATCCCTTTTGAGTTAGAACATGGCTTGAAACTTTCAGTGATTTAAAACTTGAAAGCTCAGATGCTCTTAGAAGTGTGTTCACATATCTGTCCCCTTCACCCAACTGGCAAGGAGAGGAGTTGATTGCTCCAGGCAGACATCCAGGTAGAAGGAAATTCAGATCTTCTAAAACGAAACTAGGAAGGTGATGAAATGACCTTCTGGTGATGTTTTTAATAATCATTTGCTCTCAAACACTTCTCACAGGAATAGTTAGCCCAGACATTAGACTTAAATTCCAAAGTCTACTGGAATTTAGGGCCATTTGCCATGATGTTCAAGTCATATCCATTTCTAAAGCCCTTTAGACTGCTCTTTAATTTGAAAACTGCTCTGCTTTTACCCAAATCACAGAGGTTTATGGAAGAGAATTGCCAAGCTTAAAAAGCTCGCACTTTTTCAACTCATCTCTTTATACTTTAGCATTCAGTGAAGGATTCACTTGGTTTCATCTGAATCAATTTAAAATGACTAAAAAATATTTACTGAATGCATACTGCATAAAAAATGTTACACTTTGTGTGCAAAAATAGGACTGGTGTGGATCCCAGTGATTTTTATTTAGTTAGTCTGAGAACAGTACTGGGTGTTTACAGGCTTCTAGAGTTGAGTAATATAGTCCTTAATTCAAAGAACTTAAACCCTAGTGGCTGATGTTAATTGAATGAGGGAGCATAAACAATCAGTAATTCTTTCCGCTTGCCGTTGGGGCAGAACTTATCTTGCCCTGCAGGAGTGGAGAAGACGGCAGAAGTAAGGAAGGAGTAAGCAGGGAAAGAGGATTGTCAGCTCTTTATTCAAGTAGGGAATGAAGGTCCTGTTACCTATGAATTGGATCTCAGCAATGGGCAGGGTGGTTACCTTGATTACAAGGTAATCAAGAAAAGATATTGATTGGGGACTGCTAGAATGCAATGCAGTGATGCACGCAGAATTAGTTTCTTGCTTGGTGCTTTGCTTTAGGGCCCACAATGTTGAGTGCCCATCCCTAGAACACTCGAGAATATTCCTAGAACATTCTGAGAACACTCTCTTAGCTTTTCAAACCTCTTGATCTTTCCAGAAAGGATTGGTGGCTTTGGGCAGGGACTTTAGGGTCTTCATCTTGGTCTCCTTCACTGTATCTAACTTGGGGTCTGCACATACTGGATGCACTAATTTTTATTGCCTGTTTAATTGTAATCAATAAACCTATTTGAAAAAATATTTGGAAAAGTTTTGCTCATTCTAAAGTCAAGCCACAGCAGAAACACATTTAGAAAAATCCCATTCTCTCTCCTACTCTTGCTTCAGCCCACATCCCTGATGTAATGAACGTGAACAGGTTGGTGAGTACATTTTCATATCTTTTGCTGTAGATAGGTTTTAATGTTTTTAAACCAAATGGTATACTAGACACAATACTCTGCAACTTTTTTCTAGGTTTTGTAAAAGTGTGCACTTCCCTGCAGAGCCCATCTGCTATTAGAGAGCCAGAAACCAAGAGAGGACGTCACAGGAAGGGTAAATCTGCGGCCACTACAGCTCCAGTCTCTGAGCAGGAAGCCTCCAACTCAGTGATTGTGCGTGTGTGTGGGGGATGTATTTTGCCCCCCAGGGGACATTTGGCAATGCCTGGAGGCAGTTTTGGTTGTCACACCTTCAGGGGGTGCTTCTGGCAACTAGTGAGTAGGGGCCAGGAATGCTATGACATATCCTACAACACACAGCATAGAACAATCCTCTCCCCTCACGAGCAAAGAATCATCTTGCCCAAAATGTCAATAGTGTCAAGATTGAGAAACTCTAGAATAGAGGAACTTTGAGGACCGGGTCCCTGAAGAAGAAGGGGTTTGTTCTCACACCTGTGGGAAATTCTGCTGGGAAAGAATGTATAGCCACACATGTTTTCTGTACAGTGCTTTTCTTTTCATAATGTACATTCTTATTATTATGGACTACACATTCGTGTCCCTCCCAAATTCAAATGTTGAAATCTCAACATCCAATTGTTATGGTATTAGGAGGTGGGGCCTTTGGGAAGGAATCAGGTCATGAGGTGGAGCTCTCATGAATGGGATTAGTGCCCTTAAAAAAGAAACTCCGGAGAGCTCTCTTGCCCACCCTCCTTCCACCACATGAGGGTACAAAGAGAAGTCAGCAGTCTACAACCTGGGAGAGGATCCTCACCAGAATCTGATCATGCTCGCACCAGGATCTTGGACTTCCAGACTCCAGTTGTGAGAAATAAAATTCTGTGGTTTAAGCCACCAAATCTGTGGTACTTTGTTATAGCAGCCTGAACTGACTAAGCCGCTTATTTCCTCCCCACTTTGGTGCTTATAAGTTGTGTGCGAGTTACTCCTTTAAGCCTCAGTTTCCTCATCAGTTAAGTGGACCTAATAACAGAATCTACCTCACAGAGCTATTGTAGGAATTTAAGGATAGATGTAGTCCAAAAAATTAGCTACAATTTTGGAGTCATTAAAGGGAATGAAAGCCTTATTTTCCTAAACATCTTTCTCCCATAGGCTAAATATCTTTATTATTTATTTGTGTTAAAATCAGGCAAGTGATCAGCTTCCTTGAGCTGTGGTCTTCTCATAAATAGAATGGAGATGACATCCTATACCTCAGACCTTTGCCATAAAGATTAAATAGGATGATATCAAGAGAGCATAGAGAAAGCGTCTTATTTCCTTCCACACCTGTATGACAAATATTTGAGGTGCGCCACTGTGTTGGGCGCTATGCTAAACATCACGAGGTCCTGGCTCCAGTGGAATGTGCAATCTAGTGTGTTTGAGAGGAAGACATTACATACAAATAAATAACCTAGTAAATAAGATAGCACAGATCTTCTAAATCACAATAAAGAAATAAACAGGGCTATAGGCTGGAGAGTGGGGCTGTCAAAGGGCATTTTGGATGGATTAATCCACTCTGAGGAGGTGGGTATTTGATCTAAGACCTGAAGCATTAAATTAATTCTTTCTGCAAATATTTACTGAAAAACCTGCTATGTGCCAGGCACTGTTCTTGGCACTGGAGATAATGCAGTGAACAACACTGACAGTTTCTGCCCTCAGTTCTAGTGAGGGGAGATAGATAATAAGCACATATGTAAGCAATTACATACTGTCTCAGAGGGTGATGACTTCTATGCGTAACCACAGGCCCTCCAGGACCAGTTCAACTGACCCCATCTCTTATCAACAGAGTGATTAAGAACTGTCTTTCAGAAAATGTGCAAAGTCATGTAGCCAGAGCATGCCCAGAAGAAGAAATCTTGACCTGAAATGACCACAGAACCAAAGATCCGGAACCAGAGGACTCGGACATGATTGCAACTTGAAAGTTGGACTCTTATCAGAAGCGAGGGGTCCCTCATTCAGGAAGATCCTCATTCAGGAAAGTGTTAAAATTCCTTCTGCACTTCCTCGTAAATGTGTAGAGCCCTATCGTAAAAGTTTAGAACCTCATCATAAATGTTTAAAACCTTACCATAAATGCTTGAATCCTACCAATCAGAACCTGTCCCACCAGCATTTCCATGTGCCAGCCTGTTCTCTCTCACCTCCTAAACTTTGCCCCAAATCTTGTATCGGGGAGACAGATCTGAGGGCACATGACCTCTGTCTCCCTGCAGATAGATCTCACAGAATAAAGCTGATCTCTTCCCAAAGGCTGATGCTGTAATTAATTGGCCGTTTATGCACACCGGGCAAGAGAATCCCAATTTTGTGCAGTAACATATGGATAAAAGTAAAGTGGGGCACATGTCACTGCTAAGAAGACATTTGAGCAGATCCTGAAGGGTGTCATGGATGAGCCATGAGACTATCTAGGGAAGAGCACTCCAGGCAGTTGGAAAAACAAATGCAAAGGCCCTGAGGCAGGAGCACACCTGTTTGTTTGAGGAAAGCTAGGAAGCCAATGGGAATGAAGTGGAGGGGACCAGGGAGAGGGTGGTAGAAGAGAATCTCTGAGAGATAGTGTCACCGACTAGTGCCCCAAGGAACTCAAGGAGGGGTTTGGAAGCATTTAACTATTTTTGTGTTAAGAAGACACAGCCAGCAACCACCCTGAAGCTAACCAAGCCTCCCTACAAGAGCCATGCCCATGACCTTGACTTAATTTTAATACAAAGATCTCTTCAGGAGGAGAGTAAGCCTCATTACCATAATCTGCAGTGTATCTGGAAGCACGTTTTCCAACTGAGTCTGTGCGAGTGAATACCTGCCTCTCCCTTTTGAATATTCATCCCCCATCCAAAATAAAAGTTCCTGCTTCCCTTTGTTTGGGAACGCCATGACTTTGGAAATGATTACTCATGGCCTCCCATTTGCTGCAAATACACTTTAGTTTGTGAGACAACTTCCACTGGAGTAGAGTCTTATTTAACTCACCAGGAGGTGAGCCCACTTGGTTTGGTATCAGTAGCAGGGGTCCAAATCACATGGGGTTTTGTAGTTTATTGCAAAAACGTTGCTTTTTTCTTTGAGTAGGATGGATGACTCCGCAGCTGTGTGGGAAACAGACTGTAGGGAGCAAGTGTGGGAGCGGGAACACCCGTTAGAATGCTAGAGCAGTTATCCAAATGAGACATGACGGTGGCTTGGGCCAGAATGGTGGTGATGGTGGTGGTGACAGGTAGTTGGATTCTAGATATATTTCGAAGGCAAAGCCAACAGGAAGGATATACTGAAAGACTGGATGTTGGGTGGAAAAGAAGGAAGAGTCAAGGGTCTCTCCAAGATTTGGGACCAGAGCAGTTCAGAGGTTGGAGTTGTTATTTATTGAGATGGGGAAGCAAGTTTCAGGGAGAGAATAAGTTCTATTAAGTTCTTGTTAAGTCTTAAGATGCCTATTAGACATCTATGAAAGTGGAAGTCTGAAGTTTAGGGAAAAGTGGAAGATAGAGATCTAAGTTTGGGAGTTGAAAGCATGTAGATGGTATTTAAAACCATGAAACTAAATGAGATCACTGAGGAAATGACTGTAGATAGGGTCTAAAAAGAGGTCCTAGGTCTAAGCTCCGAGGCACTGCAATTTACAAGTGGAGCAGATAATGGGCAGCCAAGGGAAAGGATCTGTTAGCAAGGTAGGAGAAAGCCAAGGGAAGGAAGTGCTTCAGGTAGGAAGGTTGGTCAATTGTATCAAATGCTGTGAATAACTCGAGTAAGAGAAACACTGAAAATCCTTTGGATTTAGCAAAGTGAGGTTGCTGGTGATTTTGGCATGAGCAGTTTCCATGTAGTAGTATAGACATAAACTGGATTGGAGTAGGATTAAGAAAGATTGTGAGAAAAGGAATTTGACTCTCTTTGAGGAACAAAGAAATGGGAAATAACTCAGAGGTGGGAAGGCAGTTGTGTGGTCAAGAGAGGGTAGACTTAATTAAGAGTCACTAGAACTTGAAGGCACATCAGAATCACCTGGAAGGTTTGTTAAAATGAGATTGCAGGGTCCCACCCAAATTTCAAGAGTGCATCAGAATCACTTGAGTTGTGGAGGATGGTGCTTGTCAAAACAAGTCACCTGGGCCCACCTCTACAGTTTCTGATTCAGTAGGTCAAGGGTGGGGCCCAAGAATTTGCATTTCCATCATGATCTCAGGTGATGCATATAGTGCTGGTCCGGAGGACACATTCTGAGCATCACTGCTCATGGGCATCAATTACTTTGCTGACCCTTCTATCTAAAGTAGCACTCCATTCTCCCGTCCCTTTCTGCCACTCTCTCTCTGTGTCAATCTGCCTTATGTATTGTCCATTATTTAAATCCCCATTGGTATAGTCTTTGTAGAAAAGCAGATCTATCTGCCTTGTTAAGCATTGTTCTCTGTGTGTGTAACACAGTATTTGGCATACAGTTGAAACTAAAAAAATAAAGGGGGGGGGCGGATTGGATTAACGTATGAATGAAAATTTCCAACACCCGATAAGCATTGTTTTGTACAAACTTTGGGATACTTAATGTTTCTTTGGAACTGTTTGTAAAGAAAACTTATATTTTGCCAAATAGCAAGTCAAAACATTAAGAGTTAGTTATATTTCAACCTCCAAGAGACACTGAGGGATATGAGCTGGTCATTTACATTTCAAAATTCATGGTAACCAGCCCAGAGATGGCTAATGTGGCTATTATGTGGTGTTTCAAATATGATCACGTAACTTTCAAAGAAAAGGCTGCTTGGAAAGCAATGGATTGTTTTGTCATTAACTACTTACATCTAGGTTCCCAACTGTCACCATTTTAGAAACCTCCCTGGTGTAAGAAAAAACAGTAAAACCATGCTTTGGCCTTCAATGCACTAATCAGCCTGAAGCCAGCCCATTTGTAGGAGAGTTCACATATCTAGGTTTTACATGAGGGATATTTAAGGCCCATTCAGTTGCAAGAATTTATCTGTCAATCTAAGTCTTTTTACAAAAAGAAAAAAACCACCAACAAAAAAACAGAGCAGCCAGATTTCTGTTAAAATTTCTTTCAAGACTGTTAAATGAAAACATCTCTGCTTGATATTCATCATTTGGCAATGACCGTTTCATCACTCAGACAACATGAATAAAAGACATTACTCTTAGTCATTAGCAAATCGGTCAGGGAAAAGAGAAAAATTGGACATTTAAGTACGTTTTACTTTTCTGTCGTTTTAGACTAAATGACTCTCTTAAATGATGGCTAGTCAAACCTACAGAATCTATTAGTAACGTGAAAATAAGTGTGAAGGGATGCCAAAACCCAAAGGAATCTTAAACTTGCATTTATCAGGCTTGTCACATCATTGCTACTGGTAATAAAAGCATTTTTGTTTTATGTTGCAATGTCTACAGAGAATGATATTTTTTTGCACTAAAATAAAAAGTGATATTGCAACATTCATCACATTCTTTGATATAAAAATAGCATAAAAAAGTTGAAAATTGATGTTCATTATTTTAGGGCTAATTTAAAAGCCTGGTGTATTTACAGAAGTTTTCCTGGCTGCTTTTTATAAAATTCCAGTACTCAGTAGACATTCAATTTTCAGAAGCTTTTTGTTACATAGATTTCATGAATTTTGTTTTGTTGGGTTCCCAGCAGTAAATGCTCAGGTTTTAATGGCAGTGGTAGGACCTGGCCAATTTATTGCTGCATTTATTTTCTTATAATTGCTAAGCTGCTGGTCCTGTTGAGTTGTAATGACCAAAGAAACAAAGAATGTCATTTTTCAAGTTCTATAAGATTTAATCAGAGCCCAAACTTTCACTCTCTTCTACTTTTTTTTCTCAAGGTCTCTAAAGCACTGATCCAATGGAAGGAAACTCAATCTAGGAGGTGAAAGAGAAAGCAAGACTCCAAGGCACGGTTGAAATGGATTGCCACATTTATATGTACATTGATTTTTACATGACTGCATTCAGAAATGAAATACCATCCTCTGTGATCAATTCACTCAGATTTCCCTTCTCAGATAAATTAAAAACAAAATGAATCCAAAGCAGCCACTCTCTCTTTTAGCTCGAGTTCTGAAACATCTCTCAAGAAGCAAAACATGCATTTATACCATCCTCACTCGATGGACAGCTAGGACAACAGTTGAATTCTCGAAAACATTGGGAATTTGCACAGTAAAGTGGTGCAACTTCTCCTAGAAAGTCAAATTTAAGACAAACTGCTATCCTGGAGAAGTAAGAGATCCTAATTCTGCCATTTAACCATCTTCCAAATGTTAGAGCAAGAAAGGGGAGGTATGACTTAAATTTTTTGAGGGTGCTCTGGGGTCTATGTAGTCTCTTTCTATGATTGTGATCATTACTCAAGGTGGTGTAGTGTTTCCCAGAGCATAGCACACATATCTTCTGGTAAAATGCAAGTTGATTTAAAGCACCTGAACCAATGCATTTATTTTATTGGTTAAGGTTTTATTTTTATATGTATTAAAATATTGCTAGAACCTCAATTATTTTGATTTCATGAATAATATTCTTAGGGTGAAGTTAAGAAAAAGAGTTAATTTAAAATAAAGTTAAAGGAAATAATAGAATGGGGTAGTCAAGATGTGGGTGAAGAAGTGTGAAGAATTGACGTATGGGAAATACTGCTAAGGCATAGTTATTTTTCCTTCTCTTAAGACATCAGCGAGCTATGTTCAACATTTATAAGGTATTTGGAGAATAGGGTGGCAGGAAAGGAAGGTAGGGAGGGAGAGAAATGGATCTGGTCATTGGAGAGTATAGCTATTGGAAGTTCATCAGGGAGGAAAAAAAACGATACATTAAAAACTGTATTTTGAAAAATTAAAAACAAATACAAAAGTATAGAGAATAATATTCTGAATACCAATGTACTGATCACCCAGCTCAACAATGATCAATTCATGGACAATTTTGTTTCATCTGTATCCCCACCCTCTCAGATTATTTTTAAGCATCCCAGATATCAGATCATTCCATCTATAAATATTTCTACACGTATCTTTAAAAGATAAGAACTGTTTTTAAAAACAAAGTAGACTTCCAGTCTCTGATCTGGAACTTACAAGTTGCCACTCTGTCCCAACAACAAATAAAAAGCTAAATAAACTGAAAAATCAACAACTTTTCTTATATCTGCCAGAGAAGTAAGGTCACAAGGCAAACCATTGTCCCCAAATCGAAAAGACAGACGAGTGGATACAGAGAATCATAACTTACTAGAGCAGAAACCCACAAGTAGAAACCTCCTTGGGAATCAGTGCCAGGTAGGAAAAACTGAACTGTAATTGATACATCACTAGAGGCTCAGTGCGGACAACTCTGAGAGTTAAAAACTCCAGGCGGACCCAGTCACGTGAGAGGCCACCACATTTTTGTAAGTTTTACCTCCAGGAGCTCTATCAGGTCCTCACAGTGAATATTGGAGAAAAATCCATACATGCTTCTGGCAGGAGGAAGAGAAAAGGAACCATTTTGAAATACACCAGGGCATTCTGTTTTTAACAAAGCCTGCCCTCAGGAGAAACTATTTTACTAGAGCCTAACCAGCTGAGGTTTTATCAGAGCCTAAATGATCTGGGCAAAGGGAAATATCCAACTTCAGATGGCTCTAGCCTTCCACGTAGAGAAAGGAAAATACCCAACTCTAGCCACCTGTAGCCATCCTCCCTCACCTAAGTGGGGGAAAAATCCCTGAGAGGTACTTGTGAAGTTCGTAATCCAGAGGCACAGGCTCACCAAAAAACTGAGACCTAATCATAGGACGATAGAACATTTCCCTCCCTCGCCCCCCGTTACTACTATATCACTAAAGATCTATTTACTGCAGTCTCTTTTAGCCAGTACATCATGCATACTCTTCAACAAAAAATTATAACGCATACTAAAAGGCAAAAACACAGTTCAAAGACACAGAGCAAGCATCAGAACCAGAGTCAAGTAGGACAGGAATGTTGGAATTACCAATCCAGGAATTTTAAAACTATGATTACTATGCTAAGGGCTTTAATGGAAAAAGTAGACGGCATGCAATAATAGGTGGATAAAATAAGCAGAGAATTGGAAATTCTAAGAAAGAATCCAAAAGAAATACTAAATATCAAAAACACTGTACCAGAAATAAAGAATACTTTTGATGGGCTCATTAGTATGGGCATGGCTGAGGAAAGAATCTCTGAACTTGAGGAGATGACAGTAACAACTTCCCAAACTGAAAAGAAAGAGGAAAAAGACTGACAACAAAACAAAACAAAACCCACAGAATATCCAAGAACTATGGGACAACTACAAAAGGTGTAACATACACATAATGGGAATACCAGAAGGAAAAGAACAGAAGCAGTATTTGAAGCAATAGTGAGTGAGAATTTCCACCCCAATTAATGTCAGACATCAAACTACACACCTGGAAGCTCAGAGAACACCAGACAGGATAAATACCAAAAAACCCTATACCTAGGCATATCATACTCAACCTTTAGATAATGAAAGGTAAAGGAAAAAATCTTGAAAGATGCCAGATCAAAAAAAAATCACCTCACCTACAGTGGAGCAAAGATAAGAATTATATCCAACTTCTCTTTAGAAATAACACAAGCCAAAACAGAGTGAGGTAGAATATTTAAAATGTTAAGGGAAAAAACCCCCACCAACCTAGAATTCTGTACCCTGTGAAATTACCCGTCAAAAGTAAAAGAAAAATAAAGACTTTCTCAAACAAACAAAAATTGAGGGAATTTGTTACAGCAGACCTGCCTTATAAGAAATGTTACAAGAAGTTCTTTAGAGAGAAGGAAAATTATATATGTCACAAACTTGGATCTGCATATTAAAAGGAAGAACATTGGAGAATAAGTGAAAGTAAAATAAAAACTTTTATTGTTTTATTCTTAATTGATCTAACATATAACAGTTTATTCAGAATAATAGCAAAAATGTATTCAAATATATATATTTGAACTACATATAATGAACTATGTATATATATGTATATATAGTTGTAAATGTATATTGCAAAAAAATCTAAGGCAACTACAAAAAAGTTTTTTAAAAATATAATGATATGCTAAGAAAGGAGAGAGAATGGAATCATATAAAATGCTCAATTAAAACCACAAGTGGCAGAAAAAGAGTTTAAAACAAAAACAGGAAAAAAAACAAGGGCAACACAGAAATCAGTAAGAAATATGGTAGATATTAATCCAACTATCTCAATAATCACTGTAAATGTCATTGTTCTATACACCAATTAAAAGACAGAGATTATCAAAGTGGATCAAAAAAATAAGACCCAATTTAAATATAAAGACATGTATAGATTAAAAGTAAAGGGATGAAGAAAGATATAACAGACTAATACTAATCAAAGGAAAATGGAAGTAGCCATACTAATTTCAGATAGAGCAGGCTTCAGAGCAAGGAATGTTATCGGGGATAAAGAGGAGCATTGCATAATGATAAAGGGGTCAATACTCCAAGAGAACGTAACAGTTCTTAATGTGTATGCATCTAACAGCAAAGCATGAAAATACGTGAAGCAGAAACTGATAGAACTGCAAGGAGAAATAGATAAATCCACTATCATAGTTGGAGACTTTAACACCCCTCTATCATAAATGGACAGATCCGCCAGGCAGAAAATCAGTAAGGACATAATTGAACTTGACAGTACCAATAATCAACTGGATATAATGGACGTCTATAGACTACTACATCCAACAACAGCAGACTACAAATTCTTCTCAAGCTCAGACAAAACATTCACCAATATAGATCACATTCTGGGCCATAAAACACACCTTAACAAATTTAAAAAGTAGAAATCATACAATGTCTGCTCTCAGACCACAGTGGAATTAAACTAGAAACCAATAACAGAAAGATAGATGTAAAGTCCCAAATACTTGGATATTAAATAGCACACTTCTAAATAACACACGGGTCAAAGAAGTAATTGCAAGAGAAATTAAAAAATATTTTGAACTAAATGAAAATAAAAATACAACTCATCAAAATTTGTGGGATGCCATGACAGCAGCGCTTAGAGGGAAATTTCTAGTAGTAAATGCGTATATTAGAAAAGAAGAAAAATCTAAAATCAATAATCTAAGCTTCCATCTTAGAATACTAGAAAAAGAAGGGAAGTAATAAAGGAAATAGTAAATTAAAAGAAAAGAAACAAAAATTAACAGAAATAAAAATTAGAGCAGAAATCAATAAACTTGAAAACAGGAACTCAATAGGAAAAATCAACAAACCCAAATACTGGTCCTTTGATAAGATCAATAAAATTGTTAAACCTCTAGGCAGGCTATTTAAAAAAGAAACAGAGCAGACACAAATTGCTAGTATCAGAAATGAAAGAGGGGACATCACTACAGAACCTATGGATGTAAAAGGATAATAAAAGAATATTATGAACAACTCTATGCCTATAAATTTGATAACCTAGGTGAAATAGATCAATTCCTTGAAAGACTACAATCTGCCAAAACTCACACAAGAACTAGATAATCTGAATAGGCCAACATCTATTAAAGAAATTGAATCAATAAGTAATAACCTTCCAAAATAAAAAGAACTAGGCCTAGATGGGTTCATTGCTGAATTCTACCAAACATTTAATGAAGAAATTATTCCAATTCTCTACAATCTCTTCCAGAAACAAAAGCAGAGTGAGTACTTCCTAATTCATTCTATGAGGGCAGCACTAACACCAAACCAAAGACATTACAAGAAAAGAAAACTACAGACCAATATCTCTTATGAAGATAGATACAGAAATCCTCGACAAAATATTAGCAGCTTGATTCCAACAATGTGTAAAAAGAATTATACAATACTTCCAAGTGGGATTTATCCCAGGTATGCAAGGCTGGTTCAATATTCAAAAATCAATTAATGTAATCTATCACCTCAACAGTCTAAAGGAAAAAATCACACGGTGATATCAATAGATGCAGAAAAAGCATTTAACAAAATCCAACCCTCATTCATGACAAAAACCCTCAACAAGCCAGAAATAGAGTGGAACTTCCTTAACTTGATAAAATATATCTACAAAAGCCAACAGCTAACATCATATTTAGTGATGAGAAACTTGAAACTTTTCTGCTAAGATCAGAAACAAGGCAAGGATGTCCTCCCTCATGACTGCTTTTTAACATTGTACTGGAAATCCTAGCTAATGCAAAAGACAAGAAAAGGAAATAAAAGGTACACAGATGGGAAGGAAAAAATAAAAGTCTTTGTTTGCAGATGACGGTATTGTCTATGTAGAAAATCTAAAGGAATCAAGAAAAAATCTCCTGGAACTAATAAGTGATTATAGCAAGGTTAATATACAGAAGTCAATCACTTTCTTATGTAGCAGCAATGAAGAAGTGGAATTTGAAATTAAAAACACATTATCATTTACATTAACACTCCCCAAAATAGAGTACTTAGGTATAAATCTAACAAAATATGTATGCAATCTATATAAGGAAAACTACAAAACTCTGATAAAAGATATCAAAGACGAACTAAATGAGTGAAGAGAGATTTCATACTCGAAGATTCAATACTGTCAGGATACTAGTGCTTCTCAATTTAATCTACAGATACATTGCAATCCCAATCAAAATCCCAGCAAATAATTTTGTGGATTTCAACAAACTGATTCTAAAACTTATATGGAAAGGCAAAAGACCCAAAATAGCCAACTCAATATTGAAGAAGAACAAAGTTGGTGGACTGATACTACCTGACTTAAGGACTTACTCTAAAGGTAGAGTAATCAAGACAGTGTGGTATTGGTGAAAGAATAGACAAATAGATCAATAGATGAGAATGCAGAGGCCAGAAATGGACCTATATACATATAGTCAAGTGATCTTTGACAAAGGATCAAAGGCAATACAAAGGGGCAAAGATAGTCTTTTAAGCTAATGGTGCTATAACAAGTGGACATCCACTTGCAAAAAAAACAAAAAAACAAAAAAAAAAGAATCTAGACACAGACCTCACAGCCTTCACAAAATTAACTCCAAATGGATCACATACCTAAATGTAAAATATAAAACTACAAAACTTCTAGGAGATAACAGAAAATCTAGCTAACCTTGGGTATGGTGATGACTGTTGAGAGACACTACCACCAAAGTCACAATCCATGAAATAAATAATTAATAAGTTGGACTTCACTAAAATTAAAAACTTCTTCTCTGTGAAATATAGTGTCAAGAGAATGAGAAGACAAGCCACAGACTCGGAGAAAATATTTGCAAAAGACACATCTCATAAAGGACTGTTACCCAAAATTTACAAAGAACTCTTATAACACAACAATAAGAAAAAAATATGACTGAAAAGTGGGCCACAGATCTTCACAGACACCTCAATAAGAAGATATATAGATGACAAATCTGAAAGATGTTCCACATCATATGGCATCAGGGAAATGCAAATTAAAACAACAATGAGATACCACTACACACTGATTAGAATGGCCAAAATCCAAACCACTGACAACACCAAATGCTGGTGAGGATTTGAGGCATCAGGAACTCTCATTCATTGCTGGTGGGAATGCAAAATGGTACAGCCACTTTGGAAGACAGTTTGGCAGTTTTTTACAAAACTAAACATACTCTTACCATATGATCCAGCAAGCATACTCTTTAGTATTTACCCAAATGAGTTGAAAACTTATGTTCACACAAAAGCCTGAACATGAATATTTATAGCAGCTTTATTCATAATTGTCAAAACTTAGAAGCAACCAAGCTTTCCTTCGCCAGGTGAATGGATAAATAAACTGTAGTACATCCAGACAATGGAATATTATTCAGCGCTAAAAAGAAATGAGCTATCAAGCCATGAAAAGACACGGAGGAACCTTAAATGCACATTACTAAGTGAAAGAAGCCAACCTAAAAAGGCTCCATATTGTATGATTCCTACTATATGACATTCTGGAAAAGGCAAAACTATTTAGAGACAGTAAAAAGATTAGTGGTTGCCAGAGGATAGGAGGGAGGGAGAGATGAATAGGCAGAGCATAAGGGATTTTTAGGGCAGTAAAACAATTCTGTATGATTCTACAATGGTGGATACATGCCATTTTACATTTATCAAAACTCATAGAATGTACAACACCAAGAGTGAACCTTAATTTAAATTATGGATTTTGGATGATGATGTGTCAATGCAGGGTCATTGATTGTAACAAACGTACCACTCTGGTGGGAGATGTGGATAGCAAAGGAAATTGTGTGTGTCTGGGGACAGGGAGTTTATGGGGACTCTCTGTACTTTCTGCTCAATTTTGTTGTGACTCTAAAACTGTTCTAAAAGATAAAGTTTATTAATAACAAAAAGTACCGGTGTGATTCTTATACCAAATAAATGACAATAAGTTCTCAAATGCCATTGAACATCCACTCAATATTTAAATGTCCCTGATTGCCTTATGAATTTATTTTAAATTTTTACAGTTGCTTGAATCAAGTTCTAAACAAGGTCCATCCATTGCCATTAGTTGATTCGTACTGTCTCTTTTAATCCATAGGTTACCCCCCCCTTACTTTTTCCTTAGTATTTATTTGTTAAATTAATGAGGTTTCCTAGGTCTAGATTTTGCTGATTGTATTCCCATGGTATCATTTAACCAGCTTCTCTGTCGCTTGTATTTTTGAGTGGGTGGTGAGATTGTTAGAATTATAGATTTGATTAGATTCAGTTTTGATTTTTTTTTTTGTGAGGAGAACTAGTCCTGAGCTAACATCTGATGCCAATCCTCTCCTTTTTTCTTGAGGAAGATTGGCCCTGGGCTAACATCTGTGCCCATCCTCCTCTACTTTACATGGGACGCCGCCACAGCATGGCTTAGCAAGCGGTGCGTAGGTGCGCGCCCAGGATCCGAACCTGAGAACCCCGGGCCCCCACAGCAGAGCACACACACTTAACTGCTGCGCCACTGGGCCAGCCCCCAGTTTTGATTTTTTTGATAAGAATACTTTAAGTGGTATTGTGTGCATCTATCAGGAGCCCGTAATAACTGGTCTTGCCTTATTTTGTATTGTTAGTGACTTTTGATGCTTATCAAAATCATTATTTCATCAGGTGTTACAAAATGATGATATTCTAATTCTATCACTTCTTCAGCAATTATTAGCTTAAATACCTCTATGAAGGAAAATTTCCGCTCATCAACTACTGGTTACCTGGAAATAGAGTTCACATAAAAAAGACAGAATACATTTTTGATTTTTTCCCCCTCATTTACTAGTTTTCAAAATAATGTGGCTGTTTCCCTGGCAAAAGTGACCATGAATGTAAGAGGTAACACAATCAAATTCCTGCTGGCAAAATAGTGTCATTGAAGTGTCCCTTGAGTCAATTATCAGTTGTATCATACCAATGGACTCTTGGTTTTTATTATTTTTTTCTATTTTAATGAAAATAAAACGCGATTTTTAAGTTATTGCAGAGCCTTTAATATTAGGACTTACATTTCTTTGTGTTTTAGGTGTCAGGCCCCCAAATGTCTCTGGGAGCCTGGTACGTAACATATACCAGTGAAGTGGCTCAGGTGAAGGTTGTGGCCAGCTGGAGAGTGTAGGTTCTCTCTGAGAGAGGCTGAGTTACTCAGCCCAGGCCACCACTACCCTGTAAGAGGTTATGTGGGAGGGGAAGGACTATGGCCAGACCTTCAAAAGAAGCTGGTAATCTAAATTTTCATATAATGTCTCCTGACATTTTTTTTTGTGTGTGTGTGAGGAAGAGTGGCCCTGAGCTAACACCTGTTGTCAATCTTCGTCTTTTTGCTTGAGGAAAATTGTCCCTGAGCTAACATCTATGCCATTCTTCCTCTATTTTGCATATGGGACGCCACCACAGCATGGCTTGGTGGGCGGCGTGTATGTCCGCCCCCAGGATCTGAACCCTCGAACCCCAAGTTGCCGGAGCAGAGCGTGCGAACTTAACCACTACACCACTGGGCCAGCCCCTGATGTCTCCTGACTTTTAAAGGTTATCAAATAATGTGAAATTTTAAAACATCACTGCACAAGGTTGAAGAAAATACATCTGCAAATGTATCTAGCTTATGGCCCACACATTATTTCTGCTATAGGTAATTTAATGCACTGTTTTCATTTCTGTTGCCTTCTGTGTTTTCCTTTTGAAAGTGGAAGGGGCACATGCTCCCCTCCTTATTCCCCAGTCCCTCCTCCAATTCTAGATTGTGACTATACCTTAGGAAGAGCTAATGTGGCCCAAACACTTTACTTTCCTGATAGAACACTGGGTCTCAGAGAGAAGAAATGTCTTACACCAAGTCAACTGACTTGTGGACAATCTAAACCTTGAGTCCAGATCTGATGCTATGCACCTTCCACTGGGTACCACAGCCTGTTATCAGCCAAGCAAGAGGCTAGCACTGTAATCACCTCTCCCCACTAGAAGCATCTACTTTCCCAGGCCTTGGCCTCCCATCCCATTCCTGTTGCTTGGAAGCAGAGAAGGAAGAAGAGGACAAACATTGACCTAGAACCTGCAATGCTCTGACCCTGCCCTAGATGCATTATATTTGTTACCTTAATAATTAACCATCACACAAAATCCCCAAGATGTGGGTACTATTATCTTTTAGAACAGATGAAAAAACTGAGGCTCAGAGGTTTAAGTAACTTTCTCTGGGCTACAAAAGTACTAAGTAACAGACCCAGGTTAATAAACTCAAGCCTGTGTTTATTTCATAACCTCATAGTGTCTCCCATCTCCATGCTCCCAATGACATCCAATGTCATTTTCTTAATTTCTGCAGCACCATAACCTAAGCCAGATGGCTTCGGTAGCAGTGCTGCTTTCCTAGAGGACAGCCAAGGACCACAAACAGCATGTTGTCCTGGAGCTCTCTCTCCCATCATCACTACTACTCTCTTTCCTCCTCTTCAAATTGCCTTTCTGGAACGCATTTACTAGCCAGAACAAATTAACTGCCTAAGTTAGGGTCCTGGCAGGAAACAGATAAAACATTCAAATGGGGTACTTGAGTTGAGTATTATGAGGGGATCATTACACAGCTATGGGCAGCGTTAAGAGAAACCAGAAGTGATGGCGGAGCACCCTGTGGGTAGCAACTGCAGGGAGCAGTTACTGTCGCCCAACAGCGGCGGTGGCCTTGGAAGAAGAACACGGCCACTGCTGCCTCATAGCTTTGCAGGGAAGGAGCTGGGGAATAAACAGGATGAAGTCTCCCCCCGCTCCCCCAAAAAACAGAGAAAAAGGCAGAGAGTGGAACTGGAGGGGAGAACAAAGACTATCCAGATTATTTCCCCTGCTTTTCTACAAGCTGCTGCCACCGAAGTAGACAGGAACCGTGTTCTGAAGGGCACCTCGGTTAGAAAAGATCAGAATGCCTCCCTCTCATTCTCAGCTTCACTTCTGTCTCCCTGGCTGGAGTCCCAGGCAGCTTGTATTCAGACACACCTTCAGCTCTGCACTGGCAGACGTGAGAGTCTCCACCATCTGGGTCAGGCAGCCGGGGTTTTCAAGTTCATACTATAGTATCTTGAGTAAAAAAACTGTATTCTTTTCTCAGCACATCTGCATGGTTAACATCTGTACATTCCTGCTCTTTCCAGAGTCTTGACCTGTGTTTTCACTCCACTCTCTTGCCGTCTCTGGCCCTCCTTTTTTTCTTGAACCCCTAGGAATATTTCTCCCCGAAACCCCTCTGCTTCCAGGCCCAGAGTGCTAGCGAATCAAGTTATTTTCATTTTATGAATATGCATATACAAAACCCAAGATATTTTCCGAGAGAAATTGCAAATTTGATCTGCAGGAAATGTGTTGCTATTTCTGCCAATGGGTAGAAGCATTGCTAAATTACTCCAAGGGCAAGCTAGTTTTGTGCTCTCAGAAAGCATTTTGTCTTTTTGGGGAAGAGAACTACTTTTTCAGGGTGCTGTTGTAGCTTGGAAAAATGGCTTTTCATTTTGGGGGGGGTTTTGCCCTCCTTCAAAATACTTAGAAAAGGTGATTTACAACCTTCACACAGATTCGTAAGTTAAGAACTTTGCTTCAGAAATCCCGGTTTCTTTCCTTGACCACTTCAGAACTAGCATTTCTCTCCTCATGTTAAGTCTTCTGTCATGCAGTCAACAAAAATGTTGCTACTTGATACTTTTTGGTTTTTTTACAGCCCCTCCCCCTTACACTTGCTTAACACTGTGCAACAACATGCATGCAAAGCCAAAGAGTATATGGTTTATTTTTCCCCATCTGCAGCATGGTACACATAAGAGCAAAAGAAAAAAACAGACCAAGAATAAAGGATGGGAGTCTTAGCCATAGAATCACGTCAACAATTGAAAGCTTATGCCAGATGAACTTTCTGGGAGTTGACTAAGGTAGATCAATGTTAAGTTACTTCTGTGGCTACTGTATATGCCTTCCATTCTTCTCCTAAGCAGGAAGACACCCTTAATTGCAACTTGTCTTTGTTCTTCCCATTTCTTCATGCTGAAGTAGCATGTGCAGTGGTTAAGAGCACAGACTCTGGAGTCTGACAGACAGATCTGGGGCTGTGTCTTGGTTCTGCTGATTGTTAGTGGCCAGACTTCAGGTAAGCCTTTAACCTCACTGAGTCTCCAATTCCTCACCTATAAAATTAGGAAAATAATAGCCCCACTGCAGAGGATTTCTGTGACTATTAAATGAACCAATGCATGTATAGCGTTTAGCATCATGCCTGAAATACAGTAAGTGTCAGGGTCAGCTATTATTGTTAATTTCCATTTAACTCTGAAAACAGTGCCACCTATTGACTTAACCTCCTTCCCCCATATTAACTTGGTTCACAATTTGATAAACATTTCCGCTAAATTTCTGTTTTTAGTATTCTCTGCCCTAATGATTTGGTTTTGCGTCATTCACAGAATTCCCTAGGCTCTTCTTTCATTGAGTGTTGTATTCTAAAATGCTCTTCTTTTTCCTTACAGCCACTCATACAATGAGGTGCTAGCACATCTAATGGATGGCTAGAGCCTCCTGGGTCCTCTCCATCCAAAATAGTAAAGCCCCATCTGCTCTTGAGCATCAGCAGGTTTTACCTTTCCTCAGTGTTGTCCTAAGACCCAGCCCAACATCATCATGTTATATGCATTTAGAAAGTGATTGCCTCATTTTTTTTCTTTTTCTTTTTGGTGAGGAACGTTGGCCCCGGGCTAACATCTATGCCAATCTTCCTCTATTTTATACATGGGATGACGCCACAGCATGGCTTGACGAGGGGCGTGTAGGTCTGTGCCCGGGATCTGAACCCACAACCCCTGGGCCGCCAAAGTGGAGCATGCAAACTTAACCACTATGCCACCAAGCCGGCCCTGGATTGCCTCATTTTTAACCTTAAATTATGTGTCTGCTTTCATCTCTCATCTCATATCTCACTGCTACCTTGTCTCTAACTACATTCCAATCAGTTTTCTATGTTGTCTGACATAGTTTGTAAGGAAGCAGAATATAAATTCTAATCTTTATTGCTAAATGCACTATTTACTTTTTATGGAGATTATTCAGCACATATTACTGATGGGTGTGGACTTTTTCTTTTTAATTTCTAGTTTATTGGTCTACTGAAAATATCTTTAAAAACAAATTAAAATAGAAGTTTTTTTCTTACTTTGAAAAGAAGACTTAAAACTTTAAGCAAGTATTTTCAAATTTATAAAACATGTGTAAGGTATAAAGAATAATTATACAATGAATGCCTGCGTACCCACCACTCAGTTTATGGGGAAAAAAATATTACCTTTGCTTTGAAATCCCCTTAAGTGCCCATCCCTGAAATCATCTCTTTCTCTCCTTCAGAGGTAATACTCTCTCCTGAATTTAATTTATTCTCTTTTGCTTTTGCTTGCATTCCAGTGAGTAAATGAATATATCACAATTTATTTCTGCATTTTACTGTTGATGGGTATTTGAGTTGTTTCTAGTATTTTTAAAACTAAACTTTTTAGAAAACCCTAAATAATCCACCAGAAAACTATCAGAAATAATCAACACCTGCAGCAAAGTTGCATGGTACAAAATCAACATACAAAAATCAGTTGCATTTCTGTATACTAATAATGAACTATCAGAAAGAGAAGTCAAGAATGCAATCCCATTTACAATTGCAATAAAAAGAATAAAATATCTAGGAATAAATTTAATCAAGGAGGTGAAAGATCTATAGACTGAAAACTATAAGACATTATTGAAAGAAATTGAAGAAGACATAAAGAAATGGAAAGATATTCCATGCTCATAGATTAGAAGAATAAACATAGTTAAAATCTCCACATTACCTAAAGCAAGCTACAGATTCAATGCAATTCCAATCAGAATACCAACGACATTCTTCACCGAAACAGAACAAAGAATTCTAAAATTTATATGGAACAACAAAAGACTCTGAACCCAAAGCAATCCTGAGAAAAAGAACAAAGCTGGAGGTATCATAATCTCTGACTTCAAAATATACTACAAAGCTATAGCAATCAAAACAGCATGGTCCTGGCACAAAAACAGACACACAGATCAATGGAACAGAATTGAAAGCCCAGAAATAAAACCACACGTCTATGGACAGTTAATCTTCGACAAAGGAGCCAAGAATATACAATGGAGAAAGGAAAGTCTCTTCAATAAATGGTGTTGGGAAAACTGGACAGCCACATGCAAAAGAATGAAACTAGACCATCATCTTATACCATACATAAAAATTAACTCAAAATGGAGTAAAGATTGGAATGTAAGATCTGAAACCATAAAACTCCTAGATGAATATATAGGCAGTACACTCTTTGACATCGGTCTTAGGAGTATCTTTTCAAATACCATGTCTACTCAGGCAAGGGAAACAAAAGAAAAAATAAACAAATGGGACTACATCAGACTAAAAAGCTTCTGCAAGGTAAAGGAAACTATGAATAAAACAAAAAGGCAACCCACCAACTGGGAGAAAATGTTTGCAAATTATATATAGACAAGGAGTTAATTTTCAAAATATATAAAGAACGCATACAACTTAACAACAAAAAATGAACAATTCAATCAATAAATGGGCAGAGGATATGGACAGACATTTTTCCAAAGAAGATATACAGATGGCCAACAGGCGCATGAAAAGATGTTCAACATCACTAATTATTAGGGAAATGCAAATCAAAACTGCAAGATATCACCTTACACCCATTAGAATGGCTATAATTAACAAGACAAGAAATAATAAATGTTGGAGAGGATGTGGAGAAAATGGAACCCTTGTAGAGTGTTGGTGGGAATGCAACCTGGTGCAGCCACTATGGAAAATAGTATAGAGATTTCTCAAAAAATTAAAAATAGAAATACCATATGATCCAGCTATTCTACTATTGGGTATTTATCCAAAGAACATGAAATCAACAATTCAAAGAGATTTATGCATCCCTATGTTCATCACAGCAATTATTCACAATAGCCAAGATGTGGAAACAATCCAAGTGCCCATCAACAGATGAATGGATAAAGAAGATGTAGTGTATCTATATAGTGGAATACTACTCAGCAATAAAAAAGACAAGATCATGCCATTTGCAACAACATCGATGGACTTTGAGGGTATTATGTTAAGCAAAATAAGCCAGACAGAGAAAGACATACAGTGCGTGATTTCACTTGTATGTGGAAGATAAATAAACATATGGATAAGGAGAACAGATTAGTAGTTACCAGAGGGGAAGGGGGTGGGGGAGGGTGAAAAGGGTAAAGGGGCACATATGTATGAGGAAGGATAAAAATTAGACTATTGGTGGTGAACACGATGCAGTCTATACAGAAAGTGGTATATAATAATGTACACTTGAAATTTACATAATGTTATAAGCCAGTATGACCTCAATAAAATAATATTAAAAAATTAAACTTTTGTTTTTAGATAATTGTAGACTCACATGGAGTTATAAGAAATTATACAGAGAGGTCCCACATAACCAGGATATTGACACTGATGTAGTAAAGATACAAAACATTTCCATCAGCCCAAGGATAATCACATTCAGTTCCCTCAAGCCCTACTCCTGTCCTTAAACTGAGGCAACCAATAATCTGTTCTCCTTTTCTACAATTTTCTCTTTTCAAGAATGTTTTATAAATGAAATCATACAGTATATAACCTGCATGTGAGGACCGGCTTTATCCACTTAGCATAGTTTTCTGGAAATTCATCCAGCTTGTTGCATGTAACAATAGTTCATTTCTTTTTACCGCTGAGTTATATTCCACGGTACGAATGTACCATAGTTTGTTTAACCATCCACCTGCTGAAACATCAGGTATTTCCAGTTTTTGGCTATTATGAATAAAGCTGCTATAAACATTTGGGTCCAGTTTTGGTGTGAATCTAAGTCTTCATTTCTCTATGATAAATGCCCAGGAGAGCAATTGCTGAGTCATCCTATAATTATGACTTTAGTTGTCTAAGAAATTGCTAAACGGTTTTCCAGAGTGGCTGTGCCATTTTATATTCCCACCAGTAATGTTTGAGTAATTCAGTTTCTCCTCATCCCTGCCAGCTTTTGGTGTTGTCATTGTGTTTTATTTTATCCACTCTGATAAGCGTAGAGTGGAATCACATTTTGGTTTTGATTTGCTTTTCCCTAATGGCTAATGATGTTGAGTATCTTTTCACGTACTTATTTACCATCTATCTTCTTTGGTGAAATGTCTTTTCACGTCTTTTGCCCATGTTCTATTTGGATTGTTTGATTTTTTAATGTTGAGTTTTAAGAATTCTTTAAGTATTTTGGATATCCAACCTTTGTTGGATATGTAGTTTGCAAATATTTTCCCCCAATGTTTAGTTTGTCTTTTTATCTTCTTAATAGGGTCCCTAAGACTCAGCAATTTTGCCTTATCTCTTCTGTGCAGAGTCATATATACCTCTCCTCCTCCCCCACTAGAATTTTAGTTATACTTAGGGAGAGGAATAGGAAAAGCTACATCTACTCCTTCTTCCCAAAAGCATAAGTGTCCCCGATTTTTTCCCCCCTGTCCAATGCATTAGCCATAGGCACATGTGGATATTTTAATTGAAATTAAAATGAATGAAAATAAAATAAAACATTCATGTCCTTTGTCACAGCCACATTTCAAGGGCTCAATAGCCACATATGGCAAGTGACTACTATATTGGACAACCAGATTGTAGAATATTTCCATCCTTGTCAAAGTTCTGTTGAGCAGCACTGGCTGAGAGTATACATGTAAGAGCAGAGTTGCTGGCAGAGTATAAATTGATTTATATCTCCATTAGCAGTGGGGGAGAATTCCTATTGCTCCACATGTGTGTTAACACTGGGTAGTGTCAGACTTTAAAAAATATCTCCATATTCAACAGATGTTAGCTCGGGGCGAATCTTTCCCAGCAAAAGACCACTCAGTCATCAAGATAAATATTAAAAAAAATCTTGCTATCTTGGTGGGAGTGAAAATGATGAGGTATCATTTTCTCATTTACTAAAGAGAATAGATATCATTTTATGTGGTTATTGACCATTATAAAAGAGGCTGTTCAAATGTTTTGCCCATTGTTTTATTGGGATGTTTATCTTTTTCCTCTTAATTTGTATAGGAGTTTTCAAAATATCTTGGATACTAATCTTTTGTCAATTAGATGTGCTGAAAATGTCTTCTCTACTGTGTAGCTGTCATTTTTCTCTGTGGAGTTTATTAATCAGTATAGGATAGGCTAAACTAGGGTAACAAATAAACTTTGAATCTCAGTGGAATAACAAAGCCTGATGTTGGTAGGGTGGTCCTCCATCTTGAAGCTGCGCTGTAGAAAACACATGGCCTTCAAAGTTGCTGTGTAAGGGAAGCAGAGATGGAGGACTGCACTGCTCTCTTATTTTTAAGTGCTAGGCCTGGAAGTGGCTATGTCACTAGTGTCCAAATCGCATCTGATCGTGAAGTCCTAAAGGAGGCTGGGAGGTGTAGCGAAGCACACTGATATTTGGGAGTACTCACAGTCTCTACCACATAGTGTTTTAAATGAACAGATGCTCTTAATTTTAACTTAATTGAGTTTAACTCTCTTTATGTTTCAACTTCTATCATATTTAAGAAATTCTTCCCCACTCCAAGATCAACTCCAGAAAAAATAGAGTTCCTTGAATGGAATGGTGAAGATATTTTTCTATATTGTCGTTTAAAATTGTTATGTCTTTGTGATTCACATTTAGGTCTTTAATTCATATGGAATTGTCTTGTTTTAGTTAGGGGTCAATTTTATTGTTTCAGCACTATTTATAGAAAAATCAATATTTCCCAATAATCAGTCAATCAAACTTCCATATATGTGTGGATATATTTCTGGATCCTTGATACTATTTCATCAGTCTATTCCTCTACCCCTGGGCCAATGCCACCATATCATAAATATTAGATTTTTATAACTCTTGATACCTGGTAAGGCAAATATCACCACTATATACTTCCTGTTATGGTCTGTCTTGACTGTTCTTGGTCTTTGCCCTGCTATATAAATTTCACAGTCTTCTTGTCAAGTTTCAAAGTAAAACCAATTGGGATTGAATATACAGATCAGTTTGGGGAGAAGTGATATTTACAATATTGAGTCTTCCTACCTATGAACCACGGTACATTTCTACATTTATTTAGCTCTTATTTAATATGTTGCAATAAAGTTTCACAGGTGTTTGATATTGTTAGGGTCTTGTACATCTTTGGTTAGCTTGATTTATTGGTGCTATTGCAAATGCTATCTTTTAAAAAATTACATGTTTCAACTGTTTATCATATATGGAAATATAATTTTTTTTTGTATATGGGTGCTCTTTTCTTTTTAACTTTTAGATATTTCCTCCTGGCTTTCATCCAGAAACAAGGTTTAGACAGCTAATTTTATTTTCTCCTCCTAAGAGGTACAGTTTTATTTCTAGTTTGCTTGCTGAGGGTGTAATTTTTAGCTCAGGTATATATGTAGAATCTCCTATGAAGCTTCCCACTCTGAAAGATTTTTCTCATGTCTTCACTTTCCATGAGGCCATGAAAAGTGAAGCCCAAAGTCATCTGGGCTCAGAAGACACCCTCAGGGTAAAAGTGAGCTCTGGTCCTCACTTACCATGTTGGACTCCTGTTTTCCCTTAACTGTAGGTCTCCAGAGAATCCTTACCATCTTGCCAATTTATCAATGCAGTAAATAGATATTCAGATTTATTTTTATTTTATTTGGTTGTAATCAAGGGGGTCAGTTAGATTATTTAGTCTGCCATCCCCTCAGAAACCAAAATTGAGATATATCTACTAATACATATACATATTTTAAACAGCTTCAAAACACAATATTAATAATTCTAAAAAGATATCTCTATACTCATTTTTAAAGGCTTAATTTAAATGACTTAGTTCAATTGAATTACAAATCTTGGTAGCAAAATTCTTGCCATTCAACCTTTTTAACTTTTCTGTTAACTTGGTTACCTTTTTTTACCCTCCTTTTTCTTCCTTATTTGGCTGTTAAGTCAATAAAGTACTCTAATTTGTGGTCAACAAAGTTATCTCATCCTTCTTGTTAGATGGTTTGGCATTTAAAAAAATTTCTTTCAGCCTTTTAACACTACAGACTTTATACTATACGTTCTGAGACAGTGAGAGTTGATGCTAACCTTGCTAGATCTTGCAAAGTCAAGTTGTTTCTGACATAAACTCTCTTCCCTTTCTTGCCAATTAATCAACAAGTGGCTATTAATCAACAAATCTGTTACTGTGATAATGGCAAAATTGTTCTGATTGCCATGAGTGGTAAACCAGATTTTCCCCAGGGTGAGAATCTGACTAAACAGATCTTCTATGATTCCCCTAATCCTGCCCCTTCTTTCACAGATTCCCTACAGTAATTTCTCAGAGAGACTAAAGGGTATAGTGAATTGCTTTTTGAGATTTCTCCTCTGTGGTTGGTCAAGCCGACACATAAAACATAGGGATAACAATTTAAGCCCTAAAGAAAGCTTTGGCAATTGAGTTAAGGAAAATTCAAAATTATCAGTTTGTTCGGTGCTTTCTCATTATAATTAATATTAAAACACCTAAAGCAGTATCTCAATTTATTAACTTCTTTCTTGATAAGTGAACATTGGCCTACAAGGTATCATATGTGAGTATACAATCTCATCATTAAAGAGCTGTCATAAATCTTGTTCTATAATTTCAAAAAATCTGACAAATATTTCTCATGAGGTTAGTATTTGATCAGATCATTAAAACACTTCCCTTCTGAGTGGTTGATAAGGTTAGTTGAAGTATTTTCTTATCATGAAAAAATAATGTTTTTACATAATTGATCCCTGTTTGCTGTTGAAAAAGAAAATAGAGATAAGGAGATAGGAAAAAATTTATTATTTCATTACTCAGAAGTAACTACTATAACATTTGTTTTATTTAAAATGATTTCAAACTTACAGAAAGGTTAAAAGAATAAAACAGAGAACTCCCATGTACCTCTCACCTAGATTTTATATACAGCACATATATATATATTTTTTCTATATTCTGCATGCATATTTTTATATGTATATCTGTCTATTATTTTATATATGCACATATATGTGTATATATTGACCCTTTTTTCCTGAATCATTTGAGTGAAAGTTGCATCTCTCATACCCTTTTACCCCTTTGTGCTTTAGGATATATTTCCTAAGAAGAAAGACATTCCATTATATAACCACAATTTAGTGATCAAATTTGAGAAGTTTAGCATTGGTACAATACCATCATTTAAAATGCAGTCCGTGTTCTAATTTTATCAATTTTTTTGGTAATGTTCCTTATAAAAATTTTCCCTGATGCAGGGTTCAGTGAAGAATCGTATAGGGGCCAGCCCCATGGCCTAGTGGTTCAAGTTCAGCGCCCTCCACTTTGGCAGCCCAGGTTCGCAGGTTCAGATCCCAGGGGCGGACCTACACCACTTGTCACTCATGCTGAGGCGGGGACCCACATACAAAATAGAGGAAGATTTGCACAGATGTTAGCTCAGGGCTAATCTTCCTAAAGCAAAAAAAGAGGAAGATTGGCAACAGATGTTAGCTCAGGGCAAATCTTCCTAAGCCAAAAAAAAAAAAAAACGAATCATGTAGAATTTGTGGCCATGTCTCTTTGGTCTCTTTTAATCTGGAACATTTCCTCAGCCTCTCCTTATCTTTCAGGACATTGACATTTTTGTGGAGAAGAGGCTAGTTGATTTCTACTATGTGTCTCAATTTATCTGTTATTTCTTTATTTTGAAAGGGCTTTGAAAGAATTGTATAAACTCACTGTCAGCTCTGCCTTCCCATTCTCTCTTGAGATCCTAATTTACTCTGACTTTTGTCCCTATCGTTCTTCCAAGATTGCTTTCATTCAATCACCAGTGACCTTCACATCACAAAACTCGGCGGTCAATTCTCAGTCCTCCTCTTATTCAACCTCTCAGCACGATAGAATTGATCTCATCCTTCTCTTTGAGAGAACCATACTTTCTTCACTAGGCTTCCTTCACAGAGCTCTCTCCTCTGTGTCCTTCCTCAGTGGTCCCTTCTTTTAAGCAACCTTTACTGGACTCTCCTAATGTTCCAGACCCTGAAATGGTGGAATACCACGTGGCTCCGTCCTCAGACCTCTTTGCCTTCTACGTTCATTTCCAAAGTAACCTCACCTACCTAGAAAATGGACTTCAATGCCATTCATATGTTATACCAAATCTATAATACCAGCCTAGACTCATTCAGGAGTAGACTTCACTCCTGAACTCTAGATCATGTATCCAACTGTCTACCTCCCATTTGGAGCTCTAATAGGCATCTCAGACTTAACATGTTCATTACCAAACTCTTGATTATTTTTCTAAAACCTGCCAGTCTTCTTGCTCGACTCAGAATAAAAATCAAAGTCCCTTATAGAGCATTACATAATGTGGTTTCCCACTAATTCTCTGAGTTCATTTCCTACCACTTCTCCTTTTACTCACTCTATCCCACCACACAAAGTACACTTGTACCTCAGGACCTTTACACCAGCTGTTCCCTCTACCTGGAATCCTCTTCCCTCAGATAATTACAAGGCTTACTCTCTACTTCAAGTTTCTGGGGGAAATAATCCCTCATCAGGGAAATGTCTCCTGACTACCTTATGGAGATCCTCCCCACAGCAGCCCTATCACTCTTTATTCAATTTTCCTGCTTTATTTCTTTTTGTTACGTTTACTATTATCTTAAATATAGTTTTTCTTTCTACCCTCTCCCCCACTAGAATGCTAACTCCATATGGATAGAGATTTTGCTTTGCTTAATCAAATATATGTACAAACATGCACATATATCCCTGGCTCATAGCAGGCAATCAGTAAATATGTGTGAGATGGATGAATTAATAGCCTTTCAGATCTTTTCTATACATAGAAATATCTATTTAAAAAAATTGGGATGATACTTTCTTTATGGTTCTGTCAATTGCTTTCGTACTTAGTAATATGTCCTGAATATCTTTCTATATCACCAAATATAGATCTAAATAGTTTTGAAGAGTCTCAGAGTATTCCATTGTGTGGAGGTGGCATAAGTGATTTATTCAAACTCAGCTGATGGACAGTTAGATAGTTTTCAATTTTTTGCTATTTCAAACAATGCTGTAATGAATAACCTTATATTGAAGTCTTTTTGTAATCCAATTCATCAAAATGGTTATTGAATATCTGCTATAGGCAATTCACTGGTCTGGGCAATAGGATGGGAAAGCAGAGACAAATGTAATATGGTTCTTGCATTCAGGGAGCTCATGACCTACTCTGGGAGACGGATGATGATAAATAAGGATGATATGTTTTAGAGAATTATGGGTACGGCAAGGCCAGTAGAGAGGTTCAATGTACTAGTAGAATTCAGAGATGGGAACTACCAGGAGAGATAGAGGAAGACGCAGAAAGGCTTTCTGGAAGGTCTACATGTTTAAACTGGGCTTGATAAAGTTTTCCTTCAGCTGGCAGAGGGACTGGAGTGGAGAGAGTGCCACATATTCAGAGGATGGTGAGAACTATTCTTGGATAAGTTAGCCCTCTAGTTTGGCTAGAACAGAAAGTGGGTGAGTGATAAGGCCAGAAATGTAGGTTGAGCCAGGAACATGTGGCCACTCCAAATCATTGTCAAGCCAAAGGACCCAGGGATAGAAAATAATGTAGAAATGGATCCACTTGATTCACCTATCACACATTTTCCTTTTTGGGAAAAAAGTTTACCTGGACTATGGGAAGAGAGTCTCATTATTTCCAGATGTTCTGCTATTTGAAAAGAAGCTCAGAAATCTGTATTTTTAAAACATGAAACTTCCTGACTTTTAACTGTTGGCTATCAACTCTTTCTTCCAAATTTGTTTTCTTGAACTGCAAAGCAAAATAAAACATCAATAATAAATCCCCCAATCTACTTACTCCTCTCAGGCTGTATGTACCCTGTGAGTCACCAGTTTGTAAACTCTGCCCTGAGGAGACTCACCATTCCTAATACGGTGAATTTCATTCTTTTCAGACTTTGAACCATAGCAAAAAGTTCCGTTTTACGTCGCAACCTAGTACGCACACAGAGAAACATGTACAAGCGAAACAAAACTTTTAGAAAACAATACTCAATCCTAACAATTTATCACCTGAAAGGAAAGCATTCTGATTTAGTCTAGTTCAATCTTGTCTATTCTATTCTAAAAAGAAATGTCTTTCTTGATCTACTAAATTCACTTCAGGGCTCACAATGGTTACAAAACTTATTAAAAACACTGTCTTCACCATGATGATTCTTTTGCCATCTAAACCTATGTTATTTTATAATATCTCTTAACAGTTGCTTTCTCAGGTGTTTAGGATTTGGGGAGCTAACGAGAATACAAATAGCTCTGGGCAGGATCTGCTCGTACTCTTAGATCCACGGTCCCAGCAAATAGAGCAGGTATTCAACAATATGGTGTTGGGACCGGGGCCTCTGAGTTTCTACAAGTCAGCTTTTATATTCTGAGTCCCAACAGCATTGGGTCTGTAACCCTCTTCCCTGATTTACCTGGAGGAGATGTGCAGTGGATTTCAGTTAAGAAACCATTTGTGACTAGTTCACCCAGCTCCTCTCGAACAATGTGTCCATGAACCTCAGCCGGAAATTGCGATTCTCCTAATCTTGAGGCCAAATTGACTCAACTGACCGCTCCTCCAGCTCCTACCCCAACCTCAGTCCAGGTCCTGGATGGTGGATTCATTGTGAAGGACGAATCATAAAAGGCCTTACTATTTTTAGCTTTGTGTGATCAGAACCCTTTCTGGTTACTAAGAAACAAATGATTTTAGTTACCTTGGAATTAAATGTAGCCTAGAACATCCAATATTTGTCAGGTCATGTTACAAATGAGCTACTGTATTTATAATGGATGTGTCACCATCATAAATATGACAAAAGGACATTTTCAAAAAGATGATTATCCACACTGACAGGAGAGAAATACAAGCTCAAGAAATTAACATTCTCGCCACTGCCCTGTCTCTCTTTGCTTTGCATTATTTAGGGATCTCTGGTGACTTGACTGAAGTCCTCCCTGCCCCCCAAAACCCACAGTGTGCCGAGCTTTTGGAATATACACCACTCTGATATCAAAGGAAGGACCTCTGTTGGAGGAGTTGACATTTCCCCTCTCATCTCTGGGTTAATGGAAAGACCTGTATTCAAAGGCACCTTCGTCTCAGTGGGAGCACTGTAAGACATCTTTGGTATTGATTTATATTGGTTGCAGGTACATGCTAGATCAAAGCAGATAAGAGTGGGAGAAAGAAGCCAGATGCAGAATAGATCCAGGGGAAGAACTGAAATACAGAACATTTTCCTTCTTTGTTTAGCTAAGCTGTGTAATAATAACTGGCCAACATTGATTATTTATTACTATATTATTTATATTTGTATTATATTATTTATTATAACATTTATTATTTATTCTTATTATTTTTGATTGAGCACTCACTACATACAAGACCAACGGTCCCCAACCCTCCTGTTCATTCGAATCTCCTGGGGAGATTTTTAAGATTACCATTGTTTTAACCTCATCCCCAAAGACTCTGATTTAGCTGGTCATGCGTGGGGCTAAGCAATAATATTTTTTAACATGTCCCAGGCGATTCTAATGTGCAGCCAGGGTTGAGAACCGCTGTGTTAGATACTATTTAAAAGCTTTTAAATTATTAGCTCATTCAATCCTCATAATAGGTCTATAAGGTTGCTATTATCATTATCCTCAATTTTCAGATGAGAAAATAGAGATAAAGAGAAGTTAAGCATCATGCCTATGGCTATATAGGCCAGTAAGGGGTGGAATCCAAATTTGAACCCAGGTAGTTGGATTTCAAAACGCAAAGCAAGTTTAATGCAAAGATCAAGGGAGAGAGGAACACTTCCTGCCAGGTGTTTGGGACAATAGTAGCAGAAAGATGACTACAAAGGAAGACGAGAAGGAGAGAAGTAGGATGTTTAAAGCATCAGCAAGGCTGGCTTTTTATTCGTGGGTGTGAAACCTGTGCATGTGCTCAGAAGCGCCCCATACTTGGTTCGATGATTTGCTGTGGCTTTCTTGACATTCTTAACACATTTTGAACAAGTAGCCTCACATTTTCATTTTGCACTGGGTCCCACAAATTATGTAGCCAGTTCTGAGTATCAGATTCATGGAAATTGAATACTGGCTACTTTCCTTAGTTTGAATCACGTGAATGATGTGGTAGGTGATTGTTTCCCTGGAGTGATTTCAGTGAAGCAGAGACCACACCCCTCCTTTCTTTGAGGGCGCTTTTCCTAGAGCTGGAGAAGCAAACATCAGAGGCTCTGACAGGGAGCAGCATAACTAGGTGGCATACACTCAAATGCAAATGGTCTGGGGGGGGGGAAGGTAATGAACAGCAGTATTCTAAAATACAAGTCTTTCTGTCTTTCTACATAATAATTGCTAACATTTACTGAGTGCTTTCTGTGTTCTAAGCCTGTTTTATGTGGTCTATATGCATCATTTCCTTTAATCTTTACCACTCAATGAGATGGACACTATTATTTTATTCCCTTTTTATGGATGAGGAAAATGAGATACAGAGAGGTTAAATAGCTTATCCAAGGTCACAGAACCACGGCGGAGGAGGAACTGAGGTTTTAGCCAGACGTGTGCACTTCCCCACTGCACTTAGAACATAATTCTGTTAAATTATGGATAAATTCCTCACATGTTCACCTGAGCTTCTAACCATTGCACTCTTCAGAGATGTTGCTTATCAATCTTCTCTCTCATAATTCCTTTATGTGGAAGGACTAGGGTATCATAGGAAACATTAAAAAAAAAGCCTTCTAAAAAAGGAGTTAGGAGACCCAATTTCTTGTCTGTCCCTGCTGTCTACTAGTCAAACAACTCTAAGCAAATTATCTTATTAACTCATTTATTTTTACCCCATCATCGCCCATGCAACAGTTATTCATGTGCACCTGGAATATGCTGGGCATTGTGCTCCTTTCTTGAATTTCAATAGCGAATAAGAACACTTCTCTTCCCTCTTGGAACATACCTCGTTCTGAAAACGGATTTGAGGTACTTAACTACCAGTCTAGGTTTCCCTATTGGTTAAAAAGAAGGGATTTGTGAGTTGGGTTGTAGATGAGGGTAAGGGGAGATAATAGCTTCTTAAATTATAAATGGAAGGATTGCAAGGCAATGCTGTGCAAATATGATCTGTTAGATGTTTCCTCCTATACAGTTTGGGATATTTACTGAGTTCCTGAGTGTGACTTGTGATTACATGGTCAGCTATCTCCTCTCCTGTTTGAATTCCTACACTTCCTTTAAGAATGAGATCAAACCCCATCTATTTTAATTGATTTCTTTTTCTGGAATTTTATAAGACTGAATCATAACGAGGATGGTAATTCTAAGAGTAGCTAACCTTTATAGAGCACTTATGATATGCCAGACACAGTGACAGTGCTTATTTGCATCAGCTCATTTAATTTAACCTTTACAACAACCCAATGAGATAGCTACATTTTACAGATGAGGAGACTAAAGCTAAGAGAGGAGTAATAAATTATTCAACATCACCCAGATACTAATCCAAGAGCCAGGATTCAAACCCTCTTTTGCCTGGCTCTAATGCCTAGGCTCTTAAACACTATTGTAGTGAACCACTTATTCAGTATTTCTATTATTATATAAATGTATTACATATATACATTTATGTATGTGTTACATATATATACATATTTATGTGACATACAACTATTAGTATTTAACTTATATTATTATTACATGTTGACATAACTCCACTTAGTACTTACATTGTTATTGTATGTTGAGTTAGAATATATGTTATGTGTTAGCTTCTCAGCTCCTAGAGGAAGCCATATTTTAGAGTCAATGTCTTATGTAGCATTTTAAATTGTTTCTTTCATGATGTAGATACTAAAACATATAGATTGACCAAAATTCAATTGGAAAATACACAATAATACCTAATCTCAGGTCAAGTAAAATATCTGCAAATTGGTTTATATGAGACCATAATTTCTCTTGGTTTGACATAAATTCTTTGTTGCCCAAACTGGTAGAATTTTATTTAGAAAAGTAGATTAGTTAGTTTTAGTCTCAACAAAAGAGCAGCTAATGTTATTGAGCATTTTTCCATACCTCAGGTGTTGTCTAAGTGCTCTACCTGCATTAAGCCATTTAATCTTCATAAAAGTAGTGGACGTATCACTCTTTCCTGCCTGATTTACCTTTAGGTATTTACATTTCCTCCTTGCAGCACCAATGCTTCAGGGGAAGTGGGCCTATCTCCAGCTCCCAAATGATTCTGATTCGTCTCTTAGCTCCTTGACAGTAATTGGTGCGGGAACTCAAGCCTAAGACAACCAACTATTACTGGACAAAAGATTGGTTCAGGAAATGGCATACGACTCAGTGCAAGTAGAGGAGCCAGGACGGAATGTTTGCCGGGGGCATTTGGAAAAGAGAAAGCCATGGAAAAAAATGGCCTCCCTTGGCTGGGGATATTGTCTTGTCAGACTATGGTAGTCTTCTCACTACCACTCAAGGACAAAGCCAACAGGGAGAAAAAAGGGAGAGACAAGAGAATCATGAAGGAACAGAGCCTGGGTCCAGATCAGTCTGCCCTATCTGTAGAACTTTTCAGATGTGTGAGTCAATAAATTCCATTTATCCCTTAAACTGGGTTGAGATGGGTTCTCTGTTCCTTGTCTGAAAAACCATTCTATCTCTCACATAAATATTGTTTGTTATGTTATATACCAGTATTAATATAAGAGGATATACCATGAATCAAAATATGATAATAATAAAATACATATGACATTTCAGAGTGCTTGATATTTTAAAAAGTGCCTATTATGCATTTTAATCTCATTGAGTTTCTAAAAACTTAATAGGTTAGGTTACACAAATATGATTGCCATGCTGTTATATCTTGCGTAGGAAATGGGTTCCAATTATACAGGGAGAAAACTGTGTATAGTCAAAATTATCCTCAGGAATTCCATCCTTCAATAAGTACAAATCAGCCAGTTTCTCCTTTCTCTCTCTCTCTCTTCCACCATTCACTTCATCATTTCCCCAGTCAAAAATATTTGTTGAGCACCTTTTATTTATTTGGCACAGTGATAACATGGTCTCTCATCTCATGAAAGTTACTTTCTAGTGAATGAAAAAATTATTAAATAGATAAACAAGATAATTACAGGGTAGGATACTTTCTAGAAAGATTGGGATTATGGAGATGAAAAAGGAGTAAGAGATTTTCAGTGAAGGTGGTTAGGGAAAGCTTATCTGAGGAGATGACTGAGCCCTGAAGGATGAGAATGAGCTAATCTGTTGAAAGAGATCAGGGAGCATTCTAGGCAGAAGGAGGAACAATAATGGCAAAGACCTCAGTTGGGAAAATGTTTGATGTATTTGAGGAACAGAAGAACAGTCTACTTGGGCAGTAGCGAGTGATGGGGGAGGGGTAGGAGAAGAAGTCACAGAGGCAATTGTCAGAATATGCATATTCTGTAGGGGTTGGTATGGGAATTTGGAAGGAAAATTTTTAAAAGGCTTTTATCAAGAGCAGTGGCATGCTCTGATTTGAGGTTTAAAAATAATCATTATGACAACGGCTGAGAGAAGTAAACACATCAGTTAGGAGGCTATTGAAATTCAAAAAATGTTATAGTGGTATACAGTAGGATGATGGTAGGTGGAGACGGAGAGAAGTGGTTAGAAATGAAATGTATTTTGGAAGAAGAAGCTACAGAACTTGGTGATGTTTGGAAGTTAGGAGTGGGTAAAGCGAAGGAAGGCATCAATGATGATTCCTAAGTTTTTGTCTTAATCACCTGGGCGTTAGAGGGATGCCATATACGTGGGTCAGACTGCAGTATGAGCATTAGAGTGGGAACTGCAGAGCTTTGTTTAGAACCTATCAAAATTGAGAAGCATGGTGGACACGTTGTTTTATAGTTGTGAAAGAAGACACAGAGAGTGTTCTGAGTCATATGACCAATGAGTGGAAAACTTGAACTCGACCTCAGGTCTTCCTGAAGACCCAGATGCCCCCCTTAACCATTAGCTTGCAGTATTTTAGCAATGACTGACTGAGTTGTCATTAGATTATAAAACTCCTTACAAATAGTAATGAATACATGCTTACAAGCTTAACAACGGTAGCCACAGCTTTTAATTGTTTGTGAACATCTCTATTGACAAATCCCACAGAACCGAGATGGGCATGTCAATAATACTACAAGGCTAAGTTGGTTGATGGAATGAGTAGCAGATGTTTCCTTCCTTGGCTAACTTTCCTGTCCTTTGGGTATCATCATCTCCAGTAGTTCAACTGTAGAAATTCCCTTTGTCAGGTGACTACAGAAACTATACACAGTAGTTGTGCTACGTAAAAGAGTTCAATGTAGGCGGATATACTGGAAAGTGGAGTCAGAGAACGATACAAAGTATTTTCACCTGGCATTTGCATTCTACAACACTGTTATGCAGAATGCTATTCTATACATTACTCTTAATGAGTTCTTATGTGAGTCTAGTGAGTTAGGTTATACAAGTATTGTTACAATTATTATTATAGTTAAACTTGCATCTTACTTGGCAGTTGGATTTTAAAGTACAGAAGCAGAAAATTGTGTATAGTCAGAATTACCCTCGAGATTTCTCTCTCGCAAAATCCCCAACACAGCTGATTTTCCCACAAGTGTTAGAATTCATTGCTGTTTCTTTCACTCACACCTGGTAAAGACAATGGCTTCTCTTTGGGGTCGTGCCATACTGAAAACATAGAACACAGTACAGCAAAATGCTCATGATTTCTTCCTTTTTCTCTTCTTCCCTTTCTCCTTCCCTCCCTTCCTTCTACAAATATTTATGACCTCCTACATGGCAGGTATTATTCTAGGCACTGAAATACAGTGGTGAACCAGAGACACAAGTTCTTGACCTCATGAGGCTTACAGTTTAGCATATATCGTGAGAGGCTCGTGGGATGCAGGAATAATGGTCCAGGCTCCCTGGAGCACACAGCCATTGCCTTTAATGGCTAGCAGATCTCTTGTACTAATTAAATTGTTTCTCTCTTTCTTTGCTAAACACTTATATTTGAATTTGCATAAGATAAACTCCTATCAGTTGCAATTCTGTAGCCCTATAATACATATGAAGAAATAGACTTCAAGAGGAGACTTCCCAATAGTTACCTGATTGTAGTAGAATTAAGTTTTAAATCTAGGTTTTTAAATTTAAAAAGTCCTAACTTCTCCCTCCTCTGCCCTCATAAGCATCTTTCTCTCTCCTCCGACTTAGTCAGTCTTTTGGGTCTAAAGTCTGTGCTTTCCCTTGTGTGTCCTAAATCTGACCTCTTATGTCAAATTTATGTCCCAGCTCTTGCCTTTTGTTTACTGACCTTTCCATGCTCAGATATGAATTTCTATGTTTTCATCCTGGTCTTAACCTCACCTAAAAATAATAAAAGGCTCCTGATGTTTCCATTGGTTCATCTGTTGCGTTTGAGATCCTCGACTCTTGGTCAAGATCAGCATAGGCATGGCTGTTCCGTAGGAAGGAACTGACTTCACGTTGCTGACATCTCGCCTCTCCCACTTCCCTGGAGGTTCCATTATATTCCTACAACCCAAGCAGGGGATTGTCATTGTTACTGAGGATAAACCTATTTAGGTGTTGTCCCTCTGCAGAATCATTTATCTTCCACTCCAATTTATACTGTAGACATGGCTGTGGTCCAAAGCACAGTGATTTATTAGGCTTTCTGTTTAGGACTGTGTTTAAAGACACTATGCCCTACTTTGTGGGATTGTTAAAGTAAGAAATTCCCATATAATTAAATTGAGAGCAGAACAACTGGTGCAGGAGAGGAGAGATAATTGCAAGAAGTACATAAAATTCTTCCTGTCGAGACCGTGGAACCCTTTGACTGTGTCATGTCAGACTGTCCTCTTCTATTACTGGGTAAAAGTAGAAAGTTGAAGCAATGTTACTTCATTTATCTGAATGTGCTGCTTTATAGAGCTGCTTTAAATGTTTTTGAGTAGTTGCTGTTGTAATTTTTATGATATAATGACTTGGTTTAACGTCGTGGTCATTTAGTGAAATTTTTACACTTATCTGAGGTAAGCTATGAAAGAAAACAAATGATTACTTATAAACAGGGAACTTTTACAAATTGGTTTTACAAAATAAGAGAAATCGAAGGATGAAGTTCCTTGTAAATGAAGCAATATCTTTAGGTAGAAAGAGTACAAGATTGTTATGCCCTTAACTCACTGGGGAAATGGGGACAAGTCACATTTCTGGGCCTCGGTTTCTGTCAGGGTAAGGAACACTAGCTGCAATAACAAAGCACCTCAAAATCTCCATGGTTTCACACAACAAAAGTTTCTTTCTCACTCATCTCCCTCTGAGGGATGCGTGTGGAGAGGTGGGTTCTGTCCTTTCCATGTTGTGGCTCCACCATGTTTAGCACAGAGTCTCAAATTAATACTATTTGAAAGTTTTTTAGTGGTTAACACCATTGCCCTTATGAGGAAACCGTCTTTAACACTAAACTTGTTCTTTGTAGGATTTTTCCCTCTTATCTTGATCCTACCCCAGTGGATGACTACAACTTTAACTTGGATAATAATGTAAGACTCTTATCTCTTAGTACTAAATTATTAGCTTCCAAGAAAATGCTTAGGCTATAACCTACCACTAATTATGTAACATTTTAAGCTTCTTAATTACTTAAGTATGTAATATAACAAATGTAATACTTTTTAGTTCAATGATTCTGGAAATTTTCTTCACAAAACTTTATCCATAAAAACAAAGATGTCTGGTTGCTTCAGAAGAAAAAGTTATTTTTTTTTCCAAAAACCATTTTCCCAAAACAATTATCTTATGGAATTATGTTTTTTTAATGTTCAAATTCTTCTCTCTTTTCTTTCTCCTTTAAGAAAAGGAAACTACCAAGTTTCCTTTTCTTTTGTTTAAATAGAATATCTACCAACATCTCAAGGAACACATTTTGGATAATGCCACTATACGTAGTAGGGTCAATTAGAAGATTGTAAAATATGACAAAGAAATGAAGAAAATGGTATTTGGGGTGGATTAATTTGATAAGTGTGTGGGACAGATGGGTAGGAGATGGGACCAGAGAGGCATGCAAATGTATTTGGAGTCTTTGGTTAAGAAAACAAAAACCGAAATAACCAAACAAGCAAGAAAAAAAAGTATAAGAAAAGCAAGAGATTGTTGTATATGCTATTTCAAGAGAAAAAACAATCAGAGGAAAAGAGTGAGAGATAATGCAGAGTGGTGTTGGGAGAAAGCAGTGTATAAACTACAGAAGGCAGGAGACAGAGTGGTTACAGGCAATGGTGTTAAGCCTGACAGATCAAGATTCATTTTTTGGCTCTGCCCTACTACCTATGGGATGCAGGGAAAGTCACTTTACCTCTCTGACCCTAAACTTATTCACCTGAACACACAGGCATAATTATGGTGTCTACTACATATAGTTGTTGGGAGGATTAACAAGCACATAAGAGATCTTTTGTACTCATAAGTGCTCGTAAGAGACCTTTTATTATTTTCCTTATTGAATTTGGATTACTTTGAGGAAATTGGAATGAAAAATGAAGTTTTTGTTATAAATAGGACATTTAGTTATTTTAAAACTTTTTTTTTTTTTTTAAGTCATGGAGCCCCATTTTACAAGCTATTATAAGTGATTAATAGACCAGGATTAATATGACATTGCTGTGGTTGAAGGGAGAAGCCCATCCACTTGCTCCCCTTCCTTTCCCACCCTCAGGAGTTACTCAAACAAGATGTGTAGAGGGCCGGGCCCGTGGCTTAGCGGTTAAGTGCGCGCGCTCCGCTACTTGCGCCTGGGTTCAGATTCCAGGCGCGCACCGACGCACCGCTTCTCGGGCCATGCTGAGGCCGTGTCCCACATACAGCAACTAGAAGGATGTGCAGCTATGACATACAACTATCTACTGGGGCTTTGGGGAGAAAAAGGAGGAGGATTGGCAATAGATGTTAGCTCAGAGCCGGTCTTCCTCAGCAAAAAGAGGAGGATTAGCATGGATGTTAGCTCAGGGCTGATCTTCCTCACAAAAAAAAAAAAAAGAGAGAGAGAAAAAAAAAAGAGAGAGAGGAAAAAAAAGAGAGAGAGAGAGAAAAAAAAAAAAGATGTGTAGAATGCCAAGAAATCTACAGGCTGCTTTTTGAAACCATTGGATAAAACTAAACCACCAGTGGCAATTTTTTGAGACGAACAGTGAGAAACTCATGGTACAAGTAGAAGAGCATTGTTTCCCCATAGACCATATCTAAGAAGAGAAAAATGAACATGTCCTAACTGATGTAAAGCATCTGGAACCCCCTGAAAAGCTGACTTCTGGTGCTCAAGAGGAGGAAAAGTGAATGAGCAATATGCCTGACTGCTGATGCTAGAATTTAATTGTTTTCATTATTCCTAATGAAAATTTAGTTCCATAATATTATTGTAACTTTGCAGGGCAGGTGCAGAGTCTTATTCACTGGCAGATCCCTGGGGTCTCACTCAACACGTGTCTCTTAATGATGCTCAATAATTACCAGAGGAATAAATGATGACGTGAGTGGATAAAGGAATGAACGTTGGCATGAAAGGGGGCAGTACAGGTGGAAGTAGATAAACTGATGAGAGAAAGAAACACTTAAAAAGAAAAAGAAATAGAATTTGGCTACAAATATATGCACTAAATGAAGGAAAGAAACTTTTTGATTTATAAGAAACAAGACAGCTGAACTATATGATTCTTTTCTGGCTTAAAAATCCAGAACTCTAATGTTTTGTGAGTTCCAATATTTTCTAAATCATTAAGCTTCGCTCCAGACTGCATTAATAGTACTGCATTTGATAGAAATTTAGGATTCAGGATGGAAAGCTCATTTGGAAGGGAACATAAAAGAATATACTGTGGGGCCTATGGTATTTGAAGATTGGACCTTGAAGCAGAACTGTCTAGTAGACAGCTGAAGACATGAGATAAACTAGAATAGATAAGGATTAAATGTTGTGGTTCTCAAGTCTCTTTCCGCAAGGGGAATGCAGTTTTGTGGCAAGGAGAGATCTACTAGCTGAGCATTTTCAGAATGCCCTGAGCATCAGTCATTGTGTTATATACACGGTATGGAGAGTGCTGATTAATTGGGTGAATTGGTTACATGGAGGTCAGTGAATAGAAATCCTAAAATAATGATAATGATAACAGCTTATATCTACTAAGCATTTACAATGTTTCAGATACATTAGTGTTTTCTTTTCGTGTATTTTTGTACTGAATCCTTCCAGGACTTCTGTGATATAGATCAAGGATTGCCAAACTTTTTCTGTAAGGACCAGATAGTAAATATTTTAGGCTTTGCAGGACATAAAATCCCTGTTACAACTTCTCAGCTCTGCCATTGTAGCAGGAAACTGTCATAGACAATATGTAAATGAATGGGAGTGGCTGCATTCCAATAAAACTTTATTGCTCGAACAGGCGATAGGCCAGATCTGCCAACCCCAGATGTAGATCATCACTCTCGTTTAATGTCTTTTGAATCTACAGAGCCAAGACTTCAACTCAAGTCTGTCTGTGCCAGAGCCGTGCTCTTAATCACTCCATTATATTGCTTGAAATCAGGCTTCAGAAAGGTAATCTCAGCAGAGGAATGATGGCTGGATTAAAAAGGAAAAATTGGTGGCGGGAGACCAGGAGGCCAGATGGCAAAAGTCCAAACACGACCCACCAACATCTAAAACTAGGAAGGTAAAGGTAGTAAGGGATGGAAGAGAATGAGTAGAGGTTCGCAGTAGGAATAGAATCCTCGTGCTTTTGCAACTGATTGGATGCGTGATGGTGCACTAGAACTGGGAATGCACATAGAAGGGTTGCCAAAGCATTATGTGAAACCAGCTTCCTACAGTTACTTGTAAGCTATGGCTATTAAAAAAGAAAAAACGTTGCTGCACCAAGATGAGCCAGCCCTGCCTTTGTGAATCAAAAAGCTGCTTCTCTCCAAGAATGAAAAAAATACATGGGGTATGACCATCAGTGCAAATCTCCTGAAGAATCTCGTGTCTCGCCAGAGCCTCAACATCTTGTCAAGTACAGGGCGTCTTCCCCTACTTGACCTGGCCCTGACCTTGCACTTAATCAGGGACATACTTGGGTCACTGCTGGGCACACGGGCATGGAGGAGCTCCCTGTAAATCCATAACAAACTGCGTTGTTCACACAAATGCTCTCACAGCTGCAAGATGGTTTGCAGGGCCTAAAAGTACTTTTTGCATGTTTTCAGATTAGTGCTATGCTTTTGTTGGCCCTGTTGCCTATCTCTTGAGAGATGTCACAAGGTCTGTAAATGGCTAAATGCCCAAGCTATTCCTGATGCTTTCCTCGGAAACAAATCCTTCCTTTTCCTAATTTCCCACCTTTTGTACCTACATTATAGCATTAGCTAGAGTCCACCTTAAATCAGAGTTGTTTGTGAGCATGACTATCTGTCTCCCTAACTAGACTGAAGGAGAGTTGAGGGCCAAAGACAGTGTCTCATTTGTTATTCTAGTCTTTGTGTTAGCACAAAGTGGGGCTGCTGGTTGAATCTAACATTGGATAAAAAATGCCCTGGAAATCTCATGAGGATAGGGAGCTAAGGGACTATGAGGGCTCATAAACAGATTTTTAGAACCATAGCATAGAGACAAAGATGATGTTTAAATTTTTACAACATATTTACATGCCACAAGAATATGCATCTAGATGTACTTCCTTCTGTCGATAAAAGAAATAGTGATTAGTAGATGTTAATTTTTAGTACAGTCATGCACTGCATCACAATGTTTTAGTCAACGACAGACCACATATACGATGGCGGTCCCAGAAGATTAGTACCATGTAGCCTAGGTGTGTAGTAATCTATGTCATCTAGATTTGTGTAAGTACACTCTATGATGTCTTCACAATGATGAAATCACCTAACAATGCATTTCTCAGAACATATCCCTGTCATTAAGCGATGCATGGCTGTATATATATCTAAAAAGATTTCAGCTGCTTGGAGAATACAAAAAATAAGGATGCTACAGATGCAGAACAGACATGATTACTCTCACTGTAGAAGCTGAACATGCCAGGCACTCAAGTTTCCAGTCTGCCTACAGCTAGGCCACGGGCTAATGACTGACTCGGTAAATCAGGCACATCCACCCCGGACTTTGTGTGGTTTCTTAGTTTGGGATCCCCCAAGAGCACATCTTGAGACATGTTTATTTGTTTGGCTTATTTGTTTATTTGGGAAGTATACCCCAGAAACTCAAGTGAAGGAATGGGGAAAGTGAGAGAGGAGGTGGAGAAAAGCCCACTAAAGGGAGTGTTGATGAGTGGGTTATGCCTATAAACAACTGAGTCTCAATCTTGCTGACCACCATCTGAGGAATCTTCCAGAAAGCAGATTAGAAGTGACTCAATGAGAAGCTGGGCTATTTATCCACCAACTTCCATACATCATTAGTTGAAGTTTTTCCTAGTGCATGGGCTAAGTAAGCTCCCGGGGCACCAAAGAAAGTCCCAGGTGGTGAAATAAAAAGACATGAGAGTTGGGAGATGACCAGCTTGCCAGGAATTGTCCACTGTAGTGGCAGGTCAACTCAGAGCTGGGCTGAGGGGATATGGGACAGGAGGGGGCACGAACAGCAGCTGCTCCATATTGGGAGCTAGACTCAAAAGGAATGAAACAGTAGGAGAATCTTCTGTGGTGAAGAAGCCCTGGTTGAAGCACTCGGGGTCTTGGGTCAGCATTGGTACCAGGTAGAGTGCTAAATTAGTCGGCGATACACTCTGAGGTCATTTCATTTAATCCTCAAAACAACTCCTTCATATCAGGTGGAGAGGAAACAGCACCTTAGGGAGGAAAACATAACTTGTCCAAGATGATACAACTGCTATTGCAAGAAAACATGTTTTCATTCAGAGAGTGCGTAATAGATAGTTAACAAATGGTAGCTGTCCTTAGTATTTAGAGGAGATTAAGAATGTTATAACAATAGCAACAATAATGGCAGTTCTCTGTCTTGTCAATGTGCTTTCTCAAACATCTTGTTTATCCTGTTTCATTCACAGGGAGGTATTACTATTGTCTTTTTACAGATGGGGAAACTGAGGATCCAAGATGCAATAATTCGCCCAGGAAGCCATGGAATTAATTGCAGTCCAAGTGCAAGTTGTCTGAGTCTCTTCCCAGCGTGTTTTCCCCCCTGCCTCCCAGTAGGCAGCAGGAGATGAATGTGCTATGCAAACAGTGCGGTTCATTTCCCTTGTAGGTGTATGCCTTTCCGTATTCAATTCCCATGAAACATTTCATGAGGTTAAAGTCTCTGTTTGCAGAAGTTTTGGAAAACTCCACTGTTGCAAAGGTAAACACAACCTTAATATGTATTCCAGTCTCCCTAGATGCTGGATGGAGTTAGCAAACAGTTGATGTAACCACCTGCCATTCTCTGGAGAGAAGAAACATTTAGAGGGGACGCAAAATCTGGAGCAACGGTTCCATAGAGAATTCAGACCCTCTTAAAAGAAACCTCTGGTTGTTACAAATGGATCCGTACGTGTTTTACCTCCGAGTTTAAAAAAGAACAAAATTAGATTTTACAAGATATCTTTTCTATTTATTTTATTTTTTCCCCCAAAGCCCCAGTAGATAGCTGTATGTCATAGCTGCACATCCTTCTAGTTGCTGTATGTGGGACGCGGCCTCAGCATGGCCGGAGAAGCTGTGCGTCAGTGCGCACCCGGGATCCGAACCCGGGTTGCCAGCATCGGAGCCCGCGCACTCAACCGCTAAGCCAAGGGGCCGGCCCCAAAATTAGATTTTACAAAATACTTTTGTAGCGACAGTTTGCTGGTCTGTACATTTGGATTTTGTGTGCTTTCTCTTATTTTGGAAAGACTAGTGGTAGAAAGGAATGGCATTACAGGTGAAATGTTAGAAATTTTCACTGTACCCAGTTGTCCCCATAACCTAGAGAAATGTGTAGTTCTGCTGGGGCAGATGACATAAGGCTGGAGGATGAGATGGGTCATTTTGGAGTCAGTTCTTTTTGTCATCAGACCCCAAATGCAGTGAGGTGCATGCAGTTTTAAACGCACCTGAAACCATTGGGTTAGTTAGGTCATCACCTTTGTATATTTGACCATACAGTTTTTTTCTGATGCTCCTATGATAAAAATAAATGTGAGAAGTAACTAACTGCCAGGCCTAGATTATTGGACTGTCAGAATCGGATAGACAAACAACTCCTCTTGGGTTTCTTCTGGATATAAAAATCAAACCAAAAGGAATGAGAACAGAACAGTAAAAGAAAACTGTTATTGGAAACTGGTAGCAAATAACGTATGCATAATTGCTCATTTGGAATCGATATGTTTTACAAAGCACAGAAAGTGATTGTGGGCTGGTTAAGGCTGTATCAAGATGAATTTTTACACAGTGTACGTATGCTGAATGGCACTGGGCTATTCTTTGAGTAGCTCTTTTGGTTATCTGCTGCTGCTTAATGAAATACACCAAACTCGGCGGTTTAAACAATCAGCATTTTATTTATTTATTTGCTCCCAGATGGCAGCTGGGGCTGCACAGCTGGAGCTGGAGACTCCACTTCCAAGACGGCCTCAGTCACAGGGCTGGCGAGTTGGTGCTCGCTGTCAGCTGGGAACTTGACTGGGGCTTCTGGCCGGGGGCTTGGTTCTCTTCCACACGCACGTCCACGTGATTAGGTTGGCCTTCCAAAGCGTGGCAGTTTTAGGGTAATCACATCTTATGTGATAGCAGGCTTTCCTCACAGTACAAAAGCAGAAGCCATAGGTTTTCTTAAGTCTTAGGCACAAAACAGGGACAGCATTATTTCTGTTACATTCTGTTGGTCACAGAGCTGGCCCAGATTCAAGGGGAGTGGGCTAAAAGTGCGTGTGAATACCTCATTTCAACGGGAGTGTCATTCACTAGGGGTCATTAGAGTCTACTACATCAGCTCTGTGTATTGTAATTTAGGACCAATTTTTGCACTTTCCTATGGGAATTTGATTTGCATACAAAGATGTGAAATCGATGCCCTGCGATAGTGACCTGGCACTGGGTGTCCACCCATCCTTGCAGGCTGGGGAAGGATGTGAGGTATGGAGAGGTCTGGGCTTAGACCTTTGTCAGATGTTGAACCGTCTGATAAACCGTTTTCAAAAATCCACAGCATTACCAGTTCACATGCATAACGTGCCAGGGACAACATGAAGGCTATTAAGAACTTGAAATGAATATTTAGCACAAATTATTTGAATAATTCCCCCATTATGCCTTTGAAGGGGCAAGCAATGGAGATTTTAGGTGATTTGGTTTAAACACATAGTACTACACCCTCCATTTCTCTGGAAGAATTGTGGAAACTTGTGTAAAAATTTCAGCACCCCGTTATCATTCAGCATATACACAGCATCCTTTCTTCTAGGTGGGGAACAACTGTAACCTAGGAATGGAAGAAAACCTCTTTATTAAAATTCAGACTTAAATATTACCGAACATACCTCCATCAAACATGGTTATCCTCTCCAGGATCATTAAAATTTGATAATTTGTTACTCAACTCTCTGGAAATGTATCAAAGTCAGGGTCTGTAACCTTGCTAATGGAACTTTTAAAGAAAGTCTTGTAAGTTCACATCCTAAAGCAATATAGTCGTTGATGAAAGTTTCAGGACCCAGGATTTTCATGATCATTTCCATAATTAAGATTTCTGCCTGATGTTAATTTCCCCAGGGTCTGCCCAACTTCTCAGAAGGGATATTTCCTAATTTATGATACCGTGTTCGTGAGGGCTCTGTAGCATCAAGGAAGATTGCTAAGCATGTGTAGCCTGAGTTATGACAAAGTGAGGGTAGCCAATAATTATTGAGCACTCTCTCTCTGCCACACACTATGTAAAATTATCATCACCATCTCCATTTTTTCAAAAGGAAAAGTTGAAATACAAAAGAACTAATTATGTAAATTATCAATAGTCATACAACTAGTAATGGCAGGGCCAGGATTCAGGCCTGGGCAGCTTTTCTTCCAGGTCTGAGGGCTTACCTCCTGTGGGGCCATCTGCAACGGCACAGCCTCAGATGAGTGGTTCTCAGTGTGGTCCATGGGCCAGGACTTGTGAGAATGCAGAATCTCGGTCCTACTCCAGATCTACTGAATCAGAAACTCTGGAGCGGGAGGCCCAGCAATGTGTGTTTTCTTCCTCCTGGTGATTCTAATACATGCTCAAGTTCTAGATTCATTTCCTTTGACTTTCACGTCAAGAAAAATGCTATAAATCACAGGGCTCACTAATTAATGCGATGATGCCACAGGCTTCTCAAGGCATCTACCACTCAACAGAGACCAATGTACTGCAGAGAAGCGATCCACATCCAGCGAACATTCCAGCTATAGTCCGACTTGATGATCATGCCTTTCATGTTTGGCTTCGAGTCTGAAATTGCTCTATTTCCCATCTCTCCTGTTGGTTCTATGCTTCAGTTTCCTCGTATTAAAATATAGGTAATGATACTTGCTTTCTTCCCTCACAGAAATAGTCTCAGAATTAATGAGCTATATTAAACTCTTTCTGTTCCTGGAAGAAAGGCAGTATATAAACATTACATTAATATTTTAAACAGGTTAACTTTTTCTATGTGAATAAAAGCCTTTTTTCTTTTGGCGATCAAATATGTTGCCTTTTCCCGAAAGAATTTTTTGATTTTTAAAAAGTTTCTTCTTTAAAGGCACCAACCAGATTTCTTTCTCAACACCAGAGGGAAGAGTATCAAGATGAGAAAGCATTTTTTCTGAGAAGAGCTGAAGTTTTAAAGTTCCTAGTTTTACCGGTAATAAGAGGCAGTGTGATATTGTGGCAGGAAGACCTGGTTAGAGATCCAGTAATGCCAGTAAGTTTAAGCTCTCCATGTTATTCTTTAGCTGTGCACATTAGGGCAGCCTCTTCCTCTTTCTTGGCTTCAGTTTACTGAACTGTAGAAGGTGACAATATAGCACAGAGTTAAAGAGACGGGCCCTGGCTTCAAAGAACTGGGTGTGAATCTTGACTTGGCCGTTCACCAGCTGTGTGACCTTAGGTTAGTTATCTACCCTCTCTGATCTTATATATATAATGAGGATAGTGGTAGGATTAAATAATGCAATAAGTTAAAGTGCTCAGCTCAGTGCCTGGCACTCAAAATAAGCGCTAGCTATTGTTATTAATAAAAATTCACATGTAGACTAGATGATCCCAAAGAAACCTTGCTACTTTGGAATTTTAGGACACTTTCTGAAAGTTTCTCCCAGAATCTCCAGTTGCTTTCTTTCCTAAGGATTCAACATTCATCATGTATTTATTGAGAACCTACTATGCGCCAGGACCATTCGAAGCACTAGGGCTGCATTGAGCACAGATAAAAATCCTTGCCCTCTTGGAGTTTACATGTTAGGAGGAGCTAGCCTTTCTTGAACTATTCTAGGTACGTAGAAGTACTCAATACACCTTGGTTCCATTGAATGGAATTCATTTTTTGGACTGAAAAAATCTTCAACACAGACAGGAAACTCTTTTTCTTAGCCTACGCCTACTCAAAGAGATAAAGATCTCCCTTAAATGAGTGCTCTGCTTATTTGTTTATTTATTTTTATGAAGTGACCACTTCCCTCTTAGTGAATGTGTAAAGCATTGTGGGAAGGAGGTGGGTGTCTCTACTTTATCTTGCCTGGGTTAAGGGAAGACTTGACAAATTAGGGTTGGTTGGGAAGGAGGGCACAGTGGCTTGATTAGCGGAAAACAAAAGATATTTTGAAATGCATCTGTGTAGTTGCCAATTCCTGTTTGCACATTGAGAATAAAGGGGTTTTGAAATTCAGCTACCTGTCTGCGTAGGGGGATATTAATCCATCTAGAGGTTTTGGGAAATCTGAAATGATGCTGCTCCAACCTGTTGGCAGGAAGGTGTGGTTAAACCTTTCTGGATTCAGACAGAAAATGTTCCTCCTGAAGCTTTGTCTCCATGGCACAGGAACAATAGTGCCAGATCTCAGCTGATGTAAACATTTTAAGCAGGAAGGAATGCACTTCTTTTATTTCCTACAACATAAATTAAACATCGCAGCAGACATCAGGCTGGGAAAAGTTACAGGAACCTAAGGTACTTCCAGCATTTTATTAATGCAGTCTGGCCAGTGGGTTCTGAGGGGCAGTGAGATCACCAGCAGGTATGGAGTCCTGGGTAACTCCCAGCCAGCCCCACAGGCAGGCTGGGGCTCAGGAGGGCAGTTCTGGCTCCGGATGCTGTATCGCATCCAGCCCACTTAGGTCTGGAGACAGGAGCTGGAAATACAGGCAGAGAGACGGGGCCAAAGAGCCTTATCAGCAACTCGCAGCAGCATCGAACCATGGTCAGAACAAGCTGGGAAGTGTCGAGATCAGAGACCAGGCTGCGATGGTGAGGGAAGGGGCCAAAGTTGTGCCCAGGCTAGAGCAGGGGCTGCACCAACGTGCTTGTCCACATGGAAAGTGCATGTGGTTGCAATGAGACTTGCTAGCAAAAGAAGGTGAAGTCCAGAGTGTTGAGTCAAACTGGAGACCACTTTAGCATCCAAGGAGACATCAGGCTATAGTGGATGTATTAGTTTCCTAAGGCAGCTGTGATACATTACCACAAACTTGATGGCTTACAATATATATTTAATCTCTTACAGTTCTGGAGGCTGGAAGTCTGAAATCAAGGTGTTGGCAGGCTCTGGAGGCTCTGAGGGAGAATCCATTCCATGACTCTCTCCTAGCTTCTGGTGGCTGCATGGCCATCCTTGGTGTTCCTTGGCTTGTAGATGCATCACTCCAACCTCTGCCACTCTCTTCACATCATTTTCTCCTCTTCTAATAAGGACACTTCTTCTAATAAGGTCATTGGATTTAGGGCTCACCGAAAATTCAGGATGATCTTATCTTGAGATTCTTAACTTAATATATCTATAAAGACCATTTTGCCAAAAAAGGTCACCTTTACAGGTCTGGGGTTTAGGACTTTAGGTCATATCTTTTCTGGGGCCACTGTTCAACCCACTACAGTAGATAGAGATATAAAGTCAGAAAACTTGGGTTTTAATCCCGGTTAATAATATGATAATACCTGTACTTTAAGTTTTTACCATTTGTCGGGCACCCATTCATGATTATTGAACATATACTGTATGCCAGGTACTATTCTAGATTCTGGGACTTCAATAATAAACAAAACTGGAAGAAATCTCTATCCTCATGGAGGCTACACTCTAGCAGGGGTGGGTGGACATAGACAAACAAACAATAAATTAAAGTACATGGTATATCTGATGGTGATGAGCACTGCAGAGAATGTGAATTAGGGCGGGTGGATAGGAAATCCTGGGGCGTGAGAAGGGTTGCAGTTTTAAATAGGATGGTTCAGGAAAGCTTCAGTAAAAGCTACCGTTTGAGCAAAGTCTTCAGGAAGGGGAGGAAGTGAGCCTGGTAGACACCCGGAGAAAAAGTCTTCCGGGTAGAGGGAACAGCAAGTGCAAAGGATCCGAGGCAGGGGGATGAATAAATAGGTCAGCCAGGCAGAAAGGGCATGAGCCAGAGGGAAGGGTTGAAGTGGATGAGGTGGGAGAGATAACGGAGGCCGGATTGTGCACGCACAGCTGGCTGTTTACAGCGAGGACTTTGGCATTTGTTTGGCATGGAATGCGGAACCAGTGGGGATTTTGAGAAGAGGCGTGGCATGATGTGATTCCATGATTGCAGGACCACTTCTGTATCTATTGGAGACAGACTCATGTGGAGGCGAAGGCAGAGCCGGAAGACCATTGGAACTACTGTCCCAACCCAGAGGAGAGATGACTGGGGCTTGGACTGGTGGAGACTGGGAGAAATAATGGATGTTCTGTGTGTATTCTGGAACTACTAGAATATGCTGATGGTTGATTGTGTGAGATAAAGGAATGGAGTCAAGGATCCTCCAAGCTTGTGGGCCTGAATACGGGAAGCAGTTACTGAGATGGGGTAGTGCTAATTACTTCACATGCAGTAGACAACCCACTGCTCAGCCCTGTAAGACTGTAACATTATACTCATTTTATAGATGAAGAAACTGAGTCTTTCGAAACTTAAGTAAACTGTTAAGATCATAAATACGTGAAATAGGATTTAGACCCAAGTCTCTGATATTTATTATCTCAGACTCCTAACTCCCAAAGCCCCAGTTTTTTTCTCTGTAAAAAGAATCTTATTATCTTATCTATACCCACAGGATTGTAAAGGTTGTGTGAGAATGAATGTAAAAATGTTTTATAAACTACAATGTACTATACAATTCCGTATGTTATCTATTGCTATGTAACAAAATAGCCCAAATTTTATGATGTAAAATAACAATAATTTATTATTATCTCCCACGCTTCTGGAGGTTGACAGGGCTTGACTTGGTAGTTCTTGCTTGGATCTCTCGCGTGCTTGCAGTCAGATAGTGCTGGGGTCAAAGTCACCTTAAAGACTTCCGCACTCACGTGTCTGGTGGGTGATGCTGGCTGTTGGTTAGGACCTCAGTGGGATTGTCGGCTAAAACACCAACCCACGGCCTCTTCATGTGACCCAGGCTTCCTCACAGCGTGGTGGCTGGGTTCCAAGAGCAAGCATCCCTAAGAGAAAGAATCAAGTAGAAGCTGTATTGTCTTTTATGATTGAGCCTGGGCAGTCACATGGAATCCCTTCTGCCATACTCTATTGGAGGCAGTCAGAGTTCCACCAGGTTCAAGGGAAGGTATGTAGACACCATCTCTTGGTGGAGAAGTAGCAAAGTCACATATAAGACACATATTAAGAACAGCATTTTGGGGGATGGCCTGGTGGTGTAGTGGTTAAGTTTGCACGCTCAACTTCTGTGGCCCGGGGTTCGTGGGTTCAGTCCTGGGCACGGACCTCTGCACCACTCATCAAGCCTCGCTGTGGCAGTGTCCCATATATAAAGCAGAGGAAGACCAGCACAGATGTTAGTTCAGGGCCAATCTTCCTCACCAAAAAAAAAAAAAAAAGAAAGAAAGAAAAGAAAAGGATGTGGGATGAGAGATATTGTTACTGCCATCTTTGGAAAATATGATCTACAACAAAGTGGAAGATATTTTTAGAAGGGAAGTTCATCAAGGCAAGAAGCCTTGACAAAATTAGTGAGATTGGGCTCTGCGTTTAAGCCAGACACAAGTAAACAGAGAAATTTAGAGGCGGTAACTAGGAACAGCCTCCCAGGGTTGCAGCAGAGTAAGCAGACAGCATCACACAGCCAGATGATGATGGATGTCTTGGCCCAGAACAGGAAAATTCTGCTCATTGTTGCATTTTTTCCTATCTTTTTTATGATGTGTTCCTAAAAGTATGAAAAAGAGCCCCAGGTAATAATGTTATAGAAAAAATAAAAGCTATAGGGAAACACAGCAGAAAAACAATTACCCCTCATCCCACCACACAACTAGAATTGAGTAAATGTGCTGGTGTTGGGTCCTGTTGTCTGCCTGAGTGGAGCCAGTGCAGAGCATAAGGGGTTTGGGCTTGGAAATCCCACAGACCTGGGTTTGAGTTCTCTTTTCATTGGATGATGTCGGGCAAGTTACTTAACTTCTCTGTGCCTCAACTTCCCAATCTAGAAAATGCTGATAATTATGAAATAATCTTATAATATGGTCCAGGGGCTGGGAACTAGTAAGTTCTCAATGCGTATTAGCTTATAAAATCACTATTAAGTAAATATAACATTCTTTTTACAAAAATGGTCTCATTTACAAAAACACCATGCATGCTGTTTTGAATCTGCTTTTTTCACATAACGGTTTTATGTTCAACATCTTTCTGTATGCCTCTGGAAACAGACACCTATATCACTGTCTTTATGAGATGCACACCTCCTCATTGTATACATGAACTACAATTTGTTTCACAGCTTCTAACTGTTGGATATTTAGCTTTTTAAAAAATTAGTTTCTACCTATTGTATGTAATACTGCAATAATCAACTTAAATACTTGCCTAATTATTTTCTTACTTCTTGGTACATTTGTTCAATAAACGGATGAATATTGGTGAATTTCTGGAAGTGGATTTGCTGGGCCCAAACTGGCCCATTCAAGTTTTTTTTTTCAGCTCACTTTTTATTATGAAAAAATTCAAACCAACAGAAAATTAGAAAGGATTGTATAATGAACAGTAATATATGGCTATCACGTATATTTATCCTGTTAACATGCTGCCATATTTGCTTGATTTATGTTTTTCTTAAGTATTTAAAAATCAAACACATCCATCATGACATTTTGCCCTAACATTGTAGTGTGTTTCATGACAATGAGGACGTTTTCCTACATAACCATTATACCATTATCATACATAACAAAATTAAGTAAATTCCCTAATATCATCTAATACAGCTTATTTTTAAATTTCCTGATTGTCCAAAATGCCTTTTACATCTTTTACAGTATTTTTTTTCAAATCAGGACCCAATCAAGAACCTGAATTACCTTTGGCTATTAGTGTCTCTTAAGTGTCTTACAGCTAAAGCAGTCCCTATCAACTTTGATCCCCCCTTTTAACATTGACTTGTTGAGGAGCCCAAGCTGGTTGACCTTTTCCCCTTCTGATCATTACAAACCCTCACTTTAAAGAAAATTCTCAGAAGTGAAATTGTCGGACCGAAAGGCCATGCTGGTTGTAGGCAGCCCTCCTGGTGTGAGCACCTAGCACCGTGCAGTGTGGGCTGCTCCAAAATGAGGCCCTACTTGGTAGACAGACGCCCTTAATTACAAGGGTTAGCTTTGGCAGTTCTCTGGAGAGGGCTCACCCTTCCAGGAGGGATTCAGGAGTCCGTTGTTCAGTACAAAGTTTCCTCCGGGTAGGTGAGTCTTTCCTGGGTACATTTCTGCTCCTGCTGGTGGGGTGGCGGAGAGTAGACCTTAACACTCACAGATGTCCATTGAAATCCTGGTTCTGCCTGTTACTAGGGTAACTTGTCACCTTGGAAAAACCACTTAAAATTCCATTCTATTTTGCACTCTTATATGTGCAAGAGACAGAGTCCTTTCTGATGGACACGCCTGTCTTACACACTGCTGGGTGGCAGAGACTGCCACTGAGAAGTGGGCAAGTCTCTTATCCTCCAAGACAGGGCTCCTCGAACATTTATGTGCATAAGAACCACCTGGAGGGCAAGGAGGGCATGTAATAATCAGAGATTCCCCTGAGATTCTGATTCAGGTGATAGGATCCAAGAATCTACTTTTCTTAACAGCCACCCTAAGAGACTTCAACTCAGGTGGTCCAGGGACCAAACTTGAAAAAATCTGATCCGGGAACCTCAGTTTACTTGTCAGTATTAGGTAACACTTTATAGCAATTACTATGTGCCAGACGCCCTTCTAACTACTCTACACACATTGGCTATCAATCCTCACAGCCACCTTGTGAGCTAGATACTCCTTGTACCCATGTTTTATAAATGAGGAAATTTAGTCTCAGACAGGGTAAATTGCCCAAGGTTCACACTGCTAGTTGGTGACAGAGCCAAGAGATGATAATACATGTGAAATAAAACTTAAATTGATTTTTAAATTCTTAGAGTAAGAGGTTACTACTATTTGGTGGTGTGCAAGGAGAATTTCCCATTATGGTCAAAGAGGTATGTCTGAAGTACTCTTTGTCATTTTACTGAAACCGAGGCCGACTATCCAGACAGTGGATGAATGCTTGGCAAATAGATTCACTCAATCAATAAATATGTTCTAATATATTCCAATACTCTGCAAATGTTAGTCCTTGAGCCCTCACACTGATGATACACTTCTATATGTCCTCTCTTGAATTTTCTTCCTGATCCAGTTCTGCTATGTCCACACAATCCCACCAACTAGAGGTCCAGTTGATCAGTCACAGCAACCATGGATTGACAAGTGACCTTGCTGCCTTTGTTTTTTCCTCTGCGTCTGCTGTGTTGATATGGTGGGTAAATCTTTGAACTGGAGCTCTTCAATGCAGAGTCCAAGTACTGATCATGTCACCGGTCATTGTGAGACTGTAGTCTGGTCCCTTTGCCGCTTAAGGCTTCCAATTTGCTCACATAAAGGATGATGTTTAAAAGGATGGGTTTGGATTCAAATTTCAGCTCTGACATCAGGAAAATGGATTACAGTCTTTGATCGTGAGTTGCCTCCTCTATCAGGTGAGGTGATGTTCTCAGTCATTAGCAGTGAGGGCTTTGGAGATATTTTGCCTGTGTTTGAGTCTCACCTCAATTGTTTATCAGCTCTGCGAACCTTTGGAAAATAACTTGCCTTCTCTGTAAAATGGGGCAAATAACATCTACGCTAGAGGATTAGTGTGAGGATGGAATGAGTACTATAGTAATGCCCTGAGCACAGAGCCTGGCATATAGTAAATCATCACTAACGTTAGCCATGTTATTGCTATGAAAATGGGGCCATCATACCTACTCTCTTGGGAGTTTGAAAGAATGTTTGTAAATTATTCTGATGTTTTGAAACTGCTCTATAAATAGTAATTGTTATGACTGTTATCACTATACCATGAGGTTAAGCTCAGAGATTTACAAGAATTTTTCCAGTGATAACATTCTGTGATTTTTAAAAAATAACAAAATAAATGACCTGCCATTTTAACTTTGAGAGATGTGGCGCCACCACAAGAAATAACCACGTGATGTTTCTAAGACTCTTTAGGTGATGAGGAGCTCTGAACTCAGGTCTGCCTTCCAGAAAACAAGCTGTCGGCTTAAAGGGTGAGAATTGATATAGATGTTTCTAGCGAGAAATTTCAGTACCTGAAGATTAGACAAGATCATTGAGATTCACTATTCTTTCAACTAATGGAAATGTCAGTTCTTTTGAGAGTGGTTACATTATTCAATTTGGGGATAAGAAACACACAATCCTAAAGGATGCTTTTAGAAACCAAAGTTAAGTCTTAGACTATCCTGTTCTGATACCATCCTGGTGAACCTATCCAGCTCCCCCTGTACCCTGGGAGAGATTGTCGTGGTGAGGTTGCCAAATAAAATACAAGATGCCCAGGTAAATTTGAAATTCAGGTAAACAATGAATATATTTTAGTATAACTATGTTTACTTATGTATGTGTATATGGACAAGTATGTCTCAAATATTGCAAATATTTATTGGCTAAATATGGTAACTCTAAGCTGTGGTGCAGGCAGTGCTTCTCAGACTTCACTATGCACATAAATCCCTTGGGAATCTCCTTAAAATGCAGATTCTTATTCAGTGGTTGTGATGTTGAGGCTGCTGTTTTGAGGATCACATCCGAGTGGAAAGGGTGAAGGGTAGAGTTCCTCAAACTTGCCGGGTAGCAGAATCACCTGTGATGCTGGTTGAAAATACAGATACTTTGCCGTAACAACAGACCACAGACTGTGTGGTTTAAACAACAGAAAGCCTGGAAATCCAAGATCAAGGTACCAGCTGGGTTTGGTTTCTCCTGAGGCCTTTCTCTTTGGCTTGCAGAGAGCCAGCCTCTTGCTGTCTCTTCACATGGTCTTTTCTCTGTGCCCACATGCCCCTGGAGTCTCTCTGTGTGTCCTGTTCTCCTCGTGTTATAAAGACACCAAACAGATTGGACTAGGATCTACCCTAACAGCCTCATTTTAACTCAATGACCTCTACAAAGGCCGTATCTCCAAAGAAAGTCATATTCTGAGGGACTAGGGGTTAGGGCTTTAACATAGGAATTTTGGGGGGACACAATTTAATCCATAACACTATGTAAGACTCTCGGAGACAGAATTTCTGTGGGAAGGATTTGCAGAGGCTTAACAATGTTGCCAGCAAGAAGCACTGGTTGAAGAATAACATACCAGGTGAGTTTTATCAGGCAAATGTAAGAAATCTGGTCAATGAATCTTAAACTTGAGCATGAATCAGAATGACCTGAAGAACTTGTTAATCCCCTCCAAGTTTCTGATTTGAGAGTTTGAGGTGGAACTCCAGATTCTGGTTTTCTAAGAAGCAGCCATTCTTCAGATCTACCACCTTAGACAAATCTCCACACCTCTCTAAAAAGCAGGGACAGTAGTAACATGTTCCTCATGTGGCTGGAGTGTGGATTTCCTGAGATTAGGAGGCAAAAGCTCTTGGGGACTCCAGAGCCCTATATTAGATTTAGGTGAGTTACAGTGATACCTTTTCTACAAGTTCTAAAACATACTAACCAAAGTCATTGTATTTTCAAGAACAGAAAAATGTTGACTTTTTTTTTTTAACTTTCCTCTAACTCTATTCTTGAAAAAAGTCAGTGAACTGTATTTCATTCTTGTCACCATAATGGTCTTTATTAAATAGCACATTATTAGATTCCACGAGGCCATTTTCCTAGATGCAATGGGGGTTTGAAGATCAAATCTACCCACTTTGGGGATGCAAAAGAGTTAGAAGGACCCAAAATCATGTGATTAAACCTTCAGTCTCCTGAGAAAATGCTTTCTTCTTACGACTAGAATTCCTGAGACAAGAGTTACTTTGATGTCGATTGTGTTAATAAACATGTAAACGAAGTCTTCCAGAAAGAGTAATCAATAGCGTTTTTTTTACAAATCTCTAAAGCACTTATGAGACTGAGCCTTTCTGGCATGTTAGAAGTCTATAGTTTAGCCAATCCAGATAAATAAAGAGGTCTTAAGAAAATGTCCTTTTCTCTAAATGGTAGTTTCATAAGGGTATCCCATTAAAAACCAATACTCTGTCATTTGCTCTTTTTTCTGAAATGGGAAGTGATTGGCTGATATGCAATTTTAAAGGTCTTGTTTATAATAATGGAATCATAAGTTGATGGTTTTATTGTCATAAATAGCGGGTCAGAGCATCTCTTGGAAGTCCAAGAAACCAGAGCGGGGAGATGGTTTCTGCTGTTGTGTGCTCTTCTTAAACAGGCTACTTTCAGAACTTAGTCTCCCCTTTGATGCAACGGGTTTAAGAATGCTACCTACTAGGTGAGAATTAAATATGTGCAAAGCCCCTTCTATGCACATGGTTAAACATAGTTAGCTACATAAATGGCAGGTGTTTTATTATTTATATGGTTATACATTTGAATGTGTTGTCATTATTTTTTCTGCTCATTTTAACTTTTTCATTTTCTTCCTTTCCTTGGTCTTCCTAACCGAACAATCAAAACATCAGATCTGTTTTGAGTTAGTGCACTTTGACCAGAAACATTGTGAGGTAGGCTATTTGTTTATTTGTTTTCTTTTTGACTTTAAGTGATAAGGAAGCTGAGACTCAGAGTTTAAATAATTTGACCAAGGTCAACCAGCTGGTTGGGACAAAGCAGAGTCTGAACACAGGATTCTGACTGCAAACGCCATTCTCTTGGGTTTAGGCTCCTCCACTTGTTCTGGACTCAAGGTTGACGGTTATTGGGTTTTAATGTTGAACACTGATATAGGGAAAAGATGTACAATTCACTACTGTTAACTTAGGGGCAAACCATCCAGCTGGTTCGGTAGTTGATTCTTTGGTCTCTTGGACAACAGATTTTGGCTGTTGGGTTCGTTAATAATTCTGCAAGAGATTTATCAATTTAACACTGTGGAATTCTTGGTTAAGAGGTAAAGAATGGTTGAAGAGTAGAACGAGTCTTCTGTTGAAAACTAAGATGTGGTATTCAAAATGTCTAATCAGACTGGATGCTGGGGTGTTAGTCTATCTGTGTTAATGCTTTAGCTGCTAGATTGAAGAAGTTCTGGGCAGCTGGGGTAGAGGTTGGATACTTGGGAGCTTAGGGCAGTGGCTATTTACCAACCAATCAGTGTTTAAATAGCTTAACTACTGGCACAGCAATACCATTGTGAACAGGGTGAATATCTACAAAGGTTGAAAGCTTGAGTTCCTAAATATCCCCATTCCTTTGGATATTCAATGAAGATTGACATTAGTGGTACAAAAACAAATTTGCAGCACCAAGATTTTTAATTTTGGGGGCTAGTAAGAACTATAAAATAAAGGTTAAAATTAGGGTTTAAACTAAAAATGCCAGATACTCTTAACATAAGTATGCATCATAATTGTCTATGCAGATTTACCAAAATTCTTGTGCCTATGAAATTTGCTATGATTTTGATTCAGTAAGAGTGGAGTGTGTCCCTGGAATCTGTGTTTTTGTGAGTCTTCCTTAGATGCATCTGATCCGTGTTGTATTGGACATCTTTTGTTTTACCCTCCAGATGTAGACTCAACTTTTTTTTTACCATGCCCTATTCTCAGAAGGCCAAGCTCTATGGACTGGACTGCCTTGGTGAACTCCCTTGTTTTCTGGCTTCCTATTGGGAACAGCCAATGGAAAGCCCTGGAAGGATATGGGAGAAGGGAAGGAGGGAGAGGCTGGGGCATTTTATTCCTTTGGCTCCCTCCTTAAGGGATCACTTTGCACTGGCTGTCACTTTAACAAAAATCACAGATCTTTGGAAGTAGCCCCTTTCCTTTTGTCTCTTTCTTTCCAAGTTCTCATAACTCCTCTTTCCTGGCCTCTTCCAGCTAAGGGGTGAGAACAGCTCTGTTGGCACTAACATCAGGGCACTGTTACAGTCTTTATGGTTTTCTTACACCCTTTGTAAATAAGTCCTTTATTAAAACTCTCCTCGTTATTCTATTTGACTGTGCCATTTATTTCCTGCTGGGACTCTGCCTAACAGACACTACCTTATCTACTTCCCTAACCTTTCACTGGACTTAAAGGATCTGTAAGAAACCTCCCATTACCAACACTGACTCTTTCCATAGCTCAGATAAGTCAGAATAAATTCTGTCATGGTTGGTTTCTCCAAGGTGCAAAGAGAAATACGGAAAACCAGCTGGAATTCTAACATTTACCTTCTAATATCCTGCTTCCTTTGTGTGAAATCTCTGAAGAAAGTCTGGCCAATCCCAGATGGCAAGCAAATAAACTGACAATGATCCAAGGGACAAAAAAACCTGGCCAATCCCAGATGGCAAGCAAATAAACTGACAATGATCCAAGGGACAAAAAAACCTAAGTGGACATTGTAAGTTTTATTCAAATTATGCAATATGATTAAAATATAAAGGAGTTTGCTCCCAAGGAGAAATACTTAAAGAGGCCTTAACTAGGTCTCTGTTTGACAGCAGAATTTTATGCCTCTCAGTATTTGCATGGTCAATTAATCCCTTAAAGTGATGACTAGTAGGCAATTTATTTGGATGGTACAAGAGGCTAATTGGTAATATTGTTACACAAAATCTTGTGGGTAAAAATTATGCCTGTCTTTTAAAAAATGTGCCTTTGGTATTTGAAGGGAGAGCTCTAGCGCCTTGGGCCTCAGAGGAATTCAGTCTGCCGATGTCAGAATTAATGAAGAATTTGGAAACTTAAGTGTACGATGGATGGAGTGAAAAATGCATTAAAGGTTAATGACATTAGACTAGCAGGAGAGCCACATTTTCTGGTGATCATAGACTCTGAGGCTTTCATCTGCAAATGCCTGGGAGAATGTTGAACATCTTGGAATTTGTCCCATCACCTTTGGTTAAATTTTATCAGCCTGCTATTCAGCAAGATGCTCCAAGGGAACTCCCCCTACCCTCCAGCTCTGACCTGTTCCTTCATTCAAAAAATGTTTTTTGAGTACCTACTCTGTGCCAGGAACCTTTAAAAAAACTGAAAATGGTGATGAGTCAAACACATACATTGCCTTCTCTCGTGGGGATTACAATGGAGTGAAATGGACAGGTTTTCTTAAATAACAGAATGAGTACACATTTACATTCTGAGCTACAGATATTGCATTGCTTATAATATTATGTACTCGAAAAACAAGAAATCTTCCTGTTTCAAAACACCCTAAACACTGGATGAAATATAATAAGAAACATTTCAAATGTGGGGTTGAAGCCCTCCAAAAATCAGAGAAATTCTCAGAAGCCAGAAAAAATAAAAACAAAACCTGAAAATGAGAGAGGAGCATGTGCTAAAGATCCGGTTGCTTTGTTTGTGGAGCAAAAAGGGAAAATTCTCCCAGATAGCACATACAAGGGAACAGTTCACCCTGAATGAGAATCAATAGACACACTGGACAGTAGAATTTAAGCCCCTCAACTAAGGTAATATTCTGAAGGAAAGCAAGATTGTGCTCCAAGAGCATTGAGCCAAATAATCTGGCATAAAGTGGGCCAGCCATGTGTTGTGGAAGCTTCGCTGAAGACACCATGCTAGGAGTGGGCTCTGAGGGATGAGTTGGACTGATGGAGTTGTGGTCAGTCCTAGCAGAAAGTTGACCGCGTGAAAAGTTGTCTGTGGCAGGGGGGGTCCTGGTATGTCGGAAGGACTGAAAGGCTGCTGGGGCTGGAGAGAGAGTTGAAGGGGAAAATCGTGCAGTACCAGACTTGAAATCTAAGCCAGTAAAGGGCCAGTCTTCACAGCCAGGATTTTCACCCACATCCGGAAAGGAATGGGCAACTATTGAGTGTTTTAAGCAGTGTGACAACATCAGAATTTCTGTTTTAAAATCTCCTTCTTGTCACTTTGTTTAGTAGGAAGAGCAGCAGGGTAAGAGTAGAAGATGATCCAGGTGACAGAGCATGTGGCTTAAACCCTGGTGGAACCAGAACATCGTGAACAGAGCATCATGAAATGCAGAGAGGTGAGACAGCCGCTAGAGAAGACTATAGGACTTTATTCAGGGCTTCAGTTATATGTCCGGTGTTTAAAAGGAGTAGACAGAATACTCTAACATAAGCAAAAAACCTGCATTATACACATGCATGGATTTTTCCAGTTGAAGCATTTAAAAACAAAACATGAAATATAGAACACCAAAACAAACCACCACCAAAACCAAAAATTTGTTTTTAAGGAATGAAGAAGAAAAATACAGTTGCATTAAGTTCTGGTGCAGAAGTGGATACAGAATATTTATTTCAGGATTAATATATGGCAATGTTTATTCACGTCCTCCGCCCTGCCCTAATTCCGCACTCTTCCACCTCCACATACCATTTTTCCTCTGGCTCCCTCTCTTCCCCTAATGACTCAGTTCCTTCCCCTCCTTCTTTCCATGTCTTCATTTGGCTAATTTTTATTTCTTTCAGATTTTTAAATTAATAACAAAAACTAACACCATTTGAGAGGTTTTGTTTGATGGCTGTGCTGAGTGCTTCTAGGCAGATAATTTTTTAGTTCTTACAATGACTCTGTGAGGTAGGTGCTTACATTCCCATTTGCAGATGAGAAAACTGAGCCTCAGGTAAACCAAATTACGTGATAAAAGGTCCGAAACTTAGTAATGGTAGAACCAGGATTTAAACCCAAGCATTCCTTTAAAAAGACTGGGGCACCCATAGACTTCGACACCTGTGCCTCAAACTTTAAATTGAATATATGTCGCCTGGGATCTTGCTAAAATACAGATTCTGATTCTGTTGGCCTGTGATGGGGCCACAGTTTTGCTGGTCCATGGACCCCACTTTGAGTAGCACTAGTGGACAATAGGCATTCAGTGAATATTTATTAAATGAAACAATGAATGAAACAATTTGGGAAAGAAAGTGCTAAGATGTGTATGTTAGTTGCTTTCTTTGGAAATCCTATTGTTGCCTTGCACTATGGTTGTCCGAGTAGTAATTTTTTAGCTAAATGTTGATTAAGCAGCTACTATGGCTAGGGCACTGTGGAAGATGCGTGGGTGAATGAAATATGACTTCTCTTCTGGGCTGGAAGCCGGAGATGGCATTGTCAGGCAGGCAAGGACTCTGGCTCAGCAGTAGTTCCTGAAATGCGGTCACCCCCAGCCTACTTTCCCTACCACTAGTCGTCACAAAGTAACCATTAGTGCCAATCTTGGTGCTAAGTGGTGTACATGCACCATTTCGTTTGAACCCCTCAACATTCCTACACTTGAAATACTATTGTTTTTCCTCTTTTACACATGGGGAAATCGTGGCAGAGAGCAGTTAAGTACCTTACCCAGGTTCACAGCAAGGCTGACATTGGAATCAAAGGGGTTCTAATTCCAGAGCCCCGTTTCTTTGCCATTATGCTCTTCTGCCAATCTGAAGCCGCAAAATTGCAAGCATAGAGAGTTGTGTTTTTTTCTTTTTTTAATTTTGAGAAATACAGAACATGTAAAATATAGAAAATTATATGACAAACACTGGGATTTTCACATTGATAAAGATTTACTTTTGTCAGTCTCGTTTCATAATTTTTAATATAAAAGAAACAAAACATAACAGGTAATGTTGACCTTCCCTTTACCCTTCCCTATTCCCATTTCCTCTCCTACCCTCTCCTGTGTTAGGGAGGTATACCTCAGGTCATGTTTACTATGTCTAGAAAATATTTTTTTTTTAATTTTTTGTTTATTGCAGTAACATTGGTTTATGACATTGTAAAAATTTCAGGCGTACATCATTGTACTTCTATTTCTTCATAGATTACATCATGTTCACCACCAAAATACTAATTACAACCCATCACCACACACATGTACCGAATTATCCCTTTCACCCTCCTCCCTCCCCCCTTCCCCTCTGGTAACCACCAATCCAATCTCTGTCCCTATGTGTTTGTTTATTGTTGTTATTATCTACTACTTAATGAAGGAAATCATACGGTATAGAAAATATTTTTCTAGAAAACATTTGTATATACACGTATATACAGTGATGCACTGCATAATGATGTTTTGGTCAACGACAGACCCCATATACAACAGTGGTCCCTTAAGATTAGTATCATATAGCCCCGGTGTGTAGTAGGCTATCCCATCTGGGTTTGTGTAAGTACACTCTGTGATGTTCATACAATGGCAAAATCGCCTAATGATGCATTTCTCAGAACGTATCTCCATCATTAAGCGATGCATGACTGTAGTATTGTTTGAGTATTTAAAATATTCAAAAATTATAATATGCTATATGAAACAATCTACAATGTACATTTTTCACTTGGCATTATGCTTTTTATATCTGTCCATGTTGAATCAATAGTATAGCTTTTTCATTTTACATTCTACTACATTCCATCTTAACTACCTATTCTACTATTGATGGAGGTTTAGGTTGTTTAGAATACAATTTCATGAATGCTGCTGTAAACATTCTCAAATAGTCTTCTGGGATACAAGTGCAAGAATTTCTATAGAGTATATACTTAGAAATGGAATTTTTGGGTCTAGATCTCCTTTTTAAAAATTACCAATATATTGCCAAATTGTTCTCAAAAGTGGTTGCAGCAGCTCAATTCCTTCCAGAAGTATACATTGTTATCAACACTTTGTGAGGTCAATTTTTCCCCCTATTTGAGGAGTATAAAATGGTGTCCTATTGTTAGTTTAATTTGCAGTACTTTGGTTGCTAGTCAAAGTTGAGCATTTTTTTTTCTGGTAATTGGGTTTCTACTTTGTTTGTATCTTTGGCTCATTTTTTCTAACTCTTTTGTAGAAGTTCTTATCTGTTCTGAATGCTGTTTCCTATTTGGTATGCATTACAAATAGCTGTTCGTATTCTCTTGCTTCTTTATATTAATTTTATGTTATCCATAAGCTGATACTTTTTATTTTGGGCAAATAATTTTTTTCTTTTGGAAATTGTGTTTTTCCTTTATTAAGGGCTTCTTTGTGAGAGGCAGCATAGTGGAATGGTTAGGAGATTTGTCTCTGGAGCCAGACTGCCTGAGATGGAAGCTGGATTCACTTTCCCATCCTATCCTGTCCTGTCCTATCTATCTTATCATATTGCATTCATGAAGACCTTTAGTACAATGTTGAACAGTAGAGGTGGTTGGAAGAGGTGGGGCCAGTGGAGTTCCTTGTGAAGTAGCAGCATTGTCTTGATTGGGAATTATAGAATTCCTTTTTAGGAATGTTCTGTCTAGCAGGCACTGAGGTAAGGATAGCTTTTGTTGCTGGTGCCTCATCCTTGTAGGAGTTTTGGTCAAGTGATTGTTTGCAGGGAGTAGTCATACTCTATTCTATATGAGTATAGCAGACTCAAGTCAGAAATGCTGAAAACTATTTTAGGTCCACCACTAATTTACTGTTGGACCTCATATGTTTTTTAGTTGCCTTTTTATTTGTTGATGTCCCTCTTGACTCATGAGGATAATGCCCAGGTTAATATTACTGTTCCAAAAGCCTAAAATTGTATCTGGCATATTATAGGCAGATATTTATTAAAGGATTAAATTCATGATCTCACTTTACCTCTCTGTTCAATGATATCTATAAAATGGGGTCAGTGGAACTTGCTCTACCTCCCACAATGAGTTGGGAAGATTAAATCAGATAATATTCTTTGAAAAGCTACCCACAGTTTATGACGACCACAGTTCACGGTGGATAGCAGCAGGGAAGGAAGCACGAGTAGGTGGTACCTTTTTCTGTCTCCCACACTAGAATGTGAATTCCATGAGAACAGGAATCTTGTCTGACTTGTTTGTGGCTGTGACCCAAGTGCCTAGAATAATGCCTGGAACTCAGAAATTTGTTGGATAAAAGGAGTAGAGTAGAATTTAATCAAGACCTTTGTTGTACTCAGAGAAAATAAAAGAGAACATAAAGTTGAATTCAAGGGTGTGATGTGAGAACATATATATTAGTGAGGGTGTATATGAGAAGAGTGGAAAAAGAAGAAAGTGGAAGAAAAAAATGGAAGCAAAAACTGTAAATGAGAATGAAGGAAAGATTGTCTAGGACTTAAAAAAATCCTAGACTGAAAAGGTCAATTTGATGTTTGGGGTTGGCTTTCTAACTGAATAGGATCGATTAAATGACTAATTTGATTGCATAAAACTGGTCATTAAGATAGTAAAGGAACCATAATTTAACTGTGAATTCTAGATTTAGTATTTGTAAGTCTATGAAGAGAAGTGAGAGACAAGAGTCTGCAGATCTCTGACCTTTTGCATTCTGTGGAAGTGCTTTAAGAGCTGGACAGTTGCCTGTGCTCTGAAAACAATAATAATGTATCCTGAAGAATTTTGAATTTATACTTGTGTTTTGTCCATCCTAGTATCCTTTGTATTCTCATAAAAGTGGTTTTAGTAGGCATCTGTTGTTTTTGCTTGCCCTGAATCTATTTCCCTTTTTTTCCCCTCCTAACAGCACCCCAATTTGTTTCCAGGAATAACTTCCCAGTCTCATTCATTTGATTTGTGTGAGGATGGACTACTCGTTCATCTCTAGGAGTGGCCATGTGACCCAGGCCAGGGTAATCAACATGGACCATTTTTCCGGTCACAATGCTTGACTCAGAGATGGAGCACAAGGCCCAAGATAGGCAAAGACACTCAATCTTGGCATATTATAGGCAGATATTTATTAAAGGATTAAATTCATGATCTCACTTGGGTCTACTTGTTGTGAAAGGGAAGTCATCCTTCCACTAGGGTTGCTGCATTGACTGTTACTCAAAGGAGAGAACCTGCCCAAGAGAAGCCAACCCAAAGGAAGTGAAACTAATAGAGGAAAAGTGAGTCCCAATGACCATGTTTGAGCAACTGAATTCTTTTTTGCTTGAAGCTCTTGTTTTCTAGCCATTTCAGTTAGGTCAGCCAATAAATTCTCTACTTCATTTAATTTGAGTGGAGGTTCACTTGCAATTCAAAAGAGTCTTGATTAATAAGCTTTGATTTTTTTAAAAAACTTTTCAATGGAATTGATCCTTGAAAGCAAAGCCCTCAGGCCTAGGCTGGTGAAATTCAGGAGTATATATTATACACCTTATTCTAGGTAATTAGTTATTGAAAACACATCTTTGGAAACTTGATCTCTCACCAGTGTTTGCTAGAGGTGGTTTGCATATCTATAACTAGAATTAGATGATCTCAAGTTTATTCCAGGTCAAAAATGTAAAATTCTGGGACAGCTTGTCTTGTAATGACCTCCTGGTCTCTCTTGTATTTGCTAGCAGCTTCCGATGACTAAGGCTAACTCCTACCAGGTTCCAGAGTGTACTCCTGCCATTTGTCAACTTACAAAATGGCAAGTAAGAGGCAAAGTATTTATTTGAGATCAATGAATTGCAATTTGGGGAGCACAGATTCAGGTAGAAACTCAAATAGTGTCCCATTTACAGGAGAATTATGGGAAAAAGGGAGGAAGATGAAGTAAGTTATATTAAAGAAGATTCCATTGGTGCTAGATGAATAAGGCTAGGTTTGTACTTCATAGATTGGCGTGAGATTCGGTCATCAGGCAAAAGGCTAGACTTGTACTTCAGTGATTGGTTAGTGATTCCATCATCAGCAAAGTCCAGTTTCATCAGTCCTTACAAACAGGATCTTCTTGTCTTTACTGACTTCTTAGAATGTTGGCAGTTTGATCTAGTTTGGAAGATAAAGAAAACAAGACACGCAAGGCAATTCCTCTGAAATAGCTGCTTTGGCTCTATTTTACTATGGCTCCGCTCATGTCATCTTTCACACATTCATCCCCCTTTCTTATTTCTGCTCATGTTTCTGATAACACAAGCAGGCACTGCAGCTGTGATAATGGTGACAAAAATTGCTAACATTTTGAATCCTCACAATACCAAGAACTTCACGTAAGTCATTTCACTGAATCTTTCCAAGAACCCAATGAGGTAGGAAATAATATGTAGTGTGTAATCATTGATCCAGCATGAGAATCTTGGGTTTATTCAGTTTAACTTTACCCCACCTACCCCTCACCTTAATTAATGTCCAGAGTCTCATTACCATTTGAGGGGCTTACAGCTTCCCTAAGGCGTTGAGAGGTGTATTCATGGGGTGTCACTGGGCCAAATCAGGTGAAATCTACGAAGTGTTTTTCCATAAATACACATCATTCCTGCTGGGTGTTTATGGGTGAGGTTCTGTTCTTTTGGCTTTCAAGGGAAGATCAACTGATACATTCTTCCTTCAGCCATGGCTGGGCAATTTGTGATGAGCGTGATAGCTCATCTCCTACATGACCCACCGGTCTGTGTGAACAGTGCCACTCCAAGTGATCCTTCCATGAGTTTGCATACCTGGATCTTCCTGGGTAGATTATCTTCAATCTTTTCCGGCAGTTGTTCCCAGGATCAGATTCTCACCTCTCAGAGCTTTTTAAAAAATTTAAGGTATTCTTCCACTTTACTTTGATCTCTCTGCTGCCTTCTCTCTCTTATTCTTTTTGGGAATATTTTCTCTTCTTGTTCTTTCACAGTTGACAGGAAGGCATCAAACTCACAGCAGAAATAATAAGGAACCGAGAAAAAAAAAATAGCTCTCTTTTCTTTGAAATCAAGAACTGATACTTGAAACCATGCCAGGAAGTGAAGGGAAATTCTTAGACTTAATCTTCCAGTTTCATAAAGAACTAAGAAAAAGGAGTTGACTTTGCTTATTAAAACATCATAAATGTTCTTATTCTAAAACCATTTCAATCTTCATTTTAGAGATTAGGAAACTGAGGCTCAGAGAATTTAAGTAACAAGTCAGAGGTCATAGAGTTAAGAAGCTGCAGAGTTCTGGGTCAAACCTAGATGGGACTGAGGATAAAACCCTACTATTGTCCATTGAGCTTAGAAGTGGGCAGGATGTGGCCCATGATGTATTCTTGGCAAAATGATACTAGAAAAATGTCACAAATAATGGATTCTAGAAAAAACCAACATAAGTCAAAATTTGTTAGGTTCTCTTTTCCACAGATTGTTATGGGAATGAACCAATAAAATGTTTAGAAGTCCATGCAAATTTCTAAAAAAAAAAAAAAAATATATATATATATATGTATATATAAAACCCATAATAGTCCTGGATGGTGTACATTTTTCTCTGAAATTCATAGTTTATAGACAAACACCTAGGCAATTGTTTTGGCTCTAAGTTTTAAAAAGAACTTTGATATGTTCTATATGTATCTTTACTGATTAAATTTTGAAGCCAACACCTGTTTATAACCCATTCATAGCTTTATTTCTCAATATCTAGTGGGCTGTGGGGTTAACGGTTTTAAATAATTTTAGTCCTCATATAATAGCTGTGAACATAGTACTTTGTGATCCTGTAGGAAATGAAAACTATTCTTTCTATATAAACAGCTATTGGCTTTTCACATTTCACATGAAAATTTTTGATGGTTAAAAAATTTCTGGGCTGGCCCGTGGCTTAGCAGTTAAGTGCACGCGCTCCGCTGCTGGCGGCCGGGGTTCAGATCCCGGGCGTGCACCGACACACCGCTTCTCCGGCCATGCTGAGGCCGCGTCCCACATACAGCAACTAGAAGGATGTGCAGCTATGACATACAACAATCTACTGGGGCTTTGGGGGGAAAATAAATAAATAAATAAATAAAATCTTTAAAAAAAAATTTTTCTTCTCACTAGTTCTTGGTATATCTTCCTGTTTCATTTCTTGTGTCATGGTGTAGGAAACAAATAGATATGTATTTAATGTCATAAGAGAATCTAGCCACATCCAAAGTAGAACAGTTAATTATACAAGGTTCAACTTGCACAGGAATGACTTACAAACCTGATAGTGAAATCTGCTTTTGATTAGCAATTTCCAGCTGCAAAAACTGAACATCACTTTCCACAAAACTAGACTTTCAAATAAGGGAGTACCTGACAACTTGTTGCTATATAACCACATGTCTTTGCTAACTGGTGTAAATGGTCACTTATAAGTTACTAATAGTTCTTCTGTTGTGCATTTTCTTTCATGGCCTAAGAATGAAGGCATTGGCTGGATAGTGGTACAAATGTTTTACATTATAGGTTGATGTAGACAGTATGTTAGTTGCTGTACACTGGATAGTGGTAGACATTGTATGGACATGGTATGTCAGTTACTGGACTCCAGGTAACATTAGAAATTCTTCTCCATGTTCTTTATATAAAGAGGGAAGTGGCTATTTTTTTTTTTTCTTAAAACCCATCATGAAAGACTCCTTACAATATAGTGGTTGTATCAAAGTTGGGAGGGGCAGTTAATGTGAAAAATGCCAATATGAAAATGAAAATCTAACATGACAAGCTAAAAAGGTGGAGAATTTCCTTAAGATTAATTCTGCTAACAATAAATGTTCAGAGGCATCAAAAATCCAAGAATGAAATCGGGATGATTTGGATTAAAATCTACTCAGGAGGGGAAAAAAATAGAGGTCTTAGGTGACAACGAACACTGCTTACATAATGTAGCTGCTTAAACAGATGAGGCGACCTTCGGATCACTACATATAGCATCGTCAGGTTATATCTAGAATGTGGCCTCCTTTCTTGAGGCAGTTGTTGACAGGTGGGAAAGTCTAAAATTCTAGGACGGCTTTATCTAAGAGAGACTTGGGGATGTTATTCAGAGATGTGAAGACCAAGGTAGAAATCACTTTTTCTTCTCCTCTGGCCTCCTGGTACTTTATACTCAACCTGTCGTAAAGGGAATTGAACATCATTCTCCCTCAGATTTGCTTCTTCTTCAGTATTCTCTCTAAAGTGGTAAAGGGAATACCACTGTTAAGATTAAAAGAGATAATGTGCCACTTAGCTGTGAGCTTGGCACATAGTAAGCTCTAAATAAATAGTGGCTGAGAGTTATAATGATTACTGTATGTCACTTCATTTAATCCTTCTGAGACCTTTATGAGGTAGGTACTACTATTACGTACATTTTTAGATGAGAAAACTAACTGTCATAGAAGTTAGATGGTTGAGCCAAGACAACACAGTCTGTAGGCTTCAGAGTAGGAGGCAAACTGAGGTCTCCCTGACCTCGGAGAAAGCTTATACTGTTAACCAATAACCTCCACTGCCTCTCAAGAGTGTCTAATACAGTTGGATAATGATGATGAAGTGGTAAGAGATTATGATTTCCACATTCCTTTTAACTTGTTCTGAAAGTCTTGCTACTTTACTTTGGGTCTTTGGAGTTCTCAGCACCACTTCTTTGTACTTGGAATGTTCTTCTCAGCTAGAGAAAGAGAACTGTATTAGCTATTAAATTGGATACATGGCTATATACTATTTTCTGATTGAACTTTTTATCACTTCAAAGCCTTCAAGTACGGTTTAATGGTGTTTTAGCTGTCACTGGAATTAAAAGTCGAGTGCCATTGTATGCTCGTTTTTGTCCCCCATTCGGCTGATGTTTAGAGAAATAATTATTCTACTTGAGGCTTGCAAGGACATGTGTACCATGAAACAAACAATAAAAATAGACCTCTTGAGGTGTGCCATGGATTTTTATTTCCCCTTAGTATTTCTCACTGAGAACAACTCACTGCCTACATTTTTGACCCACTATAACTTTGTACTTAATAGAAAAGTAAAGAGACCTTAGATCTAACTCTCCCAAATTTATATCATCACTAAATCACACAGTAAACAACAGAAAAAATCTTCTAGTCCTTAAGGTTGCCAACGTAGGGGAGCAAAAGTAGAGTTAGCTATTGCCAGGCACTGATTAAACACACCCAAAGTGGTCGTTCTCCAAAGAGACTCATGGGGTGGACTGAGCAGAATCACAATTTCCCAGAGAGAAATTTACATCCTTCCCTATCCCTCCTTCGACTATACCAAGGGATAGGCGTCTTTCCTCTGATTAAATTTCACAAGATTTTATTGCATATCTTTTGCCAGTTGAAATCTGCTGGTTTTGACTTCATTTCCCAGTTAGAGCAACACATCTACTTAACGTTCTTCCTTTTTATCACGTGTGTCGAGTAATCATTGTATGCTAGGTCGTGTGAGGAAATGGGATGAATAAGAGGCCCAGCTCCTGGCCTTGAGAAACAGACCTATTAATTTTGTATCTTCTGTATTATTCAACACAACTCCTGGTTTGAGACATTCAGGACATGCTTAACAGATTCTTGTTAACCTGGTATGCTTAAGAATGAGGCAAGAAGGTGATGAAGCCCTGATTTTGTCCCAAAAATAACCATGAGAAGCTTTCTCAATCAACTCCACCTGCGGCATATGGCACAGGAGCAGCAGCAGTTCTAACCCATTCTAAGTCAGGAATATTGTGCTCTGGGAGCCATGGACCACATAGGTAAGGAATGGGTGAAGGGAACTGATCTTTAAGACAGGAAGGAGTTGTGGGGTTTGTGGGAACTGAAGAGGGCATGCTACATCTAAAAGTACCCAAATTTAAATCTCTGAAAATAAAAGAAAACAAGAAAGGGTCTACAGACCTGTAGGTTGCTAGTTGACCAGCTCTGGTTATAGAGAAACTGGGGCAAGTTCAGAGGTAAGTATCAAGGATATCAGGGGTTTAATCACGTCTTATGAGGAAGAGTTGGAGCTGGATACTTTTTCCTATGAAGGAAAGAACTCAAATAGAAGATAATACCTTATTCAGAAGTATTTCATTCAGAAAGACTGACTAGAGTGGGATAGGACTGACTTAGTGTCTGAGGCCAGTATTTAGAATTCAGAGAGAGAGAGAGATTTTGCTTGAATAAATTTGCTTGAGTTTTTGGAATGAATTCAGATGAGTAATGAGTTCCTGTCACTGAAGGTGTTCAAGCTTAGCTTGAAGAACTTATAGCTGGTATGTTGAAAGGGGTTGGATTTGAGGATATTTACAGTCTTTTACCAGTTTTGCTACTTTATGATTCCTTGAAGGTCAAGGTGCAGAGAAACACTCTGGGTGTATGGATAAGTGTGAGCATCTTTTCAGTTTCTTGCAGATGGAGTAGATGGGCTGTTTGTCTGTAATGCCAGTGTGTCCTGGAACTGGATATGTACTGAATGGAGGTTACACATGCCTTCAGTCTTAGAAATCTGTCAAACTCCGAGCATGAAATGCGTAGAGCATTGAATGAATATTATGGGCTTTGTATTTGAACAGTAATCAGCACTAATGGATATTTAAAAGAATATTCATTTTATTATTAAATAAAAAGGAGCTTTACAGTCTAGAGAATAAAGAAATTAATAGGTCTTCTGTCTAGTTAATTAGTTATCTATTATTACATAACAAATTGCTCCAAAGCATAGTAGCTTGAAACAACAATAATCATTTATTTTTATTTTTTTATTGAAGTATAATTGACATAACAATGTTATATTAGTTTCAGGTGTGCAACATAGGGATTTGATATTTTTACATGTTACGAAATGATCATCATGCTAAGTATAGTTACCATCTGTCACCATACAACATTATTACACTATTATTGACTACATTCCCTATGTGTACATTATATCCCCATGACTTATTTCTTTTATAACTGGAAGTTTTTAACCTCTTAATCCCCTTTAACTATTTTGCCCATCCCCTGCTAGCCTCCCCTCTGGCAAGCACTAGTTTGTTCTCTGTATCTATGAGTCTTTTTCTATATTGTTATGTTTGTTCATTTGTTTTGTTTTTTATATTTCACATATAAGTGAAATCATATGGTATTTGTCTTTCTCTGTATGAGTTATTTCACTTAGCATAATACTCTCCAAGTCCATCTTTGTTGTTGCAAATGGCAAGATTTCAATCTCTTCTATGGCTTAGTAATATTCCATTGTATATGTACACTACATCTTCTTTGTCCATTCATCTATTGATGGACACTTAGGTTGCTTACATATCTTGGCTATTGTAAATAATGTTGCAGTGAACATTGGGGTGCATATATCTTTTCAAATTATTGTTTTCATTTTGTTCAGATAAATACCCAGAAGTGGAATTGCTGGATCACATGGTAGTTCTATTTTTAATTTTTTGAGGAAACCCTTACTGTTTTCTGTAGTGGCTGTACCAATTTACATTCCTACCAACAGTGCACGAGAGTTCCTTTTTCTCCACACCCTTGCCAACACTTGTTATTTCTTGTATTTTTGATAATAGCCATTCTGACAAGTGTGAGGTGGTATCTCATTGTGGTTTTGATTTGCATTTCCTTAATGATTAGTGATATCCAGCATATTTTCATGTGCTTGTTGGCCATCTGTATATCTTCTTTGGAAAAATGTCTATTCAGGTCCTTTGCCCATTTTCTAATCAGATTGTTTTTTGATATTGAGTTGTATGAGTTCTTTATGTATTTTGGATGTCAACCCCGTATCGGATATATCATTTGTAAATATATTCTCCCATTTAGTAGGTTGCCTTTTTGCTTTGTTGATGGTTTCCTTCGCTGTGCAAAAGCTTTTTAGTTTGATGTAGTCTCATTTATTTATTTTTGCTTTTGTTTTTCTTGCCTGAGGTGACATATCCAAAAAAATATTGGTAAGATCAATGTCAAAGAGCTTACTGCCTATGTTTTCATCTACATATTTTATGGTTTTAGGTCTTACATTTAAGTCAAATCCATTTTGAGTTTATTTTTGTATATGGTGTAAGAAAATGGTCCAGTTTCATTCTTTTGCATATAGCTCTCCACTTCTCCCAGCACCATTTATTGAAGAGACTTTTCCCCTATTGTTTATTCTTAACTCCTTTGTTGTACATTACTTGACCGTATAGGCATGGGTTTATTTCTGGGCTCTCTATTCTGTTCCATCAACCTGTGTGTCTGTTTTTGTGCTAGGAGCATACTGTTTTGATTACCATAGTCTTGTAGTATAGTCTGAAATCAGGAAGCACAATACCTCTAGCTTTGTTCTTTCTCAAGACTGTTTTGGCTCTTCAGGGTCTTTTGTGGTTCCCTATAAATTTTAGGATTATTTGTTCTAGTTCTGTGAAAAATGCCATAGGTATTTTGATATAGATTGCAATGAAGCCATAAATTGCTTTGGCTAGTATGGACATTTTAATAATACTAATTCTTCCAACCTATGAGCACAGTATATCTTTCCATTTGTTTGTGTCATCTTTAATTTCTTTCATCAGTGTCTGATAGTTTTCAGAGTATTGGTCTTTCATCTCCTCAGTTAAATTTGTTCCTAGGTATTTTATTCTTTTTGATGCAGTTGTAAATGGGATTTTAAAAAAAATTTCTCTTTGTGATAGTTTGGTATTAGTTTATAGAAATGTAGCAGATTTCTGTATATTAATTTTGAATCATGCAAATTTACTGTATTTGTCAATTAGTTCTAATAGTTTTTTATGGAGTCCTTAGGGTTTTCTATATACAGTATCATGTCATCTGCAAATAGTGACAGTTTTGCTTCTTGCTTTCCAATTTGGATGACTTTTTTTTCTTGTCTGATTGCTGTAGCTAGGACTTCCAGTACAGTGATGAATAAAAGTAGTGAGAGTGGGCATAGTTGTCTTGTTCCCAGTCTTAGAGGAAAGGCTTTCAGCTTTTTGTCATTGAGTATGATGTTAGCTGTGGGTTTCTCATATATGGTCTCTGTTATGTTGAGGTATGTTTCCTCTATATCTACTTTGTTTAGAGTTTTTGTCATAAATGGATGTTGAATTTTGTCAAATGCTTTTTCTGCATCTATTGAGATAATCATATGATTTTTATCCTTATTTTGTTGATATGGGGTATCACATCAATTGATGTGTGGATATTGAACCATCCTTGCATCCCTGGAATAAATCCCACATGGTTAAATGGTATACAATCCTTTTAATGTATTGTTGAATTCAGTTTGGTAATGTTTTGTTGAGGACTTTTGCATCTGTGTTCATCAGGAATATTGGCTTATGATCTTCTTTTTTTTGTAGTGTCTTTGTCTGGTTTTGGTGTCAGGGTAATGTTAGTCTTGTAGAATGAGTTTAGAAGCATTTCTTCCTTTTTTATTTTTTGGAATAGTTTGAGAAGGACAGGTATTAACTTTTCTCTAGATGTTTGGAAGAATTCACCTGTGAAGCCATCTGGTCCTGGACTTTTCTTCATTGGCAGTTTTTGATGACTGATTCAATTTTATTACTAGTGATTGATCTGTTCATATATCTCTTTCTTCCTGGTTCAGTCTTAGAAGATTGTATGTTTCTAGGAATTTATCCATTTCTTCTAGATTGTCCAATTTGTTGGCATATAATTTTTCATAGTAGTAGTCTTTTATGATTCTTTGCATTTCTTTGATATGGTTTGTAACTTCTCCCCTTTCATTTCTCATTTTATTTATTTGAGTCCTCTCTCTTTTTTTATTGATAAGTCTGGCTACATGTTTATCAATTTTGTTTATCTTTTCCAAGAACCAGCTCTTAGTTTCATTGATCTTTTCTCCTTTTTTTTTTTTAATCTCTATTTCATTTATATTGGCTCTGATCTTTATTATTTCCTGCCTTCTCCTAACCTTGGGTTTTGTTTGTTCTTTTTTTTCTAGTTCCTTCAAGAGTAAAGTTAAATTCTTTATTTGAGATTTTTATTGTTTCTTGAGGTAGGCCTATATTGTTATAAACTTTCCACTTAAAAATGCTTTTCCTGTGTCCCATAAATTTTGGAAAGTTTTGTTTTCATTTTTATTTGTGTCAAGGTATTTTTTGATTTTCTCTTTGATTCTTTATTGAACCATTGGTTATTTAGTACCATGTTGTTTAATCCCACATGTTTGTGTTTTTCCAGTTTTCTTCTTGTAACTGATTTCTAATTTCACACCATTGTGGTTAGAAATGATGCTTGATATGATTTCAATTTTATTCAATTTATTGAGACTTATTTGTGGCCTAACATGTGATCTATCCTGGAGAATGTTCCATGTGCACTTGAAAAGAATGTGTACTCTGCAGTTTTTAGATGGAATGTTCTATATATATCTATTAAGTCTATCTGGTCTAATGTGTCATTTAAGTCCAATGTTTCCTTATTGATTTTATGTCTGGATGATCTATACAGTGACATAAGTGGAATATTAAAGTCTCCTACTATTATTGTGTTGCTGTTAGTTTCTCCCTGTATGGCTGTTAAAATTTGTTTTATATATTTAGTTGCTTCTATGTTGAGTTCATAAATATTTGTGATTGTTATATGTTCTTGGATTGACCTTTTTATCATTGTGTAATGTTCTTCTTTGTCTTTTGTTACTGTCTTTGTTTTAAAGTCTACTTTGTCAGATATGAGTATTGCTGCTCCAGCTTTCTTTTGGTTTCTATTTGCATGGAAAATCTTCTTCCATCCCTTCACTTTCAGTCTGTGTGTTTTTAGAGCTGAAATGAGTCTCTTGTAGGCAGCATATAGATGGGTCTTGTTTTTTTATCCATTCAGTCACCCTTTGTCTTTTGATTGGAGCATTAGTCCATTTACATTTAAGGTAATTATTGGTAGATATGTACTTATTGCCATTCCATTAATTGTTTTCTGGTTGTTTTTTTCAGTTCTCCTCTGTTTCTTTCTTCTCTTGGTCTCTTCTTGTGTGATTTGATGATTTTCTTTAGTGTTATGTTTAGGTTTTTTTCTCTATACTTTTGGTGTATCTATTGTAGATTTTTGGTTTGTGGCTACCATGAGGTTCATATATAACAACCCATGTATATAGCAATCTATATTTAGTTGATGGTCTCTTATGTTCAACCTCATACTAAAAGCCTTATGCTTTTACTTCCCACTCCCACGTTTTATGTTTTTGACATCATATTTTATCTCTTTTAATTTTGTGTATTCCCTAAGCTCTTATTGTAGATATAGATGATTTTACTACTTTTGTCTTTTGACCTTCATACTAGCTTTATAGTTTGTTGATCTACTACATTTACTACATATTTGCCTTTATCAGTAATATTTTTTCTTTGATAATTTTCTTATTCCTTTATGTGGTTTTTTTCTTTTCCGCTTAAAGAATTGCCCTTAACATTTCTTATAAAGCCAGTTTAGTGGTGATGAACTCCTTTAGTTTTCGCTTGTCTGGAAAATTTTTTATCTCTCTTTCCATTCTGAATGATAACCTTGCTGGGCAGAGTATTCTTGGTTGTAGATTTTTTCCTTTCAGCACTTTGAATATATTGTGCCATTCCCTTCTAGCCTGTAAGGTTTCTGCTGAAAAGTCAGCTGATAGCCTTATGGGATTTCTCTTGAATGTAACTTGTTGTTTTTTTCTTGCAGCTTTTAAGATTCTTTCTTTACCTTTAATTCTTGACATTTTAATTATAATGTGTCTTGGTGTGGGCCTCTTTGGGTTCATCCTGTTTAGTACTGTCTGTGCTTCCTTTACTTCCATTTCCTTTCCCAGGTTGGGGAAATTTTTAGCTATTGTCTCTTCAAAATGTTTTCTTCCCCTTTGTCTCTCTCTTCTCCTTCTGGGACACCTATAATGCAAATGTTAATATGCTTGATGTTGCCCTCTTTCTTTTGAATTCTTTTTTATTTTTTCTGTTCAGCTTGGGTAATTTCCTCTACTCTGTTGTCCAGATCACTGATCCATTCTTCTGTGTCCTCTACTCTTCTATTGATTCCCTCTAGTGAATTTTTCATTTCCATTATTATATTCTTCAGGTCTGATTGGTCCTTATTTATATTTTCTAATTCTTTGTTGAAGTTCTTACTGTGTTCATCTAGTCTTCTCCCAAGTTCAGTGAGCATCCTTATGACCATTAGTTTGTGCTTTTTATCAGGTAGATTGTTTATCTCAGTTTCATTAAGTTCTTTTTCTGAGGATTTGTCTAATTCTTTTATTTGGAACATATTCCTTTGTCTCCTCATGTTGCCTACTTCTCTAGCTTATTTCTATGTATTAGTAGATCAGCTATGTCTTCCAATCTTGGAAATGTGGCCTCATATAGGAGATGTCTTATGGGGCCCAAACGCATGTTCCCTTCTTTTCACCTGTCCCAAATGCTCGAGGAATGTCCCCTGCATGTGCCCTTCTGTTGTGAAAGGACTGCTATTGCTATGGGCACAGGGGTAGGCTGGGCGGGCCCCTCGGCCAGCTAGTTGCAAGGCCTGGCCATATGCAGCTGCTGCAGGCATGTTATTGGGTAGGAAAAGCCCCCTGCATGGCTGGCTGTGAGGTCTGGTAATGCATAACTACTGCAGGTTTTCTAGTGAGCCAATCAGGCCCCCAGTGTGGCTGGTTGCTAGGCCTGGGGGTGCACAACTGTTGCAGGCCCCTGGCGTGTCTGGCTGCCCAGCCTGGTGGTGCTCAGCTGCCTTGGGTGCACTAGTGCGTGGGGCAGGCCTCTGGTGAGTCTGGCTGCATGGCATGTGGCTGTTGCTAGCTCCTTCTTGGGCGGGGGCAGGCCTTTGGTGCCGGCTGGCTATGTGGCCTTGTGATGCACAGCTGCCTCAGAGGCCCTGGTGGTGGGGGTGCAGGCCCCTGGAACAGGCTGACTGTGGGGCCTGGGGGTATGCAACTGCCTCGGGTGTGCTGGTGGGTGGAACAGACCCTCAGCATAGCAGTGCATGCCCATTTTGGGTGCATTGGTGAGCAGGGCAAATCTCTTGTATGGTTTATGAGGCTCTGTGGTGCAAATCAGCTGTGGGCTCACTGGTGGGCAGGGCCAGTCCCTGGGCTGGACTGCCGTGCTGCCTGGCTGTGCTTGATTGCCTCGGGTGCTCTAGTGGGCAAAGCAGGCCCCCACACTAATAGGGTAGAGAAAGAATTCCAATGGTACCTGCCAGCGTCTGTGTTAGCAGCTGAACTAGGTCACAAAAATGGCTGCTGCCAGTGTCTCAATCCCTGGGGGGGTGGGTCCAGCCACTTCCTGCCTCTTTGAGATGCACTTTGACCTTTGTATGTGAGTCTCTTTTACCAATGGGCTATGCACATTTGTATCTGGTGTTTTCATGTTGGTTTCCAGGTTGAGTGAGTCTGTGCATGGGCTCTTTAAGAACAGGTTTTCCTCTCCCTGAAGTTCCGTAGTTTTCCTGGACATATTCCTCATTGGTTTTCAAAGCCAGGTGTCTTGGGATCTCCTCTATCTTGTGCTGAATCTAAGGGCTGAGGTGTCTAATGTAGTGTTCGACTGTCCCAGTCCTCTGGGAAAATCTCCATACCTTTGAGATCGCTTGTGAATGTGAAGTACCTTGGCTAGGGTGTGGTTTTTCCTCAGAAGGATTGTATGTTTGCCTCTTCCAGCCCTCTCTGTGTTGTCCCTTGTTGTGGAGGCTCTTTTCATCCAGTTTCCAGATCTCTCTCACAGGATTTTATTCCACAGGTAGTTGTAGGTTTATTGTGTCCATGGGAGGAGGCAAGTTCAGGATCCTCCTATGCCACCATCTTCCCAGCCATTATTTCTTTAAATAAGTTTTCTGCCCCTTTCTCTCTCTTCTTCTTCTGGGACCCCTATAATGTAAATGTTAATATGCTTTTTGTTGTCCCAGAGTTGTCCCAGAGTTCCCTTAAACTAGCCTCATTTTTTAAAATTCTTTTTTCTTTTTGCTGTTCTGATTGAGTGATTTCTACTGTGTTGTCTTCCAGATGGCTGATCCATTCTTCCATATCATCTAATCTGCTGTTAATTCCCTCTAGTGTATTTCATTTCAGTTATTGTATTTTCAAGCTCTGATGGGTTCTTTCTTATACTTTCTAACTCTTTGTTGAAGTTCTCACTGTGTTCCTTCATTTTTTCCCTGAATTCAGTGAGGATATTTATGATCATTGTTTTGAACTCTTTATCAAGTAAATGACTTATCTCTGTTTCATTAGAGTTTTTTCCTTGGGGTTTTGTCTTGTTCTTTTGTTTGAAACATATTCCTCAATCTCTTCATTTTGTTTGACTTTCTGTGTTTGTTTCTATGAATTAAGCAAGACAGCTAACTTTCCTAGTCTTAAAGAAGTAGCTTTGTGTAGGAGTGCCTTCTGTGTAGGCTGCATGTACTAGGTAGCTTTGGCAGGCTGGTTGAAGCTGGAGTGATCACGGGCAGGGGCGTCCCAGGGTGTACTGCGCTGGGGCCACCCAGGCTGGTTGGCTGGAGCTGGATCAGGGGTGGGCCTTGTGGTCCCAGGGTGGGGGGCTTCCAAGCCAGGGCTGCCCTGGAGGGATGGCTGGGGCTGGATTGGGTGTGGGCTGAAGGGTCCCAGGGTGCTCTGTGGTGTGGCTGCCCTATCAGGATGGCTAGGACCAGATCAGGCACAGGCCAAGGTGTCCCAGGGCACTCCACACTGGAACCACCCTGATGAGATGGCTGGGGCTGGAACCAGCATAGGCCAGGGTTCTGGGGCACTCCACATTGTGGCTGCCCTGGTGGGATGACTGGGACTGGATTGGGTACAGGCTAGGGGGATCCTGGGGCTGTCCCAGACTGGGGCCTCTTTGGGAAGATGGCTGGAGCTGGTATGGGCCAAGGGCCTGGGGCACAGTAGAGCAGACTTACCAGGCCTGCCAGAGTGCCCTGGCCATGTTCCTGCCCTTCCTATCAAGGTGGAGGGCAAACCCCTAAAATGACGATTGCCAGCCTCTGGTCTTGGACAGAGTTCTAGCAGTTCCCCACTTGTTTGGCAGATGGTCTAAGGTTAGTAAGTGGATTTTTTTTTTTTTAATGTAAGTCTAGGTGCCTTATAAAATGCTATTTTTTTCTGTGCCCCAGGGTGGGCAAGTCTGAGTGCAGGCCCTTCAGTGACATACCTCCCTGATGCAGGTTGCTAGATCAGGGTTGGTGTTGCTGCCATTATTGCATGTCCATCTCTTCTACCCATCTCTGTGTGGTCCCTTTATCACTTTTTGTGCAGAAGCTGTTCAATCAGCCCTCAGTTCTTCTTTGGGAGGAATTGCTCTGTATATGGGTATAGATTCTGTGTGTATCCATGGGAGGAGGTGAGTTCAGAGTCTTCCTGTGCCGCCATCTTGGATCCTCCAACAATAATCATTTATTGTCTCATGACTTCTGTGGTCTGGAGTCTGGAATTGGCTTAGCGGGGCAGTTCTGCTCAGGGTGTCTCACGAGGTCGTAATCAAGATGTTGGTTAGTGCTGCAGCCATCGGTAGGCTTGATGAGTCCAGAGGATCTGCTTCTAATGTGGTTTAACTCACATGGCTGGTAAGATGATGCTAGCTATAGGTGAAAAGCCTCAATTCCTTCCTTCTTGGAAGCCAAAGGGCTGCTTGAGTGTTTTCATAGTAACGCAATTGGCTTTCCTGAGAGTGACTAATCCAAGAGAAAGCAAGGCAAAAGCCTCAATATCTTGACCCCAGAAATCACACTCCTTTATTTTTGTGATATTGTATTGGTTTTTTAGGCCTGTCCTATTCATTGTGGGAAGGGACTACCAAAGGGCATAAATACCAGGTGGCAAGAATCACTGGGGCCTGTCTTGGAGGCTGGCTACCACATCCGATCAGCCTCAACCTTGTGGATTCATCTCTCAAGTATTCCTCCAAATTTGAAATACCTCAAAGAGAGCTTAATTATAATTCTACATTTTAGGTTTTTTTTTTACTTTTGTACTTTTTCTTCTGAAGTCTCTCTTTATAAGGATGTTTTGAAGGGCAGCTTGACAACATTCCATCCTGCATCTCTTGCAGTGTAATTCCTCATAAAATCTTTTGTGCTTAAGTACCACAAGGCAAATGGATTGGGAAAAACTCCTAAGACCAAATATTGAGCAATCTAATATTATTGGTCCTTTGTTTGAAATTTTTAACTAAGGGTTGAAAATTTCAGTTGTTATAATTTCAAGTCCATAATTAATACATACACATAAAAGGCATGGAAATTCATGTTGTCCCTCATTGTTTACTGATATTGAATCTACTGCTCAAATCCTGGCCAACTCTACTATTTTCTCAGTAAGAGAGCCATAAATGGACGGTTTTATTGAGTCCATTACATCAGATGTTTGTGGGTTTGCTAAACCTATCAAAGAATTGCTGTGTCAGCATACATCACTTTTAAAAAAAGGGCACTTGGATGAGACATTTTTGTTTTCCTGATTACAGTTTTGCAGCATGTCAGTTGCTGAATTTTTTTCCCGTCTACCACAGATTGTTATAGTATTTAACGTTTATGTGTTCCCTCTCAGTACCAACTGGGGCCATGGCCAAAATTCTGATTGGGAGTGGGTGGTGGGGTTGGAAACTATATATATGATGGCTGAACAGCTGTGATAATCTATGTTTTTGAGGCAATAATCATGAATAATTCAAATTTAGCTGTTAAAATAGAATGAAGGGATGACATCTTACTGGGTGAGAATTTTAAGGAAAAGTTATAGTTTTAGAGTTATAGTAATAATACCTAAAGCTAGGCACAACACTATTGACTCACTGTGCTCTTAGATTGAGGATGAAAATGTAGCATCTTTAACTCCTGAAGAATAGATGACAGGGAATCCATGCGATGTTGTCTTCTCTGAGAAGTCTTCCCCTGCCTGACCCTCCTAAATTGGGTCAAGTGTTCCTGCTCAGTGCTCTCATAGCCCCCTGTATTTCTTCACTGTTAGCAGTTATTATGACTCGTTGACTAATTGGTATCTCTCACAAGAGTGTTGACTCAATGAGGCAGGGTCACTGTTGAATTCCCAGCGCTGAGCATGCTGTCAGTATGTTAGTTAGTAGAGTTTTAACACTAAGTGAGGGAAAAGTAACTCAAGCAAGCTTAACCATAAAAGATAATTTATTGCTCAATGTAACTAAAAAGTCTCTTGGTGCATGGCTTCAGGCATGACTGGATCCAAGTACTCAAAGGAATATGTATCTTCACCTCTTCAAACTTTTTTCCTCAGTGCTGGTGTTAATTTTAGGCAACTTCTTCCTCTTGAGTGTCAGTATGGCTAACAGAAAGCCCCAGGCTTACTGAGAAGAGGGTTTCACTTCCTCAGTGTTTCCAGCACAAGTTCCAGGTGCTAAAGCACTTTGCTTTGATAATACCATCTGGGGTCACATGTTCTCTGGAATGATTCACTGTCATTGGAGGGACAGAAATATAGTAATTGACATGAGCTGTCTACATATAAAGGACCTGCCAACGATGTGAAACTCTAAGGCTTTGATTAATGACTTGGCTTAGGTAAGAGGAGAGAAAGGGGAAAGACATTCCGGCCAGCCAAACTACCAGAGCAAAAACAAAGAAAGGGCCATAGATAAGAAGAAACTAAAGAGGCAAGTAACTGGTGGAAGTAGGACTTGAACTCTAGTTTTCTGAACGTGAATAATATTTACCTACCATTATGCCATGTTGCTCTCTTATAAATGCTATTTTAGGTCATTCTTTACACCTTTATATACTAAGGCAATTTAAAACACTGAGTAGGGTAAGCCATCTGGAGAAGGCAGAAGGAGTTGATGTGTTTTGTACTCCATATATTGGTTGAGTAGATTTTACTCACCTGGGTGATAAAGATACGTATAACTCTGAAGCTGTTAAAGCAACAAAAGAAATATAACAAATGAGTCACTGTGATTTCTGTAAATAGAAATAAGGTATATTAATCTATAAAGACAATGATTTTCCTGAAATGAATCTCAAAGCAGAAATTAACTTAAAGTTCTTACACAAAGGATATTGAGACAAAGAATGTCCTTGCTTAATCCATAGCTTTTCAAAGATTCAGATGTTATTGGTTCTTTGGCTATTCAGTATCCGAAAATGAGGTGAGTGACAGGCATTTCACATTTCATTTTCATTAAGTGATTGCCTTTCAACCCCTCACCTCCATAGTTGGTCGTGTTCTATCTGTCCTCCCCAAACATACACCCATATAATGTTGATACATGTGCAAAAGCAGAACGCCTGATGTCCCCAGAGATGTGAAATGTTACCTGATGCCTGATATGTTTACAAAGAGCACTTTGTGTTGGTGTCTTTGCACTGAGGTCATCTTCTCTGTTGGAATTTTAGATGCCTGCAAAAATATTATTAAGTAGTTCAGAATATGATTTATTAATTGCCACTAAGATTTACTGGAGCCTTACTATGTGTCAGGCCCTGGTACCAAGCACTTTACCAGTGTAATCTAATTTAATTGACCAGTATTTGTATAGATTAATAGTGGTCTGGATAGAGTAGAGGCAATTTATTTAGCTCCTTCCTTGAAATTCACACTAGGAGCAAGGTTATTATTTCCTTATCTCCCTTTTGAATTAAAATAAGTGGCCAGGACATTGGTGTGTGTTTCCTCCCCAGACCCAGATCATTGAGGATCTGTCTGCAACCATGAGCAAGGTGGCTGTGAGTGTCCATCCCAGCCAGATGTTTCAGGCCACACTCAGAGGCAGAAAAATGTGTCCAGTGGAGCAGTCACCACTTGTACTGGTGACCTTGTCTTTGACAGAACAAAATATCCTCGCTGAGCAGTTAGGAAATGCCTGGGCTGTTCTCTGGTCAGGATAGGGAGTAAGGGCCCTCTCTTAACACAACGGTTTAATAAAAGCTGACAAGTAAATTTTCTTCACACTTTAGTCCCAAGGTAAAAAAATCAAATAGTCAAAATTTCTAAGTCATAAATATTTAGGTAATAAGTGGTAAATGATTTCCCTAATGCGACTGGAAACTATGGTAAAACTTGGACCACTAAGTTTCCACTTAGTGAATAATTCTTATGCAAAACATAAGTTCCCATTTCCCAACTGCCAGTGAGACCTCAGGACCATAATCATCCTTAATTTGTGCATGATTTTATGAGTTAATTGCAGAAAGGTACTATGGTGTGAGTTTTGTCTTAATGTTGACATTGTAGCCTCAGTTGAAATAATTTTCATCATCCTATTTGGTCAGATGTATTTACGGTTATGTTACATAGATGCTAGACCTTTGAGTATAGAGAGATAGTGTGCTAAACGTTCATCAAACAAAAGAAGTTGAAAAAAAAATCCTAAAGAATTACCAATCTGGGATTTTCACCTAAAAACATAATGATCCACTTCTATGACTTGACTTGCTCCACAGGAAGGGAAAATCACTTCTGGCCAGCTGTTGCTTCTGTAGCATCTTGGCTGTCTCTGGCAGGAGGAAATGCTTTTTCTTTCCTCAGGCAGAAAAGAATTTGGAATTTGGGGAAGTATTGAGGAAAAGGTCAAATCCGATGAGAAAGAGCATACGAAACAGCTGGTGAATGCTACTTTTGTTCTTACGAATCATTGGCTATTTCATATTCTAGAAAACATCTCTAAAAATCTCTGAAGTTTGCATAAAAGTATTGGTCTTTGTTATTCAAAAATTCGGATTTTAAGCTATACACTGGTGACCTCAAAGGTTCATAACAGGTAATAATTTTCAACTTTCGCAGATAAGTTGAAAGAATGAGTCACTTAGCTAGTGAGTGAACATAGCTAACTACCCAACATCAAGATCTAAATAAGGCTTTGATATCTTTAACTATTTCCTATATTTAGTAAAATTTATCAGTTGATTAACACAGTAACAGACATTTGTTTCTTTGGGGAAATGGCTACCAAGTGAAGGTGAATTTGACTAAAAGTTGAAAAGTGGGTTATTGGTGGGGTGAGGTCATGCAGAAGAAACGTGTGTTTCTTGAGGTCATAGAAAAAGAGGCAGTGAACCTGTGTTCATCACCTTGATCATTTGTGATGATCTCAATATGTCTTTCCTTCTCAATGTCAAGACATAAGTGTCATTTAATGTATGTGCTTAGTAGACAGTTTTATTTTAGTGTAAGTGACATGGTTAGTAGAATAATCACCATTTGGGATGGGACAAAATGAATAAAAAATGACCAGCCTTCAATGATTCTCACCTTGTAAACACTGACCAAATCTGACACTGGTGCCTTTACTCAACTCTGACACTTTGTATTTTCCAGAAGTAAAATAACGGAGAGAGTTAAAAAGGAATAAATAAGGAAGAATCAGCACAGTAAGCCAACACTGCATTTATGGACAAAGAAAGGGTAACAGGTAACATCATTGAAAATGACGGAGTAAGGACTTCCAGAAGTTCTCTCCTTCAGAAAAGTAATGAGACAACTGGAAAACATTGTCTAAATCAACTTTTTCAGAACTTTGGAAATTAGCAAAGTCTTGTAGCAATCTGGGGAATGTTTAACCAATAAAAACAGGTGGATATTCATAAGATGAGTGATATTTGTTGCCTTTTAACTTGCTTTATTCCCATTTTCCTCTCTACAACTCCACAGTAGCATTTAAAACCAACATACCACAATCATGGTGAAAACCAGAAGTCTTGCAGCAGCTGGAGGGGGCAGAATGTGGTTGGAGCTCCTTCAAAGCCATTTTCCTAGAGAACTGTCATTATTTGGCCTGCTTGGCAGTTTCCAAGAAGATTCTCCCTGCAAAGCTGTCTTTGACCTGACTTACAGCTCGCCCAATGAAAAAAGCCTTAGTGAAGAAAACACCTTTTTCCTGAGGAAATTTGTCAAAAATATGTAGAGGCAAATTTTTAACTCTGTGGCTGCCTGAGGCAAAGAGAAAGAGTTTGGAAATACAATAGAATAACCAAAAAGCTTAAAAGGAAAAGCTGGGAAATCCATAAAGGCTTTGAAAATCTCCAGCATATTTCTGGGGATTTATAAAGCTATGTACATATGTACAGCTGTGAACACACCCAGGGGTGTGTGCATGGTCAGGAAAGACCTGAGATATATGTTCTAAGCTCTCACCTCTGGCTGACCTTGAAGCTCTATGCAGGCATGATGTAAAGACTAAGGTAAAGATGTCAATTAGCTGGTTGAGTGTTATGGTGTGCCCCAATATGCACACAGGGACCCTCGACAAAGACTGGGGCACCTATTATTTTCAAGTACTTAAAGAAATCTCTGTTTAATGATTAGCAACCGCTAAGCTAACTGAGTAGACATTTCATTGACCAAATAAGACAAAGAATACATATTTTACAGAATTAGTTCAGAAAAGTCACTAAAGAAACAAACAACAATCAGCTATCAAAACAAACCCCGGAAAGGGGAGAAAATCTTTTTTTCAGAGTTTCCACATTATGTTATTTAAATGTTCAGTTTTCAACAAAAATAAGGAGACATGAAAAGAAGCAAGAATATATCACCTAAACACAAGAAATAAGCAATTAATAGAAACTGTCCTTGAGGAAGCCCTGGTGTTGGACTAAGTAGATAAAGACTTTAAATCATCTATTTTAAATATGTTCAAAAAATGAAAGGAAACCGTGTTAATGCAACTAATGGAAATATGAAAACAATTTCTCACCAAATAAAGACTACCAATAAAAATATAGGAGTTATAAAAAAGAATCAAATAGAAATTCTGGAGTCAAAAAGTACAATAACTGAAATAAAAAAATTCATTAGAAGGGCTCAATATCAGATTTGAGCAGGTGGAAGAAAGAATCATTGAACTTGAAGATAGGTCAGTTGAGATTATCCAATCTGAGGAATAGAAAGAAAAAGGGAAGAAAATTGAACAGAGCCTCAGAGACCTGTGGGACACTCAAGTACATTAACAAACACGCAATGGAAATTGCAGAGGGAAAGAAGACAGCAAAAGGAGTACAAAGAATATTTGAAGAAATAATGTCTGAAACTTCCCAAATTTGATTAAAAACATTTATCTACACATCCAAGAATCTCAGTGATCTCTGAGTATGATAAATTCTAAAAGATTCAACTGAGAAAAATCATAATCAAACTGTTGAAAAGCAAAAACAATCTTGAAAACAGTGAGGGAGAAGTGACATCACTTACCAGGGATCATCAATAAGATTAACAACTGATTTCTTATTGGAAACCATGGAGGCCAGAGGCAGTGGGATGGCATATTTAATGTGGCCAGAGAAAAAGACGTCAACCAATAGATCCATCAAAACCATCCTTCAAAAATAAAGGAGAAATAAGACACTCTGATATAAACAAAAACTGAGAGAATGCTGTATACAAAAATCAGCTCAAAATGGATCAAAGACCTAAATGTAAGAACTAAAACTATAAAACACTCAGAAGACATGGGTCTAAAGCTACATGACCTTGTGTTAGGCAATGGTTTCTCAGGTATGACATCTAAAGCACAAACAAACAAGTAAAAAATAGGTCAAAGGACACCATCAAGAAAGGTAAAAAGCTGACCCTTAGAATGGAAGAAAATATTTGCATGGACACACACACACACAATGGATAATATACCCTTTTCTAATATATGCTAAGTTAATTTTTGTATATGATGTGAGGTGGTGTCCAACTTCATTCTTTTGCATGTGGATATTCAGTTGCCCCAGTACAATTTGTTGAAAAGACTATTATTTCCCAATTGAATTAACTTGGCACCCTTGTTGAAAATCAATTGACCATACACGTATGGGTTCATTTTTGGACTCCCAATTCTGTCCCATTGACCTATGCATATATCCTTATACCATTACTATGCAGTCTTGATTGCTATAGCTTTATGGTAAGTTTTGAAATTTAGCTTAGGAGACATTTAAGATGTGGATTTGAGGGAAGTGTTCATCAGTTTAACAAGCGGGTGATAAGAAGACACATTACCATCTGATGTTCAATGCCCTAGCTGGGGAATTTCCCAAACTGCACTTTGCGAATTGGATCCATGTCAAGACATGCAGCCAAGAATGCTAGTTTGTTTGATAGGGTGAACAAAGAAACATCATGTGGGAGTGTGGCATTTCTGAAACTTGAATCACCCAAGCACCACTGCATTCTTTTTTGATATAGCCACTTACAAACTCTTTTCTCTTTTTTTTTCTATTAACTGATTCACCTTAAATACCTAATTGTTTTAAATGGCAACTCAATATTAAGCACATGTAAATGTTATGTGAAATCATGGGCTTAATGTGCTGATAATATTTCTTCCAGCACATATTAAAATAAATACATAATTATTAAAAATAAAAATTGTCCACTTAACACCTAAAATTTTTTTAGGATCCATAAGGCATATGAATACCCTGTTTTGGGAGACACTGCTGTTTGGAGAGAACCTTCCTCCTATGAGGAGTTATTTGACAGAATTCTAGTTTCCGTTATATTGATTTTGTGATTCTTGGTGAGCAAGGAATATTTAGTGGGCCTTATCTGAAAAATGTAAGCAAAATATGTTACCCTATATTATCCATTATTTGAGGGCCTCCTGGAAGCCATAATCTTGAGATGGCCTACCAGACATTATCTGGTCTGGTTGTCCATTACCTACTGTTGTGGGTTGAATTGGGTCCCCTTAAAAGATATGTTGAAGTCCTAACCTCTGGTACCTGTGAATGTGACCTTATTTGGAAATAGGGTCTTTTTTTTTTTTTTTTGATTTTTATTGATATTTTAATGGTTTCTAACATTGTGAAATTTTGGGTTGTACATTTTTGTTTGTCCATCACCCCATATATGACTCCCTTCACCCCTTGTGCCCACCCCCCACCCCCACTTCCCGGGTAACCACAGTCCAGTTTTCTCTGTCCATGTGTTGGTTTATATTCCACATATGAGTGAGATCATACAGTGTTTGTCTTTCTCTTTCTGGCTTATTTCACTTAACATAATACGCTCCAGGCCCATCCATGTTGTTGCAAATGGGACGATTTTGTCTTTTTTTATGGCTGAGTAGTATTCCATTGTATATATATACCACATTTTCTTAATCCAATCGTCAGTCGAGGGACACTTAGGTTGCTTCCACTTCTTGGCTATGGTGAATAATGCTGCAATGAACATAGGGGTGCATAAGCCTCTTTGGATTGGTGATTTCAGGTGCGTTGGATAGATTCCCAGTAGTGGGATGGCTGGATCATAGGGCATCTCTATTTTTAATTCTTTGAGGAATCTCCATACCGTTTTCCATAGAGGCTGCACCAATTTGCATTCCCACCAGCTGTGTATGAGGGTTCCTGTTTCTCCACATCCTCTCCAACATTTGTTGTTTTTTGTCTTGGTGATTATAGCCATTCTAACGGGCGTGAGGTGGTATCTTAGTGTTGTTTTGATTTGCATTTCCCTGATGATTAGTGATGTTGAGCATCTTTTCATGTGCCTATTGGCCATCTGTATATCTTCCTTGGAGAAGTGTCTGTTCATTTCCTCTGCCCATTTTTTGATCGGGTTGTTTGTTTTTTTGTTGTTCAATTGTGTGAGTTCTTTATATATTATGGAGATCAACCCCTTGTCAGATGTATGTTTTGCAAATATTCTCTCCCAGCTGGTTGGTTGTTTGTTCATCTTGATTCTGATTTCATTTGTCTTATAAAAGCTCTTTAGTCTGATAAAGTCCCACTTGTTTATTTTTTCTTTAGTTTCCCTAGTCTGGGTAGGCATGTCATCCGAAAAGATTCCTTTAAACCCAATGTCAAATAGTGTGTTGCCTATATTTTCTTCTATGAGTTTTATAGTTTCAGGTCTCACCTTCAGGTCTTTGATCCATTTTGAGTTAATTTTTGTGAATGGCGATAGCACATGGTCCACTTTCATTCTTTTGCATGTGGATGTCCAGTTTTCCCAACACCATTTATTGAAGAGACTTTCCTTTCTCCATTGCATGTCCTTAGCACCTTTGTCGAAAATTAGCTGTCCGTATATGTGTGGTTTTATTTCTGGGCTTTCAATTCTGTTCCATTGATCTGTGTGTCTGTTTTTGTACCAGTACCATGCTGTTTTGATTACTATTGCTTTGTAGTGGAAATAGGGTCTTTTTAATGTAATCAAGTCAAGATGAGGTGGGGTAGTGGATTAGGGTGGGCCCTAAATCCAATGACTATCTTCTTTACAAGACGAGGGAAATTTGGACACGCAGACACACTGGGAGAATGCCATGAGACAGGGGAGGCAGAGATTGGAGTGATGGGTTTACAGGTCAAGGAATGCTGAGGGTTGCTGTTAACCACCAGAAGCTAAAAGAGGCGAGGAAGGATTCTTGTCTAGAACCTTCACAGGGAGCATGGCCCTTTGGACACCTTGAATTCAGACTTCTAGCCTCCAGATTGTGAGAGGATATATTTTTGTTGTTTTAAACCACCCGGTTTGTGGTAATTTATTACAGAGCCCTGAGGAAAAAAATACACCTACCTTTTCTTTTCCTTGTAGGCTAGATAAGAGCAAGAATCTCTCATTTTATTCACTGCTGACCCTCAGATTCTGGAACAGTTTCTCACATTTAGTAAATACTCAATTTATATTGTTTTGAATAAATGAATCAATAAGTCCTCTTAACAATACTGAGAGTTATGCATACATTGTATTGTTGAACAAACTCAGCCTAGGAGAGTTTAAGAAACATGTTCAATGTTACACAGCTAGCAAAGAGTGAGCCAAGATTCAAACCTAGATACATTTAATTCCAAAATCTCTGCCCTTTTCACCATATTCTACCTACTGCAAAATACAGAGCTGGAATCAAATGATCTCTTGAAGTCCCTTGAGGCTGAGAGCCACTGTTCGATCATAACATACAAGCTCTTTAGAGGTGATTGCCAAATCTGGAGTCATTGCTTGTAAAATATTTTTTTGAGATTGTAGCAAAATTGAGACCTCTAGAGAGAAAAGTAATAATAACTAGTTTTCATTCAATAAATATTTAGTGAGCACTTACTATGTACCAGAACCCATATCTATTTTACTTGATAGATCATTTCAGAATACTTTTCACAATAGTCTTGCCAAGTTGAAATGATTACTCCATTTTACACATGAAAAAACTGAAACAAAATCAAGTCATGCAACTTGCTGGAAGTCACAGCTAGGAAGAAGCCAAACCTAGATTCAATCCAGACTTTGAAACTACAAATCTCAATTACCTGAAATTCTTGTACCCTCCCCTTACATGTTCCATCCTTTCTATAAGTCCTAGTTCAGTATCTTGTAGCCCAAGAAGCCCTCCTTTCATGTCATACATCTTGTGGTATATTTCTTGTGTGTTCCACTCATCTGGAACTTCTCTCTACTTTGGTAGTACCTTGTCCACCTCTAGAGCTGCACTCTTAGCCTCTCAAGCTTACACAAGGCCGATACATAATCAATGTGGCTCGCGTTGGTGATATAAATGGTGCCAAAGAAGATGCAGCATGGACACCTGAGAGACATTTTCCAAATTTTCCAGGATGACCACATTCCGAACTAGTTGAAACTATCATGTTGCCTCAGACCTTCTCAGAGTTTTTAATCACTTGCATTAGAATCTCTTGGGGGTGCTTGTTAAAAATACATTTTCCTGGGATTCTCTTCAGACTTATTGAATCATAATATCTCAGGGTGGGATCTTCCCAAACTCAGCATATGTCGTTCCCAGTGTCTGCAGTGTCTTCTCCCAGTTCAGTGACTTCACTGGAAAAATTCTCTTTGTGTTTCAGGTGTTAGCTTAGATGTCCCAGTCCCTAAGATTATTATTTTTTTTCACCCAAGGCTGAAGGTGAGATGTTCCTCCTTTGTACTCCCATTGAGCTCTTTGGTATTTAGCACTTTGCATATTTTTAATATACTTACATCTTTACTTGCAAGGCTCCCCTTGACATCCTTGTGGGTTCCTTGGGGCCAGGGTCTTTCCGGGTCATATCCCAAGTTCTTATAACAGTCCCTGGCATGTAGCATCTGGTCAATAATAAAATAGATAAATGCACAAATAAAAAGTGATAATGGAATTAATGAGCAATTAGGAACACTTAATTTCTACTCAAATTTCTGCCAAGAAAGCACACAGACAGAATGTGTCTTCTTTATTTAGTGTTAGCATGGAGATCACATTTTGACCCCCACACTCAGCCATTTTCTCAGTTGCAGGATTCAAGCTAGAATTAATAGTCATAGGAAAGCAGAAGGAAACCATAAGAGTTGATGGGATTGTTTGTCTTAGCTAGTTTGAGAAGAGCACAAATGCAGTAAATTTAGATGTTAATGGGACAACAGCCTTAGCCTCCTGAATAGTACCAGGGAAGCTTGGCATGGCTTCTGTGGAAATGCATGAAGAAACCAGTAATGACAACATATAATTTTGCAAATCACAGTATTTCAAACAAAACACACCCTTTTGGCAATCCAGGCTAACTACAAATTAAAGGAGCCAACATCACATTTTCTTAAAATCTAGGATGTTTTCATTTCCTAATACCATGTAGCAGATGCTCCATTCATTGTTTAGGCACTTAGTCAATGCTTATGGATTGGACTTACATAGCTAGTAGCCTTCACACTCATGTATGTGGGAAAGGAAAAAATGCCTTTGGGATTCATTTCCTTTGTGGTCCACATGTTTATACAAACCTGCCTTTGGAGAGGAGAGGAAAATCCACTTTGTTCACCCAATCAACGAGATGGTAGTTTGTAGAAAGATTCTTGGATCATGACAGAATATATTCTTATGTTTAATCTAGCATTTGTCTCTAACTAGCCAGGTGGCCTTGTATAAGACATTTGACTTCTGTTATTTTATTATGTCCTTACTTGTCAGAGGAGGAAAATTCCAACCCCTTTGTTAGCTCATGTTTTTGTTCTGAGAACTTAATAAGACAATGTGCTAATGAGGGTTTATCTTGTATATAATAAGCAGTCACTTAATAAATATCAAGAATAAACAAATAAATAAGTAAATGAACCAATGCATGTGAAAGAGCTTTAGTGGTATGGGATTACCCAAGAATATGAAGCCTGCCAAAAGATCAGACATTTCCAAAGAAAATTATTTCTGAAGGGTTCAGGCTCCTTCCTTCTTAGCCAGGATCAGTTAATCTCATCATACGAGCTGTGCTATGTCAGAGTAGGTCCTGAGGGAAAAGGGCTACAGATTGAATGTTTTGAGAGAAGGAGAAACAGTAAGGATTTCCTGAAGAAAGGAATCATTGGAGCCCAGATGGAATGTTCCAGGGTGGGCCCATGGATTGTTACACTTTGGATTCTGAGGCAATTAAAAAACAGTGGTGATGGGGAGGGACAGCAGAGAGGAACCTAAGATGAAAAGCCAACTTCTTGTACTACTGTTGAGAAAGTTTGCTAACTACATATAGATTTCTGTGCATTAGGCCTTGGGGTCATAAACAGTGATGTGCTGGTTAATATTTAATAATCAATTCTTCAGGAAAAAAAAAACTTTGATTGTAGCATTATCTGATTTCTATGGTGTAAATACACCCACTATAGCTGATTTCAAGCCACCAATGTTTTAACAACAGGCTCATAAAATTTCTGAAACAACTCCAGCAAAACACTGGATAAGTTAACTATGAAGTTATAAAAACTCACTATGGAAGATTTCAAAGAGTAGAGAGAATTGACTAACAGACTCCCATGTTCCTATTACCTAGCTGCAGTAATTATCAAACCATGCAAATTCTTTTTTCATTTATACCCCACCTGCTCCTGCTATCCCCAAATAGATTATTTTGAAGCTGGTACTGCAATATGTATTTCCGAAAGGTAAGGACACTTTCAAAATATAATCACAATACAAAAATACTTACAATAATTCCTTAAAACCAACTATCCAGTCAGCGTTCAAATTTACCTAATTGCATGTGTATATTTTAGGGAGGGGTGTACAGTTGGCTTGTTTAAATCAGGATCCAGACAAGATCTGTGTGTTGCATTTAGTTAATATAGCTTGCAAGTCTCTTTTAATCTGTAGGTTCCCTCTTTCTTTCCTCATCTTCTTTATTTTCTTTGTGATTTATTTGTTTGAGAAACCATGTCACTTGTCTTGTAGATTTCCACAGGCTGGATTTTGCTAATTGCACTTCCACGGTCTTGCTAATGCGTTCTCCTGTCCCCTGTTTTTTTTCTATCAAGTGGTAATTGCATTGAAGGTTTGATCTGATTTAGGCTCTGTGAGTGTGTGTGTGTGTGTGTGTGTGTCTAAGTGTGTGTGTGTACATGAATGCGCAAGGGTCTTTCGTGGGGAAGAGTATAACTTTCTCATTGCCTCATATTAAGGGACACATTGTGTCTGGTTGTCTCTCTTTTGGTGATATTAAGATTGATCAGTGGGTTCAGCCTGAAATGGATGACATTCAACACTGCCAAAAACAACACACCCAAAATCTGAGATAAATATTTTTTCTCAGTCTTGACGACGCCTTTTTACCACAAACACATAAATCAATATACAAGTATAAACAGTTACTAAATCAACCCATCTATTTTATTCATGATCACTTCACATTTGAAAGCTCTAGCTGTGTTTATTTTCTTTGAACTGAATTTGGGGCTTTGACTAGGAAGCCATAAATCCAGTTTTTGATGAAATATGACTTCACCACTAACGCCGGATTGGAAAGTGTTCCTTGCTAAGTTTTCTTCTTAGCATTGGTTTGGTAAGTAGTGAGCATTCAATTTCATTCTTTTCAGGACTAACACACCACAACTTTAGCTTCAATCTTCTAGAAACTTTTTTCTTTAATGTTTAATTTTTGATAGACAAGTTATTACCAGGGATATTCAAATCCGCCAGGTTGTACAGGCAGAATTTGAAGTGAGCCTAAGGTGTGGACAGAAGAACAAATTCTATCACCTGGAGTTTGGCTGCTGGTTCTAACTTTCTCTAGCCGCCAGTTAGGCCTTAATACACTTAGAAGGCTGGTCTTCTCATTTGAACTGTGTGAGACTTTGGCTGGAGGGTAGTTCTGTGTCCCGGTGATAAAAGAACACACAAAACAACCCAGTGCCTGATCATTCTCCCTGGCTGTCACTGGATCATGTCTAATAGCATCTCCATGCGGTTTGCGCCAATTGCTTGCAATGGCGTCCTTTTCCGTGGGCTTGCTCCCCAGCAGGCCCTGGAGCGATCTATGAATAACTTCCCAACAGATGCTGTTTATGAATTGAAGCAAATGGCTTCCCTGTTTCTCTTTTTTCTCACTTCAATAATTTTCAGTTAGGTTATGATGAATATTTATAGTCCTGTAGCAGTGCATAAAAATGGGGAACAAGCAGACCTGGGCATTGTTTCATACGTGAGTGCTGTCCCAATGGGTTTTGGCTGACTGGTTTTAATGGTGTTCTGTTGATGGACTGAAAAGGGGATGCAAATTGTAGATCAGTCATTTTCCTTCACTGTTTTAGCGGGATGGGCATTGACGGAGTGCTGGCTGTATCCGTCGCACACATATGACACCTTAACTCGCCAGAACAACACATCGTGTAGCGTGTCTGTCTCCTCCTTATACTTCTTTTGAGTAATTTCAAGTACTTGACTTCGGCAGAGACTCTGACACTAATATAAGGGCTCATTAGGTTTGTTTTACCTCTCTACAGGTATTACCATTTGCAATTCAAGTGACTAACGGCATTAGAAGCTGCAGTGCAACCAACATACTATTCCTAGGAATTAAAATGTAAAATCACAAGGAATGTATTGGTTTTGATTTGCTGGCTTGTTTTATAGAAAGGTACTGGGCCACATTTTACTCTAAAATGTCTTTTTCAAAATGTTTCATAAGTCCATATTCTCTTAAATATTACAGAAATGAGAGGACTTATATCTAAACATAGCTCCTAAATTTGATTCTAAGCGAACTACACTGTCTTCAGTGGCTTATGTTTCAAATAGCTGATATACCTTACTTGCATTTTCTATTTACAATAATGAGTTAGTTAACTAGCCCATATTTTCCAAACCATTGACACTATCGTATTGGCTCACATACAAATAATTGCCTCTTTGGCTATTTGCTTATAAATAAAAGTGTTGAAAATTGTATGTAAATATGTATATGCATGCACAGTGAATACATATTAAAGCCTCCCAAAATATTCAAATTGTCCCATTTTCTACTCGTGCCTTATGAAATACTCACCAGTACTGAAATGAAACCATATTTGTTATGCATGCAAACCCACAACATCTTTACCACCTATCATTTGTATGCTGTACACAGAAGGTTGTGCTGTAACATAACAATAAAAGATAAAAAAGGCAATTTGAAGAGGAGTATGTTTCTTGCTCTAAATGCAAAAGATGCAAAGAGTGATTTTCCTTGGAAAGGGGGAAGTATAACCCACAATCCCGAAATACTCTAAAAATTAATGAAAAGCTGAAGAATTCAATATTTGATAGAGAAATGTTATTTTTAAAGAAACTAATATATAGCATAGTGTCTCAATGTGATTATCCTGCCACAAAAATACAAAAAATAGGAAACTCTGGAAAGATTTCCAGGCCTGGAGCAAAAGGGCTAAGAATAGACAGAACTCGCTACTTTCACAGAACAATTTGCCATAGTACTTTCCCATTTGTTTTAAATAATAATAATACATTGTAAAAGTAACAAGTGTAAACAGTATATGAAGCTAATATGAAAATTGTTCCCCTCACTAGGATAACTATAGTTAACAGTGATTTATCTATAATTTTAGATAGTTATATTGGATATGTAGCATTCATATAGGAATGCTTTTCTTTACATGCAATATTTTCTCTTTCAGTGTTGGAAATTTCTAGATCTTTATTTCCTTTTTGCCTCTAGTTCTGTGATCAACAACTGTTCTGATTTCTAGGTAGGCAAGCCTTTTATTTAATTTGTTTTCTTTCCTATTATTCCTTCATCCTAGAGTAACTTAGAGTTTCATTTTAAAGTATGATATTTAAAAAGCAGGAAGAGGCTTTGGGGAAAATTGTCACTTGCTAAAAGTCCTTTCTATTGTGGCCACAACGTCAAGGAATGAGTCTACTTCCCAGTGCATGGGTGCTGCAAAAATGTTATTTGGGTATGGAGAGTTGTGTGTGAGAAACTGAGGCCTAGAATGTTCCAAGGTCACACTGGCCCTGTTGGGCTTTGAACCTAGGTCTGTGTGGCACCAAAGACCAACCTCTTGACCAGTGTGTTCCACCAGCCTATCACAGGAACTCCCTAGAGGCTGGAGGTGGGAAGAGCTCATTGATAGAAGAGGTCATACCATAGGTAGTATGCTCCAGATTAATGAAAATTCTGGATCAATCTGTTCCTATTAAACTAATTCTCCCCTTTCCCTGACTAAAAGGGCTGCAAGTATGCCCACGTCAGGCAGAAATTGGGGCAGCAGGATTGTGAAAGTCATTTGCATAATATTATGTCTATGGGTGTCCAAAAAGTCTGGAAACATAGGCAAATATATATGTTATTATATAATATCAAAGACATCTTCAAGTTATAGGAAATAAAATATTATCTGTGTTTCCAGACTTTATGGATGCCCAGTAGAGATAATGTGAAGAAACAGATAATTTTTTTTTCTTAAAAGTATGCTTGGATACATTGTGGTATTAAATATGCTATTCTTTGATTGCAGTATCCAAGGTGACTAAATTGCTTTGTTATGTTTTTCACGTCTATCTTTTCTTCTCCTTTCTCATCTGTCCTGTCATATTCCCCCCAATAATTCATTTATCCATCCATCTCTTCATTTAGTTGACAAATAATATTTGTTGAGCAATTACAGGCAATGTAGTAAGCATAGGGATTCCGTAGTAAATAAGATAGAGCTTGAACCTACCCTAAGGGAATAGTACCTCTAATGGGGTTTCTAGAAAAGTACGAAGCTTATTATGACAGAGTGAGATAAATGTTAGAATAAGTATGGGGAATAATATGTAAATGTGCCTGGGTAGGTGGGTTTGGGGTATTGGAGCATGGTACATAAGCAAGTAAGAGTTGGCAGTAAAATGTGCAGGAATGATATAAAAATATTCCATGCAGAGGGACCAGGATACGTAAAGGCCAAGTGGGAGAAAAGATCACGGCCTTGTGAAAAAATGAAAGGTCTGTGTGTCTGGTGTCAGAGTGAAATGGGTGAGTGGGAGCCTGGGTGGAGATGGAGACTGAGGAAAGACATCCTTAGAGGTGAAGACTGGAGAGGTAAGGAGGTATGGTTGGGCCTGATTTTAAGAAGCTGTGGAAGCCATGGTAACTATCTTGGGTTCCATTGTTCTGACGGTAATGGGAAATCAAGATGGGTTTTAATCAAAATAATGACATAAAATTTTCATTTGGGGAAGATCACTATCAACACAGCATGGCAAATACATTGGGAAAGCAAGATGAAGGCAGAGAGAATACTTAGACTGCTGTTGTGGTCCAGTGGAGAGGTGACAGTGGTCTGAATGGAGGGTGTCCGGAGAAGTAGACAGACTAGTGTCTTTAGTTAGAAACCACTATATTGCTTACCAGCATTTTCTTCAACCTGACATTCAAGATGCTTCCCAATACGGAGCTTGCTCTCTCAGTTAAACCTTACAACCCAACCCTACAATTGGGGTCAATACGAATTCTTTAGAGTCCCCTGAAAAAATTTCCTTTCTGTTCCTCCAGCCTCTTTACATTTTGTCTCTCTTGTTTTTCTTATCTACATTCTCTGTGAATTTTTCATGTAAATTTATAAACTTCATATAAACTTGGTATGTCTTGAAGCCCTGTGGGGAAGGGTATAGGCTTTGTTGTTAGACATACATGGGTTTAAGTTCTGGCCCTGTTACTAAATATCTAAGTGACCTAGGACAAGTTTCTTAACCTCCTGAGCCTCAGTTTCCTTACTTTTAAAATGGCCGTCATCATCATCATCATCATCATCATCATCATCATCATCATCATCAATCATCCAAATCTATCTTCCAGCTTTAAAACCAAACACTAATCCATCACAATAAACTTTACAGTGTCTGGTTCATCAGGCCTGGAGTGGGGCCCATGATTTATAACAATCACCTCCAGGGAATTCCAAACCATATGTGGAGAAATGGTGCATGAGTCCATGTTTCTTTTTCATTTGGTATAAATATAAATTCAAAGGTTTTGAGGCAATATAAACTAAAAATTCCATTGTTGGGAAAATCAGTTAGACTTTGTAAAACATTAATGTCGATTGGCAACTATAGGTTCTAAACTATTTTAGAAATTACATGTAAACTTTATATTATTTTACTCACATAAACCAGGAACTAGAGATTAGGTGTAGTTAAACTACATGTTACCCCAGTCATCATAAAAGCATGCATTTTTAAAAAGCAAATTTTAAACAGCACAGAAAGTAGCTAATGGCAATTTCTCATGGAAATTACTTTTTTGTCCCTGGACAAAGAGTTCAGAGTCAATCAAAAACCAATCAATATAAACGCTAATGTAAACCATAATTAAGGATGACAAATAGGTTCTTGTATGATGTTAAATAATATATTTATGAAAACAAAAATCCAAAGTAGCACTTAACAACCAAACGGTCAATGTCTAGAGGATGTGTTCTGGTGACGTCAGTACAAATTTTTATGGATACCAGCCACTGACTATAAATACCTCATGGGGCTGCAAATGTTGGAAGTGTGAGTCCTGTGATATTTTAAAGGTAGTTTAGGTTTACACGTACAGATGGTTCATTTTAGCCAACTCTTGATATTCAGTGGCCGTCTTGATAGGGCCATGTGGTTCCGAGATTTTCCTGTTGGATGGGCAGGGAGAACTCTGGTGTGCATGGCTCTTAGAACTTGAAGGGCTGGTGGACATCTCTCCTGTGTTAGCTGAAGTCAATGCCTGTAAGAACTCACACAAAGCAAGAACATAGATACTATAGGTTTATAGGAAAAAGCACAGACAGAAAGCTTGGAATAATTTTAGATAACTTGCCTAACAGGAAGCCACCATTTGGGAAGCAAACAGGGCTGTCACACTGCACACCTCGAGGGGACGCCAGTTCCATTGTGCTCTGACAAATATCATTCACACTGGGAAGTAATTATTCCCATAGTATACAGTGTACAAAATGAAGGTAAAACACCCATGCATTCACACCTTGTAGAGATGTCATGAAGATCAATTTGTTGGTAAAGGGGCTGAGCATTGGAAGAAAGGTATAAATTTATTACATCTTTGTATCAGGTAGTTAATATTTAAATAGAAGCCACGTACTAAAAGTATAGCAACCTTTCTAATTTTTCAGTATTTCTAATGAGTTATTTAATGTTTGGTACTTCTAATGTGCTGTCTGATCGATAAAGTACAGATAAAAGGTACTGTACAAAGTTACAGCTTATATTATTAAAGAACACAAATTTAAGTTGACGACTCTAGTTTGTACTACTTAAAAGCAAATTTCTGTTTCAAGTTACCAGCTCTTTATTTTGTACTTCCCTGTTTGAAGGAAATTTTCAAAGGGATCTACATATCTAATGGAGGCACACAGAGATCATTGTCTTTAAACTTTGGTCCATCACATCTGCATGTCTGACTCTGAATTTGCCTGTATGAATGACTCTAGGGCTGTGGGCTCTTTGCTTTCAGCAAGCATCAGGGGAGGTTAAGGACATTCGTGAATCAGACCTTCTGAATACAAAGCATGGCTGTACCAAAACCAACTGGCAAGATTTACCTTGTCAGGAATAAGGATAAAAAACCTGTTCCTCTCTACCACATAGAGAGTTAAGTGGCAGGATCATCAGATCGATCTAGTTAGTTCTTTGCACTCAGGCAATCCTCAGATGAAATTTGCTTTGTTCTTTGCATGACTTGCGTTGGAAAAGGTCTCATTAAACAACTTGTGATTTAAATTGTAGACTGTCTTAAGTATACTGGTAACTCATAGATGCACAGGCTTCTCATGGGCTTGGTAGATACACCTGGGAAAATTGACAAAGTGTTTCAAGATCTAGATTTCTTTGACTTGCTCTTTTTTATCATATATGCAGAAATAACTTGATATAGTGAAATGGCTACATGGGGTACACTTTTTTCCAGCTCTACTCAAGCTGATAATAATGACTATTTATTGAGTATCTAGTGTGAGTAGAGTGCTGTGCCCTAGCAGTTTAAATATATTATCTGATTTATTCTATGCAAGAATCCTACAAGAGAAGACTCTAGTAATTTTTCCTCTTTTATAGATGAATAAACTGAAGCTCAAAGTGATTAAATAATTTGCTCAAGGTCACAAATCCAATGTTTAAATCTAGGCATGTTGGACCTCAAAATTTTTCTATAAACTATGATCCCTATCTGCTCATTGTGTAGACTTGGCAGGTGATTTCATTTCTGTGGGTTACCATCTACACACTGAAAGGTTCACAGTAAATTATTTCCAGCACTTTTTGCAACAATACAAAATCTTGATTCCATTAATTCAATACTCTTGTGTAGAATGTAATTCGTGTAATGAGTGTCTTTTTTGGCCTTATCCCTCTTCAAGAGATTTAGTTAATAAATTATGAACATCTTATTAGGACCTGTTATGAAGGGAGTTTTGCCTATTAGTTAAGCTTTCTCATAGCAATAACCTGGGAAACAGCATTATCAAATGTTTCTCATGCACTGTTCTCTCCAGAAGTCAAACAAAAAAGTCCTCCCCAAAACTAAAAGTTAGAGGCAGAGTCATTAATTACAAGATTTTAAGTGGTCATATTTTATTCCAGGAATTGTCAGGGAAGATTTTTTTTTTTATGTAAGTTGCTGGGCCTGATTTGCAGTGAACTATAGCAATCAGCTAAAAATTTATTTTTAAATGATACCTGTTGCATCTCTAGGGCGTACGCTGGGAAGATAAAAAACAGCCTTTTCTTAACTCAATTAAGAATACCACAAGTGATATCTCCATTTCCCTGTGTTTTCTCCCAGCGTGAGTTGACTCAGCCAGAAATAGCATGATAATATCGCAGATGTTCCTTTGCTGGGATAGCTGGTTATTGCTTATCTCAATGATATTTTAATACAAACACACAACTGTTCACCCTGTTTTATGACTGTCAGAATTTTGCTGCATATTTAACAAACGGAAGTTTATGAGCAGATGTATCATTGACTCAGATTTACTTTTTCCCTCATTGTGTTGCATGGAAAAGCTAAATGCTGGAGAGGGTATTAGCCACATCTGCACTAATAGACTATTGTATTCACGTCGTTCATCCAGTCTGTCAGTTCCCACCAGCTCCATAGCCTTGCGAGCTTCATTCTCCATGGTTAAGACCAAAAGATTAATATTTGATTCTAGGATCCCAAGCAAAAATGTCCTCCATTCTTGACAGTGAACTAGATTTAACGTCACCACATTCTCCTTTTGCTCCAGGTACAACGTTCCAGAAATACCAAAGCAGGTGCCTCAACATCATCATCTTCAAATGATTTTTTTTTCTGATTTGGCTCAGTGCACTGAGCAAGGCTTTGGAACCAGGCACACATGGCTTTGAGTTTTGACTCCCCATTGATTTAGCTATACGACCATGGTCAATTCACTTACAATTTGATCTGGTCCTTTGCTGTCTTACAGCCTCATCCTCAGGTTCCATTTAATCCTGCTTTAGTCACGTTGGCCTTTCAATTGTTTTACTGAAATAAGTCTCGGGATTTGTTTTCGAGTGGGCCTGAAGCCTCAGCATACCAGGGGATTGATACACCTGGGAAATTCGTCTTGAGTGGCACTGAGCTGGGTGTCCAGTGTCAGCAACTACTTCCACCTGCTGGAAAGTCAGTCTCCAAAACCGTCGAGATGAGGCAGGTTATTAAAACAAAGCAAACAAAAATAAGAAAGACTAGCCAACAAAGACCCTTCCAGATGACCTGTTGCAATTCTTTCTCCAATCACAGTATGACCAGCAGCTGGGAAACTTCATGAGGACAATTTAATCCAAAAAAATTTAGAGTTCTGTCTCCATATTGAAGTGCCCCAGACACCTCTGCTGAGACCTCCTAATCCGGGACCAGGGCTGAGGCACTTTTCTCCGCGTGGACTTGGTACCTTTCCAATCCTATTTCTTTCTCCTTCTCTGTCCCCCTCCCCTAGCTCACCGGTCCATAGAGATTCAGGAGCCTTTGTTCAGGGCTCCTCAGCCAAGAGATGATTCCCCCCATCTACTCTGCATCCACCTGATCCTCGCCCAGCACAGTTCCTGGTGGAAAATGGAACAATGGGGAGACAGCACCTCTCTTTTGCGTCTTGCTCATACTGTCATACTAAGTGCATAAAGGCTTGATTGTTATTGCCATTTTGGCTCATTGTCCTAATTAACCACCTCGACACCTGATTGCTTGACAGATATGCCACTGTGTTTCCTGTTCTGTGTGCTTAGCAATAATAAGAAAAGCTAAAATTTACCGACCACTCATTGCGTACAAGGCAATGTTTTAAGTGCTTTAAAACAATGAATTCATTTAACAAAATTCTTAGGTAAGTATCATTTCTATTTCCGTTTGTAATTGAGATAACTGTGACAACAAAGGGTTAAATAAATGGCCTAATCTTGTATAAATAGTAAGTGGGAAAACCAGGATTTGAACCCAGGCCATGCGGGTTCAGAGCTTTTACTTTTTTAATCACTAGGCTACTGTACTTCCCCTTTACTTCCCTTAAAGCGTTTGTATCTTCTGCCTGTGACTTCTGACGTTTCCATCAATAATGTGACTCTACTGCTGTGAAATCAGGACTGTGTCATTTCCCTCCTTTGCACATAAAGCCCGCCCATACGTTCGCCCCGCTACCTTCTTTCAGTCATCTTTCAGCTTACAGGTCATTATCTCAGAGAAACTTCCATTGACTCCTCTCTGCATTTATTCTCATACCATACTGTACCTCTTCTTTGAGCACTTAGCACAATTGCAATCAAATAATTATTTGTTAACTAGTCTCCTCTGCTGATCTCAGGTTCCCTGCAGGTAAAGATCGTGGCTCTGCTAGTCATCATTGTACCTCCACAGTGAGGGGGCAATACAAACCTCATCACTGGGCTGAATGCAAGAACTGTGGTGGGATAAATCTAACGTTCTGTATATAAGTTTCCTCATTTATGTAGAGGGAATAAATACAACTATCTTACAGGGATTTTGTAAAGATGAGATATAATGTGTCTAATAGGATGTTGAGCAATGCTTGGCATATAGTAGTTGTTCAATAAATATTATTATGATTAGGTATGATAGCAATAGTATTATTCTTCAGAATGTTTTCTCCCCTTCCCTCCCTGACCCTTTGAAGTTAGGCTAGGCCTCGTGACTTGCTTTGGCAAGTGAAATACAAGTGGAAGTGCTATGTGTCGCTTTCAAGTCAAAAATTTAAAAGTCAGGGAGTCGTTCCTTGATGCTCCCTTTTTCCCTCTGTCATGAGGCCAGTCAAGTCCCAGACATGGGCTGCTCCCTCAAAGATGAAGCATGCATCAGATGACGTGAAGACCAATGTCAGTTGTACTGACATAGATATAAAGCGCTATCTAGAATTTAAACTTTGTTGTTGCAAGCCAATGAAATTCTGGGGTTGTTTTGCACAATAGTAAAAATTAGCATAAGCTAACTGATACCTTAGTCCAATGTCAGTGCCAATAGATTAGTGTGTATGTATGATTCTTTTTAGAAGTCATTTTTTGAGGGTACTTTTTTTTAGTATCAAATGCTCTCAACAATTTGAGACACATTTGAATGTATATACAAAATAAAAATAATAGCTAATATGTATCAAGCATTTATAATAACTTAAGACATTTCATAAGTGCTTTGCAAGTATTAACTCATTTCATCCTCAAAAACTCTGTGAAACCAAGTAGAAACTACAATATCCTTTTCACAGATAAGGAAACCAAAGCACAGAGCAGGGAGATTACATGCTCCAAGGCCATATAACTAAGCGACAGAGCTGGAATTTGAGCCTGAGTGTTCTGATCTCAGAGCCTGTGCTTAATCACTCTACTCCACTGTACCACATCTATAAACGCACAAATGTGCAGACACAAGTAGAAACAAAAACACTTATAAAATGCTAAGAAGAATGTATATCATTGATTAAATATGATTTAGTTTTTTCATACGGAAAATGAAAGGATGGACTGTATTGAGATTCTTCCCTGCTTAAGTTCTGTCATTGAACTTGAATCTTTTCTTCCATGAGATGAGTGTGATTCAGCCAAGAAAAGGGTCAGTCCTGCTCACTGGAATTTCTCCTCTTGCTGCCCTACAGGAGAGTTTAGGTGGGCCAATATTGGTGGACAGTTCTCACGCCTTCATGAGAATTGTTCTCAAAGGGATGCTTCAACACGCCCCCTTCATTGACTGATTTAACAAAGATTCTAGGATGTCCACAGTAAATATCCAAACCACCAGTCTGAAATGGGTTAGATGGCCCAGAGTTTTGAGAGTCAACCCCAAAATGAGATTTCCGAGTTCTCTATGATAACACACAGAAAGATTTATGCTTTCATTTTGCTGAAAGTGTAAAAAATGAATAGAAACACATTTTGAATCATTTAGAAGGTGAATGGAAAATTGAGGTAAAGCCAAATGTTAGAGTTGTTGGAAGCCCTGAGTTTTGAGTCAGTCAGATCTGGTTTTAAATCCTAGCTCTGCCTCTGTAATGCTGAAGCATGTTGCTTACAGTCCCTAAGTTTCAGGTTCCTTATCTGCAAATTGAGCAGGATAAATTCCTAAATCATAGGGTTACTATGAAAATAAATTTAATTTTGTCGTTACCTAGCCTATAAAAAATGCCCAATAAATTAATAAAGTAGTTATTATTTATAATTAGTTATTAAGTAAGGAACAAATCTCTTAAAAGAATAATTCCACATTGTAATACGCTGGCTAGGTACTTACTAACCCAGATATCTCCCAAAGGACTTTTCCATGGATTGATAATATCATGAATGTTATCACAGAAAAACTGGCTTCCTTTTAAAGATGTTAGTGCTGTTTGGCAAACAGGTAAAGCCCAGCCTGCCCTATGATTCAACACAGTTTCTAAGCAGGGCCTAGATAAATGGTTATCTCAAGGAAGAAACTGTTTTAGCACAGCAACAAAGACAGGTAAAGCAGAGACAATAAAATAGAGCAAAACAAATAGATTTTATAAATATAAAGTGAAAACCAAGCCACTCTGGCAATTACAGCTTTCATTTGATTTATGCCTTTAATTTGTCTAAATCAGTGACCCACGGAGTATTGGCAAAAAAATTTCAAATTCAGCAAAAACCTAAATCACTATAAGGAAACACTGAATTTTTATTAGTTATCATTCTTTCATTGACTTCTCCCAAACAAAATGAATTCTTCCCTGAGTGAGGCAAAATGAAGTATTATACTTTACTAAGATATTATCGATCTGTGATGCTTTGTATCCAATACGTCACAGTAACACAGAAACACAACTTGACTGTAAAATCGACAGCACAGAATTACTGTTCAAAGCCTTTTTCCCTTTGCTTCTGTTTAACATTAACACTAGATATGACATTTATTCGGTAGAAGTGGACCCTGGCTAACTTGGGTTTAAAAAAAAAAAAAACTTCTTGGAAGGATAACGTATAGTTCAAAGAGCCAAGAGAATAGGTGAATATCTACTTAAAGGATGCAAATCAATGGCAGAGATCTAGGAGGCACGGAGGAATGACCAGTCATTTCAGGTCGCCTTAGACGTGATGAAATAGCTCCAATGGATTCCAATCTTGAATTACTCCACTTAAAATTCAAACACTTGGGGAAAACTGTCTGATTATCCTTCGCTGGCCAGAGGAGGGCGAGGCACCTTGATTAACAGTGTTCATAATGAGGAGTAGATGTTCCTCACTTTGGGGATTCCCACCAGCCTCCAGAAATGACTGTAGTCCTGTCAGTTAAAATGTTGATTTGAGCCCAGTGAGACTTATGTTGTATTCCTATTCTACAGAGCTTTAAGCTAATAAATTTGTGTTGAGCTACTATATGTGTGGTAATTTTTTATGGTATCAATAGAAAACTAATGCAATAACTTTTTTTTTAGTAAAAATATGTCCCAATTATTGCATGTGACACACTTATCCTAAAAAAGACCATAGATGCTAAGTACCCTCATATCATAAATGAGGAGCTAATCACCAAAGCAGGATATGCTTAGAGATGGTTGTTCTAACTGGGCTTTCTTAGATTCTGTATTTGTCTATTTGGAATCCATTCATCACAGGGCCAATTAAATTAACTATATTTCCTTATTTTCTGTATTCTTGATGCTCTGGTATCTGGGGGCTTTACAGACCCAGGGAGTGATGCCCCCTCCCAGGGCTAGCCAATTCTTAGAGCAAGCAAAGGGCTCAAGCAGGAACACATCTCTCACATGCAAACCAACCAATCTGAAGTCTACAGCCCCGACCACCTCCTTTATCTAGCTCTCACACACCAAGCCAAATTTCCCTGCCCTAAATCATCCCAGGGCTAGGTACCAGGCAATAAGGGACAGCCCCTATGCCCCAAAGCCTGCCTGAATTATTCAAACTAGCCAATCCTAAACTGGTTACTCTGCCTTGCCTAGCCTTTCCCAGAGAAACCTCAATAAAGGCTGTGGCCTAGACTCTCCCCTCACTCCTGGCTTCTGCCTTCTGACCATCCTGATGTTCCCCTCGTGGCCCTGTGTGGCATAGTGTGTCCCCTTCTCTTGAGAAATGTAAGTAACAAATTCTTCTTTCACTGGCATTTGTCTCTCTGTGTCATCACTCAGTCAGACCACTAAACATTAAATCCCGGGTATAACTTTAGAACAAGGGCAAACCTGATTCTACGAGGTTTTGAGAATACCACCTCTGGCTTAGATAGGCAGGTAAAGTTGGAGGGATGGACGAGGACAAATGTTGGTGTGGTGCATCCTTTTGTTTTCACACTATCCTTCCATGGGGTAGGGGAGGGCTGTGTGTCCTTCTACCCAAACCCAAGTGAGATGTGATGCAATGGGAACACTAAGTGGGGTGCACAGCTGTCCCTTCTTGTTTAGGCCTGTGGTGGTAGAGGAAAGAGTAAGGAATGGTGTATGGTTTCACAGAGGCATTGTGAAAGAGACTCCAGCAAAGAGAACTTTCAGGAGGAGGCAAATGATCCAAGAGAGGAATGGGTACCGCTAAGTCCAGGAATAGGAGGAAGGTTGAAAGTGGCCAGCCGGAAGAGAGGCATTGCTAGTGTCATGGGAGCTGTCATGAGAAGCCTCCATCTGCATGGGATAGTGTCCCAGGCTCGGCTACTAAACCACAACATCTTCCGGGGATAGATCTTCAGGCCTCAGAGACCCATCTGGTGAGGAAGCTGTAGAAGGATGGGCAAGGGAACAAAAGAAGCCAACCATACCCCCTTTACTCACTGTAGACTTCTCTGCCTGAAGTGGATCTGAACTTGGGAAGGAAAGCAATTGACAATGGAGAGTTATAATGTGCTTTAGATGGGACCTTTTAGTTACTGAAAAGAGACAATTCTTGTGACTTGAAAGGGACCAGAGAAGCTATAGGACTTGTCCAACTTTTCGGGTAAGAACAAGAAAGGATTAGCATGCAGTACAGGTTGGAAGAGACAGTGGGAGGAAATATATCAACTTTTTTGTGATTGTATCCTGTTGAGTCCAGCATTTTTCAGACATCAGTTACACAATCAACAGAGTAATTTGTAGACCTAAGGAAACAAATCTAGTCCTAAAACAATGTCATTATAGAACAGATACAGTAATTAGAAATGTTAAGTAAGACAATCAACACTGAAAATTGAATTATTGATACAGAGGGAAAACTAGACACAACCACAGTGAATGCTGATGAGATTAAAATAAGAATGCCAACAGATAAATGAGACTAAAATTACCAGCATAAGCATAACTGATCTCTCTGTGGTGGATAGTCCTCCAAAAACTAAAAAAAAAAAAAAAAAAGCATTTAAAAATATCACATAAAAGAATTTGCCTGAAAATAAGAAAGAACCACATCTGCAGATCGATAAGCACACACTGATCCAGGAGCATATTCAGTACTTCAGGGTTCTAGGCAGGAAAAGAAAATCAAGTAGTGGGGGAAGAACTCTGGCTGGCCTCAGAACTTTCCATAGTTACTTCCAGTGTCAGAAGACAGAAACCAATGTCATTAGCATTTTGACGGAGAGAAGAGTACCATCCAAGGAAATATTACCTAGCAAATTTTCTTTTATTTCTAATGGTTACAGAGAGACATTGTCAAACATGAAAGAAATCAGGGAATGTAGAGTCTATGAGCCCTTGTTGGAGGAAAATATCTTGAAAACCAAAGCTAGGCAATAGAGAGACCAATCAGACTAAGAATTCAGGAACGACAAAGCCAGGACTGATAAGAGGTCCCTGGGGAGCACTGATTACACTTAAGTATAAACATAATATTGTCCTTGTAGATATAGGGGACAACTCAAGTCAGCATCCATGCTGCACTCCTTTGATTGTGTAGGTTTTCCCAGCATCCCTTGATTTAGACTATGCCAACTGGATGCTAGTGAGGAAGGGTCAGAAAGCAGAAATACAGTTTCTTTCTGTATACACTTTCCTGACTTCTGTTCTCTTTGCCTGCAGTCGCCCCCCACCCACACCCCCACAACCCCAGTGGAAGCCTTGAATTTTCTGTTGACATGCTTCAGTGAGTAATCATGAGATTGTGGTCCAGGCTAGAGTGAAGGGCATCCCATTTGTCTTCTTGCCAGTGTGAATCTAGGAAGCAGGATGTGGCTCTGAAACCACTAGTTGTGATCGCAGTGGTTTTCTGACATTTGTGTCTGTCCTTGCCTGGAGTTGGCCCTTCCAAGTGGCTTCCCAATGCCCCACTTTCCTGACAGTGGTAGAGGCTGTAACTCGCACTTTGGACACATTCTTTTGTATTATAAAGTAGTGTTTCTCAACTTCAGTAATGTTGACATTTTGAGTCAAATAATTCTGTTCTGTGGGCTGTACTGTACATTAGAGGATGTTGAGCCTCGATCCGTTAGATGCCCATAGCACCTGTACCCCTCCCCAGTTGTAACAACTCAAAATATCTCCAGACGTTGCCAAATGTCTCCTGGTCCCTAAAATCGCCTCCTGTTGAGAACTACTCATCTAACATCATACAGCCTGTTCTACAGCCCTTCCGATCCTCTTGTTTGGTTCTGTGTTGTGTAAGATTTGAAAAAAGGCAGAAGGTTTCAAATTGTTCCACAGAACAAGAATTTGGAAAAAGGAGTACAACATGGCTTTCTACCCCTGGAGCAGCAGGACTCTATTTAGGGACACTGAATTGTACCTACCTTGGTGTGTAGCATGAGCAGTCACGGGACATATTATTCCCCCAAATCCTCAGTCTGTGATTGTTTGAGGAGTCTCTTCCACTCCCACCAGTCTTGTGGTACAGGTCTGGGGATGTGAGAAAACCACACAGCATAAGCATATTCTAGGCCAAGAATTTACTTTGCCTCACCCTGATGTCCAATACATTTTTCTTAGTAGTGTTAGTATCCTAGTAGGTACAGTTCTTATCATACATTTTAATAAATTATAAAATGACTATTTCTTTTTCTACTTCCCTCTCCTCTTTCCTCTGTTGAATTTTGGGCTGACTTTTTATAGCATCGCTTTTCAAATTATAAATTATAATACACGTTCATTTTAGAAAATCTGAAAAATATAAAGAATACAACAAAAATGACCTATAATTCAACCGGCCACAGATATCTATTGTTTATGTTTTGCTGAATTTTCTTTAAATGTTTTCTTTTACACCTCTTTATATATGTGTATGCATGTGTTTGTGATTATATGCTTTTTAAAACAAAATTGCCGTGTGTGTATATATAGTTTCCATGCTACTTATTCACATAGCTGCATTTTATGTAATACTCCATATAACATTATAATGAAAAAAATATGAATTTTCTTCCCACTATTCTAAGTTTGTGCTTTTTTAGCACCAATCTTCTCCATCTTGTCTGTGCCATTCATTTATTCAACAGATATTTATTGAGTACTTCCAATATGGCAGATTCTTGCTCACGCACTGAGAATATGAAGCTAAGCAAGTAATGGTTCCTGCCCTTGAGGATCTTTCAACCCGAGACACATGAAGAAACAAATAATTTTAGTGCCATTTTCATTGCTGCCACTACCACCAAAGCAGCTTCCTTGCCATTATTTAAAAATAGGCATTAAGCTCCTGATTGCGCAAAGGACTGACCTAGGCAGGAAATTAGAAATCTCAGGCAGTCGTGTCAATACAGACACATATCTCTAAGTCAGTGAGCTGTTCACATCAATTGGAGGATAAAGACAAGTGCGTTTTAGTGGAAAAGGGCAGGGGTCAGTTCCTAATTGGGGAGAGAGCTGGAAAAGTGATCACAGGCACAGCAATCAGTTCTTTGCCCAGCTAGACCCTGGAGAGGCTTTAAGCAAAAAAGTTGTAAGAGAAAGACTGACTAGTGGCACCAGCTGGTGGAACATATTTTATGCAGAATCTTACCTATTGCTTTCGATTTCAATGTCTGCAACATTTCTTAAAAATAGAATAGTTGCAGAATCATTTGCATCCATCCCCTGCTTTCAAGCAGCCATGCCCCTCAGCCACTGCAAACAGAAATGCTTAACTTGGACTCACTAGATGTGTGGGAAGAGTTCCAAGGGTCAAAAACCGTGAAAGTCAAGAAGACTGTTGAAATCTTACTGCAATTCTCTATATCTAGGGTTTAAATTGGCTAAACAGTAGTGCAGTTGGCCCTTGCTGCCATATAATCAAGAAATTTTGTTGCACAAGGATACTTGAAAAAGTATCTTTGACCCGAGTTTTCTATCTATGAGGAACAACTATGTTTTCTTTATGTAGATCCACAGTAGGGGTACAAGATCCAGGTTATATGCCCCCTTGTACCTGTTCAACCTGCCTGCACCCTCCAACTGTGGGCGTCAGTTGCTTGCCTGGCTTCCTGTTAGAATGGCCCCTGTGGAGCCTCCTGTCTTTATAGTCCTAAAGTTTTTGTGGATTTCCCACCCCTGGGGACAAAAGCCAGACTACTGTGTGAACTTCATCATGCTCAGTATGGTAGAAGTCACAGTGGTTCCAGCCCTGAGTCTGGACCACAGAGCTCTGGCTTTACCAGTAGCTGCCCAGAAGGTGCAGGGAAGATAAAAACCCATAATCCAAAGATGCAGGGAAGATAATAGGCCATGGGGAGAACTTTGGCCAATAAGTGACAGGAGAGGCAAATGAACAAGCAGATAGTGTTGCTGCTATTCCCCTTGATGGATTGCTCTTAGACACAGCCATCTCATATGGCTGCTGAGTACTGAGTGACTGTGCTGTGTTCTGTTGGGAAGCTGAGGCCAGCTTGGTCATATACCACCCTCACTCTTGCTTCCCTAGGATTAAACAACCCTCCGTCAAGAGTGAACACATTTTAAAAAGTATGCCCTACCAATCATGGTTGGGTAGTTACAGATAATTCTTTTTATTTGATCTATTTTTTATTGATGTAGAACTGACATATAATACCATATTAGATTCAAGCATACAACATAATGATTTGATATTTGAATACATTGCAAAATGATCACCACTTCTTAATTTTGAACTTTAATTAATTTTAAAAACATAAATAAGACATTTATAGGCCATCTCCCTGAACATTATTGCAAAAGACAGATTTCACCTCAAACTAGGAGTGGTACTGTAACTGACAGAACAGACAGTGGCAGCAATTTGCCTACAAGGTCACAGTGCCAGTGGGGTGGAAAGGAGTGTAATTAAAGACATGAATCTGTGGTTGGAGTCTCTTAGAGAAGGGTGTGATAGGATGCTAGCATTAGGTCAGTGGGCATCACTATTGGGGATAAACATAACTGTTTATAATGAGAGAGCTTGATACACCGAAACATGACTTCTCTGATGGAAGTGGATTTTGTGCATTCCCAGTCTTTAGCATCCGTAGCTGAAAGATGTGTGGCCGAAAAAAATGAAAAGACCAATGCATCATACTAGTGCATACCACCTTCCAACCAGCCAACTGGGTATTTCTATCTAGATATAACATGTACCCATTCAACCACATTTTCCAAAATGGAAATGGCACCAAGAGGGAAAAGTCCTCAGGCATAAACTCATCATACATGCTTGATACTCAATGGGATGTTTCAAATTAAAATAAGGTCCCTAAAGCAGAAACTAACATTTTACTAGATGAAGTAGATTGAGGATATTGGCTGCTGAGAAATCTTTGAAGGCCTGTCTGAAGTACGTAATATCAGTACAACTATATTGCCAATTTTTGCTCCTGTTGAATAACTTAAAATGCCTTTCAGAAGAAGTAAGTTAAATCCCTAACTCTCATCCTCTGTGGACTTAGGAAGCAAACCGGAACTTCCACATCCTGGCCACTGCTCTATCCGTTGGGGGCAGAATTTTCAGCACTAATAAAAAATGTTCTTATTCCCTGATTTAGTCTCAGCCCCAAGATGGCTTTACTGTAACTGTTTTACAGTAAACATTTTATAGTAACTATTTTACAGACTTTTCTTTGGCAGCTTATTTCCTTTGAGTTTTTTTTTTTTGTTATAAAAACCTATGGGAAATGAATAATAAATAAATTTTAAAAACTCCCATTTTCAACTCCTCGTTATGACCCACTGTGTTTCTAGGAGCATATGTGTTAGTGGAGTGTTTGCAGTATTCATGACTTGAACTTCTAATTTATGAGCTCTTAAAGGTACACTAATCATCAGCACGTTAACTATTGATATTGTACTCTGAGGATTTTCTCTCCAACTCCTATTCCAGGCAAAAGGAATACTCTTAAAAGTAATATTCTATGACTTCAATAAACAGGCAGGTAAAGTTGAAACATGGGCCATTGATGGGTGTTGATGTGTGGATGATAGTATTATAAGAAGTTATTTACTACATGAAATGCCAACCTTGCCAATTTTTAAATGTTAATGGCCTTATGGTGAAGATGAAAGGTTTGTATGTTCTACCTAGGGATTTCAGAATTTTGTAATCTTGGCATGAGAATGGCTTGATTATCTAATAAGTCATTTTTACTTCCATTTTAATTATAGATGTTTATGAACTTTTAGAAATTTAAAAGTAAAACTTTCTGGAATATGGTATATAATAATTGAGTCTAAAAGACTGAATTTAATATGCTGGATCTACTGATTTTGGGGTAGGACAGATTTCTCTGTTGGTCCTTGGGGAAAAATGAACCAAAATAAATTTTAAACAGATTATGTGGATTTTCTCTAAGCAAATTCAGAATGTTCGGCTGCATTTATAGGAAATTCTAACTGAGTCACTATAACTTGAATGTATCATCTTTAGCAAATTAGAAAGAGTTGCCCAGGGCCCAGCTTATCCTAAGATACTTTGCCTAAATATTCATAAAAGTTTTGGGTCATTACTGCAAATCAAAACAACACTAAGATATCACCTCACACCCATTAGAATGGCTATAATCACCAAGACAAAAAACAACAAATGTTGGAGAAACAGGAACCCTCATACACAGCTGGTGGGAATGCAAACTGGTGCAGCCTCTATGGAAAACAGTATGGAGATTCCTCAAAAAATTAAAAATAGAAATACCCTATGATCCAGCTATCCCACTACTGGGGATCTATCCAACGAACCTGAAATCAACAATCCAAAGAGGCTTATGCACCCCTATGTTCATTGCAGCATTATTCACTATAGCCAAGAAGTGGAAGCAACCCAAGTGTCCCTCGACTGGTGATTGGATCAAGAAGATATGGTATATATATACACTGGAATACTACTCGGCCATAAAAAAGACAAAATCGTCCCATTTGCAACAACATGGATGGACCTTGACGGTATTATGTTAAGTGAAATAAGCCAGAAAAAGAAAGACAAACACCGTATGATCTCACTCATATGTGGAATATAAACCAACACATGGACAGAGGAAACTGTATTGTGGTTACCAGAGGCAATGGGGGTAGGGGGTGGGCACAAGGGGTGCAGGGAGACATGTATATGGTGATGGACAAACAAAAATGTACAACCCAAAATTTCACAATGTTATAAACTATTAAAACATCAATAAAAAAAAGTTTTAGGTCATTACTTAATTTTTATTTATTGTATGTGAAACTACTTTTTAAAATGTTCAACTCAAAATATACTTCATATTTAGATAATATTCTTAAGATGTATTTTACTTTAATTACTTGCATACTAATGTCAATATTTTAGGAGGCTAGCCTTGAAGTCCTTATTTTAAGAGATGATTAAAATTTGCTCAAATTATTCATGATGCTGCTATAGTTAATAATATATTATGTACATGTTAGTTGTATGGATGATACCATTAAATCTTTTAGGAATCATTACCTAAACACTTGCTTTATAATAGAAAAACTATATACTCTTCTTATCTGAAGTTACTTGTGGTTTCAGGAGATTTAGGGAAATGTATTACCTTATCAAAGTTGAGTTCAGGGAATAGGTAGAAATTCCCGTGACTATGCATAATATTCAAGTTGAAATTTTCATTAACCTCTTCGAGAAACACATTTTCAGCAATGATTAAGTAGTAACCTAATAAAAATGCTGAAATAATTTAGTAATTATAGAAGATAACTTTCTAACCATCCACTAGTACAAAGAAATGGAAAACAGAAAGACAAAAATCACTCATGTCAGTATCACCAAAGATAGTCATTGTATCTTTTAGTATATTTATTTTTAGTCTTTTATCTATACAGAGCCTGCGTTTGTTTTTAGTAGTGATATATTTAAATATATAATGACATTCCATTCTACATTATGCTTATGCTATACATGTTTTTCTATGTAATTTCAATTCAGTAATGGCAGCATGAATATGACAGATAATTCCTCCTGCAGAAAATAGTTTAAAAAGACTCATATCTAGAATTCACCATCTGTATGTCCTCTCCAGTGAAATGTTTTCTTACATCTTTTGCCCATTTTCTAACTGATTATTTGTTAAGGTTATCTATATATTCTAGATATGAGTTTATCGGGAAAATGCAAATTAAAACCACAATGAGATATCACTACACACCCATCAGAATGGCTAAAATAAAAAATAGTAACAACACTAAATGCCGGTGAGGATACAGAGAAACTGGATCGCTCATAGTGATGGGAATGACAAATGGTACAGTTACTCTGGAAAACAATTTGGCAGTTTCCTTTAAAACTAAACAGGCATTTGCCACATAACCCCGTAATTATACTCTTGGGCATTTATACCAGACAAGTGAAAACTTACGTTCACACACACACAAAACCGGCAACCTGTACATGAATGTTTGTAGTTGCTTGATTCATTTTAGCTAAAAACTGGAAACATCCCAGATGTCCTTCAACAAGTAACTGGCTAAACAAACTGTGTATGTATTTATTACATGGAATATTACTCAACAATAAGAAGGAAATAACTATTGATATATGCCACAATAAGGATGACTCTCTGGGGAATTATGCTAAGAGAAAAAAGTCAATCCCAGAAGATTACATAATGTATGATTCCATTCATATAGCAATTTGAAATAACAGTATTCTAGAAATGGAATATAGATTAGTGGTTACCAGGGGTTAAGAAGGGGTAGGGGCAGAAGGGAGGTGGATGTAGTCATAAAAGGGCAACAAAAGGGATCCTTGTGGTGATGTAACTATTGAGTACCTTGACTGTGGTGGTGAACACAAACCTACACATGTGAAAAAGTTTATAGACTGCAATACACACATGCAAACAAATAAAATCGGGGAAATGTGAATAAGATCAGTATATTGTATCAGTGTCAGTATCCTGGTTGTGATATTGCACTATAGTTTTCCAAAATGTTACTATTGAGGGCAACTGTGTAAAGTATACGTGGGATCTTGCTTAATTATTCCTTACAACTTCATAGAAATTACAATTATCTCGATAAAAACTACCCCAACCACCCTTACTAGTTGGAAGGAGCAGATGATAGAGTTCAGAGTGTAGAAAAGTTCAATCTTCAAGGAGGAAGTTTTGCAAGTAAAAGAGCTGCAGAGGTACTGAAGTCCAAAATCTGAGTATAAACTCTTCCCAAATCCCTAGCTGACCACAAAACTACATAGGCTTGGTGTAAGGGAACCCAGTAAAAAATGAAATAGAAACTAGAGTGTTAGCTACCACTAAAATTCAGAACCGCTACTGGTGAGGTTTGTGAGTTTGCTGTATTTTTGACTGAATGTGTTCTCCAAATCACACACAACTCAAGTGGCAGACATTAGAATCCTTCCCAATCTTAGGTACCAGAGGTATGAAGTTGAGGCTGCAAAAACAATTGGAAATTTAGAGGAAAACCCCCAGAAACGAAAGAACCACAGAAAGAGTGAACCCTAAAATCTGAAGGTAAAGTATTCCCAAATCTTTGGCTGACAGCTTAACTACGAAGTCACAGGGGGACTTCCAGGGGTCAAGCCAAACAAGCAGCATCTGGAAGCCAAAGAACTTGATCAAACACCTGCTGCTGCAAATAGTAGGAAGAACTATTTCACAGTTTGATTCTAGGCAAGTAAATTGCCTACTATAAAAAAAAAAAAAAGTAAAACAAACAAACCAATCATCCTCAGGATATCCCAGAGTCACTACAAGGTATAATCTACAACATGTAGTTTGAAAGCAAAAATTACTAGATATGCAAAGAAGCAGGAAAGTGCTTCTTTGCCTAACTATGAGTGACAGTCAATAGAAACTGACACTGAGCAAGCCCTGATGATGTATTGAGCAGAGAAAGATTTCAAAGAGGCAAGTTAAAATAGATTCAGACAATTAAAGGAAAATATAATATTAATGAGTAAATAGATAGGAAATCTCAACAGAGAAATGTAAGCTGTAAGAAAAAAACAAATGAAAATTCTAGAACTATAAAGTATAATACTGGATATGAACCACACACTATATGAGCTCAATAGCAAATTTGATATAGCATAAGAAAAAAATCAGTGAAATTAAAGTTAGATCAATAGAAATTACCCAATTTGAACAACATGGAGAAAAATATTTAGCAAAAATAACTGAAATCCCAGAGAACTCTGGGCAGTATTAAATAGTCTAATATATGTGCAAATGGGATCACAAAGGCAAAAAAAGAGAGAAAGGGACAGAAAAAATATTTGGAGAAAGAATGGTCAACTCTTCTTGCTAAAGAAAACCCATTAAATTCGAGATCCAAGAAGCTCAATGAAGCTTAAGTAAGATACACACACACACACACACACACACACACACACACACAAAACCGACAGTCCAATCTGAGTACACCACAGTAAAACACCTGAAAAACAAGGATATAGAAAAAATCTTGAAAGCAGCAAGAGAAAAAAGATGCATTACATGCAGAGAACCAATAATATGATCAACAGCTGACTTATTACCAGAACTGATGTAGGCCAGAAGACATTGGACTTACATATTCAAAGTGCTGAATAAAAAACCCCCAAAACAAAAAACGCTGACAGCCAAGAAGTCTATAGCTAGTGCAAGTATTCTGCTCTGCAAATATTAAAATAAAATATAATTTCTTGACAAAACCTAAAAAATGCATTGTTATCAGACTGGCACTACAAGAAATACTAAAGAAACTTGTTTAGTTTCAAGGGAAATGACACCAGATGGTAAAATGGATGTGCAGAAAGAAATGAGAAGCAACGCAAAAGATACATACGTGGTGAAATGTAAAAGATTATATAAGTAATTTTTTTCTCATCTTAATTTTTTAAAAAGGCAGTGTAGAGTTTACAAGTACATTGATATAATGTATATGACAACAATAGCACAAAAGAGGGAGAGTTAATGGAACTATACTGTTTTGAGATTCTGATATTTTAATAAGAGTAATAATTCAGTATTAAATATAAGTGGATTATCATGAGTTAACAACGCATGTTGTTATTCCTATGCAACTACTAAAAAATAAAGCAAAAAATAAAACTAAAAGCTAATAGAGACTAAAATGATATACTAAAATATTTTCAGAAAACCAAAGGAGATAGAAAAGGAAGAGAAGAAGAAAAGGGAGATGAGACAAATAGGAAATGAGTAGCACAATGGCAGACTAAAATTCTGTTATATAATAATCACATTAAATACAAATAGATTAAATATTCTAATTAAAAGGCAAAACTTGTTGGATTGGATTTTAAAAAAGATTTAATTATATGCTGTCTACAAGAGATGTATTTTAAATACACAGACACAAAGAAATTGGAAGTACAAAAATGGAAAATGATACAATATTTAAATAGTAAGCATAAGAAAAAGGGGATGGATATATTAATATCATATTAATTAGACTTTAAGACAAGGAGTATTAGTAGAGACAAAGAGAGATATTTGATCCAAAAAAGATCAATATAACAGGAAGATAGAACAACTATAGAAATCTATGTACCTAATAATAGCTCCATAAAACATGAAGCAAAAACCGACAGAACTGAAAAAATAGACAATTTAACAATTACTAGCAAGTATAGTTAGAAGTTTCAATACTTCTGCCTCAGTAATTGACAGGACAAACAGAACATCAGTAAGGATATAAAAGACTTGAACAACAGTATGAACCAACCTGCCCAAACTGACATTTATAAGATAGTCCATACCTAAACAGCACAATATACACGCTTTTCATGAACACATGGAACATTCACCAAGACACACAAATGCAGGGTCATAAAACAAGTCTCAATAAATACAAAAATATTGAAATCACATGGAGGATGTTCTCTACCTATAACAGAACAGACAGAAAAGGACAAATATTGTATGATTCTACTTAAACGAGTTATCTAGAGCAGCGAAACTCATAGAGGCAGAAAGTGGAATGGTGGTTTCCAAGGTCTGAGGGGAAAGAAGGAATGCAGGGTTATTGTTTAATGAGTACACAGTATTAGTTTGGGAAGAGGAAAAAGTTTTAGAGGTGGATGGTAGTGATAGTTACACAACAACGTAAATGTACTTAATGCCACTGAACTGTACAGTTAAAAATGGTTAAAATGGCAAATTTTATGTTATGTATAATTTACCACAGTGAAAAAAGAAAAAAATTATAAGAAAAATTAGAAAATATTTTGAATGGGATAAAAATAAAACATATTAAATTTTGTGGAATGTAGCTAAAGCAGTGCTCGGCATCACTTTTATAGATTTAAATGCTTGTATTTAAAAGAAGAACATCTCAAATCAAGATCTAAACTTGCATCAAAGGAAGCTAGCAAAAAAGAGGAAATTAAATTTAGTAAGAAGTGATGAAATAATAAAATTAAGAGCAGAAATCAATGAAAGGGAATATTATGAACAATTTTATGCAATAAGTTTAACACTTTAGAGGAAATGTACAAATATCTTGAAAAACACAATTTACCAAAATAGCCTCACGAAGAAATAGAACACTAAAATAACACTATATCTATTAAAGACATTGAATTCATAATTTAAAAATATTCCAAGAAAGAAAACTGTAGGACCCTGTGGCTTCACTAGTGAAATCTATCAAACATTTAATGAAGACAGTATACTAGTCTTTCACAAACTTATTCAGAAAATAGAAGCGTCCACTTCCCAGCACATTTTATGGGACCAGTATTACACTGATACCAAAACCAGATTAAGATATCCCAAGCAAAGAAAATTATAGACAGAAATCTCTCAGGAACATAGATGAAAAATCCTTAATATATACTAGCAAATCAAATTCAGCATTCTATAGAAAAAAATAGTTCACCACAAGCTAGAGGGTTGAATCCCAAGAATTCAAGATTTGTTTAATATTCAAATATCAATGTCATTTATCATATTAATAGAATAAAGAAGATAATTTGATCATCTCAATAGCAGCAGAAAAAAATTTGAAAAAATTTAACTCCATTCATGATAAAAACTCTTATGAAACCAGCATTAGAAAAATATTTTCTCAACTTGGTAAAGAGCATCTACAAAAAATTCACAGTAAACATCATACTTATTAAAAGACTGAGCATGTTTTGCCAGAGATCTGCAATGAGTCATGAATGTCTGCTTTCACCACTTCTATTCAATATTGTACTGGAGGTCTGAATCAGTGCAATAAGACAAGAGAAAGGAAGAAGAGGCATGCGTATTGGAAAGGGAGAAAGAAAACTAGAAAACTGTCTTCATTTGCAGATGATGTTATCACGTATGTAGAATCCTAAGAAATATATTTAAAAAGATATTAGAACTATTAAATTTAGTAACTTCATGGGGCATGAGGTCAACATACAAAAATAAACTGTATTTCTAATACCAATAATGAACAGTTGGAAAATGAAATTAAAAGTAAAATCACATTTTACAATTGCATTTACAATGGCAACCAAAACAAGTAAAGTACTTAGGAATAAATTTAACAAAGATTGATGTGTAAGACCCGTATACTAAATATTACAAAACATTGCTGAGATAAATTAAGGAAGACCTAAATAAATGGAGAGAAATACCATGTTCACAAATCGAAGACTCAATATTGTTAAGATGTCAGTTCTCCAATTGATACATAGACCTGATGCAATTCTCACCAAAATTCTGTGAGGATTTTTGTAGAAAGTGACAAGCTGTTTCTAAATTTACATGGAAATACAAAGGACCTGGAATTGCCAAAATGGTTTTGAAAAAGGGCAAAGTTGAAGGACTTATACTACCTGATTTCAAGACAGTATAAATCTTAGCATAAATCTATGATGAACAAGACAATGTGGTCATGTTTAAAAGATAGATAAATAGATCAGAGCAACAGAATAAAGTCGAAAAATAGATTCACACATACTGTCAACTAATTTTCAACAAAGGTGCCAAGTTAATTCAGTGGAGAAAAGGAGAGTCTTTTCAACAAATGCTCTTGGTACAGTTGACGAGGCAGGCAAAATAACACCACCCTTCCCCCTGCCAAGATGGCCACATCCTAATCCCCAGGACGTCTGAATGTGTTTATTATACGGCAAAGAGGAATTAAGGTTGCAGATGAAATTAAGTTTGTTAACCACTTGACCTTAACATAGGAAGATTATTCTAAGTTACCCGGGTAGGCCCAATATAATCACAAGGATCTTTAAAAGAGGAAGAAGGAGATAGAAGAGAACCAGAGAGATGGCAGGGTGAGAATGAAGGGGCCCAATGTTGCTGGTTTTAAAGATGGAGGAAGAGGGCTGTGAGCCAAGAAATGTGGGCAACCTCTACAAGCTACAAGGGACAAGGAGATAGATTCTCCCCTACGGCCCCCGGAAAGGAATGCAGCCCTGCTGACAACTTGGTTTTGACTCAGTGAGATCTGGGTTGGACTTTTAACCTACAGAACTATAAGACAATAAAGTGTTGTGTTGTTTTAAAGCAGTAAGTTTGTGTTAATTTGCTACAACCATAGAAAAGTAATATAAGTGGATATCTGTAAGGGGAAAGAAATTTCAGTCCTTATTTTGTACCATTCACAAATTAAACGGAGATGAATCATAAATCTAAATGTAAGACCTAAAACCATAAAACTTATGGACAAAAACAGAAAAAAAAATCTGTGTTCTTGGTTTAAGCAAAGGTTTCTTAAATATGATACAAAAGCAAGAACCATAAAAGAAAATATTGATAAATTGAACTTCATCAAAATTTTAAAACAATTTCTCTTTGAAAGACTCCATTAAGAAAATAGAAAGATAACTGACAGATTGGTAGAAAAATATTTGCAAAACGATGTATCTAAGAACTTGTATCCATAATATGTAAAGTACTTAGAAAACATGCAGCCCGAAAATAAACGGGCAAAAATTTGAAAAGACACTTCACTGAGGAAGATACACAGTGACCAATAAGCACATTGTATGTGCTCTGTGTCACTGGTCATTGTGGAAATGAAAAGTAAATTAACAAGGAACAACCACTGGACACCCACTAGATGGCTAAAATTAAAAAGACTAACGATACTAAGTATTGGCAAGATTTGAAGCCAATGGAACTCTAATCCATTACTGATAGAAATGCAAAAATGCTACAGCCACTTTGGAAAACAGGTTGGCAGTTTCTTATAAAGTTAAATATACACTTGTTTTGGTGACCCATCAGCTCCTTTCCTGGTTATCTACCTAGAAAAAATGAAACATAGATGGACAGGTTTCAGCAGAGCTTCCAGACTAAGACAGACTAGGAAGAAGGACCTGGCCACCCACTTCTGAAAAATTGGCCACGAAACCCTGTGAACGGAAGAGGAACATTGTCTGATAGGGCACTGGCAGGTGAGAGGATGGCATAAAAGGGACCAGGTAGGGCTCTGCTCTGGTGTATACAGGGTCCCTAGGAGTTGGAGTCAGAATTGACTGGACGGCACTAACAAATTCATGAGTATACTGATAATCTCTCTCTCCTTTCAGGTAATTTAGGCATTTGAATCCTGGATCTGCTACTTACTAGCTGTCAGACCCGAGCAAGTTTCCTAATCTCTCTCTGTCTGTTTCCTCATCTCTAAAATAAGAGTGATAATTGTCCCTATTTTGCGGAAATGTTGTAAGGAATAAATGAAGTAATATGTGTAAAGGGCTTAGAACAGTGCCTGAAACTTAGCAGTGCTCTACAAGTGTTTGCTATTGTTGTTGTCATCTGTGCTCCTTGTTGAAGCTGTGTTTTGATAGGGTGAGGAGGATTATATAAAACATAGGTTTAAAAATTTTCTAACAGCCATTATTATTAGTCACTGGCTTAATGAATTGATGAAATTGAATGGATGATAAATTGAACTAACATGTAAAATAAGGTCATTCATTCCCAAGGTATCTTCCTTAGCATGTGTCTTGCCTAGGGTAGGGGCCCAATATAGGTGGAATGAAATTGATTCCTGATAGTTCATAATCAAAGCACACACAATACCCATGTTTACCTTATGATATTGGGAGGTCTGAGTCCTCATAGGTGACTTACTCGCAAATTAGTTATCTCTTCTGTGAGTAAAACCTTAACAACAACAGCCAAAAACTTAGCCATAAAATAAAAGCCTTTCTACAATGAATTATAGCTTTCTCTGTCATCTCAAATAGTATGTTGAACAAAATTTAGTATTTTGTGTAAGATACCTTAGAGTTATCTTTTTTGCTATAATTGAACCATGTGGACAACAATGGTGTCCTGAGATGCCCTTACTGATCCTAGATAGCAGTACTTTTTGAATACTTGTGTCAGATGCTATATTATTTTCTGTCCTTTCCCTTACTGTTAGACACTGCTTCTTGCTGAAAGTGTGTCTTAACGGTTTCCCTTCCCTTTCTCATTTGTTTTTTTACAATAGATTATGTACAGGACAATGATAAACTAAAATCGTTCAAAGCATGTCTAAACTAAGGGTAAATAAGTCATTACTGAGTACATGTTCCTAAGAGTAAAGTACATTAGTTGGTGTATTTTATACATTTTAGTGCCTCAGGATTCTGTTTGGGGTCTTACCCCAATTCCAAACCTCCGGTTGAATTTCACATGTGGATTTGCTTAAAAGAAATCGAGATTGGATTGGTGGTTACCAGAGGGGAGCAGGGGAGGGAGGGGGGTGAAAGGGATGATTAGGCACATGTGTGTGGTGATGGATTGTAATTAGTATTTGGGTGGTGAATGTGATGTAATCAATGCAGAAATAGAAGTATAATGATGTATGCCTGAAATTTACACAATGTTACAAACCAATGTTACTGCAATTAAAAAAAAAAAAAAAAGAAGTCTCTACCTGAATGAACTATTGTCATAAAGCTCTCTGATAACCTTAGGAGCTCAACTGGTGGGACTGGATTTAATATTTTTTAAAACAGGTGATATAAATAATATGACTTTTATTCGATTGTGTAACATATTAGCAGGAAAACATTAAGATTTAAATGTAAAAACCCCTAAATCATATCTACCTGCATGGCACTTGGATATACAGTGGATTTTTCAATATTATAAAAATTTAGTTTTTAATCAGCATTGTCTAACTGTTATGGTCTTTGCTAGACATCCCATAGATGCCCACATTTCCATTTACTGCTTGGTAAATGTGTAAAATAGTTCAAATTTACAGTGATTTAAAGTGAAGTTAGGATTTGGAATAAAGTTTTCATCAGGCCCTTCTCTAAACAACAATAACAGATAATGAGGAAGAAAAAAGAATCTATCATTTGTGGTCAACTATATACTAGCAAAGTGAATCTCCCTTACTATGAAATACAACAAGCCAGAATTTAAAATAAAGGATGAGGGAAGTTTTGTAACCAAAAAAAAAGTCTGTATGACACCATACAGACTTGATATAGAGCTTCTTTTAATTTTTTTTCTCACTATTTGGGCTCTAGGCAACGGTTATGTGGTTATAACGGCATTTTCATAAATGCTGGCTTGCTTTCAGAGGAGACCCCACAATATGGAGAAGTCACAACTTTCACCATTAGTTTAAACTCAGGGGTCTGATCTTGCCTCCTCCAAGTCACATAATTCTCATTTTATGTTAATAGAAGTTATGCCTAATTATCAAGGGGAGAATAGAATTCTAAATTATAGTCTCTTCTAGAAGAGTTACGAGTGTAACCTCCATTAACACTGAGGAATGTTAAGAAGGCAACTCTTTGAATGTTGAGATAAAAATATGTCCCTCTAGTGGAGGGTTATATTTTATCCATAACTGAGTAATTTTGACTCAAGTGACCTATATTGAGAAATAGATTTAATAGTGAAAAGATTATGGATTGATGGATCCCTGCCAGGCAGGAACAGAAAGTTCAGAGCACTAACAATAACTGGAGGACTATAGGATGTGATGTTATTCCCAAAATTATCAGGAAGAGAAAATATAATAGGGGGAAAAAATAGTGTGAACTGTTTCCCACCTCTACCTCCCTGGATGTTCAAGTTAATGTTTCCTTAGATGGAGTTTTTGTATCAGATTTCTCTTTTGAAATGTTCAGTGTTTTATAGGCTCTCCTCTAGTGAGAAATAAACTAAAAGCTTTCATTTATTTTTGTAGCAATCACTGTGTCCTCAGTATATAATTCTCTAAAGCCCGTTTGCTGGTGATCTAAGAAAATTTGCTGCCTCATCTCTGAAAAAACCAGCATACACAGTAATCTTCCAATTTAAAGTCCAGATAAGAATGTCTTCTGGTCCTCAGAAGCAAGCTAAGGGCATCTCTCTAATAGAATCGATTCTTCACAGAATTACTAGTTTTGGGAGTAAGGTGTCTTGGTTCTCTTCCTTCCTCTCTCCCCTACTCTCCCCTCCCACCCACATCCTGCCCCCTTCTTCTTCTCCTCACCTCCTTGCTCTCGTCTTCCCTCTCCTCTTCTTCCTCCCACATTAGTTCCTATAACATTGCTGAAAAAATCTGTCCCAGATTTTCAGTGCTTTGAAATTTTCAGGATAGAAAATGCACCTGGATTTTAATCTGATTATTAGAAAAAGAACTGCAGATTCAATTTCTTATAATAATTGCTACTATTTTATTGACTTTATGTCTTCAGGACATAGCTAGTGTCATCTGAAATAGGTGGTAAAATGAAAAAAAACGACAAACAAAAAAACCCCAACAACCTGTATTTCTTCAATATATAACACAGACTGAAAAGTGTTTCAAAAACTGAAGGAACTATATCACTGATTTTTTTTTTTCTGTACTGGGTGCTAAATGGAATTTAGATGTGTTTGTGGTGCATTACACTATTTTTAAGGGCGATTTCAAGAAGGGCAATCATCAAGCCACAAACATTCCTCTGAAAGATGCAGAGCTCTTAGTTGTATAAATTTGGCTTCTGAATAAGCATGAGCTTTGATCTTTGAACTCAGGATTTGTATCTGCACCATCCTCTCCTGCTGATCTAATTATTTCCGGGCTTTGGCTCTATAAATCAGACATTCCAACATTGGGTAGCATAGCTGCTTTCTTTAGCGTCTAATTTTCTTGTAAGGATATAGATTGATTCCCCACACAGGCATCCTTAGAAAATTAAGACTTGTTAATATCATTAAGGCAATAAAATACTTTAAAAAAAATGAATTATACACTGAAAAGAATTTGATCCAAATTGAAGCCCAACTCTCTGTGCCCTGTCAATTTTTTTTTGTGAGGAAGATCAGCCCTGTGCTAACATCCGTTGCCAATCCTCCTCTTTTTGCTGAGGAAGATTGGCCCTGGGCTAACATGTGTGCCCATCTTCCTCTACTTTATATGGGACGCCACCACAGCGTGGCTTCACAAGCAGTGCGACGGTCCGTGCCCCCGATCTGAGCCTGCGAACCCTGGGCCACTGAAGCAGAGCACATGAACTTAACTGCTATGCTAGTGGGCCGGCCCCTGTGCCCTGTCAAATTTTAGGGCTGATTTTATTTAAATCAGCAACTACTGTAGGGCTAAGCACACGGTATTAGTTCATCAAATGTTGTTTAAAGAGAGGAGGAGAAAGTGGTCTCTAATGACCCCCAACTTTCTGGCAACCATACCCTGTCAGTCTTCAGTGAAAGTAATAAAAAAACTTGAAAGCTGAATAGAAAATTTGAAGGTTTAACAGTCTTCCAGACACTGGAAGACTTGCCGTCACAATCACTCAATAGCATTAACCTCCGTATACCTGGACTTGGCTTGTCCTGTTTCAGGGTCTGCCTTAAAATCTATGTATATTGATAAGATGTGATTTACAAGACAAACTGTAAAATTCCAAGGAGCAAGGAGCGGAGCAAGTATACATACATACACACAAATACACATACGTATACTTTTGTGTATACCTATACATTATGTACACAAACAGATTCAGTATCTCTGAAAGTATGCATAAGAAATTGGCAGTGAGATTGCCTTCAGAATGAGACAGGGGAAGAAGATAAATTTAATTTTCACTAAATGTGCCTATTTAAATTTAGAAAGAAGATTAAAAGTACCTCCTTCGATATAACTAGTCACTATACTAAGTTGGTATTAAAGCTGATCTCCCCAATTACATTTCTCCTAATTATACATCAAGTCTGAAATAATGTGCTCACCCCAATGCCTTGACGAGAATCTCTTATGCATATGTTGATTAAATTACTTATTTATAATCTGACAGACAGAAAATGACCAGATTACACTGGTAATCAGGATCTAAGTATCGGCTTTGTCACTTTTTAGGAGCTCCGTTGAGAAAGAAATGTAGAAGATTCTGGTATAAGTCAATGAGAGACATTTTTATAAAACCAACTATAGGTTTTTGTGTATGTGTGTCTCCTTGGAATCTTATGGAATGTCTGAACATACAATATAGTATAGGAATACTACACTGTATCTGAACCTCAAATTTAATGCTCCAGGGTTAAAAGAAAATTTTGAAGAACTAATGAAAAAATATATGGTCTGCATCAGTTAGGTATGGTTGGGTGAAAAACCACCCAAAGTGTGATGACTTAAAATAACAAGCATTCACTTGGCTCGTGATTTTGCTGGGCAGTTCTAGTGTGGGCTGGTCTCCCTCATGTGTCTGTGGTCAGCTGTGAGTGACCACAATAGAGCTGCAGGCTGGCTGTGCTCATTACTCTAGGATCTCACACATATCTGGGACCTCAACTGGCACAATTAGGCTGCCTGGCCTCTGACCCACATTGTCTCTCTTCCTCCTGCAGGCTAACCAGAGGTTGTTCTCATGAGGGAGGCAGAGTCTCGAGGGACAAAGGGATGGCTAACATGCCCAAGCCTAGAACAGGCACTCTGCGCCTTTTGCTGCATTCTGTTGGCCAAGCATGCCACAAGCCACCCAGATACAAGGGGCTGGCAAGTAGACGCCGCCTCTTGGTGGAGGGCCTTCAAAGCCATACTGCCAGGGGAATGGATCCTGGAAGGGAAACCGCTGTGTTCACACGGTTTGGAGCTTTGGGGAAAGGATCCCGAGTTCGGTGAAATGTCTATATTTAAAAATGTTTTTATTTTCCAGACAATTTGAAAACGAATAATTAATTTTAAACTTTGTTTTGGGAATGTGGCACAATAATTCCATGTCTTATTTATTTTCATGGTCGTCTACCACAATAATAGCTGTAACTTACTGAACACTCACAATGTGTCAGATACTCTACAACTCATAAGGTATTTTATGTATGTTTATCTCTTATTTTTACCACTACAGTGTAAGTTAGATATCATTCCCATTTTTCAGACAAGTTAACTAAGGTTCATCAGTTGACAGTAAGTGGAGGATCCAGCAGTTGATTCCAGATTTGTGTGGCTATAATATTCAGGTCTTTTCAAAGTACAGTGGAGACCCATACCTGGAATTAATTTTTGTGAATTCAACTATGAGTATACCACATTGGGGCCAGGGATGGGAGTTGGAAGAGAATGAAAAAGAAAATAATTTAAATAATATGTATAAGCCAGCCATTTTACCCAATGAGTGTATGTCCTACAGGAACTCTGAGTTGGGCACTATAAATCTGCTCTTACCTCAGGTCATTACTGCTCCCAGTGGCCTCTGAAGCTGATGTGATTCTGACATTTTTGTTTCCTTTTAATACTATGGCTCTAATTGCAAGCCAGCTCCTTTATCTCATGTTCAATCAGAGGAAAAAAATGATTGAATTAGAGTTAGAGGAAAAATCATCTATGTTGTATGGACTGTGAGTTCTAATTTAATCTGTGGTGTGCCACATTATTGGAGAATTTTCAAGAATAATTTTGACTCTACATACTTTTCATTTTAAGAGCAAAGTTCTGACCCTGAAGTTCAATAGGATGTAAATTCAGTTAACTATGTTGTGTTACCTGGAAAAATGGATTTCTTTTTTTTTGTTTGTTTGTTTTTGCTGAGGAAGATTGTCTTTGAGCTAACATCTGTGCCCATCTTCCTCTATTTTGTATGTGGGACACCGCCACAGCATAGCTTGATGAGCAGTGCGTCAGTCTGCACCTGGATTTCAAACCTGTGAACCCTGGGCCACCAAAGTGGAACGCATGAACTTAACCACTATGCCACTGGGCCGGCCCTTGGAAAAATGGATTTTAATGTTTGTGTAACAAAATACCTTTCTAAAGTAGGGTATAGGATATTTACTCTGCAATCTTCAGGTGTGTTAATCTAGTTAAGCCTATCAGAAAAATAGGTGATAAAACTATGACAAGTTCTACTGCAATGCTAAAAACACTACTCCACCCATTTTGTAGAAGATCTAGATTTTGCATCATGTTTTATGAATGAATCACTAGTTAACTCTTAAAAAATATTCTACAAGGAAGATGATAGTTTTGTTAATAAGTACACTTAGCTGTTGATTATCATAAAGTTAACAAGGATAACATTATATAAATTGACACAAGCAAGCAAAATTATCACGAGGATTTTATTATAATGCTAAATTTTTATTGAAATATAATTTACATAGAGAAACGTGTACATGTAAGTGTACAGCTCAATATATCTTCACACACAGTGTGAACAGCACTCACAAAACAGCACATTAGAAGTCCCTTCATTCTCCTTTCCAGACATGACTCCCACCACCCCTCAGAGAAACCAGTATTCTGACTTTTTATAGTATAGATTAATTTTGCCTATGTTGTACTTTATTTAATGGAATCATATGGTATGACTTTTTTGTGTGTCTGACTTCTTTTATTCAGCATCAAGTTTGTAAGTTGATCCATGAGACTGTGTAACAATGCAGATGACTCACTCTCATTGCTGGTAGGTGAATATACCACTATTAATCCATTCCACTGGAATGAGCATGTGGGTAGTTCCCAGACTGGGGCTATTAAAAATAATACTGATATAAGTATTCTAATACATGTCCTTCTAATAAATGTGTAATACACATACATTTCTGTTGTGAAGGTACCTCAGAGTGGAATTTTTGGTTCATGGACCATGTATGTTTTCATCTTTGGTAGAAAACGTAAGCTTTCAAAAGTGGTTGCCAGTTCACACTCACATCAGAAATATATCAGGGCTTTTGACACTTGGTATTTTCCATCTCTTTCATTTTAGCCAGTATAGTTACTTCTTACTTAAAATATTGTGATGATTGAAGTTTCCTATAATAAATATGTATAATCTCAGGTTTCCAGGTTAGCAATTACAAGAAGATAATTATTAAAAGAATCCTTTGATTATTAGAGGGAAGATATTGTTCCTCTTAACAACATTGAAACTCACCTTCACGAAAACAGAACAGAGAATAATTATAGATTTAACTCAAAAGTGATGACAGCTGGTTTGTGTTTATTTTTTGGCCTTCTCCCTTCCCTTATCAAACTGTTAGGAATGACTAACCCATGCTTTATATTCATTTAAAAAAAAAAACAAACTTTTTAATGCAACAATCTTTTCTTTTCCATTGTATTCAGTTACTTAAGTTTTTTTCCTAAATATGATTGAGGTCTGATTAAAGTTAGAAAACAATCCTTTCAAAGCAGTCTTTTGTATTACAATCCTAAGACCCAATTCTCTGTAGAAGAAATACCTGTGGTTTCATTTTCTTACTGTATGCTTAAGTTAAAGAAGCCTCCTTATACATACAAGTTCCCCTTTTGCATTTCAAAAGATAAGTATTTCTCAAAACAGTAAGTCAATAGAGATGATGTGACTTTTGGAGAATTAAAATTTTATAAGTATTTGGTTAGGGAGCTGTAATTTATAAAGCCAATAATAGTATTTTTGTGAATTGCTCAATAAATTGTAAATAGATTTTAAAAAGTTAAAATGGAAATTAAAGGAAGACAGTATCACTCTACAAACAATGGTGGTAGGACTTTAAAAGTTGGTATTTCTCAGTTGTAAGTGTTGCGTTTTCAAAGGCTTTATAAATCAAGGATATAGTCATTTGCAGATGATATTAATTATTTTGACTTGATTGTGTGAGTTGGTTCATTTCTAGTAACCTTAATGGAAAAGTCACAAGAAGTATTGAGCCATGTACAGTTTAACCACTAATTATTTTAATTATTCCTTATATGAAAAAGGGCTATTCATATTCATATGCAGGTCAGGACTTTTCTGAACAGTGTATTTTAATCTAATGGGTAAATAGCAACTGCTTTGAGCAGAGTTCAAATTATTAAACAATAGAAGTTCTATCTTTCAACATGCCTAGGTGTGCAGTCAGAGGAACTTACTGAAGGCAAACTTATCAACATAAATGAAGAAAGTGATTGTGATGAAAGTATGAAGATGTCCAAGAGGAGGTGACATCAGCAAAAACACTTCACATTAAAATAACCCTTGGAGATATTTCATGACATCGAAAGCTCAAGGATAAAATGTCGGAAGGTGATTCATACTTAGAAAGGAGTATGACAATTTGCCAAGGCATAGAAAAGATGCTAGCTCAGGATCATAAGTTCTATGAGAAAAAGAGAAAGGCAAGCACTGTTAAAACTATGCTTGATACAATTTTTTTTTCCCCGAAGAAATAAAATGTCTTCTTGTCTTACTCAGCTTGGGCTCCCATAACAGAATGCCATAGACAGGGTGGTTTGACAACAGAAATTTATTTTTCACAGTTCTGGAGACTGGGAAGTCTAAGATCAAGGTGCTGGCAAGGTAGGTTTCATTCTGCTGCCTCTTTTCATGTTATATGATCACATGACCTCTTGCTTCTGTGCTTACACACAGGGAGAGGGATCTCTCTCTCTTTCTCTTCTTATAAGGCCACCAATACTAACAAACTAGAGCAAATTAAGGATGGGGACACATTTATCCATCTACTCCCAGAAGCAGCCCCATGGATGTTAACTACCTCACACTTCCAGGAATTAGGCAGTTTCTTGTAGGCACCCCATGCCATGATGTCTTAGATAAGTTTTGGGGAAGGAAGCAAGAAGCATGTGAAGTGTGACAAAAACTTCACATTAAAGGAAATCTTAGAGCTATTTAATGACATTGAAAATGCAAAGGATAAAATATTGGAAACTGATCCAAACTTACAGAGGAGTGAGTCACTTTGAGGTTGCACCAGCACAAAGCTGGTCAAAACTTCGAAGAAACCAACATCACGTCTGTGGCTGGAGTTAAAGGTGGGACAAGGAGGTTATGCGCCCAATAGAGAAGCACTTAAAGATATAAAGCAAATATTAACAGACATACAGGGAGAAATAGACAGCAATACAATAATAGTAGGGGACTTTAATACCCTACTTACATCAATGGATAAATCATACAGACAGAAAGTCAATAAGGAAACATCAGCCTCAAATGACACATTAGGCCTTATGGACTTCACAGATATATATGGAACATTCCATCCAAAAGCAACAGGATACACACTCTTCTCAAGAGCACATTAAATATATTCCAGGATAGATCACATGTTAAGTCACAAAACAACTCTTAATAAATTTGGGAAGATTGAATCATGTTAAGTATCTTTCTTGACCACAATGGTATGAAACTAGAAATCAATTACAAGAAGAAAACTGAAAAATTCACAAATATGTGGAGATAAAACAACATGCTACTGAACAACCGATGGACCGGTCAAAGAAGAAATCAAAAGAGAAATAAAAAAATACCTTGAGACAAATGAAAATGGAAATACAACATACCAAAACTTATGGAAAGCAGCAGAAGCAGTTCTAAAAGGGATAGTCATGGTGATAAATGCCTACAACAAGAAACCAGAAAAATCTCAAAAAGACAACCAAACTTTACACCTTGAGGAACTGGTAAAAGAAGAACAAACAAAGCCCAAAGTTAATAGAAGGAAGGAAATAACAAAGATCAGAGCAGAAATAAATGAAATAGAGACTAAAAAGACAATTAAAAAAATCAATGAAACTAAGAGCTGGTTCTTTGAAAACATAGACAAAATTGACAAACTTTTAGCTAGACCCACCAAGAAAAAAGGAGACGACTCACATAAAATAAGAAATGAAAGAGGAGATGTTACAACTGATGCTTCGGAAATACAAGGGATCATAAGAGACTACTATGAACAATTATATGCCAACAAACTGGACAACCTAGAAGAAATGGATAAATTCCTAGAAACATAGAACCTACCAAGACTGAATCATGATTAAATAGAAAAGCTGAACAGACTGATTAATAGTAAGGAGATTGAATCAGTAACCAAAAACCTCACAACAAACAAAAGTCCAGGACCAGATGGCTTCACTGGTGAATTCTACCAAACATTCAAAGAAGAATTAATATCAATCCTCCTCAAACTCTTTCAGAAAATAAAAGAGAAGGGAACACTTCCAAACTCATTTTACAAGGCCAGCCTTACCCCAATACCAAAAACAGACAAGGACACCACAAGAAAAGAAAATTACAGGCCAGTATCCCTGATGAACATCAATGCACATATCCTCAACAAGATATTACCAAACTGAATTCAACAATACATTAAAAGGATCACACAGGTGATCAAATGGGATTTATTCTAGGGATGCAAAGATGGTTCAACATCCATGAATCAATCAATGTGATACACCACATTAACAAAATGAAGGATAAAAATCATATGGTTCTCTCAATAGATACAGAAAAGGCATTTGACAAAAATCATCATCCATTTATGATAAAAACTCTCAATGAAGTGGGTACAGAGGCAACATACCTCAATGTAATAAAGGCCATATATGACAAGCTCACAGCTAATCTTATATTCAACGGTGAAAAGCTGAAATCTTTTCCTTTAAGATCAGGAACAAGATAAGGATGCCCACTCTCACCACTAAATTCATTATAGTATTAGAAATTCTAGCCAGAGCAATTAGGCAAGACAAAGAAATAAGATGCACTCAAAATGCAAAAGAAGAAGTAAAACTGTCACTATTTGCAGATGACATGATAATATATATAAAGAACCCTAATGATTCCACCAAAAACTGTTAGAACTAACAAACAAATTCAGTAAAGTTGCAGGATACAAAATCGATATACAAAAATCTCTTGCATTTCTCCAATAAACTATCAAAAAGAGAAATTAAGAAAACAATCCCATTGACAATTACATCAACAAGAATAATATATGTAAGAATAAATTTACCTAAAGAGGTGAAAGACCTATACACTGAAAACTATAAGACATTGATGAAAGAAATTGAAGAAAACACAAATGAATGGAAAGATATACTGTGCTCATGGATTGGAAGAATTAATATTGTTAAAATATCCATACTACCTAAAGCAATCCACAGATTCAATGCAATCCCTATCAAAATTCCAATAGCATTTTTTCACAAAAATAGAACAAACAATCCTAAAATTTGTGTGGAACCACAAAAGACTTCAAATAGCAAAAGCAATCTTGAGAAAGAAGAACAAAGCTGGAGGTATCATGCTCCCTGATTTCAAACTATATTACAAAGCTATAGTAATCAAAACAGTATGGTATTGGCATAAAAACAGACACACAGATCAAAGGAACAGAATAGAGAGCCCAGAAATAAATCCAAGCATATATGGTCATTTAACTTATGATGGAATTGCCAAGCATACACGATGGGGAAAGGACAGTTTCTTCGATGAATGGTGTTGGGAAAACTGGACAGCCACATGCAAAGAATGAAACTGAACCACTGTCTTACACCATACACAAAAATTAACTCCAAATGGATTAGCGACTTGAATGTAAGACTTCCAACCATAAAACTTGTAGAAGAAAACATAGGCAGTAAGCTCCTTGACATCAGTTTTGGCAATGATTTTTTGGATCTCACGCCAAAGGCAAAGGCAACCTATGGAATGGGAGAAAATACTTGCAAACCATATGTCTGGTAAAGGATTATTATCCAAAAAATATAAAGAACTCTTACAACTCAAGAGCAAAATCCAAATAACTCAATTAAAAAATAGACAATGGAACCGAATAGACATTTCTCCAAAGAAGACATATAAACAGCCAACAGGCATATGAAAAGGTGCTCAACATCACTAATCATCAGGGATATGCAAATCAAAACCACAATGAGATATCATCTCATACTTGTTAGGATGGCTATTATTTAAAAAGCAAAAGATAACACATGTTGGCGAGGATGTGGAGAAAAGGGGACCCTTGTACACTTCAGGGAGTGTAAATTGGTGCAGCCCTTTATGTTTCCATACTGTGCACTATGGAAAACAGTACGGAAGTTCCTCAAAGATAAAAATAGAACTAACACAAGATACAGTAATTTCACTTCTGGGCATATATTCAAAGGAGTTGAAATTGGGATCTTGAAAAAGATATTTGTATTCCCACATTGATTGCAGTATTATTCACAATAGTCAAGACACAGAAGCAACTTAAACGTCCATCAACAGACAAATGGATAAAGAAAATATGGTATGCACATAGAATGGAATATATCATTACAGAAAATAATGATAAATAAGAAGCGAGAGGAACCTTTTGGAAGTGATGGATATGTTTATGACATAGATTGTGGTGATGGTTTCGTGGATGCATGCTTATCTCCAAACCCACCAAGATGTATACAGGAAATATGCACAGCTTTTTGTATGTTAATCATACCTCTGTAAAACGGTTTTTAAAAAGTTTATTCACATAATTTTCCACATTAATGTATTTAAGGATAAAAACCACATGATTTCAATAGATGTCAAATAAGCACTTAATAAATTCCACACTCATTTGTGATAAAACTTTTAGCAAACTATGAATAGAAACGGATTTCTTTAATCTATTAAAAGTACCCCCCAAAAAAGTCTACAGCAGACATAATTCATGTAAACAGTAAAACAGTAGAAGCATTACCTTTAAAACTAGGAACAAAACAAGGATGCCCACTTTTACTGCTTCTATACAACATTGTACTGGAGGTCCCAGCCAGTGCAAGCAACGAAAGAAAGAGATGCAAAGAGCGTAAGGATTGGAAAGGAAGAATCTAATTTCTCATCATTTTTTGGCAAGCTATTGTCCTCAAAGAAAACTGAGAGGTATATACAAATAAGTTAATATAAATACAGAATTTAGCAAATTGGATGTAGTACCAACAATCAAAATTTGCATTTATATACACCAACTTAAAATTTATAAAACACACTTTTGAAAAGATAATATTATGTTAGCAGCAGAGAATATATGGTACTTAGGAATAAATTCAACAATAAATGTGTAAGACATAGGGAGAAAAACACTTCATTACTTTATTTTAAAATTAAATTATATAATCATTTTTATCACCAGGAAGTCTTAATATTGTAAAAATGTTAATTCTTCTAAGTTGATCTATAGATTAAATAAAATTCTAATCCAAATCCCAATAGACTTTTAAGAGGAGCTTTACAAAGTGGTTTTAAATTTTAATGCAAGACAAAATGCCCATGAATAACCAAGGGTCTTCTGAAGAAAAAAAAAGAGGAAGAAGATGAAAGTACTTGCTCTATCAGATAGGAAGAACTATAATAAAGTTACAATAATTAGCACAGACTAGAGTGATAGGCAAATTGACCAATGGAACACACTCAAGAGCCCAAAAAGTAACCCACACTTATATAGCCCTTTCATATATGGTGGAGGCTTTGCAATTTAATGGAGGAAAAAAATGAACCTTTCAATAAATGTTGCTGGGACAATTCGTTATCCAAATAAAAGAAGACAAAACAAAACCAAAACATAAAAAATAAAATGAGATCCCTACCTCATGCCCATAAATAAAATCAATACTTGATGAATTAGAAACTTATGTGAAGGTAAGTATTTAAAATTGTAGAAGACAATATGTAAAGTATCTTCACCGTTTTAGGATTTAAAAAATTTTCAGAACAAAAAAGTTGTTAACCATTGTATTAATTTCTTGTGGCCGCTGTAACAATTTGCTACAAACTGGGTGTTTGACAACGTAGAAATTTATTCTTTCACAGTTTTGGAGGCTAGAAATCTGAAATCATGGTGTTGGCAGGCTCATGTGCCTTTTGAACGCTCTAGGGAAGAATTATCCCTTGCCTCTTCCTAGCTTCTGTGATTGTTGGGACTCCTTGGTGTTCCTTGGCTTGTGATAGCATCATTCCAATATCTGCCTCTGTTATCATGTGGCCTTCTTCCTTGTGTATCCTTTCTCTGTGTCCACATTTCCCTCTTATAAGAATTGGATATAGGGCCCACCCTAAGCCAGTGTGACCTCATCTTAGCTTGATTCTGTCTGCAAAGACCCTACTTCCAAATAAGGTCACACTCACATGTTCTGAGTGGACATGAATTTTGGGGGGACACTATTCAATCCATGTCTTCATCTTATTAGTCATCGTGTGGTAGATGCATGTTATGTACGCTTTGTACATAGCAAATATTTCATGATATAAATAAAAGAAAATTCGCATATTTTTTTAGTGTCACGGTATGGGGACCCAGATATATTCAACACTTTGAAACTAGCCCCGTTTTAATTGCTATGTTGATGGACTAAGATTTAGGCAGTCAGTAGAATGTACTGGCAAATCTTTTAGTCCCTGGAGTCCAACTGACTACTCTGGAATCCTGACTCTGCCATTTACTAGCTGCAGGATATTGGGAAGGTTTTTCAACTTCTCTTTACCTCCCTTTCCTTGTCCTTGAAGTGAGGATAAAAACGGGCTCTGCTTCACAGAGTTGTTGTGAAGATTATACACAAGAGTGGGGGTAAAGCTTTCAATATACAGTTGCTTGAACACATAAGTGCCTAGTGAACATGAATGATGTTGGTAGATTCAATCAGAGGCCTGAAAAGTGCTCACACACATGCTCTCTTGCACTTCTGCCATTGCCCTGAACAGGCCTTGCCCCCAGGAGGCTGCTGCCGCTTTTGCATGGGCTCCAGAAGGAACACACATGAGCCCAACCCATAATGAGGAGCCAAGGCCAAGTGAGCCTGCAGCCTGAGACAGAGGTGCCTGTCTGAGCCCAGTCTAGAAGAACCAATCCCCAGCCAATAAGCAGTTAGAGAATTGAGAATCAATAAATGTCTTTAAGCCTATGAGTCTTAGACCATTCTGGTTGCAAAAGTAGTTGACTGATACATGAGCAATTATTGTTCTAATAATACTTATTGTTGGTATTAAAGGTTTTAAAGATAGTTGCTACTGGGTCTGCAAAGTTTATCTCACTCACACTAGTTGTACCTAGACAGGTTGGATTTAATGCTTTCAAACACTGAGAATTTTCAGTTTCTGTCTTGAGCAGCTGCCGCAAGCATATATATCTTACATCCCATGACCTTGTCTCTCCTCTAGCTCCAGAACACATAGGCTTGAATCAGCTTTGCTTCAGCAAACTGCCATTGTCAAGAAGACCTGAGGATAGAGAAGAGACACGCTAACTCTAGTTCAGTAGAGTCAGCTTTGTAACCAGCTGTTTGACATCTCTGTTATGAATATCTCTCTTTGCTGTTATAGCACTGTATGGTCCATAAACCACCTATGCACAAATTGTTTTATTGATCTGCACTGCAACCTGCCTGGTAGCCAAGGTCAGGATTATGCTGCCTCCTGTGTAATGAAGGGCTCTAATCTCAGAGCGGTTATAGTGACTTGCCCAAGGCCGCGAGGCTTGTGAATGATACAATTGGACTCAAATTTGCAACTTCTGATGTCAATTACTGGCTTTCTTTTGGGGCTTCACAGATGCCTTTTAATATCTCCAATTTTCTTATTTGAGAACACACACTTTTCAATAGACTGGGTCACCAACAGACTGGGTCAATCTCTTATGTCACACTGGTGTCATAAGAAGTGTGCTAACACATACATGGGGCAGTCTGTCATTTCTATATCAGACTGGAACTCAGACAGTCTGGAACTCTGGAATTCTGGAACTCTGAAAGTCTGGAAGTCTGTCACTGGAACTCAAACAAATACACAGATTCCAAAACGGTAGCTTCTGGAACTCTAAGTCTTTGTTGATTTCTCAAATTGTGTTTGGTTAGAAGATCTGGAGGTAGGGGGTGCAGATGAGATAGGGACAAATCTTTACCCAAAGTAACTTGGAAATATCTGAACTCGTTAACTATTCCATGTGTTAATAAGAGATTGCACAATCAACACACCAAGCGCTCTTTTCATATACTTATTTGGAAATGAAGGCATCATGTGAAATGAATTGATGAATGAATTTACTGTATTTTCTTTAAAACTTCTGCACAAACAGAAACAAAGTAATGGAGGCTTTCCAAGGGATTGCCACTGTTTAGAACATCATCAGATGTCCTTGTTTGTGAAATTCTTTTAAATAATGTTGCATTTTTAAAAACTTACACTTTATTTTTACGAAATAAGACTATAAGTGTTTCTGAAACAGTTCCTTCGTGTTGGAAGAGAACTGGGTTCTATGATTTAGTGTTAGGGGTCAAGGCCTGGGCATTTGGCTGCCTAAATTATAATCTCAATTCCACTACTTGCTGACTGTATGACTTTGGACAAGTTACTTAAGATCTCTCCTCATATTTCGCATTTATAAAATTAGACAACTAATAAGACCTTTCTCATAGGTTGTGACGATTAAACAAGATAATTCATATACAGTGCTTAGAAAAATAACTGGCACTAGTAGGTGTTCAAATACTAGCAATTTATTACCAATTGTTCCTCAAACAGACATTCGCTGGGTGTGACCTTTGGCAAGTGATTTCCTGTCAGTTGCTTCATCTGAGCTGTATATGATATTGATTGCTTTATCTGAGTATTACGTGGTGGTTGAGAGATGGAACTTGAGTCAGACTGCTTAGGTTTCAGATTCTGTGGGCAAGTAACAGAACATCTCTATGCTCTAGTGCCCCCATCCTCCAACAGGAGCCAGAGTAGCTGGCCCTGCACTGGGCTTTGGGCCCTCGCTCCCTAAAGGGGCATGTTTGGGCCTGAGCCAGAGTCCATACACACGCAGTGAGTCCCACAGCTCACAGCTGCTGCCAATATGTTGCTTAGAACACACTCCTCGAGAGAGTTCCTCTGAGCTATCATCCCAGTGGTGGTTGGAGTGGACGATGTCCCTCAAAATTTCCTTCTTCCTGCATTAGAGTCTACATTTCTGACAATTCTGGAATTCCATTTCTGTACATCCCTTGCCCCACGCCAGTCAGGTTTTATCATCTCTGATCCCTTAGCTATATCTAGAACACTTCTGTCTTTCATCCCAGCCTGTAAAAATCCAGGCCTATCTACTTTTAAAGATCTAGCTAGAAACATTTCTTCACAGCTAGTCAGAAATTCCCTTCTTCATTGAAACCTCTCATAAAACTTAAAAAAAAAAAAATCTAAACTTTCTGCCATGGCCTGTAAGTGGTCTTGTGATCTATTCTTGTCTGCCTCTCTGATGCCATCTCCTACTTCTGCGCTTTAGTCACACAAGACTTCTGTCTGTTCCTTCACGACTCCAAGTTCATTATCACCTATTGCCTTAGTACTCACTGTTCAACTCTGCCTGGAAAGCTTTTATCCAAAATCATTTCCTGGTTGGCTTGCCTTTTATTTTTTTTTCCATTTTTAAGCCTTCAAAGAGATATTTCCTGACCATCCAACAATAATAAAGAAAAACCCACTCTCATTCCAGTCACGCTTGCACAGTGGTTCTCAACTGGGGATGATTTTGCCCCCCAGAGGTGATTCGGCAACATCTGGAGATATTGTTGGTTGTCATAACCGAGAAGGTGCTGTTGGTATCTAGTGGGTAGAAGCCGGGGATGCAGCTAAACATCCTACAATGCATAGCACAGCCCTTACAACAACAATTATGTGGCACATTATATCAGTAGTGCTGAAGTTGCAAAACTGCGTCCAGCATATAGTCTTGTTTTATTTTCTTCAGGGAATTTGTCACTCTTTGAAACTATCTAGTTCGTCTATTTTTTTCTTGATTTTGCCTGTCTCCTGAATTAGGATGCAAGCTCCATGAGAGCAGAAACCTTGCGTATCTGGGTCAGTGTTGCATCTCCAGTGTCTACTATGATGCCTGACACTTGGTAGAAGCTTTAAAAATATTAGTTGAATTAATAAACCAATCAATGAATAAATTTCATCAGAAACTTTTACTATACATAGTACTTAACCACACTGAGCCGTCCACGGGTGTGTGTGTGTATGTGCGTTGGTTATTTGTGCATGTTCTTGGATTACATACTTGGTGGCAGGGATGTGACCTCACAGTGACTAGTATGATGAATAAACACGTGATGGCTGAAATGAACTCATTAGTAGGAAATACACAATGTAAGCATATTTTCCTTTTCCTGTCTAAGTATTCATGTAGCAATTCTCTGTATCACAGACTAGTGGGTCCCTTAACTGTGCTCTGCTGAGAGCGCTTCAAGGGTTTTTAGCACATTTAATTCTTTTTTTTTTTTTTTCTGATTGTATTTTTTTTTGTTGTTATTGCAGTAACATTGGTTTATAACATTGTAAAAATTTCAGGTGTACATCATTGTACTTGTATTTCTGCATAGATTACATCATGTTCACCACCCATATACTAATTACAACCCATCACCACACACATGTGCCGAATTACCCTTTCACCCTCCTCCCTCCCCCCTTCCCCTCTGGTAACCACCAATCCAATCTCTGTCCCTATGTGTTTGTTTATTGTTGTTATTATCTACTACTTAATGAAGGAAATCATATGGTATTTGACCTTCTCCCTCTGACTTATTTCACTTTGCATTATACCCTCAATGTCCATCCATGTTGTCACAAATGGCTGGATTTCATCGTTTCTTATGGCTGACTAGTATTCCATTGTGTATATATACCACATCTTCTTTATCCATTCGTCCCTTGATGGGCACTTAGGTTGCTTCCAAGTCTTGGCTATTGTGCATAACGCTGCAATGAACACAGGGGTGCATGTACCTTTGCAAATTGATGTTTTCAAGTTCTTTGGATAAATACCCAACAGTGGAATAGCTGGATCATATGGTAGTTCTATCCTTGATTTTTTGAGAAATCTCCATACTGTTTTCCATAGTGGCTGCACCAGTTTGCATTCCCACCAACAGTGTATGAGAGTTCCCTTCTCTCCACATCCTCTCCAACACATGTTGTTTCCTGTCTTGTTAATTATAGCCATTCTGACGGGCGTGAGGTGATATCTCATTGTAGTCTTGATTTGCATTTCCCTGATAGTTAGTGATTTTGAACATCTTTTCATGTGTCTGTTGGCCATCTGTATATCTTCTTTGGAGAAATGTCTGTTCAGGTCTTTTGCCCATTTTTTAATTGGGTTGTTAGCTTTTTTGTTGTTGAGATGCATGAGTTCTTTATATATTTTGGAGATTAAGCCCTTATCAGATGTATGGTTTGCAAATATCTTCTCCCAATTGTTAGGTTGTCTTTTCGTTTTGTTGATGGTTTCCTTTGCTGTGCAGAAGCTTTTTAGTTTGATGTAGTCCCATTTGTTTATTTTTTCTATTGTTTCTCTTGCCCTGTCAGACATGGTGTTTGAAAAGATGTTGCTAAGACCGATGTCGAAGAGCGTACTGCCTATGTTTTCTTCTAGAAGTTTCATAGTTTCAGGTCTTACATTCAAGTCTCTAATCCATTTGGAGTTAATTTTTGTGTATGGTGTAAGGTAAGGGTCTACTTTCATTTTTTTGCATGTGGCTATCCAGTTTTCCCAACACCATTTGTTGAAGAGACTTTCTTTTCCCCATTGTATGTTCTTGGCTCCTTTGTCAAAGATTAGCTGTCCATAGATGTGTGGGTTTATTTCTGGGCTTTCGATTCTATTCCATTGATCTGTGTGTCTGTTTTTGTGCCAGTACCATGCTGTTTTGGTTACTACAGCTTTGTAGTATGTTTTGAAATCAGGGAGTGTGATACCTCCAGCTTTGTTCTTTTTTCTCAGGATTCCTTTAGCTATTCGGGGTCTTTTGTTGTTCCATATAAATTTTAGGATTCTTTGTTCTATTTCTGTGAAAAATGTTGTTGGAACTTTGATAGGGATTGCATTGAATCTATAGATGGCTTTAGGAAGTATGGACATCTTAACTATGTTAATTCTTCCAATCCAAGAGCACGGAATATCTTTCCATTTCTTTGTGTCTTCTTCAATTTCTTTCAGAAATGTTTTATAGTTTTTGGTGTACAGATCTTTCACCTCTTTGGTTAAGTTTATTCCTAGGTATTTTATTCTTTTTGTTGCAATTGTAAATGGGATGGTATTCTTAATTTCTCTTTCTGCTACTTCGTTGTTAGTGTACAGAAATGCAACTGATTTTTGTATGTTGATTTTGTATCCTGCAACTTTACCATATTCGTTTATTACTTCTAAAAGTTTTCTGGTGGATTCTTTAGGGTTTTCTATATATAAAATCATGTCATCTGCAAATAGTGACAGTTTCACTTCTTCCTTTCCAATTTGGATCCCTTTTATTTCTTTCTCTTGCCTGATTGCTCTGGCTAGGACTTCCAATACTATGTTAAATAGGAGTGGTGACAGTGGGCATCCTTGTCTGGTTCCTGTTCTTAGAGGGATAGCTTTCAGTTTTTCACCATTGAGGATGATATTAGCTGTGGGTTTCTCATACATGGTCTTTATTATGTTGAGGTACTTTCCTTCTATACCCATTTTATTCAGAGTTTTTATCATAAATGGATGCTGTATCTTGTCAAATGTTTTCTCTGCATCTATTGAGATGATCATGTGATTTTTATTCTTCATTTTATTAATGTGGTGTATTACGTTGATTTGCGAATGTTAAACAATCCTTGCATACCTGGAATAAATCCCACTTGATCATGGTGTATAATCTTTTTAACGTATTGTTGTATGCGATTTGCTAGTATTTTGTTGAGGATTTTCGCATCGATGTTCATCAGTGATATTGGCCTGTAATTTTCTTTTTTTTTTGTGTTGTCCTTGTCTGGTTTTGGTATCAGGGTAATGTCAGCTTCGTAGAATGAGTTAGGGAGCTTCCCCCACTCCTCAATTTTTTGGATGAGTTTGAGAAGGATAGGTATTAAGTCTTCTTTGAATGTTTGGTAGAATTCACCAGGGAAGCCGTCTGGTCCTGGACTTTTATTTTTGGGGAGGTTTTTGATTACTGTTTCGATCTCCTTACTGGTGATTGGTCTATTCAAATTCTCTACTTCTTCTTGATAGAGTTTTGGAAGGTTGTATGATTCTAAGAATTTATCCATTTCTTCCAGATTGTCGAATTGGTTGGCATATAGCTTTTCATAGTATTCTCTTATAATCTTTTGTATTTCTGAGGTGTCTGTTGTAACCTCTCCTCTTTCATTTCTGATTTTACTTATTTGTGCCTTCTCTCTTTTTTTCTTGGTGAGTCTAGCTAAAGGTTTGTCAATTTTGTTGATCTTTTCAAAGAACCAGCTCTTTGTTTTATTAATTTTTTCTATTGTTTTTTTGGTCTCTATTTCATTTATTTCTGCTCTGATTTTTATTATTTCCCTTCTTCTACTGATTTTGGGCTTTGTTTGTTCTTCTTTTTCCAGGTCCTTTAGGTGCATTGTTAGATTGTTTATTTGAGATTTTTCTTGTTTGTTGAGATAGGCCTGTATCGTTATAAACTTCCCTCTTAGAACCGCTTTTGCTGTATCCCATAAATTCTGGCATGTAGTATTTTCATTTTCATTTGTCTCCAGGTATTTTTTGATTTCTTCTTTGATTTCTTCGTTAACCCAGTCGTTGTTCAGTAGCATTTTGTTTAATCTCCACGTATTTGTGGCTTTTCTGATTTTCTTCCTATAGTTGATTTCTAGTTTCATACCGTTGTGGTCAGAAAAGATGCTTGGTATTATTTCAGTCTTCTTAAATTTATGGAGACTTGTTTTGTGGCCTAATATGTGATCAATCCTGGAGAATGTTCCATGTGCATTTGAAAAGAACGTGTATTCTTCGGTTTTTGGATGGAATGCTCTGTATATATCTACTAGGACCATCTGTTCTAGTGTGTCGTTTAAGGCCAATGTTTCCTTATTGATCTTCTGTTTGGATGATCTATCCGTTGGTGTAAGTGGAGTGTTCAAGTCCCCTACTATTATTGTGTTACTGTCTATTTCTGTTTTTATGTCTGTTAATAATTGCTTTATATATTTGGGTGCACCTACATTGGGTGCGTAGATATTTACAAGTGTTATATCCTCTTGTTGGATTGTTCCCTTGATCATTATGTAATGCCCTTCTTTGTCTCTTTTTACAGTTTTTGTTTTAAAGTCTATTTTGTCTGATATGAGTACTGCTACCCCAGCTTTCTTTTCATTGCCATTTGCGTGGAGTATCTTTTTCCATCCCTTCACTTTCAGTTTGTGAGTGTCTTTAGGTCTGAAGTGTGTCTCTTGTATGCAGCATATATATGGGTCTTGTTTTTTTATCCAGTCAGCCACCCTATGCCTTTTAATTGGAGCATTTAGTCCATTGACGTTTAAAGTAGCTATTGATAAGTATGTACTTACTGCCATTTTTTAACTTTTTTTTTTTTCCTCAGTGTTTTAGTAGTCCTTCTCTGTTCCTCACTTCTTCTATACAGAATTGATGGTCACTTTAGTTTGACCTCTTTAACTCCCCTCCGCCCTCCTTTTATGTTTTTGATATCATATCTAACCTCTTTTTTGTGCATTTGTATCCATTACCTTCTAATCATGGAAATAGATAATTTTTCCTATTTGTGGTCTTCTCTTTTCCCCTTAAATCAGTCCCTTTAACATTTCTTGTAGCACTGGTTTCTTGGTGACAAACTCCTTTAATTTTTGCTTATCTGGGAAAATTTTGATCTCTCCTTCCATTTTGAATGATAACCTTGCTGGGTAGAGTATTCTTGGCTGTAAGTTTTTTCCTTTTAGCACTTTAAATATATCGTGCCATTCTCTTGTAGCCTGTAAAGTTTCTGCTCAGAAGTCAGCTGATAGCCTTATGGGGTTTCCTTTGTATTTAACTTGACATTCTCTTGCGGCTTTTAGGATTCTCTCTTTATCTTTAATTCTGGACATTTTGATTATGACGTGTCTTGGTGTGGGCCTCTTTGGGTTTATCTTGTTTGGGGCTCTCTGTGCTTCCTGTACCTGGATGTCTGTTTCCTTCCTTAGGTTAGGGAAGTTTTCATCTATTATTTCTTGAAATAGATTCTCTGCCCCCTTGTCTCGCTCTTCTCCTTCCGGGACACCTATAACACGGATGTTAGTGCGCTTGATGTTGTCCCAGAAGTCCCTTAGACTGTCCTCACTCTTTTTAATTCTTTTCTCTTTTACCTGTTCAGCTTGGGTAATTTCTTCTAGTCTTTCTTCCAGCTCACAGATCCGTTCTTCTGTATCCTCTACTCTGCTTTTGAGTCCCTCTAATGAATTGTTCATTTCCAGTATTGTATTCTTCATTTCTGATTGGTTCTTTTTTATATCTTCCATTTCTTTGTTGACATTCTCACTGAGTTCATCTATTCTTCTCCCCAGATCAGTGAGCATCCTTAACACTCTTAGTTTGAACTCTCTGTTGGGTAGGTTGCTCATTTCTGTTTCACTTAGTTCCTTTTCTGGGGTTTTGTCCTGTTCCCTTACTTGGAATGTATTCCTTTGCCTCCTCATTTTGCCTCTTTCCCTGTGCTTATGTCTATGTCTTAGGTAGGTCAGCTACGTCTCCTGCTCTTGGATAGGTGACCTTATGTAAGTGATGCCTTAGGAGGCTTCCAGTGTGCTTCCCTCAGTTCTCAATGTTCCAGGGGTGGCCCCTATGTGGGCTACGTGTGTCCTTCTATTGTGGCCTGTTAGCTCTCCCTATAGGCACCCAGGGAGGCTGAGTTATGCTCCTGGCCAGCTGTTGTAATGCTCAGCTGCTTGTGGTTGTTGTGGGCCCTTCAGTCTCTTTATCAGGTGTGGGGAGCCCCAGCACAGTTGGCTGCAAGTTCTAATACCACATTTGTGTTGCAGTATTTCTTTTAAGTGAGTAGGCCCCCAGCGTGGCAGGTTGTTAGGCTCAGGGCCTTACAATTGCTGTAAGCCTCTAGCCTATTAGGTCTCTTGTCAGCTCTCTGAGGATTGCAGCTGCGTGGGGCTGGCCTCAGGCACAGGAGCACCCAATTGTTTCAGGCTTTGGAAGGTGGGGCAAACCTCCTATGTGGGTCTTTGAGAAGCACAAGTCTTCTGCAGCTGACAAGCCCTGTTGCCCACAGGTCCACACACACAGTCAACACAGTCCTGCCCTGTGTGAGCGCCCTGACCTCCCCAAGCGGACCCAGTCTCTCCACGGCGGGAGCCCCACACTCTCCACCCACTCCTTGTGCACACCCTGCCCCGCTCAAGTTGGCTCAGTTGCCAGGCTGCAGAGAATCCAGTCACCAATCTATGCAGGCCCACAAGTTGCCTGAGGGCTTGTTGTTGGGTGGGGCCAGTCTCTAGGGTGGGCTGCCTGCCCTGGCTGAGCTGGATTAAATAGGTGCTCTAGCGGGTGGAGCAGACCCTGGGCTAGCAGGCCTCAGGGAGAACTCCAATGGCGTCTGTGTCAGCACGCCCACACCAGGCCACAACAATGGCCGCCGCCAATGTCCCAGTCCCTGGAGAGGTCTCACCCCTCACCAAGATGCACTCAGGGCCTATTAGGTGAGTCTCTTGTCACCAAAGCACTGTGCACCTTTCTTTCCGGTGATTTTAGGATGCTTTCTGGAACGGGTGAGTTTGTGCGTGGGCCCTTTAAGAGCCAGTTTTAGTTTCTTTGTGAACCGGGTTTTCTGGGGGTCTCCCCAATGCTTTAGTAGCTGCAAAGTCAGATATTATGCCGCTGGGCTCGATCGTGCTGGGTCCACAAAATGCCCACAGCGGGGGTGCTCCCCGGCTCAGGGCCCCGCGCCTCCAGGGAGGGTGCGTACCTATGAGCTGCTCCCGGCGGCCGTGAAGCTGGCGGCTTGTGAAGGCAGCGTTTTTCCTCTCCGGAAGGGAGTCTCTGCCTCTTCTACCCCAGTTAGGATTGTCCGTTGTTGCAGGAGTTCCTCTTGTCCAGTTTTCAGTTCTGTCTCAGGGGTAATTTCTCCACGAGTAGTTGTAAATTGGCTGTGTCCACGGGAGGAGGTGAGTTCAGAGTCTGCCTACGCCGCCATCTTGACTCCCCTCGCACATTTAATTCTGATTTTATTTTTAACTGTATTTTTAACTACCTAAAAAATTAATAAAACCCAACACACACTCTCATAATACCTGTGAACCAGTTTTGAAAACATTGAAAGTCCTAACACAGAACATTCGTGGCCAGGTTAAACTCTTTTTGTGCATACTAGCCCACCACTTGACCCACACACCCTATTTCTATGCATATGCAGTGTTTGAAAGTCTTGAGAAGATATTAATGATTGGATGGTTTAACTCTGCGCAGGGTCATTGGATTAAAATTCAGGAGTGCACTTGTCTGCTCACTTAACACCAGGCAGATGAGAGCAAGCTCAATGAAATGCCAGTGGTGTCTCTTTGGCATAGCTCTTCTAATGGCAGAATAGCACACAATGCAATGGTAAGAATTTTTTAATATGTGTTGGCACTGTTCTGTTTTTGGATAGTTTCAGCAATTATTTTAAGTATGGTAGAATGTGGAATTGGACTTGACTTGTGTCATTTTGGGGCACTATGCACCCCTTTGTTAAAAAGGGAGAGCCAGCCGGGGGTATCCATGTGAGGCTTGTTAAGAACGACTGTGCCTCCATCATTCTCACGCTTCTCCTGCAGTCTATGTAAACAGAAGACTGGGTGCGTTCATGGAATCAGGGAGTTGTGCTGTGGGTTTTCCCCCTTCCTCTGGAAAGGAGGGCAAGGAATTCAAGACCATGTAGATATTGGGGCTATTAGATCAAGCTTGCTAATTGTCTTGTTTAAATTTTCTATATCCTTATTAAGTCTTCTTCTGCTTGTGTAACAGGTACAACATTCTTCCACTCTGATGGCAAACTTGCCTATTTTTCATCTTGTAATTGTAATTTTTTACTTTATGTATTTTGAAATTACATTTTTAGGTTTATATTAGTTTAGAATTGTATACTTTCTTAGTGAATTAAATTGCTATTATGCTTAGTATTAAACTATTACTATTTGTATGAGTTATTTTTGTCTTAAAGTCTATTTTGTCTAATGTTATTATTTCTATATCCATTTTCTTTTAGTTAATGTTTACCTGATATATCCTTTGTCTTTAAATTCCTCAGAGTCTTTATATTTAGATGTATCTCCTGTAAGTAGTAGATAGCTGCTGGATTTTTTAAAACCAGTATGCCAATTTTGTATAAATAACTAAACTAGAGAGTTTAGCCCATTTACATTCACATGATTTCTAACATATATTCATTTATTTCTGTCTTCTTATTTATGTGCTGTACATCTTTTTCTCTCTTTTTTTCCCTTCTTCTCTTGTTTTATAGTGAGGAAGGATTTTTCCCTCATTCCATTTTATCCTTTATTTGTTTGGAAGTTCTATGCCGTATGTCCATTATTTTAGTAATTACTCAAGCTATTGTGACATGCCTGCCTATCTTAATGACATCTGAAGTTAATCAATATCTTTGTCATGCTGCAGAATACTACAAGAGTTACAGCAGTTAACTCAGATCATCTCCCTCCCAACTTACATATTACCATTATCCAGTGTTTTAGTTTTAATCCCTCCCATAATTAGACAATATTATTATATTTTATACTATTAGTGATTTTTTTATTTACCCACATATGCGCCAGTATCTTTTCTCATCACATTTCTTCATGGAAGGCAGCTCAGCCCTTCCATGTGATATAATTTTCCTTTTGCTTGATATACACCCTTTAGAGTTTTTTTTAGTGAGAGTCAGAACCTTCAATAAAACACTAAGTTTTGATTGTATGACTCCTACTCTTATGATAGTGTATGTGAGCAAATTCTTGATATTGTCAGTGATTAAACTTTGAAACAAATTTCACCATATTTTTATTTCAAGTTTCTGGATGCTGTAAATTAAAGAGAATGGAAAGATCATAAGTGGAGATATTTAAGAAACAAACAAGCACAATTATTACTAGTAGGTTGAACTACATGTTGTCGTCACTTTTGCTGGTTAAAATTGGTCAATATCAGGAATTTAATAAGGTTTATCCTAATATTTAGAGTTATACATATATAAAGGTACAAACACAGAGAAAATGAGACCCCAACATTGATAATAATCTTAGACTTATTTTAAATATTATAATTGATCAAAACTACCTTCTTATTGATGGATATTAATTGGAAAATATAAATTTGAGCATAAAATTAAATTTACTAATAAAATGTCACTTCAGTTTGTTTTACTTATTGGGGTTCCACAAAATATTTCATTTGGAAAGACAATTCTTGTAATTAAACCAAACCAAAGGAAGAAGGATGTATTTTGTCCTTAGATATAATGCTTTACCTGTTTATTATTCTTTGATTTAGAACCTTACAATATACTGTTGTTGTTTTTAAAATCAAGAGTAAATATTCCTTGCTTTACCTTGACTAATAGACACAACAGTTTTGAAAAAACTTCTGGAAAAATGAGTTAGTCCAGACTTTACTCTCATGAATCTATGCCTGATATTTCTCTCACCAAAAGTGATGCCTAAAAACAATCTGTGTCTTTGACTTCATGCTTTTCCTAAAATTCTTTAACTACTTTCTAGCATATGATCTTGTACTCTTACTTAGAAGTGGATTTGATGTTTATGAGAAACTGATCTAGAATAAATGAATTATTGTCAATCTAGCTAATGACAGTTATTAATTAAACTGTTTCTTCTTAAAATTTCATGCTTCCTGGTAAAATATATCTCTGTAGTTTACCTGTTTCAATGACAAATATGTTGACATAACGATTTATTATGATAATATAGTCAAAATGACTTTTCCCTTGCCTATAATACACTTCCATATCATGTAGCTCTTGGAAATATAAATCACCATTCTCATTATGTTCTTCACGCTTACCTACTTTATCTCTTGACGTATTTTTAGAACTAGTGATCTAACTTTGGTGAATAAATGAAATAAAGGCAACTGTTAAGCAAATTCAATAGTTATGTAACTGGTCGGTAATTCTACTTTTAATAATTTTATAATTTAATGATTCAAGTACAGTTCTGTTTTTTAGAATTATTTTTCTAAGGGACAATTATTATATATAGATGTTAGTTTAAAAAGAGCAATGCTGACATCATCATCATCACTAATATTATCTCAACAACAATCATGGTTACTACTCTTTGTATCGTATTCTCCTCTACAAGTTCACTTAAATTATTTCATTTAATCCTCAAAACGATGCAGGGAAGTAAATAGAACATGTAACATTTCTCGATTTAGAGATGAGAAAAGTGAGCTATATGTATTTTAAGTGACTTAATCAAGCCAGACTTTATTCCATGCCTTCTTGACCCAGTGTTTTTTTTCCCCTTCCTCACGCAATCAAAATGCTTGTGCAACTCAGACCTATTACCTGCTGTGAATTCTATGTAAACTATAAGTGACTTATTAAAACAATTCTTGAACCTCAAAATAGAAGTAAATACATGATTTTCATAGATTAACCTAGCATTATGCTTTAGACATTAGCCACAGTTCAGATGAGCCTAAACCTGTACCGTCCAATTTAGTAGTCACCAGTTACATGCAGCTGTTGAGCACTTGGCATGTAGATAGTCTGAACTGTTGTAAGTATCAAAAACACTCTGGATTTCAAAGACTTAATATGACAAAAAGAATAAAATATTTCATTAGTAATTTTTAATATTGATTACAAGTTGAAATGAAATATTTTGGATGCAGTGTTTAACATATTATTACAATTAATTTCACCTGTTTTTCAAAGTTCATTTAATGTGGTTTCTAAAAAATGTAAAATAATGTATGTGGCTCACATGTATGCTTCACACTATATTTTTATTGGACAATATTGCGCCAGAGTTTCCATTTTTCTTGGGTATATTTCCCTGATTTCACTCTTTATTTAGTATGTTTTCCCTTTCAAAATGATTGAAATTTTGCCAATACTTGAGTCTCATATGAACATAGTTATCTGTTTAATGCCTGTATTTGTAACTCTACTCTTTAATCTGAACCCTGTCATGTTATTTAAAAATTTATTAAAAATTCCTAGAAATGACTTTCAGATTTGAATTTCAGGTGTGTTCTAAAAGTCCAGTGCATTCCAAGAAAAAAGTATAAAGATAGAGAGGGAGGGTTAGATCACAAATCAATTTTGTCCTGCAAGGAGAGAACTTAATGATAAAGTAAAATTTTATTGAATAATTACATTGGGAAAGTTCTGTCTGAGTTGCTTCGTCTATTATATATATGTACTTTTCCTATATTTATATATATAATATATATTAGGGTCTTGATTAATTAATTATATTTACATTAATATATAATATAAATAATAATATATAATACATGTATGTATTATATATATGTAGGGTCTCACATTAGAGATAATATATGTATTATATATATTTATATATATATAAAACTTTTCCAATGTATGCATGTGTGTATATATGTGTATGTGTATATATATATAGGGTTTTTCAAAGATCAGATGAATTAATACATATAAAACACTTAGGACAATGCCTGCCATGAACAATAAATTATAGCTTTTATGTTATTATAACTTTTGATTGAAGAAACCTCACATACCAATATATTCCCAAATGATCTATGGCACAATAGAACCTCACAGCTAATATGGGAGTGATTATTAATAAAAGACAGTTTTAGAAACATATCTAAATACACTATTCTAAATACTAAATACCTTTCATATCCTTTTACCTAAATATCCCTTCACTTTTGCAACCGTGCAGTTTATATTTCTATTGTTCTTAGAATTTTCACTACTAAAGGGGAAATGATAGATTATTATTTAGTTACACTCCCTTACCTAACAGATGAAGAACGTGCCACCCAAAGAGGTTAAGGAACATGTCTTGCACTTAGTTATTTAAGAGATAAAAAAGTAATAGTGGCATTTTATCAAGCAATTGCTACAGGCTAGGGCTATGTAAAAGCTTTGAAGACAGAATCTCATTTAATCCTCATAACAAGTACCTAAAATTAACGCTGTTACTTCTCCCCTTTTGTAGGTGAGAAAATGGGAGCTGGAAGAGATTGAGTTAGTTGTCCAAGGTCACACGTCAGAGAGACTGAGAGCCAGTATATAAACTCCAGTTTGATTCCAAAACTTGTGGGCTTGACCTTGCGTTATGGTGCTTTCCTTGTTTGTTTTTCAAGCAAAGTGACAAAATAAGGGGATTAATAACAAATTATCTCTTTTTGATCAGTCTTAGATGAAGGTGAATTGAAGGCAATTGTTGGATCTAGACTCTCACTGTTGGCAAACGCCGGCTAGGAAACGAGGCAGGCCAAGATTCATGGTTATGGAGCCCTGGGCAGACACCCTAGGGGGGCTCTTGATCTGTTCATCTCATTGGGAATAAAGATACAGGATGAGGAATTAACTGGGTTATGATGGACAAAATATATAGACACACATCCTTGAGGGATGTATAAATTGATTTAAGGAGCAAACAGAGACAGAACGTGAAATGGACTGTGAAAATGACTTTATGCTTCTTCCCTGTCTAGAGACACCAGAGCTTAACTTTTATCTCCCAATGGAATCACCAAATTAGGAAACAAATTTCAGGATCTTTAGTCTGACAGACCCAGTATTAATAGATTAAAATAACTTTAAAATTGGGTAAAAGAAAATTGAATTAATGTAATTGCCTACTACTTAAATGAAAAAATCAACTTCTCCCTTTATTATTAAAATATTTTAAAATTTATCTTAAGTATTTATCTAAAGTAATACGAGATCTACTGGGATTGATGAGTTGAAAAACCAAATTTGGTTTGGAGATGACATAAATTCTCTGTATCCTTCTAGCTTGAAAAAAATCCTCTACAAATAAATAAATCACTTAATCCCAAATTGAGGAGGTGGAAGGAAGAATGGAAGATGAAGAAACTTTACCCAAACCCAAAAAATTGTTTCTTATTTACTGGATCCAATGAGTATAAAATAAGATAAATAGAAAATTCACATGAAAAGAGGCTACTCCTGGTAAGAACGGTTGTATTTGTTTCCTGTTGCTGTTATAACAAATTAACACAAACTTAGTGGCTTAAAACAATAAAGATTTGTTATCTTACAGTGCTGTACACTAAAAATCTCACTGAGCTAAAAATTAAGGTGTTTGTAGGGCTAGGATGCTCCTGGATGCTTTAGAGTAGAATCCACTTTGTTGCCTTTGCCAGCTTCTAGAGCCTGACTGCATTTTTTGGCTTGTGGCCCCATTCCTCCCTCTTGGAGGCCAATCAGAATAGCATCTTCAATTCTGTCTCTCTGACTTGCATACACACATTCTCTCTTCTCCCTCCCTTTTCCACTTATCAGGACCCTGATGCAACCAGCCTTCACTGCAGAGACACAATCCACTTGTGCCATCTCTGTCTCCTGTGTTCAGCCTTTCCCTATTCCTCTCTTCCCACCTCCTCCGTCATTAAGTCTTGGTAGCCCCAGGTCCTGCTTTAAATTAGTGTTGTTCTCATCTAGTTGACATGCCATTTTACTATACTCCATTATCACCCAAAAGGCTTTATCTACCAGGAAACAGATTTATCTGAGATGAAATTTGTTTGGTCTCTGTCCTCTTGGGACTTTTGGCTAACTCATAATTTTGCAACAATGCTGTTGGATCCTTTTTCTGCATAAGGATTGTGTGTCACCACTGGCATTGTTCATTCCATCCTCTTCAAATAATTCCTGCTATTCATAGAGTTACATGGTTTAATCCTAGCTCTCTATTTCTATTTTGCCACATGTATAGTTGCTCACAATGTCTGTGTGTGTACAGACAAACCCAATATCTATGTATATAGATGCTCACAATACCTGGGTGTGTGGAGAGATGTGCACAATATCTGAATGTGTATACAGACACACATATATAATTCTATGTAGTTTGTGGACATAAATATTTGGCAAGAACACACTCAATTAAGAGAAGAATAATATCCAGTACTTATACTACATATTCAGAAAGTTTGGGAGATGAATTATATGGAACCAGTTATGGTGAAATTGTGTAGATAGTTTTCTCGAAAGACATTGGTTGACAGGGGACCATTCTCTCTGTATAAATACCAAACCTTGGCCTCTAGGACCTGGACAAGTCTCACTGACAGAAGGCAAAACTTATCACAAGGTCCTAGGAATATTTAATCACCAGTGAGTCAGCTCATAGAAGCAATGCAGTCATATTAAAATGGATTACTACTGGTGAATTAATGGTAGACACTAGATGTTATTTTACCATGTATTTTATACTTAATATGAACCATGTTGTGAAATAAATAAGCCTATAAGTGGTATAATCAGATTCAATAAATGATAATCTTTCGTGTTGAAGTCTGGTAAATAATTTAATAAATCTCCTACCAGAATCCCATGAAATTCCAAATAAACCAGTAGATTTTCAGTTTAGCTGTTTAGTACTTGTAATGAATCCTTAATGTCTAACAGCATCTACTGTTTACATTTGCCTGGGGTCTCTAAGACATTATGAGATGAAATGATTTTTCTGGTCCTTGGTGTATGGCTGTCACAGAATTAAAGTGTTTCATGAATTTCGTATTGGAGTGAATGACTTCCATTCTTCAGTCTCTTGTGGGAAAGGAGAAATAGGTGGAGTTGCATTTAATGGTGTGCTGTCTTGTCTAGATTGAATTTGTTATGAATTGCATGGTTCTCAACCGTACTCTCATGCATCCTTAAAACAAACCACAAATTCTATGGGACACATAATTTGTTCTTTGTTGAATACCACGAGTATATAAATGATGATTTAAGGGCCATGAAACTGAAGTTGGTATAAGGCTCCAAACAGTATGTCAGTTTTCTTTAGAAACATAAAATAAAGCTTGTTTTGAATATCCTTGAAAGTTTAATAAGAGTTCCTTTCAAGGCACTATAGAAAAGCAGCTCCACAGAAAAATAAATATGTATCCATTAGCCTTTGCTAAAATGTACCCAGATTTCCAATTATAAAATTCTTGTAAAGCCAATGATTTCCTCCTTTTAGAATCACTTAAAACAAGTGGTAAGAATAATATTGTTATTTAAATAGAGAACATTCATGTATATAGAATGATTTCTGTTTAAACTTAGGAGATTGCAAAACTTAAACATGATTCTTTTTGAAGACTTTGGAGAATTCATCCGGAGAAACTGAAACAGCAGAGAGGAGTGAGTTAGCTGGCTGGGCTCTGGGGAACATCTGGTCACTAAACTTTTCAACGAACTCAGATAACTAAGTTCATTCAGCAAATCTCTGCTGAGGTCCTATTAGTCCTATACTTTGTTCTAGGCACTGGGGACACAGTTCTGGACCTGTTAGGCAACGTCCCTGCCTGATGGCATTTATCTTCTATTGAGGTGACCCACAAAACTCATGAACAAATTGATATGTAATACACTGTCAGGGAATTATTTATAAGTGCCACAAGGAAAACTGAAGCAAAATCAGGGTCAAAAATAATAGGAGTGTGACCTAATTGCCCCAGGTTTAACTTTCCTCGCAAGGAGCTTTACTTTATGATTTCAATTTGCACGGAAATTTAAAGCAGCTTATAAAAATACACAAGGCACAGAATAATTTCATAACTATTTGAGGAACTTGGGCATAAGGTTAGGAAAACTATTACATTCTGGGGTTAAATTAGATCACAGAAATATAGATCTTATAGCCTGGTATAGTTGCTGCACTTGAGCTGCAAACTTGGCACTAAACCTCTTGGCCAAAGCAAAGAGGAATATTCAGGCATTTTGTAAGACTGGCTATTTCCAAGACATGAATACCATCCGGGGGATCATAAGAGGAACATTTTGCTGAAATAGACCCAGAAAGATTTTCTGGTGTCAAACAGATACCATGCAATAGAGTGGATGACTCTGATACCTCTCAATGAAGGCCAGTGGCTCATCGCTAAAACCAGTTTGACAAAAGTAATTCAAGATCACATTATCTCTGCATGATTGTTCATTTTCTCATGGTCTTGTTTCTGTGTGTGTGTATGATGTGGGAAAATGTCCCAGACTCCTTTGAGAATTTAATGAAAGTTATGGACCCTGGCCCAAGATTATGTCTACCCATAATTTGGCATACAGTATCAAGGTGTCAAGGAGGTTCTGAAGATCAAGACAAAATCTCGAGATATCCGTTTCCCCCTAATTATAATATCATGAAAAAGGGAGAAACATGCTCACTGTTGTAGGCTCTGATTTAACAAAAAAAATCACATGCAAATAGTCTTTGGCCGATTGTTAATAGAACCATATGCTTTGAAAATTAAGACCTTCTGAGATAAATTAAGGAACCAAGCAAGACACTGGCATCTCTGACAATATGTTAACAGGTTGGACAAGCCAACTCTCATAGTGCACCTAAGTCCATTGCCATTTATGTCTACACTGTCTAGGTGTCTACTTTGTATTTTATTCACTTTTATATTTTTAAGCAACATAGAAAGGATTGCTGTGACAGTGTATATATCGGCTTGTCAGTACAATTTCATATTCTAGGAAACTGCATTAACTAGCTAACTAATAGAATAGAATTGAATAGAGTTTAACAAAATCTCTCTAGTTGAGCCAAAATTGAAACTCAAATCACAGAAAAGTCTATCATGAACAGCGAAGAAAAGAATATCAATCTAGGTGGATAAATGTCTTAATTGCCAACCAGCACGTTTTTACAGTTTGATTTGGCATCATTAAGAGGATTTCAAATTATTTCACCTACTGGGACTCATTCCACCAAACCCACAGTATTCACCCACCTGACCTGCCTAAACAAAATTATGTGAATCAGAATAAAAATGCTCATTGTAACGTGGTATAACTTTACCCATTATTTTTCAGAAGTTCCTTTTCCATTCTCTCTTGTTTTTCCATTTTCTTCCCCATGGTATTCAAAACCTGTATTGGAAACCAAGAAAGCAGAGGCTGGGGGAGTCATTAGTTGCCGTGAAAGAGAAGTAAGGTCTCTGCGTGGGGCATACAGATCTTTGATACCCAAGTGGTGGCGCTGAGTTAACGAATTATAAATGCCTGCTTCTCTTTTAGATCCCCACAATGGTACTACTCAGCAGGAGAAATACTTTGTTTTAAGAACATAACTCCCTTTAGTGTGAATTTCTCTTCAGGTACACTTGCATAAGCACTTACTGTATATGAGTGGATCTTTTGATATAAAGTAGGTGTGTTTCTTGAAAGTTCAATACCCATGAGGCATTTCTAACTTGAGTCCTGTTTTCTCAGAGAATTTAACTACATGTTCAGAAAACTTTTTATTTGTGACTTGCTAGTGTGCTGACCATTGCTTAAGAGAATCAGAAACCATAATTCAATAAATATATCCTACAGCTACTGGTTTGGGAATATTTTCTAGGGTTGCCCATGTGTGAAGCAGCTTGTGGCAGATCAATGGCCTGAGATTCAAAGTGTCTTCCTTTATGGCTTGATTTGGCCATTTGAACCACAGTTAGTGTTCTGTTCTCTTAGCATATTAAAATATTGTGAGTTTATCTCTCTGATCTTTAGTTTGCTTATGGTAAAATGGGATAAAAATAGTGCCTGTGGCATAGAGTTGTGGTAAAGATTAAACGAATTGATACATCTAAAATGCATGGACCTCGGCTGCACATAGACAGCACCCAACAGAGCTGGCAATCATGAGGATCATAGATTTTCTCTCTTGATTGGCAAATTCATAGATTTCTGTTTGCACCTCAGTTCAGTTCTAGCTGCTCTGAAGGATGGCATCCTATCTTTCCTATGGGTCCCATTTTTGCATACATAATTTTGCAGGTTTTTTTTTTTTTGTAGGCTACCTGTAATTGCAGATGTGATGAATGGTTCCTATGATACTGATGGCCTCCTACCTAAAATGCCCCCAGGATCTCTCTGCTCTTCTGCCTCAAGACTTTTTCCAAAGCCATGGACAGTTCTTATATGCAAGGAAGATAATGCTCATGGCAAATCTCAACCGCTGGAGGATGAGAGTCTATATATAAATGTCCCAACCTCTCCAGTTTTTGGAGGGACCATTCTGAAACCCATTCTATGTGGTTCTCAGATATTCCCCAGTAGGAATGAGCCTAGTTGCTTACAGCCATTACCAGTTCAATAATGCAACTTACTTGGCTTTTTTTCCTTCCATTCTTCCTACTTCTTGGAATCATCTCTCAAATAAATAACCCAAGACATTGTTTCAGGCTTTTTGTGTGGAGGAATACAACTTGAGGTTCAGAATATAGCTTATATTTTCACTCAGGCCTTGGCAACTATACTCTCCAAAATTGGTGAAAATTCATTCAGACATTTTTTTGTGATGCAGTAGCAAGGAGACAAACTGATAAAAATCTAATTTTATTTATATAGAAAATCCAAAGCTTAAGTACCTTTTCTTAAAATATTTTTACAGACTTCCATATATTGAATGACTTATTAGTAAATAAACACTTAGATATCCTAAAGATGCTTACTTCTTGATCCTATTAGTCTCTCCATCAAAGAAAAAATTCTATTTATAGTGTTAATTATATCCTCATTTGTCTATTTTCTAGGTTTGGGTATTGGGGAAGTTCTTGTGATTTATGACCAAGAAGTAATTTCACTTAGAAGCTGAAAATGAATGAAATCTATGGAGGAAATATAAATTGGAAGAAAAAAAAAGGAAACAAATTTCCTTCCTGCAGGCCAGGTTGACCAGTGAGCCCAAACATGACACCTGCTGTTCACCATTTGGCCAGTGGAACTGACCAGTAATAGGACATATCTTGATTTAGGCCTAGACAGCTCAAATCTCAGTTGGCTAAGGCTCCTCTGCAAAACTAGTTTTGTGTTGCTTTGTAGGCATTTTTACAGTATCCAGTGTCTGTATTTCCGTCAGTCTATCTTTGACTATTATAAATGCTTTATTTAACTCTTTCCTGGGAGGGGCATGCATGAGATTAGTACTTATTTTTCAGAGAGAAAATTAATTAAGATAAGGACTCATGTAACCTGATCTTCCCCTTATGGAAACCTAGCATGCAACAATAATCCCTGAAGGGATGAATTTTAAAACAGCATGGCTTTCATCATGCAAACTAATAGCTTGTGGATTGGATTCAGCTGGAAGACATGCTGGTTTGGTCCGCATAGTGATGAAAATGTTTTTCATTTGAACTACTTGTCAGTTAAAGATCAAGATGTTTTAAACGAAAATGAATATTTCAAGCTTCTAAAACATCGGAAGCTCTAACATACCTGGGTTTCTGTTCTTACAATGCACACAGAGACTAGAGCTCAGTATCAGATGTCCTTCAGTCAGAGGTCACCACTTCTTCTTCTCATAGGTGGCCATTTCTTGGTTTTCCTTGCTCCTTATCTGCTTCAATCATTTACGCTACCAGCCTACCACCTATAAGATTTGAATTTGGATATCAGTTTTAATATCAGAGAGGACACAAATTAAAGTAACTTCCCGTTTTTAAAGTCAAAATAAATCTAGGATACAACGGTATAATTTAAATCAGATAATTCTAGAGCTTACTGGGGGCTTCCTGATTTGGTCCAAGCTCCTTTACTTTAGTGATATGGAAACTGAGGAACAGAACTCTGGTGGTCTAAATAAGACTTTGAAGATGCTTCAATTTTTCCCTTGGAGTAGAAAGGTCATAGGCTAATGTCTTTCTCCAGGATTTTGGTTATTTAAAAAAATTACACTTTTTTTAAGTCAAGGTATTTATAAAACCCAAATAACAAAATTCAGAATGTCTTTCAAATAACAGAGAAATAAAACCATTATGTTCTGAAGCAGTCTGGTAGATGTTGTGAGCGTATTGTCAAGATGATAGATCAACAGGGAGGTGAGAGCACACACAGAGTGGATAGAGAACGTGTTAATAGAAATCAAAAGCTTTAAAAAGGTTGGATGTATTGTTCTCTTCTAAATATTACATTTTGGTCATTATTAATCCTAGTATTTTGTTTTATTCTTCACATTTGAAATTTCTTCCACTGTAAGATTTAGGCTTTATATAAAAAGATAATATATATTCTAGTCTATTTTAGGCCCTTCCTAAAGGTCACTCTGAGAATGAGCTGAGAGCTTTAACAAGGCATGTGCACTAGAGTCCTCATTAGCTACTCAAACAAAAACCCTTAAAATTCAGAGAATTCTGAGTTGTTGTTAGGATGGAGGAAAGGGACTCTTTTCTCTTTCAAAAGCAATCCAAGAAATAAAAACTCCCGTGGATGGCCCACAGGGCCCATTAAAAATTTCAGGATGCGACATGTGATTGATTGCTGAATTGGCTGTGCATGGAGGTGAGTGGAGAGGAAGGTGGTGCCACTCAGAGGTAATATAACTCGTATTAAATCAATGTTGTTCCCTGAGAATGCCAAGCCTTTCAAGGTACCAGGTAACTCAAATCTCTTATTTATATATTTGTTTTCTCTGAACTAATGCAAATGCTCCTCCTTCCTCCAAAAAACCCTGGGTCATATGTAACACATATCTACTTTTAAATAGGTGCTTCACATTATCTACTTTTTATTCTAATAGTCTCACACCTGGTCTCTCTGCTTCCACCTGTCACCCCTTACAGTCTATTCTCAACCCAACAGGCACAGCGTCCCACTAAAACAGAAGTTATATTGTGTCACTCCTCTGCTCTAACCTTCTAATAGATTTTAGCTCACTCAGAACAAAGATCTCAGTCATTATGATGCCCTACAACAGTGGTTCTCAAATGTGGTCCCTGGACCAACAGTATCAGCATTACGAACTTGTTGAACACTCCTGTTCTTAGGCCCTACTCCAGATCTACTGATCAGAAACTCTGGGGGTTTGGAGGTGACCCCAGAAATCTGTGTTTTAACAAGTCTGCTGGGTACATATGATGGCCAGCTAAAATTTGAGCACTGCTGTGCTACTGGACTCCATGGTGTTTAGATCTCATCACCCTTGGACTTCATCAACCACTCTCCCTCTCCTCACCCTACCCCAGCTGCTCTGGCCTCCTCAGTGGCACAAACTGCTAAGTCCACTCCTACTTCAGGGTCTTTGTACTTGCTGTTCCCTCTCCCCCCAGATAGCCAAGTGGGTGGTTCTTTCAGCAACTTCAGGTCTTTTCTCAGATGTCATCCTCGCAGTTGAGGCCTCCTCGCCCTCTATATTAGTTTCCCAGGGCTGCTGTTGCAAAGTACCACAAACTGGGTGGCTTAAAACAGCAGATATTTATTCTTCCATAGTTCTGGAGGCTAGAAGTCCCAAGTCAGGTGTCAGCAAGGCTACGTCCCCTCTGAGACTCTTGGTAGAATCCTTCTTTGCCTCTTCCTATCTTATAGTGATGGTCAGAAATCCTTGGTGTTCCTTGGCTTGCAGCTGCATCAACCCAGTCTTTCCCTCTGTCATCACATGGCACTCTCCCTGAGTGTCTTCACACTATCTTCTCATGAGGACACCAGTCACTGGATTAAGAGCCCACCCCACTCTGGTATGACCTCTTCTTAACTAATTGTATCTTCAAAAGCTCTATTTCTAAATAAGGTTGCATTCTGAGGTACTGAGAGTTAGAATTTCAGTATACTTTTTTTGGAGGATACATTTCAACCCATAACACCCACCCTACTTAAAATTGCTCCCTATCCTCATCACTTCCTATCCCAATTCTGTTGTTTGTTTCCCTTTCTGCTGTTTACCACCTCCTAACACACTCTTTGTTTTACTTATCCATTTTACTGTCTGGCTCCCTCCTCTGCAATTCCATAGAGCAAGGATTCTTCTGTTTTGTTTTCATCCTCACGGCATCCACAGCTCTTATAACATACTTCGCACACAGTAGGTGCAGAATAAATTTCTTTTTGTTTTTTGGCGAGGGAGATTGGCCATGAGTTAACATCCACTGCCAATCTTCCTCTTTTCGCTGAGGAAGATTGGCCCTGAGCTAACATCTGTGTCCATCTTCCTCTATTTTGTATATGGGATGCTGCTACAGCATGGCTTCATAAGCGGTGCATAGGTCCGCGCCAGGGATCCAAACCTGTGAACCCCGGGCTGCTGAAGTGGAATGCGCAAACTTAATCACTACGCCACTGGGCCAGCCCGAAAATAAATATTTTTGAATGAATGAAAATGATAGACCATTAACAACATCATTTCATTGTTAAGAAGTCTAATTACTTATCTGTAATTTAAAGCACAAAAAGCAATCTCTACCTTTACTTTTCATCCCCTGGAGGCTAGGTATGGAGAGAGTAGTACGAGAGTACCCCCTGAGAAAAGTTAAGTTCATTCTGAAACTAATGATAAGCTTGTGGGTAAATAGTCCTTCCTATCCGGGAGAAAGCCCCGGGGGAAGCTTTGGAGCTGGGGATCATATTGGGTTAACAACTAAACTGGCAACCAGGAATCAGGGAATGGACAGATATCAGCAGTATAGTTGATCAAAGCAAGACACAGTGAAAGGCTCCTACACTGAGATCTCTTATTCCTGGGTCGTAAAGGCTCTGTTCGCTCACTCACTCACTCATTAATTCATTCAACAAATACTTGGATATCTAAATGCCAAGCTCTGGGCTACAACTTGGGATATAAGACTATGTCTCTGAACTTATGGAACGTGGACTGAAGTAAGGGATTAAATATAAGTGAATGTATATTTACTTTTCCATGGGGCAAGACCTGCTTGAACTATCTTTTTATCCACCCCAAAGAAAATCAATTTCCTTTCATCCAGTCCAGGCACAAAATAATACAATACAATTTGGTGGCCAGGTGGGAATACACCAAAATAGAAGCCTAGATTGGAATTTCAAAGGTAAGGCGCTGTTGCTCAGGCCTCTTACTAAAGTCAGTGTTCCAGCAGCCCCCTGAGTCATGGAATTAAAGAAGGAGCTAACTGATTAGTGAAGTAGATTAGATTGTGGGGCTTTCAAACCTTATATCCAAGTTTACATTTCTGCTTGGCCATTTACAAGCTGTGTAACTTTTGAAAAGGTACGTAACCTATCTGAGACTCTGTTTTCTCATCTATAAAATGGCATTAATCTTTCAGTGTTGTGGGATTAACACAGATAAAGAATATAAGCACTTAGCACAGCAGCTGGTCCACAGGGAGCACTTATTAAGCTTATTAAAGGAAAACACAAATCCAGATGTGGCATATACAAGAATTTGGTGGATCTTTGCTTCTCTTTAGTGGCATCGTAGGATAAAGGAGGGGAAGCCATGAAAACGATATGAGCCAGAGATCTGAAAATGTGAAACACCTACACAAATCAACAGGCGGACAACTGTGTTAAGAATGGCACAGAAAATTACAAACTTTTATTTATTTTTTAGGAGAGCATCTAAATTTGATCAGTTACGAGTTTTGGATGACAAACTTAAGGTGAATTTCGTAAAACACTACAGAGAAGCAAACATAATATTAAAGCATGAGGTTTCATCCTGGTATCGTTACAATTAGTCAGAATGGCTTCAGAAACTTTCTCTTTTGCAGCTCATTTAACTATCTTGCTTATAAAAGACAGCAGTGAATTGAAACTGAACAGTAAACTGTGCTCTCACCATCTGTCTTGAAAGAAGTATGACATTGGAGTGGCTGTCATTCAGATCGCTTGGGAAGGAAAATCACTTAGAAGCTTTTCCAGCCTCAGGCTGAGCAGTCTGTACAGAGCTGGGCCCAAACAATTAGATAAGCCTCCTAAGGTTATTTCCAGGGCTTGCATTTCAGTAGGAATGCTTTGACAGTGAAGTTTAAACTGTTTGTTGATAATTCAAATTACTTTATTAGACTGGACTAATTAGAACACTGAAGGTAAGAAGCACTCTTCCACCCTCCCATGTCCTGTTTCTCCTTTAGATTTCCCTCAGTTGATCACTGAAATTTGAATAGGATGTTGGGGCGACTCAAACTATTGGTAATTAACAACCCTGGTCTTTGCTAACCTGGTGGCTTTTAAAAAACTACATCTGTAGCCACAATCAGGTTTGAAGCTGTGAGAATAATAGCATATTTTTTAAAATTCTGGACCTAGACAAACAAGCGTCCTTTTTAGAGCAAGGATGTCCTCTGTGTTTTGGAGGCTGAGGCAGGGAATGAATGGAAAGTCCAAGCAGCCTCCATCCCCTTTGCTAGATTCTCCAGCAAGATGTCAA